>NW_027362764.1:146602668-149495168 GCF_046119375.1 Phyllobates terribilis | reverse complement strand
ACATAAGAGAATAGCACAATTTAGAGGGATATTAACATTACATATATATAAACATGCGTGTGAATGAATATATATACGTTATATATGTATACATACAGTACAGGCCAAAAATTTGGACACACCTTCTCATTTAAAGATTTTTTTGTATTTTCATGACTTTGAAAATTGTACATTCACACTGAAGGCATCAAAACTATGAATTAACACATGTAGAATTATATACTCAACAAAAAAGTGTGAAACAATTGAAAATATGTCTTATATTCTAGGTTCTTCAAAGTAGCCACCTTTTGATTTGATGACTGTGTGGCGCCCTGCTGCGCATTGGTGCCACAGAACCCAGAAGGGAGCATGGATGGACTTCTCCACAAGAGGCCCTCACACATTCACACACCTCTACCCTACCACCTCAGACCAGCAGAGGGAGCACTGATAGGGATATATATAGGGAGGGTGGAGACAGGCAGCTCAGTTAGTTAGTTAGTCAGAGTAGTTCCTGCTGAGTGAAGTCAGTGTTCAGAGAGGAACACAGCTCAGAGTGAGCAGAGAGAGTGCCGACGCTCAGAGAGTGGTGAAGACGCAGCACGCCAGCTGCCGAGTAGTGAGGGCCCCGAGTGTGGTCGACGGCGAGGAGAAAAAGAGAGTAGAGCTAAGGGGGCAGAGGAGCCTAGTAAGCTCACCCCGTTATACAAACCGGACACCAGGTCCGAGCCTACAGGGACCCTTTACACCCAGTAGGGATAACCGGAATCCCAGGAGGACTACAAGTCCATGGCAAACCTGAAGCTAGACACCTACAGGACCAGGAACCACGAAGGCCCCGACGTCCAGGGAAAGTGGTTACCAACCAGAGGTCCTACTTCTGAGCAACATGTGAAGTAAAAGCATGACACATAGTCTAGACTCAGTTGCAGGCTGGCCAGGAACATACACAGAGACAGCAACGGATCAGGAGGCCCTATACCCGCTCACTGGGGAGAGTCCAAAAGTGCGCCCTTCACCTGGAGTACCCTGGACCATACCTAACAACAGCACCAGTAAAGGTAATGAAGCAAATCCCCTGTCTCTGTCCGTTACTTCTGCTGCGCCATCGCTCCCCCTGCACCACAACGCCCAGCGCAACCTGCATCGTTTTCACTGCCCTGAGGCCTGCTCCACCTGTGGGGAGCCGTTCCATCTCAAGCTGCCCTAACACCTGCCTCAGAGGACTGTCGCAGCGCTGGTGATCCTCACCAGACACCACAGGTGGCGTCACGACAAATCCCCCTATATATATCCCCCTTTTTGCGCTGACCGCCCTGGGTTACGGACCGGGCCAGCCACCGTGATCTCCCCCAAAAGCAGCCATAAGGCCTGGCTGCCGAGTACCCCACGGCCCTGGGGGCGAGTCAACTGCTTTGCACACTCTTGGCATTCTCTTGATGAGCTTCAAGAGGTAGTCACCGGAAATGGTTTTCACTTCACAGGTGTGCCCTGTCAGGTTTAATAAGTGGGATTTCCTGCCTTATAAATGGGGTTGGGACCATCAGTTGTGTTGTGCAGAAGTCAGGTGGATACATACCTGATAGTCCTGCTGAATAGACTGTTAGAATTTGTATTATGGCAAGAAAAAAGCAGCTAAGTAAAGAAAAATGAGTGGCCATCATTACTTTAAGAAGTGAAGGTCAGTCAGTCCGAAAAATTGGGAAAACTTTGACAGTGTCCCTAAGTGCATTTGCAAAAACCATCAAGCGCTACAAAGAAACTGGCTCACATGAGGATCGCCCCAGGAAAGGAAGACCAAGAGTCACCTCTGCTTCTGAGGATAAGTTTATCCGAGTCACCAGCCTCAGAAATCGCAGGTTACCAGCAGCTCAGATTAGAGACCAGGTCATTTCCACAGAGTTCCAGCAGCAGACACATCTGTACAACAACTGTTAAGAGGAGACTATATATATATATATATATATATATATATATATATATATATATATATATAGTATATATATATATAAACGTGTGTGTGAATGCATATATACATTATATACCCTATATATACACTGCTCAAAAAAATAAAGGGAACACTTAAACAACAGAATGTAACTCCAATTAAATCAAACTTCTGGGAAGTCAAATTGTCAACTTAGGAAGCAACACTGATTGACAATCAGTTTCACATGCTGTTGTGCAAATGGAATAGAGAATAGATGGAAATTATTGTCAATTATCAAGACATACTCAAAAAAGGAGTGGTTCTGCAGGTGGGGACCACAGACCACATCTCAGTACCAATGCTTTCTGGCTGATGTTTTGGTCACTTTTGAATGTTGGTTGTGCTTTCACTCTCGTGGTAGCATGAGACTGACTCTACAACCCACAGAAGTTGCTCAGGTAGTGTAGCTCATCCAGGATGGCACATCAATGCGAGCTGTGGCTAGAAGGTTTGCTGTGTCTGTCAGCGTAGTGTCCAGAGGCTGGAGGCGCTACCAGGAGACAGGCCAGTACACCAGGAGACGTGGAGGGGGCCGTAGGAGGACAACAACCCAGCAGCAGGACCGCTACCTCCGCCTTTGTGCAAGGAAGAACAGGAGGAGCACAGCCAGAGCTCTGCAAAATGACCTCCAGCAGGCCACAAATGTGCATGTGTCTGCACAAATGGTTAAAAACCGACTCCATGAGGGTGATATGAGGGCCAGACGTCCACAGATGGGGATTGTGCTCACAGCCCAACACCGTGCAGGACGCTTGGCATTTCCCACAGAACACCAGGATTGGCAAAGTTGCCACTGGTGCCCTGTGCTCTTCACAGATGAAAGCAGGTTCACACTGAGCACATGTGAAAGACGTGACAGAGTCTGGAGACACTATGGAGAGTGATCTGCTGCCTGCAACATCCTTCAGCATGACCGGTTTGGCAGTGGGTCAGTAATGGTGTGGAGTGGCATTTCTTTGGCGGGCCGCACAGCCCTCCATGTGCTCGCCAGAGGTAGCCTGACTGCCATTAGGTACCGAGATGAGATCCTCAGACCCCTTGTGAGACCATAAGCTGGTGCGGTTGGCCCTGGGTTCCTCCTAATGCAGGACAATGCCAGAACTCATGTGGCTGGAGTGTGTCAGCAGTTCCTGCAAGATGAAGGCATTGAAGCTATGGACTGACCCGCCCGTTCCCCTGACCTGAATCTGATTGAGCACATCTGGGACATCATGTCTCGCTCCATCCACCAATGTCACGTTGCACCACAGACTGTCCAGGAGTTGGTGGATGCTTTAGTCCAGGTCTGGGAGGAGATCCCACAGGAGACCATCCGCAAACTCATCAGGAGCATGCCCAGGCATTGAAGGGAGGTCATACAGTCACATGGAGGCCACACACAAAACTGAGCCTCATTTTGACTTGTTTTAAGGACATTACATCAAAGTTGGATCAGCCTGTAGTGTGTTTTTTCCACTTTAATTTTGGGGGTGACTCCAAATCCAGGCCTCCATTGTTTAATAAATTTGATTTCCATTTATGATTTTTGTGTGATTTTGTTGTCAGCACATTCAATTCAGATCTAGAATGTGTTATTTGAGTGTTCCCTTTATTTTTTTGAGCAGTGTATATACAGTGCTCTGCATAAATGAGTATAATCCAACAGTGTTGTAAATATGAGTACACCCCATTGAAAATCTTTGGCGCAAAGCTAAAGTTTAGACTACAAAATTCTAATTAACAAGAATTCAAACACAGGTAAGCCTAACTATTCGATAAACAGACATCTAGCAGACAGGTGACTATATAAGGGCTTTACTTAACAAAAAAAAACCTTCCCAATTCATGCTATCAGCAATGGCACCACATGGAAGAGAAATGTGACAAGATCTGAGAAAGAAAATAATTTCTTTATATAAGAAAGGTGAAGCGTATCAGTCAGAATACAGTAGCAAAAGTGATACAAAAATTTAACAAAGATGGAACTGCAACCATCTCACATAGATGTTTCCATGATTTCATCATTTGCATACCATTAGCCATTAATATGTCTATCGATCACGTGATTTCCATAAATGTGATCCAGTGTTAAATGTATGATTGCTAGTAATCCAACCACTGTGACTCCCAATGATTCTGAAAAAGAGTCCCAAAGTGGTGTCTCAGTGGTGAGCATATGTGATTACTATTCTATCCTGTTATATAGGACCGGTGAGAGGTGTTGAACTTGTGGAATCACCACTATATTCACTTCTATTGGAGTAATCAAATGGTTGTCTCTATCAGTCTCATAAAAGTGAATTGAGTGATGGTCACTTATTTGCACTATTTCTCCATTCACACAGTGAAATGTGATTCCCTCTCTCAGGTTTGGTAGGGGTTCTAACAGTAAAACCACTCAGCGATCAGACATTTACCATCTATTTTGTGGATAAGTGATACATGTATTTAGTAGAAAAACATTTAAGAATATTTGTATTATGGACCAAATTACAAATGCTTAGTTCTGTGAGAGGTTCTGTTTCAAGAAATCAAGCACTGAATTCAGAATTTTCATGTGAGAATTCAGATATATGACAAGCCAAAGAAGAATAAACCATGTTTTCTTGTGTGGATACAGTGATACATAAGTCCCCTTGAAATGCAGTAACATAGTATTTTAGATACTTTATGGAACCCACATGCGCTTGAGTGTTTGAGACCTACACAAAGGGTGGTAATCTTGCTGCACACATCTAGGAATATGTTGAATAAGGTAAGGTAAATACATATCTGTATGTTAGAGATCAGACAACTATGGAAATCTATGAAGAACAGATATACCCCATTCAGAAAAACGGACCCATTATTTTGGTCAGAGTTTGATTACAGTGTGGTCTGAGTGTCATCAGTTTTTTTTTCGTATGTGGAGGAAAAAAAAGTTTCTCCACCTTCTCCTTTCTGAAAATCAGGCCACACTCAGATGTCATCCAAGTGTGGTCCCATTTTTTTTTACTGACTCAAAAACTTGCATTGCCGATTTTGATCTGAGCCTCGGAAAAAATCGGACATGTCTTCGCAACTTTCCACTCGGTCCACAAAAAAAATCACAGACATGTGAATGGCCCAATAGACTATCACCGGTGCTATCAATCCTATTGACAGATTCTCTTTAAATATTTAAATGTTTTTCATACATGATAAGGTAAATGGTTTAGTATACACTAAAAGTGCATTGGAAAAAGAAATAAAGCTCACCACCCCAAAATTGTCCACCAGAAAGCTGATGAATATTTGTCAACTCATGCTGGAGAAGCTCAGCTAGTGTAGATCCGAAGAAGATAAAAAGGATTTTCGGGCACTTACATCCATACAATTAATCTTTTTGTTAGACATTCATTTAAAAACAGGAGGATCCATCATGAGGATAAAACCTTACACACTTTTGGCGGGCACTAGGCCCTTACTCATATAACTACGACCTTAGTCATATGACTAAGGGCGTAATGCACATGCGTAAGGTATTATAATTTTGATGGGTCCTCCTGTTTTTAAATAAAAATTAATAAAAAGATTAATTTTATGGATGTAAGTGCCGGGAAATCCTTTTTTCTTCTTTGGTTCTATAAAAGTGCGTTGGGTTATTCCAGTAAATCTGTGTCTAAAATTAAATCAATGAGGTTCTCCACAAAACTGATTCAGAGAAATGATAACTTCTTGTTTAAACCTAATTGCAATGTAGTCATATGCGAGTCATCTAGACCCTACAGAACACTATTTATTGCAGTGGAGCACATGCTTGCTCACATTCCTTTCAATGCACTTATTTTTGTTTGACAAATACGTGAAATGGTTGAGTATTATCCACACATCCGGCATCTGTCCAAATTGCTCGAAAATGATTCCATTGTGTTGACAATTCCTTTTTAGATTGTGGCTTCTTGTTGACTACTTCAGTGTATAGTAGTTATTAGTCATTTAGTCACACAACTCTAAATATTCTTAGTTCACATTGATTGAGTCATTTTTCCCTAATGAATATTGGTAAACCAGATAGAAATTGGAATGACTGGTCTAAATAGGAAATCTGTTCGGAAAATGGTACATTGTGCTTTAAACCTCCTGTTGCTATCGGATGTAAGGGTGTTTACAACAGCCTAAACATTTAGGCATGAATTGCAATATCCCAGGTCTATTTCTCGAGAATACAAATGGCAGAAAACCAGGCTAACGCTTAAATCTTGGCCAAAGATTTTGAGACTGACACAAATTTCGATTTTCACAAAGTTTGCTGCATCAGTGTTTTTAGATTTTTTAGTCAGATGTTTCTTTGATTTCTGAAGTACAGTTAAAAGCACTTCATAAGTTTTAAATCTTATGTTGACAAATACTTCATGTTTATATTAAAACTCAAGATTTACAGTGCTGACCCTTATTTTTCAAGACTTCTGCAATTTGCCCTGACATGCTGGATACCAGCTTCTGGGCCAAATCCTCATTGATGACAACTAGTGTTGAGCGAGCACTAAAATGCTCGGGTGCTCGAAGCTCGGGCCGAGCTCACTGTGATACTCGGGTGCTCGACCGGAGCAACGAGCCCAATGTTAGTCTATGGGAGACCCGAACATTTTTGCGGCGGCTCCCCCGGCAGTCTGTAGAAAGCCTAAAAAGTGCCCAAAACGATAGTGACAGTGCTCAAATGACATGGGGACAGCATGGGGATCGCCCCTGGAAGTATTTCTGACCCCCAGGTCACTGCTGCCAACAACGTGGTCAGAGGTATTAAGCCACTTTTACAGGTTCACAATAAAACGTTCAAAAACGAAAGTGAAAGTGCTTTCCTGTGAAATATGTTAACCCCTTAACGACCATGGGTCTTTCTGTTTTTGTGTTTTCCTTTTTTGCTCCCCTTCTTCCCAGAGCCAGAACTTTTTTAATTTTCGTTCAATATGGCCATGTGAGGGCTTATTTTTTGCGGGACGAGTTGTACTTTTAAACACCATCACTGGTTTTACCATATCGTGTGCTGGAAAATGGGGAAAAAATTCCAAGTGCAGTGAAACTGCAAAAAAAATGCAATTCCACAGTTGTTTTTTGGGTCCTTTTTTTACCACGTTCACAGATTGCTAAAACTGACCTGCCATCATTATTTTCCAGGTCGTTACGAGTTCATAGACACCAAACATGTATAGGTTCTTTTTTATTTAAGTGGTGAAAAAAAAATCCAAAGCTTGCTAAAAAAACAAAAAAAAATGACGCCATTTTCCGAGACCCTTAGCTTCTCCATTTTTCGGGATCTGGGGCCAGGTGAGGGCTTATTTTTTGCGTGCCGGGCTGTCGTTTTTATTGATACCATTTTGGGGTAGATCCGTTGTTTTGATCGCCCGTTATTGCATTTTATTGCAAAGTTGTAGCGACCAAAAAAACTTAATTCTGGCGTTTAAAATTTTTTTCTCGTTACGCCGTTTACTGATTGTATTAATTCTTCTTTTATATTGATAAATCGGGCGATTCTGAATGCGGCGATACCAAATATGTGTACGTGTTTTTTTTTTTTATATATATAGATTTTATTTTGAATGGGGCGAAAGGGGGGTGACTTAAACTTTTATATATTTTTTATTTTTTTTATTTTTTTAAAAACTTTTTTTTTACACTTTCTGCTTGCTTCTATAGTCTCCAGAGGAGACTAGAAGCAGCAGTTGTCTGATTGCTTCTACTGCATACAAGCGATGAGATCGCTTGTATGCAGGAGAAATGCTCACTTGCTATGAGCGCTGACCACTAGGTGGCGCTCATAGCAATTGAGACATGACAACCACAGGCGTCTGCCGCAGACCATGAGTTGTCATGCCCGCCCATTGGTGACCCGCGATCACGTGACGGGGTCACTGATGGGCGGGGCTTAGGACTCCCGGAAGCGTGAGTTAAATGCCACTGTCAGAGATTTAACATGTTAACAGCCGCGGGTGGATTGCGATTCCAATAATCAGCTGACATGTGCTCGCTTCAGTGCGGGCTCACCGCCGGAGCCCCCGCTGAACCGGCCTTCCCGACCTGGTGCGTACTATTACTGACCAGGTCGGAAAGGGGTTAAGGAACATCCTTTCCAGGGTAAAGACTTGTGTATAAGGTAAAATAAATAACCAAAAACAAAAATACTCCTCCACACCTTGGGCTATGTTCACAAATAGCATTTTTTATGCGTTTTTGCACGTTTGTATTGCTTTCAACCGTGACAAATGCATTCACCGGGAAATGTCATTTTAACATTTTACAACCTTATCTGGCCATGTGCTGTGTGACACATGCATACAGTGCTAAAAAGACATGGGAACAGCATGGGGAAGACCCCTGGAAGCATCTCTGACACCCAGGTCACTGCCTAAAAGTGTGCCCATCAGAAGTGATCCTTGCCGCATCAGAAGATGCAGACTTGCAACTATCCCCGTGCAAGTCCTTGTCCCAGGGCAGTGTTCAATTGTACCTCCCCCATAACTTGCAATACAAGCGCAAGTATGCAGCCTGCCACCCACCCACCCCCCAGGCTGCAATACCATACTGCTAGCTTGCTTGCACTTGAAATTGGGCCTTTTAGGCATGTGGAGGTGGAATCTGGCCACCACGTCATGGCTGCGTCGGTAGCCTGGTATTCATACTCAGTCCCCAGCCGCCCGGCGGCCGGGTGTCCACGCTTGGTCCCCAGCCGCCAGGGGGCGGCCGGGTGTCCATACTCAGTCCCCAGCCACCCCGCGGCCGGGTGCCCACACACAGTCCCCAGTCGCGTGGGGGTGGCCGGGTGTCCATAAATGGTCCCCAGCCGCCCCTATTTGTCCCAGTGCACCTTATACACAAGCGCGCATACCAAAACATTACCTGTGCCCTCCCCAGTGCATTTAGTGGGAAGGACAGCCTAACCACAAACACGTGGACAAGTGAATGTGGCCAGGAATGGTCCATCTCACTGACGCCTTCACACTGGGTTAATATTGTGGAAGCCGGGACACAGTTGGACACTGGGATGCAACACGTCCTCCAGACATAGAGGATTGCGGGTCCTGGGTCAATCAGGCTTCAACACAAAGTTCAGAAGGTAGACAGCAGCAGTGGTCGGCCTAATACACAACGAGTAAATTATTCATGATCATGAGGCCATCCACCTCCTTAGCTTTCTGTTCCTTGGAATGCAAGCGCATGTATGTAGTAGCAGCTAGGCCTGAGGTGGTCAGCGTTTTGGCGCATATTCTACCTCCTTCGAGGATTGCTGGATGTTTTCCTGCTACTATCCCAGTTCTATGACTCCCATTAAAACAAAGCTTCAGGTGATGAATGATGGATGAGGTGGTGGCAAAGGAGAAAGAGCAGGAGGAACAGGGACCATTCACATCAATATCAGGCCAGCCAACCACACATGTCTTGTAGGATATGTTTCTGTACCAAAAGGAGCGGTTCAGCTACACAGTTATAAGGCATACAGTGAATGCAATGCCTACCAAAAATTTCGAGGCACTCCAATGCCCCTTGGAAGTGACATGGAGGTCAGAGGGCCTTAACTAAACCGTTTTTTCCATTTATAGCAACTGGGTCTCCTGTACACTGTTGGCCTAAGCATGGAATGGAAGGCTTTCCAAAAATTATTAGGCACTGCAATGCCCCTTGAAACAGACGTGGATTACAGCATATTAAAAACCTTCTACCCATTATTGGGGAGTGGGTCTCCCTTAGTGTTCGCCTATGCATTGAAAAGCAAAAGCTGACAAAAATTAGGAGGAAATGCAATGCCCGTTGCAAGAGTCGTGGAGGTTAGAGGTAATTAAAAACAACATGTCAATGCCCCTTGGAAGAGCTGTGGAGTTCAGAGTGGTTTAACAAGACGGTTTTAATGCCCCTTAGAAGAGACGTGGAGTTCAGAGTGGTTTAACAAGACAGTTTTAATGCCCCTTGGAAGAGATGTGGAGGTCACAGTAGCTTAACAAGATGGTTTTAATGCCCCTTGGAAGAGACGTGGAGTTCAGAGTGGTTTAACAAGACAGTTTTAATGCCCCTTGGAAGAGTGGTGGAGGTTACAGTGGAATAAAAAGACAATATCAATGCCCCGTGGAAGAGACGTGGAGGTCACAGTAGCTTAACAAGACGATTTTAGTGCCCCTTACAAGAGCCATGCAGTACAGCATATTAAAAACATTATTCCCATTATTGGGGAGTGGGTCTCCCATAGTCTTTGCCTATGCCTTCCAAGCAAAAGCTGCCAAAAATTAGGACAGAGGAACTTGCAATGCTGGCAACATGGACCACGGTCACCCTGGTGGTGTAGTGGTCGTGGAGGCTGAGGATAAGGAGAAGAGCAAAAAACAGCCGAAATGAGGAAGCGTATACCCATGTGTGGGTGAGAAGCGATGCATGCGAATACACCTCCCGAAATAACACAGTGGATTTGACTTTAT
Organism: Phyllobates terribilis; assembly: GCF_046119375.1. Taxonomy (NCBI): domain Eukaryota; kingdom Metazoa; phylum Chordata; class Amphibia; order Anura; family Dendrobatidae; genus Phyllobates; species Phyllobates terribilis. Next base: position 149,484,794 of record NW_027362764.1, on the reverse strand, counting down.
GTTACTCTGCTGTCATTTGGTGGTGATGAGAAGTGTGGCCCAATCCAGCCCTTGTTCATTTTGATAAGGGTCAGCTTGTCAGCATTGTCAGTTGACAGGCGAGTGCGCTTATCAGTTATAATTCCCCCAGCGGCACTAAAAACACGCTAGCGGCAGGGCAGGCCAGGACCTCCAAGGCATACAGAGAGAGTTCATTCCAAGTGTCCAGCTTGGATACCCAATAATTAAAAGGCACAGAGGAATCACGGAGGACACTGGTACTCCCTCACCATCTTTTGAAACTTTCCACTCCTTGTGAGAGTACCCTGCGCCTCAGGGCCTGTAAGCTGGGCAGGTCTCAGAAAACTGTCCTAGAACATTGACAGTGTTCCCCTGCCTCTGCTGGATTGGAGTTGCGTCTCTCTCGCCTGTATGCCTTAGTTGGGCAGCGAACTGTAACCTCTGCCGCTACCGTGTTCAGATGGGAATTTTTTTAATAGTTCTGCAGCAAGGGCCTTCTGGTACTGCCCCATTTTTCTAGACCTCTCCAACTCAGGAATAAGAGAGTGAAAGTTCTCCTTGTAGAGGGGGTCTAAAAGTGTCATCAACCAGTAATGACTGTCACCCAACATTTTGACAATGCGAGGGTCACGGTTAAGGCAGCGTAACATAAAGTCAGCCATGGGTGCCAGACTGGTAACGGCAAGACTTCCGTGTCATCACCAAGATGACGACTGATAGTGTTGAGCGATCACTAAAATGCACGGGTGCTCGAAGCTCGGGCCGAGCTTACCGTGATACTCGGGTGCTCGACCCGAGCAACGAGCCCAATGTTAGTCTATGAGAGACCCGAGCATTTTTGCGGCAGCACCCCCGGCAGTCTGCAGAAAGCCTAAAAAGTGCCCAAAACGATAGTGACAGTGCTCAAAAGACATGGGATCAGCATGGGGATCGCCCCTGGAAGCATTTCTGACCCCCAGGTGACTGCTGTCAACAACATGGTCAGAGGTATTAAGCCACTTTTGCGGGCTCACAATAAAACGTTCAAAAACGAAACTGAAACGGTTTTCCTGTGAAATATGTTAAGGAATTTCCTTTCCAGGGTAAAAACTTGTGTATAAGGTAAAATAAATAACCAAAAACAAAAATACTCCTCCTCACCTTGGGCTATGTTCACAAGTAGCATTTTTCATGCGTTTTTGCACTTTTGTATTGCTTTCAATCGTGACAAATGCGTTCACCGGGAAATGTCATTTTAACATTTTACAACCTTATCTGGCCATGTGCTGTGTGACACATGCATACAGTGCTGAAAAGACAAAGGATCAGCATGGGGAAGACCCCTGGAAGCATGTCTGACTCCCAGGTCACTGTCTAAAAGTGTGCCCATCAGAAGTGATCCTTGCCACATCAGAAGATGCAGACTTGCAACTATCCCCGTGCAAGTCCTTGTCCCAGGGTAGTGTTCAATTGTACCTCCCCCATTCCTTGCAATGCAAGCGAAAATATGCAGGCAACCACCCACCCACCCGCAGGTTGCAATACCATACTGCTAGCTTTCACTTGAAATGGGGCCTTTTAGTTTGGAGGAGGCCGAAGCTGGCCACTGCCTCATGGCCGCTTCGGCAGCGAGGTATCCATACTCTGTCCCCAGCCGCCCGGCGGCCGGGTGTCCACGCTCGGTCCCCAGCCGCCAGGTGGCGGCCAGGTGTCCACACTCGGTCCCCAGCTGCCCTGATTTCTCCTGTCACCTTCCCCCACACTTTTCTTAGCCTGGCCTGCTTTAGGGTAGCATTGGACGAGCCCACTAGAGAACCAGACTCCTCCGGTGGGCCCTGGCTTCTCCATCAGGGGAGTTGAGAGTGCCTAGGTGAGGAGCATGATGATGATGATAGAAGTTAGCATCTGCTTTGTTTTCTTGGAATGCAAGCGCATGTATGTAGTAGCGGCTAGGCCTGAAGTGGTCCGCGTTTTGGCGCATATCCTACCTCCTCCGAGGATTGCTGGATGTTTTCCTGCTACTATCCCAGTTCTATGACTCCCGTTAAAACAAAGCTTCAGGTGATAAATGATGGATGAGGTGGTGGCAAAGGAGAAAGAGCAGGAGGAACAGGGACCATTCACATCAATATCAGGCCAGTCAACCAGATATGTCTTGTAGGATATGTTTCTGTACCAAAAGGAGCGGTTCGGCTACACAGTTATAGGGCATACAGTGAGTGCAATGCCTACCAAAAATTTCGAGCCACTCCAATGCCCCTTGGAAATGACATGGAGGTCAGAGGGCGTTAACTAAACCTTTTTTTCGATTTATAGCAACTGGGTCTCCCGTGCACTGTTGGCCTAAGCAGTGAATGGAAGGCTTTCCAAAAATTATGAGGAACTGCAATGCCCCTTACAAGAGCCATGTGTGGCACCCCAGGGGTCTGGTCACCACAGTAATAGAGATATTACGTCGGAGAGCAAGTGGGAGGTTTCCTGGTCAGGATCCCTTAAACATGCAACATCCTCCTGCCCCAGTCCTGGGAGGGGAGAATTCTGCCCTTATAAACTGGATCTGGGGCGGGGTTGAGTGAGTCAGAGAACCGTCAGAGTCAGAGTGAGAGCAAGGGAAAGTAACAGCAAGGAGCTCTGTAGGAGCTAGGAGCTAAAGACCAGGGGCTGGAAGCTGAGCAGAGCTCGCCCTGGCAGAAGACAATAGGAACCGGACACAGGAGTCCGAAGCTGTGAGGACTTATATATCCAGCAGCAGAAACCAGCCGGCAGGGGATTTCAGGTCCTCTGGCCATAGAAGCCCGGAGGCTCAGTCACAAGCAAGGGACCAGCACCGCCGTCGTGGAGCGGAGGCTAACAGAAGGCCCCAAGTCACCAGCCATACGGGTGAGCACTACACGGTACACTCAGGGACGTGGGCTACTTCTACCCGCTTACAGTAAGGTAGCCAGGAAGAGTGCAGACAGACGGGGAGGCCTACAGCTCCACCTGGCCAGGGGAACTCCTGCTTGCTCACAGACTGACCAGGCCTCTTATGCTAGCCAGTACTCCCGGGAGGGTCTACCTTATAATCATCAGTAAAGACCCTGAACTGCACTGCAAAGACTCTGAGTCGTTCCTGCTGCGCTCGTGCACCATCACCCCCATCATCCACACTCACTGCCCTGAGGCTATACTCCTCCCGAGGGGAGTTATCCCATTCTATGCTGCGCACACAACACCAGCCTCAGCGGTCTGTCTCGCAGCGGTGGTACTCCCTGACCGCAATCCACGGGTGGCGCAGTCGGACAATTAACCTCAAAACCTAAGAAAGACTGCCACTGGTTTGACCAGCCTGAGCGACGGGACCGGTCACCTCCACGGAGAGTACAGACCCCAGAGACCCGGCACCGGTATCCCACACACGTGTACACACGGCCCAGGGGGCGCGTCACATGCAGTACAGCTTATTACAAACATAAGTCCCTTTATTGGGGAGTGGGTGTCCCATAGTATTTGCTTATGCCTTGCAAGCAAAAGCTGCCAAAAATTAGGACAGAGCAACTTGCAATGCCCCTTACAAGAGCCATGCAGTACAGCATATTACAAACATAAGTCCCATTATTGGGGAGTGGGTCTCCCATAGTATTTGCTTATGCTTTCCCAGCAAAAGCTGCCAAAAATTAGGACGGAGCAACTTGCAATGCCCCTTACAAGAGCCATGCAGTACAGCATATTACAAACATAAGTCCCATTATTGGGGAGTGGGTCTCCCATAGTATTTGCTTATGCTTTCCCAGCAAAAGCTACCAAAAATTAGGACGGAGCAACTTGCAATGCCCCTTACAAGAGCCATGCAGTACAGCATATTACAAACATAAGTCCCATTATTGGGGGGTGGGTCTCCCATAGTATCTGCTTATGTTTTCCCAGCAAAAGCTGCCAAAAATTAGGACGGAGCAACTTGCAATGCCCCTTACAAGAGCCATGCAGTACAGCATATTACAAACATAAGTCCCATTATTGGGGTGTGGGTCTCCCATAGTATTTGCTTATGCTTTCCCAGCAAAAGCTGCCAAAAATTAGGACGGAGCAACTTGCAATGCCCCTTACAAGAGCCATGCAGTACAGCATATTACAAACATAAGTCCCATTATTGGGGAGTGGGTCTCTCATAGTATTTGCTTATGCTTACCCAGCAAAAGCTGCCAAAAATTAGGACGGAGCAACTTGCAATGCCCCTTACAAGAGCCATGCAGTACAGCATATTACAAACATAAGTCCCATTATTGGGGAGTGGGTGTCCCATGGTATTTGCTTATGCTTTCCCAGCAAAAGCTGCCAAAAATTAGGACGGAGCAACTTGCAATGCCCCTTACAAGAGCCATGCAGTACATCATATTACAAACATAAGTCCCATTATTGGGGAGTGGGTCTCCCATAGTATTTGCTTATGCTTTCCCAGCAAAAGCTGCCAAAAATTAGGACAGAGGAACTTGCAATGCTGGTACCCTGGTGGTATAGTGGTGGTGGAGGCTGAGGATAAGGAGAAGAAGATTAAACAGCCGAAACGAGGAAGCGTATACCCATGTGTGGGTGTGAAGCGGTGCATGTGAATACACCTCCCGAAATAACACAGTGGATTTGACTTTATGTTACTCTGCTGTCATTTGGTGGTGGTGAGAAGTCTGGCCCAATCCAGCCCTTGTTCATTTTGATAAGGGTCAGCTTGTCAGCATTGTCAGTTGACAGGCGAGTGCGCTTATCAGTTATAATTCCCCCAGCGGCACTAAAAACACGCTCCGATAACACGCTAGCGGCAGGGCAGGCCAGGACCTCCAAGGCGTACAGAGCGAGTTCATTCCAAGTGTCCAGCTTGGATACCCAATAATTAAAAGAAAAAACCTGAAGGTGTGTACTGGAACATAAATTGATGTGCATGCAAAATGTAAATGCATGTTCACACAAGGCCATTAAACAGAGAGAAACCAAAGACAAGAAAAATACCCAAATAATTAAAAGTAAATATATAAATCGAACAGTGCAAAAATAATAATAAATAATAAAGGGTATTTAGTTAACATAATTTTGATCAAAATAATGTAAAAGCTGTCCCGCCACTTCACGGCATCCCTTGTGGGACAGTCCTAACTCTAATATTAAAAACCTTACCATTTGTCAAGTGACATACATATGGACAAGGGCAGAGAGACTGGATCCCTGGTGCAAGCATAAAACCGAGGTAGCATCAGCGTCCCAGCCCAGACAAAGGGAGGCCACACCCTTTTATATGCACTAAAGCATACTAACTGCAAAGAAAAAACCTGCAGGTGTGAACTGGAACATAAATTGATGTGCATGCAAAATTTAAATGCATGTTCACACAAGGCCATTAAACAGAGAGAAACCAAAGACAAGAAAAATACCCAAATAATTAAAAGTAAATATATAAATCGCACAGTGCAAAAATAATAATAAATAATAAAGGGTATTTAGTTAACATAATTTTGATCAAAATAATGTGAAAGCTGTCACGCCACTTCACGGCATCCCTTGTGGGACAGTCCTAACTCTAATATTAAAAGCCTTACCATTTGTCAAGTGACATACATATGGACAAGGGCAGAGAGACTGGATCCCTGGTGCAAGCATAAAACCGAGGCAGGATCAGCGTCCCAGCCCAAACAAAGGGCGGCACACCCTTTTATATGCACTAAAGCATACTAACTGCAAAGAAAAAACCTGAAGGTGTGAATTGGAACATAAATTGATGTGCATGTGTAGCACCCTGAGGATTCGGCTGCTACAGGGGTATTGCACCTCAACCCAGAGGTGTGATATTCCACTCCCGGGTAAGGATGGAGTGTGGAACTGAGCTCAGTTAGCTGCATGCACTACACACATCCCATTTCCGAGGAACAGACCAACGGTACTCCCACTTAGAAATGTGCAGGTACGACAGAGTCTGTTCCTGGCTGGAGTGGGAGGGGGGTGGAACATCCCAGTAGTGTAGGGGCAGATAGGGGGAGCAGCCTGGGTAAAGTTAGGAGCTCATTGGGTGCTGGTCACCTGAGCTCACACATAGAGGGAGTATATAAGGTGGGCACCATCTTAGGACAGGGTCTTTGCAGAGGAGTCTTTTGCAGAAGGCTGGTCAGTCTGTCAGTCTTTTGCAGAGCAGTGGAGGAAAGCAGAGGAGCAGAGCAGCCCCAAGGCCAAGAGTGAGAGAGGAGAAAGAAAGACCCAGAGGGGAAGACAGAAGGAACTCCAAGAGCCCAAATTAGACCAGAGGGTGAAGAGTTGGCAACAGGGTACCGGATCCCAAGCTGGCAGAGGCTACAGCACACCTTAGCCAGGAACCGGAGGCTGTGGGCAGAATCTGCCACGGCCACCCACTATATCCACCCGGAAGGCAGACCACGCATAGGGTCAGGGAACCCAGAGACAAGGGTTCACCAACAAGAGGCCCGAGGGAGCCGGACTTAGGTGGATCCCTGGTGGGGAAGGCCAGAGACGAGGACAGGACAGAAAGGGAGCTCAGAACCACGCTCCAGAACTACTTGGGGGTTGGCCGAGTCCAGGACCTGGTGGACGCAGCACGGCTCGGGTGGTCACTTAAGGCCGGAGTGACCGGTACAAGAACAGCAGTAAGTAAACAAACCCTGAACTGCACAGCCCGACTCTGACTCTCATTACCATCCTCACTGCACCTCCACAACCACCATCCTCTGCACCTGACCCCCTGAGGCTATACCCCTCCCGTTGGGGGTTATACTACCTGGGCTGCACAAACACCACCAGCCTCAGCGGACCCTGCTGCAGCGGCGGCCGTAGTGACCGCAATTCAACGGGTGGCGTAGTCGACATAAAGAACTTTAGTAACATCAGTAAGGACTGCCACACACTGAGCTTGACACCCTGGGCACGGACCGGGTCACAGCCACTCGGAGACTACAACCCCCATCTGATCCGGCTCCGGGTATCCCCAACAACACTGGCCCAGGGGGCGCGTCAACATTGGCGTAGTCGGCAGGATCACGTGCCCGCAACAACCGGGTACTGCGTGCCTGAAGAAAAATTCGCATTTACCTCAAAACGAAGTCTCCCGCCAATTCCAGAGGGTCCCCGCCATCGGACGCCATCTCGGATCAGTTCCCGCCATTTGCCCGTCATCTGCAGTCTTTTCCCGCCATCCATGGAGTTTCCCGCCACTGGGAGACGATTCCCGCCATTTCCGAAGATTTCCCGCCTTGGAAGAGCGGACGCCATTATGGGCGTGCCAGAGGGTGGCAAGAGGCCACCTCCCATCGTGGGCCAGGTCGAAGAATGGCGCCAAAAGCGGAAACCGCCCCCACCAACAGAGACTGTGATGCTGGAAGTGTCCATCAGCGTAAGAGAACTGCCCTTGGAACTGAAGTTGCCCCGGGACCACCCTCGATGTGGGCAGAGACGGAAGAAGAGAACAAAGATGGGTGTCGCCTGGAGCAGTCTGGAGAGAGCGCACCCGGAGACAAGACATCTGGAAGAGAGTCCAGAGAGAGCACACCCGGAGATGGAGGGAGAGCCAGGCAGCACCGACCCAGCGGTCAGGAGCCTGATGCGGGCCGCCACTCCAGGCAGCACCGACCCAGTGGTCAGGAGCCTGTTGCAGGTCGCCACTCCAGAAGGCCTGCTGGAGATCCTAACACAGCTCCCCCGAGACCGGGAGTGTGCACAGACCGCGCTGGAGGGCCTCGCACGGAGGATGGCCCGGGTGCAGCGAGAGACGTTGGCGGAGTGGAGCCGAGAGATGGCCCAGCAGACCGAAACCCGTCAGCGGAGCACGCCACCCGAGACGAGGAGACAGACCGCCTCTGAGGATGGCGCAGGAGGACTGAAGGCTGGAGACGGCGCCGAGAAGGGAGCCGAACGAATGGAGGCAGGTAAAGGGGACGTCACTACCCCGAGCCGGGAAACCGCGTGCCTGCCCCAGCTCCCCGTCGCAGAGCCCGAAGTACCCCCTGTCGTGCCCGTCGCTGCAACGTCGCCGCCGCAGACTAGGCCTCAAACGGAAGCCGCGACCCCTGTGACGTCACACGCCTCGACCCCGAGCGTGGCCAAGCAGGAAGTACCATCGGCCTGGTCGCAAGGCCTAGTACCCCCGGGCGACGCAATACCAACAGCGCCCCCTACCTCCGCGGAGCCCCAGGCCTGGTCGCAGGGCCAAGTAACACAGGGCGCCGCCGTTCTTACGGTGCCCTTTACTTTCAAGGTGCCCCAGGCCTGGTCGCAAGGCCTGGTTAACCCGGGCGCCGCTACCACCACGGCGCCCATAACACCTAAAGTACCGCACCTGGGTGAGGACCTGTTCGCCCAGCATACGTGCCCGGATGGGCAGCCCTTCGTATGGCCCCAGGAATACATCCAGCTGGAGCTGCAAAAAGCAAGGGCCATGTGCGAACCCCTGATCCCGGCTCCAAAGCCCATGAAGAGGATCTCGCCCCCGCTAGAAGAGACCCAGTTTGAGTGGGATCCCACCGGAGAAGACCTCATGGGGTTCACTCAGGAGACTCGGGCAGCCGCAGCGGAGCGTGCAGAGTGCTGCCGCCAGCAGCTCGAGGTCTTCGAGAGGGAGCGGAGAGAGAGGCGGGTCCGGGAACAACAAGCCCAAATAAGGAGCGCGGAGCAGAAGAGCCGGACCAGGAGAGACCCCCGTGCAGCGCATGGTCCCCGTACCATCGGGACTGTGATAAAGTTCAATCTGCAGCATGGGTGGGGTTTCATCAGGGATCACCGCACCCCAGGCGACGTCTTCGTGACCAGGAGAGACGTTGAGTCCCACCTACCGGAGGGACACAGAGGTCGTGACCTGTATTTAGGGGACGAGGTCAGCTTCACCCGGCACAAGTGTGCCAAAGGACCCTACGCCCTCCATGTGCATCGCCTGACGGAGGAGGAGCTGCGGTGTGAGGAGGAGCAAGAGGACCCGGACGGGTCTGAAACTGAAACTGTCCACAAAGAAGGAGCAGGAGGACGCCGTCGTTGAGTACGGTAGAGAGAGACTGTATAAAGTTACCCGTCAGGGTATAAGAACTGTTACTTAGTTAAAATATAGTCCCCGTTGGGACCAGCCAAAAGTGAACTGTTAACCCCGTGTGTCCCTATTCCCACTGACCGAGGACTGAGAGCGGTCAATCCTCCCTAATACCTGGCCGAGGACTGAGAGCGGCCATATCCCTTGTATATAGTTGCGCTTCCTAAAGCGCCCCCTACCGGTTTTATAGGAAACCGTGTTTCTTCAAGAGACTGTTGCACCTTACCCGGTCACAAGTTGCACCGTGGCCGGAGGAACCAGAAACAAGAATGTTATTAATATGAAAAGTTTATGCTGATAATATATGATGTTTTATATGTTTTATATGTTTATGTTTATGAAAAAAAAAAAAATGTATGTTTGTGGATGTTTATATCTTACAGCCCGAGGACGTGCTGTGATTTACCAGGGGGGAATGTAGCACCCTGAGGATTCGGCTGCTACAGGGGTATTGCACCTCAACCCAGAGGTGTGATATTCCACTCCCGGGTAAGGATGGAGTGTGGAACTGAGCTCAGTTAGCTGCATGCACTACACACATCCCATTTCCGAGGAACAGACCAACGGTACTCCCACTTAGAAATGTGCAGGTACGACAGAGTCTGTTCCTGGCTGGAGTGGGAGGGGGGTGGAACATCCCAGTAGTGTAGGGGCAGATAGGGGGAGCAGCCTGGGTAAAGTTAGGAGCTCATTGGGTGCTGGTCACCTGAGCTCACACATAGAGGGAGTATATAAGGTGGGCACCATCTTAGGACAGGGTCTTTGCAGAGGAGTCTTTTGCAGAAGGCTGGTCAGTCTGTCAGTCTTTTGCAGAGCAGTGGAGGAAAGCAGAGGAGCAGAGCAGCCCCAAGGCCAAGAGTGAGAGAGGAGAAAGAAAGACCCAGAGGGGAAGACAGAAGGAACTCCAAGAGCCCAAATTAGACCAGAGGGTGAAGAGTTGGCAACAGGGTACCGGATCCCAAGCTGGCAGAGGCTACAGCACACCTTAGCCAGGAACCGGAGGCCGTGGGCAGAATCTGCCACGGCCACCCACTATATCCACCCGGAAGGCAGACCACGCATAGGGTCAGGGAACCCAGAGACAAGGGTTCACCAACAAGAGGCCCGAGGGAGCCGGACTTAGGTGGATCCCTGGTGAGGAAGGCCAGAGACGAGGACAGGACAGAAAGGGAGCTCAGAACCACGCTCCAGAACTACTTGGGGGTTGGCCGAGTCCAGGACCTGGTGGACGCAGCACGGCTCGGGTGGTCACTTAAGGCCGGAGTGACCGGTACAAGAACAGCAGTAAGTAAACAAACCCTGAACTGCACAGCCCGACTCTGACTCTCATTACCATCCTCACTGCACCTCCACAACCACCATCCTCTGCACCTGACCCCCTGAGGCTATACCCCTCCCGTTGGGGGTTATACTACCTGGGCTGCACAAACACCACCAGCCTCAGCGGACCCTGCTGCAGCGGCGGCCGTAGTGACCGCAATTCAACGGGTGGCATAGTCGACATAAAGAACTTTAGTAACATCAGTAAGGACTGCCACACACTGAGCTTGACACCCTGGGCACGGACCGGGTCACAGCCACTCGGAGACTACAACCCCCATCTGATCCGGCTCCGGGTATCCCCAACAACACTGGCCCAGGGGGCGCGTCACATGCAAAATGTAAATACATGTTCACACAAGGCCATTAAACAGAGAGAAACCAAAGACAAGAAAAATACCCAAATAATTAAAAGTAAATATATAAATCGTACAGTGCAAAAATAATAATAAATAATAAAGGGTATTTAGTTAACATAATTTTGATCAAAATAATGTAAAAGCTGTCCCGCCACTTCACGGCATCCCTTGTGGGACAGTCCTAACTCTAATATTAAAAACCTTACCATTTGTCAAGTGACATACATATGGACAAGGGCAGAGAGACTGGATCCCTGGTGCAAGCATAAAACCGAGGCAGGCCCTTGTCCATATGTATGTCACTTGACAAATGGTAAGGTTTTTAATATTAGAGTTAGGACTGTCCCACAAGGGATGCCGTGAAGTGGCGGGACAGCTTTTACATTATTTTGATCAAAATTATGTTTACTAAATACCCTTTATTATTTATTATTATTTTTGCACTGTGCGATTTATATATTTACTTTTAATTATTTGGGTATTTTTCTTGTCTTTGGTTTCTCTCTGTTTAATGGCCTTGTGTGAACATGCATTTACATTTTGCATGCACATCAATTTATGTTCCAGTTCACACCTTCAGGTTTTTTCTTTGCATTTAGTATGCTTTAGTGCATATAAAAGGGTGTGGCCGCCCTTTGTCTGGGCGGAGATGCTGATCCTGCCTCGGTTTTATGCTTGCACCAGGGATCCAGTCTCTCTGCCCTTGTCCATATGTATGTCACTTGACAAATGGTAAGGTTTTTAATATTAGAGTTAGGACTGTCCCACAAGGGATGCCGTGAAGTGGCGGGACAGCTTTTACATTATTTTGATCAAAATAATGTTAACTAAATACCCATTATTATTTATTATTATTTTTGCCCTGTGCGATTTATATATTTACTTTTAATTATTTGGGTATTTTTCTTGTCTTTGGTTTCTCTCTGTTTAATGGCCTTGTGTGAACATGCATTTACATTTTGCATGCACATCAATTTATGTTCCAGTTCACACCTTCAGGTTTTTTCTTTGCAGTTAGTATGCTTTAGTGCATATAAAAGGGTGTGGCCGCCCTTTGTCTGGGCTGGGACGCTGATCCTGCCTCGGTTTTATGCTTGCACCAGGGATCCAGTCTCTCTGCCCTTGTCCATATGTATGTCACTTGACAAATGGTAAGATTTTTAATATTAGAGTTAGGACTGTCCCACAAGGGATGCCGTGAAGTGGCGGGACAGCTTTTACATTATTTTGATCAAAATTATGTTAACTAAATACCCTTTATTATTTATTATTATTTTTGCACTGTGCGATTTATATATTTACTTTTAATTATTTGGGTATTTTTCTTGTCTTTGGTTTCCCAATAATTAAAAGGCACAGAGGAATCACGGAGGACCCTGGTACAATCGGCAAGGTACTCCCTCACCATCTTTTGAAACTTTCCACTCCTTGTGAGAGTACCCCGCGCCTCAGGGCCTGTAAGCTGGGCGGGTGTCAGAAAACTGTCCCAGAACGTTGACAGTGTTCCCCTGCCTCTGCTGGATTGGAGTTGCATCTCTCTCACCTGTACGCCTTGGTTTGGCAACGAACTGTGACCTCTGCCGCTAGCGTGTTCAGATGGGAATTTTTTTAATAGTTCTGCAGCAAGGGCCTTCTGGTATTGCCCCATTTTTGTAGACCTCTCCACCTCAGGAATAAGAGAGTGAAAGTTCTCCTTGTAGCGGGGGTCTACAAGTGTCACCAACCAGTAATGACTGTCACCCAACATTTTGACAACGCGAGGGTCACGGTTAAAGCAGCGTAACATAAAGTCAGCCATGCGTGCCAGACTGGTAACGGGCAAGATTTCCGTGTCCTCACCAAGATGACGACTGACCATGCTCTCCTCCTCCTCCTCCTCTTCCTCCTCCCCCCTGTCATCAGGCCACCCACGCTGAACCGACGGTATGACACTTGTACAGGTACTACCGTCTACAACGCATGATAGCAGCTCCTGTTCTTCCTCCTCCTCCTCCTCCTCCTCCTCCTCTCCCTCATTGTCCCCCAATGTACGTTGGGATGAGATGAGGCTGGGCTGTGTGTAATCGCCCGCTACGGCTTCTTGATCCATCTCATCATACTCTGGCTGCAATGCCTCCTCTTTAATTCTCTGCAGAGAGCGTTGCAAAAGACAGACAAGTGGGATGCTGACACTAATGATGGCGTCATCGCCACTCACCATCTTGGTGGCCTCCTCAAAGTTTGTCAGGATGGTACATATGTCAGACATCCAGGTCCACTCCTGAGGTCTTATGTGTGAAGTCTGACCTGAATATCGACGGCCTTGTTGCAGCTGGTACTCCACAACTGCTCTCTTCTGCTCACAAATCCTTTGCAACATGTGGAGGGTAGAGTTCCAACGTGTGGGGACATCACACACCAGTCGGTGTGCCGGAAGCTGCAAACGCTGCTGCAACACAGCAAGGGCGGCGGAAGCTGTAGCCGACTTGCGAAAATGAGCTGACAGGCGGCGTACTTTCACGAGCAGATCTGGCAACTCGGGGTACGATTTAAGAAACCACTGAACCACGAGGTTAAGCACATGAGCCAGGCATGGTACGTGTGTGATCTCACCTCGCCTCAGAGCCGCCACCAGGTCAAGGCCATTGTCACACACGACCATGCCGGGATGTAGGCTCAGCGGTCTCAGCCACAGATCTGCCTGCTCTTTCACAGCTGTCCACAACTCACAAGCAGTGTGAGGTTTCTCACCTAAGCTTATGAGTTTCAGCACAGCCTGTTGCCGCTTGGCGGAGGCAGTACTGCAATGCTTCCAGCTTGTAACTGATGTGGTGATATCTGAGATGGAGGCAGAACATGAGGAGGAGGAGGAGGAGGAGGATGCGCAGGAGCTGTACACTGTGGGGGCAACTCTGACTGACATAGGGCCCGCAATCCTCGGTGTGGGGAGGATGTGTTCCGTCCCAAGGTCCGACTGGGTCCCGGCTTCCACTATGTTTACCCAGTGTGCCGTCAGAGAGATGTACCGTCCCTGGCCACAAGCACTTGTCCACGTGTCCGTTGTCAGGTGGACTCTCCCAGTAACTGTGTTGTTGAGGGCACGGCAGATGCTTTGGGACACGTGCTTGTGTAGTGCGGGGATGGCACACCGGGCAAAATAGTGTCGGCTGGGGACCGAGTACCGAGGGACGGCCACCGCCATAAGATTGCGGAAGGATTCCGTCTCCACCAGCCTAAAAGGCAGCATTTCCAATGCAAGCATTCGTGAAATGTGCGAATTTAGGACTGTGGCCTGTGGGACGTTAGCTGCGAATTTCCGCTTTCGTTCAAAGGTCTGGGATATGGACAATTGAACGCTGCGGTGGGACGTGGACATGGACTTTGATGCTGTTTCTTGAGAAACTGCCATAACAAGTGAAGACTGAGAGGAGGGGGCATCTTTACATGCAGTATGGACAGGGGATTGCCTTACACACACAACAGGGGGTTCTATTGCACACACAACAGTGGAAGAAGCAGTGGTGACACCCGCTGACACTGGTCGTGGACCCTGGGTTTCGCCCCACAAAGTCGGGTGCTTTGCTGCCATGTGCCTGATCATGCTGGTGGTGGTCAGGCTGGTAGTTTTGTCACCCCTGCTGATGCTGGTATGGCAGGTGGAACATATGGCCTTTTTGGGGTTATCAGCAGAGTCTTTAAAAAAATTCCAGACTCTGGAAGACCTACCGCTTGAACTGGCAACGTCCCTCGTGTTGGTGTTACGGGGAACGGTTGCCTGCCTTCTGTCTGCGGCCACCACACTGCTTCTTCCTGCCTGTTGGGGTACTCTGCCTCCCTCCCCCTGTGTGCTGCTGGCCTCACTCTGCATGTCCTCCTTCCACGTTGGGTCAGTTACTAGATCATCCACCACCTCCTCCTCTTCCACTTGCGCACCACGATCCTCCTCCTCACTTCCTGGCAATTGTGTCTCGTCATCGTCCACTTCTTGTGACAGATTGCCAACGTCAACTTCCTGTGGCCGTGGCTGTTCAAATATTTGGGCATCGCAACATGGGATCTCCTCTTCCACCACTTCAAGCGTATCAGTCGAGGGGTCCAAATATGGAAATGGACCAGTGAACAGCTCTTCAGAGTGTCCAAGTGTGGAATCACTTGCTGTCTGACGACACTCGGCATGGTGGGAGGAAGGAGCATCAGGGTGAGGAGGAGTATGCGGTCGAGACTCACGGCTACTAAGAGTTGACCGTGTGGAAGACAGACCGGAGGTGGTGGTGCCCAGGTAACTGGAAGTATTGTCTGCTATCCAATTAATAACCTGTTCACACTGATCAGTTCTCAATACTGGTGTTGTTCTGTGCTTCCCTAGTAATTCGGTCAAGAAGTGGGAGCGAGAAGATGTGGCTGTTGGTTGTGGCACATTTTCACCTTGGCCACGGCCCCGTCCTCTGCACGAACCATCACCAGAACGTCCACTTCCACGTCCCTAGCCACGCGCCTTGCCCATTGTAAATTAAGTAAAATAGCTTACACTTGCACTATCAATGGAAAAAGGGTAATAAAGAGTAGATTAGAACCGTGGAAGAGGAAAACCACAGTTATTGTTTACTGGGGTATACCACACTTTTTTAAATAGAGATATTTGCGGCTGAACAGTGAGCGACACACTCAAACTGCTTTTTTTTTTAGATACCAAAGGCCCAAAACTGGATAGTACAGCGATTTGACCTGTGGAGCTGCGAAACCACACTGGGATGTCGGGCCTAGACAAGACTATTTTCAACAGATATATTTTTGTGTCACAACAGTCAGGAGACACTACTGTTTTTCTTTACGGAAAAAACTACCAAAACCTGAATAATAGAGATTTTTTACCGTGGAACAGCAAAACCACAGTTATAATTTACTGGTGTATACCAGGCTTTTTAAAATATATATATATTTGCGGCTGAACAGTGAGCGACACACTCAAACTGTTTTTTTTAGATACAAATGGCCCAAAAGTGGATAATACAGAGGTTTGTACCGTGGAACTGCAAAACCACACTTGTATTTCTCGGGCCTACACCAGACTATTTTCAACAGATATATTTGTGTCTGAAAAATCAGGGAGACACTATTTTTTTTTTTTTTTTTACAGCAAAAAATGCAAAAAGCAGGATAATAGAGATTTTTTACCGTGGAACAGCAAAAGCACACTTCTGTCTCTCTGGCCTACACCAGACTATTTTCAACAGATATATTTGTGTCTGAAAAATCAGGGAGACACTATTATTATTTTTATACAGCAAAAAATGCCAAAAACAGGATAATAGAGATGTTTTACCGTGGAACATCAAAACCACAGTAATAATTTACTGGTGTATACCAGGCTTTTTAAAATATATATATATTTGCGGCTGAACAGTGAGCGACACACTCAAACTGTTTTTTTTAGATACAAATGGCCCAAAAGTGGATAATACAGAGGTTTGTACCGTGGAACTGCAAAACCACACTTGTATTTCTCGGGCCTACACCAGACTATTTTCAACAGATATATTTGTGTCTGAAAAATCAGGGAGACACTATTTTTTTTTTTTTTACAGCAAAAAATGCAAAAAGCAGGATAATAGAGATTTTTTACCGTGGAACAGCAAAAGCACACTTCTGTCTCTCTGGCCTACACCAGACTATTTTCAACAGATATATTTGTGTCTGAAAAATCAGGGAGACACTATTATTATTTTTATACAGCAAAAAATGTCAAAAACGGGATAATAGAGATGTTTTACCGTGGAACATCAAAACCACAGTAATAATTTACTGGTGTATACCAGGCTTTTTAAAATATATATATATTTGCGGCTGAACAGTGAGCGACACACTCAAACTGTTTTTTTTAGATACAAATGGCCCATAGAACTGCAAAACCACACTTCTATTTCTCTGGCCTACACCAGACTATTTTCAACAGATATATTTGTGTCTGAAAAATCAGAGGCACACTTTTTTTTTTTTTGGGGGGGGGGGGACCAAAAGGTTAATAAGATGGGATGTACATTGTGAAGGAGGAAAAAAAAAAGAGGATTTAGATTAAAAAAAAAGGATTTTTCCTGGCCCCCGGGACCTGGAGCTAAGTCCAGCAATTTCAGCAACAGGAGCAGCACACAGGACTGTAATGCAGCATTTGCTGGTATAACCACTGCGTCTCCTATACAGCCTGCGTCTCCTATACAGCCTGGGATGGATATTAGTCCTGAGAAGGACTGTTTGTTTGATCTGGCAGCCTTTACAGACCCTACACTAACTATTTTGCAGGATATATCTCTCCCTAAATCAGCAGCGCTGTCCCTACACTGTCTGATTCGGAGCGACTGTGTCCAAGATTGCGGCGCCCGGTGTTAAATACTCGAGGTGACGCTGTGCGGCCAGCCAATCACTGTAATGCCCACAAACAACATGGCTGCGGCATTACAGTGACTGGCTGGCAATCCCTGCATGTTCATTGGCTCTGTAAAGAGCGCCAAACATGCAGGGCGGAGACCCGAGCTCCCGCCCGAGTAACCCGGAAATGCTCGGTGCTCGCCGAACATCCCGAGTAGCGTGATGCTCGGGCGAGTACCGAGCAGTGTCGAGCATGTTCGCTCAACACTAATGACAACCCATTCTGGCCTAATCAGTGCTTGGAGTTTATCACAATTTCTGTTTTTGTTTGTCCACCCGCTTTTTGAGGATTGACCACAAGGTCTCAATGGGATAGAGATATGAGGAGTTTCCTGCCCAACTGTTCAACTTTTCTTCTCTGGGCAAATATTCTTCCAGGTGTCTAAAAAATTCTTAAGGTAGCTTCATCAGAGACAATAACTTTGTAGGAAGTACAGGGATTGGACCATAGAGGAGTTTCCTGCCCATGAACCAAAAAGTTCAATGTGTTGTTCACCAAACTACTTTAAGTTGAGAGTAAACCCATTCCCTTGGTTGAAAAGCAACCCCACACAGGAATGGTCTCAGGATGCTTTACTGCTGCCATGATACAAGACTCACGGTAGTGTTCAACTTTTCTTTTCTGGGCAAATATTCTTCCAGATGTCCCAAAAAGTCTTAAGGTAGCTTCATCAGAGACAATAACTTTGTAGGAAGTACAGGGATTGGACCATAGAGGACTGGGGTAAAGTTAATGTCTCTGATGAAGCCCCCTCCTGTCTGTTTGGGACATATGGAAGAAAGATTGCCTTAAGAAGAAAACAATTGGCCAAAACAGTATTATGGGTGATGGGTGTTTGCAGCAATGGCAAAGTCTTGATGTACATTCTGAGTTTTCAGCAGTAAAATAAGACCTTCTTAGAAAAAGGTATCAGAGGAATGGCCAGTCATCAAGAAGAAGGTTAGCAAAGGCAAACTAAGTTCAATAAGAGAAAGAGACTTTCTGGTACGGGAAGGTAGACTATAATATACAAGGATCCAAAACACACGATGTTTAGTACCATTGCATTGAAGCACAGAAATCTTAATCTGAGCAAGGACAATATCTGCATTGAGCTTGTATTTTTTTCCTCAAGTTTGCATGGTTTTCCTACCACATTCGCAAAGCATAATGATAGATTGATTGGCTTCTCATGACATTGACTGTAGTGTTCTGTTAGTATGTATGATTATATGTAAGTATATATTTATATAGCAGTCAATCACTGAGTGCAGTGGTGACCTTCTACAGTCAGTGCCTAGCAACAGTCACATGTATATATGTGTAGTATATAGCAGTCAATAACAGACTGCAGTGGTGACCTGTCAGTGATTAGCAGCAGCAGTCATATGTCTTTGAGTCAGTACATCATCACTACAGTAGGAAATGGAGACAAATGGAACTAGGAAAATATTGCTTTATTTTATTACAGCCTAAGATGCTTTCAATATATTTTTACTGTCTTGATTACCGCTTAAAGATCTCTGTTTGCAGCACTTAATAGTAACATTCACTGCTGACTCTTAATGCTGCTAGCGGAGATCTTAATGGGGTTGTCCGAAACTTTAACATTGATGTCATATCCTTAGGATACGTCATCAATGTCGGATCGGTGGGGGTGTGACACCTGGCTGACACACATGCCCATCAGCTGTTCCTGGTGTTGGTAGCAGCTGGAATTGCTCAGCTACAGAACTACACAGCACAGCTCCGCAACGGAATAGTGGCCGTGGGTGGGTACTGCACATCCATCCACTATACAGTCAATAGAGCTGTGCAGCTCCATAACTGAGCAGTTCCGGCCAATACTGATCGTCAGGGTGCTGGGTGTCACACCCCCACCAATCAGACATTGATGACCTATCCTAAGGATAGACCATCAATGTTAAAGTCCCGGACACCCCCTTAAAAATGTATGATTTGCTTCTCATATAAGTTCATAACTCTTTACCGTGAAATTGGTCAAAATCGAAAATATCAGTCTAAGTCTGCAGATTCAGAGTGACTGAATAATATTGCCTTACAGTGACTGAATAATACTACCATACTGTATCCAAGTAGTGATAAAATTCCAGTTCCACACAAGCAGCATACATGTGCCTATAGGACCTGGCGTTTGCAGTTTCATTGCTAGAAATTCACCTATCAATTTTGGAAGGGTATTTTTTGTTTATAAAGACAGATTTGTCCATCACATCGTTATGGAATAAATAGGCTGTTTACACTATTTTCACCTTAATATTATTGCTTTTTCTACTTTTGCTGCGTTTATTTGTCCATACTTATATTTTGTTTGTTTTTTTTTTTTGCAATTGTCAGACAGTAACTTCAACGTTCGCATCAACTTTGGGCAGTAAGAATGAGAAACTTGCTGAAAAGATGTCAACAACTGAAACACACAGATAAATAGAAATGAAAAGAAGTGTGTGTTTAGGTGAGCAAACAACTCCACATTAAAATTCCACATTCAGCCTCCAGCAGGTGCAAACATCCAGTGTCAGCATCCAAGAGAAAGGTATACACTGCTATATTCTAGGACCACACGCAACAAAGGCAGTACGCTAACTACACAAATGAACTACACAATCTGACTTCTCTCAAACCAAACTACAAGTAAAATAAATATCTATTAGGAGGAGAATAAAATGTATACAAGACTTTATTCACACAGACTATTTTTAACCCTTTCAAGAGCAGACTATTTTCAGCTTTGCTCTTCTGTTTGTAGCTTCCCCGCTTTCAAGTGTCCTAATTTTCGTATTTTATTCATTGACACAGCCATATGAGGTCTCGTTTTATGCACGATGAGTTGTGGCAATAATAGAACGTTTCTCTGTGTTTACAGTGCTTATTGGCTCTCCTTCATTTTTTTCATAGACTGTACAAGATTTTCAGAAATAAATGGAAATGTACCAAAGTTATATCATCAGGATTTTTTAATTAGTGGTCCAAAGTAATACAACAATATAATATTGTTTTTCAACTTTCATATTGCAATTTCAACGAAAAAAACAGAATAAATAGTATATGCAGCAATAAAGGCACCCCTAATTAATACTTGGTTGCACACTTTTTGGCATTGATGACATCCTCCAAACGTTTTTTGTAGCCATCTATAAGCTTCTTGCATTACTCAGCTTGAATTTTCTCCCACTCTTCCTTTGCAGTTTGTTCAAACTCTTGAATGTTTGCAGGTTTCTTTTTCCCAATGGTAGATTTCAGCTCACCCCAAAGATTTTCAATGGGATTGAGGTCAGGACTCATTGCTGGCCATTTTAAACCATTCCTGTGTACTTTTGGATGTGTGCTTTGGGTCACTGTTTTGCTGGAGGACCCATGATCTTCGACTCAAACCAAGTTTTCTTACACTGGGTAGGACATTTCGCTCTAAAATATCTTGATAATTCTCTGATTTCATGATTCCTGTAATACGGTCAAGGCCTCCAGTACCAGACGCAGCAAAGCAACCCCACAGCATTATGGATCCTCCACCATGCTTAACTGTTGGTAAGGTGTTATTTTCCTTATAAGCTTCATTGCGCAGTCTGTAAACAAACCGTAGCTTTGTATTGCCAAAAAGCTCTATTTTTGTTTCATGTGTCCACAAAACATTTTCGAAGACATCTCTTGTCAATTTTCCTCTTTCCCCCACATCCAGGGAGGTACTTGACGGTTCCATGCTTGGAAAACGTCTTAATAATAGTGATGAGCGAGCATACTCGCAAGTACTCGGTACTCGCCCGAGCATCTCAGTACTCAAGATGCTCGGAGCTTGCCGAGTACTTGCGAGATGCTCTGGCAGATGCTCGGGTCCCCTCCCTGCATGTTTGGCGTGCTTTAGAGCGCCAATCAACTTGCAGAGATTGCCTGCCACTCACTATAATGCCGCAGACATGTTGGTTGTGGCATTACAGTGATTGGCTGGCTGCACAGCGTCATCGGGTCTATATCAGACCTGGCGCCGCTGTGCTCGTCAGTCTACTCCGCAATCAGGAAGTGTAGGGAGAGGTGCTGCTGAGCTAGGGAGAGATTTGGTTGTGTATTAGGTAGTGTAGGGAGAAAACAAGTACATTACACATATCCATCACAACAAACAGTCCTTCTGAGGACTAACCCATCTGCAGAGATATCAGGCAGACAGTGTATATAGGCAGGCAGGGTATATAGCAGACTGCAGTGCATAAAGCATAAGAGGCTCCATTCCAGTTCAGCCTTCTGTTGCTGTTAGACATTTCTAGACAAAGGCCAAGGTCTCAGGGGCCAGGAATAATTTTTTTCTGTCACACGGATCACAAATAATTGCGCTGAAAATATTGCCATTTTTGGCCTCAATTCAAATTTTTTTTCAGTGTGTTAGTAAAGTTTTTGGCACCGGTTTGCTGATCAAAATAGTTACCTACAGGCCAGGTATTTAAAACTGTGGTTTCTCCATCACACGGATTACATATAACCTCGCTCCAAATTCAGCCATTTGTAGTGAGAGTGGAAGATATTGTCCTCCATTTAAAATGGGCAAGGTGCTTGGCAAGGGAAGGGGAACTGGACGTGATGGTGATGGTGCATGCAGAGGCCGAGACCGAGGCCGTGGGCAAGCTGAAATTGTGCCACAACAAACACCCACATCTTCTCGCCCTACCTTCCTGTCCCAATTCCTAGGGGACCGCAGCACACCACTATTGAACCCAGAGCAGAGTCCAGATTACAGGTACCAGAGCAATCTCCCCCATCGTGCTGTGCATACGCAGTGAGGGGCTCAGTCCACCCCCAGATAGCTCCGGAGTACTTATCAGGGCCCCCTTCTGTGTGTCCTTTCTCTGGCCTTCTCCCTGCACCTCACACCTAGCGACTCTTCTATCCGGTACCCTCGGGCCTTGGCGGGCGACTTATGTTCCGTTCCCTGGGTCCTATGTGGCTACCTTCTTAGTGAAGCTGGTGTGGACTTCTGGCTTACAGTACATAAAGTGCTGCAGCCTCCGGTTTCTAGTTGAGCCTTCGTAGTTTTCTCCACTAGTTGAGGGACCAGTTCCCCTTATCTGGCCTGACCCCTCTACCTCCTGGTAGCAGCGGGCGTATGGGTGGCTTGCTGCACGGCCCGTACCCCTAGGGTCCCTTCACTCCTCATTCCTGGCACCATCCTGCTCCCTCTTCTCTCAGACTTGGGCCTCAGTGCTAGGCCCGCCACCGGAGCAGAGCTCTTGCAGAGCCTCTGCTCCTGTCACTTTCCTCCTCTGAACCAACTGACTCTCTCCCTTGAACCAAGATGGTTTCTTGTTTTTTATACCTCCTTCCAAAAGTGCTCCCAGGATCAACGCCCTCCACCCCATCCACTACATGGTTCTCCCTCTCTAGGTGGTTCCCCCCACTCCAGCCAGGGATCAGGGACTGTGCTCTCCCGTAGGAGCAATCTCGCCCTGTCCCCCGGAAATGTGGTGTAGTGAATGCAGGTGTTAGGGTCCTGAGCTGTACTACTTCCTTACCTGAGGGTGAGATACCACACTTCTGGGTGAGATGCAGTACCTCTGTGGTGACTAAACCCTCAGGGGCACCACAATTGGATAGTGGATAATGCTTCCAGCCACTTAGCCACCACCACCACCCTGTCTTCTACATGGTCAAGTCTCAGTAGCCGTGAGTCTGGACTGCACATTCCTCACCATGATCCTCCTTCCTCCCACCATGCCAAGTGCCCGGAGCCAACTGATCCCACACTTGGACACTCTGAAGAGCTGTTCACTTTTCCATTTATAGATTTGGGCCTCTCGCCTGGTCCACTTGAAGCAGGGCAAGAGGAGATAGCATGTAGCGGTGCCCAAATATTTGAGCAGCCACGGTCACACGAAGGCGACGGTGGGAAAGTGTTACAAGAGGTGGACGATGATGAGACACAATTGCCAGAAAGTCAGGAGGAGGACCAGGGTGCGGAAGTGGAAGACGAGGTGGTGGATGATATAGTAACTGACCCAACCTGGCAGGAGGACATGCAGAGCGAGGACAGCAGCACACAGGGGGAGGGAGGCAGAGCACCCCAACAGGCAGGAAGCAGTGTGGTGGCCGCAGACAGAAGGCAGGCAACCGTTCCCCATAACACCAACACGAAGTAAGTTGCCAGTACAACTGTTAGATCTGCCCGAGTCTGGTTGTTTTTTAAAGACTCTGCCGATAACACCAAAAAGGCCATTTGCACCACCTGCCAGGCCAGTATCAGCAGGGGTGGCAAAACTAGCAGCCTGACCTCCACCAGCATGATCGGGCACATGGCAGCAAAGCACCCGACTTTGTGGGCCAAACCCCAGGGTCCAGGAACAGTGTCTGTGGATGGCAAAATTGCTTCTTCCGCTGTTGTGCATGCAAGCCAATCCCCTGTCCATGGTGCATGCGAAGAAGCCTCCTTGCCCTGCACCTGTCGTTGCACACTCTCAAGTAGCAGCATTATGAAGCACGTCCTTGTCCCAGCGCAGCGTTCAGTTGTCCATACCCCAGTCCTTGGAACCCAAGCGCAAATACGCAGCCAACGCCCCACGGGCCACAGTACTAAATTCCCACATTTCACGACTGCTTGCGCTCGAAATGTTGCCTTTTAGGCTCGTGGAGACGGAAGTATTCTGCAAACTGATGGCGGCCGTCCCTCGGTACTCGGTCCCCAGCCGCCACTATTTCTCTCGGTGTGCCGTCCCTGCATTACACAAGCACGTGTCCCAAAACATTAGCCGTGCCCTCAACAACGCAGTTACCGGTAAAGTCCACCTAACCACGGACACGTGGACAAGTGCTTGTGGGCAGGGACTGTACATCTTGCTGACGGCACACTGGGTTATCATAGTGGAAGCCAGGACCCAGTCGGACCTTGGGACAGAAAACGTCCTCCTGACGCAAAGGATTGCGGGCCCTAGGGTTGCCCCCACAGTCTACAGCTCCTGCACCTCACCCTCCTCAGCCTCCTCCTCCTCTTCAGCCTCCATCTCCGAAATGACCACATCAGTCACAAGCTGGAAGCACTGCAGCACTGCCTCGGCAACAGGCTGTGCTGAAGCTAATATGCTTAGGTGATAAACCGCACAATGCTGAAGAGTTGTGGACAGCTGTGAAAGAGCAGGCAGATCTGTGGCTCACACTGCTGAACCTACAGTCCATTATAAAAAAGGCAAATTCTTAAACAGTAGATACAATGGCACAATGACAATGAGGATTACAGAACTATGACATTGACTACACGTGTGTCACAACAATGGCACCCTGACAGTAAACAGACCAGAACAATGACGCACTGACTACATAATATAGAACAGTATTACTCAAATTATAAGCTGGGTCTTACTGGTGAGATATGTCCAAGTTACTGATGAGGCACAGCTTGGGAGGATCATATCTTATACACATGTGGTCAAAATTGTTGGTACCCCTCGTTTAATGAAAAAAAAAAACACAATGGTCACAGAAATAACTTGAATCTGACAAAAGCAATAATAAATTAAAAATCTTTGAAAATGAACAAATGAAAGTCAGACATTGCTTTTCAACCCTGCTTCCACAGAATTTTAACAAAAAATTAAACTCATGAAATAGGCCTAGACAGAAATGATGGTACTCTTAACTTAATATTTTGCTGTACAACCTTTTGAGGCAATCACTGCAATCAAACGATTCCTGTAACTGTCAATGAGACTTCTGCACCTCTCAACGGGTATTTTGGCCCACTCCTCATGAGCAAACTGCTCCAGTTTTCTCGTGTTTGGAGGTTTCCTTTTCCAGACGGCATGTTTCAGCTCTTTCCAAAGATGCTCAATAGGATTTAGGTCAGGGCTCATAGAAGGCCACTTCAGAATCGTTCAATGTTTTCCTCTTAGCCATTCTTGGGTGTTTTTAGCTGTGAGTTTTGGGTCATTATCCTGTTTCAAGACCCATGACCTGCGATTGAGACCAAGCTTTCTGACACAGGGCAGTACATTTCTCTCTAGAATCCCTTGAGAGTCTTGAGATTTCATTGTACCATGCACAGATTCAAGACATGCTGTGCCAGATGCAGCAAAGCAGCCCCAGAACATAACAGAGACTGCTCTATGTTTCACAGTAGGGACAATGTTCTTTTCTTGATATGCTTCACATTTCCATCTGTGAACAAAGAGCTGATGTAACTTGCCAAAAACTTCCATTTTTGTCTCATCTGTCCATAGGACATTCTCCCAGAAGCTTTATGGCTTGTCAACATCTGGTTTGGCAAATTCTAGTCTGGCTTTTTTAGGATTTTTTTTTCAACAATGGTGCTCTCCTTGGTGGTCTCCCATGAAGTCCACTTTGGATCAAACAACGACAGATGGTGCGATCTGACACTGATGTTCCTTGAGCTTGAAGTTCACCTTTAATCTCTTTAGAAGTTATCCTGGGCTCTTTTGTTACCATTCGTATTAATCGTCTCTTTGATTTGTCATCAATTTTCCTCCTGCGGCCACGTCCAGGTAGGTTGGCTACAGTCCCATGGATCTTAAATTTCTGAATAATATGTGCAACTGTAGTCACAGGAACATCAAGCTGCTTGGAGATGGTCTTATAACCTTTACCTTTAACATGCTTGTCTATAATTTTCTTTCTAATCTCCTGAGACAACTCTTTCCTTTGCTTACTCAGGTCCATGTTGAGTGTTGTACATGTGGCACACCTGGAGTCCGGTTGCCACAGTGGCATTGCCTCCCTCACAAGGGGTGATGCCATGCCTGGAAGCAAGGAGGGGTCCCCTAATCAGGTTTTGCTAGCATGCAACACTTTCCTGGCTCCAGACCAGCAAGGGGAGCTCCTCCCCTTAGCAACTGGGATCTGGAGGCGGGGTTAGTTAGTGTGAGCAGAGCAGACAGGAGTTGAAGTCAGGACATCGACGAGGAAAGACCTAGGGAGTGGAGCTGCATGGAAGTTCACCCCAGAGGGAAGCGCTGAAGAACCGGACACCGGAGTCCGAGGTTGCGGGGCACTGAAAACGGAGGGCAGGAGACTGCCCTGGAGCTAAGCTCTGCCTGTAGAGAGCTGAACCAACTCTGCTGCACTAACATTGGCTCCAGAGGTTCTGCACCGCCACGGCGACTCCATATAGCCGCATGCCACAGGTGGCATCACGAACTGTATATAAAAACTATAAATCCCCTGTAAATATTTCCTTTTATTGACCGCCCTGGGTCACGGACCAGGTCACCGCCACTGTGACATCTCCCCTAGCAACGACCGGCCCGGCACCGAGTACCCAACGGCTCTGGGGGCGCGTCAACTTGGCGTCACGAACAGGTTATCACGTCATTTGCCGTCAGCCGAGGGGAAGCAGGAGGCCCCGATCTGGAACCGCCGGGTAAGAGATCCTTCCGAAAAAGAAGAGAAGAAATACCAGCTTCCAAAAGGGCAAAAATTGTGGATTTTTTCTATGTGAGATTCCCCGATGTAACTTGGATATTTTAAACTGCGTGGATTAATCTCAATAAATTTTTGCACTTTTGGAAGCTGGTATTTCTTCTCTTCTTTTTCTGTGCAAACACGTGAGGCCACACGTATCCGTGCTTCCCTTCATTTAAAGCCTACAGCAATCAGGTGAGCTGAATATTTTTTCTCCTTTGTCATTTCAAGAGATCCTTCCGCCTGCAGAGCAGCATACTGGTACGTCAGCAGACGCCCAGGACCTGGCTGAGGTTCACTAGGTTCACTAGGGGGGAGGAGGTTGCCCAACCGAGGAGAGCCGCCACTGTAATGCCATTATAAATGCCGTATATACCAGGGGCGGCGTGGTTGGCCCAGTACTCAGGGGAGTCGCACAACCTGAACGACTTTGAGGAGAGACTGCGCAGTTTGTTTAAAGTGTACCCCCTGTCTGAGGAACAAAAAGTCAGCATCCTCATAGGCCAGCTAATCGGTGCAGCCCAGAGAGAGGTGAAGTCCTGGCCGGGCAGGGACAAAGGCACTGTCAAGGAAATACTGGCCCGGTTGAAGGATACCTTTGACACCCGCACTGCAGCAGAAATTAAAATGAAGATCTACGGGTGCAAACAAAGGGTGCAGGACAGTGTACGGGACTATCTCTAAACCTGCAGGAGGAGCTGCGGGCCATTAAACAGGTGGACCCCGACAGTGTGCAAGACGAGGACAGATTGCTAACCTGGCAGTTTATTGAGGGGCTCCTGTCTAATGCTCACCGGACACAGCTGTGCATTATGGCTCTGCAAAACCCTGATCTGGACTTTGCGCAATTTAAAGACCGAGCCACCCGGGTGCTGCGAGAACCAACCCCAGGCGGCACTGCATCCCTCCTGCGCCCAGCTATTACATACCACCAGGAGGTGGTGTCCTTTTCCTCGGCACCTGTGGAAGGTGACGCGCAGACCCTAGATAATGACCCATCTGCAGACCTACGCCTTCAGGTCTAGGAGCTGACCAAAAGTGTGGCTACACTAACTAAAACCGTGCAGGCCATGCAAGTGTCTCCAAAGGAAAAGATCCAGCTGGCTTCCAGTACAGATGACGTCCCGTGGCGACGACAGAGAAGAATTCCACCGACCAGAGGTAGGAATAGCGAACGCTACGACCAGGACGGACAACCCATCTGCAGCTGCTGTCAAAAGGCGCGGCACTACGCAAGATTCTGTAATTTAAATGAGCAATCCCAGGGCCAGAGGGCCAACTCCCAGGAGTAAGACGACCAGGCCCACAAAGCTGGCGAGACAAGCACATGGGAGGACGACCGGTCTTACCTGTCGTGCTTGATGGCATCCCGATGAACGCACTGCTGGACACTGGGTCCCAGGTGACAACGATGCCGTATATCCTTTATAAACAATACTGGACTGATTCAGACATTACCCGCCGTCCAGATGAACATCTTAGTATCTATGCCAGAAATGGTCAACCCTTGCCTCAGGTGGGGTATAAAGAGGTGACCATAAAAGTTGGCCGAGTAGAACTGCCATCACAAGGAATGATTATTGTTGATATTGATCGCCGAGAAAGTCATCCTATGATAACTATAGGCACCAATGTGATAGAGAATTGTCTTGGGGAAATTATTCTTTTGTTGCAGCAGGTCGCAGAGACTGCCAGTTCCAGTCAGCAGCGAGTTCTGCAGAAGGAAATCAGAGCCCTGTTGAAAAGACAACAGGTAGAGCTGTCAGGAGGAGAAGTTGGCAGTGTCAGGATGAGTGATCCATTCCCCATTGAAATGCCCCCTAGGAGTGAAATGTTAATATGGTGTCGGGCAGCAATAGGTCTCAGGGGGGCAAGATTATCAGGCCATGGTAGAACCTGTGTACTCTGATAGTAGGCCCACCATCTTGACAGCCAGGGGGGTAGTCGATGTCCGCAAGGGGAGAGTACCGATACGCATCCTGAATTGTGGGGAGAAAGATGTCCATTTACACCGGTATGCTACCCTTGCTAAGCTACTCACTGTCAGTAACAATGAAATAAAGACAGTAGAACCCTTGCCTCCATCCAAACCGGCGGAGGATAACGGCTCCAAGGGGCAGATGGAGGATTGGTGTCAGAAGCTACAAGTGGGCACTGACTCCACCCCTTTGCACCAAAAGCATGGAGTATACCGGGTGGTCCAAGAATATGAGCGAGTCTTCAGCAAACACCCACTAGACTTTGGGCAGGTAAAAGGGGTCCAACATCATATCCCCACGGGAGATCATCCGCCCATCAAAGAGATGTACCGGCCTGTACCCCCAGCTCACTATCAATGTGCCAAAGGAATGTTACGGGAGATGAAGGAGGCTGGGGTGATCAGAGATAGTTGTAGCCCCTGGGCAGCTCCATTAGTTCTCGTTAGAAAGAAGGATGGTACAATGAGGATGTGTGTTGATTACAGGCAGATTAACCACATTACACATAAAGACTCCTACCCATTACCCAGAATTGAGGAATCATTAGCAGCATTGAGATCAGCTAACTATTTCTCCACTTTGGATCTCACCAGTGGGTACTGGCAGGTTCCTGTGGCAGAGGCGGACAGGGAAAAGACCGTGTTTACAACACCAATAGGCCTCAGCGAGTTCAACTGCATGCCACTCGGGCTCTGCAACACCCCAGGAACCTTCCAGCGGTTAATGGAGTGTTGCCTAGGACACAAAAACTTCAAAACCGTCCTGCTGCACCTAGACGACGTAATCGTCTACTCAAAGACATATGAAGACCACCTGGAGCACCTGGCCGAGGTGTTCGAAGCCCTATCTGATTATGGCCTGAAGGTAAAGCCGTCCAAGTGCCACCTGTTGAAGCCCAAGGTGCAGTATCTAGGTCATGTGGCAAGCGCCGAAGGTGTAGCACCAGACCCAGAAAAAGTCACCGTAATCAAGGACTGGCCAAGACTCTCCACTATTAAGGAAGTGCGGCAGTTCCTCGGGCTGGTAGGCTACTACAGGAGATTCATCAAGGGTTTCACAAAGATAGCGGCACCCATGCAGGACCTCTTAGTGGGCCAGTCCAAGAAGGCCAAGAACCCGAAACCTCCGTTCAAATGGGGTAAACCAGAAGACGAATCTTTCACTCGACTGAAAATGGCTCTTACTGGAGACGAAGTCCTGGCCTACCCCGACTATGGCCAACCCTTTATACTTCATACGGATGCCAGCAACGTAGGATTGGGAGCAGTGCTGTCCCAGGTACAGCAAGGCAGAGAGAGAGTGATTGCCTATGCCAGCAGGAAGCTCCGGCCCACGGAAAGGAACCCTAACAACTATAGTTCCTTCAAGTTAGAGTTTTTAGCCATAGTCTGGGCTGTAACAGAGCACTTCAAACACTACCTCGCCTCCTCCAGATTTACAGTCTTCATGGACAACAACCCGCTGACGCACCTGGAGACTGCAAAGCTTGGTGCCCTAGAGCAACGATGGATGGCCCGACTGACTAACTACGAGTTTACCATCAAGTATCGGGCGGGGCATAAAAACACTAATGCTGATGCGCTGTCCAGGATGCCCAACTTGCCAGATGGGGGAGAAGACCCGGAAGATCTGGAGGAGATAGAGCTACCCGCTTTCCATCATCATGGGGTGACCCAGTGCTCCCACTGTGTGAGGGACAAGTGCTCTGCCAGCAGAGAGGCCACGTTCAACCCATTGCCCCATCATGGATGGGCAGAGACGCAGGATAGTGACCCAGCTGTCCGCCTTGTAAAGGAGTTGCTGACACAAGCTGACTCGCACCCTAATCCAGATGCTCCACAGGAGACCCAACAGTTGTGGAAGGAGAAGGGCAAACTGTTCATCTACGAGGGAAAGCTGTGTCAAAGAAGTATCAACTCCCAGACACACGTACTGGTCTGGCAGGCGGTAGTCCCAAGGCAGGATGCGCCAATGGTCTTAGAAGCGTACCACGATGGAGCAGGACACTTCGGATGGAAGAAGTTGGAAGTCCTGCTACGTGAGCGATTCTACTGGGTTGGCATGAGGAAAGCAATTGAGAGATGGTGTCGAGAATGTGGTCCATGCAACCTGAGATGGAATGACCGTGACAGCCAGAGGGCTCCCCAACAGCCCATAATCACCAAACAATCACTTGAACTGGTAGCCTTGGATCACGTGAAGCTAACCCCAAGCCGGTCAGGCTATGTCTATGCTCTCACCATAGTAGACCACTACTTCTGATTCTTGGTAGTAGTGCCAGTGAAAGACCAGATGGCTCAGACGGTAGCCAAAGCGTTCCAACAGCACTTTTGTCGCCCGCACGGTTACCCTGAACGAGTGCTTACCGACCAAGGTCCAGCCTTTGAAGCAGAAGTATTCCAGGAATTCTGTAACTTGTATGGCTGCAAGAAAATCAGGACGAGGCCATATCATCCCCAGACCAATGGGTTGTGTGAGGAGAAGAACCAGGTGGTAATAGACCTGTTGAAGACGTTGCCCCTTGAAGAACGTAGCCTGTGGCCAGAGAAGTTACCAGATTTGGCGGACCTATATAACCATATCCCGGTGAACTCCACCAACTGTACACCCGCTTACCTGATGAGAGCTACCTGGTAAGCTACCAATTGACTTAGACATGGCAGTTTTAACACCAGAGACGACATCACCAGATGCAGATTGGGAGACAGAGCGGCAGCAACAATACCGCGAGGTGCAAGAATGTGTGGAGAGAAGTTTGTCCCAGGCGAGACAGAAGCAGGAGAAAACTTACAATCAGCACGCACCTGCAGTTCCCTTGTCACCTGGAGACCAAGTACTCAAAAGGAAGAGACGAGTCCACAAATTAGATGACCAGTGGGAGGTTGAGCCATATACCGTCTTACCTTCAAAATTCGATAACACCAAGGTGTGCCTCATCAGTAAAGATGGAGCAGAAACTTCAGCGGCAGTCTCAAGAGACCACCTGAAGAAATGCCCTGAACAGTTGAAACACAAAGAAGAAGACCAAGACAGCCCTCAGCCCACAGAAGAGGTGGAAGAAATGGTCCAGACAGTCCTTGGAGCATTTCCCCGGTCTTGGATGCAGGTGAACAGAGTAATTGTGGTACCTGTCCTGACCTTTCTCCAAGCGGCCTCACGGGAAGCTGCAGAGGCTCCAGAACATCTGGAAGACCAGTCGGCCCCAGAGACAGATACTTCATCAGCAGCAGATCAGGAAAATCTACCCTCTGCTAGCAGTGAACTTGTCGTACCCAGGGTGAGTCAAAGAATTCATAGGAGATTACCCAGCCTACCGGTGTTACCTCAGACTACCCATAGTGTAGTTCACACTGAACCCACCACACCAGGGGTAGACACTAGGGACCAGGGTAGGTCATTGACAACAAAAGTACTACGTAGATCGACCCGGATTACTAAAGGTCAGCTCCCTGCCCACTGGAGGAACTTAAGTGTAATAGAACTAAAGAGTATGTTATGTATAGTTGTTAAATAATGCTATATATATATATAATTGTTACATTTATGGACAATTGGACCACTGGACTAGGTGTGGTCAGGACAATATTGAAAATAGTTGGTAAGTGGCCTTGAAAATAAACCGCAGGCGTGGCCGAAGACCAGGCCCAACGACAGAATACCCTGAAGCCATGCCCAGGGACGATACACAAAGTGGGTTGATGCGGTTCCCACCAGCCAAATTTCAGTTACCCGGATTGTGGCGTAAAGACTAAGCGCCGCAGTGACTGCTGTACGTTTTTGCTTGGGTTTTTGCAGTTTTTGCCTTTTGAGATTTTGTAAACTGTTCGTAATGTGAATTGTTATTGTTGATTGTTAATTTTAAAAGGTATCCTCAGTCCGGGAGTACTGAAGTTAACTAGGGGGGAATGTGGCACCCCAGGAGTTCGGTTGCCACAGTGGCATTGCCTCCCTCACAAGGGGTGATGCCATGCCTGGAAGCAAGGAGGGGTCCCCTAATCAGGTTTTGCTAGCATGCAACACTTTCCTGGCTGCAGACCTTAGCAACTGGGATCTGGAGGCGGGGTTAGTTAGTGTGAGCAGAGCAGACAGGAGTTGAAGTCAGGACGTCGACGAGGAAAGACCTAGGGAGTGGAGCTGCACGGCAGTTCACCCCAGAGGAGAGAAGCGCAGAAGAACCGGACACTGGAGTCCAAGGTTGCGGGGCACTGAAAGCCCAGCAGCAGAAACCGGAGGGCAGGAAACTGCAGGTCTCCTGGCCCCATCAGACGCCCGGAGTCTCTGCATCACGATAGGGCCCAGCACCGCCACGTGGGAGCAACACTCCAGGAAGGCCCGAGCTGCCTGCTATACGGGTGAGCACAAGGACGTTTTACTCAGGGACGAGGGCCGCAGCATAGCTACAAGCAGCAGGGCCAAAGAGGTAGTGCAAAGGGAAGGCCTACAACTAAACCTGGCTAGGTGGATACCCAACTTGCTTCCAGGCTGCTCGGACCTCTACTACCAGCTAGTACCCGTGCCCCAGTCTGCCTAACCACTGCAAGTAAAGATAAGAGGAAACTGCCATTAAGTTGTAGACTGATTATTAACTGCGCCATACTCTGCACAGCAACATCTATAAAATCACTACTTCCTGCCCTGGAGCTAAGCTCTGCCTATGGAGAGCTGAACCAACTCTGCTGCACTAACATCGGCTCCAGAGGTTCTGCACCGCAGCGGCGGCTCCATATAGCAGCATACCACAGATGGCGTCACAAACTGTATATAAAAACTATAAATCCCCTGTAAATATCTCCTTTTATTGACCACCCTGGGTCACGGACCAAGTCACCACCATTGTGACATCGCCCCTAGCAACGACCGGCCCAGCACCGAGTACCCCACGGCCTAGGGGGCGCGTCATACACACCATGTCACCAAACAGCACACTGAGTATCTGTAGCCCTATATACAGGCCCACTGACTGATTACAAGATTGTAGACACCTGTGATGCTAATTAGTGGACACAACTTGATTTAACATGTCCCTTTTGTCACATTATTTTCAGGGGTACCTTCATTTCTGTCCAGGCCTATTTCATGAGTTTAATTTTTTTTAAATTCTGTGGAAGCAGGGTTGAAAAGCAATGTCTGACTTTCATTTGTTCATTTTCATAGATTTTTAATTTATTTTACTTTTGGCAGATTCAAGTTATTTCTGTGACTATTGTGTTTTTTTTTTCATTAAACGAGGGGTACCAACAATTTTGACCACGTGTGTAAAGATCTGCTCAGACCTTTGTTAGGTGCAACAATATCTGATTAAATGGGTTATCTGGTCTTAAGCTACAAGTCTGTAGTCACTCTACTGTAACTGCAGACTTGTGAGTCCTCACATCATGAGAACTGCACGCTGTGAGGATTCTCTGGTGCCAGCGGTAGAAGCGGTGGTCAAGTGACTACAAGTATGCGATTTGCATACTTCTGGCCACATTACGACTAGACTGTGTCCAGCCTCGTTCAATACACCTGCATTGAGCGAGGCTGTGCCCATCTAGTCGGCACATGACCGTATGTATGCAAACCACATACTTGCGGTTATGTGCCTGTCGCTCCCTGCACCAGAGAATCCTCACAGAGCACAAGGAGTGGGTCACATTAGAGTAACTGCAGACTTGTAGCCTAAGGTTGGACAACACCTTTAAGGCCTCATTCAGACATCAGTGATTTTTCTCATACGTCTGAGTTTCATCTGTGTTTTATATAAGCATTTCATAGCACATTAGCAATTGGCATTCCAGAACTGTGACACCTGAATATGGCTATTCCACGGCAAGTGGTACACCGTCCTCACTTAGGAAAGGCTGAATATCACCAAATTATACATTAAATTAGCTCAAAATTAAATGTTCTCTGTTCTCTTCAAAATGTCACAAGTCACAGTTAGATAGATAGGAAAATCAAAATGATCTCAGTGTCTTCTGAACATGATTCACTAAAGATATATGAAATTCAAGGAAGGTTAATAGGATGACTGGACAAAACAATGAGGTAAG
This sequence comes from Phyllobates terribilis, assembly GCF_046119375.1. Taxonomy (NCBI): domain Eukaryota; kingdom Metazoa; phylum Chordata; class Amphibia; order Anura; family Dendrobatidae; genus Phyllobates; species Phyllobates terribilis. The sequence goes on along the minus strand of NW_027362764.1, from coordinate 149,450,289 downwards.
GAATGCAGATACAGTGCATGCGCAATCAAAAGGATTGTCCGACACCACCAATATACGTGAGATTGTGGCGCCCCTGAGGGTTCGGTCGCCACAGAGTTATTGCATCTCATCCAGAGATGTGGTACCTCACTCTCAGGTAAGGAAGGAGTATGGCTCAGGACCCTAACACTACATCCACTACACCACATTACCGGGGGACAGGGTGATAATGCTCCTACGGGAGAGCACAAGTGTCCCTGATCCCTGGCTGGAGTGGGGGAAACCACCTAGAGAGGGGGAACTAGGTAGTGGATGGGTGGAGGACATAGATCCCTGGAGTAGGAGGTATAAAACAAGGAACCATCTTGGTTCAAGTAGTCAGTGAGGGGAGAAGAGTCAGTGAGGAGGGAAGTGTCAGGAGCAGGGGCTCTGTACGAGCTCTGCTCCACAGGCAGGCCTAGTAAAGGGGCCTGAGCCTGAAAGGAGTGAAGAGAGGAAAGAGGGAGCAGGAAGGCTCCAGGACAGGGACCCTGGGGGTACGGGCCGTGCAACCGCCACCCGTACGCCCGCCGCTGCCAGGAGGTAGGGGGGTCAGGCCAGAAGAAGGGAACCGGATCCCTCAACCAGCAGAGACTACAGGGCTCAACTGGGAACCGGAGGCTGCAGCACTTCAAGTACAGCAAGCCGTCCACACCAGCCACTAGGAAAGTAGCCACATAGGGCCAGGGGATGGAACACACGTCGCCTGCCAAGGCCCGAGTAAAATGGACAGAGGTGCCGCTAGGTGTGAGGTACAAGGAGAGAGGCCAGAGAGGACACACAGAAGGGGTTCTGTAAAATGCTCCAAAGATACCTGAGGGTCGACCGAGCCCCTTACTGCGTGAGCACAGGACGCCGTGGGCTTTTACACTGGCCCTGTAACTGGAACCACTTAAACCGTGAGTAAAGGATCTGGGACTGCATCATCTGGACTCTGTGATCATTCTTGCACCGCGACACATTGCACTATCACCACCATCATCCATACATGCTGCCCTGAAGCTACACTCTTCCTGTGGGGAGTTATACTACCTTGCTGCACATATCACCAGCTTCAGTGGACTGCTCCGCAGCGGCGGTTCCCAATAACCGCATTCCACAGGTGGCATAGTCGGACTATTTAAACCAAATACACATAGATTACCCTGGTTTGACCACCCTGGGTCACGGACCGGGTCACCGCCACGGTAACTACAACCCCCAGCATCTACTAGACCCAGCTCCGGGTATCTCCACGGCCCAGGGGGCGCATCAGGATCATTTTGGTGAAGTCTGTGATATTAGGCCACCAAATATTTTGAATAAAAAGGCTTTTTCGAAAGCTTTGAGACTTATGGAAAGAAAGTCTAATCCAACAGTGGCCAAATTCAAGAAAACTGAAGTATTTACAGTCAAGATCTAGTGCATAAGAAATCCCGGCAGAAACCCAAAGACACAAACTACCTTAGGAAATTTCATTTCAATTATCATTTGAATATAATTTGGGTTTTGTAGTATGGATAACAATACATTATTTGACATGACCCTTTTCAAGGGGATGGAGCCGGCATGGGCCTTTGTGCTTTCAAATTCCGAGGATGAATTTTAGCCCCAGTCTGTCCCTTTATGTTACAATAAGCATTATTGTAACATGTATTAGCAGTAGCAGAGAGTCAGTTAATATTAATCTAAAATAATTATAATTAATATGTTAATATTAATATTGAGCAGAATTAATTTCAGCCCATTAGTTTGGCCCTCTACAATAATCACAGTCTCTCATGTCGCCCCTTGGGAAATTTAATTGCTCTACAGCATAGACAATTAGGTGTCAGGTTCCCCTCCATTGGTCCACATATATAGATGCCATAGCCTTTCGTGTGGTCATTCTATCAGGGGCTGCTTCTGTGAAGTGCACTTCTTTTTTTTTTACACCAGGCTTTTTTTCAAAGCTGAAACGCAAGAAAAAAACACTCAAAACACCGATCATATGAACAGCAAAGAATTTTACAAGAGAAATCAATAGGAAGAGTCAAGCGTTTTAAGCGATTATATAGGTATATTTTGGAGTGGACCCATTCTAAAAAAAACTCAAAAAATTCAGTTGGCAAAAAGTCAAAATTATTTCTATTCCATGTGCTTTTGGAATTGTTGTGAATAATTACATTGATTTGCAACATTGTCCTGATTGAATCATTGTACTGATACAGCGACCATTTATAACAATTTATGCCAGGGGTCCTCAAACTACGTCCCGCGGGCCACATGCGGCCTGCCAAGAATTTTTATCCGGCCTGCCGGGTGTTTTTGTCGCCGCTGTCTGTCCTGCTTAGCAGACGACAATGTTGGCGGGCCCTGTAATCGTGGGCGGATGGACAAGGCGGCGAGTAAAGGCGATGCGCTGCCACTCTGGAAGACTTGCGGCCCTCCGTATACAGCACAGACGACGTGATGACGTCACGCGCCTGTGCCAGAAGTAGACGGAATCGAGCGGGCGTCTATTCAGAGCAGTGGGTTACATAGGTGAGTACTGGTATTTTTTTTATTTTTAACGCTGGGTCCGGTCCATCATGCATATTGGGGACGTTTACTTACCTATTGGAGACCTATGCTGCATATTGGGGACATTTACCTGCCTATTGGGGACATTTAACTGCCTATTGGGGACATTTACCTGCCTTTTGGGAACATTTACCTGCCTATTGGAGACCTATGCTGCCTATTGGGGACATTTACCTGCCTATTGGAGACATTTACCTGCCTGTTGAGGACCTATGCTGCCTATTGGGGACATTTACCTGCCTACTGGAGACCTATGCTGCCTATTGGGGACATTTACCTGCCTATTGAGGGCCTATGGTGCCTATTGGGGACATTTACCTGCCTATTGGAGACCTATGCTGCCTATTGGGTACATTTATCTGCCTATTGGGGATATTTACCTGCCTATTGGGGACCCATGCTGCCTATTGGAGACATTTACCTGCCTATTGGGGACCTATGCTGCCTATTGGGAACATTTACCTGCCTATTGGGGACCTATGCTGCCTATTGTGGACATTTACCTGCCTATTGGGGACCTATGCTGCCTATTGGGGACATTTACCTGCCTACTGGAGACCTATGCTGCCTATTGGGGACATTTACCTGCCTATTGGGGACCTATGCTGCCTATTGGGGACATTTATCTGCCTATTGGGGACATTTACCTGCCTATTGGGGACATTTACTTACCTATTGGAGACCTATGCTGCCTATTGGGGACATTTACCTGCCTATTGGGAACATTTACCTGCCTATTGGGGACCTATGCTGCCTATTGGGGACATTTACCTGCCTATTGGGGATATTTACCTGCCTATTGGGGACCCATGCTGCCTATTGGGGACATTTACCTGCCTATTGGGGACCTATGCTGCCAATTGGGGACATTTACCTGCCTATTGGGGACCTATGCTGCCTATTGGGAACATTTACCTGCCTATTGGGGACCTATGCTGCCTATTGGGTACATTTATCTGCCTATTGGGGACATTTACCTGCCTATTGGGGACCTATGCTGCCTATTGGGGACATTTACCTGCCTATTGGGGACATCATTTACCTGCCTATTGGGGACCTATGCTGCCTATTGGGGACATTTACCTGCCTATTGGGGACATTTATCTGCCTATTGGGGACCTATGCTGCCTATTGGGGACATTAATTTGCCTATTGGGGACATTTACCTGCCTATTGGGGACCTATGCTGCCTATTGGGGACATTTACCTGCCTATTGGGGACATTTACCTGCCTATTGGGGACCTATGCTGCCTATTGGGGACATTTACCTGCCTATTGGGGACCTATGCTGCCTATTGGAGACATTAATCTGCCTATTGGGGACATTTACCTGCCTATTGGGGACCTATGCTGCCTATTGGGGACCTATGCTGCCTATTGGGGCCCTATGCTGCCTTTTGGGGACATTTACCTGCCTATTGGGGACCTATGCTGCCTATTGGGGACATTTACCTGCCTACTGGGGACCTATGCTGCCTATTGGGGACATTTACCTGCCTATTGGGGACATTTACCTGCCTACTGGGGACCTATGCTGCCTATTGGGTACATTTACCTGCCTATTGGGGACCTATGCTGCCTATTGGGGACATTTACCTGCCTATTGAAATACCGGTAAGTTTGTTGATTTAACTTTACTTGTTCTTCATTTTAAATATTGTATTTGTTCCCGTTTTGTTTTTTTTACTTCAAAATAAGATATGTGCAGTGTGCATAGGAATTTGTTCATAGTTTTTTTTAAAAACTATATTCCGGCCCTCCAATGGTCTGAGGGACAGTGAACTGGCCCCCTGTTTAAAAAGTTTGAGGACCCCTGATTTATGCCATTAAAGCTTCAGGTGATTTTTATCTAGGGTGACGCCTGATGACACCTTATTTATTTATGCTTTTATCACAGCACAGAAAAACCCAGGGGAATCCACAGGCAGTATCCAGGAACTGTAATTAAGAAAATAATCCACCGCAGGGTTTTCTCTAACTGTCTGACTCCACCTAGTGAAACCAGAGGGAATCTGCTGCGTTTGGAATGAAACGTCATCCTACTAAAGATATTTTGGGAACTGATCTCCTATTTTGTGATACACATGCTCCGTTGCTATTCTTAGGGCCATTGAACTGTGCACATCTGAAAACCATCTAAAATCATCTGTGTCCTAGAAAGCTAAAATTTTGGAATAAAATACAGAATCAGATCAACCTTAACTTAGATGAACTGCAATATTCCATATGGTTTGACAGCAAGATCTAATCACCACACACAACTCTCTGTCTCTCAGCGAGAGACCGTTTTCATTAAAGGTACAGAAATGATGCAGAATGTCAGCATGTGCCTCTGATTATACACTATCCAGATTGTAGCATTATTAAAAACTTGCCTCTTTCTTAAACTATGGTCTAATGTAGATATAATGAAAAAATGCTGGTATCAATTTATCATGTGTGTATACTGCACTTATATTTGTCATATCAATTACAATATATGCTGTGTTATTCTGTGTGCACCACAGCTATGCTTTCATGTGGAACAACTCGTACCTGGTAAATATAGACTAATAGCTGTCAAACATAAGACCATTATATTGTTAAAAACAATCATTTGTATAAAACATTCCTTAAGTTCCCATTTTACATACAAGTTTGCAAACTAAAGATAAGGAGCATACTTCACTGCTTCATTAAATATTCAGGCAAAATTCACATTTAGGGTATATTCACATGTGATGGTTACATTGGATTATCAATTCAAATTTTTAGAAGATCCAGAATACTACTATAGCAGCAAAGTGGGTAGGATTTTACCAAATCTCCTCCATGTGATCCGGAAAAGTCCAAGAGGAATCTGCAACCAAATCGGCCTCCGATGCAGCATGTCAATTTATGTAAAAGGGATGTATTGCGGAATTGTTTCCCCACTTTGTTCAACTGGGAGTCAAAATCTGCAACAGACCCCAACATTGATGAGAACATTGCTGTCACACCTGCAACACCTTAAAGGGGTTGTCCAGAAGGTGTCTAAAATGCCTGCCATCACATATTTCAAACTGCAACCATTTTTGGACACACATTAGGATGAGATGCAGCATGAAGAAACGCTGTTCAAGACAGATGTCTCAGAGCAATGTTAGGGTAAGTTCTAGGATGAAAAAAAACCTGTTCTGTGCAGTCGGACGAAGAGTTTTTTTTCTCTACTGTTTCAACCTTGCGGTCAGCCTGTCAGGCTTAATGAGCAGATCAGTTATGTTAGTTCACGATGCTGCTCCTCAGCCTGGCAGGAACTTGCTCTAAACTCTCTCAGAGACATCTGTCAAGAGCAGTAGGCTACAACCCATCCTAATATTCGCCTATGATATCCCTGTGATGCCCATCCTAATATTCGCTTATGAAATCCTGTGATGCCTGTCCTAATATTCGCCTATGACATCCCTGTGATGCCCATCCTAATATTCGCTTATGAAATCCTGTGATGCCTGTCCTAATATTCGCCTATGACATCCTGTGATGCCTGTCCTAATATTCGCCTATGATATCCTGTGATGCCTGTCCTAATATTCGCCTATGACATCCTGTGATGCCCGTCTTAATATTCGCCTATGACATCCTGTGATGCCCGTCCTAATATTCGCCTATGACATCTGTGGCACCCCAGGGGTCTGGTTTCCACAGTAATAGCAATATTACATCTGGGAGCAGGTGGGAGGTCTCCTGGTCAGGAATCCTATGCATGCCACACCTCCTGCCCAGTCCTGGGAGGGGAAGAACTTCCCCTATATAAAACTGGGGCTGAGGCAGGGTTAGAGAGAAGGAGAGAAGGAAAAGAGGAGAAGAGGATTCCCAGACAGAGACATAGTCTGGTCTGGAGAGGAGCAGCTATAGGAAAGAAAGATCAGGAGCTCAGTGGGAGCAGTGCTAAAAGGAGTCAGGGGCTGGAAGCTGTAGAGCTCGCCCTGATTGAAGAGTTCTCACCGGACCCGGAGTCCGAGGCTGTGGGGACTAATCCTTACCCAGCAGCAGAAACCGACCGGCAGGGGATTTCAGGTCCTCTGGCCAAGAAACCCGAAGGCACGGTCACACGCAAGGGACCAGCACCGCCGTCGTGGAGCAGAAGCTACCAGAAGGCCCCGAGTCACCGGCCATACGGGTGAGCACCACACGGTACACTCAGGGACGTGGGCTACTTTTACCCGCCTCTAGCAAGGTAGCCAGAAGAGTACAATTAGTTGGGGAGGCCTACAACTCCGCCTGGCCAGGGGAGATCCCATCTGCTCACGGACTGACCAGGCCCCGATCGCTAGCCAGTACTCCGGGAGGGTCTACCTTGGTCATCAGTAAAGACCCTGAACTACACCGTACCGTCTCTGAGTGGTTCCTGCTACCTGCATGCTATTCTGCTACCCCCTTCAAACACGTCGGCTGCCCTGAGGCCATACCCCTCCCGTTGGGGGTTATACCATCTACGCTGCACAATCGTACCACCGGCCTCAGCGGTCTGCCCTGCAGCGGCGGCCTCATAGCCGCATTCAACGGGTGGCGTAGTCGAACACCGTACCATCTTCTGCTAAACTCTGCCACTCAGTTTGACTCCCTGGGCACGGACCGGGTCACCGCCACGAGACTACTACCCCTATCAGATCCGGCTCCGGGTAGGCTCCCGCGTGCGCAACGCTGCGCGACTCAGGCCCAGGGGCGCGTCAACTTTTGGCGTAGTCGGCAGGATTCCGTGCCCGCAACCACCGGGTACTGCGTGCCTGAAAGAGACTTATACTTACCTGTGGTGAAGATTCCCGCCATCCGACGCCATCTTCTACCTTCTTCCCGACATCCGTGGAGTTTTCCCGCCATTAGACGCCATCTTCTGCCTTCTTCCCGCCATCCGTGGAGTTTTCCCGCCGTTGGACGCCATCTTGAAGACGCCGCGCGGGAAGAAGAGGGGCGTGGACTCCGAAAGCGCGCGAGAACTGAAGCCCCGCCTCACGTCCGGACGTTGCGTAAGGTCCTGGAAGGAGCCCAGCAGACGCCGACGTCACAGGAGCGCGACGGAAGGTCCTCGACCCTGACGATCCACTGCGGAGCCGCGGCCTACGGAAGAGGATCATCGCAAGGTAGGCCACGGTCCACTAGGGGGGAGGAGGATATTGGATACGGAGGAGAGCTTCACTGCCACCGCCACCGCCAGCGCCACCGCTGCAGCGGTCATGCCTTTCACCATGCCCTATATCCCGGGGGCAGCCTGGCTACCCCAGTACTCAGGGGAGTCACATACCCTGAATGACTTTAGAGAAAAGCTGGATAGCCTCTTCCAGGTGTACCCCCTCACAGAAGAGCAAAAAGTGAGCATCCTGGTGGCCCAACTAACCGGGGCAGCCCAAAGGGAGGTAAAGTCCTGGCCACCTGGGAGGAGGACTGTCGCAGGGATATTAACCCGGCTGAAGGACACCTTTGATACCCGCACCTCAGCCGAGATTAAGCTTAGATTCTACGGGTGCAAACAGCGAGCACATGAGAATATAAGGGACTATGCACTAAACCTACAAGAGGCCCTGAGAGCCATTAAGCAGACCGACCCTGACGGCGTGGGAAACGAGGACAGGCTGTTGACCGAACAATTTATAGAGGGACTATATTGCAATGCCCACCGGACCCAGTTGCGGGCAATGGCCTTACAGGATCCTCATCTGGACTTTGCACAGTTCAAGGACAGAGCCATCCGGGTGCTCCGAGAACCGGCACCGGGTGGCGTTGTGACCCACAGGCGCCCTACTACCGCTTACCACCAGGAGGCGGCGCCCTTGTCGGCAGGGCCTGTGGGAGCTGACGCGCAGGCTTTGAACAATGACCCGGCTCCAGACCTGCACCATCAGGTCCAAGAGCTAGCTAAAAGCGTTGCTGCGCTAACCCGAACTGTGCAGTCTTTACAGGTTTCTGCTCCAGGGAAGATCCAGCTGGCATCCGGACCGGAGGACATCCCGTGGCGTCGACCAAGGAGGACCCCACCGGCCAGAGGAAGACCCAGCGACCGATACAACGAGGACGGACAACCCATCTGCCGCCGCTGCAATCAACCCGGACATATGGCAAGGTACTGTCCTTTAAACTGGCACAACCTGGGGTAGAGGGCCAACCCCTAGGAATAAGATCACCAGGCCCATCGAACTGGCGTGACAAATATGTGGGAGGACGTCCAGTCTTGCCTGTGGTACTGGATGGCATTCCTATGAGTGCCCTACTGGACACCGGGTCACAGGTCACCACCATCCCGTACATGCTCTTCAAGCAGTACTGGAATGACTCGGATATAACCCGCTACCCTGACGACGACTTGAGTATCATTGCCAGCAATGGTCAGCCCGTGCCACAGATCGGATTTAAAGAGATGACCATTAAAATCGGTAGAGTCGAACTGGCAGCACAGGGACTGATCATTGTAGACATTGACAAGCGCGAGAGTCACCCAAAGATAACTCTAGGAACTAATGTGATTGAAAATTGTCTTGCAGAGGTGATTTTCATTTTACAGCAGGTTGCCAAGAACGCCAGCTCCGGCCAGCAGCGAGTGCTCCAAAAAGAGATCCGGGCACTGATGCGGCGGCAACAGGTGGAACTCTCCGGTGGTGAGATAGGAAGCGTGAGAATGTGTGACCCTTTCCCTATTGCCATGCCCCCGAAAAGTGAAATGATGATTTGGTGCCGGGCATCTATTGGTCTGAGAGGTAGAGATTACCAGGCAATGGTAGAACCATTCTACTCAGACAGTAGGCCCACCATTTTGACGGCACGGGGGGTGGTTGATGTACGCCATGGGAGGGTGCCCGTTCGCATAATAAATATCGGGAAGAGGGAAGTATACCTGCCCCGGTATGCCACGCTAGCCAAATTGTATACCATCGACCAAAATTCTGTACAGACAGTGGAACCCTTGCCTCCATCTCACCCAGAGGAAGGTAACGGCTCTAAGAAACCAATGGAGGACTGGTGTCAGCAACTACATTTGGGAACTGACTCCACTCCCTCACACCAGAAACAGGGAGTCTATCGGGTGGTTCAAGAGTACGAGAGAGTGTTTAGTAAACACCCGTTAGACTTCGGGCGAGTAAAGGGGGTAGAACACCACATCCCCACGGGAGACCATCCTCCCATAAAGGAGAGATACCGACCCGTACCCCCTGCACACTACCAACACGCCAAGGGGATGCTTAGGGACATGAAGGAGGCTGGAGTAATCAGGGATAGCTGTAGCCCCTGGGCAGCTCCACTAGTCTTGGTTAAAAAGAAGGACAACACCATGAGAATGTGTGTAGACTACCGGAAAATCAACCGTATCACACACAAAGATGCGTACCCCTTACCAAGGATAGAGGAGTCTTTGGCTGCTTTAAAATCTGCTAACTTCTTCTCCACTTTGGATCTCACTAGCGGGTACTGGCAGGTTCCTGTAGCAGAGGCGGACCGGGAGAAGACCGCATTCACCACCCCAATGGGACTTAGCGAGTTTACCTACATGCCGTTCGGACTCTGCAACGCACCAGGAACCTTCCAACGATTGATGGAATGCTGTCTGGGACACCGAAACTTCGAGACGGTCCTGTTATACCTGGACGATGTCATCGTCTACTCCAAGACCTATGAGGACCACCTGAAACACCTGGCAGAAGTGTTCGAAGCCCTGGCAAACTACGGCCTAAAGGTGAAACCCTCCAAGTGTCACCTCCTGAAACCAAAAGTGCAGTACCTGGGACACGTGGTGAGTGCTGACGGAGTGGCTCCCGACCCTGATAAGATCACCACAATTAAGGAATGGCCAAGCCCCTCCAGCGTAAAGGAAGTGCGGCAGTTCCTCGGGTTGGTAGGCTACTACCGAAGATTCATTCCCGGTTTCACCAAAAAGGCAGCTCCTATGCAGGACCTCCTGATAGGCCAGTCCAGGAAGGCCAAGAACCAGAAGCCGCCCTTCAGATGGGAGAAGCTGGAAGAAGAGTCCTTCCGCCAGCTGAAGATGGCCCTCACGGGGGATGAAATCCTGGCGTACCCTGATTACAGCCAGCCCTTTATCCTCTACACCGACGCAAGTAACATCGGGCTAGGAGCCGTACTGTCCCAGATCCAGCAGGGGAGAGAACGGGTAATTGCTTACGCCAGCCGAAAACTGCGACCCACCGAAAGAAACCCTGAGAATTACAGCTCATTCAAACTAGAGTTCCTGGCAGTGGTGTGGGCAGTCACCGAACGCTTTAGGCACTACCTCGCCTCTTCCCGGTTCACCGTGTACACGGATAACAACCCATTGACACACCTGGATACGGCAAGACTCGGTGCCCTGGAGCAGAGATGGATGGCCCGCCTGTCCAACTATGAGTTCACGATCAAATACCGGGCAGGACGCTCCAATACCAACGCGGATGCCTTGTCCAGAATGCCAAACCTACCGGACGTAGGGGAAGATCCAGAGGAACTGGAAGAAGTTGAACTCCCCGCGTTCCACCGTCATGGGACTATCCAGTATTCCCACCGTGTAAGGGGTAAGCAATCTGCTACGTTCAACCCCTTACCTCATTACAACTGGGCGGAAACGCAAGACAGTGACCCCGCCGTCCGACTGGTGAAGGAGATGCTGACTCAGCCAGATGCCCGCCTTGACCCAGACGCTCCGGAGGAGGCCAAGCAACTGTGGGTTGAGAAGAGTCGACTGTTCCTTTACAAGGGGAAGTTGTGCCGCAGAATGGTTAACTCCCGGACGCATGAACTGATCTGGCAAGTAGCGGTGCCAAGAAGAGACGCGACTATGGTACTGGAGGCATACCACAACGGAGCTGGGCACTTCGGATGGAAGAAGCTAGAGTTCCTGCTGCGCGGGCGGTTCCATTGGGTAGGCATGAGAGGAACCATCGAGAGGTGGTGCAGAGACTGTGGCCCATGCAACCTAAGAAGGAAGGACCGTGCTAGCCAGAAGACTCCCCTGCAGTCCATCGTCACCAAGCAGCCATTGGAACTGGTAGCCTTGGATCATGTAAAACTGACCCCCAGCAGAAGTGGCTACGTCTATGCGTTAACCATCGTGGATCACTACTCCCGGTTCTTGGTTGTCGTCCCCGTCAAGGACTTAACGGCTCAAACAGCAGCTAGAGCCTTCCAGCAGCACTTCTGCCGTCCACACGGATACCCAGAGCAGGTGCTGACGGACCAGGGACCTGCCTTTGAAGCGGAGGTCTTCCAGGAGTTCTGCACTCTGTATGGCTGCCGGAAGATAAGAACAACACCTTATCATCCACAAACCAATGGACTCTGTGAGAAAATGAACCAGGTGGTGATAGATCTTCTGAAAACATTGCCCCTGGAAGAACGCAGTCTGTGGCCTGAGAAACTGCCTGATCTGGTGGACCTATACAACCACATCCCTGTAGGTTCTACCAACTGTACCCCGGCTTACCTAATGAGAGCAAGACCTGGTAAGCTGCCTGTACCTATACAACCACATCCCTGTAGGTTCTACCAACTGTACCCCGGCTTACCTAATGAGAGCAAGACCTGGTAAGCTGCCTGTTGACCTGGATTTGGGAGTCCTGACACCCGAGGACACTTCACCAGAAGCAGACTGGGACACGGAGAGGCAGCAGCAGTACCGGAAAGTACAGGAGAGCGTGGAGCGAAGTCTCTGTCAAGCTAGAGAAAGACAGGAGAAGACTTACAACCAGTATGCTCCCGCTGTTCCCCTGGTACCTGGAGAGCAGGTCTTGAAGAGGAAGAGACGGCTCCACAAGTTGGACGACCAGTGGGAGAAGGACCCGTACACCGTACTGCCCTCAAGCCATGAGAACCCGAAAGTCTGCACAATCAGTAAGGATGGAGGAGAAACCACAGCCATTGTATCCCGAGATCACCTGAAGAAGTGTCCCGAACAGCTACGGAACCCTGAAGAAGAACAAGAAGACCCTCGACCCGCAGAGGAAAGGGAAGATATGGTCAGTACTGTGCTCGGAGACTTCCCTCGGTCTTGGACTCAAGTCAATGGCGCTGTTGTGGTACCCGTCCTCACCTTCCTCCAACCAGCATCTCAAGTACCTATGGAGAAACAGGTAGAGCTGGAAGAGCAGCCGGTCCAGGAGGCAGAAGACCCCACACAAGCAGACCAGGAGGATCAACCCTCTGCTTATAGTGAGCCTGCCGTGCCCCTAGTGAGCCAAAGAGCCCGTAGACAGCTGCCCAGTTTACCTTTGACAGCCCCTACACCCTGTAGCTCAGGACCAGTCAGTCAGCTCCGTAGGTCTACTAGGGTCACTAGAGGCCAGTTGCCCGTACGTTGGAGGATTTAAAGTGCTCAAACTGTTTTATTTGTATTTACCTGTTTATTGTTGCTTGTGAATAATTGTGTATTTCTAGTTATTTTATAGGTGTCGTTTATGGATTATCCGGAATCCTTTGTACATATGTTTGGAGCGTAACCCAGGAACGGACTAAAGACTGTTAAAGACTCGGGGCAGGACAGACCCCTACCTGGTTACGGCTCCCTGTTCTTTGGTGAAATGGACACCCTTGTTTTCTTCAAAAACTGCACCCGGTTGCGGACACGCCGTGACCATCCTAATGTGTTTTTCTTTATTGTACTGTTTCTGTTTATAACTTGTTATGTTTACAAAAATATGTTTAGTCCCGGAGTACTAAATTTCACTAGGGGGGAATGTGGCACCCCAGGGGTCTGGTTTCCACAGTAATAGCAATATTACGTCTGGGAGCAGGTGGGAGGTCTCCTGGTCAGGAATCCTATGCATGCCACACCTCCTGCCCAGTCCTGGGAGGGGAAGAACTTCCCCTATATAAAACTGGGGCTGAGGCAGGGTTAGAGAGAAGGAGAGAAGGAAAAGAGGAGAAGAGGAGTCCCAGACAGAGACATAGTCTGGTCTGGAGAGGAGCAGCTATAGGAAAGAAAGATCAGGAGCTCAGTGGGAGCAGTGCTAAAAGGAGTCAGGGGCTGGAAGCTGTAGAGCTCGCCCTGATTGAAGAGTTCTCACTGGACCCGGAGTCCGAGGCTGTGGGGACTAATCCTTACCCAGCAGCAGAAACCGACCGGCAGGGGATTTCAGGTCCTCTGGCCAAGAAACCCGAAGGCACGGTCACACGCAAGGGACCAGCACCGCCGTCGTGGAGCGGAAGCTACCAGAAGGCCCCGAGTCACCGGCCATACGGGTGAGCACCACACGGTACACTCAGGGACGTGGGCTACTTTTACCCGCCTCTAGCAAGGTAGCCAGAAGAGTACAATTAGTTGGGGAGGCCTACAACTCCGCCTGGCCAGGGGAGATCCCATCTGCTCACGGACTGACCAGGCCCCGATCGCTAGCCAGTACTCCGGGAGGGTCTACCTTGGTCATCAGTAAAGACCCTGAACTACACCGCACCGTCTCTGAGTGGTTCCTGCTACCTGCATGCTATTCTGCTACCCCCTTCAAACACGTCGGCTGCCCTGAGGCCATACCCCTCCCGTTGGGGGTTATACCATCTACGCTGCACAATCGTACCACCGGCCTCAGCGGTCTGCCCTGCAGCGGCGGCCTCATAGCCGCATTCAACGGGTGGTGTAGTCGAACACCGTACCATCTTCTGCTAAACTCTGCCACTCAGTTTGACTCCCTGGGCACGGACCGGGTCACCGCCACGAGACTACTACCCCTATCAGATCCGGCTCCGGGTAGGCTCCCTCGTGCGCAACGCTGCACGACTCAGGCCCAGGGGCGCGTCACATCCCTGTTATGCCCATCCTAATATTCGCTTATGAAATCCTGTGATGCCCGTCCTAATATTCGCCTATGACATCCTGTGATGCCTGTCCTAATATTCGCTTATGAAATCCTGTGATGCCCGTCTTAATATTCGCCTATGACATCTTGTGATGCCCGTCCTAATATTCGCCTATGACATCCCTGTGATGCCCATCCTAATATTCGCTTATGAAATCCTGTGATGCCCGTCCTAATATTCGCCTATGACATCCCTGTGATGCCCATCCTAATATTCGCTTATGAAATCCTGTGATGCCCATCCTAATATTCGCCTATGACATCCTGTGATGCCCGTCCTAATATTCGCCTATGACATCCTGTGATGCCTGTTCTAATATTCGCCAATGACATCCTGTGATACCCGTCCTAATATTCGCCTATGACATCCCTGTGATGTCTGTCCTAATATTCGCCTATGACATCCCTGTGATGCCCATCCTAATATTCGCTTATGAAATCCTGTGATGCCCGTCCTAATATTCGCCTATGACATCCTGTGATGCCCGTCCTAATATTCGCCTATGACATCCTGTGATGCCTGTTCTAATATTCGCCAATGACATCCTGTGATACCCGTCCTAATATTCGCCTATGACATCCCTGTGATGCCTGTCCTAATATTCGCCTATGACATCCCTGTGATGCCTGTCCTAATATTCGCCTATGACATCCCTGTGATGCCCATCCTAATATTCGCTTATGAAATCCTGTGATGCCTGTCCTAATATTCGCCTATGACATCCTGTGATGCCCGTCCTAATATGCGCCTATGACATCCTGTGATGCCTGTCCTAATATGCGCCTATGACATCCTGTGATGCCTGTCCTAATATTCGCCTATGACATCCTGTGATGCCCGTCCTAATATTCGCTTATGAAATCCTGTGATGCCTGTCCTAATATTCGCCTATGACATCCTGTGATGCCCGTCCTAATATGCGCCTATGACATCCTGTGATGCCCGTCCTAATATGCGCCTATGACATCCTGTGATGCCCGTCCTAATATGCGCCTATGACATCCTGTGATGCCCGTCCTAATATGCGCCTATGACATCCTGTGATGCCTGTCCTAATATTCGCCTATGACATCCCTGTGATGCCCGTCCTAATATTCGCCTATGACATCCTGTGATGCCCGTCCTAATATGCGCCTATGACATCCTGTGATGCCCGTCCTAATATGCGCCTATGACATTTTGTGATGCCAGTCCTAATATTCGCCTATGACATCCTGTGATGCCCGTCCTAATATTCGCCTATGACATCATGTGATGCCTGTCCTAATATTCGCCTATGACATCCTGTGATGCCCATCCTAATATTCGCTTATGAAATCCTGTGATGCCTGTCCTAATATTCGCCTATGACATCCCTGTGATGCCTGTCCTAATATTCGCCTATGACATCCCTGTGATGTCTGTCCTAATATTCGCCTATGACATCCTGTGATGCCCGTCCTAATATGCGCCTATGACATTTTGTGATGCCAGTCCTAATGTTCGCCTATGACATCCTGTGATGCCTGTCCTAATATTCGCCTATGACATCCTGTGATGCCCGTCCTAATATGCGCCTATGACATCCTGTGATGCCCGTCCTAATATGCGCCTATGACATCCTGTGATGCCCGTCCTAATATGCGCCTATGACATCCTGTGATGCCCGTCCTAATATGCGCCTATGACATCCTGTGATGCCCGTCCTAATATGCGCCTATGACATCCTGTGATGCCTGTCCTAATATTCGCCTATGACATCCCTGTGATGCCCGTCCTAATATTCGCTTATGAAATCCTGTGATGGCTGTCCTAATATTCGCCTATGACATCCTGTGATGCCCGTCCTAATATGCGCCTATGACATCCTGTGATGCCCGTCCTAATATGCGCCTATGACATTTTGTGATGCCAGTCCTAATATTCGCCTATGACATCCTGTGATGCCCGTCCTAATATTCGCCTATGACATCCTGTGATGCCTGTCCTAATATTCGCCTATGACATCCTGTGATGCCCATCCTAATATTCGCTTATGAAATCCTGTGATGCCTGTCCTAATATTCGCCTATGACATCCCTGTGATGCCTGTCCTAATATTCGCCTATGACATCCCTGTGATGTCTGTCCTAATATTCGCCTATGACATCCTGTGATGCCCGTCCTAATATGCGCCTATGACATTTTGTGATGCCAGTCCTAATGTTCGCCTATGACATCCTGTGATGCCTGTCCTAATATTCGCCTATGACATCCCTGTGATGCCTGTCCTAATATTCGCCTATGACATCCTGTGATGCCCGTCCTAATATGCGCCTATGACATTTTGTGATGCCAGTCCTAATGTTCGCCTATGACATCCTGTGATGCCTGTCCTAATATTCGCCTATGACATCCCTGTGATGCCTGTCCTAATATTCGCCTATGACATCCTGTGATGCCCGTCCTATTATGCGCCTATGACATTTTGTGATGACCAGTGTGACTGCTGTAGACTTGCCGCATGGTATCCATTACATGGAATGACATTGCAAGAAGAACGGTTGCAAAAGTGGACCAGCCAGTGGAGTCACAGAATACACATAGAAGGCAAGTATAGTGATTTTTTTTTTGTTTTAAACTTTACCTTTTTTTCCCAGAACTTGTGGATTTTTCTGCCACTGTGGGTAATACATAACAAAATCGGAAATACTTACCCCCTCCAACCACCATTTAATCCAATTTTCTGCGATTGTATTAAACTGCAGATTTCCCATCTGATAGATGAAAAAATCTTTGCCAAATCTGTTATGTGTGAACAAGTCCTGAAATACCTCACCTCACCAATTCATGTTCTGATGCCTCTTTTCAGCAGTTGTTAATGTATGTGACTAAGTTAACTGCTGAAGATAAAATACACTTTTAACCCCTTTACCCCCGAAGGGTAGTTTGCATGTTATTGACCGGGCCAATTTTTACAATTCTGACCACTGTCACTTTATGAGGTAATTACTGTGGAACGCTTCAATGGATCCCCCTGATTCTAAGATTGTTTTTTAGTAACATATTGTACTTCATGATTGTGGTAAAATTTCTTCGATATCGCTTGCATTTATTTGTGAAAAAAATGGAAATTTGGCGAAACTTTTGAAAATTTTGCAATTTTCAAAATTTTCATTTTTATGCCCTTAAATCAGAGAGATATATCACACAAAATAGTTAATAAATAACATTTCCCACATGTCTACTTTACATCACCACAATTTTGGAACCAAAATTTCTTTTTATTAGGGAGCTATAAGGGTTAAAAGTTGACCAGCGATTTCTCATTTTTCCAACAAAATTTACAAAACCATTTTTTTAGGGACCACAACAGATTTGAAGTGACTTTGAGGGGTCTTTATGACAGAAAATACCCAAAAGTGACACCATTCTAAATACAGAACCCCAAGGTGCTCAAAACCTCATTCAAGAACTTTATTAACCCCTCAGGTACTTCACAGGAATTTTTGGAATGTGGAAGAAAAAAATTAACATTTTACTTTTTTCACAAAAATGTTAATTTAGACCCAATTTTTTTATTTTCGCAGGGGTAACAGGAAAAAATGGACCACAAAATTTGTTGTGCAATTTTCCCAGAGCACGCATATATCCCATACGTGGGGAAAAACCACTGTTTGGGCGCACGGCAGGGTTCGGAAGGGAAGGAGCGCTATTTGACTTTTTGATTGTAAAATTTGCTTGAATAATTAGCTGACGCCATGTTGCGTGTGGAGAGCCCCTGATGTGCCTAAACATTGGAAACCCCCCACAAGTGACACCATTTTGGAAACTAGACCCCTCAGGGAACTTATCTAGGTGTGTGGTGAGCACCTTGAACCCCCAGGTGCTTCACAGAAGTTTAGAACATTGAGCTGTAAAAATAAAATTTGCACATTTTTGCAACAAAAAATGTTTTTCAGCCTCCAATTTTGCATTTTCATGAGGGTAACAGGAGAAATTTGTTGTGAAATTCCTCCTGAGCACACCGATACCCCATATGTGGGGGAAAGCCACTGTTTGGGCGCACAGCAGTGCTCGGAAGAGAAGGAGCGCCATTTGACTTTTTGAATGCAAAATTTGCTTGAATAATTAGCGGACACCATGTTGCGTTTGGAGAGCCCCTGATGTGCCTAAACAGTGGAAAACCCCCACAAGTGACACCATTTTGGAAACTAGACCCCTTAGGGAACTTATCTAGATGTGTGGTGAGCTCCTTGAACCCCCAGGTGCTTCACAGAAGTTTAGAACATTAAGCCGTAAAAATAAAATTTTCACATTTTTGCAACAAAAATGTTTTTCAGCCTCCATATACCCCTAAAGGATTTTATCAAGGGGTATAGTGAACATTTTGAACCCAGAGGTACGACACAGAATTTGATAACATTAGGTCATCATATTGAACAAGTTGTCATTAGTCTTTAGAGCAAGTGCTTGCTACTTGAGTTTGCATCGAGTACTCAGCTATGCACCATGTATCATGCGTGCTCGAGTGACATGCTCGAGTCCCCGCTCGCATGTTTCACGGTTATTATGCACCCAAAAAAAAACATGCGGGGATCGCTCGTGCATGGCATGCAATCCCCGCGAGGTTTTTTTGGCCACGAAGCATATGGGTCGGAGACTAGAGCTTGTCACTCGAGCACCCGGAATACTCAGTGCATACCCAAGCACCCAATGCAAACTCAAGTAGCGAGCACTTGCGCTCAACACTAGTCGCCATATCGTCATCTTTTTTTTTTTTACTTTTGAAAAAAATCCCAACCCTAATACAACCCCAATCCTAACTCTAGCCCAACCCTTACCCTAGCCCAACTGTAATCCTAGCCCAACCCTAACCTTAACCCCAACCCTAACCCTAGCCCATTCCTAACCCTAGCCCAACCCTAACCCTAGCCCAACCCTAACCCCAACCTCAACCCTAACCCTAGCCCAACCCTAACCCTAGTTTACTTTTTACGCCGTTCCTCGTGTGATTTAAGTGATTAGACGTCTTTATTCTTTGGGTCGGTGCGATTACAGCGATACCAGAATCATATCGGGTTTTTATGATTGACAGCTGTCACACACTAAAAGACGCATTTTTTTGTAAATTCTAGTTTTTGCATTGCCATATTTTGAGAGCTATACTTTTTCCATGTTTTGGCCGACAGAGTCAAGTGACGGCTTGCTTTTTGCGGGATGAGTTGACGTTTTTATTGGTACCATTTTCAGACACTTGACATTTTTTGATCGCTTTCTGTTCCGATTTTGGGAGGAAGAATAAACAAAAACCAGCAATTACGGAATTGTTTTTAGGGTTTTTTTTTATGCTATTTCACGTGTGGTAAAATTGTTATGGTAGCTTTATTCTTCGGGTCAGTACGTTTACAGCGGTACCACACTTATATGGTTTTTCTCTGTTTTGGCACTTTTACACATTAAAATCTATTTTATAGAAAAAAATATTTTTTGCATCGCTTTATTCTGAGAGCTATAACTTTTTTATTTTTCGGCTGATGGAGCGGCATTGTGGCTTGTTTTTTGCAGGACAAGATGATGTTTTCAGAGATACTATTTTTATTTATATTCGTCTTTTTGATCGCGTGTTATTCCATTTTTTGTTTGGCGGTATGATGATAAAGCATTGTTTTTTGCTTTGTTTTTTTGTTTTTTTTTACCGTGTTCACTAAAGGGGTTAACTAGTGGGACAGTTTTATAGGTCAGGTTGTTCCGGACGCGATGATACCAAATATGTGCACTTTTATTGTTTTGTTTGTTTTTTTTTCATAATAATATTTATTGATGAGTACATTATATTTTTATTTTTGTTGGATTTTTTTTTTTTTTATATTTTTACAAATTTTTTTTTTCCATTTTTTAACACTTTTTGGACCTTTATTCTGTGTCCCACTATGGGACTTTCACTCTTTTTATTCTGATTGCCTGTATAGCATAGGGATGGAGCACCATCCCTGTGCTATACAGGCTGTCAGTGCTGCAGATGCAGAGGATATTTTGGTCATGCACTGCGCATGAACAAAATATCTTCCTGCTGTCTTGTGACCCGGATGTTGTCATGACGGCATCGGGACGTCATGGCAACATCCGGGAAGCCGTGGCAGACAGCGCCGGAGGCCGGAAGAGGAGGTGAGTATTGCGATCACCTCCCCTTGCCCCCGCAATGCTGCGATCGACTTCGATCGCAGCATTGAGGAAGTTAATGTGCAAGGAGCGGTGCGGGACCACTCCCTGCACATAGCACCGGGTATCAGCTGTGACTATCAGCTGACACCCGGCGGCGATCGACCCGCCCTGCTTGTGTGCGGGCGCGATTGTAATATGACCTAATAATACATCATTGGTCCAATCGGCCCAGGTCACCATGACGTACTATTAGGTCACGCGTCAGAAAGTGGTTAAGGCTACGTTACCACGATGAGCTTTTGGTGTGTTTTTGATGCTGCGTATTTTTGCTGTGTCAAAAATGCAGCGTCTTACAGTTCTAGAAAAGTGGATGCGATTTATAGAAATTACCTGCCCACTGTGACTTTTTTTACTCAGTGTACACTGACCTGTGGTGTGTGTTTCAAATCCGCAGCATGTGAATTTCTCTTGTGCGTATGTAATGGTATGGACAGGCTGACCACGTTTACCGCTTGAAAAAAACAATTTGTATTGTGTATTATGTTATGTGAATTGCATCCTGCGTCTTTTGAAAATATGATGTAAGGTCATGTTCACACATTCATTATTTGGTGAGTATTAGTGTTGAGCGAGAACTAAAATGCTCGGGTGCTTGAAGCTCGGGACGAGCTCACCGTGATACTCGGGTGCTCGACTCGAGCAACAAGCCCAATGTTAGTTTATGGGAGACCCGAGCATTTTTGCGGAGGCACCCCCGGCAGTCTGTAGAAAGCCTAAAAAGTGCCCAAAACGATAGTGACAGTGCTCAAAAGACATGGGGGCAGCATGGGTATCGCCCCTGGAAGCATTTCTGACCCCCAGGTCACTGCTGTCAACAACGTGGTCAGAGGTATTAAGCCACTTTTACGGGCTCACAATAAAACGTTCAAAAACGAAACTGAAACGTTTTTCCTGTGAAATATGTTAAGGAATTTCCTTTCCATGGTAAAGACTTGTGTATAAGGTAAAATAAATAACCAAAAACAAAAATACTCCTCCACACCTTGGGCTATGTTCACAAGTAGCATTTTTCATGCGTTTTTGCACTTTTGTATTGCTTTCAACTGTGACAAATGTATTCACCGGGAAATGTCATTTTAACATTTTACAACCTTATCTGCCAATGTGCTGTGTGACACATGCATACAATGCTGAAAAGACATGGGAACAGCATGGGGAAGAACCCTGGAAGCATCTCTGACTCCCAGGTCACTGCCTAAAAGTGTGCCCATCAGAAGATGCAGACTTGCAACTATCCCCGTGCAAGTGTGGCACCCCAGGGGTCTGGTTGCCACAGTAATAGAAATATTACGTCTGAGAGCAAGTGGGAGGTTTCCTGGTCAGGAGCCCTTAAACATGCAACACCTCCTGTCCCAGACCAGATAGGGGAGGAACCTGCCCTATATAAACTGGATCTGGGGCGGGGTTAGTCAGTCAGAGCCTGGAGTTTGTTCCAGACACAGGGAAAGTAACAGCGAGGAGCTCTGTAGGAGCAGGAGCTGAAGACCAGGGGCTGGAGCTAAGCAGAGCTCGCCCTGGCAGAAGAATCTAAGAACCGGACACCGGAGACGGAGGCTGCAAGGATCTTTAAGTCCAACAGCAGAAACCAGCCGGCAGGGGATTTCAGGTCCTCTGGCCATAGAAGCCCGGAAGCTCAGTCACGAGCAAGGGACCAGCACCGCCATCGAGGAGTGGAGGCTATCAGAAGGCCCCAAGTCACCAGCCATACGGGTGAGCACTACACAGTACACTCAGGGACGTGGGCTACTTCCACTCGCTTACAGCAAGGTAGCCAGGAAGAGTGCAGACAGACGGGGAGGCCTACAACTCCACCTGGCCAGGGGAACTCCTGTTTGCTCACAGACTGACCAGGCCCCTTATGCTAGCCAGTACTCCCAGGAGGGTCTGCCTTATTATCACCAGTAAAGACCCTGAACTGCACTGCAAAGACTCTGAGTCGTTCCTGCTGTGCCCGTGCACCATCACTCCCATCATCCACATTCCCTGCCCTGAGGCTATACTCTTCCCGTGGGGAGTTATCCCATCCTTTGCTGCGCACACCACACCAGCCTCAGCGGTCTGCCTCGCAGCGGCGGTACACCCTGACCGCAATCCACGGGTGGCATAGTCGGACATTAAACCACAAAAACCCTATAAAGACTGCCACTGGTTTGACCACCCTGAGCCACGGGACCGGGTCGCCGCCACGGAGACTACAACCCCCAGAGACCCAGCTCCGGGTAACCCACACACGTGCACACACGGCTCAGGGGGCGCGTCACAAGTCCTTGTCCCAGGGCAGTGTTCAATTGTACCTTCCCCATTCCTTGCAATGTAAACGCAAATATGCAGCCAACCACCCACCCACCCGCAGGTTGCAATACCACACTGCTAGCTTTCACTTGAAATGGGGCCTTTTAGTTTGGAGGAGGTCGAAGGTGGCCACTACCTCATGGCTGCTTCGTCAGCGAGGTATCCATACTCAGTCCCCAGCCGCCCCGCGGCGGGGTGTCCACACACGCTCCCCAGCCGCCTGGGGGCGGCCGGGTGTCCATAAACGGTCCCCAGCCGTCCCTATTTCTCCTGTCACCTTCCCCCACACATTTCTTAGCCTGGCCTGCTTTAGGGCAGCATTGGACGAGCCCACCAGAGAACCAGACTCCTCCAGTGGGCCTTGGCTTCTCCATCAGGGGAGTTGAGAGTGCCAAGGTGAGGAGCATGATGATGATGATAGAAGTTAGCATCTGATTTGTTTTCTTTTAATGCAAGCGTAAGTGTGCAGCCAGCCACCCACCCACCCCCAGGCTGCAATGCCATACTGCTAGCTTGCACTTGAAATGGGGCCTTTTAGTTTGGAGTAGGCCGAAGCTGGCCACTACCTCATGGCTGCTTTGGCGGCCTGGTATCCATACTCAGTCAGCAGCCGCCCGGCGGCCGGGTGTCCACACTCGGTCCCCAGCCGCCAGGGGGCGCCAGGTGTCCATACTCGGTCCCCAGCCGCCCCGCGGCCAGGTGTCCACACACGGTCCCCAGCCACCTGGGGACAGCCTGGTGTCCATAAATGGGCTCCAGCCGCCCCTATTTCTCCTGTCACCTTCCCACACACTTTTCTTAGTCTGGCCTGCTTTAGGGCAGCATTGGACGAGCCCACCAGAGAACCAGACTCTTCCGGTGGGCCCTGGCTTCTCCATCTGGGGAGTTGAGAGTGCCAAGGTATTGAAGCTTGAAGAGGGATTGAAGCTTGAAGAGGACAATTTGCATATTCCAGGTGCCTTCTGGGAAAAGCGAAGAGTCTCCTTCAGCTAGAAGATCGTTGGGTACAGCTGGGACCAGCTGCTTGGAAAGCATCGCCAAACCAGGGATTGAAGCTTGAAGAGGACAATTTGCATATTCCAGGTGCCTTCTGGGAAAAGCGAAGAGTCTCCTTCAGCTGGAAGATCGTTGGGTACAGCCGGGACCAGCTGCTTGGAAAGCATCGCCAAACCAGGGATTGAAGCTTGAAGAGGACAATTTGCATATTCCAGGTGCCTTCTGGGAAAAGCGAAGAGTCTCCTTCAGCTAGAAGATCGTTGGGTACAGCCGGGACCAGCTGCTTGGAAAGCATCGCCAAACCAGGGATTGAAGCTTGAAGAGGACAATTTGCATATTCCAGGTGCCTTCTGGGAAAAGCGAAGAGTCTCCTTCAGCTAGAAGATCGTTGGGTACAGCTGGGACCAGCTGCTTGGAAAGCATCGCCAAACCAGGGATTGAAGCTTGAAGAGGACAATTTGCATATTCCAGGTGCCTTCTGGGAAAAGCGAAGAGTCTCCTTCAGCTAGAAGATCGTTGGGTACAGCCGGGACCAGCTGCTTGGAAAGCATCGCCAAACCGCGCGCCTTGTGGCGCGCGAATTTTTTACATTTGTTTATCCTAGGGTATCACAAGAAAGAAGACAGACATCAAGTCAGCAGGGACAAGGAGCAGCATGGCAGATGTGACAACCTACATGGTGAGCTGCAACATGTGCTACATGTTCACAGATCGACCAGAAGCTGAAACCAACTTCACCTGCCAGAAGTGTAGACTACTGGCTCTTTTAGAAGAAATGGTGCGGGGACTGGAAGAAAGAATTGCGACATTAAAACTCATCAAGGAAAATGAAGACTTCCTGGACAGAACAGAAGCCTCACTACTGGTCACGGAAAGTGAAGGAAGCGTCAGAGAACCTCCAGAGGCAGACAAGTGGAGGCAAGTCACCAAAAGAAGCAAGAAGACCATGGAGACACCACCAACCACACAACTGAGAAACAGATTCCAAGGACTTGTGGAGGACGAAGATGGCACACCTAAGGATGAGGAACTACCAGCAAGCAAAAAAGAAAAGAGTACCCAGAAACACCCAGAAGCGACAAGAAAAAGGACAGCCAAGAAGGGAAGAAGAGTGGTGGTGGTGGGAGACTCACTACTGAGAGGAACAGAAGCAGCTATCTGCAGACCGGACATAACCGCAAGAGTAGTATGCTGCCTCCCAGGGGCGAAGATCAAGGATGTTACCGATAGGATACCGAAGCTCATCAGTTCCAAGGATGTCCACCCATTTCTTCTGATACATGTTGGCACCAATGACACGGCAAAGAAGGACCTACCGACAATCTGCAAGGATTTTGAAGCATTGGCGAAGAAAGTAAAAGAACTGGATGTAGTTTTTTCTTCTATCCTTCCAGTAGACGGGCATGGCGTCAGGAGATGGAACAGGATCCTTGATGTGAACAACTGGCTGAGACGATGGTGCAGACAACAAGGATTTGGATTCCTGGACCACGGTGTGAATTACCTCTATGACGGACTCCTTGCCTCAACAAACCCGGGAAACACACATTCGCCAGGAGACTCGCAACACTCATCAGGAGGGCATTAAACTAGAAGAAGAGGGGATGGGAAGAAAAACGCCGGACACGAACATGCAACCAGAGAACATACTAATGAAAGATAAGAAGTGCGACAAAGAAGGTCCAAGACAAGATACTTGGAAGGGAGGTAAGAAAATTTCAAATAGAATCCACAGGGAGAAGATTGGAACAAAACAAAATCGTGTAAACTGCGTGCTAGCAAATGCCAGGAGCCTGACAAACAAGATGGATGCACTGGAAGCAGAAATATCTACAGGTAACTATGACATAGTGGGAATAACCGAGACATGGTTAGATGAAAGCTATGACTGGGCAGTTAACTTACAGGGTTACAGTCTGTTTAGAAGGGATCGAAGAAGTCGGAAAGGGGGTGGAGTCTGTCTATATGTAAAGACGTGTCTAAAGCCTACAATACGGGAGGATGTATGGGAGGGACATGAGGAGGTCGAGTCCTTATGGGTGGAGATACATGGGGCAAAAAACAATAATAAAATTATCATAGGAGTCTGTTATAAACCACCAAATATAGCAGAAGCCACGGAAAGTCTATTAATGAGACAAATAGACGAAGTAGCAAAAAATAACGAGGTGATTATTATAGGGGACTTCAACTACCCCGATATAGACTGGGAAACCGAAAGCTGTAGATCTCAGAAAGGAAACAGGTTTCTGTCAATTATCAAAGACAATTATTTGTCACAACTTGTGCAGGAACCAACTAGACGGACGGCCCTTTTAGACTTAATATTAACTAACAGGCCAGACAGAATAACTGAGGTGCAGGTTGGGGGGCACCTGGGAAATAGTGACTAGAGATGAGCGTTGTTCTACTCGAACTGTTCGCCAATCTCAAATTCGAGCTGTTTTGGGCGGTGTTCGAGCCGTTCGGCGAACACGAACAATTTGAGAAAAATTCGGCTGTTCGAGGTTATGTTCGATAACTGTTCGTGCACCAAAATCATAACTGGATTTTTTCTCAGTAATGATGAAAATTAATGTTAATACGCAGTTTGAGTGTACAGCGGGGTGGGGGGAGGGGCAGGGGATGGATCTCTGCAGGAACAATGAAGATCTCCATTTTTTTTCCTCTTTCCCGCATTTACAGTGGGGAGGTGCAATCTGTCAGCCTATCAGCAGCGCACACACGGAGCGAAGTGCTTTTTTTCACACAAGCAAGGGCATGTGTCATTGGCAGTGTATGTCACATGTCCTTGCCCTATAAGACCAAGCCATTTTCCCCGTCGCCACCATTTTCTCACTGCTGCAGCTGCGTGTTAGACGGCACCGCTGTTGCTGTGTGCGCTATACCTTGTTAATTTCAAGCCAATTTTCGCACAAATATACAGATAGCTTGGGAGTAGGGAATAGTTGTGATTGCAGTCCTTTTAAGGACTAGGTTACAGCATTTCCTACGACTTTTATCAGGGAGGTCTGTGCTCTTAAATAGATAGGTTGTGGGAGTAAAGACTAATTGTAATTGGAGTCCTTTTCAGGACTAGGTTACATGAGTTCCTATCAGTTTTTGCCAGGCAGGTCTGTGCCAGTGCTGTGCAAGTTTTTTTCACAGCATTTGGCTGAATCTAGCAAAGCTAATCCTTTTTGGCCTATTGCAGAGTGTGTTAGTCAGTGGAGTAGCCTATCTGTGTTGCAAGATATACCACCTGTGTATAGAATACCAATTTTTTTACTGCACCTAGTGAAGTAAAATCTTTTGGGCATAGCATCATTCTATTAGTCCATCTATACTGACCTCCATCAGGTTGCAAATTAAAACTAATTTTTATCTGCATCTACAGTACCTCTGAAAAAATATTTGGGCTTCTAGCAGTGTGTGGGACTTGTTCTATTAGTCCATCTATACTGACCTCCATCAGGTTGCAAACTGAATATATTTTTTTCTGCATCTACCTCTGAAAAAATATTGGGCTTCTAGCTGTGTGTGGGTCTTGTTCTATTAATCCATCTATACTGACCTCCATCAGGTTGCAAACTGAATATAATTTTTTTCTGCATTTAGCTCTGAAAAAATATTTGGCCTTCTAGTAGTGTGTCGGACTTTCTCTATTAGTCCATCTATACTGACCTCCATCAGGTTGCAAATTAAAAATAATTTTTATCTGCATCTACAGTACCTCTGAAAAAATATTTGGGCTTCTAGCTGTGTGCGGGACTTGTTGTATTAGTCCATCTATACTGACCTCCATCAGGTTGCAAACTGAATATATTTTTTTCTGCATCTACCTCTGAAAAAATATTTGGCCTTCTAGTAGTGTGTCGGACTTTCTCTATTAGTCCATCTATACTGACCTCCATCAGGTTGCAAACTGAATATAATTTTTTTCTGCATCTAGCTCTGAAAAAATATTTGGCCTTCTAGTAGTGTGTCGGACTTTCTCTATTAGTCCATCTATACTGACCTCCATCAGGTTGCAAATTAAAAATAATTTTTATCTGCATCTACAGTACCTCTGAAAAAATATTTGGGCTTCTAGCTGTGTGCGGGACTTGTTGTATTAGTCCATCTATACTGACCTCCATCCGGTTGCAAACTGAATATATTTTTTTCTGCATCTACCTCTGAAAAAATATTTGGCCTTCTAGTAGTGTGTCGGACTTTCTCTATTAGTCCATCTATACTGACCTCCATCAGGTTGCAAACTGAATATAATTATTTTCTGCATCTAGCTCTGAAAAAATATTTGGCCTTCTAGTAGTGTGTCGGACTTTCTCTATTAGTCCATCTATACTGACCTCCATCAGGTTGCAAATTAAAACTAATTTTTATCTGCATCTACAGTACCTCTGAAAAAATATTTGGGCTTCTAGCAGTGTGTGGGACTTGTTCTATTAGTCCATCTATACTGACCTCCATCAGGTTGCAAACTGAATATATTTTTTTCTGCATCTACCTCTGAAAAAATATTGGGCTTCTAGCTGTGTGTGGGTCTTGTTCTATTAATCCATCTATACTGACCTCCATCAGGTTGCAAACTGAATATATTTTTTTCTGCATCTACCTCTGAAAAAATATTTGGCCTTCTAGTAGTGTGTCGGACTTTCTCTATTAGTCCATGTATACTGACCTCCATCAGGTTGCAAACTGAATATATTTTTTTCTGCATCTACCTCTGAAAAAATATTGGGCTTCTAGCTGTGTGTGGGTCTTGTTCTATTAATCCATCTATACTGACCTCCATCAGGTTGCAAACTGAATATATTTTTTTCTGCATCTACCTCTGAAAAAATATTTGGCCTTCTAGTAGTGTGTTGGACTTTCTCTATTAGTCCATGTATACTGACCTCCATCAGGTTGCAAACTGAATATATTTTTTTCTGCATCTACCTCTGAAAAAATATTGGGCTTCTAGCTGTGTGTGGGTCTTGTTCTATTAATCCATCTATACTGACCTCCATCAGGTTGCAAACTGAATATATTTTTTTCTGCATCTACCTCTGAAAAAAATATTTGGCCTTCTAGTAGTGTGTCGGACTTTCTCTATTAGTCCATCTATACTGACCTCCATCAGGTTGCAAATTAAAACTAATTTTTATCTGCATCTACAGTACCTCTGAAAAAATATTTGGGCTTCTAGCTGTGTGTGGGACTTGTTGTATTAGTCCATCTATACTGACCTCCATCAGGTTGCAAATTCAAAATAATTTTTTTCTGCATCTAACCCAGCCAATAGTTTTGGCCTAATACCACAGTTTGGCCACTCAGCTCTGCTCGGTTACCATCCATTGTTTTTTTGTGCAAACAACTCCAGAGTTGTGAATTAGTTAACCACCAAAATGAGTGGAAAAGGGCCTGCTGCTGGTGGAAAGGGGAATAGGCGTGTTGGGAAGGGGAAAAAAGGTTGTGTCCGTGGGGTAGGTGTTAAAGCAACAGTAACATCTGCAGAAGAAAGACCATCTTCCAGCCAAACTAAAATGTCTACTTCTTTTAGCGGACTATGTGATAAGATCCCTTTCTTACGGCCACGCCAATCGCTACAAATTCCAGATGAGGCACAAAAACAGCAGGTGCTTCAACGGATATCAAGTGCTCCTTTAAGTGGGCTCTCCTCCACATCAACTTCAACATCACAAATACTCCAGTCCTCAAAGGTGTCACCCAAATCGCACTTGCTTCCTCACAGCTCCCAAATCTCCAGCTGCCCGTCTGAGTATGAGGTAGAACAGATGGTTGAGTCTGCAGAGCTGTTTACTCATACTATAGCCTGGGAATCAGAGGTCGACTCCAGCGCTTCTGTGAATCCAGACGAGGAAATGATCTGCACTGATGCCCAGAATCTTTATGAGTCGGATCCAGGACCAGACGCAGAAGGTTCTGACCATAATGTAGACCCTCATTCCCAAACTGTAACTCCTGTTGGTGGAGACAATGAGGAAGACGATGATAAGACTCAAATACCTGATTGGAGCGACAACTTTAGTTTTTTGTCAGGGCAGGAACAGGTTGGCTCTGAGGACGACGGGTGTGATAACGCACAGGGTGATGATGATGAGGTCGGAGATCCCACTTACTGTCAACCCACAGTCAGCCAAGAGATGAGGTCAGCAGAGGAGGTGGAGGAAGATGCTAGTGACGACGAGGTCAGGTTGCGCCTTCCTGGACAGAGACGTAGTACTGGAAGCACGTCAACAACTGCATCCTCAAACACAACTCTGCCTCTCACCACAAGTCGTGGTGGCTCTTCAGGTCGCATGGGTGCTAAGCCTTGCATAGCCTGGGCATTTTTTCAGATCGATAAAGATGACCCAACTCGTGTTATCTGTAACATTTGTCAGCAAAAGCTAAGTAGAGGCCAAAAAATACATAGTTTGAGTACTTCATGCATGAACCGGCACATGGACATGAAGCATAAGTTGCAGTGGGAAGCTCAGTGTGCTACAATGCGGCCTAGCCGGCCGGGCCAACCACCGTCTGCCATATCTTGTGCATCCACGGCCTCTTCATCCTCTGTGACTGGGGGGACAGCAGTCACACCTGTTTTGGGGCGCAGACCTGCCACCTCTTTACCCGCAACAGCCAGCGTGATTGGCAGGTCATCATTTTCTTTGGAGGTGGTAACACCAGCTGGTGTTGAGCGCTGTCCGACATCGATAGCACCACCTTTGGATGAAGGCAACCTAACATGTCCGCCTGCATCTTCCTCACAGACCGGCAGTTTGCCGGGGACACCCTTATCAACCCCGTCTAAGCACAATAGCCAGCCCTCGGTCCCTCAGATGTGGACAAGTAAAAGACCATTTCCTCCTAGCCATGAGAAAGCTAAGAGGTTGAATTTCACCATCTGCAAGCTCTTGGCTACAGAAATGCTGCCTTTCCGCCTGGTGGACACAGAGGATTTTCGAGACCTTATGTCCGTCGCATTGCCCCAGTACCAGATGCCCAGTCGGCACTACTTCTCAAAGAAAGGTGTGCCTGCGCTCCACCAGCATGTCGCACACAACATCACCGCTTCTTTGAGAAACTCTGTGTGTGACAGGGTGCATTTCACCACAGACACTTGGACGAGTAGGCATGGACAGGGGCGTTACAAGTCGCTGACTGGGCACTGGGTAACTATGGTGACAGCAGGACAAGGGGCTGCTGTCCAAGTCTTGCCGTCCCCACGAGTTGTGCGTCAATCCTCTTTATGTCAAAGTTCCTCCACTGCTTCTGCCTCCTCAACCTCCTCTCGGTCTTCCACCTGCACCCAAAGCCTGTCTGGTCATGCCACAAGCTTTCTAACTGCGCAGAAGGGATCCTGCACACCTCCTTACTATGCTGGCAGTAGGGCTCAACGTCATCAGGCGGTTTTTACATTGAAATGTCTGGGAAATGTGAGTCACACAGCTGAGGAGTTGTGGTCAGCTCTGGAGAACCAATTTCATGAATGGTTGTCTCCACTGGACCTGAAACCAGGGAAGGCTGTGTGCGACAATGCTGCAAACCTGGGTGCGGCCCTTCGCCGGGGCAATGTCACACACGTGCCTTGTATGGCTCACGTGTTGAACCTGGTTGTCCAGCAATTTTTAGCCCACTATCCCAGACTAGATGGCCTTCTGCAGAGGGCACGGTCGCTGTGTGCTCACTTCCGCCGTTCGCATCCCGCAGCTCAGTGACTTACATCTCTACAGAAGTCGTTGGGCCTGCCACTTCACCGGCTAAAATGCGATGTGCCTACCCGGTGGAATTCAACTCTGCACATGTTGCAGCGACTGTGGCAGCACCGACAAGCCCTGGTGCAATACGTTCTGACGTATAGCCTGGGCCAACGAGATTCAGAGGTGGGGCAAATCACGCTGGAGGAGTGGTCTCAGATCAGGGACCTATGCACCCTTCTGCACAGTTTTGAAATGGCGACGAAGATGTTTAGTGCTGACGATGCCATTATCAGCATGACTATTCCGGTGATTTACATGCTGGAGCACATGTTAAACAGAATTCGGAGTCAGGTGGTGGCACAAGAGGAGGTGGAGGAAGTAGAGGAGGAGGAGTTGTATGCGGAAGGGCTAACATCTGCAAGGTCCAGAAGGTCGGCAGCACCAAGGCGGCAGGCATGTGAGGGTGGGGGAGATGGTTTTACCAGGGCGCATGGTAGCAGCCAAACTAGTGAGGAAGGTGCAGGAGCCCAGGAAGAAGTGGAGGACGAACTGATGGAAGACTCATCAGATAAGGGAGACCTTGATCACATTTCTGTTGTGCGAGGTTGGGGGGAGAGGACAGAGGAAGGAAGCATGATTGTTACCTCGCCACCAACACAACAGGGACTTGGTGCTCCTGGATGCGCAACACACATGAGTGCCTTCTTGCTGCACTACCTGCAACATGACCCTCGAATTGTGAGAATTAGAAATAATCCTGACTACTGGGTTGCCACACTGTTAGATCCCCGGTACAAAAGTAAATTTGCAGAAATTATTCCTGCCATAGAAAGGGATGCACGCATGCAGGAGTATCAGCAGAGACTGTTGCAGAATCTTACATGTGCTTTTCCACAAAATACCAGTGGTGCACGTAGTGAATCTCACAGTTCCAACTTGCCAACCGTGGGACCGTCAAGTGTTCAGCACTCAAACCGTAACAGAACCACAGTATCTGCTGGTAACATCAATTTTGCGGAATCATTTCACCACTTTTTTAGCCCATCCTTTGCAAGGCCACAGGAGACAAGAAGTCTGACACATAGTCAACGCCTAGAGACGATGGTACAGGAGTATCTCCAAGTAAACATTGAAGCCACGACTGTGTCACTGGACCCTTGCTCTTTTTGGGCTTCCAATCTGGATAAATGGCCGGAGCTAGCCACTTACGCCTTGGAGATCTTGTCATGCCCCGCAGCCAGCGTTCTGTCTGAACGTGTGTTCAGCGCTGCTGGTGGTGTGCTGACAGATAAGCGCACGCGGCTCTCCACTGATAATGTAGACAGACTCACGTTCATAAAGATGAACAAATCATGGATCCGAAACGACTTTTCTACCCCTGTGTCATCCTGGGGAGAGTAAAAGCTTGATGATTGGTTAAAATCACCCTACCAAACGTTTTAAGCTTTCAAATTACTAATCATGTTTATCTGTATCTTGACTGGAAAATAATTTGGGCTTTGTAGCAGTGTGCAGCACTGATCCTATTAGGCCATCTATAATAAGCTCCACCAGATTTAAAATGAAAAATAATTTTTAGCTGCATCTAGCCCGGAAAATAATTTTGGGGCTCCGAGATGCGCAAGACACATAAGTGCCTTCTTGCTGCACTACCTGCAACATGACCCTCATATTGTCAGAATTCGAAGTAATCATGACTACTGGGTTGCCACACTCTTAGATCCCCCAAACTTTTCGATCAACCCTTTCATTTTAATAAAGACCAAAAAAATGGTCATTTTTGAAATTATAAGCATTAGCAGGTTGTTAGAAACTGAAATCAAACAGTTTTCAACTCAAAACTTTATTCTAGGTGATGTTACATTTTCACATAGGACCCCTTGTTCGAAAGGAGCTTCTGAACTCTCTCGTCCATTGAATTTGTCAGGTTTTGGATGGTTTCTGCTTCAATTGTTTTGCATGAGGACAGAATACCCTCCCAGAGCTGTTGCTTAGATGTGAACTGCCTCCCGCCATCATAGACACTCCTTTTAATGATGCTCCAAAGGTTCTGAATGGGGTAGAGGTCAGGGGAGCATGGGGGTCACACCATAAGTTTGTCCCCTTTTATGCCCATATCAGCCAGAGATGAAGATGTTTTATGTGCAGCATGAGATGGTGCATTATCATGCAGAAAAATGATCTTGCTGTGAAATACACGGTTCTTCTTCTTGAACCATGGCAGGAAGTGCTGTTTGAGAAAATCCACATACATTATGGAGTTCATCTTTAGCGCCTTCAGGGATCCTAAAGGGGCCAACAATCTCTCTCCCCATGATTCCAGCCCAAAACATTACTCCACCTCCTCCTTGTTGGCGCTGTAGCCATGTTTGCGTGGGGTGTCCATCAACCAGCCATCCTCCACTCCATCCATCTGGACCATCGAGCGCTGCACGGCACTCATCCGTGAACAAAACAGTTTTGAAATCAGTCTTCATGTAATGTTTGGCCCACTGGAGCCGTTTCTGCTTGTGTGAAGTGGATAGAGGAGGTCGACAGGATGGCGTATGCACAGCTGCAAACCTCTGAAGGACCCTGCATCTTGTTGTTCGGGGGACGTTGGAGGCACAAGCAGCTTCAAAAACTTGTCTGCTGCTATGACAAGGCTTTTTTGCCGCTGCTCTTTCAACCTGACGTAATTGCCTGTAGGAAAGAGTCCTCAATTTGCCCTTATCAGCACGCACACGTGTGTACTGTGAATCAGCTACATACTTCTTGATTGCCAAGACACTTCATCCTGATCATCGCACAATGTTGATTGTAGTCATGCCTTGACCTAAACACTCCACAATTTGTTGCTTCTCAGCAGCCGACACATCCTTTTTCTTTCCCATTTTGGCAGAAAATGTAGGCTGCTTAATAATGTGAGAGAGCCTTCTTAAGTAGTCTTGCCTTTCATTGGACACACCTGCCAAACTAATTAGCACAGGTGTCTGCAATTGCTTACAGTGATATAAAGAGCCCTGACACACATCACCATCAATGAGTTTAACTGACAAACAAACAAATTCTTCCCTTATCACTCCTAAACACTTTTTGCATAATAATTTGGAACGCGGTGTACATGTGCTTTTCCACAAAACACCAGCGGTTCACGTAGTGAATCTTACAGTTCTAACTTGCCAACCGTGGTCTGTATGGAATTGTTCAATAAAGGGCCCAAAATTAAGATAACATAGATGGGAGAGGTCTCTATGAATAGGAATTCCTAAATATTTGATACCCTGTGAGGGCCAGGCAAAGGGAAAGTTGGACTGGATGGAATCCTATATGGATTTGGGGAGGGAGACATCGAGGGCCTCAGACTTCGCTGCATTGATTTTAAAATTTTATCATGTAACAAAGTGATCTATTTCAGCCATAACAGCATGGATGGATATATGTGATTGAGTGATATATACTAGGACATCATCAGCAAATAGAGAGCACTTGTACTCGGTGCCTCCCACCTCAATCCACCTAATATTGGGGTTATGGCGAATTGATGAGAGCAGGTGCTCCGTCACTAGGATGTATAAGAGAGGGGACAGAGGACATCCCTGCCTTGTCCCATTGGTGATTGTGAAAGGTGATGAAAATGTTCTGACGCACCCCCTGGGCCTTGGGACACCCGGAGCCGGACCCTTTTTGGTGGATGCTGGTGGTTGTAGTCTTCGTGGCGGCGACCCGGTTCCGTGGCTCAGGGCGGTCAAACCAGTGGCGGAACTATTTATGTGGTTTTGATGTTTAAATGTCCGACTACGCCACCCGTGGATTGCGGTCAGAGTGAACCGCCGCTACAGGGCAGACCGCTGAGGCTGGTGTTGTGGGTGCAGCAGAGCGTAGCATAACTCCCCACGGGAGGAGTATAGCCTCAGGGCAGTGTATGCGGAGGATGGGGGTGATGGTGCAGGGCAGCAGCAGTAACGACACGGAGTCAGTGATGCAGTCCAGGGCCTTTACTCACAGTTCTTATTATCCAGACCACGTCTGCAGGTAACGGCTGCCCACGTCGTACTGTGCTCACCAGGTGAGGGGCTCAGACAACTCCCAGATAACTTTGGAGCACTTCACAGGACCCCCTTTGTGTGTCCTTTGTCTGGCCTTTCTTACCAACACTTCTGTCCGGCTGCCTCGGGCCTCCTCTTGGTAAACTTGGCGCCAGTTTCCCTGACCCTATGTGGTGCCTTCCTAGCGGGTGTAGCGAGGGGCTGCGCCACATAAAATGTCAGAGCCTCCGGTTTCTAGCTGAGGGTCGTTTCCTGCCTCCACTAGTTCGGGGACCGGTCTCCCCCTTTGGCCTGACCCCTCCACGCAGGTGGATTCGGGCGTGCGGTGGCGACTCGCCCGTCCGCACCCCTGGGATCCCTTCATTCCTCGTTCCTGGAGCCTTCTCCGCTCCTCTTCCTTCCTTCTCCCTCTTCCAGGCCTGGGCCTCTGTTACTAGGCCCGCCTCCGGAGCAGAGCTCATGCAGAGCCCCTGCTCCCTGCCACTTCTGCTCAGACTTCTCTGCACTGAACTAAGATGGTGCCCACCTTTTATACTCCCTTCTCAATGCACCCAGGAACTGCTTCCTCCCTGCTCCTGCACTACAGGGTTCCCCTTCCTCAGTGTTCCCTCCCCCCACTCCAGCCAGGGACAGGGACTGTCGTGCCCATCTCAGGGGCATATTGGTCGCCCTGCCCCACGGCAATGTGGTGTAATGCATGCAGGTGTCGGGTCCTGATCCACACTCCATCCTTACCTGAGAGTGAGATATCACACCTCTGGTTGAGGTGCAATACGTCTGTAGCAACCGAGCCCTCAGGGTGCTACAGTTCCATTTATCTTCAGCCTAGGTGACGTATTGCGATACAGGGCCGTGATTTTGGCTATAAAAGGGTCCCCTAGACCCCTACCCCAAGCTTTTTAAGAGAATCATATATGGCGTGCCAGGAGACTCTATGGAATGCTTTCTCAGCATCCAACGAGAGTATCTAATTACAAATTTTTAACTGCATCTAGCCCAGGAAATACTTTGTGCCTAGTAGCAGTGTCTGCTAGTCAGCGGATTATCCCGGCTGTTAAGCAAGCTACACCACCTGTAGTTTAGACACTTAATTTTTTCAAAGGAAATGCTTCGGGACCATGGGATACTCAGTGAAGAGCATCAGGAGGCACCCCAAGGCATAGGGGCTGGGACTGGCAGTAGGATGCCTTGCGGTGGACAGCCGAGCTCGATCCTTATAAAAGCTTTTTAACTGCAGCAGCTTTAGTGGACGCTACTGGAGCTGGAATTACGCGGCTGCTGGCATGAGACTTGCCCTCCAATAGATCCTTGTAAATGGATTTAAAGTGTATTCATTCAAATTAGAGAGACAATTTAAATTAAAAAGCTTAGAGCTGCCTCCACCACAGGGGGGCTCGCTCGACCCACCAGCGGACAGGCACCAGTATTGGGAGAGGGGGGCTGGCCATCAGGGTTCACCGCGGCTCTGGCACAAACCCGGCGACACGGAGGTGGCACGGGCAGGAGCGGACTGGCCATGTCGGCTTCTCACTTTTTGGATTTTAGAAGGGCATGACATGCGTATATCTGTGTCTCCCCCTCCTTTTACTCCTCCACCTCTTTTATTTTCGCATGACTATATGTACTTGTCACTTTTCCATGTGTTAGTTGTGTCTTCTGAGCAGTTTGTCAGCTTTTGGACACCTTTGAAGGTGTTTTCTATGTGTTTCTATGTGTTTTTGTTTGCCTGCCATTGGTTTTAACGGTGTTCGAAGGTGTTCGACGAACAGTTCGACGAACAGTTCGGCGAACACACGGGTGTTCGACGAACCGAACCGAACTCGAACACTACGGGGGTGGCTCAACACTAATAGTGACCACAACATTATACAATTCCACATGTGCTTCAGTAGGGTGCCCAGCAAGGGAGTCACAAAAACACTGAACTTCAGGAGGGCAAAGTTTGATCAGCTAAGAGATGCCCTTCACCTTATAGACTGGGATAGTATCTTTAGTAATAGGAGCACGGATAGAAAATGGGAAATTTTCAAAACAGTCCTACATAGTCACTGTAGAAGGTACATACCTTATGGGATTAAAAGGGCTAGGAATAGGAGGAAGCCAATGTGGCTAAATAAGGAAGTCAAGAGGGCAATGAAAACCAAAAAAAGGGCTTTCGGTAAACTTAAACAAGAAGGCAGCGAGGAAGCGCTAATATCTTATAGGGAAAAAAACAAAATCTGTAAGAAACAAATAAGAATAGCAAAAGAGGAGACAGAGAGACTAATTGCCAAGGAAAGTAAAACGAATCCCAAACTGTTCTTTAACTATATAAACAGTAAAAGGATTAAAACTGATGGAGTTGGCCCATTGAAAAATAACCTGGGTAAAATCATAGAGGGCGATGAGGGTAAAGCAAACCTACCCAATAGCTTCTTCTCCACTGTTTTCACAAAAGAATACAATTTATCGGAGGAAATGCAGAGTGATAAAGTAAACCCTCCGCTAAATATCACCCACCTAACCCAGGAGGAAGTTCAGAAACGCCTAAATAATATCAAAATAGACAAGTTACCAGGCCCAGATGACATACACCCCCGGGTACTAAAAGAATTAAGTAATGTGATAGACAGACCGCTTTATCTTATATTCAAGCACTCTTTATGGACAGGGACTGTCCCACTTGACTGGCACCAAGCAAATGTGGTACCAATATTCAAAAAGGGGTCTAAAAGTGACCCTGGGAACGATAGACCAGTCAGCTTAACGTCTGTTGTGGGTAAATAGTTTGAAGGATTTCTTAGAGATGCTATTGTAGAATATCTTAATGATAATGACTGTCTAACTCCATATCAACATGGATTCATGAGGGATCGCTCCTGCCAAACAAACCTGATGGCCTTCTACGAGGAGGTGAGCTTACAGCTGGACCGGGGAGAGTCAGTGGATGTTGTATACCTTGACTTCTCCAAAGCGTTTGATACCGTGCCACACAAAAGGTTGGTATATAAAATGAGAATGCTTGGTCTGGGGGATAATGTGTGCAAGTGGGTAAATAGCTGGCTGAGTGATAGAAAGCAGAGGGTGGTTATCAATGGTGTAAGCTCAGGGTGTGTCAGGGTTACTAGCGGGGTGCCTCAAGGGTCTGTCTTGGGCCCTATATTATTTAATATATTTATTAATGATCTAGTGGAAGGGTTGTATAGTAAAATAGCAATATTTGCAGATGATACTAAACTTTGTAAAGTAGTTAATACAGATGAGGATAGGGCACAGCTACAGGAGGATTTAGATAAATTGGGGAGTTGGGACAAAAAATGGCAAATGGGGTTCAATGCCGATAAATGTAAGGTCATGCACATGGGAAAGAAAAACAGCAGTCACCCATACATATTAAATGGGAAACCGTTGGGGAAATCTGACATGGAGAAGGACCTGGGCGTCTTGGTTAATAGCAAATTAAATTGGAGTGCCCAGTGTCAGGCAGCAGCTGCGAAGGCAAATAGAGTCATGGCATGCATCAGAAGAGGAATAGGGGCATATGATAAGAACATTGTTCTTCCTCTGTATAAAGCGCTGGTAAGGCCGCACTTAGAATATTGTGCACAGTTCTGGGCTCCGGTGCTCAGGAAAGACATATTGGAGCTAGAGAGGGTACAAAGGAGGGCGACTAAGGTAATAAAGGGAATGGAGGGACTAGAATACCCAGAGAGGTTGTCAAAATTAGGCCTATTTACGTTGGAAAAGAGAAGGCTTAGGGGAGACCTCATAAACATGTATAAATACATCAGGGGGCAGTACAGAGATCTCTCCCATGACCTGTTTATACCAAGGATGGTGACAAAGACGAGGGAGCACACTATGCGCCTGGAGGAAAGGAGGTTCCTGCACCAGCATAGAAGGGGATTCTTTACGGTCAGAGCCGTGAGACTCTGGAACTCTCTGGGAGAGGAAGTGGTGATGTCCAACTCACTTAATGAGTTCAAGAGAGGCCTGGACGCCTTTCTTGAGAACAATAAAATTACATCTTATGCTTAGTGATAGTTAATTAATCCAGGGATTTAATCTGACTGCCAGATTGGAGTCGGGAAGTGAATTTTTCCTCAATGATGTAAATTGGCCTATACCGCATGGGGTTTTTTTTTGCCTTCCCCTGGATCAACGCTGCGGAATACCTGCAGTGCACAAGAAATAGGCTGAACTCGATGGACGCTTGTCTTTTTTCGGCCTTATAAACTATGTAACTATGTAACTAGGTGAGGAGCATGATGATGATGATAGAAGTTAGCATCTGCTTTGTTTTCTTGGAATGCAAGCGCATGTATGTAGTAGCGGCTAGGCCTGAGGTGGTCAGCGTTTTGGCGCATATCCTACCTCCTCCGAGGATTGCTGGATGTTTTCCTGCTACTATCCCAGTTCTATGACTCCTATTAAAACAAAGCTTCAGGTGATAAATGATGGATGAGGTGGTGGCAAAGGAGAAAGAGCAGGAGGAACAGGGACCATTCAAATCAATATCAGGCAAGTCAACCACACATGTCTTGTAGGATATGTTTCTGTACCAAAAGGAGTGGTTCGGCTACACAATTATAGGGCATACAGTGAGTGCAATGCCTATCAAAAATTTAGAGGCACTCCAATGCCCCTTGGAAATTACATGGAGGTCAGAGGGCCTTAACTAAACCATTTTTTCCATTTATAGCAACTGGGTCTCCTGTGCACTGTTGGCCTAAGAAGTGAATGGAAGGCTTTCCAAAAATTATGAAGAACTGCAATGCCCCTTGAAACAGACGTGGATTACAGCATACTAAAAACCTTCTACCCACTATTGGGGAGTGGGTCTCCCTTAGTGTTTGCCTATGCATTTAAAAGCAAAAGCTGACTAAAATTAGGAGGAAATGCAATGCCCTTTGGAAGAGTCATGGAGGTCGCAGTAGCTTAACAAGATGGTTTTAATACCACTTGGAAAAGTGGTGGAGGTCACAGTAGCTTAGCAAGACAGTTTGAATGCCCCTTGGAAAAGTGGTGGAGGTCACAGTAGCTTAACAAGACGGTTTTAATGCCCCTCGGAAGAGACGTGGAGGTCGCAGTAGCTTAACAAGACGGTTTTAATGCCCCTTGGAAAAGTGGTGGAGGCCACAGTAGCTTAACAAGATGGTTTTAATGCCCCTTGGAAAAGTGGTGGAGGTCACAGTAGCTTAACAAGACAGTTTGAATGCCCCTTCGAAGAGTGGTGGAGGTCGCAGTAGCTTAACAAGATGGTTTTAATGCTCCTTACAAGAGCCATACAGTACAGCATCTTAAAAACATTATTCCCATTATTGGGGAGTGGGTCTCCCTTAGTGTTCGCCTATGCATTGAAAAGCAAAAGCTGACTAAAATTAGGAGGAAATGCAATACCCGTTGGAAGAGTGGTGGAGGTCGCAATAGCTTAACAAGACGGTTTTAATGCCCCTTGGAAAAGTGGTAGAGGTCACAATAGCTTAACAAGACGATTTGAATGCCCCTTGGAAAAGTGGTGGAGGTCACAGTAGCTTAACAAGATGGTTTTAATGCCTCTCGGAAGAGACGTGGAGGTCGCAGTAGCTTAAATAGATGGTTTTAATGCCCCTTGGAAAAGTGGTGGAGGTCACAGTAGCTTAACAAGATGGTTTTAAGGCCCCTTGGAAAAGTGGTGGAGGTCGCAGTAGCTTAACAAGACGGTTTGAATGCCCCTTGGAAAAGTGGTGGGGTCACAGTAGCTTAACAAGACGGTTTTAATGCCCCTTACAAGAGCCATACAGTACAGCATCTTAAAAACATTTTTCCCATTATTGGGGAGTGGGTCTCCCATAGTCTTTGCTTATGCCTTCCAAGCAAAAGCTGCCAAAAATTAGGACGGAGAAACTTGCAATGCCCCTTACAAGAGCCATGCAGTACAGCATATTACAAACATTATTCCCATTATTGGGGAGTGGGTCTCCCAT
Source organism: Phyllobates terribilis (assembly GCF_046119375.1). Classification (NCBI taxonomy): domain Eukaryota; kingdom Metazoa; phylum Chordata; class Amphibia; order Anura; family Dendrobatidae; genus Phyllobates; species Phyllobates terribilis. Next base: position 149,408,825 of record NW_027362764.1, on the reverse strand, counting down.
AGTCTTTGCTTATGCCTTCCAAGCAAAAGTTGCCAAAAATTAGGATGGAGAAACTTGCAATGCCCCTTACAAGAGCCATGCAGTACAGCATATTACAAACATTATTCCCATTATTGGGCAGTGGGTCTCCCATAGTCTTTGCTTATGCCTTCCAAGCAAAAGTTGCCAAAAATTAGGACGGAGGAACTTGCAATGCCCCTTACAAGAGCCATGCAGTACAGCATATTACAAATATTATTCCCATTATTGGGGAGTGGGTCTCCCATAGTCTTTGCTTATGCCTTTCAAGCAAAAGCTGCCAAAAATTAGGACGGCGGAACTTCCAATGCCCCTTACAAGAGCCATGCAGTACAGCATATTACAAACATTATTCCCATTATTGGGGATTGGGTCTCCCACAGTCTTTGCTTATGCCTTCCAAGCAACAAGGACCACGGTCACCCTGGTGGTATAGTGGTGGTGGAGGCTGAGGAGAAGGAGAAGAACATAAAACAGCCGAAATGAGGAAGCGAATACCCATGTGTTGGTGTGAAGCGGTGCATGTGAATACACCTCCCGAAATAACACAATGGATTTGACTTTATGTTACTCTGCTGTCATTTGGTGGTGATGAGAAGTCTGGCCCAATCTAGCCCTTGCTCATTTTGATAAGGGTCAGCTTGTCAGCATTGTCAGTTGACAGGCGAGTGCGCTTATCAGTTATAATTCCCCCAGCAGCACTAAAAACACACTCCGATAACACGCTAGCGGCAGGGCAGGCCAGGACCTCCAAGGCATACAGAGCAAGTTCATTCCAAGTGTCCAGCTTGGATACCCAATAATTAAAAGGCACAGAGGAATCACGGAGGATGCTGGTATGGTCGGCAAGGTACTCCCTCACCATCTTTTGAAACTTTCCACTCCTTGTGAGAGTACCCCGCGCCTCAGGGTCTGTCCGAAGGGAGGGTCTGAGAAAACTGTCCCAGAACGTTGACAGTGTTCCCCTGCCTCTGCTGGATTGGAGTTGCGTCTCTCTCGCATGTACGCCTTGGTTGGGCAATGAACTGTGACCTCTGCCGCTAGCGTGTTCAGATGGGAATTTTTTTAACAGATCTGCAGCAAGGGCCTTCTGGTACTGCCCCATTTTTGTAGACCTCTCCACCTCAGGAATAAGAGAGTGAAAGTTCTCCTTGTAGCGGGGGTCTAAAAGTGTCACCAACCAGTAATGACTGTCACCCAACATTTTGACAACGCGAGGGTCACGGTTAAGGCAGCGTAACATAAAGTCAGTCATGCGTGCCAGACTGGTAACGGGCAAGACTTCCGTGTCCTCACCAAGATGACGACTGACCATGCTCTCCTCCTCCTCCCACCTGTCCTCAGGCCACCCACGCTGAACCGACGGTATGACAGTTGTACAGGTACTACCGTCTACAGCGCATGATAGCAGCTCCTGTTCTTCCTACTCCTCCTCTCCCTCATTGTCCCCCAATGCACGTTGGAATGAGATGAGGCTGGGTAATCTCATCGACCACTATGGCTTCTTGATCCATCTCAACATACTCTGGCTGCAATGCCTGCTCTTTAATTCTCTGCAGAGAGTATTGCAAAAGACAGACAAGTGTAATGCTGACGCTAATGATGCTGTCATCGCCACTCATCATCTTGGTGGACTCCTCAAAGTTTGTCAAGATGGTACAGTACATATGTCAGACATCCAGGTCCACTCCTGAGGTCTTATGTGTGAAGTCTGACCTGAATATCGACGGCCTTGTTGCAGCTGGAACTCAACAACCGCTCTCTTCTGCTCACAAATCCTTTGCAACATGTGGAGGGTAGAGTTCCAACGTGTGGGGACATCACACACCAGTCGGTGTGACGGAAGCTGCAAACGCTGCTGCAACACAGCAAGGGCAGAGGAAGCTGTAGCCGACTTGCGAAAATGAGCGGACAGGCGGAGTACTTTGACGAGCAGATCTGGCAACTCAGGGTATGATTTAAGAAACCGCTGAACCACGAGGTTAAGCACATGAGCCAGGCATGGTACGTGTGTGATCTCGCCTCGCCTCAGAGCCGCCACTAGGTTACGGCCATTGTCACACACGACCATGCCTGGATGTAGGTTCAGCGGTCTCAGCCACAGATCTGCCTGCTATTTCTTAGCTGTCCACAACTCACAAGCAGTGTGAGGTTTCTCACCTAAGCTTATGAGTTTCAGCACAGCCTGTTGCCGCTTGGCGGAGGCAGTACTGCAGTGCTTCCAGCTTGTAACTGATGTGGTGATATCTGAGATGGAGGCTGAACATGAGGAGGAGGAGGAGGAGGATGCGCAGGAGCTGTACACTGTGGGGGCAACTCTGACTGACATAGGGCCCGCAATCCTCGGTGTGGGGAGGATGTGTTCAGTCCCAAGGTCCAATTGGGTCCCGGCTTCCACTATGTTCACCCAGTCTGCCGTCAGGGAGATGTACCGTCCCTGGCCACAAGCAGTTGTCCACGTGTCCGTTGTCAGGTGGACTCTCCCAGTAACTGCATTGTTGGGGGCACGGCAGATGTTTTGGGACACGTGCTTGTGTAGTGCGGGGATGGCACACAGGGCAAAATAGTGTCGGCTGGGGACCGAGTATCGAGGGACGGCCACCGCCATAAGGTTGCGGAAGGATTCCGTCTCCACCAGCCTAAAAGGCAGCATTTCCAACGCAAGCAGTCGTGAAATGTGCAAATTTAGGACTGTGGCCTGTGGGGCATTGGTTGCGAATTTCCGCTTTCGTTCAAAGGTCTGGGATATGGACAATTGAACGCTGCGGTGGGACGTGGACGTTGATGCTGTTTCTTGAGAAACTGCCATAAGACTGAGAGGAGGGGCCATCTTTGCATGCATTATGGACAGGTGATTGCCTTGCACACACAACAGGGGGTTCTATTGCATGCACAACAGCGGAAGAAGCAGTGGTGACACCTGCTGACACTGGTCGTGGACCCTGGGGTTCATGCTGGTGGTGGTCAGGCTGGTAGTTTTGTCACCACTGCTGATGCTGGCATGGCAGGTGGTACAAATGGCCTTTTTGGGGTTATCAGCAGAGTCTTTAAAAAAATTCCAGACTGGCAACGTCCCTCATGTTGGTGTTACGGGGAACTGTTGCCTGCCTTCTGTGTGCGGCCACCACACTGCTTCTTCCTGCCTGTTGGGGTACTCTGCCACCCTCACCCTGTGTGCTGCTGGCCTCGCTCTGCATGTCCTCCTGCCACGTTGGATCAGTTACTAGATCATCCACCACCTCCTCCTCTTCCACTTGCGCACCACGATCCTCCTCCTCACTTCCTTGCATTGGTGTCTCATCATCGTCCACCTCTTGTGACAAATTGCCAGCGTTGACTTCCTGTGGCCGTGGCTGTTCAAATATTTGGGCATCGCTGCATGAGATCTCCTCTTCCACCACTTCAAGCGGAGCAGGCGAGGGGCACAAATCTGGAAATGGACCAGTGAACAGCTCTTCAGAGTGTCCAAGTGTGGGATCAGTTGCTGTCTGACGACACTCGACATGGTGGGAAGAAGGAGCATCAGGGTGAGGAGGAGTATGCGGTCGAGACTCACAGCTACTAAGATTTGACCGTGTGGAAGACAGACGGGAGGTGGTGGTGCCCGGGAACTGGAAGTATTATCTGCTATCCAATTAATAACCTGTTCACACTGATCAGTTCGCAATACTGGTGTTGTTCTGTGCTTCCCTAGTAATTCGGTCAAGAAGTGGGAGCGAGAAGATGTGGCTGTTGGTTGTGGCACATTTTTACCTTGGCCACGGCCCTGTCCTCTGCACGCACCATCACCAGAACGTCCAGTTCCACGTCCCTTGCCACGCGCCTTGCCCATTGTAAAGGAAGTAAAATAGCTTACACTTGCACTATCAATGGAAAAAGGGTAATAAAAAGTAGATTAGAACCGTGGAAGAGGAAAACCACAGTTCTATTTCTCTGGTCTACACCTGACTCTTTTAAACAATCTGAACAATCAGGGAGAAACTATTACTGTTTTTCTTTACGGAAAAAATACCAAAAGCTGAATAATAGAGATATTTTACCGTGGAATGGCAAAATCACAGTTATTGTTTACTGGGGTATACCAGATAATTTTAAATAGATACATTTGCGGCTGAACAGTGAGCGATACACTCAAACTGTTTTTTTTTAGGTAAAAATGGCCCAAAAGTGGATAATACAGAGGTTTGAACCGTGGAACTGCAAAACCACACTTCTATTTCTCTGGCCTACACCAGAATATTTTCAACAAATATATTTGTGTCTGAGCAATCAGGAAGACACTATTACATTTTTTTTCTTACGGCAAAAAATGCCAAAAGCAGGATAATAGAGATTTTTTACCGTCGAACGGCAAAACCACAGTTATAATTTACTGGTGTATACCAGACTCTTTTAAACAGATATATTGGTGTCTGAACAATCCGGAGACACTATTACTGTTTTTCTTTAAGGAAAAAATACCAAAAGCTGGATAATAGAGATTTTTTTACCGTGGGACGGCAAAACCGCAGTTATAATTTACTGGTGTATACCAGACTCTTTTTAACAGATATATTTGTGTGTGAACAATCAGGAGACATTATTACTGCTTTTCTTTACGGCAAAAAATGCCAAAAGCAGGATAATACAGAGATTTGACCCGTGGAACTGCAAAACCACAGTTCTATTTCTCGAGCCTACACCAGACTATTTTCAACAGATATATTTGTGTCTGAACAATCAGAAGACACTATTACTGTTTTTCTTTACGACAAAAAATGCCAAAAGCAGGATAATACAGACATTTGACCCGTGGAACTGCAAAACCACAGTTCTATTTCTTGGGCCTACACCAGACTATTTTCAACAGATATATTTGTGTCTGAACAATCAGGAGACGCTATTACTGTTTTTCTTTACGGCAAAAAATACCAAAAGCAGGATAATACAGAGATTTGACCCGTGGAACTGCCAAACCACAGTTCTACTTCTCGGGCCTACACCAGACTAATTTAAACAAATATATTGGGTCTGAACAATCAGGAGACACTATTACTGTTCTTCTTTACGGCAAAAAATGCCAAAAGCAGGATAATACAGAGATTTGACCCGTGGAACTGCAAAACCACAGTTCTATTTCTCTGGCCTACACCAGACTATTTTCAACAGATATATTTGTGTCTGAACAATCAGGAGACACTATTACTGTTTTTCTTTAAGGAAAAAATACCAAAAGCTGGATAATAGAGATTTTTTTACCGTGGGACGGCAAAACCACAGTTATAATTTACTGGTGTATACCAGACTCTTTTAAACAGATATATTTGTGTGTGATCAATCAGGAGACACTATTACTGTTTTTCTTTACGGCAAAAAATGCCAAAAGCAGGATAATACAGAGATTTGACCCGTGGAACTGCAAAACCACAGTTCTATTTCTCGGGCCTACACCAGACTATTTTCAACAGAAATATTTGTGTCTGAACAATCAGAAGACACTATTACTGTTTTTCTTTAAGGAAAAAATACCAAAAGCTGGATAATAGAGATTTTTTTACCGTGGGACGGCAAAACCACAGTTATAATTTACTGGTGTATACCAGACTCTTTTAAACAGATATATTTGTGTGTGAACAATCAGGAGACACTATTACTGTTTTTCTTTACGGCAAAAAATGCCAAAAGCAGGATAATACAGAGATTTGACCCGTGGAACTGCAAAACCACAGTTCTATTTCTCGGGCCTACACCAGACTATTTTCAACAGATATATTTGAGTCTGAACAATCAGGAGACACTGTTACTGTTTTTCTTTACGGCAAAAAATACCAAAAGCAGGATAATACAGAGATTTGACCCGTGGAACTGCCAAACCACAGTTCTACTTCTCGGGCCTACACCAGACTAATTTAAACAAATATATTGGTGTCTGAACAATCAGGAGACACTATTACTGTTCCTCTTTATGGCAAAAAATGCCAAAAGCAGGATAATACAGAGATTTGACCCGTGGAACTGCAAAACCACAGTTCTATTTCTCGGGCCTACACCAGACTATTTTCAACAGATATATTGGTGTCTGAACAATCAGGAGACACTATTACTGTTTTTCTTTACGGCAAAAAATGCCAAAAGCAGGATAATAGAGATTTTTCACCGTGGAACGGCAAAACCACAGTTATAATTAACTGGTGTATACCAGACTCTTTTAAACAGATATATTTGTGTCTGAACAATCAGGAGACACTATTACTGTTTTTCTTTATGGAAAAAATATCAAAAGCTGGATAATAGAGATTTTTTACCGTGGGACGGCAAAGCCACAGTTATAATTTACTGGTGTATACCAGACTCTTTTAAACAGATATATTTGTGTCTGAACAATCAGGAGACATTATTACTGTTTTTCTTTACGGCAAAAAATGCCAAACGCAGGATAATAGAGATTTTTCACTGTGGAACGGCAAAACCACAGTTAAAATTTACTGGTGTATACCAGACTCTTTTAAACAGATATATTGGTGTCTGAACAATCAGGAGACACTATTACTGTTTTTCTTTACGGAAAAAATACCATAAGCTGGATAATAGAGATTTTTTACCGTGGAATTGCAAAACCAAAGTTATAATTTACTGGTGTATACCAGACTTTTTAAAATAGATATATTTGCCGCTGAACGGTGAGCGACACACTCAAACTGTTTTTTTTAGGTAAAAATAGCCCAAAAGTGGATAATACAGAGGTTTGAACCGTGGAACTGCAAAACTACACTTCTATTTCTCTGGCCTACACCAGACTATTTTCAACAAATATATTTGTGTCTGAACAATCAGGGAGACACTATTACAGTTTTTTTTTACGGCAAAAAATGCCAAAAGCAGGATATTAGAGATTTTTTACCGTGGAACGGCAAAACCACAGTTATAATTTACTGGTGTATACCAGACTTTTTTATATTGATATATTTGCCGCTGAACAGTGAGCGACACACTCAAACTGTTTTTTTTTAGGTAAAAATGGCCCAAAAGTGGATAATACAGGGGTTTGAACCTTGGAACTGTAAAACCACACTTCTATTTCTCTGGCCTACACCAGACTCTTTTAAAAAAAAATATTTGTGTCTGAACTGTGACAGACACACTTTTTTTTTTTGGGGGGTGGGGGGGGACGGACACCAAAAGGTTAATAAGATCGGTATTTGTACAGTGTGACAGAGGAGGTTTTTTCCTGGCCCCCGAGACCTGGAGCTAAGTCCAGCAATTTCAGCAACAAGAGCACACAGGACTGTAATGCAGCGTTTGCTGGTATAACCACTGCCTCTCCTATACAGCCTTCCTGCCTGCCTGCCTGATATCTGGGATGGATATTAGTCCTGAGAAGGACTGTTTGTTTGATCTGGCAGCCTTTACAGACCCTACACTAACTAGTTTGCAGTATATATCTCTCCCTAAATCAGCAGCGCTGTCCCTACACTGTCTGATCCCAGCCGTCTGTGTCCAAGATGGCGGTGCCCGGTTTTAAATACTCGAGGTGACGCTGTGCGGCCAGCCAATCACTGTAATGCCCACAAACAACATGGCTGCGGCATTACAGTGAATGGCTGGCAATCCCTGCATGTTCATTGGCTCTGTAAAGAGCACCAAACATGCAGGGCGGAGACCCGAGCTCCCGCCCAAGTAACCCGGAAATGCTCGGTGCTCGCCGAACATCCCGAGTAGCGTGATGCTCGGGCGAGTACCGAGCAGTGTCGAGCATGTTCGCTCAACACTAGTCAGTATTTTACATCAGTATTTGTAAGCTAAAACCAGGAGTGGGTGAAAAATGCAGAAGTGGTGACGCATTTCTAACTTACTTTACTTCTGAATGTTCCACTCCTGATTTTGGCTTACAAATACTGATGTAAAATTCTGACAAAATACTCAATGTGTGAATGTGGCCTAATGTGAATTGTATTGAAATGTGTTATGTGATGTAATGTGAGATGTTATGTATAATGTAATAAGGGTAAACATTGTGCCATGTGAGTTATGATGTGATGTAGATATTTGGCTATAGAGTAAGTTAAGGGATTATAGCTGGGACTAGCCCACAATGGGAGGGGCGAGTGCAAGTGACTGCTTCCTGCTAGAAAGTTAAATAAGGTCTTGTGTGCAAAGTGAGAAGACTAAAAGGTCCATAGTGAGCAGTGGAGGGTTACCCTGAATGAGAGGTGACTGCAGAGAAGGAATTGTGAGATCCTGAGTAAAAGTGACAGAGAGACAGAGTGGCAGAGTGAGATGGGTCCTAAGAGAGGACGCCTAGCCACGAGACCTTGGGCTTGTAACACAGAAGACAATGGGACTAAACAAGACTGAGAGACTGGGACTAGTGAAGTGTCCAGAGTGGGAGTTCCAGTATTGGAAAAAATAGGAAGCGGAACCACTGAACAAGTAAAGGAGACTTGTGAATCAGGACTGTAGTGTTAAAGCTGGGTTGTGGCGAAGTAGGGAGAAGCAGTGGATATAGAAAGCCCTGGAGTAGACTACAGAGGAAAGATACTGCGTGGAAAAATGTTCATACTGAAAAGGAAACATCCATAAGACTGTGTACCCGCTATCCCTTGTATATGAGCTATGTCAAGCTGACATTCAGTAAAGAGCTTATTTTTGAATGGTGGTCTCTCTCATTGAACTGTTTCACACACCCAGCAAGGACCTCCCCTTTCATGTTACATGCCAGGGCACTGGAATCGAGTGTCTCGTCCACGGCTACCGCCCCATGCCATGTTACAAGTATGCTGAGTTTTCTGTTCAGATTTTCCGCATAGACTTAACTTAGATGTGGAAAATCCACAGGTAAAAAACGCACGTGTGTTTTAGTGTGTTTCCGAGGAGGTAATGCAACAAAAACGCATGTAATCCGCACCTAAGTATATCAATAAAGTTTTGTCAAAACCAAACATCTGGAAGTACCAAAAGTAAAGCAGCTTTATTTAAAGCATGACACACCAAAAAGAGACGAAAAATGCAGCGTCAAAAACGCTATAAAATGCACACAAAAAAAAAACAATAAAAAAATGCAAGTAGCTTAAATTAAATGATAGGTGCAGAAATTACGCAGTGTCAAAAACTCACCAAAAGCTCATTGTGGGTACATAGCCTAAATCTATGTTCACATGCAGCATTTTTGCAGCATTTTTATGCAAATTAAATGCCGCTTTTTATAGTACCAGTGAAAGCTACTTTTTGAACGCAAAATTGGCTGGAATCGAGAGTGAACACCATGTCGTGTTTGAAGAGCCCTAATGTGCCTAACCAGTAGAAATCCCCCACAAGTGGCCCCATTTTGGAAACTAAACCCCTCAAGGAATTTATCTAGATATCAGCACCATGAACCTTCAGGTGCTTCAAAGAAGTTTATAACGTTGAGCCATGAAAATAAAAAATCACATTTTTCCCAAAAATATGTTGTTTATCCCTGATTTTTTTATTTTCACAAGAGTAACAGGGGAAAAGGGACCCCAAAATTTGTTGTGCCATTTTTCCTGAGTACGTAGATACCCCATATGTGGGGAACAACTACTGTTTGGACGTACGGCAGTGCTCGGAAAGAAAGGAGTGATATTTTGGAACGCAGACTTTGATAAAATGGTCTGCTGGCATCATGTCGCCATTGGAGAGTGTCTGATATACCTAAACAGTGGAAATTCCCCCAAAGTGACCCCATGTTGGACCCCTCAAGGAATTTATCTAGAAGTCTGGTGACCACCTTGAACCCACAGGTGCTTCAAAGAATTTTACAACGTTGAACATCAGGGGGCAGTACAGAGATCTCTCCCATGACCTGTTTATACGAAGGATGGTGACAAAGACGAGGGGGCACACTATGCGTCTGGAGGAAAGGAGGTTCCTGCACCAGCATAGAAGGGGATTCTTTACGGTCAGAGCCGTGAGACTCTGGAACTCTCTGGGAGAGGAAGTGGTGATGTCCAACTCACTTAAAGAGTTCAAGAGAGGCCTGGACACCTTTCTTGAGAACAATAAAATTACATCTTATGCTTAGTTAATTAATCCAGGGATTTAATCTGACTGCCAGATTAGAGTCGGGAAGTGAATTTTTCCTCAATGATGTAAATTGGCCTATACCGCATGGTTTTTTGTTGCCTTCCCCTGGATCAACGCTGCGGAATAGCTGCAGTGCACAAGAAATAGGCTGAACTGGATGGACGCTTGTCTTTTTTCAGCCTTATAAACTATGTAACTATGTAACTATGTAACTATGTAACTATGAACTGTGAAAATTAAAAAATTGTAGGTTTACCACAAAAATGTTGTTTTAGCCACAATTTCATTTTCATAATAATAGGAGGAGAAAATAGTCCCCAAAATTTGGTGTGCAATTTCTCCTGAGTACGCCGATACCCCATATGTGGTCAAAAACTACTTTTGAAACACAATGCAAAGCTCAGAAGGGAAGAAGCACCATTTTGGAGTTCAGATTTTTCTGGTATGGTTTAAGGGTGCCATGTCACATTGACAGAGCCCCTGAGGTGTCAGAACAGTAGAAACCCCCCATAAGTGACCTAATTTTAAAAACTACACCCCCCAATACATTCATCTAAGGGTGCAGTGAGCATGCTGACACCACATGTGCCTCACAGAAATTTATACCATTGGGCGATGAAGAAAGAATAACATTTCTACTACTAAAATGTTGTTTTAGCCCCAAGTTTTTAATTGTTATTAGTGCTAACAGGAAAAAATGGACCTCTCGGTTTGTTGTGCAATTTATCCTAAGTGTGCCAATACCCTTCATGTTTTTGGGAACTACTTTTCAGGCACAGTGTAAAGCTCAAAAGGGAAGGAATGCCATATTATAGTGCAGATTTTACTGTTATGGTTTGCGGTTGCCATAACCCACTGGAAGAGCTCCTGAGGTGCCAGAACAGCAGAACTCCCCATAAGTGACCCCATTTTACAAACTACACCTCTCAATGAATTAATCTAGGGGTGAAGTGATCAAATTGACACCACAAGTTTGACACAGAATTTCATACCACTGTGCAGGGAAGAAAAAATAATTATATTTTTACCACAAAAATTTTGTTTCAGCACCAGATTTTACATTTTCACACAGGGCAATGGGTAAAATGGCATCAAAAATACCCCATATGTGGCTGTACATTACAGCTTAGCCACACGGCGAGACTTGGAAGGGACATAGAGCTATTTGCCTGCTATAGCACAGAAATTCCTAGAATAGTTTGCATACTCCATATACAGAGCCCTAGAAGTGCTAGAAGAGCAGAATACCCCCCTCAAGTGACCTACTTTTGGAAATTTTACCCCTTTGGGAATTTATATACAGGTGTAGTGATGATTTGACTCCATGGGTGTTTTCCAGAAACAAGCAGAAGTGGATTTTGCTGAGTGAAAATTGCAAATCTGCTGTTGTAGTACCCAGTACATTGTAGTGCCCAGTCCATTGTAGTGCCCATACATTGTAGTGCCCGTACATTGTAGTGCCCAGTACATTATGCCCAGCTTGTACTTCTGGAGACATGCAGCTGTAAATTAGGCGAGCCCTCATCGCTACAGATATGTTAAACATGTGGACGCTAAATGTTGTTTAGGTACACTGTGGGGCTCAGAAGGGAGGGGACACTTGGATTTGGGAGTCCAGAATTTGCTGAATGTATTTTGGGGGCCAAGGAGCCATTTTGCTTTTTCAGCGCCTTTGTACTACCAGTAACGTGGTAGCCCCCTATATTTAAATTAATAGATGACGGACCTGAGTGGGGACTTGCTTTTTTTGTAGATTGATGTGAAATTTTTGTTGGGAACATTTTACATAACTTTTTGGATCATGTTTATCCTCTGCTCTATGCTGAGCAATTACATTTGGGTTTCCATCTAAACCTCCGAGTGACGTGATTCTGATGAAACCCAGAGGGATCCATTCACTATAATGAGACAGCAGAGTTACTCTGAACTTCGTCTGGCCTCTGTTCGGTATTGTCCTTCTTTTCAGAAGTACACAAAACTGCATGCTTCAAAAGATGGACACCGCCAGATCATAGGCCAGATGGTGTCCACAGTGCCTCCATCTGCCTCATTATAGGGAATCTTCCACCAGGGGTGCCGTCTGAATCACGTATTTCAGAGATTTACATGGAAAACCCGGTGTAAGCGCTCAGCACAGAACACAGGATAAATGTGAGCAGAATCTTACTGCGATTTTTGTAAGGTAGAATGAACAAATCAATAGCAGGTGAATAATTGGTTTTATTTGTTTATTTTTTTACACCTTTTTTACACCTTTATTATGCAGTATAAGTGATTAGACGATTATTTATTTTTTTACACCTTTTCTTATGCAGTATAAGTGATTAGACGATTTTATTCTTCAGATCGGTGCGATTACAGCAATACCAGATTTATATCTTTTTTTATGTTTGGCTGCTATCACACACTTAAAGATTACTTTTATTTCCAAAAAAAAGTTTTTGCATTGCCATATTTGAGAGCTATAATTTTTCTATATTTCTGCTGATAGAGTTATTTGAGGGCTAGTTTTTTGCGAGATGAGTTGCCATTTTTATTGGTACCATTTTCGGTCATATATCATTTTTTGATCACTTGCTGTTCCAATTTTTGGGAGACAGAATGAACAAAAAACAGCAATTCAAGAATTGTTTTTTTTGGATTTTTTTTAAACCGTTCTACGTGTGTTGTAAAACTGATAAGGCAGCTTTATCCTTCGAGTCTGTATGATTACAGCGATACCACGTTTATATCATGTTTTTATGTTTTGGTGCTTTTACACAAAATAAACTATTTTATAAAAAAAATAATTATTTTTGCATCGCTTTATTCTGAAAGCTACAGTGGCTTGCAAAAGTATTCACCCCCACCCCTTTGGCATTTTTTGCGTTTTGCTACTTCACAACCTGAAATTTTCCTGTTTTTTTTGAGGGTTTGCTTCAGTTCATATAAAGAACATGCCTAAAACTGTAAACATTTGGCTTTTTTTTATTATGAAGCAAACAACAAATAGGACAAAATAACTGTAAACTTCAGTGTGCATAACTATTTACACCCCTAAAGTCAGTACTTTGTAGAACCTCCTTTTGCAGCAAGTATAGCTGCAAGTCACTTTGGATCAGTCTCTATGAGCTTTCCTCTTCTTGCCACTGGGAGTTTTGCCCATTCCTCAAGGCAAAACTGCTCCAGCTCCTTCAAGTTAGATGGTTTTCCCTGATGAACAGCAATCTTCAAGTCTGACCACAGATTCTCAATTAGATTAAGGTCTGGGCTTTGTCTAGACCACTCCAAAACATTTACATGTTTCCCCTTAAAACCCTCGAGTGTTGCTTTAGCAGTATGCTTTGGGTCATTGTCTTGTTGGAACGTGAACCTCTGTCCCAGTCTCAAATCACTAACAGACTGAAACAGGTTTTGCTCAACAATATCCCTGTACTTTGCACCATCGATATTCCCCTTGACTCAGAGAATTTTCCCTATCCCTGCTGCTGAAAAACATCTCCACAACATGATGCTGCCACCACTGTGTTTCACTGTGGGGATGGTGTTCTTGGCGTGATGAGCTGTGTTGGTTTTGTGCCAGACATAGCGTTTACCTTGGTGGCCAAAAAGTTAAATTTTGATCTCATCTGACCACAGCTCCTTCCTCCATACATTTGGGGAGTCTCCCACATGTCTTTTGGCAAACTCAAAACGAGTCTTACAATTTTTGTGTGTAAGTAAAGGCTTTTTTCTGCTTACTTTTCCATAAAGGCCACCTCGATGGAGTGTACAGTTTATAGTGGTCGGATGGACAGATACTCCAGTCTCTGCTTGGGAACTCTGAAGCTCCTTCAGGGTTATCTTTGGTCTCTGTGATGCCTCTATGATTAATGCCCAGACTGAGAGTTTTGATGATAGGCCCTCTCTTGGCAGGCTTGTTGTGGCACCTTCTTTCCTTTTGATGATAATGGATTTGATTGTGCTCTGGGGGATCATCAGATATTGGGATATTTTTTTATAACTCATTCCTGACTTGTACTTCTCAACAACTTTGTCCCTGACTTGTTTGAAAATCTCCTTAGTATTCATGGTGGTGTTTGGTTAGTGGTGCCTCTTACTTACTGGTGTTGCAGCCTCTGTGGCCTTTCAGAAAAGGTATGTATATACTGACAGACCATGTGACACTTAGATTGAACACAGGTGGACTTCCTTTCACTAAGCATGTGACTTATGAAGGTAATTGTGGGGCTTCATCGCAAAGGGGGTGAATACATATGCAAATGTACATTTTTAGTTATTTGATCAAATAAATTAATTTATGCCTATATTTTTCTCACTTCTCATCACCAACTTAGACTATTTAGTGCTGATGCATCATTCATAAATTGAATTACAAAAATGTTTAAACACAGGTTGCAATGTAACAAAATAGGTAAAAATCCAATGGGGGTGAATACTTTCACAAGCCACTGTATAGCTTTTTTTATGTTTCTGCTGATGGAGCTGTATGGCGGCTTGTTTTTTTTTAGACAAGATGTCATTTACAGCTTTGAGCATGGTCTAACAGGCTTTCTGTAGCCTGGTGACCCGGATATTGTCCCATTGGCAAAGATCGGACCCTCGTGATGACGTCGCATGGGTGCCAATCGGAAGGGAGAGGGGGACAATTTTGTCTTCATGCCTTCTAAATGCTGCAATCGATATTGATCGCGTCATTCAGGGGGTTAGATTGCCCGGGGCGGTGCGTGCACCACTTCTGACAGTGAGAGCCGGGTGTCAGCTATCATGTTAGCTGAATTCCAGGTGGCGATCACGTGTACACAGCTTCTGTGCCTGCACCACAGCCAGGACATATCCATACGTCCTAGGTCTGGAACTACTTCCCAGCCAAGACGTATGGGTATGTTCAAAGTCGTGAAGGGGTTAAAAAACAACTCCACGACTTTTTCCCTGGTTCAACAATTTATTAAAAAAAAAAAAATCCCATGCAGCTGCATTGCAATGCAGAGCATCCAACGTAGTCCACAAATGGTAACCTGAAAAACATAAAAAGAGAGAAATAAAAACAAGACACTGTTCCTCGTTCACCAAATTATATAAAAAAGTACCCACGCAGGTCTAACTTAGTTCAGCGCTTCCCGCGACATTCCCCGAACCCATCGGCTCCCGTGTCCCCTGTGAGCATTGATGTGTTGTTGTGACTGTCATTATGATACTCCTGTGAATGCCGGCTCGTGGCCGGCGTTCATAGGAGATCGTTATTCTGCTATACATAGCAGCGCCAAACCACTGCTTTGTATAGCACAAGCGATGTTCCGATCACTGCTTCAAGTCTCCTAAGGGGTCTATTGAAGTCAGTAAAAAGTAAAAAAAAAGCTAAAGAAAAACCCACAAAAGCTCAAATCACCCCTCTTTTACTACATTAAAAATAAAACAATCAAAATAAATACACAGATTTGGTATCAATGCGTCCAGAAATGTCCGATGTATCAAATTATAAAATAAATTAATCGAATAGGTAAATAGTGTAAGGAGAAAAAAAATCAAAACTCCAGAATTACGTTTTTTTGCCCACCGCAACTTTGCAATGAAATGCAATAAGAGGCGATCAAAGCATTGTATCTACCCCAAATTATATCAATAAAAATGTCATCTCAGGGCACAAAAAATAAGCCCTCTCAAAGCCCCAGATCCCAAAAAATGGAAATGTTACGGATCTCAGAGAATGATGACAAAAACATTTTTTTTACAAATATCTGATTTTTTTTTCATCACCTAAATAAAAAAAAAGACTATACATGTTTGGTACCTGCATACTCATCCTGGCCTGGAGAATCATATTGCCAGGTCAGTTTTATCATACAGTGAGCATGGTAAATAAAAAAAATAATAAACAATTGTGAAATTGCACTTTTTAATGCAATTTAAACCACTTGGAATTTTTTCCCCTTTCTCCAGTATAAGGTAAAATGAATGGAATTGATCAAAAGTACAACTTGTCCCTCAACAAATAAGCCCTCCTATGGCTCTATTGACGGAAAAATAAAAAAGTTATGGCTCTTGGAAAAAGGGGAGGAATAAACAACAATGAACTTTGTAGTACAATTTGGGGGAGTAAGTTTAGGTTCCATCAAAATCATAAGACTGTCGAATGATTTTTGGTCTTTTTTTTAGTAATTTTTATTTTTCAAAACAGTCGTTTCTTAGAGAAAAACAAGGTGTAGAAAGGATGATGCTAAAAAGGATTGCTAATTATTTACATTCCTCTTCTCTTACAGTGCAACATTATCACTTTCCTCATAGAATCATAGAATCCCTGAGACCTTCAAATATTTTAGATTAACAGGAATTAGAAAACACATTTGTACCACTTTCTGTTTTACATTGGGCTCAATAGATTTATTCTTTGGGTTTTGTGTTAGTAGCAATAAATATCCCACCATGACCTTGGAAATAGTATCGCAATTTCACTTTCAATTCAGGGTTTTGCAACATTGTTGGTTTTTATGGGCTTCATTTTCATGCCCATCAAATATAAAGGACTTTCCCTGGAGATATCACAACCAATCTGAGGGCGGTGGTGCTTTCCAGCACAGCAATATTCAGTCACTTATTCACTGTTAAATAGAAAGTTTGCTGACAAGTCCGTCTTTGTCATCTGTGTGACCAGTATCAGGACTCAGATAAAGAAAAAATCCCAAATTAGTAAACCCCGCGGCAGCAGGACTTATAGGCATAGTTGGCTTAAAGGATTGCAGTACTAAATATAGATTATACGTTTGATATAGAAAATGACTGGGCATAGTTAATCAGATGTCCAGGAACCTCCTCTTTTACAAGTCACCTTATAATAGTATTTTTCTTTATCATTTAAAATCATTGTATTCTTGCCATCACGGAAATTGGATCTAAATGCTCTGACTGTATGAAAATATAATATAATGTACATTGACGTTATAGTCTCATCTCAGACCACACAATATGCCATAAATATCTGAAAAATGGGAAACGCAGCTATTTTGAAAGCAGGTGTCGCCACCAACACCTATCTCGCCGTTAATGGAGAGACGTGTGTGCCTTTCTCTATTTGCTTCTATAGGTGCTACGATATTTGTTTAGCGCAGACCAGCCGTGACATTAATCCATTCACTCCAGGGAGATTTTCTGTTTTTTCTTTTTCGTTTTTCCCTCCTCTTTTTTAGAAGAGCCACAAGTTTTTTATTTTGCCCTACACATAGCCATATGAGGGCTTATTTCTTTGCTGGACGAGTTGTACTTTTGAATGGCACCATTCATTTTATCATGTGATGCACTGGAAAGTGGGGAAAAAAATCCAAGTGCGTTGAAATTGCAAAAAAAGTGCAATTTCACAATTGTTTTTTGTGTTTTTTATATACCATGTTCACTATATGTTAAAACTGACCTGGCAATATGATTCTCCGGGTCAGTACGATTAGATAGATGCCAAATATGTGTATTTTTTTTAATTTAAGCTATGAAAAAAATCTGGAAATTTGTGAAAAAAAACAACAACTTTGCTTAACGCCATTTTCGGAGACCCATAGCGCTTTCAATTTTGGAGATATAGTGCAGTGTAATGGCTCATTTGTTCTGCCCTGAGCGGACGTTTTTACTGATACCATTTTAGGGTGGATACAATGTTTTGATTGTCTCTTATTGGATTTTATTGCAATGTGGCGGTCAAAAAAATGTAATTCTTGCGTTTTGATTTTTTTCTTTACACCGTTTACTGATTGGATTAATTTACTTTATATTTTGCTAGATCGGATTTTTAATAACTCAGCAATACCAAATATGAGTATCTTTATTTTTTTTTTTAATTATTTTAGTTTTAATGGGGCAAAAGGGGGTGATTTGAAATTTTTCATATTTTTAACAACCTTTTTTTTTTTACTTTTTACTGTACTTAGGGGGCTTGAAGCTGCGAACGTCTGATCACTTGTACTATACATAGCAGTGCATTAGCACTGGTAGCATAAGAGGCTATCTGCAGCCCTTTCAGGTTGCAAAGGTTGTCCAGTTCCTCTGGGATGGTACGTCTGCACATGCCATTGCAAGAACAGAACTGTCACTACCACTGAGTAGTCATGATTAAATTCACGTGGATTGGATCTGCTTGTGATTTCCAATCTCAATTGGTTGATGATATTAGTTCCTATTGATTGTGGATATGACTTTCTTAGAGATAATGATTTTTTTTTTTTACAGGACCCTGGTCCAGCGGCCACATTAGTAGTTGAGAGTTCGGCAAACCTCCTCATAACCATCAGAATTTCTGGCGCTTTTTCTGATTAGTATGCCAAGCTTGTCGTCACATGATGATGACATCATGCTGGGCTTATGAATCCAAAGAAGCCCCAGAGCTTTCTCCAGGTTGGAGGTGGCTATGAATCAGAAAAGGACCTCAGACTAATGACATACCTGCTGGCCAGGGTGGACATACCATTGGTGCACCTGTGCAGCCATACAGGGGCTTAAGATGTAAGGGGGCACATTTCCACCTCCAAAGTAGGTGTAATTGTGCATTATGATGAGCTATTGGACTGAAAAGAGCCCACATATTATTCTTGCACAGGGGTCCTCTTCTGTTTGTGTCAGCCGCTGGCCAAAGGTCCTGCAATTCTTTTTGATCATCTCTAGTCATTTTGTTCTCAGCAAATTACACAACTTATATCACTAAAGATTTATAACTTGAATCTTTTTGCTCATTGAGATCTGATGTGTGATTTAACTGTTTACTTTATTTTTTGACCAGTGTATTTACCATTAGTGTTGAGCCACCCCCGTAGTGTTCGGGTTCGGTTCGGTTCGTCGAACACCGGGATGTTCGAGGAACTGTTCGTCGAACTGTTCGTCGAACACCTTAGAACACCGTCGAACACCGTTAAAACCAATGGCAGGCAAACAAAAACACATAGAAACACATAGAAAACACCTGCAAAGGTGTCCAAAAGCTGACAAACTGCTCAGAAGACACTCTCTTTAAAAAAACCGGCCGGCAAATTCAGCAGCGGCATACACCGGTACCCGACAATTTAGACAAGAAGGAATAGAGCATCACACATAGATTAGATAGATAGAAACATGTCAGTCACACATATAAGAAGCACAGTGACAGTGTTGGTTACTGCACTTGTCATTTAGTGTAAAGGATTTATTAAAAAAAATATTAGTGTTTTCATGCACCGTCTCTTTAAAAAAGCCGGCCGGCAATTCAGCATCTGTACCCGACAATTTAGAACAGAAAGAATAGAGCTTCACACATAGATTAGATAGATAGAAACATGTCAGTCACATATAAAATAAGTACAGTGATAGTGTTGCTTACTGTACTTGTCATTTAGTGTAAAGGATTTATTTAAAAAAATAATAGTGTTTTCATGCACTGTCTCTTTAAAAAAGCCGGCCGGCAATTCAGCAGCGGTACCCGACAATTTAGAACAGAAAGATAGAGCATCACACATAGATTAGATAGATAGAAACATGTCAGTCACATATATATGAAGTACAGTGATAGTGTTGGTTACTGTACTTGTCATTTAGTATTAAAATAAAGGATTTATTATTAAAAAAATTGGCGTGGGGTTCCCCTTAATTTTAGGCTCTAGCGGAGGTTAAGCAGACGGCTGGGGCAGATGTTTGAAGCCTGGGAAGGGGGTAATACCCACGGAGCTTCCCAGGCTACTAATATCAGCCCCCAGCTGAATACATAGCCTTTACTAGCTATTAAAATGGGGGACCCCCCAAAAAAAATGACGTGGGGTCCCCCCTAATTTAATAGCTAGCAAAGGCTAGGCAGACAGCTGGGGGCTGATATTAATAGCCCAGGAAGGGAGCCATGAATATTGGCCCCCTCCCAGGCTAGAAACACCAGCCGTCAGCCGCCCCAGAAATGGCGCATTCATAGGATGCGCCAATTCTGGCACTTAGCCTCGCTCTTCCACGCTGCCCTGGTGCGGTGGCAGGGGGTAATAGGGTTGGGGTTGATGTCAGCTTATAATGCCAGCTGACATCAAGCCCAGGTTAGTAATGGAGAGGCGTCTATAAGACACCCCCATTACTAACCCCATAGTCAAAGTTAAAAAAAACACAAACACCCAGAATAAAGTCCTTTAATTGAAATAAAGACACAATCCTTTATTGTTCTAAATTAAACCATACTTACCATCACGCCCATTCCAGCTGAAGCCAACGATCTCCTGCAATAAAAGAAAAATAATAAAGCAACCTCATCCTTACCTTTCCATGGTTCCCACGACAGCTTCAGCTCTGCTACATCGAGATGACAGGCTGGACCGCAGCAGAACGCTGCCATCCAGCCTGTCATCCCGCAGACACTGAGAAGCGCAGGCTTGCTTGCGCTGCTCAGCGTCTCTCTGTGACGACATCCAGATGAGCCGAGTTCATGTCCAATGAACTCGGCTCACCTCATGCACGTCACTGACAGCGTGGGAAAATTCTCACACTGAAGCGCTGAGTGCAGGAGAATTCTCCCACGCTGTCAGTGACGTGCAGGAGGTGAGCTGAGTTCATTGGACATGAGCTCACCTCATGCACATCACTGACAGCGTGGGAGAATTCTCCTGCACTCAGCACTTCAGCGTGAGAATTTTCCCACGCTGTCAGTGACGTGCATGAGGTGAGCCGAGTTCATTGGACATGACCTCGGCTCATCTGGATGCCGTCACAGCGAGACAGTGAGGAGCGCAAGCATGCCTGCGCTTCTCAGTGTCTGCGGGATGACAGACTGGATGGCAGCGTTCTGCTGCGGTCCAGCCAGTCATCTCGATGTAGCAGAGCTGAAGCTGTCGTGGGAACCATGGAAAGGTAAGGATGAGGTTGGTTTATTATTTTTCTTTTATTGCAGGAGATCGTTGGCTTCAGCTGGAATGGGCGTGACGGTAAGTATGGTTTAATTTAGAACAATAAAGGATTGTGTCTTTATTTCAATTAAAGGACTTTATTCTGGGTGTTTGTGTTTTTTTTAACTTTGACTATGGGGTTAGTAATGGGGGTGTCTTATAGACGCCTCTCCATTACTAACCTGGGCTTGATGTCAGCTGGCATTATAAGCTGACATCAACCCCAACCCTATTACCCCCTGCCACCGCACCAGGGCAGCGTGGAAGAGCGAGGCTAAGTGCCAGAATTGGCGCATCCTATGAATGCGCCATTTCTGGGGCGGCTGACGGCTGGTGTTTCTAGCCTGGGAGGGGGCCAATATTCATGGCTCCCTTCCTGGGCTATTAATATCAGCCCCCAGCCTAGCCTTTGCTAGCTATTAAATTAGGGGGGACCCCACGTCATTTTTTTGGGGGGGTCCCCCATTTTAATAGCTAGTAAAGGCTATGTATTCAGCTGGGGGCTGATATTAGTAGCCTGGGAAGCTCCGTGGGTATTACCCCCTTCCCAGGCTTCAAACATCTGCCCCAGCCGTCTGCTTAACCTCCGCTAGAGCCTAAAATTACGGGGATCCCCACGCCAATTTTTTTAATAATAAATCCTTTATTTTAATACTAAATGACAAGTACAGTAACCAACACTATCACTGTACTTCATATATATGTGACTGACATGTTTCTATCTATCTAATCTATGTGTGAAGCTCTATTCTGTCTGTTATAAATTGTCGGGTACCGCTGCTGAATTGCCGGCCGGCTTTTTTAAAGAGACGGTGCATGAAAACACTATTATTTTTTTTGATAAATCCTTTACACTAAATGACAAGTACAGTAAGCAGCACTTTCACTGTACTTCGTATATATGTGGCTGACATGTTTATATCTATCTAATCTATGTGTGAAGCTCTATTCTTTCGGTTCTAATTTGTCGGGTACAGGTGTATGCCGCTGCTGAATTGCCGGCTTTTCATGTTTCACTGTTGGCACTGTTCCCATCGATTTGGGCAATCACTGTAATGCCACAACCACCATGGCTGTGGCATTACAGTGAGTGGCAGACAATCCCTGCATGATTGGTGCTCTAAATAGCGCCAGACATGCAGGACACGCTTTTGGTGCACGAACAGTTATCGAACATAACCTCGAACAGCCGAATTTTTTGCAAATCGTTCGGGTTCGTCGAACAACTCGAACACCGCCCAAAACAGCTCGAATTTGAGATTGGCGAACAGTTCAAGTCGAACACCGCTCATCTCTATTTACCATCTGACTTTAACTATGATATTCCTAAAATTTCTTTTTTTTTTTCCTTATGGCACCAAGCATGGAATTTGCTTTTGAAAATGGTAACGGAGTAATAATTGTAAAGAAGAAAATATTAATACAATTCAACTTCACAATGTCAATAAATCACCAAAGTCCTCCGACGCTAAACTGTACATGTAGTTGATCAGTTTCTTCATTTCTGTAAAAGACTCACAGCCTTTCCTTCTCAATGTTTCACCATCTCGCTTTACAATGTTTACTTGGAATGCTTTCTTTTCATTACACCTTCTCAATTTTCTTATCTATATACGTGTTAATTGTTCCTCTGTCATCATCTCTTCTCTCCTCACGTCATCTGAGACCAAACAAAATGTCTTTCTGTCTTCGCTGGGCTATCTCTATCTATCTCAAAAGAATACATATCCTTTGATGCTACGGATCATTGCACATCCTTTTTTGTTGTTTGAGCCCCATCACAACCTACCTAGTTTCCTAGGACATGACACCTGGACCACTGCATGCTTACCTGTAGCAAACACCTGAGATAACGCAGCAGTAATCATTTTACCAGTTGCCTGGAAATAGGCTAGGTTCTCAGATTTGCAGCCATGGAGAGATTTTTTTTACCACAGTTTCTGTAATTGAAGCAAAACCATAACATTGAAGTGGGTAAATAAAAAAGGAGACCACTTAGCCACTCCATCACCCCTTTTTCTCATGTGACGTGATTATAGGCTGCCATTGGTTAACATGGCAGCTAAGAGCTTTCATGAAGTCCCCCATGTCTGCCATGCTAACACTCCCATTACTCCCAGCCATAAGCAGTGTCTTCCAGGAGTATTGCAGTTTTCTTCCAGGAGTATTGCAGTTGCCAAGAGAACACAGGTTTAAGCCCCCTATTGGGACTTAAAAAATGTAAAAAGAAGCTTAAATGTATAACATAGAATGATAGAATTATAACATGTTAGAGTTGGAAGGGTCATCGTGTCCAACCCCCGGCTCAATACAGGACTCACTAAATCATCTCAGACAGATGTCTGTCCAGCCTCTGTTTGAAGACTTCAATTGAAGGAGAACTCACCACCTCTCGTGGCAGCCTGTTCCACTCATTGATCACCCTCACTGTCAAAAAGTTTTTTCTAATATCTAATCTATATCTTCTCCCTTTTAGTTTCATCCCATTGCTTCTCATGTTTCCATGTGCAAATGAGAATAAAGCTGATCCCTGTACAGTGTGACAGCCCTTGAGATATTTGTAGACAGCTATTAAGTCTCCTCTCAGTCTTCTCTTTTGCAAGCTAAACATTCCCAAATCCTCTAACCATTCCTCATAGGACATTGTTTGTAGACTGGTCACCTGACACACCCTGAGATCACGCCAGTTATGAATCCACCTAACAGTTGCTTTGTCCATTCCATAGTTGGTAATTTTTTCAATAAGGATGGTATGAGATTCTTTGTCAAATGCTTTGCTGAAGTCAATATATATTGTATATCTAGTGAATTACCCTGATGCACCAAGTCAGTGATTCTGTAATAGAAGGAAATTAAGTTAGTCTGACATGACTTATTAGTTGCAACCCATGCTGGCTCTGGTTAATCACTTTATTCTCATAAAGGTACTTGCATATATGTTGGTTAATAATTTGTTTAAAGATCTTTCCTGGTATAGAAGTAAGACTAACAGGCCTATAGTTCCCTAGGTCCATCTTCTTCCCCTTTTTGAAGATAGGGACAACATTCACTCTTCTCCAGTCTTCTGGGATTTCTCCTGTTTTCCAAGAATTTTCAAAGATTATGGAGAGTGGTTCAATAATTTCCTCTGCGATCTCCTTCAGTACCTTAGGATGTAATTCATGTGGACCTGGAGACTTGAGTTCATTTATGTTAGCTAAGTGTTCCCTCACTATCTCTCTGTTTATAGATAGTGTGGATTCTTCTATTCCTTCAATAGTATGGTGAGGATCAGTTGACGTTGCACTTACTTTCTGAAAGAAAATATACATGGCTAAGGATAAATAAGTACACCCCAAAAGATTTGTCAGAACTTTTTGCTTCCTTTCAGAATCAACATTTTCTGTGCAAAGAAATACTACAAAATACCCCCCCCCCCAAAAAAAAAAAATGTGGGCCATTGATTGCAAACAAGATTTATTATTTTGCACACCTAAAAAAGTAATTTTTCTAACAAATTCATTGAAGACTGTGTAGCAAATATGAGTACACTGCAATGAAATTCTTAGGAGCAAAGCTAAAATTTAGATTACAAAATTCTGAATTAACATGAATTCAACCACAGGTAAGTTTAATTATCATTAAACAGGTCTCCAGCAGACAGTTGAATATGAAAGGGCATTACTTAACAATAATATCCCTTGTAGATTGTGAGCCCTCGCGGGCAGGGTCCTCGCTCCTCCTGTACCAGTCGCTGTCACATTGTGTTCAAGATTATTGTAATTGTTCTTGTATCATACCCCTTTTTCACATGTAAAGCGCCATGGAATAAATGGCGCTATAATAATAAATAATAATAATAAAACCAATTCCCATTTCATGCTGTCAGCAATGGCACCACATGGAAGAGAAATGTCACAAGACCTGAGAAAGAAATAATTTTTTTACACAAGGAAGGTGAAGGCTACAAGAAGATTAGCAAAGCTTTATTTATCAGTCAGAATAATGTAGCAAAAGTAATACAAAAATGTAACAAAGATGGAACTGCAACCATCTCACAGAGATGTCCAGGCCGACCACGGAAGTTAACACCTAAACAGGAGCATCTTCTGATGAGAAGGGTTGAAGAAAATCAACATGCAAGTTCACAGAAATTAGCTAAAGAAAAAGTTGAATCAGGGTGAGGGTTTCCCATGACACAATATGGCGTACACTTTAGAGTAATGGTATGCAAGGGTCATTCACTAAGGAAGCCTCTTCTAAAGCTCGTGCACAAAAAAGCCCACCTACAATTTGCCAGGGCCCATGTTGAAAAATATGAAGACTACTTGGACTCTAAACTCTGGAGTGATGAGACCAAGATAAATATTTTGGAAACTGATGACTTCAGTGCTGTATTGTGTCGCAAATGTGAGGAGTAGAAAAGAAAAATGCATGGTGCCTACAGAGAAACATGTTGGTGGCAGTGTCCTTATTTAGGGCTGCATGAATGCTGATGGTGTCAGGGAGCTACATTTCATTGATTTTGTCATGAATTAACAGAAGTACTGCTCTATATTGAGAGAGAAGATTCTACCATCATTCCATGCCCTTGGTATATGTGCTGTCCTTAAAAATCATAAAGGTCATACAAAGTACTAAATAAACTGTATTTTTCGGATTGTAAGATGCACTTTTTTCCCCCAAAATTTTGGGGGAAAATGGGGGTGCATTTTATAATCCGAATTGAGCGGTGGAGCTTACCAGCTGCTGTGGAGCGGGATCCCAGGGTCTCTGCTGCCCAAAGCTTCTGGCAGAGGCCAGAGTCGGGAGATGGCTGCAGGTCCCATGCTGGTAGGATGTGTTCGGTGGTGCAGGGGCTCCGCCGACATTTTGTGAAAGCTGGAGCCCCACATCTTCCATACTCTTCTATGCGGTGGACTCCGGGAAAATGGCCGCGGCGGCGACGCATGCTCAGAGTGAGATTAGGAGCCGAGATCTTGGGAGACGAGATCTCAGTACAGAGATCTCAATGTGAGCGTGTGCCGCCATCTTCCCTGGGTCCATTGCATTAAAAAGTATAGAAGTTGCGGGGCTCCGGTTTTCACAAAATGTCGGCACCAGCACCACCGAACACCTCATCCTATCAGTATGCGGTCCACAGCCATCTCCCAACTCCTGCCTCCGACCGAACACCCCGTCCTGCCTCCGCAGCATCTCCTGCCTCCACCAACAGCGACCCTGCCAGCTAGGACCCGGCTCCACCAACACCGCTGCCCCCCAGGTAAACTGATTACAACACGCACCGGTTTATTAAAAAACATTTTTTTCCTCCCCAAAATTTGGGGTGCGTCTTATAATCCGCAAAATAAGGCAATTGTTTTTGATGTGGGGTGTATCTATTTTGGCATCAACTAATTTAAGCAAGATTGAAGATTTTGTAATGAAATTTATATTATTAACTTCACTTTCATGTTATGGGTTAAAAAAATGTTCTATGAAACACAGTCTTGTCAAAATTTGGAAATTTTTCTTGTGTTCCGTGAGATATTGATTAAAATCTTATTTTTCAAAGGGGGTGTACTTGTGGCGCCCCGAGGGTCCGGTTGCCACAGGGGTATTGCACCTCAACCAGAGGTGTGATATTCCACTCCCAGGTAAGGATGGAGTGTGGACCAGGGCTCAGTTAGCTGCATACACACACTCACCCCATTTCCGGGGGACAGCTCGACAGTGCTCCCATTTATGCAGGCACGACTGACCATGTCCCTGGCTGGAGTGGGGAGGGGGGAGAGAACCCAGTGATGTAGGAGCAGAGGGGACGGTTTCTGGAGCATAGGAAGGAGCTCATTGGGTGCAGGTCACCTGAGCTCTGACACAGAGAGACAGACAAAAGGTGGGAGCCATCTTAAGTCAGGGAGAAAGGGAAGAAGCAGAGCAGAGTGAAGGAGTAGAGAGCTGACAGGGAGCCGAGGCTCAGCCTGAGCTCAGCTCCACAAGGCAGGCCTAAAGAGAAGGCCGGGGCCAGAGAGGAGAAGAGGAGAAGGAAGGAAAGAGGAGAGACAGAGGAGTAGAAAGACTCCAGAAACAAGAAGGCAGAAGGGACCTAAGAGAGCAGAACGGACAGCAACCGTTGCAAGCCCGTGTTATATCGGGTGATGGGTCAGGCCGTGAAAGGGTACCGGATTCCCAAGTTGGTGGAGGTAAATCATCCCTCAGCCAAGAACCAGAGGTCGTGATCATTTATTGGTGCGACCCCTTGCTACACCCACTAGGAAGGCACCACATAGGGTCAGGGAAACTGGCGCCAAGTTTTACCAGAGAAGGCCTGAGGCAGCCGGACAGAAGCGTGGTCACTGGTGGGGCACGAGAGGCCAGAGAAAGGATAGAAGGGGGTCTTGTGCCACACTCCTGAGTTGCCTGGGGGTTGACCGAGCCCCTCACCTGGTGGACGCAGCATGGCTTGAGCAGTCATTGCTGACAGAAGTGACTTGGATATCAACTGTGAGTAAAAGGCCTGAACTGCACCATTGGACTCTGTGTGATTTATGCTGCGCCTGCACCATCACCCCCAGCATCCACCTACATTGCCCTGAGGCTACACTCTTCCCGTGGGGAGTTATCCTATCCCTTTGCTGCACACCAACACTAGCCTCAGCGGACTGCCTAGCAGCGGCGGTCATCCCTGACCGCAATTCACGGGTGGCATAGTCGGACATTCAAAGCACTGATAAATAGACTGCCACAATTTGGTCTGACCACCCTGAGCCACGGGATCGGGTTGCCACTACTACCCCCAGCATCGTACAGAAGCCCGGTTCCGGGTACCCCACGGCCCAGGGGGTGAGTCAGCTTTGGCGTAGTTGGCAGGATTGTGACCAACCCGCCACAAACGGGTATTGCGTGCCTGAAAAGAGACTGTTTCACTGTATTGAAAATGGCGCCCGCCCCGGCTGAACTGACCCCATAATGTGCGCGTCAAAAGACAACAGGAAGCCACCTCCTATCGTGGGCCAGGTCCCAGAATGGCGCCAAAGAAGGAACCCACCCCCAACAGCCATGAGTTTGGCTGTAGAGATGTCCATTAAGGTGGGTGGGCTGCCCCTGTGAGTGATTGTCAGCAGATTGCCCCAGGACCACCTCCAACAGGGGCGGAAAGAGAAGAAAACCGAGGGGCATGGTGTGGTTTGGATCAGTCTCGCCAGACCACACCCGGAGATGGAGAGCAGCACCAGCTCCAGCACCCTGGCAAGCGGCCTGCTGCAGGCCGAGGCGACCCCGTACAGCCTCACAGAGCTGATGGCTCAGCTCCCCGCAGAAGACCCTGAGTTCCTGCGGACTGCGCTGGAGGAGTTGGACCGGAGGATGGGTCGGGCGCAGAGGGAAGTCATCGCCGGATGGAGGGAGGAGATGGCCCGGCGGGTCGCGACCCGGCAGCAAGAAACGCTGCCAGCACCCGGCAGTGCGCCTGCCTCCGAGGACAGAGAGAGGAGACCGGAGGCTGAGAACAGCGATGCCGTGGAGGCAGGTAAGGCGGACGCCCCTGCCCCGGGTCCTGATGCCGTAGCCTTACCCCTGGATCCCGCCGCGGAGCCAGAAGTCCCGGGAGCCGCTGCAGCTTCCACGCTCCCGCCGCCGGTACGTAGGCCCCAAGCCGCAAAACCACCGCTGAACCACGCCCCACGTCGTGCCCCCTGACCCCGGGCGCGGTAGGAAGCGGTCTGCTCCAGGCCCGGTCGCAAGGCCTAACCACCACAGGCGCCTCCCAGCCACGTGCGCCCCCGGTCCCGAAACCACCCCCCCTTGGGACTGACCTGTACAGCCAGCTCGCCGGACCTGATGGAGAGCCGGTCCCCGTACCGGAGGGGTGGGTCCACCCTTGTCTTCGGGTGGGCCTGTCCGCAGAGGACGGAGCCTTGCCTTGTCCGCTCCAACCTGCTCCACAGCCCGTTGATGTCCCCCAGCTCCTGCTCGAAGAGGTCCAGTACGAGTGGGACCAGGCCGGTGAGGATATCATAGGGTTCTCGCAGGAGACGCGGGCGGCCGCAGCCCGCAGGCGGGAGTTCTGTCACCGACAGGTGGCGCAGTTGGAGAAGGAAAGACGGGTGCGGCGCCAGAGGTATGAGCAGCTGCAGGCCCGGAGCGCGGAACCGAAAATGCGCACCCGACGAGACCCCCAAACCGCACGCAGTCCCAGAATCATAGGGACTGTGGTGAAATTCCACCAAGAAGAGGGGTGGGGTTTCATCAAGGACCCGACGACGGACACGGATGTGTTTGTCACCCAGAGGGACGTAGAGAGTCACCTGCCAGAAGGACACCTGAAGCGGGATTTATTCCCGGGAGATCGAGTGTTCTACACCAGACACAGAGGTCTGCGGGGGTGGTATGCCCTCAATGTCCAGAGGGTGGAGGAGGAGCAGTACCAGGAGTATTGTTGCCCAGAGGACCCGGACGGGTCTGAAGAATATGGCGAGGAGGAAGAAGGTGCGCAGGGAGGACACCGCTACTAAGGAATGGCAGCGTACCAATGTACATAGTTGCCCGTCAGGGTGAAGGAATTGTTGCAGAGAGTTGCCCGGTATCGGGTCAGTTAAAACTGGCTGAGGACTGGGAGCAGCCAACTTATTGAACTATCCGGTCGTGGACTGGGAGCGGTCAGTCTTGTACATAATTGCACTTCTTAAAGTGCCCCCTACTGGTTTTATAAGAGACCACAACAACAACTGACCTCAGAACAAAAACCCGTTAGAGGTGGCTGAAGACGAGGTCCAGCAGCTGAATCAGCTACGCCCTGCAGCCACCCTAGGGCCTTCGTTGAGGGTTTACAAACGGGTCCCTCGTGTTTTTGTTTATGTGTTTGCACTTAATAGAAAGATGGACACCTGGTTGCAACGTACACTGTGACCAGTTAACCAAAGTTTTACATGAAGAATGTTTACAAGAAAAATGTTTTATATGTGACAAATGTGGTTATAAAAGTGAAGAGTTTTATAATGTTTTATATATGTGAAGAAAGTCTTATAATAACTGCTGAAAGAGAAAATGTGCCAGTAATGTTAAAAGAAAAAAAAAAAATGCCTCCCATAAAGGGATGAGTTATAATGGTTTATTGTCTTATATGTGAATGCATTCTAAAAAAACTTGCATGTTTCTGAATGGTCTTTTGCTTTGTTCCAGCCCGAGGACGTGCTGTGGTTTACCAGGGGGGAATGTAGCGCCCCGAGGGTTCGGTTGCCACAGGGGTATTGCACCTGAACCAGAGGTGTGATATTCCACTCCCAGGTAAGGAAGGAGTGTGGACCAGGGCTCAGTTAGCTGCATACACACACTCACCCCATTTCCGGGGGACAGCTCGACGGTGCTCCCATTTATGCAGGCACGACTGACTATGTCCTCGGACAGCTCGACGGTGCTCCCATTTATGCAGGCACAACTGACCATGTTCCTGGCTGGAGTGGGGAGGGGGGAGAGAACCCAGTGATGTAGGAGCAGAGGGGACGGTTTCTGGAGCATAGGTAGGAGCTCATTGGGTGCAGGTCACCTGAGCTCAGACACAGAGAGGCAGATAAAAGGTGAGAGCCATCTTAAGTCAGGGAGAAAGGGAAGAAGCAGAGCAGAGTGAAGGAGTAGAGAGCTGACAGGGAGCCGAGGCTCAGCCTGAGGTCAGCTCCACGAGGCAGGCATAGAGAGAAGGCCGGGTCCAGAGAGGAGAAGAGGAGAAGGAGAAGGAAGGAAAGAGGAGAGACAGAGGAGTAGAAAGGCTCCAGAAACAAGAAGGCAGAAGGGACCCTAAAAGAGCAGAAAAGGACAGCAACCGTTGCAAGCCCGCGTTATATCGGGTGAAGGGTCAGGCCGTGGAAGGGTACCCTATTCCCAAGTTGGTGGAGGTAAATCATCCCTCAGCCAAGAACCAGAGGTCGTGATCATTTATTGGTGCGACCCCTTGCTACACCCGCTAAGAAGGCACCACATAGGGTCAGGGAAACTGGCGCCAAGTTTTACCAGAGAAGGCCTGAGGCAGCCGGACAGAAGCGTGGTCACTGGTGGGGCACGAGACGCCAGAGAAAGGATAGAAGGGGGTCCTGTGCCACACTCCTGAGTTGGCTGGGGGTTGACCGAGCCCCTCTCCTGGTGGACGCAGCACGGCTTGGGCAGTCATTGCTGACAGAAGTGACTTGGATATCAACTGTGAGTAAACGGCCTGAACTGCACCATTGGACTCTGTGTGATTTATGCTGCGCCTGCACCATCACCCCCAGCATCCACCTACATTGCCCTGAGGCTACACTCTTTCCATGGGGAGTTATCCTATCCCTTTGCTGCACACCAACACCAGCCTCAGCGGTCTGCCTTGCAGCGGCGGTCATCCCTGAACGCAATCCACGGGTGGCGTAGTCGGACATTCAAAACACTGATAAATAGACTGCCACAATTAGATCTGACCACCCTGAGCCACGGGATCGGGTTGCCACTACTACCCCCAGCATCGTACAGAAGCCCGGTTCCGGGTACCGCAAGGCCCAGGGGGCGAGTCATACTCACTTATGAACACTGTGTGTATATATATATATATATATATATATATATATATATATATATATATATATATATACACAGTACAGACCAAAAGTTTGGACACACCTTCTCATTTAAAGATTTTTCTGTATTTTCAGGCCATTGAAAATTGTCCATTCACACTGAAGGCATCAAAACTATGAATTAACACGTTGAATTATATACTTAACAAAAAAGTGTGAAACAACTGAAAATATGTCTTATATTCTAGGTTCTTCTAAGTAGCCACCTTTTGCTTTGATGACTGCTTTGCACACTCTTGGCATTCTCTTGATGAGCTTCAAGAGATAGTTACCGGAAATGGTCTTCCAACAATCTTGAAGGAGTTCCCAGAGATGCTTAACACTTGTTGGTCGTTTTGCCTTCACTTTGTGGTCCAGCTCACCCCAAACCATCTCGATTGGGTTCAGGTCTGGTGACTGTGGAGGCCAGGTCATCTGGCGTAGCACCCCATCACTTTCCTTCTTGGTCACATAGCTCTTACACAGCCTGGTGGTGTGTTTGCGGTCATTGTCCTGTTGAAAAATAAATGATGGTCCAACTAAACGCAAACCGGATGGAATAGCATGCCGCTGCAAGATGCTGTGGTAGCCATGCTGGTTCAGTATGCCTTCAATTTTGAATAAATCCCCAACAGTGTCACCAGCAAAGCACCCCCACACCATCACACCTCCTCCTCCATGCTTCACGGTGGGAACCAGGCATGTAGAGTCCATCCGTTCACCTTTTGTGCGTCACAAAAAGACACGGTGGTTGGAACCAAAGATCTCAAATTTGGACTCATCAGACCAAAGCACAGATTTCCACTGGTCTAAAGTCCAGTCCTTGTGCTCTTTAACCCAATCAAGTCTCTTCTTCTTGTTGCCTGTCCTTAGCAGTGGTATCCTAGCAGCTATTTTACCATGAAGGCCTGCTGCACAAAGTCTCCTCTTAACAGTTGTTGTAGAGATGTGTCTGCTGCTAGAACTCTGTGTGGCATTGACCTGGTCTCTAATCTGTGCTGCTGTTAACCTGCGATTTCTGAGGCTGGTGACTCGGATAAACTTATCCTCAGAAGCAGAGGTGACTCTTGGTCTTCCTTTCCTGGGGCGGTCCTCATGTGAGCCAGTTTCTTTTCAGCGCTTGACGGTTTTTGCAACTGCACTTGGGGACACTTTCAAATTTTACCCAATTTTTCGGAATGACTGACCTTCATTTCTTAAAGTAATGATGGCCACTCGTTTTTCTTTACTTAGCTGCTTTTTTCTTGCCATAATACAAATTCTAACAGTCTATTCAGTAGGACTATCAGCTGTGTATCCACCAGACTTCTGCACAACACAACTGATGGTCCCAAAGCCATTTATAAGGCAAGAAATCCCACTTATTAAACCTGACAGGGCACACCTGTGAAGTGAAAACCATTTCTGGTGACTACCTCTTGAAGCTCATCAAGAGAATGCCAAGAGTGTGCAAAGCAGTCATCAAAGCAATAGGTGGCTACTTTGAAGAACCTAGAATATAAGACATATTTTCAGTTGTTTCACACTTTTTTTGCTAAGTATATAATTCCACATGAGTTAATTCATAGTTTTGATGCCTTCAGTGTGAATGTACAATTTTCAAAGCCATGAAAATACAGAAAAATCTTTAAATGAGAAGGTGTGTCCAAACTTTTGGTCTGTACTGTATATATGTTTGTAAAAAAAAGTTTATATTTATCCACACCTATTTATTCATAATGAGTATCGCTGCATCCCAACAATTTAAATATAACTGTGTAGATTCATTAGGACTGGTACGCATGTTCCACTTAATGAATTTTGTGCACTCAATTATTGGTGCACGCCTCACCAGAGATGTCACTCCAATTAGAGAATGGAATAACATTTGTAGAGTAGGAAATGCTGCCACTTTTAAAGAATTTAACTAGAGGGTATGGCCAAGCACAATCTTGGCTCCTTCCAGCTATACCAAGCTGCCTCAAACTGGTGTGAAAACTAAAAGCTGCATTTTTTTCACTTTTAAAGTGTTTTACACTAGTTTTCTGGTGTTAACACTTTGATGAATTAAGTCCTTTATGCCTTGTTGTGAAAACAAAAAATGTGCAAAAAAAAAATTCCAGTGGAGCTATTTTTTGTAATCTTGCCTCCTTTTAATTCCTTTTTCCAATAAATGAATAAAGAATTAAAAAGTTGTATGCACCCTAACTATGTCTTGAAATATGTCTTGAAAAAAACAGTGCCCACCAAACTGATATTTTTTACCTCCTATTAAGTGCCATCAAACGAAACCTGAAAAACCATGGTAGGATTGCTGTTTATTTCTATTTTACCCTGAAATTTTTTTTTTCGTAGTCTTGAATACATCATGTGGTAAGATAAATGGAATCGTAGAAAAATATAACTCGATCTGCAAAAGTCATGACCTCATAAAGCTATGTTGATGGAAAAATAAAAAAAAGTTATGACACTTGGCGGGGGTGAAGGTGGGGATGAAAAAAACAAAAGCAAAAAAAAAAAACAACTAAAAATAGGGTTGTCCTTAAATGTGCTGTAACAAGTTTAAAAGTTATCCCTTATTTGAATGATAGGGGGTAACTTCCCAATCCCTGGAAGGCTGACCCCTGGGACTCCCATCAATGTAAAGAACAGGGGCCTCTGCTCCATTCATTTTTAACTAGAGTGCCGAACACCAGCAAAAACAGCAAAAATTGCAGCAAAAACAGCAGTTAAAAATGCATAAAAATCAGTCTAAAAATGCCTCAGTGTATGTTTCATACATATTTTTATGAAAATCGTTTTTATATAAATCTTTTGTTATTGTTGCTGGGGTGGTGGTTTTGCAGGGTATACTCCAAGGGAGGACCAGGGGTGGCTTCAATAAAAACCTTGTCACAGCCCTTGGTGAAGGAAAGCTCAATTATCACATTGTTATTAGCTGTACCATACTTGCATTTTCAAAATGCCAGGATATAGTAAACTGGGGAAGGTCATAAGAATCAGATGTACTCCTGTATATCTACCTGGTATAAGGTAGGCCCTTTTATCATATAAAAATAATAGTTTGCTGCTTGGTTTAATAAACTGACTGAAAGTTACCCATCATCAGCTGCTCATCAACATGACATGTTTACTCTTATTTACTCTTCAGGGTATTTGAGTTTTTAAATAAAACAGTAATTCACAAATTTTTCCCTTCAGAGATCTAGTTTATGTTTACTTTGTGCCTCACCGTTTACCTTATTTCACTTTCTATTAAGTTGTCAGTCTATTAATTGTAAATGATAGGATTAATTAAAGTGAAACTCCAGTAAATAGAAAGATAAAGAGGAGTGTCCCACACAGAGGCCATCATTATGTGAGGGTGGTGAGGATGGTATTCCACTCCTCTGACAGCTTCCTGGTGGTTATATGTAAGAAAATGTATTTACAGGTATTGTATTGTAATTGTCTTGCAATGTAGTTAATGGTTATCTTCCAGTGGGCCGCAGTACTAACCAACAGTCACAAGATGTCACTGTCTTTTTCTTTGCTCTTGTACAGAACTAGGTGAAAGGTTAAGTTTGCCCAGTGACAGACAGCAGGGACAGTGTCAGGGTTAACTGTAAGGTCGACCCATAGTGAGGAGGAGGATTGAGAATCTCTGGGTAGTTAGATGTTGTAAGAAGTTCAGTTAGTTAAAAGGAGTTGAGACAAGGAAAAAAGTGAAGAAGCCTTCTGGTCCAAGTAAACTGCCAGAGTGTATTTGTGTGAGAGAAGAAAACAGCAGAGACAACAGTGGAAGAAAAAGTAACAGCCGAAAGAACGTCATTGTTGTTAGCGGAATACTGTGAACAGGCGAGTTGGCAAAGGGAACATTTGATCAGCAACTTTTTGTGAGAGTCCCTTCAGGCCTCCGGGAATGGGAAGTGTCAGCCAAGTCTTGAGAGCTGTGGGTCTGAGAAGAGACAAGTCAGCGAGGCTGGGGGCACATACAGTAAAAGAGGTAGCCACAGGCACTTCATTTGTGTGGTTCCTTGAGATAGAGAACACAGGAAGGTACAGCTAGAGTGTCACTTCTAGCTAGGAAGACTGGAAGTCACTAACTCTGTTTGTGAAAAGTTCCACCAACTGTGCCGCTGAAAATGAAGGCTGGAGGCATGCCACTGTTATATCGCTTAAAGAACAATGGCAAAAATTCCTGTTTTCTGCTGTTCGTGGGGTCACAGGGAAACACGGCCATGCAATTCGTGGAGGACCAGAGGAGTGGTGAAGTGTCCACAATAATAACAGCATCACACACACACACCGGAGTCGACCCCCATTTTTCTGTGGTGTGCTGTGGCACGGAAACGGAGTCTCTTGCCCAAGGCTACTGCCCGGGCACGTTTACAATTAGGCCAAAATGCGGTTGTGACATTGCACAAGCTTAAAATCATGCTGGTTTACATGCCTGGGTAGTTTTCAAATAAACTTGAAAAAAAAAACAATAATTTAATATCACAGAAGTCGTCGCAGTCACTGCCCCATCTCGGTCGTATTGCAATCTGTACGTACGACTCCACTCATAGAATTTCTCATTCTAATGGCTGTTTCAGATGTCCGTTATAATCGGTCTGATGTTGGACCGCAATGCATGGACTGGCCACGCATCTACTGACCTGAGCATGACAGCCTGATAGAAATGTATGAAGCTGTCACACTCGGGTCAGGAGATGTGCGGCCAGTCCATGCATTACGGTTCAACATCAGACCGATTATAACGGACATCCGAAACAGCCCTAATTCCTAATTTAGAAGGATACTGAATAGATTCAGGTGTAACAGGCAGAAGATGATCTTGAGGAAATAAACTGGTGTCATCTGAATTCAGTAGAAAAGCTGAATGTAAATGACACCGTAATATTTTGCAGTAAAGAAAGAGGAATATTTGGCCATAGTGTTATATTTTAATAGTATTGTTGGACTGTTCATTTCCATTTCCCACATATTCTACAGCACTGTAGTGGAACCATTCCCATGAGTCCATCTCAGAATTACTCTAGATGGTAAAAGTAGTGTGGCAGACTACACTATTTCTATCCTAAAAAAAATTAGAGTGCCTGACGGAACATGAATAATGCTAATGTGAACAGTACCTGAATGTGAAAGTTCACTGTTATACTTACACAATTTGAAAAATGATGCCTCCATCAAGTTTTTGTGGCCTGGCTCCTTGATCTAAAGAAAGTTAAAGCACCACTCCAGTGCTTTGTTCTTTTTTTCAGCGCTGAAGAGGTGCTTCTAACTCCCTGACTCTACTCGTATATTTACCTGCTGCCATCTTCACCTTTTTTCGGTGTAGCTCCGGTCTTGGCCAACGTACAGGGACATGCAAATCGATTTGCATCTACTCCTGATGAAAAAATTTAGAATGAGAACAGCTCAACTATCGACGAGTGCAAGGGATCCCAATTCCAAAGGAGAAGCAGTCCACAAATAAAGATTGATCCAGCACTTCCAATAAAATACAAAACTTTTATTCCTTCATTTTAAAAACATATATCAAAAAGTTGACATCATCGGAAAATTGAGGAAAAATCCCAGAGAGAATTATAGTCTAGGTTGACGCGTTTCGAAGTGATACTTCTTACATATAACCTTAGAAATAAAAATGTTGTATTTTATTGGACGTGTTGGATCAACCTCTATTTGTGGACTGCATCTACTCTCATGCTCTTATACAGATTTTGGAATGATTCATTTATGTGCCAATTCTTTGTAATCTCTTTCTACATAACACATCTTCTAACATGCCATTGACTTAATAAGAACCAAGTCAATTTTGGATTATAGGTGTATTCTAATATTATTGTTTTTAAGTATGAATGAATAAAAAATATAGGTACACTTATATTTGGCTCTAGGAGTGATACCTGTGCCTTCTGTATGTCATTGGCTGCAGGGGCCAGATGAACTGTGTATTATCAGAGAATTATTAGGCAATTGGTATTTCTGATGACTAATTTAATTATTTAACAACTAAAGTGCTGTCGGTCAGTCCAAAAGGTTAATAAACCTGAATATTTAAGAAAGTAAAAGTGAGGTTTTCTTTTTCTTAAGACATATCTATGTGTGCAGAATTATTGGACAACTCACTGAAAAATGCAAATTTTCACATGTCAATTTATTCTTGGTCCAGTGGGCGGTCCTATCAGTGACTGACATCCATCTCAGTATGCAAACTTATACAAAGAAAGCTGTCAGTCACTGATAGAACTGCCCAGTATACAAAGAATCAAGCTGAAATTTAACCTCTTCACTACCTTTGATATACATGTACGTCAAAAGTCATGTCTCTGCCTTTAATGCGTGCTCGCACACCGAGCCCGCATCTTTCTCAGCAGATGATGGCTGATTTAATCCGCCATCATGTGCCTTTAACAGATGTGAGTGGAGCGGAGCTCCGCCTGTAGCTGTTAACATGTTAAATGCTGCTGTCAATCTATGACATTGGCATTTAACACGGCCCGGCAGGGAGTGCGTCATTCCACGCACCCATTGGTGTGCCTGAGGCGTGACCACAGGTTGCCGATGGATTGCCATGACAGCCGAGGGTCTGCTGAAGACCTCTGTGTTTGTCATGGAAATTCTCCTGTGAAAGCCAGCGATGGCTGCTCTGACTGTAAAGAACCCTTTCCTGTTCAGGTACCGGAATCGCCTTTCTTCCACCCGTAATGAGTGCCCCCTGGTGCTCTGTAAGGTCTTTGGAAGAAATAAGTCATATACCAGTCCTTTATATTGACCACACATATAAATGAAATCGCCTCTCAGTTGACTTTTTTAAGCTAAACAAGCTCAATGTAATAATCTAGTTGCCGCCTTTGAACTGACTCTAACTTCCGAATATCCTTTTTGAAATGTAAAGCTCAAAC
Organism: Phyllobates terribilis; assembly: GCF_046119375.1. Lineage (NCBI taxonomy): Eukaryota > Metazoa > Chordata > Amphibia > Anura > Dendrobatidae > Phyllobates > Phyllobates terribilis. The sequence continues at coordinate 149,370,530 of NW_027362764.1, read as the reverse complement.
CTGGATCCCATATTCTAGATGTGATTTAGAGAGCAATAATAATACATTTGGATCATAGGATTTTATCTTTTTTTATTCACCCTAAAACCACCAAGGTTTTGCTTGTGTCTTCGCCTGAGAAAACTCGGTTGGTGAGCTGTGTGAATATAGCCTTAGAGAGGTTTCCCGGTTTTGGAAAACCTATAACCCCCAGCTGCAGTCTCTTTTTAAAAACATACTGAGCTTTACTTACCCTACCTAGGTCCAGCGTTGAGTCTCTGACTCTGCTTAGATGTCTGTAGCAATTAAGACATACTGACAGCACTGCAGCCAATCAGTAAGCTCAGCGGCTCTCAGCAGCTCGTGCTGTCAACTCGAGCAGAGCCAATGAGCTGTTATTAGCTGCAGTGCTGTCAATGTGACGTCATTCCTGCAGACTATAACAGACACTGGGAGCAGCAGAGAAGCCTCCGTGGTGGACCCAGGGAGGGTGAGAAAAGCAATTTTTCTTTAAACAAACTGCAGCCAGGGAAGAGGTGTTTTTGGAAAACAGAAAGCCCCTTTAACTCCTTTACGCCACGGCCATCTTCCGTTTTTGCGCTTTCTTTTTTTGCTCCCCTTCTTCTCGGAGCCATAACTTTTTTATTTTTCCGTCAATATGGCCATGTGAGGGTTTGTTTTTTAGTGGGACGAGTTGTACTTTTGAACGACACCATTGGTTTTACCATATAAAAAAGTGCAATTCCACTGTTGTTGTTGTTTTGTTTTTTTTACCATGTTCACTAAATAATATACCTACAAGTAACTATACAACACAGTAATGTACAATTAAAATTATAGTTTATTGATTATCAAATGAAAATAAAAGCAAGGATAAAAATAACAGGTAGAAAAGCACGGCAGGTGGACAGATAAATATATGCCACAGTGCTGATTGCGGTCAAAAACTGTTGCATACTCATACACGTGTAAGTACTACTCCAAAAATTAAATAACAAGGGATCCCTTGTTGATCGTTTGATCCCTCGTTAAAGCCTCTCTTCTGGCGAAATGAGCGTTGGGACCTAGGCTGTGTAGACACAACTGTATTTGCCTGTTGCGGTATGTACTTCACTCCTTCTTCCATACTACGGTGCCATTATGCATTGTCACTTTAATACATAGTTACCTTATTTATTACCGTATATCTTACACTCTGCTGCTGCTAACATGCACGGTCACTTTAGCAGTTTCTTGGCCCTTTAGCTCATATACTTTATGTGTTTGATACTGTGACATCACTTTATCTTTTTTTTCTTGCAACCTGCATTGCCACTCCAATAGCACATTGCCACTTTACTATATATTTATATACAGTACAGACCAAAAGTTTGGACACACCTTCTCATTTAAAGATTTTTCTGTATTTTCATGACTATGAAAATTGTACATTCACACTGAAGGCATCAAAACTATGAATTAACACATGTGGAATTATATACTTAACAAAAAAGTGTGAAACAACTGAAAATATGTCTTATATTCTAGGTTCTTCAAAGTAGCCACCTTTTGCTTTGATGACTGCTTTGCACACTCTTGGCATTCTCTTGATGAGCTTCAAGAGGTAGTCACAGGAAATGGTTTTCACTTCACAGGTGTGCTCTGTCAGGTTTAATAAGTGGGATTTCTTGCCTTATAAATTGGGTTGGGACCATCAGTTGTGTTGTGCAAAAGTCTGGTGGATACACAGCTGATAGTCCTACTGAATAGACTGTTAGAATTTGTATTATGGCAAGAAAAAAGCAGCTAAGTAAAGAAAAACGAGTGGCCATCATTACTTTAAGAAATCAAGGTCAGTCAGTGCGAAAAATTGGGAAAACTTTGAAAGTGTCCCCAAGTGGAGTTTCAAAAACCATCAAGCGCTACAAAGAAACTGGCTCACATGAGGACCGCCCCAGGAAAGGAAGACCAAGAGTCACCTCTGCTTCTGAGGATCAGTTTATCCGAGTCACCAGCCTCAGAAATCGCAGGTTAACAGCAGCTCAGATTAGAGACCAGGTCAATGCCACACAGAGTTCTAGCAGCAGACACATCTCTACAACAACTGTTAAGAGGAGACTTTGTGCAGCAGGCCTTCATGGTAAAATAGCTGCTAGGAAACCACTGCTAAGGACAGGCAACAAGCAGAAGAGACTTGTTTGGGCTAAAGAACACAAGGAATGGACATTAGACCAGTGGAAATCTGTGCTTTGGTCTGATGAGTCCAAATTTGAGATCTTTGGTTCCAACCACAGTTTTTTTGTGCGACGCAGAAAAGGTGAACGGATGGACTCTACATGCCTGGTTCCCACCGTGAAGCATGGAGGAGGAGGTGTGATGGTGTGGGGGTGCTTTGCTGGTGACACTGTTGGGGATTTATTCAAAACTGAAGGCATACTGAACCAGCATGGCTACCACAGCATCATGCAGCGGCATGCTATTCCATCTGGTTTGCGTTTAGCTGGAACATCATTTATTTTTCAACAGGACAATGACCCCAAACACACCTCCAGGCTGTGTAAGGGCTATTTGACCAAGAAGGAGAGTGATGGGGTGCTACGCCAGATGACCTGGCCTCCACAGTCACCAGACCTGAACCCAATCGAGATGGTTTGGGGTCAGCTGGACCGCAGAGTGAAGGCAAAAGGGCCAACAAGTGCTAAGCATCTCTGGGAACTCCTTCAAGATAGTTGGAAGACCATTTCCGGTGACTACCTCTTGAAGCTCTCCAAGAGTGTGCAAAGCAGTCATCAAAGCAAAAGGTGGCTACTTTGAAGAACCTAGAATATAAGACATATTTTCAGTTGTTTCACACTTTTTTGTAAAGTATATAACTCCACATGTGTTAATTCATAGTTTTGATGCCTTCAGTGTGAATGTACAATTTTCATAGTCATGAAAATACAGAAACATCTTTAAATGAGGTGTGTTCAAACTTTTGGTCTGTACTGTGTATATATATATATATATATATATATATATATATATATATATATATATATATTTTTTTTTTTATCAACTATCCTGGTCTCTCTTTTCTCTATGCACTGTCACTTTAACAGTGCTAATAGCACCTGTTTTTATACATCTTGCCCCCTATGGACCATTTGATGTGTAGTGATATTAGACCCCATATTATGTATACTTACCAGTCACTGTTAGGACACTAAAAAATAGTAAACCTAAGGGCTATGTGAATGCAGGGCATTTACTAGGCTGTGGTGGCATATTTAATTATTTAATTTTTGGAGTAGTACTTGCACATATATGAGTATGCAACAGTTTTTGACCGCAATCAGCACTGTGGCATATATTTATCTGTCCACCTGCCATGCTTTTCCACCTGTTATTTTCATCCTTGCTTTTATTTTAATTTGTGAATCAATAAACTATCATTTTAATTGTACATTACTGTGTTGTATAGTTACTTGTAGATATATTGTAATTGTGTTGACTATACAATAGTTTCTCTGATCCTTCTCCTGTACTGAGCTCTTCTGCTGCTGCTCCCCTTCTGTTCTGAGCTCTCCTGGAGCCTGTGCTCCCCTTCTCTGGTCCTGAGCTCTCCTGGTGCTGCTCCCCTTCTCCGGTCCTGAGCTCTCCTGGTGCTTCTCCCCGTCTCCGGTCCTGAGCTCTCCTGGGGCTGCTCCTCTTCTCCGGTCCTGAGCTCTCCTGGTGCTTCTCCCCTTCTCCGGTCCTGAGCTCTCCTGGTGCTGCTCCACTTATGTACTGAGCTCTCCTGCTGCTGCTCCCCTTATGTACTGAGCTCTCCTGGTGCCTGTGCTCCCCTTCTCTGGTCCTGAGCTCTCCTGCTGCTTCTCCACTTCTCCGGTCCTGAGCTCTCCTGGTGCCTGTGCTCCCCTTCTCTGGTCCTGAGCTCTCCTGGTGCTGCTCCCCTTCTCCGGTCCTGAGCTCTCCTGGTGCTTCTCCCCTTCTCCGGTCCTGAGCTCTCCTGGTGCTTCGCCCCTTCTCCGGTCCTGAGCTCTCCTGGTGCTTCTCCCCTTCTCCGGTCCTGAGCTCTCCTGGTGCTTCTCCCCTTCTCCGGTCCTGAGCTCTCCTGGTGCTGCTCCCCTTCTATACTGAGCTCTCCTGCTGCTGCTCCCCTTATGTACTGAGCTCTCCTGGTGCCTGCGCTCCTCTTCTCCGGTCCTGAGCTCTCCTGGTGCTTCTCCCCTTCTCCGGTCCTGAGCTCTCCTGGTGCTGCTCCCCTTCTCCGGTCCTGAGCTCTCCTGGTGCTTCTCCCCTTCTCCGGTCCTGAGCTCTCCTGGTGCTGCTCCCCTTCTTCGGTCCTGAGCTCTCCTGGTGCTTCTCCCCTTCTCCGGTCCTGAGCTCTCCTGGTGCTGCTCCCCTTCTCCGGTCCTGAGCTCTCCTGCTGCTTCTCCCCTTCTCTGGTCCTGAGCTCTCCTACTGCTTCTCCACTTCTCCGGTCCTGAGCTCTCCTGGTGCCTGTGCTCCCCTTCTCTGGTCCTGAGCTCTCCTGGTGCTGCTCCCCTTCTCCGGTCCTGAGCTCTCCTGGTGCTTCTCCCCTTCTCCGGTCCTGAGCTCTCCTGGTGCTTCGCCCCTTCTCCGGTCCTGAGCTCTCCTGGTGCTTCGCCCCTTCTCCGGTCCTGAGCTCTCCTGGTGCTTCTCCCCTTCTCCGGTCCTGAGCTCTCCTGGTGCTTCTCCCCTTCTCCGGTCCTGAGCTCTCCTGGTGCTTCTCCCCTTCTCCGGTCCTGAGCTCTCCTGGTGCTTCTTCCCTTCTCCGGTCCTGAGCTCTCCTGGTGCTTCTTCCCTTCTCCGGTCCTGAGCTCTCCTGGTGCTGCTGCTCCCTTCTCTTCCCAGTACTGCACTAATGAAGGGTCCCAGAACAAGGCAGCCAGTGAGAAGGAGCCAGGAGAAAACAAAGAAAAGTGGGAGCGCGATTCGGTGACATCATGCTCCACCAATGCTCTCCCGCCCACACTCCTCAGACCGGAGCCGCAGTGCTGAGGATTCTCAGAGTGCGGGATCCTGGTCTCCTAGCAACTCCGCACTCTGAGCCCGACACAATAGGACGACAGGAGCGTGGAATGTCACGAGCGGATGATTGCTGCGATAGTGACGATCGTCTGCAGTCTGCCCTATTGGCTGCCATCACCTTGGCTGGGCGACATGCTAATGAGCTGAAGTTAGTTGTGCGCGGACATGCGCTGAGCGCGGCGCTGCCTCCTTATAACCCACCTGAGTGCTGAACCTGCGGGAGAGCGGCGGCGACACGGGACACAGTGACAGCAGCACCGGGGGAGATGGCGGCACAGCCGGGGACAGCAGCCTGGCACTGCCTGTAGCTCCCAATGCCCCGGTGTGTGCGAAGCCAATGCTGGAGCTAGAGAAGCCCGGCCATCTGCACAAGGCGATATGCGCGGCAGCCTGTGCCCACAAAGCCGTCAGTGTGGAGGCGAAGCCCCCCGACACCCCGCTACCCGCCCCGAGCTCCAGACCCTGCTGTGCCATGTGCCCCGTGCTGCGCCCTGCCCGCTGCCACCTGGAGAGCAGAGCCCCCGGGGGAAGCAGCCTGCTGGTGGTCGGCGTATTCTCCCTGCTGCTGGGACTCTGCCAGGCAGGTGAGTGATGGACGGGGGTGGAGGTGGCACCGCGGGCGGCAGGTGGCGTGGTGCTCGGCGTGTGCCCCGCCATACAGCGATAGCTGGGGGGTGTGTGTCAGGTGTGTGTATATATCAGGTGTGTATGGTGTATATATCAGGTTTGTGTGTGCATCAGGTGTGTGTATATATCATCTATGTGTATATATATATCAGGTGTGTGTATATATCATCTATGTGTATATATATATCAGGTGTGTGTATATATCATCTATGTGTGTATATATATATATCAGGTGTGTAATGTATATCAGGTGTGTGTGTCAGGTGTGTATAGTGTATATATCAGGTGTGTGTTTATATCATCTATGTGTATATATCAGGTGTGTAATATTTATCAGGTGTGTTTGTATCAGGTGTGTGTAATGTATATCAGGTGTGTAATCTATACCTTTGTTACATATTTAGATATATATATTATATGTTGTATTCTTTATATATTTTGTATGTGTATACATATAATACACGCTGTATATAACATTATATATAAAACACTGCCTACCTAATAAATAGATATATACTGTACACTTTTAAATTAATTTTCCCTATGCAATAATGATATATATATTTATATTAGGTTTAGCTACTAAATATAAATATATATTTTTTACTTATTTATGGTTTTCTCGTGTGTGTGTGTGTATATATATATATATATATATATATATATATATGTATATATATGTATACAGGGTTGTCCAAAAGTAGGTGGACAGAAAGTGTAATAAGGTTATGAAGGGGGAGATTTATCAAACATGGTGTAAAGTGACACTGGCTCAGTTGCCCTTAGCAACCAATCAGATTCCACTTTTCATTCCTCACAAAGTTTATAGTCAAAAACCAAAAAGTGTCAGTGATTTGAAAAATTACATAAGAGATGCATTTCAAGAAATTAATACCCAAAGAGACTTGTGCAAAAAAGTTTGTTGAAGCGTAAGAGGCAGACTTCAAAGCTGTGCAAATTGTAATGGAAAACAGTTTGAGCACCTGCGCTGATAAAATTTAAGGGCTTTTGTATTATTGTTCAGAATAAAATTTAATTGTCAATGTTATGCTTGTGTTAGTAAATATAATTTTATATATAAATCAAAATGAATGTTATTATTTTCTAGCCACCTACTTTTGGACCACCCTGTATATATATATATATATATATATATATATATATATATATATATATATATATATATATATATATATATTATAGAGTTGCTGTATTACCAAGATTGAAATGCCTCAACTTTTGAAACACAGAAAACTGTCCAACTATATATATATATATATATATTAGTGAATACTTTCTTATGTAGATCTTGGTGTACCTATATGATCCATGAAACACCTCCTATATGGGAATATTGCTGGTGTTCCAGTATATGTGGTTGCTGTGTTTCATTGATGTGGCTATGTATACTGTCTGTGACCTTAGATCCGTGTGCACAGTATATATAGAGTGTATATAGCAGTATATATGCTGTATTACATACGTTGTTATAGATAGAGGTATGTGGATGACCGGCTGCAGGTCTCTGTAGATGTGAACGTATACATACTTTGGGATCACCTATGGATGGATACTACATGTATATAGATGTCCCTGTGGACATAGAGGTGTCAGGACACGGCTGTCTCTGAGATCAGCTCTGAGGACTGAGGCAGGCTGTCTCCTGAAGTCAGGGCTCGGTTATTTTCTCCAGATTTCTGGGTAATTCCTTACGGACCCTTTAATCCTATAGATGATGGTATAATAGCTGCCTGTGTATAAATAAACTGCGGCTGGTGGAGCTGGTACAAAGGAGATGTATTGGGTAACAAGGATCAGACGAGCTTCCCAGCACTTTGCAGGACATTTGATGTGGTGCCCAGTCAGACTACTATGGCTTCTCATCATAATAACATTAGTCACAGTCCTGATGTCGGCACTCAGCTCTCGGCCACAGAAGAGCGCGCAGCGTCATGTGCCGTTTACTAGGAAGAAGAAAGCTCTTTGATGGCGGTGCATGGGGACAGTTGGCAAAATGACATTCACGTGCTTCACTTCTGTCATGCTGGCATATTAAATAAGGGCACAAAGTGATCATCCACAGAGGAGCCCGGACTCTGGGATTTCTTCTCCTTTGCCTGCACTTTCCTTGTTACCATATGTCAAATTAGAGGGAAAATGACATCTCATAGCCAATAGTGGGGTCCCCCCTGATGTCTGGACAGAAGTCATCTGATACAGCTGTACCTGCCGCTGGTCACTTGGCATTATGGCCCCGATTCATCATTGCTTTCGCTTCCATTTCTGTTCTAGTTTTATGTGTTTTGCGCCTCCTTTTTGTTTGCACCCAATTCATTCTATTTGTGCCTTTTTTGAAGTGTATTTTATACGTCCTCGCCTGTTTTGATTGTTTTCCACTTTGTGGGCGCAGTTTAGCGTTTCCAGATGTTTTCCGCTGATTGTTTATTTGCGACTTTTTAAAAAGTCGCAAAATTTGGCGAAACTCCGCTTCAGTCCAACCCTTGTCAAGCAAAAGGTCCCATGTTTTTTACCAAAATTTTGAAAAAGATGTTACTTTTCGCTGAAAAAGACACAAAAACTGTAAATGGCAGGAAAAGAGCCCGATTTTGACTCTGCTCAAAATTTTTGCCATTTTGATGAATTTGGGGCAACAAAACATCAGCGAATACCAAAAGAAAAAGTGACTTAAAAAACCCTGCAAATGCTGAATCCTTACCATTGCCTACTTTGTTTTTACTGAAACCTAACTTTTTAATATAAAATCTGTGCAAACGTCTTGGTAATACAACATTTCCTTAAATTTAATATAGAACTTAAATAAAGTCACTCTTTCCGCTTTAAAAAAAAACAGTATAAGGATAAGACTGTTCACATCTGCATTTCTTAATTCCATTCTTTTCCACAATAACTGGGATTATTGGAGCCATCACAAGACGGGCATCAGCGGCACTCGGCACCACATTCACTGGCCAAAATAATGAGACATGCTGCGCTGTATTTTTCTTCATCTCCAGTTGCCTCTATCTGTGGTGTGCCCTATTGTTTCTCAGTAGGGTGATCTGTAACTCTTAAAGAAGTTGTCCTCTACTTATACATTGATGCCCTATTTGTAGGATAGGGCATCAATGTCTAATCGGCCAGGGTCCCGCACCTCGCCGAACAGCTGTTACCTGTGCCGGCGGCCGGAAGTGCTTACTTGTGGAGCTTGGCCGTCTGGTTGTAGTGGCCGCTGCAGGGTACTGCACATACGCTTCTCATTGAATTGAATAGGAGGCGGATGTGCAGTACCCTGCAGCAATCACTACAACTTGACGGCCAAGCTCCGCAAGTAAGCACTTCCGGCCGGCGCTGCCGACACTGATAACAGCTGATCGGCGAGGTGTCGGGTCCAGGACCACGGCCGATCAGACATTGATGCCCTATCTTACAGATGGGGCATCAATGTAAAAGTAGTGGACATCTTCTTGAAGCCATGTTCATGTGTTCAGTATTCGGTCAGTATTTTACATCAGTATTTGTAAGCCAGAACCAGGAGAGGGTGATAAATACAGAAGTGGTGACGTGTTTCTATTATACGTTTCCTCTGATTGTTCCTCCTCTGGTTTTGGCTTATAAATACTGATGTAAAACACTGAACATGTGAACGTGGCCTTACTTGTGGTATCCGCACATATAATGTTGCAGATTATGAAATCCTATTCTGCACAGATATTTTTCCACTTCTTGTAAATGGGATCTGAAATGTGCTATTCACCTGCTTTAAAGGAAGTATGTTTCATCTATGATGAGGATTTGGACTCAGAATCTGCACCTAAATCCCAATCATGTGAACAGAGTGTGACTGTAGAAGCTGCAGGTTGTACTGATCCACGATGTGACATTGAGCTCAGCCTCTATGCGTCCAATATCACATGTAGGGAAATGTGACATCTAAGTGTGACACAATACAAATGTGGCATGCTTATACGAGCTGACTTCTTTTACTCCACACAACAGCACAGTGTGCATGACGCCTAAGACAGTGTGACATATCCAGTGTGAATATTCAGAAGGACTGAGACAAGCAAGTAATGCTTAAGGCTATGTGCCCACGTAGCGTTTTTCATGCATATATGCTGCGGAATTTCCGCAGCGTAAACGCATGTGAAACGCTAGGTAATCCGCTCCCCATGGTCCCCAAGGGGATTCCGCAAGTTCTATGCAGATGCTGCGGATTTTTCCGCAGCGTTTATGCTGCGTTCAAAAATCCGCAGCATGTCCATTAATTTTGCGTTTCCGCAAGCGGAATTGCCTTGTGCAATGCATTAAAAATGCAAGGCAATTCCGCATGTGGAAAACGCGCGATAAACGCACGAAAAACGTGCAATAAACGCATGCGGAATTCCGCAGGCGTTTTTCCGGGAGAGGACTTGCAGAAATGAAGCAGAAATTTTCTGCTTCATTTCTGCAACGTGGGCACATAGCCTAAAAGTAACAAAGTAAGCATCATGTACTTTTTGTAATCCCTTCTACTCCCTACTCCTGCCTCACTTTCCTGCTGTTCACCAGTTATAGTTTACAAAACTGCTGTGGTGACATCCTGTTTACAACATGAGACCGCTGCAGCCATTCACTGGGCTCAGCTGTCTTGAGCCATCTTGCTCTACACCACTGCTGAGCTCAGTGATTGGCAGCAGCAGTCTCGAGCTGTAAATAGGATGTCACCACTGCGACTCTAAAAAGAAAGACCAGCAGGGAGTCAGTGCCGGAGCTGCAGAGGCTGCAGTATGTAAGTGATGATTATTTTGTTATTTATAAACATTTCCTAAATTTTCACCATTTTTCAGTGTAACTTCTTTAAATGTATTAAGTGAAAGGATTAAAGAAGTTATCCACTACTTGGACAACTCCTTGTCATCCTCCACACTTAGCCCTGATAAAATAATAAAGCTTATACTCACCTCCCATGGTGGCGCCGTTCCCGAGGTGTCGGTATTCGCTCTCCCTGGGCCTCTCGTGCTGTTGTTGTGACACGTGGCGCCCAATCAGCGCTGACGTCACTGTCCCTGCCTCCTGTCGAATTGAACATGAAGAGGAGGTCAGTGATCAGTTGCAGCCTGGACTTCTTCATGTTTGATTTGTCAGTGACACCAGCGCTGAATGGGTGTCGGGGTCACTTGTCACAACAACCGCACGGGAGCCCTGAGCTAAGCGGGTGCCGACACCGCTGGAACAGCGCCCGCACGGGAGGCGAGTATAGGCTTTTTTATTTTACTGGGGCCAAACATTTAGTTCTAGAAGGGGTTGTCTAAGTAGTGGACAATCCCTTTAATTAGCACATCACTGTTCATACAGGGCAATGCAATACCCAGTCCATCAAAGATTTTACACCACAATTCTGTTGTAAAAATCTTTGAAAAGTCCCCCAAATGTTTTGGGCGCAATGTGAGGCCGGGCAAAAATTGTGCGTCTTTTGGAGAGGGCTCACGCCATTTCTGCCCAGCTCTGACACAGTGGGTAGAGCCGGGGCGGTACGGGCTCCTCACATTAATGACGACCAGGGGGTGTTACTTACTTAATTTTACTCCAGTCTCTTGCCAGACGTGCCGGAGTCATTAAGTGATGTGCGCCTCTTAATGAATCCGGAGCGTCTGACTCCAGCACGCCGGTCCTGATAAATCAGGGGCAATAACGTTAATGTGTACGTAAAAGATGAGATCAGGCAGCAGACAAGCGCCTGCCCATCAGTCGTGTGAGCGGCGGGCATGTCTGCTTACCAGTGCGCTTATGAATGGTCGTCTGCCTAAATATGGGTCCAGTTAAAGGCCTTCAATGTAAATGACTCTAGTAGTCTCTCTGTAAAAATGATGTAATACACCTACTATATGTGTGCAACCAATATACTGTATGCGGTACGTGCTCAGATGAGACTATAAAGCTAATAAAACACAGGTACAACTAAATATAGCAGTCAGTGCTCATGTACAAAGCTGATTTCTACAGTCTGTGCTTCTTTCTGAAGAAATGGCCCTGAGAGGTCGGGCAGGGTCACCTAGAAATAATAAACGAGCATCTATCATTAATGGCAAACGTCATTCCAAAAGAGTGGTTTAAAGGGGAACTGTCTGTAGACCCCTGCCCTGTTATACGTGCTCCATTTACAAGGGGGGCGTCTTATTGAGCCTTCCGGTGTTGAAACGTCCCCCTCCTGGACAGGCTGCAGTGGATGTCCACAATCCAGTGGAGCTGTCATAGGGGCTCGGCTTCTGCTTCTTCTCTATCGCAGGAGTAGGGACGTTTAATAATCCTCTTTTGGGTTGAGGATCTTTCTGGCTAGAAGGTAACGTCTTTGGATACAGTTTCGGCAGGTCACTACTGTCCATTACAGCCTACTAAGGAAAGTCCGTCCTGTATGTTTAAGGGAAAAATGTGTCAGAGGCTTTATGCCAGGTTTCTGCCAGAATACAGTCACACATGTTCGTGCACTCATTTTTTGGTACAAAATAGCTGTTTTTCCGTTACGAAAATGACACCACAAATTGGCATAAATAATCGCACAAATCTACATCTGCTCAGATTTCAATCTCTGGAGAACAAAGAGGCAAGAAATCTTCAAATTTATTACGAGGGGATGTCTATGCTATATATGTCTGCGTGTGGCCACCCAGTGGTTGTGATATGAATTGCAGACTGTTGAAGATTCTGCAGGCATGTCGTGAGACTATTGAATTTTTTTTTTTTTTTTCAAGAAATTGGGATTTTTAGACAAGGCTAGCTGGTGTATAGTCCTGAGCACTGCGTACAACTGTGTACGATCTCCTCTGAATACTACACATCTTCTGCGCATGATCGGCCACAGCAGGAGAAGACTCCTGGTGGATGGACTATTCGGTGTGCAGCTAATCAGACCAGGCTACATAGGCGAAAGTGATGGAGGAGAAGGGTGCATTATCACAGTAATTGAGTGATATTTGAGAAGTCTATTATTTTTCCAAAATCTTTAAGATAGGATGCATTTTTGTGTGGTAAAACCCCTTTAAGAACACGTGTCACCACATTGTGTGTGAGTCTAATGATCAATCCATGTATATACAGGTGCATCTCACTAAATTAGAATATCATCAAAAAGTTAATAGATTTCAGTTCTTCAATACAAAAAGTGAAACTCATATATTATGTAGAGTCATTACAAACAGAGTGATCTATTTCAAGTGTTTATTTCTATTAATGTTGATGATTATGGCTTACAGCCAATGAAAACGCAAAAGTCATTATGTCAGTAAATTAAAATAATTAACAAAAAAAACATGCAAAGGCTTCCTAAACGTTTAAAAAGGTCCCTTAGTCTGCTTCAGTAGGCTCCACAATCATGGGGAAGACTGCTGACCTGACAGATGTCCAGAAGGCAGTCATTGACACACTCCACAAAGTCCCAGAGTTCCAATTTTCATTTGGAAATCAAGGTCCCAGAGCCTGGAGGAAGAGTGGAGAGGCCACAATCCAAGCTGCTTGAGGTCTAGTGTGAAGTTTCCACAATCAGTGATGGTTTGGGGAGCCATGTCATCTGCTGGTGTAGGTCCACTGTGTTTTATCAAGACTAAAGTCAGCGCAGCCATCTACCAGGAAATTTTAGAGCACTTCATGCTTCCCTCTGCCGACAAGCTTTTTGGAGATGGAAATTTCATTCTCCAGCAGGACTTGGCACCTGTCCACACTGCTAAAAGTACCAATACCTGGTGTAAAAACAACAGTATCACTGTGCTTGATTGGCCAGAAAACTCGCCTGACCTTAACCCCATAGAGAATCTATGGGGTATTGTCAAGAGGAAGATGAGAGACACCAGACTCAACAATGCAGACGAGCTGAAGGCTATCAAAGCAACCTGGGCTTCCATAACACCTCAGCAGTGCCACAGGCTGATCGCCTCCATGCCACTTTGATGCAGTAATTGATGCAAAAAGAGCCCCGACCAAGTATTGAGGGCATTTACTGAACATACATTTCAGATTTGAAAACATTTTTCAAGCTGTTGTTATAAAGAATTCTAATTTACTGAGATAATGACTTTTGTGTTTTCATTGGCTGTAAGCCATAATCATCAACATTAACAGAAATAGACACTTGAAATAGATCACTCTGTTTGTAATGACTCTATATAATATGTGAGTTTCACTTTTTGTATTGAAGAACTGAAATAAATTAACTTTTTGATGATATTCTAATTTAGTGAGATGCACCTGTATATAATGTCATGTGTCTGTGAGAACACCAGGTAGACACTAGCATACTGCGGTATTACCAATTTATGGCCATGTTCTCTGACAAAGGTCACATGCATTTTTCCCTGCAGAATTCCACAGTTGATCCATAGAAAGGTTAGATTTTTCCACCCTTCTGCCTTCAGAGACTTAATCTAAGATCTCAGTTATTTTTTCAGGGTTCAGAGGTGGAAAATACGTCTTATTTGTGACAGTTGTATGCTATAAGCCGGTGACAGATATCCATACAAGGTTGTGGTAGCATGCCTCAGTCCTGAGGGCCAGTATCCCATCTATACAGGTTGTGTATCTGGAGTGTGATGACAGCACGCTGGTTTTATATGGATATGATTATATGGAAATTTTATTACAGGCCATTCTCCATGCTAGTGCTAAAAATTGGAAACTATCACCGATCAGTGAGACTCAGAGGACACAGGATCAGAGATTGATTAAAGCCAACGCTAATGAAAAATGGGGCACTTGGGCGTAGCAATCCATCAGCTCTCATTTTTTCGAGGCCTTTAGATAAATGATGGCAAGAAGCTGATTGGTTGCTAGTAATAATGATTCACTTTTCATGTGCATTTATGTGGATCGATCTCTAGTATGTCAGAATAAGGGCAGGGGCAGGCCAGCGTATGTTTTGTCATATGAGAAAATCGGATCAATTATGCTAATCGCAGTCTGATCAGAGTTTGATCAAAGCGTGATCATAGTGTGCTCCGATTTTCTCGAATGAGGAGATGGAGAAAAAAAATGTCTCCATCTTCTACATTCTGTCAGTCCGTGGAAATCGGACTGCACTCAGATGGCACCTGAGTGGAGTCTGACGTTTTCCATGGACCCATTGACTTGCAAGACCAAGTGCGATCCCAATATCTGATCAAACTCGAGCATGCTGCGATTTTTCCTTCCTTGGACTGGCTTGGTCCAAGGAAAAATCTGACATGTGTCCAGCCCCATAGATTAACATTGGTCTCGGTGCGATCTGATGTTTTGTCGGATCGCACTCGGACCGATAACACGGTTGTCTGCACGAACCCTAACTGGCAGTATTATCCTACCCCCAGATTACCCTTTATATCTCCCCACTGCCAGTATATGTGTATCCGGTTCTGCTCTTCTGTGCAGAGCCGCTCAGAAAAGTTACCAACTGCAGACCGTCCCTTTATAGCTATTTGTTAGATGTGGTGCAAATGCATCAAGTTGGCAGAGAGCCAGGAGCCACACAAAATGGGCCTGAGAGCCGTAGGTTGGTGCTGTTGTAATAGTGAGGAAGGATGTAACCTTCCTTTGGCACTGAAGTAGTTAAAGAAATTGTTCCCGGAGTTAGACCTCTCTGAACTGTTGTTAGGCCAAGCTAAGGGGTTAGCTGCAGTGGTCCAGCCAGCAGAGTAGAGGGGGAACTTAGTGCCCTGATCAAGCCTCGAGTGTTTATAGAGCTTGTTCCTGACATAATTCCTTGTGGGCTGCAATACTTGTAACCAGCCACAAGATGCCACTGTCCCGGGTGCAGATGTCAGGTTGAGTCTAACACCAGTGTTACAGACAGTGATGGGGTTAATGCTGTGTGATGACAGCCCACAGAGGGTGGGCACATTAGGAAAATCTCTGCTTAGTTTCCAGAAGCAGGAAGTGATGAGTAGTAAGAGATAGGACAGTGAACTGTACGGGCAGCCTGACTATATGGTGGCTGCTAGGGTACACGGGAGCTCCATACCCTCAGACAGTGGGATCACCAGTGTAAAAGTCTCCCTACGCAAGAGTCCTGTTAGCCAGCCAGAGAAACTCAACAGAGGTATTGAGGACCCGGGGCACTCTAGTCTGCAGGAAGCAGAGGAAGATAAATAGGACTCCAGGCTAAGATGTGGGGGAGATATTGGATCCGGAACACTGTTGGTAATGCAGAAGAGTCTCTTGGGCTAGAGATTAGAGTCATAGAGATGCTTCACTTAAAGAGGGAACCAGGGCTGAAGATGTTACCAGCGCTTGTGAGGGAGATAATAACCTGTCGGGCCTTATCCATTATATCTGCCTGTAAATACTGTACATATTCCTCTTCCCCAAGTAAAGTCCAAGTTATGGTTAAGAACCTCGTGTCCTCTGAATTTATTGCTGCCCTGGTCTCAGAAGAGAAATGCCTGGAGACAGCCGCGATCGGATGGTTTGAAGTAAGTGGAGAGCCCCACGTACACAGCCACACATCAGAGGGAGGACACAAATTGTTTGTATGGTGCTAGAGTGAGAGGGGGCTACAGCTCGCCCACGACTACCTTGCTGAGGGACCTTACACTGTTTTATGGGATATCCTCATATCATGACCTGTTGGGGATAACTTGACGACTGGAGTTGAGAAATACTGGGCCAGACCTCTCTCTCCCCAAGGTGCAGCTAATTTTTGGTTCTTTAAAGCCGTGTTCACATAAACATATGCAAAATCATCCATTTTATGTCCTGAAATAGCTGACTGTTTGTCATTCCTGCATCCATTTTTCACGTCAGTATGCAACCCGTGTGTCCATTTTGTCCATCCGTATGGCATCCATATCGTGGGTGCACAATTTAATAAATAATAAATGACACATACAATTTCCTCTTTTTGGTCCTTGTGTTATCTGTATTGCATACAGCACATGGACGATTAATACGTTCGTCTGAACAAACCCTAAGGGCGCAGTGAGACGGCCACAGACTACGATTGCATTGCAGTGCACGGACTGGCCGGCGGCTCTCCTGACCCGAGCCGTTGGCCAGTCCGATGATCGCCTGCTCTCCTGACCCGAGACGCCAGCCAGTCCTGTGGTCACCTGTGAAATACTGACATCTGACTGCACCCTAAGAATGAGTTCCCATGATGAATATTTGGTGCGTTTCTTCGTTTCTTCCCTCTGTGTATTTTCGTGCACAAAAAAAGCAGCTAGTTCCAGCAAATCATATAGGATCTACGTATATAAATCTCCTTCCTATTGTGATTTTTTTTTTTTTACTCTGCAGAAACTGAACTGCGATGTGATCTTGAAGTCTTCAGCGTGTCAATTTCTCTTGCGCTTTATTTGCAGATTTTCCCCATTGTCCTGAATTAGATGAGGAAATTCCACAGTTAAAGGGAGCCTCTCATGTAAAAAAGCTATTAACCTGTAGATATGGGGTTAATCTGCAGGGCAGTAGCGTTCTGAAGCTGCCCGGCGCTGGCACTGAGAGCCCCGCTGCCAGGAGGAAATTAACTTTATCCCTTCCGGCAGCTTCGGGCTTAAAGTTTTTTTTAAGTCAAAAATATATGTCATGTATTTTCAAAGGAATCTGCGCAAGAAAACCGAGGCTGAAACTCAGATATCTAGTGGAAATTTGCAATTCGAACTGTCACAGGTCTGCATGAGAATTGCCGTGGCCCTGCCATGATTTCCAGATGTCTGTGCCGGAAACATGTCACTTATTGAAGCTATTTTTAAAGAAGGTGGACAGTTTTTGGGGACATCTTTTTTACTCAACTACATGTATTTTGGGCTAAAAATCATTTTTAACGTTTGGTTTGTTTAAACAGCTTCAACTGTTAACTTTTTATGGTCTCCGTGGAACACTTTCTCATCAGCTGCAGAACGAGTTATCTAGGACTCTCTCAGTGAGCACGTTCTGATGGGTGAGTCTCTAACTCTCTTTCTGAGCTTCTCTTTTAGTAATCACAATATAGTGGGGCTGAACTCTGGAATCATAAATCAGCTCAAAGAAAGGGTTACATGCTTCAGTCACAATGAGCTCACTGATAGGTTCTCCGTTGACTCATTCTGTAGCAAACAATGAGCAGGGAAAAAAAAAAGCTTGTAAAAACCAAATAGTGCAGAAACTCAATGGCAAAAAATGATGTTTAGCCCAAAATATATACATGTAAGAAAACAAAATTGCACTTAAGTACACCCAAAGGGGTCCATGTATTTTAAATCCACGACAATAAAATATGCCTCCATATTAACAAAATTTGCATTGAAATCCGGGTGGCCACAGACCACATGAGTTGAGTTAAGCTTTGATATGGTCATAAATCAACTGAAAATGATAGATAATAGTGTTAGGGAGATCGCCCAAGTCATGTAACCAATTACAAAAAATATTCTTAGCCCAAAATATATATATTTAAGTGAAAACAATTGCCCCCGAAGGTGTTCATATTCACTAAAGGTACTTTTGGCAGATTTTGCCGTGCTTCACGGCTATGACATAATGATGTAATGAAAACCATCCATGACCCTTATGAAGCCGCTGACACTTGTTCCTGGCATTTGCATCCCTCGCATGCCGAGTGCCACGTGCCAGGGTGTGGTTACACTTTTTCCCCTGATTTTTGAGCCATTCTGCTCAACAAAATGGCAGAAAAGTGCCGACAAAATGATCAAAATTATGATTCTATCAATTTGTATGGGAAAACGCCTTCATATCTCCAGGGTTTTGAATGTCTTTTAAACGCTTTTGGCTTCCAAAGATGCCAAGTATTAAAAATAAATAAAATGTCCAATTTTTGGCGCTTTCCGCTAGGAAGATGCTCAGAGCTTTACAGTAGAGTCAATGTACATGAAGACGTCCAGGTGTTTTTTTCTTTTTCTTCGTGTTTTGTCAGCATTTTTGCTTCAAAGAACGTTAGTGTTTTTCTTTTTTTTTTAATGTCTTTATAAAACACCTGTAAAAAAAAACACTCGAAAAACATTTAAAAACCTAAAAAAAAAATGCCCTCTGGAAAAAGAAGTTGAAAATACGATCAAAAAACGACCAAAAATCACTTAAAAAAGCATTTACTACTTTGAAAGAAAAACAAAACATTTTGACCACCAGTGGAAGACGCAGTGTGAACATACCTGTAGGCCAATAAAAATATCCAGTTATCAGTTTTTTCCATACACTTCCACGAGTAAATAACTAATATCATGGTTTTAATAAAATACTAAAGGCAGGGTTTTTTAATGAGAAATGTAAGTATTTACTAATGAGATAAGTCTGGAGACACGAGTCCTCTGTAACCTTCAGTGACAAATTGTCTAAAAACGACAGTGGAGATTTATGGGAAAGTCAATAAAGCGCATTATGGATACATGGACGGCTGTTTATTCATTTATTTATCCTGGTGAAAGGTCTATTATGGGTTAGAGGTCAAAAGCGGCTGTAGGAATACCCAGTCCTTTAGTGTTAGGCTTCTTTTAGTATTTTGGATCAGATTTTCATCTATTTGGGCATTGTGTAGGTTTTTATCAACATTTCTCATATGTAAAAAAATCCAAAACTGATAAAAGTTTAAAAACTTTTGCAAACAAAAAGTGAAAATTGGACAGCACTGTGATGCCACTAGGTTGCCATAATGTCTTGGCCAAGTTTTTCTCAGATGCAAAGACTTCAATGACAAGTTTGATCTTTGACTGGGATCAATAATGGACATGACTCTTTTTTTTTTGTGGATACTTGGTCGGCGAAAAAACCATGGATATGTGGATGGCTCATAGATTATAACGGGTAGACGCTCTGTCCTTGAAAAGCACTGGTAGAACTTCTTCCTTGAAAAACAAATGTCTGAATTGGGCCTTTTACACATACGTTTTCCATCCATTGTTATATATTACGCTGACTTTGGGCTCGTGCAGACGCATGGTCTCATCTAAGAGAATCGGGTCGATTATGCAAATGACACTGATCAAATTCTGATCCAGGTGTGATCTGATTCTGATGAGGCGGAGATGGAGAATAAAATGTCTCCATCTTCTCCATTGTATCTGTGTTCGGAAATGCGACAAATGTCATCCGAGTGCAGTCCAATGATTTCCACGCACTCATTGACTTGCATGGCCGAGTGCGTTCCAATGATCGGAATAAATTCGGACATGCTTTGATTCTTTTTCCTCCGTCCGGCTCAGTCTAAGGAAAAAATCAGACATGTGCACAGCTCCATAGACTAACATTGGTCCGTCGGATTGCACTCGGACGGAAAATCTGTGCGTCTGCACCAGCCCTTTGGTGTCTGTATGCTGCTGTTACATTGCAGCGTGGTGTAAGTGAATTGTTTCGAGGCCATAGTCACCATGTGGCCCCAGCTTTTAGTATATGAGAGCGGATCTCCGGAATACTACAGTATGTGAACACGGTTTCTTCAGGCTGATCTTATCCCCGGCTGTTCTACTTTTACATCATGTCTTGGTGAAATGCAGAACGTGTACATTTTATGGATTTACCCTCGAGCACACTTGGCTCGAGATCTTCTAATCATCATCAGGTGACATGTACAATAAAGCCGGGGTATTGCCAGGTCTGAAATTACCTCTGTTTACAGTCTGTGAAGTCATTAAGGCTTCGAAACTAAAATGGAAAATCTGATGATCACCTTCTGATAGGTAAGCAGTCATTGCATCAGATGGGGAATTCCTTCTATGCAGATGGAGAATGACTGGTTTACTTTGTATAAAAACAAACAGGTGCTGTAATATCAAACAGAAGGAAAAACCTGCCCGAAAAACACATTGCATCAGCAGCAGTGACGCTACAGGCAAAACAGTAGTAAAGCTACACTGCTGGCAGGTGCAAAACTACAGCTAATGGGATCTGTCCTCTATGTAGAAAAGTCACGTATGTAGCTATAAGTATTGTCATTATACAGATCTACAGATGAGGCCGGTCCACAATGAAGCCAATGGCCTCGATCCATTAAATGGGTTGTCCACTACTAGGACAACCCCTTCTTGATCTAAATGTTTGGCCCCGATAAAATAAAAAGCTTATACTCCCCTCCCGAGCCAGCACCATTCCAGCGGTGTCGGCACTCGCGATCCCAGGGCTCCCATACGGTTATTGTGACACGTGAGCCAGGTGTCCAATCAGTGATGGCGTCACTGCCACTGGAACGGCGCCGGTACGGGAGGTGAGTCTAAGCTTTTTTATTTTATCGGGGCCAAGCTTGGGGTATGACAAGGAGTTGTCCAAGTAGTGGACAACTTTAAGACTGACTTTGCTTGCGCTATTCTTAATGAAGAAGTCACTGGAGTATGATGTGCTGAATTAAGAAGCACTCGGCACATCATCTCAGTGGTTTCCGCCTTGCCAGAAACGGAGCAACATTTCTGGAGTACAAAACGCCGTCACTTTAGATTAATTTGATGGGCAGATGTAGCCACACCCCAACCCGGCCTAGTTCCTACCCAGCTACGCCCATTTGGCAGAGCTGCTTCAAACTGGCATAGAAATGCCAAAAGTCATATCTTTCAGAGTGTTGTATCCAGTTTTCAGGCAAAAACACTTTGATGAATTGCCTCCTCATTACTGGATAGAATTATGCTGCCTGCATAGCCGCCGTCCCAAGAACTGCTCTTTTGTGCTGTAGCTCAGTATCCAGAGGAGTTTTTATCATTAAATGAAGACTATGAAGATAGAAATATTTGTGTCCAAACATTAAAGGGGTATTCCATTTTCTAAGAATTTATCACCCATTCATGGGATTGACTACTTCTAAATCAGTGGAGGTTCAGCTGATCGTCAGAACGGGGCACTTACGTCCCAGTTAGAATGCAGTGCACAGGCTGGACCGCCGCTCCATTCATTCTCTATGGGGCTGCCAGAGAGAACCGAGCACAGGGCTATGGCAGTCCAGTGGAGAACGATGGAGCAGAAGTCGAGGATAGGTGATGACTTCTTCCAACCAGAATACCGGAGGGGAAACACAGGGATTCAAAAGGGGTACTGGGCAACACCTTTAACTTAAACTGTTTGATCTATCCCGCGTGTGCATTGATAGCAAAGATTATATTGCAAATAAGACTTCATTTTTGTTCGTATCCTCTGCCCATTTATACATGAAATGTTCACTACCTACAGCATTGTAATCACAAATAGTAAATCTGAACTACTTTAGCATACCCCCAAATCAATAACGATCACACAACAGACCACCTAAATATAATTATAGACCTTAGACCAAGCCCCCTATCAATCTGCAGACCCCTGACTCTTCTTGTGCACAGACGTCAGATCAGACACCCTTCTTATAGACTCCAGAGCACCACCCTCTATATACCCACAATGAGATCCTCTCTGACCCCAGACCAGATCCGCTGTATACAAACCTTAGGCTAGACTCCCCGACATGCACATCCCAGACCAATCTCTCCTTGTATACAGATCTCAGACCAGATCCTCTGCCTACACACTCTAGGCCAAGATGCCCCTACATGAAGATCCCAGACCAATCTCGTATTCAGATCCCAGACCAAATCCTCTGCCTACACACTCTAGGCCAGACGTCCCTACATGCAGATCCCAGACCAATCTCGTATACAGATCCCAGACCAGATCCGCTAAAGGCAAACCCTAGGTTAGACGCCCCTACATGCAGATCCCAGACCAATCTCTTCTTGTATACAGATCCCAGACCAGATCCTCTGCCTACACACTCTCGGCCAGCCCTCATCTATGAAGTCAGAAATGGAGCACAATATGTAATCCAGGAAAGGTGTAAGATATGTAAAGCAATATACTTACAAAGTTAAGACCTCCATGCACCTTAAAGGGAATCTGCCATAAGGATTTTACATCTAAACTATTGAAGTCTTGTAATTGAATGATCTGCCCTCTCCCGCCACACACATCAGATGGTCAGTGGGTTTGGCCGATGTTCTAGGAAATCTGTCAGGTCATATGGGAATAGAGCTGGAGTGACAGAGGCTTCAGATTTACATATAGCCCTTCAGCGTCATTTGCATATAAGTTCAAATGCTGATTTCTCAGTAATGGAAGAACTAAGTGGTTATGTAAAAGTATAAGTGGACTTCTCTTTGAATGAGCTACATGCCCATATAAATAGGGGTGAAATCCTGCTGACAGATTCCCTTTACAGTCACCGGGCCCTCTGACCATATGATGTGTATAGGGGGCGAGGGCAGATCATGCAACTCCCTAGGTAGATAGATAGAAAATTATGTGTCTGTGTCACTATATACATGGTGATATTTTATCAGAAGATATAAAACATTATTTCTGTACGACTGTATCAATATTTTACATCCGCTATGAGAAGTAGGACCCTAAACACAGAACGTCAGTCATCGAGAGCTCACAAAGTTAATGGCTGTGAAATGTCTGAGACAACTGCAAGTATTTCCAGTAGTTTGAGGGTATTTGCCACTTTTGTGGAGTCTGCAGTGCTGCTCGTTCTCCAGCCTAATACAGACGCGGCATTGTTCCTGAAGAATGTGCTATTTAGGGAGAGGGCTTATGGTGCGAGCGGAGGGCTCTGTTTGTACTGATTTGTTTTACATATGCCATATCAGATACTAATCAGCCACCCACTAACTCCCTGTAGTATCTCTCGCTGGGTCTACACCCACTGTTCAATGCACTTCCCTGTTTTTCTAAAATGACATTTATGGAAAATATGGCTCTATCTATTTACATACACATTTTCAATCACTTTCATTTTTTTTCTCTTTCAAAGAAAGACTACAATGTCTGTTCTTTCTCACCGTGCACGTGTGAGGCGGCTTTCAGACAGAACTCTGGTGAATTGGATACCCCCATATAAATATAAGCTGAAGGTATTCTGCAATTATTAATGTTAATACCTTATCTTCATTTACTAATATAGCAAGAATTTTTTTATTATTATTTTGAGCCACATGTATGTATTTAGATTTAGGCAAGTCTTAAAGATTTTTTTTAAAATGCAATTAAAATAGAAATGTCGCTGCTGCTGTTATGTGATGTGATATCGCTAGAAGTGACGAGATTGCATTAGAGTTTATGGCGAAAAATCAAAGGGGCCCCGTAGCCGAACTCAAAACGAGCTGCACTTCTTACTGAGAGCTCCAATAAATGTGCCAAATGCTTATTGCATTGTAAAATGCCATGCTGATTAATTCAATCATACACAGTCATGGCCGAAAGTCTTGAAATTGTTCCAGAAAATAGAGTGTTTCTCCCAGAAAATGATTGCAATTACACATGTTTTGCTATACACATGTTTATTTCCTTTGTGTGGGTTGGAACAGCACAAAAAAAGCATAGAAAAATAGTCAAATTGGACATAATTTCACGCAATACCCCAAAAATGGGCCAAAGTTGTGGCTAAACAACTTTGTTTCCAGCATGTGATGCCCGCTCAAACTCTCCTGTGGCAAGCAACAGGTGTGGGCAATATGAAAATCACACCTGATACCAGATAAAAAGGAGAGAGGTGTAATGCAGCCTTGTTCTGAGGTTGAGTGAGCGTTGTGCTTGGATCTTTGTGGTTGAAGTACGTAAACTATTTTTTCCAAACAAACTTTGCCTAGTATATATCTGGCGCTTGGAGTCTGGTAGATTTGGATGCCTGAAATTGTAGCTACAGGAGATGACTTGTTTGAAGTCTTGGGAAAGCATGCCATGATCTCACTTTTATTTCTAAATAAAATTTTGCGCTACATTACTCACTTGCTAAAAAGCAAAAAATATCAATGGCGTGTGGCTGGGATTTTATTCTGCCTGGGATATGTAAGATATAGAGGCACAGGACAAACCCTGCTCTTATTTTTATGAATAACATGCAGTGCACATATATACAAGCCTAACCCCAATGCATTGTTAAAATAGTGTTATATTTCCAAAATATAGGCTTATCTATTGTATCCCAGGCTTTCCACGGCGTATTAAATAGGCTATGATTACATCAGGTTTCAAGGAACTGCTACTATGTCACTACACTATACAACATGGCGCCTCTCATTGCTAAATGGGCCATTTTAATTCCTTCCTATAAAGCCAGTAAAACATTGTACAATAACTGTTTTAGCTATAGAAAAAAAATCAACTTTTTGTATTTCATGAATCTAAAAAATTTAATTTTTTGGTTGTTTGTTTCTTTTTGTCATATCACAATCTTTGATTGAAAAGGAAAATGAGTAATCTTGCATTTTCACAGCGGCCACCAGGGCTTTTTTAGATTCATTTTCCTTTCAAGAAGAGTTTTCAGCAAGTCTCTTTATCATCAGAGGCAGGATTACAATAACACCTCTGTACACAACTGATAATTCAGGATCACAATAGGTGGGGTCATAGCTCAGCCTGCACCTCCTTCTTCTTTCACAGTGTCTTTTGCACATATTCTTTAGATGCTTCAAGTAACGGTCACAAGCTCTCATTGTAAGTCTATGAGAGCCTCGTTCTGGCTCTCATAGACTTACTTTGAGTTGTGACTTCCGGGTCGCTCCAGCAAACACTGGAGCGATCCAGCAGGTCAGAAACTGCCTGAGTGGTGCCAGGAACATATGAAGACTGCGGCTGGTAAGTATAAATTAGGGTCAGGTAACTTAGATTAGTAGCATCAATCCAGCTCTGTAATAAAAAAAACAAAACGCTGGAGTGGTGCTTTGAATGGTAAAACACTGTGTAACACTGTAACTGAAAGAGACTTATATTACTCAGCATAAAATAATACACCCCCTTTGAAAAGTTAGATTTTAATCAATATGTCATTGAATACAAGAACAATTTCCAAAATTTGGAAAAGACTGAGTTTTCGTCACCACCATGCAACACTATAGGCACCATACAGTTTTCTAAATTCAGTTTTCTAAATGCATAGTGCCTACAGTGAAACATGTTGGTGGCTATGTCCTTACATGGCAATGCATGAGTGCTCTGGGTTTCGGTGAACTACATTTCATTGATGGTATGTATCATGAATTCACAGATTTACTGCTCTATATTGAAAGGGAAGATGCTATCATCACTCCATGCCCTTGGTAGACGTGTACTTTTCCAACATGACAATGATCCAAAATCACACATCTGTTGCATTTTTTTTATGCGCGCGATCGCAATGACGTATTAATACGGGTCAGGCTCTTAAAGCCCAGGGCACAGACGCATATTAATACGTCATGGGCTTTAAAGGGGTTAAAAATCATGTAAGTCATACAAAATACCAGTTTTTGATGTGGTGTGTATTCATTTCTGCATCATCTAATTTGAATAAAACTGGAGGTTTTGTAATGAAAGTTATATTATGAACCTTACTTTCATGTTGTGGCTTAAAAAAAAGTTAAAACATGTATGACACTCAGTCTTGTCAAAATTTTGGAAAATTGTGCTTGGGCTCAGTGAGATATTGATTAAATCTCAGCTCAGAAGGTGATGACGCGCCCCCAGAGCCGTGGGGTACTCGGCAGCCGGGCCTATGGATGCCGGTGGGGGATATCACGGTGGCTGGCCCGGTCTGTGGCCCAAGGCGGTCAACAAAAAGGGGAATTATTTATAGGGGATTTGTAAAGTTCGTGACGCCACCTGTGGAATGCGGCTAAAGGGAGCCACCTCTGCGGAACAGTCCTCTGGAGCTGGTGTTACTGCAGCAGGGATGGTGTGGCTCTCCACAGGAAGAGCTAGCTCCAGGGCAGTATAGGTAATGGTTGCGTTGGGCATTGTAGTGCAGGGGGAAAGATGGCGCAGATGAAAGAATGGACGGAGGCAGTACGGTGCAGTCATCCGAGTCATTACTCACAGTTCTTATGACAGTTCCACTGGTGCACTGTACGGGTGCCATCCTCCCCACGTCGCGCTGTGTTCACCAGGCAGGGGTTCAGCTCTTCCTCAGGCAGGTTAGGAGCACCTGATGGAACCTCGCTTTCCTGTGTTCCTTGCTAGACCGTCTTCACGCTGGGTCTTCTCCCTCCTGCCCTGCGCTTCCCCACTCTCAATCCCGCTCGGGTGCTCTGAAGTCCCTCCTGTCTTACTGGAGTTCCCAGACCTGCTTGACCCTCGCGGAAATTAGAATGAGGCTTTTGGCAACTGGCTATATAAGCCAGAAGCCTCCGGTTTTTCCAGCCGAGACTTGGAGTTACACAACTGGTCCAGGGGCCGATTCGGGGTGTACGGGTGCCGTCCCGCACTCGCCGTACCCCCTGGGATCCCTTTACTAGAATGGAGCCTACTCCTCTGCTCCCCTCCTGGGCCTATAGCACTAGGCCTCAACTTGTGGAGCAGAGCTCCTAAAGAGACTCTGCTCCCAGACTGACTTCTCTCACTCACTGACTGACCTCTCCTGCCACTCTAAGATGGACTCCCTTTTTATACCTACTACTCTGGTGCTCCCCTAAACTGCTTCCTCCACCCACACCCACTACTGGTTCCCCCTACCTTTGAGTTCCCCCCACTCCAGCCAGGGACAGGGCTCAGCAGCTGCGCACATGCATCTTGCCCTTCCAGCCGGCCTGGAGTAGTGTAGTGTTGAATGTGGGTGTTGGGGTTCCGGGCAGCACTCCCTACTTACCTGAGAGAAGGAGACAGCACACCTCTGGGTGAGGTGCAGTACCTCTGTGGCGACTGAACGCTCAGGGGCGCCACAGTGACACATTGCTGGAATCTTTGTCTCTGCCCATACAATATGCTGCTCTCAGATGGGGTAGAAAAAACTTGGTGACAAATTCCTTTGAAAAATAGAAGTGATAATGTTTGATTCTTATCAACTAACAACATGCAAAGTGATTGATCAAAAAAGAAATGTACATCAAATCAATATGTGGCGTGACCACCCTTTGTCTTTAAAACAACATCAATTCTTCTACAATTTCAATTTCTAACCATATTCCCAACTAATGAAATGCAGCCATAAACTTGCAAGCAATTTCCACCATGCTTCACTGTTGCTTGCAGACATTAATTGTACTGCTTTCCAGCCCTTAAGCAAACTGCCTTGTGTTACATATATTCCAAATTTTGTCTCATCAGTCCAAAGCACCTGCTGCCATAATTTTGCAGCCCAGTTCCTGTGTTTTTATGCCTAATTAATGCTTGGCCCTGTTCCCGTGTCAAAGGTATGGCATTTTAGCAGCACTTCTTGCCAGACGTCTCTGAACAGTAAATGGGTGTAGTTGGCTCCTTCTCATTGTTGCCAGTTCTCAGCTGATGGCATTGCTGACCATCTTCAGATTTCAAGGGGAAGTAAGCATGATGTGTTTTTAATCTGCTGCACTACGTTTCCATAACTGACCACTACATCTATAGACATCAATGTTTCCCGTTTTTTGCTGCTTCAAAAGAGCTTGAACAGCATATCATAAAACCCTAGTCTGCTTTGAAATATTTGCCTGGGAGAGAGTTTGCTGATGCAGTATAAATTTCTTTTGTTTTGGTGCTGTGCTCAGTCTTGCCATGGTGTATGACCTGTGACTTGAAACTGTCTTCCACAACCTCACCTTTGTAGCAGAGTTTGGCTGTTTCTCACCCAGTTTTGAGCCTCCTACACAGCTGTTTGTATTTCAGTTAATGACTGTTTTTCATCTTAAATAGAAAAATGTTGATCATTATCACGTTTAGTATAATCGGTAACTCCTGCAACCTGACTTTAATTCTATCAAATCCCTTTGTGCAAGTGTGCCGTTTTGAAGGCAAAAGGTGGTCACAGCAAATATTGATTACATTTCTGTTTCGTTTAATCACTTTGCATAATAAACTATTAACTCTTCTATTTTTTTAAAGCATTCTTATTTTGCAGCATTTTTTCTACACCTGCCTAAAACCTTTGCACAATACTGCATACATGTCCCCTAAGGCTTACCCTAGTCCTAATCCTAATCCTGGCCTTAAACGTAACTCTAGCTCTAATCCTAGATATGGTTGGAAAAGGTACAAAAACCTTATTACTAAGTAGATCTTGGTAATAAATATAGACAATATTGAATCATATACACTGCACATGAATGAACATTATCTTCGGTCGCTAGCTGCTTATCTTCAGTTATCTCATTGCCTCTTATGCAGAGCACAGCAGTGTAGATGAGTTGGTCATAGGCAGTTGTGCTCTGCATAAGCAGCAACCACGATGACAAAGCTCATTTCATTACACAGAAATCTCAGTTGCTGCCTATGCAGAGCGCAGCAGCCAATCGCTGTCTTACTTTAGCTGCTGCACATTGCAAAAGCAGTGCCAAAGGGGGCCTTACTGCGGTGGTCCAAGAAGAAGCGGCATTTGCAGATGCCAATAATTTATCAGTGTGGGCTGGTGCAATGGTATGTGGAATTTTGTGCCCCCATCAGCTGTAGTGCCCCCAACCACGCCACGCTACACCACTGTGTTCCATGTAATAGAAAAAGTGAGAAATAGTTTCAGCGCTAACCGAACTGGTACAATACATAGACATGTAGCTGTTGTTTTCTGCTCTGCTTGTTGATAGCTGTCACATTCCCAATGTCGTGTTCAGGTCTCAGATTCTTGTCCCAATAAATAAATCCACTTCTATTCCAAGTGATCGCAAAGATAACCCCGCTCCGAACAAACAAATGGCAACGATTCTTCAGATAAGAAAGTGCCAGCTGGAGGTCAAGTCTGGGCCCCGGAGTCATGTCAAATGGCTGTACAAATGATACTGACACTTACTAAGGCAGAAACCCTTGTCCTATTAAGTGCTCTTAATTCACACGTCTATTTAGAGAGTAGATGATGTCATAGCTACCAAGCATTAATATTTCATGAGACACGTTCCTAAACTGGATACTATGATGAATAGCGGGGGATCTGTAGCACGGACTTATTAGTACAGAGCTCCGTTCTTTGGGAGTTTTTTTTTAATAGTTGACTCTTCCAAAACTACTAAGAAATGTTCATGGAAGTGCTGAGACACTGTATGGGAACTGTAGGTAAAAGTGTTGAGACAGGAAAAAAAAAGTAAAATATCAGGTTTTGTCTTCACTTACAGTATATATCTGCTAGGCCTCATTCATATGTCTGTGGTTTATATACAGTATGTAAGGAATACGATCTGGAATACTAGCATTCTGGATACAGCGTATTTTAGCTGCGTCCAAAACGCTGCGTTGTACAGTACAAGCACAGTGGATGGGATTAATAGAAATCTCATCTCATGCCCACTGTGCTTCTTTTTTACGCTGTGTTATCCCACCTGCGGTGCGGGTTTCCGAGCCCAGCTTGTCAGTTTCTCTTGTGGAGACACTGAGTCTTCTGTGCCTAATTTCCCCATAAACTTGCATTAGATGCGGAAAATCTGCAGTTAAAGAAAAGGACATGTGTTGTACCCAAACAATGCATCTATATAATAAATAATTTGTAAAAAAAATGACGTGCTGTCCCCTTTATTTTTGATTACCAGTCCAGGTAAAGCAGACAGCTGCGGGCTTATATTATCAGGCTTTGAATGCCCATTGTTATTTGGTGTTTCCTAGCTTAAAAATACAAGCCCGCTGCCGCCTCAGAATTGGTGTATCACATAAGATGCGCCAATTTTAGCACTTTGCCCGGCTCTTCCCGATTGCCCTGGTGCGGAGGCAAATAGGGGTAATATTTTTGGGGGCGGATGTCAGCGTTGTAGTGTCAGCTGGGGGTATTTTTATTTTTTTTTTAAATATTCTTTTCTATCCTTGTGTCATCCGAGTGATATAGAATAGTCAGTGGCAGGGCTGGACTGGGACTTAAATTCAGCCCTGGGATTTGAAAGCACACACGCCTATGCTTTATCCCCCAATTCCACAGGTCGGGGTCTATTACAAATATTACCCTGCTTGAAGTTGGAGGGAATTGACATTTACTGCAAGACCAATATTTCCAATAATACTGCTATGACTTTATAATACCACCACGTAGTGACAGAATAATGCCATCATACTGATCATTAAAGGGGTTGTACCCCCAAGTACATTTTTGGCAAGTAGTAGTGCCGGCTGCTGAATTCTAACAGTATGTAATATACACACCGTTCAGATTTTGCACTGGGAGGTCCGGGACAGCGGCACTTGTGAGGAATTTGTCCTGCAGGCCGGGGAACACCATTACAGGGCTGCAACAGCAGTATCTGGCGCATGCGCAGATAGGTCCTAAGCTGCTACTCATGGCTTGTATGTGCCGGATACCACTGGAGCTGGCTTGTAAGACTGTACATTGGGGCATGGGAAATGACTTCTTATGGGTCCGGATCACTTACACGACTCGTCACAGTTAGCATGTGCTACTTTATTCGTTTGTTTTTTTATGTCACAAAGGACATTTCAGAGAGTGACATCTTTAAAACGCATTACTATCCTGTGAATTAGAAAAGGAGTCCAGCTTCTGGTAGGAAAAATTCCATAAAAAATTCCTTTATTCCAAAATGATGGAAAATCCATATACAAACAGTGGGGAGCAGGGAAACACACGGCGACGCGTTTCGAGCGCAAACAGCTCTCATTCTCAAAGCCTGAGTGTATGGACCACTGATACCTACTAGCAGATGACATTTTATTGTTGGTTTTATATCTCTACAAGAGGTTTGGGGCTCTGTATTATGGAAACTGAGCTCCAACCAGCTGAAGCATACGGCTGTGTTCACAAGGAGCGGGAACGATAACATTGTAGCATCATCAGGAGTAATTTATCTATTAAGTCACTGGGGCAAGTCTGTCCTCTTGTTAGTTTTACCCCTTAAGTTACAGCTAACTTTATCTACATTTAGGCTGAAAGTCACGCAGGAACTCTTAGCTTAAAGGGAAGGTGTCACCCCCTGGGCGATATTAGACCTCTACTATGGCCATACAGGGTATAGAAAAATAAATCTATACATACCTGTATGGCCATAGTAGAGGTCTGATTGCAGAGAAAAGCACTTTAATCAATTCTTTTTTCCACAGGCTTGGCGTCCGGGGGACGCCAAGCAATCCTGGCCTATCTGCTTATTAGTCCCCTAAATCCCCGCCTCTCTGATTAATTATCATATTCCCCCCTCCCCTGTACGTCACAGGGTCCTGTGACGTGCACTGTGCTCCCTGACTTCCGGGCATGCGTACAGCGCCGCTCACATAGAGCTCACATAGAGCGCGCTTTGCTTTATCCCAGCCCAGTCTGCCTGTGCACTGCGCTGCAGGTTTCTATTGTGCAGGTGCCGTGAAGTGACAGTGACTCCACAGCGCCTGCGCAATAGAAACCTGCGGTGCAGAGCACAGAGAGACGGGGCCGGAAGGAAGCAAAGCGCGCTGTATGTGAGCGGCACTTTGCACATGCACGGAAGTCAGGGAGCACCGTGCACATTACAGGGCCCTCTGATGTGCAGGGGAGGGGGAATATGGTAATTAATCAGAGAGGCGAGGATTTAGGGGAATAATAAGCAGATAGGCCGGGATTGCTTTGCGTCCCCCAGATTCACTTTAAGCTGCCCTATGCTTTACACTGCAGCTCTGCTTATCAAGATTCTTTACTTTCTATCAGCACAAGTCAATGTATTGGACATTATACAAAGAGATAATGATTATAAGGTACAAGTAACCTAACTAGCAGTGAGAAAAAGTGTTATATGTATATTGTAGCAAAAGGGCCTCATTAATGGGTTTTTCTGGAGATTTGCTGTAAAGAGGAATAATATTACAGTAATAAAATAAAAGTAGATGCTACTTCTATCAGTACCATGGACAGTAAATGCGATCTGTAAAAGTTACATCTCCTCAAAGCAGCTTGAGCTTTCATATATTTGAAAAGTTCTTTTACCAATAAAATACCATGAGATAAGTAGTGCTATTACTGCACGGCACATCTGATACATTGAGTAATAGCTGTAAAGAACTGTTCCGAGCTCTTAGGAATGGTAATAATAATAGCTACAAGTACTAATAATGAAACATGTTAGTATTATGACTGGGAAAAAAAACATTTCTTGCTAAATTATAAAATACACCAAGAAATATAAACAAGAGTCATGCTTTTGTGGAGCTTTAAATAGAATTTGTCACCAGGTTTTTGCTACGTAATCTGACAGCAGCATGATGTAGGGACAGAGACTCTGGTCCTGGTGATGGGTCACTTAGTTTAATGGGTGCAGCAGTTGTGAGAGAATCACAGTTTTCTCTATTGCAGATCTAGCAGAGCTTGGAATGCTGAGCCTTGTAGAACCCCGCCCACATCACTGATTGGCCGCTTTCTATGTACACGGTATATTGATCGAAAGCTGCTAATCTCTGGTGGGGACATGGTTACACAGAACAAGTTGACCAGGAGGCACAAGACACCTTGTCCTATAGTAATAATCTTTTGCTAATAAAACACTGATTTTATTGAAATAGCAAAACACAGCCCAGTAAGTGATACATCGCTGTAATGAGGGTCTAAGCCCCTATGTCATTCTTCTCTTGGATTACATGGCAGATTCCCTTTAACCAGTCACAGGATCTGGGGATTTTTCCCTGTTTCTGACCAGGCGCATTATCTTACTTGTGCTTTTAACTGCTCTAAAAAAAATCATTAGCATATTCAAATAAGTTTTGCAATTTTTCACAAGACATGGGGCTTAATTTTTAGGTTATATGTATTGTACCTTCCCTTTTTTATAGAGATGCTGTAACTAGAGTGGGGGCGTATTACATGACAGTCTAAAGCTGTGTTCACACTGTGTTTGCATCTTTGACAGTCACCTCTGACATATGCTCTGTATCGGCAAACAATATATTGACCTTCGATTAGTATTAAAAGAAAAATAGCATATTTTACCATATAGATTTTTTTTTGCAGGACGACGGATAGTAACTTGTAACAGTATATATAGTTAAAATAAATGTGTGCTGACAACAGGGTAACAAGTGGTCAGGCCATAACCAATCAGTCTAGGCATATCTAGTCAATATGTGCCAACAGAAGAAGTATGTGCTTTCCGAAATTAGAGAAATGGGCACATAGACTGAGAATATGTCCCAGTGCACAGACGCTATCAGCTTGCACCAATTTGGAAATGGAAAACAGAATGTCCAGCTCAAATAATTAAAAAGTATTTCTTTCTATATTGATAGTAAAACATTATAAAAGGCTCCAGACTCGTGTCTGCTTACACCAACGCGTTTTGATTATATCGGTCTTGGTCATGATGTGAATAAGAACTATGAGTTTGAAAAACATTGATGTTGTAAGTGGACATGAGTCTGGGATCTTTTATTATGTTTGCAATCAAATATCAAAAATAAATAAATACTTAAAGGGGTTATCCAGGACTTAAGTGCTTAGCCCCATAGGGAGAAAAGCTTATCGACAGGCAATTGCTGTGTCTGTTCTGCCCTGCGACGATCTTTCCCGGCACAGTGCAGTCACAGGCCACAACTAGTGCCGATTGCGCCACTTCCTATAATATCATGCCATCAGAGCAGTTCCTTCTCTTCTGCTCTGCTCTGTCAATCTGTCACTGCCGGTGTCATGTTGATTGACTACCCGCTCCCCGCTGCATTAGGCTGAGATGGCTGTCAATCAACATAATGTCGGTAGTGACGCTTCGTCGACAGAGCACAGATGAAGAGAAGGAACTGCTCTGTCGACGTGTAATCGTTTTTTGACCACCCATTACTTCCTATGTGTGAAAAAAAACGCAGCAATAACGCAGGTGTGTTTTCTGCTGCAGAAATGCTGAAAGAAGTGACATGCTCTATTTTCCAAAAAACACAACCAAGGCACAAAATACGCAGCAAACAAAAAGAAACGTGTGTGAACAGAGAATTCTGGTTTCTCATACACTGGTACTGCAAAGACGCAGCTGAAAATTTGCATAAAAAATCTGCTGCAAAATACGCAGCAAAACACAACGCGTGGGAACATAGCCTAACAGTGCAGAACAGGTAGGTAGTTGGAAAATACCTGCCAATAAGTGGTTAGCCCCATAGAAAAAAAAAATCCCTGATAACTCCTTTAATAATGACATTACGTTTTGCACTAGTCAATACAATATATGATCAAAGTTCATGAAAAAGCAAACATTTAATCAATCATGACATCAGGGGAACATGTTGAAGCATCAGAGCCCTTTTGTAAAACATGTCACAGAGCCCCTCAACTACAAATTGCCATTTATAATACTGCAAATCCTATTGTAGTCTTACTAACGATTTATGTTGCTGCCCTATGTGAGATGCTTTCCTCTCGGTTTGCTCTTTGATGGTGAATGTCAGGTTGTGATCTGCTAGATTTGTGGATCATAGTAGCAGTATCTTAGCAATTTACTGCTGTGGATAAGTACACAACTTACCTGATGGACAAAGTGTCAGTGATTTGCAGTTATATAGGCCAGGTATAGAAGGCATGAACACAGATGCACTGGACACTAAATAGTGCGTGCCTCCTAGTCATTGTCTAGCAGATCCTGTGTTACGTTGATGGGACACGTTGATAGTTTGTCTACACAGTATGGCATGCGGAAGATGGAGCAGACGGCTGCCAAACATTTAGTTCTGGAATTTGCTGGCGGATCTTCAGTGCTGAATCAATAATGGCATTATGTGGGAAATTACATTTTTTTTTTTCCTTGCAAATTAATAGTCTGTTTGTTTTGCATGATATAATACAGATCTGCCTAAGCTGGAAACTATTCTCTTCCTATCTAGTATCTTTGTAATGGCTATTGTTTTAGTGTTAACTATTAAAATGATTTATTTTATAGGTACAGATTTACTTTTTTATTTTGTATTCAGGTAAATTAACAGCTTTTTGGATCTTCACATTTCACAGTTGTAGTTTAGACAAACCACTATTAAACTTATATCTAGTGTGCTGCATAAATGTCATTTTCAATGCAGTTTTTGGGGGCTTCAGTTGAAAAACTGACACAAACTGAGGTCATGGGTGATATAATGTTACACCAAAGTCCTCAGCACAATAGCTAAGGGACCCCTGGTTCTGACATCCATAATGCTGACCATTCACATATTACAATGGATTTTATACGAATTTCTTTTTCCCTGGACCCTCGTAAATATCGACATGTGGAATGGTTGAATATTTTCATTTCAGTTTTGAGAGGAACCAGCTACTGCCAGATAAATGCACATAAAAAGTGTAGGACCATGGGTCCGTTGTTGTGTGGCAGGGTGTCAAGCAGCTAAAGAAGAGTTAGTTGCAATCATGCACAACTCTGCAGCAGAGCTGTGAGAGGAGAGCTACAGCTGCAGATGTGTTTGCAACCAGACAAACTTCAGCTCTGCTGTACTGTGTTAGTTATAATCACACACAACTCTGCAGTGAGATTAGGAGAGCAGACTGTTAGTCATTACATGTCTAACTCTGGTAATGCCCTTTTCATTTAAAATAATCTCAGAGAGATCTACTGTATGTTTGGACCATAGATCTTAACAGCTCATGGACATATTAAGAAAAACGTGAATTTCTCTGGAATAAGACATAAATGTCATGTACACACTTCTCAGCATGTGACGCGGGGTGTGACTACAAGGGTTACTTTACAGTGCCTACAAGTAGTATTCAACCCCCTGCAGATTTAGCTGGTTGACACATGCGGAATTAACATGGCATTGTGACATTTGTACTGTAGATCAGCCTGGAAGTGGGAAATGCACTGCAGCAAATTTTGTTTTTGTTTTTTTTTGTTTTTTTGTTTTTTTTAAACGTAAAAAGTTAATTCAGAGTGTCATTTATTATTCAACCCCTCAAACCACAAGAATTCAGTTTGGTCTCCCTAAAGTATTAAGAAGTAGTTCAGGCACCAAGAATAATGAGCTTCACATGTGTGGATTAAAGATCTCTTTTGCCAGCCTTTTCTGACTATTTAAGACCCTCCCCAAACTTGTGAACAGCACTCAGACATGGTCAACATGGGAAAGACAAAGGAGCATTCCAAGGCCATCAGAGACAAGATCGTGGAGGGTCACAAGGCTGGCAAGGGGTACAAAACCCTTTCCAAGGAGTTGGGCCTACCTGTCTCCACTGTTGGGAGCATCATCCGTAAGTGGAAGGCTTATGGAACTACTGTTAGCCTTCCGCGGCCAGGACAGCCTTTGAAAGTGTCCTCCCGTGCCGAGGCCAGGCTTGTCCGAAGAGTCAAGGCTAACCCAAGGACAACAAGGAAGGAGCTCCGGGAAGATCTCATGGCAGTGGGGACATTGGTTTCAGTCAATACCATAAGTAACGTACTCCACCGCAATGGTCTCCGTTCCAGACGAGCCCGTAAGGTACCTTTACTTTCAAAGCGTCATGTCAAGGCTCGTCTACAGTTTGCTCATGATCACTTGGAGGACTCTGAGACTGACTGGTTCAAGGTTCTATGATCTGATGAGACCAAGATCGAGATCTTTGGTGCCAACCACACACGTGACGTTTGGAGACTGGATGGCACTGCATACGACCCCAAGAATACCATCCCTACAGTCAAGCATGGTGGTGGCAGCATCATGCTGTGGGGCTGTTTCTCTGCCAAGGCCAAGGGGCCTGGCCATCTGGTCCGCATCCATGGGAAGATGGATAGCACGGCCTACCTGGAGATTTTGGCCAAGAACCTCCTCTCCTCCATCAAGGATCTTAAGATGGGTCGTAATTTCATCTTCCAACAAGACAACGACCCAAAGCACACAGCCAAGAAAACCAAGGCCTGGTTCAATAGGGAAAAAGTCAAGGTGTTGGAGTGGCTTAGTCAGTCTCCTGACCTTAACCCAATTGAAAACTTGTGGAAGGAGCTCAAGAATAAAGTCCACATGAGACACCCAAAGAACCTAGATAACTTGGAGAAGATCTGCATGGAGGAGTGGGCCAAGATAACTCCACAGACCTGTGCCGGTCTGATCAGGTCTTATAAAAGACGATTATTAGCTGTAATTGCAAACAAGGGTTATTCCACAAAATATTAAACATAGGGGTTGAATAATAATTGACCCACACTTTTATGTTTAAAATTTAATAAAATTCAACTGAGCAACATAACTTTTTGGTTTATAAGATTTATGCTTCTGTTCATAAAACCTACTCTCGTTTGCAGTTTGAAGGCTCTAACTTATTTGCATCTTATCAAACCAGCTAAATCTGCAGGGGGTTGAATACTACTTGTAGGCACTGTATCTTCTTTCGCTCAATCTTGCACTCAAGCTCTGTTATATTGTGCATAGAGAGCAAAAATCACATCCCAACACAGTCCACACAACATGCTGCCACCACTCATCAAACACACGGGGCAATGAGTCCTGGAAATACATATTACTGTCCAACAGTCAAAAGGCACTTTCTGAAAGGCTAAGGATTCTTTAGAACATACAAGGACTAAACTTATTAAAGTTTTAAGCTTTAATATAACAAATACAGTGTTTACAAGAAAAGGTATCAAAAGATAAAAATAGAGCGGCACACAAATAAGCAAAACGATTATAAAAACAAAAATGGAGAAATAACAGAAGTACCTAAACATTTCCATCTAAAGTTATTCTTCTGCTCCCTTGAGGGTAGGAGAAAGGGTTTATGGATCACATTCAGCTCAGGCTGCTCTCCACATGCAAACAACTTTCCATTGTGTGACCCATCTCTTATATGCCTGGTACGGGGCTCAAGTTTCTAGAACAGCCTAGTTTATATTATTGAAATCGCAGGTCTGTAACTGGACCATGGGCTAATTAAGAGTGAGCACATTGCATATTAAATAATACCTTGTTTCTTTACTCCCCCCCCTATAGTAAATAAGAAATGTCCAGCCTGGCCACAAGGGTCCATCTGCCCAAGCTCTGAAGCTCAGGCTGAGGTGTCAGGAGTGACACCCATTGTAGTTTCAGGGAAACCCCCCCTTGCTTCTGAGTTCCTGTAATAGAAGTACTTAGATGTTATCACCCTTTGTGTAGTGTCAATCATGTGAATAACTAAATTAATCTAATGTTATTCTACTGATGTTATAATTTAGTAGATACCAAGGTATCATTTTATTTGGCTTCCTATGACCAGCATGCCCATATAGACGGCTTAGGAAGGTTGTCCCTACCGACAGATTCACTTTAATCCTTTTGCAATGTTGTAGTTACAAATTCATGCCTAAATACTCAAAATTGTCTCTTCAGAGGACTAGAACTCTAGTGCCACCTATTGGAAGTTGCAATCCTAAAAGTCTAGATTGAGCCTTGCCACATGACTTAGGATAAAAGCCAAACTAGAATCTCAATTTTCAGACTTTGTGTTTCAGGGTACTGCCCCTCACCAGTGCAAAGTGTGAGATCTGGTTTGGCTGGGTGGGACCAGGATCCAAGGGGTAACGTTTCTCTTTGTGGAGACACCGATTCCAATAGGGCTGTCGGAGTCGTGGAGTCGGAGTTGGAGTCGATATAAAATGGACCGATTCCGACTCCTAAAATATATAATAAATTGGGTACAGTAGTTCAATGCAGTTTGTGGGGAATATTTTTTTCATAAGAATTTGGGAAAGTTATGAAATGTCCTATAAATGTCTGTCCTATTCCTGAGCTAAGGGTCTAGACTTTTAGCTGAGAAAAATGTGTCCTACTGTAAATTTATCACTTAAACATGAGCCATGTATGAGGGAGTCGGAGTCGTGGATTCGGAGTCGGTGTCATGGAAATGAAGGAGTCGGAGTCGAAGGTTTGACTTACCGACTCCACAGCCCTGCATGTTAAGCCTGACATGCCAAGGTGAGGAGACTTTTAAGCCTTGCAATGCTCCTCTGGGAAATTAAATATGCAAATTGTCTCTTCAGAGAGGAAGAGGACTAGAACTCTAGTGCCACCTATCGTTGAAGAGACAATTTTCATATTTAATTTCCCAGAGGAGCATTGCAAGGCTTAATAGTCTCCTCACCTTGGCATATCAGTCTTGACATGTCACTCTCCGCAAGGAGAAACGTTGCCAAAATACTGAAAGTGATGTTGGCCTTTGCTCTTTCTTCTGAAGTCTCATGTGCAGCTGAAGGGACTGAACGCTGTCAGTAATAGTCCAGTTGAAGTGGAATCACCTGGCCTGTAATGTATTCAGAGCTGGTTAGTGCTATTACTTGTCTATATACAGTAGGCTGCCATTACTTGTGATACGCAGCTTCTGTATCTCATCAGATTTAGGATACATTTGGGCAATCTGTGCTGAAAGCCCATGTCATTCCCATAGTGTCTTGGAGAGTCCTGCATTAAACTCTATAGACGGCTTGGTTGGGTTCAGTGAAAAGTTTCCATATTTCTGAAGTATTTATCATTGTGTTTGGGAAAGTGGAAAATGGTTTCAGGAAAGCAGTATTTCATACAGCAAAGTAGGTGTGATTTCCCACATTCCAAAAATTATATGGTGACTGCTTTCCGCTTGTTTTTCCACATCAAACATTTATTAGGGAAGGTTACATTATGCAGATAGACGCTCCATAATCCAGCTAGAAAATAACCTTCACATTCCCTTACAGGTAGCAAACATATCACAGATGACTGATCGAAAGCCAACAGGATCCTGCTTTGTAGTAAATTTATAAATGGGATAAATAAGAAAACTTTCCTGCCGGTGCACAGGAGTTTGATATTAGACAGATGGCATGTTTTGACAGAAATGTGCTCTTGGCTATTTTATGAAATTCTCGGTTCTTGAGCAAATAAGGTAAGTATAGTGTATAGGCATCTGGCAGACATCAGGCT
This sequence comes from Phyllobates terribilis, assembly GCF_046119375.1. NCBI lineage: Eukaryota > Metazoa > Chordata > Amphibia > Anura > Dendrobatidae > Phyllobates > Phyllobates terribilis. The sequence continues at coordinate 149,330,336 of NW_027362764.1, read as the reverse complement.
TATGCATATCTATAGGGACAAGCAACTGTGGATATCTAGTCCTCATGGACAATGATTTGTTCCATCTAAGATGCTAGTCTACCTGTTAGCAGCTTTGGCTCATAGAGAGGTGTCCCGAGTATCCATACTTGTGCTGTACTTCGGAGTTATGGGCTGCTTTACACAGACTATGCAGGTCTGCCCCTGTCCAACTCATGAAATGTAATACCTATTATCACATCGGTAGTCTGCAGAATATTTATGTGTTCAAGCAGCAGTTTTTCCTCCAGAGCTTCTTTCGAGATTGCAACTATATCAGCTATTGGAGCGTTCTGGCGACCCAGCTGTGTACAAGTTCTCAAAGTTGTTCCTTCCCTTGCTCATAGTCTATCTTTAGTACGGTATATACTGTGCTCCCAAAGTCCTGCTGCTGTATACACCAGACTTTGCTGATGCTTGTATTTTGGTGGTTTCTGCATTACTCTCGAATTTCTTCATTATATGAAGACAGGGCTGTATTATTATTTTATTCCATCTTACTCCGGAAAAGTTGGGTCCTTTCTGTCTATATTTTTCAGCTCCCTCATTCTGAATGTGTGTCTCAGGCTGCGTGCCCACTATGCGTTTTTCAAGCGTTTTTGCCGCGGAATTTCCGCAGCGAAAACGCTTAAAAAACGCTTGGTAATACGTGCCCCATGGCCCCCAATGATAATCCACATGTGCTGTGCACATGCTGCGGAAATTTCTGCTGCGGATTATCATTGCGGAAAAATACGCAGCATGTCCATTAATTTTGCAGACACGCAGCGTAATTGCTGCCATTGACTTGCATTGAAACACATAATATCCGTGTCAGTACATTTGTATACACGGATATTATGCGTTTCTATGTGCGGATGGTACCCGGGTTTGGAGAAGATGAGACTCTCCTCCAGACCCAGGCACCATAGAACCTGTTAAAAAAAGAATTTAAAATAAAAAATAAAGATTATACTTACCTTCCGATGTCCTCCAGGTGTTTTCTCCCCTCCGTCTGGTCTGCTGTATGGGTCGCGGTGTTGTGAAGGACCTACCATGACGTCATTGAGTCATGTGACCTGACACATGACTCAATGATGTCACCGCAGGTTCTTCACACCACCGCGAGCCGCAATAGACACTAGACGGAGCAGAGAAAACACAGGGAGGACATCGGAAGGTAAGTATAAAATTTATTTTTTATTTTTTACCATTCTTATTCTTTTTTTTTAACTAACTTGGTCACACTACTATAAATCCATGCCGGTTGCATGGATTTATATAGTGTGACCAAGTTGTCAAGCACTTTTCCAAGTGATGCTAAAATCGCTTGGAAAAGCGCTTGATAACCCGCATGCAGAAATGCATGCAAAAACGCTTGACAAATGCTTCTACCTGGCAGGAAAAACGCATGTAAAATCCGCATGCAATTTTCCTGCCAGGGAGAAGCGGAAAAAATATGCAGCATTTCTGCGTCGTGGGCACTTAGCATTATGCTTCTGGGTTCAAACCCTTGCGCCTGTGCTTTGTGCTTGGCTTTTCTATCCGCTGAGCCACAGCAGTTACACCTTTTCCCCAGGTGTTTATTGTTTGTTATCCTTGCTGCAATCTTTTAAGGTTAACAGGTGTTTTCATTCATTCATTTGTCTCCCCAATCACCTTTTTGGGTGCGGCTATGCAGTATATACTTTCCCCTTGCTGGTATTTCCTGCTGGTGATATTCTCATTTGGATGTCCAGCAATACTGCCGTTGTTTATTCCAGTCACTGAAAGACCAGCTAGGGTTTATCTCTCCTGATTATGCTTTTAAACCTGTTTTGTTTCTTGTTTAGGAAGTAGACAGCATACTCTCTAGCAGTACGTACCTTATCTTTTAATTTTGTATTTCGTGGTCTCACTCTGGGATCTCTTTCTGTCTCAGTACTACTTCCCTTCTGTAGGTAAATTGTACTCTGCTCTGCCCTCCAGTTCTTTAGGAGGAACATGAACCGGCGAAGGCCTTTCAGGCAGCATAAGTCCGAGCTGCCATTGTTTAGTCTGTTGTTAGGGCTATTCCAGCCCATGTAGGATCGAGTAGGGACTGCAGGTCAGATTCCCAAGAACTGGGTCGGGTGCAGTTTTTTTTAGTGTTTTACCTATTTTCCCTTGTGAGTTGTTACTTAATCATCACAGTGTTTATGGGGTCAAAATAAGATCAGTGGGGTCTGACACCCAGTTACCCCACCGATCAGTTGTTATCACCTCCAGCAGCGGCCGAATGTAATCACATAACTGAGCCAAAGGAGTTGTCCACTAATTTTATATTGACATATTCGTACAATAGGATGTTAGTATAAGTCTATGTTCACACATCATGTTTTTTTCAGCGTATTTTACTGCAGATTTTTATGCAGATTTTCAGCTGCCTTTTGCAGTACCAGCAAAGTCTATGAGATTCCAGAATTTTTAGTTCACACAACATGTTTTTTTTTTGTTCAGGATTTTGTGCCTTTCATGTTTTTTTGGAAAATAGAGCATGTCACTTCTTTCAGCGTTTTTTCACCCATAGGAAATAATGGGTGGTAAAGAAAACGCTGAAAAAACGCACCAAAAACGCAGGTAACTTTTTTTCAGCGTTTTTTGTGCATTAACCAGAATGAGCTTTTTTTTTTTCCACTGAACTTTGTGTGCATGCATAACAGAGACAAAAGGACAGTGAAAAAAAAACGGTGAATAAACAAACCAAAAACGCACCTGCAAAAAAGCAAGAAAACTGCAACAAAAATCCTGAACAACCTCCTGGCAAGAGATCAGGTTTTGCTGCACAAAATGAACGCAAAAAAACCCATGATTTGTGAACATAGCCTAAGAGGGTCTGGCACCGCAACTCCTTACACTGTGTAGTTGCTACTCCTGGGTACTGCAGAACAGCTTCTATTTTAAAAGGAGCTAATCTGAAATACCTGGGAACAGCCACTGAACAGTGAAAGGAGCTGTGGTGCCAGACCCTCTTATACTAACATCCTATCCTACAAATACGTCATCAATATTAAAGTAGTGGACAACTCCTTTAATGGGAAAAATTGCGCAGCCGTTGGTGTTCTGTTAGTGCATTGGTGCCCATTATATGATGGATTCTGCACTTATTTTTTGTTTTTTACTTCTATGATGTAGCAAAAAAGCTGGAAACGACAACAGATGTGAACTTCAGAGCGACACGTGTGATACTGTTAGCTTTGCAGTGCACTGGAAATTTGCTTGACACTAATGTGTGAACACCATTATAAGACTTCCATTATACAGGGAAATGAAGTTATTATCACTAGTAAGATAAGGCTGTAACAAATTTGATAATAGTTTTTTTATTGTCTTTTTAAAACCATGGCCATGTTAGAGAAACCAGCGTCTGATGCCCCTGATTCTCCAGCACACCTTGCTTCTTTTTCCTCATCTCAGGTTGGCATCTTCTGTATTTTGCTCTTCAATAGAAACACAATGGGACCCTAAATGAACAACTGAACAAGCCTTTTCTAGTGCCACATTCATACTATTGGCAGTGAAATCTTTATTGTCAATGTGCCAATATTAATAAATACCACAAGCATTAGATCCACATTCCTGTGAAAGGAAAGAGACAAGTCTGCTTTAGAGTTTTATAGTTGTGACATGTAGAAGTAGTGCTGTTGCTTCCAAAGCATCCAGCAACTGTTACAAATAACACAAGCACAGGAGACAGGAAGTGTTGTGCTTCAGAAGCATCCAGAAACTAGAGGGGTTAACACAGTCACAGAAGACAGGGAGTGTTTTAGCAGAGCCTCAGGGGGATTGTGACTGAAGCCGAAGAGAAAGGTGAAGAGAAGAGAAAGGTGGTGTGTTATCTGGATCTCACAGAAGGCAATTGAACAGGATTCAGATCAGGAGAGAAAAGAAACATAGGTCAGATAAACTCCCTGAACTAACAGTGCAGAGTATTATCGGGCAGGAAGATAAGGACTGGAAGAAATTGTGTCACAGGGATCATCTCCCTCATCAAACCCTCTCCCCCTCCATCTCCATGCAGAATAAAGAATGCTATGTACTATTGTGTCCTTGTGAAGGAAAAGCCGGTGGTTGTGTATGCATAGAAGTGTGCTGCTAAGAGATCTAATCTATGCTGAATTATGCTACTGAAGAGACTGTAATACTGTGCCTTGTGAAAAAACTACTGTATTGTTACTGGAGCCGGTTGCTCAAGAAACTCAGACTGTACTGTAATGAAGATTGTTGCTGTAATATCCCTGAATTGCACTGGCAGTGCTTCAGATTAAATTCCACTGTTAAACTGTTGAAAAATACTTGTCAGATGTGTCTGGTCAGCAATTGAGTCTATTGTGTGCTTGAGAGAAGCTGCAGCCTATGGTCGCCCTGAGTAACGGTTTCCCCAAGATTCCAAAGAATTCATGAAACCCATCTCACCCTATCTGAACCTAGCGGCGTGCGTGTAACATAGTATTTCCTTAGCATTCATTTTTTAATGTTATACTTTACCATTGTACATCTATTATGTCACATATTAACATGTTGATATAATGTTGGTGTAAAATGTGGTCATTAGCATCAGAAAATACAGAAAAAAAATCAGTAATTTGCTGGCACCGCTCGCTCCTTCCCGGCCACTGTGCTTAGGGCGCGCGCGCGCGCCCTCCCTCCCTCTTAAAGGGGCCGCGCGCGCCGTCCTAAGGAGTCCCCGGCCAATGGCCGGAGGACTTTACCATATATAAGGCACCTCCTCCAAAATGGAGGTGCCCGAGCAATGTTGTTGCACCGTTCTACTCTGCTTCAGCCCTCAGGTCCCGTTGCCAGTTACCTGCCAGTTACCTGCCAGATTCCTGCCAGCTTGCTGTCCTAATCCTGCCTGATTTCCTGTTCCCTGCCTGCCTGCCTGAGGTCCGACGGTCTGCCTTACAACTCCGGTCAGTCTGTCTAAGGACCAACTTGCCCGCTCACCTGGGAGCGCACATCAGCTACCTGCCTGCTTGCCTGAGGTCCGACGGTCTGCCTTACAACTCCGGTCAGTCTGTCTATGGACCAGCTTGCCTGCTCACCTGGGAGCGCTTCTCCGCTACCTGCCTGCTTGCCTGCCCGGAGGCTCCGCTGTCACGTGCTGTGACCACCAGCTATTCCAGACTCTTGCCCGCTCACCTGGGAGCGCTTCTCCGCTACCTGCCTGCTTGCCTGCCCGGAGGCTCCGCTGTCACGTGCTGTGACCACCAGCTATTCCAGACTCTTGCCCGCTCACCTGGGAGCGCTTCTCCGCTACCTGCCTGCTTGCCTGCCCGGGGGTTCCGCTGTCACGTGCTGGGACCACCAGCTATTCCAGAGACTCTTGCCCGCTCACCTGGGAGCGCTTCTCCGCTACCTGCCTGCTTGCCTACCTGGAGGCTCCGCCGTCACGTGCTGTGACCACCTGCTATTCCAGAGACTCTCGCTTGCTCACCTGGGAGCACACATCCTCCATCTGCCTTGCTAGCCTACCTGGAGGTTCAGCCATCACAGGTCGTACCTACCCTTTACCTAGAGACTGCCCCGGTCACTTGCCGTGACCTCCAGCCCGTTCTTCCAGAGACTGCCCCGGTCACTTGCCGTGACCTCCAGCCCGTTCTTCCAGAGACTGCCCTGATCACTTGCCGTGACCTCCTGCCCGTACACCCAGAGACTGTCCCGGTCACCTGCTGTGACTGCCTGCCTGGTCGCCACCCGCTCCCTTACAAGGACCGCTCCCTTGTATAGTAGCCCAGAGGTTCCGCCTCCCAGACCCGTTACAGTTTGCTCGGGCCATGGAACCCGGTGGCACCCAAGCTCCCTCGCTCTCGGACCTGTGTCATGAACTGTCCCGTCAAAGGTCCCAACAGGAGTCCATCCTGGGTCACCTGCGGAATGTCAATACTCGCCTGGACACTCTGACTGTTCCACCAACAACCTCCGCCAGTGCCATGTCTCGCAATCCGGCAGCTCCGCTGTCCACTAACACCATGATATCCTACCCCGGACCTCGGCTTTCTGCACCTCCTCGCTTCGGAGGCGACTCAGCCCAGGCTCGGGGCTTCATAAATCAGTGCACCCTGCACTTTGAACTATTGTCCCACCAGTTTAACTCCGACCGAGCCAAAATTGCATTCATCATGTCCCATCTCACCGGGGAGGCCCTGGCCTGGCTAAATCCTCTATGGGAGAGAGGAGACCCCCTGGTGTCCAACTTGCCTGCTTTTCTCACGGCTTTCCGGAAAGTCTTCGACGAACCCGGACGGAAGACCTCATCCGCATCATCGTTGCTACGCCTCCGTCAGGAAAGTCTCACCGTGGGCCAATATGCCATACGGTTCCGTACCCTTGCCTCGGAGCTGGCCTGGGATAACGACGCTCTGGTTTCCGTCTTCTGGGAGGGTCTGTCCGGCCGTATTAAAGATGAACTTGCCGGTCGGGACATTCCTACCACTCTCGATGACTTAATAACTCTTGCCACCCGGATTGACCTACGGTTCCAGGAGCGTGCCAGAGAGGTCACCCGTGAGAGGAGGTTACCACGTCTAGCTCCTACTTTTCAGAAACCCGTCACTCCTTCTGTCTCTAACCAGGTACACCCTCCTGAGCCTATGCAGGTCGACCAGACCAAGATGGTCAAGACCCGTCAGGACTTACGCCGTGCCGAGGGGACCTGCTTCTACTGTGGCAGTAAGGAGCACCGGATCCGTGCCTGCCCGGAGAGGTCGGGAAACGCCTGTGTCTAGGTTCGCTCAGAGAGGTCCACCTAGACAAGAATAAATCCTCTCCATCCCTGCTGTTGTCAGTTTCAATCGTCTACGGGGAGAACCGTTATTTCGAACTAGCCCAACTGGACTCTGGAGCAGCCGGGAATCTTATTTCACAGTCCCTGGTAGAGAAATACCGCATCCCCACCAAACCTCTGGCTGTACCCTTGTCTGTTGCTGCCGTGGATGGGGGGCTCTTACCACGCCCCATCCAACTCATCACCGAATCCATTACTCTGCAGGTGGGAATGCTGCATTCTGAAAGTATCTCCTTCCATGTTCTGCCTGGACTCTCTCACGCCCTCTTGCTAGGCTTACCTTGGCTCCAGAAACATGCACCCGTTCTTGACTGGCAGACCGGAGAAGTCCTTCGCTGGGGACAGGGCTGCCATAAGACCTGTCTGGTTCCCGTTCATCCCGTCCGTCCTTCTCCTACCCCAGCTAATCTACCTGGACTTCCGATTCCTTATTGGTCTTATGCTGATGTCTTTAATAAAAAGGAGGCAGAGACACTACCCCCTCATAGACCATACGACTGCCCTATCGACCTGTTACCTGGTACTTCTCCTCCCCGTGGGCGTATTTATCCATTATCCGCTGCTGAGACCCGGTCGATGTCCGAATATATTGAGGAGAATCTGGCCAGGGGATTCATCCGGAAATCTACCTCCCCGGCGGGAGCAGGCTTCTTTTTCGTCAAAAAGAAGGACGGCTCTCTCCGTCCCTGTATAGACTATAGAGGCCTTAACCAGATCACGGTGAAGAATAAGTACCCCCTTCCGCTCATTCCGGAGTTATTTGATCGTCTGAGGGGGGCTAGAATCTTCACCAAACTGGACCTCCGTGGGGCGTACAACCTGGTTCGTATCCGTCAGGGGGATGAATGGAAGACGGCATTCAACACCCGGGACGGCCACTATGAATATCTGGTAATGCCCTTTGGCCTCTGTAACGCTCCTGCCGTCTTTCAAGAGTTGGTCAATGACATCTTCCGGGACCTTCTCTACTCCTGCGTAGTGGTGTACCTGGACGACATCTTGGTCTTCTCTCCGGATCTCCAGACTCACCGGAGGGATGTTCGTCAGGTCCTGCTCAGGCTCAGGCAGAACCATCTCTACGCTAAATATGAGAAGTGCCTCTTTGAGCAGACCTCGCTTCCGTTTCTGGGCTACATTATCTCTCAGACCGGCCTACAAATGGATCCTGAGAAACTGTCTGCCATCGAGAAATGGCCCCGACCAGAGGGGTTGAAGGCTATTCAACGGTTCCTGGGCTTCGCCAACTCCGGTTTCTGCTGAGGACGAGTTTGAGGTAGAGAACATTCTTGCCACCAAAAGGGTAAGAGGAAAGACCTTTTTTCTGGTAGATTGGAAGGGGTTTGGTCCTGAGGAGAGAACGTGGGAGCCCCGGGAGAACATCCATGCCCCTCTCATCCTAGCTAAATTTCTATCTGGCCTAAAAAAGGGGGGGCCTAAAGGGGGGGGGTACTGTAGTGCCGGCGTCCCTGCCCTCTGCTAGGCAGGGACGCTGTTCCCCTCACCGCTCTGCTCCATGCCCGGTGTCCCTCTCCCGCTCTGCTGGCAGCGCGCGCTCCTTCCCGGCCACTGTGCTTAGGGCGCGCGCGCGCGCCCTCCCTCTTAAAGGGGCCGCGCGCGCCGTCCTAAGGAGTCCCCGGCCAATGGCCGGAGGACTTTACCATATATAAGGCACCTCCTCCAAAATGGAGGTGCCCGAGCAATGTTGTTGCACCGTTCTACTCTGCTTCAGCCCTCAGGTCCCGTTGCCAGTTACCTGCCAGTTACCTGCCAGATTCCTGCCAGCTTGCTGTCCTAATCCTGCCTGATTTCCTGTTCCCTGCCTGCCTGCCTGAGGTCCGACGGTCTGCCTTACAACTCCGGTCAGTCTGTCTAAGGACCAACTTGCCCGCTCACCTGGGAGCGCACATCAGCTACCTGCCTGCTTGCCTGAGGTCCGACGGTCTGCCTTACAACTCCGGTCAGTCTGTCTATGGACCAGCTTGCCCGCTCACCTGGGAGCGCTTCTCCGCTACCTGCCTGCTTGCCTGCCCGGAGGCTCCGCTGTCACGTGCTGTGACCACCAGCTATTCCAGACTCTTGCCCGCTCACCTGGGAGCGCTTCTCCGCTACCTGCCTGCTTGCCTGCCCGGAGGCTCCGCTGTCACGTGCTGTGACCACCAGCTATTCCAGACTCTTGCCCGCTCACCTGGGAGCGCTTCTCCGCTACCTGCCTGCTTGCCTGCCCGGGGGTTCCGCTGTCACGTGCTGGGACCACCAGCTATTCCAGAGACTCTTGCCCGCTCACCTGGGAGCGCTTCTCCGCTACCTGCCTGCTTGCCTACCTGGAGGCTCCGCCGTCACGTGCTGTGACCACCTGCTATTCCAGAGACTCTCGCTTGCTCACCTGGGAGCACACATCCTCCATCTGCCTTGCTAGCCTACCTGGAGGTTCAGCCATCACAGGTCGTACCTACCCTTTACCTAGAGACTGCCCCGGTCACTTGCCGTGACCTCCAGCCCGTTCTTCCAGAGACTGCCCCGGTCACTTGCCGTGACCTCCAGCCCGTTCTTCCAGAGACTGCCCTGATCACTTGCCGTGACCTCCTGCCCGTACACCCAGAGACTGTCCCGGTCACCTGCTGTGACTGCCTGCCTGGTCGCCACCCGCTCCCTTACAAGGACCGCTCCCTTGTATAGTAGCCCAGAGGTTCCGCCTCCCAGACCCGTTACACACTCAATAACAGCTACACCAATAGTCAAGAGTAATGGTGCTTTAAGAAAAAAAATGAGGCAGTAGTTTGTATTAATCTAAGATATAGAGTCATAGAATGTTAGAGTTGGAAGGGACCTCCAGGGTCATCGTGTCCACCCCCCTGTTCAATGCAGAAGTCACTAAATCATCTCAGACAGATGCCTGTCCAGCTCCCCAGTCCTCACTAATACAATTCGCTGATTGGTCGCGGCCGGACGCTGCCCGGGACCAATCAGCGATCTTGGCGCCACATTTAAACACTGCTGTGCTGATTGGTCGCGGACGCTGCCCACGACCAATCAGCGATCTTGGCGCCACATTTAAACACCACTGTGCTGATTGGTCGCGGTCGGGGGCCGCGAACAACCTGCAGTATTGGCGCCACATTTAAACACCGCTCTGCTCATTGGTCACGCCCAATCAGCATTATTGGCGCCAAATTGAAACACCGCTCTGCTAATTGGTCGCGACCGCCAGCCGTGACCAATCAGCGATATTGGCGCCAAATTTAAACACCACTCTGCTGATTGGTCGCGACCGCCGGCCGCGACCAATCAACATTATTGGTACCAAATTTAAACCCTGCTCTGCTGATTGGTCGTGACCGCCGGCCGCAACCAATCAGGACCAATCAGCTATATTGGCGCCAAATTTAAACACCCCTCTGCTAATTGGTCGCGTTCGCAGGCCGCGACCAATCAGCATTATTCGGGCCAAATTTAAACCCCGCTCTGCTGATTAGTCGCGACCGCCGGCCGTGACCAATCAACGATATTGGCGCAAAATTTAAACACCGCTTTGCTGATTGGTCGCGGTCGCGACTAATCAGCGATTTTGGCGCCAAATTTAAACACACTCTCCAGTCCTCACTAACACGGTACGCTGATTGGTCGCGGCCGCCGCCCGCGAGCAATCACCGGTGTTGCCGCCCAATTTAAACACCGCTTTGCTGATTGGTCGCGGCTGGCAACTGCGACCAATCGGCGCTTTTGGCGCCAAATATAAACACCGCTCTGCTAATTGCGCCCGGTCGGCCGCATGCATATTCTAGAATACCCGATGCGTTAGAATCGGGCCACCATCTAGTATCTAATATGTATCTTCTCCCTTTCAGTCTCATTGCATTGCTTCTCTTGTTTCCATGTGCAAATGAGAATAAAGCTGATCCCTCTACACTTTGACAGCCCTTCAGATATTTGTAGACATCAATTAAGTCTCCTCTGTCTTCTCTTTTGCAAGCTTTAAACACATCTTTCGTAGTAACAAATCCTTCTAGTTCCTTCTCTCATCCTGCAGTGTTGATCCAGATGCCGAAAAAAGCAACCAAATATGGCATAATCCAAAAATGGATATCAGAATTTACTGCGGTGAAATGTTAAAAATGGGCCAAAGCATATCAAATGTTTAGTATTATCATCCGTATTCAAATGAGGCGTTAGGTACTATAGGCGTGAACGAGCACTTAAAGGGTTTGTCCAGTCTTTTGATAAAAGTTTCAGTCATTCTATGTGCGTGTCCTGTCAGGATTCTCCAGTGTTGCCAGTGAGAACGGGCAGTCACATGACCGTGAGTAATAGTATGTGATTTGCATTACGTGTGGTCACATACCAACTAGACATTTTCAGACTTGCTCAATACAAGTAAATTGATTAAGGCCAGACACGTCTAGTCGCAGTGTGTGGCCAGAAGTATGCAAATCGCATACTTGCAGTCACATGACCGCCCACCCTTGCTATCAACACTGTAGAATCCTGACCGTGTGCGGTGTGAACACTATTAGGATCAAAAGACTGGACAGCCCCTTTAACAAGCCTCTGTCTTCCTAAGCTGTTTTCCCACCGAGCACCAACCTCTTTAACTTGATTGACAGAAGGTTAACAAGTGAAGAAACAAGCTCTGAAGGCAGAGAATTGTTGAAGGTGATGTCTGGGTAAAATTAAAGTTTTACCAGTCGTTTGATATGTTAAAAAATAACCAACAAAGCTATACTCGCCTATCGGGACCCAGAGCCGGACGTTCCATGGTTTGCATTTAGATCGGAAGTAGTCATCATTCAAAGTGGCAACAGGACCACTGGGTCCTATGATTGGCTATTGTGGTCAGGTGACTTCAGAAATGGTGCTCTGCTGCAGACCATTTTGCCCTGACAACTCCTTTAGGTGCTCTGTTGCCCAGAGCACTTAACGCCTCATTTGCATATGCATTAAAATTCTTATAATTCGGGAATACAATAACAGATAGAAGTTGTAAAGGTGTCGAGGGATTTACATTTCAAAGAGCTGCACGCCCATGTGATTATTACTGGTTCCTTTCAAGGTGCCTAAATTGTTAATGTTGATATGCAGTTAACTGTTCATTTTATCTATAATTTATATAGTATTAAAGAAGAGCTGTCTTTTTTGCCTTAAATATGTATTTTTTTCTTTGTTACCTGGTGATAAATGCTGCTGTTATCCTGAACCTCTTTTTCCTGAGTTACGTCCCCTCTTCCCCCTCTGGTCTTGTTATCCAAGTGAGTTTGGGCCTCAACTCTTTTTTATGGGAGTCTTCTTGCACACCACGCCCAGTTGGCTAACAAGACTAGATTTATATAGTGGGAAGAGGTGATCAAATCTCAGGAACAGAGAGGCGTGGGAACAAAAAATAAACAATGTTGGATTTGGAAGAACAGCGACATTAACACCTGGTTAATAAAAACATATTTATGGAAAGTGACAGATCCTCTTTAAAAAAAAATGTAATTCTGACTTCACCCACAACTTTTCAATATTAGTTGTTCAAAGTATGGCTAGAGTGACACCAGCGTCTTTTCTCCCATCCGAGATTATGCTAATCACACTCTGATCAGAGGGTCAGCATACTGTGATACAATTTTCTCGGATGAGAAGATGGCAAAAAAAAATTCTCCATTTTATCAGTCCGTGAAAATCAGACTGCATTCAGATGTCATCCGAGTGCGGTCCGATGTTTTCCATTGACTCATTGACATGCATGGCCGAGTGTGATCCGATAATCGGATCCAACTTGGACATGCTGCAATTTTTTCCTTATACCAAATCAGACATGCACGGCCTCATAGGATAACATTGGTCCAAGTGCAATTCAGTGTTTCGCACTTGGACCGAAAATACTGTCAAGTGCACAAGCCCTAAGACAAGATTATTTTAGTATTCTCTGAATTGACAATTTATATATTTGCTCTATTTATTAGGACACAACTTATCAGTCCTTTGATAAAACAAGTAATCTCAGTTTTGATGGATTAGTTGGGGCAGTTTTCACAGTCTCATCTCCTCCTGAACTACATTCACTTCAGCATTGTCTGATACATAAATCTGCTCACAACACTGCACTTTATTAAACAATGGAACCTACACAGTGTCTTTAGGGCATTAAATTAATTGTTACTTAGTATCCTAGAGGATGAAAGCCTTGTCTCTACAGTCAAGATGAGCTATTTGTTTGTTAGGTAGCATGATGGAGGACTTTACTGCAAAATATCACCAACTGCAAAACTATCGTTAAGGTCACGGCGCCACTATCAGTATTTCATCAGTATTTGGTATTTTTTCTCAGGAGTGGGAGTCAAAACCAGGAGTGGGTGATAAATGCAGAATTGGTGACTTGTTTCTATTATACCTTGTCTCTGATTATTCGTCACCTGGTTTTGGCTCCCACTCCTGAAACAAAATACTGACCAAATACTGACCAAATACTGATAGTGGGGCCATGGCCTTACAATAATAGTAGTAGCAACTTTTGTCTCCACTAGGCAGCGCTGTTTTATTGAAGTATAGTGCTATGAATATACTTAAAGTGCAGTGGTTCTTGTTCTGTGTCTGCCATCGCGGGCTGGACACTGTTTGCCCTTATAGGGGTATTCCCATCTCCAAGATCCTTTCCCAATATGTAGTAGGTGTAATAATAATAATATTAGCAAATATCTCCAATTAGAAATGTAGTATAGTATTTTTGATTTGCTATGTCTCTTTCCTCATGTGCAGGCATTGCAGGACCTTAGGTATCCATGGTTACAACCACAAGCAACTAGCTAACTGTCACTTTATCAGTGGACGTAACCATGGATACCTAAGGTCCTGCGATGCCTGCACATGAGGAAAGAAACATATCGAATAAAAAAATACTATACTACATTTCTAATTGGAGATATTTGCTATTATTAGTATTATTATTATTACACCTACTACATATTGAGAGATTGGAATACCCCTTTAAGCTTTGTAACCAACTGTGATCCACTGTAATTCAATGAAAATCAGCTCGACGTGTAATTAACAGGTTAGAAAAGAACTTTTAGAATCACATCAATAGCAGACCAATAATTTAGCAGTTTACTAAAATCAATCATAGCTTTTCTAAAAAGTCATGTGTGGGTAATTCTTTTAATTGGTAGGCAATGAGTTGTATATGTTGTTTTTTATATAAATGTTACATATGTCAAAAGCGCAGTATAACAATATGGTTATAACACAAAAATGGATCCAATTGTGCCATTTTTCTATTCATGATGTTCAAATTGCTTTATCTATGTCGGAACTTTAATTATCTAGTTTTCTTAAAGAGTATCTAAACTTTTTTTTATTATTATTCTTTGTCAGGGAACAGCCGGGGAATTCTACAGATATCCCCCTGCTGTTGCCAGATGATCACGAACTAACACTCCGCCGCTTCCAATCGTTAAAACAATTCACTGACGATTGATGGACGAGCCCACAGCTGCTTGCACTACTAGGCCAGATATTGGGGAGCTCACAGTGAGCGTATAGTATATGCACATCAGATTCCAATGCATGGAATATATATATATATATATATATATATATATATATATATATATATATATACAGTACAGACCAAAAGTTTGGACACACCTTCTCATTTAAAGATTTTTCTGTATTTTCATGACTTTGAAAATTGTACATTCACACTGAAGGCATCAAAACTATGAATTACCACATGTGGAATTATATACTTAACAAAAAAGTGTGAAACAACTGAAAATATGTCTTATATTCTAGGTTCTTCAAAGTAGCCACCTTTTGCTTTGATGACTGCTTTGCACACTCTTGGCATTCTCTTGATGAGCTTCAAGAGGTAGTCACCGGAAATGGTTTTCACTTCACAGGTGTGCCCTGTCAGGTTTAATAAGTGGGATTTCTTGCCTTATAAATGGGGCTGGGACCATCAGTTGTGTTGTGCAGAAGTCTGGTGGATACACAGCTGATAGTCCTACTGAATAGACTGTTAGAATTTGTATTATGGCAAGAAAAAAGCAGCTAAGTAAAGAAAAACGAGTGGCCATCATTACTTTAAGAAATGAAGGTCAGTCAGTGCGAAAAATTGGGAAAACTTTGAAAGTGTCCCCAAGTGCAGTTGCAAAAACCATCAAGCGCTACAAAGAAACTGTCTCACATGAGCACTGCCCCAGGAAAGGAAGACCAAGAGTCACCTCTGCTTCTGAGGATAAGTTTATCCGAGTCACCAGCCTCAGAAATCGCAGGTTAACAGCAGCTCAGATTAGAGACCAGATCAATGCCACACAGAGTTCTAGCAGCAGACACATCTCTTCAACAACTGTTAAGAGGAGACTTTGTGCAGCAGGCTTTCATGGTAAAATAGCTGCTAGAAAACCACTGCTAAGGACAGGCAACAAGCAGAAGAGACTTGTTTGGGCTAAAGAACACAAGGAATGGACATTAGACCAGTGGAAATCTGTGCTTTGGTCTGATGAGTCCAAATTTGAGATGTTTGGTTCCAACCACCGTGTCTTTGTGCGACGCAGAAAAGGTGAACGGATGGACTCTTCATGCCTGGTTCCCACCATGAAGCATGGAGGAGGAGGTGTGATGGTGTGGGTGTGCTTTGCTGGTGACACTGTTGGGGATTTATTCAAAATTGAAGGCATACTGAGCCAGCATGGCTAGCACAGTATCTTGCAGCGGCATGCTATTCTATCCGGTTTGTGTTTAGTTGGACCATCATTTATTTTTTAACAGGACAATGACCCCAAACACACCTCCAGGCTGTGTAAGGGCTATTTGACCAAGAAGGAGAGTGATGGGGTGCTACGCCAGATGACCTGGCCTCCACAGTCACCAGACCTGAACCCAATCGAGATGGTTTGGGGTGAGCTGGACCGCAGAGTGAAGGCAAAAGGGCCAATAAGTGCTAAGCATCTCTGGGAACTCCTTCAAGATTGTTGGAAGACCATTTCCGGTGACTACCTCTTGAAGCTCATCAAGAGAATGCCAAGAGTGTGCAAAGCAGTCATCAAAGCAAAAGGTGGCTACTTTGAAGAGCCTAGAATATAAGACATATTTTCAGTTGTTTCACACTTTTTTGTTAAGTATATACAGTGCCTACAAGTAGTATTCAACCCCCTGCAGATTTAGCTGGTTTGATAAGATGCAAATAAGTTAGAGCCTTCAAACTGCAAACGAGAGTAGGTTTTATGAACAGAAGCATAAATCTTACAAACCAAAAAGTTATGTTGCTCAGTTGAATTTTATTAAATTTTAAACATAAAAGTGTGGGTCAATTATTATTCAACCCCTATGTTTAATATTTTGTGGAATAACCCTTGTTTGCAATTACAGCTAATAATCGTCTTTTATAAGACCTGATCAGGCCGGCACAGGTCTGTGGAGTTATCTTGGCTCACTCCTCCATGCAGATCTTCTCCAAGTTATCTAGGTTCTTTGGGTGTCTCATGTGGACTTTATTCTTGAGCTCCTTCCACAAGTTTTCAATTGGGTTAAGGTCAGGAGACTGACTAGGCCACTCCAACACCTTGACTTTTTCCCTATTGAACCAGGCCTTGGTTTTCTTGGCTGTGTGCTTTGAGTCGTTGTCTTGTTGGAAGATGAAATTACGACCCATCTTAAGATCCTTGATGGAGGAGCGGAGGTTCTTGGCCAAAATCTCCAGGTAGGCCGTGCTATCCATCTTCCCATGGATGCGGACCAGATGGCCAGGCCCCTTGGCAGAGAAACAGCCCCACAGCATGATGCTGCCACCACCATGCTTGACTGTAGGGATGGTATTCTTGGGGTCGTATGCAGTGCCATCCAGTCTCCAAACGTCACGTGTGTGGTTGGCACCAAAGATCTCGATCTTGGTCTCATCAGACCATAGAACCTTGAACCAGTCTGTCTCAGAGTCCTCCAAGTGATCATGAACAAACTGTAGACGAGCCTTGACATGACGCTTTGAAAGTAAAGGTACCTTACGGGCTCGTCTGGAACGGAGACCATTGCGGTGGAGTACGTTACTTATGGTATTGACTGAAACCAATGTCCCCACTGCCATGAGATCTTCCCGGAGCTCCTTCCTTGTTGTCCTTGGGTTAGCCTTGACTCTTCGGACAAGCCTGGCCTCGGCACGGGAGGACACTTTCAAAGGCTGTCCTGGCCGTGGAAGGCTAACAGTAGTTCCATAAGCCTTCCACTTACGGATGATGCTCCCAACAGTGGAGACCGGTAGGCCAAACTCCTTGGAAAGGGTTTTGTACCCCTTGCCAGCCTTGTGACCCTCTACGATCTTGTCTCTGATGGCCTTGGAATGCTCCTTTGTCTTTCCCATGTTGACCATGTCTGAGTGCTGTTCACAAGTTTGGGGAGGGTCTTAAATAGTCAGAAAAGGCTGGCAAAAGAGATCTTTAATCCACACATGTGAAGCTCATTATTCTTGGTGCCTGAACTACTTCTTAATACTTTAGGGGGACCAAACAGAATTCTTGTGGTTTGAGGGGTTGAATAATAAATGACACTCTGAATTAACTTTTTACGTTTTAAAAAAACAAACAAAAAAAAAACAAAAACAAAATTTGCTGCAGTGCATTTCCCACTTCCAGGCTGATCTACAGTACAAATGTCACAATGCCAAGTTAATTCCGTATGTGTCAACCAGCTAAATCTGCAGGGGGTTGAATACTACTTGTAGGCACTGTAATTCCACATGTGGATGCCTTCAGTGTGAATGTACAATTTTCAAAGTCATGAAAATACAGAAAAATCTTTAAATGAGAAGGTGCGTCCAAACTTTTGGTCTGTACTGTATATACATATATATACAGTTGAAACCAGAAGTTTAAAATTACATACACTATATAAAAAGACATATATGCATGTTTTTCTCAATATCTGAATAGACCTTTCCCGTTTTAGGTCAGTTAGGATTGCCATCATTTTTAATATTAGCCAAATGCCAGAATAATGAGAGAGAGAGAATCTTTTAAGGCATTTTTATTACATACTGCAAAGTCAAAAGTTTACATACACTAAGATTACTATGCCTTTAAACTATTCTGGACTGCCCATATGATGATGTCATGTGTTTTGGAAGCTTCTGATAGGTTTTTTGGGAACAACTGAGTTAATTAGAGACACACCTGTGGATGTATTTTAATGCACACCTGAAACACACTGCTTCTTTGTGTAGCATCATGGGAAAGTCTAAAGAAATCAGCCAAGATATCAGGAAGAGAATTGTGGACTTGCACAAGTCTGGCTCATCCTTGGGTACAATTTGAAGGTACCTGAAGGTGCCTCGTTCATCTGTACAATTATACGCAAGTACAAACAAGATGGGAATGTCCAGCCATCATACAACTCAGGAAGGAGACGAGTTCTATGTCCCAGAGATGAACATGCTTTGGTCCGACATGTGCATATCAACCCAAGGGCAAAGGCTAAAGACCTTGTTAAGATGATGGCGGAAGCTGGTAAGATTGTGTCAATATCCACAGTGAAACGAGTACTGTATCAACATGGGCTGAAAGGCCACTCTGCCAGGAAGAAGCCATTACTCTAAAACAAACATAAAAAATCCAGATTAATGTTTACAAATGCACACAGTAACAAAGACCTTAATTTTTCGAGACAGGTCCTTTGGTCTGATGAAACTAAAAGTTTACTTTTTAGGCATAACGACCATCATTACATTTGGAGGGAAAAGGGAGAAGCTTGGAAGCCTAAGAACACCATCCCAACTGTGAAACACAGGGGTGGCAGCATCATGTTGTGGGGTTGTTTTGCTGCAGGAGGACAGGAGGGACTGGTGCACTTAACAAAATAGATGGCATCATGAGAAAAGATTATGTGGCAATACTGAAGCAACATCTCCAAGACTTCAGCCATGAAGTTAAAGCTTGGGCGGAAATGGGTCTTCCAAATGGACAATGACTCGAAGCATACTGCCAAAATGGTAACCAAGTGGCTTAAGGATAACAGAGTCAATGTTTTGGAGTGGCCATCACAAAGCCCTGATCTCAATCCTATTGAAAAAGTATGGGCAAAGCTGAAAAGGCAGGTGTGAGCAAGACAACCTACAAACCTGGATCAGTTACACCAGTTTTGTCAGGAGGAAGGGACATAAATTCTAACCAACTATTGTGAGAAGCTTGTGGAAGGATATCCCAAACGTTTGACCCAAGTCATTCAGTTTAACCCCTTAAGCCCCGCGGGTGGTTTGCACGTTAATGACCGGGCCAATTTTTACAATTCTGACCACTGTCACTTTATGAGGTAATTACTCTGGAACGCTTCAACGGATCCCCCTGATTCTGAGATTGTTTTTTCGTGACATATTGTACTTCATGATTGTGGAAAAATTTCTTCGATATCACTTGCGTTTATTTGTGAAAAAAACGGAAATTTGGCGAAAATTTTGAAAATTTTGCGATTTTCAAAATTTGAATTTTTAAGCCCTGAAATCAGAGCGATATGTCACACAAAAGAGTTAATAAATAACATTTCCCACATGTCTACTTTACATCAGCACAATTTTAGAACCAAAATTTTTTTTTGTTAGGGAGCTATAAGGGTTAAAAGTTGACCAGCGATTTCTCATTTTTCCAACAAAATTTATAAAACCATTTTTTTAGGGACCACATCACATTTGAAGTCACTTTGAGAGGTCTTTATGACAGAAAATACCCAAAAGTGACACCATTCTAAAAACTGCACCCCTCAAGGTGCTCAAAACCACATTCAAGAACTTTATTAACCCTTCAGGTGCTTCACAGGAATTTTTTGAATGTGGAAGAAAAAAATGAACATTTAACTTTTTTCACAAAAATGTTACTTTAGACCCAATTTTTTTTATTTTCACAGGGGTAACAAGAAAAAATGGACCCCAAAATTTGTTGTGCAATTTCCCCTGGGCACGCAGATACCCAATATTTGGGGAAGAAACACTGTTTGGGCGCACGGCAGGGCTCGGAAGGGAAGGAGCGCTATTTGACTTTTTGATTGTAAAATTTGCTTGAATAATTAGCGGACACCATGTTCTGTTTGGAGAGCCCCTGTGTGCCCAAACTTTGGAGCTCCCCCACAAGTGACCCCATTTTGGAAACTAGACCCCCCAAGGCACCTTTCTAGATGCATAGTGAGCACTTGGAACCCCCAGGTGCTTCACAAATTGATTCATAAAAATGAAAAAGTGAAAAAAAAAAACACTTTTTCATTTTTACGAATCAATTTGTGAAGCACCTAGGGGTTCCAAGTGCTCACTATGCATCTAGATAGGTGCCTTGGGGGGTCTAGTTTCCAAAATGGGGTCACTTGTGCGGGAGCTCCAATGTTTGGGCACACAGGGACTCTCTAAATTCAACATGGTATCCGCTAACAAATTGAATGGAAAATCGGCTCAAATTGTTAGCGGACACCACATTGCGTTTGGAGAGCCCCTCTGTGCCCAAACTTTGGAGCTCCCCCACAAGTGACCCCATTTTGGAAACTAGACCCCCCAAGGCACCTTTCTAGATGCATAGTGAGCACTTGGAACCCCCAGGTGCTTCACAAATTGATTCGTAAAAATGAAAAAGTGAAAAAAAAAACACTTTTTCATTTTTACGAATCAATTTGTGAAGCACCTAGGGGTTCCAAGTGCTCACTATGCATCTAGATAGGTGCCTTGGGGGGTCTAGTTTCCAAAATGGGGTCACTTGTGCGGGAGCTCCAATGTTTGGGCACACAGGGACTCTCTAAATGCAACATGGTATCCGCTAACAAATTGAATGGAAAATCGGCTCAAATTGTTAGCGGACACCACATTGCGTTTGGAGAGCCCCTCTGTCCCCAAACTTTGGAGCTCCCCCACAAGTGACCCCATTTTGGAAACTAGACCCCCCAAGGCACCTTTCTAGATGCATAGTGAGCACTTGGAACCCCCAGGTGCTTCACAAATTGATTCGTAAAAATGAAAAAGTGAAAAAAAAAACACTTTTTCATTTTTACGAATCAATTTGTGAAGCACCTAGGGGTTCCAAGTGCTCACTATGCATCTAGATAGGTGCCTTGGGGGGTCTAGTTTCCAAAATGGGGTCACTTGTGGGGGAGCTCCAATGTTTGGGCACACAGGGACTCTCCAAATGCAACATGATATTCGCTAACAATTTGAGCCGACAATTTGTTAGCGGATATCATGTTGCATTTGGAGAGTCCCTGTGTGCCCAAACATTGGAGCTCCCCCACAAGTGACCCCATTTTGGAAACTAGACCCCCCAAGGCACCTTTCTAGATGCATAGTGAGCACTTGGAACCCCAGGTGCTTCACAAATTGATTCATAAAAATGAAAAAGTGTTTTTTTTTTCACTTTTTCATTTTTACGAATCAATTTGTGAAGCACCTGGGGGTTCCAAGTGCTTACTATGCATCTAGATAGGTGCCTTGGGGGGTCTAGTTTCCAAAATGGGGTCACTTGTGGGGGAGCTCCAAAGTTTGGGCACAGAGGGGCTCTCCAAACGCAATGTGGTGTCCTCTAACAATTTGAGCCGATTTTCCATTCAATTTGTTAGCGGACACCATGTCGCGTTTGGAGAGCCCGTGATGTGCCTAAACAGTGGAGCTCCCCCACAAGTGTCCCCATTTTGGAAACTATACCCCTCAAGGATTTTATTAAGGTGTATAGTGAACATTTTGAACCCAGAGGTACGGCACAGAATTTGCTTACATTAGGTCATCATATTGAATAAGTTGTCATTATTCTTGAGCGCAAGTGCTCGCTACTTGAGTTTGCATCGGGTACTCAGGTATGCACCATGTACAGCGTGTGCTTGAGTGACATGCTCGAGTCCCTGCTCCGCATGTTTCACGGTTATTAGGCACCCAAAAAAAAACATGCGGGGATCGCTCGTGCATGGCAGGCAATCCCCGTAAAGTTTTTTGGCCGCGAAGCATATGGGGCAGAGACTCGAGCATGTCACTCAAATACCCACGATACTCAATGCATACCAGAGCACCAGATGCAAACTCAAGTAGCGAGCACTTGCTCTCAACACTAGTCACCATATCGTCATCTTTTTTTCTTACTTTTGAAAAAAATCCCAACCCCAGCCCTAGCCCTAGCACAACCCTAGCCCTAGCACAACCCTAGCCCTAGCACAACCCTAGCCCCAGCACAACCCTAGCCCCAGCACAACCCTAGCCCCAGCACAACCCTAGCCCCAGCACAACCCTAGCCCCAGCACAACCCTAGCCCCAAACCCAGCCCTAACCCCAGCACAACCCTAGCCCCAAACCCAGCCCTAACCCTAGCCCAATCCTAACCCAAGAGTTTATTTTTGACGCCGTTCCTTGTGCGGTATAAGTGATTAGACGACTTTATTCTTCGGGTCGGTGTGATTACAGCAATGCCAGAATCATATGGGGTTTTTATGACTGACAGCTGTCACACACTAAAAGACGCATTTTTTGTAAAATCTAGTTTTTGCATCGCCATATTTTGAGAGCTATAATTTTTCCAGATTTTGGCAGACAGTCATGTGACGGCTCGTTTTTTGCGGGATAACTTGACGTTGTTATTGGTGCCATTTTCAGGCACGTGACATTTTTTGATCGCTTTCTATTCCGATTTTTGGGAGGCAGAATAAACAAAAACCAACAATTCAGGAATTGTTTTTTTTTTTTTTTTTTATTCTGTTCCGCGTGTGGTAAAATTGATGAGGTAGCTTTATTCTTCGGGTCAGTACGTTTACAGCGGTACCACATTTGTATAATTTTTCTATGTTTTGGCGCTTATACACAATAAAAGCTATTTTATAGAAAAAAATATTTTTTAGCATCGCTTTATTCTGAGAGCTGAAACTTTTTTATTTTTCGGCTGATGGAGCTGTATGGCGGCTTGTTTTTTGTGGGACGAGATGACGTTTTCAGCGGTATCATTTTTATTTATATGCGTCTTTTTGATCGCGTGTTATTCCACTTTTTGTTTGGCAGTATGGTGATAAAGCATTGTTTTTTGCTGCGTTTTTTTTTTTTTTTTTTTACCGTGTTCACTGAAGGGGTTAACTAGTGGGACAGTTTTATAGGTCAGGCTGTTCCGGACGCGGCGATACCAAATATGTGTACTTTTATTGTTTTTTTTTTTATTTTTTTTATAATAATATTTATTGATGGGTACATTATATTTTTATTTTTGGTGTATTATTTTTTTTATTTTTTTATAATATTTTTGCACTTTTTTTTTTCCACTTTCAGACAGTTTGTACACCTTATTACTTTGTCCCACTCTGGGACTTTCACTTTTTTTTTTCTGATCGCCTGCATGGCATAGGAATGGAGCACCATCCCTATGCCATGCAGGCTGTCAGAAGTGCACAGTGTTAAGATTGCTTGGAGATGCACTGCGCATGTCCAAGCAATCTTCCTGCTCTCTGGTGACCCGGATGTTGTCATGACGACATCGGGTCGTCATGGCAACACCCGGGAAGCCGCTGCAGTCTGCGCTGGAAGCCGGAAGAGGAGGTGAGTATCGGCGATCACCTCCCCTTGCCCCCGCAATGCCGCGATCGATTTCGATCGACTTCGATCGCAGCATAGCGGGGGTTAATGTGCTGGGAGCGGTGCAGGACCGCTCCCTGCACATAGTACCGGGTGTCAGCTGTGACAATCAGCTGACACCCGGCGGCGATCGCGCCCGCACAGCCTGTGTGCGCGCGCGATCGCCATGACGTACTAATACGGGTCTGGCTCTTAAGTCCCAGGGCACAGACGCGTATTAGTACGTCAAATGTTATTAAGGGGTTAAGGACAATGGTACCAAATACTAATGAAATGTATGTAAACTTTTTGACTTTGCAGTAAGTAATAAAAAATGCCTTAAAACATTCTCTCTCATTATTCTGTCATTTGGCAAGTATTAAAAATTATGGTAATCCTAATTGACCTAAAATGGGAAAGACTTATTCTGATTTCATGTCAGATATTGAGAAAAACATGCATATGTGTCTTTTTATATACACACGTGGTCAAAATTGTTGGTACCCCTCGTTTAATGAAAGAAAAACCCACAATGGTCACAGAAATAACTTGAATCTGACAAAAGTAATAATAAATTAAAAATCTATTAAAATGAACAAATGAAAGTCAGACATTGCTTTTCAACCCTGCTTCCACAGAATTTTTAAAAAAAATAAACTCATTAAATAGGCCTGGACAGAAATGAAGGTACCCCTGAAAATAATGTGACAAAAGGGGCATGTTAAATGAAGTTGTGCCAACTAATTAGCATCACAGGTGTCTACAATCTTGTAATCAGTCAGTGGGCCTGTATATAGGGCTACAGATACTCACTGTGCTATTTGGTGACATGGTGTGTACCACACTCAACATGGACCAGAGGAAGCAAAGGAAAGAGTTGTCTCAGGAGATTAGAAAGAAAATTATAGACAAGCATGTTAAAGGTAAAGGTTATAAGACCATCTCCAAGCAGCTTGATGTTCCTGTGACTATAGTTGCACATATTATTAAGAAATGTAAGATCCATGGGACTGTAGCCAACCTCCCTGGACGTGGCCACAGAAGGAAAATTTATGACAAATCAATGAGACGGATAATACGAATGGTAACAAAAGAGCCCAGGATAACTTCTAAAGAGATTAAAGGTGAACTTCAAGCTCAAGGAACATCAGTGTCAGATCACACCATCCGTCGTTGTTTGATCCAAAGTTAACTTCATAGTAGACGACCAAGGAGAACACCATTTTTGAAAAAAAATCCTAAAAAAGCCAGACTGGAATTTGCCAAACTACATGTTGACAAGCCACAAAGCCTCTGGGAGAATGTCCTATGGACAGATGAGACGAAAATGGAAGTTTTTGGCAAGGCACATCAGCTCTATATTCACAGACGGAAAAATGAAGCATTATCAAGAAAATAACACTGTCCTTACTGTGAAACATGGAGGAGGCTCTTTTATGTTCTGGAGCTGCTTTGCTGCATCTGGCACAGGGTGTCTTGAATCTGTGCAGGGTACAAAGGAATCTCAAGACTATCAAGGGATTCTAGAGAGAAATGTGCTGCCCAGTGTCAGACAGCTTGGTCTCAGTCGCAGGTCATGGGTCTTGCAACGATAATGACCCAAAACACACAGCTACAAACACCCAAGAATGGCTAAGAGGAAAACATTGGACTATTCTGAAGTGGCCTTCTATGAGACCTGACCTAAATCCTATTGAGCATCTTTGGAAAGAGCTGAAACATGCCGTCTGGAAAAGGCAACCTTCAAACACAAGAAAACTGGAGCAGTTTGCTCATGAGGAGTGGGCCAAAATACCTGTTGAGAGGTGCAGAAGTGTCATTGACAGTTACAGGAATCGTCTGATTATAGTGATTGCCTCAAAAGGTTGTTCAACAAAATATTAAGTTAAGGGTACCATCATTTCTGTCCAGGCCTATTTCATGAGTTTAATTTTTTTTTAAATTCTGTGGAAGCAGGGTTGAAAAGCAATGTCTGACTTTCATTTGTTCATTTTCATAGATTTTTCATTTATTATTACTTTTGTTAGATTCAAGTTATTTCTATGACCATTGTTGGTTTTTCTTTCATTAAAATAGGGGCACCAACAATTTTGACCACGTGTGTAGTGTATGTAAACTTCTGGTTTCAACTGTATTGTCATCCACCTTGCCGATATTCATTTGGAGGTGGTTGGCCGGCCTCACAGTGATATGAGTGAATGCGTTATGTCACTTCGTTACAGCTCCAAAAATATATCTCCCATAAATATCGGATCTATGGAAACCCCAATATTCATAACTGAGGAAGCCCCTTCCTCTGAAGGCGTACTTCTCCACTTCTGAGTATACGAATCCTAGACTTGGTGGCTGGTTGTCAGCAGATACCCTCCTGTAATTACCTGTTCGCGGCAGGAGGTGCTAGTTCAATAGAGGTAGAAATTCCAGCTCTTTTTACACTGCCCCAGTTATAATTAATCCAATATGTTCAGTGTGAGGGTGATATGTCCCCTCTCCGTAGAGGGCTTCATAGATTTTTTACAATTTTATTTGCAACATTCTTTATGGTTCACACATTGCAAATTGATTTTTTGGAATATAACTTCATTACCTTGTTTTGCTTCCTTCTCTCCAAATACCATGCTGCAATGCAATCAATTGCTGCTAGGGAATATTCATACAGTATAGTCAAAATGTGTACTGGGTGGGGAGCAGAGAGGCTCATTCAAGGAAAGTCCAATATATAGACTGTTTGAATGCTGTGTATGATTCTTTTTGAGCAGCAGTTGAAAGGATCTTCTAAAGAAGCATGAATTGGACATTAGAAAAAGAACTGCACCATAGTGTTTGTGTTTTTCTTTTGAGCAGCTGGCATTTAATTTAATGTTCTAGACATGTCCATGTCAAAAGTGCTTATGAAGGACCCAAGATGGACCCGGGACTCTTCCCCAAGAGCATTTGGCGCATGATATGCCGTAGACTAGGCGGAGGCAGAACACCTTGCTACGCACATGTGAAGTGTGCTGACCTCTGCTCTTACCCAAGCACATGCGCACACTGCTCTTCAGAATCCCAGACTCCTCTCTGGGACTTACATTTTTGACATGACCATGTATAGTAAACCCTAGTATAATGGTGGTTTAGTGGCTCAATACCTTGTGACTATTTCCATTTAAATGTATTAATTTGCCTGTAATTGAGACTGAGCTACCCAGACTGTGCATTTACCTTTTCTTGCATATTCTGTTTTTTCTTTCAGTTGAAAACAAGTGTTCCTCTTCCAATGCAGCTACATGCACTACATGCTTAGCACTGGGCCCCGAATGTGGATGGTGTACTCAAGAGGTGTGTGCTTAATCTATTACTGGGTTGTTTGAGCTCTCATCCAGGGGATAACTATCTGGCTCTCCAGCTGTTGTGGAGCTACAATGTCCGGCATCTCTCAGACGTTGCAGGCTGTGAGAGCATGCTGGGAGCTGTGGTTTCACAACTGCTGGAGTGCTACCAGTTGGTGACCTCTCGACTGGTCAGTTGATTTTGTTTGTAGTCACTGTGTTATTGGATGAAATTAACCAAAAACCTAAACTTTTCTCTAATCTACTTTGTGCCTTAATTTGTAATCTACATATGTAAATTGAATGAGAACCTTCATTGTTTATATCCAGGGATTGAGAATCAGTCCTGGTCATGACATGATTATACAGATAAGTTGGATCGGTGGATATGAATGATAGCAACCCATTCTTGCCTAATTAGTGCTTGGAGTATATCACAATTCCTGGGTTTTTGTTTTTCCTCCTGCTGTTTTAGGATTGACCCCAGGTTTTCAATCGGATTGAGAATTTGGGAGAATCCTTCCCATGGACCCCCAATTTTAATGTTTTGCTTACCAAGTCACTTAGTTATCACTTTTGTCTTGTGACATGGTCGTCCATCATGATGGTAAAAAGCATTTTTCATCACCAAATTGCTTTGGGATCGTTGGGAAAAGTTGCTCTTGAAGGATGCTTAGAAATCATTCTTTATTCATGACAGTTTTCTTAGGCAAAATTATGAGTAGGCCCACTCCCTTGGGTGAAAAGCCACCCCACACATGAATGGTTTCAGAATGCTTTACTGTTGCCATGACACAGGACTCATGTGTTAGTCTGTCTTTGATGTTTTTCTTGGATGGAAGTGGCCTCTTTGCTGCCTTTCTTTACACCAGGCCAACTTGCAAAAGATTTTGTCCACTATGCGTGCAAATGCACTGACTACAGCCTGCTGCCATTCCTGAGCAAGCTCTGCACTGGCGTTAAACTGAACCTGTAGCTGAATACTCTTTAGGAGATGGTCCTAGCACTTGTTGGACTTTCTTGGGCACACTGAAGCCTTTTCATAGCAACTGAGCTCCCTTTGAAATTCTCAATGACCCAATAAATGGTTGATTTAGAGACAATCTTACAAGCCTAAAAATTAAAAAGTTACACATTTTTGTACAAAAAAAAAATGTGTGTCAAAATTTGATTCACAGCCTGGCAGCACAATTGCATTTCAGATAAAATATAGTTAGAAGATCTGTCTGGGGACCATAGCCACAGGCAAGACAAGTCATCCGGCTTCTCCTAGCACCACTCCAGGTCTCTCCTTATGGGAGAGATCTGTCAGTCAACTTGAGCTATGTGGGGATAAGCCATCCGTGGCCAGCGCCAAACTAGTCTTGTCTATAGCTATGGTCCCCAGACAGATCATCTAGCTATATTTTCTCTGAAATCCAATTGTGCAGCCAGGCTCTGATTCATGCTGCCTCTGGTTTGCACAACATAAATTAAGTGACAGGTTCCAGTTAACAGCTTTCTGTGTGCACTGTGCATAGGCAGAAAGTTTCCACTCAGTGGTGATAAGTGGGGTTATACTGAACTCATGCATATGGAGGACTACTTGGCAGTAGGTTTAACAGTCCTCTAGTGATAATCTCCTCCTGATAAAATACTGATTTATCAAAACTGCAGCAAGCAGCCCATTAAGTGACACATCGATGGAATCAGGGTCTCTGTCCCTTAGATATAAGAGCAAAAACCTGCTGACAAAGTCTTCTTAATATTAAAAAACACATGTATGAAGGAAGTGGGGACATAAGTGGAGATATGTATCTTATCACCCTGGAGTAGGCCCTGACTATCATTTCTGTATTAGGAGTTTGGACAGAGACGTCTTGTAGCTTTCTTTCTTCAAGCGCAGCGGCTGTTTTTGAAGCAGTGATCCTAATTTATATATCATTTTCCCATTCACCCATGGAAAAACTGTTCTGTGTGTGTCACATGAAGCCTCCATTAATATCCTATTATCTACTTTCAGATATATTCGGCTTATTATCTTTTTTTGCTTTCAAAACAGTGATGTCATGTTTTGGATCAGACCCACTTCTGGGGAATATTTTTGTTACTGAGCTCATGTTATTATAAACTGACTTTTGTTACTTATCCTATTGCGTAAAAAGGAAACGATATTTGCAGTGTATAAAGAAAGGTGGTAGAGACGTTACATCTGTGATCTTTGCAGTCTTCTCGTAAAACTGGACTAAAGAAGTCAAGTTGTTAGTGACTTAGCTCTTCTTCACATGAATTTTAAAGGGGGTTGTCTCAAGTTCCTCAATGAGTAAAATTTTGGTTTTTGGCTTACAAATACTAAGGTAAAATACTCACCAAATACTGAACGTGCGAAAGTGGCCTTAAAGGTAGTCTGTCAGCACAAAATGACTGTTCAAACCAAGCACAGGCTCTCAGTGCACTCTTGGCGTGGCTGAGCAGTTCAGTGCACCTCCTCACCTACTTGTGTTCCTTCGATCCCCACCCTTCTATGGCTCCTGCAAAGCGAGAGCTGTCAATCAAGGAAGAGAGGGCGGAGATGCAGTAGAAATCAGTATCAGATATAAAAGAAGTCATGCCACGGGTGCAGCGAGCGCCTGTGCTTGGTTTGAACACTTATTTTATCCTGACAGACTTTCTTTAAATCTGGATACTTTTTTTAGGCCAGTTTCACACATTCTAAAGAATTAGTGTAGTCGGCACGCCGCCGTCCTTGATGGTGCACGTGGAAAATAAATCACAGATAGAAAAGGCAGGTCCAGGCCCTCACGTGTACAAAGTCAGTTCACTCATTCCACATATAGGAGAGTTAACGTTTCAGCCCCTCACGGGCTTTTGTCAATTGAGTGCCGGGACCCGTCTTTTCTAGTTTCACACATTCAACTTTCACGAACCAAGTATGGACCACAATGTCCCGACCTACTTCTTACTCAAACACAGCAGTCTCATATATGCCTACGGGGCTTTTAAGTGTGGGGTCAGGAGACTTGCGGCCAGGGTCAGGAGACTTGTGGTCCTACTTGGACCATGAATGTCGGGCTTGTGAAACATGCCTTAGTAGCAGCTGATTATGTGATATTGTGTTCAGCTAAAGCTAGGGCTTCATATAAGTTTGACAACACGACCAGACACGTCAGCATAATGATTGCGAATGTGGTTGTGTTGTAGTCCAACATTTACTACCGGTTTGGATTGTTGATGATTTGTGTTTTGCAGATCACAATATGACCACATTCAGTTTCATTATGTCGCTGTGTGACATTGCAATACTACAATCTTCGGCTGCGTGGTGGGTCACTTGACCAAGGTCACTATGTTGCCCCGGTCTAATAGATGGGGGACTTTTGATGAAAGAAAAGTTTCTCAAAGGCCATGGCCCCGCAATCAGTATTCGGTCAGTATTTTTTCTCAGGAGTGGGAGCCAAAACCAGGAGTGGGTGATAAATGCAGAATTGGTGACTTGTTTCTGTCATACCTTTTCTCTGATTGTACCTCACCTGGTTTTGGCTCCCACTCCTGAGAAAAAATACTGACCAAATACTGATAGTGGGCCTGTGGCCTTAGGATCTGCACACAATGACCGATTTTCTCGGACAAGTTCTATCAGATAGCACTCGTACCTATGATATTTTATGGGGCTGTGCACATATCCGATTTTTTACTCCAAGTGTCGGCTCAAAATCGGCAACGTAAGTCTATGGGTCCGTGAAAAAAATCGGACCGCACGATTTTCATGGACTGACAGAATGGAGAAGGTAGAAAAACTTTTTTTTTATATCCACGTCTGAGAAAAACTGATGCCACTTTCATCAAAGTCTGATCAGGAGGCCACATTCACACGTTCAGTATTTGGTCAGTATTTTACCTCAGTATTTGTAAGCCTAAACCAGGAGTGGGTGTAAAATACAGCAGTGGTGACGTGTTTCTATTATACTTTTCCTCTGATTGTTCCACTCCTGGTTTTGCCTTACAAATACTGAGGTAAAACACTCACGAAATATTCAGCGTGTGCACGTGGCCTTAGGCTTCCCATGATGACTTATTTGGTGAGTTTTTGAGGTTGCAGATTTTCTGTAGCACTCCTGCGCCTGTTAGATTATTTGCATTTATGTCCCTGCATTTTTATCGCGTTTTTGACACTGTGATTTTTGTCTCTTTTTGTTGTGTCATGTTTTAAATAAAGCTGCTTTGTTTTTGGTACTTCCTGGTTCTTAACTTAGGCAAAACTTTACTGATACAGTCGTGTGTGGATTATATGCGTTTTTAGTGAGTTTTCGCAGCAGTGGTCATTAAAACCTCATCGGGGGAGCGTAACCTGAAGTGGACAACCCCATTAACAGGGCTGGCTCCAGGTTTTTCTGGGCCCTGGGCGAAAGAGTCTCAGTGGGCCCCTTTAACACATACCACGATTCATGATGCAGAGATACCGCAGAGATATATATATATATATATAATGCAAAGATTTCACTTCTTACATTACATGAGTGATATCTATTGCAAATTTCACAATAGCTCAGAAACCGGTGAATCGCTCCACACAGAATACTGGCCCCCATATAAGGCTCCATACGGAATACTGACCCCCATATAACGCTTCATACGGAATACTGGCCCCCATATAAGGCCCCATACGGAATACTGGCCCCCATATAAGGCCCCATAAGGAATATTGGCCCCCATATAAGGCTCCATACGGAATACTGGCCTCCATATAAGGCTCCATACGGAATACTGGCCTCCATATAAGGCTCCATACGGAATACTGGTCCCCATATAAGGCTCCATACAGAATACTGGCCCCCATATAACGCTCCATACAGAATACTGGCCCCCATATAAGGCTCCATACAGGATACTGGTCCCCTTATAAAGCTCCATACAGGATACTGGTCCCCTTATAAAACTCCATACAGGATACTGGCCCCCATATAACGCTCCATACAGGATACCGGTCCCCTTATAACGCTCCATACAGGATACCGGTCCCCTTATAACGCTCCATACAGGATACCGGTCCCCTTATAACGCTCCATACAGGATACTGGCCCCCATATAATGCTGCATGCAGGCTGTTACCCCCCACATAATGCCCCATACAGGCTGTCCTCCCCCTTATAATGCTCCATGCAGGCTGTTACCCCCCACATAATGCCCCATACAGCCCCCCCCCCTTATAATGCTCCATGCAGGCTGTTCCCCCCCACATAATGCACTATGCAGGCTGCCCCCCCCTTTATAATGCCCCATGCAGGATGTCACCCCCCCTCTTTATAATGCCCCATGC
The DNA here is from genome assembly GCF_046119375.1 of Phyllobates terribilis. Classification (NCBI taxonomy): domain Eukaryota; kingdom Metazoa; phylum Chordata; class Amphibia; order Anura; family Dendrobatidae; genus Phyllobates; species Phyllobates terribilis. The sequence continues at coordinate 149,298,414 of NW_027362764.1, read as the reverse complement.
AGGATGTCCCCCCTTCTCTTTATACTGCCCCATGCCTCCATACATTAAAAAAAAAAAATCAAATACTCACCTCCCTTCTCCTCACCTGCTACCTGCTGCTCGGGTCCGAACTCCAGCGTTGTCGGCGTTGTCCCGCTCAGCGCTCCCTGTGACGGCTCAGGGGAGGGCGCGGTGTAAAGATGTCACCGCACCCTCTGACCTGAGACAGCTGATCTGCGGAGGCACAGGGAGAGGTAAGTATCCGGCTGCCGGGACCCTGAGCAAGCGGCGGAGAAGGGCGGGCGCTGACACCGCTCTCCTCCGCCCATAGCCCAGCGGGGTGCGCGACCGCCAGTGGGCCCTCCTGCCTGCTCAGGGCCCCGGCATTTGCCCGGGTGCGCCGGGTGCTGACGCTGGCCCTGCCAATTAATCTACTATTATTTCACATATCCAGTTATTGAGGTACATTATGTAAGAGCTGTATGGCACATCCAAGACTGCCAAGAGTTAAAGAAAGTTATACTACAGTAAGTGTGTACCTTTCCTGCTTCAAAACTGAGACTACACTGGAAAAATTGAGACTCACTCACTTTAATAGAGCTAAAGCGAGCCGAGGCTATAAAAACTTACTTCTGACCTATTTTTGCCTCATTGAATTTTTAGACAGCAGACTGAAAAGCTCCATTAAATGGATTTATGAGGGAGAATAAAATCACATGTGGCTGCTGCAAGCCGCGTTTCTAATACAAGTCCCCGCTCTATGATGCGAGTGTCCCTTTAAATCTGAGCAGGACTCCTTGACACCTTGCAGCTGGGACTTATTCCAGTGGTTTCAGGCATCCTGCTGGCGAAAGGTTTATGGAAGTGCAGCCATGTACAGAATGCAGCCCCGGAGCAGAGGGGGCTGGGCTGGGATAGTTCATTAAAGGACACATACTTTAGTTCTGTAGTTTTTACTTACACAGCTGTTTATTTCATAATTCGGACATGTCACATGTGAAGCAGGTGTAGAATCTGGAAGATTTTCAACGTGCAGCCTGCGGTGTTTCCATTATCTTGTTTGTGGCCTAAATGTTCAACCCCTCACTGTGTGTTGATCTGTAAAGTAGCCGGCGTCTCAGTGATAATGGCATCCCCACCGGGAAGGTCGCCACTTCTAGACCTTAGGCCACATTCCCATATCCGTGTGAGTGCTTCCATCCTAGAGTAACCGAACGATTTTTTTATTGTCGGGTGACACCTAGTTCCATTTTTTTTATCATCCATGTTATTCAACCGGATTGAATGTAAATGACTACAAATAATCCTCGGCCCAGTCTCCTAGCTCATTGGCAGGTTTCTGATAAATAGTAATAAAGGATACAGTCCATTTACTGCAACGTGAAGATTGTATAGTTCACCCTCCTTACAAGGAACTGATCCGGATCAGTAATGCGGTTGTGAGCATGATGCTTCACTAATAGGATAACTTGTATAACAAATATTATTTACTTGTCTTATGTAACCACAGCTTATTTTCGTAGGACTATAACTCTATAACACTTTAATTAGAAAATCAGCTTCATAAATACAGTCCTCCTACCGCATGATATAAAGCAGAAATGCAAAGCTTCCTACTGTAGCCACTTGTCTGGCAAGGTTTCTCTGCATCTGTGAGGTCTCATCTGCTAATACTCTGACTTTTCTTCATTGTCTCCTTACAGGATTTTATGTTGGATTCGATGGAGGGTGAAAGATGTGACTCTGTTATTAATTTAAAATCCAAGGGCTGCAGAGCCGACTCCATAGAGCACCCATCAGTACAGATACAGGTCGCCAGCAGCAAGGAGGCAAACGGTCAGGTCACTCCAGCAGAGGTGTCTGCCCACCTTAGACCAGGTTAGTGATGCATCCTGTATACATACTGTATATATTTTGTGTCTCAGCTCTTTCTTGGTTGTTGTACTGTTATATATTAAAAATAATCTGTCACCATGTTTGTCCTATATGAGATACGGCCACCACCTTTCAGCCCTGATATACAGCATTCTAATATGCTATGTATATGCCCCCAATCTGACCTGCAAGACAAGAAAAAGACCTTTTATAATACTCACCTATGTGGCGGTCTGGTCTGATGGACGTTGCTTGTCCACGTCTGGGGCCTCCCTTCTTCTTGCGATGCCGTCCTCCTACTTGCTTCGTGTGGATGACGCGTCCTGCATCTTCCACACAGTGTCCCCGTCATTACGCTCCTGTTGAGGAAAGAGCAAAGTACTGTAGTGCGGGAAAGGTCAAAGAGTCTAGACGCATGTGCACTGTAGTACTTTACTCTGCCCTAATCAGAGCAGAGAAGTACACCTGCGCAGCAGGGTGATGCCGGGAAACACTGTGTGTAGGACCTGAAGCAAGTAGCAAAGCAAGAAGGAGAACGGCATCGCAAGAAGAAGGGAGGCGCCGCACTAAGACAGCAAAACCCATAAAATTGTGCCGTCCCATAGGTGAGGATTATTAATGGTCTTTTTCTTGTCTTGCAGGCCGGATTGGGGTCATATATACAGCATATTATAATGCTGTACCATATATAAGGGCTGAAAGGTGGTGGCCTTATCTCCTATGGGACAAACCTGGAGACAGGTTCCCTTTAATTCTTTTATTCATCACTAGTAAACAGCCAACAGTGCTAATGGTGTTATGGTCAGAAGTGCTTGCACACTACAGCTGAGTGCACAAGGTCTCAGCAGTTTTTCACCCCGTATTAATCATTGTTGTGGACTCTTCTAAAAAAATCATTGCCCAAAGTTGACGTCTGCTTTAAAGAACTTTTTATTACCCCCCCCACCCAATATATTTCTCCGGGGCTCCTGTGAGATTTTGTAATTTCCTTGTGTTGCAGATACTGCCTGTCTGAAAATGTCCCCCGCTGTAATCCACCTGGCTACTCACACCGAGGAGCTGGGGAGAATGACTCACTGCAGCGAACGGGCCCCGTACTCTGTGCTGAGCTCACCGAGTGGTGTCCTGTCACTCACTAAGCTCAGCACAGAGCAGGTGGATTACTGCAGGGGACACTTAGGACAGGTGAGTATAAGGATTTTTTTATTTTATTCTTATTTTTACACCAGTACACAGCGGGAGCTGAATACTACTTTCATCATTGTCCCTTGCTAGCGCTGATCACAGCGCAAGCAGTTGACAATGATGACAGGTGCCTGCAGCACGAACTGTACCGCTGTTTCCTAGGCGCCGGTACGTGTCACACTGAAGACACATGGATGTCACCCGTGTGTCATCACTCTGCACATTTGCGGCCCATGCTGCGAGATAAAACGGACTTGTCAGCGTTCGTGGAACAATCCGTGGAAACACACTGACATGTGCACAGACCCATGGAAATGGACACCACACGTACTGGAAACACGGACGTCTGAAACAGGCTTTACTAGGTTAGATCTGTCTGTAATAAGAGAGACACTGATGGATCACAGGATGTGGATGTAACACTGATTCTGCTAGCTGTGAGTTGCTGTACATAGAGCAGATAGGGCCGGGGAGTTCCCTCTCATGCACAGTTTCTCCAGAGTCCCTCTCCTGTCCTCCTGTCCTCAATCTCTGCGCTGATCACAACCTTTACTATTAGGCTAGTAGTAGCTAGTAGTAGACAACCCCTTTAAATTGAGATGTCAGGCAGGGGGCAGCTGCATGGTGCGGGATGCCACTATTTCCAGTTCTTTGGCTGTCCCGAACCACGGGCCAGACAGCAGGAGCCAAAGTCCTCCATACGGAATAATGGCCCCACATAGTCCTCCATACAGAATATTGGTCCCACATAGTACTCCATACAGAATAATGGCCCTACATAGTCCTCCATACAGAATAATGGCCCCACATAGTCCTCCATACAGAATAATGGTCCCACATAGTCCTCCATACAATATAATGGCCCCACATAGTCCTCCATACAGAATAATGGCCCTACATAGTCATTGTAAGGCAGCGCTAGTCATCATAATGGGGGATACTCGCTTCGCTGCGACAATCAATGTACACGTGCAATGTCTTTACATTTTTCTCACGATGCTGCAGTTTATTACTTCATAAGCCACAGTTCACCGGGTCCAACTCAGTGGCACGCCGACACACATATCTATAATATTCACGAGCCAAGTGGCACACAGGCCCACTTGCTCCAGGTTACAGCCTACGGCAAGGTAATAAATTATTAATGTCCATAACACAGTCCATGTAACAAAGTGTATTACCTTTGCCGGGTTTAGTTGCTGCAGTACATTTAATCTGCCACCACTGTGGCTTTGTGGCTTCCCAGGTAGGGGTCTCCAGCTGTCGTTCCCTCAAAGGCCACTGACATCCACACAGGATCCAGGCTTTGCCTTTCAGGACTCCTCACCAAGCCGGCTCTCCCTCAAAGGCCACTGACATCCACACAGGATCCAGGCTCGACCTTTCAGATACCAGGCTTCACTCCAAAGCCGCTGCCTTCCAAGGCCACTAGCATCCGCACAGGATCCAGTCTTTGCCTTTCAGGCTGCCAGGCTTCACTTGGGCTCACTAGGCCTCTCACAAACGGTGTCCCACACACACGGAGCACAGGCCTCACGCCTCACACCGAACACACCTGTCTCAAATTACCAGGGTTTATATATCCTGTGCACACTCACACAAACTGACAGGACCTTGCTGATGTCACAGTCATGGGCCAAGTTTCTGCTCCAAAACCAGTCAGGATGTAATGAGAAGGGCTTAAATTCTATATATTTATTTCAGATTTTGATGACAGGTATGCTTGAAGTCCATAATAAATCGCCCCCACCTCATAAGTATAAAATCTGAAAGACACAAAGGTCCAGTGTGAGCCCGTAGGAGCCTATGGCAGCGGTGCTGTAAGTCTATATAGTACGGTCAGTAATACGGCCATACACATGAGGCGTGACATGTTACGCAGGGTGTCCGGACTGCTGATTTATTCCCACTCTCTCACCTACAATGACATGAGTTCTGCTTGCGTTACACACAGCTCCTCAGCACCGTGGCCTACTTCTACTACTGTCCGACTTACTCGTAGTAATGATCTCACCTACAAACTATGCCTGGAAGCAGATTATATTGTATTACAAGTTTCGGGGTCATGAGATGCTCAGAGATATAATGACTGCGTAGCTTATAATTGGATATTATGGAATAACAAATATCAACCTTCCATGGAAATTGTTGCTTCATTCAGTCTAATGAATGTGCACTCCAGCTTCATTTTTTTTGCTATTAGGTGGAATGTGTGTGTGTACATACACTACTGTACAAAAGAAAAGAAAAAATTACTGCCAAGACTGCTTACAAAAATAGAAGCGTTAAAAAATAAACTATTATCAAATAGCAAAGCGAATGAACAAAAGAGGAATATACTTTTAATCAATATTTGGTGTGATCCCCCCTTTGCCTTCAAAAGAGCCTCAATTCTTCTAGGTATATATTCACACAGTTTTTGAGAGAACTTGGTGGGAAGGTTGTTCCAAACATCTTTGAGAACTAACTACAGATCTTCTATGTTTGTAGATTTGTGCAAATCCTTAGAAGGAAAGTAAGCAGGTTGAATCAGGCTTGAGCTGCAGGTAGCCACCAGGTACCACTCCTAGGCAGTCCCCAGTACTGCAGCTGCTGACCCCAGGGGTCAGATATGCAGACACACACTGGACTCTGGCTCTGTTTAGACTGACGGATACTGACACGGAGTCACAGAGAGGGCTGGATTCCGAGACTGGTATAACAATCCGGACAACTCGGAGTACTAGGATAGATAAATGTTCAGACACACGAGTCTCGAGAACAGGTTCAGGTTCCTCCATAGCGGCTTCAGAGTTCGGATACCGCCGGATGCAGTTTCAGTATACAGGTACCGCCAGATGCGGTTTCAAGATACTGGTACCGCCGGATGCGGTTTCAGGATTCAGATACTAGCCACACATATACCAGAGGAGCAGGTTCGGGCACTGGCCATACACGGACCAGGGGAGTAGGTTCAGGTTCTGGCTGCACAAGGACCAGAAGTTCAAATTCAGTACCTGACCACATTTTAAGAACAGGGAAGCGTGTCCACCGCCAGGAAGTGCAAAGTCAGAGGCAGGGAGGCACCACGGGAACCACACTACAGGTGGTGAGTATGTCAGCCTCACTGCATGGAAGGGGAAGGGGAACCATGCAGGGGCTCTGGCATTAGTGTTACATGCACCAAGTATTCTTAGCCAACCACTGTTTCTTTGGTCCTCCATGTTGTCATTTCTTATTGTAATCAATCCTGAAAAATGTAAGTAGTAACTCATCTATCATGTAATACCATGGGGGAGGCATCTGATTGGCCCCAAATTTATTCTACAGCAGAACAACAACTCCAAGCATACAACCAATGTCATTAAAGAGGTTGTCCAGTGGCTTAGTGCTGTACATCACTCTCTGACACTTCGCATTGAGTTTGGTGATGTAAGGCATAGAAATCCATGTCACAAAGCTTCTGGAGCACAGTTTTGGTGCTGATGATAATGATGGAGGAGGTTCGGACTGTGCAGTCACTGATTCAGCAGAGCGCTTGTGACTTTTATACTATGCACATCAGCACTCCACTCTGAAAAATGTACAGGTATCCCTCTACACACAAATACATTATATATATATATATATATATATATATATATATATACTGTATATACTGTATATATGTATATATGTGTGCGCAGATGTTAACTCACTACACAGCAGAATATTGATATAATGAAATCACGGACATGAGACTTGGTATCAGTAGGCGTCTTTGAAGCTGAAATCTGTGTGAAGCCCATTATTACTAAAAAAGAGATGACTCAATATTAAATCAACATTTAATATCCCCTAAGGCTTGACATAATACTGCAATTAATGGCAGGGTAGCTGAAGATTTATGCTTTTGGATTTTTTTGATTTATTTTAGACTTGCATCAAATGGTTGTTTCAACTTCTTTTTGTAACCATTTGTTGTGTTAATGGTTATTTTCTCAGTCCTTCTGGCTGAGTTCCCATGTTTGGTGGATTCAATGTTTGTTTTACTTTTGAAGATATAGATTTATCATGATCCTTAATTCACCTTTGGTTTGTTTTTCCACGCTTCAAAATATGGTAGAAAATCTGTATTATTTATTAGAACTTTAAAAAAGACATATTATATCGCATTCAAATGTCTGTAATATGCAATGTGTCCGCCTATACACAGTATATTGTGTATTTTCCTGGCATTTGAATGTGATCTAATATGTCTTTTTAATAGTTGTAATAAATAATATATATTTTACTATTTTGCAGCGTGGAACATCATTTGTAGGATTTGTGGTTATTTGTACACACCTCCTTATGTGTATTGTGAATAGGTGATCTCACTTATAAACTTGGTTAGGGTCTACTTGTCAAATACAGAGAACCTATAGTTCCTATTACCAAATTACCCAAAGGGAAACTAGGAATGCATTAAAACATCATATCATAATCATATCATATTTAAGAACACACTAGTGTACCAGTGTTATCTTTATATTAGTTCTGATCATTCAGATCTATATAGTTAATTGAGCAAACTGATGCATGTTCAATTTGATATTATGTCCACCATGACTTCAGTTCATGGATTAGGATTAGCTGAACTGAAGCACTATTTACCAGGACATACACTGGTCTCCCTAGTGCTAACTAACATTCAATCAATCACATAGCCACCCCAACAAGTTTCACCACAAGTGCTTCCTCAGGGGGTTGGGGCTATAATGAATTCATTAAATCAGGGTCTATTTACCCTTTGGTAATCTGAATTTGTTAACCCTATAGTAGAAAAAACAACCAATGGTTGATTTCCCATAGTTCCTAGGGAAGTGACCAGCACTTTACTGGTGGCTACACTGATCCAGGTGACATTAGACTGTTTGGGGAAGGCCCTGTTCCATCCTGACAGTTTTATCCTTACAGTTTTATTCACTACTTTAAAGCATATAAAACCCCAAGTACCTATACACAGTCACTATGAGTATAATATCATACACACCTGTACTAATCCTAGGAGCCATGTGGATCAGTCAGAGATGCAACCTGTCCAGCTGCATTTTCTGTATTGAGCAGTCTGACCGGTTGCAGCTCTGACCCTGTTCTGTGGATGCTGGTGTTCGCTCTCCTGCTGCTGCCTTGTGTTATTTTAGTTAGCGGGTATTTGATGGTTCGGTGCCTGGCTTACTTATCACCTCAGATGTCTAGTGCTCACTCAGTGCCCTCTGCACCTTTTAAAATCTTCTGCAAACTATAAGCCTAGATTGCATTTACCTAGGTTACCTGTCCAGTGAGACATAGCGAGGTGCAATTGCCGAACTTCCACTAGGGAGTGCCAAGGCCGAGTCAACTACCATGTATATGAATCACTCCAATCTCACTCAGTCAATCCAATTGCTCTCTCAAGAAAGCATCGCATTGAAAGAACACGAGGCATGCAGCAGGCTTCCTTGACAGCACCCAAAACATAGGAGTGTCTTACTGAATCCAGGACAGTTGGGAGGAACGCTTCTGCTTCCTCTTTAGCTTGCTTTGCTGTGTACTACTCCTGCTGCTGTCTCTAGCACTGAGAGGGGAGAGCAGAGAGCGCCAACAGCTGGCAGGAGCAGTGTGTGGTTAGGTTCTACATCAGAATCAACAGCACAGCCAGCTATGTACACAAGCTCAGACTCTACAACAACTAAATATAGACTATTTAAAATGTGCTTCATTTTGAATTAAGAAGGCAAATAAACTTTAGTGAAAAAGTGTCCAAAGTCTGTAAAGAAATTGGCATTTTTATTGTAATAGCTCTTATGCACATGGCAGAGCTGGGCAGAGTGCCTATTGGCAAATGGGGTCCTATATGGTGCCATATGGTTGAAAATATTGTCCACTAGAAGCAATGCTCTTGGGCAGAAAAGACTCATAATATGGCACCTTTTTTACTGTATGAGGTTGTTTGGAGCATTATTACGCTCAGGTGCATGATTCCTTAAAGAGTTTGTACCAAGTTTGGAAGTTGTTCCCTATCCATGGATAGGGGATAACTTCTTAATCACTTGGGGTCCGATCATTGCTACCCCCACTGATAATGAGAACCAGTGCTCTGAAGATCCCTGTATGAATGGAGCGGTAGTCGATCATCCGTACCTCTGCTCCATTCACTTCTAAAGGAATTGATGAAGACCAGTTGAACACTGTGCTTCGCTATTGCTGGCAGTCCCACAGAGAATGAGGGGAGCAGGGGTGCATATGACGGACCACTGTGCCATTGACATGAGGCTCTTCAGAGCACCAATTCTTGGGATCAATGGTGGTCTCAATGGTCGGACCTCCCAGTGATCGGAAAATATCCACTATCCTGTGAATAGGGTATAACTTCAAGACTTAGTACAACCCCTTTAACAGAATCCTTATTAGCCCTTATTTGCCTGTAGCAATTATCTTATAACTGGTTTCTCAGAAGGCTTTGGTCCTTCTGTTGGGCTCACTAGTAGTTAAGTAGTTATGGTACTGCACAATTAGCAATTTACACTTTACCCTACAAATTGCCTAAAGGAATATGAGATCATAAAAACAACTTATTAAAATTCTAAAATAACATGTCAATGAAATAGTGGAAAATATTCACTCAAATTATTGCTGTTAAGTCTCGTATAGCTGAAAACGCTGTGTACTTTAGGTAATGAAAAGTCTAGACATTTTGGGGCCAAATTATCAAGTACGTTCAGCAGCGCTACTGAAACGCATGAGTGGGCACATTGGCAAAGAGGAACTGGCATTATAAGATTCCAACCCATTTGTGCGCCTTTAAAAATGTGCTGCAGGTGACAAGTAAAGATTGCAGACATTATAAAGGCCAAGATCGTATATATTATCCAGTCGAAGGAATCCTTTGAAATGAGACTACCGTATGCACATTGGAAGCAAGATCGCCAGGTGTTCAGTGATGCAATTCAACAATTATGTTAAAATAACTTTATTTTCCGTGCCAGTAAAAACAGTCCGCCTTCAGCCTCCATCAGATGCCCAGCTGAAAATTCCACTATGTGCAAACCTTCTTAATGGAAAAAGCAGATCTCTACAATTTTAATTCAATTATTTTAGCTATGCCTTAGACTCCTCTGAGTTACATATTTCTTTAGATGTGGCTTTCTCTACAGCAGTAGACACTTAGCTGACAGAGATTCACACAAATACTATAATAGCGTAATATTATTTATTATGTTCCCACACAGCTTCCATGCAGAATGATGTCCCCTCACAGCTGTCTTTCACAGTATTATGTCAACTCTCCCCCACGCACATACTCCTCCCCTTTCACAAAATTATGTAAAAAATAAAACTACTCACCTAACCTCGTTCCCATGCAGCTCCGGTTTGCGCTGTGTACTGAGGTACTGCTGGCCTGCTTTAGTGACGTCATCATGCTTCAAATGCACAGGCTCAGTGATGGAATAGGGAACTGACTGCTCCCTGTTTCATCATTGTGTTCACTTGTTCACTGGTATCTGCATCGTTAGGATGCCGATATCAGAGAAAGTGAGACGCCGGGTGGAGGGCGGCTACATGGTGCAGGAAGCTACTGCATAAAGCCCTCTGGGCAACACGATAACACCCAAAGGGGCACGTATGGCCCACGGGTCACACTTTGTCCAGGTCTGATCTAATATGATCTGTTTGGTCTTCTAGACTTGTAATGTGTGTGCCTAGCTAATCAACAAAAACCATGGCATTATTGGGATTTTTACTGTGCAGAGCACCATATGGCAGGACTTGGATTGCTTCTGGCTATGGTATAGAGCAGCAAATACTCCATGTCCTAGAAATCATCCTGTAAGGCAGACCTGGGCAAAGGGTGGCCCGTATTCTTGTCCAGCCTGTCACTGTTCTTATCCAGCCTGTGGACAGGGACAGTCAAAGGGCTAGAAACAGTGTCGCACCACACGTACGTCCCGCCACTAGGCTTCTCAAGATGTAGACACCATTGAATATGGTAGTAGACTAAAGTATTTATTTTATTTAATTTCTTTTAAATTGTCAGTCAGCACTTGGGGGAAACTGTAGGGCTATCATAATGTATGGGGGACTGTGGAGACATCATAATGTGTGGGGGAAACTGAGTGAGTCATCAAAATGTGCGGGGGAAACTGTGGGAACCATAATTACAATTAGATTATTTTTATTTCTTCTTGGTGCATCTATTAATATACTTACCTTGTAATGTCTTCACATCCTGTTCCAACCAGATGCCTCCGGATCCCAGAATTCCAAGCAGCGGAAGTTCGCCAAGTGATGGGTGTCTCAATATGGAAACCGCTGGTGGTACCAGCCTCTTGCGCAGTACCACTAGCGGAACACTGGCGCAACACACACACACACTGTATACGCCGTACACACACACACGCACACACTGTATACGCCGTACGCACCACACACACACTGTATACGCCGTACACACCACACACACACTGTATATGCCATAGACACCACACACACACTATATATGACGCGCCCCCTGGGCCGTGTGTGTGTGGGGATACCCGGAACCGGACCTTTTGTGGATGCTGGGGGTTGTAGTCTCTGTGGCGGCGACCCAGTCCGTGCCCAGGGCGGTCAAACCAAATGGCGGTCTATATGCTGAATGTCCGACTACGCCACCCGTGGATTGCGGTCAGAGTGAACCTCCGCTGCAGGGCAGACCGCTGAGGCTGGTGTTGTGGGTGCAGCAGAGGGTAGTATAACTCCCCACGGGAGGAGTATAGCCTCAGGGCAGTAAATAGGGATGTTGGTGGTGATGGTGCGCGGGAGCAGCAGTAACCACACGGAGTCTGCCATGCAATTCAGGGTCTTTACTGTTGGTGGTTGTAACGGGTCTGGGAGGCGGAACCTCTGAGCTACTATACAAGGGGGCGGTCCTTGTAAGGGAGCGGGTGGCGACCAGGGTAGATGGGCAGGCAGTCACAGCAGGTGACCGGGACAGTCTCTGAATGAACGGACAGGAGGTCACGGCAAGTGACCGGGGCAGTCTCTAGATGAACGGGCAGGAGGTCACGGCAAGTGACCAGAGCAGTCTCTGGATGAACGGGCAGGAGGTCACGGCAAGTGACCGGGGCAGTCTCTGGGTAAAGGATTGGTACGACCTGTGGCGGCAGATGATAGACGTGAGCTCCCAGGTGAGCAGGCGAGAGTCTCTGGATAAACGGGTGGTCACAGCATGTGACGGCGGAGCCTCCAGGAAGACCAACAGACAGGTAGCAGATGAGCGCTCCCAGGTGAGCGGGCAGGAGTCTCTGGACAGGCGGGTGGTCACAGCACGTGACGGCAGAGCCTCCTGGTAGGCTAGCAGACAGGCAGCAGATGAGCGCTCCCAGGTGAGCGGGCAAGCTGGTCCTTAGACAGACTGACAGGAGTTGGAAGGCAGACCGTCGGACCTCAGGCAAGCAGGCAGGTAGAAGATGTGCGCTCCCAGGTGAGCGGGCAAGCTGGTCCTTAGACAGACTGACAGGAGTTTGAAGGCAGACCGTCGGACCTCAGGCTAGCAGGCAGGTAGCAGGATATCAGGCAGGAATTAGACAGCAGACTGGCAGGAATCTGGCAGGTATCTGGCAGGTAACTGGTAACGGGACCTGAGGGCTGAAGCAGAGTAGTGAACAGTGCTACAACATTGCTCGAGCACCTCCATTTTGGAGGAGGTGCCTTTTATATGGGAGGTCCTCCGGCAATTGTCCGGGGACTCCTTAGGACGGCACGCGCGGTCCCTTTAAGAGAGGGGGAGCGCGCGCGCGCGCGCCCTAAGCACACTGCCGGGGAAGGAGCGCGTGCCGGAAGCAGCGGGGAGAGAAGCGCTGGAGGACGCCGCGCCAGGAGCGGGGAGGTGAGAGGGACGGCGTCTCTGCCTAGAACGGGGCAGAGACGCCGATGCTACAGTACCCCCCCCTTTAGGCCCCCTCTTTTTTTGGCCAGAAAGAAATTTCTCAAGGAGAAGCGGGGCGTTGATGTTCTCCCTGGGTTCCCAAGTTTTCTCCTCAGGACCAAACCCCTTCCAATCTACCAGAAAAAAGGTTTTTCCTCTTACCCTCTTGGAGGCCAGAATACTCTCTACCTCAAAGATGTCATCAGCGGAAACCGGAGCAGGAGGGGCACCTGGATTTTTGGAAAAAACGTTAAAGACAACGGGTTTGAGGAGAGATACGTGGAAGGAGCTGGGGATCCGTAGGGTGGCCGGGAGTTTTAATTTGTAGGCCACAGGGTTAATTTGCCTGAGGACTTCGAAGGGGCCGATGAATCGAGGACCCAACTTGTAGGAGGGTACTTTGAGCCGCACATGTTTGGATGAGAGCCAAACCTTGTCTCCCGGACGGAATTGGGGCGGATCCAGACGTCTCTTATCAGCATATCTCTTCATCCGCTCAGAGGAGAGAAGAAGAGCGGACCTGGTGCTCTCCCAAATAGTAGAAAATTCGCTGACAAGAGACTCCGCAGCAGGGTTGTCCACAGAAACGGAGACAGGAAGTGGAATCCGGGGATGTTGGCCACCGACTATAAAGAACGGGGATTTAGAAGAGGACTCGCTCTCATGGTTGTTATAAGAGAACTCGGCCCATGGTAGGAGATCCACCCAGTCCGAGTGGTGAGCATCAACGAAGTGCCGGAGGTAGCTGGTCAAGATCTGATTGATCCGCTCCACTTGACCATTGGACTGAGGGTGGTAAGCGGAGGAGAAATCCAGGGTAATGTCCAGCAGCTTACATGTGGCTCTCCAGAAGCGAGAGGTGAACTGAACCCCACGATCCGACACGATGTGGAGGGGCAGACCATGGAGACGGAAGATGTGGCGGATAAAGTCTTTAGCCAGCTCGGGTGCAGACGGAAGACCAGGCAGGGGAATGAAGTGGGCCATCTTAGAAAAACGGTCAGCGACAACCCAAATGACAGTACAACCGGCAGAAACTGGAAGGTCGGTGATAAAGTCCATAGCGATGTGTTGCCAAGGAGCAGCAGGTACGGGAAGGGGCAGGAGATGGCCGGCAGGTAGATGTCGGGGAACTTTGTTACGGGCACAGGATTAACAGGCCGCGACGAAGTCTACCACGTCCTTACGCAGGGTAGGCCACCAGTAATGCCGGGTAATGAGTTGGAAGGTCTTCTTTTGGCCAGCATGGCCAGCTAGTTTAGAAGAATGTCCCCAGCGAAGAACCCTCTCCCGATCTGGCACAGCTACGAACGTCTTACCGGGTGGAAGACGAGTCAGATCCAAGGGGGCCACATTCATCACCTTGGAGGAGTCGATGATGTGCGTAGGTTCCTCCTCTTGATCGGAGGACAGGAAGGACCGGGACAAGGCATCAGCTTTGACGTTCTTGTCCGCCGGACGGAAATGAAGAATGAAGTCGAAGCGGGCAAAAAACAACGACCACCGGGCCTGGCGAGGATTGAGTCTCTGGGCATTTTGGAGATATGCCAGGTTTTTGTGATCCGTGTAGATAATTACCGGGTAGAGAGCCCCTTCAAGCAGATAGCGCCACTCTCCCAGTGCCAATTTGATGGCTAGCAATTCACGGTCTCCTATGGAGTAGTTGCGCTCCGACGAGGAGAAGATTTTGGAGAAGAAGCCGCACGTTACCATTCTCCCGGTAGAAGACTTCTGGGTGAGCACCGCTCCGGCTCCGGAGGAGGAGGCATCAACCTCCAGGTAGAATTGTTTATTACAGTCCGGACGGTGCAGGACGGGAGCAGAGGCGAAGGCTTTCTTTAGGGAAAGGAAGGCCTCCTCGGCTTCAGGCGACCATGTCCTGGGGTTAGCCCCCTTACGGGTAAGTGCAGATATGGGAGCAGTCCGAGACGAGAAGTGTGGGATGAAAAGACGATAGTAATTAGCGAAGCCCAGGAATCGCTGTATCGCCTTCAAACCTTCAGGACGAGGCCATTTTAGAACGGAAGAGAGCTTCTCGGGATCCATTTGCAGACCTGTTTGGGAGATGACATAGCCCAAGAACGGAAGGGAGGTCTGATCGAAGAGGCACTTCTCGTATTTGGCATAAAGGTGGTTCTGCCGAAGCCTAAGCAGGACCTGACGAACATCCCTCCGGTGTGTGGGGAGATCCGGAGAGAAGACCAAGATATCGTCCAGGTATACCACTACGCAGGAGTACAGGAGGTCACGGAAGATGTCGTTGACTAGTTCCTGAAAGACCGCGGGAGCAATACAGAGACCGAAGGGCATCACAAGGTACTCGTAGTGACCGTCCCGGGTATTGAATGCCGTCTTCCACTCGTCTCCTTGACGGATACGGACCAGATTATACGCTCCTCGTAGATCCAGCTTGGAGAAGATCCTGGCGCCCTTGAGACGGTCAAACAATTCGGAGATGAGTGGCAGGGGATATTTGTTTTTTACCGTGATGAGATTGAGTCCTCTGTAGTCAATACAGGGACGTAGCGAGCCGTCTTTCTTTTTGACAAAGAAGAATCCGGCTCCAGCCGGGGAGGTAGATTTTCGGATAAATCCCCTAGCCAGATTCTCTTCAATGTACTCAGACATGGCTCGGGTCTCGGCTGCAGACAACGGGTAGATACGCCCACGGGGAGGAGTGGTGCCAGGTACCAGGTCGATCGGGCAATCGTATGGCCTATGGGGTGGCAACGTCTCAGCTTCCTTCTTACCGAAGACGTCCGCATAGGGCCAGTAGGGAGCCGGGAGATCAGGTAAGTTAGCTGGAGTAGGCTGAGGGCGAAGTGGACGGACCGGGACCAGGCAGGTCCTATGGCAGTCAGGACCCCATCGGAGTACTTCACCGGACCGCCAGTTCAATACGGGTTCATGTGTCTGGAGCCAAGGTAGACCTAGCAACAGGGAGTGAGAAAGTCCGGACAGCACATGGAATGAGATCTCCTCAGAGTGCAGCATTCCCACCTGCAGGGTTATGGGTTCAGTGACGAGCAGGATGGTCTCCGAGAGAAGTCTTCCATCCACGGAGGCGACTGACAATGGTTCAGCCAGGGACTTGGTGGGAATATGGTATCTCTCTACCAGAGACTGGGAGATGAGGTTTCCAGCAGCTCCAGAATCCAGATGGGCGAGTTCAAAGAGACGGTTCTCTCCCCAAGCAATAGAGACCGGTAAGGTCAGAGACGGAGAGGGCTTACTTTTGTCTAGGACGACCTCTCCGAGTGGTCCTAGACACTGGCGTTTCCTGGCTTTTCCGGGCAGGAACGGATGAAGTGCTTCATACTGCCACAATAGAAACAGCTTCCCTCGGCTCGGCGAGATTCTCGGCGAGAACCGACCATCTTGGTCTGGTCGACGTGCATAGGCTCAGGAGAGTGTACCTGAGGAGAGACGGAGGGAGTGACGGGTTTCTGAAAAGTAGGAGCTAGACGTGGAAACCTCCTCTCACGGGTGACCTCTTTGGCACGCTCCTGGAACCGCAGGTCAATCCGGGTGGCAAGAGTTATTAGGTCATCGAGAGTGGTAGGAATGTCCCGACCGACAAGTTCATCTTTAATACGGCCGGACAGACCCTCCCAGAAGACGGAAACCAGAGCGTCATTATCCCATGCCAGCTCCGAGGCAAGGGTACGGAACCGTATGGCATATTGGCCCACGGTGAGACTTCCCTGACGGAGGCGTAGCAGAGATGATGCGGATGAGGTCTTCCGTCCGGGTTCGTCGAAGACTTTCCGGAAAGCCGTGAGAAAGGCAGGCAAGTCGGACACCAGGGGGTCTCCTCTCTCCCATAGAGGATTTAGCCAGGCCAGGGCTTCCCCGGTGAGATGGGACATGATGAAGGCAATTTTGGCCCGGTCGGAGTTAAACTGGTGAGACAGGAGTTCAAAGTGCAGGGTGCACTGATTTATGAAGCCCCGAGCCTGGGCGGAGTCGCCTCCGAAACGAGGAGGTGCAGAAAGCCGGGGTCCGGGGTAGGATACCATGTTATTAGTGGGCAGTGGAGCTGCCGGATTGCGAGTCATGGCACTGGCGGTGGTTGCAGGCAGAGCAGTCAGAGTGTCCAGGCGAGAATTGACATTCCGCAGGTGACCCAGGATGGACTCCTGTTGGGACCTCTGACGGGACAGTTCATGACACCGGTCCGAGAGCGAGGGAGCTTGGGTGCCACCGGGTTCCATGGCCCGAGCAAACTGTAACGGGTCTGGGAGGCGGAACCTCTGAGCTACTATACAAGGGGGCGGTCCTTGTAAGGGAGCGGGTGGCGACCAGGGTAGACGGGCAGGCAGTCACAGCAGGTGACCGGGACAGTCTCTGAATGAACGGACAGGAGGTCACGGCAAGTGACCGGGGCAGTCTCTAGATGAACGGGCAGGAGGTCACGGCAAGTGACCGGGGCAGTCTCTGGATGAACAGGCAGGAGGTCACAGCAAGTGACCGGGGCAGTCTCTGGGTAAAGGATTGGTACGAACTGTGGCGGCAGATGATAGACGTGAGCTCCCAGGTGAGCAGGCGAGAGTCTCTGGATAAACGGGTGGTCACAGCATGTGACGGCGGAGCCTCCAGGAAGACCAACAGACAGGTAGCAGATGAGCGCTCCCAGGTGAGCGGGCAGGAGTCTCTGGACAGGCGGGTGGTCACAGCACGTGACGGCAGAGCCTCCTGGTAGGCTAGCAGACAGGCAGCAGATGAGCGCTCCCAGGTGAGCGGGCAAGCTGGTCCTTAGACAGACTGACAGGAGTTGGAAGACAGACCGTCGGACCTCAGGCAAGCAGGCAGGTAGAAGATGTGCGCTCCCAGGTGAGCGGGCAAGCTGGTCCTTAGACAGACTGACAGGAGTTGGAAGGCAGACCGTCGGACCTCAGGCTAGCAGGCAGGTAGCAGGATATCAGGCAGGAATTAGACAGCAGACTGGCAGGAATCCGGCAGGTATCTGGCAGGTAACTGGCAACGGGACCTGAGGGCTGAAGCAGAGTAGTGAACAGTGCTACAACATTGCTCGGGCACCTCCATTTTGGAGGAGGTGCCTTTTATATGGGAGGTCCTCCGGCAATTGTCCGGGGACTCCTTAGGACGGCGCGCGCGGTCCCTTTAAGAGAGGGGGAGCGCGCGCGCGCGCGCCCTAAGCACACTGCCGGGGAAGGAGCGCGTGCCGGAAGCAGCGGGGAGAGAAGCGCTGGAGGACGCCGCGCCAGGAGCGGGGAGGTGAGAGGGACGGCGTCTCTGACTTGAACGGGGCAGAGACGCCGATGCTACAGTGGTATTAAGGGACCCGTCCGGAATACAGGTTAACAAAGAAGGCCTGGTCAGTCTGAGAGCAACTAGGAAATCCCGCTGGTCAGGGGAAGTTTGTAGGCCTACCGTGCTGACTTCACTCTTTCTTGGCTATCCCTCTGTAGTGTGGTGGTAGCCCACGTCTCTGAGTGTACCGTGTTGTTCTCACCCGTATGACTGGCAACTCGGGCCTTCCGTACTTCTCACCCCTCCGGGGCAGTAGTGGTCCCTCTCGTGTGGCTGAGCCTCCGGGCTTCCTTGGGCCAGAGGACTTGAAGTCCCCTGCGTGGTGGTTCCCTGCTGCTGGGCTTATAACCCTCACAGCCTCGGACTTCAGTGTCCGGCTCTGTAAGTCTCTAGTCAGGATGAGCTCTGCTAGCTCCCCTCCTGGCCTCGTGTTCCTCCTCTGCCTACAGGGACTCCTCAGCCTGCTGCTGACCTGTCCCTATCTGCAACTTCACTGGAGCTTGTCTCTAACTGGTCTCTAACTTGTCTCTCTAACCCCGCCCCAGATCCAGTTTATAAGGGGCAGATTTCTCCCCTCCCTGGACTGAGGCAGGAGGTGCTGCATGCTATTGTCCCCAACCAGGGAACCTCCCACCTGCTCTCAGACATGACATTTCTGCCACTGTGGCGACCAGACCTGGGTTGCCACATATACGCCGTATGCATCACACACCCACACACACATTGTATACGCCGTACGCACCACACACACACTGTATACGCCGTACGCACCACATACACACGGTATACTCCGTACGCACCACACACACACTGTATACGCCGTACGCACCACACACACACACTATATACGCGGTACGCACCACACACACTGTATACGCTGTACGCACCACATACACACACTGTATATGACGCACCCCTGGGCCTGTGTCGCGCAGCGTTGCGCACGCGGGAGCTTACCCGGAGCCGGATCTGTTGAGGGTTGTAGTCTCGTGGCGGTGACCCGGTCCGTGCCCAGGGAGTCAGACTAAGTGGCGCTGTATTAGCGGTAGATGTTGGACGACTACGCCACCCGTTGAGTACAGCTAAGGAGCTGCTGCTGCAGGGCAGACCGCTGAGGCCGGTGGTAGGATTGTGCAGCGTGATAGTATAACCCCCAACGGGAGGGGTATGGCCTCAGGGCAGCCGACGTGGATGATGGGGGTAGCAGGAACCACTCGGAGACGGTACGGTGTAGTTCAGGGTCTTTACTGGTGACAAAGATAGACCCTCCCGGAGTACTGGCTAGCGATTGGGGCCTGGTCAGTCCTTGAGCAGATGGGATCTCCCCTGGCCAGGCGGAGTTGTAGGCCTCCCAAACTAACTGTACTCTTCTGGCTACCTTGCTAGAGGCGGGTATAAGTAGCCCACGTCCCTGAGTGTACCGTGTGGTGCTCACCCGTATGGCCGGTGACTCGGGGCCTTCTAGTAGCTTCCGCTCCACGACGGCGGTGCTGGTCCCACGCGTGTGACCGTGCCTTCGGGTTTCTTGGCCAGAGGACCTGAAATCCCCTGCCGGTCGGTTTCTGCTGCTGGGTAAGATTAGTCCCCACAACCTCGGACGCCGGGTCCGGTGATAACTTCTCAATCAGGGCGAGCTCTGCAGCTGCCAGCCCTGACTCCTTGTAACACTGCTCCCACAGAGCTCCTGTTGTTCTTTTCCCATAGCTGCTTCTCTTCTCTGTCTCTACTTCTGGCATGGCCCAGGAGCTGGGCCCAGCCGGAGCCACAGCTCCCTGTCAGCCCTCCTGGCTGAACTCTCCCTTTGAACTCTCTAACCCTGCCTCAGCCCCAGGTTTATATAGGGGAAGTCCTTCCCCTCCCAGGACTGGGCAGGAGGTGTGGCATGCATAGGATTCCTGACCAAGAGACCTCCCACCTGCTCTCAGACATAACATTGCTGTTACTGTGGAAACCAGACGCCTGGGGTGCCACATTCCCCCCTAGTGAAATTTAGTACTCCGGGACTAAACATATTTTTAGAAAAACATAACAAGGTATAAACAATAATAATACAATAAGAAAAACACATAAAGATGGTTACGGCGTGTCCGCAAACGGGTGCAGTCTTTGAAGAAAAGTAAGGTGTCCATTTCACCAAAACAGGGAGACGTAACCAGGTAGGGGTCTGTCCTGCCCCGAGTCCTTAACAGTCTTTAGTCCATTCCTGGGTTACGCTCCAACCATGTACAAAGGATTCCCGGTAAATCCACCAAAGACTCCCATAAATTACTAGAAACACATAATTATTTACAGGATATGGCCGCTCTCAGTCCTCGGCCAGTGGGGATAAGGAATGGCTGCTCACAGTCCTCAGCCTGGTTTAAGATAGGGGCACATGGGGAACAATTCACTAATCCCAACGGGGACCATATTTTAATTAGCAGCAGTCCTTGTACCCTTACGGGTAACTATTTACAGCTCTTTATTCACGCTACTTCCCTTCAGTAGCTATGTCCTCTTTGTGCTCCCTCCTGAGGGTAGTCCTCAGACCCGTCCGGGTCCTCTTGGCTTTCCTCGTATTGGTAGTACTGCAGCTCCTCCTCGGTTAGCTGGGTTAGTATCTCTGCGACAGTCCTCCTCCCAGGTGGCCAGGACTTTACCTCCCTTTGGGCTGCCCCGGTTAATTGGGCCACCAGGATGCTCACTTTTTGCTCCTCTGTGAGGGGGTACACCTGGAAGAGGCTATCCAGCTTTTCTCTAAAGTCATGCAGGGTATGTGACTCCCCTGAGTACTGGGGTAGCCAGGCTGCCCCCGGGATATAGGGCATGGTGAAAGGCATGACCGCAACAGCGGTGGCGCTGGCGGGGGTTGAAGCGGTGAAGCTCTCCTCCGTATCTGGCATCCTTCTCCCCCCTAGTGGACCGTGGCCTACCTTGCGATGATCCTCTTCCGTAGGCCGCGGCTCCGCAGTGAATCGTCAGGGTTGAGGACCTTCCGTCGCGCTCCTGTGACGTCGGCGTCTGCTGGGCTCCTTCCAGGACCTTACGCAACGTCCGGACGTGAGGCGGGGCTTCAGTTCTCGCGCGCATTCGGAGTCCACGCCCCTCTTCTTCCCGTGCGGCGTCTTCAAGATGGCGTCCAACGGCGGGAAAACTCCACGGATGGCGGGAAGAAGGCAGAAGATGGCGCCGGATGGCGGGAAAACTTCGCGGATGGCGGGAAGAAGACAGAAGATGGCGCCGGATGGCGGGAATCTTCACCACTGGTAAGTTTGAACAGTCTTTTTCAGGCACGCAGTACCCGGTGGTTGCGGGCACGAAATCCTGCCGACTACGCCAAAAGTTGACGCACCCCTGGGCCTGTGTCGCGCAGCGTTGCGCACGCAGGAGCTTACCCGGAGCCGGATCTGTTGAGGGTTGTAGTCTCGTGGCGGTGACCCGGTCCGTGCCCAGGGAGTCAGACTAAGTGGCGCTGTATTAGCGGTAGATGTTGGACGACTACGCCACCCGTTGAGTACAGCTAAGGAGCTGCTGCTGCAGGGCAGACCGCTGAGGCCGGTGGTAGGATTGTGCAGCGTGATAGTATAACCCCCAACGGGAGGGGTATGGCCTCAGGGCAGCCGACGTGGATGATGGGGGTAGCAGGAACCACTCGGAGACGGTACGGTGTAGTTCAGGGTCTTTACTGGTGACAAAGATAGACCCTCCCGGAGTACTGGCTAGCGATTGGGGCCTGGTCAGTCCTTGAGCAGATGGGATCTCCCCTGGCCAGGCGGAGTTGTAGGCCTCCCAAACTAACTGTACTCTTCTGGCTACCTTGCTAGAGGCGGGTATAAGTAGCCCACGTCCCTGAGTGTACCGTGTGGTGCTCACCCGTATGGCCGGTGACTCGGGGCCTTCTAGTAGCTTCCGCTCCACGACGGCGGTGCTGGTCCCACGCGTGTGACCGTGCCTTCGGGTTTCTTGGCCAGAGGACCTGAAATCCCCTGCCGGTCGGTTTCTGCTGCTGGGTAAGATTAGTCCCCACAGCCTCGGACGCCGGGTCCGGTGATAACTTCTCAGTCAGGGCGAGCTCTGCAGCTGCCAGCCCTGACTCCTTGTAACACTGCTCCCACAGAGCTCCTGTTGTTCTTTTCCCATAGCTGCTTCTCTTCTCTGTCTCTACTTCTGGCATGGCCCAGGAGCTGGGCCCAGCCGGAGCCACAGCTCCCTGTCAGCCCTCCTGGCTGAACTCTCCCTTTGAACTCTCTAACCCTGCCTCAGCCCCAGGTTTATATAGGGGAAGTCCTTCCCCTCCCAGGACTGGGCAGGAGGTGTGGCATGCATAGGATTCCTGACCAAGAGACCTCCCACCTGCTCTCAGACATAACATTGCTGTTACTGTGGAAACCAGACCCCTGGGGTGCCACATATACACCATACATACACACAATGTATACGCCGTACGCAACACACTGTATACGTCGTACGCACACATACACGCACACACACTGTATACACCGTACGCACCACACACACTGTTTATGCCGTACGCACCACACACATACACACTGTGTACGCCGTACGCACCACACACACACTCTGTATACGCCATATGCACCACACACACACTGTATACGCTGTACGCACCACACACGCACTGTATATGCCGTATGCACCACACGCACTGTATACGCCGTACGCACCACACACACTGTATACGCCGTACGCAACGCACAAACACTGTATACGCCATACACACCACACACACACACACACTGTATACGCCGTACGCACGACACACACACTGTCACACACACTGTATACGCTGTACGCACCTTACACACACACACACACACTGTATACGCCGTGCGCACCAAATGCACACACACTGTATACGCCGTGCGCACCAAATGCACACACATTGTATACGCCGTGCGCACCAAATACACACGCACTGTATATGCCGTATGCACCACATGCACTGTATACGCCGTACGCACCACACACACTGTATACGCTGTGCGCAACGCACAAACACTGTATACGCCGTACGCACGACACACACACTGTCACACACACTGTATACGCTGTACGCACCTTACACACACACACACTATATACGCCGTGCGCACCAAATACACACACATTGTATACGCCGTGTGCACCAAATACACACACACTGTATATGCCGTACGCACCACACACACACTGTGTACGCACCACACACACACACACACAATGTATACGCTGTATGCACCACACACACTATATACTCTGTACGCGCCAAACACACACACACACTGTATACGCCGTATGCACCACACACACACTCTGTATACGCCGTATGCACCACATACACACACTCTGTATACGCCGTACGCACCACACACACACTATGTATACGCCGTACGCACCACACACACACACTGTATACGCCGTACGCACCGCAAAAACACTGTATACGCCATACACACCACACACACACACACTGTATACGCCGTACGCACGACACACACACTGTCACACACAGTGTATACGCTGTACGCACCTTACACACACACACACACTGTATACGCCGTGCGCACCAAATACACACACACTGTATACGCCGTGCGCACCAAATGCACACACATTGTATACGCCGTGCGCACCAAATACACACGAACTGTATATGCTGTATGCACCACACGCACTGTATACGCCGTACGCAACGCACAAACACTGTATACGCCATATACACCACACACACACACATTGTATACGCCCTGCGCACCAAATACACACGCACTGTATATGCTGTATGCACCTCACGCACTGTATACGCCGTACGCACCACACACACTGTATACGCCGTACGCAACGCACAAACACTGTATACGCCATATACACCACACACACACACACACTGTATACGCCGTACGCACGACACACACTGTCACACACACTGTATACGCTGTACGCACCTTACACACACACACACTGTATACGCCGTGCGCACCAAATACACACACATTGTATACGCCGTGCGCACCAAATACACACACACTGTATATGCCGTACGCACCACACACACACTGTATACGCCGTACGCACCACACACACACACAATGTATACGCCGTATGCACCACACACACTATATACTCCGTACGCGCCAAACACACACACACACTGTATACGCCGTATGCACCACACACACACTCTGTATACGCCGTACGCACCACACACACACTCTGTATACGCCGTACGCACCACACACACACACTGTATACGCCGTACGCACCGCACAAACACTGTATACGCCATACACACCACACACACACACACTGTATACGCCGTACGCATGACACACACACTGTCACACACACTGTATACGCTGTACGCACCTTACACACACTGTATACGCCGTGCGCACCAAATACACACACACTGTATACGCCGCGCGCACCAAATGCACACACATTGTATACGCCGTGCGCACCAAATACACACGCACTGTATATGCTGTATGCACCACACGCACTGTATACGCCGTACGCACCACACACACTGTATACGCCGTACGCAACGCACAAACACTGTATACGCCATATACACCACACACACACTGTATACGCCGTACGCACGACACACACACTGTCACACACACTGTATACGCTGTACGCACCTTACACACACACACACTGTATACGCCGTGCGCACCAAATACACACACATTGTATACGCCGTGCGCACCAAATACACACACACTGTATATGCCGTACGCACCACACACACACTGTATACGCCGTACGCACCACACACACACACAATGTATACGCCGTATGCACCACACACACTATATACTCCGTACGCGCCAAACACACACACACACTGTAGACGTCGTATGCACCACACACACACTCTGTATACGCCGTACGCACCACACACACACACTGTATACGCCGTACGCAACGCACAAACACTGTATACGCCATACACACCACACACACACACACTGTATACGCCGTACGCACGACACACACACTGTCACACACACTGTATACGCTGTACGCACCTTACACACACACACACACTGTATACGCCGTGCGCACCAAATACACACACACTGTATACGCCGTGCGCACCAAATACACACACATTGTATACGCCGTGCGCACCAAATACACACGCACTGTATATGCTGTATGCACCACACGCACTGTATACGCCGTACGCATCACACACACACTGTATACGCCGTACGCAACGCACAAACACTGTATACGCCATATACACCACACACACACACACTGTATACGCCGTACGCACGACACACATACTGTCACACACACTGTATACGCTGTACGCACCTTACACACACACACTGTATACGCCGTGCGCACCAAATACACACACATTGTATACGCCGTGCGCACCAAATACACACACACTGTATATGCCGTACTCACCACACACACACTGTATACGCCGTACGCACCACACACACACACAATGTATACGCCGTATGCACCACACACACTATATACTCCGTACGCGCCAAACACACACACACACTGTATACGCCGTATGCACCACACACACACTCTGTATACGCCGTATGCACCACACACACACTCTGTATACGCCGTATGCACCACACACACACTGTATACGCCGTACGCACCACACACACACACTGTATACGCCGTACGCACCGCACAAACACTGTATACGCCATACACAACACACACACACACACACTGTATACGCCGTACGCACGAGACACACACTGTCACACACACTGTATACGCTGTACGCACCTTACACACACACACACACTGTATACGCCGTATGCACCACACACACACTCTGTATACGCCGTATGCACCACACACACACTCTGTATACGCCGTATGCACCACACACACACTCTGTATACGCCGTATGCACCACACACACACACTCTGTACACGCCGTATGCACCACACACACACTCTGTATACGCCGTATGCACCACACACACACTCTGTATACGCCGTATGCACCACACACACACTCTGTATACGCCGTACGCACCACACACACACACTGTATGCGCCGTACGCACCGCACAAACACTGTATACGCCATACACAACACACACACACTGTATACGCCGTACGCACGAGACACACACTGTCACACACACTGTATACGCTGTACGCACCTTACACACACACACACTGTATATGCCGTATGCACCACACACACACTCTGTATACGCCGTATGCAACACACACACACACTCTGTATACGCCGTATGCACCACACACACACTCTGTATACGCCTTATGCACCACACACACACTCTGTATACGAAGTATGCACCACACACACACTCTGTATACGCCTTATGCACCACACACACACTCTGTATACGCCGTATGCACCACACACACACGCTCTGTATACGCCGTATGCACCACACACACACTCTGTATACGCCTTATGCACCACACACACACTCTGTATACGCCGTATGCACCACACACACACTCTGTATACGCCTTATGCACCACACACACACTCTGTATACGCCGTATGCACCACACACACACTCTGTATACGCCGTATGCACCACACACACACTCTGTATACGCCGTATGCACCACACACACACACTCTGTATACGCCGTATGCACCACACACACACACTCTGTATACGCCGTATGCACCACACACACACTCTGTATACGCCTTATGCACCACACACACACTCTGTATACGCCGTATGCACCACACACACACGCTCTGTATACGCCGTACGCACCGCACAAACACTCTGTATACACCGTACGTACGTTTTGTCCTTATGTGGATACAATGTAAATTAAAGCACCTTTGTCATAAATTTTTCCATTTTAATAAAATGTTACCTTTACCTACTTTACATTCATTTTAACACAGGTGGAGGGGTAAGTGCACATAGGAAAGGGGACACACAGGGGGGAGACAGCTCAAATGAGAGAACACATGAGGGAAGAAGAGAGCACAGGGGTGGAGAGAAAGAGCAGACAAGGGGGAGAGAACATGGGGTACACAGGTCAAAGAAGAGAGCACATAAGAGGAGAAGACAGCACATGGGGGAAAGAGAGAAAGCGCACAGGGGGGGAGAGAGACAGAGCACAGGGGGGAGACAACTCAAACGGGACAGTACATGAGGGGAGAACCCAGTACAGGAAGGAGAGAGACAGCAGACAAGGGGGAGAGCACATGGGATACACAGGTCAAAGAAGAGAGCACACAAGGGAGAAGTCAGCACATGGGGGAAAGAGAGAGTGGATAGGTGGGTGAGCACATGGGGGGTGGGGGAGAGATTCTCAGTGCTGCAAAGCCTGCCCCTATCGTGACATTACCACCTCGATCTAGTATTTTTATAATTACCCTTCCATTTTTCACAACAAGCCAATTACACTATAAATTATAATGTAGTTTGCAGGGTTTTGTTTACTACTGTTCAATTACTGTGGTTTCGGTTTATTAAACCACAACATGTTTTTCATATAGGATCATTGTCTTTTTCCCCCTATTGATTTTATTTGGAACAAAGTAGAGCCAATTCCGTAAAATAAAAAGCTGAAAAATTGTCTCTTGAAGCCGGTTGTTAGTACTTTGTATCTTCAGGTCCCTAAGTATCTCCAGCGTGTACAAGACTTAGGCGCTAAAAGTTTACCTTCAAACCGGGCCAGTATGGGGTATTCCCCTCGTACCCTACACACGTGTGTTTCAGAGCAGAGTGGCTAACCGCACATAAAATCTCTTTAGAAAATTCATTTTTTCTTAAACCTCCTGTATTGCCAGCCTTCACACTGTCCCTTGTTATTAGACGTCAGTCTTATTTTTACAGACGTTTCCCTATCTGCAGGGATGCCACAGTGAAAAGCTGATTGTCAAACATAGCAGGACATCTGAAAGGGGTTTTCAGAAGTGGATGACCCCTTAAATGTAATCATAACAATCCTGCTGTGACAGCAACTTTTCCTTGTCCAGCAGCCTGTATAAATGAACCTGACCGTTTATGAAGCCATCAAGTAACTCCAATATTCTCATGATCTTCAGGGAGTTGTCCAGCTTAGAGTTAGGCAGACCCTCTGTTCAGGATCCCCATCCCTTGGCCAGAGTGGAGAGCTTTTACAAAGTTCGTCTATCGCTCTGGAGGACCACACAATCAACTTGTAATATTTAATTTCCCCTGTGGTGGCGCTGCAGGGAAATTGAACACTTGCTATTAGATTTCTCCACAGGTTACACCACTGGGGGTCCCACTAGGGGGACACTTTATAATCAACTTATTGTGAAGGATTCCTTGTAATAATTAGGGATTATCCAAAATGGAGAACCCCTTTTAATTATCGAGATTATACGGTTGCTACTTAAAGAGGACTTGTCAACTCTTGTGATAAAAATCCCTGATACATCCATTCTGTTTTTCAGTCTAGTGGACGGGGCTGTCAGTGACTGACAGCTTTTTTTTGTAGAATTGTGTACAGATATACAGTCACTGGTAGGACCGGCCCACTGGACTAAAAACCCCTGAAAGAGCAGAGGATTAAATGCTGAAAAAATGGGTTGGAATGAATCTTTTCCCACAAACCTATATATCAATCTGCTCAGCTCCCCCTGCTCTTTAACATGGTGCCTGCAGATTGGACTGTATTTTCATGGTGACGGGTTCCCTTTAATTCCCCAGCGCTTGACAGACATCATCATCACTGTCCCATTGGGGCTCACAATCTAAATTCCCTATAATAAGGTCCCTGGAGTGTGGGAGAAAACCAGAGGAAACCCACACAAACACCTGATTGGCTGAAGGCTTCCTAAATGTCCTAAAAATGACTTTCATTGTCTATCAGCCCACAGGAAAGACAGTAATTGCTGCTGGTATACAATAACAGGCAGAATAATTATGTGGGTGTTCTTCCATGTTTTATAATATGTCTAACTTTTACTGTTTTGTCTTTGACCAGGGGCTTCTGTAAACTTCTTGCTTAGCCTGCAACGTCTGGAAAAGTATCCTCTGGACCTTTATTATCTGGTCGATGTCTCTGCTTCAATGATGGCAAGCATCGAAAAACTTAATGCCATTGGATCTGACCTGTCCCAGAAAATGGCAGACTTCTCTCATGACGTCAGGTTTGGATTTGGATCATTTGTGGACAAGCCTGTATCACCATATATTAGCGTTCATCCCGAGAGGTTAAAGAATCAGTGCAGGTAGGTGAGGAAGCTCGGGGATACAGTGTATCCATAACAGGCTCTGCAGCCAGTCTTGTGATTCATTCCAGTGCGTCAAAAATGAAGAATTAAGAAACTCTTAATTGGGCTTAATTAAAAATCTATGGTTTTGTGTATAAGGCTATGTTCACACATTGCGTTTTTGCTGCATTTTTTTTTTTTTTTGCAGCAAAACCTGATCTCTTTCCAGTAGGTTTGTTCAGGATTTTTCCTGCTTTTTGCTTGTTTTTTGGTGCATTTTTTCAGAGATTTTTCAGCGTTTTTTTCACTGTCCTTTTTTCTCTTTTATGCATGTACATAAAGTTCAGTGAAAAAATAAAAAATCTCAGTCTGGTTTTGGCTTGAAAAACAGTGAAAAAAACGCTGAAAAAAATGCGTTTTTGGTTCGTTTTTTCAGCGTTTTTTTCACCACCCATTACCTCCAGTGGGTGAAAAAACGCAGAAAAAAAGGCTGCAAGAAGTGACATGCTCTATTCTGCAAAAAAAACATGCAAAGCACAAAATCCTGAACAATAAACACCATGATGTGTGCATGAGATTTCTGGAATCTCATAGACTTTGCTGGTACTGCAAAACGCAGCTGAAAATTTGCTTAAAAAAAACACATCAAAAAACGCTGAAAAAACCATGATGTGTGAAGATAGCCTAAAGCTCCCATGCAAAGCTATGTGTCTCCATGGTCAAAAAGCTACAAACTGTATCATCATACTGAACTCCATTAGCTACGTGCCCCAAAGCTGCACCAGTATCAAAACCATCGTCTTGCATCCGTATAACCTTTGACATTTTTTATTGTCATATAACCTTTAGCATCAAATAACCTTTGACATTTTCTAACACATAACTATTAAAGGAGCTGTGCAGACGATATTTAAAAAAAAAAAGGTGTTACTGATCTCAGGCGCTCTCATTCAAAGCTTTGTGAGTCCCCATTGGTCTTTACTTCTTGGTCCCTCTTGATAATCATGAAACGACCACTTGACCAATCACTGACAGCGAACTTGACCCATCTCAACTAGTGATTTACTAAGTGGTCGTTTCATAGAAGCAAGGAAGTAGAGACCAGCAGGGATCCAGGATGTAGCATATCAGGGTATCAACCCCCCCCAAAAAACAAGAAAATGAGCATATACCCTGTGGTAAGTCAATAGTAATAGTACATGTAAATAAAATAGGGTACTTGGTTAACACTACTTTGATCAAAAAAGCGTAAGTCATCCCACCGCGACAAAGTATATCTGGACGGTCCTATCCCCTCTCTAGTATTAAAACCTTACCTTGTGTCAGCCGACCTAAAGTTAGATGGGGCAGAGCAGGAACCAGGCCCGACTGGTCAGACGCCTGTCCATGGGAAGCTATATAGATGAAGTGCTTAGCAAGAGCAACTCACCTGTTTGTACAGAGTACAAAAAACTACAGCAAAACCAAAGAAATGAGCTGGAGTATAAGTTGGTGTATGTGCAGTGTGTAGGAGCACGTTCACACTGTGCTCATTTCACAGGCAAAACCCAAGAAAAAAACCAAGATGAACGTGTACCCTATAGTAAGTAAATAAATGAATGGTAATAGTACATGTAAATAACAGAGTGCTTAGTTAACACTTTTTTGATTAAAAATATAACATCCCACCATGACAAGGTATACCCAATCGGGACCATTCTATCCTGATACCAGGGTATTAGTCAATTGAGTATCACTATTTTTTGGGAGGGGTTAAATGAATAAGCTTCTTTTAAAGGGAATCTGTCAGCTATTTACTCTGAGAGCAGCATAATGTAGGGGCAGAGAGCCTTATTCTAACAATGTATCAGGATCGTGTCAGTTGCTCAGCAGCTTGCTGTCGTTTCAATACAATCAGTATTTCATCAGCAGGAAATTATCACTGCAGGACTAGGTGTCACCTGCCAGGTAGTCATGCTAATCTGTTTGACCCCACCCCCACCACTGATTGGTTAGATTGATGACTGTACAGAGGAAGCTGCCAATCAGGGATGTGAGTAGGGTTATACACAGCTCATGGCACTGCTACATCAACAGCAGAGAAAACAGGGATTTTGTCAAAACGATACCAAGCCGTCCAGTAAGTGATACATTGCAGGAATCAGGGTCTCAGCCCCTACAGCATGATTCCATTTCAAAATCTGCTGACAGGTTCCATTTAAATGGAGAACCCTTCCTGTGTGTTCTGGGAATTCAGCCACAATGTATGTTTTTATGAAAGGTCATTTCCAGCCCAATCTCT
Organism: Phyllobates terribilis; assembly: GCF_046119375.1. Classification (NCBI taxonomy): domain Eukaryota; kingdom Metazoa; phylum Chordata; class Amphibia; order Anura; family Dendrobatidae; genus Phyllobates; species Phyllobates terribilis. The sequence continues at coordinate 149,266,755 of NW_027362764.1, read as the reverse complement.
TCTTAGCCAGCTGGTGAATATTTTGCAGCCTTGTAGACTCAGCTGGTCTTGTGTAGTAACCGTGTGACCATTATATCTTTCCAGTGTCTATAACAAGGACTGCATGCCGCCTCATGGATTCATTCATGTGCTCTCCTTAACAAGCAATATTACACAATTCAAGCAAATTGTTAGTAAGCAGAAAATTTCTGGGAATTTAGACGACCCCGAAGGTGCGTTTGATGCTATGCTGCAGGCAGCAGTTTGCCATGTGAGTATGTGTGATTAAATATTATTTATGTCATATCTGTTCATATACTGTCATCAGGCAGGATCCCAGACATTCAGTGTCCGGCTCCCAACATATTTTTTTATTCTAATTGTATATTGAAATTGGGATTTGAAAGGATTATATTATGTTAAAACGTAAAACCTGGTGATGTGTAATGCTGATAATCATGTAGGTAGCTGGAACGTAACAGTGTGAACAGGACCCAAAACCAGGCAACTGATGATTGTTGCAAAATAGAGTTGAGCAAAAAGATTCTGTGACACCATGACCACTGAACCAGAGCCCTGCGGACCTCCTCAGCGTCACTTCTGATTAGTAGGCCCATCGTGACTTCATCATTGCAGCGTGACACACTCATGATGTCAGGCTGAGCCTAATCGGAAGAAGCCCTGGGTTGCCGGCAGGTAGGAGGTGGTCCTAAGCGCCATGGATCGTGGCTGCTGAAATGGGATCCTGCAAATCTTTGTGCTAAACTCTTTTGGAGAATTCAAGCAATTGTTCATGTGTATAGAAGAAAAATGTTTGACTGGGGGGATCCTATAGATCAGGGGCTTGGAGGTCCTAAGTTTCTGGTTTAAATAGAGAGGTGATGAGCCCTGCATACTTCCGGTCCATTCATTGTCTTTGGGACTGATGAAGATAGCTGAGCCTCATCTGCCTCTCACACTCGTAGACTTATGGAGTGCTAGTATTCATGGGAGACATGGGATTTCTATTCTCATGATTGACGGAGGTCCAGGTATTGGGATCTCCAATGCTTATATGCTTATCTATCTTAAATTGTTTAGCCTGGGATCCCACAGACACAGAAATAGCAAAAGACCTCAGAAACAGATGGAAAAAAAATATCAAAGGGAGTTTGACACCCTTAGGGACATTGTATTTAATTAGTGCATGTATTTTGGACTAAAAATCATTTTTTCAATTGGGTTTCTTTAAAAATGTTGCTCTATTTTGCTTTTGCAGGCTCTTTGTTTCCCAGCACATTCAACTTCTATGTGGTTTTTGTTAATAAATGAGTTGAGAGGAGCTCAGAAAGAGACATAAAAGAGTTACAGACTCCCAGTCAGACTGTCACAGTGGGCTCACTGATAAATTTTCAGTTAACTCATTCTACAGCCAGTAATAGACAGTGTAGCACAGAGGCTACAGAAGGCAAACGCTGCAGCATTTTTAATGTAACCCAATTACTAAAATGATTTTTAGCTAAAAATACGTGCATTTAAGTAAGAAAAACTGTACCGATTGGTGAACAAATCCCTTTAAGAGAACAGGCATTGGGAACACAGTGTAATGCTAAACAGTTATAATACATATGGAGACTGGTAAACCTTCATGCACTTTGGTGGGCTGGATTAAAGGGAATCTGTCAGCAGGTTTTTGCTATGTAATCTGATGACAACAGGAGATAGCCTTAGCCTCTATGTACCCACGATGCAGAAATGAAGCAGAAAATTTCTGCCGCATTTCTGCATCTCCCTGGCAGAAAAAACGCATGCAGATTGTGCATGCGTTTTTCCTGCAGAATACATGCGGAATACATGCGGATTCACATGCGTTTCCACATGCGTTTCCATATGCGTTTCCGCATGCGGACTGACAAGCACTTTCCAGGCAATAGCATCACTTGGAAAGTGCTTGACAACTAGGTCACACTATATAAATCCATGCAAACAGCATGGATTTATATAGTGTGACCGTAAAAATAAAAAAATAAAGCTATACTTACCTCCGATGCCGCCGCGTGTGCTGCAGCGCTCGTCCTGGCTTCTTCCGGGTTGCCGGCACATCGCGAGACAGCCTGCGGTCACATGACCGTGACGTCATCTCAGGTCCTGGAAGGAGAAGCGCTGCAGGGGCCGCCGGACAGGTGAATATAACCTTTATTTATTATTTTATTCTTTTTTTCACAGGTACAATGGTACCCAGGTCTGGATGAGAGTCTTCTCTCCTCCAGAACTGGGTACCATCCGCACATAGAGACGTATATAATCCGCTTGTACAAATGTACAGACACGGATTCTATGCGTCTCAATGCAAGTCAATGGCGGCCATTCCGCTGCGCTTCCGCAAAATTAATGAACATGCTGCGGATTTATGAACGCTGCAGAAACGCTGCGGAAAAATCCGCAGCATGTGCATTGACATTGCGGAATGCCATTGGGGACCATGGGGTGCGGATTACCATGCGTTTTTGATGCGTTTCCGCTGCGGAAATTCCGCAGCGGAAACGCATGAAAAACGCATCGTGGACACGCAGCCTAAAACACAGAATTCAGGGATCTGTCACTTGTCAAAGTGCCTGCTGTTGTTTACTGACTGTGAAGGATTTATCACTAAGAGATTAACATTGCCAGACTAGTCCAGCAACGCCTCCTTCTGTGATAAGCAGCTCACTTTCTGTGGAGTTTGTACATACAGAGCCTAGTGTGGGTGGGGTTAGCTGTGGTGTGGGCGGGGTTAGCTTTGTCAGCTCTGCTTCATTCTAAATCTAAAAGCTTTGATTGTATCACAACTGCTGCACCCAGTAATGTAAGTGATACATCGTTGGATTAAGGGTATCTTTGCCTACATTATGCTGCTCTCAGATGAGGTAGCAAAAACCTGCTGACAGATTCCCTTTAAGGACTACATGTTTGTGCATATAATGGTGGCATTCCCACCATAGTATTGTCAGTGCTGGAAGCATAAACAGGTGAGTTACCGGCACATTGGCAAGGAGGCAATAAGGGATAAACTGGGATGGTCCCATTATATGTGAAATGTGAAACTGCTATAAATACCCCCCTTCTTCCACGTGGTACTAGAGAGAACTATCACATATAACGCCACAGTCTGCTCAGTAGACATTGTGTTTGCTGTAACAAGACACACCTTATTTTTTTATCTACTTATCTGAAATGCTTTCCTATCACTTCTGTTGTACAAAATAATCTGTTTATTTTGGCAGCAGAAAGTATAAAATGAAATAGTGGATTATGTATCTTCAGATTTTTTTTTACTTTATTTTTTAATGTCCTTTTTTCCTTAAATGTCTTCTTTTACTTAATCTTCATGGAGAGCTAACTTCATTATCCCAAATCTCAGTCTAACATCCAAGATGAGCAGCAAGTCCCTTTCTAACGTAGACGCCGATACTCGTCACTTCTTCATCCAGATCTATGGATGTAGGGTCCACATGACAATAGTAAAAGCTTTCTTCCATGTCTGTCCCATCTTCCATGTTCTGATTTGACCCTTTGTAAATATAAATGGATCAGATAGATCTCTGTCACTCATCTCTAGATTAAAGGCAATCCGATTTTTACCGCATTTCCTTTGATGTTTCAGAAAGAAATTGGCTGGCGGAAAGAAGCAAAGCGCTTAATTATATTGATGACAGATCAAACTTCTCATTTAGCACTTGACAGTAAATTAGCCGGGATTGTGTCCCCGAATGATGGAAACTGTCATCTCAAAGACAACGTTTACACCAGAGCATCAGATATGGTGAGGACCTGTATAAGAGGGGTAATCGGTCTGTGTAAGAAGGGATCATTATTGTAATCTTCTTTCCCAGTGCAAGTGATTCAAGTGATCAGAAAGGTTGTCAGGACGAGGGAATTGCATGCACGTGTGGCTGACATACTCAAAAGACTTAACATTAATTGGGCTACATGTTTAGCTTTGTATACACTGGCAGCTTGTCATGAAAACCTCTGTTAAATGTACCTCACACGTATTTAAAGCAACCTGAGAGGAGATAATGGCATCTGAAAGTATTTTGGAATGAAAATAACTAAGTAGTATGCAATTAAACAATTACCTCCACTAATATTATCATAGGCTATTTTTACATATCAGTATTGCAGGATCTGTAGGCAATAAAGACCCTTTAAAGGGATCCTATCTGCAGGCAACATATTAAAGAGCTGGGAGAGGTATATATGTGTATATATATATATAAAAAATAATATATATACACACTACATATGATATATGTGTTTGTGTGGTAAATTCTTAAGGATAACCTGTAATTTATTCATACATATGTTTTTCACTACACCAATATCAACATCTGTCATCAAACATCTATCAACATGTCATCAATAATGGACCAGTGGAGGTCCAACAATCCCACCAGTCTGCTGCGAGCAGGTTTGACAGCGACTCGATGTAAAAAGTGTAGGAGAATGGAACAACACTGCCGATTAGGTCTTGCTGAAGTGAATGGAGCTGATCTGCAGTCCTAAAGACCCCTAAATAGTGTGATGATAGGGTGGTATTTCTCTCAGTCACACTGTTACATCTGGTCAATGATGATGCTGCTAGCAGCTGATCGGTGGGGGTTTCGGAGTATTGCCCACCACCGATCTGATATTGACCATGAGAATTCCTGCTCATTGTTGGCTAAGGAGTCCGGTGAGAAGTCTTAAGCTCTGAGTGTGAATACAGAAATAGCTCTCAATAACTGGGTAAGACCTCCCACTGGACTCTGAAGCTCAGAGTGAACAAGGATTTAAATCAATAAATTGCAGGCTATCCTAAATATGTTTGTACTTAGATGCCATATGCTAATGTGTCTCCGGCCTAACACTGATAATCCTGATGACAGGTTTTCTTTAAGGTAAATGTTACTATATCTGGATATTTGTTTCGATATGCTTATGACACTCGGCTCCTGCTCTGCTGCGAGTGTGAACTGAGTGTCAGCACTCTGCTCTGATCCTCTTGCATGAGAAAATCATAGCACAGGTGCGGAGAAGTCGGAAAACGTAATTCCTCCATCTCCTCCATTGCTTGTCTCGGTGTATATCGGACTGCACTTGGATGACATCTGAGTGCAGTCTGATGTTTCACACGCACCCATACTAGTCACTACCAATCGCAGCATGCTGCGATTATTCTCTCATGCCACATCGGCATGAGAAAATAATTGCAGATGTGAGCTGGCCCATAGTATAACACTGGTGCTATGAGATGTTTTATCGCATAGCACTTGGCCGTGTTATACACTCGTGTGACCCCGGCCTTAAACTAAAGATATGTGCGTAACAGCGCGATCAAACTGATTTAATAGATACCTTGGGCAGCCCCTCTGGTGTCTGTATCTTCTTCCTCATTTAAATTTCATGCTAGCTGTCGGCGGTGCTTGTGCAGATTGATCTGATGGCGGGCTTTAGGAACATTTTGCCAGTGTAGGTGCAATGGCGCATTCGCAGATCAACCTTAGGCGATGTTCAGTAAAATGGCGCCGGTGGTGGAGCATGCACAGAATGAGATCTCGACTCGTCGTTGAGCCAAGATCTAAATCTGCACATGATCTAAATTAGCTTTGCCACCAGTGCCGTTTTCCTGAAGCCCACCACCAGAACAAGTTGCCCAGTTGGTATTCAACTAAAATGGAATTTTGGGCGGAGAATGGCGCTGAGCGTCCAATGATCTGCTCTCTAAACAGTGCTGATTGGCTGCAAGCAGATGATTGACAGCAAATCACAACGCTCTTCCCAAGTGTCTTTTTCAGCTGAATGCTAAGTACAGCCGGCAGCTGCCCTGACTGAGTGGATTAGTGGCTCTTAGCACCAATTTTAACCCTGTCTTACTACTACGTGTGAAGACACTTTAAGAGGAAATGACCAATATCTCACAGGAGGAGATTACAGGGATCACGTTGTTCTCCGCACATGGAGGTGTAAACACTGTGTACCGCACTCAGGAGCTTGCTTATAAATTGTGGGTTTAGTCTTGAAATTTCATTTAGTGCATTTTTCTCTGCTACAAGCATAACTTGAAAGTGAACCGTAAACTTCGTAGGAAATTGGGATCACGGGACTAATGGGGATGTGGGTTTAGTCACAACATCCGATAGTTTGCAGCTGCCTGCTTCCAATTGAGGTTGTCTCATAAATATAAGAGTCATTAGTCTTTAGTGTAATAGGTTTAATTATAGAGCCTATAGTAAGGAAATGAAAGGGTGACCATGAGCAAAATCTTCAGGCTGCATTCCCACAATGAGCTTTAGGTGTGTTTTTGACGCTGCATATTTTTGCCTCTTTAAAACCGCAGCGCCTAGCAAAGTGGATGGGATTTCTAGAAATCTCATGCCCATTGTGCTTCTTTTTAACGCTGCATAAACTGACCCGCGGTGCGTGTTTTAAATCCGCAGCATGTCAATGTCTCTTGCGAGTACGCTGAGTTTTCTGTGTGGAATTTCCCCATAGACTTGCATTAGGTGCGGAAATTCTGCGTTTTTAGTGCATTTCCGCAGCAGAAACGCATCAAAAACACATGTAATCCGCATCCAAGCATGTCAATAAAGTTTGAATTATCAAAAACAAAGCAGCTTTATTTACAGCATGAAACACCAACAAGAGACAAAAAATGCAGCTATAAAAACGCAAAAAAAACGCATGTAAATAAAAAGTCACACAAAAACGCGATGAACAAACCTGAACAAGTAACTTAATTTAAATAATTGGTGTAGAAATGGTGCAGAGATCTGCAACATCAAGAACGCACCAAAAGCTCATGGTGGGAACATAGCCTTAGAGTATGTAGACACGGTGGCATATACAGCAGGTTTCTGGCTGGATTCTTCATTACGGCACCAGTAGTGAAAGTCTGCACAGAAAATCTATGTTGTGAATTGAGTGACAATATTCGTTCCACATCTGCAACCTGTCAATGTATGGTGCAGATTTTCACAGCAAATTTTATCCATAGCATATCCACATTGAAAATCACATTAAAATCTGCAATATTTCGAGTGGATATGACCTGTGTGCACTTACCATTAAAAGTTTGGGGGGCAGAAACTAAACACAAGAACGGAGTGGGCCCCCGGAGCTGCGCTGAGCTCAGTGAGTGACAGGATACTGCTCGCTGAGCGCAGCTCCGGGGTTAGCTCGCTGCAGTGCATCATTTTCCCCAACTCCTCTGCTGAGCGGTCACATGGATTACAGTAGTGGACACTTAGGACATGTGAGTTTATAGATTTTTATATTTTATTCTTATTTTTACAGGTGGAGACACCGGGAGCAGAATACTACTACTCTCATCATTATCCCCTGCTGATGCTGATCGCAGGGCTGGCAGGGGACAATGATGAGGGCTGCGGTCAGCACCCGGCGCTTGGGAACAGCGCTAACTGTACCGCTGATTCCCAAGCGCCAGTACGTGTCACACGGATGGCATCCATGTGCGGTACGTGTTTACATGGATCCATTGACTTGAATGGGTCCTTGTGATCCATGCTGTCTGCCAAAAACGGACATGTGAGCGTGCGGATCACATGGACACACGGTCCGTGGAAACACACTGACATGTGCGGAGACCAATTCAAATTAATTGGTCTATGTGTGTCAGTGTCTCCAGTACATGTCGAAACTGTCACCACACCTACTGGAGACACTGACGTGTGAAAGAGGCCTAATGACCCCACATAGGGGTGGTGGTTCTGGTGTTGTGGGCCAAATATAATCACACTGTGGGCCAGATTTGGCCCACGGGCCAGAGTTCGACACGTGTGGGTTAGGAACATATGTCACGGGAATACAAATTGATCTTGACATTCCTGTTTGATTTGTGTGTTTCAAATTCTGTTGTTCTGCTCTTCTTGTGGACCGAAGAACGAAATTCATAGCTGTGCTGTACATGCCGCACACCAGCATGCCCCCCTGCTTGATTTTATTAAGGTCCTGTCTTTGTGTCCTGCTAAAATGAGAGTTTCTCTATACAGAAATAATGTAAAGGTAATGCCAGGAAACAGGAATATCAAACACAATACATGAGACATGGATAACACACATTGTGACGTCATACCCAACTTGATGAAATTGTATTTCCTTACAGGAGTATCCATCACTGGGTTTGCTGGGGGACAAATTAGCAGACAACCATGTCTATGGTCTATTTGCTGTCCGTGGAAGCGCCTTCAATTGGTATAAGGTAAAAAAAAATAATGATTGTGGTTCTTTAAAAGATTTTTTCTCTTTCGTTGTAAATGACTTTTGTTCTTTCATTTTTATAGGATCTTTTACCATTACTGCCAGGAACAGTAGCCAAGAAGCTGGATGACACCACGTCAAATATTAAGAATGTGGTGGTTGAAGCTTACCAGGTTAGTGCTCCAGAATTTAGGTGGTACTAAACACGAGCTTATGGATATTCAGTCTTACAATGGTACGGAAAGTATTCAGACCCCTTTCAATTTTTCACTCTTTGTTTCATTGCAGCCATTTGGTAAATTCTAAAAAGTTAATTTTTTTTCTCATTAAAGTACACTCTACCCTCCATCTTGACTGAAAAAAAAACAGAAATGTAGAAATTTTTGCAAATTTATTAAAAAATAAAAACTGAAATATCTCATGGTCATAAGTATTCAGACCCTTTGCTCAGACACTCTTATTTAAGTCACATGCTGTCCATTTCCTTGTGATCCTCCTTGAGATGGTTCTACTCCTTCATTGGAGTACAGCTGTGTTTAATTAAACTGATAGGACTTGATTTGGAAAGGCACACACCTGTCTATATAAGACCTCACAACTCACAGTGCATGTCAGACCAAATGAGAATCATGAGCTCAAAGGAACTGTCCAAGGAGCTCAGACACAGAATTGTGGCAAGGCACAGATCTGGCCAAGGTTACACAAGAATTTCTGCATTTCTCAAGGTTCCTAAGAGCACAGTGGCCTCCATAATCATAGTTACATAGTTTATAGTTACATAGTTTATAAGGCCGAAAAAAGACAAGCGTCCATCCAGTTCAGCCTATTTCTTGTGCACTGCAGCTATTCCACAGCGTTGAAAACCCATGCGGTATAGACCAATTTACATCATTGAGGAAAAATTCACTTCCCGACTCCAATCTGGCAGTCACATTAAATCCCTGGATTAATTAACTAAGCATAAGATGTAATTTTATTGTTCTCAAGAAAGGCGTCCAGGCCTCTCTTGAACTCATTAAGTGAGTTGGACATCACCACTTCCTCTCCCAGAGAGTTCCAGAGTCTCACGGCTCTGACCGTGAAGAATCCCCTTCTATGCTGGTGCAGGAACCTCCTTTCCTCCAGACGCATAGTGTGCCCCCTCGTCTTTGTCACCATACTTGGTATTAACAGGTCATGGGAGAGATCTCTGTACTGCCCCCTGATGTATTTATACTTGTTTATGAGGTCTCCCCTAAGCCTTCTCTTTTCCAACGTAAACAGGCATAATTTTGACAACCTATCTGGGTATTTTAGTCCCTCCATTCCCTTTATTACCTTAGTCGCCCTCCTTTGTACCCTCTCTAGCTCCAATATGTCTTTCCTGAGCACCGGAGCCCAGAACTGTGCACAATATTCTAAGTGCGGCCTTACCAGCGCTTTATACAGAGGAAGAACAATGTTCTCATCATATGCCCCTATTCTTCTTCTGATGCATGCCATGACTCGATTTGCCTTCGCAGCTACTGCCTGACACTGGGCACTCCTTAAATGGAAGAAGTTTGGGACCACCAGGAGTCTTCCTAGACTTGGCCGTCCAGCCAAACTAAGCAATCGTGGGAGAAGAACCTTGGTAAGAGGGGTAAAGAAGAACCCCAAGATCACTGTGGCTGAGCTCCAGAGATGCAGTAGGGAGATGGGAGAAAGTTCCACAAAATGAACTATCACTGCAGCCCTCCACCAGTTGGGCCTTTATGGCAGAGTGGCCCGACGGAAGCCTCTCCTCAGTGCAAGACATATGAAAGCCCGCATAGAGTTTGCTCAAGAACACATGAAGGACTCCCAGACTATGAGAAATATGATTCTCTGATCTGATGAGATGAAGATAGAACTTTTTGGTGATAATTCTAAGCGGTATGTGTGGAGAAAACTAGGCACTGCTCATCACTTGCCCAATACGATCCCAACAGTGAAACATGGTGGTGGCAGCATCATGCTATGGGGTGTTTTTCAGTTGCAGGGACAGGACAACTGGTTGCAAATGAAGGAAACATGAATGCGGCCAAGTACAGAAATATCCTGGATGAAAACCTCTTCCAAAGTGCTCTGGACCTCAAACTTGGCCGAAGGTTCACCTTCCAACAAGACAATGACCCTAAGCACACAGCTAAAATAACAAAGGAGTGGCTTCAGAACAACTCTGACCATTCTTAACTGGCCCAGCCAGAGCCCTGACCTAAACCCAATTGAGCATCTCTGGAGAGACCTGAAAATGGCTGTCCACCAACGTTCGCCATCCAACCTGACGGAACTGGAGAGGATCTGCAAGGAAGAATGGCAGAGGATCCCCAAATCCAGGTGTGAAAAACTTGTTGCATCATTCCCAAAAAGACTCATGGCTGTACTAGCTCAAAAGGGTGCGTCTACTCAATACTGAGCAAAGGGTCTGAATAGTTATGACCATGTGATATTTCAGTTTTTCTTTTTTAATAAATTTGCCAAAATTTCTACATTTCTGTTTTTTTCAGTCAAGATGGGGTGCAGAGTGTACTTTAATGAGAAAAAAAATGAACTTTTTAGAATTTACCAAATGGCTGCAATGAAACAAGGAGTGAAAAATTTAAAGGGGTCTGAATACTTTCCGTACCCACTGTATATGCTGCTCCATTGACTTGGAATATTTAATTATCGAGTTCATCGAGTACAACCGATAACCTAATGTGTTCATCCAGCGGAAGGAAAAAAAAACACAAGGCAGATGCTAATTGCAAAAATAGAAAAAGTGTCAATTCAGCTCAACACTTATGTGTTAGGGATAAGTATCCAGGGAGACTTCCAGGGTAGAGAGTCTGTGGTCTGGGTGTGGGGCGCGGAGTATGCACTGGTCAGGCTTCAAGGTCAAATAACTCTCACTGGTCCAAAAGGGGATGCTCTCCAGCACCAAAGGAAAGTAGTTAAAACTTGGCCTTTAAATGCTCAGTTTTAAAGGGAACCTGTCAGGTTCCCCATGCCTCCAACCCACCAGCATTTGTGTGTTTTTTGATAAATTACTCTCTGCCTAACAAGCTCTTTATCCTGTTAGTCTCCTAAACGCATGTTGAAAAAAAGTATTTATAAGCTCCATTTTTCTAATGCAAATTAGGCCTTTAACTTGTCAATTGGACTTAAGTTCACCCAGACTAGTCGTCCCTCTTTGAGTGTTATCACGCCCCTTTTTTTCTACATGCTTTTAGGTGACTAACAGGATAAACGGCTGATTAGGCAGCGGATTTAGAAATAAATTCCCAAATGATGGTGGGCTGGAGAGCATGGAGGACCTGGCAGGTTCCCTTTAACTACTTTCCTTTGGTTCTGGAGAACATCTCCTTTTGGACCATTAAGAGATACTAACTGCCCCATGTTAAGGGGACAAATTCCTTCCCAACTCCAAATACATTAATCAGACTAGTTCACCGGATCAACGTTTCTTCACAGAAATTTTGTACCCATAACCTGTAATTTTTATATCGTTCAAGAAAGTTATACAGGATAGTGAAAAAAAAGAGATACATGCACTCCCTAGCGAGAGCAGATTTGATCAAAATTGTCAGAGGAGTCTGATAGACATACACTAACCTGATGCATTGTACAAATGTCGGCACAACTCTGAAACGCTCATCTGGGTATTCAACCTGTCCAAGTAGGTTAATAGCTGCTGCTTCCTCTGGGAGAGGTAGTTCCAACCCTCGCTTCAGGGGTATGGATCAACACTGAAGGTTCTGCTTAGATCCAAAGGAGATGGTACCGGACCATCCGAGTAAATCAACAGTGTTTGTTTTATTGAAAAGTATTATTAAATGAACAATACGTTTCAACACAGCTCCTGCGCCTTCATCAGGTTTGTCAGGAACACCTAGCTCCTCCACTGACCAACTGTGGTAGCGGCCAGATGCAAGCAGTGTACTGATCCTTACAGTGTGTAGTAGCTGCTGCTGAGTACTGCAGATCAGTCCCTACTTTCTTTAATAGGAGCTTATCTGCAGTCCTCAGCAGCGAGTAGGCAGTGTATGGAGCTGTGGTGGTCTGCTCTGTCCACTGTTGACAACCTGTCGCTACCAAGGCTGATAATAGTGAATCAGTGAGGGAGAAATGGGGTCGGGTACATAGTTACATAGTTTATAAGGCCGAAAAAAGACAAGCGTCCATCCAGTTCAGCCTATTTCTTGTGCACTGCAGCTATTCCACAGCGTTGATCCAGGGGAAGGCAAAAAAAAAACACGCGGTATAGGCCAATTTACATCATTGAGGAAAAATTCACTTCCCGACTCCAATCTGGCAGTCAGATTAAATCCCTGGATTAATTAACTATCACTAAGCATAAGATGTAATTTTACTGTTTTCAAGAAAGGCGTCCAGGCCTCTCTTGAACTCATTAAGTGAGTTGGACCTCACCACTTCCTCTCCCAGAGAGTTCCAGAGTCTCACGGCTCTGACCGTAAAGAATCCCCTTCTATGCTGGTGCAGGAACCTCCTTTCCTCCAGACGCATAGTGTGCCCCCTCGTCTTTGTCACCATCCTTGGTATAAACAGGTCATGGGAGAGATCTCTGTACTGCCCCCTGATGTATTTATACATGTTTATGAGGTCTCCCCTAAGCCTTCTCTTTTCCAACGTAAATAGGCCTAATTTTGACAACCTCTCTGGGTATTCTAGTCCCTCCATTCCCTTTATTACCTTAGTCGCCCTCCTTTGTACCCTCTCTAGCTCCAATATGTCTTTCCTGAGCACCGGAGCCCAGAACTGTGCACATGAATGCCCTTGAATGCCCTTGTGTAGTGGACAATCCTTTTAATAGGATTCTGATTGATGTTTTAGTTTTAGATCTTGTACCTACAGTATGTAATACCTTATTATTACATTAAGTGCATGAATAAAACACTGAGTTATTTGTAATTTAGATTCTGAAAACTTTCTGCAAATTTTACTCTATCTATGCAGTTTGTACCCGGTACACTTATTCCAAGGAATAGAATATTCCACATTTATGTTCTGTATTTTCAAGGGATTTGTTCCAGCATATTTTGTGACATAATACCTTTGCAATTTCATATGGAGCTGGAATCTCTCTCTATATTTATTCATTTTACTCACTTATATAGCGCCATTAATTCCACAGCGCTTTACAGACATTATCGGCACTGTCCCCATTGGGGCTCACAATCCAGATTCCCTATCAGTATGTCTTTGTAGTGTGGGAGGAAGCCGGAGGAAACCCACACAAACACGGGGAGAACATACAAACTCCTTGCAGATGTTGTCCTTGGTGGGATTTGAACCCAGGACCCCAGAGCTGCATGGCTGCAGTGCTAACCACCGTGCTGCCCTATATCTGCTGTGTTGGTAAATTTTGCCATGATGAAATGGCGCTGGTCTGTTCGTAGAGCCATATGTTTCGTAGAGGACAGTGAGCAGCGCTTATAGGGCGTTCTTTATGCATAGGAATCGGTTCATCTATTGTGAAATAAAAGGATGGACACCGCTGTAATTGTATCTAACGTCACCTGTGTGTATTCTCTTCAGGCACTTCTCTCAGAAATGAGGATTCAAGTGGATAATCCGATGAAGGGCATTTCTGTAAATATTACTGCTATTTGTCCGGATGGGAGCAGACATTCTGGGATAGAAGGATGTCGTAATGTACAGAGCAATGATAAGGTACAGCCAATCTAAATATTCTCCACAGCTGCAGAAATACATCGCCTACTATACTGAATGTGCTCAAGTAACCACATAGAAAAAAAGGCAGCCATATTTACCATCACCAAGAAACAATATTAATGCTGTGCTGGATGCAGCAGACCCCCATGATAAAGGCGGACGCAGCAGAGGTGTAAAATACTAATGAAACAGCCACTCACGCCTACCGATCATGGAGGGGGGCTGCCTAGTGTTATAAGTCCACACGGATAAGGCTTGTATAGAGCGCCATTCACACAGATTAGTGTAGTGCAGTGTCTGTCTTACAGCCTATCAGTGACACCAGTACTATTAAATCAGGTGGGCTGCCCCGTACTATATAAGTACACCTCAAAGGGACAGACACCTCAATTACCCAACCAACACTAAAGAATCCTCATGCTATCTTCCTGGTTTTAATCGGGTCTCTGATGCAGAGCAAACACTTCCAAAAACATCATTTTTAATCAGTTCCTTGTCATTCCGGTTAAAAAAGTAATTACGGTACACAATCTCCATTTGGGAGCCTGAAATAAGTAAAAAACCTGCACAAATAAGACTCTGTGCACATCACTAAATCACTAAGAGAACAACATGTACACATTAATGAATGATCGGATCGAGGGCAGATATGAAATCACTCATCTGGAGCATCTTTTATGCCCCTCTGTTATTTCTATTAGAAGTTCATGAATTGACTCCTTGGTGATATCATCCTTCTTGTCAAATCTGTGTGTCCCTACATTGTCCTATACGGGCAGCACTGATGGGACAGCGAGAGTTTGCAGGGACACGTCCACAACTGGTGACATCCGGTGCTCAATTTATTCAAAGTTCTACTTGGGATAATGGGAATTGCACAATGAATAAGGAAAGATGCTCCAGAATTGGGAGATTGAAATATTTGCTAAAACAAGCACATTAGGGGAGGTGACCTGTCCTTTTTAAAGAAGCAGTCCAGCAAATTTTTATTTCCATTTCTGCACCCCCACCTAATGGTGTATCACATGCTGCACTTATTTTATATATGGTGTACTTTCTTCCATTTAGTTCAGCCTGCTCTTTACTTCACTTCAGACCCTCTCTTAATTCTTGTATTGAACTTGCATTGTATTCCTCTATGCTCTGCTATAAATCCCATGCTGCTTCAGCAGAACATTGCATTGAGAGCTAGAGCCGGTACTCTGCTTGCTGTGGTAACTCTGTGACTAGGCTCACCTCTAGAGATGAGTGAACCCGAAGTTAAATGTTTGGTGCTAAACGCCGAATACGGACTTACCCCAGCAGTCCGATGCCATGTTCGGAAAGAGAAACTAGGTCTCCATTGTTTTCAATGGGGTTTGGATTCTGGTTCAAATTTGGGTTAAGTTCTGGTACCACAATCGAACTTTGGAATAAAGTTCAGGTAGGGTACCAGAAACCAAACTTCCACAGGTCCACTCATCCCTTCTCACCTCTAATTTCCTAAATAAGCTGCTGTATTTTAGTATTCATTTAGGAGGGCTAAACTGTGATCTCCTGTATTTGAAAGCCTGCAATACACTTTAGATAGCTTTTACACAGGCGAGCTCAGCTGGCCAAGCTCTGCTGTGTTCTCTATGAGAGAGCTTCAGTCACATATCTCTGGCAGAGGCTTACATTTTCTCTCTCCCAACATCATCTATAGGGAGACAGTCTGGAGGCCGCCATACACATTAGACTTCCAGCTAAACCTGTAGATATCTGTAAGTTAGTTAGTATCTGTATGGGAGCCTGAACTGTGTGACAGGAGCTGTCCAAGCATCATCAGTATCTATGATAGAAGTTTTTATTTATTTACCCCTATGGAGAACGTCAGTTGTACTATCCATGCAATTTCATCATACAGGTAGTTCTAGCAACTAAAATAATGACCGCCTTCAAAGAACATAAAGTCATGTGATTCCCAGAGGGTCACCACGAGATCACAGAGCCTAACAACACAGCTGCTATTTTTATAAATAGGGAAATGAAGATCACCATTAACCACTTTTTTCTGTGCATGTCAAAGAAGGATATAGAAACTAATAAGGTAGCTTCAAAGCAAGGACTGCATGACCCATGACCTCTGAGGGAGACCCAGCTTTCTCACACTGGGCCCTACATTATGCTGCAAAATTTGTTGGCAGTCTTCAGACTTCATAATGCCATGCACACGGTCAAGCAGTCCAGTGCCAGAGGCAGCAAAGCAACCCCAAAGCATCAGGGAACCTCCGCCATGTTTGACTGTAGGGACCGTGTTCTTTTCTTTGAATGCCTCTTTTTTTTCCTGTACACTCTATGTTGATGTTTTTTGCCAAAAAGCTCTACTTTTGTCTCATCTGACCAGAGAACATTCTTCCAAAACGTTTTAGGCTTTCTCGGGTAAGTTTTGGCAAACTCCAGCCTTGCTTTTTTATGTCTCGGGGTAAGAAATGGAGCCTTCCTGGATATCCTACCATACAGTCCCTTTTCATTCAGATGCCGACGGATAGTACGGGTTGACACTGTTGTACCCTCGGACTGCAGGGCAGCTTGAACTTGTTTGGATGTTAGTCAAGGTTCTTTATCCACCATCCGTACAATCTTGCGTTGAAATCTCTCGTCAATTTTCTTTTCCGTCCACATCTAGGGAGGTTAGCCACAGTGCCATGGGCTTTAAACTTCTTGATGACACTGCGCACGGAAGACACAGGAACATTCAGGTCTTTGGAGATGGACTTGTAGCCTTGAGATTGCTCATGCTTCCTCATAATTTGGTTTCTCAAGTCCTCAGACAGTTCTTTGGTCTTCTTTCTTTTCTCCATGCTCAATGTGGTACACACAAGGACACAGGACAGAGGTTGAGTCAACTTTAATCCATGTTAACTGGCTGCAAGTATAATTTAGTTATTGCCAACACCTGTTAGGGGCCACAGGTAAGTTACAGGTGCTGTGAATTACACGAATTAGAGAAGCATCACATGATTTTTCAAACAGTGCCAATACTTTTGTCCACCCCCTTTTTTAGGTTTGGTGTGGAATTGTATCCAATTTGGCTTTAGGACAATTATTTTTGTGTTTTTTCATTGAAGACAAATTAAATGAAGATAATAATACCAAAGAATTTGTGATTGCAAACATTTTCAGGAAGAACCTGAGTATTATCTGACAGAATTGCAGGGGTGCCAATACTTTTGGCCACCACTGTACATTTAGTGTACATTTGTATCACATTTTCCTGCCACTAAAGCCATTGCTTTTAAATTAAGTTCATAGTGGTTTTGCTTTGGATACTGCCGCCCTGTGTTACATCAGAAACATAATTTTATAACATTGTGATGTTTTACTGTTACAGTAACGAACAAAATTAAGATTCAAATAAACTATTTTTCTGCATGTTGCTATGGTGACAGAATTTGACATCTCACCCATTCCCGGCCTTTTTCTTTGGAAGAGTTCTAAACTGAAGGCTCACTTTATGGCGTGTGTTTGACCTTGGTTCGACCTACACATCTGTTATGGGAAATGATTGCACAAACTGTAGATTATACGTGTCAAACTATTCCATCTGCACTTCCCACCTTCAGTTACTTTTTTCATCATTACAGTCTGTTGCCAAAATGTCTGACCGTGTCACAAGCCAAGCTCCAGCAAGTGTTATAATGGTCGTTCTTTGAGTCTCTGCTTAGTGGTGTAGGTGTCATAATGAGAATCCTTCAATAAGACATAATACACACAACGACTTCAAAGCCTTTTTTCTACTTTATTAGGGGAACCAAAAATTGCCAATGTTTGATGTGTTTTTTTTTTACTAAAGTTCATGTATTTGGGGCTAAAAATTATTTTTGCAGTTGAGCTTCAGTAAACATTTTGCACCGTTTGGCTGGTACAGGCTTTTTGTTTGCATGCACCTTCAACTTTGATGTAGTCTGTGGTCACATATCAACTGTGATAGCAGGCTGACTGACAGATTCTCAGTCCCTTTTATGTGAACTAACTGCCATAGATAAACACTTTGCTTTGCCAAATCCTTCTGTAACCAGAGTTCCTCTGGTCACATGATCTCTAACTGAGAATCCCCTGACTTTCCGTGATGTCAGGTCAGATTCTCCCTCACTTCCAGGCTCTGGAACTGACGAGTGGGCGTGACTTGTGTCTGGGTGGACGGGGCTTCATTCAGCAGAGCTCACCCTGCTCCTGTGCATGTTGCAGACATAGCACTCTGGAAACTGACGAGTGGGCGTGGCTTGTGTCTGCGTGGACGGGGCTTCATTCAGCAGAGCTCACTCTGCTCCTGTGCATGTTGCAGATTTAGCACTCTGGAAACTGACAAGTGGGCGTGGCTTGTGTCTGGGTGGACGGGGCTTCATTCAGCAGAGCTCGCCCTGCTCCTGTGCATGTTCCAGACATAGCACTCTGGAAACTGACGAGTGGGCGTGGCTTGCTATCCGGGTGGACAGGGCTTCATTCAGCAGAGCTCACCCTGCTCCTGTGCATGTTGATGCGTACATAGCTCTCTGGAGACTGGCAGGTGTGTGTGACTGCTGTGTGGGTTGTTCACGCCGATCTTAATGAGGGGGCAGGTTGGAATCAGATGCTCCTGATTCATTAAGGGGTGCACGCCTCTTAATTAATCAGAAGCGTCTGACAAGTGCGGTGCACTGGCGTAAGATTTGTAGTGTAAGGATAACCTTACATTGAATTTGATGAGCATGAGTTGACATGATTTTACCATGACCCCAACCGACCCTAGCTCCCCCCATTTTGTCGGAGCTGGGTGAAAATGGCGTGGAAATGCCATGAGTCTCAAAATTTTTCACAGTTTTGCATTGCACCAAAATTTTGCGACTTTAGAAAGCTTTACATCCCAGAATTTTGGCAGAAATGTTTTGATGAATCAAAGCTCACAAAGTTCCTGTGTATGCAGCTACAGACACAATTCTCCCTGCAGACCCAGCTCTCCCTTGTATTTGTATGTATACTGCAGGGTGCATGTACATGTACACACACTGCTGTATACCCTCTCTAGTGTATATACATACTGTTGTATTCCCTCTATTATATGAATAGATTCATAACTCTTTCCCCATTCATCCTTACATCCATTCACCCTGCGATCCATCTATCCTCTTATCCATTCATGCACCCATCCTATCCATCAAACCCACCCATCCCATTGAAACACCCAACCACTGATCCAGTCACCCCCCCATTAGTTATCAGTTAGTGAGGGTGCGTAGTAGCATTGTCATAGAAACCCTTGATGAAGCAACAGTGAAACTCGCATCGGGATGTTTGGTGGGTAAGCCCATCTGTTATTGGACATTTATTTCCATTACTTGTGATTCTTACTGTCGGTTGATTATTTATTGGCATTTTTTTGTCATACCTATGACTAAGGACATGCTTGTCCGAAACGCATAAGGTGTTCCCTTCTTTTTCCCATTTTTTGTTTATTCATGTCATATTTGTGACATATTTTATTTGCTATGATCTAAATACATTTTCTACCTTTTATGAAATTTTGCGGTGCTGGAGTTTTTTTTCTTGTCGTTTTAATTGTAATAGAGACCCCTGACGAAGCAACAGTGAAATTTTCATCGGATGTTTGGTGGGTGAGCCCCTCTGTTATTGAGCATTGACTTCCATTGTTTGTGATTCTTACTGTGGGTTGATTACTTATAGGCATTTTTTATATGGTCACTTTTTATATGCGTTTATGACCATGTACCACTGATTATTTATTCATACATACTCTTCTGTATTGCATATAATATCGCATTTTGTGATCTGTACCAATTGCCTTGGTTTGCCACTGGGGCTCACCCACCAATTGCTTTTAATATTTATATCTCAGTAAAGTTTTTTCCATCTTTTGATCATTTGTATTATTTCACTCTGTCCTGGCACCTATTTTCCCCTCTTTTTTCGGTTATCCTTATTGCGTTTGTGCCTTGTGGGGACATTAATACTTATTAGTCTCTAGGATAACAATTCTCAGTTTCTCATTGTCGTAGAGAGTATGTGTGGATTCGAATCACCATCCATGTCAATGTTCACACTGTATTTGCCAGTATTCACACCAGGCAAGAAGTAGATATTGATGCAGATGGTTATGTGCATCTACACAAGGTACCTAACACAATTCAGAATAGGGTTCTGTTCTCATCAGGACCTTACAGTTCACCCTATCACTTTGGGCTTATACATTCAAGCAATGATATATCTCTGCATAGAAATATTTAGATATTACAAACCTGTAATGTTCCCTAAAAAGCATTCATATATTTTTCGGGCTGATCACAGGTGTCATTTTAAATGCAGATTTGTTTTTGTATTTAGTAGCCGACTAACGTCATTTTGCGGGTTTTATTACGTGTCCTGATTTCCGTCTCTGACCAAGGAACTGAATGAGAGAGATATAATAAAACAGAACGGTTTAAGTGTAAGTCTCTTTTTGCTCTTCTGCCAGGAGGACAGAGTGTGGCTAAATAGAGGGCTTACACGGGATGGTATGTACTTTTTCAATAGCCAAGTAAGGTGTTAGCAGTTCATGATGGTGTTTTTTTTAGGAGGTCCCATCCCAAATACAGTCTCTGCTCTCCCTCTACGCCGATCCTCTGTCTCTAGGGCCTAACTGCATTACACTTCCAGCATCATACAATCTTCCAGGGAGTCTACTTTCATTGGATCGACCTGACCTGAAAGTCATTGTTGCATTTAGTTTTGTGTCTGGTATAGATTGTACAAAAAAAGGTTTTAACCTTTCAGCTTTCTATTTCACTTGGGAAATTTTCTCAATACTTTGATGTAAAGCAAGACGAGTTATAAGCCAGGCCTAGCTGAGGAATCGGCAGGAGATGTGCGTTAGTCCTTTGCTGGTACAATTCCATGATGTCAATGTTTTCTTGTTCTTTAGGTACTTTTCAATGTATCAGTGACTATGGACACTTGTGATGTAGAAGGAGGACATAACTACATCATTCTTAAACCTATTGGTTTCAATGAAACTGCTAAAATAAAGATTCACAAAAGTTGCACCTGTCAGTGTAACAGTCCACTGAGGCATAAGGACAAGTGTGTTACCGAGGTCCATCCCGACTGCCCAGGAGTTCCATGTAGAGATGGCAACTGCAGCTCAGGAGACAAGGAGCCTCAGGCTGAAAGCTGCAGGCAATCCCCATCCGAGTCTGAGTGTGGTGGACGAGGAACCTGTCTGTGTGGAAAATGCTACTGCTCTAAAACCAAACTGGGAAAAATTTATGGGAAATACTGTGAAATGGACAATTTTTCTTGCCCATACAACCTTGGAAAACTATGTTCTGGTAAGTAACTCAGCCATAAAATACTGTCAGCTGTGTTCACATTTCTGAGATGTCTTCAGGAGTTATTTCACAAAAATACATGATCAAAAAATTTACAAAATAGTTGTTTTATGTATGATCACTGAGGCCCCCACTGAAGATGGGTTATTGGCCCCCATTTGTCTTCAGTGTATTCTGCGCAACTGCAGTTAGGAGGAATTTAAGTCGAATAGTGGTCACACTTGCGGCCTAATGCTTTATCATTTGTATATTGAGACCACAGAAACCGCTGAGTGCATTGCTTGGCTGTTGATTGTATGATTGATGACAAACCCACTTATGGGACCCCCATTGATTGCTAGACCTGCGGCCCCAAGCACCCCGTTTCTCCTTACCTTATGCTGCCCAGTGAAGAAAAGTTTATATGGATCAGTGGTCACACATGCGCATCAACTGTTCAATTCAATGTCTATGGGCCCAACAGAAACAGCCAAGTACATGGCTTCACCCTTAAAGAGGTTGTCCACTATTTTAGCATTGATGACTTATCCTTAAGATAGGTCATCAATGTCTGATCGGTCAGGGTCAGACACCCGGCCCATCTGCCGATCAGCTGTAACCGGTGTCAGAGGCCGCCAGCTGGAAGTACTCACTTTCGGACCTGCTCTGTTGCACTCTGTAGCGCTATAGCATGCAAACATGAAATATATGAAATTTTAATTGCATTACTGCTCTAGAAAATAGGTAAAAACGAGAATACTTAGCTTATAAATAGACCAATTCATGTGTGCCTAGCAGCCGCTTTAAGGTGATTCTCTTTCCTGGGATCTAACCTAATGTAACTCCTCTCGTGGGCTGATAGTCTACATTTATATGGGTAGGTAGGATCCTGCTGTGATTAAAACTGCCAGAGGCTGATGGGTCAGTCAGAGAGCCTATGCATACAACTAACAAAAGATTGACCGTCACTTCCAAACAGAAAACAGGTGTGTACTGGTGCAAGCTAAGAGTAGCCATCTCCATATATAACTAACAAATAAAGTTGCACTCTGTAATGCTATAGCACGTAAACTTGAAATATATGAAATTTGAATTGCATTACTGCTCTAGAAATTAGGAAAAAAGTTAGTTAGTTGTATGCATAGGCTCTCTGACTAAGCACTCCATCCATCAGGCTACAGCGGTTTTAATCACAGCAGGATCCTACCTACCCAATTAAATGTAGTCTGTTAGCCCAGGAGAGGAATCACATTAGGTTAGGTCCCAGCAAAGAGAATCGCCACATCACGGCTGCTGGGTACACATGAATTGTCCAATTTATGCGCTAAGTATTCTTGTTTTTTCCTATTTTCTAGAGCAATAATGCAATTCAGATTTCATCACGACTCCATTTAATGTGTATAGGGCAGAAATTGCCAATTTCATAACTTATCTGCTTCCTTCAGCCCCATAAACACTCAATGGATCATCAGGGCACATATGTGACCACCGCTCCAGTCATACTCCTCCTCGCTGAGGTCGTGCAGTGAGGAGGAATGGGAGGTGCTCGTGATTTTCCTCCTATTAACCATGGCAGTCACCCAGCAATCAATCAGATATTTATCTATTGATAGGTGATACATTTTTTGTGGGATAACCGTTGTGACAGAGCTGTAACCAGTATGGTTGATTTGGATTCCAGGAAGAATAGCTCTACAGACTGCTATATACTTGTTGTCAAAAACACTGGAACTCCTAAAGAAATGAAAAAAAAAATCAACGTGAATCAGGTTTTTTTGTGTCTTTCTGAGACTTGTCAATGGCCTCCATCCCGTAGCTCTCCAGCTGCTCTGAAACTACAATTCACAGCCTGCTGACAGGGAAGGGAAGAGTCGAAGGCCACTCATGTGCATGGCGGGATATTCTGTGCTGCTGATGATTGTGTAATGTATCCATCCAGTAATGGGTCAGGTCCTAGTAGTGACCGGGGTTTACAGCTTACAACACACACTCACTCAGGAAATGAAGCATAATACTTCACTGATCAGTATGAAATCTGCCTGGAGCCCGGAGGACCCCCTCTGCTTTAGCTCATGGGCACTGTGAACATGTATGTTATTCACAGCGTGTGAAAAGGCATAAACTGTGAGCGCTAAATGTTGTATTACAAGTAATGTGTGCTGTTTGTTATGTTAAGCAGACGTTCCTCTGCAGGGGTGCCATTACAAACAGCACTGGATTACATTAGAATTTGGAATGTTTTTCCGAGACACCCCTAGAACCGGATCATTTCTCCTGGAATGCTCGTGGCTTGTAAAATACACATCAGTTTGTAAATTATCCAGTAAAGTCAAAAGCATTGCTTTAAAGAGTGTAATGAAATGTTACCGAAAATGTCCTGAAGTTATCATCTTGTGTTTAACATCATAAATATCAAGAGTGGTTGGGGCTTGGCCGCCACTAGAGGGAGCTCAGGAGCTTACTGCTTTGTACTTTGAGTATGCTCCCTCTAGTGGTGACACCAGGCAGAACAAATTCTATTGTTTTTTTAACTCTGGCTATGCACAGATTTAGCTTTGTATTAGAAATAATGAAGATATTATTATTATTATTATTATGAAGATATATTAAGTAGTTAATAAGCACAGAAATGTAGACCAATCTAAATGGCCTATTTTATTTCTAGACTTCAATTAATACTTGTGTTTTTTTGTGTGATAGGTAATGGTGAATGTAAGAATGGGCACTGTAGATGTCACAGCGGCTGGGAAGGTGACCGTTGTCAATGCTCCTCATCAAAGCAACACTGTATGGACTCTAATGGACTTGTATGCAGTGGGAGAGGAACCTGCACATGTGGCAAATGCGAGTGCACTAATGATAAAAGCTTTGGCCCTTTGTGCCAATACTGCTCTGGATGTAGCAATACCTGCACAGACAACTGGTGTGTTAGATTTTTTTCTATAGTATTTGTATTTAAATGTACACTATATGGCATGAAATATGTGGGCAACCATCAAATTCATAAACTCTACCATTGTGTGTGCATTAAATTGTTCCGGTTAGGTCAATATAGAGCTTGATATCATGCCCATTAGTAGATCTGTTCATCTCCTTGGTTTCTATGAGTTATGCCCACTCAGTTCCTTGGTCTTTAGTAGTTATGTATGACGTATGTCCAGTTGTACTGGCTGATTCTTAGCTAAGTTCGCAATAAGCAATCTTGAAGCAGCTGCCCTTATGCAGTATTGCTGATGGACTTTATTTAGGATCACGTACAGACTAACGCCACATGTTCACATGTATACTCATATAGGAATTGTGCAAGTTTTAGATTGGTAGCGAAACCCAAATGCCTGACGCTTAGTTTCCTCAACATCTGCAATCGGGGAAGAGTCTGCATCTACCATCGAGAAGCCTATGAAATTGGCGAGTTTGGTCAGTATACCAGTGCTTCTCACTAAATTAGAATATCATCAAAAAGTTAATTTATGTCAGTTCTTCAATACAAAAAGTGAAACTCATATATTCTATAGAGTCATTACAAACAGAGTGATCTATTTCAAGTGTTTATTTCTGTTAATGTTGATGATTATGGCTTACAGCCAATGAAAACACAAAAGTCATTATCTCAGTAAATTAGAATTCTTTATACAACAGCTTGAAAAATGTTTTCAAATCTGAAATGTATGTTCAGTAAATGCACTCAATACTTGGTCAGGGCTCTTTTTGCATCAATTACTGCATCAATGCGGCGTGGCATGGAGGCGATCAGCCTGTGGCACTGCTGAGGTGTTATGGAAGCCCAGGTTTGCTTTGATAGCAGCCTTCAGCTCGTCTGCATTGTTGGGTCTGGTGTCTCTTTTCTTCCTCTTGACAATACCCCATAGATTCCCTATGGGGTTAAGGTCAGGCGAGTTTTCTGGCCAATCAAGTACAGTGATACTGTTGTTTTTACACCAGGTATTGGTACTTTTGGCAGTGTGGACAGGGGCCAAGTCCTGCTGGAGAATGAAATTTCCATCTCCAAAAAGCTTGTCGGCAGAGGGAAGCATGAAGTGCTCTAAAATTTCCTGGTAGACGGCTGTGCTGACTTTAGTCTTGATAAAACACAGTGGACCTACACCAGCAGATGACATGGCTCCCCAAACCATCACTGATTGTGGAAACTTCACACTAGACCTCAAGCAGCTTGGATTGTGGCCTCTCCACTCTTCCTCCAGACTCTGGGACCTTGATTTCCAAATGAAATGCAAAATTTGCTTTCATCTGAAAACAACACCTTGTACCACTGAGCAACAAACAGTCCAGGTCTTTTTCTCCTTGGCCAAGGTAAGACGCTTCTGGCATTGTCTATTGGTCATGAGTGGCTTGACACAAGGAATGCGACACTTGTAGCCCATGTCCTGGATACGTCTGTATGTGGTGGCTCTTGAAGCAATGACTCCAGCAGCAGTCCTCTCCTTGTGAATCTCCCCAAAATTTTTGAATGTTTTTTTCTTAACAATCCTTTCAAGGCTGCGGTTATCCCGGTTGCTTGTGCACCTTTTCCTACCATACTTTTTCCTTACACTCAACCTTCCATTAATATGCTTGGATACAGCACTCTGTAAACAGCCAGCTTTTTTAACAATAACCTTGTGTGGTTTACCCTCCTTGTGGAGTGTGTCAATGACTGCCTTCTGGACATCTGTCAAGTTAGCAGTCTTCCCCATGATTGTGGAGCCTACTGAAACAGTGAAACAGACTAAGGGACCTTTTTAAACGCATCGGAAGCCTTTGCAGGTGTTTTTTTTAACTACTCTGATTTACTGAGCTAATGACTTTTGTGTTTTCATTGGCTGTAAGCCATAATCATCAACATTAGCAGTAATAAACACATGAAATAGATCACTCTGTTTGTAATGACTCTATATAATATATGAGTTTCACTTTTTGTATTGAAGAACTGAAATTAACTTTTTGATGATATTCTAATTTTGTGAGAAGCATTTGTATATCTGATATGAATGGCCAGCTTAACTCCATCTCTGACTCTGTCTGATTTAATGCAGGGAGGCTTATGCTGCATCAAAGCATTGATTACAAATAGATGTTGTTTTTTCTTTTGTGAATTTACCTTAAAGGGAACCTGTCACCATAAAAATGAAGTTCAATCTTCGGGCACCATGTTATAGAGCAGGAAGAATTGAGTAGATTCATATATAATTTTGTGAGAAAAGATTCAGTATAACCTGTGTTTTCATCATATTATCCTCTGCACTTTCTGTGATTTTTGGTCCAGTGGGCGGTCCTATCAGTGATTGACAGCTAGCTCTGTATGCACAGTTATGCAAAGACAGCTGTCAGTCACTGATAGGCCCGCCCACTGGACCGGAAATCCCAGAAAGAACAGAGGATTAAATGATGAAAACACAGGTTATACTGAATATTTATCTCACAAAGCTATATGTTAATCTACTCCTCTCCTCCTGCTCTATAACATGATACCTGCAGACTGGACTGCAGGTTCCTCTTAAAATTTTAAAAAGCAATTTTCATTTTCTACACTATCCTAAGTCATATGGCAATGCTCGTTAATGGGTCGATATTGATTTTTAAGATTTCTACTGAAGAGGCAGTTTGCATTTTCTGCACAAACACTCCCACAAGGTTCCCTCTCGGTATATAGACGGCACATAACTTGCACAGATATTTTCCGAAATTTTTCCTTTTTATCTTTAATGTGTCCATTCAGAAGTGTAGCAACCTCAGCGGTGAGCAGGACTCGATCTTTGTAGCATTTCAGGTTCTAAACAAGAATATTTTTATCAGCGACATTTTCACTAAGTTGACGACTTAAAGCACAAAGTGTATAGAAAGTTGTAGCTCTTCATAATTCAGTAATTAAAAATGATAGAAAATTAGATAAGCTCACCATTGTAGACATCCACCATTGCATAGGTTACGGAGATCCAGCAAGCTCCTTGGCCATGGGCAAATAAATCCAATATAACAAAAAAAGCCGGCGTCGCTAGTAAAATGTTGGCAGCTTTATTACATTTCCATTAAAATCAAGTCACAAACAGGACAGTGTTCTATTGTTGATGCGTTTCGACTTTAGCAGCCTTAATCGTAAGATCATTAAGTTTTTTTGTTATATTGGAATTAAAAGTTATGTACTTATAAACTGGAAAACCTATTCTGCTCTTAGATGACTGCAATACCTATATTTATGTGTCGTATAAAAACACTAGCACCCTACATGCATACACAGCGCTAAATTGTGCTTTATAAATACTGTATTTCACCCCCCGGAACACTGTATATCCACTGTCCGCTCCGACCTGTTAGTAATATATGACTTGTAAGTAACTCCTTATTCCACAGGACTGCATCCAGCATACAGGAAATGTGTCACATTGTACATACAGTCCTATATATGAGCAGCAAGTTGTAAAGCAGGAGGGGCTGAACTGATTAATATATAGCTTTTGGGAAAAGTTTCAGCTTGTTCTTCCGCATATAAATTCCTCGGAGAATGGCAGTCCAGGCCATCAAACTGTGGTGGCATCACAACTGTGCAGAGAAGCTTGACTTAGCCAATTTCCAGCATCACTTACATGACTGGAAGCCAGGGATTTACTTAAAAAGTAGCTAAAGATGAAAAGTGACATTTTTAGGGATGCGCATTACATGACCTGTTTGGCAATGGGGGCAGTTTTGAAGGGAAAAATAATGTGACAGGTTCATTTTAATGTATCAGGACCGTGATACACCAATGTCTTAATTCACCCAAATCCGATAAATGACTGATTTACATTTGAAATTCATCTGATCATCAAGAACTTCAAAGAGTGGTTCAGTTGCTGTGAAGAAAGCTTCAGAGTGCCCAAGAAAATCCATCAAGTGCTAAAGAAGATTTATCTATCTACAGGATCGGTTCAATTCCAGTGCAGAGCTTGCTCAGGAATGGCAACAGGCAGGAGTAAGTGCATCAGCATGCACAGTGAGGTGATGTCTTTTGAAGGACGGCCTGGTGTTAAGAAGGGCAACAAAGCAGCCACTTCTCTTCATGAAAAACATCAAGGACAGACGGACATTCTACAGGAAGTACAGGGATTGGACTGCAGGGAACCGGGTGTAAACTTATTTTCACTGATGAAGCCCCCTTTAGACTGTTTATGACATTTGGAAGAATTGATTGACCAGAGAAGATAAGGTGAGCGCTATCATGAGGCCTGTGTCATACCAATAGTTTCACATCCTAAGACCATTCATGTGTGGAGGACCTTTCATTCATGGGATGGGCTCACTCACAATTTTTGCCTAAGAGCACTGCCAAGAACAAATAATTTCTCCTGTGTAGGAGTCCAGTGGGCAGTCCTATCTGGTAATTGACAAGAGGGAAGCTGCCAATCAATTAGGACCACCCACTGGACTACTAAGCTTAGGAAAAGAAAAATATCTACTGAAATACTAATGATGCTGAATCCCATAAACCTCAATCCCCTCCGTTGTTCCTGCTCTGGACCGTGCCACCTGTAGATCAGACGCCATGTTCAATGTGACAGGTTCCCTTTAAAGGCTGTAACTATTATGTTTTACTCTCTGAGTTAAACATTCTAGAAACATATCCTGTTTGCTTATAAACCAAGACGTGGCCGAGCTGCAAATCACCGTCTCCATCTGTTTATACAGCTACTCCCTTCAATTCAGCATGCAGAAAATGTTTTTGTAGTACTAAGGCAAAGCCTTCACGGTTCATGTCCTTTACAGAATATGAAACCGTTCTTCATAGCGTTCGGCTCCTACGCTGTTGTCTTAGTAAATACCGATACTCATTACACATCCGCAATTTACATAAGCACTATCTTCCCTAACAAAGGATTACTGAATTGACTTTCTTTGTTGCCTCCTTTTTCTTACATGGACAGGCGGGAGCAGAGATCTTGTGGGGAAGGCATTATAAGACGATAAATTACAGGAGGTGCGAGGAAGAACACGCATTGTTTAATAGCTGGGAGTAAAGGATGGACGGGAGAGTATAATGTTATGCAGTCTGGACTGGCCATTGGGGCATTTTATTGGGCTTGTTGTTTTTTAGACTCTGTGACCTGCCGTGAACCACATGTTGATGTTCCAGATCATTTGTGGCTTATGTGGTAACATGTGGTTGCATCTTTGTTATTATTTGGTACAATAATAGCTTTTTTGGGATATAAATGTATTAAGGCTGGCCTTCTGTACTTGCAATAAGTTTTTTCACTCTTATAACAAGGCCACATGGAACATAAGCGGTGAGAATTATGATTATTGGAAAAACAAAGAGAATTGTGGAGAGAAGGTCCATGACTACACTATGTTTATGTCACAGCATGGATGCAAAAATACTAACTTACTGTTGTAGTGGACCTTCATACTATCACATGGGCAAGGACATGGTGCCAGGAGGGTATGATCTATGTCTTCCAAATATTTCTCAAGTTACAGATCCCCACAGGGTAACCATGAGGTCAGTATGATGTGACCTCCATATACATATGGCACGCTGTGTGAATCTCACGCCATCTGTAACACAAGACTTGTAGCCTTCCCATTGGAGTATTTCTCTGATGTGAATTTAAAGGGAACCTGTCACATCATTTTGCCCTACTAAGCTGCTCCCATTGCCATATAGGTCATGTAATGTGCATCCCTAACATGTTTCTGTAAAGATAAATGTCCCAGTACATAATTAAAAAAATACTTTTAATATTTAGTCACTTTCTATGTAAATCCCTGGCTTCCAGTCACATGGGTGACGCTGGATAACTGCCGTGTCATTCTCCTCAGCCCAGTACACCAATCGCAGTTTTATTTAAAAAATATTTTTTATTATGCTTTGCTTATATAGCACCATCATATTCCGAAGCACTTTACAGACATTATCATCACTGTGCCCATTGGGGCTTACAATCTAAATTTCCTATCAGTATGTCTTTGTAGTGTGGGAGGAAACCGGAGAACCCGGAGGAAACCCATGTAAACAAGAGGAGAACACACAAACTCCTTACAGATGTTGTCTCTGGTGGGATTTGAACTCAGGACCCCAGCGCTGCAAAGCAGCAATGATAAGCATTGAGCCACTGTGCTGCCCAGTTTGCAGGTTGATTGATGGCCTGAACTTCCCCGATGTCACACCATTCTCTGCGGAATTCATGTGCCTGCGTACAGATAAACAGGTCCCCGGGCATGCGTATTCCAGCTGGGTGTACGTCCTCAGTTTAATTTTCGATCTGCTCATGATCAGAAGCTTCAATGCCCACTGGTGAGGAGCTGGTTGTTAGAGCTCAGGTGCAGGATTTCCTCGGAGAATGGCAGTCCAGGCCGTCAAACTGTGGTGGCATCACAACTGTGCGGAGGAGCTTGGCTTAGCCAATTTACAGCACCACTTACATGACTGGAAGCCAGGGATTTACTTAGAAGGTGGCTAAATATGAAAAGTGACATTTTTAGGAACGCGCATTACATGACCTGTACGGCAATGGGGGCAGTTTTGGAGGGAAAAATTATGTAGCAGGTTAATTTTAATGTATCAGGACCGTGAAACACAAACGTCTTAATTCACCCATTTGAAGAGTGATCAGATGAATTGCAAATGTAAATCAGCC
This sequence comes from Phyllobates terribilis, assembly GCF_046119375.1. Taxonomy (NCBI): domain Eukaryota; kingdom Metazoa; phylum Chordata; class Amphibia; order Anura; family Dendrobatidae; genus Phyllobates; species Phyllobates terribilis. Next base: position 149,235,971 of record NW_027362764.1, on the reverse strand, counting down.
ATTTATCGGATCGTCAAGAACTTTAAGCAGTGGTTCAATTGCTGTGAAGAAAGGTTCAGAGTGCCCAAGAAAATACATCAAGTGCCAGGACCATCTTCTAAAGAAGATTTATCTATCTACGGGATCGGTTCAATACCAGTGCAGAGCTTGCTGAGAAATAGCAGCAGGCAGGAGTAAGTGCATTAGCATGCACAGTGAGGTGAAGTCTTTGGAGGACGGCCTGGTGTTAAAAAGGGTACCAAAACAGCCACTTCTCTTCACGAAAAACATCAAGGACAGATGGACTTTCTACAGGAAGTACAGGACTGCAGAGGACTGGGGTAAACTTATTTTCTTTGATGAAGTCTCTTTTAGACTACTTATGACATTTGGAAGAATTGATTGTCCAGAGAAGATAAGGTGAGCGCTATCATGAGTCCTGTGTCATACCAATAGTTTCACATCCTAAGACCATTCATGTGTGGAGGACCTTTCATTCATGGGATGGGCTCACTCAGAATTTTTGCCTAAGAATTTCCAGGAACAAATCATTTCTAAACATCTTTCAGGAGAAACTTCTCTCAACCATCCAATTTGGTGATGAACATTGCGTTTTTCCAGCATGATGGAGACTATGTCACAAAGCAAAAGTGATAGCTAAGTGACATACAAAATCACAGAAAGTGTGGTAAACTCCAAGCACTGATTAGGCAAGAAAAGGATGCCATCAGTCATGATTTGGCCCAGAATCTGATATCCAGCATGTTAGAGAGAATTGCAGAAGTCTTAAAATATATCAGAGTCAACACTGTACATATTGTGTTTTTGCATAAATGTGATGCATTAGTCAATAAAAGTTTAAATACTTATGAAATGTTGAGAATTGTACTTCAAGCACCACTCCAGCGTTTTTTTTTTTCAGCACTGGAGTGGCACTTTAAACGTAAGCCCCCTGCCCCCGGTCATATACTCTCCCTCTAGCATCTTCACCGTTCTTTAGGCACCGCTCCAGTCCTGCATCTTGTGACTGGCCGGAACTCAGAAGCTACGTCGCAAGCTCTCAATGCAAGTCTTTGAGAGCCAGAAAGAGGCCAGAAAGAGGCTCTCATAGACTTGTATTGAAAAGTGACCTCCTGTGCACTCCATGAAACACTGGAGCTGCTGGCAGGTCACAAACTGCAGGAGACGGACCGGAGTGGCGGCAAAAACAGGTGAGTATCAGACAAGGGGTAGGGCACTAGGATGTTCAGCACCACTCCAATGGTGAAATAAAAAAAAAATGCTGGAGTGGTGCTTTCCGTTAACATATAAACACCTGACTAAAAGAAGGAAAAAATGCTGAAGCAGAAAACTTTGTAAAAAACAAAATTTGTGTCTGTTTCAAAACACTTGGCCACGACTGGTTAATATGATGTTCACCTATCTCATGTTTAGTATTATGCTGCCAAAAAACTAGACTTACAATATATTTTAAGATCTTTGTGTACAATTTTTGCTTGCTTTTTTTTGCTTCTTATTGCCTGCTCCCACGCATTAAGTCATCCTATTCTGAATCGACAGATTTCAAAGCTCTTTAATAACTATGTGACTAATCTCCTCTGTTTATCCAATGCACAGGAACTGTGAGCACTCTCACGGCTCGCTGAACGGATCTGCCGATCCAAAGGATCCTTATAAGACCAAATGTAACACACTGGTGTACTATATCGATCAGACTTATGGTAAGAATAGTTTTGTATCAACTCATTCTTGTCCTAAAATAGAAGAATTTTAAAACCCACAATATTTTGCACATTTTGAGCCTTGATTCCTCGACACTGCCTGGAAATGTTAATATACGTCATTTTAAAGGGTTCTAAGTTTACAATACTACAGTAGTCATTTATAGATAGTGTGCTTTATGGTCAGCCGTATTGCTGATCGTGTGAACGAGCTTTACATTGATATTTAGAAGCGAGTGAGGGCAGTGTCAGACTGAAGAACATTGGGCCCACCAGAGGATTTGATTCTTAGGGCCCACCTTACTCCCCCACTCAAGAGCCCCATAACAGCTGCATGGTTTGCATTATGAACTCTCCTGAAGGAGAAGCCAGGGCCCACCAGAGGATTCTCCTGTTCTCTGGTGGGCCAGTCCAACCCTGAGTGTGGGTATGCCACAAGCTTCATAGAAAAGGCCTATTAGTTTACTTGAAAATGTGGGAACAATTTTAATTATGTCGCTAAATATTTAAAGTTACACATAGAAGCCAGCAGCTATTTTACCTCCATTGTCCTCAGGTGTTCTGGCTATGTTTAGGCATATCATACCCATGTGGTTTTGAGTCATCATCCACATCAATTCATAGATTGTGGCTGAATGTGTAAACATTTATATAGATGGTGATTCAGGTCCACATTCTATTCCTGTGCCAACACTAGCAGGGCCAGAGAAAAGGCAGAAAAAATGATCAGTAGAAGGGATATTCTCATAATGTGCGGTAATTAATTGTAAAGACAAGCAAGTTTGCAATTTACTTGTTATTAAAATTTCTATCTGTTCCCAAAACTGGAGGGATATTTAAGTTTTTGTTCACTGCCTGTTGGCTAAATTGCTGGCCACCGCTGCATTCTAGCACAGTGTGTACATGTTCTCACCAATAGAAGCGCTGCTCTGAAGCTGGCCTGATTAATGGAGCATGCAGTTAGCTCCCGATCCTGGCCAATTCCACACCTACTGCTTCTCTGATGCTGCAGAAGCAAAGCTTGTCAACTGTCAATCAAGCTGGGATGCAGGGGAGTGGTGTGCTCCTAAAGAGTCAGGATGGGAAAACCAGGTTTTTGCCACTTAATCTGAGAATAGAATAATGTAGAGACAGAGATCCCGATTCCAGTGATGTGTCATATACTAGGCTGCTTGCTGTAGGTTGGATAAAATTATCATTAGAGGACTAGTAAACCTGCTCCAATATAGTCCTCCATATTCTTGAGCTCTGTATAACCCCGTCCCCACCAGTGATTGGCAGCTTTCTGTGTACACTGTTGATAAGCAGAAATCTGCCAATCAGTGGTGTGGGCGGGGTTATACAGAGCTCAGCATTCAGAGAACTGCTAGATCTGCAGCAGATAAAACAAGGATTTTATCAAAACTGCAGCGAGCAGCTCAGTAACTGTTAACATGCTGGAATCAGGGTTTACATCATGCTGATCTCTGATGTGGTAGCTAAAACTTGCTGACAGATTCCCTTTAAAGGTGAAATCTCAATTTTGAAATGTTAGCATATCCACTGGAAATGACTTAAATATCTGATAAATATAAGCCAAACCTCTGGGACTCACACTTATGTAAACAGGCGTCAAGGGACCCCAGATTCGACTGGTGAGGTGATCCCCAGACTGACACTGTGTCCGAGAATTCACTTTCTTCACATAGGTCTCCAAAGTGGGATTCATATTTATCAAGAGATTTTGGGGTTATTCTGTGGATATATTATAAATATCTAAATTGGGAATACCCCTGCAACATACAATAAATGAAACGGACTTGGTTGTCCAGAGATGAGAAATGTATTGTCGAGAAAAGGGTTACATTTTCTCAAAGAAATTCAGCCAAATATATTGGTTAAGATTTCCGAGTTCTGGACATTAGTGATCTTATACATAAACATGCTGGGAATCAGTCAGAACATCTCTGACATTGCCCATGCCAAGGAAGAAAAGGAGCAGACTGTGTTTACCTCGTTTATATCAAGATAGTTGTGCAGCCCATGATTTTGTCTAGATGAATTCCAGACCCCTCATACACACTTCAAAGTTTTAGAAGGTCATCGCCAATGGCAAGGTCACACCGGCCGATAAACTGAAAGTCTAGTAATTTGTAGTCTTACAGCAGCACAATATGTCATTTTTTTCAAATATGTTAAGGTTATCGAAAGGTCTGGTAGTATCAGGCACAGACCGTTCCTCCTTCACTTTATTAACAACATTCAGTTGTGTTTTAGGAAGTCGGGGGAATTAGAAGAAGTCATTCTAATCGTACAAGTTGATGACTGATGACTTGCAGCCTTTGAGGATCTCTTAGAGAATAGTTCTAGTGGGAGTCATTAAGAACGATGACTCTGCCTAGTGAAAGGCCTGCCATGCGTATAGTATACGGCTGAGAAACCCTTCCTCACCAATATTAATTTTATTTCAACAATTATATTATGTATTTAGATATTGCAAAAGGAGTACAAGCATATGATGACTCATAAAATCAGCGAATACAGTAAAATAAAGAAAAAAAAACAGACAAAGATAGTAGATACAGTAGATGTTTGCTTGCACTCCAGAATGAGACGATACAGAACAATACACTGCAATACAAAAAAATTGCCTTGTATGTTGTGCAAGTGAACAAAAGATCGCTTGTTCAAGTCCTAATGGTGGGAAGAAAAACAAAAATACGTAAAAGTAAGTAAAAACATTTTCAAAAATAAAGAGAAACATTTAAACTTAGAAAAATGCCCATTTGTTAAATAAACAATAAAAAAGCATGATTGTTATTGTCACATTGTAGCTGTCCAAACTATTAAATTATTGCATTATTTCCCCCACACTGGCTCAAAAAAAAAGAAGCTGGTGGCAAATTGCTTTTTTGTTTTTGTTTTTTTTTGAGGGGGGGGGCTTCCCCAAAGAAGATTTTTTTTTCACTTCCCCAAAAAAGCAATTAAATGTGCAAAAGTAGTCAAAAAGTCAGATGTATCCCAATTGGTGTCAATAAAAACTACAGTTCTCTCGCTCTGCAAAAACAGCTCCATCTAATGAAGATCAACAAGATATAGCTGCTAAAATATGATAAAATGCACAAAAATGTATAATTATTTTTTACAATATATATACCATATTTTTCGGACTATAAGATGCATCGGACCATAAGACGCACCTAGGTTTTAGAGGAGGAAAATAGAAAAAAATTGAAGCAAAAAATGTGGTCATAACCCTGGCATATATGGCCCCCCATCCTGGTATATATGATTCCTATCCAGGTATATATGATCCCCATCCTTGTATACATGGCCCCCCATCCGGGTATACATGGCCCCCCAGACTCCATCCAGGTATACATGGCCTCCCTTCCTGGTATACATGGCCCCCCCCATCCTGGTATACATGGCCTCCCATTCTGGTATACATGGCCTCAATCCCTTCCCCATCCTGGTATACATGACCTCCATGCCATCCCCATCCTGGTACACATGACCTCCATCCCATCCTGGTATACATGGCCTCCATCCCATTCCCATCCTGGTATACATGGCACTTCATCCTGGTATATAGTGCCCTCATCACGCGGCACACATAAAAATCTAAAAAATAATACTCTCCTTCCTTCCACTCCCTCACAGCATTGCGCCCTGTTCTGATACCAGCAGCTAATTTCAGCGTGCAAGCAGCACATGATGTCACCTCCATGTGCCCCCACACGCTGAGGTCAGCTGCTGGAATATTCACTGCTCTCCACCAGGGTTGTGGAGTGGTAAGCCAAATATCCGACTCCAACTTCTCAATTTCCATGACATCGACTCCACGACTCCGACTCCCTCATACATGGCTCTTGTTTAAGTGATAAATTTACTGTAGCACAGATTCATCTCTGCTAAAAGTCTAGACCCTTAGATCAGGAATAGGACTGACATTTATAGGACATTTCTTAACTTTCCCAAATTCTTATGAAAATATATTCCCCACTAACTGCATTGAACTACTGTATCCAATTTATTATATATTTTAGGAGTTGGAGTCGGTCCATTTTATACCGACTCCTCCAAAATGGACACCGACTCCATGACTCCGACTCCACACCCTGCTCTCCACACCCTGAACTATGGGCGTGTGGAGCAGTAAATATTCATTCTCTTTATTAGCGGACACACTGTTATCCACAGCCACCGACTCCTGCAGCGGCTGGGTGATCACTTGTGCCCGCTATTAAAGAGAATGAATATTTACTGCTCTCCACTTCCACCTCTCTGTGCCAGCTTCAGTGCATAGAGGTGGACGGGACTATGGGCGTGGGGAACAGTGAATATTCATGCGCTTTAATAGCGGACACACTTGATCGCCGTGCAGCTGCAGGCGGCTGCGGTAAAGAGTGTGATTGCTATTAAAGAAAATTAATATTCACTGCTCCACACACCCATAGTCCCTCCCATCTCTCGCCAGATTCAGTGCATAGAGGTGGGAGGGAATATGAGTGTGGGGAGCAGTGAATATTAATTTTTTTTAACAGCGGGCACAGTGTTAGCTGCAGCCACCAGCTCCTGCCTCTGTGACCCTCTCTTCCGCCACTGCCGCTCCTGTCCTACAGCTACAACCACACTATAAGGCCTGTTTTACACGTCCTGATATTTCCGGAGATATCTGTCTGTGTGTTCTTGTGTGGCAACCATGTGCTGCATGTGTGCCACATCAGAATCACACTTACTGATGCTTGGGAATTCACGGTACAGTTTTCGCTCTTCCCAAGTGCTGGAAGCAAGTCTCATCATTTTCCTCTGCTTGCCCTGATATCAGCGCGAGCAAGTGAATGTTGAGAGTAGTATTCTGCCCCCGCTGTCTCCAACAAGTGTAAAAATATGAATAAAATAAGAAACCTATTATACTTACCTTTTACACCTAATTCCCTGAAGCCATTGTCCCCTGTAAATAAACCAAAAATAAAAAAGAACAATATCCCTCACCCGTCCGAATATGAAATAATCCCGTGTCCCATGCCATATTCCATCTGACCGACATTTCTTCATCACCGTGCATGGTGGCTTGAGGCGACCGCACACGCTGAGGAGCAGAGAATGACTCGCTGCAGTGAGCAGGCCCCTGAACTGCGCTGAACTCAGTGACACTTTTGAATAGGTCTAAGTGTGTATGTTTCTCCAGTTTGTGTGAAAACTGGCACCACACCTACAATGTGGAGGACGGCCTGGTGTTAAAAAGGGACATGTGAATGAGGCCTTAGGTACATCAGGACTCTAAGACGCACCCCCCACTTTCCTCCAAAATTCTGGAGGAAAAAAGTGCGTCTTATAGTCCGAAAAATACTCTATATATTTTTTATTTTATAAACGTATTAAAGGGAATTTGTCAGTAGGATCAACCCTGCTAGGTCATCTATATGGGCATGTAGGTCATAGAAAGTTGAATAAAATGATACTTTGACATCTGCGATACGATGTCTTATTCCAGAGAAATGCCCGTTATTCTTAATGAGATGAGAAGTTAAATGATGTAAATGAGATGTTAAGATCTTTGGGACGGACACAGATCTCCCTGAGAATCTGCCTCCAGAGCTTTATTTTAATTGAAAAGGGATTGTTAGCAGCGTGAGACATGTAATGACTGACAGTCTGCTCTCCTGACCTACATGTCTCACACTGGTAATTTTCCCTTTTCATTTAAATTAAGCCCAGGAGGCAGATTCTCAGGGAGATCTATCTCCGGCCCATAGATCTTAACAGCTCATTTACATATTAAGAAAAATGTGGATTTCTCTGGAGTAAGACATCTATCACAGATTTCAAGGTATCATTTTATTCAGCTTGCTATGACCTATATGTCCATATAGATAGCTTAGGAAGGTTGTTCCTACTGACAGATTCCCTTTAAAACTTTGTTATTGCTGTAAACACAATGACCTAGGGAATAATGTTCATTATTGCCGCACAGTAGTGATGAGCGAGTATGTTCTGTTAACCCTTTCGGAGAGCATGCTCGGGTGCACGCCGAGTATCTTCAGTGTGCTCGACCATTATGTTTCTGTTCGACAGCTTTACTACATGTGAGGAATGCCTAAGAAACAAGAATTCCTCACATGTATTAAAGCTGTCAAACTGTCGCAAATCATGTGCACAGCGTGACTCAAACATAACATGTTAATTACAAAACATGACTATTGTTTGATTTCCGCCTTAAAGAACATCTGTTACAAGTTATTATCGCTTGGTTCAGAAGAGTCAGTAAACTGAAAAAACTTTCCCATTTGAATTAAATATGGAACAGTAATAAAGGAATGGGACATATATTTAAGAAAACAAGCGCAAAGGAAAAGTGCAGTATTCACTCTAATCATTTATATTCAGTTTCTAACTTACCCTGCTAAATGAACAGCTGGAATATGACATCCACATTTACTTACCAGTTCTTTATGAATAAGGCACATTTGTCAGTAAATTATATTCTCAACTAGACAGCTATGGCCTTGTTGTTTTCATAATTATCAGATTATCCTTCAAGTTCATTCAAGGTCATTTTAACTTTTACTGAGAACTAAGCACAAAAATCTGTGTGTCTGTGCTAGATGTGCACATTGATTCTGTAGTCATTTTATGGGTTCAGGAACTTATCCATATGGTGTGAAGAAGACCTAATATGGCTTTCGTAGTGGTTTATTATGCTGCCATATGTCACCAATATCATATGACGTTTTTTGCTTCTTATTTGGACTCTATATACAGGTGCATCTCACTAAATTAGAATATCATCAAAAAGTTAATTTATTTCAGTTCTTCAATACAAAAAGTGAAACTCATATATTATATAGAGTCATTAAAAACTGAGTGATCTATTTCAAGTGTTTATTTCGGCTAATGTTGATGATTATGGCTTACAGCCAATGAAAACACAAAAGTCATTAACTCAGTAAATTAGGGTAATTAACAAAAAACACCTGCAAAGGCTTTGTAAGAGTTTGAAAAGGTCCCTTAGTCTGTTTCAGTAGTCTCCACAATCATGGGGAAGACTGCTGACTTGACAGATGTCCAGAAGGCAGTCATTGACACACTCTACAACAGGGGTCCTCAAACTTTTTAAACACGGGGCCAGTTCACTGTCCCTCAGACCATTGGAGGGCCGGAATATAGTTTTTTTTTTTTAAACTATGAACAAATTCCTATGCACACTGCACATATCTTATTTTGACGTAAAAAAAACAATACAGGAACAAATACAATATTTAAAATAAAGAACAAGTAAAGTTAGATAAACCGGTATTTCAATAGGCAGGTAAATGTCCCCAATAGGCAGGTAAATGCCCCCAATACGCAGCATAGGTCCCCAATAGGCAGGTAAATGTCCCCAATAGGCAGGTAAATGTCCCCAATAGGCAGCATAGGTCCTCAATGGGCAGGTAAATGTCCCCAATAGGCAGTATAGGTCCTCAATAGGCAGGTAAATGTCCCCAATAGGCAGTATAGGTCCTCAATAGGCAGGCTATTTCTCCCTTATAATGCCCCATGCAGGCTGTTCCCCCCTTATAATGCCCCATGCAGTATGTCACCCCCCATATAATGCCCCATGCAGGATGTCCCTTTCTCCCACCATATAATGCCCCATGCAAGATATCACTCCCCTGTCTTTATAATGCCCCATGAAGGATGTCACCCCCCCATATAATGTCCCATGCAGGATGTCACTCCCCTGTCATTATAATGCCCCATTCAGGATGTCACCCCCCCATATAATGTGCCACGCAGGATGTCACTCCCCTGTCGTTATAATGCCCCCTTCAGGATGTCACCCCCCCATATAATACCCCATGCAGCATGTCACTCCCCCATATAATGCCCCATGCAGGATGTCACCCCCCCATATAATGCGCCACGCAGGATATCACTCCCCTGTTGTTATAATGCCCCTTTCAGGATGTCACCCCCCATATAATGCCCCATGCAGCATGTCACCCCCCCATATAATGCCCCATGCAGGATATCACTCCCCTGTCGTTATAATGCCCCATTCAGGATGTCACCCCCCCCCCATATAATGCCCCATGCAGCATGTCACCCCCCCATATAATGCCCCATGCAGGATGTCACCCCTAATATTACACCCCATGCCTCCATACTTTTAAAAAAAAAAATGCAATACTCACCTCCCTCCTCCTCACCTGCTGCAGCTGCTCGGGTCCGGACTCCAGCGTCGCCGGCCTCATCCCGCTCTGCGCTGCCTGTGATGGCTCAGGGGAGGGCGCGGTGTAAAGACGTCACCACACCCTCTGACCTGAGACGTCACAGGGAGCGCGCACCAGGAAGACAGCGGATCTGCGGAGGCACGGGGAGAGGCAAGTATCTGGCTGCCGGGGCCCTGAGTGAGCGGGGGGGAAGGGCGGGCGCTGGCACCACTCTCCTCTGCCCACAGCTCGGCGGGCCGGATAAAAATCCTCCGCGGGCCGCATGTGGCCCGCGGGCCGTAGTTTGAGGACCCCTGCTCTACAAGGTCACAGAGTTCCAATTTTCATTTGGAAATGAAGGTCCCAGAGTCTGGAGGAAGAGTGGAGAGGCCACAATCCAAGCTGCTTGAGGTCTAGTGTGAAGTTTCCATAATCAGTGATGGTTTGGGGAGCCATGTCATCTGCTGGTGTAAGTCCACTGTGTTTTATCAAGACCAAAGTCAACGCAGCCGTCTATCAGGAAATTTTAGAGCACTTCATGCTTCCCTCTGCCGACAAGCTTTTTGGAGATGGAAATTTCATTCTCCAGCAGGACTTGGTACCTGTCCACACTGCCAAAAGTACCAATACCTGGTTTAAAAACAACAGTATCACTGTGCTTGATTGGCCAGCAAACTCGCCTGACCTTAACCCCATAGAGAATCTATGGGGTATTGTCAAGAGGAAGATGAGAGACACCAGACCCAACAATGCCGACGAGCTGAAGGCTGCAATCAAAGCAACCTGGGCTTCCATAACACCTCAGCAGTGCCACAGGCTGATCGCCTCCATGCCACACCGCATTGATGTAGTAATTGATGCAAAAGGAGCCCCGACCAAGTATTGAGGGCATTTACTGAACATACATTTCAGATTTTTAAATCATTTTTCAAGCTGATGTTATAAAGTATTCTAATTTACTGAGATAATGACTTTTGTGTTTTCATTGGCTGTAAGCCATAACCATCAACATTAACAGAAATAAACACTTGAAATAGATCACTCTGTTTGTAATGACTCTTTATCTTCCAAAGTAGCATGGTTGCAAATTATATACTGTATATATACTGGGTTAGGATGCTGAAAGCCCACAATTACTCTCTCCATCAATGACATGATGACAATGTGACCCTCACAAAAAGACGTTCCTTGTCATATCATGTAATCTTACCTTGTTGGAATCATAATATTTGTATAATAAGAGTTATACTTAATATGAACAGCCTTTTATTCCTTAATACTGCAATTGTATGATTAATATACACTGATGTCTCCCTACCACTCCCTCAAATAATCTGTCCTCATACTGAGGTCAGGACATACATGTTCTGTCTGATCATGTCATTGATGGAGACAGTCATTGTGGGCTTTCAGCATCCTTACCCAGTATATGAAAGTAAGTCAAAGAACCATAGAATGAAGGGACTTCCAGGGTCATCGTGTCCAACCCCCTGCTCAATGCAGGATTCACTAAACCATCTCAGACAGATGTCTGTTCAGCCTCTGTTTGAAGACTTCCATTGAAGGAGAACTTGCCACCTGTCTTGGCCGCCTGTTCCACTCATTGATCACCCTCACTGTCAAAAAGTTATTTTCTAATATCTAATCTGTATTTTCTCCCTTTCAGTTTCATTCCATAGCGTCATTACCTATCATTTACTTTCTCTTTTCAGAATGCTTCTCAGACCCTTGGATCCTGAAGATATTTTTCATCATCTTTACAGCAACCTTCCTTATTGGGTTTCTTTCTATACTTATAATCAGAGTTAGTTTCTTACAATGCAGTAACAACAGGAGGAACTCTTCATCTGACTACAGGGTGCCAACATCAATGAAGGTAAGATGCCCCAACAACTGGAATCTCTCCCTGCTAGTCTCCATAAGATCTCACTTTTTACGTACATGATCTGTTTGTTTCACGGATAGAATACATAACCATTATAGTCCATGTGGTTGTTCACATGTCTGTTTTTGCGGACCGAGTGTCCTCAAAAAAAAAATGGAGGCGTGTTAGTTTTTGATTGAGTCACGGAGTAAGGTTGCCCATTCAAGTCAATGGGACCATCACAAAACAGAGAGCCCACTGTAGTCATCCAAGTGTCACCGTGTTTGATTTTCTGTGTTTAATGGGTAGGAGAGACATGGACGTTTTTCTTTCCAGTTCAATTTTGCATACAAGAATGTACAATGCTGCTCTGGTGGTAAAAACGGACACATTGACCAAAAATAGGTGAAGGCTGTCTCATATTAAATTTTTTTCTCAACAGGATAAAAATGGCCTGCACAATGTGTACTCAAGGACCGTGACGTATACTCGGGAAAAACCAGAGGACATTAATATCAACATTGGGAGGCTGGCAGCACACGAAGCATTCAAGCGCAAGTTTTAAGTGCATTAGGTGACGCACATCACTCTGGCGTTTGCATCCAGTGACTTTTATGCTTTTTTCTAGACATTTTTTAGAATGATATTAATGCCATATAAATGGGCCGGGCCTGTTTATTCCGCATGTGCCAACACAGAAACCATCGGAACGGATGCCCTAGTTTACCTAGAAAAAGACTAATCATAAGAAGAGAGTGACGTTCTACAAGTGATGGCATGAAGTGACTCCTTTTTACTACATGATTTTTGTCTCATCTTCTATAGATTTGGGAACTGACATAACTACAGAGAGTTGTTACTAGCTGCTCTACTAGATCCATGTGCATTACTACTGTACGGTACAAGGTTTGAATCTAGCACTTTATTCTTTTTATTACCTTTTGTATGTTTTTTACGAAGCACTGATTACACTTTAGCTAGATTGTATGTGCACTCCACAGAGAGGGTTATAACCTCGTCACAATACAGATGCATTGAGATGAGTTTGTCATTGGACTCTAAGCTTTGTAATATTGTTGATGCACAAAAAAAGTTCAATGACACAATCAGTTCTGCTACATCTGTGGACATGGAAAAAACAACTTTCGAGTGCTTAAACTGCTACAAGGGAAACATTTAGGTGGCTTTCATTCATTCAGTTGTGAAGTACTGTAATAGTTTTTAGGTGCAAAAATAGGCCTTTATTGAATTTACTAATAATATGCACATTTTGTGTGTTAATGGTCTAAAAAACGATGATGTAAAATAAAGATAAAGTTGGGGTATAGTTATCCAAAATGACAGCGTTTAATAAAAAAATTAGAACCTAAAAGAGACTAAAAGATGTAGATTTAAGTTAAATGTTGTCCTAGGGTACAAAAAACTGCTCTAATACATTTGATATAACTTTACTTCCATCTTTAAAGTGACTCTTTAAAGTGACCATAAAAGTAACAACTTTTTGTATTATATGGCAGTTTTAGAGGCAACCTGCCATGTCCAGAAGGCTATATACCTGCATGTATAGGGGTAATCTGATGGTAAATGGTGTTTAAATCCCATGTAGCCAGCTTACTGGAGCAGCAGCTACAGGTAGAAAATGAAGTTTTATTCTCCCTGCAGCTGCTCGCTTCCAGTCAATGTCCCATGGAGGGAACAGTTACAGTTTGACAGCCTAATCTGCAGCATATATACCATACATGTGCTGCATGTGTGTGCAGAGCAGCTATTTACCTGCAGATTACCCTAAATCATCAGGAAAACCGGTTCCCTTTAAAAGGTTCTCATGATTTGCCTTCAGGAGCGCACTGTTTCCCTGCCTCCCAGCTTTCTGCTTGTCTGTGAGGGGAGGGGGGAATATGACCCTGATAATTGACCATCATACCAGCAACATGGCTTCGTCGTTGGTCCAAACTGCATGCTTCAGCCCGCTTCAGAGCAGCCCTTGCAAGTTCTATAGCAAAGAGCTTGCATGAGCTGCACTCCTTGCCAGGAAACAAGCCGTTTCCGATAGAGGTGGCCGGCAACCTAGGCAATGAGAATAAGTTGTAGAATTAAAAATCCCTCCCTTCTTTGGAACTGAGGATTTTTAAAAGCAGGCTAATTGCAAAATTGCTTGTTTTTACTAGCACTTTGCAATTTTACTTATTTTTGATGATGAGAAAACCCCTTCAATTATCACAGGTCTACAAAAATTTTTTTTTTTTTAGTTGACAAGGTTTTTTGAATGGATTTAGGGTATTTTGAGGGTGCTGAATTAAAAAATCCATTGCTTTTGCTGAATTGGTTCTAGTTTTTGAGATAATTCATCCATGAAAATAATGCATTCCCCCAATGCCACATGTGTGTGATAACAAATGCAACAGCTTTTGGTCTTTTGACTCTTTAACAGTGTCTTAGGTAATGAAATATCCCATTAGTTATTGTGCCTCAATTTGGAGGCCTACAGTGCTATAAAAGCCACTTTTTGAAGCCAAAATTCTACTGTAATTAATTAACAATTAAATATCTCAAAAACTAGAGCCAATCCGGCAAAGCCAAAGTCGTATTCTTAATCAGTACCATAAACTTAATATAAAACTGTTCAGGCATTGTTGGCACCAAAATCACTGTATACCAGTGTTATCAATAACGAGGATATTACAATAATTCTGTACATTGGTTTTGGATTTACAGAAGACATGCAATTGTGGATTGAAATGTCCATATTATTACATATATTAAAGTAATGTCTACACTTTGACACTAATTTATTATTTTCTTTTTTTTTTAAATTTATTAGGGGGTTTGTGTTGATAAACTTCTTACTATATTTTTATACCAAATTAAGCGTTTTTTTCTGCCGCAGAGCTCCAAATCCTCTGCACATAACATTTTGTCTGCCTATTGTCACTACAAGTGTATTCTGTATATACAGTGATCTCATGATAGAACATTATGCAGCAAGTGTTCTAGCTTATGTTATGCTGTGCCTCTTTTGATGTACCTTTCATCTGTTGCTCCTCCTAGAAATTTATGAATACATTTTCAACAAGGTGTTACCAGATGGTGGTGTGTCCCTGCACAGTCTTTCACTATCCAATCATAGCTCACAGTATCAGACTGGGAAGAATTACACCCTTTTTAAAAGGGGAATGGTAACACCCAGCTGTCTATGCATTAAACATTTTTCAGAAGGAACAACAAAGGAACTGCACTCTTATGAGAAATGATGCTTCAGGATTGTAATTTTATGGGAAATACGATATATGCTAGAACAGACATGACAGGTCCTCTTTCATGGGTGGACATCTTCGTAAATATTAACATACTGGTGGCCTTATAACTAATCTTGGAAATGTAAATCCAGCAGAATTTGCGTCTCTAAAAATGATCATTGTTGCATTACGAAACATACCTTGTACTAATGTGATTGTGTTACATGACTTGTATGCTTGGATTTCACTATTGCCATACTACCATGAGCCCGGTGAGATGATATACATACATGCCTTTATTATTGTAGCTATGTGTGATAACAGATATCAGTTACAGGTTGTTATGTAATGTTTTATTGTGCCAGGGCATTAATGCCTGTTATGTAGGTAGAGTGGAAAGAAAACAAATGCTTGGTGTAATATTGTTACTCCAACCAAAGTTCCAGCGATACGGTCCTGACCCTGGTGCAGAGGTAGACCGGTGATAAGGTTCTATCTTAGCCCTGTGCCCTGGCCACCAAATGCCTTGTCTCCTATGTCTTTTTCCTCCCTTAAAGAAGTTGTCCACTACTTGGACAATTCCTTGTCATACCCCAAGCTTGGCCCCGATAAAATAAAAAAGCTTATACTCACCTCCTGTGCCAGCGCCATTCCAGCGGTGTCGGAACTCGCTCTCCCTGGGGCTCCCATGCTGCTGTTGTGACACGTGGTGCCCAGCGCCCAATCAGCGCTGGCGTCACTGTTCCCTCCTTCGTACGAATTGAGCATGAAGAGGAAGTCAGAGATCTGCCGCAGCCTGGACTTCCTCTTCATGTTCAGTTCGACAGAAGGCGGAGACGGTGATGCCGGCGCTGACTGGGCGCCTGGCTTACGTGTCCCAACACGGCACGAGAAACCCGGGGAGAGCGAGTGCCGACACCGTGGGCACTGCGCCAGCATGGGAGGGGAGTATGAGTTTTGTTTTTTATTATTGGGGCAAAGCGTGGGTGATGACAAGCGGTTGTCCTAATAGTAGACAACCCCTTTAAGACTCTGATGCTCTTAAGTTTAGTCTGATTCTGATGTGCCTTTTCTTTTTTTTTAAAGAAAGGAAAATAGGAGCAATCATACTTTTTTGGAGCCCCTGTATATATGTGGACCTGGAGATAAATGTGGATCATAACCCTAGGGAAAGACTGGTGTACCCCAATGTAGCACACATAGGCCCCGATCCACTTTGTCGGAGCTGGGTGAGAAAACACCAAAAGTGTCACAATTTTTGCCCAGCCTCGTGTTGTGCAAAAATTTGCGACTTTTCAAAAAAATATTTACCCCAATTTTCTGGCATAAAAGCTTTGATGAATCGGGGCCAAAGTGTATATTTAATATTAGCAGGAGCGGGGGTGGTTTAACGTTTTCTACATTTGTACATCTGTGTATGATTTTTAGGGTTTGTTAAAAGAGCAACTTTTATTATTACATCACCATAACTTACGGTTTAATGGATTCTGAAGAAGACACAATTTGTTGGCTCGCTCGCATCTTTTAGTACTTAAAGAATATGTACCCTTCATTGAAACATATCTGAAAGGTGTTGTCTGACAATTACAACTTGAAATGTGTCCCACTGCTACACCCATGAGAACGGGGACCCCAATTCTATGACTAGAACGGTGGTGAAGCATGTGCATTCCCACAGTGTTCAGAGTCTATGGGACTGAAAAAGCTAATGAGGCCAAGCCCTGTTCAGCTATTTCTATATTCCCATTGACTATGGCAGTGAGACCACCACTCTATTCAGTTAGGGGACCATTGTTCCCATTAGTAATGGCTTCAACACTGGGAATCCCAGCAATCAAAGATCTAGCACTTATCCTGTGGATAGAGAATAAGATGTAATTATGGGACAACCCCTTTAAGAAAGTTTTGATGAGAAAGAATGAAAAGAAAAAGACAACCAAAAAGTTAATAGTTTTGTAAAGACAGGATTTCCAAACCATTTATTGAATTAGGAGACAGTCTGGGAAATGCAATGAAACAAACATTCAAGACTGATGTGACAGGGTCACTAAAAAGACTCTTATTATCTCTGCATATTTGTATTTTAATGAAAATATGGAACCAATGATTTGCATACTAGTTCATTTAATGTTACTTAGCAACTTAATGACTTTTTATCTAAGCCAAATGGTATTTTTATTGCACAATATTCCAAGAAATTAACCAAAAACAGACTTGTTATATTGTTTGATTGAGTTGGTTATTTATGTCTATATGGGTTAAATGTATTATACTCAGGGAAAATACATGTGGAAACAAATTGTGACTTCCTCAGAGTACGTTACATTTCCTGATGTCATTCTGATAAGTTGTTTCTATTTCTGCAACTTAAAAAATATGTGAAATTAAGCACTTAAAGTAGTTGTTCAGCGAGTGAATTTTTTTTTAGATGAATTTTCTCACCAGTAACCCAATATGTAAAATTCAGCTAGTATGACCTTATTTAGTAGTTGTTATCATGTGATGTCATGGTGATCTCCTTGGAATTATATGGCTTTATGTTCTCAGATGGGTTTACTATCTCAGTCACCAAAGGTTCCTGTTTGAAATTGCATATATAGTTTTTTGCAGGGGGACACAGAAACTCCTATGACAGTCACTGATGATGATTGCACATCTCCTGTTGACAGCTCAGTTGCATTGACTGTGTATCTAAGGTCTAGTATCTTATTTATGTTGATATAGAGGAAGGGATAATAATAGTTACCACAGAAGGGAGAGATGGTACTGGTTCTAGCTGCTCATGTTATGCTGTAAAGATGCATCATGGAAATTACTGCAGAAGATAGTTTAATAAAATTCAGAGTGAAATCTGGGAATCAAGATGATTTATGAAGAGAAGAAAGAGGAGGCTGAACTGCAGGGAAGTGAGTGCTCTATGTATAAAAGACGAATGCAGTGTTGAAATAAAAAGCTAGACTGCTTCATTGAAGGGAATCTGTCAGCAGGTTTTTGATATGAAATCTGAGAGCAGTATGGGGTAGGGGCTGAGAGCCTGATTCCAATAATGTGTCACTTACTAGGCTATGTATGCTGTTTCAATAAAATCAGTGTTTTATCAGCAAGAGATTATCACTACATGGCTAGGTGTCTTCGGCCTCCTAGTCCTCCTGATATGTTTAACCCTGCCCCCACCACTGACTCGCAGCTTTCTGTCAATGCACAGTGTACACAGGAAGCTGACAATCAGTGGTGTGGATGGGATTATACAGAGTTCAGAATTTTGAGCATTACTAGATCTGTAGCAGAGGAAAACAGTGATTTGATCAAAATGACAGCACACAGCTCAACAAGTTACACATTGCTAGAAATAGGGTCTCAGCCCCTACATCATGCTGTTCTCAGATTACAAAAACCTGCTTATAGATTCCCTTTAAGAGTAGACTATACTTACTGAGAACACAACAGATAAATATCCCAAAAATCTATGTTTACTACCCAATGATTCATAAGTTTTCTATTTCGAGCAGCCTAAATAATGACACGTGCATTGTATCTATTTCAAGAAGTATAGGAACTCGAGGCAAAATTTACATAATATCCCAAATTTACTAACTAAACTGTAAAAGAATAATGGAGACAGTGTAGGCAATCTAACGTTGCATCAAACTAAATCCCAGTAGTCCATGCTTGTATGGTAGATATGACGCATTTTCTTGCTAAAAGTTAGTCTCATTTCTTAAATTAACCCTTTATTCTCTTCTCTGCAGCAATAATACATTTTCTGAAAATTACCATTTCACTTCACTCATTCTTTTTGGCTTCAAACTATTTTAAAAACTTTGTAGCAGAGTTTCGGTGCCAAGTACGTCAGAAAATATTTTTTTATCCTAGTTCATAACTGTTCTGTCAAGCCCCTTAGTTTTGCCCTGACTTTTCCTTTAGTTTTGCCATTGGGCAGCCCAATTTTATTCTATAAATGTGCCAGTGACAACCATTATGACAGTTTCCATCCCCATGTCTATAGCTTTTAAATTTTTTTTTTTTATATTAAACTTTAAATATTTTCTTCAATCTTGAATCTAAATGGTGTTATTTTGGCAGCAAGCATATGGATTTCTACAAACTCCATTTAAATAAATATGCTAGTTTCAGAAAATTCAATAACAAATCTGCCAGATGTAAATGTTCCCTAAGAATATTCATCCATTATTTATGTGGAAGGGTATTTTCAGAACAGATCCTAAAATTGGGCAAAAGCCAGAAACTCAGGCTGTTGCTGAGTTATCCAGAGTTCTTCGGTATCAGGAGGAATGTATGGTGGAGATGGGGGCGCCGAGTGTCAGTACCCCACCATTCTGATATTGATGACCTACCCCTAAGAGCACAGTCAGACGGCCATAGATATCGGATCGCAATGCTAGGACTGGCCATGGCTGCCCTGACCCTAGCGTAACAGCTGTAAAGAAATATATTTGGGTGAGCCACAGCCAGTCCAAACATTACAATCCGATCTCGGTCCGATTTTTGCAGCCATCTGACTGCGCCCTAAAGAAAGGTCATCAATATCATAGTAGTAAACCAAACCTTTACTCTTGTGTGGTGGAGTTTATGTGAACCAGGAACAATTAAAGAAGTAGATGTATGCTGTCTATTGATGGCGATTACATTCACTTTCATCCTAAACAAAGAGCTAATAGAATAATGTTTGTGCTTGTGCCTTTTTCACATAAATTAAAGTGGTTGTCTGGGTAAAAAGTGCCCTTTTCTTGGGGGGTTGGATTCTGTAAAATGAACAAAGCAAATTATACTCACCTGCTGTCACACTCCTGGAGTAAGCACAGGCTCGCTTTTGTTGTAAGCCAGTACCGGAAGCGATATCTGCGCCATTCAATCAGCCACAGGATTGCAGCAGTTTTTGTCAGGCCACAGGGATCAGACGACTTCAGAGAAACATCCAATGATGCGCGGTTCAAGTCACATCACAAGCTGCAACGGTGCTGTAGTTTGGTGAATGGGTACGCCATCATTTCTGGTGCCTCCATCTGGATCCAAGACATTGACAGCAAGTGAAAAGGATTTGATTTGTTATTTATATAGAATTCAGTCCACAGGTAAAGAACACCTTTTGCCCGGACGAACCCTTTAAGGCATTTAATAGGCAAAGAAGATATAAATCTGTGACCTAAAGGGTTTGTTTGCTTTGAACAATCCCTACTTGGTAGAATGGTCTGTTAATAATAAACTGATCACAAAGTGTGTCCCCCTGCCTAGACCCTCAGTGATCAGTTTAGCAGTCAATTTCCCTGCAGCGCCACCAATGGGAAAATTAAGCATTAGATTAAATTAATGGGTGAGATGATCACCTAGCTAAGAATATTGTACACGATAATAGTTCAAAGTAACTAGCCTATGCTTCCTCAGGATGAAGGGAACTGGATATTTTAATCTTTAATCTAAGTTATAATTTAATTAAATTTAACTGGAATTAATCTGCACATTTTGGTGCTGTATGAGGACAGGAAGACACACGTTTTGCTCATTCCCAATAGTAGGCAGCTAGTCTGCTCTGAGGAGTCAGCTGGAATTCCTAGTGGGTGACAAACTGTGATATCTGGTCTGTGTTAAGATCCTTTCTCACAAGAAACACTAGAAACTCCTTTGATTAATTGCATTAGCAGAACTTTCTTATCAACCGACTTCCAATCTGTTTAATCTATGTGGTGCAGAAAAAAAAAGCATTGTTGCATATCAAAGTGACCAAAAACTCTTGTTTAAATTTGTATATGTCTCTTTCCACCATTGTTTCCTTTACAACATTCTTTCTCTGAATTATGGGGAAATTCAGAAAGGGGAATGATTCATGAAGAGATATTCTTCCCTCCCAGTGAAAGGAAAGTGTCATATAGCTGAGAATATAATCCATGCTGTTTTTCTTTTACATGATTTTCCAAATTTTCCACATTTTCACTACAAAATTGCAAAATTGAAAGTTTCTGAAGCATTGACAAATTTAGAAAATTGCAGCAATAAAGGCACCATAGCTGCACCTTGTTAATCCAGCCTACTTGCTTGATACAGTAATTACATTATTTAAAAGGGTTGTCCAGTTTTAAAAAAAATATGAATATATATATATATATATATATATATATATATATACAGTTGTGCTCAAAAGTTTACATACCCCGGCAGAATTTTTGGTTTCTTGGCCTTGTTTCAGAGAATATGAATGATAACAAAAAAAACTTTTTCTCCATTCATGGTTATTGGTTGGGTGAAGCCATTTATTGTCAAACTACTGTGTTTACTCTTTTTAAATCTTAATTTCAACCAAAAACATCCAAATGACCCTGATCAAACATTCACATACCCCAGTTCTTAATACCATGTATTGCCCCATCTAACATCAATGACAGCTTGAAGTCTTTTGTGGTAGTTGTGGATGAGGTTCTTTATTTTCTCAGATGGTAAAGCTGCCCATTCTTCTTGGCAAAAAGCCTCCAGTTCCTGTAAATTCCTGGGCTGTCTAGCATGAACTGCGCACTTGAGATCTTCCCAGAGTGGCTCAATGATATTGAGGTCAGGAGACTGAGATGTCCACTCCAGAACCTTCACTTTGTTCTGCTGTAGCCAATGACAGGTCGACTTGACCTTGTGTTTTGGATCATTGTTATGTTGGAACGTCCAAGTACGTCTCATGCCCAGCTTCCATGCTGATGAGTACAAATTTGCCTCCAGTATTTGCTGATAACGTGCTGCATTCATCTTTCCTTCAACTTTTACCAAGTTTCCTGTGCCTTTGTAGCTCACACGTCCCCAAAACATCAGCAATCCACCTCCGTGCTTTACTGTAGAAATAGTGTTCCTTTCATCATAGGCCTTGTTGACCTCTCTCCAAATGTAACGTTGATGGTTGTGGCCAAAAAGTTCAATTTTGGTCTCATCACTACAAATTACCTTGTTCCATAGGTTTTGAGGCTTGTCTCTGTGCTGTTTAACGTGTTGTAGGCGAGATACTTTGTGGCATTTGCGCAGTAATGGCTTTCTTCTGGCGACTCAACCATGCAGCCCATTTTTCTTCCCAATCCAGAAACGTAAGTGGCTGGATGAAAGTTGCAAGAGTCTGTCTGGATCCCAGAAACTCACTCAGCTTTTATGCACACACACTGATTACAAGCAAACAGGTCACAGGTGAGGATGTTACCTTTAGCAGCCATTCAGACCCATTTGTGTCAAATTCTGTGCATGTTATCAGCCAAAATCACCAGGGTATGTGAACTTCTGATCAGGGTCATTTGGATGTTTTTGGTTGTCATTAAGATTCAAAAAGAGAAAACACAGTAGTTTGACAATAAATGGCTTCACCCAACCAATAACCATGAGTGGAGAAAAGTTTTTTTATTATCATTCATATTCTCTGAAGCAAGGCCAAGAAAGGAAAAATTCTGCTGGGCTATGTAAACTTTTGAGCACAACTGTATATGTAATATATACTAGCTATTGAACTTTTATTGGTACATTTTTAATTTTCTTAAAGTATTATCTGACACCAAAAAAATGTTCATTGTGCAAAAAGTTCTCTGTACACCACATTTTTGGTGCAAACTCTGTGGTATTTCTTTAAGTTTCCTTGGTGGTCAGTAGCGAAAACTTTGACCTTGACTTGCTGGAAGGATTTTATTTTTGTTTGTTATTCTTGAAGTAGCTTTCTCCCTTTTTCCAGTAGCCTTATGGGCGGCGTTTGCGTAGTGCTCTGCCCACGGTGTATTAGAAATAAAATGGCGACAGGATGTGGGCGTGCACAGTGCTGTGTTAATTTTTTAGTACAACTCTTCAAATGGGGCCGGAGTCAGCGTGTGCGCATAGCGTGCTATCCGGCGCCATTTTTTTAAGACACTGTGTCTGCGAATTCGCTTATACAGTGTCTTCAATAGAATGGCATCCTAGTACAGTATGCGCACACGCTGACTCTGGCGCCACACTGCGCAGGCGCCCTCCATCCCGGCTTCGGATGGAAGGACGTGTCCAGAATTAGATCATTTTAGATATTAGATAATATTAGATAGATTTTTTCTTTGATATATCTAAATAGACCTAAAGTAGCAACTGATACACCTAACTTACATAGTTCAATAGCTAAGTCATGCCCCTTCTGTGCCACAGCCAATATATAAGCAGAGAAAAGATTGACTTGTCTTTTGAAATGAAGTAGTCATCTAGCCCTCTTCACACACAGCACTGATGATGTACTGACTCTCCTGTATGGAGCACAAGCTGAAGATGGACCTGACCCTTCTAGATACCTAGAGACTGACACATTTAAGTTGTTTTTTTTTTCCCTTTTTTACCTGGGCAACCCTTTTAAATAAAATCAGCAGCATGATGTGGGGACAGAGAGCTTGATTCCAGGGATATGTCACTTGCTCAGCAGCTTGCTGTAGTTTGAATACAATCAGTGTTTTATCAGCAGGAGATTATTACTGCAAGACTAGATGTCTTCTGCCAGGCAGTGCTGATAATCTGTGTAACCCCTCCCCCCCACTGATTGTCAGCTAGCGGGGGACCTTAAAGTAACAATTCTGTTATTTATACGCTATGTGTACCTTCAAAACCAATTTATTTCTTTGTCCTAATTCATCTAAAATAGAAAACGAGGCACTTTTATAAAAATCGTATTTAAAATGTCTCTATTTTTTTTTCTACTGACAAAAAACAAACAATTCTATGTAGTCTAACCTTGAGTTTTGCCGTCTCATATTCTCTGCAGTTTGTCTCTTTTTACTAACAAACATTTGGTAAGTTAACTAGAAATACAGGACAGGTAGAAGGGGATGTGACAACAGGATCAGACTACATAGAGTCTGTTTGTTGTCTGTTACCAAGGAGACGCACAGTCTGCGGAAAAGAATTTAGAAATAAAACAGTAGAAACAATTTAACTATCATCCATTGCAAAGCTATTTTTCATTTTCCTTTTTAATATGCATTGAGAAAATTAGAAAACAAATTTCCAGAGGTTTTACATAGGCTTTATGGTAAAACATGTCCTAAGGAAGCACAGCAGAAAAATAACGACCATTAAAAATGATTAATTACCAGAAGAAAAAAAGAGTATAACGTGGGGGGTTTTGAAATCTTCAAGAAGGGTCTTCTCTTTCTAAAGCAGCTCCATGATTAGCAAACAGTTGGTCTAAGGGTGATGGAAAGGATGCAAAGGTGAAACACAATAATAAACATCATCATCTCTGCAACAGTTCCTACTCTCTTCTATGTACTCTGCTGCATTAACTCTTCTTCTTTCCTTCTTTCTCACTTCTTTAAAAAAAAAAAGTTTTTCCTCAACAGACTGTTACGTTGCGAATCATAATAATCAGACATTTAGATGAATAGTCTAGTTACACCAAAAATTATGTTGCATTTTTAAAGGGATTACCCAGCCTTGGGATACAAGTCTGCCGTCACTCTATCCACGCTGTGAAGATTCTCTGGGAATGGGAGCAAGCAGTCATGTGACCCCAAGTATGCAATTTGCATACTTCCGGCCACATCCTGAGTAGACTTGTCCTGTCTCGCTCAATTCACTTGTGTTGAGCAAGGCTGCGCATATCTAATAGGCACGTGATCGCATGAATGCAAATTTCATATATGCAGCCACGCACCCGCCACTCCCGGTGCCGGTGCCGGAGAATCCTGACAGCACGCACTGTGCACACTGTAAGGATTCAAAAGTCTGCAGTCACATAGAATGACTGCAGACTTGTACCCTAAGGCCAGATAACCCCTTTAATGTTTTTTTTTTACCAACTTAAAAATTGGAATCAAGTGATAAAGAAATCAGATAAAAATCTGAATATAGAATTAAGCTGTTGATAGGTTTCTGGTCTAGGATAGTCAGCTCAAGCGGACATTTGTAAATCCTAACTACTAGTAGCTAGAGATGCGCGAACTTGAACTTAAAAGTTCAGGATTCATACCGGACAGTTAGTGTTTGATACTAAATGGTCAACACAGACTTCTCCCTGAAGTCCATTGCAATGTTCAGAGTTCCAGGGAAAGTCCGTTTCATAGAGAGAGAGAGTTTTTTTCCAGATCCAAATTTTGGGTCTTCATTGTGTTTTATGGGGTTCTGATTGTGGTTCAAGTTTGGGTAAAGTTGTGGTAGCAGAACCCGATCTTGCATGGGTCCACTCATCCCTGCTAGTAGCAGGAGAAGGTAATTTATATAGTCTGCTGTCACACTCCATTTCTTTTCCATTGTATATGGCCGAGCAATAATGTCATACATTGTTATATTTACACCTGAACACGTCTTGTTCATTTTCTGGGATATATAGAGTTGGGATAATTAGATTAGAGACTTGAGATCTCAGTGGCGTGCCTACTCATCAGATTTGTCTCATGCTGAAATTCTTTCCTTTCAACTTCAAAACTAGAAATGAAAATATATATTTTTTTAGTTATTTCCAGAGGACAACTGCTTCTCGTTATATGCAGTCGTAGATCGCGCTAGCTATTATTGCATTGTTTATTGTGTTTTTCACATGAATTCAAACATTTCCAAAATTGTCTACATTCTAAAATATGTTTGCCTGCCTATTAGACGCTGATATCACTATATAGTAGGCATAACATTTATTGAACACTATGTGGCTTTCATTGGCACCATCAGGTGTGTTCCTAAACAATGGTTGCCCAAAATGTTGTTTCTTGGGCAGCAATCAGCGCGCACACGAGAGTCCCATATTATGGCGCTGTACAGAGTTTATTTGTAATAATGCATCCAATGAAACATGGTGCAATATTCTTCTGTCAGATTCTATATGAAACTGAAAGAATCATTCTTGCAAGTCCATATGAGATCAGTGACTTATGCATGTACAGTAAGGCCCAGTAGACTTTTATAGGAGCCATATTAGGGCACTTTACAACTTGAAACTTATTTGTAGATGTAACATATTTGTGTGAATGAGGCTTTACTAGTATGAAAATGTCGTGTCTCATGATTAAAACAAAAATCAAATGTATTTTTGCATTGTTAGTATGGCCATGACAGCGGATATACAGGATGTCCCTAAAGTCTGGGCACATAGGAATTCTCATTAACTGTAATTTTAATTAATTTAATTAACTATAATACAATTTTGCAAAGCGCATCAACCTTTGCGTCGCAAATGATGGAAATCATGTTGAAGAAGTTATTTAATATTCCAATCGACTAAAATGTTGTTAATAAATTTAATTTCTTGAAGATATGTATTATTGCCTATGTGTCCAGACTTTAGGGACACCCTGTGCAGTGGCTACGTTTCTTTAAATAGCAGTTTTGAGTTTTAAACATTTTTACATGTAACAAAATTTTCTGTGGATAAAGTGTAATCGTATTCTCATTATTTTTCTGATTGAATTTCTGGAATGTTTCAGTTTTTTATATACTGTATATTAGCTTTTTTAATGTGTTAATTTAATGACTACTAAACTTTATGTTAATATATTTATTAATGAACTTACACTGTAGGACATAGCCTTTATTTTTTCTAATAAACATGCTGTTTTATAACGGTTTCCATTTCTTTGGAGAGTTTATTGCACGTTGAGTACATTCTGCAGACGCCACAAGGTGTCAGTATATGATTACAATATACAAACTACAAAGTCAGTCTCCTGGTAGGAATCATGCAATTTACAACACAATATACAACACAAATATCATTTTCTGAATTTCAGTGTCCAATCCTTCCAGAAATTATAAAAAGTGTCCAATCTGTCAGTGAAATTATCTGACAACATGGTCTTTAACCTTGATCTCTTTTTTTCCTGACCGATGATGTTCTAAGTTGATTTAGGACCATGAATATTCACTACAACCCATGGGAGTGGGTTGTAGGGAATATTCATGAGCTTTAATAGCAGGCACACAGACCGCAGAACGGCAGCAGGAGCCGCGCTGTGGCTACAGTGTGCCGGCTATTAAGGAAAATGAATATTCATTGCTCTCCACGCCCATGGGCGTGGGGAGCAGGGAATATTAATTTTCTTTAGTAGCGGGCACATCGTAGGCTGCAGCAGGCGGCTGCTGCCTCCTGTGCCCCGCTGATCCCCCGCTGCCGCTCCCCCACACCCACCAACATACACTGCCATACAATAATATAGTATTCGGACTATAAGACGCACCCCCCACTTTCCTCCAAAATTTTGGAGGTAAAAAGTGCGTTTTATAGTCCCAAAAATACGGTAGGTGTTTGACACTTAGGCCATGTTTAGACATCGGTCTGTGCTGTGGATTCTGAACTACAAATCTATAGCAAATTACAATGCAATACATGTGGATGTTGTTACGAAAACGTCATCCACATGTAGCTGAAACTTTCTCCTGAAAAAACAAACACACTGAGGATTTCAAATCTGTAGTTATCTCATGATGTGTATATGCTGAGGATTTTCGACATGGATTTCACCCCTTTTTTATAGAGGTGATATCTGCAGTGAAACAGCAGCCAAAATACCCATGTATTACATACAGATTTGGCTAAGAAAGCACCACTTTTTATCTGAGAAAAACAAATATGAACTATTGACTTTCAACTGCCTTAGGGTGCAGTCAGATGGCCGTTTTACTTGCGCGAGGATTGCATCAGATTCCTTGGACTGGCCGTCGGCTCTCCTGACCTGAGTGTGACAGCATGTATTTCTATCATATAGATAGCAGGTGCTCATTGTATGTAAAAGGTGCTCTGGAGTGAAATATCAAATAGTCCATGAATTGAAACTCCTATCATTGGAGTCCATTTTTCAATTTTTGTCACTTTATTGTTTAATAAACAAATCTGCATCACATGACTTTAAGTGCCGGAGTTTCAATTCATAGCATGTATTTCTATGCAGCCGTCACGCTTAGGAGAGCCGACGGCCAGTCCGAGGATTGCAATGCGGTCCTCACCCGAGTAATACGGCAGTCTGACTGTGCCCTTATATTGATCCACAGCCGAAAAATTCCACCAAATGTCGCTTTACTTCGAGGCCCTGTTTACACATTCTGCATTAAAAGGATTTATGTGCCAATTCTGTACCTAAATACTTATCCTCAGCTAACACTCCACATGCAATGCAAATTAATATGGTATATTATACCATTCAAGTTCTCCGGGAAAAATCTGCACTCATTTTTACCCATGCCTCTGACAAAAATTGATAAGAATAAGCTGTTGATGTTGATTCTTCTCATAGAGCCCACACAGAAAGGCCACAGGTTAGACCCATTGAAAGACAATTGTGCTAAATCTCATCCACGGGAAATCAATGGATGAAATCTAAGTGTCAACTTAAAATTTCTGCCACATACCCGCTTGTAAAATACACATGAAATAGCCAGATCCAAGACTTGTGGACTTACCCTAACATATGACATGAAGCTTACATAAATTGTAAGTGGATGTAGGCATCTGCAAGGATGACGCTGTGTTGAAATTACATCAGCAAACATTACATAACCTTGGTGGTCTCCTCTCCTATAGCCATTGGTTTGGTTTGCCTCTAAAGATTTCCAGTACTAATGCAATAATTACCGAATTTTGTTTACAAAGCAGTTGGTGTTGGGTTATGTCCAGAGATATTTGAATTTCAGCTCTTGCAAAATTGCTGGCTTTTCATGCAGAATTGTCCCCCATAGATCTGCTAGATGTTAAAAGAAGGGAAGTGGTTAATAGATTTTTTATTTTTTTTTTCAGTTTAATAATTGTGTAACCACATGCTATCAGTGCTTGTAATATACATAAAAAGAGAGAATAAGCGAAAGCAATGATGGGAAATCTGCTTACGCACAGGTCATGCGGGGCTAAATGTATAAAACATATGTGACATATAAAATAAACAACCTACAGCATCACATGCTCTACTTTGAACATGAAAAAGGTTTAAAACAACCAAAGTATTAAAGCCAGAATATTATTCCTCCGAGACTCTGAGAAATGTAAACAAATTTTGCAGAACAGGAAAAGATCCTGCCTGAAGCACATTAGTGAGGGTGTACGGACCAGATCCCAGGATGCCGTGTTCCAAAAAACGAATCGAGTTTCCCAAACTCACTATTGCTTCACTCATTCCGTAAACAGAACTCTTCTTTTATTGGCCAATCATCACAATACCACATATAATTATCTTCTTTGTCATGTGGTACAACAAAGAATAAGCTTTGAAATTGAAACACCAAGAAGGAAAAGATGTAGAATTATGACAGGATAGAGATATGTTACTGATATGCAAATGATGAAAAAATGAAAAAAAAAATTTCAAACCATCTCAATTTATTCAGTATTGAGTATGAGCTCCATGAACAGAGATTCCCGCACTTACACACTTTGGCTACTATTAATGAGGTTATTAACACATTTACTCCCCCCCCCCAAGTCTGTTTTCACCTTCATGACTGGGCCAAATTTTACAATTCTGACCAGTGTCATTTTATAAGGTAATAAATCTGGAACGCTTCAACGGATCCCACCAATTCTGAGATTGTTTTTTCAAGACTTATTGTAATTCGTGATAGTGATAACATTTGTTCGATATAACTCGCGTGTATTTGTGAAAAAAATGGAAATTTGGCAAAAATTCTGAAAATGTAGCAATTTTCAAACTTTTACTTTTTATGCCCTTAAATAAGAGAGATATGTCACACAAAATAGTTAGCAAATAACATTTCCCATATGTATACTTTACATCAGCGCAATTTTTGAAACCTAATTTTTTTTGTTAGGAAGTTATAAGGGTTAAAAATTGATCAGCGACTTCTCATTTTTCCAACAAAATTTACAAAACCATTTTTTTTATGGACCACATCATATTTGAAGTGACTTTGAGGGGTCTATATTACAGAAAATACCCAAAGTGACACCATTTTAAAAACTGCATCCCTCAAAGTGCTCAAAACTACATTCAAGAAGTTTATTAACCCTTCAGGTGCTTCACAGAAATTAATGGAACGTGGAAGGAAAAAATGAACATTTAACTTTTTTTCACAAAAAAATTACTCCAAACACACATTTTTTTATTTTCACAAGGGTAACAGGAGAAAATAGACCCCAAAATGTGTTTTGCAATTTCTCCTGAACACACTAATACCCCATATATGGGGAAAACCACTGTTTGGGCACACAGCAGGGCTCGGAAGGGAAGGAGCATCATTTGACTTTTTTAATGTAAAATTTGCTGGAATAATTAGCAGACGCCATGTCACGTTTAGAAAACCCCTGATGTGCCTAAACAGTAGAAACCCACCACAAGTGACACGACTCTTAAACCTAGACCCCTCAAGGAACTTATCTAGATGTGAGGTCAGCACCTTGAACCCCCAGGTGCTTCACAGAAGTTTATAATGTTGAGCCGTGAAAATAAAAAAAATCACATTTTTCCCACACAAATGTTTTTTAGACTCTAATTTTGCATCTTTATAAGGGTAACAGGAGAAATTGCACCATACAATTTGTTGTGAAATTTATCCCGAGTATGTTGATACCTAATATGTGGAGGAAAACTACTGTTTAAGCGCACAGCAGAGCTTGGAAGGTAAGGAGTGCCATTTGAATTTTTGAATGTAAAATTTGCTGGAAAAATTAGCGGATGCCATGTCACATTTGGAGAGCCCTGATGTGCCTAAACAATGGAGACCTCCCACAAGTGACACCATTTTGGAAACTAGAGCCCTCAAGGAACTTATCTAGATGTGTGGTGAGCACCTTTAACTCCCAAGTGCTTCAAAGACGTTTATAATGTAGAGTCGTGAAAATGAAAAAAATATATTTTTCTTAAAAAAATGTTGTTTTAGCCCCAAATTTTTTCATTTTCACAAGGATTGCAGGAGAAAATGGACTCCAAAATTTGTTGTGTAATTTCTCCTGAGTTCGCCGATACCCCATATGTGGTCGAAAACTACTTTTGAGGCACAGTGCAAAGCTCAGAAGGGAAGAAGCGCCATATTGGAGTTCAGATTTTGCTGGACTGGTTTGAGGGTGCCATGTCACATTGACAGTGCCCTGAGGTGTCAGGTCAGCAGGACCCCCGTAAGAGACCCAATTTTACAAACTACACCTCTCAATGAATTCATCTAGGGGTTCAGTAATAATATTGACACCACAGGTGTGTCACAGAATTTTTTGCCATTGGGCAGTTAAGAAAAAAATAATTACATTTTTGCCACAAAAATTTTACTTTAGCCCTAGATTCTACATTTTCACACTGGGAAATAGGTAAAAATGGCACCAAAATTTGTCCCACAATTTCTGCTGAATGTACTGAATGTAGAAATGCCCCATATGTGGCTGTACAGTACTGCTTAGCCATGCAGCGACACTTGCATGGGACGGAGCGCTCTTTCCCACCTGGAGCACATATTTTCCTACATTAGTTTATGAACTCCATATACAGAGCCCCTAAGTGCTGAAAACGCAGAACCCCCCCTCAAGTGACCCCATTATGGAAATTATACCCTTTTGGCAATTTATCTACAGGTGTAATGATGGATCTGATAACATGGGTGTTTTCCAGAAACAAGCAGTAGTGGATGTTGCTGCGTGAAAATTGCAAACTGCCATTGACCAATACGTTGTAGTCACCAGAACGTTGTAATGGACTCGTACAAGGTAGTGACCAGTATGTTGTAGTGACCAGTACATTATGCCCAACTCATGCTTCTGGAGACATGCACCCGTAAATTAGGCGGGCTCTCATCGCTACTGAAATGCCAAACATGTAGACGCTAACTGCGGTTTAGGCACACTCTGGGGCTCAGAAGGGAGGGGGCATTTTGATTTGGAAGCGCCAAATTTGCTGAATTTCTTTTGGGGGCAATGGCCGTTTCGCTTTTCCAGAGCCTTTGTGCTACTAGTAACAAGGAAGCCCCTATATTTCCATTAACAGATGATGGAACTGAGTGGAGACCTGCTTTTTTTGTGGATTGATTTGAAGCTTTTGTTTACATTTTAAATAACATTTTGGATCACATTTATCCGGCGCTCTACGCTGAGCATTTATATTGGGGTTTCCATCTAAATCTCCAAGTGACATGATTAGTGTTGAGCCACCCCCGTAGTGTTCGAGTTCGGTTCGGTTCGTCGAACACCCGTGTGTTCGCCGAACTGTTCGTCGAACTGTTCGTCGAACACCTTCGAACACCGTTAAAACCAATGGCAGGCAAACAAAAACACATAGAAACACATAGAAAACACCTTCAAAGGTGTCCAAAAGCTGACAAACTGCTCAGAAGACACAACTAACACATGGAAAAGTGACAAGTACATATAGTCATGCGACAAGAAAAGAGGTGGAGGAGTAAAAGGAGGGGGAGACACAGATATAGGCATATCATGCCCTTCTAAAATCCAAAAAGTGAGAAGCCGACACGTTCAGTCCGCTCCTGCCCGTGCCACCTCCGTGTCGCCGGGTTTGTGCCAGAGCCGCGGTGAACCCTGACGGCCAGCCCCCCTCTCCCAATACTGGTGCCTGTCCGCTGGTGGGTCGAGCGAGCCCCCCTGTGGTGGAGGCAGCTCTAAGCTTTTTAATTTAAATTGTCTCTCTAATTTGAATGAATACACTTTAAATCCATTTACAAGGATCTATTGGAGGGCAAGTCTCATGCCAGCAGCCGCGTAATTCCAGCTCCAGTAGCGTCCACTAAAGCTGCTGCAGTTAAAAAGCTTTTATAAGGATCGAGCTCGGCTGTCCACCGCAAGGCATCCTACTGCCAGTCCCAGCCCCTATGCCTTGGGGTGCCTCCTGATGCTCTTCACCGAGTATCCCGTGGTCCCGAAGCATTTCCTTTGAAAAAATTAAGTGTCCAAACTACAGGTGGTGTAGCTTGCTTAACAGCCGGGATAATCCGCTGACTAGCAGACACTGCTACTAGGCACAAAGTATTTCCTGGGCTAGATGCAGTTAAAAATTTGTAATTAGATACTCTCGTTGGATGCTGAGAAAGCATTCCATAGAGTCTCCTGGCACGCCATATATGATTCTCTTAAAAAGCTTGGGGTAGGGGTCTAGGGGACCCTTTTATAGCCAAAATCACGGCCCTGTATCACAATACGTCACCTAGGCTGAAGATGAATGGAACTGTAGCACCCTGAGGGCCCGGTTGCTACAGAGGTATTGCACCTCACCCAGAGGTGTGATATCTCACTCTCAAGTAAGGATGGAGTGTGGATCAGGACCCGACACCTGCATGCATTACACCACATTGCCGTGGGGCAGGGCGACCAATATGCCTCTGAGATGGGCACGACAGTCCCTGTCCCTGGCTGGAGTGGGGGGAGGGAACACTGAGGAAGGGGAACCCTGTAGTGCAGGAGCAGGGAGGAAGCAGTTCCTGGGTGCATTGAGAAGGGAGTATAAAAGGTGGGCACCATCTTAGTTCAGTGCAGAGAAGTCTGAGCAGAAGTGGCAGGGAGCAGGGGCTCTGCATGAGCTCTGCTCCGGAGGCGGGCCTAGTAACAGAGGCCCAGGCCTGGAAGAGGGAGAAGGAAGGAAGAGGAGCGGAGAAGGCTCCAGGAACGAGGAATGAAAGGATCCCAGGGGTGCGGACGGGCGAGTCGCCACCGCACGCCCGAATCCACCTGCGTGGAGGAGTCAGGCCAAAGGGGGAGACCGGTCCCCGAAACTAGTGGAGGCAGGAAACGACCCTCAGCTAGAAACCGGAGGCTGTGACATTTTATGTGGCGCAGCCCCTCGCTACACCCGCTAGGAAGGCACCACATAGGGTCAGGGAAACTGGCGCCAAGTTTACCAAGAGGAGGCCCGAGGCAGCCGGACAGAAGGGTTGGTAAGAAAGGCCAGACAAAGGACACACAAAGGGGGTCCTGTGAAGCGCTCCAAAGTTATCTGGGAGTTGTCTGAGCCCCTCACCTGGTGAGCACAGTACGACGTGGGCAGCCGTTACCTGCAGACGTGGTCTGGATAATAAGAACTGTGAGTAAAGGCCCTGGACTGCATCACTGACTCCGTGTCGTTACTGCTGCTGCCCTGCACCATCACCCCCATCCTCCGCATACACTGCCCTGAGGCTATACTCCTCCCGTGGGGAGTTATGCTACGCTCTGCTGCACCCACAACACCAGCCTCAGCGGTCTGCCCTGCAGCGGCGGTTCACTCTGACCGCAATCCACGGGTGGCGTAGTCGGACATTTAAACATCAAAACCACATAAATAGTTCCGCCACTGGTTTGACCACCCTGAGCCACGGAACCGGGTCGCCGCCACGAAGACTACAACCACCAGCATCCACCAAAAAGGGTCCGGCTCCGGGTGTCCCAAGGCCCAGAGGGTGCGTCAGAACATTTTCATCACCTTTCACAATCATCAATGGGACAAGGCAGGGATGTCCTCTGTCCCCTCTCTTATACATCCTAGTGACGGAGCACCTGCTCTCATCAATTCGCCATAACCCCAATATTAGGTGGATTGAGGTGGGAGGCACCGAGTACAAGTGCGCTCTATTTGCTGATGATGTCCTAGTATATATCACTCAATCACATATATCCATCCATGCTGTTATGGCTGAAATAGATCACTTTGTTACATGGTCAAATTTTAAAATCAATGCAGCGAAGTCTGAGGCCCTTGATGTCTCCCTCCCCAAATCCATATAGGATTCCATCCAGTCCAACTTTCCCTTTGCCTGGCCCTCACAGGGTATCAAATACTTAGGAATTCCTATTCATAGAGACCTCTCCCATCTATGTTATCTTAATTTTGGGCCCTTTATTGAACAACTCCATACAGACCACGGTTGGCAAGTTAGAACTGTAAGATTCACTACGTGAACCACTGGTGTTTTGTGGAAAAGCACATGTACACTGTGTTCCAAATTATTATGCAAAAAGTGTTTAGGAGTGATAAGGGAAGAATTTGTTTGTTTGTCAGTTAAACTCATTGATGGTGATGTGTGTCAGGGCTCTTTTTATCACTGTAAGCAATTGCAGACACCTGTGCTAATTAGTTTGGCAGGTGTGTCCAATGAAAGGCAAGACTACTTAAGAAGGCTGTCTCACATTATTAAGCAGCCTACATTTTCTGCCAAAATGGGAAAGAAAAAGGATGTGTCGGCTGCTGAGAAGCAACAAATTGTGGCGTGTTTAGGTCAAGGCATAACTACAATCAACATTGTGCGATGATCAGGATGAAGTGTCTTGGCAATCAAGAAGTGTGTAGCTGATTCACAGTACACACGTGTGCGTGCTGATAAGGGCAAATTGAGGACTCTTTCCTACAGGCAATTACGTCAGGTTAAAAGAGCAGCGGCAAAAAAGCCTTGTCATAGCAGCAGACAAGTTTTTGAAGCTGCTGGTGCCTCCAACATCCCCCGAGCAACAAGATGCAGGGTCCTTCAGAGGTTTTCAGCTGTGCATATGCCATCCTGTCAACCTCCTCTATCCACTTCACACAAGCAGAAACGGCTCCAGTGGGCTAAACATTACATGAAGACTGATTTCAAAACTGTTTTGTTCATGGATGAGTGCCGTGCAGCGCTCGATGGTCCAGATGGATGGAGTGGAGGATGGCTGGTTGATGGACACCCCACGCAAACACGGCTACAGCGCCAACAAGGAGGAGGTGGAGTAATATTTTGGTCTGGAATCATGGGGAGAGAGATTGTCGGCCCCTTTAGGATCCCTGAAGGTGCTAAAGATGAACTCCATAATGTATGTGGATTTTCTCAAACAGCACTTCCTGCCATGGTTCAAGAAGAAGAACCGTGTATTTCACAGCAAGATCATTTTTTGGCATGATAATGCACCATCTCATGCTGCACATAAAACATCTGCATCTCTGGCTGATATGGGCATAAAAGGGGACAAACTTATGGTGTGACCCCCATGCTCCCCTGACCTCTACCCCATTCAGAACCTCTGGAGCATCATCAAAAGGAGTGTCTATGATGGCGGGAGGCAGTTCACATCTAAGCAACAGCTCTGGGAGGGTATTCTGTCCTCATGCAAAACAATTGAAGCAGAAACCATCCAAAACCTGACAAATTCAATGGACGAGAGAGTTCAGAAGCTCCTTTCGAACAAGGGGTCCTATGTGAAAATATAACATCACCTAGAATAAAGTTTTGAGTTGAAAACTGTTTGATTTCAGTTTCTAATAACCTGCTAATGCTTATAATTTCAAAAATGACAATTTTTTTGGTCTTTATTAAAATGAAAAGGTTGATCGAAAAGTTTGGGGGATCTAAGAGTGTGGCAACCCAGTAGTCATGATTACTTCGAATTCTGACAATATGAGGGTCATGTTGCAGGTAGTGCAGCAAGAAGGCACTTATGTGTCTTGCGCATCTCGGAGCCCCAAAATTATTTTCCGGGCTAGATGCAGCTAAAAATTATTATTAATTTTAAATCTGGTGGAGCTTAGTATAGATGGCCTAATAGGATCAGTGCTGCACACTGCTACAAAGCCCAAATTATTTTCCAGCCAAGATACAGATAAACATGATTAGTAATTTTAAATCTGGTGGAGCTTATTATAGATGGCCTAATAGAATCAGTGCTGCACACTGCTACAAAGCCCAAATTATTTTCCAGCCAAGATACAGATAAACATGATTAGTAATTTGAAAGCTTAAAACAGTTGGTAGGGTGATTTTAACCAATCATCAAGCTTTTACTCTCCCCAGGATGACACAGGGGTAGAAAAGTCGTTTCGGATCCATGATTTGTTCATCTTTATGAACGTGAGTCTGTCTACATTATCAGTGGAGAGCCGCGTGCGCTTATCTGTCAGCACACCACCAGCAGCGCTGAACACACGTTCAGACAGAACGCTGGCTGCGGGGCATGACAAGATCTGCAAGGCGTAAGTGGCTAGCTCCGGCCATTTATCCAGATTGGAAGCCCAAAAAGAGCAAGGGTCCAGTGACACAATCATGGCTTCAATGTTTACTTGGAGATACTCCTGTACCATCGTCTCTAGGCGTTGACTATGTGTCAGACTTCTTGTCTCCTGTGGCCTTGCAAAGGATGGGCTAAAAAAGT
Organism: Phyllobates terribilis; assembly: GCF_046119375.1. Lineage (NCBI taxonomy): Eukaryota > Metazoa > Chordata > Amphibia > Anura > Dendrobatidae > Phyllobates > Phyllobates terribilis. Next base: position 149,198,994 of record NW_027362764.1, on the reverse strand, counting down.
GGTGAAATGATTCCGCAAAATTGATGTTACCAGCAGATACTGTGGTTCTGTTACGGTTTGAGTGCTGAACACTTGACGGTCCCACGGTTGGCAAGTTGGAACTGTGAGATTCACTACGTGCACCACTGGTGTTTTGTGGAAAAGCACATGTTAGATTCTGCAACAGTCTCTGCTGATACTCCTGCATGCGTGCATCCCTTTCTATGGCAGGAATAATTTCGGCAAATTTACTTTTGTACCGGGGATCTAACAGTGTGGCAACCCAGTAGTCAGGATTATTTCTAATTCTCACAATTCGAGGGTCATGTTGCAGGTAGTGCAGCAAGAAGGCACTCATGTGTGTTGCACATCCAGGAGCACCAAGTCCCTGTTGTGTTGGTGGCGAGGTAACAATCATGCTTCCTTCCTCTGTCCTCTCCCCCCAACCTCGCACAACAGAAATGTGATCAAGGTCTCCCTCATCTGATGAGTCTTCCATCAGTTCGTCCTCCACTTCTTCCTGGGCTCCTGCACCTTCCTCACTAGTTTGGCTGCTACCATGCGCCCTGGTAAAACCATCTCCCCCACCCTCACATGCCTGCCGCCTTGGTGCTGCCGACCGTCTGGACCTTGCAGATGTTAGCCCTTCCGCATACAACTCCTCCTCCTCTACTTCCTCCACCTCCTCTTGTGCCACCACCTGACTCCGAATTCTGTTTAACATGTGCTCCAGCATGTAAATCACCGGAATAGTCATGCTGATAATGGCATCGTCAGCACTAAACATCTTCGTCGCCATTTCAAAACTGTGCAGAAGGGTGCATAGGTCCCTGATCTGAGACCACTCCTCCAGCGTGATTTGCCCCACCTCTGGATCTCGTTGGCCCAGGCTATACGTCAGAACGTATTGCACCAGGGCTTGTCGGTGCTGCCACAGTCGCTGCAACATGTGCAGAGTTAGCACCGGGTAGGCACATCGCATTTTAGCCGGTGAAGTGGCAGGCCCAACGACTTCTGTAGAGATGTAAGTCGCTGAGCTGCGGGATGCGAACGGCGGAAGTGAGCACACAGCGACCGTGCCCTCTGCAGAAGGCCATCTAGTCTGGGATAGTGGGCTAAAAATTGCTGGACAACCAGGTTCAACACGTGAGCCATACAAGGCACGTGTGTGACATTGCCCCGGCGAAGGGCCGCACCCAGGTTTGCAGCATTGTCGCACACGGCCTTCCCTGGTTTCAGGTCCAGTGGAGACAACCATTCATGAAATTGGTTCTCCAGAGCTGACCACAACTCCTCAGCTGTGTGACTCACATTTCCCAGACATTTCAAAGTAAAAACCGCCTGATGACGTTGAGCCCTACTGCCAGCATAGTAAGGAGGTGTGCAGGATCCCTTCTGCGCAGTTAGAAAGCTTGTGGCATGACCAGACAGGCTTTGGGTGCAGGTGGAAGACCGAGAGGAGGTTGAGGAGGCAGAAGCAGTGGAGGAACTTTGACATAAAGAGGATTGACGCACAACTCGTGGGGACGGCAAGACTTGGACAGCAGCCCCTTGTCCTGCTGTCACCATAGTTACCCAGTGCCCAGTCAGCGACATGTAACGCCCCTGTCCATGCCTACTCGTCCAAGTGTCTGTGGTGAAATGCACCCTGTCACACACAGAGTTTCTCAAAGAAGCGGTGATGTTGTGTGCGACATGCTGGTGGAGCGCAGGCACATCTTTCTTTGAGAAGTAGTGCCGACTGGGCATCTGGTACTGGGGCACTGCGACGGACATAAGGTCTCGAAAATCCTCTGTGTCCACCAGGCGGAAAGGCAGCATTTCTGTAGCCAAGAGCTTGCAGATGGTGAAATTCAACCTCTTAGCTTTCTCATGGCTAGGAGGAAATGGTCTTTTACTTGTCCACATCTGAGGGACCGAGGGCTGGCTATTGTGCTTAGACAGGGTTGATAAGGGTGTCCCCGGCAAACTGCCGGTCTGTGAGGAAGATGCAGGCGGACATGTTAGGTTGCCTTGATCCAACGGTGGTGCTATCGATGTCAGACAGCGCTCAACACCAGCTGGTGTTACCACCTCCAAAGAAAATGATGACCTGCCAATCACGCTGGCTGTTGCGGGTAAAGAGTTGGCAGGTCTGCGCCCCAAAACAGCTGTGACTGCTGTCCCCCCAGTCACAGAGGATGAAGAGGCCGCGGATGCACAAGATATGGCAGACGGTGGTTGGCCCGGCCGGCTAGGCCGCATTGTAGCACACTGAGCTTCCCACTGCAACTTATGCTTCATGTCCATGTGCCGGTTCATGCATGAAGTACTCAAACTATGTATTTTTTGGCCTCTACTTAGCTTTTGCTGACAAATGTTACAGATAACACGAGTTGGGTCATCTTTATCGATCTGAAAAAATGCCCAGGCTATGCAAGGCTTAGCACCCATGCGACCTGAAGAGCCACCACGACTTGTGGTGAGAGGCAGAGTTGTGTTTGAGGATGCAGTTGTTGACGTGCTTCCAGTACTACGTCTCTGTCCAGGAAGGCGCAACCTGACCTCGTCGTCACTAGAATCTTCCTCCACCTCCTCTGCTGACCTCATCTCTTGGCTGACTGTGGGTTGACAGTAAGTGGGATCTCCAACCTCATCATCATCACCCTGTGCGTTATCACACCCGTCGTCCTCAGAGCCAACCTGTTCCTGCCCTGACAAAAAACTAAAGTTGTCGCTCCAATCAGGTATTTGAGTCTCATCATCGTCTTCCTCATTGTCTCCACCAACAGGAGTTACAGTTTGGGAATGAGGGTCTACATTATGGTCAGAACCTTCTGCGTCTGGTCCTGGATCCGACTCATAAAGATTCTGGGCATCAGTGCAGATCATTTCCTCGTCTGGATTCACAGAAGCGCTGGAGTCTACCTCTGATTCCCAGGCTATAGTATGAGTAAACAGCTCTGCAGACTCAACCATCTGTTCTACCTCATACTCAGACGGGCAGCTGGAGATTTGGGAGCTGTGAGGAAGCAAGTGCGATTGGGGTGACACCTTTGAGGACTGGAGTATTTGTGATGTTGAAGTTGATGTGGAGGAGAGCCCACTTAAAGGAGCACTTGATATCCGTTGAAGCACCTGCTGTTTTTGTGCCTCATCTGGAATTTGTAGCGATTGGCGTGGCCGTAAGAAAGGGATCTTATCACATTGTCCGCTAAAAGAAGTAGACATTTTAGTTTGGCTGGAAGATGGTCTTTCTTCTGCAGATGTTACTGTTGCTTTAACACCTACCCCACGGACACAACCTTTTTTCCCCTTCCCAACACGCCTATTCCCCTTTCCACCAGCAGCAGGCCTTTTTCCACTCATTTTGGTGGTTAACTAATTCACAACTCTGGAGTTGTTTGCACAAAAAAACAATGGATGGGAACCGAGCAGAGCTGAGTGGCCAAACTCTGGTATTAGGCCAAAACTATTGGCTGGGTTAGATGCAGAAAAAAATTATATTCGATTTGCAACCTGATGGAGGTCAGTATAGATGGACTAATAGAACAAGTCCCACACACAGCTAGAAGCCCAAATATTTTTTCAGAGGTAGATGCAGGAAAAAAATATATTCAGTTTGCAACCTGATGGAGGTCAGTATAAATGGACTAATAGAGAAAGTCCCACACTGCTAGAGGCCAAATATTTTTTCAGAGCTAGATGCAGAAAAAAATTATATTCAGTTTGCAACCTGATGGAGGTCAGTATAGATGGACTAATAGAACAAGTTCCACACACAGCTAGAAGCCCAAATATTTTTTCAGAGGTAGATGCAGATAAAAATTATTTTTAATTTGCAACCTGATGGAGGTCAGTATAGATGGACTAATAGAGAAAGTCCCACACACTGCTAGAAGGCCAAATATTTTTTCAGAGCTAGATGCAGAAAAAAATTATATTCAGTTTGCAACCTGATGGAGGTCAGTATAGATGGACAAATAGAACAAGTCCCACACACAGCTAGAAGCCCAAATATTTTTTCAGAGGTAGATGCAGATAAAAATTATTTTTAATTTGCAACCTGATGGAGGTCAGTATAGATGGACTAATAGAGAAAGTCCCACACACTGCTAGAAGGCCAAATATTTTTTCAGAGCTAGATGCAGATAAAAATTATTTTTAATTTGCAACCTGATGGAGGTCAGTATAGATGGACTAATAGAACAAGTCCCACACACAGCTAGAAGCCCAAATAATTTTTCAGAGGTAGATGCAGATAAAAATTATTTTTAATTTGCAACCTGATGGAGGTCAGTTTAGATGGACTAATAGATAAAGTCCCACACACTGCTAGAAGGCCAAATATTTTTTCAGAGCTAGATGCAGATAAAAATTATTTTTAATTTGCAACCTGATGGAGGTCAGTATAGATGGACTAATAGAGAAAGTCCCACACACTGCTAGAAGGCCAAATATTTTTTCAGAGCTAGATGCAGAAAAAAATTATATTCAGTTTGCAACCTGATGGAGGTCAGAATAGATGGACTAATAGAACAAGTCCCACACACAGCTAGAAGCCCAAATAATTTTTCAGAGGTAGATGCAGATAAAAATTATTTTTAATTTGCAACCTGATGGAGGTCAGTTTAGATGGACTAATAGATAAAGTCCCACACACTGCTAGAAGGCCAAATATTTTTTCAGAGCTAGATGCAGATAAAAATTATTTTTAATTTGCAACCTGATGGAGGTCAGTATAGATGGACTAATAGAGAAAGTCCCACACACTGCTAGAAGGCCAAATATTTTTTCAGAGCTAGATGCAGAAAAAAATTATATTCAGTTTGCAACCTGATGGAGGTCTGTATAGATGGATTAATAGAACAAGTCCCACACACAGCTAGAAGCCCAATATTTTTTCAGAGGTAGATGTAGAAAAAAAATTATTTTTAATTTGCAACCTGATGGAGGTCAGTATAGATGGACTAATAGAGAAAGTCCCACACACTGCTAGAAGGCCAAATATTTTTTCAGAGCTAGATGCAGAAAAAAATTATATTCAGTTTGCAACCTGATGGAGGTCAGTATAGATGGACTAATAGAACAAGTCCCACACACAGCTAGAAGCCCAAATATTTTTTCAGAGGTAGATGCAGATAAAAATTATTTTTAATTTGCAACCTGATGGAGGTCAGTATAGATGGACTAATAGAGAAAGTCCCACACACTTCTAGAAGGCCAAATATTTTTTCAGAGCTAGATGCAGATAAAAATTATTTTTAATTTGCAACCTGATGGAGGTCAGTATAGATGGACTAATAGAGAAAGTCCCACACACTGCTAGAAGGCCAAATATTTTTTCAGAGCTAGATGCAGAAAAAAATTATATTCAGTTTGCAACCTGATGGAGGTCTGTATAGATGGATTAATAGAACAAGTCCCACACACAGCTAGAAGCCCAATATTTTTTCAGAGGTAGATGCAGAAAAAAAATTATTTTTAATTTGCAACCTGATGGAGGTCAGTATAGATGGACTAATAGAGAAAGTCCCACACACTGCTAGAAGGCCAAATATTTTTTCAGAGCTAGATGCAGAAAAAAATTATATTCAGTTTGCAACCTGATGGAGGTCAGTATAGATGGACTAATAGAACAAGTCCCACACACAGCTAGAAGCCCAAATATTTTTTCAGAGGTAGATGCAGATAAAAATTATTTTTAATTTGCAACCTGATGGAGGTCAGTATAGATGGACTAATAGAGAAAGTCCCACACACTTCTAGAAGGCCAAATATTTTTTCAGAGCTAGATGCAGATAAAAATTATTTTTAATTTGCAACCTGATGGAGGTCAGTATAGATGGACTAATAGAGAAAGTCCCACACACTGCTAGAAGGCCAAATATTTTTTCAGAGCTAGATGCAGAAAAAAATTATATTCAGTTTGCAACCTGATGGAGGTCTGTATAGATGGATTAATAGAACAAGTCCCACACACAGCTAGAAGCCCAATATTTTTTCAGAGGTAGATGCAGAAAAAAAATTATTTTTAATTTGCAACCTGATGGAGGTCAGTATAGATGGACTAATAGAGAAAGTCCCACACACTGCTAGAAGGCCAAATATTTTTTCAGAGCTAGATGCAGAAAAAAATTATATTCAGTTTGCAACCTGATGGAGGTCAGTATAGATGGACTAATAGAACAAGTCCCACACACAGCTAGAAGCCCAAATATTTTTTCAGAGGTAGATGCAGATAAAAATTATTTTTAATTTGCAACCTGATGGAGGTCAGTATAGATGGACTAATAGAGAAAGTCCCACACACTTCTAGAAGGCCAAATATTTTTTCAGAGCTAGATGCAGGAAAAAATTATATTCAGTTTGCAACCTGATGGAGGTCAGTATAGATGGACTAATAGAACAAGTCCCACACACAGCTAGAAGCCCAAATAATTTTTCAGAGGTAGATGCAGATAAAAATTATTTTTAATTTGCAACCTGATGGAGGTCTGTATAGATGGACTAATAGAGAAAGTCCCACACACTGCTAGAAGGCCAAATATTTTTTCAGAGCTAGATGCAGATAAAAATTATTTGTAATTTGCAACCTGATGGAGGTCAGTATAGATGGACTAATAGAGAAAGTCCCACACACTGCTAGAAGGCCAAATATTTTTTCAGAGCTAGATGCAGAAAAAAATTATATTCAGTTTGCAACCTGATGGAGGTCAGTATAGATGGACTAATAGAACAAGTCCCACACACAGCTAGAAGCCCAAATATTTTTTCAGAGGTAGATGCAGATAAAAATTATTTTTAATTTGCAACCTGATGGAGGTCAGTATAGATGGACTAATAGAGAAAGTCCCACACACTGCTAGAAGGCCAAATATTTTTTCAGAGCTAGATGCAGAAAAAAATTATATTCAGTTTGCAACCTGATGGAGGTCAGTATAGCTGGACTAATAGAACAAGTCCCACACACTGCTAGAAGCCCAAATATTTTTTCAGAGCTAGATGCAGAAAAAAATTATATTCAATTTGCAACCTGATGGAGGTCAGTATAGATGGACTAATAGAATGATGCTATGCCCAAAAGATTTTACTTCACTAGGTGCAGTAAAATAATTGGTATTCTATACACAGGTGGTATATCTTGCAACACAGATAGGCTACTCCACTGACTAACACACTCTGCAATAGGCCAAAAAGGATTAGCTTTGCTAGATTCAGCCAAATGCTGTGAAAAAAACTTGCACAGCACTGGCACAGACCTGCCTGGCAAAAACTGATAGGAACTGATGTAACCTAGTCCTGAAAAGGACTGCAATTACAATTAGTCTTTACTCCCACAATCTATCTATTTAAGAGCACAGACCTGCCTGATAAAAGTCGTAGGAAATGCTGTAACCTAGTCCTTAAAAGGACTGCAATCACAACTATTCCCTACTCCCAAGCTATCTGTAGATTTGTGCGAAAATTGGCTTGAAATTAACAAGGTATAGCGCACACAGCAACAGCGGTGCCGTCTAACACGCAGCTGCAGCAGTGAGAAAATGGTGGCGACGGGGAAAATGGCTTGGTCTTATAGGGCAAGGACATGTGACATACACTGCCAATGACACATGCCCTTGCTTGTGTGAAAAACCGCAGTTCGCTCCGTGTGTGCGCTGCTGATAGGCTGACAGACTGTACCTCCCCACTGCAAATGCGGGAAGGAGAAAAAAAAATGGAGATCTTCATTATTCCTGCGGAGATCCATCCCCTGCCCCTCCCCCCACCCCGATGTACACTCAAACTGCGTATTAACATTAATTTTCATCATTACTGAGAAAAAATCCAGTTCTGATTTTGGTGCACGAACAGTTATCGAACATAACCTCGAACAGCCGAATTCTTCTCAAATCGTTCGTGTTCGCCGAACGGTCGAACACCGCCCAAAACAGCTCGAATTTGAGATTGGCGAACAGTTCGAGTAGAACAACGCTCATCTCTAGACATGATTCAGATGCAACCCCCGAAGGATCCCTTCACTATAATAAGGCAGCAGAGTTACTCTGCACTCCGTCTGGAATCTGTTCAGCTTTGTCCTTTTTTTCAGAGGTGCATAAATCTGTGGCCAACGGCATTTTTATGCACGCCTAAAAAGATGGACACAGCCTGATCACAGGTCAGACTGCGTCCACAGTGTCCCCATCTGCCTTATTATAGGGAATCTTCCGCAGAGGATTCTGTCTGAATCACGTATTTCAGAAATTTACATGGAAACCCCGGTGTAAGCGCTCAGCGCAGAGCGCAAGATAAATGTGAGCCGAGCCTTACTGTGATTCATGGAAGGCAGAATCAACTAATCAACATCAGGTGAAGAATTGGTTTTATTTATTTTTTATGCTGTTTCTCGTGCGGTATAAGTGATTAGACAACTTTATTCTTTGGGTCAGTGCGATTACAGCGATACCAGATTTATATACCGTAGTTTTTTTATGTTTCGCTGCTGTCAAACACTAGAAAATGCTTTTTTAGCAAAAATGTATCACCATATTTTGAGTACTATAAGTTTTCCATATTTCGGCCAGCAGACATGTGAGGACTAATTATTTGCGGACGAGTTGACTTTTTATTGGTACTATTTTCGGGGACATGAATTTTTTTTTATCGCTTTCTATTCCGATTTTTGGAAGGCAGAATAAACAAAAACCAGCAATTCAGGATTTTTTTTTATGCCGTTCCGCATGTCCTAAAATTGATAAAGCAGCTTTATTCTTCGGATCAGTACAATTACGATGATACCATATTTAAATAGTTTTTTCATGTTTTGGCATTTTTACACAATAGAACCTATTTTACAGAAAAAATAATTATTTTTGCATCGCTTTATTCTGAGAGCTATAACGTTTTTATTTCTCCGCTGATGGAGCTGTATAATGGCTTGTTTTTTTACTTTTTTTTCAGGAAAATATTTTTTTTGTAGGTACAATACATTTTTAATTTTTTATTATTATTATTTTGTGTTTTTTTTATAATTTTACTGTTTTTTGTTTTTTTTTACTCTGTCCCACTACGGAACTTTTACTTTTAGCATTCTGATCACAGTTACAGTGGTGGCCAAAAGTATTGGCACCCCTGCAATTCTGTCAGATAATACTCAGTTTCTTCCTGAAAATGATTGCAATCACAAATTCTTTGGTATTATTATCTTCATTTAATTTGTCTTCAATGAAAAAACACAAAAAGAATTGTCCTAAAGCCAAATTGGATACAATTCCACACCAAACCTAAAAAAGGGGGTGGACAAAAGTATTGGCACTGTTTGAAAAATCATGTGATGCTTCTCTAATTCGTATAAGTAACAGCACCTGTAACTTACCTGTGGCACCTAACAGGTGTTGGCAATAACTAAATTACACTTGCAGCCAGTTAACATGGATTAAAGTTGACTCAACCTCTGTCCTGTGTCCTTGTGTGTACCACATTGAGCATGGAGAAAAGAAAGAAGACCAAAGAACTGTCTGAGGACTTGAGAAACCAAATTGTGAGGAAGCATGAGCAATCTCAAGGCTACAAATCCATCTCCAAAGACCTGAATGTTCCTGTGTCTTCCGTGCGCAGTGTCATCAAGAAGTTTAAAGCCCATGGCACTGTGGCTAACCTCCCTAGATGTGGACGGAAAAGAAAAATTGACGAGAGATTTCAACGCAAGTTTGTGCGGATGGTGGATAAAGAACCTCGACTAACATCCAAACAAGTTCAAGCTGCCCTGCAGTCCGAGGGTACAACAGTGTCAACCCGTACTATCCGTCGGCGTCTGAATGAAAAGGGACTGTATGGTAGGATACCCAGGAAGACCCCACTTCTTACCCCGAGACATAAAAAGCCAGGCTGGAGTTTGCCAAAACTTACCTGAGAAAGCCTAAAACGTTTTGGAAGAATGTTCTCTGGTCAGATGAGACAAAAATAGAGCTTTTTGGGAAAAAGCATCAACATAGAGTGTACAGGAAAAAAAAGAGGCATTCAAAGAAAAGAACACGGTCCCTACAGTCAAACATGGCGGAGGTTCCCTGATGTTTTGGGGTTGCTTTGCTGCCTCTGGCACTGGACTGCTTGACCGTGTGCATGGCATTATGAAGTCTGAAGACTACCAACAAATTTTGCAGCATAATGTAGGGCCTAGTGTGAGAAAGCTGGGTCTCCCTCAGAGGTCATGGGTCTTCCAGCAGGACAATGACCCAAAACACACTTCCAAAAGCACTATAAAATGGTTTGAGAGAAAGCACTGGAGACTTCTAAGGTGGCCAGCAATGAGTCCAGACCTGAATCCCATAGAACACCTGTGGAGAGATCTCAAAATGGCAGTTTGGAGAAGGCACCCTTCAAATATCAGGGACCTGGAGCAGTTTGCCAAAGAAGAATGGTCTGCAATTCCAGCAGAGCATTGTAAGAAACTCATTGATGGTTACCGGAAGCGGTTGTTTGCAGTTATTTTGGCTAAAGGTTGTGCAACCAAGTATTAGGCTGAGGGTGCCAATACTTTTGTCTGGCCCATTTTTGGAGTTTTGTGTGAAATGATCAATGATTTGATTTTTGCTTCATTCTCTTTTGTGTTTTTTCCTTGCAAGCAAATTAAATGAAGATAATAATACCAAAGAATTTGTGATTGCAATCATTTTCAGGAAGAAACTGAGTATTATCTGACATAATTGCAGGGGTGCCAATACTTTTGTCCACCACTGTATAAGGCATATCAATGCAGGTGCATTGCTGTGCCTTATAACTGTCATTGCTGCACTGACTCAAGTTAGTTAGATCATGCACTGCGCATGATCTGACTAACTAGCTAGTGCCTGGTGACCCAGATGTCGTCATGACGACATTGGGTCACCATGGCAATGATCGAACCCCCACGACTTCACACGGGGGTGCCGATACAAGAGCAGAAGGGGGTTCTTTCTTCTACCTGCCTGCTAAATGCTGCAATCGCTAGGGTTTAGAAGGTTAAAGTGCTGGTAGCGGTGCAGTGACTGCTCCTGGCACTTAGTTCCTGGTGTCAGCTCTCAGAATCAGCTGACACACGGTGGTGATCGCGTGCACAATTTCGTTACACGTAAAATCGACATGATGTAACCAGTACGTCATAGGTCAGTAAGTACCTAACGACCAAGACGTACTGGGTATGTCTAAGTTCTGGAAGGGGTTAATGGTTGTCTGAGATATGTTCTGCCATGCTGAATGCACTTGGGCACACAAATCATCAAGATTCGCAGTTGGCAGCTTCCTTTTCCAATTGCCAACCAATGACGTTCTAGATGTTGCTCATTAGGAGACAAGTCCTGAGACACTGCAGGCCATGGTATCGCAGGCTGCTCACAGTAGCAGCAGCAACATGCAACCTAGCGTTGTAATGTTGAAAAGCAGCTCCTGAGACACTTTTGAGAAATGGCTGAACCACTAGTTCCACAACCAAATGAATGTAACACCGAGTGAGTGTACCTAGAATGAAGAGTAGAGGAGTTTGGCCACCGTATACTATGCCACCCAAACCATAATCATGTGAATGGGACTAGTATGAAGTTCTACCTTGAAGAACTCTTTTTGGCATTGCCTCCATGGTCTCATCAGACTTGAAAAATAGCACCTACTGATCCATTCTATACTAAAAGTAAAATTAGACATTGCATGCCAAGCCTACGGCATCTAACAGTGTCTACACAAACGATCAGAAGACTTAGGCATGTTATTGGCTACGAGCAAGATGTCCAGCTACAGCTGTTTCATTGACCTCATGCCATAGCTCTCAAAACTATCATGGTGAAGAGCAACATGGCAATGGAGGGTGGAATCAAGGTCTATCATTTTCAGCGATGTGTCCTGCTCTTGTCTTAGATGCAATAATAACCGGAGATTGGAGTGAAGATCATGTAAGCAAAACCAAGAAGAGGCCTTTACGAGGGAACGTGACGGTGTCACAGGAACCATTTTCAACACCACACCAGGCTCTATGTTGCTCATGTTACTGCGCAAATGGACTGAGATTGGAAGAACATTCCTCAAACAATTATTAATAACTTCATTGATAGTATGGCAAGGTGTGTAAGTGCATGTATTTCTGTCTGTGGCGTTCATATGACGCGCCCCTGGGCCTGTGTCGCGCTGCGTTGCGCACGCGGGAGCTTACCCGGAGCCGGATCTCTTGAGGGTTGTAGTCTCGTGGCGGTGACCCGGTCCGTGCCCAGGGAGTCAAACTGAGTGGCGATGTAACAGCGGTAGATGTAGGACGACTACGCCACCCGTTGAATGCAGCTATGGAGCTGCCGCTGCAGGACAGTCCGCTGAGGCCGGTGGATGGATGGTGCAGCGTAGATGGTATAACCCCCAACGGGAGGGGTATGGCCTCAGGGCAGCAGATGTGGATGATGGGGGTAGCAGGAACCACTCAGAGACGGTGCGGTGTAATTCAGGGTCTTTACTGGTAACAACGATAGACCCTCCCGGAGTACTTGCTAGTGAACGGGGCCTGGTCAGTCCTTGAGCAGATGGGATCTCCCCTGGCCAGGCGGAGTTGTAGGCCTCCCAAACTGACTGTACTCTTCTGGCTACCTTGCTAGAAGCGGATATAAGTAGCCCACGTCCCTGAGTGTACCGTGTGGTGCTCACCCGTATGGCCGGTGACTCGGGGCCTTCTAATGGCTTCCGCTCCACGATGGCGGTGCTGGTCCCACGCGTGTGACCGTGCCTTCGGGTTTCTGGGCCTGAGGACCTGAAATCCCCTGCCGGTCGGCTTCTGCTGCTGGGTAAGAGTTAGTCCCCACAGCCTCGGACGCCGTGTCCGGTAAGAAAGCTTCTCAGTCAGGGCGAGCTCTGCAGCTGCCAGCCCCTGACTCGTAGTAGTATTGCTTCTGCTGTTTCTTGTCTCTACTCTCCTTGACTGACTAACCCTGCCTCAGCCCAGGGTTTATACAGGGGAAGTTCTTCCCCTCCCAAGACTGGGCAGGAGGTGTGGCATGCACAGGATCCCTGACCAAAGGACCTCCCACCTGCTCTCAGACATAACATTACATTACTGTGGAAAACCAGACCCCTGGGGTGCCACATTCCCCCCTAGTGAAATTTAGTACTCCGGGACTAAACATATTTTAGAAAAAACATAACAAGATATAACAACAATAATAGTACAATAAGAAGAAACACATAAAGGTGGTCACGGCATGTCCGTAACCGGGTGTAGTCTTTGAAGAAAGCAAGGTATCCATTTCACCAAAACAGGGAGACGTAACCAGGTAGGGGTCTGTCCTACCCCGAGTCCTTAACAGTCTCTAGTCCATCCTGGGTTATGCTCCAACTATGTACAAGGATTCCCGGTAAATCCACCAAGGATTCCTAAAAATAACTGGAAACACAAAATTATACACAAGCAACAATACACAGATAAACATAAATAAAACAATTTATACACTTCAAATCCTCCAGCGTGCGGGTAACTGGCCTCTAGTGGCCCTAGTGGACCTACGGAGCTGACTGTCTGGCCCTGAACTACAGGGTGTAGGAGCTGTCAAGGGTAAACTGGGCAGCTGTCTACCGGCTCTTTGTCTCACTAGGGGTACTGCAGGCTCACTATAAGCAGAGGGTTGATCCTCCTGTTCTGCTTGTGTGGAGTCTTCTGCCTCCTGGACCGGCTGTTCTTCCAGCTCTACCTGTTGCTCCGTAGGTGCTTGGGATGCTGGTTGGAGGAAGGTGAGTACGGGTACCACAACTGCACCATTGACTTGAGTCCAAGACCGAGGGAAGTCCCCAAGCACAGTACTAACCATATCTTCCCTTTCCTCTACGGGTCGATGGTCTTCTTGTTCCTCTTCAGGGTTCCTCAGTTGTTCGGGACACTTCTTCAGGTGGTCCCGGGATACAATGGCTGTGGTTTCCCCTCCGTCTTTACTGATGGTACAAACCTTCGGGTTCTCGTGGCTTGAGGGCAGTACGGTGTACGGGTCCTTCTCCCACTGGTCGTCCAACTTGTGGAGCCGTCTCTTCCTCTTCAAGACCTGCTCTCCGGGTACCAGGGGAACAGCGGGAGCATACTGGTTGTAAGTTTTCTCTTGTCTTTCCCTAGCCTGACAGAGACTTCGCTCCACGCTCTCCTGTACTCTCCGGTACTGCTGCTGCCTCTCTGTGTCCCAGTCTGTTTCTGGTGAAGTGTCCTCGGGTGTCAGGACTCCCATTTCCAGGTCAACAGGTAACTTACCAGGTCTTGCCCTCATTAGGTAAGCCGGGGTACAGTTGGTGGAACCTACCGGGATGTGGTTGTATAGGTCCACCAGATCGGGCAACTTCTCAGGCCACAGACTGCGTTCTTCCAGGGGCAACGTTTTTAGAAGATCCATTACCACCTGGTTCATTTTCTCACAAAGTCCATTAGTTTGCGGATGGTAGGGTGTCGTCCTTATCTTCCGGCAGCCATACAGATTGCAGAATTCCTGGAAGACCTCCGCTTCAAAGGCAGGTCCCTGGTCCGTCAGCACTTGGTCCGGGTACCCGTGTGGACGGCAAAAGTGCTGCTGAAAGGCTCTAGCTGCTGTTTGAGCCGTTAAGTCCTTGACGGGGACGACAACCAGAAACCGGGAGTAATGATCCACGATGGTTAACGCGTAGACGTAGCCACTTCTGCTTGGGGTCAGTTTTACATGATCCAAGGCTACCAGTTCCAACGGTTGCCGGGTGACGATGGACTGCAGGGGAGTCTTCTGGCTGGCACGGTCCTTCCTTCTCAGGTTGCACGGGCCACAGTCTCTGCACCACTTCTCGATGGTTCCCCTCATGCCTACCCAGTGGAACCGCTCGCGCAGCAGGAACTCCAGCTTCTTCCACCCGAAGTGTCCAGCTCCGTCGTGGTATGCCTCCATCACCATGGCTGCGTCTCTTCATGGCACCACTACTTGCCAGAGTAATTCATGCGTCCGGGAGTTAACCATTCTGCGGCACAACTTCCCTTTGTAAAGGAACAGTCGACTCTTCTCTGCCCATAGTTGTTTGGCTTCCTCCGGAGCGTCTGGTTCAAGGCGAGCCTCCGGCCGAGTCAGCATCTCCTTCACCAGTCGGACGGCAGGGTCGCTGTCTTGCGTTTCCGCCCAGTTGTAGTGGGGTAAGGGGTTCAACGTAGCAGTCTGCTTACTCCTTACCCGGTGGGAATACTGGATAGTCCCATGACGGTGGAACGCAGGGAGTTCAACTTCTTCCAGTCCCTCCGGATCTTCTCCTCCGTCCGGCAGGTTGGGCATCCTGGACAGGGCGTCCGCGTTGGTATTGGAGCGTCCTGCCCGGTATTTGATTGTGAACTCGTAGTTGGACAGACGGGCCATCCACCTCTGCTCCAGGGCACCGAGTCTTGCCGTGTCCAGGTGTGTCAACGGGTTGTTATCCGTGTACACGGTGAACCGGGAAGAAGCGAGGTAATGCTTAAAGCGCTCGGTGACTGCCCATACTACGGCCAGGAACTCTAGCTTAAATGAGCTGTAATTCTCGGGGTTCCTTTCGGTGGGTCGCAGTTTTCGGCTGGCGTAGGCGATTACTCGTTCCTTCCCCTGCTGGATCTGGGACAGTACGGCTCCTAGCCCGATGTTACTGGCGTCGGTGTAGAGGATAAAGGGCTGGCTATAATCCGGGTACGCCAGGATTTCGTCCCCCGTGAGGGCCATCTTCAGCTGGCGGAAGGACTCTTCTTCCAGCTCCTCCCATTTGAAGGGCGGCTTCTGGTTCTTGGCCTTCCGGGACTGGCCTATCAGGAGGTCCTGCATAGGTGCTGCCTTTTTGGTGAAACCGGGAATAAACCTTCGGTAGTAGCCTACCAACCCGAGGAACTGCCGCACTTCTTTTACGCTGGAGGGGCTTGGCCATTCCTTAATTGCGGTGATCTTATCAGGGTCGGGAGCCACTCCGTCAGCGCTCACCACGTGTCCCAGGTACTGCACCTTTGGTTTCAGGAGGTGACACTTGGAGGGTTTCACCTTTAGGCCGTAACTTGCCAGAGCTTCGAACACTTCCGCCAGGTGTTTCAGGTGGTCCTCATACGTCTTGGAATATACGATGACATCGTCCAGGTACAACAGGACCGTCTCGAAGTTTCTGTGGCCCAGACAACACTCCATTAGTCGTTGAAAGGTTCCCGGTGCGTTGCAGAGTCCGAACGGCATGCAGGTGAACTCGCTAAGTCCCATCGGGGTGGTGAATGCGGTCTTCTCCCGGTCCGCCTCTGCTACAGGAACCTGCCAGTACCCGCTAGTGAGATCCAAGGTAGAGAAGAAGTTAGCAGATCTTAAAGCAGCCAATGACTCCTCTATCCTTGGTAAGGGGTACGCATCCTTGTGTGTGATACGATTGATTTTCCGGTAATCTACACGCATCCTCATGGTGTTGTCTTTCTTTCGGACTAAGACTAGTGGAGCTGCCCAGGGGCTACAGCTATCCCTGATCACCCCAGCCTCCTTCATGTCTCTAAGCATCCCCTTGGCGTGTTGGTAGTGGGCAGGGGGTACGGGTCGATACCTCTCTTTTATAGGAGGATGGTCTCCCGTGGGGATGTGGTGTTCTACCCCCTTGACTCGCCCGAAGTCTAACGGGTGTTTACTGAACACTCTCTCGTACTCCTGAACCACCCGATAGACTCCTTGTTTCTGGTGGGCGGGAGTGGAGTCAGTACCCAGATGTAGTTGCTGACACCAGTCCTCCATGTTTTTCTTAGAGCCGTTACCTTCCTCCGGGTGAGATGGAGGCAAGGGTTCCACAGATTGTATAGAATTTTGGTTAATGGTATATAATTTGGCTAGCGTGGCATACCGGGGCAGGTACACTTCCCTCTCCCCGATATTTATTATGCGAACGGGCACCCTCCCATGGCGTACATCAACCACCCCCCGTGCTGTCAAAATGGTGGGCCTACTGTCCGAGTAAACTGGTTCTACCATTGCCTGGTAATCTCTACCTCTCAGACCAATAGCTGCCCGGCACCAAATCATCATTTCACTTTTTGGGGGCATGGCAATAGGAAAAGGGTCACACATTCTTACGCTACCAATCTCACCGCCGGAGAGTTCCACCTGTTTCCGTCGCATCAGTGCCCGGATCTCTTTCTGGAGCACCCGCTGCTCGCCGGAGCTGGCGTTCTTGGCAACCTGCTGTAAAAGGAAAATCACCTCTGCAAGACAATTTTCAATTACATTAGTTCCTAGAGTTATTTTTGGGTGACTCTCATGTTTGTCAATATCTACAATGATCAGTCCCTGTGCTGCCAGTTCGACTCTACCGATTTTGATGGTCACCTCTTTAAATCCGATCTGTGGCACGGGCTGGCCATTGCTGGCGATGATACTCAAGTCGTCGTCAGGGTAGCGGGTAATATCCGAGTCATTCCAGTACTGCTTAAAGAGCACGTACGGGATGGTGGTGACCTGTGACCCGGTGTCCAGTAGGGCACTCATGGGAATGCCATCCAGTACCACAGGCAAGACTGGACGTCCTCCCACATATCTGTCGCGCCAGTTCGATGGGCCTGGTGATCTTTTTCCTGGGGGTTGGCCCTCTACCCCAGGTTGTGCCCGTTTAAAGAACAGTACCTTGCCATATGTCCAGGTTGATTGCAGCGGCGGCAGATGGGTCGTCCGTCGTCGCTGTATCGGTCACTGGGTCTCCCTCTGGCCGGTGGGGTCCTCCTTGGTCGACGCCACGGGATGTCCTCCGGTCCGGATGCCAGCTGGATCTTCCCTGGGGTGGAAGCCTGTAAAGACTGCACAGTTCGGGTTAGCGCAGCAACGCTCTTAGCTAGCTCTTGGACCTGATGGTGTAGGTCTGGAGCCGGGTCATTGTCCAAAGCCTGCGCATCAGCTCCCACAGGCCCTGCCGACAAGGGCGCCGCCTCCTGGTGGTAAGTGATAGCAGGGTGCTTGTGGGTCACAACGCCACCCGGTGCCGGTTCTCGGAGCACCCGGATGGCTCTGTCCTTGAACTGTGCAAAGCCCAGATGGGGATCCTGTAAGGCCATTGCCCGCAACTGGGTTCGGTGGGTATTACAATACAGTCCCTCTATAAACTGTTCGGTCAACAGCCTGTCCTCGTTTCCCACTCCATCAGGGTCGTTCTGCTTAATGGCCCTCAGGGCCTCTTGTAGGTTTAGTGCATAGTCCCTTATACTCTCATGCGCTCGCTGCTTGCACCCGTAGAATCTAAGCTTAATCTCGGCTGAGGTGCGGGTATCAAAGGTGTCCTTCAGCCGGGTTAGTATCCCTGCGACAGTCTTCCTCCCAGGTGGCCAGGATTTTACTTCCCTTTTGGCTGCCCCGGTTAGTTGGGCCACCAGGATGCTCACTTTTTGCTCTTCTGTGAGGGGGTACACCTGGAAGAGGCTATCCAGCTTTTCTCTAAAGTCATGCAGGGTATGTGACTCCCCTGAGTACTGGGGTAGCCAAGCTGCTCCCGGGATATAGGGCATGGTGAAGGGCATAACTGCAGCAGCGGTAGCGCTGGCGGGGGTTGAGGCAGTGAAGCTCTCCTCCGTATCCGACATCTTCCTCCCCCCTAGTGGACCGTGGCCTACCTTGCGATGATCCTCTTCCGTAGGCCGCGGCTCCGCAGTGGATCGTCAGGGTTGAGGACCTTCCGTCGCGCTCCTGTGACGTCGGCGTCTGCTGGGCTCCTTCCAGGACCTTACGCAACATCCGGACGTGAGGCGGGGCTTCAGTTCTCACGCGCTTTCGGAGTCCACGCCCCTCTTCTTCCCGCGCGGCGTCCTCAAGATGGCGTCCAATGGCGGGAAAACTCCACGGATGGCGGGAAGAAGGCAGAAGATGGCGCCGGATGGCGGGAAACTTCACCGATGGCGGGAAGAAGGCTGAAGATGGCGGGAATCTTCACCACAGGTAAGTTTGAAAAGTCTCTTTTTCAGGCACGCAGTACCCGGTGGTTGCGGGCACGAAATCCTGCCGACTACGCCAAAGTTGACGCGCCCCTGGGCCTGTGTCGCGCTGCGTTGCGCACGCGGGAGCTTACCCGGAGCCGGATCTCTTGAGGGTTGTAGTCTCGTGGCGGTGACCCGGTCCGTGCCCAGGGAGTCAAACTGAGCGGCGATGTAACAGCGGTAGATGTAGGACGACTACGCCACCCGTTGAATGCAGCTATGGAGCTGCCGCTGCAGGACAGTCCGCTGAGGCCGGTGGATGGATGGTGCAGCGTAGATGGTATAACCCCCAACGGGAGGGGTATGGCCTCAGGGCAGCAGATGTGGATGATGGGGGTAGCAGGAACCACTCAGAGACGGTGCGGTGTAATTCAGGGTCTTTACTGGTAACAACGATAGACCCTCCCGGAGTACTTGCTAGTGAACGGGGCCTGGTCAGTCCTTGAGCAGATGGGATCTCCCCTGGCCAGGCGGAGTTGTAGGCCTCCCAAACTGACTGTACTCTTCTGGCTACCTTGCTAGAAGCGGATATAAGTAGCCCACGTCCCTGAGTGTACCGTGTGGTGCTCACCCGTATGGCCGGTGACTCGGGGCCTTCTAATGGCTTCCGCTCCACGATGGCAGTGCTGGTCCCACGCGTGTGACCGTGCCTTCGGGTTTCTGGGCCTGAGGACCTGAAATCCCCTGCCGGTCGGCTTCTGCTGCTGGGTAAGAGTTAGTCCCCACAGCCTCGGACGCCGTGTCCGGTAAGAAAGCTTCTCAGTCAGGGCGAGCTCTGCAGCTGCCAGCCCCTGACTCGTAGTAGTATTGCTTCTGCTGTTTCTTGTCTCTACTCTCCTTGACTGACTAACCCTGCCTCAGCCCAGGGTTTATACAGGGGAAGTTCTTCCCCTCCCAAGACTGGGCAGGAGGTGTGGCATGCACAGGATCCCTGACCAAAGGACCTCCCACCTGCTCTCAGACATAACATTACATTACTGTGGAAAACCAGACCCCTGGGGTGCCACACATACTGTACTTGATACTAAAAAAATCAAGATGTTTTGAAAATGTTGTGTCCATTTTTTCATTATTTGCATATCAGTAACATGTCAATCCATCCTGTGATTTTCATAAGTCTACAACTTTTTCTTTCTTAGTGTTGTAATTTCAATATTGAGACGTGTATTTATTCATTTGTGCCAATTTAATTCATTTCTAAATCTGCCCCGTTTTGAACATATCATGCCCTAAAAGATGCCCGTCCAGCTCTATTTACCCTCCAGTTGTCATTGACCCCATCCTTCTGTAGTTCCAGTACTCCTGGTTGATTATGTGCAGTGCAGTGTCCCTCAGCTGCCAGCATAACTCTGCTCTGCCTCCATCTATGATACAGGGTATATACTACCTCTAGAATACAGTCTATGTTGCATCACCTGGACCTATTCCTGCAATGTCTTCTTCTGTCATTCATTCTTTGGACGGCACAGGAAAGGGAGGAGATATTATGACCAGAATCTTCAGGCGGAGCAGGCTCTTTCTTCCTAGAGATACTAGTGTTGTTGGAACTAAAGGGCTACCTAAAAAAAAAAAAAAAAAAAAAAAAAAAAAAGGGGGAGATACGTTTCACTCCTAAAGTTTTGGGTGCTCAGATAGGGTTCCACTCCGCTTATAGCTACAACAAGAATCTGGCACTCCAAATTTCAGTGAGAAGATTTCAAAAATAATTTCTTTATTATCATGATTCATCAAAATTAAGTTGACGTTTCGGCCTCATATGGCCTTCATCAGAACTGTGAATATAATTAACACAAGTACATGTGAGTATAAACTCCATAGCTCAGCATATACAGAAAAATAGTTAATACATGAATCAAAATGTGAGGTAATAGTTACAGAGACACTATGTAGAAAAGAAAATAATAATTAATCAAAGTCATTATTAATATAGAGGATAATGGCTACATTCCATGGAAATGATAGCCAGACATAGGACAGAATAATAAACATAGCGACAAAAGTAATAATGTATAAGACAATTGTTACCAAGGATCTGCCCAGTAGGTACAAGGGGAATCAACCAGTGGCTGCAAGAGAGAGAGTAAGATGGCATAAATCACTATACACGTGTAGACAGCCGTATCATGGCACTTATGTGCAGCCTCTGCAACTAAGCATCACTCACCAGGGTCATAAAGAGAGTGTATCAGTAGAAGGCGCTGTGGGGAGAAAAGCACTACCGTGCTGTATGCAATGCGCTGTATGCCCCAGGTGTAAGGTATGTTTATATACTGTCTCCACACTTCCGGGATGCGGCGCTGATCAGGCGCCGCGGGGTCACGTGATAATTTACAGTGCGCGTCACCGGAAGTGACGCATAAGGAAGAAAAAGTGTCGCCGCACGGCGCCATATTGGTGGGCTCTGAGTGGGGTCACATGATACGTAGTGCGGGGCCTCCTCGGGAGTAGAGATGAGGATAATGCACCGGGCAGAATAACGGGGGATGTGTATTAATATATTGCTGGGGATGAAATGTGATCATATTGACTACATAAAGGATGTTAGGAAGGAGCTCATAGAATAAGGCATATACGAAGGCAAATCAGAATATGAAAAGGAAAATATACATATAAAATAAAAATGAAAAGTAGAAAATGGGAATATAAGAGAATTCTTTCCTTTGCATAAAAATGAAACTTGTAGTGGAAAAATGCAAATGGAAACATAATAATGAAAGGATAAGAAATAGAGGAAATAAAGAGAATAGTGAAAAAAGACAAGGAATAAAAGTAAATAAACAAAAAATAAAAAATAAAAATAAAAATTAAGAAATACAAGAAATAAAAGAAAAAAAAAGAAATAAAAATAAAAATAATAGAAATAAGATAAAAATAAAATAGAAAAATAAAAATAAAAATAAAAAATGTAAAAAGAGTAAAAAATTTAAAAAAACAAAATAAAAAACGAAAATCAAAATCTTATCGATCTATGGCGTCAACATACCCAGCAGTTAGAAGATGGAGCTCAATTTAAGCGGCTCTGTTATAAAAGTAAAACAAAAAAAGAGTGGTTATTAAATAAAACTCGAAACTTCGTAATCCCTATTCAATCCCCTTGGTTCTAAAGTATCTAATTTGTGTATCCAGAAAGATTCACGGCGTTTTAATGTTTTAATTCTATTTCCACCTCTCCTTGGAGCCGGTACATGTTCAAGGACCAGAAATTTTAGCTGTGATATATTATGTTTGTGGCGTTCAAAATGGAAAGGAATGGGAAAATAAGTCTTCCCACACCGAATACTCGATTTGTGCTGCGATATGCGGTCTCGTATATGCTGGGTGGTCTCTCCAACATACACGAGACCGCATGGGCACTTTATGGCATAGATAACAAATGAGGAGTCACATGTATAAAAGACTGTGAAGTTGATGGCTTCTCCCGTATGGGGATGAAAGAATTTATCTCCCTTCTGTACGTTATTGCACTGTGGGCAGTGCAGACAAGGGAACGTCCCCCTTTTCGGGGTGTGTAGAAACCGTTGTCTGGAAAGTATCTTTCTAGAGCCAATGTCCGCCCGTACCAATCTATCTCGAAGGTTGGTAGGTCGCCGAAAACAAGGCATAAAAGGTAATTTGAATTCGTCAACTTGTGGGTAACTGTCCTGTAGAATATGCCAGAATTTCCGTATGCTCTTATGTATCTTATACATGAATAGGTGAAAAGTGCGTACAAAAGGTATTTTCTTCCCCAATTGTGTCCTGCGAGGGTTCGGTTTTGATCTGATTTTAGTTAATAAGGCTTGTGGGTATCCCCTATTAAGAAATTTAGTGTCCATCTCGTTCAGACGTAAAGTTTTAGTCTGGGGGTCTGAAACTATCCTGGTTACCTGACTAAATTGGGATATGGGAATAGATTCTTTCGTAGCCTTAGAATGGCAGCTCGAAAATTGTAACAGATTGTTATGATCAGTTTCCTTCACAAAAAGGTCCACCTCTAATTCACCATTGGTCTTTTTAATAACTCTTGTGTCCAGGAAACTGACAGACTTGGTATCATGATGTAGAACAAATTGTAACTCAGGCCATATTTGATTCAAATGGGCATGAAAAGTGAGAAGGGAGTCCAATGAGGGCTACCTAGTCTGGCGGTTAGGCTAAGTTCACTTAACCATAAAAAAAATGTCCAATTTCATCCAGAAAAAATGGACGTCTTTTTATTTGTATTGCTATCCATATGCATTCATATGGCATAGTACACTGCATCTGGGTGTCTGTCTCCAGTAGGCATACTCGCCAGAAAATGATGCAAGACATAGCACATGTTTACTCTGTCAGAAACATTATAGTCCATGGCCCCATCGGCACATAGGCCTAAATACCGTTTTGCGGGGGATTCGGACGTAAGCCCCAAGAGGGCCACCAAACGGGTGCTAGAACACAGTTTGAAAGCCCCCTCAGTCAGTTTTCTCAATTGTTTACATGTCTTGTTAAACTGTCCTTCAATGCATGCTCTCCCACCTAATCTGACATGGGCATCGGCTGACACAATGCATGCTTGGCTGTACAGGTTGCGACTAGTGTTGAGCGAGCACTAAAATGCTCGGGTACTCGAAGCTCGGGCCGAGCTCACTGTGATACTCGGGTGCTCGACCCGAGCAATGAGCCCAATGTTAGTCTATGGGAGACCCGAGCATTTTTCGGCGGCACCCCCGGCACTCTGTAGAAAGCCTAAAAAGTGCCCAAAACGATAGTGACAGTGCTCAAAAGACATGGGGGCAGCATAGGGATCGCCCCTGGAAGCATTTCTGACCCCCAGGTCACGGCTGTCAACAACGTGGTCAGAGGTATTAAGCCACTTTTACGTGCTCACAATAAAACATTCAAAAACGAAACTGGAACTGCTTTCCAATGAAATATGTTAAGGAATTTCCTTTCCAGGGTAAAGACTTGTGTATAAAGTAAAATAAATAACCAAAAAACAAAAATACTCCTCCACACCTTGGGCTATGTTCACAAGTACTGCACTGTTGTATTGCTTTCAACCGTGACAAATGCATTCACCGTGAAATGTCATTTTAACATTTTACAACCTTATCTGGACATGTGCTGTGTGACACATGCATACAATGCTGAAAAGATATGGGAACAGCATGGGGAAGACCCCTGGAAGCATCTCTGACTCCTAGGTCACTGCCTAAAAGTGTGCCCATCAGAAGTGATCCTTGCCGCATCAGAAGATGCAGACTTGCAACTATCCCCGTGCAAATCCTTGTCCCAGGGCAGTGTTCAATTGTACCTCCCCCATTCCTCGCAATGCAAGCGCAAATAAGCAGCCAACCACCCACCCACCCGCAAGCTGCAATACCATACTGCTAGCTTGCACTTGAAATGGGGCCTCTTAGTTTGGAGGCGGTCGAAGCTGGCCACTACCTCATGGCTGCTTCGGCAGCGAGGTATCCATACTAAGTCCCGAGCCGCCCGGCGGCAAGGTGTCCACGCTCAGTCCCCAGCCGCCAGGGGGTGGCCGGGTGTCCATACTCGGTCCCCAGCTGCCCCACGGCCGGGTGTCCACACACGGTTCCCAGCCACCTGGGGGCGGCCCGGTGTCCATAAAGGGTCCCCAGCCGCCCCTATTTCTCCTGTCACCTTCCCACACACTTTTCTTAGCCTGGCTTGCTTTAGGGCAGCATTGGACGAGCCCACCAGAGAACCAGACTCCTCTGGTGGGCCCTGGCTTCTCCATCAGGGGAGTTGAGAGTGCCAAGGTGAGGAGCATGATGATGATGATAGATGTTAGCATCTGCTTTGTTTTCTTGGAATGCAAGCGCATGTATGTAGTAGCAGCTAGGCCTGAGGTGGTCAGCGTTTTGGCGCATATCCTACCTCCTCCGAGGATTGCTGGATGTTTTTGTCTGCTACTGTCCCAGTTCTATGACTCCCGTTAAAACAAAGCTTCAGGTGATAAATGATGGATGAGGTGGTGGCAAAGGAGAAATAGCAGGAGGAACAGGGACCATTCACATCAATATCAGGCCAGTCAACCACACATGTCTTGTAGGACATGTTTCTGTACCAAAAGGAGCGGTTCGGCTACACAGTTATAGGGCATACAGTGAGTGCAATGCCTACCAAAATTTTAGAGGCACTCCAATGCCCCTTGGAAGTGACATGGAGGTCAGAGGGTCTTAACTAAACCATTTTTTCCAATTATAGCAACTGGGTCTCCTGTGCACTGTCGGCCTAAGCAGTGAATGGAAGGCTTTCCAAAAATTATGAGGAACTGCAATGCCCCTTGAAACAGACGTGGATTACTGAGTACTAAAAACCTTCTACCCATTATTGGGGAGTGGGACTCCCTTAGTGTTCGCCTATGCATTGAAAAGCAAAAGCTGACTAAAATTAGGAGGAAATGCAATGCCCTTTGGTAGACTCATGGAGGTCGCAGTAGCTTAACAAGACAGTTTTAATGCCCCTTGGAAAAGTGGTGGAGGTTACAGTAGCTTAGCAAGACGGTTTGAATGCCCCTTGGAACAGTGGTGGAGGTCACAGTAGCTTAACAAGACGGTTTTAATGCCCCTCGGAAGAGACGTGGAGGTCGCAGTAGCTTAACAAGATGGTTTTAATGCCCCTTGGAAAAGTGGTGGAGGTCACAGTAGCTTAGCAAGACGGTTTAAACGCCCCTTGGAAAAGTGGTGGAGGTCACAGTAGCTTAACAAGACGGTTTGAATGCCCCTTGGAAAAGTGGTGGAGGTCGCAGTAGCTTAACAAGACGGTTTTAATGCCCCTTACAAGAGCCATGCAGTACAGCATCTTAAAAACATTATTCCCATTATTGGGGAGTGGGTCTCCCATAGTCTTTGCTTATGCCCTCCAAACAAAAGATGCCAAAAATTAGGAGGAAATGCAATGCCCGTTCGAAGAGTCGTGAAGGTTAGAGTTAATTAAAAACAACATTTCAATGCCCCTTGGAAGAGCTGTGGAGTTCAGAGTGGTTTAACAAGACGCTTTTCATGCCCCTCGGAAGAGACGAGGAGGTCCTAGTAGCTTAACATGACGGTTTTAATGCCCCTCGGAAGAGACGTGGCGGTCGCAGTAGCTTAACAAGACGGTTTTAATGCCCCTTGGAAAAGTGGTGGAGGTCACAGTAACTTAACAAGACGGTTTGAATGCCCCTTGGAAAAGTGGTGGAGGTTGCAGTAGCTTAACAAGTCGGTTTTAATGCCCCTTACAATAGCCAAACAGTACAGCATCTTAAAAACATTATTCCCATTATTGGGGAGTGAGTCTTCCATAGTCTATACTTATGCCTTCCAAGCAAAAGCTGCTAAAAATTAGGACGGAGAAACTTGCAATGCCCCTTACAAGAGCCATGCAGTACAGCATATTACAAACATTATTCCCATTATTGGGGAGTGGGTCTCCCATAGTCTTTGCTTATACCTTCCAAGCAAAAGCTGCCAAAAATTAGGATGGAGGAACTTGCAATGCCCCTTACAAGAGCCATGCAGTGCAGCATATTACAAACATTATTCCCATAATTGGGGAGTGGGTCTCCCATAGTCTTTGCTTATGCCTTCCAAGCAAAAGCTGCCAAAAATTAGGATGGAGAAACTTGCAATGCCCCTTACAAGAGCCATGCAGTACAGCATATTACAAACATTATTCCCATTATTGGGGAGTGCGTCTCCCATAGTCTTTGCTTATGCCTTCCAAGCAAAAGCTGACAAAAATTAGGATGGAGGAACTTGCAATGCCCCTTACAAGAGCCATGCAGTACAGCATATTACAAACATTATTCCCATTATTGGGGAGTGGGTCTCCCATAGTCTTTGCTTATACCTTCCAAGCAAAAGCTGCCAAAAATTAGGAGGAAATGCAATGCCCGTTCGAAGAGTCGTGGAGGTTAGAGTTAATTAAAAGCAACATTTCAATGCCCTTTGGAAGAGCTGTGGAATTCAGAGTGGTTTAACAAGACGCTTTTAATGCCCCTCGGAAGAGACGTGGGGGTCCCAGTAGCTTAACAAGACTGTTTTAATGCCCCTCGGAAGAGACGTGCAGGTCGCAGT
The DNA here is from genome assembly GCF_046119375.1 of Phyllobates terribilis. NCBI lineage: Eukaryota > Metazoa > Chordata > Amphibia > Anura > Dendrobatidae > Phyllobates > Phyllobates terribilis. Next base: position 149,172,069 of record NW_027362764.1, on the reverse strand, counting down.
AGCTTAACAAGACGATTTTAATGCCCCTTGGAAAAGTGGTGGAGGTCACAGTAGCTTAACCAAACGGTTTTAATGCCGCTCGGAAGAGACGTGGAGGTCGCAGTAGCTTAACAAGACGGTTTTAATGCCCCTTGGAAGAGACGTGGAGGTCGCAGTAGCTTAACAAGATGGTTTTAATGCCCCTCGAAAGAGATGTGGAGGTCCCAGTAGCTTAACAAGACCCTTTTAATGCCCCTCGGAAGAGACGTGGAGGTCGCAGTAGCTTAACAAGACAGTTTTAATGCCCCTTGGAAAAGTGGTGGAGGTTGCAGTAGCTTAACAAGACGGTTTTAATGCCCATTACAAGAGCCATACAGTACAGCATCTTAAAAATATTATTCCCATTATTGGGGAGTGGGTCTCCCACAGTCTTTGCTTATGTCTTCCAAGCAAAAGCTGACAAAAATAAGGTTGGAGAAACTTTCAATAATGGCAACACGAACCACGGTCACTCTGGTGGTCTAGTGGTGGTGGAGGCTGAGGATAAGGAGAAGAACATAAAACAGCCGAAATGAGGAAGCGTATACCCATGTGTGGGTGTGAAGCGGTGCATGTGAATACAACTCCCGAAATAACACAGTGGATTTGACTTTATGTTACTCTGCTGTCATTTGGTGGTGATGAGAAGTCTGGCCCAATCCAGCCCTTGTTTATTTTGATAAGGGTCAGCTTGTCAGACTTCCGTGTCCTCATCAAGATGATGACTGACCATGCTCTCCTCCTCCTCCTCCTCCCCCCTGTCCTCAGGCCACCCACGCTGAACCGATGGTATGACAGTTGTACAGGTACTACCGTCTACAGCGCATGATACAAGCTCCTGTTCTTCCTCCTCCTCTCCCTCATTGTCCCCCAATGCACGTTGGGATGAGATGAGGCTGGGCTGTGTTTAATCGACCGCTACGGCTTCTTGATCCATCTCATCATACTCTGGCTGCAATGCCTCCTCTTTAATCCTCTGCAGAGAGCGTTGCAAAAGACAGACAAGTGGAATGCTGACGCTAATGATGGCATCATCGCCACTCACCATCTTGGTGGACTCCTCAAAGTTTGTCAAGATGGTACATATGTCAGATATCCAGGTCCACTCCTGAGGTCTTATGTGTGGAGTCTGACCTGAATATCGACGGCCTTGCTGCAGCTGGTACTCCACAACTGCTCTCTTCTGCTCACAAATCCTTAGCAACATGTGGAGGGTAGAGTTCCAACGTGTGGGGACATCACACACCAGTCGGTGTGACGGAAGCTGCAAATGCTGCTGCAACACAGCAAGGGTGGCGGAAGCTGTAGCCGACTTGCGAAAATGAGCTGACAGGCAGCATACTTTGACGAGAAGGTCTGGCTACTCGGGGTACGATTTAAGAAACCGCTGAACCACGAGGTTAAGCACATGAGCCAGGCATGGTAGATGTGTGATCTCGTCTCGCCTCAGAGCCGCCACCAGGTTACGGCCATTGTTACACACGACCATGCCTGGATGTAGGTTCAGCGGTCTCAGCCACAGATATGCCTGCTCTTTCACAGCTGTCCACAACTCACAAGCAGTGTGAGGTTTCTCACCTAAGCTTATGAGTTTCAGCACAGCCTGTTGCCACTTGGCGGAGGCAGTACTGCAGTGCTTCCAGCTTGTAACTGATGTGGTGATATCTGAGATGGAGGCTGAACATGAGGAGGAGGAGGAGGATGATGTTCAGGAGCTGTACACTGTGGGGGCAACTCTGACTGACATAGGACCCGCAATCCTCAGTGTGGGGAGGATGTGTTCCGTCCCAAGGTCCGACTGGGTCCCAGCTTCCACTATGTTTACCCAGTGTGCCGTCAGGGAGATGTACCGTTCCTGGCCACAAGCACTTGTCCACGTGTCCGTTGTCAGGTGGACTCTCCCAGTAACTGCGTTGTTGAGGGCACGGCAGATATTTTGTGACACGTGCTTGTGTAGTGCGGGGACGGCACACAGGGCAAAATAGTGTCGGCTGGGGACCGAGTACCGAGGGACGGCCACCGCCATAAGGTTGCAGAAGGATTCCGTCTCCACCAGCCTAAAAGGCAGCATTTCCAATGCAAGCAGTCGTGAAATGTGTGAATTTAGGACTGTGGCCTGTGGGGCCTTGGCTGCGAATTTTCTCTTTCGTTCAAAGGTCTGGGATATGGACATTTGAACTCTGCGGTGGGATGTGGACGTGGACGTTGATGCTGTTTCTTGAGAATCTGCCATAACAAGTGAAGACTGAGAGGAAGGGGCATCTTTGCATGCAGTATGGACAGGGGATTGCCTTGCACACACAACAGGGGTTTCTATTGCACGCACAACAGCGGAAGAAGCAGTGGTGACACCCATTGACACTGGTCGTGGACCCTGGGGTTCACCCCACAAAGTCGGGTGCTTTGCTGCCATGTGCCTGATCATGCTGGTGGTGGTCAGGCTGGTAGTTTTGTCACCCCTGCTGATTCTGGCATGGCAGGTGGTACAAATGGCCTTTTTGGGGTTATCAGCAGAGTCTTTAAAAAAATTCCAGACTCTGAAAGACCTACAGGTTGTACTGGCAACGTCCCTCGTGTTGGTGTTACGGGGAACTGTTGCCTGCCTTCTGTGTGCGGCCACCACACTGCTTCTTCCTGCCTGTTGGGGTACTCTGTCTCCCTCCCCCTGTGTGCTGCTGGCCTCGCTCTGCATGTCCTCCTGCCACGTTGGGTCAGTTACTAGATCATGCACCACCTCCTCCTCTTCCACTTGCGCATCACGATCCTCCTCCTCACTTCCTGGCAATTGTGTCTCGTCATCGTCCACCTCTTGTGACAAATTGCCAGCGTCGACTTCCTGTGGCCGTGGCTGTTCAAATATTTGGGCATCGCTACATGGGATCTCCTCTTCCACCACTTCAAGCGGAGCAGGCGAGGGGCACAAATCTGGAAATGGACCAGTGAACAGCTGTTCAGAGTGTCCAAGTGTGGGATCAGTTGCTGCCTGACGACACTCGGCATGGTGGGAGGAAGGAGCATCAGGGTGATGAGGAGTATGTGGTCGAGACTCACGGCTACTAAAATTTGACCGTGTGGAAGACAGACCGGAGGTGGTGGTGCCCAGGTAACTGGAAGTATTATCTGCTATCAAATTAATAACCTGTTCACACTGATCAGTTCGCAATGCTGGTGTTGTTCTGTGCTTCCCTAGTAATTCGGTCAAGAAGTGGGAGCGAGAAGATGTGGCTGTTGGTTGTGGCACATTTTCACCTTGGCCACGGCCCCGTCCTCTGCACGCACCATCACCAGAACGTCCATTTCCACGTCCCTTGCCACGCGCCTTGCCCATTGTAAAGGAAGTAAAATAGCTTACACTCGCAAAAAGAGAAGGGGTATGCTCTTATACAGTGATCACCCAATATAAACAATACTTCAATAAATTACAATAAATTTTATTTTTAATAAATACATACAAACAACGTCACAATCCAATTCATTAAAACACAAGTAAAAATTATTGTAGTGGGGTTACCCACTGTTTGAAAACCCACCTACTCCAAAAACCATCCCAGAGAAATACATGATCACAATAGATCAAATAGTAACAAGATAAAATACACACTTAGACTGTCTGTCACTGATGATCAATTTTACACATTGGCACATTGACTGTGGCTAACCGCCACCAGTGTTAAAGGGAGTGCACTATGGCAGAAAGTGTACTATAGCATAAAGTGTAATCAAATGTTTGTCCAAAAAAATCCAAGGTACAAACCACACAAGTACAGGGCATTAGACTGGTGAGTCACATATAATCACACACCAGAGAAAGCAATATCCAAACCGCAGTAAACACCCCATACACCGCATACATGCTGTTAGTGCCCGGCTGTTCCTATTAATACTGGAATCAATAATCCCCAAATACAGGAGAGCCTACACTGGGATGGTGTCGGTGGGCATTCAGTGCCCAACGCGTGTCGCCACACACGGTGGCTTCATCAGGGGTTTGTAGGACACAGGTTTGCGACGCTGTCATATATAGTAAAAGTACAAAGCCTAATTACTGGTGTACCAGCTGATGTGAGACCGCCCGAGACCACACGTTGCTGGAGCAAAGCATAACCTCCGACCCGGAAGTGCTCCAGATCGCACATGCGCAGGTGGCTATTCTTGGTATGTTTGGGAGGACCTTTTCCTCACCATAGTAACCATGACGCTGCAGGCTGTGTGCCTCTGAGCGCTGCGTGGAATGGACAGAGCTCTGTTCTAGAGGATACTTTCCTCACCATAAATGACCATCGCTGTAGGCTGTCTGTCTACTGCCCCTATACAGGATGGTCACACCATATATTTCATAAGCCAAATTATGTATTATCACACCCTGGACATCTTCAAATTTACTTTATGTCAATCTGCAAAATCATCCATAGCACCGTCACACACAACCCCAGACGTCAGGGTGTATTGTATAAGCCACACATCTTCCCTCCCACCATTAGATTACATTATTTCAAAATTATTACACTGGTAAGGCATGCGACACAAATGCTTTCTCTGGTGTGTGATTATATGTGACTCACCAGTCTAATGCCCTGTACTTGTGTGGTTTGTACCTTGGATTTTTTTGGACAAACATTTGATTACACTTTATGCTATAGTACACTTTCTGCCATAGTGCACTCCCTTTAACATTGGTGGCGGTGAGCCACAGTCAATGTACCAATGTGTAAAATTGATCACCAGGGACGGCCTAAGTGTGTTTTTTATCTTGTTACTATTTGATCTATTGTGATCATGTATTTCTCTGGGATGGTTTTTGGAGTTGGTGGGTTTTCTAACAGTGGGTAACTCCACTACAATAATTTTTACTTGTGTTTTAATGAATTGGATTGTGACGTTGTTTGTATGTATTTATTAAAAATAAAATTTATTGTAATTTATTGAAGTATTGTTTATATTGGGTGATCACTGTATAAGAGCATACCCCATCTCTTTTTGTTAATGTCTACTTATATTTGGTATGCTGCATGTTAATCCCTTATTGATTGGACGGTGCCCTCCACATTTTTGTAGATAGCTTACACTCGCACTATCAATGGAAAAAGGGTAATAAAAAGTAGATTAGAACCGTGGAAGAGGAAAACCACAGTTCTATTTCTCTGGCCTACACCTGACTCTTTTAAACAATCTGAACAATCAGGGAGAAACTATTACTGTTTTTCTTAACGGAAAAAATACCAAAAGCTGAATAATAGAGATTTTTTATCGTGGAATGGCAAAACCACAGTTATTGTTTACTGGGGTACACCAGACAATTTTAAATAGATATATTTGCGGCTGAACAGTGTGCGACACACTCAAACTGTTTTTTTTTAGGTAAAAATCGCCCAAAAGTGGATAAAAAAGAGGTTTGAAGTGTGGAACTGCAAAACCACACTTCTATTTCTCTGGCCTACACCAGACTATTTTCAACAAATATATTTGTGTCTGAACAATCAGGGAGTTTTTTTTATGGCAAAAAATGCCAAAAGCAGGATAATAGAGATTTTTTACTGTGGAATGGCAAAACCACAGTTATAATTTACTGGTGTATACCAGACTTTTTTAAATAGATATATTTGCCGCTGAACAGTGAGCGACACACTCAAACTGTTTTTTTTTTTGGTAAAAATGGCCCAAAAGTGGATAATACAGAGGTTTGAACCGTGGAACTGCAAAACCACTCTTCTATTTCTCTGGCCTACACCAAACTCTTTTAAAAATATATATTTGTGTCTGAACTGTCACAGACACACTTTTTTTTTTTTGGGGGGGAGGGACACCAAAAGGTTAATAAGATGGGTATTTGTACAGTGTGAAGGAGGGAAAAAAAAAAGAGGATTTAGATGAAAAAAAAAAGGATTTTTTCTGGCCCCCGAGACCTGGAGCTAAGTCCAGCAATTTCAGCAACAGGAGCACACAGGACTGTAATGCAGCGTTTGCTGGTATAACCACTGCGTCTCCTTTACAGCCTGCCTGCCTCCTGATATCTGAGATGGATATTAGTCCTGAGTAGGACTGTTTGTTTGATCTGGCAGCCTTTACAGACCCTACACTAACTATTTCGCAGTATATATCTCTCCCTAAATCAGCAGCGCTGTCCCTACACTGTCTGATCCCAGCCGTCTGTGTCCAAGATGGCGGCGCCCGGTTTTAAATATTCGAGGTGACGCTGTGCGGCCAGCCAATCAATGTAATGCCCACAACCAACATGGCTGCGGCATTACAGTGACTGGCTGGCAATCCCTGCATGTTCATTGGCTCTGTAAAGAGCACCACACATGCAGGGCAGAGACCCGAGCTCCCGCCCGAGTAACCCGGAAATGCTCGGTGCTCGTCGAACATCCCGAGTAGCGTGATGCTCGGGCGAGTACCGAGCAGTGTCGAGCATGTTCGCTCAACACTAATTAATAATAATAGAATTTTTTTTTTGTTAAACATGCACTTTTCAATAATTTCAAAATATTTCATAACAGCAATTCAAATGGCTATATCTATATACGAGTATAGGAGAAAATAATCTATCACAAATGTCCGGAGCTGAATCTAGAAAGAAATTAGGCTTTAAAACACTAGCGCCGAAAAAAGGGGAGTGGGTATTGCTGAATGCTGCTGATAGATTAGCGGGTCCTGTGTGAAAACCCATAAGGAAGAATGGCTACTAGATAAAGGATTGATACTATCACACTAAACAGCTGCTGAACAGAGTAGGATGAATGGAAGGAATAACAGACATAGAAATAATGTTTCACCAAAATGAGTTGAATGTCCCCCTTTCTTGGTATGTAAATTTGTCTTAAGATTACCGGATAATGATTTGCAGCTATGAAAGTTAATAGATGATTCCCTGGGTTGCGATGATCTATGGATAATTGGTCGGGTGGTACCTAGCTTCTGGTACAGATAGAGGCAGCTAGTGATTGGACATTTTCCATCTATATATCCTCCTCTTACCATTTTTTTCACCCTTCCATTGACACGACAACATTATTACTGAACACATAAACTCTATCCTTTCTATATACAGTATATAATTTCAAGGGAAAAAGCGTTTTAAAAAGGGGTTTTAAAAATGTAATTATTAATTTAATTTCATCCTTTTTTATTTTTTATATTCTATATATATTTATATTTTTAATGAATTATTGTACTACAGTGCTGCTCACCATTCTTGTCACGCCTTCATTTTTTTGTAGACTGTACAATATCTTCAGAAATAAATGGAAATGTGCCAAAGTTATATCCTTAGTATTTGTGGTCCAAAGTAATACAACAATACAATATTGTTTTTCAACTTCCATGTTGCAATTTCAAAGAAAAAACTGAATGTGCTACAATAATGGCACCCCTAATTAATACTTGGTTGCACACCCTTTGGCATTGCTGACAGCCTCCAAACGTTTCTTGTAGCCATCTGTAAGCTTCTTGCACTTCTCAGCTGGAATTTTCTCCCACTTTTCTTTTGCAGTTTGTTCAAGCTCTTGAATGTTTGCAGGGTTCTTTTTCCCAATGGCAGATTTCAGCTCACCCCTAAGATTTTCAATGGGATTGAGGTCAGGACTCATTGCTGGCCATTTTAAAACAGTCCATTTTTATTTTTCAACCATTCGTGTGTACTTTTGGATGTGTGCTTTGGGTCATTGTCTTGCTGGTGGACCCATGATCTTTGACTCAAACCAAGTTTTCTTACACTGGGTTGGACATTTCATTCTAAAATCTCTTGATAATTCTCTGATTTCATGATTTCTGTGATACGGTCAAGGCCTCCAGTACCGGATGCAGCAAAGCAACCCCACAGCATTATGGATCCTCCACCATGCTTAACTGTTGATAAGGTGTTCTTTCCTTAAAAGCTTCATTGCACCCTCTGTAAACAAACTGTTGTTTTGCATTGCCAAAAAGTTCTATTTTTGTTTCATCTGTCCACAGAACATTTTCCCAGAAGGATTGTGGTTTGTCAATGTACTCTTTGGCAAAGATCAATCATTCCTTTTTATGTCTTTTCTTCAGCAATGGTTTCTTTCTTGACCTTCACCCATAAAGCTCTGTTGGTTTAGTGTGCGGTGTATGGTACTTGTTGAAACAATGACCCAAGACTGTTCCAGGTTGGCCTTCTGGTTTTGGGATGTTTGGCGTGGTGGTTTTTCCACCATTCGCACCAACCTTCAAAGACATCTCTTGTCAATTTCCTCATTCCCCCACACCCAGGGACATTCTTGACAGTTCCATGCTTGGCAAACTTCTTAATAACATTGTTCACTGTTGAAACTGTGATAACAAAGTCTTTGGAGATGGCCTTATACCCTTTGGAAGTCTTGTGTTTGCTAATAATAGCAGTTATGATGTCCTCAGACAGGTCTTTTGTCTTCACCATTGTGACAAAGGAATAGAGCCTACCATGTGGCTTTTTCAAACACTGAAGTCATCATTCATTGGCTAATTCATGTCACATGGGCTCGGATAATTAATCACAGGTGAATCTCTTTTGTGATTTACCACAGGCGAGTCAAAATGTGTTTCCATACTAAATTAATGTAAAGGGTGCCAATACCAGTGACACAGCAAGCTTTAAGTTTTTCTATCCCCCCTAATTGTTTTTTGTTTTCAATTATTTTTTATCATTTGCTCTTTTGTATTTAACATGAGTGCTCTATACAAAAAACTGTTTCAATTGATTCATTTTTTTTCAGGAGTCATTCCACATTATGTACTTTATCTTCATGGGTGCAAATAATGATGAGCAGGACTGTATATTGTATTGTATTAGTGCATTCTACCTCCTATTTCTTATTTCTACGCTCTGTACTAACATTTATTATACACAGAATCCACTCGATATGCTTGGATGCTATGTTGGGATTTCTTCTTCCCTTAATAATAAAGACCTTCATTTAAAAACTGCATTTTGTGTTTACTTGTGTTATCTTTGTCTAATATTTCAATTTGTATTGTGATCTGAAACATTTAAGTGTGACAAAGATGCAAAAGAATAAGAAATCAGGAAGGGGGCAAACACTTTTTCACACCACTGTATGTGTGAAGTGTAAAGTAAATTATACAAGCTTTTCTATATATTGAGAAAATATAAATCTGATAACGGTGACATGCATTTGTATTTATCCCATCGGAGTAAATAGTTTGTAGGACCACCTTTTGCTGCAATTCCTGCTGCAAGTCTTTTCAGGTATGTCTCTACTAGCTTTGCATCTAGAGGTGACATTTTCTCCCATTCTTCTTTGTAAATGCTCTATCTCAGTGAGTTTGGATGGAGACGTCTGTGAACAGCAATTTAAAGTCTTGCCACAGATTCTCAATGGGATTTCGGTCTGGCCTTTGGGCCATTCACACCCATGAATCTGCGGTGAGGGGCTCAGCATGAGGCTGCGGTATGTGCATTGCATTACACACATCTATTGCCTGGTACATTCTCATACTTACCACAATGCTCTTCAATTCTATAAAATGTCAATCTGACATTTACAGTCACTTTTATCCCAAGCTTCAGAGGTAAAACTAGAAGATGATTCCAAAAGTATAGTATCCAGAATATTAGTAATATACAGTGAACAGAAAAATAAGATTATCCCAAGATAATAGGACAAAAAGCCAACATAAAGTGTCATGCAGTGCTCCATCATTAGTGGCAAATGCTGCCCATGTCACTAATGTCATACAGAGCCCATATGAATATATTCACTATCAATATTATAAACCCAGGTATGACAATAGTCATTATGGCACATTATACCGATACATGTGTAGGCTCCGCATGGTGCTGGAATTCAGATGTTCAAAGTGCACATTTCTTATAGCTACTATATTGTACATATGGCAACTATATGGCACAGTTGAATGGCATTACCCATATGGGCAGTTCATGGCACTAGTTATATTCCCAGTATATGGTACTAGAATTGTATCCACCTGTATTTTATATTTAAAGTGCTGTCTATAAAAGGATAGTTTTTTACATCAGTCAGATTAATTACATTATTAAAAGGCTATACGCAATTTCTTAATTGGGTAAAATTGCAAAGTGCTTGTAAAAATAGGGAACTTTGCAAATAACCCCTTTTTAAAAATTCTCTTAATTTATCATGAGAGGAGGTATTTTTAATTCTAGAACTAGCTTGTTGCCTAGGTCAGCCACCATTCTGTCTGTTAGAGTTGACTGATCTCCCAAACAAGAAGGACAGCGCTTACAAGGTGTTTTCTATAGAGCTTGTGAGTGCTGCTGAGAAGCTGTCTCGATACCTGGATTCAGCCACCTTCAGGGTCCTTGAGCTCCTCCGATGCCTCATGCCACATCCAAGCACTGATTTTACAATACATACTGCTTATATTATTATATATTATTATACAAATCTGTTAGCCCAGATGAGGCTGGTGTACTTGTCAGCATATGCATAAGGATGGCTGTATAATCCTTTGTGAAACTTTTCCTTTATCACATTAAAATAAGGATAAAATGCTCCTCTTAACATCAGGATTGCACAGCCATCCTGATGTGAATTTTCAGAGTACGTACATCAGCCCCATCTGGTCCGAGATCTGATTAATAGTATTTTTACAGTTTGCTTTGTGAAACCTGGTCACATAACTGCTTGAAAGTGTGAGTGCTGTGCTGTAAGAGGAGGGTCACCGAGACAGCTTGAGACCCTGCGGAGGAGCCTTCCAGCAAGTGGTGTAAAGTTTGGAAAGTGGAAGCCCAGCGTAAATGTTTTTGCCAATTATCTATGTGTGTTGAAGCTGTTACCCTACTTAAGAGTATTTGTAGTTATGGAGCATGTTGGCGTCTCAGAGACTCTGTGACCAGTAAGCTTGTTGCCTCTTTTCAGTAACATTATCCTAAACTGTCACCAGTATGCGCCTGAATTACTTCTGCCGTCCTTTAGTGGTGACACCAGATACCAGTCTGCCACCAATGTCATTGTATCCTAAAGAAATGTCCTAAAGCATTACCACCCCATAATCACACTGTGCCTTACAGGCATTTAGTGTTCATGGAGAAGGTTGTCTACTCTGGACCAATGGACATCATGAAGCTTCACTAGAAGAGCATCTATCCCTTCTGTAAGCCCAATTATTCTATGCATTACAGATATTTAGTTAAAAAGCAAATATGGAATTCTACATTGATAGCTCAGGCCAGAAGTGGCATGCTTGGTCATTTAATAAGGGTCTGTGTTATTGAAACAAATTGTTTGCATTAAAATTGTACTAAATATTATTTTTAAGTCAAAGTAAAATGTATAATACAAAAGCGTCAATATGATCTTTATCAAACATTCACTGTAAAAAATAATAATGTGACATAAGAAAAAAATATGAAAAACTTCCAATATACATCTAAGACAAAATGTATAATCTAGAATATAGTGAATAAGCGAATACTATAGAGAAGCGAATATCAAGTATAAGCAAATAATCCCCATTAGGGTTTAGCAAAAAATTACAAAAAAAATGGTAATATGCCGAGACACTAGCAATGGCTAATCTAGGTTTCAGCAGAAAAAAACAATTTGTATGCACCAAATGTGGAATTAAATTACAAATAGCTCCAGTCCATATACAGATAATACAACTTATCACAAGAAAAGTTATATGTGAAAAAAGTATGTAGTATAGTGTAAAAAATATAACCCACCAATATTATTACTATTGGCAAATAAAATCCTTGTGTCCGGTCTAGGAGGGCTGTATTTCCCTATTTACACTAATAAAAAGCGCGTTCATTGCCTTGTCCTTTCCTATAGTATTAACACCAGAATGAGGATCCACAGCGGCATCTCAAGTTCAGACTTACCTATTTTTGATGGACTAGAAGCCAAGGGCATGTTCACATGTTGAATTTTTGCCGTATTTTCCAAAGTTATTTCCGCACGTTCTTTGCATGAAAAAACGCAGTGTTTTAATGTACTAGCAAAGTCAATGAGATTTATGAAATCTCATGTACATTCTGCGTATTTTTTCCTTGCAGATTTGAAGAAGTTTCATATCTTCTGCATGTCAATTCTTTAAGCGTTTTTGCAGTTTTTTTTACACAAATAAAAAAAAACATCAAATGCGAACATATTTTAGGCAGCATTTTACCCGCCAACATTAGTATTTTCAGAATTTTTCCTCTACAAATAATAAACGTGTGCACATCCCCTAAATGCTGCAAAACAGCGTCAGAATGAAAATGGTGGCAAAGAGCGTTCTGCAAAACAGCAAACTCATACATGGGGGTTTTCTAAGAAACAATTATAGTAACTAGAAATTATTCTTTAGAAACCTATAGTTGTCATTACGTGTAAATATTACTATCCAGATTGCTTCAAAATATGTTCAAGTCTTAACCTGAAAATGTGAAAAAGATCTTGATATTTGAGTCTTTCTATAAGAAAAAAGGCAGCAGAAAAGCTAAAATAAACCTCTATCTGTGAGCTTGGCCTAATACTACAGTATGTGATATGATAAGAATAAAATAGAAAAACACAAATATCTGTTTAACTCATATATATGACTGCTTATGGTCAATTCCTATCACATGACCAGTGAGCACATTGGAATGTTGCCGGTTGGCAGTTGGAGAGTTGCAGTTGGCTTGCGTGCAGATGAGGAGGAGCTGCCTTCAGCAAAGCGACATTATGGAGATTAAAGAGGAGGTCTTTAGGATGAGAGGGAAGAAAAGGAGAAGAAATGTTTTGGACTCATCGGATGATGAGAAGCCATCCATCAAGAAGAGCCATAGGAGAGGAGAGAAGAGAAATGGCTCAGAGTTGGAGATCGTCTCCCAGAAGATTGATCACCAAGGCCAGAAAGAAGAACAGGAATGTCATCAGGAGGTCCTAGCTAGAAGAAGTGGAGCCAAGAGGAGAAGACAAATCTTTGGCTCATCTCAAGAAAACTCTTCAATCAAGAAAGAAGAAGAAGGACAGAAGACCACCAAGGGCACAGGTAATACTATACATCAATTTACCAGAGGGAGCACCATGAAGGGTAGCTTCTCCTGCCCACATTTACACATCAGGGCAATGTTGTCACTTTACACAAGTTACACATCTTTTAAATCTGACAGGTGGAGGATGTGATACATGAGCAAGATCTGAAGCTGGAGGGTTATAGAACTGTTCCCTAGTCCATTTATTTACTGTATATGTATATATTCAGTACTTTGTTAAACCCCTACATGATCAGGCCATTTTTCCCCATTCTTGCCAAGGCACATTTTTTTCTTATTTTCATAGATATGGTCAAAAAAACTGTAAAAAATTGTCATTTTTGGATATTTAAATATTTTTTTGTGAAACATCGAGTCTAAATTTTACAATATTTTAATATTATTTTTTTTTTCCTGGTAATATCTGTAGTAAATAAAGGATTTACGTGTCTGTGTTAACATTTCTGTTTCTGACCACAAGGAATCACTAAAACACATTTTAAAATGTGTTCCCCTCTCAGTATCAATTATTTTTATATATTAGTTACATGTTTTTCTTGTTAGGGATGGGGCTTGTAAAAGCAATTTGGATAGTCAGTGTTTTTTTATTTTTTCCTGTTTTTTTTTCTCTTTATTTCAATGAAACTTTTGAAACATTTGTTTTTTTCTTGCTTGAATGGATAAAAAAAAAATTGCAATATGGTTTCATTAAAATAAAATGGAGTCGTTTGCCTTCTATAGTCTTTGTGTTGCGCTGTCTATTGCTGGCTGCAGAATTTGTTGATGAGGTAGACCATTTTATCTTTACTTTAACAGATGTGTTGGGGACATGATTTTGTGGCATTTCCAATGATATCCTGTAGGTATGTCAGATTCTCCTCCTGCTCTTGTTACTGCTGCTTTCCTTACAGACAGCCCAGCTCTCTAGTCTATAATATGGCTGCTGGTGGAGGAGCAGTGACCAGACCTGTCCGTCAGTCTACTTCACTATAAAAGCATCTTTCTCATGTGAGGTTTTCAATAGGACAAGGCTGATGGAGTGGTCTGGTTACATGCTCCTCCATCAGTGACCATTGTATGGACTGGAGAGCTGTGCAGTATGTGAGAAAAGCTGAACTAACAAGTGCAGGAGGAGAACCTGCCATACTTATATAATAGTAATTGTTAATAAACCTTTATCCCAAACACATCTGTTAAACTAAAGTTAAGGCCAACCTCTTTAAATACTTTTTTTTTTAAATCTTATGTCCACTGTAACTGGTGCTGGGATATTGATCCTAGTTACAGGGGAAATTCAACCTACTGCCTATATAGCAGGGTTGATTGGGTCTCCTAGGACCCAGAAGCTCTTGCTCTTTCCCTACACCCGGCCATCACATGATCTCTGGGTCTGGAGCAGGAAGCACTATCTGCGCTTACCATACTGAATACACAGCACTTGTTCAGAGCTGTGTACACAGTAATTGAAAAGGCAGAGATGGTAATAAATCTTCTCTACCTTCTCTATAGGGAGTATCCAAAAAGAAAAGAGTCGGTCCCTATAAATGCTCTTCCATAACTATATAACCCAAAAAGAGAAAAATGGAAACAGGAGCAAATCCAATAAAAGTAAAATTTTTATTACAAAAATGTAAGTAAAATCAGACATAATCAAAAGAGATAAAAAATCCAAGGGAAAGAGGTGACAACAAAGTGCCACGGAGCCACAGGAATAAACCAATGAAGGGCAAGAGACAATATATCTATATATATGTATATATATGTAAATACAGTTATATGAAAAAGTTTGGGCACCCCTATTAATCTTAAGCTTAATGTTTTATAAAAATTGGTGTTTTTGCAACAGCTATTTCAGTTTGATATATGTAATAACTGTTGGACACAGTAATGTTTCTGCCTTGAAATGAGGTTTATTGTACTAACAGAAAATGTGCAATCTGCATTCAAACAAAATTTGACAGGTGCATAAGTATGGGCACCTCACCAGAATAGTGACATTAATATTTAGTAGATCCTCCTTTTGCAAAAATAAAAGCCTCTCGTCGCTTCCTGTAGCTTTTAATGAGTTCCTGGATCCTGGATGAAGGTATTTTTGACCATTCCTCTTTACAAAACAATTCCAGTTCAGTTAAGTTTGATGGTCGCCGAGCATGGACAGCCCTCTTCAAATGATCCCCCAGATGTTCAATGATATTCATGTCTGGGGACTGGGATGGCCATTCCAGAACATTGTAATTGCTCCTCTGCATGAATGCCTGAGTAGATTTGGAGCGTTTTTTTGGATCATTGTCTTGCTGAAAGATCCATCCCCTGCGTAACTTCAACTTTATCACTGATTCTTGAAGATTATTGTCAAGAATCTGCTGATACTGAGTGGAATCCATGTGTCCCTCAACTTTAACAAGATTCCCGGTGCCGGCATTGGCCACACAGCCCCAAAGCATGATGGAACCTCCACAAAATTTTACTGTGGGTAGCAAGTGTTTTTCTTGGAATGATGTGTTTTTTTGCCGCCATGCATGACGCCTTTTTGTATGACCAAACAACTCAATCTTGGTTTCATCAGTCCACAGGACCTTCTTCCAAAAAGAAATTGGCTTCTCCAAATGTGCTTTTGCATACCTCAGCCGACTCTGTTTGTGGGGTGCTTGCAGAAACGGCTTCTTTCGCATCACTCTCCCATACAGCTTCTCCTTGTGCAAAGTGCGTTGTATAGTTGACACATGTATAGTGACACCATCTGCAGCAAGTTGATGCTGCAGCTCTCTGGAGGTGGTCTGAGGATTGTCCTTGACTGATCTCACCATTCTTCTTCTCTGCCTTTCTGATGTTTTTCTTGGCCTGCCACTTCTGGCCTTAACAAGAACTGTCCCTGTGTTCTTCCATTTCCTTACTATGTTCCTCACAGTGGAAACTGACAGGTTAAATCTGAGACAGCTTTTTGTATCCTTCCCCTGAACAACTATGTTGAATAATCTTTGTTTTCAGATCATTTGACAGTCATTTTGAGGAGCCCATGATGACACTCTTCAGAGGAGATTCAAACAGGAGAACAACTTGCAAGTGGCCACTTTAAGTAGCTTTTCTCATGATTGCATACACCTGACTATGAAGTTCAAAGCTCAATGAGGTTACAAAACAAAAAAAAGTGCTTTAGTAAGTCAGTAAAAAGTAGGTAGGAGTATTTAAAACAAGAAAATGATAAGGGTGCCCATACTTATGCACCTGTCAAATTTTGTTTGAATGCAGATTGCACATTTTCTGTTAGTACAATAAACCTCATTTCAAGGCAGAAACATTACTGTGTCCAACAGTTATTACATATATCAAACTGAAATAGCTGTTGCAAAAACACCAATTTTTATAAAACATTAAGCTTAAGATTAATAGGGGTGCCCAAACTTTTTCATATAACTGTATATATACATATATATACAGGGTGGGCCATTTATATGGATACACCTAAATTAAATGGAAATGGTTGGTGATATCAACTTCCTGTTTGTGGCACATTGGTATATGGGAGGGGGAAAACTTTTCCAGATGGGTGGTGACCATAGTGGCTATTTTGAAGTCGGCCATTTTGGGTCCAACTTTATTTTTTTCAATGGGAAGAGGGTCATGTGACACATCAAACTTATTGAGAACTTCATAAGAAAACCAATAGTGTACTTGGTTTTAACGTAACTTTATTCTTTCATGAGTTTTGTACAAGTTTATGACCACTTATAAAATGTGTTCAAAGTGCTGCCATTGTGTTGGATTGCCAATGCAACCCTCTTCTCCCACTCTTGACACACTGATAGCAACACTGCAGAAGAAATGCCAGCACAGGCTTCCAGTATCCGTTGTTTCAGATGCTGCACATCTCGTATCTTGATGGTATGGTGTGGTATATGGGGTACAAAGATAGTGGGGCCATTCTTCATCAATGGAAACCTCAATGCCACTGGATATCTGAAATTGCTACATGATGATGTGTTGCCCTCTTTATGCACTGAAGATGGCACGTTACCTGAGTTTTTCCAACAAGATGGTGCACATTATGGGTGTCAGGTCCGAGCATTCCTACATGAACGGTTTCCTGGAAAGTGGATTGGTCGTCATGAGCCAGTAGAATGGCCACCAAGGTCTCCCGATCTGACCCCCTTGCACTTTTATCTTTGGGGTTATCTGAAGGCAATTGTCTATGCTGTGAAGATATGAGATGTGCAGCGTCTGAAACAACGGATACTGGAAGCCTGTGCTAACATTTTTTCTGCGGTGTTGCTATCAGTGTGTCAAGAGTGGGAGAAGAGGGTTGCACTTTGAACACATTTTATAAGTGGTCATAAACTTGTAAAAAACATGTGAAAGAATATATTACGTTAAAACCAAGCACACCATTGTTTTTCTTATGAAATTCTCAATAAGTTTGATGTGTCACATGACCCTCTTCCCATTGAAAAAAATAAAGTTAGTTCCAAAATGGCCAACTTCAAAATGGCCGCCATGGTCACCACCCACCTGGAAAAGTTTTCCCCCTCCCATATACTAATGTGCCACAAACAGGAAGTTGATATCACCAACCATTCCCATTTAATTTTGGTGTATCCATATAAATGGCCCACCCTGTATATATATATCTATAATATAACGGCAGAAGCGTGTCTCTGTCCGAAGCATCGATAGACTGTGCATGCATGACGCGCAGTCTGGCTCCAGACAGAAGACCACATCCAGCCATTACAGGTAAGACAGCCACTGCTATGGGGCCCGGGCCCGTGGCCGGAGGGGGCCCGTGAGGGCCCCAAGCAGTGTGGGAACGTGGAGGATAGGTGAGTAGGAGGTGGCAGCGGCAGAGGAGCGGGTTGCGGCAGTGGAGGAGCGGAGCACACTACCACGTGTGCACGCTGCTAAAGCGACATGAATATTCCCTCTGAGGCCACTCCCATGGGCGTGGAGAAGACGGAATATTCATTCTCTTTAGTAGCGGCCACGGAGGAGCACTGAGCCCCGGCTCCTGCTGTCAGTGTCCGCCGCTAAAGAGAAAGCATATTCACGCTTCTCCACGCCCATAGTCCCGACATGGAGAAGCGTGAATGTGCCGGCAGCAGCTGCTGCAGACAGGACACATCGCTGGAGCAGAGGTGAGGAAGGAAGGTGAGTATAAGTGTTTATTGTTTTATGTGTGCAGTGATAGGGGGGATGAGGAAGCCACACATACCAGGAATGGGGGATTGAGGAAGCCACACATACCAGGAATGGGGGATTGAGGAGGCCACACATACCAGGAATGGGGGATTGAGGGGGCCACACATACCAGGGATGGGGGATTGAGGAGGCCACACATATGAGGAATGGGGGATGAGGAAGCCACACATACCAGGGATTAGGGGATTTAGGGGGCCACACATACCAGTGATGGGGGATTGAGGAGGCCACACATACCAGGGATGGGGGATTGAGGAGGCCACACATACCAGGGATTAGGGGATTGAGGGGGCCACACATACCAGGGATGGGGGATTGAGGAGGCCACACATACCAGGGATGGGGGATTGTGGAGGCCACACATACCAGGGATTAGGGGATTGAGGAAGCCACACATACCAGGAATGGGGGATTGAGGAGGCCACACATACCAGGAATGGGGGATTGAGGGGGCCACACATACCAGGGATGGGGGATTGAGGAGGCCACATATATGAGGAATGGGGGATGAGGAAGCCACACATACCAGGGATTAGGGGATTTAGGGGGCCACACATACCAGGGATGGGGGATTGAGGAGGCAGCACATACCAGGGATTAGGGGATTGAGGAGGCCACACATACCAGGGATGGGGGATTGAGGAGGCCACACATACCAGGGATGGGGGATTGAGGAGGCCACACATACCAGGGATTAGGGGATTGAGGGGGCCACACATACCAGGGATGGGGGATTGAGGAGGCCACACATACCAGGGATGGGGGATTGTGGAGGCCACACATACCAGGGATTAGGGGATTGAGGAGGCCACACATACCAGGATACTTGGATTGAGGAGGCCACACATACCAGGAATGGGGGATTGTGGAGGCCACACATACCAGGAATGGGGGATTGAGGAGGCCACACATACCAGGATTGGGGGGTTGAGGAGGCCACACATACCAGGATTGGGGGGTGAGGGGTGCCACGCATACCAGGATTTGGGGGGTGAGGAGTGCCATGCATACTGGGATTGGGGGTGAGGGGTGCCACGCATACCAGGATTGGGAGTGAGGGATAGGGTGCCATGCATACCAGGATGTGGGATACCATACACACCAGGATAGGGATGAGGGGTGCCACATATACCAGAATTGGGGATGAGGGGAGCCACGCATACCGGAAATGGGGATGAGGTGAGCCACGCATACCGGAAATGGGGATGAGGGGAGCCACGCATACCAGAAATGGGGATGAGGGGAGCCACGCATACCGGAAATGGGGATGAGGGGAGCCACGCATACCGGAAATGGGGATGAGGGGAGCCACGCATACCGGAAATGGGGATGAGCGGAGCCACGCATACCGGAAATGGGGATGAGGGGAGCCACGCATACCAGAAATGGGGATGAGGGGAGCCACGCATACCGGAAATGGGGATGAGGGGAGCCACGCATACCGGAAATGGGGATGAGGGGAGCCACGCATACCGGAAATGGGGATGAGGGGAGCCACGCATACCGGAAATGGGGATGAGGGGAGCCACGCATACCGGAAATGGGGATGAGGGGAGCCACGCATACCGGAAATGGGGATGAGGGGAGCCACGCATACCGGAAATGGGGATGAGGGGAGCCACGCTTACCGGAAATGGGGATGAGGGGAGCCACGCATACCGGAAATGGGGATGAGGGGAACCACGCATACTGGAAATGGGGATGAGGGGAGCCACGCATACCGGGATCGGGGATGAGGGGAGCCACGCATACCGGGATCGGGGATGAGGGGAGCCACGCATACCGGGATCGGGGATGAGGGGAGCCACGCATACCGGGATCAGGGATGAGGGGAGCCACGCATACCGGGATCGGGGATGAGGGGAGCCACGCATACCAGGATCGAGGATGAGGGGAGCCACGCATACCGGGATCGGGGATGAGGGGAGCCACGCATACCGGGATTGGATGGTGGGGACAGGATGGGGGCAGCACATACCAGCATGGGAGACCATATACCAATAAAAATGCTCGCCACCCGGGCGTAGAACGGGTGGTTCAATAGCTAGTATATATATATATATATATATATATATATATACATATATATACATACGGTTAAGTGTCTATAAAGAAGGAATAATCAACAAGTGTTGTTAAGGCATGATTCGTCCCAAGGGAGGCAGAGAAAAATTGATAAATACGTTCAATTGATTCATTAATATACTTACTGCATCCCATGCACAAAGGTTAATGATACACTAAATCAGGGATAAGACATAGGGCAACTGGAAAAGAATGTATCAGAGTCCAGATCACAAATAAACATATAAAGTATGATTGCACAGCAGGAACTAATTATACAGTACAAGTTGCTAATATCCAGATAAGGAGAAGAATCATGCCTATGACACAGATGTCACAACATAAGTATATCTTCTAGTGAGAGTAATACACAGTGACACATATAGAAAGTTATGGTCCCATATAAAATGAGAGTACAGCCCAGTTACAACCTGTGGATGGCGTGAAAGCGGCCCCGACGCGCGTTTCGAGTCCTGCTTCTTCAGGGGTGGCATGTGTATGGGTGGCATGTGTATGGGTGACATGTAGGGGGTATATATATCCAAAGTATATTGGCACGTGTAGTGGGGGCACAGCGGCGCTTCCGGCGGCGGAAGCCAACGCCGGAAGCCAGGGAGTCAGTGTCCAACGCAAAAGGTACCTGCCCCCCGCTGACACGTCAGTGAGGAGGGCCCGAACTGCCGCGTCATAGGGACGCGTATCCTTGGCAACCAGGTGCTTGCCGGCTGGCAGAATGCGCACAATCATCAGGATCCCAAGAGATGCAGACATAGTTAGAGGGAGAGAAAGAAATTGCGGAGAACATTACCGGCCCATACCTGGTGTAAGTTAATCATGACTTTCTATGTATATGCTGTATATATACACGAAGATACAATGATGTAGATAAAAGAGGGAAAATAATATATGAAAACACACAAACAGGAAAATATAGACATCATATTGTGAGAATTATATACAACATATGTGTATAAAGTATAATGTCCACCAAGTAATACCCAAAGTATCATTATTAAATATAAAGGAGTATATATAGAGAGAGTCATGAGACAATATAATATAATATGTACTCAATATGGTACAGAGAATATGGGAATACCATGTGTATAAACAGAACAAAGTTATAAATAGTGCATAAATGTGCAAAACTAATGGTGGTTAAAAAGAGGGGAGGGAAGGGAAAGGGAAAAGGAAGAAAAAATGAAGATGTGACAAGTGAATGAAAACATGAAACAATAATAAACAGAGAGTGCACGAATATTGTGAATATTTTTTATTATTATTTCGTGACCAAGCCCATGTGGTTCAGATGTCAGATGCATCCAATGGCAACCAGAATCACAGCAACGTGAAAAACCACATATGTTACGTGAAAGTGTTACACTAGTGAGTAGTGATGAGCGAGCATGTTCGTTACTCGAGATTTATGAGCATGCTCGGGTGTTTTCCGAGCATCTTCAGTGTGCTTGAATATCATGTTTGAGTCACTGTGTGTGCATGATTTGTGACTGTTTGACAGTGAGGAATGCCTGTTTGTTAGGCTTTCCTCACATGTATTAAAGCTGTCAAACAGTCGCAAATCATGCACACACAATAACTCAAACATACCACCTCAGCACGTTGAAGATACTGGGCGAGCACCCGAGCATGCTCGCTGAAAGGGTTAACAAAACACGCTCGCTCATCACTACTAGTGAGACCAATCACAGGTAAAATAAATATAATAAATAACAATACTATGAAGAGATAGTTAATGTCACAATACAATTGTATGTGTGCCCTTCACATACGAGTGAGCATAGACATGTGTTATATAGTAACATAGCTACTGACATCAGTATAATGGAAAATGCACAATAAAGTGCCCGTGCATTAAAAAAATCAGAAAATTAAAAGCCACAATGGGCATAGGATAATCATAGGAATACTGATGTGTCAGTGTGACACAGAAACCGCATCTTAAAGTGCCCTTTTTTGTGCATCCAAAATCACAGATTTAAAGCAACAATAAACAAAGAGTAAAAGCCGATGAATAACAATAGTGAGTAAAATATTTTATAAAAAATATATATAGCAGATGGAACCAATTAGTGGCACACCGCCCAGGAAAATACCAATTGGAATAGACAGGTCCAAAAAAGAGAGAGCAGCAGGGCGGGATGCTGCTCAAAGGAGAGTACATATCCATAGAAAGGGAGACGCGTGGAGCGCTGGCCCGCAAGGACGTTCAGGCACCCGGTCGGCTGGTACTGTACACATCCCCGAGGGGGGTAGAAAAAGGGAGGGAGGGAAGGGAGAAGAAGATCCTCCAAGTGAGTGGTGATCCAGCATCTGTCTCACAGTAGAGTGTACAAAAATACGGGATACCCTGCATGTAAATACAAAAGTGAGAAGTTAAAAACAGCATAAAACATAAGTAAAACCTAAACACAATAGCACATTACAAGAAAGGGACAAAACTGAGGACCTCGTTGAGGCCTTTGGGGCATATGCAATCAATTTTCATAATCCACCGAGTTTCCAACTGGGCAATGGTCTTTCTCCAATTTCCCCCCGCTTGTCAATTAATACCCGGTCAATGCTCCGAATTTGGAGGAGGCTAGCATCACACCCATGTTTTAACTTGAAATTCCTTGGGATAGGCTTCAATACAGTATCATCAAGAGATTCTGATGCATTCTTAATATCTCGCACGTGCTCCCTCACACGCACTCTCAGTTGGCGAAAAGTAAGACCCACATAGATGAGGCCACATGGACACAAGGCGTGGTAAATTACTCCTTCTGTATTGCAAGATGTATGCTGTGTGATTTGAAACTCCTTATGACCATCACTTGATGGGAAGGATGTACAACGCACCAGATTTGCACAGGCCACACAGTTCTTGCATGGATAGAAGCCCCATCTGGGGCCTTTTGAGCTGAAGGCTTTCTCTGGTCCAGGATCTTTATGGTAACTATGTACCAGCAAGTCTCTCAGGTTCTTCGCCCTTCTATAGGTGGTGGAAGGGACTGGTGTAGTACATTTGGAAAGGACTAGGTCTTGCTTCAAAATGGGCCAATATTTCCCCAATGCATTTCTAACATCTATCACAGTAATTGAAAAGGCAGAGATGGTAATAAATCCTCTCTACCTTCTCTATAGGGAGTCCGACTGTGACTGCCGGTAGGCTCCCGGCTAAGGTAACTGCACAATCTGGTGCAGGTGTTATACAATGCAGTGTTGTTTTAGAACAGACCTGCACAACATAAAGGCTCATGTACCGCATGCAGCCCCTCCAAAGTTTTGCTGCAGCCCATGTAGCCGTCCAGGATATGGAGCTCCCTTCTTCTTATATTCAAATGTTTCAGACGCAAACATATTTGAACACTGTCATTGGGACTAGGGTAAAGCAGCACTCGTCAGTCCCAGCCTCAAACATGCAGCGGCATGATGATGTCAGCACGCTACTGACGTCATCACACTATTGTCGGCACCGAAACACCTCAGAGGAGAAGAGATGGCACAGCCAATAGTAAGTCAAGGAGCCAAAGATTAAATTAATTATATCATTGTCGATGAGGAAGGAAGGGGCTAATGTTACAGTGAGGGCACATAATGAGGTTGACAATTGTCAAAGGGGGCACAATTGTGGTGTGGGGATCCTTCATTCAGTAGGGCAATGTACGGGGGAATATTTTGGAGAGGGACAGTATGTGGGCATACAGTGGGTACAGAAAGTATTCAGACCCCTTTAAATTTTTCACTCTTTGTTTCATTGCAGCCATTTGGTAAATTCTAAAAAGTTCATTTTTTTTCTCATTAAAGTACACTCTGCACCCCATCTTGACTGAAAAAAAAACAGAAATGTAGAAATTTTTGCAAATTTATAAAAAAAAAACCCCTGAAATATCACATGGTCATAAGTATTCAGACCCTTTGCTCAGTATTGAGTAGAAGCACCCTTTTGAGCTAGTACAGCCATGAGTCTTCTTGGGAATGATGCAACTAGTTTATCACACCTGGATTTGGGGATCCTCTGCCATTCTTCCTTGCAGATCCTATCCAGTTCCGTCAGGTTGGATGGTGAACGTTGGTGGACAGCCATTTTCAGGTCTCTCCAGAGATGCTCAATTGGGTTAAGGTCAGGGCTCTGGCTGGGCCAGTCAAGAATGGTCACAGAGTTGTTCTCAAGCCACTCCTTTGTTATTTTAGCTGTGTGCTTAGGGTCATTGTCTTGCTGGAAGGTGAACCTTCGGCCAAGTCTGAGGTCCAGAGCACTCTGGGAGACGTTTTCATCCAGGATATTTCTGTACTTGGCCGCATTCATGTTTCCTTCAAGTGCAACCAGTCGTCCTGTCCCTGCAGCTGAAAAACACCCCCATAGCATGATGCTGCCACCACCACTGTTGGGATTGTATTGAGAAAGGTGATGAGCAGTGCTTGGTTTTCTCCACACATACCACTTAGAATTATTACCAAAAAGTTCTATCCTCATCTCATCAGACCAGAGAATCTTATTTCTCATAGTCTGGGAGTCCTTCATGTGTTTTTGAGCAAACTCTATGCGAGCTTTCATATGTCTTGCAATGAGGAGAGACTTCCGTCGGGCCACTCTGGCATAAAGGCTTGACTGGTGAAGGGCTGCAGTGATAGTTGACTTTGTGGAACTTTCTCCCATCTCCCCACTGCAACTCTGGAGCTCAGCCACAGTGATCTTGGGGTTCTTCTTCACCTCTCTCACCAAGGCTCTTCTCCCACGATTGCTCAGTTTGGCTGGACCCCCAGGTCTAGGAAGACATCTGGTGGTCCCAAACTTCTTCCATTTAAGGATTATGGAGGCCACTGTGCTTGAATACTGCAGAAATTCTTTTGTAACCTTGGCCAGATCTGTGCCTTGCCACAATTCTGTCTCTGAGCTTCTTGGGCAGTTCCTTTGAGCTCATGATTCTCATTTGGTCTGACATGCACTGTGAGCTGTGAGGTCTTATATAGACAGATGTGTGCCTTTCCAAATCAAGTCCTATCAGTTTAATTAAACACAGCTGGACTCCAATGAAGGAGTAGAACCATCTCAAGGAGGATCACAAGGAAATGGACAGCATGTGACTTAAATATGAGTGTCTGAGCAAAAGGTCTGAATACTTATGACCATGTGATATTTCAATTTTTCTTTTTTAATAAATTTGCAAAAATTTCTATAGTTCTGTTTTTTTTCAGTCAAGATGGGGTGCAGAGTGTACTTTAATGATAAAAAAAATGAACTTTTTAGAATTTACCAAATGGCTGCAATGAAACAAAGAGTGAAAAAGTTAAAGGGGTCTGAATACTTTCCGTTCCCACTGTATTTTGCAGAGAGGCAGTGTGCATGGGATATTTTGCAGAGGGTCATTGTGCGGGGGACATTTTGCAGAGGGGCAGGGTGCAGGGGACATTTTTCAGAGGGGCAGTGTGTGAGGTACATTTTTAAGAGGGGCAGTGTGCGAGGTACATTATGAAGAGGGGCAGTGTGCGGGGAACAATTTGCAGAGGGGCAGTGTGCAGGATACATTTTGCAGAGGGGCAGTGTGGGGGATATTTTGTGCAGGAAGCACAAGCAATTAGTTGTTCATGGGCACAGCATGGAAGATATTTTTTATTTATGGGGCAGTATAATGATACTTTTATTTTTAAGGGCACTGTGTCGGGATGTGCTGCTGAAGACAGAGAAGAGGGAAATCTGCAGAGACAAGCTCTGCATGTGAAATCTCATAGTGGGGTCTGTACCACATGGAGACAAAAAGAGATGGAAATGAATTCAATCAGGGAAGATGACAAATATAAGGTACCTGGATGTATTCCTGCTTCTCTTCAGTGCTGTGGTTCCTGTATGATCCACAGTCTGATGATGACTGTTAAGAACAACTCCAAGTATCTCCTTACCATTGTTAAAGACTTACTGGGAGTTGTAGGTTCATGCAATGCAATTGTACATGTGGCTGACCTGTCATTGCAACTGATTGCTGTACTAAGCTTTTTGTACTTGGTGTATTCACGTACTGATGGTGGTTCTGGTGCATTTATGTGCTAACAGTGGTTCAGGTCTTGTACACATGTGGCAATCCAAAACGTGCTTCATGGCTATGTTAAAACGTAGTCTCAAAATTCTTAATTTTAAGGATTTTATCAGGAGGATTTGACGAGATTCCGTTCAGTTTCTGCTCCAAAAATTCAGTGTAAGTTGGTTTATGATCACACTTATTTTTTGGAACAGAAACTGAGCAGAATCTCTCCAAATCCTCCTCAAATACTCAAAACTTAGTTCTGGTAATGTATTAATGTAATGAATGTACTTATGGTGGTTCTAGTGATGTATTTATGTAAATAACCCTTTAAATTTTTTGCCGCCCTAGGGATTATTGGTTCAGTATGGCATTGCGTCACTTGGACTAAAAAATGTTGTGTACCTCGGTTTTCGAACATCACTGCAGAGTAGAATGTGGACTGCCCTAGATGTTTAAAATCTATTGGTGGCCCAGAAGTAGTTAAGCAGCCAAAACAATAATAATTGGTTATCACATTTCCCTCTGACTGGGTTATATTATATTGACTATGAAAGCAGGGATCATCCTAATGTAATTCCATGCATATGTGAAGTAATGCCATAACAGATCATGCCTGGTGAGTCTTCTATATCATGCACAATCATAAATCTCCACTTGAAAGAATCCAGCAGCTGATTTCTTGGATAGAAGGAGGCAGTCATTATGAATTTATTTCCCGATAACAATCAATGGCCAACAATGTAATGTGTGAACCCTCTGCCCTTTTAGCTCTAATCCACTCTAATTATGAGATTGGAGAAACTAAATAGTAAGTTATTTTTGTAATGACCTTTTAATTACACTTCCAGGCTTAAACCTCATAAGCGATTTTACCAAAAAAGGGTTATCACAAAATAGGTAATAAAAGTGTAAATTCTGGGGGCCAGGTAAGCACTGCTGCCCCTTCAAATAGCTGATGATTAGGGGTACTGGGATTTAGACACACTGTTTAAACTGACACTTATGGCCTATTCTACATGTGGTATACTAAACAATAAATACATAAACAAAATTTATAATATATATATATATATGTATATGTACAGTATATACGGTAGTTATGTTTTCATTGGCTGTAAGCCATAATCATCAACATTAACAGAAATAGACACTTGAAATAGATCACTCTGTTTGTAATGACTCTATGTAATATAGGAGATTCACTTTTTGTATTGAAAAACTGAAATTAACTTTTTGATGATATTCTAATTTAGTGAGATGCAAGGGTATATAGCCTCTATTTCTTTAGTGTGGTAAGTACCATTTTGAGGGTATGTACCATTATTATTCATAGTAGCAAAATGGGAAACAGAGAAAATCCACTACTGTTGTTGCAGATTCATGGTTTTGCATAGCAGTTGCTCTTCTGCACTGATTATGGGGGCAGAAACCTCAGGGTGAAGATCTTTTATCTTGCACCATTTATTCTCAAAAAACACATTTCCAACAAATGCATATAAAATTCCCCTCCTTGCTACTTTTTTTTCTTAAAGATTACAAATAGTTTATTAAATAGTAATATGTTGCAATAATCTCATTTATTTTAATGCAGTTATAGTACTTCACATACTGTATAACATTTATTTATATTCTCTAATCTAATATATAAAGCTGAATGTGTGTGTGTGTGTATGTATGTATGTATGTATGTATGTATGTATGTATGTATGCGTGTGACGCGCCCCCTGGGCCATATTCTTTAGGGGGAATATCCGGAGCCGGATCAGATGGGAGTTGTAGTCTTCCGAGTGGCTGTGACCCGGTCCGTGCCCAGGGTGTCAAACTCAGTTGTATGTGGCAGTCCTACAGATGTTATTAAGTTCTTTATTGTCGACTACGCCACCCGTTGTATTGCGGTCACTATGGCCGCCGCTGCAGCAGGGTCCGCTGAGGCTGATGGTGTTGGTGCAGCTTTTGGTGGTATAACCCCCAACGGGTGGGGTATAGCCTCAGGGGGTCAGGTGCAGAGGATGGGGGTTGTGGTGGTGCAGCATAGATGTTAAAGGAAGACAGAGTCGGGTTGTGCAGTTTAGGGTATTTACTCACTGCTGATGTTCCGGTCACTCCAGCTTCAAGTGACCACCCGAGCCGTGCTGCGTCCACCAGGTCCTGGATTCAGCCAACCCCCAAGCAAGTCCGGAGCGTGACCCTGAGCTCTCCTTCTGTCCTTTCCTCTGGCCGTCCCCACTAGTGATCCACCTAGGTCCAGCTCCCTCGGGCCTTCTGTTGGGAGACCCTTGGCCTTGGGTTCCCTGACCCTCCACGTGGTATGCCTTCGGGGTGGATGTGGTGGGTGGCCGTGGCAGACGCTGCCCACGGCCTCCGGTCTCTGGCTAGGGTGTGCTTTTGCCCCCACCAGCTTGGGATCCGGTACCCTAATGCCAACTCTTCACCCGCTGATGGACTTTGGGTTCTCAGAGTTCCTTTTCTGTTTCCCCCTCTGGGTCTTTCTTTCTTTCTCCTCTCTCTCTGGGGCTTCTCTGCTCCTCTTCCTCCTCTGACTTCTCTCTGCAAAAGGCTAGCAGACTGACTGCTCTGCAAAGACTGACCCTGTTCTTTGATGGTGCCCACCTTATATACACCCTCTATGTGTGAGCTCAGGCGACCAGCACCCAATGAGCTCCTATCTTTACCCAGGCTGCTCCCCCTATCTGCCCCTACACTACTTGGGATGTTCCACCCCCCTCCCACTCCAGCCAGGAACAGACTCGGTCGTACCTGCACATTTCCAAGTGGGAGTACCGTCGGTCTGCTCCTCGGAAATGGGATGTGTGTAGTGCATGCAGCCTACCGAGCTCAGTCCCACACTCCATCCTTACCCGGGAGTGGAATATCACACCTCTGGTTTGAGGTGCAATACCCCTGTAGCAGCCGAATCCTCAGGGTGCTACATTCCCCCCTGGTAAATCACAGCACGTCCTCGGGCTGTAAGACATAAACATCCACAACATACAAATTTTTGCATAAACATATAAAACATATAAAACAACATATATTAGCAGCATCATATAACTCTTCATATAAAACATTCTCGTCGCCTCTGGCTCCTCCTCCGGTCACTGTGCAACGTGTGACCGGGTAAAGTGCGACAGTCTCTCTAGAAAACTGGTTTTCCTATAAAACCGGTAGGGGCCGCTTTAGGACGCGCAACTATATACAAGGGGATATGGCCGCTCTCAGTCCTCGGCCAGGTATTAGGAAAGGAATGACCGCTCTCAGTCCTCGGTCAGTGGGAATAGGGACACACGGGATTAACAGTTCACTTGGCTGGTCCCAACGGGGACTATATTTCAACTAGAACAGTTCTTATACCCTGACGGGTAACTTTATACAGTCTTTTCTCTACCGTACTCAACGACGGCGTCCTCCTGCTCTTTCTTGTTGGTTGGTTTCAGTTTGAGACCCGTCCGGGTCCTCTTGCTCCTCCTCACACCGCAGCTCCTCCTCCGTCAGGCGATGCACATGGAGGGCGTAGGGTCCTTTGGCACACTTGTGCCGGGTGAAGGTGACCTCGTCCCCTAAATACAGGTCACGACCTCTGTGTCCCTCCGGTAGGTGGGACTCAACGTCTCTCCTGGTCACGAAGACGTCGCCTGGGGTGCGGTGATCCCTGATGAAACCCCACCCATGCTGCAGATTGAACTTTATCACAGTCCCGATGGTACGGGGACCATGCGCTGCACGGGGGTTTCTCCTGGTCCGGCTCTTCTGCTCCGCGCTCCTTATTTGGGCTTGTTGTTCCCGGACCCGCCTCTCTCTCCGCTCCCTCTCGAAGACCTCGAGCTGTTGGCGGCAGCACTCAGCACGCTCCGCTGCAGCTGCCCGAGTCTCCTGAGTGAACCCCATGAGATCTTCTCCGGTGGGGTCCCACTCAAACTGCGCTTCCGCCAGCGGGGGCGAGATCCTCTTTACGGGCTTTGGAGCCGGGATCAGGGGTGCACACATGGCCCCAGCCTTCCTCTGCCGTTCCAGTTCATGATATTTCTGGGGCCAGATGAAAGGCTGCCCATCCGGGCACGTGTGCTGGCTAAACAGGTCCTCTCCCAGATGCGGCACTCTTGGTCTTATGGGCGCGGTGGTGTTAGCGCCCGGGTTGCCCGGGCCTTGCGGCCAGGCCTGGGGTATCTGGAAGGTGAAGGGCACCGTAAGGACGGCGGCGCCCTGGGCTACTTGGCCCTGCGACCAGGCCGGGGGCTCCGCGGAGGTAGGGGGCGCTGTTGGTATTGCGGCGCCCGGGGGTACTAGGCCTTGCGACCAGGCTGGTGGTACTTCCTGCTTGGTCACGCTCGGGGTCGAGGCGTGTGACGTCACAGGGGTCGCGGCTCCCGTTTGAGGCCTAGTCTGTGGCGGTGACGTTGCAGCGACGGGCACGGCAGGATAGACTTCGGGCTCTGCGACGGGGAGCTGGGGCAGGTACGCGGTTTCCCGGTTTGGGGTAGAGACGTCCCCTTTACCTGCCTCCACTCGTTCGGCTCCCTTCTCGGCGCCGTCTCCGGCCTTCAGTCCTCCCGCGCCATCCTCAGAGGCGGTCTGTCTCCTCATCTTGGGTGGCGTGCTCCGCTGACAGGTCTCGGTCTGCTGGGCCATCTCACGGCTCCACTCCGCCAACGTCTCTCGCTGCACCCGGGCCATCCTCCTTGCGAGGCCCTCCAGAGCGGTCTGTGCACACTCCCGGTCTCGGGGGAGCTGTGCTAGGACCTCCACTAGGCCTAGTGGGGTCGTTGTTTCCAGCAGGCTCCTGACCAACGGGTCGGTGCTGCTCTGCTCTCCTTCTGTTGTCTCCAGCAGGCTCCTGGCCAGCGGGCCGGTGCTGCTCTGCTCTCCCTCCACTGTTTCTAGCAGGCTCCTGGCCAACGGGCCGGTGCTGCTCTGCTTTCTCGCCATCTCCGGGTAAGCTCCTCCGAAACTCTTCTCCAGGCTTCTTGCCTCCGGGTGCGCTCGCTCCAGACTGCTCCAGGCGACACCCATCTTTGTTCTCTTCTTCTCAGTCCTCCCACCTCGAGGGCGGTCCCGGGGCCACTTGGTGATTGTCAGCTCCAGGGGCAGTTCTTTCACGCTGACAGACACCTCTAGCATCACAGTCTCTGTTGGTGGGGGCGGTTTCCACTTTTGGCGCCATTTTCGGTCCTGGCCCACGATGGGAGGTGGCCTCTCGCCACCCTCTGGCACGCCCATAATGGCGTCCGCTCTGGCAAGGCGGGAAATCTTCGGAAATGGCGGGAATCGCTTCCCAGTGGCGGGAAACTCTGCAGATGGCGGGAAAAAGCTGTTAATGGCGGACAACCGGCGGGAATCGACCTGTGATGGAGTCCGATGGCGGGGACCCTCCGGAACCGGCAGGAGACTTCTTTTTGAGGTAAACTTGTTCTTTTCTTCAGGCACGCAGTACCCGGGTGTTGCGGGCACGAGATCCTGCCGACTACGCCAAAGTTGACGCGCCCCCTGGGCCATATTCTTTAGGGGGAATATCCGGAGCCGGATCAGATGGGAGTTGTAGTCTTCCGAGTGGCTGTGACCCGGTCCGTGCCCAGGGTGTCAAACTCAGTTGTATGTGGCAGTCCTACAGATGTTATTAAGTTCTTTATTGTCGACTACGCCACCCGTTGTATTGCGGTCACTATGGCCGCCGCTGCAGCAGGGTCCGCTGAGGCTGATGGTGTTGGTGCAGCTTTTGGTGGTATAACCCCCAACGGGTGGGGTATAGCCTCAGGGGGTCAGGTGCAGAGGATGGGGGTTGTGGTGGTGCAGCATAGATGTTAAAGGAAGACAGAGTCGGGTTGTGCAGTTTAGGGTATTTACTCACTGCTGATGTTCCGGTCACTCCAGCTTCAAGTGACCACCCGAGCCGTGCTGCGTCCACCAGGTCCTGGATTCAGCCAACCCCCAAGCAAGTCCGGAGCGTGACCCTGAGCTCTCCTTCTGTCCTTTCCTCTGGCCGTCCCCACTAGTGATCCACCTAGGTCCAGCTCCCTCGGGCCTTCTGTTGGGAGACCCTTGGCCTTGGGTTCCCTGACCCTCCACGTGGTATGCCTTCGGGGTGGATGTGGTGGGTGGCCGTGGCAGACGCTGCCCACGGCCTCCGGTCTCTGGCTAGGGTGTGCTTTTGCCCCCACCAGCTTGGGATCCGGTACCCTAATGCCAACTCTTCACCCGCTGATGGACTTTGGGTTCTCAGAGTTCCTTTTCTGTTTCCCCCTCTGGGTCTTTCTTTCTTTCTCCTCTCTCTCTGGGGCTTCTCTGCTCCTCTTCCTCCTCTGACTTCTCTCTGCAAAAGGCTAGCAGACTGACTGCTCTGCAAAGACTGACCCTGTTCTTTGATGGTGCCCACCTTATATACACCCTCTATGTGTGAGCTCAGGCGACCAGCACCCAATGAGCTCCTATCTTTACCCAGGCTGCTCCCCCTATCTGCCCCTACACTACTTGGGATGTTCCACCCCCCTCCCACTCCAGCCAGGAACAGACTCGGTCGTACCTGCACATTTCCAAGTGGGAGTACCGTCGGTCTGCTCCTCGGAAATGGGATGTGTGTAGTGCATGCAGCCTACCGAGCTCAGTCCCACACTCCATCCTTACCCGGGAGTGGAATATCACACCTCTGGGTTGAGGTGCAATACCCCTGTAGCAGCCGAATCCTCAGGGTGCTACATGTGTATGTCCGGAATTGGCATCTGCACCGTCGCAGCTACAGCCACAAAATTTTGCACAGTCACACGTCTGGACCCCGAGAGCATCATAGGCTATGTTGTGAGGTGAAATTTTAATCCCGTGCGTTCCAATTCACCAAACAATTTTGCCCCTATCTACATAATGGGGAAAAAGTGAAAGGAAAAGTGTTGGAGGCAAATTGACAGCTGCCACATGTGAACAAGGGAGAATTAAAGAATGAGAGCGATGGCGCCAAAGAGTATATACCGTACAGTTGCTAAGGTGGGGCCCCGACATGGGATATTCATACTCACCACACACGGGGATATGAACACACAAAATGCGCCACACACTACCACGTGCTTGAACACATATACCACCCTCAGCACACACAAAACTCATCTCACAAAGATTTATCAGGCTGCCAATAGCAACCAATCACAGCTCAGCTTCTATTTTGCTACAGTTAATTAAACTGAGCTGTGATTGGTTAATATAGGCAACAAAGGACATTCTAAGTATAACAAAGCTTGGGTAAGGTAATAAGATGTCAGTTAGGGTGTGTTGGTGGAAAGGCTGATGTCAGTCACATTACTTCTATGTGAGAGAATATAGAAACTGCCAGTTACAGACTATTTTTACCACAATAATGCCTCATAAGAAAAGGAATTTCATGGCACGAATGTCAGCTGATGCGAAAAGAAAAACTGCATTACGGGTAGAGATGAGCGTTGTTCTGCTCGAACTGTTCGCCAATCTCAAATTCGAGCTGTTTTGGGCGGTGTTCGAGCCGGTCGGCGAACACGAACAATTTGAGAAAAATTCGGCTGTTCGAGGTTATGTTCGATAACTGTTCGTGCACCAAAATCATAACTGGATTTTTTCTCAGTAATGATGAAAATTAATGTTAATACGCAGTTTGAGTGTACAGCGGGGCGGGGGGAGGGGCAGGGGATGGATCTCTGCAGGAACAATGAAGATCTCCATTTTTTTTTCTCTTTCCCGCATTTGCAGTGGGGAGGTGCAATCTGTCAGCCTATCAGCAGCGCACACACGGAGCGAAGTGCTTTTTTTCACACAAGCAAGGGCATGTGTGATTGGCAGTGTATGTCACATGTCCTTGCCCTATAAGACCAAGCCATTTTCCCCGTCGCCACCATTTTCTCACTGCTGCAGCTGCGTGTTAGACGGCACCGCTGTTGCTGTGTGCGCTATACCTTGTTAATTTCAAGCCAATTTTCGCACAAATATACAGATAGCTTGAGAGTAGGGAATAGTTGTGATTGCAGTCCTTTTAAGGACTAGGTTACAGCATTTCCTCTGACTTTTATCAGGCAGGTCTGTGCTCTTAAATAGATAGATTGTGGGAGTAAAGACTAATTGTAATTGGAGTCCTTTTCAGGACTAGGTTACATCAGTTCCTATCAGTTTTTGCCAGGCAAGTCTGTGCCAGTGCTGTGCAAGTTTTTTTCACAGCATTTGGCTGAATCTAGCAAAGCTAATCCTTTTTGGCCTATTGCAGAGTGTGTTAGTCAGTGGAGTAGCCTATCTGTGTTGCAAGATATACCACCTGTGTATAGAATACCAATATTTTTACTGCACCTAGTGAAGTAAAATCTTTTGGGCATAGCATCATTCTATTAGTCCATCTATACTGACCTCCATCAGGTTGCAAACTGAATATAATTTTTTTCTGCATCTAGCTCTGAAAAAATATTTGGGCTTCTAGCAGTGTGTGGGACTTGGTCTATTAGTCCATCTATACTGACCTCCATCAGGTTGCAAATTAAAAATAATTTTTTTCTGCATCTAGCTCTGAAAAAATATTTGGGCTTCTAGCAGTGTGTGGGACTTGGTCTATTAGTCCATCTATACTGACCTCCATCAGGTTGCAAATTAAAAATAATTTTTTTCTTCATTTATCTCTGAAAAAATATTTGGGCTTCTAGCAGCGTGTGGGACTTGTTCTATTAGTCCATCTATACTGACCTCCATCAGGTTGCAAATTAAAAATATTTTTTTTCTGCATCTAGCTCTGAAAAAATATTTGGGCTTCTAGCAGTGTGTGGGACTTGGTCTATTAGTCCATCTATACTGACCTCCATCAGGTTGCAAATTGAATAAAAAAATTTTCTGCATCTAGCTCTGAAAAAATATTTGGGCTTCTAGCGGTGTGTGGGACTTGGTCTATTAGTCCATCTATACTGACCTCCATCAGGTTGCAAATTAAAAATAATTTTTTTCTGCATCTAACCCAGCCAATAGTTTTGGCCTAATACCACAGTTTGGCCACTCAGCTCTGCTCGGTTACCATCCATTGTTTTTTTGTGCAAACAACTCCAGAGTTGTGAATTAGTTAACCACCAAAATGAGTGGAAAAAGGCCTGCTGCTGGTGGAAAGGGGAATAGGCGTGTTGGGAAGGGGAAAAAAGGTTGTGTCCGTGGGGTAGGTGCAGAAGAAAGACCATCTTCCAGCCAAACTAAAATGTCTACTTCTTTTAGCGGACAATGTGATAAGATCCCTTTCTTACGGCCACGCCAATCGCTACAAATTCCAGATGAGGCACAAAAACAGCAGGTGCTTCAACGGATATCAAGTGCTCCTTTAAGTGGGCTCTCCTCCACATCAACTTCAACATCACAAATACTCCAGTCCTCAAAGGTGTCACCCAAATCGCACTTGCTTCCTCACAGTTCCCAAATCTCCAGCTGCCCGTCTGAGTATGAGGTAGAACAGATGGTTGAGTCTGCAGAGCTGTTTACTCATACTATAGCCTGGGAATCAGAGGTCGACTCCAGTGCTTCTGTGAATCCAGACAAGGAAATGATCTGCACTGATGCCCAGAATCTTTATGAGTCGGATCCAGGACCAGACGCAGAAGGTTCTGACCATAATGTAGACCCTCATTCCCAAACTGTAACTCCTGTTGGTGGAGACAATGAGGAAGACGATGATAAGACTCAAATACCTGATTGGAGCGACAACTTTAGTTTTTTGTCAGGGCAGGAACAGGTTGGCTCTGAGGACGACGGGTGTGATAACGCACAGGGTGATGATGATGAGGTCGGAGATCCCACTTACTGTCAACCCACAGTCAGCCAAGAGATGAGGTCAGCAGAGGAGGTGGAGGAAGATGCTAGTGACGACGAGGTCAGGTTGCGCCTTCCTGGACAGAGACGTAGTACTGGAAGCACGTCAACAACTGCATCCTCAAACACAACTCTGCCTCTCACCACAAGTCGTGGTGGCTCTTCAGGTCGCATGGGTGCTAAGCCTTGCATAGCCTGGGCATTTTTTCAGATCGATAAAGATGACCCAACTCGTGTTATCTGTAACATTTGTCAGCAAAAGCTAAGTAGAGGCCAAAAAATACATAGTTTGAGTACTTCATGCATGAACCGGCACATGGACATGAAGCATAAGTTGCAGTGGGAAGCTCAGTGTGCTACAATGCGGTCTAGCCGGCCGGGCCAACCACCGTCTGCCATATCTTGTGCATCCGCGGCCTCTTCATCCTCTGTGACTGGGGGGACAGCAGTCACACCTGTTTTGGGGCGCAGACCTGCCACCTCTTTACCCGCAACAGCCAGCGTGATTGGCAGGTCATCATTTTCTTTGGAGGTGGTAACACCAGCTGGTCTTGAGCGCTGTCCGACATCGATAGCACCACCTTTGGATCAAGGCAACCTAACATGTCCGCCTGCATCTTCCTCACAGACCGGCAGTTTGCCGGGGACACCCTTATCAACCCCGTCTAAGCACAATAGCCAGCCCTCGGTCCCTCAGATGTGGACAAGTAAAAGACCATTTCCTCCTAGCCATGAGAAAGCTAAGAGGTTGAATTTCACCATCTGCAAGCTCTTGGCTACAGAAATGCTGCCTTTCCGCCTGGTGGACACAGAGGATTTTCGAGACCTTATGTCCGTCGCAGTGCCCCAGTACCAGATGCCCAGTCGGCACTACTTCTCAAAGAAAGGTGTGCCTGCGCTCCACCAGCATGTCGCACACAACATCACCGCTTCTTTGAGAAACTCTGTGTGTGACAGGGTGCATTTCACCACAGACACTTGGACGAGTAGGCATGGACAGGGGCGTTACATGTCGCTGACTGGGCACTGGGTAACTATGGTGACAGCAGGACAAGGGGCTGCTGTCCAAGTCTTGCCGTCCCCACGAGTTGTGCGTCAATCCTCTTTATGTCATTTTTCCTCCACTGCTTCTGCCTCCTCAACCTCCTCTCGGTCTTCCACCTGCACCCAAAGCCTGTCTGGTCATGCCACAAGCTTTCTAACTGCGCAGAAGGGATCCTGCACACCTCCTTACTATGCTGGCAGTAGGGCTCAACGTCATCAGGCGGTTTTTACATTGAAATGTCTGGGAAATGTGAGTCACACAGCTGAGGAGTTGTGGTCAGCTCTGGAGAACCAATTTCATGAATGGTTGTCTCCACTGGACCTGAAACCAGGGAAGGCCGTGTGCGACAATGCTGCAAACCTGGGTGCGGCCCTTCGCCGGGGCAATGTCACACACGTGCCTTGTATGGCTCACGTGTTGAACCTGGTTGTCCAGCAATTTTTAGCCCACTATCCCAGACTAGATGGCCTTCTGCAGAGGGCACGGTCGCTGTGTGCTCACTTCCGCCGTTCGCATCCCGCAGCTCAGCGACTTACATCTCTACAGAAGTCGTTGGGCCTGCCACTTCACCGGCTAAAATGCGATGTGCCTACCCGGTGGAATTCAACTCTGCACATGTTGCAGCGACTGTGGCAGCACCGACAAGCCCTGGTGCAATACGTTCTGACGTATAGCCTGGGCCAACGAGATTCAGAGGTGGGGCAAATCACGCTGGAGGAGTGGTCTCAGATCAGGGACCTATGCACCCTTCTGCACAGTTTTGAAATGGCGACGAAGATGTTTAGTGCTGACGATGCCATTATCAGCATGACTATTCCGGTGATTTACATGCTGGAGCACATGTTAAACAGAATTCGGAGTCAGGTGGTGGCACAAGAGGAGGTGGAGGAAGTAGAGGAGGAGGAGTTGTATGCGGAAGGGCTAACATCTGCAAGGTCCAGACGGTCGGCAGCACCAGGGCGGCAGGCATGTGAGGGTGGGGGAGATGATTTTACCAGGGCGCATGGTAGCAGCCAAACTAGTGAGGAAGGTGCAGAAGCCCAGGAAGAAGTGGAGGACGAACTGATGGAAGACTCATCAGATGAGGGAGACCTTGATCACATTTCTGTTGTGCGAGGTTGGGAGGAGAGGACAGAGGAAGGAAGCATGATTGTTACCTCGCCACCAACACAACAGGGACTTGGTGCTCCTGGATGCGCAACACACATGAGTGCCTTCTTGCTGCACTACCTGCAACATGACCCTCGAATTGTGAGAATTAGAAATAATCCTGACTACTGGGTTGCCACACTGTTAGATCCCCGGTACAAAAGTAAATTTGCAGAAATTATTCCTGCCATAGAAAGGGATGCACGCATGCAGGAGTATCAGCAGAGACTGTTGCAGAATCTTACATGTGCTTTTCCACAAAATACCAGTGGTGCACGTAGTGAATCTCACAGTTCCAACTTGCCAACCGTGGTCTGTATGGAATTGTTCAATAAAGGGCCCAAAATTAAGATAACATAGATGGGAGAGGTCTCTATGAATAGGAATTCCTAAGTATTTGATACCCTGTGAGGGCCAGGCAAAGGGAAAGTTGGACTGGATGGAATCCTATATGGATTTAGGGAGGGAGACATCGAGGGCCTCAGACTTCGCTGCATTGATTTTAAAATTTTACCATGTAACAAAGTGATCTATTTCAGCCATAACAGCAGGGATGGATATATGTGATTGAGTGATATATACTAGGACATCATCAGCAAATAGAGAGCACTTGTACTCGGTGCCTCCCACCTCAATCCACCTAATATTGGGGTTATGG
The DNA here is from genome assembly GCF_046119375.1 of Phyllobates terribilis. Taxonomy (NCBI): domain Eukaryota; kingdom Metazoa; phylum Chordata; class Amphibia; order Anura; family Dendrobatidae; genus Phyllobates; species Phyllobates terribilis. The sequence goes on along the minus strand of NW_027362764.1, from coordinate 149,133,196 downwards.
CGAATTGATGAGAGCAGGTGCTCCGTCACTAGGATGTATAAGAGAGGGGACAGAGGACATCCCTGCCTTGTCCCATTGGTGATTGTGAAAGGTGATGAAAATGTTCTGACGCACCCCCTGGGCCTTGGGACACCCGGAGCCGGACCCTTTTTGGTGGATGCTGGTGGTTGTAGTCTTCGTGGCGGCGATCCGGTTCCGTGGCTCAGGGCGGTCAAACCAGTGGCGGAACTATTTATGTGGTTTTGATGTTTAAATGTCCGACTACGCCACCCGTGGATTGCGGTCAGAGTGAACCGCCGCTACAGGGCAGACCGCTAAGGCTGGTGTTGTGGGTGCAGCAGAGCGTAGCATAACTCCCCACGGGAGGAGTATAGCCTCAGGGCAGTGTATGCGGAGGATGGGGGTGATGGTGCAGGGCAGCAGCAGTAATGACACGGAGTCAGTGATGCAGTTCAGGGCCTTTACTCACAGTTCTTATTATCCAGACCACGTCTGCAGGTAACGGCTGCCCACGTCGTACTGTGCTCACCAGGTGAGGGGCTCAGACAACTCCCAGATAACTTTGGAGCGCTTCACAGGACCCCCTTTGTGTGTCCTTTGTCTGGCCTTTCTTACCAACACTTCTGTCCGGCTGCCTCGGGCCTCCTCTTGGTAAACTTGGCGCCAGTTTCCCTGACCCTATGTGGTGCCTTCCTAGCGGGTGGAGCAAGGGGCTGCGCCACATAAAATGTCAGAGCCTCCGGTTTCTAGCTGAGGGTCGTTTCCTGCCTCCACTAGTTCGGGGACCGGTCTCCCCCTTTGGCCTGACCCCTCCACGCAGGTGGATTCGGGCGTGCGGTGGCGACTCGCCCGTCCGCACCCCTGGGATCCCTTCATTCCTCGTTCCTGGAGCCTTCTCCGCTCCTCTTCCTTCCTTCTCCCTCTTGCAGGCCTGGGCCTCTGTTACTAGGCCCGCCTCCGGAGCAGAGCTCATGCAGAGCCCCTGCTCCCTGCCACTTCTGCTCAGACTTCTCTGCACTGAACTAAGATGGTGCCCACCTTTTATACTCCCTTCTCAATGCACCCAGGAACTGCTTCCTCCCTGCTCCTGCACTGCAGGGTTCCCCTTCCTCAGTGTTCCCTCCCCCCACTCCAGCCAGGGACAGGGACTGTCGTGCCCATCTCAGGGGCATATTGGTCGCCCTGCCCCACGGCAATGTGGTGTAATGCATGCAGGTGTCGGGTCCTGATCCACACTCCATCCTTATCTGAGAGTGAGATATCACACCTCTGGGTGAGGTGCAATACGTCTGTAGCAACCGAGCCCTCGGTGCTACAGTTCCATTTATCTTCAGCCTAGGTGACGTATTGTGATACAGGGCCGTGATTTTGGCTATAAAAGGGTCCCCTAGACCCCTACCCCAAGCTTTTTAAGAGAATCATATATGGCGTGCCAGGAGACTCTATGGAATGCTTTCTCAGCATCCAACGAGAGTATCTACTTACAAATTTTTAACTGCATCTAGCCCAGGAAATACTTTGTGCCTAGTAGCAGTGTCTGCTAGTCAGCGGATTATCCCGGCTGTTAAGCAAGCTACACCACCTGTAGTTTGGACACTTAATTTTTTCAAAGGAAATGCTTCGGGACCACGGGATACTTAGTGAAGAGCATCAGGAGGCACCCCAAGGCATAGGGGCTGGGACTGGCACTAGGATGCCTTGCGGTGGACAGCCGAGCTCGATCCTTATAAAAGCTTTTTAACTGCAGCAGCTTTAGTGGACGCTACTGGAGCTGGAATTACGCGGCTGCTGGCATGAGACTTGCCCTCCAATAGATCCTTGTAAATGGATTTAAAGTGTATTCATTCAAATTAGAGGGACAATTTAAATTAAAAAGCTTAGAGCTGCCTCCACCACAGGGGGGCTCTCTCGACCCACCAGCGGACAGGCACCAGTATTGGGAGAGGGGGGCTGGCCGTCAGGGTTCACCGCGGCTCTGGCACAAACCCGGCGACACGGAGGTGGCACGGGCAGGAGCGGACTGGCCGTCTCGGCTTCTCACTTTTTGGATTTTAGAAGGGCATGACATGCCTATATCTGTGTCTCCCCCTCCTTTTACTCCTCCACCTCTTTTCTTTTCGCATGACTATATGTACTTGTCACTTTTCCATGTGTTAGTTGTGTCTTCTGAGCAGTTTGTCAGCTTTTGGACACCTTTGAAGGTGTTTTCTATGTGTTTCTATGTGTTTTTGTTTGCCTGCCATTGGTTTTAACGGTGTTCGAAGGTGTTCGACGAACAGTTCGACGAACAGTTCGGCGAACACACGGGTGTTCGACGAACCGAACCGAACTCGAACACTACGGGGGTGGCTCAACACTAATTACGGGCCAATGAAAAATGTGAAGACCGAGAAACAAGGCTGACACACATGAGAACAGCAGCTGCTTCCTCAAGAGCCAATGAACTTTCTGAGCAGAGGGAAGCGAGGCTTGCAGACAAGAGAACAAGAGCTGCTTTCTCAAGGGCCAATGAACTTTCTGAGGAGAGGGAAGCGAGGCTTGCAGACATGAAAACAAGAGCTGCTTCCTCAAGAGCCAATGAACTTTCTGAGGACAGGGAAGCAAGGCTTGCAGACATGAAAACAAGAGTTGCTTCTTCAAGGGCCAATGAACTTTCTGAGGAGAGGGAAGCAAGGCTTGCAGACATGAAAACAAGAGCTGCTTCCTCAAAAGCCAATGAACTTCCTGAGGAGAGGGAAGCGAGGCTTGCAGACATGAAAACAAGAGCTGCTTCCTCAAGGGCCAAAGAAACTTTCTGAGGAGAGGGAAGCGAGGCTTGCAGATAAGAGAAGAAGAGCTGCTTCCTCAAGGGCCAATGAGTCATCTCAGCAGAGAGAAGGCCGACTTGCCACTCAGAGAATTACTATTTCTTCCACCAGGGCACAGGAAATGGTTGGGGATTTGAAACATGCTGCCTTTTGTTACCAGTCAGACATAAACTATCAGGATAATCCTAAAGTTCAGATAGGAAAAATGGATGTGGTCTGCATGTACTGCAGTGCCCTGAAATGGAAAGATGAACCGCTAGGTTTATGCTGTGCAAATGGCAAGATAAAACTTCCACCTCTCCTGTCACCACTAAATCCCCTAAAGTCTCTGATGACAGGTACCAGTACAATATCAAAGCATTTCTTGGACAACATTAGGAAGTACAACTCCTGCTTCCAAATGACATCATTTGGTGCAACAAAAGAAATGTTTACAATAGGATTTATGCCGACATTTAAAGTTCAAGAACAGGTTTACCACTCAATTGGCTCACTACTTCCATTACAAGGAGAAGAACCTCAATTTCTTCAGCTCTTGTTTATGGGAAATGCAGAAGCAGAGGCTCAGCGGAGATGCTCTTTAATTCCTAATACTCGCCTTGATATTGTCACTATTTTGCAGCAGTTCCTTCACTCCAACAATCTATATGTTCAACTTTTCAAGACTGCACTTGCATGCATGCCAAATGACGATTACAAGGTTGTCATTCGAGCTGACAAAACACCACAAGGTGAACATCAGCGACGTTTCAATGCTTCCACATTTTATGAGGTAGCCATCTTGATTGTAGGTAATGATTTTCAAAGCCGTGAAATTGTGCTTCAGAAAAGGAACAATAGTTTGCAACAAGTAGCAGAAACTCACAGGTCCTATGATGCTCTGCAATATCCAAACATCTTTTGGCAGGGACAGGATGGCTATCACTTTGGAATACCTCAGACAGATCCTACAACAGGCAACCCTTCAGGAAAAAAAGTGTCTGCCATGGACTTCTATGCACATAGGATCATGACAAGATTTGCAGAGGAAAATCACATCTTGAAATGCAAACACCTCTTCCACCAATTTATTGTTGACATGTATGCAAAGATTGACAGTGAACGTCTTTTATATATCCGACTAAATCACAGAAGCTCAGGGCAGAGGAATATAATCACCTTAGAGATGCTGCTGCAAATGATGCTGATCCAAAACAGTTGGGGAAAATGGTTATTCTTCCATCAACTGTCACTGGAAGCCCACAACATATGCATGAATACACACAGGATGCAATGACTTATGTGAGAAAGTATGGTCGTCCAGATCTTTTCATCACCTTTACTTGCAATCCTGCCTGGGAGGAAATTAGAGGGCACCTGTTGCCGGGCCAAAAAACAGTGAATCGCCATGACCTTATTGCTCGGGTTTTCAAACAGAAACTTTCAAAAATGACTAATCTCATCACAAAATCACATATTTATGGTGAGACGCAGTGCTGGATGTATTCAGTTGAATGGCAAAAAAGAGGCCTTCCTCACGTCCACATCTTGATTTGGCTGAAGCAAATTATACAGCCTACCGAAATTGACAATATCATCAGTGCCAAATTGCCAGACCCTCAGATTGACCCAATGCTGTTTCACACCATCACAAAAAACATGATCCATGGTCCATGTGGGAGTCTGAACAAAAATTCTCCCTGTATGTGACGCGCCCCTGGGCCTGTGTCGCGCTGCGTTGTGCACGCGGGAGCTTACCCGGAGCCGGATCTGTTGAGGGTTGTAGTCTCGTGGCGGTGACCCGGTCCGTGCCCAGGGAGTCAAACTGAGCGGCGATGTATCAGCGGTAGATGTTGGACGACTACGCCACCTGTTGAGTACAGCTAAGGAGCTGCTGCTGCAGGGCAGACCGCTGAGGCCGGTGGTAGGATTGTGCAGCGTGATAGTATAACCCCCAACGGGAGGGGTATGGCCTCAGGGCAGCCGACGTGGATGATGGGGGTAGCAGGAACCACTCGGAGACGGTACGGTGTAGTTCAGGGTCTTTACTGGTGACAAAGATAGACCCTCCCGGAGTACTGGCTAGCGATTGGGGCCTGGTCAGTCCTTGAGCAGATGGGATCTCCCCTGGCCAGGCGGAGCTGTAGGCCTCCCAAACTAACTGTACTCTTCTGGCTACCTTGCTAGAGGCGGGTATAAGTAGCCCACGTCCCTCAGTGTACCGTGTGGTGCTCACCCGTATGGCCGGTGACTCGGGGCCTTCGGGTTTCTTGGCCAGAGGACCTGGAATCCCCTACCTGACGGATTCTGCTGCTGGGTAGGAGTTAGTCCCCACAGCCTCGGACTCCGGGTCCGGTAAGAAATCTTCTCAGTCAGGGCGAGCTCTGCAGCTGCCAGCCCCTGACTCCTTGTAACACTGCTCCCACAGAGCTCCTGATGTTCTGTTCCTATATTTGCTTCTTTTCTCTGTCTCTACTTCTTCTCTACTCACTAACCCTGCCTCAGCCCTAGGTTTATATAGGGGAAGTTCTTCCCCTCCCAGGACTGGGCAGGAGGTGTGGCATGCATAGGATTCCTGACCAAGAGACCTCCCACCTGCTCTCAGACATAATATCTCTATCACTGTGGCAACCAGACCCCTGGGGTGTCACATTCCCCCCTAGTGAAATTTAGTACTCCGGGACTAAACATATTTTAGAAAAACATAACAAGATATAACAATAACAATACAATAAAGAAACACATAAAGGTGGTCACGGCATGTCCGTAACCGGGTGCAGTCTTTGAAGAAAGCAAGGTGTCCATTTCACCAAAACAGGGAGACGTAACCAGGTAGGGGTCTGTCCTGCCCCGAGTCTTTAACAGTCTTTAGTCCGTCCTGGGTTACGCTCCAACTATGTACACAGGATTCCCGGTAAATCCACCAAAGACTCCTATAAACAACTAGAAACACATAATTATACACAAGCAACAAGAAAAACAGGTAACCACAAATAAAACAATTTATACACTTCAAATCCTCCAACGTGCGGGTAACTGGCCTCTAGTGGCCCTAGTGGACCTACGGAGCTGACTGTCTGGCCCTGAACTACAGGGTGTAGGAGCTGTCAAAGGTAAATTGGGCAGCTGTCTACGGGCCCTTTGGCTCACTAGGGATATGGCAGGCTCACTGCAAGCAGAGGGTTGATCCTCCTGATCTGCTGGTGTGGGGTCTTCTGCCTCCTGGACCGGCTGTTCTTCCAGCTCTACCTGTTGCTCCGTAGGTGCTTGGGATGCTGGTTGGAGGAAGGCGAGTACGGGTACCACAACTGCACCATTGACTTGAGTCCAAGACCGAGGGAAGTCTCCGAGCACAGTACTAACCATATCTTCCCTTTCCTCTACGGGTCGATGGTCTTCTTGTTCCTCTTCAGGGTTCCGTAGCTGTTCAGGACACTTCTTCAGGTGATCCCGGGATACAATGGCTGTGGTCTCCCCTCCGTCTTTACTTATGGTACAGACCTTCGGGTTCTCGTGGCTTGAGGGCAGTACGGTGTACGGGTCCTTCTCCCACTGGTCGTCCAACTTGTGGAGCCGTCTTTTCCTCTTCAAGACCTGCTCTCCGGGCACCAGGGGAACAGCGGGAGCATACTGGTTGTAAGTTTTCTCTTGTCTCTCCCTAGCCTGACAGAGACTTCGCTCCACGCTCTCCTGTACTTTCCGGTACTGCTGCTGCCTCTCTGTGTCCCAGTCTGCTTCTGGTGAAGTGTCCTCGGGTGTCAGGACTCCCATTTCCAGGTCAACAGGTAACTTACCAGGTCTCGCCCTCATTAGGTAAGCCGGGGTACAGTTGGTGGAACCTACCGGGATGTGGTTGTATAGGTCCACCAGATCGGGCAGCTTCTCAGGCCACAGACTGCGTTCTTCCAGGGGCAACGTTTTCAGAAGATCCATTACCACCTGGTTCATTTTCTCACAAAGTCCATTAGTTTGCGGATGATAGGGTGTCGTCCTTCTCTTCCGGCAGCCATACAGATTGCAGAATTCCTGGAAGACCTCCGCTTCAAAGGCAGGTCCCTGGTCCGTCAGCACTTGGTCCGGGTACCCGTGTGGACGGCAGAAGTGCTGCTGGAAGGCTCTAGCTGCTGTTTGAGCCATTAAGTCCTTGACGGGGACGACAACCAAGAACCGGGAGTAATGATCCACGATGGTTAACGCGTAGACGTAGCCACTTCTGCTTGGGGTCAGTTTTACATGATCCAAGGCTATCAGTTCCAACGGCTGCCGGGTGACGATGGACTGCAGGGGAGTCTTCTGGCTGGCATGGTCCTTCCTCCTCAGGTTGCACGGGCCACAGTCTCTGCACCACCTCTCGATGGTTCCCCTCATGCCTACCCAATGGAACCGCCCGCGCAGCAGGAACTCCAGCTTCTTCCATCCGAAATGCCCAGCTCCATCGTGGTATGCCTCCATCACCATGGCTGCGTCTCGTCGTGGCACCACTACTTGCCAGATTAGTTCATGCGTCCGGGAGTTAACCATCCTGCGGCACAACTTCCCCTTGTAAAGGAACAGTCTACTCTTTTCTGCCCACAGTTGCTTGGCTTCCTCCGGAGCGTCTGGGTCAAGGCGAGCCTCTGGCCGAGTCAGCATCTCCTTCACCAGCCGGACGGCAGGGTCACTGTCTTGCGTTTCCGCCCAGTTGTAGTGAGGTAAGGGGTTAAGCGTAGCGCCTTGCTTACTCCTTACCCGATGGGAATACTGGATAGTCCCATGACGGTGAAACGCGGGGAGTTCGACTTCTTCCAGTCCCTCTGGATCTTCTCCTACGTCCGGTAGGTTTGGCATCCTGGACAGGGCGTCCGCGTTGGTATTGGAGCGTCCTGCCCAGTATTTGATGGTGAACTCGTAGTTGGACAGGCGGGCCATCCATCTCTGCTCTAGGGCACCGAGTCTTGCCGTGTCCAGGTGTGTCAACGGGTTGTTATCCGTGTACACGACGAACCGGGAAGAAGCGAGGTAGTGCTTAAAGCGTTCGGTGACTGCCCACACCACTGCCAGGAACTCTAGCTTAAATGAGCTGTAATTCTCAGGGTTTCTTTCGGTGGGTCGCAGTTTTCGGCTGGCGTAAGCGATTACTCGCTCTTTCCCCTGCTGGATCTGGGACAGCACGGCTCCTAGCCCGATGTTACTTGCGTCGGTGTAGAGGATAAAGGGCTGGCTGTAATCCGGGTACGCCAGGATTTCATCCCCCGTGAGGGCCATCTTCAGCTGGCGGAAGGACTCTTCTTCCAACTTCTCCCATCTGAAGGGCGGCTTCTGGTTCTTGGCCTTCCGGGACTGGCCTATCAGGAGGTCCTGCATAGGAGCTGCCTTTTTGGTGAAACCGGGGATGAACCTGCGGTAGTAGCCTACCAACCCGAGGAACTGCCGCACTTCCTTTACACTGGAGGGACTTGGCCATTCCTTAATTGCGGTGATCTTATCAGGGTCGGGAGCCACTCCGTCAGCGCTCACCACGTGTCCCAGGTACTGCACCTTTGGTTTCAGGAGGTGACACTTGGAGGGTTTCACCTTTAGGCCGTAGCTTGCCAGAGCTTCGAACACTTCCGCCAGGTGTTTCAGGTGGTCCTCATAAGTCTTAGAATATACGATGACATCGTCCAGGTACAACAGGACCGTCTCGAAGTTTCTGTGGCCCAGACAGCACTCCATTAATCGTTGGAAGGTTCCTGGTGCGTTGCAGAGTCCGAACGGCATACAGGTAAACTCGCTAAGTCCCATCGGGGTGGTGAATGCGGTCTTCTCCCGGTCCGCCTCTGCTACAGGAACCTGCCAGTACCCACTAGTGAGATCCAAGGTAGAGAAGAAGTTAGCAGATCTTAAAGCAGCCAAAGACTCCTCTATCCTTGGTAAGGGGTACGCATCCTTGTGTGTGATACGGTTGATTTTCCGGTAATCTACACACATCCTCATGGTGTTGTCTTTCTTTTTGACTAAGATTAGTGGAGCTGCCCAGGGGCTACAGCTATCCCTGATCACCCCAGCCTCCTTCATGTCTCTAAGCATCCCCTTGGCGTGTTGGTAGTGTGCAGGGGGTACGGGTCGATACCTCTCTTTTATGGGAGGATGGTCTACCGTGGGGATGTGGTGTTCTACCCCCTTGACTCGCCCGAAGTCTAACGGGTGTTTACTAAACACTCTCTCGTACTCTTGAACCACCCGATAGACTCCCTGTTTCTGGTGTGAGGGAGTGGAGTCAGTACCCAAATGTAGTTGCTGACACCAGTCCTCCATTGTTTTCTTAGAGCCGTTACCTTCCTCCGGGTGAGATGGAGGCAAGGGTTCCACAGATTGTATAGCATTTTGGTTAATGGTATATAATTTGGCTAGCGTGGCATACCGGGGCAGGTACACTTCCCTCTTCCCGATATTGATTATGCGAACGGGCACCCTCCCATGGCGTACATTAACCACCCCCCGTGCTGTCAAGATGGTGGGCCTACTGTCTGAGTAAACTGGTTCTACCATTGCCTGGTAATCTCTACCTCTCAGACCAATAGCTGCCCGGCACCAAATCATCATTTCACTTTTTGGGGGCATGGCAATAGGGAAAGGGTCACACATTCTCACGCTACCAATTTCACCGCCGGAGAGTTCCACCTGTTGCCGTCGCATCAGTGCCCGGATCTCTTTTTGGAGCACTCGCTGCTCGCCGGAGCTGGCGTTCTTGGCAACCTGCTGTAAAAGGAAAATCACCTCTGCAAGACAATTTTCAATTACATTAGTTCCTAGAGTTATCTTTGGGTGACTCTCGTGTTTGTCAATGTCTACAATGATCAGTCCCTGTGCTGCCAGTTCGACTCTACCGATTTTAATGGTCACCTCTTTAAATCCAATCTGTGGCACGGGCTGACCATTGCTGGCGATGATACTCAAGTCATCGTCAGGGTAGCGGGTAATATCCGAGTCATTCCAGTACTGCTTGAAGAGCACGTACGGGATGGTGGTGACCTGTGACCCGGTGTCCAGTAGGGCACTCATAGCAATGCCATCCAGTACCACAGGCAAGACTGGACGTCCTCCCACATATTTGTCGCGCCAGTTCGATGGGCCTGATGATCTTTTTCCTAGGGGTTGGTCCTCTACCCTAGGTTGTGCCAGTTTAAAGGACAGTACCTTGCCATATGTCCGGGTTGATTGCAGCGGCGGCAGATGGGTCGTCCGTCCTCGTTGTATCGGTCGCTGGGTCTCCCTCTGGCCGGTGGGGTCCTCCTTGGTCGACGCCACGGGATGTCCTCCGGTCCGGATGCCAGCTGGATCTTCCCTGGAGTGGAAACCTGTAAAGACTGCACAGTTCGGGTTAGCGCAGCAACGCTTTTAGCTAGCTCTTGGACCTGATGGTGCAGGTCTGGAGCCGGGTCATTGTTCAAAGCCTGCGCATCAGCTCCCACAGGCCCTGCCGACAAGGGTGCCGCCTCCTGGTGGTAAGTGGTAGTGGGGCGTCTGTGGGTCACAACGCCACCTGGTGCCGGTTCTCGGAGCACCCGGATGGCTCTGTCCTTGAACTGTGCAAATTCCAGATGAGGGTCCTGTAAGGCCATTGCCCGCAACTGGGTTCGGTGGGCATTGCAATATAAACCCTCTATAAATTGTTCAGTCAACAGCCTGTCCTCGTCTCCCACGCAGTCAGGGTCGGTCTGCTTAATGGCTCTCAGGGCCTCTTGTAGGTTCAGGGCATAGTCCCTTATACTCTCATGTGCCCGCTGTTTGCACCCGTAGAATCTAAGCTTGATCTCGGCTGAGGTGCGGGTATCAAAGGTGTCCCTCAGCCGGGTTAGTATCCCTGCGACAGTCCTCCCCCCAGGTGGCCAGGACTTTACCTCCCTTCGGGCTGCCCCAGTTAATTGGGCCACCAGGATGCTCACTTTTTGCTCTTCTGTGAGGGGGTACACCTGGAAGAGGCTATCCAGCTTTTCTCTAAAGTCATGCAGGGTATGTGACTCCCCTGAGTACTGGGGTAGCCAGGCCGCTCCCGAGATATAGGGCATGGTGAAAGGCATGACTGCAGCAGCGGTGGCGCTGGCGGGGGTTAAGGCAGTGAAGCTCTCCTCCGTATCCGACATCTTCCTCCCCCGTAGTGGACCGTGGCCTACCTTGCGATGATCCTCTTCCGTAGGCTGCGGCTCCGCAGTGGATCGTCAGGGTTGAGGACCTTCCGTCGCGCTCCTGTGACGTCGGCGTCTGCTGGGCTCCTTCCAGGACCTTACACAACGTCCGGACGTGAGGCGGGGCTTCAGTTCTCGCTTTCGGAGTCCACGCCCCTCTTCTTCCCGCGTGGCGTCTTCAAGATGGCGTCCAACGGCGGGAAAACTCCACGGATGGCGGGAAGAAGGCAGAAGATGGCGCCGGATGGCGGGAAAACTTCGCGGATGGCGGGAAGAAGGTAGAAGATGGCGCCGGATGGCGGGAAACCTCCACGGATGGCGGGAATCTTCACCACTGGTAAGTTTGAACAGTCTTTTTCAGGCACGCAGTACCCGGTGGTTGCGGGCACGAAATCCTGCCGACTACGCCAAAAGTTGACGCGCCCCTGGGCCTGTGTCGCGCTGCGTTGCGCACGCGGGAGCTTACCCGGAGCCGGATCTGTTGAGTGTTGTAGTCTCGTGGCGGTGACCCGGTCCGTGCCCAGGGAGTCAAACTGAGCGGCGATGTATCAGCGGTAGATGTTGGACGACTACGCCACCCGTTGAGTACAGCTAAGGAGCTGCTGCTGCAGGGCAGACCGCTGAGGCCGGTGGTAGGATTGTGCAGCGTGATAGTATAACCCCCAATGGGAGGGGTATGGCCTCAGGGCAGCCGACGTGGATGATGGGGGTAGCAGGAACCACTCGGAGACGGTACGGTGTAGTTCAGGGTCTTTACTGGTGACAAAGATAGACCCTCCCGGAGTACTGACTAGCGATTGGGGCCTGGTCAGTCCTTGAGCAGATGGGATCTCCCCTGGCCAGGCGGAGCTGTAGGCCTCCCAAACTAACTGTACTCTTCTGGCTACCTTGCTAGAGGCGGGTATAAGTAGCCCATGTCCCTCAGTGTACCGTGTGGTGCTCACCCGTATGGCCGGTGACTCGGGGCCTTCGGGTTTCTTGGCCAGAGGACCTGGAATCCCCAGCCTGACGGATTCTGCTGCTGGGTAGGAGTTAGTCCCCACAGCCTCGGACTCCGGGTCCGGTAAGAAAACTTCTCAGTCAGGGCGAGCTCTGCAGCTGCCAGCCCCTGACTCCTTGTAACACTGCTCCCACAGAGCTCCTGATGTTCTGTTCCTATATTTGCTTCTTTTCTCTGTCTCTACTTCTTCTCTACTCACTAACCCTGCCTCAGCCCTAGGTTTATATAGGGGAAGTTCTTCCCCTCCCAGGACTGGGCAGGAGGTGTGGCATGCATAGGATTCCTGACCAAGAGACCTCCCACCTGCTCTCAGACATAATATCTCTATCACTGTGGCAACCAGACCCCTGGGGTGTCACATATGATTGATGACAGGTGTTCAAAGCATTACCCACGATCCCTGGTCCAAGAAACCCAAACAAGACAAGATGGATATCCAGTCTACCGAAGAAGAAAGCCAGGAGATGGTGGCTTCATAGCAAAGCTCAAAATGTGTGTTGGATCATCACTCCAAGAGATAGAAATTGACAACAGGTGGGTAGTGCCTTACAACCCTTAGCTCTCAAAAATCTTCCAGGCCCACATAAATGTCGAATCTTGCCACTATGTGAAATCAATCAAGTATATCTGCAAAAATGTCCACAAAGGAAATGATCAAGCAGTTTTTGAACTACAGAAAAATGGACCTATTATTGATGAAGTGGAGACATTCCAGATGGGCATGTACATAAGCAGCAATGAAGCTGTTTAGAGAATACTAGGATTCTCCATTCATGAGCGCTACCCACCACTTGTGCATCTGAGTGTGCACTTGGATAATGGACAGAGAATTTACTTTAACCCAGCAAACTTTCAGCAGCAGCTCCTAACACCACCTAAGACAACCCTCTTGGCATTTTTTGAGCTGTGTCAACAAGACCCTTTTGCAAAAACAATTCTCCACTGTGATTTACCAAAGTACTACACTTGGAATGCCTCCAGAAAAGCACTGGAACGGAGGAAACGGGGGCTTGATATTGAAGGCTATCCAGGGGTGAAAGCAACTGATACTCTTGGTCACGTCTACACTGTTCATCCATCAAATGCAGAGTGCTTCTACCTGTGCATGTTACTTCATGTTGGCTAAGGCCCTACATCATTTTCTGACCTGAAGACCGTCGGAGGCCATGTGTGTGAAACATTCAGGGAAGCTTGCCAAAGAAAAGGACTTTTGGAAAATGATGGACACTGGGACATGACCCTCAGTGAAGCAGCAGCCTCACAAACCCCAAAGCAACTAAGACACCTCTTTGCTATTATTCTAACAACCTGTAGCATTTCAAATCCTCTTGAGATTTGGACAAAGTACATCTGTTCATCTGTTTCTACACCCTCCATGCACACGATAACTGCACTCGGTAATTGAGTATTGCACTTCAACATACAGGCTGATGACCGGATCATACAGCTTTATATGACAATCCTGACTTATTATAATTGCCTGACCTGAAGTAACAAGCACTTTCCACCTATTGTGTCTCCCCATTTCCTTGTAGAATGTAAGCTTGCGAGCAGGGACCTCACTCCTGATGTAACTGTTAAACTGTCTCACCTTGCATTGAATTTATTGTTTGTACATGTCCCCGCTTAATTGTAAAGTGCTGCGGATTATGTTGGCCCTATATAAATAAAAATTATTATTATTTATTATTATTATTATTGTCTCAAACAAGAGAAACGGATCCCAGTAAACTGACACTCAGCTCAAACTCTGGTCATAGCTTGAGCCTAGTGTCATTAGCATAAATGATCCAATTCTCTCACATGAGAGAATCAACACTTGTGTGACCCGGCCTAACGTGTAGTTGGGGAGCTAAGAGTGGGAGATGGTTTGAAGGGGTTAGGTGGAAGTTGGAGTGGGGGAGGTATCAGAAGAGGAGTGAAATTTTAATTTAATTGTTATTTTAATATGGTGAAAGTTATCTAATTTAATGTTAGAGGGGTTTAAGATAAGTTGAAATGGTATGCTGTCTTTGATTGGATGAGAAGAGATCTGACGTCTCTGATATGTCTTCAAAAGACACATTCAGATAGTGATTCAAAAGTAGCTAAAAGTGGGTTGTCAAGTACATGTATATCATGCTGTACATAATATCTACTCACGAGGGTCTTTATCCTTGTTCAAAGGGGTGTAAATTTAAGTATGTATTACACAGGGCAGAAGTAAGATATATATATATATATATATATATATATATATATATGTATATATATATATATATATATATATATATATATATATACTTTTGAAATGTAAAATTAACAACATAAGGTTAGAAATTGCAAACACCTGTATTCCTCTCCCATATAAATCTAAGCTTCACTATGAAGAAAGTGAAAACTTGCAATATCCGATTTTGATTGTAGGAGATTTTAATACTGTAATTGACTTTACCCATAATAGAAAATCTTGTAGACGTGCGGCAAAGTCTTGAGGTAAAACATCTTTTCCAATCCTCTGGAAGAATTTTTTAGGGAAGAGGCTTATAAATCCCAAGGATTATCAGGATTCATGTTACTCTAAGACTTAGCAATCCTGATTCCATATTGATATGGTTTTTGGCAAAGGAGAAATTTTGTATAAACTCCTTTAAGGGGGTTGGTACTCGCTCAGCCGCTTTTACAGTGATCTCCCTGGGCAACCCAGGCTTGCACCGACTTTGGAAGGGAGTGGATGAACCTGTCATTGACGACCCTTTCCACTATCTGTGCTGGGGAGGAAGATTCAGGTTACAACCACTTTGAACCAGGTGTAGGAGGTCGAACATTTGGGACCTGGGAGGTTTGTCACAGCAATAGGCCCAGTGGTGCACCCGTTGCACCCTAACAGTCAGAGTCAGTCCCGTCCCAAGCGCGCCAAAATTTCTGTTTTTAATTTGGCGTAATCCTTTGCGTCCTGCAGGGCCAAACAAGTCATAATGGGCTTTCTGCGGCTGGCCAGTTAAATATGGCACCAGAACCTCCGACCACTGCTCCGGAGGCAATCTCTCCCGCTCCGCCACCCTCCCAAAGAACGTCAGAAACACCTCGATGTCATCACTTGGAGTCATCTTTTGCAATGCTCTTCTTACCGTCTTCCTGATGTGTGAATCATTACCTGGTATTGGGGGAGGGACGGCCTCTCTGCTGCGAACTTTCCCTACTAGAAGTTCCATCTGCCGTTGTTGCTGCTGAATCTGCTGCATCAGGAGTTTATTAGTCTCTTGCTGCATCTGTTGCTGCTCCCGGTGCTGCTGTTGCAGGCTCTGCTGGCTCTGCAAGTGCTGCTGGTGCTGCTGTTGTTGGCTTTGCAGCAGGTGTTTGAGTGGCTCCTTCATGGTGCCGGACATCTCTGGCTAGCTGGCAGCCTTTACCCAGAACATCCACTGATCTCTGTGGCAGGTACACGTTTTCCTGGAATCTTGCCCACATTCTCCCCAAATTGTAAGTGGGTTGGTATTCACTCAGCCACTTTTAAGATAGTCACAGGAGTCAGTTTCTTTAAAAATGTCCAAGGTGGGTTTGATCGGACTTCATAAACTGAACTCTCCAGGTAAATGAAACATAGCCTTGTCCAGCACAAAGTAACAAAACTAGAAAACAGTCCATACAATACTGCGTGTTTGCCCGCTACCAGTCAGTGTCTTGTAGCACAGACACGCTGGAGGTCTCCACACCTTCAGCCACAGACACTGAATGAGACACTCGGTCTCCATTTTATACACAGACCCTGAGGTGGGGATATGTGAGCAGCCAATCCCGCCCAACTATTATGACTGCTCATAATAATCGGCCCTGACACGCCCTATTAAACCTCTCAGCACTAAACATGCTGGAGCATGCATTCCCGGTTTTACATCACCAAAGCTACCAACCTGGGTGATACATATCTCCCGTCAAGGACCTGTCCAGTGGCCATCTTACATACCCCTCCTCTGCCCAAAACCGGGGGAACTTGGCACCTTCCACTAATAAACAGTGGACCCTCGACAATTCGTCAGCATTTGCATGCAGTTTCACAGATCTATGCTCTACATGGAAGTTAAAATCCTAAAGGGCAAGGAACCACCTAGTCACTCGAGCATTGTTCCCTTTTTTATCGCTCATCCACCTTAGTGGGGCATGGTCTGACACGAGCCTGAACTTCCTGCCTAAGAGGTAGTACCTTAGGATGTCCAAGGCCCACTAAATGGCCAAACATTCCTTCTTCACTATGTAGTAATTTTTCTCACAGGATGTCAGCTTCTGGCTTAAATATATTATGGGGTGCTCGTCCCCGTTCACCTCTTGTGATAGGACAGCACCTAGTCCGATATCTGACGCGCTCGTCTGGACCACAAACTCCTTTGAGAAATCCGGAGCCACCAGCACTGGCTGTTTACACAAAGCCTGCTTTAGTTCCTGGAAAGCACTCTCCACTTCTGGAGACCACTTAGCCATGGCCGACTTTGTACCTTTAAGGAGGTCTGTCAAAGTGACGGCTATCATGGCGAAGTTGGTAATGAACCGGCGGTAGTAGCCCATGATGCCCAGGAATGCTCTGACCTGCCTTTTTGAGAGAAGTTGTGGCCAACCCTGGATCACGTCAATTTCATTTATTTGAGGCTTGATCATGCCTCTGCCCATGACATAGCCCAAATACTTGGCTTCCTCCATGTCCATGGCACTTTTCTTCGGGTTGATGGAAAACCATACCTTCTGCAGAGCGAATATTGCCTGGACTTTGCTCAGATGGCTTCCCCAATCCTGGCTGTAGATCACGATATCATCCAGGTAGGCCGCTGCATACTCCTTGTGGGGAACTAGGATCCGGTCCATGGCTCTCTGAAAGGTATTTGGAGTTCCCTGCAACCCAGACGGCATCTTGGTATACTGGAAACACCCATCTAGAGTTGCAAAGGCTGTCTTCTCCTTGGCATCTTGGGCCATCAGAATTTGCCAATGCCCTTTTGTGAGGTCAAGGGTGGTAATGGCTGGCCCAAGCCTTTCAATTAGTTCATCTACCCTGGGCATTGGGTACAAATCAAACTTAGAGACCTCATTCAGTTTCCTATAGTCGTTGCAAAAGTGCCATTCTCCATCTGGCTTCGGCACTGAGACTATGGGACTGGCCAAGCCACTCTTGGATTCTTCAATGACTCCCAGACTTAGCATCCGCTTCACTTCTGTCGAGATTACCTCTCAGGTTTACCCGGACATGAGGCTCCGTAAGCACTACATGCTGTATGATCTGGATACAATGTGGCAGTTCGGTGAACAGGTCCCTGTTCCGCTGCAGTACTGTAAGGCATCAGGCTGTTGCTGGATTAGAAATGGGTCCAGAACCTTCTGTGGTCTCCCATTCTGGTCCAGCTGGGGCTGATGCTGCTCAACATCGTCATCAGCCTCAACGCCTACCTGGTCCACAAAATGCACAGATTGTCTCTCGGGTATTTGTCCTAGCAATGTTAAGCATAGGTTGCGGAGGGAGACAGGGCTCTTGGAGTCTAAGTCCAGGATTTGCCACACTGAGCATGCCCGTGACCTGGCGGACCGTGATTGGTGGTTTGGCAACCACCTGACCCTGTGACCTGGCACCGCCTGATTGGTCCACGGGTGGCGTCACCACTGGTGCGACAGTGGGCAGGGCTTAGTCTTTAAAAGACCCGCCCACAAACATGGCGGTGCGCTCTGATCATTGAGCAAGTGATGCTGTTGTGTGGACGACTGTGTTCCACTTAGTTTCCATAGGCAGGTGTAGTGGAAATAGACAGGCTAGTGGAAATAGGCAGGTAGCTTCGTCTAGCAGTCTGGCTCTGCCAAAGGGGTCCCCTAACACCCCGAGCAGCCTGCAGACGTCCTATCCACGGCTATCGCCTGTCAGCCACGTGGAGTAGTACCCTTCAGTCTGGTAGCACGCCGGCTGGAGGCACGTGTACCCACCGGTGTAGTCACACACGCATCCTAGCGCCGCCAGGGTAGTCCCTGTGCTGCAACAGGACTACAGATAGTTTTTCACCGCATATCTCTCGTGCTGCTAACGGAGATAGTGCGAATTGCTATACCCGTTCCAGTTTGCAGTAACACGGAAGGGTTTATCATTTAAGTTGGTTGCTTTCCTTTTCACCCGGAAAGTGTTGGGCAGCAGTCCACCAGGCTGCATCGCGGACCCCGGGGTCGGTTGCGTTCCATTATAATAAAGTTGTTTACAACCGCCCTCCTAACAGTAACTCTCGGCACTGATTCTTTTGGGCACGTGACAGCAACACAGGCACCTTAACCTCTTCCACATTGACTTCAGACTTCGCCACCAAACACGGAGCTTCCACGGGCTCCCTATCTCGCCATGGCTTGATCAGGTTGACGTGGTACACCTGGTTGGGCTTTCTCCTCCCTGGTTGGTAAATGTTATAATTGATATCGCCAACCTTTTCCACTACTTCATAGGGGCCCTGCCACTTAGTCAGGAATTTGCTCTCCATTGTAAGTACCAGCATTAGTACCCGATCTCCAGGGTTGAAGCATCTCACCCTCGATGACCTATTGTACACCCTCGACTGTGCCTCTTGTGCTTTGAGGAGGTGTTCTTTCACAATGGGCATTACTTCGGCAATCCTCTCTTGAATCTGTGCCACATGTTCGACTATAGTCCTGTAGGGTGTAGACTCAGCCTCCCAGGTCTACTTTGCTACCTCCAGGGGTCCACGTAGGTGTCGGCCATACAACAGCTTGAAAGAGGAGAATCCAGTAGACGCCTGTGGGACTTTTCTGATGGAGGACAGAAGGTAAGGCAGTAGGCAGTCCCAGTCCCGTTCGTCTTTCTCTACGACCTGCTTCAACATGGCCTTCAAGATTTTATTAAACCACTCCACCAAGCCATCTGACTGTGGGTGGTATATTGAGGCACTAAAGGGCTACGGAAGTGAGCCACCAGGGAGGTCAGCTGACAGGTGGGACATGACCTACAATAACTTATGATCTCTCTGTGACACCCGGGCCAGTAGAACCTCTGGAGGATCTTTTCCTAGTTTTTTTCTACCGCCAGATGACCACCCAAGACATGTGCATGGGCCATATCTAACACCTTGCATCAGTACGGCCCTGTCACTTATAACTGTTCGATAACCTCCCCTCTGAGCTTGGTGACCCGATATAGTAACTCCCCATTTACGGCAAAGTGCGGATATCGGGTGTCAGTCCCCGGCTCTTGAGCAACACCATTAAGAACAGTTACATTATTAAAAGCACCTTTTAGAGTTAAGTCCCTGAGCTGGGCAGTTCCAAAGTTTCCCCCGGACACCTCAAACTCAGGGATGTTGGCCTTTGGGGATGCTGCCTCATCCTCATCCCCAACCAACACGCAAAAGCAAAACTCGTCGGCTGCGACCTGCGATGAGGTTTCTTCAGGGGTGACTTGGTTGTTGCCCGGACAACCTGACTTCCTCCCACTCTCCCACAAGTCCCAAAACAAGGCAAAGTCCCTTCATATTATTACAGGGTGCAACTGGTCCTTGACTATGCCGACCTCATGGGACTCGGCACCACAGTTTGTGTCTATGACCACTCGGGCCACAGGGCAGTCCTTAGCGTCCCCATGGATACAACGGACGCCAACCTTTTTCTCCGGAACCAGCCGATGAGGAATTGTGGCCCTCGCTAGGGTTACTAAACTCCCCGAGTCTAACAGAGCAGTCACTTGCATACCATTCACTGACACAAGGCATGCCTGCGGTCCCTCGCCTGGTTGAGGGACAGCACTGTAGGCAGGATATGCAAAATATTAGCAACACCATCCTGCGCTGCAGTCCATTGGCTCAGTTGTCATGGGGCACTGGACGGCTATGTGACCTGGGGTGTGACATCTCCAACATACTATGCTAAGGGGCGAGACCTTTGGCAGCAACTCAGACACCTCTTAGGCTCTAGGGCACCCCCCAGATGTGGCTCTAGTTCCCCTCTTTTGGGTGTCCACCCCCTTTTGAGAACCCCAGTATGGAGACGCAGCGACCCCGAGCTTTCCCAAGGAACGTTCCACCCCCTGGTACTTTTCCACCAACCCCACCAAATCATCAGCATTACGGGGAACTCCCTTGGTAACCCAGGCTTGCACCGACCTCGGAATGGAGTGGATGAACCTGTCCATGACAACCCTTTCCACCATCTGTGCTGGGGAGGAAGATTCAGTTTGCAACCACTTTTGAACCAGGTGTAGGAGGTCGAACATTTGGGACCGGGGAGGTTTGTCACTGCACTAGGCCCAGTGGTGCACCTGTTGCGCCCTGACAGTCAGAGACACTCCCAAGCGCGCCAAAATTTCTGTTTTTAATTTGGCATACTCCTTTGTGTCCTGCAGGGCCAAGTCATAATGGGTGTAAACATGAAAAAACCTCTAAAACTATAATTTTTATTCTGATTCACCAAAAAACCCTTGTGATGTGCGAGTAAGAAAGTTCATAATTATATCATATATAATTATACCTCCATATATAATATATCCATATTATATATGGAAGTTGGCACCCTAGTATACGAGTTTGGCGCCCCCATTCAACGGTGGCTGTCCCTCACTTTCCCTGTTAGGCCCTGATAATGTGAGTTATAAACAGGTAATGAGTGACTGCCTACTCTAATACATTTTTCCATATTGTGCTAATAGATAAATAAAGAGAATGCAGCATGATGGCAGACTTATCTCATATTCTGGAAATCAACCCAATGCGTTTCCCCTTCCTGTAAGTTCATCAGGAGGCCAAATATACAGGACTCCAGAAAGTCATAAGTAGAGATGTAGCTCAATGGAGAATGTGGCAGGCTGCCAACCTCCATGACAGGCAGTACTATATCAGTTGAGGCTTTTTAAGATAGGGCAGATTTAAGTCTATATTGTATATGAATTCTTATCATGTTTAAGACTTTACTGGCCCATGTGTGGTTATTTCTATTTTTGACTCAATTTTAAATAGTCCCTAAGGTATACTGGATGGATCTTGGTATAATTATGAACTTTCTTACTCGCACATCACAAGGGTTTTTTGGTGTTTTTTAAAAAGAATCAGAATAAAAATTATAGTTTTAGAGTTTTTTTCATGTTTACACACATTCTAGTTACCTCTATCTCAATAGAGTCTTGTTATGTCCAAGTCATAATGGGCTTTCTGCGGCTGGCCCGTTAAATATGGCGCCAGCACCTCCGACCACTGCTCCGAAGGCAATCTCTCCCGCTCCACCACCCTCTCAAAGAACGTCAGGAACGCCTCGATGTCATCATCCGGAGTCATCTTTTGCAATGCTCTTCTTACCGTCTTCCTGACATGCGAATCATCACCTGGAGTTGGGGTAGGGACCGCCTCTCTGCTGCGAACTTCACCCACTAGAAGTTCCACCTGCCGTTGTTGCTGCTGAATCTGCTGCATCAGGAGTTTATTAGTCTCTTGCTGCATCTGTTGCTGCTCCCGATGCTGCTGTTGCAGGCTCTGCTGGCTCTGCAAGTGCTGCTGTTGTTGGCTATGCAGCAGGTGTTTGAGTAGCTTCTCCATGGTGCCGGACTTCTCTGGCTAGCTGGCGGCCTTTACACAGGACATCCACCGATCTCTGTGGCAGGTACACGTTTTCCTGGAATCTTGCCCACATTCTCCACTAATTGTAAGGGGGTTGGTACTCACTCAGCCACTTTTAAGTTAGTTATAGGAATCAGTTTCTTTAAAAATATCCAAGGTGAGTTTATTTGGACTTCATAAACTGCACTCTTTAGGTAAATGAAACATAGCCTTGTCCGGCACAAAGTAACAAAACAGTCCATACAAAACTGCGGGTTTGCCCGCTACCAGTCAGTTTCCTGTAGCACAGACACGCTGGAGGTCTCCACACCTCCAGCCACAGACACTGAATGAGACACTCGGTCTCCATTTTATACACAGACCCTGGGGTGGGGATATGTGAGCAGCCAATGCCGCCCAACTCTTATGACTGCTCGTAATAATCGGCCCTGACACGCCTTATTAAACCTTTCAGCAATAAACGTGCTGGAGCATGCTTTCACGGTTTTACATCACCAAGGCAACCAATCTGGGTGATATATATCTCCCGTCAAGGACCTGTCCGGCAGCCATCTTACACTCAATTAAGTGACATCTACTACTATGTCATTATCAGACCATTCTCCGGCAATAATACAAGTTAACTTAAAGAAGACCAATCAATTGGGTTAAATATTAGGTCACTCCACAACTAAATACATATCCTACACAAAAACGGAGTGAATAGCTAAAGTAAATAAAAAGTACAATTTTATTTATATATACAACATACAATACATATATATTATATCTATATATATAAATAAAAATGTAAATGTTTGTTTGTTCAAAATCTTAAATCTCCGAAAGTTGTTCACCAATTGCGTTTAAATTTTGACACAACGTTGCATTCGAATACACACGTTTTTATATGCCTACTATGTTTGTATATACCAGCTGTTGGACATAAAAGCAACAGCGAGAGGGGTGTTACGAGCTCAGTCCCAGACTGACTCTCCCCGGCCGCCCGGCATTCTCCCCCCTTAGTGACATCTCATTAATAAACCCTTCTCCCTCTCCTTCATTCGCCCCACCTGCTGCCTGTGCTCTGCTCCTTTCATATCCCCTGTGGGGATTGGGGGGAAGGGAATGATGAGACTGTCTGTTCGAGGCTGAAAGATGTTACCGCTCACCACCACCACCGCCTGAGAGGCGGCCGCCTTTGCTCTCCAAAACCACTGCTGCTGCGGCTTCTTCTTCTCGGGCAGGTGAGTGGCTTATTTCCGACTGAGCAAAAACAAGCGGGGGAGAGAGGGAAGGAGAGAGGGAGGCTGCATGGAGAGGCATTGGCCATGGCCTTCGCTCTGGGCACTGAGCTGGGCCCGAGCCTCGCAGCAGTGGGCGAGTCCAAATCCCACTGCGCCACCGGCGGGAGCGGCACTGCGATCTGGCCGGTACCGGCCCGGGACATATCAAGCGGATCACCCCCTCCTCCTCTGCTGCCTGCCTTCATCTCTGCGCCCCCTCCTGTCACATTCCCTCTGTACTAGGGAATTGCATAACTAGCAATCCCTGACATAACCGGCTCCATTGTGACACCTGACTGTGTCAAAATTTCAAAGCAATCAATGAAGAACTTTTGGAGATTTAAGTTTTTGAAAAAATGAACATTTACATTTTTATTTATATAGATAGATTTGATTTATATAGATTTTTTGTATACAACAAAAAATATTGTATACCCACAAGCATTGTGAAATTCAATATTTTAGAAACGTGTGCTTTCTCTTTTCTTTCTTTTACATTTAACCACACTGAGCCACAGCAACGCATGGCCGGGTACAGCTAGTTAAAAATAAATAAAATAGATGTACAAGCAGAGAAGTGCACTCACACACTGATCACCCAAAAGGGTGTGTGTAACAGCTATGTAGCTGCCTGGCAAAGATAGCGGGTAAATTGATACATAAGGAACAAACGAGATTTGTCTCAAGAATCTATTCTCAAATATACGTATATCTGTTTTATTTTTGATTATGATCTTCCATCCAGATAATGAAGATGCTAGGGCATACATGTCAAACTCTGGCCCGTGGGCCAAATCTCTCCCTCAGGCTGATTATGTTTGTCCAGCGACACTATAACCACCTCCCCTATGTGGGGCCCATTATTCTGTATGGAGGACTATGTGGGGCCCATTATTCTGCATTGAGGACTATGTTGGCCCATTTTACTGTATACTGGTTGGCTCGCGACTTTGTCCAAGTTTTTCATTTTGCCCCTTTGTGTGTTTGAGTTTGACATCCCTGTGATAAGGGCATCTTAGATTCTGCAATAGCATTTGATTGCATGGAATTGGCTTATTTGTGGGAAATATTGGATAGACTTGGTCCAGAATGTATTAGGTGGATTAGACTCTAATATACAAATCCCCAAGCCAGTGTGGTGGTGCATGGGGTTATGTTCCAGCTTTTTGTCCTTTTTAGGGGCACAAGACTAGTGTTGAGCCACCCCCGTAGTGTTCGAGTTCGGTTCGGTTCGTCGAACACCCGTGTGTTCGCCGAACTGTTCGTCGAACTGTTCGTCGAACACCTTCGAACACCGTTAAAACCAATGGCAGGCAAACAAAAACACATAGAAACACATAGAAAACACCTTCAAAGGTGTCCAAAAGCTGACAAACTGCTCAGAAGACACAACTAACACATGGAAAAGTGACAAGTACATATAGTCATGCGAAAAGAAAAGAGGTGGAGGAGTAAAAGGAGGGGGAGACACAGATATAGGCATGTCATGCCCTTCTAAAATCCAAAAAGTGAGAAGCCGAGACGGTCAGTCCGCTCCTGCCCGTGCCACCTCCGTGTCGCCGGGTTTGTGCCAGAGCCGCGGTGAACCCTGACGGCCAGCCCCCCTCTCCCAATACTGGTGCCTGTCCGCTGGTGGGTCGAGAGAGCCCCCCTGTGGTGGAGGCAGCTCTAAGCTTTTTAATTTAAATTGTCACTCTAATTTGAATGAATACACTTTAAATCCATTTACAAGGATCTATTGGAGGGCAAGTCTCATGCCAGCAGCCGCGTAATTCCAGCTCCAGTAGCGTCCACTAAAGCTGCTGCAGTTAAAAAGCTTTTATAAGGATCGAGCTCGGCTGTCCACCGCAAGGCATCCTAGTGCCAGTCCCAGCCCCTATGCCTTGGGGTGCCTCCTGATGCTCTTCACTGAGTATCCCGTGGTCCCGAAGCATTTCCTTTGAAAAAATTAAGTGTCCAAACTACAGGTGGTGTAGCTTGCTTAACAGCCGGGATAATCCGCTGACTAGCAGACACTGCTACTAGGCACAAAGTATTTCCTGGGCTAGATGCAGTTAAAAATTTGTAAGTAGATACTCTCGTTGGATGCTGAGAAAGCATTCCATAAGGTCTCCTGGCACGCCATATATGATTCTCTTAAAAGGCTTGGGGTAGGGGTCTAGGGGACCCTTTTATAGCCAAAATCACGGCCCTGTATCACAATACGTCACCTAGGCTGAAGATAAATGGAACTGTAGCACCGAGGGCTCGGTTGCTACAGACGTATTGCACCTCACCCAGAGGTGTGATATCTCACTCTCAGATAAGGATGGAGTGTGGATCAGGACCCGACACCTGCATGCATTACACCACATTGCCGTGGGGCAGGGCGACCAATATGACCCTGAGATGGGCACGACAGTCCCTGTCCCTGGCTGGAGTGGGGGGAGGGAACACTGAGGAAGGGGAACCCTGCAGTGCAGGAGCAGGGAGGAAGCAGTTCCTGGGTGCATTGAGAAGGGAGTATAAAAGGTGGGCACCATCTTAGTTCAGTGCAGAGAAGTCTGAGCAGAAGTGGCAGGGAGCAGGGGCTCTGCATGAGCTCTGCTCCGGAGGCGGGCCTAGTAACAGAGGCCCAGGCCTGCAAGAGGGAGAAGGAAGGAAGAGGAGCGGAGAAGGCTCCAGGAACGAGGAATGAAGGGATCCCAGGGGTGCGGACGGGCGAGTCGCCACCGCACGCCCGAATCCACCTGCGTGGAGGGGTCAGGCCAAAGGGGGAGACCGGTCCCCGAACTAGTGGAGGCAGGAAACGACCCTCAGCTAGAAACCGGAGGCTCTGACATTTTATGTGGCGCAGCCCCTTGCTCCACCCGCTAGGAAGGCACCACATAGGGTCAGGGAAACTGGCGCCAAGTTTACCAAGAGGAGGCCCGAGGCAGCCGGACAGAAGTGTTGGTAAGAAAGGCCAGACAAAGGACACACAAAGGGGGTCCTGTGAAGCGCTCCAAAGTTATCTGGGAGTTGTCTGAGCCCCTCACCTGGTGAGCACAGTACGACGTGGGCAGCCGTTACCTGCAGACGTGGTCTGGATAATAAGAACTGTGAGTAAAGGCCCTGAACTGCATCACTGACTCCGTGTCGTTACTGCTGCTGCCCTGCACCATCACCCCCATCCTCCGCATACACTGCCCTGAGGCTATACTCCTCCCGTGGGGAGTTATGCTACGCTCTACTGCACCCACAACACCAGCCTTAGCGGTCTGCCCTGTAGCGGCGGTTCACTCTGACCGCAATCCACGGGTGGCGTAGTCGGACATTTAAACATCAAAACCACATAAATAGTTCCGCCACTGGTTTGACCGCCCTGAGCCACGGAACCGGATCGCCGCCACGAAGACTACAACCACCAGCATCCACCAAAAAGGGTCCGGCTCCGGGTGTCCCAAGGCCCAGGGGGTGCGTCAGAACATTTTCATCACCTTTCACAATCACCAATGGGACAAGGCAGGGATGTCCTCTGTCCCCTCTCTTATACATCCTAGTGACGGAGCACCTGCTCTCATCAATTCGCCATAACCCCAATATTAGGTGGATTGAGGTGGGAGGCACCGAGTACAAGTGCTCTCTATTTGCTGATGATGTCCTAGTATATATCACTCAATCACATATATCCATCCCTGCTGTTATGGCTGAAATAGATCACTTTGTTACATGGTAAAATTTTAAAATCAATGCAGCGAAGTCTGAGGCCCTCGATGTCTCCCTCCCTAAATCCATATAGGATTCCATCCAGTCCAACTTTCCCTTTGCCTGGCCCTCACAGGGTATCAAATACTTAGGAATTCCTATTCATAGAGACCTCTCCCATCTATGTTATCTTAATTTTGGGCCCTTTATTGAACAATTCCATACAGACCACGGTTGGCAAGTTAGAACTGTAAGATTCACTACGTGAACCACTGGTGTTTTGTGGAAAAGCACATGTACACCGCGTTCCAAATTATTATGCAAAAAGTGTTTAGGAGTGATAAGGGAAGAATTTGTTTGTTTGTCAGTTAAACTCATTGATGGTGATGTGTGTCAGGGCGCTTTATATCACTGTAAGCAATTGCAGACACCTGTGCTAATTAGTTTGGCAGGTGTGTCCAATGAAAGGCAAGACTACTTAAGAAGGCTCTCTCACATTATTAAGCAGCCTACATTTTCTGCCAAAATGGGAAAGAAAAAGGATGTGTCGGCTGCTGAGAAGCAACAAATTGTGGAGTGTTTAGGTCAAGGCATGACTACAATCAACATTGTGCGATGATCAGGATGAAGTGTCTTGTCAATCAAGAAGTATGTAGCTGATTCACAGTACACACGTGTGCGTGCTGATAAGGGCAAATTGAGGACTCTTTCCTACAGGCAATTACGTCAGGTTGAAAGAGCAGCGGCAAAAAAGCCTTGTCATAGCAGCAGACAAGTTTTTGAAGCTGCTTGTGCCTCCAACGTCCCCCGAACAACAAGATGCAGGGTCCTTCAGAGGTTTGCAGCTGTGCATACGCCATCCTGTCGACCTCCTCTATCCACTTCACACAAGCAGAAACGGCTCCAGTGGGCCAAACATTACATGAAGACTGATTTCAAAACTGTTTTGTTCACGGATGAGTGCCGTGCAGCGCTCGATGGTCCAGATGAATGGAGTGGAGGATGGCTGGTTGATGGACACCCCACGCAAACACGGCTACAGCGCCAACAAGGAGGAGGTGGAGTAATGTTTTGGGCTGGAATCATGGGGAGAGAGATTGTCGGCCCCTTTAGGATCCCTGAAGGCGCTAAAGATGAACTCCATAATGTATGTGGATTTTCTCAAACAGCACTTCCTGCCATGGTTCAAGAAGAAGAACCGTGTATTTCACAGCAAGATCATTTTTCTGCATGATAATGCACCATCTCATGCTGCACATAAAACATCTGCATCTCTGGCTGATATGGGCATAAAAGGGGACAAACTTATGGTGTGACCCCCATGCTCCCCTGACCTCTACCCCATTCAGAACCTTTGGAGCATCATTAAAAGGAGTGTCTATGATGGCGGGAGGCAGTTCACATCTAAGCAACAGCTCTGGGAGGGTATTCTGTCCTCATGCAAAACAATTGAAGCAGAAACCATCCAAAACCTGACAAATTCAATGGAAGAGAGAGTTCAGAAGCTCCTTTCGAACAAGGGGTCCTATGTGAAAATGTAACATCACCTAGAATAAAGTTTTGAGTTGAAAACTGTTTGATTTCAGTTTCTAACAACCTGCTAATGCTTATAATTTCAAAAATGACCATTTTTTTGGTCTTTATTAAAATGAAAAGGTTGATCGAAAAGTTTGGGGGATCTAAGAGTGTGGCAACCCAGTAGTCATGATTACTTCGAATTCTGACAATATGAGGGTCATGCTGCAGGTAGTGCAGCAAGAAGGCACTTATGTGTCTTGCGCATCTCGGAGCCCCAAAATTATTTTCCGTGCTAGATGCAGCTAAAAATTATTTTTAATTTTAAATCTGGTGAAGCTTATTATAGATGGCCTAATAGGATCAGTGCTGCACACTGCTACAAAGCCCAAATTATTTTCCAGTCAAGATACAGATAAACATGATTAGTAATTTGAAAGCTTAAAACGGTTGGTAGGGTGATTTTAACCAATCATCAAGCTTTTACTCTCCCCAGGATGACACAGGGGTAGAAAAGTCGTTTCGGATCCATGATTTGTTCATCTTTATGAACGTGAGTCTGTCTACATTATCAGTGGAGAGCCGCGTGCGCTTATCTGTCAGCACACCACCAGCAGCGCTGAACACACGTTCAGACAGAACGCTGGCTGCGGGGCATGACAAGATCTCCAAGGCGTAAGTGGCTAGCTCCGGCCATTTATCCAGATTGGAAGCCCAAAAAGAGCAAGGGTCCAGTGACACAGTCGTGGCTTCAATGTTTACTTGGAGATACTCCTGTACCATCGTCTCTAGGCGTTGACTATGTGTCAGACTTCTTGTCTCCTGTGGCCTTGCAAAGGATGGGCTAAAAAAGTGGTGAAATGATTCCGCAAAATTGATGTTACCAGCAGATACTGTGGTTCTGTTACGGTTTGAGTGCTGAACACTTGACGGTTCCACGGTTGGCAAGTTGGAACTGTGAGATTCACTACGTGCACCACTGGTATTTTGTGGAAAAGCACATGTAAGATTCTGCAACAGTCTCTGCTGATACTCCTGCATGCGTGCATCCCTTTCTATGGCAGGAATAATTTCTGCAAATTTACTTTTGTACCGGGGATCTAACAGTGTGGCAACCCAGTAGTCAGGATTATTTCTAATTCTCACAATTCGAGGGTCATGTTGCAGGTAGTGCAGCAAGAAGGCACTCATGTGTGTTGCGCATCCAGGAGCACCAAGTCCCTGTTGTGTTGGTGGCGAGGTAACAATCATTCTTCTTTCCTCTGTCCTCTCCCCCCAACCTCGCACAACAGAAATGTGATCAAGGTCTCCCTCATCTGATGAGTCTTCCATCAGTTCGTCCTCCACTTCTTCCTGGGCTCCTGCACCTTCCTCACTAGTTTGGCTGCTACCATGCGCCCTGGTAAAATCATCTCCCCCACCCTCACATGCCTGCCGCCCTGGTGCTGCCGACCGTCTGGACCTTGCAGATGTTAGCCCTTCCGCATACAACTCCTCCTCCTCTACTTCCTCCACCTCCTCTTGTGCCACCACCTGACTCCGAATTCTGTTTAACATGTGCTCCAGCATGTAAATCACCGGAATAGTCATGCTGATAATGGCATCGTCAGCACTAAACATCTTCGTCGCCATTTCAAAACTGTGCAGAAGGGTGCAGAAGCAGTGGAGGAAAAATGACATAAAGAGGATTGACGCACAACTCGTGGGGACGGCAAGACTTGGACAGCAGCCCCTTGTCCTGCTGTCACCATAGTTACCCAGTGCCCAGTCAGCGACATGTAACGCCCCTGTCCATGCCTACTCGTCCAAGTGTCTGTGGTGAAATGCACCCTGTCACACACAGAGTTTCTCAAAGAAGCGGTGATGTTGTGTGCGACATGCTGGTGGAGCGCAGGCACACCTTTCTTTGAGAAGTAGTGCCGACTGGGCATCTGGTACTGGGGCACTGCGACGGACATAAAGTCTCGAAAATCCTCTGTGTCCACCAGGCGGAAAGGCAGCATTTCTGTAGCCAAGAGCTTGCAGATGGTGAAATTCAACCTCTTAGCTTTCTCATGGCTAGGAGGAAATGGTCTTTTACTTGTCCACATCTGAGGGACCGAGGGCTGGCTATTGTGCTTAGACGGGGTTGATAAGGGTGTCCCCGGCAAACTGCCGGTCTGTGAGGAAGATGCAGGCGGACATGTTAGGTTGCCTTGATCCAAAGGTGGTGCTATCGATGTCGGACAGCGCTCAAGACCAGCTGGTGTTACCACCTCCAAAGAAAATGATGACCTGCCAATCACGCTGGCTGTTGCGGGTAAAGAGGTGGCAGGTCTGCGCCCCAAAACAGGTGTGACTGCTGTCCCCCCAGTCACAGAGGATGAAGAGGCCGCGGATGCACAAGATATGGCAGACGGTGGTTGGCCCGGCCGGCTAGACCGCATTGTAGCACACTGAGCTTCCCACTGCAACTTATGCTTCATGTCCATGTGCCGGTTCATGCATGAAGTACTCAAACTATGTATTTTTTGGCCTCTACTTAGCTTTTGCTGACAAATGTTACAGATAACACGAGTTGGGTCATCTTTATCGATCTGAAAAAATGCCCAGGCTATGCAAGGCTTAGCACCCATGCGACCTGAAGAGCCACCACGACTTGTGGTGAGAGGCAGAGTTGTGTTTGAGGATGCAGTTGTTGACGTGCTTCCAGTACTACGTCTCTGTCCAGGAAGGCGCAACCTGACCTCGTCGTCACTAGCATCTTCCTCCACCTCCTCTGCTGACCTCATCTCTTGGCTGACTGTGGGTTGACAGTAAGTGGGATCTCCGACCTCATCATCATCACCCTGTGCGTTATCACACCCGTCGTCCTCAGAGCCAACCTGTTCCTGCCCTGACAAAAAACTAAAGTTGTCGCTCCAATCAGGTATTTGAGTCTTATCATCGTCTTCCTCATTGTCTCCACCAACAGGAGTTACAGTTTGGGAATGAGGGTCTACATTATGGTCAGAACCTTCTGCGTCTGGTCCTGGATCCGACTCATAAAGATTCTGGGCATCAGTGCAGATCATTTCCTCGTCTGGATTCACAGAAGCGCTGGAGTCGACCTCTGATTCCCAGGCTATAGTATGAGTAAACAGCTCTGCAGACTCAACCATCTGTTCTACCTCATACTCAGACGGGCAGCTGGAGATTTGGGAGCTGTGAGGAAGCAAGTGCGATTTGGGTGACACCTTTGAGGACTGGAGTATTTGTGATGTTGAAGTTGATGTGGAGGAGAGCCCACTTAAAGGAGCACTTGATATCCGTTGAAGCACCTGCTGTTTTTGTGCCTCATCTGGAATTTGTAGCGATTGGCGTGGCCATAAGAAAGGGATCTTATCACATTGTCCGCTAAAAGAAGTAGACATTTTAGTTTGGCTGGAAGATGGTCTTTCTTCTGCACCTACCCCACGGACACAACCTTTTTTCCCCTTCCCAACAGCCTATTCCCCTTTCCACCAGCAGCAGGCCTTTTTCCACTCATTTTGGTGGTTAACTAATTCACAACTCTGGAGTTGTTTGCACAAAAAAACAATGGATGGTAACCGAGCAGAGCTGAGTGGCCAAACTGTGGTATTAGGCCAAAACTATTGGCTGGGTTAGATGCAGAAAAAATTATTTTTAATTTGCAACCTGATGGAGGTCAGTATAGATGGACTAATAGACCAAGTCCCACACACCGCTAGAAGCCCAAATATTTTTTCAGAGCTAGATGCAGAAATTTTTTTTATTCAATTTGCAACCTGATGGAGGTCAGTATAGATGGACTAATAGACCAAGTCCCACACACTGCTAGAAGCCCAAATATTTTTTCAGAGCTAGATGCAGAAAAAAATTATTTTTAATTTGCAACCTGATGGAGGTCAGTATAGATGGACTAATAGACCAAGTCCCACACACCGCTAGAAGCCCAAATATTTTTTCAGAGCTAGATGCAGAAAAAAATTATTTTTAATTTGCAACCTGATGGAGGTCAGTATAGATGGACTAATAGACCAAGTCCCACACACCGCTAG
The DNA here is from genome assembly GCF_046119375.1 of Phyllobates terribilis. Lineage (NCBI taxonomy): Eukaryota > Metazoa > Chordata > Amphibia > Anura > Dendrobatidae > Phyllobates > Phyllobates terribilis. Next base: position 149,101,223 of record NW_027362764.1, on the reverse strand, counting down.
AAGCCCAAATATTTTTTCAGAGCTAGATGCAGAAAAAAATTATATTCAATTTGCAACCTGCTGGAGGTCAGTATAGAAGGACTAATAGAACAAGTCCCACACACTGCTAGAAGCCCAAATATTTTTTCAGAGCTAAATGAAGAAAAAAATTATTTTTAATTTGCAACCTGATGGAGGTCAGTATAGATGGACTAATAGACCAAGTCCCACACACTGCTAGAAGCCCAAATATTTTTTCAGAGCTAGATGCAGAAAAAAATTATATTCAGTTTGCAACCTGATGGAGGTCAGTATAGATGGACTAATAGAATGATGCTATGCCCAAAAGATTTTACTTCACTAGGTGCAGTAAAAAAATTGGTATTCTATACACAGGTGGTATATCTTGCAACACAGATAGGCTACTCCACTGACTAACACACTCTGCAATAGGCCAAAAAGGATTAGCTTTGCTAGATTCAGCCAAATGCTGTGAAAAAAACTTGCACAGCACTGGCACAGACCTGCCTGGCAAAAACTGATAGGAACTGATGTAACCTAGTCCTGAAAAGGACTCCAATTACAATTAGTCTTTACTCCCACAATCTATCTATTTAAGAGCACAGACCTGCCTGATAAAAGTCGTAGGAAATGCTGTAACCTAGTCCTTAAAAGGACTGCAATCACAACTATTCCCTACTCCCAAGCTATCTGTATATTTGTGCGAAAATTGGCTTGAAATTAACAAGGTATAGCGCACACAGCAACAGCGGTGCCGTCTAACACGCAGCTGCAGCAGTGAGAAAATGGTGGCGACGGGGAAAATGGCTTGGTCTTATAGGGCAAGGACATGTGACATACACTGCCAATCACACATGCCCTTGCTTGTGTGAAAAAAAGCACTTCGCTCCGTGTGTGCGCTGCTGATAGGCTGACAGATTGCACCTCCCCACTGCAAATGCGGGAAAGAGAAAAAAAAATGGAGATCTTCATTGTTCCTGCAGAGATCCATCCCCTGCCCCTCCCCCCGCCCCGCTGTACACTCAAACTGCGTATTAACATTAATTTTCATCATTACTGAGAAAAAATCCAGTTATGATTTTGGTGCACGAACAGTTATCGAACATAACCTCGAACAGCCAAATTTTTCTCAAATTGTTCGTGTTCGCCGACCGGCTCGAACACCGCCCAAAACAGCTCGAATTTGAGATTGGCGAACAGTTCGAGTAGAACAACGCTCATCTCTACACAAGACATGGATTTCCTAATCCAAACTGCACTTTGCCCTACCTATTGACCATATATAAGGTTGTAAAGGAATAAGGAGTTCTCAGTTTGAGACTCAGGAGGAAATGTTAGCAATGTACACAGGTGATCTGTTATTATTTTAAGGTAATGTAAAGGAAGATCTAAGGACAGTTATTAAATTGGTGAAAGGATTTGGTATTTTTTCTGGATTGAAGATTAATTTGAATAAGTCACATATCGTTATTGGACAAGAATTTACAAATTATAGAGGGTGATATACTTATTATCCAAGAGGGCAACAGTTTGAAATATTTGGCATTAAATATATCACATAAGATGGTGGACTATATTGAAGTGAATGTCATACCGGTGTTGAGTCGTTTTAGCAGAATGGCAAAAATATGGAGGAACAAGGAAGAATCAATCTGATTAAAATGTATTTGTTTTTTATGTATATTTAATAAATTCCCCTCTTTGCTACTTAGTGACTGAGTAAAGCAAAAAATGTATATTAAAGCAACCTTTTACCCTGAGACGGAAAAGTTACTACACTTTGTAAATATACAGTCATCCTTCCTGACGCCCTTCTTTTGCCTCCCGCTACCTCTATTGCTTAGATCTGTGTTCTGTTCATCCTACCTCCAAGATGGCCACCAGTTTGGTAAGTCTAAACCACATCTTTCCTGTCTTTTCTGTGCTTTGGGATGGGAAAGGAAAGGCAGGAGAGGTGAGGTTTAGATTTACCAGTGTACTCCATGCTGCTATGGCCGTCATCTTGGAAGCAGGAGGAAAGGAACGCCTATCCCAGCAAAGGAGGCATCGGGGAGCAAATGGAGGGCTTCAGGTAGAGTGCCTATACATGCGAAACCTATACCCACTTCTCAGTCCCAGGGGCAGGGGCCCTTTAAGACTGTTGCAGGACAATATTAGCGTTGAGCTGTAATTGTTTTCTAAGGCAGTACACTTAATATAGGACAATCACTGTGCTACCAGTATTATTCTGCACATAAATGATACTGATTCTCCATTTTGCAATAACATAATTAACCCTTTGTGCTAAACTGAATAGTAAATTCTAGTCTGTTTTTCAATTAACAGCATAAAGCAATATGTTTACAAAGATGAATACTCCAATGCTGACCAAAACTGAATTCTCTGCTAAGGTTACAAAATAACCAACACATTCTACATGGACAGTAAATTCTTTTTCTAATTTCTTGCTTATTTCTGTTTGCCCTTTTAGGAGACAGTGGTGTGCGGCCATCTCTCCCCAGCAGCACAATCTCTGACAACATCAAGAGATTAGATTTTCATCAAGTGCTTGGCCGGGGGAGTTTTGGAAAGGTAAGAACCTATAACATTACGAGCCCAGATTGTATATTGTTTGCTATACAATATAAGATCATGAATGAAGTAGAGAATAACACTGTTAATAACCATCTTAGATCCCCAAATGCAGGTATTTCTGAGAAAGGAAGATGCAGGGTGGCTTCCAAATGTGTTGCTACCTATATAAGTGTAATAGTGTTTTCTGCCTCTCACTTCTGCACTAGGAAGTTGCAGGTGCTGCTGTTTTCCCCACATGCCTGCACCTTGGAAACTTGGATGGCCAGCAGATAACAACATCTGTTTTTCAATACAGGTGCATGATCCTGTTGGCTGTGTAAGTGTGGGCCAGACACCTGTTTAGCCAACATCATGCAGAAGTGACGGCTGCCATAGAATCTCTACATGTAAATATCTGGCCAGAGCACATTCATCCACCTTTATCCATGCTAGCTGTGTCACCCACATAGAATGTGGAAGAATGTGCTCTGGTCAGATGAGACCAATAATTGAAATTTTTTTGCTAAATGAAAAACACTAAGTGTGGAGGAAAACTAACACTGCAGATCAACCTGAAAACACCATCCCCACAGTCAAACATGTTGATGGAAGCATCATGCTGTGGGGATGCTTTTCTTCAACAGGGACGCTCGCCAGAGTTGATTAGAAGATGGATGGAGCTAAATACAAGAAATCTTGTAGGAAAAACCTGTTAGAGGCTGGAAAAACTTGAGATTGGGATGAAGGGTCACCTTCCAGCAGGACAACGACCCGAAACATACTTCCAGAGCTACAATAAGATGGTTTAAATAAAAACATACTCATGTGTTAATATAACCCAGTTAAAGTCCAGACATAAATCTCATTGAGAATTTGTGGCAAGACTTAAAAATTGTTGTTCACAAATGCTCTCTATCCAATCTCACTGAGCTACAGCTAGTTTGCAAAGAAAAGTGGGCAAAAATTTCAACCTATAGTGCAAAGCTGGTAGAAAAATACCTCAAAAAACTTGCAGCAGTAATTGCAGCAAAAGGTGGTCCTACAAAGTGTTGACTCAGAGGGGCTGAATACAAATGCACGTCACAATTTTCAGATTTACAGTACAGACCAAAAGTTTGGACACACCTTCTCATTTAAAGATTTTTCTGTATTTTCATGACTATGAAAATTGTACATTCACACTGAAGGCATCAAAAACTATGAATTAACACATGTGGAATTATATACTTAACAAAAAAGTGTGAAACAACTAAAAATATGTCTTATATTCTAGGTTCTTCAAAGTGGTCCACTCGCTACTTCACTGCAAGTACCCTGTGGGTATCTGGTTCTGCCTTTCCCTTCCTGTCTGTTCCGTGTGAACAGAGCCCTGTCCCCCCTGCTCTGCCTTTGCTCAACGCTCCGGCGGTTCTAGCCTGCTCTGCCTTTGCTCACCGCTCCGGCGGTTCTAGCCTGCTCTGCCGCCTTTGCTCACCGCTCCGGCGGTTCTAGCCTGCTCTGCCTCCTTTGTTCACCGCGCCGGCGGTTCTAGCCTGCTCTGCCTCCTTTGCTCACCGCTCCGGCGGTTCTAGCCTGCTCTGCCTCTTTTGCTCACCGTTCCGGCGGTTCTAGCCTGCTCTGCCTCCTTTGCTCACCGCTCCGGCGGTTATAGCCTGCTCTGCCTCCTTTGCTCACCGCTCCGGCGGTTCTAGCCTGTTCTGCCTCCTTTGCTCACTGCTCCGGCGGTTCTAGCCTGCTCTGCCTCCTTTGCTCACCGCTCCGGCGGTTCTAGCCTGCTCTGCCTCCTTTGCTCACAGCTCCGGCGGTTCTAGCCTGCTCTGCCTCCTTTGCTCACCGCTCTGGCGGTTCTAGCCTGCTCTGCCTCCTTTGCTCACCGCTCCGGCGGTTCAAGCCTGCTCTGCCTCCTTTGCTCACCGCCCCGGCAGTCTCGCTCTGCTCTGACTCCTTTGCTCACCGCCCCGGCAGTCTCGCTCTGCTCTGACTCCTTTGCTCACCGCCCCGGCAGTCTCGCTCTGCTCTGACTCCTTTGCTCACCGCCCCGGCAGTCTCGCTCTGCTCTGACTCCTTTGCTCACCGCCCCGGCAGTCTCGCTCTGCTCTGACTCCTTTGCTCACCGCCCCGGTAGTCTCGCTCTGCTCTGACTCCTTTGCTCACCGCCCCGGCAGTCTCGCTCTGCTCTGACTCCTTTGCTCACCGCCCCGGCAGTCTCGCTCTGCTCTGACTCCTTTGCTCACCGCCCCGGCAGTCTCGCTCTGCCCTGCTCTCGCTCACCTCTCTGGGCGGCCTCACTCTGCTGTGTTTGTCCGCCACATCTGTGGTTCTGTTCCTGAGTCCCAGTGTGTACTGTGTCCTATCCCGCCTGTGTTCCTACCTGCTAGTGCCTCCCTGTCTGCACTCTAGCCGTGCTTGCCTGTACCCCCCTGCCTGTATACCCGCCTGCCTTCATACCAGTCGTGCCTGCCTATTCCCACCAGTCTGTGTGCCAGCCTAACCAGTCTGTTCCTGTATTCCCCTGTGTGGGTCAACAGCCGTGTCCGGGGTCTGTCCTGGAGTAGCACCTGGTCCCTCTGCTCGGTTCCTCCTTGGTGCACTGGCATTGTATGCCATCGTGCGACCCTGGTCGGATCGGGTGAATACCTAGTTACGCCCCTCCAGGCATTCACTCCCCGGCACGGTGCAGTGGAATCACACGCACACGCCGCTCAGCCCGTGCGTGTGCATTACAGTGGGCGGGCCTTTTAAACACTAAGCCCTGCCCACCGTCGCACCAGTGGTGACGCCACCCGTCGACCAATCAGGTGGTGCCAGGTCACCGGGTCAGGTGGTTGCCAAACCACCAATCACAGTCCGCCAGGTCACGGGCATGCTCACTGCGGCGAATCCTGGACTTAGACTCCAAGAGCCATGTCTCCCTCCGCAACCTATGCTTAACATTGCAAGGCACAAATATCTGAGAGACAATCTGTACATCTCGTGGACCAGCTAGGTGTTGGGGCTGATGGTGATGCTGAGCAGCATCAGCCCTGGCTGGACCACAATGGGAGACCATAGAAGGTTCTGGATCTATTTCAAATCAAGCAACAACCTGATGCCTAGCATTCACCTCTTGTGTTTTCTGCAATTCTTATAACTCCTGGCATCACTGCAACATAAAACCTGACACCAGTGGTGCTGTGCTGGAGTGAAAACGAGTTTAGGATCAGGGCAAAGTGTCTGCTAAATGTAGTCTCAGGACTGTGCTGCAGATTAAGGTGTATTTACACTGCGCAGTTATCGTAAGCCAGTGGAAACAGGGTGACGTTCGCCTGACAAACAAGCAAAGTGGTCTTTCATAGGGTAAAATGATCTTTTGTTTTGCTTAAATCTTTATCGATCTTGAAATAACCTATACACAAAACTCTGAGCAATAGCCAAGGTAGCATAAAAGGTATATATTTTATTTAGTACAATTTAGACACATGATAAAATCAGATGAAAAAAGAGAAAATCAGATAAGGCTAAAAACACAGGCAAACCCATGGTGTGTAACAAAAGAATATGCAGCAATATTAAGTAATGTATACACAATAGGCTATTAGAAAAAGGTATGTTGGGTGGAAATAAATCCTACACAGATATAAACTGTAATAGACGCCAAATGTGATAAACTATATATGCTGCACAAAATAACCCTAGTATAGATAGGCATACATTGGCACCATGGTCTTTGATGCCAGCATCTATGCACAGCTGAGCTCTGCACCCCAACACAGTCTGTTTATATTGATTCTCATCTCAGCTTTTCATGGCTGACACAGGAATAATGCCGACAAGCTCTGGAGTTATAGTTATTCCTGTCTCAATTATGCATGACTAAGACTGAAATAATCCTTTAGCCTCCTAGCTTTAATGGGTAATTCCAGTGGGGTTATTTCTCAGTGCCCATGTTTATATCTATTAGATCTCCTGTATGTAAGCTAGTAAGAAACTGTAGAAATATAAAATTATAATAAAAGAAATAGCAATGGTGTCACTTTCCTGCTCCCCTCCACACTTATTTCAATGAGTTGTTCGGCCTTAGGGTACAAGTCTGCAGTAACTATGTGACTACAGACTTGTGAATCCTCACAGTGTGCAGTGTGTGTACTGTTAAGATTCTCCAGTGCCAGTGCCAGGAATGGGCAGGAGCATAACTGCAGGTATGCAATTTGCATACATGTGGTCATGTGCCGACGAGACATGTGCAGCTGTAAGATGCCTGAAAGCGGCGGTCGTGGACGAGCTGCTGCTCCATGTCGCCCTGGCACTTTACAGAAAAATCGTGTGCCAGTTCAAATGTGCCATTGCGTGTAGGGTGCGTTACACTCACTTGTAGGCCACAGGCCCCAGCTGTCTCCAGGTCTTCAACTTAAGAAGCTGCCACACATAGATTAAGGAACACTCAGTTCGTTTCAACACACAGAAGTTTACTCGACAGTTCAATTGCATCAGATTGTAATACACAGTATCGGGCCAACATTCTCCATTTCTTATTTCCATAGTACAGTACATTTTCAGCATTTATTTACGTTCTAACTGGACTATCCCTACGTTCACTGATCCTATCAGCCCCAGGAATTCCCATTTGAGTTCCACAATACACCCGAGATCTGTTACATTTCCCATACGCAATTGCACGTCCATCTTCCTCTGTATGTAAAGGGGTGAGGTGCTTGCCATGGCACCTGAATCGAGCCTTGATCTCCGGACATTGCAGGAATGTCTGCAGGGAATTTTAGTAAGGCCTCATACCACCCAGAACAATATGTACTCACTCTTGATATCAGCCCTAACTGCCCTTGAATTTGATCTTATATCATTCACAAACGCTCTACAAAGAGGAAGCAGTCTCCTTTAACTGGCACTTTTCCCTCCCAATATGAGCTAGTCGCAAACAATAACACTTTCTTACACTATTCTCATCCTACCTATGTCAACTCCTAAGTCCTAAACTATGTCTTATCTTGCGCAATCCTATGCTCTACACTATACATTATACATATGACCATATCCCACTCTATATTACAATTCACATAATATCACATACTGTAACTATGTAATTACACCATATATACTGAAAACTGCAGGACATAACTTACACTACAATACAACATGATTTGTGTCTTCCGGGGTATGAATGCGACGGTCCAGTCAACACCCCCTTACACAGGCTCGCTCAATACAAGGGAATTGAGTGAGGCAGGATAAATAACCATCCGCTTCCAACACTGGAGAATCCTCACGAGTCTACACTCACATAAAGTGTCTGCAGACTTGTACCCCAAGGCCAGACAACCCCTTTAATGAAGATCACCAACTAATGACCATTGTTTTCTAGGTGGTGCTGGCGGAAGATAGATATACCCGCCAGCAATTTGCTGTAAAAGTCATCACAAAGAGGAACCTGCTAGCTGAAGGAGAGGAGCGCGCATTGGTGGAGCGGCGAGTGTTACAACTTGCATCTGGCAGCCCCTTCCTTCTTCATGGCACATTCGCCTTTCAGACCAAGGTAAAATTGTGACCTGTTCATTAATATTGGATAAAGAATAAAGTGCACTCATCTATATGCACAGGATATGTCCACATTTATATATGGTGTTTGTTAACATTTCAGCATTGGAAACATTTTAATGTCCTGCTCCTTGTATGTGTAGCTGTCACCTACTTTGGGAACACTGGACAAACCCTGGGAACCAGGCAATGTGCCTAGAAATATGATGCTGCCGGTTAACTTTTTGAGTTTCTCTATTGAAGTCTATGGAAAATCTTGGAGTGGTCCTGACTCGCCCCCTGGGCCGTGGGGCACTCGGATCCGGGCAATAGGGGAACGATGGGAGTAGTAGTGGCAACCCGGTTCCGTGGCTCAGGGTGGTCAGGCCAGTGGTAGTCCGTTATGTGCTATTGATAATGTCCGACTACGCCACCCGTGGATTTGCGGTCATTAGGTACCGCCGCTGCAAGGCAGACCGCTGGGGCTGATGAGGTGTGCAGCTGGATGGTGTGACTCCCCACGGGAAGAGTGCGGCCCCAGGGCAGTGTAGTGGATGGTGGGAGTGATGGTGGTGAGAGTCCCAGTACCGGTAGTGCTGGAGGCGCGAAGGAGCACACAGACAATAGGTTGTAGTCCAGGGTCTTTACTGAAACAGGTAAACTGACCCATAAACAGTCCCAGCTAGGAGGGGACCTGGATGTCTGAGAGCAACGGGGAAATTGGCCCTGGTCAGGGTGAGGGTGTAGGCCTACCATGCTTTCTGCGCTCCTTCTGGCTATCTCCTCGTTATAGGGTAACAGCCCACGTTTCCAAGCTTTCCGTGTATTCTCGCCTGTATGGCCTGCGACGTGGGTTCCTTTCTGCTCCCAGCCTTGTACGGCTTTACTGGTCCCTTCGGTTGTGGCAGGGCCTCCAGGCTTCTTAGGCCAAGGAATATACAGTCCCTTGCGGACTGGTTCTCTGCTGGAGGATGCAGAATCCTCCCAGCCTCAGACACCAAAGTCTGGTAAAGTCAGTCTCTTATCTGCCAAGACAGGCTTGCTTCGCCTCTTGTCCCTGGCTTGTGGCTCTCCTCCTGCCACACTTCCTCTTAGGTGCAGTGCAACTGTCTGTCCCTGCTCTGCTCTGGGACAAGTCTCAGTGCTGAGACAGGCCATCAAGTTCTCCCTAACCCTGCCCCCAGTACCAGCTTTTATAGGGGCAGCCAGCTCCCCCTACTGGCTTGAGACAGGAGGCATTGCATGCTAATGTTCCCCTGACCAGAGAACCTCCCCCTTGCTCTCAGACACAGCTTTAATTACACTTGTGGCATCCAGGCCAGGGTGACACATTCCCCCCTAGTGAAATTTAGTACTCAGGGACTAAACAGTAAACAAAGATAATATACATGACTATAAAACATTAATAGACAAACGACGCACAGTTTGAGTTCTTAAGGTCACAGTGTGGCCTGTGACCGGGTGTCCATATCACCAATACAACGGGGAGCCTTAACCAGGTGGGGGTCTGTCCTACCCCAAGTCCTTCACAGTCTTAGTTCATTCCTTGGTTAGGCTCCGAACGCAGTCCATACAAGGTCCCGGTTACAAAAAGTCCATAACCTTTGAGTCCTTACGGTAGCTGCAAGAAACTGAAACACAGAATTACCAAACATGCATGTAACTTTGCAAACATTTCAACATTTGGCAACAGGGTTATTTACAATTTTAGTACACTCTATATTTTCCAGCGAGCGGGTATCTGCCCCTTTGTGCTCCTGGTTGACCTCCTTAACCCACTGTCTGGTGGTGGACCGACTTGGCTTTCCCCACTAGCGTTAGGGGTACAGCTACCAGCTGGGTGTACAGGTAGGGCAGGCAGCTGTCTGCGGGTCCTTTGGCTTACCGCAGGCATGGCAGGCTCACTGTCAGCAGAGGGTTGACTCTCCTGGGCTGCTGGTACAGGCTCTTCTGCCTCTGGAACCGCTTGCTCCTCTTCACCTTCCGGCTCTGGTGTTGGTTGTTGCTGTGCCGGTTGCAGGAAATGCAGGACGGGTACCACTATGGCATCATTTATGCGAGTCCAGGACTGAAGGAACTCTCCGAGAATGGTGCTGATCATTTCTTCCTTGTCCTCTGCGGGTTCAAGGTCACTCTGATCCTCTTCTGCACTACGGAGTTGCTCGGGGCATCTTTTGAGGTGGTCCCTGGAGACGACACTAGTGGTTTCTCCTCCGTCCTTGGTGATTACGCACACCTTTGGGTTGTCGTGGTCAGACTGCAGTACGGTGTAGGGTTCCCTTTCCCACTGGTCGTCCAACTTATGTAGCCTTCTTTTTCGCTTTAGGACTTGCTCACCAGGTTCTAGGGGACCAGCAGGGCGTGTTGATTGAAGAGTTTTTCTTGCCTCTCTCTCACCTGGGCCAGGCTCTTCTCCACACTCTCCTGTACCTTCTTGTACTGCAGTTGCCTTTCCGTATCCCAGTCCGCATCCGGGGAGGTGTCCTCAGGTATTAGGACTCCCATCTCCAGGTCTACGGGCAGCTTACCTGGTCTAGCTCGCATCAGGTAAGCCGGGGTGCAGTTTGTAGCATTCACCGGGATATTGTTGTATAGGTCTATCAGGTCCAGCAGTTTTTCTGGCCACAGGCTGCGTTCCTCCAGGGGCATCGTCTTCAGGAGATCAATGACTATATTGTTCATCTTCTCACACATCCCGTTGGTTTGGGGGTGGTAAGGCGTTGTCCGAATCTTCTTACAGCCATAGAGGTTGCAGAACTCCTGGAAGATTTCAGCTTCGAACGCTGGACCCTGGTCTGTCAGGACCTGTTCCGGATACCCGTGTGGACGGCAGAAATATTGCTGGAAGGCTCTGGCCGCTGTTTGGGCTGTCAAGTCCTTTACCGGGACCACCACTAGAAAACAGGAATAGTGGTCCACGATTGTCAGGGCATAGATGTATCCAGACCGGCTTGGAGCCAATTTGACGTGGTCCAGAGCTACCAGCTCAAGAGGCTGCGTGGTGACGATGGGCCTCAAGGGTGTCTTCTGGCTGGTGCGGTCCTTCCTCCTCAGGTGACAAGGGCCACAGTCTCTGCACCACTTTTCCACAGCTCCTCTCATGCCGACCCAAAAGAACCTTCCTCTTAGCAGGAACTCCAGTTTCTTCCACCCGAAGTGCCCCGCTCTGTCATGGTAGGCCCCCAGGACCATAGCTGCATCCCGCCTTGGGACCACGACTTGCCAGGTCAGCTCGTGGGTCCGGTGGTTGACAATCCTTCTGCACAACTTGCCTTCGTAGAGGAAAAGCTTGCTCTTCTCTTTCCATAGCTGCTTGGCTTCCTCTGGGGCATCTGGATCTAAGCGGGCGTCTTCCCGGGTCAGCAGATCTTTCACCAGGCGGATTGCAGGGTCACTATCTTGGGTCTCGGCCCAGCTGTGGTGAGGTAGGGGATTGATCATCACGGTTGTTAGATCCTCCTCCTTCACGCGGTGGGAGTATTGAGCGGCTCCATACCGGTGAAACGCGGGGAGTTCTACCTCCTCCAGCTCTTCTGGGTCTTCGTCACCTTCAGGTAAGTGAGGCATCCTCGACAGGGCGTCTGCGTTGGCATTGGTTTTGCCGGTCCGGTACTTGATCACGAAGTCATAGTTGGAGAGACGGGCCATCCACCGCTGTTCTAGGGCACCCAGTCTTGCATTGTCCAGGTGTGTCAACGGGTTGTCCGTGTACACGGTGAACTTTGCGGAGGCCAGGTAATGCTTGAAGTGTTCCGTCACGGCCCACACCACCGCCAAGAATTCTAGCTTGAAGGAGCTGTAATTCTCCGGGTTCCTCTCAGTGGGCCTCAGCTTCCGGCTGGCGTATGCGATCACCCGTTCTCTGCCCTGTTGGTTTTGGGACAGTACGGCTCCCAGTCCCACATTACTGGCGTCTGTGTGGAGAATGAAAGGCTGGCCGTAATCAGGGTAGGCCAGGATCTCATCCCCCGTGAGGGCCATCTTTAGCTGGCGGAAGGACTCCTCTTCCGGTTTATCCCACTTGAAGGGTGGCTTTTGACTTCGGGACTTAGACTGTCCGATCAGGAGGTCCTGCATAGGAGCTGCCATCTTAGTGAACCCGGGGATGAACCTTCGGTAGTAGCCTACCAACCCGAGAAACTGTCTCACCTCTTTGATGTTCGAGAGGCTTGGCCAGCTCTTGATTGCCGTGACCTTGTCAGGGTCGGGGGCCACTCCTTCCGCGCTTACCACGTGCCCTAGGTACTGGACCTTTGGTTTCAGCAGGTGACACTTCGATGGTTTTACCTTCAGGCCATAACCTGCCAGGGCTTCGAACACCTCGGCCAGGTGCTTTAGATGGTCCTCGTAGGTTTTTGAATAGACGATCACGTCGTCCAGGTAAAGGAGGACCGTCTCGAAGTTTCGGTGCCCTAGACAGCATTCCATCAGCCGATGGAAGGTCCCTGGTGCGTTGCAGAGCCCGAAAGGCATACAGTTGAATTCGCTCAGTCCCATCGGGGTGGTGAAGGCGGTCTTCTCCTTGTCAGCCTCTGCCACAGGAACCTGCCAGTACCCGCTAGTAAGGTCCAAAGTAGAAAAGAAGTTAGCTGATTTTAGTGCGGCTAAAGACTCCTCTATTCTAGGCAGCGGATATGCGTCTTTGTGGGTGATGCGGTTGATTTGTCTATAGTCCACGCACATTCTCATGGTGCCGTCTTTCTTTTTGACCAGAACCAAGGGGGCTGCCCAGGGGCTACAGCTGTCTCTAATGACCCCAGCTTCTTTCATTTCTTTTAGCATGCCCTTAGCGTTCTGATAATGTGCAGGGGGTATAGGTCTGTGTCTTTTTTTTATTGGTGGGTGGCTCCCTGTGGGGATGTGGTGTTCTACCCCTTTTACTCTGCCGAAGTCTAGCGGGTGCTTACTAAAGACTCTCTCGTACTCCTGTACCACCCGGTAGACTCCTTGTTTTTGGTGCAGGGGAGTGGAGTCAGCACCCACGTGGAGTTTCTGGCACCAGTCCTCCTTTTGTTTCTGGGAGCCATTACCCTCCGCCTGTGGAGATGGAGGCAAGGGTTCCACGGCCCTGATAGCTTTGTGTTCGACAACAAATAGTTTGGCGAGTGTAGCGTACCTGGGTAAGTGTGCTTCCCTCTCCCCAATGTTGAGGATGCGGACGGGCACCCTCCCATGACGGACATCAACCACCCCCCTGGCTGTCAAAATGGTGGGCCTGCTGTCTGAGTACACGGGTTCTACCATGGCTTGGTAGTCTCTACCTCTCAACCCGATTGCAGTCCCACACCAGATCATCATTTCACTTTTGGGAGGCATGGAAATGGGGAATGGGTCACTCAGTCTTACGCTACCGATCTCACCACCAGACAGTTCTACCTGCTGCCGTCTCATCAGGGCTTTTATCTCCTTGTTGAGGACTCTCTGTTGGCTGGAACTAGCATTCACCGCCACCTGTTGTAAGATTACAATTACCTCTGAAAGACAATTTTCAATTACGTTAGTATCCACAGTTTTTTTAGGGTGACTTTCACGACGATCAATGTCCACAATAATCACTCCCTGTGCCGGCAGTTCAACTTTACCAATTTTAATGGTCATCTCCTTGAACCCCATCTGCGGCACGGGTAAGCCATTACTGGCGATGATGCTCAAGTTACTGTCTGGATACCGCGTGATATCAGCATCAGTCCAATACTGCTTAAAAAGTACATAACGGATAGTGGTTACTTGTGACCCAGTATCCAGCAAGGCGCTCATGGGGATACCGTCCAGCACCACGGGTAAAACCGGGCGCCCCCCAACGTACTTATTACGCCAATTGTAAGGGCCTGGTGATCTTATGCCTGGGGGTTGGCCCTCTGCCCCAGGTTGGACCCGTTTAAATTACAGTACCTGGAAATGTGTCCGGGCTGGTTGCATCGATGGCAAATGGGCTGTCCATCCTCTGCGTAGCGGTCTGTGGGCCTCCCTCGGAACGACGGGATCCTCCTCTGTCGACGCCACGGGACATCCTCCGGACTTGAAGCCAGCTCGATGGGTCTTGACGGGTCCACTTGCAACGCCTGGACGGTCCTGGTCAACGCCGCGACGCTCCTGGACTTGGTGGTGCAGGTCTTTCGACAGGGCTTGGTTCAGGGCCTGTGCACCAGCCCCCACGGGGTCCATAGAGGAGGGCACCGCCTCCTGGTGGTAGGTGTGAGCAGGGCGCCGGGGGTTTATAGCGCCACTGGTTGCAGATTCACGGAGCACCCTTATGGCCCTGTCCTTAAATTTGGCAAAGGTCAGGTCGGGGTTCTGAAAGAACATGAGGCGCAGTTGGGCCCTGTGGGCGCTAGACAGCAGACCTTCTATGAATTGTTCTGTTAGCAGCTTATCCGTTTCCTGCACACTGCCAGGGTCAGTTTGTTGAATAGCCCTCAAGGCTTCCTGCAGATTTACTTCATAGTCTCTGATGCTGTCCTGTGCCCGCTGCTTACATCCATAGAACCTCATTTTAATCTCAGCGGAGGTACGTGTGTCAAAGGTACCCCGCAGCCGGGCCAGAATACCCTTCACAGTCCTTTTCTCCTCAGTGGGCCATGATTTTACCTCCCTTTGGGCTGCGCCAGTTAACTGCCCTGCTAGTATGCTGACCTTCTGTTCCTCTGTCAGGGGGTAAACGTGGAACAAACTGTATAGCCTTTCCTTGAAGTCAGTTAGGGCATGGGGCTCCCCTGAGTATTTGGGCAGCCAGGCCGCTCCAGGGATGTAGGGCAGGGAAAATGGAATCACCGTTGCTGCAGCCGCGTTGGTGGTAGTGGGCGCCTCTGTGTCCGACATCTTCCTCCCCCCTAGTTAAGCGTGGCCTACCTTCCGACGATCCTCTTCTGTAGGCCGCGGCTCCGCTGCTGCTGCTGTGGACGAGGACCTGGCGTCGCGTCCTGATGACGTCAGCGTCGCTCTCTCTCCCTTCCAGGACCTTGCGCAGCGTCGGTGAGTGGGGCGGAGCTTCGGGTCTCGCACGCTTTCGGCGTCCACGCCCCTCTTCTTCCCGCGCGGCGTCCTGAAGATGGGGTCCGATGGCGGGAAACAGCTGTGGATGGCGGGAAGACGGCAGAAGACGGCGGGAAACGGTCCAAGATGGCGTCTGACGGCGGGAAACGACTCCGGACGGCGGAAAACTTCGCCACAGGTAAGTTACAAAAGTCTTTTTCAGGCACGCAGTACCCGGTGGTTGCGGGCACGAAATCCTGCCGACTACGCCAAAGCTGACTCGCCCCCTGGGCCATGGGGCACTCGGATCCGGGCAATAGGGGAACGATGGGAGTAGTAGTGGCAACCCGGTTCCGTGGCTCAGGGTGGTCAGGCCAGTGGTAGTCCGTTATGTGCTATTGATAATGTCCGACCACGCCACTCGTGGATTTGCGGTCATTAGGTACCGCCGCTGCAAGGCTGACCGCTGGGGCTGATGAGGTGTGCAGCTGGGATGGTGTGACTCCCCACGGGAAAAGTGCGGCCCCAGGGCAGTGTAGTGGATGGTGGGAGTGATGGTGGTGAGAGTCCCAGTACCGGTAGTGCTGGAGGCGCGAAGGAGCACACAGACAATAGGTTGCAGTCCAGGGTCTTTACTGAAACAGGTAAACTGACCCATATACAGTCCCAGCTAGGAGGGGACCTGGATGTCTGAGAGCAACGGGGAAATTGGCCCTGGTCAGGGTGAGGGTGTAGGCCTACCGTGCTTTCTGCGCTCCTTCTGGCTATCTCCTCGTTATAGGGTAACAGCCCACATTTCCAAGCTTTCCGTGTATTCTCGCCTGTATGGCCTGCGACGTGAGTTCCTTTCTGCTCCCAGCCTTGTACGGCTTTACTGGTCCCTTCGGTTGTGGCAGGGCCTCCAGGCTTCTTAGGCCAAGGAATATACAGTCCCTTGCGGACTGGTTCTCTGCTGGAGGATGTAGAATCCTCCCAGCCTCAGACACCAAAGTCTGGTAAATTCAGTCTCTTATCTGCCAAGACAGGCTTGCTTCGCCTCTTGTCCCTGGCTTGTGGCTCTCCTCCTGCCACACTTCCTCTTAGGTGCAGTGCAACTGTCTGTCCCTGCTCTGCTCTGGGACAAGTCTCAGTGCTGAGACAGGCCATCAAGTTCTCCCTAACCCTGCCCCCAGTACCAGCTTTTATAGGGGCAGCCAGCTCCCCCTACTGGCCTGAGACAGGAGGCATTGCATGCTAATCTTCCCCTGACCAGAGAACCTCCCCCTTGCTCTCAGACACAGCTTTAATTACACTTGTGGCATCCAGGCCAGGGTGACACAGTCCAACTGGCTCCCAATATCTGAAGTCATTTGTCCACCCCTATGGATGTCATTCTTAATGAGTACTTCACAATGGTGAGAAATGCAGAAGGCAACATTACAGTGAAAAGTAATGCTGCACATTTAGCCCATCACATTCTACATATGTTGATAAATCTTCTATATGTGTATACTTAGAATAATTAATAAACACATAGTAAAAGAAGAAAGTATCATTATTGACATTATTATGTAACTATATCTTCACGAGTAAGTGGAACAGAGATTAATCACAGAAGAAATCTCAGAAGAAATCACTGATTATTGAGTGTTAGTAAATGTATGACTGCTACAATGACTTTATCATACGACTGATTTCTACGTCTTGTCTGACAGGAGCTTGTGCTTCTTGGGATGGAGTATGCCACCTGTGGCGAATTCAACCATCTCCTGATGAGGAAGGGGTGTCTTGACATCCCCAGTGCACGGTACAGTATTCAAAGTCTAAGCCATACAGCTGTGTATATTCTAAATGAGACTGACTAGATTGATTCGATTGTTAACCCTAACGTTCACGTAAATTCATATCTTCAATTCACAGGGATGTTATTAGTGAAACACTTAGAAAAATACAGCTCTAATTTTTATTTCCAAAAATAGCACCGCACCTGTCCACAGGTTGTGTGAGGCATCGCAGCTCACCCTCATTCACATTAGTCATGTGGCATTATTTTTTAAAGAAAGACACCATGTTTTTCTGATCCTGGATAACCCTTTAACACAATATGAATATACATTGTAATAGTAGCAATTGTCTATCCCTATAGGTAAGAAGGAACTTAAAGAGGTTATCCACTACTTTAACATTGATGTCCTATACTTAGGATGAGCAGGTCCAGGTGCCTTATAATCAGTACAATATGGGCGACTGCCCTTCTAGACCATTATAATAATATAAATATCTGTATATAATAACCAGAAATATAAAATCCTGAAAAGTCCAGCCTGTCTAGTCTTTTGGGCAATATATATTTCTGAGTTCCTCATTCACTAATTACTATTCTCTCCTCTTTTGGCCAGATTCTACGCCGCAGAACTTGTGTGTGGAATTCAACACCTGCATTCTAAGGGCATCATCCACCGATAACTAGAAATACATCTAATCCTCCACCACCAGTGATGCCTATAACTATACACAGCATTACTGATAATTATACAGCGGACACTGACAAGAATCCATTTGTCTTCTTCACAGAGATCTCAAGCCTTCTAACATCTTGGTGGCTGCGACGGGCCATATAAAGATTGCCGACTTCGGTCTGGCACTTGAGAACATCTATGGAGACCGGACAGCCACTGAATACGCTGGGACACCAGGCTTCATGGCTCCTGAGATGCTGGCTGCGGAGGAGTACAATGCTGGGGTAGACTGGTATGCATTTGGCAAAATTTTGAACATCATGATTACCAGCAGGTCCAAATACCATCGAGGACTATTCAACGCTTCCAGCAAGGAGGCGAAGAGCATCATTAAAAAGGTCAGTACATGATATAAGTTGTATTACTTTTATATTATTGTGTGATTCATTGTGATGTTAGCGGTAATTTACTATTATACTCAGCTCCGTTGGTGGAAGGGAGTGGAATCTCATGTTAGGTCAAGTGTTTACGTGTTCAATATAACACGTAAACACTTATAGGGATGAAGTGATGGTATATATTATCTGTCATGTATTATTGAAGATGTCAGAATAAAAATACTAATATTAGGCTTTTTTTTTTAAATATATATATAATATTTATTTTTTTAGTTAAATTTTATTCATGAAGCTGTTATATAAATATAAATATTTTTTTTTTCTTCTTTTGTAGCTCCTCCGGGAAGATCCTGCCAGTCGCCTCGGAGTCCATGGTAACATCAGAGCCCATAGGTTTTTCCAGCGTATTGACTGGGACTCGGTGGAATCCCTTAGAATGTGTCCCCCACATGTTCCTGTGCCAGTAAGTAGTAGAGGAGATGTTTTATACAGACTCATTTATGAATAGTTTCACATAGCTTTAATCTCTTTTTCCAAATTCGTCAGATTAATAATAACAGTGAAGATCGCTGATCTGAGCCGCACTACTGCTCGGATGAGGCTTATGTGACGCCTCGCTCCCGCTCGCTGGCCCTACCCTGAGGGATGGGGGTACTCGGAACCGGGCCTCCTGGTGTACGGTGGATGCAGTCGTGGCCTAGGCCCGGCCCGTGCCCAGGGTCGTCACAGTGAAAAAATAAGGGGCCAGGAGGGACGGTGGTAATCGAGTGGATTAAATGACTACGCCACCTGTGGAGTCGGGTGATTCGCCACTAGCGCTGCGGCAGTCCTCTGAGGCGGGATGTAGTGGCAGCAGAAGATAGTACTACTGTACTCCCCACAGGCATAGCAGGGCCTCAGGGCAGAGAAGACGGATCAGGGGAGTCGTAGTGGGTGGTGCGGTGTCGCGCTGAAATAAGGGACCGGAGGCAATGGATGCAGTCTTCCAAGCTTTACTCACGTTGTTAGGTGTCAGCTGCAAGGCTTCTCCTTGCTCCTCATGGCGCTGTGCGGCCACCAGGAAGGGGTTCAGCACACTCCGGGTAGTTCGGGTGCATCAATCAGGACCCCCTGCGCCAGAGTGTTCCTAGACTTTCCCACTAGGTCCTCTACTGTCCATATGTGGTGCGTGTTACAAGGCTGAGTCTCCCTTTGGCTATACACAGAACAAGGGTACGGGTGGTGACTGCGCTCCGTCCGTTACCCGGTGGGATCCTCCAAGCCTCCGGGCTTTTCTGACTAGGACATGAAGTAGCAAAGCCAGATATTGGGGGCCGGTACCCGTTTTGCAGCAGGAGTCCCTCTGACTAGGCCAGAATAGTGAGGACAGGTGGCGTATGACGCTCCGTCTGCATCCCCCCTGGGATCCTTTTGCCTGTGGAGCTTGTCTCCTCTGCTTCCCTCCAGGCCTTCTTAGGTAGGGACCTTGACCGGGTAGAGACAGCCGTTAACTCTAGCCCGCTCCTCGCCTCAAGGCCAGAGCACGAGGACTGTGTATCTTCAGCTGCAGGTTCACACAGAAAGCCACGTTCAGTGATGAAGACCACAATCAAAGGACCATAAGCCCAAGATGGCCGTTTATTAAATATGAATTTTGTGGTGTAACCTCTAAGTGCGTCCTCCACCCTCACCCACTACATGGTTCCCCCCTATCTTTTGGCTCCCCCCATCTCCTCTATCCCGGATGGGGCAGCACCCTGGTGCATATCAGCCCCCCTCAGGTGGGAGAGGTGTAGTGTTGTATGGATGGCTGAGTCCTGAGAGGTGCTCCACCCTTACCTCGGAGAGGAGATACCACACCTCGGTCTGAGGTGCAGTACCCCTGTGGCGACTGAACCCTCAGGGGCGCCACACTTATACCACTAATGTTGCCTTTCAGATGTCAAATTTGTCACTGGAGAGACTGTAAGCCCCCATACATGTTAAATGATCAGCAGATAGTGACAAAATCTGCCGATCATTATTTGCCATATGTAGAGAGCCTCTAGCTTTCCTGAACTTTACTACATACTGTTCTTATGTAATCACCTTCTTGTGTTTTCTTTTTCTCTTATAGCCAAGCAACATCCAGCGCGGCTCCAGACCATTCAATCTTCAAATTCTGGAAGTAGCAGAGGCTAACCACTCAGCCCTCTCAGCAGACCACCAGGCCTTATTCACGGGGTTTTCATTTACCAACATCAGCTGGAAAACCCCAAACCATCCACCGGCTCTTTAATACCATCAGAGCAAGCTGTCTTCCTAAGCCCCAAGAAGAACATCAAAATAAGAAGATCCGGATGGCCAAGCAGGACCTGGACAAGCAAGAAATAAGCATGTCAGGACTCAAGCCAGGATCAGGACCCCAAAAGAACACCGAAGATATCCCTGTTCAAAAGAATGACCACAAAGATGGATGAGGCAAGGGAGGTAAGTGCCCAGTAGGGACTTTTATGTGTGGCATTATGGTGTGCCTGGGAATACCATGCACACTACATGCCCCTGACAATAACAGCCTTATGATACTATATGTATAGTGTTACGCTATGTATATAGTACATAAGAGAAAAAATATTCTAGTTATATTTACCGGTGACTACCGGTGACTATAATTACTTTTCCCCTTCCTCCATAACAACTCATTGAGCTGTCCTGGGCGACGGGGAAATAAGGTGTGTGATGGCTGGCTATTAAGGGGTGGAAGGAGGCCAGTTTTTTTTTTTTTTTTAAATCATAGCATTTAAAGCTATATTGCTTTGCTATGTAAAATAATTATATTTACCGGTGACTACCGGTGACTATAGTTACACTTTTCCCCCTCCTCCATAACAACTCATTGAGCTGTCCTGGGCGACGGGGAAATAAGGTGAGTGATGGCTGGCTATTAAGGGGTCGAAGGAGGCCAGTTTTTTTTTTTTTTTTTTTTTAAATCATAGCATTTAAAGCTATATTGCTTTGCTATGTAAAATAATTATATTTACCGGTGGCTACCGGTGACTATAGTTACACTTTTCCCCCTCCTCCATAACAACTCATTGAGCTGTCCTGGGCGACGGGGAAATAAGGTGAGTGATGGCTGGCTATTAAGGGGTGGAAGGAGGCCAGTTTTTTTTTTTTTTTTTAAATCATAGCATTTAAAGCTTTATTGTTTGCTATGTAAAAAAATTATATTTACTGTTGACTACCGGTGACTATAGTTACACTTTTCCCCCTCCTCCATAACAACTCATTGAGCTGTCTTGGACAATGGGGAAATAAGGTGTGAGATGGCTGGCTATTAAGGGGTGGAAGGAGGCCAGATTTTTTTTTTAAATCATAGCATTTAAAGCTATATTGCTTTGTTATGTAAAAAAAATTATATTTACCGGTGACTACCGGTGACTATTCACTGTGTGCAGAATTATTAGGCAAATGAGTATTTTGATCACATGATTTTTTTTATACATGTTGTCCTACTCCAAGCTGCATAGGCTTGAGAACCAACTCCCAATTAAGTAAATCTGTTGATGTGCATCTCTGTAATGAGGAGGGGTGTTGACTAATGACATCAAAACCCTATATAAGGTGTGCTTAATTATTAGGCAACTTCCTTTCCTTTTGCAAAATGGGTCAGAAGAGAGATTTGACTGGCTCTGAAAAGTCCAAAATTCTGAGATGTCTTGCAGAGGCATGCAACAATCTTGAAATTTCCAAACTTTTGAAGCGTGATCACCGAACAATCAAGCGTTTTATGGTAAATAGCCAACAGGGTCGCAAGAAGCGTGTTGGCCAAAAAAGGCGCAAAATAACTGCCCATGAATTGAGGAAAATCAAGCGTGAAGCTGCCAAGATGACATTCGCCACCAGTTTTAACATATTTCAGAGCTGCAGCATTACTGGAGTATCAAAAAGCACAAGGTGTACGATACTCAGGGCCATAGCCAAGGTAAGGAAGGCTGAAAAAAGACCACCTTTGAAAAAGAAGCATAAGATAAAACGTCAAGAATGGGCCAAGAAATATCTTAAGACTGATTTTTCCAAGGTTTTATGGACTGATGAAATGAAAGTGACTCTTGATGGGCCAGATGGATGGGCCAGAGGCTGGATCAGTAAAGGGCAGAGAGCTCCACTCCGACTCAGACGCCAGCAAGGTGGAGGTGGGGTACTGGTATGGGCTGGAATCATCAAAGATGAACTTGTGGGACCTTTTCGGGTTGAGGATGGAGTGAAGCTCAACTGCCAGACCTACTGCCAGTTTCTGGAAGACAACTTCTTCAAGCAGTGGTACAGGAAAAAGTTGGTATCATTCAAGAAAAACATGATTTACATGCAGGACAATGCTCCATCACATGCATCCAACTACTCCACAGCATGGCTGGCCAGTAAAGGTCTTAAAGAAGAAAAAATAATGACATGGCTCCCTTGTTCACCTGATCTGAACCCCATAGAGAACCTGTGGTCCATCAAAAAATGTGAGATCTACAGGGAGGGAAAACAGTACACCTCTCGGAACAGTGTCTGGGAGGCTGTGGTGGCTGCTGCACGCAATGGTGATGGAAAACAGATCAAGCAACTGACAGAATCTATGGATGGAAGGTTGTTGAGTGTCATCATAAAGAAAGGTGGCTATATTGATCACTAATTTGTTTGGTTTTGTTTTTTGCATGTCAGAAATGTTTATTTCTAAATTTTGTGCACTGATATTGGTTTACCTGGTGAAAATAAACAAGTGAGATGGGATTATATTTGGTTTTTATTAAGTTGCCTAATAATTCTGCACAGTAATAGTTACCTGCACAAACAGATATCCTCCTAAGATAGCCAAATCTAAAAAAAAAACCACTCCAACTTCCAAAAATATTAAGCTTGGATATTTATGAGTCTTTTGGGTTGATTGAGAACATAGTTGTTGATCAATAATAAAAATAATCCTCTAAAACACAACTTGCCTAATAATTCTGCACACAGTGTAGTTACACTTTTCCCCCTCCTCCAATAACAATTCATTGAGCTGTCCTGGCGACGGGGAAATAAGGTGTGTGATGGCTGGCTATTAAGGGGTGGAAGGAGGCCAGTTTTTTTTTTTTTTTTAATCATAGCATTTAAAGCTATATTGCTTTGCTATGTAAAATAATTATATTTACCGGTGGCTACCGGTGACTATAGTTACACTTTTCCCCCTCCTCCATAACAACTCATTGAGTTGTCTTGGACAATGGGGAAATAAGGTGTGTGATGGCTGGCTATTAAGGGGTGGAAGGAGGCCAGTTTTTTTTTTTAAATCATAGCATTTAAAGCTATATTGCTTTGCTATGTAAAATAATTATATTTACCAGTGACTACAGTTACACTTTTCCCCCTCCTCCATAACAACTCATTCAGCTGTCCTGGGCGACGGGGAAATAAGGAATGTGATGGCTGGCTATTAAGGGGTGGAAGGAGGCCAGTTTTTTTTGTTTTTTTTTTAAATAGCATTTAAAGCTATATTGCTTTGCTATGTAAAAAAATTATATTTACCGGTGACTACCGGTGACTATAGTTACACTTTTCCCCCTCCTCCATAACAACTCATTGAGTTGTCCTGGGCGATGGGGAAATAAGGTGTGTGATGGCTGGCTATTAAGGGGTGGAAGGAGGCCAGTTTTTTTTTTAAATCATAGCATTTAAAGCTATATTGCTTTGCTCTGTAAAATAATTATATTTACCGGTGACTAGTTACACTTTTCCCCCTCCTCCATAACAACTCATTCAGCTGTCCTGGGCGATGGGGAAATAAGGAATTTGATGGCTGGCTATTAAGGGGTGGAAGGAGGCCAGTTTTTTTTTTTTTTTTAAATAGCATTTAAAGGTATATTGCTTTGCTATGTAAAACAATTATTTTTACCGGTGGCTACCGGTGACTATATTAAACTTTTCCCCCTCCTCCATAACAACTCATTGAGCTGTCCTGGGCGACGGAGAAATAAGGTGTGAGATGGCTGGCTATTAAGGGGTGGAAGGAGGCCAGTTTTTTTTTTTTTTTAAATCCTAGCATTTAAAGCAATATTGCTTTGCTATGTAAAATAATTATATTTACCGGTGGCTACCGGTGACTTTAGTTACACTTTTCCCCCTCCTCCATAACAACTCATTGAGCTGTCTTGGACAATGGGGAAATAAGGTGCGAGATGGCTGGCTATTAAGGGGTGGAAGAGGCCAGATTTTTTTTTAAATCATAGCATTTAAAGCTATATTGCTTTGATATGTAAAAAAATTATATTTACCGGTGACTACCGGTGACTATAGTTACACTTTTCCCCCTCCTCCATAACAACTCATTGAGCTGTCCTGGGCGACGGGGAAATAAGGTGTGTGATGGCTGGCTATTAAGGGGTGGAAGGAGGCCAGTTTTTTTTTTTAAATCATAGCATTTAAAGCTATATTGCTTTGCTATGTAAAATAATAATATTTACCAGTGACTACAGTTACACTTTTCCCCCTCCTCCATAACAAATCATTCAGCTGTCCTGGGCGACGGGGAAATAAGGAATGTGATGGCTGGCTATTAAGGGGTGGAAGGAGGCCAGTTTTTTTTTTTATTTAAAATAGCATTTAAAGCTATATTGCTTTGCTATGTAAAACAATTATTTTTACCGGTGGCTACCGGTGACTATATTAAACTTTCCCCCCTCCTCTATAACAACTCATTGAGCTGTCCTGGGCGACAGAGAAATAAGGTGTGAGATGGCTGGCTATTAAGGGGTGGAAGGAGGCCAGTTTTTTTTTTTTAAATCATAGCATTTAAAGCTATATTGCTTTGCTATGTAAAAAAATTATATTTACCGGTGACTACCGGTGACTATAGTTACACTTTTCCCCCTCCACCATAACAACTCATTCAGCTGTCCTGGGCGACGGGGAAATAAGGAATGTGATGGCTAGCTATTAAGGGGTGGAAGGAGGCCAGTTTTTTTTTTTTTTTTAAATAGCATTTAAAGCTATATTGCTTTGCTATGTAAAACAATTATTTTTACCGGTGGGTACCGGTGACTATATTAAACTTTTCCCCCTCCTCCATAACAACTCATTCAGCTGTCCTGGGCGACGGGGAAATAAGGAATGTGATGGCTGGCTATTAAGGGGTGGAAGGAGGCCAGTTTTTTTTTTTATTTAAAATAGCATTTAAAGCTATATTGCTTTGCTATGTAAAACAATTATTTTTACCGGTGGCTACCGGTGACTATATTAAACTTTTCCCCCTCCTCTATAACAACTCATTGAGCTGTGCTGGGCGACAGAGAAATAAGGTGTGAGATGGCTGGCTATTAAGGGGTGGAAGGAGGCCAGTTTTTTTTTTTTTTAAATCATAGCATTTAAAGCTATATTGCTTTGCTATGTAAAAAAATTATATTTACCGGTGACTACCGGTGACTATAGTTACACTTTTCCCCCTCCTCCATAACAACTCATTCAGCTGTCCTGGGCGACGGGGAAATAAGGAATGTGATGGCTGGCTATTAAGGGGTGGAAGGAGGCCAGTTTTTTTTTTTAAATAGCATTTAAAGCTATATTGCTTTGCTATGTAAAACAATTATTTTTACCGGTGGCTACCGGTGACTATATTAAACTTTTCCCCCTCCTCCATAACAACTCATTGAGCTGTCCTGGGCGACGGAGAAATAAGGTGTGAGATGGCTGGCTATTAAGGGGTGGAAGGAGGCCAGTTTTTTTTTTTTTTTTTAAATCCTAGCATTTAAAGCAATATTGCTTTGCTATGTAAAATAATTACATTTACCGGTGGCTACCGGTGACTATAGTTACACTTTTCCCCCTCCTCCATAACAACTCATTGAGCTGTCTTGGACAATGGGGAAATAAGGTGCGAGATGGCTGGCTATTAAGGGGTGGAAGAGGCCAGATTTTTTTTTTAAATCATAGCATTTAAAGCTATATTGCTTTGATATGTAAAAAAATTATATTTACCGGTGACTACCGGTGACTATAGTTACACTTTTCCCCCTCCTCCATAACAACTCATTGAGCTGTCCTGGGCGACGGGGAAATAAGGTGTGTGATGGCTGGCTATTAAGGGGTGGAAGGAGGCCAGTTGTTTTATTTAAATCATAGCATTTAAAGCTATATTGCTTTGCTATGTAAAATAATTATATTTACCAGTGACTACAGTTACACTTTTCCCCCTCCTCCATAACAACTCATTCAGCTGTCCTGGGCGACGGGGAAATAAGGAATGTGATGGCTGGCTATTAAGGGGTGGAAGGAGGCAAGTTTTTTTTTTTATTTAAAATAGCATTTAAAGCTATATTGCTTTGCTATGTAAAACAATTATTTTTACCGGTGGCTACCGGTGACTATATTAAAATTTTCCCCCTCCTCTATAACAACTCATTGAGCTGTCCTGGGCGACAGAGAAATAAGGTGTGAGATGGCTGGCTATTAAGGGGTGGAAGGAGGCCAGTTTTTTTTTTTTAAATCATAGCATTTAAAGCTATATTGCTTTGCTATGTAAAAAAATTATATTTACCGGTGACTACCGGTGACTATAGTTACACTTTTCCCCCTCCTCCATAACAACTCATTGAGCTGTCCTGGGTGACGGGGAAATAAGGTGTGTGATGGCTGGCTATTAAGGGGTGGAAGGAGGCCAGTTTTTTATTTTTTTAAATCATAGCATTTAAAGCTATATCGCTTTGCTATGTAAAATAATTATATTTACCGGTGACTACCGGTGACTATAGTTACACTTTTCCCCCTCCTCCATAACAACTCATTCAGCTGTCCTGGGCGATGGGGAAATAAGGAATGTGATGGCTGGCTATTAAGGGGTGGAAGGAGGCCAGTTTTTTTTTTTTTTTTAAATAGCATTTAAAGCTATATTGCTTTGCTATGTAAAACAATTATTTTTACCGGTGGCTACCGGTGACTATATTAAACTTTTCCCCCTCCTCCATAACAACTTATTAAGCTGTCCTGGGCGACGGAGAAATAAGGTGTGAGATGGCTGGCTATTAAGGGGTGGAAGGAGGCCAGTTTTTTTTTTTTAAATCATAGCATTTAAAGCTATATTGCTTTGCTATGTAAAAAAATTATATTTACCGGTGACTACCGGTGACTATAGTTACACTTTTCCCCCTCCTCCATAACAACTCATTGAGCTGTCCTGGGCGACGGGGAAATAAGGTGTGTGATGGCTGGCTATTAAGGGGTGGAAGGAGGCCAGTTTTTTTTTTTTAAATAGCATTTAAAGCTATATTGCTTTGCTATGTAAAACAATTATTTTTACCGGTGGCTACCGGTGACTATATTAAACTTTTCCCCCTCCTCCATAACAACTCATTGAGCTGTCCTGGGCGACGGAGAAATAAGGTGTGAGATGGCTGGCTATTAAGGGGTGGAAGGAGGCCAGTTTTTTTTTTTTTTTAAATCCTAGCATTTAAAGCACTATTGCTTTGCTATGTAAAATAATTATATTTACCGATGGCTACCGGTGACTATAGTTACACTTTTCCCCCTCCTCCATAACAACTCATTGAGCTGTCTTGGACAATGGGGAAATAAGGTGCGAGATGGCTGGCTATTAAGGGGTGGAAGAGGCTAGATTTTTTTTTAAATCATAGCATTTAAAGCTATATTGCTTTGATATGTAAAAAAATTATATTTACCGGTGACTACCGGTGACTATAGTTACACATTTCCCCCTCCTCCATAACAACTCATTGAGCTGTCCTGGGCGACGGGGAAATAAGGTGTGTGATGGCTGGCTATTAAGGGGTGGAAGGAGGCCAGTTTTTTTTTTTAAATCATAGCATTTAAAGCTATATTGCTTTGCTATGTAAAATAATTATATTTACCAGTGACTACAGTTACACTTTTCCCCCTCCTCCATAACAACTCATTCAGCTGTCCTGGGCGACGGGGAAATAAGAAATGTGATGGCTGGCTATTAAGGGGTGGAAGGAGGCCAGTTTTTTTTTTTTTTAAATCATATCATTTAAAGCAATATTGCTTTGCTATGTAAAATAATTATATTTACCGGTGGCTACCGGTGACTATAGTTACACTTTTCCCCCTCCTCCATAACAACTCGTTGAGCTGTCTTGGACAATGGGGAAATAAGGTGTGTGATGGCTGGCTATTAAGGGGTGAAGGAGGCCAGTTTTTTTTTAAATCATAGCATTTAAAGCTATATTGCTTTGCTATGTAAAATAATTATATTTACCGGTGACTATAGTTACACTTTTCCCCTCCTCCATAACAACTCATTGAGCTGTCCTGGGCGACGGGGAAATAAGGTGTGTGATGGCTGGCTATTAAGGGGTGGAAGGAGGCCAGGTTTTTTTTTTAAAAATCATAGCATTATATCTAGCAACACTGCTAGAAATAATCATAACAAAAGCATAAGGACATAAACATATGACTGTGTCAGGAGAGCCTGGCGCGGCCGCAGTTGGTGAAATGCATGTCGAGGCTCACACACACCATCTGGATGCTCCTGTGCTTCTCGTGAGACATGGTACTGGTGCACATACTTTATGACTGATTATCTTCGGGCTCTCCTGATACTGACGTGCCCCCTGGGCCTGTGTTGTGCAGGGGATACCCGAAGCCGGATCGCTGGGGGTTGTAGTCTCCGTGGCGCTGACCCGGTCCATGCCCAGGGTGGTCAATTCAGTGGCAGTCTTAGTGTAATAACAAATGTCCGACTACTCCACCCGTGGATTGCGGTCAGTGGGGACCGCCGCTGCGCTGCAGACCGCTGAGGCTGATGTTGTTTGCGCAGCCGAGTAAGGGATAACTCCCCACGTGAGAAGTATTGCCTCAGGGCAGCTAGTGTGGATGATGGGAGTGATGGTGTGAGCGTCCCAGTACTAATGGTACTGGTGCGGCGATGAAACACAGAGGCGTTTGGTGCAGTTTCCAATGCTTTACTCACAGTTCTCATCCAGGTCACTTGTGCACATGAAGGACCGCCTGAGCCGTGCTGCGTTCACCAGGCAAGGGGCTCGACCAACTCCCAGGCAATTCCAGAGCGTGGCACAGGGCTCCCTTCTCTTCCCTTCTCTGGCCGTCCTCACCAGTGACCCACCTTTGTCCAGCTTCCTCGGGCCTTCTCTTGGCGAAACCTATCTCCGGTTTCCCTGACCCTACGTGGTATGCTTTCCTGGTGGATGTAGTGAGGGGTCGCACCAAGATGTGGTCACAACCTCCGGTCCTTGGCTGAGGAATCTGTTGCCTCCACCAATTTGGGTCCCGGTACCCTGCTCTGCCAACCCTTCACCCGCAATCTCCTGGGCCTTTGGGGTTCCTTCTGCCTTCGTGTCTCTGGGCCTTTCTCTGTGTTCCAGTTCCTTGTTTCCTTTCTTACTTCCTTTGCTGTTCCTTCTCCTCTCTCTCTCTCTCAGGCCCCGGCCTCCTGACAAGGCCTGCCTGTGGAGCAGAGCCCATGCAGTAGCTCTGCTCCCTGTCACTTCTCTCAGACTCAACTTCTTCTTCTTTCTCCTGACTGGACTGGACTGAACTCACTACTCTAAGATGGTGCCCACCTTATATACCTCCTTCTAACACCCGAGCCCAGGTGACTAGCAACCAATGGGCTCCTACCTATGCCCAGAGACCCACCCCTATCTGCTCCTACACCACTGGGTTTTCCTCCCCCTCCCCACTCCAGCCAGGGACAGAAGCTGTCGTGCCTGCACTTCTGTGGGAGCACCATTGAGCTGTCCCTCGAAAATGGGGTGTGTGTGTGGTGCATGCAGCTTACTGAGTCCTGGTCCACACACCATCCTTACCCGGGAGTGGAATATCACACCTCTGGTTTGAGGTGCAATATGCCTGTAGCAGCCGAGCCCTCGGGGTGCTACAATACCGTCATATGTTTATGTCTTTATGCTCTTGTTATGATTATATCTACCAGGGTTAATTGGCTTCATTATTTTCACCTGCACCCTATATTGGGGATTAGCATCTACTGCGGCCAGCTGGTCTTTTGACCAACTTCTGATTATTATATAGATATAGCAGGGGTATTATACAGGCAAAGTTTTGCCTTCCTACTCTCTACTATGTATTTATTTTAACTGACTGTAATACACGCCGCTTATAAGACACTAGTGCTGTAGAACTTCAGGGTTACTTCACATATATTTTGCGTACTGTTAAAACGTATTATAAACATCGAGCCTTTTTTCCGGGTTCTTATTAAAACTACGGCCACTCACAATTGATCAGCTATACTCTCTGACAATTATACCTTATATAATTGTGAGTTGGCTGCGAGGTTTTAGTATTTCATTTATTTAATTATACCGGATTATATGCTTGCATATTCTACTTGTTAGTATACTTCTTTTGCAGGTATATTCATATTTTTTCCTGTTTTTTATAGACTACTCATCATATTTCTTAGTCTAAGCAGTTTGCAGTAATTACTAGCCTGCCCTAATTGTGTTTGCCCCTAGAACTCTAGAGCATTTTTCATCTCACAGGAGCTCCTCATTATCTGGTTCTTTCCTTATATTCAGGGATTGTTTCCATCCTCCCTGTTTTTTAATTGTACTTCTCCCCCTTACCTTATATTGTTGTATTATTGATATTATATTTATAATTGATGTATAATAAAATGGTTTATATATTTACCAAACCTTTGTTTTCGTTTGGGTCTCTATCTCCTCCATCTTTATTAATATTATATATGTTGAGCGGTATTTGACTAAGATTCCCTTCTTTTTGGTTTTGATATCTTCTTAGGGGTACATCACACTTCTCTTTAGTGATATCTCTTATGTAGGTTTACATGTGTAGATACAGGTCTGGTGACAAATTCTGTGTAGCTCTATAAGTGTGCTGCAGTAATACAGTGGGTACGGAAAGTATTCAGACCCCTTTAAATTTTTTACTCTTTGTTTCATTGCAGCCATTTGGTAAATTCTAAAAAGTTCATTTTTTTCCTCATTAACGTACATTCTGCACCCCATCTTGACTTAAAACAAAACAGAAATGTAGACATTTTTGCAAATTTATTAAAAAAGAAAAACTGAAATATCACATGGTCATAAGTAGTGTTGAGCGAGCACTAAAATGCTTGGGTGCTCGAAGCTCGGGCCGAGCTCACCGTGATACTCGGGTGCTCGACCCGAGCAAGGAGCCCGATGTTAGTCTATGATCCAGAGTGTGGTCAAATCTCATCAGATCTGTATCCACAGGTGTACGCCACCAATTGAATTATGTAAAGAAGGGGAAGGGGGAGATGGGGAAAAAGTGTGGATATATACTAATATTAAAATTAATTGTATTTATTAGATTAACCCTAGAACGCATGACCATAAAAATCTACTTTTTCACATACCTGGGGCCTTTTAGGCCCATGTGCAAATAACATGGAATAACTCAAACAAAAATGACAAACAACTATATACCTCAGGAATACCTAGAGTTTCAAAATTCTAACTAAAGTAATCTTGCAGAAAATAGAAAACAATTAACAGGGCGGGCCTGCGAGGCCCCTAGGTATGCGTTCTAGGGTTAACAAATTGTGAACATTTTTGATTCTCCCCCTTCCCCTTCTTTACAATGTTAGTCTATGGGAGATCCCGAGGATTTTTGCGGCGGCACCCCCGGCAGTCTGTAGAAAGCCTAAAAAGTGCTCAAAACGATAGTGACAGTGCTCAAAAGAAATGGGGGCAGCATGGGGATCGCCCCTGGAAGCATTTCTGACCCCCAGGTCACTGCTGTCAACAACGTGGTCAGAGGTATTAAGCCACTTTTACGGGCTCACAATAAAACATTCAAAAACTAAACTGAAACTGCTTTCCTGTGAAATATGTTAAGGAAGTTCCTTTCCAGGGTAAAGACTTGTGTATAAGGTAAAATAAATAACCAAAAACAAAAATACTCCTTCACACTTTGGGCTATGTTCACAAGTAGCATTTTTCATGTGTTTTTGCACTTTTGCATTGCTTTCAACTGTGACAAATGCATTCACCGGGAAATGTCATTTTAACATTTTACAACCTTATCTGGCCATGTGCTGTGTGACACATGCATACAGTGCTGAAAAAACATGGGGACAGCATGGGGAAGACCCCTGGAAACAGGGGTGGATTAAGAGTAGCCAGGGCCCCAGGCAGTTTAGAAGGCGCGGGCCCCCCCCTCCCACACACACACCTGATGTATCACATGTCACATGATCCCCTGTGATAGATCATGTGATAGTTCACGTGAAATTAATTTGGCACAATATTAATATATTAATTATAATATTTTTTTTAGGCTGTGTGCCCACTTTGTGTTTTTTAAGCGTTTCCGCAGTGGCAATTCCGCTGCAGAAACGCTTAAAAAACGCTTGGTAGAAGGTCTGCCATGTTCCCCAATGATAATCCGCATGTGCTGTGCACATGCTGTGGAAATTTCCGCTGCGGATTATCATTGCGGAAAAATTCGCAGCACTACCAATTATTTTGCGGAAGCGCTGCGTTTTCGCCTCCATTGATTTGCATTGGAACGCACGAAATCCGCATCACTGCATCTGTACATGCGGATTCCATGCGTTTCAATGTGCGGATGGTACCCGGGTCTGGAGAAGAGGAGACTCTCCTCCAGACCCGGGTACCATAAAACCTGTAAAAAAAGAATAAAATAAAAAATAAACATTATACTTACCTTCTGATGGCCCCCGGTGTCTTTATCCGATGCGTCCTGGCTTTCCGGCAGCTCGCGGTAGACTAAAGGACCTGTG
This sequence comes from Phyllobates terribilis, assembly GCF_046119375.1. Taxonomy (NCBI): domain Eukaryota; kingdom Metazoa; phylum Chordata; class Amphibia; order Anura; family Dendrobatidae; genus Phyllobates; species Phyllobates terribilis. The sequence continues at coordinate 149,068,626 of NW_027362764.1, read as the reverse complement.
GTGACGTCATTTAGTCATGTAACGGTTCACGCGACCGCTGATTTCGGCAGGCCATCAGAAGGTAAGTATATATTTATTTTTTATGATTTACCATTGTTTTACGGTCACACTATATAAATCCATGCCGGTTGCATGGATTTATATAGTGTGACCAAGTTGTCAAGTACTTTTCCAAGTGATGCTAAACTCCGCATGTGTTTTTTCTGCCAGTGAGATGCAGAAATGCTCAAAGAAAATCCGGAGCATTTCTGCATCGTGGGCACATAGCCTTACATTAATTGTATGGCTTAATATTGAGCACACGTAGCCATCTATACACAGCAGGAGGCCGCACGTAGCAAACTATACACAGTAGGAGGCCGCACGTAGCAAACTATACACAGCAGGAGGCCAGACGGCGCCATCTATACACAGCAGCAGGCCGCATGTAGCCATCTATACACAGCGGGAGGCCGCATGTAGCCATCTATACACAGCGGGAGGCCGCACGTAGCCATCTATACACAGCGGGAGGCCGCACGCAGCCATCTATACACAGCGGGAGGCCGCACGCAGCCATCTATACACAGCGGGAGGCTGCACGTAGCCATCTATACACAGCGGGAGGCCGAACGTAGCCATCTATACACAGCGGGAGGCCGCACGAAGCCATCTATACACAGCGGGAGGCCGCACATAGCCATCTATACACAGCAGGAGGCCGCACGTAGCCATCTATACACAGCGGGAGGCCGCACGTAGCCATCTATAGACAGCGGGACGCCGCATGTAGCCATCTATACACAGCAGGAGGCCGCACGTAGCCATCTTTACACAGCAGTGGGCCGCATGTAGCATCTATACACAGCAGGGGGCCACACGTAGCCATCTATACACAGCAGGAGGCTGCACGTAGCCATCTATATACAGCGAGAGGCCACACGTAGCCATCTACACACAGCAGGAGGCCGCACGTAGCCATTTATACACAGCAGGAGGCCGCACGTAGCCATCTATACACAGCAGGAGGTCGCACGGCACCATCTATACACAGCAGGAGGCCACACGGCGCCATCTATATACAGCAGGAGGCCGCACGCAGTCACGCACACACACAAACATATACAGACATATACATACACGCATAAACACATTTGAAACACAAAAATACAGATAAAAAGACATCACACAAAGATATCTGCCTGCACACACACACACTCACTCACTCAATCACTCACACACACACACACACGCACACTCACACACACTCTCACACACACTCTCACACACATACACAAACACACTCACACACACTCACCATCCCCCGGCTCCGCTCCAGTCCTCCATCTCCTCTCCGGTGCAGTAGTGCAGCGCGCACTGCGTGACGCCACACTAGCAGACACAGCCACGCAGAGGGCCATGTCTCCTAGCTGTGACGCGGCCGGGAGAGCAGACAGGGAAGTTAACAGGTGCAGTGTTGGCCTGGCCGAAGAAGAAGTAGCGGCCATGCGCCGCTGCTGGGGGAGCGGTCCGGGGGCCCCCCTGCCGGTATGTGCTGTGGCGCCGTACATATTATAATGAGGGCAATCTGGCCATGGACCCGGGCCCCCTGGATCCCTGGGGCCCTGGGCGGTAGCCCAGATTGCCCTAATTATAATCTGCCTATGCCTGGAAGCATCTCTGACTCCCAGGTCACTGCCTAAAAGTGTGCCCATCAGAAGTGATCCGTGCCGCATCAGAAGATGCAGACTTGCAACTATCCCCGTGCAAGTCCTTGTCCCAGGGCAGTGTTCAATTGTACATCCCCCATTCCTTGCAATGCAAGCGCAAATATGCATCCAACCACCCACCCACCCGCAGGCTTCAATACCATACTGCTAGCTTTCACTTGAAATGGGGCCTTTTAGTTGGGAGGAGGCCGAAGCTGGCCACTACCTCATGGCTGCTTCGGCAGCGAGGTATCCATACTCAGTACCCAGACGCCCGGTGGTCGGGTGTACATGCTCGGTCCCCAGTCGCCTGGGGGCGGCCGGTTGTCCATACTCGGTCCCCAGCTGCCCCGTGGCCGGGTGTCCACACATGGTCCCCAGCCGCCTGGGGGCGGCCGGGTTACCATAAATGGTCCCCAGCTGCCCCTATTTCTCCTGTCACATTCCCCCACACTTTTCTTAGCTTGGCCTGCTTTAAGGCAGCATTGGATGAGCCCACCAGAGAACCAGACTCCTCCGGTGGGCCCTGGCTTCTCCATCAGGGGAGTTGAGAGTGCCAAGGTGAGGAGCATGATGATGATGATAGAAGTTAGCATCTGCTTTGTTTTCTTGGAATGCAAGCGCATGTATGTAGTAGCGGGTAGGCCTGAGGTGGTCAGCGTTTTGGCGCATATCCTACCTCCTCCGAGGATTGCTGGATGTTTTCCTGCTACTATCTCAGTTCTATGACTCCCGTTAAAACAAAGCTTCAGGTGATAAATGATGGATGAGGTGGTGGCAAAGGAGAAAGAGCAGGAGGAACAGGGACCATTAACATCAATATCAGGCCAGTCAACCACACATGTCTTGTAGGATATGTTTCTGTACCAAAAGGAGCGATTTGGCTACACAGTTTTAGGGCATACAGTGAGTGCAATGCCTACCAAAAATTTAGAGGCACTCCAATGCCCCTTGGAAGTGACATGGAGGTCAGATGGCCTTAACTAAACCATGTTTTCCATTTATAGCAACTGGGTCTCCTGTGAACTGTTGGCCTAAGCAGTGAATGGAAGTCTTTCCAAAAATTATGAGGAACTGCAATGCCCCTTGAAACAGACGTGGATTAAAGCGTACCAAAAAACTTCTACCCATTATTGGGGAGTGGGTCTCCCTTAGTGTTCACCTATGCATTGAAAAGCAAAAGCTGACTAAAATTAGGAGGAAATGCAATGCCCGTTGGAAGAGTCGTGGAGGTCGCAGTAGCTTAACAAGACGGTTTTAACGCCCCTTGGAAAAGTGGTGGAGTTCACAGTAGCTTAACAAGAAGGTTTGAATGCCCCGTGGAAAAGTGGTGGAGGTCACAGTAGTTTAATAAGATGGTTTGAATGCCCCTTGGAAAAGTGGTGGAGGTTGCGTAGCGTAACAAGACGGTTTTAATGCCCCTTACAAGAGCCATACAGTACAGCATCTTAAAAACATTATTCCCATTATTGGGGAGTGGGTCTCCCATAGTCTTTGCTTATGCCTTCCAAGAAAAAGCTGCCAAAAATTAGGACGGAGGAACTTGCAATGCCCCTTACAAGAGCCATGCAGTACAGCATATTACAAACATTATTCCCATTATTGGGGAGTGGGTCTCCCATAGTCTTTGCTTATGCCTTCCAAGCAAAAGCTGCCAAAAATTAGGAGGAAATGCAATGCCCGTTCGAAGAGTCGTGGAGGTTAGAGTTAATTAAAAACAACAATTCAATGCCCTTTGGAAGAGCTGTGGAGTTCAGAGTGGTTTAACAAGACGGTTTTAATGCCCCTCGGAATAGACGTGGAGGTCGCAGTAGCTTAACAAAACGGTTTGAATATCCCTTAGAAAAGTGGTGGAGGTCACAGTAGCTTAACAAGACGGTTTTAATGCCCCTCGGAAGAGACGTGGAGGTCGCAGTAGCTTAATAAGATGGTTTTAATGCCCCTCGGAAGAGACGTGGAGGTCGCAGTAGCTTAACAAGATGGTTTTAATGCCCCTTGGAAGAGACGTGGAGGTCCCAGTTGCTTAACAAGACACTTTTAATGCCCCTCGGAAGAGACGTGGAGGTCGCAGTAGCTTAACAAGACGGTTTTAATGCCCCTTGGAAAAGTGGTGGAGGTCGCAGTAGCTTAACTAGACGGTTTTAATGCCCCTTACAAGAGCCATACAGTACAGCATCTTAAAAATATTATTCCCATTATTGGGGAGTGGGTCTCCCACAGGCTTTGCTTATGCCTTCCAAGCAAAAGCTGACAAAAATAAGGATGGAGGAACTTTCAATAATGGCAACATGGACCATGGTCACCCTGGTGGTATAGTGGTGGCGGAGGCTGAGGATAAGGAGAAGAGGAATCACGGAGGATGCTGGTACGGTCGGCAAGGTACTCCCTCACCATCGTTTGAAACTTTCCACTCCTTGTGAGAGTACCCCGCGCCTCAGGGTCTGTCCGAAGGGAGGGTCTGAGAAAACTGTCCCAGAACGTTGACAGTGTTCCCCTGCCTCTGCTGGATTGGAGTTGCTTCTCTCTCGCATGTACGCCTTGGTTGTGCAAGAACTGTGACCTCTGCCGCTAGCGTGTTCAGATGGGAATAATTTTAACAGTTCTGCAGCAAGGGCCTTCTGGTACTGCCCCATTTTTGTAGACCTCTCCACCTCTGGAATAAGAGAGTGAAAGGTCTCCTTGTAGCGGGGGTCTAAAAGTGTCACCAACCAGTAAAGACTGTCACCCAACATTTTGATAACGCGAGGGTCACGGTTAAGGCAGCGTAACATAAAGTCAGCCATGCGTGCCAGACTGGTAATGGGCAAGACTTCCATGTCCTCACCAAGATGATGACTGACCATGCTCTCCTCCTCCTCCTCCCCCCTGTCCTCAGGCCACCCACGCTGAACCGACGGTATGACAGTTGTACAGGTACTACCATCTACAGCGCATGATACCAGCTCCTGTTCTTCCTCCTCCTCCTCCTCTCCCTCATTGTCCCCCAATGCACGTTGGGATGAGATGAGGCTGGGCTGTGTGTAATCGACCACTACGGCTTCTTGATCCATCTCATCATACTCTGGCTGCAATGCCTCCTCTTTAATTCTCTGCAGAGAGTGTTGCAAAAGACAGACAAGTGGAATGCTGACGCTAATGATGGCGTCATCGCCACTCACCATCTTGGTGGACTTCTCAAAGTTTGTCAAGATGGTACATATGTCAGTCATCAAGGTCCACTACTGAGGTTTTATGTGTGGAGTCTGACCTGAATATCGACGGCCTTGTTGCAGCTGGTACTTCACAACTGCTCTCTTCTGCTCACAAATCCTTTGCAACATGTGGAGGGTCGAGTTCCAACGTGTGGGAACATCACACACCAGTCGATATGACGGAAGCTGCAAACGCTGCTGCAACACAGTAAGGGCGGCGGAAGCTGTAGCCGACTTGGGAAAATGAGCTGACAGGCGGCGTACTTTGACGAGCAGACCTGGCAACTCGGGGTACGATTTAAGGAACCGCTGAACCATGAGGTTAAGCACATGAGCCAGGCATGGTACGTGTGTGGTTACGGCCATTGTCAGCGATCTCAGCCACAGATCTGCCTGCTCTTTAACAGCTGTCCACAACTCACATCAGTGTGAGGTTTCTCACCTAAGCTTATGAGTTTCAGCACAGCCTGTTGCCGCTTGGCGGAGGCAGTACCGCAGTGCTTCCAGCTTGTAGCTGATGTGGTGATATCTGAGATGGAGGCTGAACATGAGGAGGAGGAGGATGATGCGCAGGAGCTGTACACTGTGGGGGCAACTCTGACTGACATAGGGCCCGCAATCCTCGGTGTGGGGAGGATGTGTTCCGTCCCAAGGTCCGACTGGGTCCCGGCTTCCACTATGTTTACCCAGTGTGCCGTCAGGGAGATGTACCGTCCCTGGCCACAAGCACTTGTCCACGTGTCCGTTGTCAGGTGGACTCTCCCAGTAACTGCGTTGTTGAGGGCATGGCAGATGTTTTGGGACACGTGCTTGTGTAGTGCGGGGATGGCACACCGGGCAAAATAGTGTTGGCTGGGGACCGAGTACCGAGGGACGGCCATCGCCATAAGGTTGCGTAAGGATTCTGTCTCCACCAGCCTAAAATGCAGCATTTCCAACACAAGCAGTCGTGAAATGTGCGAATTTAGGACTGTGGCCTGTGGGGCGTTGGCTGCGAATTTCCGTTTTCGTTCAAAGGTCTGGGATATGGACAATTGAACACTGCGGTGGGACGTGGTCGTGGACGTTGATGCTGTTTCTTGAGAAACTGCCATAACAAGTGAAGACTGAGAGGAAGGGGTATCTTTGCACGAAGTATGGACAGGGGATTGCCTTGCACACTCAACAGGGGGTTCTATTGCACGCACAACAGCGGAAGAAGCAGTGTTGACACCCGCTGACACTGGTCATGGACCCTGGGATTCACCCCACAAAGTCGGGTGCTTTGCTGCCATGTGCCTGATCATGCTGGTGGTGGTCAGGCTGATAGTTTTGTCACCCCTGCTGATGCTGGCATGGCAGGTGGTACAAATGGCCTTTTTAGGGTTATCAGCAGAGTCTTTAAAAAATTCCAGACTCTGGAAGACCTACAGGTTGTACTGGCAATGTCCCTCGTGTTGGTGTTACGGGGAACTGTTGCCTGCCTTCTGTGTGCGGCCACCACACTGCTTCTTCCTGCCTGTTGGGGTACTCTGCCTCCCTCACCCTGTGTGCTGCTGGCCTCGCTCTGCATGTCCTCCTGCCACGTTGGGTCAGTTTCTAGATCATCCACCCACTCCTCCTCTTCCACTTGCGCACCACAATCCTCCTCCTCACTTCCTGGCAATTGTGTCTCGTCATCGTCCACCTCTTGTGACAAATTGCCAGCGTCGACTTCCTGTGGCCGTGGCTGTTCAAATATTTGGGCATCGCTACATGGGATCTCCTCTTCCACCACTTGAAGCGGAGCAGGCGAGGGGCACAAATCTGGAAATGGACCAGTGAACAGCTCTTCAGAGTGTCCAAGTGTGGGATCAGTTGCTGTCTGACGACACTCGGCATGGTGGTAGGAGGAGCATCAGGGTGAGGAGGAGTATGCGGTCAAGACTCACGGCTACTAAGATTTGACCGTGTGGAAGACAGACCGGAGGTTGTGGTGCCCAGGTAACTGGAAGTATTTTCTGCTATCCAATTAATAACCTGTTCACACTGATCAGTTCGCAATACTGTTGTTGTTCTGTGCTTCCCTAGTAATTCGGTCAAGAAGTGGGAGCGAGAAGATGTGGCTGTTGGTTGTGGCACATTTTCACCTTGGCCACGGCCCCGTCCTCTGCACGCACCATCACCAGAACGTCCAGTTCCACGTCCCTTGCCACTTGCCTTTCCCATTGTAAAGGAAGTAAAATAGCTTACACTCGCACTATCAATGGAAAAAGGGTAATACAAAGTAGATTAGAACCGTGGAAGAGGAAATCCACAGTTCTATTTCTCTGGCCTACACCCGACTCTTTTAAACAATCTGAGCAATCAGGGAGAAACTATTACTGTTTTTCTTTATGGAGAAAATACCAAAAGCTGAATAATAGAGGTCTTTTATCGTGGAATGGCAAAACCACAGTTATTGTTTACTGGGGTATACCAGACAATTTTAAATAGATATATTTGCGGCTGAACAGTGAGCGACACACTCAAACTGTTTTTTTTTTAGGTAAAAATGGCCCAAAAGTGGATAATACAGAGGTTTGAACCGCGAAACTGCAAAACCCCACTTCTATTTCTCTGGCCTACACCAGACTATTTTCAACAAATATATTTGTGTCTGAACAATCAGGAGACACTATTACTGTTTTTCTTTACAGAAAAAATACCAAAAGCTGGATAATAGAGATTTTTTACCGTGGAACTGCAAAACCACAGTTCTATTTCTCGGGCCTACACCAGACTATTTTAAACAGATATATTGGTGTCTGAACAATCAGGAGACACTATGACTGTTTTTCTTTACGGAAAAAATACCAAAAGCTGGTTAATAGAGATTTTTTACCGTGGGACCGCAAAACCGCAGTTATAATTTACTGGTGTATACCAGACTCTTTTAAACAGATATATTTGTGTCTGAACAATCAGGAGACACTATTACTGTTTTTCTTTATGGCAAAAAATGCCAAAAGCAGGATAATACAGAGATTTGACCCGTGGAATTGCAAAACCACAGATCTATTTCTCGGGCCTACATCAGACTATTTTAAACAGATATATTTGTGTCTGAACAATCAGGAGACACTATTACTGTTTTTCTTTACGGCAAAAAATGCCAAAAGCAGGATAATAGAGATTTTTTACCGTGGAACGGCAAAACCACAGTTATAATTTACTGGTGTATACCAGACTTTTTTAAATAGATATATTTGCGGCTGAACAGTGAGCGACACACTCAAACTGTTTTATTTTTAGGTAAAAATGGCCCAAAAGTGGATAATACAGAGGTTTGAACAGTGGAACTGCAAAACCACACTTCTATTTCTCTGGCCTGCACCAGACTATTTTCAACAAATTTATTTGTGTCTGCACAAGCAGGGAGACACTATTACAGTTTTTTTTTTACGGCAAAAAATGCCAAAAGCTGGATAATAGAGATTTTTTACCGTGGAACGGTAAAACCACAGTTATAATTTACTGGTGTATATCAGACTTTTTAAAATAGATATATTTGCCACTGAACAGTGAGCGACACACTCAAACTGTTTTTTTTTAGGTAAAATGGCCCAAAAGTGGATAATACAGAGGTTTGAACCGTGGAACTGCAAAACCACACTTCTATTTCTCTGGCCTACACCAGACTCTTTTAAAAAAATATATTTGTGTCTGAATTGTCACAGACACACTTTTTTTTTTTGGGGGGGGGGGGGGGTGGGGGGACACCAAAAGGTTAATAAGATTGGTATTTGTACAGTGTGAAGGAGGAATAAAAAAGAGGATTTAGATGAAAAAAAAAGGATTTTTCCTGGCCCCCAAGACCTGGAGCTAAGTCCAGCAATTTCAGCAACAGGAGCACACAGGACTGTAGTGCAGCGTTTGCTGGTATAACCACTGCGTCTCCTATACAGACTGCCTGCCTGATATCTGGGTTGGATATTAGTCCTGAGAAGGACTGTTTGTTTGATCTGGCAGCCTTTACAGACCCTACACTATTTTGCAGTATATATCTCTCCCTAAATCCCAGCGCTGTCCCTACACTGTCTGATCCCAGACATCTGTGTCCAAGATGGCGGCGCCTGGTTTTAAATACTCGAGGTGACGCTGTGCGGCCAGCCAATAAAGGTAATGCCCACAACCAACATGGCTGCTGCATTACAGTGACTGGTTGGCAATCCCTGCATGTTCATTGGCTCTGTAAAGAGCGCCAAACATGCAGGGCGGAGACCCGAGCTCCCGCCCGAGTAACCCGGAAATGCTTAGTGCTCGCCGAACATCCCGAGTAGCTTGATGCTCGGGCGAGTACCGAGCAGTGTCGAGCATGTTCGCTCAACACTAGTTGCGACTCAACTGCGTGACACATAGCAAGTATCATGCACCTGTGATTTTCTCATAATAAAATATATGCCTTATATAGTGTAACTTGGTGCGGGGCGGTACCCATGGTCGAGATACACATCGCTTACACCCCGGCACATTACAAGAAGGTGGGGGTCCTGCCTGGGTGTGTGGACTTGTGCTATGGGGGCACTATGCCCTTGCAAGCCGCATGATGAAGAAGACTTTGGCTGGCCAGGACCAGATGTTGTCAAGTTCAATTAGGAAAACCACCAATCAACAATAAAAAGTCTTTTACGAAACAGCAACTATGTGGGAACTGTGTACAGCAGATAGAGGGTGCAATACTTCACTAATGTTTCCTTTAACACTCAGAGCATCTTCAACATCTTCACATACATTCTTCCTGTCCTACTCAGAATGACTAAGTTATGCCTCACTCAGTCCTATATCTTCACCACTACCAAGCACAGTACTACAGTCCAGTAAGTGAGAGTCCTATTCTTAGCACACGTCCTCTTCCCTCTTAAGGGAAATAGCTTGCCAATATGGCCAATACTTAGCTTCTCTGCTTCTGACACCTTGGAACTCCCACCTGGGGCATGCTCTTTGTCTTTGTTCTTTGTTCCATCCTGGCCCTTTAGCTTTCTGAGGTTCAAAATTGGGGCAGTACTGCTAAGCGTCCTGTTCCAGGACCCAAATATCAGGAGAATGAACATCACTTCCAAACAGAATACTGGACTGAACAGGTGCATACAAAGAGTAGCCATCTCCATACATAACTTAAAAATAAAGTTGCACTCTGTAACACTATAACATGTAAACATGAAATACAGTGTATGAGATTGGAATTGCATTACTGCTCTAGAAAATAGAAAAAAACGAAGATACTTAGTGCATAAATTGGCCAATCCATGTATGTCCAGCAGCCAAGCTATGTTAGTAATGTATGGAGATGGCTACTGTCCAGCAAGATCTTATGTACTCATATAAATGTAGACTATCAGTCCAAGAGAGAAAACACATTAGGTTAGGTCCCCAGAAAAGAAAACCACCTTGTCATGGTTGCTGGGCATACATGGATTGGCCAATTTATGAGCTAAGTATCTTTGTTTTTTCCTATTTTCTAGAGCAATAATGCAGTTCCAATTTCATATACTTTATGTATACATGCTATATGTTACAGAGTGAAACTTTATTTGTTAGTTCTGTCCCAGGACTTGCCTCCAGTGCATCAATCCATCCTTCAGTCACTTCTCTCATTTCTTCTCGCTCTTTACTCAGGATCATGCTATTCACTGCCTCAGTCTCAACTCACGTCAGGGACACCCTCGTCATGCAGCTCTGCTCACTAGTCAGACCACAGATCCGCTTTTACTGCACGCTGGGCACTGTCTGTCTTCCTGACTGGAAACTGTCTCTGTACCTTCATCTTATCCCCTTCCACTCTAAGCTAGCCCCAAATATTAACCCTAACTATCCCTACTGTCGGGCAGAACAAAAAACTATCACCAATAACACGTCACACTACACATTAGAATACACTGCAACAATACATGTGTCTTCAAGGGGAAACATCGGCAGTATGTCCATCTTCTTACAACAGTCCTGTCAGCTGTAAAAAGTTTGACACTGCTGATTGAACAGAGTCTGTCTGTGTAGGGATAGACAGGGGAAAAGGTAATGCTCAGTTGCTATTTTAGGCTAAGTGTGATGCTGAGTCACTACTCACAGGCAAGCTGTGAGAAAGGGTAGTCAGGAGGTCTGAGGTCAGATAGCAGGAGGGCTTGTAGTGCAGAGAGGTAAGTCTAAGATGTGTTCAGGAAACAGTCCAAGGTAAAATGCCAAAAGGGTACGTCAAAGTCAGGGAGTACAACAAACGGATAGTAAGAGGTCAAGTCCTGGGTCAGATACATGAAGCCAGAGAGCGTCAAAAGCAGAAGGAATAATCAACGAGAATTTACACAATAGATCCAAGGTCAAACATATGGCTAAAACATACATCTAATTAAAAGAAAGCTACAACTGACAATCTGCTGCTCACAGCAAGCCAGCTAAATACCTAGCAAATCATTTGAGGCTGGGAGGCACCTGGGGAAATGCCCACAGACTAGACTAGATTGAGCAACAGGGCTGTCAATCAAAATGCTGACAGCCCAGCACGCCCCAGGATCAGATTGGATGACTTTACTAGTGCTAAGTGAATTTGTTCGGCATTTCAAATTTGGGTTCGTGTTTGGGGTTCCGGCTTGTTCGTGCCAAAAAATCAGCTCTGCCCATGAACATCCCTGATTTGCCACGCTGTCAAGCAGATGTTATCACTAGACTTGACTGTAACTCACAAAACCGACAATCCAGCACACTCCAGATTCCATAGGGCAGCTAAGCTGTCACTCACAGCGTCCCCAAACCATAGTCAGTTAAGAAACCGTGACACTAAGTCTACATAGTGACATGTCTTGCATGAGACAAGTCTCAGACAAGTTATGCTACCAAAAACATTTTTTGACTTGTATTTTTTTGCTAATTGTTAGTGTTCCTAGCTTCCATACTATAGGTCCTAAGTTTGAATCCCAGAAGATGAGATACAAGAAGAAGCTGAGAAATTTTTAAAAACATAAGAGGCTTCACTGACTAAATTCAGACTGCTGGAAAGAGCACCTTCCCGGGTATCCTCCCAAGTTCCTGTGTCAGAGATGAATGTACTTGGGGAGGGGAGTAAACTACACATGTGCTGTAAGAAATGCTTTAACATTGGCCCACCACTTCCACGGAATGGCTCGAGATGAATTGCACAGGTGGCATATTCTCAATGAAGAGATAGAAGGGAGAGATTTGAAGGGAAGAAAAGTATCACTAGTAGAGATGGGCAAACCTGAATAGTATTGAGCGAATTTGTTTGGCGAATGTTCGAAAGTTTCAAATTCGGCACGAATATGGCACATTCGAATTCGTGATTGCAAAGGCGAGCAAATTTTCTTAAAATCGGAAAAGTTCAACGAATTTGCGCGGGACCGCAAATACAGGCAACTAGGGCGTTTTGAACAGTTTTGTTAACATAGTGCAAGTGTATGATGAGCGGTGACATGTGCCAGGTGAGTGTGGGGGCTGTGGAGAGCATAGAACAGGTCAGATCAGCGGCACACTTTTTTTTTTTCCTGTGGGCGGTAACTTTAACTGAGGAAAGCGTGGCCAGCCAATCATAGCGCAGGAAGCATCTCCACTGTCCAGACATAAGGGCTTCTGCAAATGGCTGCTGAAATCACATGTCCTCTCAATATAAAAAGCGGCCATGTTCCCTCAGTGCCATTATAGCCATGTCACTGCTGGAGAGAGACGCAGCTCAGTGTTCTCCTGTGTAATGAGAGATATTAGCTAGATAGATGGGCGCTTGTGTGGTAGTCAGATAGTGTAGATAATTCCTGGCCTGTGTACCTCTGCAACCACTGGTGCAGCACATTTTTGGTGTTCTTATGAAAGTATTGAGATTCTGACAGAAACAGAGGGCCCATGCCAGACAATAGTGCTGTGCACCGCTGGTATAGAGCTCCATGTCTCAGAATACTTTGAATCTTTTTTTGCACTTGCTAATGTGATCAAACAAGCACAGTGCACCTTTTCATTTAGTGGAGTTGAAATTGTGCTCTGCACAGTCTGCAGATATTCTTATTGCAGAGCACAAAATCAGTTTTTTTTTCTGTTGCTATTGTGATATTGAAAGCTGTGTGCACTAAAGTTTTTTTTAGTGTCAGATACTACAGGGTGGGCCATTTTTATGGATACACCTAAATTAAATGGGAATGGTTGGTGATTTCAACTTCCTGTTTGTGGCGCATTAGTATATGGGAGGGGGAAAACTTTTACAAATGGGTGGTGACTAGCATCTGAAACAACGGATACTGGAAGTCTGTGCTGGCGTTTCTTCTGCGGTGTTGCTATCAGTGTGTCAAGAGTGGGAGAAGAGGGTTGCATTGACAATCCAACACAATGGGCAGCACTTTGAACACATTTTATAAGTGGTCATAAACTTGTAAAAAACTCATGGAAGAATAAAGTTGCGTTAAAACCAAGCACACCATTGTTTTTATTATGAAATTCTCAATAAGTTTGATGTGTCACATGACCCTCTTCCCATTGAAAAAAATAAAGTTGCATCCAAAATGACCGACTTCAAAATGGCCACCATGGTCACCACCCTTCTGAAAAGTTTTCCACCTCTCATATACTAATGAGCCACAAACAGGAAGTTGATATCAACAACCATTCCCATTTAATTTAGGTGCATCCATATAAATGGCCCACCCTGTATTTTAGTGGAGTTGAACTTCAGGTGGTTTCAGAGTAAAAAAAATACATTTTTTCTCTTGCTACACCCAGTTCCAAAAATATTTTTTCCTGTGCCAAAAGTCATACAGTGTATAAGCCAGCTACTACATCAGTGGCAGTCAAATTCAGCTTGTACGCACAGTCAAACCTATATATATTTTTGGTTGGCAGGCAGAGTCCACCAAAGTTTTTTTACTGTGGCAAAGTTGATCCAGTCTGCTAAAAGGCAGATCCTATTTTAGTGGCATTGAACTTGTCCTGGTTTCACAGTAAAAAAAAAAAAACTTCTCTTACTAGGCCCAGTCCAAAAAATATTTTTTCCTGTGCCAAAAGTCATGCAGTGCTATGAGCCAGCTACTACGTCAGTGGCGGTCAAATTCAGCTTGTATGCACAGTCAAACCTATATATATTTTTGGTTGGCAGGCAGAGTCCACCAAAGGTTTTTTACTGTGGCAAAGTTGATCCAGTCTGATAAAAGGCAGATCCTATTTTAGTGGCGTTGAACTTGTACTGGTTTCACAGTAAAAAAAAACCAAAACTTCTCTTACTAGGCCCAGTCCAAAAAATATTTTTTCCTGTGCCAAAAGTCATACAGTGCCATAAGCCAGCTACTACGTCAGTGGCGGTCAAATTCAGCTTGTACGCACAGTCAAATCTATATATATTTTTGGTTGGCAGGCAGAGTCCACCAAAGGTTTTTTACTGTGGCAAAGTTGATCCAGTCTACTAAAAGGCAGATCCTATTTTAGTGGCGTTGAACTTGTCCCAGTTTCACAGTGAAAAAAAAACTTCTCTTACTAGGCCAAGTCTAAAAAATATTTTTTCCTGTGCCAAAAGTCATACAGTGCTATAAGCCAGCTACTACGTCAGTGGCGGTCAAAGTCAGCTGGACGCAGAGCTTATGCAGAGTGACGCGCCCCTGGGCCTGTGTCGCGCTGCGTTGCGCACGCGGGAGCTTACCCGGAGCCGGATCTGTTGAGGGTTGTAGTCTCGTGGCGGTGACCCGGTCCGTGCCCAGGGAGTCAAACTGAGCGGCGATGTATCAGCGGTAGATGTTGGACGACTACGCCACCCGTTGAGTACAGCTAAGGAGCTGCTGCTGCAGGGCAGACCGCTGAGGCCGGTGGTAGGATTGTGCAGCGTGATAGTATAACCCCCAACGGGAGGGGTATGGCCTCAGGGCAGCCGACGTGGATGATGGGGGTAGCAGGAACCACTCGGAGACGGTACGGTGTAGTTCAGGGTCTTTACTGGTGACAAAGATAGACCCTCCCGGAGTACTGGCTAGCGATTGGGGCCTGGTCAGTCCTTGAGCAGATGGGATCTCCCCTGGCCAGGCGGAGTTGTAGGCCTCCCAAACTAACTGTACTCTTCTGGCTACCTTGCTAGAGGCGGGTATAAGTAGCCCACGTCCCTCAGTGTACCGTGTGGTGCTCACCCGTATGGCCGGTGACTCGGGGCCTTCTAGTAGCTTCCGCTCCACGACGGCGGTGCTGGTCCCATGCGTGTGACCGTGCCTTCAGGTTTCTTGGCCAGAGGACCTGGAATCCCCTGCCTGACGGATTCTGCTGCTGGGTAGGAGTTAGTCCCCACAGCCTCGGACTCCGGGTCCGGTAAGAAATCTTCTCAGTCAGGGCGAGCTCTGCAGCTGCCAGCCCCTGACTCCTTGTAACACTGCTCCCACAGAGCTCCTGATGTTCTGTTCCTATATTTGCTTCTTTTTTCTGTCTCTACTTCTTCTCTACTCACTAACCCTGCCTCAGCCCTAGGTTTATATAGGGGAAGTTCTTCCCCTCCCAGGACTGGGCAGGAGGTGTGGCATGCATAGGATTCCTGACCAAGAGACCTCCCACCTGCTCTCAGACGTAATATCTCTATCACTGTGGCAACCAGACCCCTGGGGTGTCACATTCCCCCCTAGTGAAATTTAGTACTCCGGGACTAAACATATTTTTAGAAAAAAACATAACAAGGTATAAACAATAATAATACAATAAGAAAAACACATAAAGATGGTTACGGCGTGTCCGCAACCGGGTGCAGTTTTGAAGAAAACAAAGGTGTCCATTTCACTAAAACAGGGAGACGTAACCAGGTAGGGGTCTGTCCTGCCCCGAGTCCTTATCAGTCTTTTAGTCCATCCTGGGTTACGCTCCAACTAATTGTACAAGGATTCCCGGTAAATCCACCAAGGACTCCTAAAAATAACTAGAAACACATAATTATTTACAAGCAACAAGAAAAACAGGTAACCATAAATAAAACAACTTATACACTTCAAATCCTCCATCGTGCGGGTAACTGGCCTCTAGTGGCCCTAGTGGACCTACGGAGCTGACTGTCTAGCCCCGAACTACAGGGTGTAGGAACTGTCAAGGGTAAACTGGGCAGCTGTCCACGGGCCCTTTGGCTCACTAGAGGCATGGCAGGTTCACTATAAGCAGAGGGTTGATCCTCCTGGTCTGCTGGTGTGGGGTCTTCTGCCTCCTGGACCGGCTGTTCTTCCAGCTCTAGCTGTTGCTCCGTAGGTGCTTGGGATGCTGGTTGGAGGAAGGTGAGTACGGGTACCACAACTGCGCCATTGACTTGAGTCCAAGACCGAGGGAAGTCTCCGAGCACAGTACTAACCATATCTTCCCTTTCCTCTACGGGTCGAGGGTCTTCTTGTTCCTCTTCAGGGTTCCGTAGCTGTTCGGGACACTTCTTCAGGTGATCCCGGGATACAATGGTTGTGGTTTCCCCTCCGTCTTTACTGATGGTACAGACCTTCGGGTTCTCGTGGCTTGAGGGCAGTACGGTGTACGGGTCCTTCTCCCACTGGTCGTCCAACTTGTGGAACCGTCTTTTCCTCTTCAAGACCTGCTCTCCGGGCACCAGGGGAACAGCGGGAGCATACTGGTTGTAAGTTTTCTCTTGTCTCTCCCTAGCCTGACAGAGACTTCGCTCCACGCTCTCCTGTACTTTCCGGTACTGCTGCTGCCTCTCTGTGTCCCAGTCTGCTTCTGGTGAAGTGTCCTCGGGTGTCAGGACTCCCATTTAAAGGTCAACAGGTAACTTACCAGGTCTCGCCCTCATTAGGTAAGCCGGGGTACAGTTGGTGGAACCTACCGGGATGTGGTTGTATAGGTCCACCAGATCGGGCAGCTTCTCAGGCCACAGACTGCGTTCTTCCAGGGGCAACATTTTGAGAAGATCCATTACCACCTGGTTCATTTTCTCACAAAGTCCATTAGTTTGCGGATGATAGGGTGTCGTCCTTATCTTCCGGCAGCCATACAGATTGCAGAATTCCTGGAAGACCTCCGCTTCAAAGGCAGGTCCCTGGTCCGTCAGCACTTGGTCCGGGTACCCGTGTGGACGGCAGAAGTGCTGCTGGAAGGCTCTAGCTGCTGTTTGAGCCGTTAAGTCCTTGACGGGGACGACAACCAAGAACCGGGAGTAATGATCCACGATGGTTAACGCGTAGACGTAGCCACTTCTGCTTGGGGTCAGTTTTACATGATCCAAGGCTACCAGTTCCAACGGCTGCCGGGTGACGATGGACTGCAGGGGAGTCTTCTGGCTGGCACGGTCCTTCCTTCTTAGGTTGCACGGGCCACAGTCTCTGCACCACCTCTCGATGGTTCCCCTCATGCCTACCCAGTGGAACCGCCCGCGCAGCAGGAACTCCAACTTCTTCCATCCGAAGTGTCCAGCCCCGTCGTGGTATGCCTCCATCACCATGGCTGCGTCTCTTCGTGGCACCACTACTTGCCAGATTAGTTCATGCGTCCGGGAGTTAACCATTCTGCGGCACAACTTCCCCTTGTAAAGGAACAGTCGACTCTTCTCAGCCCACAGTTGTTTGGCTTCCTCCGGAGCGTCTGGGTCAAGGCGAGCCTCTGGCCGAGTCAGCATCTCCTTCACCAGTCGGACGGCAGGGTCACTGTCTTGCTTTTCCTCCCAGTTGTAGTGAGGCAAGGGGTTAAACGTAGCGGCTTGCTTACTCCTTACCCGATGGGAATACTGGATAGTTCCATGACGGTGGAACGCGGGGAGTTCGACTTCTTCCAGTCCCTCTGGATCTTCTCCTACGTCCGGTAGGTTTGGCATCCTGGACAGGGCGTCCGCGTTGGTATTGGAGCGTCCTGCCCGGTATTTGATTGTGAACTCGTAGTTGGACAGACGGGCCATCCATCTCTGCTCTAGGGCACCGAGTCTTGCCGTGTCCAGGTGTGTCAACGGGTTGTTATCCGTGTACACGACGAACCGGGAAGAAGCGAGGTAGTGCTTAAAGCGTTCGGTGACTGCCCACACCACTGCCAGGAACTCTAGCTTAAATGAGCTGTAATTCTCAGGGTTTCTTTCGGTGGGTCGCAGTTTTCGGCTGGCGTAAGCGATTACTCGCTCTTTCCCCTGCTGGATCTGGGACAGCACGGCTCCTAGCCCGATGTTACTTGCGTCGGTGTAGAGGATAAAGGGCTGGCTGTAATCAGGGTACGCCAGGATTTCATCCCCCGTGAGGGCCATCTTCAGCTGGCGGAAGGACTCTTCTTCCAACTTCTCCCATCTGAAGGGCGGCTTCTGGTTCTTGGCCTTCCGGGACTGGCCTATCAGGAGGTCCTGCATAGGAGCTGCCTTTTTGGTGAAACCGGGGATGAACCTGCGGTAGTAGCCTCCCAACCCGAGGAACTGCCGCACTTCCTTTACACTGGAGGGACTTGGCCATTCCTTAATTGCGGTGATCTTATCAGGGTCGGGAGCCACTCCGTCAGCGCTCACCACGTGTCCCAGGTACTGCACCTTTGGTTTCAGGAGGTGACACTTGGAGGGTTTCACCTTTAGGCCGTAGCTTGCCAGAGCTTCGAACACTTCCGCCAGGTGTTTCAGGTGGTCCTCATAAGTCTTAGAATATACGATGACATCATCCAGGTACAACAGGACCGTCTCGAAGTTTCTGTGGCCCAGACAGCACTCCATTAATCGTTGGAAGGTTCCTGGTGCGTTGCAGAGTCCGAACGGCATACAGGTAAACTCGCTAAGTCCCATCGGGGTGGTGAATGCGGTCTTCTCCCGGTCCGCCTCTGCTACAGGAACCTGCCAGTACCCACTAGTGAGATCCAAGGTAGAGAAGAAGTTAGCAGATCTTAAAGCAGCCAAAGACTCCTCTATCCTTGGTAAGGGGTACGCATCCTTGTGTGTGATACGGTTGATTTTCCGGTAATCTACACACATCCTCATGGTGTTGTCTTTCTTTTTGACTAAGACTAGTGGAGCTGCCCAGGGGCTACAGCTATCCCTGATCACCCCAGCCTCCTTCATGTCTCTAAGCATCCCCTTGGCGTGTTGGTAGTGTGCAGGGGGTACGGGTCGATACCTCTCTTTTATGGGAGGATGGTCTCCCGTGGGGATGTGGTGTTCTACCCCCTTGACTCGCCCGAAGTCTAACGGGTGTTTACTAAACACTCTCTCGTACTCTTGAACCACCCGATAGACTCCCTGTTTCTGGTGTGAGGGAGTGGAGTCAGTACCCAAATGTAGTTGCTGACACCAGTCCTCCATTGTTTTCTTAGAGCCGTTACCTTCCTCCGGGTGAGATGGAGGCAAGGGTTCCACAGATTGTATAGCATTTTGGTTAATGGTATATAATTTGGCTAGCGTGGCATACCGGGGCAGGTACACTTCCCTCTTCCCGATATTGATTATGCGAACGGGCACCCTCCCATGGCGTACATTAACCACCCCCCGTGCTGTCAAGATGGTGGGCCTACTGTCTGAGTAAACTGGTTCTACCATTGCCTGGTAATCTCTACCTCTCAGACCAATAGCTGCCCGGCACCAAATCATCATTTCACTTTTTGGGGGCATGGCAATAGGGAAAGGGTCACACATTCTCACGCTACCAATCTCACCGCCGGAGAGTTCCACCTGTTGCCGTCGCATCAGTGCCCGGATCTCTTTTTGGAGCACTCGCTGCTCGCCGGAGCTGGCGTTCTTGGCAACCTGCTGTAAAAGGAAAATCACCTCTGCAAGACAATTTTCAATTACATTAGTTCCTAGAGTTATCTTTGGGTGACTCTCGTGTTTGTCAATGTCTACAATGATCAGTCCCTGTGCTGCCAGTTCGACTCTACCGATTTTAATGGTCACCTCTTTAAATCCAATCTGTGGCACGGGCTGACCATTGCTGGCGATGATACTCAAGTCGTCGTCAGGGTAGCGGGTGATATCCGAGTCATTCCAGTACTGCTTGAAGAGCACGTACGGGATGGTGGTGACCTGTGACCCGGTGTCCAGTAGGGCACTCATAGGGATGCCATCCAGTACCACAGGCAAGACTGGACGTCCTCCCACATATTTGTCGCGCCAGTTCGATGGGCCTGGTGATCTTTTTCCTGGGGGTTGGCCCTCTACCCCAGGTTGTGCCAGTTTCAAGGACAGTACCTTGCCATATGTCCGGGTTGATTGCAGCGGCGGCAGATGGGTCGTCCGTCCTCGTTGTATCGGTCGCTGGGTCTCCCTCTGGCCGGTGGGGTCCTCCTTGGTCGACGCCACGGGATGTCCTCCGGTCCGGATGCCAGCTGGATCTTCCCTGGAGTGGAAACCTGTAAAGACTGCACAGTTCGGGTTAGCGCAGCAACGCTTTTAGCTAGCTCTTGGACCTGATGGTGCAGGTCTGGAGCCGGGTCATTGTTCAAAGCCTGCGCATCAGCTCCCACAGGCCCTGCCGACAAGGGTGCCGCCTCCTGGTGGTAAGTGGTAGTGGGGCGTCTGTGGGTCACAACGCCACCTGGTGCCGGTTCTCGGAGCACCCGGATGGCTCTGTCCTTGAACTGTGCAAATCCCAGATGAGGGTCCTGTAAGGCCATTGCCCGCAACTGGGTTCGGTGGGCATTGCAATATAAACCCTCTATAAATTGTTCAGTCAACAGCCTGTCCTCGTCTCCCACGCCGTCAGGGTCGGTCTGCTTAATGGCTCTCAGGGCCTCTTGTAGGTTCAGGGCATAGTCCCTTATACTCTCGTGTGCTCGCTGCTTGCACCCGTAGAATCTAAGCTTGATCTCGGCTGAGGTGCGGGTATCAAAGGTGTCCCTCAGCCGGGATAGTATCCCTGCGACAGTCCTCCCCCCAGGTGGCCAGGACTTTACCTCCCTTCGGGCTGCCCCAGTTAATTGGGCCACCAGGATGCTCACTTTTTGCTCTTCTGTGAGGGGGTACACCTGGAAGAGGCTATCCAGCTTTTCTCTAAAGTCATGCAGGGTATGTGACTCCCCTGAGTACTGGGGTAGCCAGGCCGCTCCCGGAATATAGGGCATGGTGAAAGGCATGACTGCAGCAGCGGTGGCGCTGGCGGGGGTTGAGGCAGTGAAGCTCTCCTCCGTATCCGACATCCTCCTCCCCCCTAGTGGACCGTGGCCTACCTTGCGATGATCCTCTTCCGTAGGCCGCGGCTCCGCAGTAGATCGTCAGGGTTGAGGACCTTCCGTCGCGCTCCTGTGACGTCGGCGTCTGCTGGGCTCCTTCCAGGACCTTACGCGACGTCCGGATGTAAGGCGGGGCTTCAGTTCTCACGCGCTTTCGGAGTCCACGCCCCTCTTCTTCCCGCGCGACGTCTTCAAGATGGCGTCCAACGGCGGGAAAACTCCACGGAAGGCGGGAAGAAGGCTGAAAATGGCGCCGGATGGCGGGAATCTTCACCACAGGTAAGTTTGAACAGTCTTTTTCAGGCACGCAGTACCCGGTGGTTGCGGGCACGAAATCCTGCCGACTACGCCAAAAGTTGACGCGCCCCTGGGCCTGTGTCGCGCTGCGTTGCGCACGCGGGAGCTTACCCGGAGCCGGATCTGTTGAGGGTTGTAGTCTCGTGGCGGTGACCCGGTCCGTGCCCAGGGAGTCAAACTGAGCGGCAATGTATCAGCGGTAGATGTTGGACGACTACGCCACCCGTTGAGTACAGCTAAGGAGCTGCTGCTGCAGGGCAGACCGCTGAGGCCGGTGGTAGGATTGTGCAGCGTGATAGTATAACCCCCAACGGGAGGGGTATGGCCTCAGGGCAGCCGACGTGGATGATGGGGGTAGCAGGAACCACTCGGAGACGGTACGGTGTAGTTCAGGGTCTTTACTGGAGACAAAGATAGACCCTCCCAGAGTACTGGCTAGCGATTGGGGCCTGGTCAGTCCTTGAGCAGATGGGATCTCCCCTGGCCAGGCGGAGTTGTAGGCCTCCCAAACTAACTGTACTCTTCTGGCTACCTTGCTAGAGGCGGGTATAAGTAGCCCACGTCCCTCAGTGTACCGTGTGGTGCTCACCCGTATGGCCGGTGACTCGGGGCCTTCTAGTAGCTTCCGCTCCACGACGGCGGTGCTGGTCCCATGCGTGTGACCGTGCCTTCAGGTTTCTTGGCCAGAGGACCTGGAATCCCCTGCCTGACGGATTCTGCTGCTGGGTAGGAGTTAGTCCCCACAGCCTCGGACTCCGGGTCCGGTAAGAAATCTTCTCAGTCAGGGCGAGCTCTGCAGCTGCCAGCCCCTGACTCCTTGTAACACTGCTCCCACAGAGCTCCTGATGTTCTGTTCCTATATTTGCTTCTTTTCTCTGTCTCTACTTCTTCTCTACTCACTAACCCTGCCTCAGCCCTAGGTTTATATTGGGGAAGTTCTTCCCCTCCCAGGACTGGGCAGGAGGTGTGGCATGCATAGGATTCCTGACCAAGAGACCTCCCACCTGCTCTCAGACGTAATATCTCTATCACTGTGGCAACCAGACCCCTGGGGTGTCACAAGAGTAACCCAAAAATATTTTTTGCTGTGAGTAAAGTGATACAGCTGGCTAAATCTGAGTTTGAAATATTTTGTCATACTGGCCTCATCCATATTCAAAAAAAAAATTTCTTCTGTTCCTAAAGTAATACAGCAAGGGACATCTCAGTTTGATATTGTTTGGAGAATATCTCGTAGGTTTTATCGGCACACTAACAAATTTCTTTTGTCTGTTAGTAACATTATACGGCAGGCCATATTTTACCTTGTCATTTAGTGTCGCTGAAATTCAGGTGTGTGCTGAGCTATTGCACAGGAAAAAAAATATTTTTCTTTAGTTAATTGCGTGCTCCTACCACTGTATCTGACCAACATGAGTGGGAAAAAGAGAGGGCATGGTGGAAGGGGAATAGGCTTGATGTTCAAGTTGTACGTGGGGTACATGGTAATGTTAGTGAAAACACTAGTGAACCAACACAAACAGGTCCTATCCAAAGACAACTGACAACATATGTTAGTGGACGGCCTACTGCACTCCCTTCCTTTGGCAGCCGCACAGTGATACGCCTTGTTGATAAGGCCCAGAAAGAGCAGGTGCTCCAGTGGATGGCAAGCTCTGCTTCCAGTGCCCTCTCCTCTTTTTCCTCCACCTCAACATCACACGCAGTACAGTCCACAGAGGTGGCACCCCAATTACCCATGCTTCCCCCATGCGTCACAACTGGCCAACTGCCCAAATGACTGTAGCGAACCCCAGATGGCCAATTCAGTAGAACTCTTCACCCATTCTACACCATGGGCATCAGAAGTGTACTCCAAACAGTCACAGAGTCAAAGCATCTGCACCAATGCCCAAAAGTTTTTTAGCTTGGATTCGAGGCAGGACGAATTAGGGTCCTGACCTTCGTCACCAGACGTTAACCGCAGGGGAGGGAGGTGATTCCGATGAGACTCAGATACCTGAGGCTCATGCGAACTGTACTGTGCTGTCAGGGCAACAAGAGGAGAGGGGTCACTCTGAGGGCAAGGAATGGGATAACACTTTGGATGATCACAAGGTTAAAGATCCTACTTGGTGTGAACCCAGATTCACGCAGCCGAGTAGCTCATCTGAGGAGGTGGAGGAGGAAGACGAGGAGGTTACATTTCACCCTACAGCGCAGACATGGAGTGATGCAAGCATGAGGAGCACTGCATCCTTAGCCACAACCGTGGCTGTGGCCAGCAGCGGTCACGGGTCTGCAGCTCGCAGGGGCAGCAAGGGTTGCTTAGCATGGGCCTTTTTTGTGACTGCAAAGGATGAGCCAACTCACGTTATCTGCAAACTTTGTGATAAAAAACTCAATAGAGGGAAAACTGCAATAATTTGACTACTACATGCATGAACGTTCACATGCTCAAACAAAATTCTTTACGCTGGGAATCTTAACACGCTGAAATGCGGACCAGCGCACCTCAACAACCATCAGCTGCCCCATCAAACGCATCCACTGCTTCTTCCTCCTCCTCTGTTACTGACGCGCCCCTGGGCCTTCGTCGCACGGCATCGCGCGCACGGGAGCTTACCCGGAGTCGGATCTATTGAGGGTTGTAGTCTCGTGGCGGTGACCCGGTCCGTGCCCAGGGAGTCAAACTGAGCGACGATGTATTAGCGGTAGATGTTGGACGACTACGCCACCCGTTGAATGCAGCGAAGGAGCTGCCGCTGCAGGGCAGACCGCTGAGGCCGGTGGTAGGATTGTGCAGCGTGATAGTATCACCCCCAACGGGAGGGGTATGGCCTCAGGGCAGCCGACGTGGCTGATGGGGGAAGCAGGAATCACTCAGAGACGATGCGGTGTAGTTCAGGGTCTTTACTGGTGATAAAGATAGACCCTCCCGGAGTACTGGCTAGCGATCGGGGCCTGGTCAGTCTTCGAGCAGATGGGATTTCCCCTGGCCAGGCGGAGTTGTAGGCCTCCCCAACTAATTGTACTCTTCTGGTTACCTTGCTAGAGGCGGGTAAAAGTAGCCCACGTCCCTGAGTGTACCGTGTGGTGCTCACCCGTATGGCCGGTGACTCGGGGCCTTCTTGTGGCGTCCGCTCCACGACGGCGGTGCTGGTCCCACGCGTGTGACCGTGCCTTCGGGTTTCTTGACCAGAGGACCTGAAATCCCCTGCCGGGCGGTTTCTGCTGCTGGGTAAAGATTAGTCCCCACAGCCTCGGACTCCGGGTCCGGTGATAGCTTCTCAGTCAGGGCGAGCTCTGCAGCTGCCAGCCCCTGACTCCTTATAGCACTGCTCCCACAGAGCTCCTGATGTTCTTTTCCTATATCTGCTTCTCTTCTCTGTCTCTACTTCTTCTCTACTCACTAACCCTGCCTCAGCCCTAGGTTTGTATAGGGGAAGTTCTTCCCCTCCCAGGACTGGGCAGGAGGTGTGGCATGCATAGGATCCCTGACCAAGAGACCTCCCACCTGCTCTCAGACGTAATATCTCTATTACTGTAGCAACCAGACCCCTGGGGTGTCACATTCCCCCCTAGTGAAATTTAGTACTCCGGGACTAAACATATTTTAGAAAAACATAACAAGGTATAAACAATTATAATACAATAAGAAAAACACATAAAGATGGTTACGGCGTGTCCGCAACCGGGTGCAGTTTTGAAGAAAAACAAGGTGTCCATTTCACCAAAACAGGGAGACGTAACCAGGTAGGGGTCTGTCCTGCCCCGAGTCCTTAACAGTCTTTAGTCCATTCCTAGGTTACGCTCCAACCAATTGTACAAGGATTCCCGGTAAATCCACCAAGGACTCCTAAAAATAACTAGAAACACATAATTACACACAAGCAACAATAAACAGGTAAACATTAATAGAATAGCTTGAACATTTAGATCCTCCACCGTATGGGCAACTGGCCTCTAGTGACCCTAGTGGACCTACGGAGCTGGCTGACTGGTCCTGAGCTACAGGGTATAGGAGCTGTCAAGGGTAAACTGGGCAGCCATCTACGGACTCTTTGGCTCACTAGGGGTATGGCAGGCTCACTATAAGCAGAGGGTTGATTCTCCGGGTCTGCTTGTGTGGGGTCTTCTGCCTCCTGGACCGGCTGTTCTTCCAGCTCTACCTGTGTCTCCGTAGGCACTTGGGATGCTGGTTGGAGGAACGTGAGGACGGGTACCACAACAGCACCATTGACTTGAGTCCAAGACCGAGGGAAGTCTCCAAGCACAGTACTAATCATATCTTCCCTTTCCTCTACGGGTCGAGGGTCTTCTTGTTCCTCTTCAGGGTTCCGTAGCTGTTCGGGACACTTCTTCAGGTGATCCCGGGATACAATGGCTGTGGTTTCCCCTCCGTCTTTACTGATTGTACAGATCTTTGGGTTGTCGTGGCTTGAGGGTAGTACGGTGTACGGGTCCTTCTCCCACTGGTCGTCCAACTTGTGGAGCCGTCTTTTCCTCTTCAAGACCTGCTCTCCGGGCACCAGGGGAACAGCGGGAGCATACTGGTTGTAAGTTTTCTCTTGTCTTTCCCTAGCTTGACAGAGACTTCGCTCCACGCTCTCCTGTACTTTCCGGTACTGCTGCTGCCTCTCTGTGTCCCAGTCTGCTTCTGGTGAAGTGTCCTCGGGTGTCAGGAATCCCATCTCCAGATCAACAGGAAGCTTACCAGGTCTTGCCCTCATTAGGTAAGCCGGGGTACAGTTGGTGGAACCTACAGGGATGTGGTTGTATAGGTCCACCAGGTCGGGCAGCTTTTCAGGCCACAGACTACGTTCTTCCAGGGGCAATGTTTTCAGAAGATCTATCACCACCTGGTTCATTTTCTCACAAAGTCCATTAGTTTGCGGGTGATAGGGTGTTGTTCTAATCTTCCGGCAGCCATACAGGGTGCAGAACTCCTGGAAGACTTCCGCTTCAAAGGCAGGCCCCTGGTCCGTCAACACCTGCTCCGGGTATCCGTGCGGACGGCAGAAGTGCTGCTGGAAGGCTCTAGCTGCCGTTTGAGCCGTTAAGTCCTTGACGGGGATGACAACCAAGAACCGGGAGTAGTGATCCACGATGGTTAACGCGTAGACGTAGCCACTTCTGCTTGGGGTCAGTTTTACATGATCCAAGGCTACCAGTTCCAATGGCTGTCTGGTGATGATGGACTGCAGGGGAGTCTTCTGGCTGGCACGGTCCCTCCTTCTTAGGTTGCATGGGCCACAGTCTCTGCACCACCTCTCGATAGTTCCTCTCATGCCTACCCAATGGAACCGCCCGCGCAGCAGGAACTCCAGCTTCTTCCATCCGAAGTGCCCAGCTCCGTCGTGGTATGCCTCCATCACCATAACTGCGTCTCTTCTTGGCACCACTACTTGCCAGATTAGTTCATGCGTCCAGGAGTTAACCATTCTGCGGCACAACTTCCCCTTGTAAAGGAACAGTCGACTCTTCTCAGCCCACAGTTGCTTGGCTTCCTCCGGAGCGTCTGGGTCAAGGCGTGCATCTGGCCGAGTCAGCATCTCCTTTACCAGTCGGACGGCAGGGTCACTGTCTTGCGTCTCCGCCCAGTTGTAATGAGGTAATGGGTTGAACGTAGCGGATTGCTTACTCCTTACCCGATGGGAATACTGGATAGTCCCATGACGGTGGAACGTGGGGAGTTCGACTTCTTCCAGTCCCTCTGAATCTTCTCCTACGTCTGGTAGGTTTGGCATCCTGGACAGGGCGTCCGCGTTGGTATTGGAGCGTCCTGCCCGGTATTTGATTGTGAACTCGTAGTTGGACAGACGGGCCATCCATCTCTGCTCTAAGGCACCGAGTCTTGCTGTGTCCAGGTGTGTCAACGGGTTGTTATCCGTGTACACGGTGAACCGGGAAGAAGCGAGGTAGTGCTTAAAGCGTTCGGTGACTGCCCACACCACTGCCAGGAACTCTAGCTTAAATGAGCTGTAATTCTCAGGGTTTCTTTCGGTGGGTCGCAGTTTTCGACTGGCGTAAGCGATTACCCGTTCTTTCCCCTGCTGGATCTGGGACAGTACGGCTCCTAGCCCGATGTTACTTGCGTCGGTGTAGAGGATAAAGGGCTGGCTGTAATCAGGGTACGCCAGGATTTCATCCCCCGTGAGGGCCATCTTCAGCTGGCGGAAGGACTCTTCTTCTAACTTCTCCCATTTGAAGGGCGGCTTGGTTCTTGGCCTTCCGGGACTGGCCTATCAGGAGGTCCTGCATAGGAGCTGCCTTTTTGGTGAAACCGGAGATGAATCTGCGGTAATAGCCTACCAACCCGAGGAACTGCCGCACTTCCTTTACACTGGAGGGACTTGGCCATTCCTTAATTGCGGTGATCTTATCAGGGTCGGGAGCCACTCCGTCAGCGCTCACCACGTGTCCCAGGTACTGCACCTTTGGTTTTAGGAGGTGACACTTGGAGGGTTTTACCTTTAGGCCGTAGTTTGCCAGAGCTTCGAACACTTCCGCCAGGTGTTTCAGGTGGTCCTCATAAGTCTTGGAATATACGATGACATCGTCCAGGTACAACAGGACCGTCTCGAAGTTTTTGTGGCCCAGACAGCACTCCATTAATCGTTGAAAGGTTCCTGGTGCGTTACAGAGTCCGAACGGCATGCAGGTAAACTCGCTAAGTCCCATCGGGGTGGTGAATGCGGTCTTCTCCCGGTCCGCCTCTGCTACAGGAACCTGCCAGTACCCACTAGTGAGATCCAAGGTAGAGAAGAAGTTAGCAGATCTTAAAGCAGCCAAAGACTCCTCTATCCTTGGTAAGGGGTACGCATCCTTGTGTGTGATACGGTTGATTTTCCGGTAATCTACACACATCCTCATGGTGTTGTCTTTCTTTTTGACTAAGACTAATGGAGCTGCCCAGGGGCTACAGCTATCCCTGATCACCCCAGCCTCCTTCATGTCCCTAAGCATCCCCTTGGCGTGTTGGTAGTGTGCAGGGGGTACGGGTCGATACCTCTCTTTTATGGGAAGATGGTCTCCCGTGGGGATGCGGTGTTCTACCCCCTTGACTCGCCCGAAGTCTAACGGGTGTTTACTAAACACTCTCTCGTACTCTTGGACCACCCGATAGACTCCCTGTCTCTGGTGTGAGGGAGTGGAGTCAGTACCCAAATGTAGTTGCTGACACCAGTCCTCCATTGTTTCCTTAGAGCCGTTACTTTCCTCCGGGGAAGATGGAGGCAAGGGTTCTACGGACTGTATGGAATTTTGATTGATGGTATACAATTTGGCTAGCGTGGCATACCGGGGCAGGTACACTTCCCTCTTCCCGATATTTATTATGCGAACGGGCACCCTCCCATGGCGTACATTGACCACCCCCCGTGCTGTCAAAATGGTGGGCCTACTGTCTGAGTAAACTGGTTCTACCATTGCCTGGTAATCTCTTCCCCTCAGACCAATAGCTGCCCGGCACCAAATCATCATTTCACTTTTTGGGGGCATGGCAATAGGGAAAGGGTCACACATTCTTACGCTACCAATCTCACCACCGGAGAGTTCTATCTGTTGCCGTCGCATCAGTGCCCGGATCTCTTTCTGGAGCACTCGCTGCTGGCCGGAGCTGGCGTTCTTGGCAACCTGCTGTAAAAGGAAAATCACCTCTGCAAGACAATTTTCAATTACATTAGTTCCTAGAGTTATCTTTGGGTGACTCTCGTGCTTGTCAATGTCTACAATGATCAGTCCCTGTGCCGCCAGTTCAACTCTACCGATTTTAATGGTCACCTCTTTAAATCCAATCTGTGGCACGGGCTGACCATTGCTGGCGATGATACTCAAATCGTCGTCAGGGTAGCGGGTGATATCCGAGTCATTCCAGTACTGCTTGAAGAGCACGTACGGGATAGTGGTAACCTGTGACCCGGTGTCCAGTAGGGCACTCATAGGGATGCCATCCAGTACCACAGGCAAGACTGGACGTCCTCCCACATATTTGTCGCGCCAGTTCGATGGGCCTGATGATCTTTTTCCTGGGGTTTGGCCCTCTACCCCAGGTTGTGCCAGTTTAAAGGACAGTACCTTGCCATATGTCCGGGTTGATTGAAGCGGCGGCAGATGGGTTGTCCGTCCTCGTTGTATCGGTCGCTGGGTCTTCCTCTGGCCGGCGGGGTCCTCCTTGTCGATGCCACGGGATGTCCTCCGGTCCGGATGCCAGCTGGATCTTCCCTGGAGTGGAAACCTGTAAAGACTGCACAGTTCGGGTTAGCGCGACAACGCTTTTAGCTAGCTCTTGGACCTGATGGTGCAGGTCTGGAGCCGGGTCATTGTTCAAAGCCTGCGCATCAGCTCCCACAGGCCCTGCCGACAAGGGTGCCGCCTCCTGGTGGTAAGTGGTAGTGGGGCGTCTGTGGGTCACAACGCCACCTGGTGCCGGTTCTCGGAGCACCCGGATGGCTCTGTCCTTGAACTGTGCAAATCCCAGATGAGGGTCCTGTAAGGCCATTGCCCGCAACTGGGTTCGGTGGGCATTGCAATATAAACCCTCTATAAATTGTTCAGTCAACAGCCTGTCCTCGTCTCCCACGCCGTCAGGGTCGGTCTGCTTAATGGCTCTCAGGGCCTCTTGTAGGTTCAGGGCATAGTCCCTTATACTCTCGTGTGCTCGCTGCTTGCACCCGTAGAATCTAAGCTTGATCTCGGCTGAGGTGCGGGTATCAAAGGTGTCCCTCAGCCGGGTTAGTATCCCTGCAACAGTCCTCCCCCCAGGTGGCCAGGACTTTACCTCCCTTTGGGCTGCCCCGGTTAATTGGGCCACCAGGATGCTCACTTTTTGCTCTTCTGTGAGGGGATACACCTGGAAGAGGCTATCCAGCTTTTCTCTTAAGTCATGCAGGGTATGTGACTCCCCTGAGTACTGGGGTAGCCAGGCCGCTCCCGGGATATAGGGCATGGTGAAAGGCATGACTGCAGCAGCGGTGGCGCTGGCGGGGGTTGAGACAGTGAAGCTCTCCTCCGTATCCGACATCTTCCTCCCCCCTAGTGGACCGTGGCCTACCTTGCGATGATCCTCTTCCGTAGGCCGCGGCTCCGCAGTGGATCGTCAGGGTTGAGGACCTTCCGTCGCGCTCCTGTGACGTCGGCGTCTGCTGGACTCCTTCCAGGACCTTACGCAACGTCCGGACGTGAGGCGGGGCTTCGGTTCTCGCGCGCTTTCGGAGTCCACGCCCCTCTTCTTCCCGCGCGGCGTCTTCAAGATGGCGCCCAACGGCGGGAAAACTCCACGGATGGCGGGAAGAAGGCAGAAGATGGCGCCGGATGGCGAGAAAACTTTGCGGATGGCGGGAAGAAGGTAGAAGATGGCGCCAGATGGCGGGAAACCTCCACGGATGGCAGGAATCTTCACCACTGGTAAGTTTGAACAGTCTTTTTCAGGCACGCAGTACCCGGTGGTTGCGGGCACGAAATCCTGCCGACTACGCCAAAAAGTTGACGCGCCCCTGGGCCTTCGTCTCACGGCATCGCGCGCACGGGAGCTTACCCGGAGCCGGATCTATTGAGGGTTGTAGTCTCGTGGCGGTGACCCGGTCCGTGCCCAGGGAGTCAAACTGAGCGACGATGTATTAGCGGTGACTACGCCACCCGTTGAATGCAGCGAAGGAGCTGCCGCTGCAGGGCAGACCGCTGAGGCCGGTGGTAGGATTGTGCAGCGTGATAGTATCACCCCCAACGGGAGGGGTATGGCCTCAGGGCAGCCGACATGGCTGATGGGGGAAGCAGGAATCACTCAGAGACGATGCGGTGTAGTTCAGGGTCTTTACTGGTGATAAAGATAGACCCTCCCGGAGTACTGGCTAGCGATCGGGGCCTGGTCAGTCTTCGAGCAGATGGGATTTCCCCTGGCCAGGCGGAGTTGTAGGCCTCCCCAACTAATTGTACTCTTCTGGCTACCTTGCTAGAGGCGGGTAAAAGTAGCCCACGTCCCTGAGTGTACCGTGTGGTGCTCACCCGTATGGCCGGTGACTCGGGGCCTTCTTGTGGCGTCCGCTCCACGACGGCGGTGCTGGTCCCACGCGTGTGACCGTGCCTTCGGGTTTCTTGACCAGAGGACCTGAAATCCCCTGCTTCTCAGTCAGGGCGAGCTCTGCAGCTGCCAGCCCCTGACTCCTTATAGCACTGCTCCCAGAGAGCTCCTGATGTTCTTTTCCTATATCTGCTTCTCTTCTCTGTCTCTACTTCTTCTCTACTCACTAACCCTGCCTCAGCCCTAGGTTTATATAGGGGAAGTTCTTCCCCTCCCAGGACTGGGCAGGAGGTGTGGCATGCATAGGATCCCTGACCAAGAGACCTCCCACCTGCTCTCAGACGTAATATCTCTATTACTGTGGCAACCAGACCCCTGGGGTGTCACATTACCGTGCCAAGTATTGTCACGCAGGTGTTCCATCGCAGAATCTCCGGTTCTTTACCCACTCCAATCAGGCTGAGTGACAGCCCGTCAGCTGTAACGGAAGCAGACACGCCTGCTGTGTTTGTTTCACCGAGCACACCTCATGTTTCTCAATCCACCGTAACATCTACAACTCGCTCATGCTCCACCAGTTTTTCCGGTTCACCATACTCCGCCCTCTCTCAGCACCTTAACCAGCCCTCGGTCCCGCAATTGTGGTCACGTAAAAGATTGTTTCATCCTACGCATGACAAAGCTAAGAGGTTGAACTCCACCATCTCAAATCTGTTGGCCACGGAAATGCTGTCGTGAAATTGATTAGACATTGCTAGTGTCTGCCACTAATTTTTTGAAATGTGGAGAATGATGATTGGGTCTCCATCTTTTGGGTTGGCTGTAGAGGAACTGGTTTTGGCCTCCTTTGCAATACTTATATTCTAGTGAAATTGATGCCACTTCGGTGGTATTAAGCCCTCATTTAGGGCAATGTGAACACTCCTGGTTAGGTCTCCATCTCCTGGGTTGGCTGTACTGGAACAGGTGTGGGTCTTATTTACACTATTTATATTGTAGTGAAATTGATTAGACATTGCTAGTGTCTGCTACTAATTTTTTGAAATGTGGAGAATCATGATTGGGTCTCCATCTATTGGGTTGGCTGTAGAGGAATTGGTTTTGGCCTCCTTTGCAATACTTATACTTTAGTGAAATTGATGCCACTTCGGTGGTGTTTGTTAGGCCCTCATTTAGGGCAATGTGAACACTCCTGGTTAATTCTCCATCTCTTGGGTTGTCTGTACTGCAAGAGATGTGGGTCTCATTTACACTATTTCTACTGTAGTGAAATTGATTACACTTTGCTGGCGTCTGCCGCTAATTTTTGGAAATGTAGGGAATCCTGAATGGGTCTCCATCCATTGGGTTGACTGTAGTGGAAGAAGTTTTGGTCTCCATGCATTTCTATAGTTATACTGTAGTGAAATTGAGCATTTGGTGCAGATATTTTTCTCCGCAAAGAGGAACACAAACATGATAAACTCTAAATTGATTTTCAATAAACAACCATCAGCCGCCCCATTAAACACCTCTGCTGCTTCTTCCTCCTCCTCTGTTACCTTGGCAAGTTGTGTCACACAGGTGTCCGACAGAACCAGCTGTATTCCCGCTGTGGTTAGGCTGAGTGACAGCCCGTCAGCTGTAAGTGAAGCGGACATGCCTGCCGTGTTTGTCTCTCCGAGCACACCACACGTTTCTCAATCCACCGTAACATCTCCACCTGCACCTCACTCACGGTCTATCGGTTTGTCCATTTCACCATACTCTGCCCTCTCTCAGCACTACAGCCAGCCCTCCATCCCGCTGTTGTGGTCGCGTAAAAGATTGTTTCATCCTACACATGACAAAGCTAAGAGGTTGAACTCCACAATCTCCAATCTGTTGGCTTTGGAAATGGTGGTCTTAGGCCCTATTTTTTTAAATGTAAACACTTCCAATTGAGTCTTCATCTCCTGGGTTGGCTGTAGTGGGATAGGTATGGGTCGGCGTTAAACTACTTGTACTATGATGACATTGATGCCACTTCGGTGGTGTTAGGCCCTCATTTAGGTGAATGTGAACACTCCTGGTTAGGTCTCCATCTCCTGCGTTTGCCGTACTGGAAGAGGTGTGGGTCTTATTTACACTATTTCTACAGTAGTGAAATTGATGCCACTTTGCTGGCGTCTGCCACTAATTTATGGAAATGTGGGGAATCCTGATTGAGTCTCCATCTATTGGGTTGGCTGTAGTGGAACCTTCCTGTTCTGCAGTCTAAGTTGTGTAAGGTTGCGTACCA
The DNA here is from genome assembly GCF_046119375.1 of Phyllobates terribilis. NCBI lineage: Eukaryota > Metazoa > Chordata > Amphibia > Anura > Dendrobatidae > Phyllobates > Phyllobates terribilis. The sequence goes on along the minus strand of NW_027362764.1, from coordinate 149,035,128 downwards.
GTCCTTGCTGCACTCCTGATATGGACTCTACCTGCTGCACTCTGATACAGACTCTGCCTGCTGCACTCTGATACAGACTCTGCCTGCGGCACTCTGATACAGGCTCTGCCTGCTGCACTCTTATACAGACTAAGCCTGCTGCACTCCTGATACAGACTCTGCCTGCTGCACTCCTGATACAGACTCTGCCTGCTGCACTCCTGATACAGACTTTGCCTGCTGCACTCTGATACAGACTCTGCTTGCTGCACCATCTAGTCTGTTCTGAGTCCAGCTGCTGTGCGTCCATTGCTTTGTCCTGGAATGGCACCTGGTGTTCATCGGGAGCCAAGTCTAACCTCACCATCAGAGGTTCTAGTGAACAGTCCGGTGCTCGCTTAGTCACGCCCCTCCAGGCTCTCCAGGGTCCGTGGCACAGTGGTTCCACAAACCACGTCCATGACAGTGCGCCCTAGCAGGCAGGGTCCTCTCTCCTGTTGTACCAGTCAGTGACCCCTTTTGACATATAAAGTGCAACTGAATAAATGTCGCTATCACAGTAATAAAAATTACAGTACTTGCACTCTGGGTCAATTGATGGCACTTCCCTGGTGTCTACACCTAATTTGATGTGTTTTGGCAGCTTTTGGTCCCGTTTCTAGGTGTTGTATATGCATTTTTTTTGGTCCCCCCATTGACTCCTATGGGATTCGGAAATTTTCCACCAATATTCGGTGAATAAATTTGGCAAACATCAATTTGTTTGGCGATCTTTTCAGAACCAAACATTGATATGTTCGCTCATGCCTAAACCTGAACAGTAAAGTTTGGGGTCCATTCCAAATACCTATTGTTCGGGCATGGACTGAAGGAAGTCCGTGCTACTGTTTGAGTTCGGCACCCCGAAAATTGGGTGTTTCCCGCTCTGTCATCTGCATGATAGCGCAGGAAACAGGGGCACTGATAGGCGGTAAGATTGTTACCATTTGTCAGAGCGATGCGGGATTACGCTGTCAGATGTCAGCATGAGCCTGCAGTTGTGACGGTGACCAGCAGTAAAAATCTTACCGCTGGTCACAGGCGTCAGCTGATGAGAGTACTTCTCCCATCTGTCTATGCCTGCTGTCACTGATAACAGCGAGAGCAGGTGCCGCTGATGGGAGTAGTCATCAGTCGGCACCTGTGCTCAAAGAAAAGAAAAAAAAAAGTTAAAAATAATGAATATTGAAGTAAAAATAAAAAGCACAGTTATACTCACCTTAACGCCTTATGTCTGAAGCCCTTGTCTCCTGTAAAAAATAAAAAACACCATAATACTCACCTTAACCCCTAATCCCCGAACCCCATGTCACCTGTAAAAGAGAAAAAATAATAAACCACCATATATCTCGCCTATCTGCCGTAATCTATACTGTCCCACAACGATCCGGATCACTTGTAGAGAAGTCACATAAGCTGATGTGACTGTTCTACCCAGCACCCAACTACACACTAACACAGGGTAATCGCTCCTGCCGTATATAGCGCTGAGCTGCCATGAGAGAGTTCACAGGAGTTCATCAGCTGATGAGCTCCGATGATCTCACTTATGGCACCGCTGCTGCGTGAGAAAGTTCTCGCGCAGCAACGGTTCCGTAAGTAAGGTCACCAGGGTACATCAGCTGATGAGCTCCTGTGAACTCTGTCACGGCAGCTTAGCGCTATACACTGCCTGTGTCACTGTGTAGTGTACTGTTGTGTAGAGCAGTCACATCAGTGATGGCTGATGTGACTGCTCTACAAGACATCTAGATCATCGTGGGACAGTATAGATAATTTCATCAATTCAGACAGGTGAGGGATATGGCTGTTTTTTAGTTTTTTTTTTTTTTAAGGGGACAATGGCTTCTGGGATTAGGCATTAGGTGAGCATAACTGCTTTTTATTTTTAAATAAATGAGTAAAACCATGTGGACTTTTATTTCAATTAAAGGATTTTTTACATGCTGTGTGTTTATTTACAAACTTTTACTATGGGGTTAGTAATGGGGGCATCTTATAGATGTCTCTCCATTACTAACCCATGGGCTTCATGTCAGCGGCCAATACAAGGCTGACATGAACCCCAACCCTATTACCCCACTTGCCATCGCACCAGGGCAAGTGGGAAAAGATGAGGATAAGCTCCAAATTTGGCGCATCTTATTTATGCGCCATTTCTCGGGCCGCTAAGGGCCGATGTTATTTGCCTTGGAGGGGGCCAAGATCCATGGCCCCTGCCCTGGCTATTAATATCAGCCCTCAGCTGTCTGTTTAGCCTTTGCTGGTTAGAATTTATAGAGGAACCCTACATCAATTATTTTCTGGGGTCCCCCTGTAAACTAACCAGTAAACGCTAATCAAACAGCTGTGAGCTGTTATTAATAGCCAGGGAACATTTGGGCCTAATGAATATTTATTCATTAATTTTAACTTTTTTTTTGTTTACTTTAAGCACAGGCGCCAGCTGATGACTACTCTCATTAGCAGCACCTGCTCTCGCTGTTATCAGTGACAGCGGGCGTAGGCTGATGGGAGTAGTACTTTTTACTGCCGGTGACAGTCACAGCTGCGGGATCATGTTACCATCAGAAAGCGTGATCCAGCAGCACTCTGGCCGGCGGTAACAATCTTACCGCTGATCAGAGCCCCTGATTCCCGCGCTGTCACGCAGATGACAGCATGGGAAACCACGGATGTTCGGGCCCCTAATTCATATGTAGATATCTCATTAGAGAACTAGGTCTCACGTGCAGGCCAGTCCAGCTAATCTGTGTTACCCCACCCCCACCACTAATTGGTAGCATGCTGACAAAGTATAGTGTACACAGGAAGCTGTTTATCAGTGATGTGGGCAGGAATATACACAGCTCAGCATTCTGGCAACTGCTTCATTTGCAATAGAGAAAATAGGGATTCTATCAAAACAGCAACAAACAGTCTAGTAAGTGACACATCGCTGGTCTCTGTCCCTACATCATGCTGCTCAAAGATTACATAATAAAAACGTACAGTCACATTCCATTTAAAGTTTGAATTGCCCTAAACAAACAATAACAATACCATTTTGCAATAGATCCATCTTCATTAAATAAATGCCTATATCTATGGATAATATATATCCATTATTTGCCATGAATTATATGGCGTAGAAAAAAAGGAAATGTAATGTTCTTTACAAGATATATGGATGGAACATAATCTATGATTTGGCAGTCTGTTTAACAAATTTGCTTACATAACACATAACAACAGGCCCATGTGATGGATAACTAAACTAACAACTCATTTCCTGGGCTGCAGCAAGCAATATACATTTGTTTGAACATATAAATCCCAAAAGTGTTGAAAAGAAACTAAAAGAGAACAGGACAACGTGTCTCTTACACTTAACTCATGGGAGCATTTCCTCAACACTTTATTTATATTCTAACATAGTTTAGTGAATGTGAGTGTAAAACAAAGTTCTAATTTTTAACCCTCTCCCTTCATCCACATCCTTCCCTGTCCCCTGCTGAACTTGATCTCCACACAGTATATATTTTTTTCCATTATGCTACATGATTATTTAAGTGCAAGAGTATGAAACTCTTCTTGCTGGAGGGAATGGTCTACAGACTTAATAATTCTGTATAACTTAACATATATTAATGACTTCACGCCATGGTCATAACTTTTTTATTTTTCCATCAATATGGCCACATGAAGGCTTGTTTTTTGCAAGATGAGTTGTACTTTTGAATGACACCATTGATTTTACGAAATAGTGCACTGGAAAATGGGAAAAAAATTCCAAGCACAGTGAAATTGCAAAAACAGTGCACATACACAATTGTATTTTGGGAATTTTATTTACTATGTTCACTATATGGTAAAACTGATTTGGTAATTTCATTCCCCTGGTCAGTACGAGTATGCAGATACCAAAAATGTATAGTTTATTTTTTGTTTAAGTGGTAAAAAAAATTTGAAGATTTGTATGAAAAATTTTTTTTGCGTTTGTCGCCATTTTCCGAGACCCATAGCGTTTTAATTTTTCAGAATCCAAGGCTGAATTATGAATTATTTTTTGCACCCTGAGCTGACGTTTTTATTGCTGCCATTTTAGGGTAGATACAATTAATCACATCACATTAATTTATTTTACATTTTGATAGATTGGATATTTCTGGAAGCAGCAATAACACAATAACAAATATGTGTTATGCTTTTTTTATTGTTTTATTTTCAATGGGGCAAAAGAGGGGTGATTGGAAATTTTGTGCTTTTTTTATTTTTTCATCTTTTTAAAAGCTATTTTTTTTTTACTTTTTGACGTCTTCAATAGACCCCTTAAGAGACTTGAAGCTGCGATCGTCTGTGCTATGTATAGCAGAAATAACGATCTCCTATGAACGCTGGCCATGAGCCGGCGTTCACAGGAGAATCATAATGACAGGCACGGGGGTCATCAGCAGACCCCCGGCTGTCATGACAACCTATCTGCACTCCCTGATTCGTGACAGGGGCACTGATGGGCGGAATTTATGAAGCGCTTCCTGCTGGAGCGTGTTAAATTCCGATGTCAGAGGTTGACAGCGGGATTTAAGTGGTTAACAGCCGTGGGTGGAGCTCCGATCCTTCAACGGCTGTTAAAGGCACATGACAGCTGTATATATATATGTCATATGTTGTGAAGGGGTTAACAATGTACTATTGCACAAGTATTGGGACACCTGCACATTTCACCTCCAACAGCTTTTATGCATCACATTCTAAATCCATAGGCATCAAAATAGAGTTACTCTCCAACTTTGTAATTAAAACAGTTTCCATTCTTCTGGGAAGGGTCGCTACAAGATTTTGGAGGATATCTGTGGGAATTTTTACCCTTTCATCCTAAAGAGCATTTGTGAAGTGAAACACTTATGTTGGACGAGAGGGACGGGCTCGCAAAGCCTATTCAAATTGATCTACAATGTATGTAGTAGAGGCAAGAGAGCCTTTAAGAGAATTCTTACAGGATGCTTCAAAGATGGAGAGAGATTGCCCACTGCTGGTCAGGCACAGTCAAGCAGAACCAAGATATGCAAGGGAAGTTGAAGGGGGAGCAGATTTAGACGCTGGACCCAGTCTTCCAGGAAGGAGTTCCTGGGTATAGGAGGCCAGCGCGCCAAGCCTGAGGTGGTTTTGGCACCAAGGAGCAGAGAGGAGCAGACATGCTCCCTACAGTACGTGCTGAGAAGCCCCACGTGGCAAGCCTAAGCCAGAGGCCAGCAAGGTGCCACAGCCGGACAAAGGTGGATGAGCTCCGGATCCCCCACAGATGTGCCCCGAGTGCTGTGCCTACTGAGGAGAGTCAGAACCTGCTTGCGGTGCTGAGTGAGTTCGCGGAACCCGACGTCGCACCGCCGACAGACGAGGTCTGGAACCCCCTATCCACGGCTTGAGAGACTGCCTCCAACGGCCAGGAAGAGAGGAGTTGGGAGACGGCTGCACCAGGAAAGTCACGCCAGTGAAAGCAGAGGAGCTGCATAAGTGAACAGGGCCGTCACTTCTACTGTTCACTCACGGTATTGGGGCCAGTTGGGTTTAGCTACTCAGGTTGGGAGAGGAACAGTTGGGGCGGAAGAAGCTAAGCGTGATTTAATTGACTTTGTCCAGAAAAGACTTTCGGCCTAACGGGAATAACTGGTGACCCCCGCTAGGGCCATATACAGAGTTAAAGAACTGACGTGGTGATTCCCATGATTGGGTGCACCACACTACCTTGAGAGACTTTGCATTTTATTAATATTTCAAATTACCGTTCATTACCTTTGTTGCCATTCCCTTGTTCAGAATACCTGTTATATCTATATATAAACTGTTTATATTAATCTCTGACTGTCCTCGCCTAGTGTCTCTGTGTGCTGCATTCCGGCATCTGCATTACAGGTATTTGTTGGGGATGAGGCCAGAGCTTTAGCCACTTTTTTTCTACATAAAACTCACCCAATCATATCTTTATTGACCTGGCTTTGTGGAACAGCAAATGGATTTCCCCAAACTGTTCCCAAAAAGTTGAAAGCTTTCAATTGTGCAAAATGTCTTGATATGGTGAAGCATTTACTTTTCTCTTCACTGGAACAAACTTGCTCAGACTAAACCCTGAAAAACAAACCAGCAGACTCCATACATTTTTAAATAGATCTCTTAGACCTGTTGATGCTGGTCTCTGTACTTTGAAAATCCATGTCAGAATGGCTGTATAATCTGAGGAGCTGTCAATCAGAATAGAGATTGAGACTCAAATTTGACAAAAAAATAACCTTTGTCTTTCTGTCATAGATTTTCAAAGTAAATTAGCCAATCTCATTGGGTACATGAAATCTATTTAATAATATATGCAAATTATAATATGAAATTTGGTGACGTATCTGCTTTAAGAGGAATAGGTCTAACTAATCTCATTGTGCCAAGCATCTTTTGTACATAACTTTGTGAGGATCTTCAGCTACAGTCCAAGTCAAGTAAAATGACTCCCAGTGACAAAGCACTTAATAGAATAGTCATAAAATAGGCCAGGATTTAGCTGACAGAGAAGGCAAGCAACAATTCCAATGCAAAAATATATGCTATGAGCCTTGATTTGCAGCCTTAAACCATAGATTGGTTGTGCTAGATGTCCATTTCAAACAGTGAACCTTAATAGCACATACACATTGGCTCCAATTCATCAAGAAGCTTTAGTCAGTTTTATGGCATAAATCTTCTTGAAATGTTGCAAGTTTTTGGGAATCTCGAAGTTGGGCGAAACACTTTGTCACTTTTTAACATTTTTGCACCAGTTCCATTCAGAAGTGGGCTTAGCTGGGGCTGAGCGCGGTGTGGCAAAACACGCTCATCAAAATCATCTTAATTTGCACCATAAAAATGTCATAGATTATAGAAGAAATATACACCAGCCCATGTCTGGAAAAACATTTTTTGCAGAGAAGCACACCAGATGTATGATGTGTAGTGATGAGCGAGCGCTAAAATGCTCGGGTGCTCAATGCTCGGGTCGAGCACATTGGAATACTCAGGTGCTCGACCCGAGCAACGAGCCCAATGTAAGTCTATGGGAAACTCGAGCATTTTTCAGGCGGCTGCCCCCGGCGGTCTGCAGAGGACCTAAAAATTGCCAAAATCGATGGGAACAATGCTCAAATGACATGGGGACAGCATGGGGAAGACCCCTGGAAGCATTTCTGACCCCCAGGTCACTTCTGTCAACAACGTTGTCAGAGGTATTACGCCACTTTTATGGACTCACAATAAAACATACCAAAACGAAATCAAAATGGATTTTCCTGGGAAATATGTTAAGGAACATCTTTTCCAGGGTAATGACTTGTATATAAAGCAAAATAAATAACCAAAAACAAAAATGCTCCTCCACACCTTGGGCTATGTTCACACATAGTGTTTTTGATGTGCTTTTTCACTTTTGCATTGCTTTCAACCGTGACAAATGCATTCACCAGGAAATGTCATTTAAACATTTTACAACCTTATCTGGACATGAGCACATTGATATATCATCAAACACATCACGTTTCATTTATGAAGGAGGGACTCTGAAAGTCACAAAGCCTATTTTTATAGGGCCATCAGACGGCCTTTACTATTCTTAAAGGGCCAGCAGTCAGCCCTCACTTTTCTTAGAGAGTCATCAGCCGGCTATGTTTTATTGTTCCCATTACTAAAGAGTGGGTCTCCTATACTGTTATTGCGTATGCAGTGAGTGCCAGGGCTGCCCAAAATTTGGACGCACGCCAATACCACTTTGAAAATTTGGATGCACCCCAATACCCCTTTGAAGAGACTTAGAGGAGGGCCTCCTGAAAACAATGTTCTCATTATTAGGAAGTGGGTCTCCCATTGTGTTTGCCTATGCAGTGAATGCAAGGGTTGCCAAAAATTTGGAGGCACTCCAATGCCTCTTGGAAGAGATGTGGAGGTCAGAGGGCCTCCTGAAAACAATATTTCCATTATTAGGAAGTGGGTCTCCCTTTGTGTTTGCCTATGCAGTGGATGCAAGGGTTGCCAAAAATTTGGAGGCACTCCAATGCCTCTTGGAAGAGACATAGAGGGCCTCATAAAAAATATTCCCATTATTAGGAAGTGGGTCTCCCATTGTGTTGGCCTATGCAGTGAATGCAAGGGCTGCCAAAAATTGGGAGGCACTCCAATGCCCCTTGGAAGAGACATAGAGGGCCTCAAGAAAAAATGTTGTCATTATTAGGAAGTGGGTCTCCCATAGTGTTGGCCTATGCAGTGAATGCAAGGGTTGCCAAAAATTGGGAGGCACTCCAATGCCCCTTGGAAGAGACGTGGAGGTCAGAGGGCCTCCTGAAAACAATGTTCCCATTATTCGGAAGTGGGTCTCCCATTATGTTTGCCTATGCAGTGAAGGCAAAGGTTGCCAAAAATTGGGAGGCACTCCAATGCCCCTTGGAAGAGACGTGGAGGAGGGCCTCATAAAAAAATGTTCCAATTAGAAAGGAGTGGGCCTCCTATACTTGTAATGCTCATGCACTAAGTGTATGGGCTGACAAACATTTACCCCTGGGAGGTATACTATATACCGTGTTATCTCTTCTGAAATCTACATTGTATCTCCATGTTACATGCAATGCTCTGCAGCTAATCACTAGTAGAATCATAGAATCATAGAATCATAGAATGGTAGAGTTGGAAGGGACCTCCTGGGTCATCTGGTCCAACCCCCTGCTCAAAGCAGGATTCACTAAATCATCTCAGACAGATGTCTGTCCAGCCTCTGTTTGAAGACGTCCATTGAAGGGGAACTCACCACCTCTCGTGGCAGCCTGTTCCACTCATTAATCACCCTAACTGTCAAAAAGTTTTTTCTAATATCTAATCTGTGTCTCCTCCCATTTAGTTTCATCCCATTGCTTCTAGTCTTTCCTTGTGCAAATGAGAATAAAGATGATCCTTCTACAATGTGACAGCCCCTGACATATTTGTAGACAGCTATTAAGTCTCCTCTCAGTCTTCTTTTTTGCAAGCTAAACATTCCCAAATCCTGCAACCGTTCCTCATAGGACATGGTTTGCAGACCAGTCACCATTCTGGTCGCTCTTCTCTGAACTTGCTCCAGTTTGTCTATGTCTTTTTTAAAATGTGGTGCCCAAAACGGTACACAGTATTCCAGATGAGGTCTGACCAAACAGGAGTAAAGACCGATAATGACTTCACGTGATCTAGACTGTATGCTTCTGTTAATACATCCCAGAATTGTATTTGCCTTTTTTGCTGCTGCATCACACTGTTGACTCATGTTCAGTCTATGATCTATTAGTATACCTAAGTCTTTTTCACATGTACTGTTGCTTAGCTCTATTCCTCCCATTCTGTATATGCTTTTTTCATTTTTATTGCCCAGATGTAGTACTTTGCATTTTTCCCTGTTAAAAACCATTCTGTTGGTTGCTGCCCACTGCTCCAGTTTATTTAGGTCTTTTTGAATCCTCTCTCTCTCTTTTCTAGTATTAGCTATCCCTCCTAGCTTTGTGTCATCAGCAAATTTAATCAGTTTACCCTCAATTCCTTCATCTAAATCATTGATAAAGATGTTGAACAATACAGGTCCCAGGACGGAGCCCTGTGGTACCCCACTTGAGACATTCATCCAGCTGGATGTGAAGCCATTTACAACCACCCTTTGAGTCCGATCACTAAGCCAGTTATGAATCCACCTAACAGTTGCCTGGTCCATTGCATACTTGGTCATTTTTTCAATAAGGATGGTGTGAGATACTTTGTCAAATGCTTTGCTGAAGTCAACATATACTATATCTACAGCATTTCCCTGATCCACCCAGCCAGTGATTCTGTCATAGAAGGAAATTAAGTTAGTCTGACATGACTTGTTAGTTACAAACCCATGCTGACTCTGGTTAATCACTTCATTCTTATCCATGTACTTACATACATGTTGTTTAATAATTTGTTCAAAGATCTTTCCTGGTATAGAAGTCAGACTCACCGGCCTATAGTTCCCTGGGTCCACCTTCTTCCCCTTTTTGAAGATAGGAACAACATTTGCTCTTCTCCAGTCTTCTGGGACTTCTCCTGTTCTCCAAGAATTTTCAAAGATTATGGAGAGTGGTTCTAAAATTTCTTCTACGATTCCTTCAGTACTCTGGGGTGTAATTCATCTGGACCTGGAGACTTGAACTCATTTATGTTAGCTAAATATTCCCTCACAATCTTTCTGTTTACAGATAACTTGGATTCCTCTATTCCTTTAAAAGGACAGTGAAGATCAGTTGATGTTACATTTTCTTTCTGAGAGAAAACAGATGCAAAATAGGAATTAAAAAGTTCGGCCTTCTCAACATCCTCTCTTACCATTTCTCCATTTTCATCCTGTAAAAATCCTATAGCATCTTTGACTTTTCTTTTACTTTTGACATACCCCCAAAATCCTTTTTTATTGCTTTTGACATCTCTTGCAAGCCTTAATTCATTGTCAGCTTTAGCTAACCTGATACGTGCCCTGCAGGATCTGCAGACTGCATTATAATCTTCTTTAGATATGCCTCCCTCTTTCCATTTAATAAACATTTCTTTCTTTCTTTTTAGCATGTGTTTAAGTTCTGTGTTCATCCATCCTGGTTTCCTTAAATGCTTCCCATTCTTCCTACTTTTCGGGATTGTTAACGATTATGCTTTGAGAATCTCATTTTTAAAAATTTCCCATCCTTCCTGGACATTTTTGTCCTTAAGGACATCCAGCCATTTGATCCCTCCTATTCTCTTTCTGAGTCTCTTAAAATCTGCCTTTCTAAAATCTAACCTTGAAGTTTGAGTCTTCACATGTCTTCCTCCTCTAGTTATCCAAAATTCTATAATAGCATGATCGCTGCCTCCTAGCGTCCCAGCCACCTTTACCTCCTCAACCATTTCCTCCCTGTTTATAAGGATTAGATCCAAAGTAGCAGATCCCCTTGTTTTCTCCCCTACCTTTTGGAAGATAAAGTTGTCAGCAAGAGAGGATAAGAATTTGCTTGACATGTTAGTTTTACTTGAGAGAGATTCCCAACAAATGTCTGGATAGTTGAAATCTCCCATGACCACTACGTCATATTTTTTGGAGAACTTGGTCATTTGATACATAAAGAGTTCATCCATATCTTCAGCTTGCCCAGGTGGCCTGTAGTAAATGCCTACAATGGTGTCCTTTCCGTTGTTCTCTCCTTGTATTCTTACCCAAACAGTTTCCACAGAACTCCCAGTCTCTGAAGCTTCAATCTCTGTGCAGATATACGCTTTTCTAACATACAATGCGACACCTCCTCCTCGTTTATCAAGTCTGTTTCTTGCAAATAAGTTGTATCCTTTTAGCCTTGTATTCCAATCATGTGTATCGTCCCACCAAGTTTCAGTGATTCCAATGACATCATATTCCTTTTCCTGCGTTAGTAGTTCCAATTCTCCTTGTTTGTTGCCCATGCTTTGTGCATTTGTATAAAAACATTTTAGTTTGTGATTGGTTTCTCTTCCTCCCATATTTTTATTATTTAAATTGTTTTGTCTTTGTTCTTCCTTTCCACTTCCAGTAGCAGAGATCTCAATAGTATTTGTCAGCTGTATGGCTTTTTCTGGCCTTTTGCTTCCCTTCCCACATTGTTCTAGTTTAAAGCTCTCCTGATGAGTGTAGCAAGGCGACTTCCAAATACATGTTTTCCAGTCTTCGTAAGGTGCACCCCATCTCTAGCAAGTAGTCCATCGTATAGGTAATTCATTCCGTGATCCAGAAATCCAAATCCTTGTTGACGGCACCATCGACGTAGCCAGTTGTTCACCTGTAGAATCTTATTCCACCTCATTGTTCCATGGCCATCCACTGGGATGATGGATGAGAAGACCACCTGCGCTCCCAATTCTTTCACTTTCTTGCCTAAGTCTTCAAAGTCACTGCAGATGGTTTCCAGGTCCTTTCTTGCGGTGTCATTTGTCCCCACATGTATTAGCAGGAATAATGGGTAGTGATCTGTAGGTCTGAAGAGTCTTGATATCCTGTCAGACACATCTTTAATTTTTGCTCCTGGAAGACAGCACATTTCTCTTGAGGTTATGTCTGGTCTGCAGATAGCGGCCTCTGTTCCTCTTAACAGGGAATCCCCCATGACCACCACTCTCCGTTTTTTCTTCACAACATTCTTCTTTCTCCATCCAGGAGGATTCTGAGGGCTTACAAGGTTATTCATTGCTGCAAAGTCTTATTTTGCTGTATTTCTTCATGGTTCTCCTGCGTGAGAGCCTGGTACTGGTTCCTGAGCATTATGGGTGCTGACTGCCTCTCGATCCTCCTGCTTCTCTGGGTCACATGCTTCCATTCCTCTGTTTCGTCAGGTGCAGTTCGAATTTCTTCTCTTTCTGAATCATGAAGAGATAATTCTGCTCTGTCTAAGAACTCTTCACCTTCCTTAATGATTTTCAAGGTAGTTAACCTCTCTTCTAGATTTCGCAACTTTTCCTCCAACAGGGACACAAGCTTGCATTTCTGGCATGTGAAGTTTGGCTTTTCCACTGGCAAGTCTGTGAACATGTAGCAGGATATGCAGCTCACCAAATGGCTCCTGGACTCTTCCATGTTCTTACTGTTAATGTTCTGAAAACAGTGAAAAAAGCTTAAAAAAAAAGCTTCAAAATGCCGGCGCACGGTTTACCGATGTCCTCTTTTCAGCTCCAACAGCCAAAATCCAGTGTTTTTTGAGCTCGCGGAGACTCTTCACTTACCCCAAAATGCAGTGGGAATATGCAAATTATCTCCTCAGGACTCCTCCCCTGGTATATATATCTCACTCCTCTGCTCCGTGTTATCTCTTCTGAAATCTACATTGTATCTCCATGTTACTTGCAATGCTCTGCAGCCAATCACTGGTATATATATCTCACTCCTCTGCTCCGTGTTATCTCTTCTGAAATCTACATTGTATCTCCATGTTACTTGCAATGCTCTGCAGCTAATCACTGGTATATGTATAGCATTCTTCTACGTTGCTTATTCCATGATACTTTAAGGTCATCACACTTACTTTAACAGTTTACGATCCATGCTGAGTTGCCAGTCTGTTTTTTTTCTGCAGTTTTATTGTCTCCTGTTGTCTTAAGCTAGTTGATTGATTGCTAACGAGTTAAATTTGTATAGATCTAAGCAGATACGTCCCTATATATTGAGACATAGTCAAGGGGCAGCATTTATGCAGGGGCATTTATGCATATAGCATTTATGCATACTTTATCAAAGTGCCATAGTTTATCAAAGTGTCTCGGCAGTTAGATATGGCAGTTGGACAGGGCAGGAGACAAGTAAGACATGCAAGACAATTAAACAGACTTGCTTCCAGGTCATTTGTTTTGCAAACAGTATTCACCATTTGTATTTGTGCCATTTACATTCTGGCTGCTACAATCATCCACATTCACCGTTCTCCCACAAATTCTGCACACTTCATCCATATTAATCCCTCTCTCCTCTCTTCTCCTATGTACAGCTGTCATGCTCTCTTCACAATGTTATATCACACAGATCCATTCATTCCCACCATACAACACAGGAAACGCTCTCACAAATCACTCAACCATCTGCTCACTCTCTGTATCTTCCTTCTCTTAGTCGCTGATGATATTTCTCCTAATCCAGGACCCTCCAGTAATAACACTAACTCTTTCCCTGTTACATTCAGTAACCCTGCTAATCGCATTAATATTCCCTGCATATCTTCTGTCTCATTCAACTGTGCCCTTTGGAATGCGCGCTCAGTATGTAATAAACTCTTTTACATCCAAGACTTTTTCCTCTCTAATTCCCTCAACCTTCTGGCTCTCATTGAAACCTGGATCCAGCAGTTGGACACCACCGCCGCTGCAGTTCTCTCCTATGGTGGCCTACCCTTCTCTCATACACTGAGACCTGACAACAGATCAGGTGGAGGTGTTGGTCTGCTTCTTTCAACAAAATGTACTTTTCAGGTTATCCCCCCTGTACCCTCCCTTATCTTCCCTTCTTTTGAGGCCCACACAGTCAGACTCTACCGGCCCTTCTCCCTGCGAGTGGCGGTTGTCTATCGCCCTCCAGGTCCCTCTCGTCAGTTCCTGGATCACTTTGCTGCTTGGCTTCCAAATTTTCTATCCTGCGACATCCCCACGATAATCATGGGAGATTTTAACATCCCAATTGGTGATTCTCTTTCCCCATCTGACGCTCATCTTTAATCACTAATAGAGATGAGCGTTGTTCTACTCGAACTGTTCGCCAATCTCAAATTCGAGCTGTTTTGGGCGGTGTTCGAGCCGGTCGGCGAACACGAACAATTTGAGAAAAATTCGGCTGTTCGAGGTTATGTTCGATAACTGTTCGTGCACCAAAATCATAACTGGATTTTTTCTCAGTAATGATGAAAATTAATGTTAATACGCAGTTTGAGTGTACAGCGGGGCGGGGGGAGGGGCAGGGGATGGATCTCTGCAGGAACAATGAAGATCTCCAATTTTTTTTCTCTTTCCCGCATTTGCAGTGGGGAGGTGCAATCTGTCAGCCTATCAGCAGCGCACACACGGAGCGAAGTGCTTTTTTTCACACAAGCAAGGGCATGTGTGATTGGCAGTGTATGTCACATGTCCTTGCCCTATAAGACCAAGCCATTTTCCCCGTCGCCACCATTTTCTCACTGCTGCAGCTGCGTGTTAGACGGCACCGCTGTTGCTGTGTGCGCTATACCTTGTTAATTTCAAGCCAATTTTCGCACAAATATACAGATAGCTTGGGAGTAGGGAATAGTTGTGATTGCAGTCCTTTTAAGGACTAGGTTACAGCATTTCCTACGACTTTTATCAGGCAGGTCTGTGCTCTTAAATAGATAGATTGTGGGAGTAAAGACTAATTGTAATTGGAGTCCTTTTCAGGACTAGGTTACATCAGTTCCTATCAGTTTTTGCCAGGCAGGTCTGTGCCAGTGCTGTGCAAGTTTTTTTCACAGCATTTGGCTGAATCTAGCAAAGCTAATCCTTTTTGGCCTATTGCAGAGTGTGTTAGTCAGTGGAGTAGCCTATCTGTGTTGCAAGATATAGCACCTGTGTATAGAATACCAATTTTTTTACTGCACCTAGTGAAGTAAAATCTTTTGGGCATAGCATCATTCTATTAGTCCATCTATACTGACCTCCATCAGGTTGCAAACTGAATATAATTTTTTTCTGCATCTAGCTCTGAAAAAATATTTGGGCTTCTAGCAGTGTGTGGGACTTGGTCTATTAGTCCATCTATACTGACCTCCATCAGGTTGCAAATTAAAAATAATTTTTTTCTTCATTTAGCTCTGAAAAAATATTTGGGCTTCTAGCAGTGTGTGGGACTTGTTCTATTAGTCCTTCTATACTGACCTCCAGCAGGTTGCAAATTGAATATAATTTTTTTCTGCATCTAGCTCTGAAAAAATATTTGGGCTTCTAGCGGTGTGTGGGACTTGGTCTATTAGTCCATCTATACTGACCTCCATCAGGTTGCAAATTAAAAATAATTTTTTTCTGCATCTAGCTCTGAAAAAATATTTGGGCTTCTAGCAGTGTGTGGGACTTGGTCTATTAGTCCATCTATACTGACCTCCATCAGGTTGCAAATTAAAAATAATTTTTTTCTTCATTTATCTCTGAAAAAATATTTGGGCTTCTAGCAGCGTGTGGGACTTGTTCTATTAGTCCATCTATACTGACCTCCATCAGGTTGCAAATTAAAAATAATTTTTTTCTGCATCTAGCTCTGAAAAAATATTTGGGCTTCTAGCAGTGTGTGGGACTTGGTCTATTAGTCCATCTATACTGACCTCCATCAGGTTGCAAATTAAAAATAATTTTTTTCTGCATCTAGCTCTGAAAAAATATTTGGGCTTCTAGCAGTGTGTGGGACTTGGTCTATTAGTCCATCTATACTGACCTCCATCAGGTTGCAAATTGAATAAAAAAATTTTCTGCATCTAGCTCTGAAAAAATATTTGGGCTTCTAGCGGTGTGTGGGACTTGGTCTATTAGTCCATCTATACTGACCTCCATCAGGTTGCAAATTAAAAATAATTTTTTTCTGCATCTAACCCAGCCAATAGTTTTGGCCTAATACCACAGTTTGGCCACTCAGCTCTGCTCGGTTACCATCCATTGTTTTTTTGTGCAAACAACTCCAGAGTTGTGAATTAGTTAACCACCAAAATGAGTGGAAAAAGGCCTGCTGCTGGTGGAAAGGGGAATAGGCGTGTTGGGAAGGGGAAAAAAGGTTGTGTCCGTGGGGTAGGTGCAGAAGAAAGACCATCTTCCAGCCAAACTAAAATGTCTACTTCTTTTAGCGGACAATGTGATAAGATCCCTTTCTTACGGCCACGCCAATCGCTACAAATTCCAGATGAGGCACAAAAACAGCAGGTGCTTCAACGGATATCAAGTGCTCCTTTAAGTGGGCTCTCCTCCACATCAACTTCAACATCACAAATACTCCAGTCCTCAAAGGTGTCACCCAAATCGCACTTGCTTCCTCACAGCTCCCAAATCTCCAGCTGCCCGTCTGAGTATGAGGTAGAACAGATGGTTGAGTCTGCAGAGCTGTTTACTCATACTATAGCCTGGGAATCAGAGGTCGACTCCAGCGCTTCTGTGAATCCAGACGAGGAAATGATCTGCACTGATGCCCAGAATCTTTATGAGTCGGATCCAGGACCAGACGCAGAAGGTTCTGACCATAATGTAGACCCTCATTCCCAAACTGTAACTCCTGTTGGTGGAGACAATGAGGAAGACGATGATAAGACTCAAATACCTGATTGGAGCGACAACTTTAGTTTTTTGTCAGGGCAGGAACAGGTTGGCTCTGAGGACGACGGGTGTGATAACGCACAGGGTGATGATGATGAGGTCGGAGATCCCACTTACTGTCAACCCACAGTCAGCCAAGAGATGAGGTCAGCAGAGGAGGTGGAGGAAGATGCTAGTGACGACGAGGTCAGGTTGCGCCTTCCTGGACAGAGACGTAGTACTGGAAGCACGTCAACAACTGCATCCTCAAACACAACTCTGCCTCTCACCACAAGTCGTGGTGGCTCTTCAGGTCGCATGGGTGCTAAGCCTTGCATAGCCTGGGCATTTTTTCAGATCGATAAAGATGACCCAACTCGTGTTATCTGTAACATTTGTCAGCAAAAGCTAAGTAGAGGCCAAAAAATACATAGTTTGAGTACTTCATGCATGAACCGGCACATGGACATGAAGCATAAGTTGCAGTGGGAAGCTCAGTGTGCTACAATGCGGTCTAGCCGGCCGGGCCAACCACCGTCTGCCATATCTTGTGCATCCGCGGCCTCTTCATCCTCTGTGACTGGGGGGACAGCAGTCACACCTGTTTTGGGGCGCAGACCTGCCACCTCTTTACCCGCAACAGCCAGCGTGATTGGCAGGTCATCATTTTCTTTGGAGGTGGTAACACCAGCTGGTCTTGAGCGCTGTCCGACATCGATAGCACCACCTTTGGATCAAGGCAACCTAACATGTCCGCCTGCATCTTCCTCACAGACCGGCAGTTTGCCGGGGACACCCTTATCAACCCCGTCTAAGCACAATAGCCAGCCCTCGGTCCCTCAGATGTGGACAAGTAAAAGACCATTTCCTCCTAGCCATGAGAAAGCTAAGAGGTTGAATTTCACCATCTGCAAGCTCTTGGCTACAGAAATGCTGCCTTTCCGCCTGGTGGACACAGAGGATTTTCGAGACCTTATGTCCGTCGCAGTGCCCCAGTACCAGATGCCCAGTCGGCACTACTTCTCAAAGAAAGGTGTGCCTGCGCTCCACCAGCATGTCGCACACAACATCACCGCTTCTTTGAGAAACTCTGTGTGTGACAGGGTGCATTTCACCACAGACACTTGGACGAGTAGGCATGGACAGGGGCGTTACATGTCGCTGACTGGGCACTGGGTAACTATGGTGAGAGCAGGACAAGGGGCTGCTGTCCAAGTCTTGCCGTCCCCACGAGTTGTGCGTCAATCCTCTTTATGTCATTTTTCCTCCACTGCTTCTGCCTCCTCAACCTCCTCTCGGTCTTCCACCTGCACCCAAAGCCTGTCTGGTCATGCCACAAGCTTTCTAACTGCGCAGAAGGGATCCTGCACACCTCCTTACTATGCTGGCAGTAGGGCTCAACGTCATCAGGCGGTTTTTACATTGAAATGTCTGGGAAATGTGAGTCACACAGCTGAGGAGTTGTGGTCAGCTCTGGAGAACCAATTTCATGAATGGTTGTCTCCACTGGACCTGAAACCAGGGAAGGCCGTGTGCGACAATGCTGCAAACCTGGGTGCGGCCCTTCGCCGGGGCAATGTCACACACGTGCCTTGTATGGCTCACGTGTTGAACCTGGTTGTCCAGCAATTTTTAGCCCACTATCCCAGACTAGATGGCCTTCTGCAGAGGGCACGGTCGCTGTGTGCTCACTTCCGCCGTTCGCATCCCGCAGCTCAGCGACTTACATCTCTACAGAAGTCGTTGGGCCTGCCACTTCACCGGCTAAAATGCGATGTGCCTACCCGGTGGAATTCAACTCTGCACATGTTGCAGCGACTGTGGCAGCACCGACAAGCCCTGGTGCAATACGTTCTGACGTATAGCCTGGGCCAACGAGATTCAGAGGTGGGGCAAATCACGCTGGAGGAGTGGTCTCAGATCAGGGACCTATGCACCCTTCTGCACAGTTTTGAAATGGCGACGAAGATGTTTAGTGCTGACGATGCCATTATCAGCATGACTATTCCGGTGATTTACATGCTGGAGCATATGTTAAACAGAATTCGGAGTCAGGTGGTGGCACAAGAGGAGGTGGAGGAAGTAGAGGAGGAGGAGTTGTATGCGGAAGGGCTAACATCTGCAAGGTCCAGACGGTCGGCAGCACCAGGGCGGCAGGCATGTGAGGGTGGGGGAGATGATTTTACCAGGGCGCATGGTAGCAGCCAAACTAGTGAGCAAGGTGCAGGAGCCCAGGAAGAAGTGGAGGACGAACTGATGGAAGACTCATCAGATGAGGGAGACCTTGATCACATTTCTGTTGTGCGAGGTTGGGGGGAGAGGACAGAGGAAGGAAGCATGATTGTTACCTCGCCACCAACACAACAGGGACTTGGTGCTCCTGGATGCGCAACACACATGAGTGCCTTCTTGCTGCACTACCTGCAACATGACCCTCGAATTGTGAGAATTAGAAATAATCCTGACTACTGGGTTGCCACACTGTTAGATCCCCGGTACAAAAGTAAATTTGCAGAAATTATTCCTGCCATAGAAAGGGATGCACGCATGCAGGAGTATCAGCAGAGACTGTTGCAGAATCTTACATGTGCTTTTCCACAAAATACCAGTGGTGCACGTAGTGAATCTCACAGTTCCAACTTGCCAACCGTGGTCTGTATGGAATTGTTCAATAAAGGGCCCAAAATTAAGATAACATAGATGGGAGAGGTCTCTATGAATAGGAATTCCTAAGTATTTGATACCCTGTGAGGGCCAGGCAAAGGGAAAGTTGGACTGGATGGAATCCTATATGGATTTAGGGAGGGAGACATCGAGGGCCTCAGACTTCGCTGCATTGATTTTAAAATGTTACCATGTAACAAAGTGATCTATTTCAGCCATAACAGCAGGGATGGATATATGTGATTGAGTGATATATACTAGGACATCATCAGCAAATAGAGAGCACTTGTACTCGGTGCCTCCCACCTCAATCCACCTAATATTGGGGTTATGGCGAATTGATGAGAGCAGGTGCTCCGTCACTAGGATGTATAAGAGAGGGGACAAAGGACATCCCTGCCTTGTCCCATTGGTGATTGTGAAAGGTGATGAAAATGTTCTGACGCACCCCCTGGGCCTTGGGACACCCGGAGCCGGACCCTTTTTGGTGGATGCTGGTGGTTGTAGTCTTCGTGGCGGCGATCCGGTTCCGTGGCTCAGGGCGGTCAAACCAGTGGCGGAACTATTTATGTGGTTTTGATGTTTAAATGTCCGACTACGCCACCCGTGGATTGCGGTCAGAGTGAACCGCCGCTACAGGGCAGACCGCTAAGGCTGGTGTTGTGGGTGCAGCAGAGCGTAGCATAACTCCCCACGGGAGGAGTATAGCCTCAGGGCAGTGTATGCGGAGGATGGGGGTGATGGTGCAGGGCAGCAGCAGTAACGACACGGAGTCAGTGATGCAGTTCAGGGCCTTTACTCACAGTTCTTATTATCCAGACCACGTCTGCAGGTAACGGCTGCCCACGTCGTACTGTGCTCACCAGGTGAGGGGCTCAGACAACTCCCAGATAACTTTGGAGCGCTTCACAGGACCCCCTTTGTGTGTCCTTTGTCTGGCCTTTCTTACCAACACTTCTGTCCGGCTGCCTCGGGCCTCCTCTTGGTAAACTTGGCGCCAGTTTCCCTGACCCTATGTGGTGCCTTCCTAGCGGGTGGAGCAAGGGGCTGCGCCACATAAAATGTCAGAGCCTCCGGTTTCTAGCTGAGGGTCGTTTCCTGCCTCCACTAGTTCGGGGACCGGTCTCCCCCTTTGGCCTGACCCCTCCACGCAGGTGGATTCGGGCGTGCGGTGGCGACTCGCCCGTCCGCACCCCTGGGATCCCTTCATTCCTCGTTCCTGGAGCCTTCTCCGCTCCTCTTCCTTCCTTCTCCCTCTTGCAGGCCTGGGCCTCTGTTACTAGGCCCGCCTCCGGAGCAGAGCTCATGCAGAGCCCCTGCTCCCTGCCACTTCTGCTCAGACTTCTCTGCACTGAACTAAGATGGTGCCCACCTTTTATACTCCCTTCTCAATGCACCCAGGAACTGCTTCCTCCCTGCTCCTGCACTGCAGGGTTCCCCTTCCTCAGTGTTCCCTCCCCCCACTCCAGCCAGGGACAGGGACTGTCGTGCCCATCTCAGGGGCATATTGGTCGCCCTGCCCCACGGCAATGTGGTGTAATGCATGCAGGTGTCGGGTCCTGATCCACACTCCATCCTTATCTGAGAGTGAGATATCACACCTCTGGGTGAGGTGCAATACGTCTGTAGCAACCGAGCCCTCGGTGCTACAGTTCCATTTATCTTCAGCCTAGGTGACGTATTGTGATACAGGGCCGTGATTTTGGCTATAAAAGGGTCCCCTAGACCCCTACCCCAAGCTTTTTAAGAGAATCATATATGGCGTGCCAGGAGACTCTATGGAATGCTTTCTCAGCATCCAACGAGAGTATCTACTTACAAATTTTTAACTGCATCTAGCCCAGGAAATACTTTGTGCCTAGTAGCAGTGTCTGCTAGTCAGCGGATTATCCCGGCTGTTAAGCAAGCTACACCACCTGTAGTTTGGACACTTAATTTTTTCAAAGGAAATGCTTCGGGACCACGGGATACTTAGTGAAGAGCATCAGGAGGCACCCCAAGGCATAGGGGCTGGGACTGGCACTAGGATGCCTTGCGGTGGACAGCCGAGCTCGATCCTTATAAAAGCTTTTTAACTGCAGCAGCTTTAGTGGACGCTACTGGAGCTGGAATTACGCGGCTGCTGGCATGAGACTTGCCCTCCAATAGATCCTTGTAAATGGATTTAAAGTGTATTCATTCAAATTAGAGGGACAATTTAAATTAAAAAGCTTAGAGCTGCCTCCACCACAGGGGGGCTCTCTCGACCCACCAGCGGACAGGCACCAGTATTGGGAGAGGGGGGCTGGCCGTCAGGGTTCACCGCGGCTCTGGCACAAACCCGGCGACACGGAGGTGGCACGGGCAGGAGCGGACTGGCCGTCTCGGCTTCTCACTTTTTGGATTTTAGAAGGGCATGACATGCCTATATCTGTGTCTCCCCCTCCTTTTACTCCTCCACCTCTTTTCTTTTCGCATGACTATATGTACTTGTCACTTTTCCATGTGTTAGTTGTGTCTTCTGAGCAGTTTGTCAGCTTTTGGACACCTTTGAAGGTGTTTTCTATGTGTTTCTATGTGTTTTTGTTTGCCTGGCATTGGTTTTAACGGTGTTCGAAGGTGTTCGACGAACAGTTCGACGAACAGTTCGGCGAACACACGGGTGTTCGACGAACCGAACCGAACTCGAACACTATGGGGGTGGCTCAACACTAATCACTAACCTCCTCCTTTAGCCTTTCACAGCTTGCTAATTCTTCTACACATGAAGACGGAAACACATTGGACCTGATCTTCTCCCGGCTTTGCTCAGTACATGACTTTACTAACTCTCCCCTTCCACTCTCTGACCATAATCTTCTTTCATTCTCTGTCAAGAACTGTGAATCTACTCAAGACTCCCCCACTTTCCACACTTATAGAAATATAAGCGCCATTAACACCCAGAAATTTATGAAAAAGTTGCAATCATCATTGGCCCCAATATCCTCTATCTCATGTCCCGACTCTGCATTGAAGCATTATAATGAAATAATGCTATGCGCCCTGGATGAAGCCGCACCTCCTACACAAGGAACAATTCGGCATAGACGGCGACAACCCTGGCACACGCCTCAAACACGTCTTCTCCAGCGGTGCTCCTGGTGCGCTGAAAGGCTGTGGAGAAAATGTAATCTGCCCGAAGATTTCCTCCATTATAAATTTATGCTGAAAACATATAACTCTGCACTTCACCTCTCCAAACAAACCTACTTTAACAACCTCATCATCTCACTTTCCAATAATCCTAAATGACTCTTTGACACGTTTCATTCTCTCCTCAATCAAACAGCACAGGCCCCGATCACCGACCTCAGCGCTGACGATCTGGCCAATTGTTTCAAAGAAAAAATTGACCGTATCCGACAGGAAATTTTCTCCCAATCCCCAAACGTTATGCATGCTCTCCCCCGCCACATTGTATCTTGCTCACTTTCTGACTTCAAACCAGTCACGGAAGATGAAGTGATCAGGCTCCTTGCATCTTCTCACCCTACCACCTGCACCAGTGACCCTATTCCCTCACATCTCCTTCAGTCCCTTTCTCCAGCTGTCACCACTCAACTAACTAAAATTTTCAACCTCTCCCTCTGATCTGGTATCTTTCCCTCTTCTTTTAAACATGCCAGCATACATCCATTACTTAAAAAACCATCTCTTGACCAGAACTGCACGTTCAACTACAGACCTGTTTCCAATCTTCCCTTTATCTCTAAACTCCTGGAACGCCTGGTCCATTCCCATCTAATCTGCTATCTCTCAGACAACTCTCTTCTTGACCCTTTACAATCTGGTTTCCGCTCTTTACATTCTACTGAAACTGCCCTCACTAAAGTCTCTAATGATCTACTAACAGCTAAATCTAATGGTCACTACACCCTGCTGATTCTCCAGGATCTCTCTGCAGCATTCGACAATGTGGATCACCAGCTCCTCCTCACTATGCTCCGCACTATTGGCCTCAAGGACACTGTTCTCTCCTGGTTCTCCTCCTATCTCTCTGACCGCTCCTTCTCTGTGTCTTTCGCCGGCTCCTCCTCCTCTCTCCTTCCCCTTACTGTCGGGGTTCCTCAAGGATCGGTCCTAGGCCCCCTTCTTTTCTCCTTATACACCACCCCCATTGGACAAACAATCAGCAGATTGGGTTTTCAGTACCATCTCTATGCTTATGACACCCAATTATACACCTCTGCTCCGGACATCATCCCTGAATTACTACAAAAGACCAGTGATTGTCTTTCTGCTGTGTCTAACATGATGTACTCCCTCTGTCTAAAATTGAATCTGTCAAAAACTGAACTACTCGTATTTCCTCCCTCCACTAACCTACCTGTGCCTGATATTGCCATTTCTGTTTGTGGCTCAAGCATTACTCCGCAGCAACAAGCCCGCTGTCTTGGCGTAATTTTTGATTCAGATCTTTCCTTCACTCTTAACATCAAATCACTCACTCGTTCATGTCATCTAACCTCAAAAACATCTCAAGAATCAGGACTTTTCTCACCTTTGACTCGGCAAAAACTCTTACTGTAGCTCTTATTCATTCTCGTCTGGACTACTGCAACTCTCTACTTATCGGGCTCCCTCTTACTAAACTCTCCCCTCTCCAATCCGTTCTTAACGCAGCAGCCAGGATCATATTCCTCACCAACCGCTACACTGATGCCTCTTCCCTGTGCCAGTCATTGCATTGGTTGCCCATCCAATATAGAGTTCAATTTAAACTTATCATGCTTACCCACAAAGCGCTCCATGCTTAAGTACACCCCTACATGTCTTCCCTTGTCTCAGTCTAGCACCCTACAGGAACTTCCCACTCCCGTCTCCAAGATTTCTCACGTACTGTGCTAATGCTTTGGAATGCACTACCCAGGACAGTTCGATTAATTCCCAATACCCACAGTTTCAAGCGGACCCTAAAAACCCATTTCTTTAGACTGGCGTATCGCCTCCACACACTATCTGTCCGTCCCAGTTTTCCCCCATATTAAAATTTTCTTCAATTTCAGGTTCATACCAACCATGCACTTAATAGCCTCGGTCAGGACTGTACACATACTGGCAGGCGACCAGTCCATATATTATTTATCCTATTTAGTATATCAAGGCTGCATTATACAATATATGTACATTCTACCTTTTGTGTCTTCCCCATTTCCTCATGGACTGTAAGCTTGCGAGCAGGGCCCTCATTCCTTTGGATTTGAGATCTGCTTATTATGTATTGTCTGTTTAAGCCCCCCATAAAATTTGTAAAGTGCTGCGAAATATGTTGGCGCTATAAAAATAAAAATTATTATTGTTATTATTATTACACCTGAACATACTGAATAATTTTATTTTTTTTTTACGGGCATCATAAGCACCCTTTAAAAAAATTATGTGGGTGCTGCATCACGGACCACGATCACCCTGGTGATATGGTGGTGGAGGATGAGGAGAAGGAGGAGGACAAGAGCAAATAGCCAAAATCAGGAAGCATATACCCATGTCTGGGTGTGAAAAGGTGCATGGGAATAAACCTCCCAAGAAAAGACACTGGATTTGAGTTTATGTTACCCTGCTATCATTTGGTGGTGTTGAGAACTCTGGGCCAATCCAGCCCTTTTACATTTTTATAAGAGTCAGCCTGTCAGCATTTTCAGTTGACAGGCGGATGCGCTTATCAGTTATAATTCCACCAGCGGCACTAAAAACCCGCTCTGATAAAACGCGGCAGGGCAGGCCAGGACCTCCAAGGCAAAGAGAGCCAGCTCGTTCCACGTATCCAGATTGGATACCCAATAATTATAAGGCACAGAGGAATCACAGAGGACGTTGGTATGGTCGGCAAGGTACTCCCTCAGCATCTTCCCAAACTTTGCACTCCTTGTGAGAATACCCTACGCCTCAGGGCTTGTGCGATGGGAGGGTCTGAGAAAATTCTCCCAGAACTTGGACAGTGTTCCCCTGCCACTGCTGGATTGAAGTTGTGTCTCTCTCGCCTGTACTCCTTGGTTGTCCAACGAAGTGTGACCTCAGCCGCCAGTGTTTTCAGATGGGAATTTTTTTAATAGTTCTACAACAAGGGTCTTCTGGTACAGCCCCATTTTTGTAGACATGTCCGCCTCAATCATAAGAGATATAATGTTCTCCTTGTAGCGTCGGTCTAGAAGTGTCACCAACCACTAATGACAGTCACCCAAAATTTTGAGAACGCGAGGGTCATGGGAAAGGCAGCGTAACATAAACTCAGCCATGCGTGCCAGACTACTAACAGGCAAGACTTCCGTGTCCTCACCAAGAGGATGACTGACCATGCTCTCCTCCTCCTCCTCCTCTCTGTCCTCTGGCCATCCACGCTGAACAGACGGTATGACAGCTGTGCAGGTACTACAGTCTATAGCGCATGAAACTAGCTCCTGTTCTTCCTCCTCCTCCTCTTCCTCATTGTCCCCCAATGCACGTTGGGATGAGATGAGGCTGGGATGTGTGTAATCACCCTGTATGGTTCCTTGCTCCATCTCATCGTGCTCAGCCTGCAGTGCATCCTCTTTGATTGTGAGCAGAAAGCGTTTCAGAAGACAGAGAAGCGGGATGGTGACGCCAATTATGGCGTCATTGCCGCTCACCATCTTGGTGGAGTCCTCAAAGTTTTGGAGGATGGTACATATGTCTGACATCCATGTCCACTCCTGAGGTCTTATATGTGAAGTCTGAACTGAAGACCGACTGACTTGTTGATGTTGGTACTCAACAACTGCCCTCTTCTGCTCACAAATCCTTCCCAACATCTGCAGTGTAGAGTTCCAATGCGTGGGGACATCACACACCAGTCTGTTAGACGGAAGCTGCAAACACTGCTGAAACATGGCAAGGGCGGCGGAAGCTGTAGCTGACCTTCTAAAATGGGCACACAGGCGGCGTACTTTAACAAGCAGATCCGGCAGTCCGAGTAGGATTTGAGAAACCGCTGAACCACGAGGTTAAGCACATTGGCCAGGCATGGAACTTGTGTGACCTTGCCTCGCCTCAGGGCGGCCACCAGGTTGTGGCCATTGTCGCACACGACCATGCCTGGCTGTAGGTTCAGTGGTGTGAGCCACAGATCTGCCTGCTCTTTCAGAGCTGTCCACAACTCTTCAGCATTGTGTGGTTTGTCACCTAAGCATATTAGCTTCAGCACAGCCTGATGCCACTTGGCCGAGGCAGTGCTGCCGTGCTTCCAGCTTGTGACTGATGTGGTCTTTACGGAGATGGAGGCTGAAGAGGAGGAGGAGGCTGAGGAGGATAAGCTGCAGGAGCTGTAGACTGTGGGAGCAACCCTGATTGATCTAGGGCCCGCAATCCTTGCCGTCGGGAGGACGTGTTCCATCCCAAGGTCCGACTGGGTCCCGGCTTCCACTATGTTAACCCAGTCTGCCATCAGTGAGATGTACCGTCCCTGCCACAACCACTTGTCCACGTGTGCGTGGTTAGGTGGACTTTCCCAGTAACTGCGTTGTTGAGGGCATGGCAAATGTTTTGGGACACGTGCTTGTGTAATGCGGGGATGGCACACCGGGAGATATAGTGGCGGCTGGGGACCGAGTACCAAGGGATTTCCCCCGCCATCAGGTTATGGAATGCTTCCATCTCCACGAGCCTAACAGGCAACATTATGAGCTCAAGCAGTCGTGAAATGTGAGAATTTAGTAGTGTGGCCTGTGGGGCGTTGGCTGCATATTTGCGCTTGTGTTCCAAGGACTGGGGTATGGACAACTGAACGCTGCGCTGGGAAAAGGACGTGCACGTGCTTTCTGATGCTGCTACTTGAGAGTATGCATCAACAGGTGCAGGGCAGGAGGCATCTTCTCATGCACCATGGACAGGGGATTGGCTTGCATGCATAACAGCGAAAGAAGCAATGGTGTCACCCACAGACACCGTTCCTGGACCCTGGGGTTCGGCCCACAAAGTCGGGTGCTTTGCTGCCATGTGCCTGATCATGCTGGTGAAGGTCAGGCTGGTCGTTTTGCCACCCCTGCTGATGCTGGCCTGACTGGTGGTGCAAATGGCCTTTTTGGGGTTATCAGCAGAGTCTTTAAAAAACAACAGGACTCGGGAAGACCTAACAGTTGTACTGGCAACTTCCTTCGTGTTGGTGTTACGGGGAACGATTGCCTGCATTCTGTCTGCGGCCACCACACTGCTTCTTCCTGCCTGTTGGGGTGCTCTGCCTCCCTCCCCCTGTGTGCTGCTGTCTTCGCTCTGCATGTCCTCCTGCCAGGTTGGGTCAGTTACTATATCATCCACCACCTCGTCTTCCACTTCCGCACCCTGGTCCTCCTCCTGACTTTCTGGCAATTGTATCTCATCATTGTCCACCTCTTGTGACTCTTTCCCACCGTCGCCTTCATGTGACCATAGCTGCTCAAATATTTTGGCATCGCTACACGCGATCTCCTCTTGCCTCGCTTCAAGTGGACCGGGCAAGAGGCCCGAATCTATAAATGGAAAAGTGAACAGCTCTCCAGAGTGTCCAAGTGTGGGATCAGTTGTCTCCGGGCACTCGATATAGTGGGAGGAAGGAGTAACAGGGTGAGGAATATGCGGTCCAGACTCTCGGCTACTGAGATTTTACCGTGTGAATGACAGGGTGGTAGTGGTGGCTAAGTGACTGGAAGCATTATCCGCCATCCAACCAACAACCTTTTGACACTGCTCTGGGTTCAATAGTGGTGTGCTGCGGTCCCGTAGGAATTGGGACAGGAAGGTCAGGCGAGAAGATGTGGGTATTTGTTGTGGCACAATTTCAGCTTGCCCACGGCCTTGGCCTCGGCCTCTGCATGCACCATCACCATCACGTCCAGTTCCCAGTCCCTTGCCACGTGCCTTGCCCATTTTAAATGGAGGACAGTATCTTCCACACTCACTACAAATGACTGAATTTGGAGCGAACATATATGTGATCCGTGTGATGGAAAATCCACAGTTTTAAATACCTGGCCTGTAGGTAACTATTTTGAACAGCAATCTGGTGTGAATTGCTTCACTGACACACTGAAACAAATTTTTAATGGAGATCAGAAATGGCAGTATTTTTTGAAAACGTATATGTGATCCGTGTGAAGGAGAAAACACAGTTTTAAATACCTGACCTGTAGGTAACTATTTTGAACAGCAAACCAGTATCAAAAACTTTGCTGACACACTGAAAAATTTTTTTAATGGAGGCCAGAAATGACAGTATTTTCTGAAAACGTATATGTGATCCGTGTGATGGAGAAAACACAGTTTTAAATACCTGGCCTGTAGGTAACTATTTTGAACAGCAAACCATTGTCAAAAACTTTGTTGACACACTGAAAATTTTTTAATGGAGTCCATAAATGGCAGTATTTTCTGAAAACGTATATGTGATCCGTGTGATGGAGAAAACACAGTTTTAAATAGCTGGATTTTTAGCGCTGTAATATGGAAAGGACCTGGCTGTATTCTTCAGTGCCAACAAGCAAATGGCGCAGAAAAACTGTTTTCTCTGGATTTCTTTTTAACCCCTTTACAGCCCATGACGTATGAATATGCGTCTGTGCCCTGGGACGTAGGAACCGTATTAGTACGTCATGGTGATCGCGCGCGCACACAGGCTGTGCGGGCGCGATCGCCGCCTGTGACGCGCCCCTGGGCCTGTGTCGCGCTGCGTTGCGCACGCGGGAGCTTACCCGGAGCCGGATCTCTTGAGGGTTGTAGTCTCGTGGCGGTGACCCGGTCCGTGCCCAGGGAGTCAAACTGAGCGGCGACGTATCAGCGGTAGATGTTGTACGACTACGCCACCCGTTGAATGCAGCTATGGAGCTGCCGCTGCAGGACAGTCCGCTGAGGCCGGTGGATGGATGGTGCAGCGTAGATGGTATAACCCCCAACGGGAGGGGTATGGCCTCAGGGCAGCAGATGTGGATGATGGGGGTAGCAGGAACCACTCAGAGACGATGCGGTGTAGTTCAGGGTCTTTACTGGTGACAAAGATAGACCCTCCCGGAGTACTGGCTAGCGATTGCGGGCTGGTCAGTCCTTGAGCAGATGGGATCTCCCCTGGCCAGGCGGAGTTGTAGGCCTCCCAAACTGACTGTACTCTTCTGGCTACCTTGCTAGAAGCGGGTATAAGTAGTCCACGTCCCTGAGTGTACCGTGTGGTGCTCACCCGTATGGCCGGTGACTCGGGGCCTTCTAGTGGCTTCCGCTCCACGATGGCGGTGCTGGTCCCACGCGTGTGACCGTGCCTTCGGGCTTCTTGGCCAGAGGACCTGAAATCCCCTGCCTGACGGATTCTGCTGCTGGGTAGGAGTTAGTCCCCACAGCCTCGGACTCCGGGTCCGGTAAGAAATCTTCTCAGTCAGGGCGAGCTCTGCAGCTGCCAGCCCCTGACTCGTAGTAGTATTGCTCCCACTGAGCTTCTGCTGTTTCCTCCTATGCTGCTTCTCTGTCTCTACTCTCCTTGACTGACTAACCCTGCTTCAGCCCCGGGTTTATATAGGGGAAGTTCTTCCCCTCCCAAGACTGGGCAGGAGGTGTGGCATGCACAGGATCCCTGACCAAAGGACCTCCCACCTGCTCTCAGACATAACATTACATTACTGTGGAAACCAGACCCCTGGGGTGCCACACCTGTGTCAGCTGATTGTCACAGCTGACACCCGGTACTATGTGCAGGGAGGGGTCCTGCACCGCTCCCGGCACATTAACCCCCGAAATGCTGCGATCGAAGTCGATCGCAGCATTGCGGTGGCAAGGGGAGGTGATCGCAATACTCACCTCCTCTTCCGGCCTCCTGCGCTGTCTGCCGCGGCATCCCGGGTGTTGCCATGACGACCCGATGTCGTCATGACAACATCCGGGTCACCACACAGCAGGAAGATTGTTTGGTCATGCACAGTGCAGGGCCAAACAATCTTATCACTGTGCAGCGCTGACTGCCTGCATAGCACAGGGATGGTGCTCCATCCCTATGCTATGCAGGCGATCAGAATAAAAAAAGTGAAAGTCCCACAGTAGGACAAAGTAAAAAAGTGTAAAAACTCTCAGAAAGTGAAAAAAAAAAAAAAAAAAATTGTAAAAATATTTAAAAAAAAAATGAAAAAAAGAATCCACCAAAAATAAAAATATAATGTACCCATCAATAAATATTATTATGAAAAAAAAGCAAACAAACAATAAAAGTACACATATTTGGTATTGCCGCGTCCAGAACGACCTGACCTATAAAACTGTCCCACTAGTTAACCCCTTCAGTGAACACGGTAAAAAAAATAAATAAAAAACGAAGCAAAAAACAATGGTTTATCATCATACTGCCAAACAAAAAATGGAATAACACGCGATCAAAAAGACGAATATAAATAAAAATGGTACCGCTGAAAACGTCATCTTGTCCAGCAAAAAACAAGCCATGACACAGCTCCATCATCCGAAAAATCAAAAAGTTATAGCTCTCAGAATAAAGCGATGCAAAAAAATAATTTTTCTGTAAAATATCTTTTATTGTGTAAAAGCGCCAAAACATAGAAAAACGATATAAATGTGGTACCGCTGTAAACGTACTGACCCAAAGAATAAAGCTACCTTATCAATTTTACCACACGCGGAACAGAATAAAAAAAACCAATTCCTGAATTGCTTGTTTTTGTTTATTCTGCCTCCCAAAAATCGGAATAGAAAGCGATCAAAAAAAGTCACGTGCCTGAAAATGGCACCAATAAAAACGTCAACTCATCCCGCAAAAAACAAGCCATCACATGACTCTGTGTGCCAAAATATGGAAAGAAAAATTAAAGCTCTCAAAATCTAGATTTTACAAAAAGTGCGTCTTTTAGTGTGTGACAGCTGTCAATCATAAAAACCCCATATGATTCTGGTATTGCTGTAATCGCACCGACCCAAAGAATAAAGTCGTCTAATCACTTATACCGCACGAGGAACGGCGTAAAAAATAAACTCTCAGGTTAGGGTTATGCTAGGGTTAGGGTTGTGCTAGGGTTAGGGTTGTGCTAGGGCTAGGGTTGGGCTAGGGTTAGGGTTGGGGTTAGGGTTGTGATGGGGTTGGGATTTTTTTCAAAAGTAAGAAAAAAAGATGACGATATGGCGACTAGCGTTGAGCGCAAGTGCCCGCTACTTGAATTTGTATCGGGTGCTCTGGTATTCATTGAGTATCGTGGGTATTTGAGTGACATGCTCGAGTCTCCACCCCATATGCTTCGTGGCCAAAAAAACTTTGCGGGGATTGCCTGCCTTGCATGAGCGATCCCCGCATGTTTTTTTTGGGTGCCTAATAACCCTGAAACATGCGGGGCAGGGACTCGAGCATGTCACTCGAGCACACGCAGTACATGGTGCATACCTGAGTACCCGATGCAAACTCAAGTAGCGAGCACTTGCGCTCAAGACTAATGACAACTTATTCAATATGATGACCTAATGTTATCAAATTCTGTGTCGTACCTCTGGGTTCAAAATGTTCACTATACCCCTTGATAAAATCCTTGAGGGGTCTAGTTTCCAAAATGGGGTCACTTGTGGGGGGTTTCCACTGTTTAGGCACACAGGGGCTCTCCAAACGTGACATGGTGTCCGCTAACAAATTGAATGGAAAATCTGCTCAAATTGTTAGCGGACACCATGTTGCATTGGGAGAGCCCCTGTGTGCCTAAACATTGGAGCTCCCCCACAAGTGACCCCATTTTGGAAACTAGACCCCCAAGGCACCTATCTAGATGCATAGTGAGCACTTGGAACCCCCAGGTGCTTCAAAAATTGATTCGTAAAGATGAAAAAGTGGAAAAAAAAATACATTTTCATTTTTAAGAATCAATTTGTGAAGCACCTGGGGGTTCCAAGTGCTCATTATGCATCTAGATAGGTGCCTTGGGGGGTCTAGTTTCCAAAATGGGGTCACTCGTGGGGAGCTCCAATGTTTAGACACACAGGGGCTCTCCATACGTGACATGGTTCCAATTTGTTAGCGGACACCATGTCGCGTTTGGAGAGCCCCTGTGTGCCTAAACATTGGAGCTCCCCCACAAGTGACCCCATTTTAGAAACTAAACCCCCCCAAGGCACCTATCTAGATGCATAGTGAGCACTTGGAACCCCCAGGTGCTTCACAAATTAATCCGTAAAAATAAAAAAGTGTTTTTTTTTCCACTTTTTCATTTTTACGAATCAATTTGTGAAGCACCTGGGGCTTCCAAGTGCTCACTATGCATCTAGATAGGTGCCTTGGGGGGGGTCTAGTTTCTAAAATGGGGTCACTTGTGGAGGAGCTCCAATGTTTAGGCACACAGGAGCTCTCCAAACGCAACATGGTGTCCGCTAACAATTTGAGCCGATTTTCCATTCAATTTGTTAGCGGACACCATGTCGCGTTTGGAGAGCCCCTGTGTGCCTAAACATTGGAGGACCCCCACAAGTGACCCCATTTTGGAAACTAGACCCCCAAAGGCACCTATCTAGATGCATAGTGAGCACTTGGAACCCCCAGGTGCTTCACAAATTGATTTGCAAAAATGAAAAAGTGGAAAAAAAAATACTTTTTATATTTTTACGGATTAATTTGTGAAGCACCTGGGGGTTCAAAATGCTCACCACCCATCTAGATAAGTTCCCAGGGGGGTCTAGTTTCCAAAATGGGGTCACTTGTGGGGGGTTTCCACTGTTTAGGCACATCAGGGGCTCTCCAAACGCAACATGGCGTCCGCTAATTATTCAAGCAAATTTTACAATCGAAAATTCAAATGGCGCTCCTTCCCTTCCGAGCCCTGCTGTGCGCCCAAACAGTGGTTTTCCCCCACATATGGGGTATCTGCATGCCCAGGGGAAATTGCACAAGAAATTTTGGGGTTCATTTTTTCCTGTTACCCCTGTGAAAATAAAAAAAATTGGGTCTAAAGTAACATTTTTGCGAAAAAAGTTAAATGTTCATTTTTTTCTTCCACATTCCAAAAATTCCTGTGAAGCACCTGAAGGGTTAATAACGTTCTTAAATGTGGTTTTGAGCACCTTGAGGGGTGCAGTTTTTAGAATGGTGTCACTTTTTGGTATTTTCTGTCATAAAGACCTCTCAAAGTGACTTCAAATGTGATGTGGTCCCTAGAAAAATGGTTTTGTAAATTTTGTTGGAAAAATGAGAAATCGCTGGTCAACTTTTAACCCTTATAGCTCCATAACAAAAAAAAATTTTGGTTCCAAAATTGTGCTGATGTAAAGGAAACATGTGGGAAATGTTATTTATTAACTATTTTGTGTGACATATCTCTCTGATTTAAGGGCATAAAAATTCAAATTTTGAAAATTGCAACATTTTCAAAATTTTCACCAAATTTCCATTATTTTCACAAATAAACGCAAGTGATATCGAAGAAATTTTACCAAAATCATGAAGTACAATATGTCACAAAAAAACAGTCTCAGAATCAGGGGGATTGGTTGAAGCGTTCCAGAGTAATTACCTCATTAAGTGACAGTGGTCAGAATTTGAAAAATTGGCCTGGTCATTAACGTGCAAACCACCTTGGGTTGTAAAGGGGTTAAGCAAATAATGAGGATTAAGATCCCAAAAAATATAATACTGGCCCCTGAGACCTGGGCCTATTTCTAGAAATATCTAACAGCAGCAGAAGGCAGAACTGGAATGGAGCCTCTTGTGCTATATGCTCTGCAGTCTGCTATATACACTGCCTGCCTGCCTATATGCACTGCCTGCCTGATATCTCTGCAGATGGATTAGTCCTCAGAAGGACTGTTTGTTGAGATGGATATGTGTAATGTACGTGTTTTCTCCCTCCACTACCTAATACACAAGCAAATCTCTCCCTAGCTCAGCAGCACCTCTCCCTACTCTGCCTGATTCCGGAGTGACTGTGACGAGCACAGCGGTGCCAGGTCTGATATAGACCTGATGACGCTGTGCGGCCATCCAATCACTGTAATGCCACAACCAACATGGCTGTGGCATTACAATGAGTGGCAGGCAATCCATGCATGTTGATTGGTGCTCTAAAGAGTGCCAAACATGCAGGGAGGGGACCCGAGCATCCGCCCGAGCATCTCGCAAGTACTCGGCGAGCTCCGAGCATCTCGATTACTGAGATGCTCGGGCGAATACCGAGTACTTGCGAGTATGCTCGCTCATCACTAATGATGTGCCAAATTCATTAAGATGTGTGTGCCTCTTAATGAATTGAGTGCATTTTATTCTTATTACACCTTTCATTAAAGAGGTTGTCCACTACTTTTTTATTGATGATGACCTATCATTAAGATAGGTCATCAATATCTGATTGGTCGGGGTCTGACATCCGGCATCCGCGCTGAGCAGTTGTTCTCGGTGTCGGCGGCAGCGGTCGCCAGCCGGAACTGCTTGATTGTGGAGCTGCTCCGTCTTCTGATAGTGGCTGCAGCAGGGTACTACACATCCATCTTCTATTGATTTGAATAGGAGACAGATGTATAGTACTCGGATGCGGTCACTATCAGAAATCGGAGCAGCTCCGCAATTGAGCAGTTCCGGCCGGCGGCTGCCGCTGTCACTGAAGGCGGCTGGTCAGTGGGGATACGGCTGTGTGTCGGACCTCGACCATCAGACAGTGATGTCCTATCTTAAGGATAGGTCATCAATGAAAAGTAATGGACAACCTCTTTAATGAAAGAGGGGGCAATTGTGTTTGTAATGGAAAGAAGCACGTTAAGCAAAAGAACTAAGTAGGAGATAGGAAGCTAATCTGCTACTTGAAGTTCAACGTATTCCAACCTTGTTGGCATCTGTCCAAACTACTCTGTCACAAGTTCTGTCATTTATGAAACTTTAAGTATTTTTCCTTCCTATAAAAAGCCTCCGACTTAAGCTCTTTTGTACACAAAGTGCTGTCTTATGACTTTGCTCCTGCAGGGAATTGTCAACAACTCTGTGAGGTATGAATCTATCATATTCTGATTCGGTTACATAATCAAAAAAGATTGTTAGATTGTAACACGGCCATTATCATTTATCACAAACTTAACCCCTTCATGACACATGGCGTACATGTAGGTCATATGTTGTGTCTCTGCTTTTGATGCAGGCTCGCACACTGAGCCTGCATCTTTCCCAGCAAATGAAGGCTGATTTCATCATCCATCATGTGCCTTTAACAGCCATGGGTGGAGTGGAGCTCCATTGACGACTGTTAACCTGTTAAATCCCACTGTCAATCTATGTGGCATTTAACATGCATTGGCATGTGGGGCGCATCGTTCCACACTCCCATCCTACGTTCACATTGGCGTGCCTGTGACGTGATCAAGGGACGCCGATGGGTTGTCATGACAGCCGGTGGTCTGCTGATGACCTGCATGCATATCATTACGATCCTCCTGTGAAAGTCAGCCCGTGGTTGGGGTTCATAGGAGATTGTGATTTTCTCTATACATACTAATGCCGATGTACTGCTATGTATAGCACAAGTGACCAGCCGACTACAGCTTCAAGTCCCCTAAAGGGGCTAATAAATACAGTAAAAAAATAAATATGAAAAAAATAAAAAAAAAGTTCAAATCACAAAATTAATTTTTTTTGGCCACCACAGCATTGCAATAAGTGCTATCAGTAAAAACATAATCTCAGGGTGCAAAAAATAAGCCCTTACAAGCCCATAATTCTGAAAAAATTAAAATGTTTTGAGTCTTGAATTTTTTTTTTTTTACAAATTTCCAATTTTTTTTTCACCACTTAAATAAAAAAAACAAAACTATACATGTTTTGGTATCTGCGTAATAGAGCTGACTTGGAGAATCATATTGTCAGGTTAGTTTTATCATATAATGAACATGGTAAATAAAAAAGATAAAAAACATGCACTCTTTTTTTCCATTTTAATGCACTTGGAATTTTTTTCCTGCTTTCCAGTGCATCACGTGATAGAATGAATGTTGTTATTCAAAAGTACAATTTATCGTGTAGAAAACAAGCCCTCTTACGGCAATTGGGGACAGAAAATAAAAAAAGTTATGGCTCTACAAAGAAGGAGAGGAAAAGATGAAAATGAAAAAAAAAAAAAAGAAAAATGGCCATGTTATAAAGGAGTTATTTACCTTCGTCAAAATTGATGCTTGTTTCGGAATTTCATTGCCATAATCTTTTGGCTAATTCTCCAATCTTGTTTTCTAACATACGGTACTTAGTACAGAATGTGGAGATTGTGTTTGTACACAGGTCAATGCGTTACAATTAGTGTCGAGTGAGTACTAAAATGCTCGGGTGCTCGTTGCTCGGGTCGAGCAAATTTGAATACTCGGGTGCTCGACCCGAGCAACGAGCCCAATGTAAGTCTATGGGAAACTTGAGCATTTTTCAAGCGGCTCCTCCCCGGCGGTCTGCAGAGGGCCTAAAAATTGCCCAAATCGATGGGAACAGTGCTCAAATGACATGGGAACAGCATGGGGAAAACCCCTGGAAGCATTTCTGACTCCCAGGTCACTGCTGTCAACAATGTTGTCAGAGTATTACGCCACTTTTACGGACTCACAATAAAACATACCAAAACGAAACCAAAATGGATTTTCCTTGGAAATATGTTAAGGAACATCCTTTCTATGACATGTACAATGTAAATAAAGAAAAATAAATAACCAAAAACAAAAATACTCCTCCACACCTTGGGCTATGTTCACACGTAGCGTTTTTGATGCGTTTTTGCACTTTTGCATTGCTTTCAACAGACAAATGCATTCACTGGGGAATGTCGTTTTAACATTTTACAACCTTATTTGGCCATGTGACACATCATCAGACACATGCGTACAGTGCTGAAAAGATATGGGAACAACATGGGGAAGACCTCTGGAAGCATTTCTGACTCCCAGGTTACTGCCTAAAAGTGTGCCCATCATAAGTGTTCCTTGGCGCATGCGAAGATGCCTCCTGCCATGCACCTGTCTTTGCCGACTTACAACAATCACCGTCCACGTCCTTGTCCCAGTACAGCGTTCAGTTGTCCCTACTTTCTTGGAATGCAAGCGCAAGTATGCAGCCAGCCACCCACCCACCCACAGGCTGCAATACTATACTGCCAAATTATTGACAGCTGCTTGCACTTGAAATGTGGCCTTTTAGGCTCGTGGAGGCGGAAGCTTTTCATAACCTCATGCCGGTGGCGGCCGGAGTCCATACTCGGTCCCCAGCCGCCACTGTTTCTCCCTCTGCCTTCCACAAGCATGGGATGGTATGGAGCCAGTCCGCAACTTTTTTTGCTGAGAGTTGTATTTAGCTCGATGAAAGGACTAGCATAGAGGGAAACCGTATCTACCCTGCGTGTCATTTCTCCCAGGAAGTCCTCTAATGCAGCTTGTTGCAGAAGCAATGGCAGCCCGTCCAACATCAACTCAGACTTGTCGGTGGTGCTTTGACACACACACATCTTTCTTTGCGCATTTAATTTCTTGAATACAGAGTTGGACAATGGCCTGATCTGTAATGCGGTTTAAGAAATAACATGCATAAGCATGGCCGATCCACATTAAAAAAGCAGCCACAGAGTGTCCGGGAACCTTCCGCCACACTTTTCTTAGCCAGGGCTGCTTCTCGGCAGGGTTGGACGGGCACACCAGAGAACCGGAGACTCTTCCGGTGGGCCCTGGCTTCTCCTTCAGGAGAGTTCATAGTGCCGAGGTGAGGCCATGATGATGATAGAGGCCACCGTCTGCTTAGATTTCTGTTACTTGGAATGCAAGAGCAAGTATGCAGCCAGCCAGCCACCCACCCACCCACAGGCCGAAACACTAAACTGCCAGATTTCTGGGCAGCTGCCTGCACTTGAAATATGGCCTGTTAAGCTCGTGGAGGCGGAAGTGACTCACCCCCTGGGCCAGTGCTGTAGTGCGGCGTGCATGCGCGCGGGGGATACCCGGAGCCGGATCCGATGGGGGTAGTAGTCTTCGTGTGGCGGTGACCCGGTCCGCGCCCAGGGTGGTCAAACTAAGTGGCGGTTATTGGTAGGATGGTATTAGTGTCCGACTACGCCACCCGTTGAATGCGGTTATGAAACCGCCGCTGCAGGGCAGACCGCTGAGGCCGGTGGTATAGGTGTGCAGCAATGTTGATATAACCCCCAACGGGAGAGGTATGGCCTCAGGGCAGCGGATGTGGATGATGTTGGGAGTGATGGTGTGGACGTCCCAGCACTAACGGTGCGACAAGGAAGCACGGAAACGCGAGGGTACAGTTCAGGGCCTTTACTGATGGTACAAGGCAAATTCCCCCGGGAGTACTGGCTAGTAGTTGGGGCCTGGTTAGTCTGCGAGTAAGCCGGAGTTCCCCTGGCCAGGTGGAGTTGTAGGCCTTCCCATTAGTCTGTACCCTTCCTGGCTACCCTGCTTTCAGCGGTTACAAGTAGCCCACGTCCCTGGGTATACCGTGTGGTGCTCACCCGTGTGGCTGGTGACCTGGGGCCTCCTGTTAGCCTCCGCTCCGGGATGGCGGTGCTGGTCCCTTCGTTGTGACTGAGCCTCCGGGCTTTTATGGCCAGAGGACCTGGAATCCCCTGCCGGATGGATTCTGCTGCTGGGTATATCTTAGTCCCCACAGCCTCGGACTCCTGTGTCCGGTTTTAGTACCTTCTCCCAGGGCGAGCTCTGCACGGCTCCAGCCCCTGGCGCTTCTCCTTGGCTCCTACAGAGCTCCTGATGTCTATCTGTCCCTGTTTCTGCGTGTCCAGACCAGACTCCGTCTCTGTCTGGAACTCCTCTCTCTAACCCTGCCTCAGCCCCAGTTTATGTAGGGGAAGTTCTTCCCCTCCCAGGACTGGGCAGGAGGTGTGGCATGCTTAGGATTCCTGCCCAGGAGACCTCCCACCTGCTCACAGACGTAATACTGCTATTACTGTGGAAACCAGACCCCTGGGGTGCCACATTCCCCCCTAGTGAAATTTAGTACTCCCGGACTAAACATATATATATTTTTTTTTTTTCAAAACATAACAGGGTATAAACAATAACAATTAAATACATGAGATGGTCACGGCGTGTCCGTAACCGGGAAGCAATAAGGGTGTCCATTTCACCAAAGAACAGGGAGCCGTAACCAGGTAGGGGTCTGTCCTGCCCCGAGTCTTCAACAGTCTTTAGTCCATTCCTGGGTTACGCTCCAAACATATTTACAACAGAGTTCCGGTTACTCACTGTCCATAACCTGTCAGTCCATATAAAGAAATCTGTAACTGAAAAACATAATTAGCAACGGCTACAACAAAACAGGTAAACATAAAATAGTTAAAGCAACTAGCCAACTTAGATTCTCCAACGTACGGGCAACTGGCCTCTGGTAACCCTAGTGGACCTACGGAGCTCACTAACTGGTCCTGCACTACAGGGTGTAGGAGGTGTTATGGGCAGGCTGGGCAGCTTTCTGCGCACTCTTTGGCTCACTAGGGGCACGGCAGGCTCACTACTAGCAGAGGGTTGATCCTCCTGTACTGCTGGTGTGGACTCTTCTGCCTCTTGGGCCGGCTGCTCTTCCAGCTCTACTGGTTCCTCTGTAGGCACTTGCGGGGCTGGCTGGAGAAAGGTGAGGACGGGTACCACGACAGCACCGTTTACTTGTGTCCAAGACCGGGGGAAGTCTCCGAGTACAGTCCTGATCATTTCTTCCCTTTCCTCTGCGGGTCGAGGGTTTTCTTGATCTTCTTCTTCAGGGTTTTGCAGCTGCTCGGGACACTTCTTCAGGTGGTCTCTGGAGACAACGGCTGTGGTTTCTCCTCCATCCTTACTGATCACGCAAATCTTTGGGCTCTCATGGCTTGATGGCAGTACGGTGTACGGGTCCTTCTCCCACTGGTCGTCCAACTTGTGGAGCCGTCTTTTCCTCTTCAAGACCTGCTCTCCAGGTACCAGGGGAACAGCGGGAGCATACTGATTATAAGCCCTCTCTTGCCTTTCTCTAGCTTGAGACAGACTTCGCTCCACGCTCTCCTGCACTTTCCGATACTGCTGCTGCCGTCCTGTATCCCAGTGTGCCTCTGGCGAGGTGTCCTCAGGCGTCAGGACTCCCATATCCAGGTCGATAGGCAGCTTACCAGGTCTCGCTCTCATTAGGTAAGCCGGGGTACAGTTGGTAGAACCTACAGGGATGTGGTTATATAGGTCCACCAGATCAGGCAGCTTCTCAGGCCACATACTGCGTTCTTCCAGGGGCAATGTTTTCAGGAGGTCTATCACCACCTGGTTCATCTTCTCGCAGAGTCCATTAGTTTGTGGGTGATAGGGCGTTGTTCTTATCTTCGTGCAGCCATACAGGTTGCAGAACTCCTGGAAGACTTCCGCTTCGAAGGCTGGCCCTTGGTCTGTCAGCACTTGGTCCGGGTACCCGTGTGGACGGCAGAAGTGCTGCTGGAAGGCTCTAGCTGCTGTTTGAGCCGTTAAGTCCTTGACCGGGACCACCACCAGGAACCGGGAGTAATGATCTACGATTGTGAGGGCGTAGACATACCCAGATCTGCTTGGAGCCAGTTTCACATGGTCCAGGGCTACCAGTTCCAGTGGCTGTCGGGTGATGATGAGCTGCAAGGGAGTCTTCTGGCTGGCACGGTCCTTCCTTCTTAGGTGGCATGGTCCACAGTCTCTGCACCACCTCTCGATGGCTCCTCTCATGCCTACCCAGTAGAACCGCTCACGCAATAAGAACTCCAGCTTCTTCCACCCGAAATGTCCTGCTCCGTTGTGGTACGCCTCCAGAATCATAGCCGCGTCTCGTCTGGGGACCACTACCTGCCAGGTCAACTCATGTGTTCGAGAGTTAACCATTCTCCGGCACAACTTCTCCCTGTAGAGGAACAGCCTACTTTTCTCCTTCCACAGTTGCTTAGTCTCCTCTGGGGCGTCTGGGTCCAGACTGGCATCGGCTTGGGTCAGCATTTCCTTCACCAGACGGACTGCAGGATCACTGTCTTGCGTCTCCGCCCAGTTGTAGTGGGGCAAGGGATTGAACGTCGCGGAGCGCCTGTCCTTCACACGGTGGGAATACAGGGTAATCCCATGACGGTGGAACGCAGGGAGCTCAACTTCTTCCAGATCTTCTGGATCTTCCCCTTCGTCCGGTAAGTTCGGCATTCTAGACAGGGCATCCGCGTTGGCATTTAAGCGTCCTGCCCGGTATTTGATGGTGAATTCAAAGTTGGACAGGCGAGCCATCCATCTCTGTTCCAGAGCACCGAGCTTTGCAGTGTCCAGGTGTGTCAACGGGTTGTTATCCGTGTACACGATGAATTTGGAGGAGGCAAGGTAATGCTTGAAACGTTCGGTCACTGCCCACACTACTGCCAGGAACTCCAGCTTGAATGAGCTATAATTCTCAGGGTTCCTCTCGGTGGGTTGTAGCTTTCGACTAGCGTAAGCGATTACCCGTTCTTTTCCTTGCTGGATCTGGGACAGCACGGCTCCTAGCCCGATGTTACTTGCGTCCGTGTGGAGGATAAAGGGCTGGCTGTAGTCTGGATATGCCAGGATTTCTTCCCCCGTGAGGGCCATCTTCAGCTGGCTAAAGGACTCCTCTTCCAGCTTTTCCCACCTGAAGGGCGGCTTCTGGTTTTTGGCTTTTCGAGATTGACCTATCAGGAGGTCCTGCATAGGGGCTGCCATTTTGGTGAAACCGGGAATGAATCTTCGGTAGTAGCCTACCAACCCGAGGAACTGCCGCACTTCTTTTATGCTGGAGGGTCTTGGCCAGTCCTTAATCACGGTGATCTTATGAGGGTCAGGAGCCACTCCGTCAGCACTCACCACGTGTCCCTTTGGTTTCAGGAGGTGACACTTGGAGGGTTTCACCTTCAGGCCGTAGTTTGCCAGAGCTTCGAACACTTCTGCCAGGTGTTTCAGGTGGTCCTCGTAGGTCTTGGACTAGACGATGACATCGTCCAGGTATAACAGGACCGTCTCGAAGTTCCGGTGTCCCAGACAGCATTCCATCAACCGTTGGAAGGTTCCTGGTGCGTTGCAGAGCCCGAACGGCATGCAGTTAAATTCGCTGAGACCCATCGGGGTGGTGAATGCGGTCTTCTCCCGGTCTGCCTCTGCTACAGGAACCTGCCAGTACCCTCTAGTGAGATCCAAAGTAGAGAAGAAGTTAGCAGATTTTAATGCAGCTAAGGACTCTTCTATCCTTGGTAACGGGTACGCATCTTTGTGTGTGATACGGTTGACCTTCCTGTAGTCTACACACATTCTCATAGTGTTGTCCTTCTTTTTCACTAAGACTAGTGGAGCTGCCCAGGGGCTACAGCTGTCCCTGATTACCCCAGCCTCCTTCATGTCTCTAAGCATCCCCTTGGCGTGTTGGTAGTGTGCCGAGGGTACGGGTCGGTATCTCTTCTTTATGGGAGGATGGTCTCCCATGGGGATGTGGTGTTCTACCCCCTTTACTCGCCCAAAGTCTAACGGGTGTTTACTAAACACTCTCTCGTACTCTTGAACCACCCGATAGACTCCTTGTTTCTGGTGTGAGGGAGTGGATTCGGTACCCAGATGTAGTTGCTGACACCAGTCCCCCACTGGTTTCTTAGAGCCGTTACCTTCCTCTGGTTGAGATGGAGGCAAGGGTTCCACGGCCTGTACAGAATTCTGGTTTATGGTGAACAATTTAGCTAGCGTGGCATACCGGGGCAGGTGTACTTCTCTCTCACCGATATTTATGATGCGAACGGGCACCCTCCCATGGCGTACATCGACCACCCCCCGTGCTGTCAAAATGGTGGGCCTACTGTCTGAGTAGACGGGTTCTACCATTGCTTGGTAGTCTCTACCTCTTAGACCAATAGCTGCCCGGCACCAAATCATCATCTCACTTTTTGGGGGCATGGCAATAGGGAACGGGTCACACATTCTCACGCTACCTATCTCACCACCAGATAGTTCCACCTGTTGCCGCTTCATCAGTGCCCGGATCTCTTTTTGGAGCACACGCTGCTGGCCGGAACTGGCGTTCTTGGCAACCTGCTGTAAAATGAGAATCACCTCTGCAAGACAATTTTCAATTACATTGGTTCCCAGGGTGATTCTAGGGTGACTCTCATGACGGTCTATGTCCACTATCATCAGTCCTTGTGCCGCCAGTTCGACTTTACCGATTTTAATGGTCACCTCCTTGAATCCCACCTGCGGCACGGGCTGACCATTGCTGGCGATGATACTCAGGTCGTCGTCTGGGTAGCGGGTTATGTCCGAATCATTCCAGTACTGCTTGAAGAGCACGTACGGGATGGTGGTGACCTGTGACCCAGTGTCTAGTAGGGCACTCATAGGAATGCCATCCAGTACCACAGGCAAGATTGGACGTCCCCCTACGTATTTATCACGCCAGTTTGATGGGCCTGATGGTCTTATGCCTGGGGGTTGGCCCTCTACCCCAGGTTGTGCCCGTTTAAATGACAGTACCTTGCCACATGTCCGGGTTGATTGCAGCGGCGGCAAATAGG
Organism: Phyllobates terribilis; assembly: GCF_046119375.1. Taxonomy (NCBI): domain Eukaryota; kingdom Metazoa; phylum Chordata; class Amphibia; order Anura; family Dendrobatidae; genus Phyllobates; species Phyllobates terribilis. The sequence goes on along the minus strand of NW_027362764.1, from coordinate 148,991,182 downwards.
TCGTCCGTCCTCGTTGTATCGATCGCTGGGTCTTCCTCTGGCCGGTGGGGTCCTCCTTGGTCGGCGCCACGGGATGTCCTCCGGTCCGGATGCCAGCTCGATCTTCCCTGCAGTAGAAACCTGTAAAGACTGCACAGTTCGGGTTAGCGCGGCAACGCTTTTAGTTAGCTCTTGGACCTGATGGTGCAGGTCTGTAGCCGGGTCACTGTTTAAAGCCTGCGCATCAGCTCCCACAGGCCCTGCAGACAAGGGCGCCGTCTCCTGGAGATAAGAGATAGCAGGGCGCCTGTGGGTCACAGCGCCACCTGGTGCCGGTTCTCGGAGCACCCGGATGGCTCTGTCCTTGAACTGTGCAAAGTCCAGGTCAGGGTCCTGTAAGGCCATTGCCCGCAACTGGGTTCGGTGGGCATTGCACAGTAGACCCTCAATGAATTGTTCAGTCAACAGCTTATCTTCATTTCCCACGCTGTCAGGGTCTGCCTGCTTAATGGCTCTCAGGGCCTCTTGTAGGTTTAGAGCATAGTCTCTTATACTCTCATGTGCCCGTTGTTTGCACCCATAAAATCTTAGTTTTATTTCGGCTGAGGTGCGGGTGTCAAATGTGTCTTTCAGCCGGGTTAGTATGTCTCTGACAGTCCTCTTCCTCCCAGGTGGCCAGGACTTTACCTCCCTTTGGGCTGCCCCGATTAATTGGGCCACCAGGATGCTCACTTTTTGAGCCTCCGTGAGGGGATACACCTGGAAGAGGCTATCCAGCCTTTCTCTGAAGTCATTTAGGGTATGTTACTCCCCTGAGTACTGGGGTAGCCAGGCTGCCCGCGGGATATAGGGCATGGTGAAAGGCATGACCGCAGCAGCGGTGGCGCTGGCGGCGGCTGTGGCGGTGAAGCTCTCCTCCGTATCCGACATCCTCCTCCCCCCTAGTGGACCGTGGCCTACCTTGCGATGATCCTCTTCCGTAGGCCGCGGCTCCGCAGTCGATCGTCAGGGTTGAGGACATTCCGTCGCGCTCCTGTGACGTCGGCGTCCGCTGGGCTCCTTCCAGGACCTTACGCAACGTCCGGACGTGAGGCGGGGCTTCAGTAGAGATGAGCGTTGTTCTACTCGAACTGTTCGCCAATCTCAAATTCGAGCTGTTTTGGGCGGTGTTCGAGCCGGTCGGCGAACACGAACAATTTGAGAAAAATTCGGCTGTTCGAGGTTATGTTCGATAACTGTTCGTGCACCAAAATCATAACTGGATTTTTTCTCAGTAATGATGAAAATTAATGTTAATACGCAGTTTGAGTGTACAGCGGGGCGGGGGGAGGGGCAGGGGATGGATCTCTGCAGGAACAATGAAGATCTCCATTTTTTTTTCTCTTTCCCGCATTTGCAGTGGGGAGGTGCAATCTGTCAGCCTATCAGCAGCGCACACACGGAGCGAAGTGCTTTTTTTCACACAAGCAAGGGCATGTGTGATTGGCAGTGTATGTCACATGTCCTTGCCCTATAAGACCAAGCCATTTTCCCCGTCGCCACCATTTTCTCACTGCTGCAGCTGCGTGTTAGACGGCACCGCTGTTGCTGTGTGCGCTATACCTTGTTAATTTCAAGCCAATTTTCGCACAAATATACAGATAGCTTGGGAGTAGGGAATAGTTGTGATTGCAGTCCTTTTAAGGACTAGGTTACAGCATTTCCTACGACTTTTATCAGGCAGGTCTGTGCTCTTAAATAGATAGATTGTGGGAGTAAAGACTAATTGTAATTGGAGTCCTTTTCAGGACTAGGTTACATCAGTTCCTATCAGTTTTTGCCAGGCAGGTCTGTGCCAGTGCTGTTCAAGTTTTTTTCACAGCATTTGGCTGAATCTAGCAAAGCTAATCCTTTTTGGCCTATTGCAGAGTGTGTTAGTCAGTGGAGTAGCCTATCTGTGTTGCAAGATATACCACCTGTGTATAGAATACCAATTTTTTTACTGCACCTAGTGAAGTAAAATCTTTTGGGCATAGCATCATTCTATTAGTCCATCTATACTGACCTCCATCAGGTTGCAAACTGAATATAATTTTTTTCTGCATCTAGCTCTGAAAAAATATTTGGGCTTCTAGCAGTGTGTGGGACTTGGTCTATTAGTCCATCTATACTGACCTCCATCAGGTTGCAAATTAAAAATAATTTTTTTCTTCATTTAGCTCTGAAAAAATATTTGGGCTTCTAGCAGCGTGTGGGACTTGTTCTATTAGTCCATCTATACTGACCTCCAACAGGTTGCAAATTAAAAATAATTTTTTTCTGCATCTAGCTCTGAAAAAATATTTGGGCTTCTAGCAGTGTGTGGGACTTGGTCTATTAGTCCATCTATACTGACCTCCATCAGGTTGCAAATTAAAAATAATTTTTTTCTGCATCTAGCTCTGAAAAAATATTTGGGCTTCTAGCAGTGTGTGGGACTTGGTCTATTAGTCCATCTATACTGACCTCCATCAGGTTGCAAATTGAATAAAAAAATTTTCTGCATCTAGCTCTGAAAAAATATTTGGGCTTCTAGCGGTGTGTGGGACTTGGTCTATTAGTCCATCTATACTGACCTCCATCAGGTTGCAAATTAAAAATAATTTTTTTCTGCATCTAACCCAGCCAATAGTTTTGGCCTAATACCACAGTTTGGCCACTCAGCTCTGCTCGGTTACCATCCATTGTTTTTTTGTGCAAACAACTCCAGAGTTGTGAATTAGTTAACCACCAAAATGAGTGGAAAAAGGCCTGCTGCTGGTGGAAAGGGGAATAGGCGTGTTGGGAAGGGGAAAAAAGGTTGTGTCCGTGGGGTAGGTGCAGAAGAAAGACCATCTTCCAGCCAAACTAAAATGTCTACTTCTTTTAGCGGACAATGTGATAAGATCCCTTTCTTACGGCCACGCCAATCGCTACAAATTCCAGATGAGGCACAAAAACAGCAGGTGCTTCAACGGATATCAAGTGCTCCTTTAAGTGGGCTCTCCTCCACATCAACTTCAACATCACAAATACTCCAGTCCTCAAAGGTGTCACCCAAATCGCACTTGCTTCCTCACAGCTCCCAAATCTCCAGCTGCCCGTCTGAGTATGAGGTAGAACAGATGGTTGAGTCTGCAGAGCTGTTTACTCATACTATAGCCTGGGAATCAGAGGTCGACTCCAGCGCTTCTGTGAATCCAGACGAGGAAATGATCTGCACTGATGCCCAGAATCTTTATGAGTCGGATCCAGGACCAGACGCAGAAGGTTCTGACCATAATGTAGACCCTCATTCCCAAACTGTAACTCCTGTTGGTGGAGACAATGAGGAAGACGATGATAAGACTCAAATACCTGATTGGAGCGACAACTTTAGTTTTTTGTCAGGGCAGGAACAGGTTGGCTCTGAGGACGACGGGTGTGATAACGCACAGGGTGATGATGATGAGGTCGGAGATCCCACTTACTGTCAACCCACAGTCAGCCAAGAGATGAGGTCAGCAGAGGAGGTGGAGGAAGATGCTAGTGACGACGAGGTCAGGTTGCGCCTTCCTGGACAGAGACGTAGTACTGGAAGCACGTCAACAACTGCATCCTCAAACACAACTCTGCCTCTCACCACAAGTCGTGGTGGCTCTTCAGGTCGCATGGGTGCTAAGCCTTGCATAGCCTGGGCATTTTTTCAGATCGATAAAGATGACCCAACTCGTGTTATCTGTAACATTTGTCAGCAAAAGCTAAGTAGAGGCCAAAAAATACATAGTTTGAGTACTTCATGCATGAACCGGCACATGGACATGAAGCATAAGTTGCAGTGGGAAGCTCAGTGTGCTACAATGCGGTCTAGCCGGCCGGGCCAACCACCGTCTGCCATATCTTGTGCATCCGCGGCCTCTTCATCCTCTGTGACTGGGGGGACAGCAGTCACACCTGTTTTGGGGCGCAGACCTGCCACCTCTTTACCCGCAACAGCCAGCGTGATTGGCAGGTCATCATTTTCTTTGGAGGTGGTAACACCAGCTGGTCTTGAGCGCTGTCCGACATCGATAGCACCACCTTTGGATCAAGTCAACCTAACATGTCCGCCTGCATCTTCCTCACAGACCGGCAGTTTGCCGGGGACACCCTTATCAACCCCGTCTAAGCACAATAGCCAGCCCTCGGTCCCTCAGATGTGGACAAGTAAAAGACCATTTCCTCCTAGCCATGAGAAAGCTAAGAGGTTGAATTTCACCATCTGCAAGCTCTTGGCTACAGAAATGCTGCCTTTCCGCCTGGTGGACACAGAGGATTTTCGAGACCTTATGTCCGTCGCAGTGCCCCAGTACCAGATGCCCAGTCGGCACTACTTCTCAAAGAAAGGTGTGCCTGCGCTCCACCAGCATGTCGCACACAACATCACCGCTTCTTTGAGAAACTCTGTGTGTGACAGGGTGCATTTCACCACAGACACTTGGACGAGTAGGCATGGACAGGGGCGTTACATGTCGCTGACTGGGCACTGGGTAACTATGGTGAGAGCAGGACAAGGGGCTGCTGTCCAAGTCTTGCCGTCCCCACGAGTTGTGCGTCAATCCTCTTTATGTCATTTTTCCTCCACTGCTTCTGCCTCCTCAACCTCCTCTCGGTCTTCCACCTGCACCCAAAGCCTGTCTGGTCATGCCACAAGCTTTCTAACTGCGCAGAAGGGATCCTGCACACCTCCTTACTATGCTGGCAGTAGGGCTCAACGTCATCAGGCGGTTTTTACATTGAAATGTCTGGGAAATGTGAGTCACACAGCTGAGGAGTTGTGGTCAGCTCTGGAGAACCAATTTCATGAATGGTTGTCTCCACTGGACCTGAAACCAGGGAAGGCCGTGTGCGACAATGCTGCAAACCTGGGTGCGGCCCTTCGCCGGGGCAATGTCACACACGTGCCTTGTATGGCTCACGTGTTGAACCTGGTTGTCCAGCAATTTTTAGCTCACTATCCCAGACTAGATGGCCTTCTGCAGAGGGCACGGTCGCTGTGTGCTCACTTCCGCCGTTTGCATCCCGCAGCTCAGCGACTTACATCTCTACAGAAGTCGTTGGGCCTGCCACTTCACCGGCTAAAATGCGATGTGCCTACCCGGTGGAATTCAACTCTGCACATGTTGCAGCGACTGTGGCAGCACCGACAAGCCCTGGTGCAATACGTTCTGACGTATAGCCTGGGCCAACGAGATTCAGAGGTGGGGCAAATCACGCTGGAGGAGTGGTCTCAGATCAGGGACCTATGCACCCTTCTGCACAGTTTTGAAATGGCGACGAAGATGTTTAGTGCTGACGATGCCATTATCAGCATGACTATTCCGGTGATTTACATGCTGGAGCACATGTTAAACAGAATTCGGAGTCAGGTGGTGGCACAAGAGGAGGTGGAGGAAGTAGAGGAGGAGGAGTTGTATGCGGAAGGGCTAACATCTGCAAGGTCCAGACGGTCGGCAGCACCAAGGCGGCAGGCATGTGAGGGTGGGGGAGATGATTTTACCAGGGCGCATGGTAGCAGCCAAACTAGTGAGGAAGGTGCAGGAGCCCAGGAAGAAGTGGAGGACGAACTGATGGAAGACTCATCAGATGAGGGAGACCTTGGTCACATTTCTGTTGTGCGAGGTTGGGGGGAGAGGACAGAGGAAGGAAGCATGATTGCTACCTCGCCACCAACACAACAGGGACTTGGTGCTCCTGGATGCGCAACACACATGAGTGCCTTCTTGCTGCACTACCTGCAACATGACCCTCGAATTGTGAGAATTAGAAATAATCCTGACTACTGGGTTGCCACACTGTTAGATCCCCGGTACAAAAGTAAATTTGCAGAAATTATTCCTGCCATAGAAAGGGATGCACGCATGCAGGAGTATCAGCAGAGACTGTTGCAGAATCTTACATGTGCTTTTCCACAAAATACCAGTGGTGCACATAGTGAATCTCACAGTTCCAACTTGCCAACCGTGGGACCGTCAAGTGTTCAGCACTCAAACCGTAACAGAACCACAGTATCTGCTGGTAACATCAATTTTGCGGAATCATTTCACCACTTTTTTAGCCCATCCTTTGCAAGGCCACAGGAGACAAGAAGTCTGACACATAGTCAACGCCTAGAGACGATGGTACAGGAGTATCTCCAAGTAAACATTGAAGCCACGACTGTGTCACTGGACCCTTGCTCTTTTTGGGCTTCCAATCTGGATAAATGGCCGGAGCTAGCCACTTACGCCTTGGAGATCTTGTCATGCCCCGCAGCCAGCGTTCTGTCTGAACGTGTGTTCAGCGCTGCTGGTGGTGTGCTGACAGATAAGCGCACGCGGCTCTCCACTGATAATGTAGACAGACTCACGTTCATAAAGATGAACAAATCATGGATCCGAAACGACTTTTCTACCCCTGTGTCATCCTGGGGAGAGTAAAAGCTTGATGATTGGTTAAAATCACCCTACCAACCGTTTTAAGCTTTCAAATTACTAATCATGTTTATCTGTATCTTGACTGGAAAATAATTTGGGCTTTGTAGCAGTGTGCAGCACTGATCCTATTAGGCCATCTATAATAAGCTTCACCAGATTTAAAATTAAAAATAATTTTTAGCTGCATCTAGCCCGGAAAATAATTTTGGGGCTCCGAGATGCGCAAGACACATAAGTGCCTTCTTGCTGCACTACCTGCAGCATGACCCTCATATTGTCAGAATTCGAAGTAATCATGACTACTGGGTTGCCACACTCTTAGATCCCCCAAACTTTTCGATCAACCTTTTCATTTTAATAAAGACCAAAAAAATGGTCATTTTTGAAATTATAAGCATTAGCAGGTTGTTAGAAACTGAAATCAAACAGTTTTCAACTCAAAACTTTATTCTAGGTGATGTTACATTTTCACATAGGACCCCTTGTTCGAAAGGAGCTTCTGAACTCTCTCGTCCATTGAATTTGTCAGGTTTTGGATGGTTTCTGCTTCAATTGTTTTGCATGAGGACAGAATACCCTCCCAGAGCTGTTGCTTAGATGTGAACTGCCTCCCGCCATCATAGACACTCCTTTTAATGATGCTCCAAAGGTTCTGAATGGGGTAGAGGTCAGGGGAGCAAGGGGGTCACACCATAAGTTTGTCCCCTTTTATGCCCATATCAGCCAGAGATGCAGATGTTTTATGTGCAGCATGAGATGGTGCATTATCATGCAGAAAAATGATCTTGCTGTGAAATACACGGTTCTTCTTCTTGAACCATGGCAGGAAGTGCTGTTTGAGAAAATCCACATACATTATGGAGTTCATCTTTAGCGCCTTCAGGGATCCTAAAGGGGCCGACAATCTCTCTCCCCATGATTCCAGCCCAAAACATTACTCCACCTCCTCCTTGTTGGCGCTATAGCCGTGTTTGCGTGGGGTGTCCATCAACCAGCCATCCTCCACTCCATTCATCTGGACCATCGAGCGCTGCACGGCACTCATCCGTGAACAAAACAGTTTTGAAATCAGTCTTCATGTAATGTTTGGCCCACTGGAGCCGTTTCTGCTTGTGTGAAGTGGATAGAGGAGGTCGACAGGATGGCATATGCACAGCTGCAAACCTCTGAAGGACCCTGCATCTTGTTGTTCGGGGGACGTTGGAGGCACAAGCAGCTTCAAAAACTTGTCTGCTGCTATGACAAGGCTTTTTTGCCGCTGCTGTTTCAACCTGACGTAATTGCCTGTAGGAAAGAGTCCTCAATTTGCCCTTATCAGCACGCACACGTGTGTACTGTGAATCAGCTACATACTTCTTGATTGCCAAGACACTTCATCCTGATCATCGCACAATGTTGATTGTAGTCATGCCTTGACCTAAACACTCCACAATTTGTTGCTTCTCAGCAGCCGACACATCCTTTTTCTTTCCCATTTTGGCAGAAAATGTAGGCTGCTTAATAATGTGAGAGAGCCTTCTTAAGTAGTCTTGCCTTTCATTGGACACACCTGCCAAACTAATTAGCACAGGTGTCTGCAATTGCTTACAGTGATATAAAGAGCCCTGACACACATCACCATCAATGAGTTTAACTGACAAACAAACAAATTCTTCCCTTATCACTCCTAAACACTTTTTGCATAATAATTTGGAACGCGGTGTACATGTGCTTTTCCACAAAACACCAGTGGTTCACGTAGTGAATCTTACAGTTCTAACTTGCCAACCGTGGTCTGTATGGAATTGTTCAATAAAGGGCCCAAAATTAAGATAACATAGATGGGAGAGGTCTCTATGAATAGGAATTCCTAAGTATTTGATACCCTGTGAGGGCCAGGCAAAGGGAAAGTTGGACTGGATGGAATCCTATATGGATTTAGGGAGGGAGACATCGAGGGCCTCAGACTTCGCTGCATTGATTTTAAAATTTTACCATGTAACAAAGTGATCTATTTCAGCCATAACAGCAGGGATGGATATATGTGATTGAGTGATATATACTAGGACATCATCAGCAAATAGAGAGCACTTGTACTCGGTGCCTCCCACCTCAATCCACCTAATATTGGGGTTATGGCGAATTGATGAGAGCAGGTGCTCCGTCACTAGGATGTATAAGAGAGGGGACAGAGGACATCCCTGCCTTGTCCCATTGGTGATTGTGAAAGGTGATGAAAATGTTCTGACGCACCCCCTGGGCCTTGGGACACCCGGAGCCGGACCCTTTTTGGTGGATGCTGGTGGTTGTAGTCTTCGTGGCGGCGATCCGGTTCCGTGGCTCAGGGCGGTCAAACCAGTGGCGGAACTATTTATGTGGTTTTGATGTTTAAATGTCCGACTACGCCACCCGTGGATTGCGGTCAGAGTGAACCGCCGCTACAGGGCAGACCGCTAAGGCTGGTGTTGTGGGTGCAGCAGAGCGTAGCATAACTCCCCACGGGAGGAGTATAGCCTCAGGGCAGTGTATGCGGAGGATGGGGGTGATGGTGCAGGGCAGCAGCAGTAACGACACGGAGTCAGTGATGCAGTTCAGGGCCTTTACTCACAGTTCTTATTATCCAGACCACGTCTGCAGGTAACGGCTGCCCACGTCGTACTGTGCTCACCAGGTGAGGGGCTCAGACAACTCCCAGATAACTTTGGAGCGCTTCACAGGACCCCCTTTGTGTGTCCTTTGTCTGGCCTTTCTTACCAACACTTCTGTCCGGCTGCCTCGGGCCTCCTCTTGGTAAACTTGGCGCCAGTTTCCCTGACCCTATGTGGTGCCTTCCTAGCGGGTGGAGCAAGGGGCTGCGCCACATAAAATGTCAGAGCCTCCGGTTTCTAGCTGAGGGTCGTTTCCTGCCTCCACTAGTTCGGGGACCGGTCTCCCCCTTTGGCCTGACCCCTCCACGCAGGTGGATTCGGGCGTGCGGTGGCGACTCGCCCGTCCGCACCCCTGGGATCCCTTCATTCCTCGTTCCTGGAGCCTTCTCCGCTCCTCTTCCTTCCTTCTCCCTCTTGCAGGCCTGGGCCTCTGTTACTAGGCCCGCCTCCGGAGCAGAGCTCATGCAGAGCCCCTGCTCCCTGCCACTTCTGCTCAGACTTCTCTGCACTGAACTAAGATGGTGCCCACCTTTTATACTCCCTTCTCAATGCACCCAGGAACTGCTTCCTCCCTGCTCCTGCACTGCAGGGTTCCCCTTCCTCAGTGTTCCCTCCCCCCACTCCAGCCAGGGACAGGGACTGTCGTGCCCATCTCAGGGGCATATTGGTCGCCCTGCCCCACGGCAATGTGGTGTAATGCATGCAGGTGTCGGGTCCTGATCCACACTCCATCCTTATCTGAGAGTGAGATATCACACCTCTGGGTGAGGTGCAATACGTCTGTAGCAACCGAGCCCTCGGTGCTACAGTTCCATTTATCTTCAGCCTAGGTGACGTATTGTGATACAGGGCTGTGATTTTGGCTATAAAAGGGTCCCCTAGACCCCTACCCCAAGCTTTTTAAGAGAATCATATATGGCGTGCCAGGAGACTCTATGGAATGCTTTCTCAGCATCCAACGAGAGTATCTACTTACAAATTTTTAACTGCATCTAGCCCAGGAAATACTTTGTGCCTAGTAGCAGTGTCTGCTAGTCAGCGGATTATCCCGGCTGTTAAGCAAGCTACACCACCTGTAGTTTGGACACTTAATTTTTTCAAAGGAAATGCTTCGGGACCACGGGATACTTAGTGAAGAGCATCAGGAGGCACCCCAAGGCATAGGGGCTGGGACTGGCACTAGGATGCCTTGCGGTGGACAGCCGAGCTCGATCCTTATAAAAGCTTTTTAACTGCAGCAGCTTTAGTGGACGCTACTGGAGCTGGAATTACGCGGCTGCTGGCATGAGACTTGCCCTCCAATAGATCCTTGTAAATGGATTTAAAGTGTATTCATTCAAATTAAAGGGACAATTTAAATTAAAAAGCTTAGAGCTGCCTCCACCACAGGGGGGCTCTCTCGACCCACCAGCGGACAGGCACCAGTATTGGGAGAGGGGGGCTGGCCGTCAGGGTTCACCGCGGCTCTGGCACAAACCCGGCGACACGGAGGTGGCACGGGCAGGAGCGGACTGGCCGTCTCGGCTTCTCACTTTTTGGATTCTAGAAGGGCATGACATGCCTATATCTGTGTCTCCCCCTCCTTTTACTCCTCCACCTCTTTTCTTTTCGCATGACTATATGTACTTGTCACTTTTCCATGTGTTAGTTGTGTCTTCTGAGCAGTTTGTCAGCTTTTGGACACCTTTGAAGGTGTTTTCTATGTGTTTCTATGTGTTTTTGTTTGCCTGCCATTGGTTTTAACGGTGTTCGAAGGTGTTCGACGAACAGTTCGACGAACAGTTTGGCGAACACAAGGGTGTTCGACGAACCGAACCGAACTCGAACACTACGGGGGTGGCTCAACACTAGGCTTCAGTACTCGCGGGCTTTCGGAGTCCACGCCCCTCTTCTTCCCGCGCGGCGCCCTCAAGATGGCGTCCAATGGCGGGAAAACTCCACGGATGGCGGGAAGAAGGCAGAAGATGGCGTCGGATGGCGGGAATCGGCTCCAGATGGCGGGAAACGACTCCGGACGGCGGGAAACTTCACCACAGGTAAGTATAAAAAGTCTCTTTTTTTCAGGCACGCAGTACCCGGTGGTTGCGGGCACGTAATCCTGCCGACTACGCCAAAGTTGACTCACCCCCTGGGCCAGTGCTGTAGTGCGGCGCGCGTGCGCGCGGGGGATACCCGGATCCGATGGGGGTAGTAGTCTTCGTGTGGCGGTGACCCGGTCCGCGCCCAGGGTGGTCAAACTAAGTGGCGGTTATTGGTATGATGGTATTAGTGTCCGACTACGCCACCCGTTGAATGCGGTTATGAAACCGCCGCTGCAGGGCAGACCGCTGAGGCCGGTGGTATAGGTGTGCAGCAATTTTGATATAACCCCCAACGGGAGAGGTATGGCCTCAGGGCAGCGGATGTGGATGATGTTGGGAGTGATGGTGTGGACGTCCCAGCACTAACGGGGCGACAAGGAAGCACGGAAACGCGAGGGTACAGTTCAGGGCCTTTACTGATGGTACAAGGCAAATTCCCCCGGGAGTACTGGCTAGTAGTTGGGGCCTGGTTAGTCTGCGAGTAAGCCGGAGTTCCCCTGGCCAGGTGGAGTTGTAGGCCTTCCCATTAGTCTGTACCCTTCCTGGCTACCCTGCTTTCAGCGGTTACAAGTAGCCCACGTCCCTGGGTATACCGTGTGGTGCTCACCCGTATGGCTGGTGACCTGGGGCCTCCTGTTAGCCTCCGCTCCGGGATGGCGGTGCTGGTCCCTTCGTTGTGACTGAGCCTCGGGCTTTTATGGCCAGAGGACCTGAAATCCCCTGCCGGATGGATTCTGCTGCTGGGTATATCTTAGTCCCCACAGCCTCGGACTCCTGTGTCCGGTTTTAGTACCTTCTCCCAGAGCGAGCTCTGCACGGCTCCAGCCCCTGGCGCTTCACCTTGGCTCCTACAGAGCTCCTGATGTCTATCTGTCCCTGTTTCTGCGTGTCCAGACCAGAATCCGTCTCTGTCTGGAACGCCTCTCTCTAACCCTGCCTCAGCCCCAGTTTATGTAGGGGAAGTTCTTCCCCTCCCAGGACTGGGCAGGAGGTGTGGCATGCTTAGGATTCCTGCCCAGTAGACCTCCCACCTGCTCACAGACGTAATACTGCTATTACTGTGGAAACCAGACCTCTGGGGTGCCACAGAAGCTTTTCACAACCTCATGCCGGCGGCGGCCGGGTGTCCATACTCGGTCCCCAGCCATCACTGTTTCTCCCCATGTCGCTTCCACCTTCCACCAGCACGGGTCCCACAACATTACCTGTGCCCTTCCCAGTGCACTTACTGGGAAGGACCGCCTAACCACACTCACGTGGACAGGTGAATGTGGCCAGGGACGGTACGGAGCAAGTCCACAACTTTTTTTGCTGAGAGTTGTATTTAGCTTGGTGAAAGTACTGGCATAGAGGGAAACCGTATCTACTCCGGCTGTCATTTCTCCATCACCAAGTTCCACCCATTGTCACACATGACCATGCCTTGTTGTATGTTCAGCGGTGAGAGCCACAGATCAGGCTGCTGTGTTACAGCTTTCAACAACTCTGCAGCGCTGGGCGGTTTGTCAATTAAGCATTAAGCATGTTATCTTCAGCACAGCCTGTTGCCGCTTGGCCAAGGCAGTGCTGCAGTGCTGTCAGCTTTTGACTGATGTGGTCATTTCGGATATAGAGGAGGATTTGCATGAGCTGAACAATATGATTACATTGAGGTTAAATTGGTGACGCTGTTTATTATACTAAAGAAAGATCCTATTGTTTTTTTTTTTTACGTTATTTTTTGAGACAAATGCATTCACCAGGAAATGTCATTTTAGCATTTTACAACCTTATCTGGCAATGTGGTGTGTGACACATCATCAGACACATCCTGTTTTATTTATGATGGAGGGACTCTGAAAGTCATAAAGCCTATTTTTATAGGGACATCAGACAGCCCTTACTATTCTTAAAAGGCCAGCAGTCGGCCCTCGCTATTGTTGGAGAGCCATCAGCCGGCTATGCTTTGTTGTTCCCATTATTAACAAGTGGGTCTCCTATACTGTTATTGCGTATCCAGTGACTGCAAGGGCTGCCAAAAATTTGGACGCAACCCAATACCCCTTTGAAGAGACATAGAGGAGGGTCTCAGTAAAAAAAATGTTCCCATTATAAAGGTGCGGGTCTCCTATAGTGGCAATGCCCATGCTGTGACTGCAAGGGCTGCCAAAATTTGGGGAAAGCCCCACTAAGAATTTAAAGTCACATAGAGCAGGGCCACAGAAACGACAAATTCCCATAAGAAAGGAGAGAGTCTGCTATACAATTATAGGGTATGCAGTGATTCCAATGGCTGACCAATTTTAGGAAAAACCCCACTAAGAATTTAAAGACACACAGAGCAGGGCCACAGTAGCGAGTATGACATGTCCCCATTAGAAAGCAGAGAGTCTGCTATACAGTTATAGGGTATGCAGTGAGTCCAACGGCTGACCAATTTAAGGTAAAACCCCACTAAGAATTTAAAGACACATAGAGCAGGGCGAAAGTAACGGCAAATTCCCATAAGAAAGGAGAGAATCTGCTATACAGTTATACGGTATGCAGTGAGTCCAACGGCTGACCAATTTTAGGAAAAACCCCACTAAGAATTTAAAAACACATAGAGCAGGGCCACAGTAACAAGGTACGACATGTTCCCATTAGAAAGGAGAGACTCTGCTATACAGTTATAGGGTATGCAGTGAGTCCAACGGCTGACCAATTTAAGGAAAAACCGAACTAAGAATTTAAAGACACATAGAGCAGGGCGACAGTAACGGCAAATTCCCATAAGAAAGGAGAGAATCTGCTATACAGTTATAGGGTATGCAGTGAGTCCAACGGCTGACCAATTTTAGGAAAAACCCCACTAAGAATTTAAAAACACATAGAGCAGGGCCACAGTAACAAGGTACGACATGTTCCCATTAGAAAGGAGAGACTCTGCTATACAGTTATAGGGTATGCAGTGAGTCCAGCGGCTGACCAATTTTAGGAAAAACCCCACTAAGAATTTAAAACACATAGAGCAGAGCCACAGTAACAAGGTACGACATGCTCCCATTAGAAAGGAGAGACTCTGATGTACAGTTATAGGGTATGCAGTGAGTCCAGCGGCTGATCAATTTTAGGAAAAACCCCACTAAGAATTTAAAGACACACAGAGCAGGGCCACAGTAACAAGTACGACATGTTCCCATTAGAAAGGAGAGAGTCTGCTATACAGTTATTGGGTATGCAGTGAGTCCAACTGCTGACCAATTTTAGGAAAAACCTCACTAAGAATTTAAAGACACACAGAGCAGGGCCACAGTAATGTGTACGACATGTTCCCATTAGAAAGGATTGAGTCTGCTATACAGTTATAGGGTATGCAGTGCGTCCAACGGCTGACCAATTTTAGGAAAAACTCCACTAAGAATTTAAAGACACATAGAGCAGGGCCACAGTAATGACAAATTCCCATAAGAAAGGAGAGAGTCTGCTTTACAGTTATAGGGTATGCAGTGAGTCCAATGGCTGACCAATTTTAAGAAAAACCCCACTAATAATTTAAAGACACACAGAGCAGGGCCACAGTAACAAGTATGACATGTTCCCATTAGAACGGAGAGAGTCTGCTATACAGTTATTGGGTATGCAATGAGTCCAACGGCTGACCAATTTTAGGAAAAACCCCACTAAGAATTTAAAGACACATAGAGCAGGGCCACAGTAACGACAAATTCCCATTAGAAAGGAGCGGGTCTCCTATACTTGTAATGCCCATGCACTAAGTGTATGAGCTGACAAACCTTTAGCTCTGTGGGGCATACATGAACATACTGTATAAAAAAATTTTTTTACGGGCATCATAAGCACCCTTTAAAAAAATTATGTGGATCTTGTATCACGGACCACGGTCACCCTGGTGATATGGAGATAGAGATTGAGGAGAAGGAGGAGGACAAGAGCAAATAGCCAAAATCAGGAAGCATATACCCATGTCTGGGTGTGAAAAGGTGCATGGGAATACACCTCCCAAGAAAAGACACTGGATTTGAGTTTATGTTACTCTGCTATCATTCGGTGGTATTGAGAAGTCTGGCCCAATCCAGCCCTTGTTCATTTTTATAAGAGTCAGCCTGTCAGCATTTTCAGTTGACAGGCGGATGAGCTTATCAGTTATAATTCCACCAGCGGCACTAAAAACCCGCTCTGATAAAACGCGGCAGGGCAGGCCAGGACCTCCAAGGCATAAAGAGCCAGTTCATTCCACGTATCCAGCTTGGATACCCAATAATTATAAGGCACAGAGGAATCACGGAGGACGTTGGTACGGTCAGCAAGGTACTCCCTCAGCATCTACCCAAACTTTGCATTCCTTGTGAGAGTACCCCGCGCTTCAGGGCCTATGCGATGAGAGGGTCTGAATAAACTCTCCCAGAACTTTGACAGTGTTCCCCTGCCTCTGCTGGATTGAAGTTGTATCTCTCTCGCCTGTACTTCTTGGTTGTCCAGCGAAGTGTGACCTCAGCGGCCAGTGTTTTCAGATGGGAATTTTTTTAATAGTTTACAACAAGGGTCTTCTGGTACAGCCCCATTTTTGTAGACCTGTCCGCCTCAGGAATAAGAGATATAAAGTTCTCCTTGTAGCGTGGGTCTAGAAGTGTCACCAAGCAGTAATGACTGTCACCCCAAATTTTGAGAACGCGAGGGTCATGGGAAAGGCAGCGTAACATAAGCTCAGCCATGCATGCCAGACTACTAATAGGCAAGACTTCCGTCTACTCACCAAGAGGATGACTGACCATGCTCTCCTTCTCCTCCTCTCTGTCCTCTGGCTATCCACGCTGAACAGACGGTATAACAGTTGTGCAGGTAGTACCGTCTATTGTGCATGAAACTAGCTCCTGTCCTTCCTCCTCCTCTTCCACATTGTCACCCAATCCACGTTGGGATGAGATGAGGCTCGACTGTGTGTAATCACCCTGTATGGTTCCTTGCTCCATCTCATCGTGCTCCGCCTGCAATGCATCCTCTTTGATTGTGAGCAGAGAGCATTTCAAAAGACAGAGAAGTGGGATGGTGTCATCGGCGCTCACCATCTTGGTGGAATCCTCAAAGTTTTGGAGGATGGTACAAATGTCTGACATCCATGTCCACTCCTGAGGTCTTATGTGTGGAGTCTGAACTGAATACCGACGGCTTTGTTGATGCTGGTACTCAACAACTGCCCTCTTCTGCTCACAAATCCTTCCCAACATCTGCAGTGTAGAGTTCCAATGCGTGGGGACATCACACACCAGTCTGTTAGACGTAAGCTGCAAACGCTGCTGAAACACTGCAAGGGTGGCGGAAGCTGTAACTGACTTTCTAAAATGGTCACACAGGCGGCATACTTTAACAAGCAGATCCGGCAGCCCCAGGTAGGATTTGAGAAACAGCTGAACCACGAGGTTAAGCACATGGGCCAGGCATGGTACGTGTGTGAGCTCGCCTCGCCTCAGAGCCACCACCAGGTTCCGGCCATTGTCACACACGACCATGCCTGGCTGTAGGTTCAGCGGTGTGAGCCACAGATCTGCCTGCTCTTTCAGAGCTGTCCACAACTCTTCAGCATTGTGCGGTTTTTCACCAAAGCATATTAGCTTCAGCACAGCCTGTTGTCGCTTGGCCGAGGCAGTGCTGCAGTGCTTCCAGCTTGTGACTGATGTGGTCATTTTGGAGATGGAGGCAGAAGAGGAGGAGGAGGCTGAGGAGGATGAGGTGCAGGAGATGTAGACCATGGGGGCAACCCTGATTGACCTAGGGCCCGCAATCCTTGGCGTCGAGAGGACGTGTTCCATCCCAAGGTCTGACTAGGTCCCGGCTTCCACTATGTTAACCCAGTGTGCCATCAGCGAGATGTACAATCCCTGCCCACAAGCACTTGTCCACGTGTCCATGGTTAGGTGGACTTTCCCGGTAACTGCGTTGTTGAGGGCATGGTTAATGTTTTGGGACACGTGCTTGTGTAATGCGGGGACGGCACACCGGGAGAAATAGTGGCGGCTGGGGACTGAGTACCGAGGGATGGCCCCCGCCATCAGGTTGTAGAATGCTTCCGTCTCCACGAGCCTAAAAGGGCAAGCGCAAGCAGTCGTGACATGTGAGAATTTAGTAGTGTGGCATGTGGGGCGTTGGCTGCATATTTGCGCTTGCGTTCCAAGGACTGTGGTATGGACAACTAAATGCTGCGCTGGGACAAGGACGTGGTTCCTGATGCTGCTACTTGAGAGTGCGCAATGACAGGTGCAGGGCAGGAGGCATCTTTGCATGCAGCATGGACAGGGGATTGGCTTGCATGCACTAAAGGGGAAGAAGCAGTGGTGCCACCCGCAGACACTGTTCCTGGACCCTGGGGTTCGGCCCACAAAGTCGGGTGCTTTGCTGCCATGTGCCTGATCATGCTGGTGGTGGTCAGGCAGGTAGTTTTACCACCTCTGCTTATGCTGGCCTGGCAAGTTGTGCAAATGGCCTTTTTGGGGTTATCGGCAGAGTCTTTAAAAAACAACCAGACTCGGGAAGACCTAACAGTTGTAATGGCAACTTCCTTCGTGTTGCTGTTACGGTGAACGGTTGCCTGCCTTCTGTCTGAGGCCACCACACTGCTTCTTCCTTCCTGTTGGAGTGCTCTGCCTCCCTCCCCCTGTGTGCTGCTGTCCTCGCTCTGCATGTCCTCCTGCCAGGTTGGGTCAGTTACTATATCATCCACCACCTCGTCTTCCACTGCAGCACCCTGGTCCTCCTCCTGACTTTCTGGCAATTGTGTCTCATCATCGTCCACCTCTTGTGACACTTTCCCACCGTCACCTTCGTGTGACTGTGGCTGCTCAAATATTTGGGCATCGCTACATGCGATCTCCTCTTGCCCCGCTTCTAGTGGACCGGGCAAGAGGCCCGAATCTATAAATGGAAAAGTGAACAGCTCTTCAGAGTGTCCAAGTGTGGGATCAGTTGTCTCTGGTACTCGGCATGGTGGGAGGAAGGAGGATCAGGCGAGAAGATGTGGGTGTTTGTTGTGGCACAATTTCGGCTTGCCACACGGCCTTGTCCTCGGCCTCTGCATGCACCATTACCATCATGTCCAGTTCCCCATCCCTTGCCACGTGCCTTGCCCATTTTTAGGGGAGGACAGTATCTTCCACGCTCACTACAAATGACTGAGTTTGGAGCGAACTTATATGTGTTACGTGTGATGGAGAAAACAGAGTTTTAAATACCTGGCCTGTAGATAAGTAGTTTGAACAGCAAACTGCTGTGAATTGCTTCACTGACACACTAAAGGAAATTTTTAATGGAGGCCAGAAATGGCAGTATTTTCTGACAACGTATATGTGATCCGTGTGATGGCGAAAACAGAGTTTTAAATACCTGGCCTCTAGGTAAGTAGTTTGAACAGCAAACTGCTGTGAATTGCTTCCCTGACACACTAAAGGAAATTTTTAATGGAGGCCAGAAATGGCAGTATTTTCTGACAACGTATATGTGATCCGTTTGACGGAGAAAACACAGTTTTAAATAACTGGATTTCTAGTGCTGTAATATGGAAAGAACTTGGCTGTATTCTGCAATGCCAGCAAGTAAATGGCGCAGAAAAAGGTGTTCTCTGGATAGCTTTTTAAGCAAATAATGAGGATTAAGATCCAAAGAAAAGTATTCCTGGCCCCTGAGGCCTGGGCCTTTGTATAGAAATATCTAACAGCAGCAGAAGGCAGAATTGGAATGGAGCCTCTTGTGCTATATGCACTCCAGTCTGCTATATACACTGCCTGCCTGCCTATACACCCTGCATGCCTGATATCTATGCAGATGGATTAGTCCTCAGAACGACTGTTTGTTAAGATGGATATGTGTAATGTACGGTTTTTCTCCCTACACTACCTAATGCACAAGAAAATCTCTCCCTGACGCAACAGCAGCTCTCCCTACACTGTTTGATCCGGAGTGACTGTGACGAGCATGGCGGCGCCAGGTCTGATAAAAACCTGATGACGCTGTGCGGCCAGCCAATCACTGTAATGCCTACAACCAAAATGGCTGCGGCATTACAGTGCATGGCAGGCAATCCCTGCATGTTCATAGGCTCTCTAAAGAGCGCCAAACATGCAGGGAGTGGATCCGAGTTCCCGCCCGAGCAACCTGGAAATACTCGGCGAGCGCCGAGCATCTCGGGCGAGCACTGAGCAGTAGCGAGCATGCTTGCTCATCACTAACTACAATAAGTAATAAACTCATCTGAGCACTCTATCTCCAAGGAACCAATAGCAATCACATGCTCTACATCTATAGTGTGAATGCTCTTGATCAGTGCACCTGCCCATATAAGATGGTAGATGGGTCATGATGACCTTTAAGGCTATGTGCCCACGTTGCATAAATGAAGCAGAAAATTTCTGCTTCATTTCTGCAAGTCCTCTCCCGGAAAAGCGCATGCGGAATTCCGCACGCGTTTATCGCGCATTTTTCGCGCGTTTATCACGCGTTTTCCACATGCGGAATTGCCTTGCGTTTTTTATGCATTGGACAAAGGCAATTCTGCTTGTGGAAACGCAAAATTAATTGACATGCTGCGGATTTTTGAACGCAGCATAAACGCTGCGGAAAAATCCGCAGCATGTGCATAGAACTTGCGGAATCCCATTGGGGACCATGGGGTGCGGGTTACCAAGCGTTTTACAAGCGTTTCCGCTGCGGAAATTCCGCATCAAAAACGCTTGAAAAACGCTACGTGGGCACACAGCCTTAGACAGTGAAAGTTTCTACTGAGACTCTTTATAGTATGTTGTTATCTCTCTCCAAAACAAACCAACATTTTTAGCATTCTAACAGAATTACCTTAACAGTACCTAACATCTTTTCTAAAGTAGACTTTAAAGCATTAAGAAAGACAGTTTTGCTTTAAAGAAAACTTAAATAACCAGACAGCAATCCAAACTTGGTTCTCCTTTTGATTAGTATAAAATTTTGTGGAAAATATTAATCGCTTATAGCAACACAGCAATGCATAAACCATGCAAAAAAACAATGTAGTCTATTCTTCCCCATTGATACAATTTAGCAATTTGAATTCAACATTGGATGAACCAAGCTTAACAGACATAATGGGTAAAAAGCAGAATGTCCAGTGGGAAAGTAGCGTAAATCATTGCTCACTTACAAATGAATCTCTAATACAAAGCTTTCTTTGTTGTCCTACAAATAAATGATGTTGGGATCCTGCACCATCAGTTTTCTACCCCGTGCTTTGCTTGGTGTGATTTTTCACCTTTTTGCCAATACATGTATTGAAGAGTATACATGGGTTTTATTTGGCTTGAGAAAATCCCTGGAAGACTGATTTTTTTTCTAATATGCTTTAATAAATGTTAAGCTTCATTTAAAGATTTATTACCTTGACTTCTCCACATTAAATATATTTATGATTTTTCCTCCAGTCTTTTGTTTGACAAAAGTAGAACGACCACTAACTAACAACTAACTCTCACAACCATGGATACCTAAGCTACTGCAATGCATTGCACATGGGGTACATGACATAGCGAATCTGAAGAACTATACTACATTTCTAATTGGAGGTGTAATATTATTATTTTTACACCTACTACATATTGGGATAGGATCTAGAAGATGGGAATACCCCTTTAAAGGAAATCCATCAGTAGGATCAACCCTCCTAAGCTGTTTATATAGGCATGTAGGTCATAGGAAGCTGAATAAAATTATATTGTGATATCTGCAATCTGATGTCTTATTCCAGAGAAATTCACATTTTTCATATTATGTAGCTAAGATCTATATGCTGGACATAGATCTCCCTGAGAATCTGCCTCCAGCGCATACTTTAATGAAAGGGGGTGTTACCAGGGTGACACATAAAATAACTGATAGTCTGCTTTTTTGAACTACATGTCTTACACTGGTAATGTCTCCTTTAGTAAAGAGCGAACGTGCTCGCCACTGCTCCGTACACTCCTGAGCATCACTGTGCTCGACAAGCTCGGCGTCGGCGAGTATTTCAGAGTTGCTTGGGTGGAACTCTGGTCCCCTCCCTGCATGTTTTGCACTCTTTAGAGAGCCAATGAACATGCAGGGATTGCCTGCCATGCACTGTAATGTTGTAGTCATGTTGGTGTGGGCATTACAGTGATTGGCTGGCCGCACAGCATCATCAGGTCTATAGAAGACCTGGCGCCGCTATGCTCGTCACAGTCTACCCTGGAATCAGGCAGAGTAGGGAGAGGTGCTGCTACGTCAGGGAGAGATTTGCTTGTCTATAGTTAGTATAGGTATTCCACAACATATATATATATGGAACTGAACTAACAGTCCTCCTGAGGAGTAATCCAGCTGCATATATCCAATGGCGATAACAGGAGTTAGGCAACCAGGGTATGTGGCAAACCGCAGTGCATGATACAGCACAAGAGGGTCCATTGAACATCCTCTTAGTATAGGTATTCCACAACATATATATATATTTATAAATATATATCCATCTGAACTAACAGTCCTTCTGAGGACTAATCCAGCTGCATATAATCAGTGCTAGGCAGGCAGGCAGTGTATGTGGCAGACTGCAGTGTATGATACAGCACAAAAAGGTCCATTGAACATCCTGTCTGCTGCTGCTGTAATAATTACAGATATTTGTAGACATAGCCCCAGATATCAAGGGCCAGGGCAATTTTTTCTTTATCTTAATCCCGGTTATTTGCTTAAAAAGCAATCCACAGTACACCATTTTTCTGCTCCATTTTCTTGTTCTCACTGCAGAATAAAGCCAGATCTGTTCCATATTTCAGCGATAAAAATCCAGAAATTTAAACTGAACGTGGAAAATATTGGCCTCCTTTTCCTTTCTGTTGCAGTGTGTAGGTCAAGCTATTCACACTAGGTGTCTGTGAAGAATAGTATTAGTAAATTACAGGCCTGCTATTTAAAACCTTAGTTCTCTGTCAGACATATCACCTTTAAGAGTTTTCCAAAATCAGCCATTTCTTCCATTTTCATTTCGTTACAGTATGTCGGTCAAGCTTTTCACACTAGGTGTCTGTGAAGAATAGCATTAGTAAATTACAGGCCTGCTATTTAAAACCGTGGTTCTCTGTCAGACATATCACCTATAAGAGTGTTCCAAAATCAGCCATTTCTTCCATTTTCATTTCGTTGCAGTGCGTCGGTCAAGTTATTCACGCTAGGTTTCTGTGTAGAATAATATTAGTAAATTACAGGCGTGCTATTTAAAGCAGGCCCTTGTTCTCTGTCAGACGTATCACATATATCTGCTGTTCAAATCCAGCCATTTGTAGTGAACGTGGAAAATATTGTCCTCCATTTATAGATTGTAGCAATGTGTCAGTGTACACCATTTTACAGCTCCATTTGCTTGTTTGCAGAATACAGACAGATTTTTTTTTGTTTTATTCATATTACTGTATTGTGGAAGCAGAGGAACTTTTTTCAGTGATGCATGTGATCCATATGACTGCCGTAATAATGCAGAAATTTTGTGGAGCGTGCCAAATATTCCACTCCTTTTAAAGTCAGCCACCTATGTTTTGTTGAACCAATTGACACTTGGTCGCTGACAAATACCATACTATTAGGTAACTGCCTGAAATCGTGGCCATCAGACATTATCCCATATGACTGCCCTAATAATCCAGCAATTATTGTGAATGTGTCAAATATTACACTCCATTAAAAGTATTGCAGCTGAGGGTTCAAACCAATTCTCAGTTGGCCGATGAGAAATAGCATATCTGTGAACAATGTTGTCTGAGTATTATGCCACTTTTGCGGACTGACAAAAAAAAAACATGCAAAAAACAAGCTAAAATGGAAAAAATGTTAAGAAACATTCTTTCCAGGGTAATGACTTGTATATAAGGCAAAATAAATAAGAAACAATAAAGTAATGGACTGTGGAAGATATGTATGCGACGAGAATGAACACTCATGTGTAGCTGGTGATGATACCACCTAGCAGAACCTGTTCCTATTGTAAATGCATGTGACAGAGTTATTGATAGGGAATAGAATAGATTTTAATTTTTTTTGGGCAGCACCAGCAGCACGTAGTATAAGGCAATAATACCTGGCTGGATCGGTGTAATACGCTAATCATACTGTGATACCTCACCTGTAAAAGAATTTCAGATAAGAAAGTTAATATTTTAGAACATAGAATATATTTTAATTGTCCTTTCCATTATTAAGGAGTGTGTCTCCAATACTGTTATTGCACATGCAACAATTTCAAGGGCTGCCAAAAATTAGGACGCACTCCAATATACATTTGAAGAGACGTAAATAAAAAAAAATAAAAACACAGTAGGATCTTTCTTTAGTATAAAAACCAGACTCGCCAATGTAACCTCAATGTAATCACATTGTTCAGCTTTTGCACCTCCTCCTCTGGTTCGGCCTCCATCTCCAAAATGACGAAATCAGTCACAAGCTGGAAGCACTGCAGCACTGCCAAGTGGCAACAGGCAGTGCTGAAGATAATATGCTTAATGCTTAGGTGACAAACTACCCACTGCTGCAGAGTTGTTGAAAGCTGTAACACAACAGCCTAATCGGTGGCTCTCACCGCTGAACATACAGCCAGGCATGGTCGTGTGTGACAATGGGCGGAAGCTGGTAGCGGAGAAATGACAGCCAGAGTAGATACGGTTTCCCTCTATGCCAGTCCTTTCACTGAGCTAAAGAATATGGCTGTGGTGAAATACAACTCTCTCTGAGAAGCAGTGTCAGTGAAAAACATTGGGCCCACCAGAGGAGTTGATTCTGAGGGCCCACCTTTCTCCCCCCACTCAAGAGCCCCATAGCAGTTGCAAAGTTTGTGCTACCATGAGCTCTCCTGATGGAGAAGCCAGGGCCCACCCGAGGATTCTCTGGTGGGCCCGTAAAACCCTCGCTAAGAAAAGTGTGTGGGAAGGTTCCTGGACACTCTAAGGCTGCTTTTTTACTGTGGACTGGCTCCAGCAATCTATAAGATTGCAATCTATGATCCCTTCACTGGCTCCCCATTGGCCAGAGACTTAAGTTAAGTTAAAAACAGTAACTATGACATGCAAAGCCATCCACATCCTGTCTGCTCCATATATCTGTGACCTAGTCTCACGGTACATAACAGCACGCAACCTCTGATCCTCACAAGATCTCCTTCTCTACTCCCATCTTCTCTCCTCTTCCCACAATCGCATACAAGATTTTTCCTGTGCATCCCTTCTACTCTTGAACTGTGTACTCCAACATATAAGACTCTTGCCTACTGTTGAAACCTTTAAAAGTAAGCTGAAGACCCGCCCCTTCTGACAAGGCGATTGCAATTCAAAACGAATATTGAAATATTTGCTCTTCTCTAATCAGAAACACCCTTAAAAAAATTATGTGGGTGTTGCATCACAGTCTCCCTGGTGAGATGGTGGTGGAAGATGAGGAGAAGGATCCTGTATTGTTCAACATCTTTATCAATGATTTAGATGAAGGAATTGAGGGTAAACTGGTTAAATTTGTTGATGACACAAAGCTAGGAGGTATAGGTAACACTAGAGAAGAGAGAGAGAGGCTTCAAAAAGACCTAAGTAAACTGGAGCAGTGTGCAGCAACTAACAGAATGGTTTTTAACAGGGAAAAATGCAAAGTACTACATCTGGGCAATAAAAATGAAAAAAGCATATACAGAATGGGAGGAATAGAGCTAAGCAACAGTACATGTGAAAAAGACTTAGGTATACTAATAGATCATATACTGAACATGAGTCAACAGTGTGATGCAGCAGCAAAAAATTCTGGGATGTATTAACAGAAGCATACAGTCTAGATCACGTGAAGTCATTATCACACTTTACTCCTCTTTGGTCAGACCACATCTGGAATACTGTGTCCAGTTTTTGGGCACCACATTTTAAAAAAGACATTGACAAACTGGAGCAAGTTCAGACAAGAGCGACCAGAATGGTGACCGGTCTGCAAACCATGTACTATGAGGAATGGTTACAGGATTTGGGAATGTTTAGCTTGCAAAAAAGAAGACTGAGAGGAGACAATAGCTGTCTACAAATATCTCAAGGGCTGTCACATTGTAGATGGATCATCTTTATTCTCATTTGCACAAGGAAAGACTAGAAGCAATGGGATGAAACTGAATGGGAGGAGACACAGATTAGATATTAGAAAAAACTTTTTGACAGTTAGGGTGATCAATGAGTGGAACAGACTGCCACGAGAGGTGATGAGTTCTCCTTCAATGGATGTCTTTAGTGTTGAGCGAGCACTAAAATGCTCGGGTGCTCGAAGCTCGGGCCAAGCTCACCGTGATACTCGGGTGCTCGACCTCAGCAACGAGCCCAATGTTAGTCTATGGCAGTCTGTAGAAAGCCTAAAAAGTGCCCAAAACGATAGTGACAGTGCTCAAATGACATGGGGACAGCATGGGGATGGCACCAGGAAGCATTTCTGCCCCCCAGGTCACTGCTGTCAACAAAGTGGTCAGAGGTATTAAGCCACTTTTACGGGCTCACAATAAAACGTTCAAAAGCTAAACTGAAACTGCTTTCCTGTGAAATATGTTAAGGAACATCCTTTCCAGGGTAAAGACTTGTGTATAAGGTAAAATAAATAGGCAAAAACAAAAATACTCCTCCACACCTTGGGCTATGTTCACAAGTAGCATTTTTTATGCGTTTTTGCACTTTTGTATTGCTTTCAACCGTGACAAATGCATTAACCGGGAAATGTCATTTTAACATTTTACCATCTTATCTGGTCATGTGCTGTGTGACACATGCATACAGTGCTGAAAAGACATGGGAACAGCATGGGGAAGACCCCTGGAACCATCTCTGACACCCAGGTCACTGCCTAAAAGTGTGCCCATCAGAAGTGATCCTTGCCGCATCAGAAGATGCAGACTTGCAACTATCCCCGTGCAAGTCCTTGTCCCAGGGCAGTGTTCAATTGTACCTCCCCCATTCCTTGCAATACAAGCGCAAGAATGCAGCCTGCCACCCACCCACCCCCAGGCTGCAATACCATACTGCTTTCTTGCACTTGAAATGGGGCCTTTTAGGCATGTGGAGGCTTAATCTGGCCACCACGTCAAGGCTGCGTCGGCGGCCTGGTATCCATACTCAGTCCCCAGTCGCCCGGCGGCCGGGTGTCCATAAACGGTCCCCAGCCGCCCCTATTTGAAGGACAGCCTAACCACAAACATGTGGACAGGTGAATGTGGCCAGGGATGGTCCATCTCACTGACGCCTTCACACTGGGTTAATATTGTGGAAGCCGGGAAAAAGTTGGACACTGGGATGCAACACGTCCTCCAGACATAGAGGATTACGGGTCCTGGGTCAATCAGGCTTCAACACAAAGTTCAGAAGGTAGACAGCAGAAGTGGTCGGCCGCCTACACAACGAGTAAATTATTCATGATCATGAGGCAATCCATCTCCTTAGCTTTCTGCTCCTTGGAATGCAAGCGCATGTATGTAGTAGCGGCTAGGCCTGAGGTGGTCAGCGTTTTGGCGCATATCCTACCTCCTCCGAGGATTGCTGGATGTTTTCCTGCTACTATCCCAGTTCTATGACTCCCGTTAAAAGAAAGCTTCAGGTGATGAATGATGGATGAGGTGGTGGCAAAGGAGAAAGAGCAGGAGGAACAGGGACCATTTACATCAATATCAGGCCAGTCAACCACACATGTCTTGTAGGATATGTTTCTGTAACAAAAGGAGCGGTTCGGCTACACAGTTATAGGGCATACAGTGAGTGCAATGCCTACCAAAAATTTCGAGGCACTCCAATGCCCCTTGGAAGTGACATGGAGGTCAGAGGGCCTTAGCTAAACCGTTTTTTTCCATTTATAGCAACTGGGTCTCCTGTACACTGTTGGCCAAAGCAGTGAATGGATGGCTTTCCAAAAATTATGAGGAATTGCAATGCCCCTAGAAACAGACGTGAATTACAGCGTGCTAAAAACCTTCTACCCATTATCGGGGAGTGGGACTCAATTAGTGTTCGCCTATACATTGAAAAGCAAAAGCTGACTAAAATTAGGAGGAAATGCAATGCCCGTTGGAAGAGTCGTGGAGGTTAGAGTTAATTAAAAACAACATTTCAATGCCCCTTGGAAGAGACGTGGAGGTCAGAATGGTTTAACAAGATGGTTTTAATGCCCCTTGGAAGAGATGTGGAGGTCACAGTAGCTTAACAAGACGATGTTAATGCCCCCTGGAAGAGTGGTGAAGGTTACAGTAGAATAAAAAGACTATCAATGCCCCGTGGAAGAGACGTGGAGGTCACAGTAGCTTAACAAGACGGTTTTAATGCCCCTTGGAGAAGACATGGAGGTCACAGTGGAATAAAAAGACAATATCAATGCCCCTTGGAAGAGTGGTGGAGGTCGCAGTAGCTTAACAAGACGGTTTTAATGCCCCTTGGAAGAGTGGTGGAGGTCGCAGTAGCTTAACAAGACGGTTTTAAAGCCCCTTGGAAGAGATGTGGACGTCACAGTAGCTTAACAAGACTGATTTATTGCCCCTCGGAAGAGACGTGGAGGTCACAGTAGCTTAACAAGACAGTTTTAATGCCTCTTGGAAGAGTGGTGGAGGTCGCAGTAGCTTAACAAGATGGTTTTAAAGCTCCTTGGAAGAGTGGTGGAGGTTGCAGTAGCTTAACAAGATGGTTTTAATGCCCCTTGGAAGAGACGTGGAGGTCACAGTAGCTTAACAAGACGGTTTTAATGCCCGATGGAAGAGACGTGGAGGTCGCAGTAGCTTAACAGGATGGTTTTAATGCCCCTTGGAAGAGTGGTGGAGGTCGCAGTAGCTTAGAAAGATGGTTTTAATGCTCCTTGGAAGAGACGTGGAGGTCACAGTGGAATAAAAAGACAATATCAATGCCCCTTGGAAGAGTAGTGGAGGTCGCAGTAGCTTAGCAAGATGGTTTTAATGCCCCTTGGAAGAAACGTGGAGGTCACCTAGCTTAACAAGACGGTTTTAATGCCCCTTGGAAGAGACGTGGAGGTCACAGTAGCTTAACAAGACAGTTTTAATGCCCCTTGGAAGAGTGGTGGAGGTCGCAGTATCTTAACAAGACGGTTTTAAAGCTCCTTGGAAGAGTGGTGGAGGTTGCAGTAGCTTAACAAGATGGTTTTAATGCCCCTTGGAAGAGACGTGGAGGTCACAGTAGCTTAACAAGACTGTTTAATGCCCGATGGAAGAGGCGTGGAGGTCGCAGTAGCTTAACAGGATGGTTTTAATGCCCCTTGGAAGAGTGGTGGAGGTCGCAGTAGCTTAACAAGACGGTTTTAGTGCCCCTTGGAAGAGACGTGGAGGACACAGTGGAATAAAAAGACAATATCAATGCCATTTGGAAGAGTAGTGGAGGTCGCAGTAGCTTAACAAGATGGTTTTAATGCCCCTTGGAAGAAACGTGGAGTTCACCTAGCTTAACAAGATGGTTTTAATGCCCCTTGGAAGAGACGTGGAGGTCACAGTGGAATAAAAAGACAATATCAATGCACCTTGGAAGAGTGGAGGAGGTCGCAGTAGCTTAAAAAACGGTTTTAATGCACCTTAGAAGAGTTGTGGAGGTCGCAGTAGCTTAACAAGATGATTTTAATGCCCCTTGGAAGAGTGGTGGAGGTCGCAGTAGCTTAAGATGGATTTAATGCCCCTTGGAAGAGACGTGGAGGTCACAGTAGCTTAGCAAGACGGTCTCAATGCCCCTTGGAAGAGTGGTGGAGGTCGCAGTAGCTTAAGAAGACGGTTTTAATGCCCCTTGGAAGAGACGTTGAGGTCACAATAGCTTACCAAGACGGTTTTAATGCCCCTTGGAAGAGTGGTGGAGGTTGCAGAAGCTTAACAAGATGGTTTTAATGCCCCTTGGAAGAGACGTGGAGGTCACAGTAGCTTAACAAGATGGTTTTAATGCCCCTTGGAAGAGTCGTGGACGTCGCAGTAGCTTAGCAAGATGGTTTTAATGCCCCTTGGAAGAGACGTGTATGTCACAGTAGCTTAACAAGATGGTTTTAATGCCCCTTCAAAGAGTGGTGGAGGTCGCAGTAGCTTAACAATACGGTTTTTATACCACTTGGAAGAGACGTGGAGGTCACAGTGGAATAAAAAGACAATATCAATGCCCCTTGGAAGAGTGGTGGAGTTTGCAGTAGCTTAACAAGATGGTTTTAATGCCCCTTGGAAGAAACGTGGAGGTCACAGTAGCTTAACAAGACGGTTTTAATGCCCCTAGGAAGAGACATGGAGGTCACAGTGGAAAAAAAAGACAATATCAATGCACCTTGGAAGAGTGATGGAGGTCTCAGTAGCTTAACAAGACTGTTTTAATGCCCCTTGGAAGAGTGGTTGAGGTCGCAGTAGCTTAACAATACGGTTTTTATACCACTTGGAAGAGACGTGGAGGTCACAGTGGAATAAAAAGACAATATCAATGCCCCTTGGAAGAGTGGTGGAGTTCGCAGTAGCTTAACAAGATGGTTTTAATGCCCCTTTGAAGAGACATGGAGGTCACATTAGCTTAACAAGACAGTTTGAATGCCCCTTGGAAGAGACGTGGAGGTCAAAGTAGCTTAACAAGACGGTTTTAATACCCCTTCAAAGAGTGGTGGAGGTTGCAGTAGCTTAACAATACGGTTTTTATACCCCTTGGAAGAGACGTGGAGGTCACAGTGGAATAAAAAGACAATTTCAATGCCCCTTGGAAGAGTGGTGGAGGTCGCAGTAGCTTAACAAGATGGTTTTAATGCCCCTTGGAAGAAACGTGGAGGTCACAGTAGCTTAACAAGATGGTTCTAATGCCCCTTGGAAGAGACGTGGAGGTCACAGTGGAATAAAAAGACAATATCAATGCCCCTTGTAAGAGTGGTGGAGGTCGCAGTAGCTTAACAAGATGGTTTTAATGCCCCTTGGAAGAGTGGTGGAGGTCGCAGTAGCTTAACAAGACGGTTTTAATGCCCCTTGGAAGAATGATGGAGGTCGCAGTGGCATAAAAAGACAATATCAATGTCCCGTTCATTCCAAGTGTACAGCTTGCATACCCAATAATTAAAAGGCACAGAGGAATCACGGAGCATGCTGGTACGGTCGGCAAGGTACTCCCTCACCATCTTTTGAAACTTTACACTCCTTGTGATAGTACCCGGCGCCTCAGGGCCTGTAAGCTGGGCGGGTCTCAGAAAACTGTCCCAGTATGTTGACAGTGTTCCCCTGCCTCTGCTGGATTGGAGCTGCGTCTCTCTCGCCTGTACGCCTTGGTTGGTCAACGAAATGTGACCTTTGCCACTAGCGTGTTTTGATGGGAATTTTTTTAACAGTTCTGCAGCAAGGGCCTTCTGGTACTGCCCCATTTTTGAAGACCTCTCCACCTCAGGAATAAGAGAGTGAAAGTTCTCCTTGTAGCGTGGGTCTAAAAGTGTCACCAACCAGTAATGACTGTCACTCAACATTTTGACAACACGAGGGTCACGGTTAAGGCAGCGTAACATTAACTCAGCCATGCGTGCCAGACTGGTAACGGGCAAGACTTCCGTGTCCTCACCAAGATGATGACTGACCATGCTCTCCTCCTCCTCCTCCTCCCCCCTGTCCTCAGGCTAACCACGCTGAACCGATGGTATGACAGTTGTACAGGTATTACCGTCTACAGCGCATGATACCAGCTCCTGTTCTTCCTCCTTCTCCTCCTCCTCTCCCTTATTGTCCCCCAATGCACGTTGGGAAGAGATGAGGCTGGGCTGTGTGTAATCGCCCGCTACTGCTTCTTGATCCATCTCGTCATACTCTGGCTACAATCACCTAAGCTTATGAGTTTCAGCACAGCCTGTTGCCGCTTGGCTGAGGCAGTACTGCAGTGCTTCCAGCTAGTAACTGATGTGGTGATATATGAGATGGAGGCTGAACATGAGGAGGAGGAGGAGGATGAAGCGCAGGAGCTGTACACTGTGGGGGCAACTCTGACTGACATAGGGCCCGCAATCCTCGGTGTGGGGAGGAAGTGTTCCGTCCCAAGGTCCGACTGGGTCCCAGCTTCCACTATGTTTACCCAGTGTGCCGTCAGGGAGATGTACCATCCCTGGCCACAAGCACTTGTTCATGTGTCCGTTGTTAGGTGGACTCTCTCAGTAACTGCGCTGTTGAAGGCACGGCAGATGTTTTGGGACACGTGCTTGTGTAGTGCGGGGATGGCACACCGGGCAGTGTTGGCTGGGGACCGAGTACCGAGGGACGGCCACCGCCATAAGGTTGCGGAAGGATTCCGTCTCCACCAGCCTAAAAGGCAGCATTTCCAATGCAAGCAGTCGTGAAATGTGCGAATTTAGGACTGTGGCCTGTGGGGCGTTGGCTGAAAATTTGCGCTTTCGTTCAAAGGTCTGCGATATGGGTAATTGAACGTGGACGTGGACGTTGATGCTGTTTCTTGAGAAACTGCCAT
The DNA here is from genome assembly GCF_046119375.1 of Phyllobates terribilis. Taxonomy (NCBI): domain Eukaryota; kingdom Metazoa; phylum Chordata; class Amphibia; order Anura; family Dendrobatidae; genus Phyllobates; species Phyllobates terribilis. The sequence continues at coordinate 148,959,620 of NW_027362764.1, read as the reverse complement.
AACAAGTGAAGACTGAGAGGAGGGGGCATCTTAGCATGCAGTATGGACAGGGGATTGCCTTGCACGCACAACAGGGGGTTCTCTTACACGCACAACAGCGGAAGAAGCCGTGGTAACACCCAATGACACTGGTCGTGGACCCTGGGGTTCGCCCCACAAAGTAGGGTGCTTTGCTGACATGTGCCTGCTGATGCTAGCCTGGCCTTTTTGGGGTTATCAGCAGAGTCTTTAAAAAAATTCCAGACTCTGGAAGACCTACCGGTTGTACTGGCAATGTCCCTCGTGTTGGTGTTACGGGGAATGGTTGCCTGCCTTCTGTCTGCGGCCACCACACTACTTCTTCCTGCTTGTTGGGGTACTCTGCCTCCCTCACCCTGTGTGCTGCTGGCCTCGCTCTGCGTGTCCTCCTGCCACGTTGGGTCAGTTACTAGATCATCCACCACCTCCTCCTCTTCCACTTCCGCACCACGGTCCTCCTCCACACTTCGTGGCAATTGTGTCTCGTCATCGTCCACCTCTTGTGTCAAATTGCCAGCGTCGCCTTCCTGTGGCCGTGGCTGTTCAAATATTTGGCCATCGCTACATGGGATCTCCTCTTCCACCACTTCAAGCGGAGCAGGCAAGGGGCACAAATATGGAAATGGACCAGTGAACAGCTCTTCAGAGTGTCCAAGTGTGGGATCAGTTGCTGTCTGACGACACTCGGCATGGTGGGAGGATGGAGCATCAGGGTGAGGAGGAGTATGCAGTCGAGACTCACGGCTACTCACACTTGACCGTGTGGAAGACAGACCGGAGGTGGTGGTGCCCAGGTGACTGGAAGTATTATCTGCTATCCAATTAATAACCTGTTCACACTGATCAGTTCGCAATAGTGGTGCTGTTGTGTGCTTCCCTAGTAATTCGGTCAAGAACTGGGAGCGAGAAGATGTGGCTGTTGGTTGTGGCACATTTTCACCTTGGCCACGGCCCCATCCTCTGCACGCACCATCACCAGAACGTCCCTTGCCACGCGCCTTGCCCATTGTAAATGAAGTAAAATAGCTTACACTCGCATTATCAATGGCAAAAGGGTAATAAAAAGGAGATTTGAACTGTGGGAACTGTGGAACTGCAAAACCACCGTTATAATTTCCTGGTGTATACCAGACTCGTTAAAATAGATATATTGGTGTCTGAACAGTCAGCGACACACTCAAACTGTTTTTTTTTTATGAAAAAAAGGCAAGCAGGTTGATAACACCCAGATTTGAACCGTGGAAGAGGAAAAACACAGTTCTAGTTCTCTGGCCTACACCAGACTCTTTTAAACAGATATATTTGTGTCTGAACACTCACAGACAAACTCTATTTTTTTTTTTGGCGGGGGGGAGGAATACCAAAAGGTTAATAAGACGGGTATTTGTACAGTCTGACTGAGGAAAAACAAAACAGGATTTAGATGAAAAAAAAGTATTTTTCCTGACCCCTGAGACTTGGGGCTAAGTCTAGAAATTTGACAAGCAGGAGCACACAGGACTGTAATGCAGTGTTTGTTGGTATAACCACTGCGTTTCCTATACAGCCTGCCTGCCTGATTTCTGGGATGGATATTAGTCCTGAGAAGGACTGTTTGGTTTGGCAGGCTTTAGAGACCCTACACTAACTATTTTGCAGTATAAATCTCTCCCTAGCTCTGCAGCACTGACCCTACACTGTCTGATCCGGAGCGACTGTGTCCAAGATGGCGGCGCCCGGTTTTAAATACTCGAGGTGACGCTGTGCGGCCAGCCAATCACTGTAATGTCCACAAACAACATGGTTGCGGCATTACAGTGACTGGCTGGCAATCCCTGCATGTTCATTGGCTCTGTAAAGAGCGCCAAACGTGCAGGGCGGAGACCCGAGCTCCCGCCCGAGTAACCCGGAAATGCTCTCACTACTCGGGATGTTCGGGTGAGTACCGAGCAGTGTCAAGCATGCTCGCTCAACACTAGATGTCTCCAAACAGGGGCTGGACAGACATCTGTCTGAGATGATTTAGTGAATCCTGCTTTGAGCAGGGGGTTGGACCAGATGACCCAGGAGGTCCCTTCCAACCCTACCATTCTATGATTCTATGAGGGTGACATAAAATAGAACAATTCCTAAAGGGTATACCCATGTCTGGGTATCAGTTATAATGCCCCCGGCAGCACTAAAAACTATCTCTGACAAAATTCTTGCGGCCAAGACCTCCAAAGCGTAGAAAGACAGTTCATGCTACGTGTCCAGCTTGCATCTTCCAAAACTTTTCACTCCTTGTCAGAGTACCCCATGTATCAGGAACTGGGCACTGGGAGGGTCTGAGAAAACTGTCCCAGACCTTTGACAGCGTTCTCCTGCCTCTGTCGAATCTGGTTTGTGTCTTCCTCGCTTGTACTCCTTGGTTGTCCAATGAACTGTCTGACTGTGACCTCTGCCGCCAGCGTTGTCAGATGGGAATTTTTTTTTGTTATAATACTTCAACAAGAGCCTGAACTTAATATCTCCTAAAATGAACTCCTTCGGTTTCCTCCCTCTACAAACCTACTGTAATGCAGCAGCTTGCTAGCATCACTGTAAATGGTTCAGGATGTGTTTTACCTGACCATGTACCTTCCCCTTTAACTGACTGGTCACATGACTGTGACATCACACAGGTCCTGTATGCACAGTAAAGGTCTGTACACATGACTGGGACAGCACACAGGACCTATACACACAGCTGACTGATCACATGACTGTGACATCAGCAAGGTCCTGTCAGTATGGGTGTATGTGTGCACAGGATATATAAACCCCGGTAACTGGAGACAGGTGTGTTCGGTGTGAGAAACATGAGGCCTGTTCCCCATGTGTGTGGGACACCGTTCTGCCTAGTGAGGCTGAGTGAAGCCTGGCAGCCTGAAAGGCTGAGACTAGATCCTGTGAGTGGATGCTAGTGGCCTTGGAAGGCAGAGGCTTGGTGAAGAGTCCAGAAAGGCGCAGACTGGATGTGTGTGAGTGAAACATTCCAGTAGCCTTAGACGGGACGACGGCTAGAGACCCCTACCTGGGAAGCCACAAAGCCACAGTGGTGGCGGATTAAAGGGACTGCAGCAACTAACCCGGCAAAGGTAATACACTTTGTTACATGGACTGTGTTATGGACATTGCTATAGTATTACCTTGCTGAAGGCTGTGTCCTGGGCCAATTGGGCCTGTCTGCTATTTGAGAGACTCCCGGATGTTAAGTGTGTAAACATGCCGGTGACAAACTAAGATGGACATTATGTGTGTGAACAGCGGTTTATGATAACATAATAAACTGCTGTATTGAGAAAATACCGGAAGGACATTGCACATGTGCTTAATTTACCCGGTGCAGCGAGTATCCCCCAGTATGATGACTAGCGCTGCCTTACATATGGTTCGAGGATGCGGGCAACGACAGCCTGGTTGCTAGCGTCAACGGCACAGGACGACGAGTGTGGATAAAGCATCTTGCGGCAACTCGGCGGGGTTGCGAAGATTGGCGTCTCACTCAAACCTGGTTTGCTGTGGCTCGGCGGGGCTCACGAAGTTTAAAGCATCTTGCGGCAACTCGGCGGGGTTGCGAAGATTATCGTCGCACTCAAACCTGGTTTGCGGTGGCTCGGCGGGGCCACGGATATTTTTCCGGGAGAGCGGTGAAGTTCTAGTGTGAACAGCGTACCGCGATGGCTGTGAGCAAAGCAGCAGATCTGTCTGGAGCTATTGAGCGGTTGAAGGGCCGGTTGGGACCGGAGCAGGTATTTGGGAAACTTTTACTGGACATGGTGCAGGAACCGCAGGAGCTGTGGGCACCATATGGAATGGTGGCAGTGGACCATTCTATGGACTCTCCGGGGGCGCCAGTGTTGTCCCAGAGTGCCCGGGGAGGTGGTAAGAGATGTTGTGAACTGAGTCCTAAGACTACTGCTGATTTTTTGTGTAAAAATTACCCTGCCTGTGTGGTTGTTAAAAGGGGGGGGGGGTGACGTCAAAGTGGGAGGTGACCTGTTAGTCCACAGCACCATGAGGAGTGACACAGACCCCGTAGCTGACTGTGATGCTATGAAAGTAAAAAGTGAGTTCAGTCAGGAGGGGCTAGACGAGGAGAGAGAGTCCCCCTCTCGTCGTCGACGGCGCAAGGGCCACAAAAAGGTTGCTCCGGTAGTACTCCCTGAAAATGAAAATAAAGAGAATATAGTACTGTGTGCCTATGCTTCAAGTGTGGATCCTCCTTTAGAGGTAGAAGAGGAGATGACGTTGCCAGTAGCAACCTCCGGTACGGTACTGAGACTGAAGAGTCAGTATCCGACAGCCCTGAAAGGGGAGGCGGCCAGTCATGACCAAGAGCTGGAGCCTATCAGGCCGCAGTGTCAGATTGACGTGCAGCAGTTATGTGAAAACCTGGGGAACGTGTCCTCAGACCAGCTGAACCTGGAGTCTGAGCAGCAGAAAATATAACAGGTTATGAGGAACTGGCAGCAAGACATGGAGGGAAGCAACGCGGAAATTAACCATTGGAAGGAAATGTTCTACGGAATTAAGGAGGACCGCCGAAAAATCAAGGAGGAGGTTTTTCAATTACAGATTGACAAAGCGGTGTGTGAAGATGAGTTATGCGAGGTGAAAGATCGCTTCTCCCTGGTACAGTTAGAGCTGTCTGGCCTCAAAGAGGCGCTGCAGCATGAAGTTGCTGGGCGTGAACAAAACCTAGAACGATTGCGTGAACAGTTCAACCAGGAGCTGTGTGACTCCAAGAAGGAGTGTGATGAAAAGTTCGGTATGGCACTGCAACAACTTAAGAGAGATTATGAGGATCTCCTCAAGGTAAAAGAAAAACTAGAGGAGGATAAGGCGGGTGCAGAGCAAGTGCGCCAAGTGGTTGAGACCACTCTGCAAGACACCCGTGAGGAGAATGATGGTCTCCGGGGAAAGACCCTAGATCTGGAAGCTCAGGTAAAGGAGCTACAGATGTCCTGCGATACTCTCCAGAAGGCGGAGACGTACCTTAAGGAAACAGTCAGCAAGATGGAAGCTGAGCGAGAGAGGATGGAGGAGTCCATCGGAAAAGCCACAGACCAGGGCCAGGAGTTGACCGCTGGTGATGGGAGGTATGAAGCAGATACCTCCTCGAGTGATGCGAGCTTGGATGATACGGTGGAAGTAAGAGCCGAGATCAGGGAGCTCAAGGAATTGCTTCAGGCCCATTTGAAGCAAGAGAGGCCTGAGAGAACTCTACTGTTAAAAGAGCAGTTGAAGCAGGAGGAGCTTCAGAGACGGGCCGCTGAGAGGCGAGTGACGGAACTAGAGGAAGAGGTTTCCGGGCTCAAAAGTCGCATGACAAAGTATCACTCAGTGAACGAGGCCTCCTTGGAGAAGGAAAAGGGCAAACACGTTGCACTCACTCCCTTATTCCATGAGAAGGTGGACCTGAGGAGAGCTAAGAGCATGATAACAGAAGATAAATATGAAGTGGAAGTGGTCAAGACGAAAATTCGTGAATTTGTAGCTGTGAGTCAGCTCAGGGTAAGCATACAGGGGGAAGAAGCTGAAAGTCAGTTGTCCCTGAACCCTGAGCTGGTTGATCGTCTGGAAACCACTGGTGAGACCGAAACGTCTTGGTACAAATGCCTCGTAGATGTACCCGAGGATTTGAGGGAAGAATGTGACGCACCCCTGGGCCTGTGTCGCGCTGCGTTGCGCACGCGGGAGCTTACCCGGAGCCGGATCTCTTGAGGGTTGTAGTCTCGTGGCGGTGACCCGGTCCGTGCCCAGGGAGTCAAACTGAGCGGCGATGTAACAGCGGTAGATGTAGGACGACTACGCCACCCGTTGAATGCAGCTATGGAGCTGCCGCTGCAAGACAGTCCGCTGAGGCCGGTGGATGGATGGTGCAGCGTAGATGGTATAACCCCCAACGGGAGGGGTATGGCCTCAGGGCAGCAGATGTGGATGATGGGGGTAGCAGGAACCACTCAGAGACGGTGCGGTGTAATTCAGGGTCTTTACTGGTAACAACGATAGACCCTCCCGGAGTACTTGCTAGTGAACGGGGCCTGGTCAGTCCTTGAGCAGATGGGATCTCCCCTGGCCAGGCGGAGCTGTAGGCCTCCCAAACTGACTGTACTCTTCTGGCTACCTTGCTAGAAGCGGATATAAGTAGCCCACGTCCCTGAGTGTACCGTGTGGTGCTCACCCGTATGGCCGGTGACTCGGGGCCTTCTAATAGCTTCCGCTCCACGATGGCGGTGCTGGTCCCACGCGTGTGACCGTGCCTTCGGGTTTCTGGGCCAGAGGACCTGAAATCCCCTGCCGGTCGGCTTCTGCTGCTGGGTAAGAGTTAGTCCCCACAGCCTCGGACGCCGGGTCCGGTAAGAAAGCTTCTCAGTCAGGGCGAGCTCTGCAGCTGCCAGCCCCTGACTTGTAGTAGTATTGCTCCCACTGAGCTTCTGCTGTTTCTTCCTGTGACTGTCTCTTGTCTCTACTCTCCTTGACTGACTAACCCTGCCTCAGCCCAGGGTTTTTACAGGGGAAGTTCTTCCCCTCCCAAGACTGGGCAGGAGGTGTGGCATGCACAGGATCCCTGACCAAAGGACCTCCCACCTGCTCTCAGACATAACATTACATTACTGTGGAAAACCAGACCCCTGGGGTGCCACATTCCCCCCTAGTGAAATTTAGTACTCCGGGACTAAACATATTTTTGTAACATAACAAAGTATAAACAATAACATTACAATAAGGAAACACATAAAGCTGGTCACGGCGTGTCCGTAACCGGGTGCAGTCTTTGAAGAAAGCAAGGTGTCCATTTCACCAAAACAGGGAGACGTAACCAGGTAGGGGTCTGTCCTACCCCGAGTCCTTAACAGTCTTTTAGTCCATCCTGGGTTACGCTCCACTAACTGTACAAAGGATTCCCGGTAAATCCACCAAGGACTCCTATAAATAACTGGAAACACATAATATTTACAAGATATGGCCGCTCTCAGTCCTCGGCCAGTGGGGAGATGGGATGGCTGCTCACAGTCCTCAGCCTGGTTAAGGATAGGGGACACACGGGAACAGTTCACACTTGTCCCAACGGGGACCTTATTTTAATTAGCAACACAAGTACCCCTACGGGTAACTATGTACAGTTCCACTTTACCGTACTTCAGTAACGGCATCCTCCTGCTCCTTCTTGTGTGTAGGTTTCAGACCCGTCCGGGTCCTCTTGGCCTTCCTCGTATTGGTAGTACTGCAGCTCCTCCTCAGTCAGACGGTGTACATGGAGGGCGTACAGTCCTTTGGCACCCTTATGCCGGGTGAAAGTAACCACATCACCCGGATAGAGATCACGTCTGCGGTGCCCGTCCGGGCTGGCATGTTGTGCGAAAAGATCTGCGCCCAGGGGTGGCACTCTGGAGGTTGAGGGCGCCGTAGGGGCGGCAGCGCCCGGGGGTACTCGGCCTTGCGACCAGGCCGGGGGTGCTTTGGAAGTAGAGGGCACTGTTGGAACAGCGGCGCCCTGGTTCAGTAGGCCTTGCGACCGGGCCTGGAGAGGGTCGCCGTTGATGACGCCCGGGGTCAGAGAGTGCGACTTTGGGCCTGGGCGCGGGCTGGTGGTGGTAGTGCCCAGGGCTGGAGGGCTTGGCCGCAGGGCTTGTTGCGGGGGCTGGAGCAGGTCAGTGTCTGCAGCGCCCGGAATCGGCGGCTCCACCAGGGGGCCCGGGAGCAGGCTGACGCTGGCAGCGTCCGGGACAGGGAGACTCCTCTTACCTGCTCCCGCGACCGCTCCTGCGTCACGCGTCTTCTCCCGGCACTGGTCGGGGCCGGCGACGACTGGGGCACTGCCGATGCTGGGCAGCTTAGTCTGCTGCCGGTCCGCCATCTTGCTGTCCGTTCCTGGTGTCCTCCTCCCCCCTAGTGGACCGTGGCCTACCTTCCGGAGATCCTCTTCTGTAGGCCGCGGCTCCGCAGTCAATCGTCGGGGTAGAGGACCTGGCGTCGCGCTCCTGTGACGTCGGCGTCTGCTGGGCTCCTTCCAGGACCTTACGCAACGTCCGGACGTGAGGCGGGGCTTCAGTTCTCGCGCGCTTTCGGAGTCCACGCCCCTCTTCTTCCCGCGCGGCGTCTCCAAGATGGCGCCGGATGGCGGGAAAACTCCACGGATGGCGGGAAGAAGGCAGAAGATGGCGCCAGATGGCGGGAAAACTCCTCGGATGGCGGGAAGAAGGCAGAAGATGGCGCCGGATGGCGGGAAAACTCCACGGATGGCGGGAATCTTCACAGATGGCGGGAATCTTCACCACTGGTAAGTTTGAAAAGTCTCTTTTTCAGGCACGCAGTACCCGGTGGTTGCGGGCACGAAATCCTGCCCACTACGCCAAAGTTGACGCGCCCCTGAGCCTGTGTCGCGCTGCGTTGCGCACGCGGGAGCTTACCCGGAGCCGGATCTCTTGAGGGTTGTAGTCTCGTGGCGGTGACCCGGTCAGTGCCCAGGGAGTCAAACTGAGCGGCGATGTAACAGCGGTAGATGTAGGACGACTACGCCACCCGTTGAATGCAGCTATGGAGCTGCCGCTGCAAGACAGTCCGCTGAGGCCGGTGGATGGATGGTGCAGCGTAGATGGTATAACCCCCAACGGGAGGGGTATGGCCTCAGGGCAGCAGATGTGGATGATGGGGGTAGCAGGAACCACTCAGAGACGGTGCGGTGTAATTCAGGGTCTTTACTGGTAACAACGATAGACCCTCCCGGAGTACTTGCTAGTGAACGGGGCCTGGTCAGTCCTTGAGCAGATGGGATCTCCCCTGGCCAGGCGGAGCTGTAGGCCTCCCAAACTGACTGTACTCTTCTGGCTACCTTGCTAGAAGCGGATATAAGTAGCCCACGTCCCTGAGTGTACCGTGTGGTGCTCACCCGTATGGCCGGTGACTCGGGGCCTTCTAATGGCTTCCGCTCCACGATGGCGGTGCTGGTCCCACGCGTGTGACCGTGCCTTCGGGTTTCTGGGCCAGAGGACCTGAAATCCCCTGCCGGTCGGCTTCTGCTGCTGGGTAAGAGTTAGTCCCCACAGCCTCGGACGCCGGGTCCGGTAAGAAAGCTTCTCAGTCAGGGCGAGCTCTGCAGCTGCCAGCCCCTGACTTGTAGTAGTATTGCTCCCACTGAGCTTCTGCTGTTTCTTCCTGTGACTGTCTCTTGTCTCTACTCTCCTTGACTGACTAACCCTGCCTCAGCCCAGGGTTTTTACAGGGGAAGTTCTTCCCCTCCCAAGACTGGGCAGGAGGTGTGGCATGCACAGGATCCCTGACCAAAGGACCTCCCACCTGCTCTCAGACATAACATTACATTACTGTGGAAAACCAGACCCCTGGGGTGCCACAAATGCACCCGTGAGTCCGTGCATGAAGAGTTTAAGAAGGCTGTGGGAGCCTGTAAGGTGTACTTGACCTCCGAAGCTAAACAGCTGGTGGTTCTGTCCATGACTGAAGTCACAGTGAAGAGGGTGGCGATCGTAAGTGATATGCATTGGTGATGTATTCGCACGAAGCGGTTTCTCCGGTTGAAGACGGAACAAGCCGTTAGACAACTGGAGCTGATGTGGAAAGCTCACAGTATGCGTGAAGAGGTCATCCGGGTGCCTCATGTTCTGGTGAGAAAGCTCATTGGGAGAAGCGGTCGAGCCATGCAGATAATGGTCAAGAAGTCTGGTGTGGTGAAAGTAAGCAGTCCACGTGATCGTCAGGACTGGATACCAGACGAAGACGGCATGGTATCATTCTCCGCTGTAGGAACAGAAGAAAGCCTAGAATATATACGCATGCTCTTGGAGTACCGAGTGACTTACCTGCGAGAGGTAGAACAGTTGAATCTCGCTAGACTGCGAGTGGATAGACAGCATCATCTGAGTAACAGAAGATGGCAGCCGTCTAGAATTTACGAGACCAGACAGAGAAAGGGCCCCCTAAATAACAGAACAGCTATAGCTGGAGTTAGGGACCTTTCAAGATGTCCTGAGAGTAGTGGGCGTGGGTTTAGAGGTAGTGAGACCTCCAGTAACTCAGGTTTGAGCAGCCCATACAAAAACGACCCAATAGAGGACGGGACATTACGGAGTCGAACCGGACCTTAGATACCAGGGCATGTGAGTCACACCACTGTATGACTGACCGCTGGGAGCGGGGAAGACCTGACAAGGTTACAACCCAGAAAGGTGACCTGACGAAGTCAGTGACAATGACAAATGGTAGGTCCCTAAGGAATGGGCTAATGTCATTGACTAAGGTTCCAGGGGCTGAGTAGCACAATTGTAAAGTACATGGTCTCTATGTGAGCTGGGGGTTATAATGTTATTGTGTATATTATGTGTTCAACCCCACAAGTTTGAACAGAGGGGGGGAGTATGTAATGCAGCAGCTTGCTAGCATTACTGTAAATGGTCCAGGATGTGTTTTACCTGACCATGTACCTTCCCCTTTAACTGACTGGTCACATGACTGTGACATCACACTGGTCCTGTATGCACAGTAAAGGTCTGTACACATGACTGGGACAGCACACAGGACCTATACACACAGCTGACTGATCACATGACTGTGACATCAGCAAGGTCCTGTCAGTATGGGTGTATGTGTGCACAGGATATATAAACCCCGGTAATTGGAGACAGGTGTGTTCGGTGTGAGAGACATGAGGCCTGTTCCCCATGTGTGTGGGACACCGTTCTGCCTAGTGAGGCTGAGTAAAGCCTGGCAGCCTGAAAGGCTGAGACTAGATCCTGTGAGTGGATGCTAGTGGCCTTGGAAGGCAGAGGCTTGGTGAAGAGTCCGGAAAGGCGCAGATTGGATGTGTGTGAGTGAAACATTCCAGTAGCCTTAGACGGGACGACGGCTAGAGACCCCTACCTGGGAAGCCACAAAGCCACAGTGGTGGCGGATTAAAGGGACTGCAGCAACTAACCCAGCAAAGGTAATACACTTTGGTACATGGACTGTGTTATGGATATTGCTATAGTATTACCTTGCTGAAGGCTGTGTCCTGGGCCAATTGGGCCTGTCTGCTATTTGAGAGACTCCCGGATGTTAAGTGTGTAAACATGCCGGTGACAAACTAAGATGGACATTATGTGTGTTAACAGCGGTTTATGATAACATAATAAACTGCTGTATTGAGAAAATACCGGAAGGACATTGCACATGTGCTTAATTTACCCGGTGCAGCGAGTATCCCCCAGTATGATGACTAGCGCTGCCTTACATATGGTTCGAGGATGCGGGCAACGACAGCCTGGTTGCTAGCGTCAACGGCACAGGACGACGAGTGTGGATAAAGCATCTTGCGGCAACTCGGCGGGGTTGCGAAGATTGGCGTCTCACTCAAACCTGGTTTGCTGTGGCTCGGCGGGGCTCACGAAGTTTAAAGCATCTTGCGGCAACTCGGCGGGGTTGCGAAGATTATCGTCGCACTCAAACCTGGTTTGCGGTGGCTCGGCGGGGCCACGAATATTTTTCCGGGAGAGCGGTGAAGTTCTAGTGTGAACAGCGTACGCGATGGCTGTGAGCAAAGCAGCAGATCTGTCTGGAGCTATTGAGCGGTTGAAGGGCCGGTCGGGACCGGAGCATGTATTTGGGAAACTTTTACTGGACATGGTGCAGGAACCGCAGGAGCTGTGGGCACCATATGGAATGGTGGCAGTGGACCATTCTATGGACTCTCCGGGGGCGCCAGTGTTGTCCCAGAGTGCCCGGGGAGGTGGTAAGAGATGTTGTGAACTGAGTCCTAAGACTACTGCTGATTTTTTGTGTAAAAATTACCCTGCCTGTGTGGTTGTTAAAAAGGGGGGGTGACGTCAAAGTGGGAGGTGACCTGTTAGTCCACAACACCATGAGGAGTGACACAGACCCCGTAGCTGACTGTGATGCTATGAAAGTAAAAGGTGAGTTCAGTCAAGAGGGGCTAGATGAGGGGAGAGAGTCCCCCTCTCGTCGTCGACGGCGCAAGGGCCACAAAAAGGTTGCTCCGGTAGTACTCCCTGAAAATGAAAATAAAGAGAATATAGTACTGTGTGCCTATGCTTCCAGTGTGGATCCTCCTTTAGAGGTAGAAGAGGAGATGACGTTGCCAGTAGCAACCTCCGGTACGGTACTGAGACTGACGAGTCAGGATCCGACTGCCCTGAAAGGGAAGGCGGCCAGTCATGACCAAGAGCTGGAGCCTATCAGGCCGCAGTGTCAGATTGACGTGCAGCAGTTGAACCTGGAGTCTGAGCAGCAGAAAATATACCAGGTTATGAGGAACTGGCAGCGAGACATGGAGGGAAGCAACGCGGAATTTAACCATTGGAAGGAAATGTTCTACGGAATTAAGGAGGACCGCCGCAAAATCAAGGAGGAGGTTTTTCAATTACAGATTGACAAAGCGGTGTGTGAAGATGAGTTATGCGAGGTGAAAGATCGCTTCTCCCTGGTACAGTTAGAGCTGTCTGGCCTCAAAGAGGCGCTGCAGCATGAAGTTGCTGGGCGTGAACAAAACCTAGAACGATTGCGTGAACAGTTCAACCAGGAGCTGTGTGACTCCAAGAAGGAGTGTGATGAAAAGTTCGGTATGGCACTGCAACAACTTAAGAGAGATTATGAGGATCTCCTCAAGGTAAAAGAAAAACTAGAGGAGGATAAGGCGGGTGCAGAGCAAGTGCGCCAAGTGGTTGAGACCACTCTGCAAGACACCCGTGAGGCGAATGATGGTCTCCGGGGAAAGACCCTAGATCTGGAAGCTCAGGTAAAGGAGCTACAGATGTCCTGCGATACTCTCCAGAAGGCGGAGACGTACCTTAAGGAAACAGTCAGCAAGATGGAAGCTGAGCGAGAGAGGATGGAGGAGTCCATCGGAAAAGCCACAGACCAGGGCCAGGAGTTGACCGCTGGTGATGGGAGGTATGAAGCAGATACCTCCTCGAGTGATGCGAGCTTGGATGATATGGTGGAAGTAAGAGCCGAGATCAGGGAGCTCAAGGAATTGCTTCAGGCCCATTTGAAGCAAGAGAGGCCTGAGAGAACTCTACTGTTAAAAGAGCAGTTGAAGCAGGAGGAGCTTCAGAGACGGGCCGCTGAGAGGCGAGTGACGGAACTAGAGGAAGAGATTTCCGGGCTCAAAAGTCGCATGACAAAGTATCACTCAGTGAACGAGGCCTCCTTGGAGAAGGAAAAGGGCAAACACGTTGCACTCACTCCCTTATACCATGAGAAGGTGGACCTGAGGAGAGCTAAGAGCATGATAACAGAAGATAAATATGAAGTGGAAGTGGTCAAGACGAAAATTCGTGAATTTGTAGCTGTGAGTCAGCTCAGGGTAAGCATACAGGGGGAAGAAGCTGAAAGTCAGTTGTCCCTGAACCCTGAGCTGGTTGATCGTCTGGAAACCACTGGTGAGACCGAAACGTCTTGGTACAAATGCCTCGTAGATGTACCCGAGGATTTGAGGGAAGAATGCACCCGTGAGTCCGTGCATGAAGAGTTTAAGAAGGCTGTGGGAGCCTGTAAGGTGTACTTGACCTCCGAAGCTAAACAGCTGGTGGTTCTGTCCATGACCGAAGTGACAGTGAAGAGGGTGGCGATCGTAAGTGATATGCATTGGCGATGTATTCGCACGAAGCGGTTTCTCCGGTTGAAGACGGAACAAGCCGTTAGACAACTGGAGCTGATGAGGAAAGCTCACAGTATGCGTGAAGAGGTCATCCGGGTGCCTCATGTTCTGGTGAGAAAGCTCATTGGGAGAAGCGGTCGAGCCATGCAGATGATGGTCAAGAAGTCTGGTGTGGTGAAAGTAAGCAGTCCACATGATCGTCAGGACTTGATACCAGACGAAGACGGCATGGTATCATTCTCCGCTGTGGGAACAGAAGAAAGCCTAGAATATATACGCATGCTGTTGGAGTACCGAGTGACTTACTGGCGAGAGGTAGAACAGTTGAATCTCGCTAGACTGCGAGTGGATAGACAGCATCATCTGAGTCACAGAAGATGGCAGCCGTCTAGAAGTTACGAGACCAGACAGAGAAAGGGCCCCCTAAATAACAGAACAGCTATAGCTGGAGTTAGGGACCTTTCAAGATGTCCTGAGAGTAGTGGGCGTGGGTTTAGAGGTAGCGAGACCTCCAGTAACTCAGGTTTGAGCAGCCCATACAAACGACCCAATAGAGGACGGGACATTACGGAGTCGAACCGGACCTTAGATACCAGGGCATGTGAGTCACACCGCTGTATGACTGACCGCTGGGAGCGGGGAAGACCTGACAAGGTTACAACCCAGAAAGGTGACCTGACGAAGTCAGTGACAATGACAAATGGTAGGTCCCTAAGGAATGGGCTAATGTCATTGACTAAGGTTCCAGGGGCTGAGTAGCACAATTGTAAAGTACATGGTCTCTATGTGAGCTGGGGGTTATAATGTTATTGTGAATATTATGTGTTCAACCCCACAAGTTTGAACAGAGGGGGCGAGTATGTAATGCAGCAGCTTGCTAGCATTACTGTAAATGGTCCAGGATGTGTTTTACCTGACCATGTACCTTCCCCTTTAACTGACTGGTCACATGACTGTGACATCACACAGGTCCTGTATGCACAGTAAAGGTCTGTACACATGACTGGGACAGCACACAGGACCTATACACACAGCTGACTGATCACATGACTGTGACATCAGCAAGGTCCTGTCAGTATGGGTGTATGTGTGCACAGGATATATAAACCCCGGTAATTGGAGACAGGTGTGTTCGGTGTGAGAGACATGAGGCCTGTTCCCCATGTGTGTGGGACACCGTTCTGCCTAGTGAGGCTGAGTGAAGCCTGGCAGCCTGAAAGGCTGAGACTAGATCCTGTGAGTGGATGCTAGTGGCCTTGGAAGGCAGAGGCTTGGTGAAGAGTCCGGAAAGGCGCAGACTGGATGTGTGTGAGTAAAACATTCCAGTAGCCTTAGACGGGACGACGGCTAGAGACCCCTACCTGGGAAGCCACAAAGCCACAGTGGTGGCGGATTAAAGGGACTGCAGCAACTAACCCGGCATAGGTAATACACTTTGTTACATGGACTGTGTTATGGATATTGCTATAGTATTACCTTGCTGAAGGCTGTGTCCTGGGCCAATTGGGCCTGTCTGCTATTTGAGAGACTCCCGGATGTTAAGTGTGTAAATATGCCGGTGACAAACTAAGATGGACATTATGTGTGTGAACAGCGGTTTATGATAACATAATAAACTGCTGTATTGAGAAAATACCGGAAGGACATTGCACGTGTGCTTAATTTACCCGGTGCAGCGAGTATTCCCCAGTATGATGACTAGCGCTGCCTTACACCTACCTATAATTGACTTTGCAATTTCCTTTAGGTGCTGCCACCATAACTCCCACTCGGCACGCCTGCTATCTTGGAGTCATGTTTAAGACACAAATTTCCTTTATTCTACTTGGAAAATCACTCACTCGCTCATATAACCCACACCTTAAAAACTTCTCCAGAAGTCGACCTTTTCTCTCCTTTGATACTGCAAAAAACTCTCACTGTCACTCTTATTCACTAGTGCAACTCTCTTCTAATCGGTCTCCCTCTAAACAAACTGTCTCATCTCCAATCCCTTCTGAGTGCAGCAATCAGGGTCATATTTAGATCAAGCCACTTCACCAACGCCTCTACCCTGTGCCAGTCATTGCATGGGTTAAGTTAAACAATCACTACAGACTACAATACAATCTCATCTCTCCCACCCACCAAGCTGTCTACAGTTTTGCACTTGCCTATATCTCTTCCCTCATTTCTATGTATCTCCCCTCCTGTGGTCCGTTCTGCAACTGATCTAAGACAAACATCCTCCTTAATCAGAACCTCACACCTCCATCTCCAAGAATTCTCTCGTGCCGTGCCAGTTTTCTGTAATGCAAAAAAAATGCGTACAATGCGATGGTCAGGGTAAAGGCAGTGGAACATAAAGTCGGCCTTGTGTGCCAGACTGCCAACAGCCAAGACTTCCCTGTTCTCACCAAGAGTATGACTGTCTATGTTCTCTTCCTCCTCCTCCTTATTATCACCCAATCCGCGCTGAGATGTGGCTGGGCTGGGTAGCATCACCCTGTACAGTTCCTTGCTCCGCCTGCAATCCCTCCTCTTTAATTGTGAGCAGCAAGCATTTCAGTAGACAGTGAAGCAGGATGGAGAAGCTAATTATGGCGTCATCGCCGCTCATCATCTTGGTCAAACATCCATGCCCACTCATCAGCTCTTATGTGCGGAGGCTGACCTGAATTCCGACGGACGTGTTGAAGCTGGTACTCAACAACTGCTCTCTGCTGCTCAAAATCATTCCAAACATCTGCAGCGTTGATTTCCAACACGTAGTCACATCGCACACCAGTCAGTGAGCTGGAAGCTGCAAACGTTGCTGAAGCCCTGCCAGGGCGGCGGAAGCTGTAGCTGACTTTCTGAAACGAGCACACATCCAGCGTACTTTCACAAGCAGCTTTGGCAGATACGTGTAGATTTTGAGAAACTGCAGAACCGCTAAGTTGAGCACATGGGCCAGGCATGTTACATGTGCAAGCTTGCCTAGCTTCAGAGCTGACACCAGGTTCTAACCAGGTTCTATGATACAGCTTTCAAAAACTCTGCAGCGGTGTTCGGTTTGTCGCCTAAGCATACAGTCCTGCTTATTGTTATTGCCACACACGAAGTTTAAGTAAATAATCTGGAATATGTCCTGAAAAAATGAATCAAGTGATGGAGATAGAGGCTGAAAATGAGGAGGAGGAGGTGGTGCATGAGCTGTAGAATGTAGGGTTAACCATGATTGACCCAGGGCCAGCAATCCTCTGCGTCGGGAGAACGTGTTCCGTCCCAGGGTCCCACTGTGTCCCGGCTTCCACAATATTAACCCAGTGGAATGCGTCAGTGAGATGAACCGTCAGTGGCCACATTCACTTGTCCTCGTGTTTGTGGTTAGACGGTCCTTCCCACTTAAGTGCACTGTGGAGGGCACGGGTAATGTTCTGGGACTCGCGCTTGTGGAAGGCGGAGATGATACCGGGAGAAATAGTGGCCACTGGGGACCTAGTATGGACACCCGACCGCCGCCGTGAGGTTATGGAAATCTTCCACCTGCACGAGCCTAAAAGGCAACATTTCAAGTGCGAGCAGCTGTCCAGAAATGTGGCAGTTTAGTATTGCGACCTGTGGGTGGATGGGTGACTGGCTGCATACTTGCGCTTGCATTCTAAGTAACAGTAAACTAAGCAGATGGTGGCCTCTATCATCATCATGACCTCACCTTGGAACTATGAACTCTCCTGAAGGAGAAGCCAGGGCCCACCAGAGGTTTCTCTGGTACTCTGCTGCGCCCGTCCAACCCTCCCGAGCCACAGCCCTGGCTAAGAAAAGTGTGTGGGAAGGTTCCCGGACACTGTATGGCTGCTTTTTTTTATTGAGGGGGAAACCCACGCAAACACGGGGAGAACATACAAAATCCTTGCAGATGTTGTCCTTGGCAGATATTGCAAATGGCCTTTTTGGGGTTATCTAATCAGTCTTTAAAAAAGAACCAGACTCGGGATGACCTAACAGTTGTACTGGCAACTTCCGTCGTGTTGGTGCTCCGGGAAGCATGTTGTCTGCTTTGTGTCTGTGGCCACCACACTGCTTGTCCCTGCCTGTTGTGGTGCTACGCCTCCCTCCCCCTGTGTGCTGCTGTTCTCGCTCTACATGTCCCCTTGCCAGGTTGAGTTAGTGACTAGAGATGAGCGTTGTTCGACTCGAACTGTTCGCCAATCTCAAATTCGAGCTGTTTTGGGCGGTGTTCGAGCCGTTCGGCGAACACGAACGATTTGAGAAAAATTCTGCTGTTCGAGGTTATGTTCGATAACTGTTCATGCACCAAAATCATAACTGGATTTTTTCTCAGTAATGATGAAAATTAATGTTAATACGCAGTTTGAGTGTACAGCGGGGCGGGGGGAGGGGCAGGGGATGGATCTCTGCAGGAATAATGAAGATCTCCATTTTTTTTTCTCTTTCCCGCATTTACAGTGGGGAGGTGCAATCTGTCAGCCTATCAGCAGCGCACACACGGAGCGAAGTGCTTTTTTTCACACAAGCAAGGGCATGTGTCATTGGCAGTGTATGTCACATGTCCTTGCCCTATAAGACCAAGCCATTTTCCCCGTCGCCACCATTTTCTCACTGTTGCAGCTGCGTGTTAGACGGCACCGCTGTTGCTGTGTGCGCTATACCTTGTTAATTTCAAGTCAATTTTCGCACAAATCTACAGATAGCTTGGGAGTAGGGAATAGAATCATAAAATCATAGAATCATAGAATGGTAGAGTTGGAAGGGACCTCCTGGGTCATCTGGTCCAACCCCCTGCTCAAAGCAGGATTCACTAGATCATCTCAGACAGATGTCTGTCCAGCCTCTGTTTGAAGACGTCCATTGAAGGGGAACTCACCACCTCTCGTGGCAGCCTGTTCCACTCATTAATCACCCTAACTGTCAAAAAGTTTTTTCTAATATCTAATCTGTGTCTCCTCCCATTTAGTTTCATCCCATTGCTTCTAGTCTTTCCTTGTGCAAATGAGAATAAAGATGATCCTTCTACAATGTGACAGCCCTTGACATATTTGTAGACAGCTATTAAGTCTCCTCTCAGTCTTCTTTTTTGCAAGCTAAACATTCCCAAATCCTGCAACCGTTCCTCATAGGACATGGTTTGCAGACCAGTCACCATTCTTGTCGCTCTTCTCTGAACTTGTTCCAGTTTGTCTATGTCTTTTTTAAAATGTGGTGCCCAAAACTGTACACAGTATTCCAGATGAGGTCTGACCAAAGAGGAGTAAAGACCGATAATGACTTCACGTGATCTAGACTGTATGCTTCTGTTAATATATCCCAGAATTGTATTTGCCTTTTTTGCTGCTGCATCACACTGTTGACTCATGTTCAGTCTATGATCTATTAGTATACCTAAGTCTTTTTCACATGTACTGTTGCTTAGCTCTATTCCTCCCATTCTGTATATGTTTTTTTCATTTTTATTGCCCAGATGTAGTACTTTGCATTTTTCCCTGTTAAAAACCATTCTGTTTGTTGCTGCCCACTGCTCCAGTTTATTTAGGTCTTTTTGAATCCTCTCTCTCTCTTTTCTAGTATTAGCTATCCCTCCTAGCTTTGTGTCATCAGCAAATTTAATCAGTTTACCCTCAATTCCTTCATCTAAATCATTGATAAAGATGTTGAACAATACAGGTCCCAGGACGGAGCCCTGTGGTACCCCACTTGAGACATTCATCCAGCTGGATGTGAAGCCATTTACAACCACCCTTTGAGTCCGATCACTAAGCCAGTTATGAATCCACCTAACAGTTGCCTGGTCCATTGCATACTTGGTCATTTTTTCAATAAGGATGGTGTGAGATTCTTTGTCAAATGCTTTGCTGAAGTCAACATATACTATATCTACAGCATTTCCCTGATCCACCCAGTCAGTGATTCTGTCATAGAAGGAAATTAAGTTAGTCTGACATGACTTGTTAGTTACAAACCCATGCTGACTCTGGTTAATCACTTCATTCTTATCCATGTACTTACAGACATGTTGTTTAATAATTTGTTCAAAGATCTTTCCTGGTATAGAAGTCAGACTCACCGGCCTATTGTTCCCTGGGTCCACCTTCTTCCCCTTTTTGAAGATAGGAACAACATTTTCTCTTCTCCAGTCTTCTGGGACTTCTCCTGTTCTCCAAGAATTTTCAAAGAATATGGAGAGTGGTTATAAAATTTCTTCTACGATCTCCTTCAGTACTCTGGGGTGTAATTCATCTGGACCTGGAGACTTGAACTCATTTATGTTAGCTAAATATTCCCTCACAATCTTTCTGTTTACAGATAACTTGGATAGTGTTGAGCCACCCCCGTAGTGTTCGGGTTCGGTTCGGTTCGTCGAACACCGGGATGTTCGAGGAACTGTTCGTCGAACTGTTCGTCGAACACCTTAGAACACCGTCGAACACCGTTAAAACCAATGGCAGGCAAACAAAAACACATAGAAACACATAGAAAACACCTGCAAAGGTGTCCAAAAGCTGACAAACTGCTCAGAAGACACTCTCTTTAAAAAAGCCGGCCGGCAAATTCAGCAGCGGCATACACCGGTACCCGACAATTTAGACAAGAAGGAATAGAGCATCACACATAGATTAGATAGATAGAAACATGTCAGTCACACATATAAGAAGCACAGTGACAGTGTTGGTTACTGCACTTGTCATTTAGTGTAAAGGATTTATTAAAAAAAATATTAGTGTTTTCATGCACTGTCTCTTTAAAAAAGCCGGCCGGCAATTCAGCATCTGTACCCGACAATTTAGAACAGAAAGAATAGAGCTTCACACATAGATTAGATAGATAGAAACATGTCAGTCACATATATAATAAGTACAGTGATAGTGTTGCTTACTGTACTTGTCATTTAGTGTAAAGGATTTATTTAAAAAAATAATAGTGTTTTCATGCACTGTCTCTTTAAAAAAGCCGGCCGGCAATTCAGCAGCGGTACCCGACAATTTAGAACAGAAAGATAGAGCATCACACATAGATTAGATAGATAGAAACATGTCAGTCACATATATATGAAGTACAGTGATAGTGTTGGTTACTGTACTTGTCATTTAGTATTAAAATAAAGGATTTATTATTAAAAAAATTGGCGTGGGGTTCCCCTTAATTTTAGGCTCTAGCGGAGGTTAAGCAGACGGCTGGGGCAGATGTTTGAAGCCTGGGATGGGGGTAATACCCACGGAGCTTCCCAGGCTACTAATATCAGCCCCCAGCTGAATACATAGCCTTTACTAGCTATTAAAATGGGGGACCCCCCCAAAAAATGACGTGGGGTCCCCCCTAATTTAATAGCTAGCAAAGGCTAGGCAGACAGCTGGGGGCTGATATTAATAGCCCAGGAAGGGAGCCATGAATATTGGCCCCCTCCCAGGTTAGAAACACCAGCCGTCAGCCGCCCCAGAAATGGCGCATTCATAGGATGCGCCAATTCTGGCACTTAGCCTCGCTCTTCCACGCTGCCCTGGTGCGGTGGCAGGGGGTAATAGGGTTGGGGTTGATGTCAGCTTATAATGCCAGCTGACATCAAGCCCAGGTTAGTAATGGAGAGGCGTCTATAAGACACCCCCATTACTAACCCCATAGTCAAAGTTAAAAAAAACACAAACACCCAGAATAAAGTCCTTTAATTGAAATAAAGACACAATCCTTTATTGTTCTAAATTAAACCATACTTACCATCACGCCCATTCCAGCTGAAGCCAACGATCTCCTGCAATAAAAGAAAAATAATAAAGCAACCTCATCCTTACCTTTCCATGGTTCCCACGACAGCTTCAGCTCTGCTACATTGAGATGACAGGCTGGACCGCAGCAGAACGCTGCCATCCAGCCTGTCATCCCGCAGACACTGAGAAGCGCAGGCTTGCTTGCGCTGCTCAGCGTCTCTCTGTGACGACATCCAGATGAGCCGAGTTCATGTCCAATGAACTCGGCTCACCTCATGCACGTCACTGACAGCGTGGGAAAATTCTCACGCTGAAGCGCTGATTGCAGGAGAATTTTCCCACGCTGTCAGTGACGTGCAGGAGGTGAGCTGAGTTCATTGGACATGAGCTCACCTCATGCACATCACTGACAGCGTGGGAGAATTCTCCTGCACTCAGCACTTCAGCGTGAGAATTTTCCCACGCTGTCAGTGACGTGCATGAGGTGAGCCGAGTTCATTGGACATGACCTCGGCTCATCTGGATGCCGTCACAGCGAGACAGTGAGGAGCGCAAGCATGCCTGCGCTTCTCAGTGTCTGCGGGATGACAGACTGGATGGCAGCGTTCTGCTGCGGTCCAGCCAGTCATCTCGATGTAGCAGAGCTGAAGCTGTCGTGGGAACCATGGAAAGGTAAGGATGAGGTTGGTTTATTATTTTTCTTTTATTGCAGGAGATCGTTGGCTTCAGCTGGAATGGGTGTGATGGTAAGTATGGTTTAATTTAGAACAATAAAGAATTGTGTCTTTATTTCAATTAAAGGACTTTATTCTGGGTGTTGTGTTTTTTTTAAATACTTTACTAGAAATTCATGGCGGTCATGTCTAATACTGGCGTGACCCCATGAATTTTGGGCTTGGGGCCAGCTGATAATACCAAGCTGGCCCTAACCCCTTTATTACCCAGTGAGCCACCGCACCAGGGCCCTGGATGAGTTGGGTACAGCGCCAGAAGATGGCGCTTCTATGAACGCGCCATTTTCCGGGGTGTCTGCGGACTGCAATTTGTAGCGGGGGGGGGCCCAGAAAGCTTGGGCCTCCCTGCGCTGCAGATTCCAGCCCCCAGCTGCCTAGTTGTACCTGGCTGGACACAAAAATAGGGCGAAGCCCCACGTACTTTTTTTTTAATTATTTCATGAAATTCATGAAATAATTAAGAAAAAAAGGCCTTCCCTATATTGTTGTGTCCGGCCAGGTACAAATAGGCAGCTGGTGGATGGGGGCAGCCCGTTCCTGCCTGCTGTACCTGGCTGGACACAAATATAGTGCGAAGCCCCACTTCAATTTTTTTAAATTATTTCAGGAAATTCATGAAATAATTTAAAAAAAATTGACGAGGGGCTTCGCACTATATTTGTGTCCAGCCAGGTACAGCAGGCAGGAACGGGCTGCCCCCAACCACCAGCTGCCTATTTGTACCTGGCCGGACAAAACAATATAGGGAAGCCCTTTTTTTCTTAATTATTTCATGAAATAATTTAAAGAAAATTGACGTGGGGCTTCGCCCTGTTTTTGTGTCCAGCCAGGTACAACTAGGCAGCTGGGGGCTGGAATCCGCAGCGCAGGGAGGAACAAGCTTTCTGGGCCACCCCCGCTGCAAATTGCAGTCCGCAGCCACCCCGGAAAATGGCGCGTTCATAGAAGCGCCATCTTCTGGCACTGTACCCAACTCATCCAGGGCCCTGATGCGGTGGCTCACTGGGTAATAAAGGGGTTAGGGCCAGCTTGGCATTATCAGCTGGCCCTAAGCCCGAAATTCATGGGGTCACGCCAATATTAGACATGACCACCATGAATTTCTAGTAAAGTATTTAAAAAAAACACAACACCCAGAAAAAAGTCCTTTAATTGAAATAAACACACAATTCTTTATTGTTCTAAATTAAACCATACTTACCATCACGCCCATTCCAGCTGAAGCCAACGATCTCCTGAAATAAAAGAAAAATAATAAAGCAACATCATCCTTACCTTTCCATGGTTCCCATGACAGCTTCAGCTCTGCTACATCGAGATGACAGGCTGGACCGCAGCAGAACGCTGCCATCCAGCCTCTCATCCCGCAGACACTGAGAGGCGCAGGCTTGCTTGCGCTCCACCGTGTCTCTCTGTGAGGGCATCCAGATGAGCCGAGTTAATGTCCAATGAACTCGGCTCACCTCATGCACGTCACTGACAGCGTGGGAAAATTCTCCTGCACTCAGCGCTTCAGCGTGGGAGAATTCTCACACTGAAGCGCTGAGTGCAGGAGAATTCTCCCACGCTGTCAGTGACGTGCAGGAGGTGAGCTGAGTTCATTGGACATGAGCTCACCTTATGCACGTCACTGACAGCGTGGGAAAATTCTCCTGCACTCAGCGCTTCAGCGTGGGAGAATTCTCACGCTGAAGCGCTGAGTGCAGGAGAATTCTCCCACGCTGTCAGTGACGTGCAGGAGGTGAGCTGAGTTCATTGGACATGAGCTCACCATATGCACGTCACTGACAGCGTGGGAGAATTCTCCTGCACTCACCGCTTCAGCGTGAGAATTTTCCCACGCTGTCAGTGACGTGCATGAGGTGAGCCGAGTTCATTGGACATGAACTCGGCTCATCTGGATGTCGTCACAGAGAGACGCTGAGCAGCGCAAGCAAGCTTGCGCTTCTCAGTGTCTGCGGGATGAGAGGCTGGATGGCAGCGTTCTGCTGCGGTCCAGCCTGTCATCTCGATGTAGCAGAGCTGAAGCTGTCGTGGGAACCATGGAAAGGTAAGGATGAGGTTGCTTTATTATTTTTCTTTTATTGCAGGAGATCGTTGGCTTCAGCTGGAATGGGCGTGACGGTAAGTATGGTTTAATTTAGAACAATAAAGCATTGTGTCTTTATTTCAATTAAAGGACTTTATTCTGGGTGTTTGTGTTTTTTTTAACTTTGACTATGGGGTTAGTAATGGGGGTGTCTTATAGACGCCTCTCCATTACTAACCTGGGCTTGATGTCAGCTGGCATTATAAGCTGACATCAACCCCAACCCTATTACTCCCTGCCACCGCACCAGGGCAGCGTGGAAGAGCGAGGCTAAGTGCCAGAATTGGCGCATCCTATGAATGCGCCATTTCTGGGGCGGCTGACGGCTGGTGTTTCTAGCCTGGGAGGGGGCCAATATTCATGGCTCCCTTCCTGGGCTATTAATATCAGCCCCCAGCTGTCTGCCTAGCCTTTGCTAGCTATTAAATTAGGGGGGACCCCACGTCATTTTTTTTGGGGTGTCCCCCATTTTAATAGCTAGTAAAGGCTATGTATTCAGCTGGGGGCTGATATTAGTAGCCTGGGAAGCTCCGTGGGTATTACCCCCTTCCCAGGCTTCAAACATCTGCCCCAGCCATCTGCTTAACCTCCGCTAGAGCCTAAAATTAAGGGGAACCCCACGCCAATTTTTTTTAATAATAAATCCTTTATTTTAATACTAAATGACAAGTACAGTAACCAACACTATCACTGTACTTCATATATATGTGACTGACATGTTTCTATCTATCTAATCTATGTGTGAAGCTCTATTCTGTCTGTTATAAATTGTCGGGTACAGATGCTGAATTGCCGGCCGGCTTTTTTAAAGAGACGGTGCATGAAAACACTATTATTTTTTTTGATAAATCCTTTACGCTAAATGACAAGTACAGTAAGCAGCACTTTCACTGTACTTCGTATATATGTGGCTGACATGTTTATATTATCTAATCTATGTGTGAAGCTCTATTCTTTCGGTTCTAAATTGTCGGGTACAGGTGTATGCCGCTGCTGAATTGACGGCTTTTCATGTTTCACTGTTGGCACTGTTCCCATCGATTTGGGCAATCACTGTAATGCCACAGCCACCATGGCTGTGGCATTACAGTGAGTGGCAGACAATTCCTGCATGATTGGTGCTCTAAATAGCGCCAGACATGCAGGACACGCTTTTGGTGCACGAACAGTTATCGAACATAACCTCGAACAGCCGAATTTTTTGCAAATCGTTCGGGTTCGTCGAACAACTCGAACACCGCCCAAAACAGCTCGAATTTGAGATTGGCGAACAGTTTTAGTCGAACACCGCTCATCTCTAAACTTGGATTCCTCTATTTCTTTAAAAGGACAGTGAAGATCAGTTGATGTTACATTTTCTTTCTGAGAGAAAACAGATGCAAAATAGGAATTAAAAAGTTCGGCCTTCTCAACATCCTCTCTTACCATTTCTCCATTTTCATCCTGTAAAAATCCTATAGCATCTTTGACTTTTCTTTTACTTTTGACATACCCCCAAAATCCTTGTGATTGCAGTCCTTTTAAGGACTAGGTTACAGCATTTCCTACGACTTTTATCAGGCAGGTCTGTGCTCTTAAATAGATAGATTGTGGGAGTAAAGACTAATTGTAATTGCAGTCCTTTTCAGGACTAGGTTACATCAGTTCCTATCAGTTTTTGCCAGGCAGGTCTGTGCCAGTGCTGTGCAAGTTTTTTTCACAGCATTTGGCTGAATCTAGCAAAGCTAATCCTTTTTGGCCTATTGCAGAGTGTGTTAGTCAGTGGAGTAGCCTATCTGTGTTGCAAGATATACCACCTGTGTATAGAATACCAATTTTTTTACTGCACCTAGTGAAGTAAAATCTTTTGGGCATAGCATCATTCTATTAGTCCATCTATACTGACCTCCATCAGGTTGCAAACTGAATATAATTTTTTTCTGCATCTAGCTCTGAAAAAATATTTGGGCTTCTAGCAGTGTGTGGGACTTGTTCTATTAGTCCATCTATACTGACCTCCATCAGGTTGCAAACTGAATATAATTTTTTTCTGCATCTAGCTCTGAAAAAATATTTGGCCTTCTAGCAGTGTGTGGGACTTTCTATATTAATCCATCTATACTGACCTCCATCAGGTTGCAAACTGAATATAATTTTTTTCTGCATCTAGCTCTGAAAAAATATTTGGCCTTCTAGCAGTGTGTGGGACTTTCTCTATTAGTCCATCTATACTGACCTCCATCAGGTTGCAAACTGAATATATTTTTTTTCTGCATCTACCTCTGAAAAAATATTTGGGTTTCTAGCTGTGTGTGGGACTTGTTCTATTAGTCCATCTATACTGACCTCCATCAGGTTGCAAACTGAGTATAATTTTTTTCTGCATCTACCTCTGAAAAAATATTTGGGCTTCTAGCTGTGTGTGGGACTTGTTCTATTAGTCCATCTATACTGACCTCCATCAGGTTGCAAACTGAATATAATTTTTTGTGCATCTAGCTCTGAAAAAATATTTGGCCTTCTAGCAGTGTTTGGGACTTGTTCTATTAGTCCACCTATACTGACCTCCATCAGGTTGCAAATTCAAAATAATTTTTTGTCTGCATCTAGCTCGGAAAAAATATTTGGCCTTCTAGCAGTGTGTGGGACTTTCTCTATTAGTCCATCTATACTGACCTCCATCAGGTTGAAAATTGAATATAATTTTTTTCTGCATCTAGCTCTGAAAAAATATTTGGGCTTCTAGCAGTGTGTGGGACTTGTTCTATTAGTCCATCTATACTGACCTCCATCATGTTGCAAACTGAATATAATTTTTTTCTGCATCTAGCTCTGAAAAAATATTTGGCCTTCTAGCAGTGTGTGGGACTTTCTCTATTAATCCATCTATACTGACCTCAATCAGGTTGCAAATTAAATATAATTTTTATCTGCATCTACCTCTGAAAAAATATTTGGGCTTCTAGCTGTGTGTGGGACTTGTTCTATTAGTCCATCTATACTGACCTCCATCAGGTTGCAAACTGAATATAATTTTTTTCTGCATCTAGCTCTGAAAAAATATTTGGCCTTCTAGCAGTGTGTGGGACTTTCTCTATTAGTACATCTATTCTGACCTCCATCAGGTTGAAAATTAAAAATAATTTTTATCTGCATCTAGCTCTGAAAAAATATTTGGCCTTCTAGCAGTGTGTGGGACTTGTTCTATTAGTCCATCTATACTGACCTCCATCAGGTTGCAAACTGAATATAATTTTTTTCTGCATCTAGCTCTGAAAAAATATTTGGCCTTCTAGCAGTGTGTGGGACTTTCTCTATTAGTACATCTATACTGACCTCCATCAGGTTGCAAATTAAAAATAATTTTTATCTGCATCTACCTCTGAATCAATATTTGGGCTTCTAGCTGTGTGTGGGACTTGTTCTATTAGCCCATCTATACTGACCTCCATCAGGTTGCAAACTGAATATAATTTTTTTCTGCATCTAGCTCTGAAAAAATATTTGGCCTTCTAGCAGTGTGTGGGACTTTCTCTATTAGTCCATCTATACTGACCTCCATCAGGTTGCAAATTAAAAATAATTTTTATCTGCATCTAGCTCTGAAAAAATATTTGGCCTTCTAGCAGTGTGTGGGACTTTCTCTATTAGTCCATCTATACTGACCTCCATCAGGTTGCAAACTGAATATATTTTTTTTCTGCATCTAACCCAGCCAATAGTTTTGGCCTAATACCACAGTTTGGCCACTCAGCTCTGCTCGGTTACCATCCATTGTTTTTTTGTGCAAAGAACTCCAGAGTTGTGAATTAGTTAACCACCAAAATAAGTGGAAAAAGGACTGCTGCTTGTGGAAAGGGGAATAGGCGTGTTGGGAAGGGGAAAAAAGGTTGTGTCCGTGGGGTAGGTGTTAAAGCAACAGTAACATCTGCAGAAGAAAGACCATCTTCCAGCCAAACTAAAATGTCTACTTCTTTTAGCGGACAATGTGATAAGATCCCTTTCTTACGGCCACGCCAATCGCTACAAATTCCAGATGAGGCACAAAAACAGCAGGTGCTTCAACGGATATCAAGTGTTCCTTTAAGTGGGCTCTCCTACACATCAACTTCAACATCACAAATACTCCAGTCCTCAAAGGTGTCACCCCAATCGCACTTGCTTCCTCACAGCTCCCAAATCTCCAGCTGCCCGTCTGAGTATGAGGTAGAACAGATGGTTGAGTCTGCAGAGCTGTTTACTCATACTATAGCCTGGGAATCAGAGGTCGACTCCAGCGCTTCTGTGAATCCAGACGAGGAAATGATCTGCACTGATGCCCAGAATCTTTATGAGTCGGATCCAGGACCAGACGCAGAAGGTTCTGACCATAATGTAGACCCTCATTCCCAAACTGTAACTCCTGTTGGTGGAGACAATGAGGAAGACGATGATGAGACTCAAATACCTGATTGGAGCGACAACTTTAGTTTTTTGTCAGGGCAGGAACAGGTTGGCTCTGAGGACGATGGGTGTGATAACGCACAGGGTGATGATGATGAGGTTGGAGATCCCACTTACTGTCAACCCACAGTCAGCCAAGAGATGAGGTCAGCAGAGGAGGTGGAGGAGGATGCTAGTGACGACGAGGTCAGGTTGCGCATTCCTGGACAGAGACGTAGTACTGGAAGCACGTCAACAACTGCATCCTCAAACACAACTCGCCTTTCACCACAAGTCGTGGTCGCTCTTCAGGTCGCATGGGTGCTAAGCCTTGCATAGCCTGGGCATTTTTTCAGATCGATAAAGATGACCCAACTCGTGTTATCTGTAACATTTGTCAGCAAAAGCTAAGTAGAGGCCAAAAAATACATAGTTTGAGTACTTCATGCATGAACCGGCACATGGACATGAAGCATAAGTTGCAGTGGGAAGCTCACTGTGCTACAATGCGGCCTAGTCGGCCGGGCCAACCACCGTCTGCCATATCTTGTGCATCCGCGGCCTCTTTATCCTCTGTGACTGGGGGGACAGCAGTCACACCTGTTTTGGGGCGCAGACCTGCCACCTCTTTACCCGCAACAGCCAGCGTGATTGGCAGGTCATCATTTTCTTTGGAGGTGGTAACACCAGCTGGTGTTGAGCGCTGTCCGACATCGATAGCACCACCTTTGGATCAAGGCAACCTAACATGTCCGCCTGCATCTTCTTCACAGACCGGCAGTTTGCTGGGGACACCCTTATCAACCCCGTCTAAGCACAATAGCCAGCCCTCGGTCCCTCAGATGTGGACAAGTAAAAGACCATTTCCTCCTAGCCATGAGAAAGCTAAGAGGTTGAATTTCACCATCTGCAAGCTCTTGGCTACAGAAATGCTGCCTTTCCGCCTGGTGGACACAGAGGATTTTCGAGACCTTATGTCCGTCGCAGTGCCCCAGTACCAGATGCCCAGTCGGCACTACTTCTCAAAGAAAGGTGTGCCTGCGCTCCACCAGCATGTCGCACACAACATCACCGCTTCTTTGAGAAACTCTGTGTGTGACAGGGTGCATTTCACCACAGACACTTGGACGAGTAGGCATGGACAGGGGCGTTACATGTCGCTGACTGGGCACTGGGTAACTATGGTGACAGCAGGACAAGGGGCTGCTGTCCAAGTCTTGCCGTCCCCACGAGTTGTGCGTCAATCCTCTTTATGTCAAAGTTCCTCCACTGCTTCTGCCTCCTCAACCTCCTCTCGGTCCTCCACCTGCACCCAAAGCCTGTCTGATCATGCCACAAGCTTTCTGACTGCGCAGAAGGGATCCTGCACACCTCCTTACTATGCTGGCAGTAGGGCTCAACGTCATCAGGCGGTTTTTACTTTGAAATGTCTGGGAAATGTGAGTCACACAGCTGAGGAGTTGTGGTCAGCTCTGGAGAACCAATTTCAAGAATGGTTGTCTCCACTGGACCTGAAACCAGGGAAGGCCGTGTGCGACAATGCTGCAAACCTGGGTGCGGCCCTTCACCGGGGCAATGTCACACACGTGCCTTGTATGGCTCACGTGTTGAACCTGCTTGTCCAGCAATTTTTAGCCCACTATCCCGGACTA
Source organism: Phyllobates terribilis (assembly GCF_046119375.1). Classification (NCBI taxonomy): domain Eukaryota; kingdom Metazoa; phylum Chordata; class Amphibia; order Anura; family Dendrobatidae; genus Phyllobates; species Phyllobates terribilis. The sequence goes on along the minus strand of NW_027362764.1, from coordinate 148,929,426 downwards.
GATGGCCTTCTGCAGAGGGCACGGCCGCTGTGTGCTCACTTCCGCCGTTCGCATCCCGCAGCTCAGCGACTTACATCTCTACAGAAGTCGTTGGGCCTGCCACTTCACCGGCTAAAATACGATGTGCCTACCCGGTGGAATTCAACTCTGCACATGTTGCAGCGACTGTGGCAGCACCGACAAGCCCTGGTGCAATACGTTCTGACGTATAGCCTGGGCCAACGAGATCCAGAGGTGGGGCAAATCACGCTGGAGGAGTGGTCTCAGATCAGGGACCTATGCACCCTTCTGCACAGTTTTGAAATGGTGACGAAGATGTTTAGTGCTGACGATGCCATTATCAGCATGACTATTCCGGTGATTTACATGCTGGAGCACATGTTAAACAGAATTTGGAGTCAGGTGGTGGCACAAGAGGAGGTGGAGGAAGTAGAGGAGGAGGAGTTGTATGCGGAAGGGCTAACATCTGCAAGGTCCTGACGGTCGGCAGCTCCAAGGCGGCAGGCATGTGAGGGTGGGGGAGATGGTTTTACCAGGGTGCATTGTAGCAGCCAAACTAGTGAGGAAGGTGCAGGAGCCCAGGAAGAAGTGGAGGACGAACTGATGGAAGACTCATCAGATGAGGGAGACCTTGATCACATTTCGGTTGTGCGAGGTTGGGGGGAGAGGACAGAGGAAGGAAGCATGATTGTTACCTCGCCACCAACACAACAGGGACTTGGTGCTCCTGGATGCGCAACACACATGAGTGCCTTCTTGTTGCACCACCTGCAACATGACCCTCGAATTGTGAGAATTAGAAATAATCCTGACTACTGGGTTGCCACACTGTTAGATCCCCGGTACAAAAGTAAATTTGCAGAAATTATTCCTGCCATAGAAAGGGATGCACGCATGCAGGAGTATCAGCAGAGACTGTTGCAGAATCTTACATGTGCTTTTCCACAAAACACCAGTGGTGCACGTAATGAATCTCACAGTTCCAACTTGCCAACCGTGGGACCGTCGAGTGTTCAGCACTCAAACCGTAACAGAACCACAGTATCTGCTGGTAACATCAATTTTGCGGAATCATTTCACCACTTTTTTAGCCCATCCTTTGCAAGGCCACAGGAGACAAGAAGTCTGACACATAGTCAACGCCTAGAGACGATGGTACAGGAGTATCTCCAAGTAAACATTGAAGCCATGACTGTGTCACTGGACCCTTGCTCTTTTTGGGCTTCCAATCTGGATAAATGGCCGGAGCTAGCCACTTACGCCTTGGAGATCTTGTCATGGCCCGCAGCCAGCGTTCTGTCTGAACGTGTGTTCAGCGCTGCTGGTGGTGTGCTGACAGATAAGCGCACGCGGCTCTCCACTGATAATGTAGACAGACTCACGTTCATAAAGATGAACAAATCATGGATCCAAAACGACTTTTCTACCCCTGTGTCATCCTGGGGAGAGTAAAAGCTTGATGATTGGTTAAAATCACCTCACCAACCGTTTTAAGCTTTCAAATTACATATCATGTTTATCTGTATCTTGGCTGGAAAATAATTTGGGCTTTGTAGCAGTGTGCAGCACTGATTCTATTAGGCCATATATAATAAGCTCCACCAGATTTAAAATTACTAATCATGTTTATCTGTATCTTGGCTGGAAAATTATTTGGGCTTTGTAGCAGTGTGCAGTACTGATTCTATTAGGCCATCTATACTAAGCTCCACCAGATTTAAAATTACTGATCATGTTTATCTGTACCTTGGCTGGAAAATAATTTGGGCTTTGTAGCAGTGTGCAGCACTGATTCTATTAGGCCATCTATACTAAGCTCCACCAGATTTAAAATTAATAATAATTTTTAGCTGCATCTAGCCCGGAAAATAATTTTGGGGCTCCGAGATGCGCAAGACACATAAGTGCCTTCTTGCTGCACTACCTGCAACATGACCCTCATATTGTCAGAATTCGAAGTAATCCTGACTACTGGGTTGCCACACTCTTAGATCCCCCAAACTTTTCGATCAACCTTTTCATTTTAATAAAGACCAAAAAAATGGTCATTTTTGAAATTATAAGCATTAGCAGGTTATTAGAAACTGAAATCATACAGTTTTCAACTCAAAACTTTATTCTAGGTGATGTTACATTTTCACATAGGACCCCTTGTTCGAAATGAGCTTCTGAACTCTCTCGTCCATTGAATTTGTCAGGTTTTGGATGGTTTCTGCTTCAATTGTTTTGCATGAGGACAGAATATCCTCCCAGAGCTGTTGCTTAGATGTGAACTGCCTCCCGCCATCATAGACACTCCTTTTGATGATGCGCCAGAGGTTCTAAATGGGGTAGAGGTCAGGGGAGCATGGGGGTCACACCATAAGTTTGTCCCCTTTTATGCCCATATCAGCCAGAGATGCAGATGTTTTATGTGCAGCATGAGATGGTGCATTATCATGCATAAAAATGATCTTGCTGTGGAATACACAGGAAGTGCTGCTTGAGAAACTCCACATACATTATGGAGTTCATCTTTACCCCTTCAGGGATCCTAAAGGGGCCGACATTCTCTCTCCCCATGATTCCAGCCCAAAACATTACTCCACCTCCTCCTTGTTGGCGCTGTAGCCGTGTTTGCGTGGGGTGTCCATCAACCAGCCATCCTCCACTCCATCCATCTGGACCATCGAGCGTTGCACGGCACTCATCCGTGAACAAAACAGTTTTGAAATCAGTCTTCATGTAATGTTTGGCCCACTGGAGCCGTTTCTGCTTGTGTAAAGTGGATAGAGGAGGTCGATAGGATGGCGTATGCACAGCTGCAAACCTCTGAAGGACCCTGCATCTTGTTGTTCGGGGGACGTTGGAGGCACCAGCAGCTTCAAAAACTTGTCTGCTGCTATGACAAGGCTTTTTTGCCGCTGCTCTTTTAACCTGACGTAATTGCCTGTAGGAAAGAGTCCTCAATTTTCTCTTATCAGCACGCACACGTGTGTACTGTGAATCAGCTACATACTTCTTGATTGACAAGACACTTCATCCTGATCATCGCACAATGTTGATTGTAGTCATGCCTTGACCTAAACACTCCACAATTTGTTGCTTCTCATCAGCCGACACATCCTTTTTCTTTCCCATTTTGGCAGAAAATGTAGGCTGCTTAATAATGTGGGACAGCCTTCTTAAGTAGTCTTGCCTTTCATTGGACACACCTGCCAAACTAATTAGCACAGGTGTCTGCAATTGCTTACAGTGATATAAAGAGCCCTGACACACATCACCATCAATGAGTTTAACTGACAAACAAACAAATTCTTCCCTTATCACTCCTAAACACTTTTTGCATAATAATTTGGAACACAGTGTACATGTGCTTTTCCACAAAACACCAGTGGTTAACGTAGTGAATCTTACAGTTCTAACTTGCCAACCGTGGTCTGTATGGAGTTGTTCAATAAAGGGCCCAAAATTAAGATAACATAGTTGGGAGAGGTCTCTATGAATAGGAATTCCTAAGTATTTGATACCCTGTGAGGGCCAGGCAAAGGGAAAGTTGGACTGGATGGAATCCTGTATGGATTTGGGGAGGGAGACATCGAGGGCCTCAGACTTCGCTGCATTGATTTTAAAATTTGACCATGTAACAAAGTGATCTATTTCAGCCATAACAGCATGGATGGATATATGTGATTGAGTGATATATACTAGGACATCATCAGCAAATAGAGAGCACTTGTACTCGGTGCCTCCCACCTCAATCCACCTAATATTGGGGTTATGGCGAATTGATGAGAGCAGGTGCTCCGTCACTAGGATGTATAAGAGAGGGGACAGAGGACATCCCTGCCTTGTCCCATTGGTGATTGTGAAAGGTGATGAAAATGTTCTGATGCACCCCCTGGGCCTTGGGACACCCGGAGCCGGACTCTTTTTGGTGGATGCTGGTGGTTGTAGTCTCCGTGGCGGCGACCCGGTTCCGTGGCTCAGGGCGGTCAAACCAGTGGCGGAACTATTTATGTGGTTTTGATGTTTAAATGTCCGACTACGTCACCCGTGGATTGCGGTCAGAGTGAACCGCCGCTGCAGGGCAGACCGCTGAGGCTGGTGTTGTGGGTGCAGCAGAGCGTAGCATAACTCCCCACGGGAGGAGTATAGCCTCAGGACAGTGTATGCGGAGGATGGGGGTGATGGTGCAGGGCAGCAGCAGTAACGACACGGAGTCAGTGATGCAGTCCAGGGCCTTTACTCACAGTTCTTATTATCCAGACCACGTCTGCAGGTAACGGCTGCCCACGTCGTACTGTGCTCACCAGGTGAGGGTCTCAGACAACTCCCAGATAACTTTGGAGCGCTTCACAGGACCCCCTTTTTGTGTCCTTTGTCTGGCCTTTCTTACCAACCCTTCTGTCCGGCTGCCTCGGGCCTCCTCTTGGTAAACTTGGCGCCAGTTTCCCTGACCCTATGTGGTGCCTTCCTAGCGGGTGTAGCCTCCGGTTTCTAGCTGAGGGTCGTTTCCTGCCTCCACTAGTTTCGGGGACCGGTCTCCCCCTTTGGCCTGACCCCTCCACGCAGGTGGATTCGGGCGTGCGGTGGTGACTCGCCCGTCCGCACCCCTGGGATCCCTTCGTTCCTCATTCCTGGAGCCTTCTCCGCTCCTCTTCCTTCCTTCTCCCTCTTCCAGGCCTGGGCCTCTGTTACTAGGCCCGCCTCCGGAGCAGAGCTCACTCAGAGCCCCTGCTCCCTGTCACTTCTGCTCAGACTTCTCTGCACTGAACTAAGATGGTGCCCACCTTTTATACTCCCTTCTCAATGCACCCAGGAACTGCTTCCTCCCTGCTCCTGCACTACAGGGTTCCCCTTAATCAGTGTTCCCTCCCCCCACTCCAGCCAGGGACAGGGACTGTCGTGCCCATCTCAGGGGCATATTGGTCGCCCTGCCCCACGGCAATGTGGTGTAATGCATGCAGGTGTCGGGTCCTGATCCACACTCCATCCTTACCTGAGAGTGAGATATCACACCTCTGGGTGAGGTGCAATACTTCTGCAGAAACCGAGCCCTCGGGGTGCTACAGTTCCATTTATCTTCAGCCTAGGTGACGTATTGCGATACAGGGCCGTGATTTTGGCTATAAAAGGGTCCCCTAGACCCCTACCCCAAGCTTTTTAAGAGAATCATATATGGCGTGCCAGGAGACTCTATGGAATGCTTTCTCAGCATCCAACGAGAGTATCTAATTACAAATTTTTAACTGCATCTAGCCCAGGAAATACTTTGTGCCTAGTAGCAGTGTCTGCTAGTCAGCGGATTATCCCGGCTGTTAAGCAAGCTACACCACCTGTAGTTTGGACACTTAATTTTTTCAAAGGAAATGCTTCGGGACCACGGGATACTCAGTGAAGAGCATCAGGAGGCACCCCAAGGCATAGGGGCTGGGACTGGCAGTAGGATGCCTTGCGGTGGACAGCCGAGCTCGATCCTTATAAAAGTTTTTTAACTGCAGCAGCTTTAGTGGACGCTACTGGAGCTGGAATTACGCGGCTGCTGGCATGAGACTTGCCCTCCAATAGATCCTTGTAAATGGATTTAATGTGTATTCATTCAAATTAGAGAGACAATTTAAATTAAAAAGCTTAGAGCTGCTGTTATGCACACGCCCGGGCTAAGAGGCGTGTGCGTGTGATTGGTAGTGATTCCACTGGACCGTGCCGGAGAGTGAATGCCTGGAGGGGCGTGACTAAGTATTCACCCGATCCGACCAGGGTCGCACGACGGCATACGACGCCAGTGCACCAAGGAGGAACCGAGCAGAGGGACCAGGTGCTACTCCAGGACAGACCCCGGACACGGCTGTTGACCCACACAGGGGAATACAGGAACAGGCTGGTAGGCTGGCACACAGACTGGAGGGTATAGGCAGGCACGACTGGTATGCAGGCAGGCGGGTATGCAGGCAGGGGGGTAAAGGCAAGCACAGCTAGAGTGCAGACAGGGAGGCACTAGCAGGTAGGAACACAGGCGGGATAGGACCCAGTACACACCGGGACTCAGGAACAATACAGGCAGAGGGTTACAGGCAAGCACAGCTAGAGTGCAGACAAGGCTGAGCAGGGAGGACAGGGCTCTGTTCACACGGAACAGACAGGAAGGGAAAGACAGAGCCAGATACTCACACAGTACTTGCAGAGACAACAAGCAGGAGTTAGGTACGAGTTCAGACTCTGCAGAAAAAGGAAGGGAACGGACATAGAGGCAAAACAGGTAAAGGACAGGAGAGAGTTCAGACTGGAACTGAGTGTACGGAGGAGACCGACACTGCAGAGGGATACAGGAGCGGGTCTGGGAATACGGCCCCCAGAGAGGCGGAACGAACAGGCAAGGAGCGTGTTCAGACAGGACAGACCAGACGCAGGAGCGGGTCTAGGAAATCGGCCACTAGAAGGCGGAACGAACAGGCAAGGAGCGTGTTCAGACAGGACAGACCAGACACAGGAGCGGGTCTAGGAAATCGGCCACTAGAAGGCGAGAGGAACAGGCTAGGAGCGTGTTCAGACAGGACAGACAAGAGAACACAGAAAGGAGTCAGTTCAGACACGGGAGCTGATACCGCAAAGCAGGAGACATACAGGACTCAGTTCAGACACGGGAGCTGATACCGCAAAGCAGGAGACATACAGGACACAGTTCAGACACGGGAGCTGATACCGCAAAGCAGGAGACATACAGGACTCAGTTCAGACACGGGAACTGATACAAAAAGCAGGAGACAAGAGACGGGACCTGGCACCTTCAGAGTGCAAGCACACACTGAAGGAAACACTATGCTCAGGCAGGGATAGAAGGGAGCTGCTGAGCTATATACCAAGTGACAGACAGCAATAGGCTGAGGACGCACAAGGGGTGTGACCCACAGCAGGTACAAAAGGCAGGAAGTGATCGGGCGCCGCCCTTAAGCAGCAGAAACAGACACAAACAGACAGCATGGAGGGAAGCCAGAGAGACACTCTGGACAGGAGATCAAGTGCGCCCTCTTGCACAGTGGGAGATGGACCACCATGCAAGGACGCCGCCAGGTATGTTACAGTACCTCCCCCCTTACGCCCCCTCTTCTTCAGGCCTGCCAGAATCTTCCGCAGGGAATTCGAGGGCCAGTCGTTCACTGGGTTGGAGGGGGACAGAGACTTAAGGGTAATCTCTGCTTCGAGGTACATCTTGTCAAGCTCACAGGAAGAAATAGACGGGTTATCACGTACATAATGAGGAAAAGTCACTGTCTCTTTGTTATCTGGTGGTATCCCGGAGGATTCAGGAAACAACTGGAGGTCCTCCGCCGGGTCAGAAGAGTGCAGAGGCTCAGAGAAAACAACTGCTTCAGAGTACACTAGGTCGGACTCACTGGAGGAAGCAGGCGAGGTATCGGGTACCGAGTATAGGAAAGTCTCTGTCCATTCACCACCAGGTGGCACCCCGAAGGGTTCTGGAGACAGCTGGCGGTCCTCCGCCTGGTCAGAGGGGTGTAGAGACTCACGGGTAACCTCTGCTTCAGAGTACACTAGGTCGGACTCACTGGACGAAGCAAGCGAGGTATCAGATCCAGGATATAGGAAAGTCTCTGTCCATTCACCACCAGGTGGCACCCCGAAGGATTCTGAACACAACTGGAGGTCCTCCGCCTGGTCGGAGGGGTGTAGAGACTCAGGAGTAACCTCTGCTTCGGAGTACACTAAGTTGGACTCACTGGACGAAGCGAGCGAGGTATCAGGTACAGAGTATAGGAAAGTCTCTGTCCTTTCGCTACCAGGTAGCACCCCGAAGGGTTCAGGAGACAACTGGAGATCCTCCGCCTGGTCGGAGGGGTGTAGAGACTCGGAGGTAACTACCACTTTGGGGTACCCATTGTCAGGCTCACAGGACGAAGCGGACAAAGTATTGAGTACCGGGTGTAGAGAAGTCTCTCTCCATTTGTCATCGAGTGGTATCCCGGAGGGTTCAGGAGGCAACAGGGGATCCTCCGCCAGGAAGTAGAGGTGCACAGACTCTGAGGTAACCACAGCTTTGGAGCATCCTTGGACATGCACACCGGTTAAAGAGAAAGAAGCATCTGATGCCGGGTGCAGGAAGTTCTCCTGTGTGGAGTCTGGATGGGCAGAAGTCTCTTCGGCCAGGAGAACTGGTGCACTACCCACGCACATTACCCATTGGGGTTTCTCCGGGATACAGGGAGATGAAGCTTCAGTAGGGACTTCAAGGTTGGGGTCAGGAGGTCTCAGGGAGGACAGACCCTGGCGTGACGGCTTGCCTCTAAGTCTAGCACGTCTGGGCTGCCTCTTGAGGTTGAGAGAAGTATTCCGGAAAGCGTAGTCACCCTGTGAGGATTCTGGGTGGGCAGTAGTCTCATTGGGCTGGAGGACTATTGCGCTACCCACACACATTACCCGTCGGGGCTGCTCCGGGATATTGGGAAGTGAAGCTTCAGCAGGGGCTTCAGAGTTAGGGTCCTCGAAGACCATACGAAAGGCCACCAGGAAGGCCTGCAGGTCAAGGATGACAGGATCCCATGCTTCCCATAGGGGGGTGACCCATTTCAAGGCATCACCCGCTAGGTAGTCAATCATAAAGGCCACTTTAGCCCAATCGGAAGGAAAATAGAGAGGGTAGGCCTTAAAGTGTAGCATGCATTGCTCCACAAATGCACGACACTGTCTTGGATCCCCATAGTAACGTGGCGGATCCGCAGGAACGAGGGCTGATAGATCCATCTGGACGGGTGCGTAACTCGCCTGGAACTCAGCTAAAGGGGGAAAAAAATTTATTTATTTTATTTTAATGCATGTATTCGCTGGAAAAACTTCTCAAAGAGCGAAGGCCGTGGGGCTCAACGGGAACCATGGCCTGTGCATGCTGTTATGCACACGCCCGGGCTAAGCGGCGTGTGCGTGTGATTGGTAGTGATTCCACTGGACCGTGCCGGAGAGTGAATGCCTGGAGGGGCGTGACTAAGTATTCACCCGATCCGACCAGGGTCGCACGACGGCATACGACGCCAGTGCACCAAGGAGGAACCGAGCAGAGGGACCAGGTGCTACTCCAGGACAGACCCCGGACACGGCTGTTGACCCACACAGGGGAATACAGGAACAGGCTGGTAGGCTGGCACACAGACTGGAGGGTATAGGCAGGCACGACTGGTATGCAGGCAGGCGGGTATGCAGGCAGGGGGGTAAAGGCAAGCACAGCTAGAGTGCAGACAGGGAGGCACTAGCAGGTAGGAACACAGGCGGGATAGGACCCAGTACACACCGGGACTCAGGAACAATACAGGCAGAGGGTTACAGGCAAGCACAGCTAGAGTGCAGACAAGGCTGAGCAGGGAGGACAGGGCTCTGTTCACACGGAACAGACAGGAAGGGAAAGACAGAGCCAGATACTCACACAGTACTTGCAGAGACAACAAGCAGGAGTTAGGTACGAGTTCAGACTCTGCAGAAAAAGGAAGGGAACGGACATAGAGGCAAAACAGGTAAAGGACAGGAGAGAGTTCAGACTGGAACTGAGTGTACGGAGGAGACCGACACTGCAGAGGGATACAGGAGCGGGTCTGGGAATACGGCCCCCAGAGAGGCGGAACGAACAGGCAAGGAGCGTGTTCAGACAGGACAGACCAGACGCAGGAGCGGGTCTAGGAAATCGGCCACTAGAAGGCGGAACGAACAGGCAAGGAGCGTGTTCAGACAGGACAGACCAGACACAGGAGCGGGTCTAGGAAATCGGCCACTAGAAGGCGAGAGGAACAGGCTAGGAGCGTGTTCAGACAGGACAGACAAGAGAACACAGAAAGGAGTCAGTTCAGACACGGGAGCTGATACCGCAAAGCAGGAGACATACAGGACTCAGTTCAGACACGGGAGCTGATACCGCAAAGCAGGAGACATACAGGACACAGTTCAGACACGGGAGCTGATACCGCAAAGCAGGAGACATACAGGACTCAGTTCAGACACGGGAACTGATACAAAAAGCAGGAGACAAGAGACGGGACCTGGCACCTTCAGAGTGCAAGCACACACTGAAGGAAACACTATGCTCAGGCAGGGATAGAAGGGAGCTGCTGAGCTATATACCAAGTGACAGACAGCAATAGGCTGAGGACGCACAAGGGGTGTGACCCACAGCAGGTACAAAAGGCAGGAAGTGATCGGGCGCCGCCCTTAAGCAGCAGAAACAGACACAAACAGACAGCATGGAGGGAAGCCAGAGAGACACTCTGGACAGGAGATCAAGTGCGCCCTCTTGCACAGTGGGAGATGGACCACCATGCAAGGACGCTGCCAGGTATGTTACAGCTGCCTCCACCACAGGGGGGCTCGCTCGACCCACCAGCGGACAGGCACCAGTATTGGGAGAGGGGGGCTGGCCGTCAGGGTTCACCGCGGCTCTGGCACAAACCCGGCGACACGGAGGTGGCACGGGCAGGAGCGGACTGGCCGTGTCCGCTTCTCACTTTTTGGATTTTAGAAGGGCATGACATGCCTATATCTGTGTCTCCCCCTCCTTTTACTCCTCCACCTCTTTTCTTTTCGCATGACTATATGTACTTGTCACTTTTCCATGTGTTAGTTGTGTCTTCTGAGCAGTTTGTCAGCTTTTGGACACCTTTTGAAGGTGTTTTCTATGTGTTTCTATGTGTTTTTGCTTGCCTGCCATTGGTTTTAACGGTGTTCGAAGGTGTTCGACGAACAGTTCGGCGAACACATGGGTGTTCGACGAACCGAACCGAACTCGAACACTACGGGGGTGGCTCAACACTATTAGTGACTTCATCGTCCACCGCTTCGTTTTCCACTTCCGTACCCTGGTCCTCCTCCTGACTTTCTGTCCATTGTGTCTCATCATTATCCACCTCTTGCAACAGTATTTACACTTTCCCACCGTCACCTTCGGGTGACCATGTCTCCTCAAATAGCTACATGTGATTTTCTTTTGCCCTGCTCGAAGCTGGCCAGTCGAGAGGCCCAAATTTATCTATGGAAAAGTGAACAGCTCTTGGGGTAACCCCGGACTCTAATCTCTCCTTCAAACCACATATCCAAGCTCTTTCCACTTCTGAGTGGACCGAGCAAGAGGCCAGAATCTATAAATGAAAAGATGAACAAAACAGCTCTTCGAAGTGTCTAAGTGTGGGATCAGTTGTCTCAGGGCACTCGGAATGGTGGGAGGAGGGAGGATCAGGGTGAGGAAGATGGCGACTCCAAGTAAAACAAATCTCCCGGATCCGCACATTCCTCAACCACAAATCTACAAAAACAACTAGTGCACGCGCTCATCATCTCCCTTCTTGACGACTGCAACTTCCTGCTCTGTGGCCTCCCTTCTAACACTCTCGCATTCCTCCAATCTATCCTAAACTCTGTTGCCCGACTAATCCACCTGTCCCCTCACTATTCCCTGGCCTCTCCTCTCTGTCAATCCCTTCACTGGCTCCCCATTAACTAGAGACTCCAGTTCAAAACCCTAACCTTGGAATGCAAAGCTATCCACAACCTGTCTCCTCCATACATCTGTGACCTAGTCTCCCGGGACTTACCTGCATGCAACCTCTGATCCTCACAAGATCTCTTTCTCTACTCCCCTCTTATCTCCTCTTCCCACAATCGCATACAAGATTTCTGCCGTGCATCCAGCCTTCTCTGGAACTTTCTACCCCACCATTTCTGACTCTCGCCTACTGTTGAAACCTTTAAAAGAAAGCTGAAGATTCACCTTTTGCGACATGCGTACAACTTGCAGTAACCCTCGCTCCACCATAAAGCTGCAAGACCAGCTCTATCCTCACCTACTGTATCCTCACCTATACATTTAGACTGAGCCCTCGCGGGCAGGGTCCTCTCCTCTCCTGTAACAGTCACTGTCACATTTTTGTTCAAGATTATTGTAATTATTTTTGCAATGTATACCCCTTTTTCACATGTAAAGTGCCATGGAATAAATGGCGATTGTTACGGGTCCGGGTGGTGGAACCTCTGTGCTTCAGTGCAAGGAGGGTCCAGAGGGGCGTGGCTAAGTGCCTACTTGGCCTGATCAATGTCTCATGGCGGCTCAATCGACTCCGTGAACCAGGGAGGGAATGGGCAGGTGGACCAGGTGCCACTCTGGGACCGACCTTGTGTGAGAGCAGGTGACTCCCATGGGTCAAATGGCAGGAACTCACCGGTACAGCGGATGAGCACGGCAGGAAGGCAGACGGATGGTCTGGGTAGATAAGCAGGCTTGTTCGGCAGATAGCTAGACGGGTGCTCCGGGTAGGCAGGCTGGCGGGCACGGCAGGTAAAAGACAGGTGCTCCAGGTAATCAGGTTGGCGGGCAGGACTGTAGACAGACTGACAGACTGGACTGAAGACAGACTGGCGGGCAGGACTGTAGACTGACTGACGGATTGGACTGAAGACAGACTGGCAGGCAGGACTGTAGACAGGCAGCGGGGCCTGAGGGCTGAAGCAAGTGTTAGCACATGGAACAACAACCTTGCACAGGCACCTCCATATTGGAGGAGGTGCCTAATATAGGGGAAGTTCTCCGGCCATTGGCCGGGGACTCTATAGGGTTGCGCGCGGCCCCTTTAAGAGGGAGGAAGCGTGCTCACACCCTAAGCACAGAGCCTGGGAAGCTGCTTGCAGAGCGTGCCGCAGCATCAGGGGAGAAGGAGGACACCGGACCTGGACTGCGACGGTGAGGGGAACGGCGTCTCTACCAGGCTGGAGGCAGAGACGCTGATGCTACAGTACCCCCCACTTTACGCCCCTTTTCTTCAGGCCCGCAAGAAATTTTTTAAGAAGATGAGGGGCATGAATGTTCTCCCTTTGTTCCCAAGACCTCTCCTCAGGGCCAAACCCCTTCCAATCCACAAGAAAGAAAGTCTTACCTCTTACCCTCTTCGTGGCCGAAATGTTTTCTACCTCAAAGACGTCCTCAGCAGAGACAGGAGCTGGAGCGGTACCTAGATCATCAGAGAAAGAATTAAGGACAGTAGGTTTGAGGAGGGATACATAAAAGGAGTTGGGAATCCGTAAGGTGACCGGGAGTTTCAGCTTGTAAGCCACGGGATCAATTTGGTTCAGAACCTCGAACGGACCGATGAACCGCGGACCCAACTTATAGGAAGGTATCTTGAGACAAACATATTTGGAGGAAAGCCAGACCTTGTCTCCCAGATGGAATTGAGGCGGATCCAGGCGTCTATTATCAGCATGTTTCTTTATCCGCTCGGAGGACTGAAGAAGTGCAGAACTAGTGTCTTCCCAAATGGCTGAAAATTCGCTGACCAGAGACTCTGCGGCAGGATTGTCCACTGAAGAGGAGACGGGAAACGGAATCCGGGGGTGTTGACCGTAGACCACAAAGAACGGGAATTTGGAAGAGGACTCTCTTTCATGGTTATTATAAGAGAACTCAGCCCAGGGCAGGAGCTCACCCCAATCGTTATGGTGAGCATTTACAAAGTGCTGAAGAAAGCTGATAAGAACCTGGTTGATATGTTCCACTTAACCATTGGACTGAGGATGATAAGCAGAGGAGAAATCCAAGGAGACATCCAGCAGTTTACACATAGCTCTCCAGAAGCTCAAAGTGAACTGAACCCCGCGATCAGACATAATGTGGAGGAGTAGGCCGTGGAGACGAAAAATGTGATGAATGAAGTCCTTAGCCAGCACAGATGCAGACAGAAGACCAGGCAGGGGTGATGAAGTGGGCCATTTTAGAAAAGCGGTCAGCGATCACCCAAATAACAGTACAACCGGCAGAAACAGGCAATCTGTAAGTCCATTGCAATATGTTGCCACGGAATGGAAGGCACAGGAAGAGGAAGAAGATGGCCAGATGGAAGGTGCCTGGGAACCTTGTTATGGGCACAGGAGGAACAAGCCGCGACGAAGTCTGCAACATCCTTGCGCAGGGAAGGCCACCAGTAATGTCGGGCAATGAGCAAAAAGGTCTTTTTCTGGCCAGCATGACCGGCTAGTTTGGATGAATGGCCCCAGAGTGGAACCTTCTTACAATCCGGAACCGCTACAAAGATCTAACTGGGTGAGAAGATGAGACAAGGCAAATGGGGCCACAGTCATTACTTTGGAGGGGTCGAAGATATGTAGAAGTTCCTCCTCTTGGTCGGAAGACAGGAATGAGTGGGATAGAGCGTCAGCTTTAATGTTTTTGTCTGCCGGGCGGTAATGCAGAGTGAAGCCGAATCGGGCAAAGAAAAGAGACCACCTGACCTGGCGTGGATTTAATCTTTGGGCGTTCTGCAAATAAGCGAGGTTTTTGTGGTCAGTGTAGATGACCACTGGATGCAGAGCCCCTTCCTACGCACGTTTCATCAGTTGACTTACCTCAGGGGGCCCCCTGAGGTAGTCAACTGATGAAACGTGCGTACGGGACGAGGGACTCTGCATTACAGCGGGGCCTGCACTGTAGTGGCTCAGTGGTATGTTACCATTATTTACTATTTGATTATTGATGTTTGTATTGTATTTTATTATGGTCTAACATACGGTTTACTGGCTGCGCCATAGCATACTTTTGAAACATTAGCACACTCTAAGCAGGCACATATATTTTTGGATTTTATGCAATCTATGGTCCCTCACAGTACGGAGGTGCTTTTTTATATTTGTCATGTGTATGTATATTTTGTGTTTGCTGAATTAATTTGGTCTTCGGTGTAATTATCGGATTTGGACCAAATTATATGATATTAATATAGGATCACGTCTGATGAGATGACCACAGTTTTAGGCAGTGCCCTGGGAGTCATATCACACACCACATGGCCAGATAAGGTTGTAAAATGTTAAAATGACTTTTCCTGGTGAATGCATTTATGTTGGTTGAAAGCAATGCAAAAGTGCAAAAACGCATCAAAAACGCTATGTGTGAACCTAGCCCAAGGTGTGGAGGAGCATTTTTGTTTTTGCATATTTATTTTGCCATATATACAAGTCATTACCTGGGAAAGGATGTTCCTTAACATATATCCCAGGAAAATCCATTTTGGTTTCATTTTTGTATGCTTTATTGTGAATCCGTAAAAGTGGGGTAATACCTCTGACAACGTTGTTGACAGAAGTGATCTGGGAGTCAGAAATGCTTCCAGGGGTCTTCCCCATGCTGTTCCCATGTTATTTGAGCACTGTTCCCATCGATTTGGGCAATTTTTAGGCCCTCTGCAGATCGCCGGGGGGCGCCAGAAAAATGCTCAAGCTTCCCATACACTTACATTGGGCTCATTACTCAGACTGAGCACTCGAGCATTCCAATTTGCTCCACTCGAACAACGAGTACCCGAGCATTTTAGTGCTCGCCCATCACTAGTCTCCTTTCATTTAACATAAGCTCTGGGGGGCAGATTCTTTGGAAGATCTGTGTCCAGCTCATAGATCTTAACAGCTCATTTACATGTTAAGAAAATTGTATACTTCTCTGCAAGAAAATATTGGGTTGTAATGATGTGCCCCCTGGGCCGTGGGGTACTCGGCAGCCGGGCCTCTGGTTGCTGGGGGATATCATGGTAGCTGGCCCGGTCCGTGACCCAGGGCGGTCAGTAAAAGGGGGAATAGTTTATAGGAGATTTGGGAAGTGTTCGTGACGTCACCTGTGGAATCTGGCTAAGGGGTGCCGCCACTGTGGAGCAGTCCTCTGGAGCTGGTGTTACGGCAGCAGGGATGGTGTGGCTCTCCACAGGTAGAGCTAGCTCCAGGGCAGCGTGGGGTGTAATGGATGGTGGTGCAGGGGAGAGATGGCAGGACGGTCCCGGAGGAAAGACGGACACTCACACGGGGGTAAGCTTCAGTACCTTTACTGGTGATGGTGCAGGCACGGTCCAGGGTACTTCGGACGAAAGGCGCACTTTTGGACTCTCCCCAGTGAGCGGGTATAGGGCCTCCTGATCTATGGATTTACTCACTAAGCTTCTGGCCTGCCTGGAACTAGGCCTAGCTTGGTTACTGTCTCTCTTTGCTCCTGCTGACCTGGTGGTAGGGCCTTTTCTTGGAGATCACTCTACCTGGTTGCTGGGGCCTCCGTGACTCCTAGCCCTGGTACTGTAATCAGCATTATATGAACCTGGGACCTGTAGTCCTCCAGGGGTCCCGGTGCTTCCTACTGGGTGTAAAGGGTCCCTGTAGGCGCGGACCCGGTGTCCGGTATATATCTCGGGGTGAGCCTGGTATGCTCCTCTGCCCCCCTCGCTACTTCTTCCTTCTCCTCTCGCCTTCGGCCCACTCAGGGCCCTCACTAGGCCTTCACACGTGCTGTAGGCCTTGGCTCGCATAAGCACTGTAGCCATCTTGCTGCCTCTTCGCTGTTCTCTGAGCATCAGCACGCTGTCTGCTCTGTCCCTCTCTGTGTCTGAGAGACTAACTAACTGAGCTGCCTGGCTCCACCCTCCCTATATTTATCCCTAACGGGCTCCCTCTGCTGGTCTGAGGTGGTAGGGTGGAGGTGTGTGAATGTAGTGAGGGCCTCTTGTGGAGAAGTCCATCCATGCACCCTTCTGGGTTCTGTGGCACCAATGCGCAGCAGGGCGCCACAGTAATTATCAAGGTATCATTTTATTCAGCTTCCTATGATCTACATGCCCATATAGACGGCTTAGGAGGGTTGATCCTACTGGCAGATGCCCTATAAATATAGATCCATATTTTACATTTATTAAATTAGAAAATATTGAATTTCATGGAAAGAACAAGGATTCAAACCACACATTGTAAGATTTTTAGGGAGAATACAGAGGTCTGGTTATAGGATGGGCAGCGATAGAAGCCGTTTCTGCGCCCTGACACCAATATTATAAATGGCACATGGCAGATGGGCGACATTGTGGAAAATCCTTTGGGGCCTGAGGCTTCAAGTTAGACTTTTTGAAGTATATGGATCTGTTGGTTCTATATTCTTCAGCAGCAAAAATGATTTAACAAAGTCTACACACTCACTATCAAAGTTTTTGTGTAACTTATGTTATTGGTGAGTTATTCCAGATATGAGCATAAATAATGTATACAACAATGCATGCATTTTTCTTCATAAGTTAATGAGAGCCATTATTAGTGTACTCTTATTAATCTTGCTTGCCTCAGTTGACTGTGGAGGAGGGAGGCAGAACAGTTCTCTGGTTTCTTGTCAGTTGTGGGATGGACGATGTGTAGGAGGTGAGGAATGTAATGATGTTTAAAAAAAGAGCAGATTGATGTATTAATATGCCATGGATAGGGATTTATGGATGATGCTTTGTAATTTTGTTTACATTGGATTGTCTGAAATCGGAATGTATTCAATATACATGAAATCCTTCAACAATAAATACTCTATGTTCTTTACATGCTTGACTGATTATGGTTTTATGGTTAGTTTCTTTGTGTCAGTTAATCTAATTTATAGATTATTGTGACATTTTTATTACAGATTGAGAAAACTGAAAATATTGAAAACATGAATTTTTTGGATTGGGAATGAGGGTTTAGTGTAATTCTGTAAAGAGAATTTGTGAAGTAGCAATGCGGAAACCTACCTGACAAAGAAATCTAAAAGCACCATGTTCAAAACAGTGCCACTGTCTTGGTTTTAATCCATCCTAAGGATCATCTAGCATTTATATGTTCTCCCCTGTTTGTGTGGGTTTCTTTATACATTTCAAAAACATACCGCTAGCTACCTGACTTCATATAAAATAGGATGAAAGCATATACTGAAGTTTGTGACTACTATCTTGAATGTAATGATAAAAAAAGATAGAAAATTAGAAAATACATAATCTAGGAGTCAGGAACAAACAAAGACTAGACAGTCACAAGAGAAACAGCCCTGCTTGAGTAATGCTTGAGGGTAGTTTTCTGAATCAAGGACAAGACTTTATGAGTAATTTATGCTAGAACTACAAGTATATGTGTTGTGTGACAAGAAGATTGCGGTGTTGCATTGTGACTTTATATCTAATGATTGTTTGTGGAACTGTAGTGTATCCGCCAAAATGCCACAAGATGATTTTCATGAACTCCAATGTATGTTTTTGTGTGCACTGTCTGTCTGTGATATCATTGTTTTTTTTTTTTCTTGTCTTGCATAAAGTTCTTCTGCTGTTGCGCAGAAAAGTTCTGAATGGAAGGAGTACAGCATGGGGAAGACCCCTGGAAGCATCTCTGACTCCCAGATCCCTGCTGAGAACAACGGTGTCACACTTTTACTCCACTTTAAGGACTGACAATAAAACATTCAAAATCGACGAGAAATTGGAGTTTACAGGAAAAAAAGGAAAGAAACATTTTTTTCCTGTATAATGACTTGTATATAAGTCAAAATTATAAGCAGGGTCATTCATACACACTTGAAGGCACCAACTGTAGCGCGTCATGAAAAATAGAATAAAGTGTAGTTGTGGTACTTCTACACTCATTAAGGCATTGCACAAAGTGTAAAGCCAGGAAAAAATTATAAGTAGGGTCATCCAGTCATTTATAGACCCTAGAAGGTAACAAGTAGCGGGCCTCATTGAAATATTGAACATTAAAAACGCTTTATGTGCTACTGTCTTCTGGTGGTGTGGAAAAGTCGGGTCTAATCCAGGCTTTGTTTATTGTTATCAGAGTGAGCCTATCAGAACTTTAACAAGCGAAAGTGACTGTCTGTTATGACTCCCCCGGTGGCATTAAAAACCAGCTCAGACAAGATGCTAGCGGCAGGGCAGCACAACACCTCCAAGGTATAGAGGGACAGCTCCTACCAGGTGTCCATCTTTGAGACCCGATAGTTGAAAGTCGCTGATGAATTAGGAAGTATGCTGGTTTGGTTGGCCCGGTATTACTTGACCATCTTTAAAAATGTTTCCTCCTTGGCAAAAATACCCGATCATCAGGCCCTGGATGCTAGACTGGTGTCATTACATTGGTCCAGGCTTTTGACAATGTACCTCTGCCTCTGCCTTGTGTCTCCCTCTCCTCGCCTTCTTGGTTGAGCAAGGAAGCTTGCCTCCTGCTGCTAACATTGTCTGATTGTAATTTTTTCAACATATTTTCCACAAAGGACTTCTTGTATAGCATCATTCCACCTCAGAAAGAAACATGCAAAGTTCTCATTGTAGCATGGGTCTGGCAGGGTGAACAACCAGTACTCTTTTTTGTGCAAGATTAATATAAATCGAGGGTCACGGTAAAGGCAGCGGCGCATAAAGTCTGCCAAGGCCCCTACAGCCAACACATCCCTGTCTCCACTATGATGACTACTCTCTATCTCCTCCTCCTCATCCTCCATCTCTTCCTCCTCATTCCCCTTCTCAGTCCATCGATGTAGGAGAGACCGGACGAAGCTTGAGTGGGAGGTGGGGTGAGTATCGAAATAGGGCTAGCAGGTGGGCATTTCTTGGCGTCCAGAGGACGTGAAATTTTGCAGAAATAATTTAATAAAAAAGCTATTACACAGCAACCAGACCACTGTGCCATACAGGTACGTATAGACTCACATTTGTATCACCTGTATGCCCATATTAGCAGTCTGAAAAGTTCCAGGGGTTAACAGATTCCCTTTAGCAAGTCTAAACAGCAACATTTCCACAGCAAGCAGCCTGGAAATGTGCCCGTTTACCATTTTGGCCTGTAGGTGGGTGACTGGAAACTTCTCTTTTGTTCCAAGGCCTGGGATAGGGACAGCTGAATGCTGTGCTGGGACAAGGATTTTGAAGTGCCTGATGATGGTGCCTCAGAATGTGCAAGGACAGGTTCATCTGTGCCAGTGTCATGGACAGGGGATTGTAAAGCACCTAGAACAGAGGAAAAGGCAGTGGTGTCACCCGCTGGCACTAATCGTCGACCCAGGCATTTGGCCCACCGAGTCGGGTGCTAAATTGACATGTGCCTGATCATGCTGGTGGTGGTTAGGCTCTTAGTGGTCAGGCCCCTTCTGATCTTGGAAAAACAAAGAAAACTACGATCAATAGTCCAGAATAATATTCAAAATTGCAAAATTTATTAAACAAATATATACAGGATGGAGAAAACAAGAAAATACACAGATTTGAGAAAAAACAATGTAAAAGAATAATTCAGAAACCCTGCAATTATCCAAGTTGTATGGTGTCAATGGTGCATGTAAAAGCATCATTTATCCAATACTTCCAGATAGTTAAATTATTGTTACCGTAAGCAGACATCAGCATGTGCAGAGGCTCCTAAGCTCTTGGGTGGTCGCCCCTGCTATTCTTGGCATGGCACAAGTTGCAAATGACCATTTTTTGTCTCAGAACTCCCTTTAAAAAAGTCCCAGACTGGGGAACACCTAACTCTTTGACGGAGAAATTCACCAATGCCGGTGCTCTGCGGAACAGTTGCCTGTCTTCTCCCTCTGGTCACCTCACTGCCTCTACCTGTCTATTTCGGTGCTGCCCATCCCTCCCTCTCAGCGATGCAGGCCTCACTCTTTATGCCATCTTCCCAGGTTGGGTCGGTGGCTTCATCATCAACCACCTCGTCTTCCACCGCCGCACCCTGGTACTCCTGACTTCGTGATTAAAAACCACAAGACTTAGCGGCAACTGTGTCTCATCATCTTCTTCCTTAGACAAAATTTGCGGTTCCCAACTGTCATTTTCTTGTGGCTGTGGCTGCTCTAAGTTTTGTGCATCACTAAACAGCATGTCCTCCTCTTCCCTCTTGGAGTATGCAGGTTGAGAGGCCGCAATCAAGAAATTATGTTGTAAAGAGCTCCTTGGAGTGTCCTAGTGTGGGATCACTAGTCTCCTGTGAGCATTATCTGCTATCCAACTGACAACCTGTTCACACTCCTCTGGCTTCAGAAGTTGTGTACCATGCCTCCCTGCAAAATGGGACAGGAGCCTATGTGTCATGAATGGGCATGTTTCTTGTGCTCCAGCAACAGGCATAGTCGCTGCTGGTAGTGTGGGTACATACTGGTTCATTATGGGTAAGGTGAACATCCTTTATTATGACCATATCTCTTTTCTTCATTAGACGCTGCAATACTTCACTTATGGCTCTCTACATGTGGCTTGTACTTTTTCCCTGGAGACACTGATTAGCTCCCAGATGGTTTATATGGTCAATATATGTGATGTAAAATAACATACTTTATGCATTTGCACTTTATTTCTAGTCAATTGATTTACATATAGGGGATGCATATCATGGTGATACCAACTATCATGTGAGAGCTTCTTAATCCATGTTTTCAAATGGGGATAGTGATATATTTTGACATTGATATTACCTTCCTTATACCTTAAGGTGTAGCACCACCCTTGCCCGGTATATTTTTGTGGACCAATTATTACAAAATACCTGTGTCTTGCTATTGTAGAATATTTTTATATACTGTACAATGTTTATGTATTTTGCCTGTTTTGTTACAATTTTTCAATACATTTTGATATTTGTGGTATATCTGTGTCACCCCAGGCCTGGATGCCACAAACTTGTAAGGCTGTGTCTGAGAGCAGGAGGGAGGTTCTCTGGTCATGGACCATTTGCATGCAGCACCTCCTGTCCCAGGCCAGTAGGGGGAGCAGGCTGCCCCTATAAAAACTGGCACTGAGGGCAGGGTTAGAGAGACCAGGACCCACTTTTGAAGTATCCAGAAGGGTTCCCAGAAGAGAGGGACAGGTCAGCCGCAGCTGAGGAGTCCAGGAGGCAAAGGAGGAGCAGAAAGCCATGGACAGAGGCGACGAGAGCCGGTCCTGGCAGGGAGAAACTACACAACCGGACACTGAGGTCTGAGGCTGTCAGGGTTGCAAGCCCTGCAGCAGAAAACCAACCCGCAAGGGATTTCAGGTCCCTTGGCCAAGAAGCCTGGAGGTTCCGCCACACAGAGGGACCGGTACAGCACGGAGAAGCTACAGGTACCTAAGGCCCGAGTCGCAAGCCATACAGGCGTAGTACACGGTAAGCTCAGGGATGTCGGCTATCATACCACTAAAGGGGGAGAGATAGGAGAACCACCGAATGTCCAGTCCAAATTACAAGAAACATAAATCAATATGAGTATAAAAGGACCTTTATTGAAAATTGGTCAAAGTGGTGCTGCAAACACATGCAATCCCACCATATCACAAACCAAGAAATGCAACGTACTGATAGTAGCAATATACATAGAGCCGTGCAAAGAGCAAGATATGTTAGAAATCCGCAGAATAAATAAACAATACGTATGTCAGAAGCTGAAGAGTACCAATTATTAGATCAGTGTGACTATGCTATTGTAGTGGCACATTTATATAAATATAGCATAAGTAGAAAGCCTGACATACCTGTATATGAGAAATGAAGGGATCACAGGAGAAGGCCCCGACGCGCGTTTCGGACTGCAGTGTCCTTCGTCAGCTTCTCCCAGCCCACGTGCCAGTAAAAAAAAAATTAAAAAGTGACAATTAAAAAAAAAACCTTCATACTCACCTGTCCGGCAGCCCCCGGTGTCCTCCTCGGCGATGCTTCCTCTTCGGTGGCTCATGGTACACTACAGGGCGTGGGTTCGCGCCTCGCAGTGCACTTCCAGTACCTGGGGTGACGTAACTGATCTCCTGATGGTCACGCGATCAGGTGATCAGTTACCGGTAAAGTCCACCTAACCACGGACACGTGGACAAGTGCTTGTGGGCAGGGACGGTACATCTCGCTGACGGCACACTGGTTAACATAGTGGAAGCCGGGACCCAGTCGGACCTTGGGAAGGAACATGCCCTCCCGACGCCAAGGATTGCGGGCCCTAGGTCAATCAGGGTTGCCCCCATGGTCTACAGCTCCTGCACCTCATCCTCCTCAGCCTCCTCCTCCTCTTCAGCCTCCATCTCCGAAATGACCACATCAGTCACAAGCTGGAAGCACTGCAGCACTGCCTCAGCCAAGCGGCAACAGGCTGTGCTGAAGCTAATATTCTTAGGTGAAAAAACACACAATGCTGAAGAGTTGTAGACAGCTCAGAAAGAGCAGGCAGATCTGTGGCTCACACCGCTGAACCTACAGCCAGGCATGGTCATGTGTGACAATGGCCGGAACCTGGTGGTGGCTCTGAGGCGAGGCGAGCTCACATACGTACACGTACACCTACCCGGAGCTGCTGGTTCTGCCTGTTAAAGTACGCCGCCTGTGTGCCCATTTTAGAAAGTCAGCTACAGCTTCCGCCGCCCTTGCAGTGTTTCAGCAGCGTTTGCAGCTTCCGGCTCACAGACTGGTGTGTGATGTCCCCAAGCATTGGAATTCTACACTGCAGATGTTGGGAAGGATTTGTGAGCAGAAGAGGGCAGTTGTTGAGTACCAGCATCAACAAGGCCGTCGGTATTCAGTTCAAACTCCACACATAAGACCTCAGGAGTGGACATGGATGTCAGACATATGTACCATCCTCCAAAACTTTGAGGACTCCACCAAGATGGTGAGCGGCGATGACGCCATAATTAGCATCACCATCCCGCTTCTCTGTCTTCTGAAATGCTCTCTGCTCACAATCAAAGAGGATGCATTGCAGGCGAAGCATGATGAGATGGAACAAGGAACCATACAGGGTCATTACACACAGCCAAGCCTCATGTCATCCCAACGTGGATTGGGTGACAATGAGGAAGAGGAAGAGGAGGAGGAAGGACAGGAGCTAGTTTCATGCACTACAGATGGTACTACCTGCACAGCTGTCACACCATCTGTTCAGCGTGGATGGCCAGAGGACAGAGAGGAGGAGGAGGAGAGCATGGTCAGTCATCCTCTTGGTGAGGACACGGAAGTCTTGCCTGTTAGTAGTCTGGCACGCATGGCTGAGTTTATGTTATGCTGCCTTTCCCATGACCCTCGTCTTCTCAAAATTTTGGGTGGCTGTCATTACTGGTTGGTGACACTTCTAGACCCATGCTACAAGGAGAACTTTATATCTCTTAATTCTGAGGCGGACAGGTCTACAAAAATGGGGCTGTACCAGAAGGCCCTTGTTGCGGAACTATTAAAAAAATTCCCATCTGAAAACCCTGGCGGCAGAGGTCACACTTCGTTGGAAATCCAAGGAGTACAGATGAGAGAGACACAACTTCAATACAGCAGAGGCAGGGGAACACTGTCAAAGTTCTGGGAGAGTTTTCCCAGACCCTCCCATCGCACAGGCCCTGAGGCGCGGGGTACTCTCACAAGGAGTGCAAAGTTTAGGAAGATGCTGAGGGAGTACCTTGCCGGCCGTACCAATGTCCTCCGTGATTCCTCTGTGCCTTATAATTATTGGGTATCCAAGCTGGATACATGGAATGAACTGGCTCTCTATGCCTTGGAGGTCCTGGGATGCCCTGCCGCCAGCGTTTTATCAGAGCGGGTTTTTAGTGCCGCTGGTGGAATTATAACTGATAAGCGCATCCGCCTGTCAACTGAAAATGCTGACAGGCTGACTCTTATAAAAATGAACAAGGGCTGGATTGGGCCAGACTTCTCAACACCACCGAATGATAACAGCGTAACATAAACTCAAATCTAGTGTCTTTTCTTGGGAGGTGTATTACCATGCACCTTTTCACACCCAGGCATGGGTATACGCTTCCAGATTTTGGTTATTTGCTCTTGTCCTCCTCCTTCTCCTCATCCTCCACCACCATATCACCAGGGTGACCGTTGTCCGTGATGCAACACCCACATAATTTTTTTAAAGGGTGTTTATGATGCCTGTGAAAATTTTTTTTTATACAGTATGTTCATGTATACCCCCCAGGGGTAAATGTTTGTCAGCCCATACACTTAGTGCATGGACATTACAATTATAGGAGGCCCGCTCCTTTCTAATGGGAACATTTTTTATGAGGCCCTCCTCCACGTCTCATCTAAGGGGCATTGAAGTGCCTCCAAATTTTTGGCAGCCCTACCATTCACTGCATAGGCCAACACTATGGGAGACTCTCTCCTTTCTAATGGGAATTTGTTGTTACTGTGGCCATGCTCTGTGTGTCTTTAAATTCTTAGTGGGGTTTTTCCTAAAATTGGTCAGCCGTTGGACTCACTGCATACCCTATAACTGTATAGAAGGCCCTCTCCTTTCTAATGGGAATTTGTTGTTACTGTGGCCATGCTCTGTGTGTCTTTAAATTCTTAGTGGGGTTTTTCCTAAAATTGGTCAGCCGTTGGACTCACTGCATACCCTATAACTGTATAGAAGACCCTCTCCTTTCTAATGGGAACATGTCGTACTTTGTTCCTGTGGCCCTGCTCCGTGTGATTTTTAAATTCTTATTGGGGTTTTTCCTAAAATTGGTCAGCCGTTGGACTCACTGCATACCCTATAACTGTATAGCAGACCCTCTCCTTTCTAATGGGAACATGTCGTGCCTTGTTACTGTGGCCCTGCTCCATGTGTCTTTAAACTCTTAGTGGGTTTTTTGCTAAAATTGGTCAGCCGTTGGACTCACTGCATACCCTATAACTGTATAGCAGACCCTCTCCTTTCTAATGAGAACATGTCGCACTTGTTACTGTGGCCCTGCTCTGTGTGTCTTTAAATTCTTAGTGGGGTCTTTCCTAAAATTGGTCAGCCGTTGGACTCACTGCTTACCCTATAGCTGTATAGCAGACCCTCTCCTTTCTAATGGGAACATGTCGTACCTTGTTACTGTGGCCCTGCTCTATGTGTCTTTAAATTCTTAATGGGGTGTGAGATGTTATTTAATGGCCAGGGAAATGTTTGCCTAGTGGCACCTTCTCAGGCTAAAAAAACAGCTCACAGCAGTCACATAAATTACATGAATAGAAATGCTAATGAAGATTGAGTGAATGGGACTAGCTGACACCCAGCTCTTTTGTTTGGTTTTGTCAAGGTGTCAATCAGACCTTTTTATGACCAAAGTAAAGAAACACACAGACACAGTGTAAACACTTTATTTGAAATACAACAGACACATTATTTAATCATTTAAATGAGCCAATGTACTCACCCCAGTTCTTATGGTTATCCAAGGGCTTATGCAATGTCCCATCAACTTTATTTAGCTCCAAAAATCATTCATTGATGCTCAAAAACGCTTCAAAAAACGCAAGTAAAAACGCATGTAAAAATGCGTGAAAAACGCATGTAAATCTGCATGCATTTTTTTCTGCTAGGGAGAGGCTCAAGAAATTTCTGCTTCAATTTCTGAACGTGTGCACATACCCTAAATGCAGAATGTATTTGATGCAAACAGCAAAGCAAACGATTAGCCCTTAGAAGGGCTCAAAGTATGATGATACAGCTTCAGAACCAGTATCACCACTACAGGACTCTGATTTGTTATACTGAACACACACGCCTGGACAAGCACTCTCTCCTGCTAATACGAAATGTCACAGAGCTGTGCAACAGTGTCAGTGTGCCGAGCCAGCGGCGCCTGTTCTTTTATAATCCCTGATGATGTCATACAGCCAGTCGATCATAGTAATGCCTCTATGAAGATGTCTACGGCATTACAGTGACTCACAGGCTATCCCCACATGCTTAATTGCTGTGTAAAAGGCGCCAAACATGTGGGGTGGGGGTTAAAGTTTAAAATCGAGCACCACCCAATGCTCGCCGAGTGATATCCAAGTATCATCGAGCATGTTCGCTCATCCCTAGTGATCACCCTGTAAAATAGCATCAAACTATCAATTTTTTTATCAGTTTTTGAAAGAACCCAGCATGTAAGTCATTCCAAACCTCTTAGAGAACAATATTATGTGGATGTAGGATTGTGAAAACCCTTTTGTATCTTCATGAAATCCCAGACAGACACGATGATACTGAGATCAAGGCTTTGTGGGGCCATATCATCACTTCCAGGATTTCTTGTTTTTCTTTACAGTGAAAATAGGTATTAATCATATAGGGTCATTATCCTGCTGTATATATATATATATATATATATATATATATATATATATATATATATATATATATATTCTGTATACATAAATTATTAGCAGTATTTATCTATATAGCACCATTGATTCCATGGTGTTGTACATAAGAAGGGGTTACATACAAAATACAGATATAACTTACAGCAAATGACTAACAATGATAGGTTGGTACAGAGGGAAGAGGACCCGGCCCTTGTGGGCTTACATTCTACAGGATAGGGAGGGAGACAGTAGGTTGGGCGTTGCTGTAGCTCCGTTGGTGGTGATTGCAGGTTGTAAGCTTTCTTGAAGAGATGGGTTTTCAGGTTCTGTCTGAAGGATCCGAATGTGGCGGATAATCAGACTTGTTGAGGCACAGAATTCCAGAGGATGCGGGATATTCGGGAGAAGTCTTGGAGGCTATTGGGTGAGCAACGAATAAGTGTGGAGGAGAGGAGGTGGTCTTGGGAGGACCGGAGATTATGTGAGGGAATATATTGGGAGATTAGTTCAGAGATGTACAGAGGAGAAAGGTTATGGATGGCTTTGTAGGTCAGTGTTAGTAGATTGATCTGGATATGCGGGGCAATTGGGAGCCAAGTGAAGAAATTTGCAAAGCGGGGTAGCAGAGGAGTAGCAAAGAGAGAGATGAACTAGGTGGGCAGCAGAGTTAAGGACAGACTGGAGAATTGCGAGAGTGTTAGCAGATAGGCCACAGAGGAGGATGTTGCAGTAGTTGAGGTGGGAGATGATGAGGGCATGCACAAGCAGTTTAGTAGATTGAGGGTTGAGGAAAGGACGTATTCTGGAAATATTTTTGAGCTGGAGGCGACAGGATGTGGCGAGGGCTTGGATGTGTGGTTTGAAGGACAGAGCAGAGTCGAGGGTTACTGTTGGAACCCAACATGGACAATATCTATAATACATGTAGTGATGAGCGAGCACTAAAATGCTCGGGTGCTCGTTGCTCAGGTCGAGCAAATTGGAATACTCGGGTGCTATGGCAATGTAAGTCTATGGGAAACTCGAGCATTTTTCAGGCGGCAACCCCCGGCAGTCTGCAGAGGGCCTAAAATTGCCCAAATCGATGGGAACAGTGCTCAAATAACATGGGAACAGCATGGGGAAGACCCCTGGAAGCATTTCTGACTCCCAGGTCACTGCTGTTAACAACATTGTCAGAGTATTACGCCACTTTTACGGACTCACAATAAAACATACAAAAATGAAACCAAAATGGATTTTCCTGGGAAATATGTTAAGGAACATCCTTTCCAGGGTAATGACTTGTATAAAAGGCAAAATAAATAACCAAAACCAAAAATACTCCTCCACACCTTGGCCTATGTTCACACGTTGCGTTTTTGATGCGTTTTTGCACTTTTGCATTGCTTTCAACCAAGACAAATGCATTCACCAGGAAATGTAATTTTAACATTTTACAACCTTATCTGACCATGTGGTGTGTGACACATCATCAGACACTTGCATGCAGTGCTGAAAAGACATGGGAACAGCATGGGGAAGACCTCTGGAAGCATCTCTGACTTCCAGGTCACTGCCTAAAAGTGTGCCCATCATAAGTGATCCTTGGCACATGCGAAGATGCCTTCCGCCATGCACCTGTCATTGCAGACTTGCAACAATCACTGTCCATGTCCTTGTACCACTGCAGCGTTTAGTTGTCCCTACCCCATTCCTTGGAATGCAAGAGCAAGTATGCAGTCAGCCACCCACCCACCCAAAGGCTTCAATACTATACTGCCAAATTTTTGACAGCTGCTTGCACTTGAAATGTGGCTTATTAAGCTTGTGGAGGCGGAAGCTTTTTACAACCTCATGTCGGCGGCGACCGGGTGTCCATACTTGGTCCCCAGCCGCCGCTATATTTCCCGGTATCGCCTCCGCCTTCCACAAGCACGGGTCCCACAACATTACCCATGCCCTCCCCAGTGCACTTACTGGGAAGGACCGCCTAACCACAATCGCGTGGACAGGTGAATGTGGCCAGGGATGGTACAGAGCGAGTCCACAACTTTTTTTGCTGACAGTTGTATTTAACTCGGTGAAAGGACTGGCATAGAGGGAAACCCTACCTAGCCTGCATGTCATTTCTCACAGGAAGTCCTGTAATGCAGCTTGTTGCAGAAGCAATGGCAGCCTGTCCAACATCAACTCGCCCTTGTCGGTGGTGCTTTGACACACACACACATCTTTCTTTGCGCATTTAATTTCTTGAATACAGAGTTGGACAATGGCGTGATCTGTAATGCGTTTTGAGAAATAACATGCATAAGCATGGCCGATCCACATTAAAAAAGCAGCCATAGAGTGTCCGGGAACCTTCCCCCACACTTTTCTTAGCCAGGGCTGCTTTTCGGCAGGGTTGGACGGGCCCACCAGAGAACCGGAGACTCCTCCGGCGAGCCCCGGCTTCTCCTTCAGGAGAGTTCATAGTGCCGAGGTGAGGCCGTGATGTTGATAGAGGCCACCATCTGCTTAGTTTTCTGTTACTTGGAATGCAAGTGCAAGTATGCAGCCATCCATCCACCCACCCACAGGCGGCAACACTAAACTGCCAGATTTCTGGGCAGCTTTTTGCACTTGAAATATGGCCTTTTAAGCTCGTGGAGGCGGAAGCTTTTCACAACCTCATGCCGGTGGCGGCCGGGTGTCCATACTCGGTCCCCAGCCGCCACTATATTTCCCAGTATCGCCTCCGCCTTCCACAAGCACGGGTCCCACAAACATTACCCGTGCCCTCCCCAGTGCACTTACTGCGAAGGACCGCCTTACCACAAACATGTGGACAGGTGAATGTGGCCAGGGACGGTACGGAGCCAGTCCACAACTTTTTTTGCTGACAGTTGTATTTAGCTCGGTGAATGGACTGGCATAGAGGGAAACCCTATCTAGCCTGCATGTCATTTCTCACAGGAAGTCCTACTTGCACTTGAGATGTGGCCTTTTAGGCTCGTGGAGGCGGAAGCTTTTCACAACAACATGCCTCATGCCTTGTGTCCATACTCGGTCCCCAGCCGTCACTATTTCTCCCGGTGTTGTCTCCATCTTCTACAAGTGCGGGTCCCTGAACATTACTGCTGGTACTTTTCTGTGGGAATTTGCTTGCCTCTTACCAGCCTGGAATATTTCCAGCAAACTATGGTACGACGCCATGGTATTAGCACTGCCCCCAGTACCAGTAGTGAAGCCATCCCCAATTTCCATCTCAGGAATTTTATTTGGTAGACTGAGTGGCTGCCCAAATACATTTTCTCACAAAGGAGCTGAAGATAGAGTGGCAGCAGGTGCAAGTTTCTCCAGCCTGTTAGATATTTGAGGGTGAACGGCAGCACATTGGATCAGTGGTTAGCACTGAATACTTGCAGCGCTGGGATCCTGGGTTCAAATCCCAGCAAGAACAACATCTGCAATGACTTTGTATGATCTCCCCGTGTTTGCGTGGGTTTCCACCTCAGTAAAAAAGCAGCCATAGAGTGTCCGGGAACCTCTCCGCACACTTTTCTTAGCCAGGACTGCTTCTCGGCAGGGTTGGACGGTCCCACCAGAGATTCCTCTGGTGTGCCTTGGCTTCTACCTTAGGAGAGTTCATGATAGCGCTAACTTTGCAGCTGCTATGGGGCTCTTGAGCGGGGGAGAAAGGTAAGCCCTCAGAATCAAATCTTCTGGTGGGCACAAGGTTTTTCAATCTGAAACAGCTTCTCAGTGAGAGTTGTATTTCACCACAGCCATATTCTTTAGCTCTGTGAAAGGACTGGCATAGAGGGAAACCGTATCTACCCCGGCTGTCATTTCTCCGTCACCAGGTTCCGCCCATTGTCACACACGACCATGCCTGGCTGTAAGTTCAGCTGTGAGAGCCACAGATCAGGTTGCTGTGTTACAGCTTTCAATAACTCTGCAGCACTGTGCGGTTTGTCAATTAAGCATTAAGCATGTTATCTTAAGCAAAGCCTGTTGCCGCTTGACCAAGGCAGTGCTGCAGTGCTTTCAGCTTGTGACTGATGAGGGCATTTTGGAGATGGAGGAGGAGGTGCATGAGCTGAACAATGTGATTACATCGTTGTTAAATTGATGACGCTGTTTTGTTTTTTTTAAGTTTTTTTTTAAGACAAATGAATTCACCGGGAAAAGTCATTTTAACATTTTACAACCTTAGCTGGCAATGTGGTGTGTGACACATCATCAGACACTTCCTGTTTTATTTATGATGGAGTGACTCTGAAAGTCATAAAGCCTCTTTTTATAGGGACATCAGTCGGCTCTTACTATTCATAAAATGCCAGCAGTCGGCCCTAGCTATTGTTAGAGAGCCATCAGCCGGCTATGCTTTGTTGTTCCCATTATTAAAAAGTGGGTCTCCTATACAGTTATTGTGTATCCAGTGACTGCAAGGTCTGCCAAAAATTTGGACGCAACCCAATACCCCTTTGAAGAGACATAGAGGAGGGTCTCAGTAAAAAAAATGTTCCCATTATACAGGAGCGGGTCTCCAATACTGGTAATGCCCATGCTGTGACTGCAAGGGCTGGCAAAATTTGGGAAAAACCCCATTAAGAATTTAAAGACACATGGAGCAGGGTCACAGTAACAAGGTACAACATGTTCCCATTAAAAAGGAGAGGGTCTGCTATACAGTTATAGGGTATGCAGTGAGTCCAACGGCTGACCAATTTTAGGAAAAACCCCACTAAGAATTTAAAGACACACGGAGCAGGGCCACAGTAACAAGGTACGACATGTTCCCATTAGAAAGGAGAGGGTCTGCTATACATTTATAGGGTATGCAGTGAGTCCAACGGCTGACTAATTTTAGGAAAAACCCCACTAAGAATTTAAAGACACACAGAGCAGGGCCACAGTAATGACAAATTCCCATTAGAAAGGAGAGAGTCTCCCATAGTGTTGGCCTATGCAGTGAAGGCAAGAGCCCCTTGGAAGAGACCTGGAGGAGGGCCTCATAAAAAAATGTTCCCATTAGAAAGGAGTGGGCCTCCTATACTTGTAATGCCCATGCGCTAAGTGTATGGGCTGACAAACATTTACCCCTGGGGGTATACATGAACATACTGTATAAAAATGTTTTTTTACGGGCATCATAAACACCCTTTAAAAAAAATTAGGTGGGTGTTGCATCATGGACCATGGTCACCCTGGTGATATGGTGGTGGAGGATGAGGAGAAGGAGGAGGACAAGAGCAAATAGCCAAAATCAGGAAGCATATACCCATGTGTGGGTGTGAAAAGGTGCATGGGAATACACCTCCCAAGAAAAGACATTGGATTGGAGTTTATGTTACGCTGCTATCATTCGGTGGTGTTGAGAAGTCTGGCCCAATCCAGCTCTTGTTCATTTTTATAAGAGTCAGCCTGTCAGCATTTTCAGTTGACAGGCGGATGCGCTTATCATTTATAATTCCACCAGCAGCACTAAAAACCCGCTCTGATAAAACACTGGCGGCAGGGCAGGCCAGGACCTCCACGTATCCAGCTTGGATATCCAATAATTATAAGGCACAAAGGACTCATGGAGGACGTTGGTATGGTCGGCAAGGTACTCCCTCAACATCTTCCCAAACTTTGCACTCCTTGTGAGAGTACCCCGCGCCTCAGGGCCTGTGCGATGGGAGGGTCTGGAAAACTGTCCCAGAACTTTGACAGTGTTCCCTTGCCTCTGCTGGATTTAAGTTGTGTCTCTCTCGCCTGTACTCCTTGGTTGTCCAACGTAGTGTGCCCTCTGCCGAAAGCGTTTTCAGATGGGAATTTTTTTAATAGTTCCGCAGCAAGGGCCTTCTGGTACAGCCCCATTTTTGTAGACCTGTCCACCTCTGGAATAAGAGATATAAAGTTTTCCTTGTAGTGTGGGTCTAGAAGTGTCACCAACCAGTAATTGCTGTCACCCAAAATTTTGAGAACGCGAGGGTCATGGGAAAGGCAGCGTAACATAAACTCAGCCATGCGTGCCAGACTACTAACAGGCAAGACTTCCGTGTCCTCACCAAGAGGATGACTGACCATGCTCTCCTCCTCCTCTCTGTCCTCTGGCCATCCACGCTGAACAGATGGTATGACAACTGTGCAGGTAGTACCGTCTATAGTGCATGAAACTAGCTCCTGTCTTTCCTTCTCCTCTTCCTCCTGTTCCTCATTGTCCCCCAATCCACGTTGGGATGAGATGAGGCTTGGCTGTGTGTAATCACCCTGTATGGTTCCTTGCTCCATCTCATCGTGCTTCGCCTGAAATGCATCCTCTTTGATTGTGAGCAGAGAGCGTTTCAGAAGACAGAGAAGTGGGATGGTGACGCTAATTATGGCGTCATCGCCGCTCACCATCTTGGTGGAGTCCTCAAAGTTTTGGAGGATGGTACATATGTCTGAAATCCATGTTCACTCCTGAGGTCTTATGTGTGGAGTCTGAACTGAATACCGACGGCCTTGTTGATGCTGGTACTCAACAACTGCCCTCTTCTGCTCACAAATCCTTCCCAACATCTGCAGTGTAGAGTTCCAACACGTGGGGACATCACACACCAGTCTGTGAGCCGGAAGCTGCAAACGCTGCTGAAACACTGCAAGGGCGGCGGAAGCTGTAGCTGACTTTCTAAAATGGGCACACAGGTGGCGTACTTTAACAGGCAGAACCAGCAGCTCCGGGTAGGATTTGAGAAACCACTGAACCACGCGGTTAAGCGCCTGGGCCAGGCATGGTACGTGTGTGAGCTCGCCCTGCCTCAGAGCCGCCACCAGGTTCCGGCCATTGTCACACACGACCATGCCTGGCTGTAGGTTCAGCGGTGTGAGCCACAGATCTGCCTGCTCTTTCAGAGCAGTCCACAACTCTTCAGCATTGTGCGGATTTTCACCTAAGCATATTAGCTTCAGCACAGCCTGTTGCCGCGTGGCCGAGGCAGTTCTGCAGTGCTTCCAGCTTGTGACTGATGTGGTCATTTCGGAGATGGA
The DNA here is from genome assembly GCF_046119375.1 of Phyllobates terribilis. NCBI lineage: Eukaryota > Metazoa > Chordata > Amphibia > Anura > Dendrobatidae > Phyllobates > Phyllobates terribilis. The sequence continues at coordinate 148,895,604 of NW_027362764.1, read as the reverse complement.
GGCTGAAGAGGAGGAGGAGGCTGAGGAGGATGAGTAGCAGGAGCTGTAGACCGTGGGGGAAACCCTGATTGACCTAGGGCCCGCAATCCTTGGTGTCGGGAGGACTTGTTCCATCCCAAGGTCTGACTGGGTCCTGGCTTCCACTATGTTAACCCAGTGTGCCGTCAGCGAGATGTACCATCCCTGCCCACAAGCACTTGTCCACATGTCCGAGGTTAGGTGGACTTTACCGATAACTGCGTTGTTGAGAGCACGGCTAATGTTTTGGGACACGTGCTTGTGTAATGCGGGGATGGCACACCGGGAGAAATAGTGGCGGCTGGGGACCGAGTACCGAGGGACAGCCGCCGCCATCATGTTGCAGAATGCTCCCGTCTCCACGAGCCTAAAAGGCAACATTTTGAGCGCAAGCAGTCGTGAAATGTGAGAATTTAGTAGTGTGGCCTGTGGGGTGTTGGCTGCATATTTGCGCTTGCGTTCCAAGGACTGGGGTATGGACAACTGAACGCTGCACTGGGACAAGGACATGGACGTGCTTCCTGATGCTGCTACTTGAGAGTGTGCAACGACAGGTGGAGGGTAGGAGGCATCTTCACATGCACCATGGACAGGCAATGGTGCCACCCGCAGACATTGTTCCTGGACCCTGGGGTTCAGCCCACAAAGTCGGGTGCTTTGCTGCCATGTGCCATGCTGGTGGTGGTCAGGCTGGTCGCTTTGCCACCCCTGCTGATGATGGCCTGGCAGGTGGTGCAAATGTCCTTTTTGGGGTTATCTGCAGAGTCTTTAAAAAACAACCGGACTCGGGAAGACCTAACAGTTGTACTGGCATCTTCCTTCGTGTTGGTGTTACGGGGAACGGTTGCCTGCCTTCTGTCTGCGGCCACCACACTGCTTCTTCCTGCCTGTTGGGGTGCTCTGCCTCCCTCCCCCTGTGTGCTGCTGTCCTCACTCTGCATGTCCTCCTGCCAGGTTGGGTCAGTTACTATATCATCCACCACCTCGTCTTCCACTTCCGCACCCTGATCCACCTCCTGACTTTCTGGAAATTGTGTCTCATCATCGTCCACCTCTTGTGACACTTTCCCACCGTCGCCTTCGTGTGACCGTGTCTGCTCAAATATTTGGGCATCGCTACACGCGATCTCCTCTTGCCCCGCTTGAAGTGGACAGGGCGAGAGGCCCGAATCTATAAATGGAAAAGTGAACAGCTCTTCAGAGTGTCCAAGTGTGGGATCAGTTGTCTCTGGGTACTCGGCAATGTGGGAGGAAGGAGGATCAGGGTGAGGAATATGCAGTCCAGACTCACAGCTACTGAGACTTGACCGTGTGGAAGACAAGGTGGTGATGGTGGTGGCTAAGTGACTGGAAGCATTATCCACTATCCAACCAACAACCTTTTGACACTGCTCTGGGTTCAATAGTTGTGTGCTGCGGTCCCCTAGAAATTGGGACAGGAAAGTCAGGCGAGAAGATGTGGGTGTTTGTTGTGCCACAATTTCGACTTGCCCACGGCCTTGTCCTCGGCCTCTGCATGCACCATTACCATCACGTCCAGTTCCCCATCCCTTGCCACTTGCCTTGCCCATTTTAAATGGAGGATAGTATCTTCCACGCTCGATACAAATTGCTGAGGCGAACTTTTATGTGAGCCGTTTGATGGAGACAACACAGTTTTAAATACCTGGCCTGTAGGTAAGTAGCTTAAACAGCAAACTGCTGTGAATTGCTTCACTGACACACTGAAATTTTTTTTTAATGGAGGCCAGAAATAGCAGTATTTTCTGAAAACTTATATGTGATCCGTGTGACACAGAAAACACAGTTTTAAATACCTGGCCTGTAGGCAACTATTTTGAACAGCAATCTGGTGCCATTCGCTTCACTTACATACTGAATTTTTTTTTAATGGAGGCCAGAAATGGCAGTATTTTGTGAAAACGTATATGTAATCTGTGTGATGGAGAAAACACAGTTTTAAATACCTGGCCTGTAGGTAACTATTTTGAACAGCAATCTGGTGTCACTTGCTTCACTGACACACTGAAAATTTTTTTTAATGGAGGCCAGAAATGGCAGTGTTTTCTGAAAAAGTATATGTAATCTGTGTGACGGAGAAAACACAGTTTTAAATACCTGGCCTATAGGTAACTGTTTTGAACAGCAAACCAGTGTCAAAAGCTTTGCTGACACACTGAAAGAAATTTTTAATGGAGGCCAGAAATGGCAGTATTTTCTGACAAACGTATATGTGAGCCGTGTGACGGAGAAAACATGGTTTTAAATACCTGGCCTGTAGGTAACTATTTTGAACAGCAATCTGGTGTCAATTGCTTCACTGACACACTGAAATTTTTTTTTAATGGAGGTCAGAAATGGCAGTATTTTGTGAAAACGTATATATGTAATCCGTGTGACGGAGAAAACACAGTTTTAAATACCTGGCCTGTAGGTAATTGTTTTGAACAGCAAACCAGTGTCAAAAACGTTGCTGGCACACTGAAAAAAAAATTTAATGCTGGCCAGAAAAGGCAGTATTTTCTGAAAATGTATATGTGATCCATGTAACGGAGAAAACATAGTTCTAAATAGCTGGATTTTTAGTGCTGTAATATGGAAAGGACCTGGCTGTATTCTGCAGTGCATACAGGCAAATGGCGCAGAAAAACGGTGTTCTGTGGATTGCTTTTTAAGTAAATTATGAGGATTAAGATGCAAAAAAAATTATTCCTGGCCCCTGAGACCTGGGCCTATTTCTAGAAATATAACAGCAACAGAAGGCAGAACTGGAATGGAGCCTCTTGTCCTATGTGCACTGCAGTCTGTTATATACCCTGCCTGCCTGCCTATATACACTGCCTGCCTGATATCTCTGCAGATGGATTAGTTAGTCCTCAAAAGGACTGTTTGTTAAGATGGATATGTGTAATGTACGGTTTTTCCCCCTACACTACCTAATACACGATTAAATCTCTCCCTGACACAGCAACAGCTCTCCCTACTCTGTCTGATCAGGAGTGACTGTGACGAGCATGCCGGCCCCAGGTCTTATATAGACCTGATGACGCTGTGCGGCCAGCCAATCACTGTAATGCCCACAACCAACATGGCTTCTGCATTACAGTGCATGACAGGCAATCCCTTCATGTTCATTGGCTCTCTAAAGAGTGCCAAACAAGCAGGGAGGGGACCCGAGTTCCCGCCAGAGCAACCCGGAAATACTCGTCGAGCGCCGAGCTTGTCGAGCACCATGATGCTCGGGCGAGTATCGAGTAGTGGCGAGCGCGTTCTCTCATCACTAAACACGTGTAATATGAATGACTGAACTCACAATTTGATCCACAAACTCTATATGGCACTACAGGTCATCAAAGGACTACATCAAAGAGATCGACCATGTGCTGTGGGGGCTCATAAAAGCTATGAGGTATGAAGGCAATTGTATGTCCTGTGGTGTGGTGCCTTTTATTTTAGTGATAAAGTAAAGGTTGCATCTATATACGAAATGAGAATTGGCCCTCCAGCCTCTTGGATGATATAGGTACACACATCTTCTGTGGTGATCTTGAATGCAGATCCTGTTTGTCACCCATTGTAATCTACAAATGTACACTGCCCTTGTGGGTTTGGATTATATACCATTGCTCCTGAGTGAGGTAGACATCCTGTCTCTGGCGTATGGATATGTATATTGGTACACAATGCTTTGTGGTGTTTGTTCTTTTGATGGACATCTTGGAGCCAGCCAAAATGGAGTTGCACCTGTCCTCAGGCCACTTGATACAAATACCTTTTGGCTGTATGCCAGAACCCATATGCAGGAAGATGAAGACCACTGCAATTACGTATGACCCCCGACCCTCTTATCTATTCTTGACCTAAGAGCGCCACCTTCAGGAGAATGTCTGCATCAGCAGCCATGTGCATGTTTCTGGAGAACTCCAAAGACTGTGACCTGATTGGATGGTACCATTATTGTGGAGGTGTTACAGGGATGGGCAATGTATGGGCCATGTCTGACTGTGTAACTTATATAAAGGTAGCACATCCAACTAGTTAGGCATTCTTCTTCTTCTTCCCACTTCCCATTTTACACCACCCTCTCCTTTTACCTTTTCCCTTACATTGTTCCCTTGTCCCTTAGTTAGGTTTCCCTTATGTATATTATGTTATTGTAAATATCCTATTTGCAATAAATCCCCTTTTAACCACTTCGCGCCAGAGCCTGTTTTTGCCTTTGTGACCGGGCCAATTTTTTCAATTCTGACCACTGTCACTTTATGAGGTAATTACTCTGGAACGCTTCAACGGATCCCCCTGATTCTGAGATTGTTTTTTTGTGACATATTGTACTTCATGATAGTGGTAAAATTTCTTTGATATCACTTGCGTTTGATTGTGAAAAAATCGGAAATTTGGCGAAAATTTTGAAAATTTTGCAATTTTCAAACTTTGAATTTTCATGCCCTTTAATCAGAGAGATATATCACACAAAATAGTTAATAAATAACATTGCCCACATGTCTACTTCACATCAGCACAATTTTGGAACCAAAATTTTTTTTTGTTAGGAAGCTATAAGGGTTAAAAGTTGACCAGCGATTTCTCATTTTTACAACAAAATTTACAAAAACATTTTTTTTAGGGACCACATCTTATTTGAAGTGACTTTGAGGAGCCTTTATGACAGAAAATACCCAAAAGTGATACCATTCTAAAAACTGCACCCCTCAAGGTGCTCAAAACCACATTCAAGAAGTTTATTAACCCTTCAGGTGCTTCACAGGAATTTTTGGAATGTGGAAGAAAACAATGAACATTTAACTTTTTTTCACAAAACTGCTACTTTAACCTCAAATTTTTAATTTTCACAAGGGCAGCCAGAAAAAATGGACCCCAAAATGTGTTGTGTAATTTCTCCTGAGCACGCTGATACCCCATATGTGGTGCAAAGCCACTGTTTGGGTGCACGGCATGGCTTGGAAGGTAAGGAGCGCCATTTGACTTTTGGAATGGAAATTTGACTGGAATGGATAGCGGACGCCATGTTGCATTTGGAGAGCCCCTGAGGTGTCTAAACAGAGGAAACCCCCAACAAGTGACCCCATTTTGGAAACTAGACCCCTCAAGGAACTTATCTAGATGTGTGGTGAGCACCTTGAACCCCCAGGGGCTTCACAGAATTTTATAATGTTGAAGTGTGAAAATAAAAAAACACATTTTTAACACAAAACTGCTACTTTAGCCTCAAATTTTTAATTTTCACAAGGGCAGCCAGAAAAAATGGACCCCAAAATGTGTTGTGCAATTTCTCCTGAGCACGCTGTTACCCCATATGTGGTGCAAAGCCACTGTTTGGGCGCACGGCATGGCTTGGAAGGTAAGGAGCGCCATTTGACTTTTGGAATGGAAATTTGACTGGAATGGATAGCGGACGCCATGTTGCATTTGGAGAGCCCCTGAGGTGCCTAAACAGAGGAAACCCCCAACAAGTGACCCCATTTTGGAAACTAGACCCCTCAAGGAACTTATCTAGATGTGTGGTGAGCACCTTGAACCCCCAGGGGCTTCACAGAATTTTATAATGTTGAAGTGTGAAAATAAAAAAACACATTTTTAACACAAAACTGCTACTTTAGCCTCAAATTTTTAATTTTCACAAGGGCAGCCAGAAAAAATGGACCCCAAAATGTGTTGTGCAATTTCTCCTGAGCACGCTGATACCCCATATGTGGTGCAAAGCCACTGTTTGGGCGCACGGCATGGCTTGGAAGGTAAGGAGCGCCATTTGACTTTTGGAATGGAAATTTGACTGGAATGGATAGCGGACGCCATGTTGCATTTGGAGAGCCCCTGAGGTGCCTAAACAGAGGAAACCACAACAAGTGACCGAATTTTACAATCTACTCCTCTGTATAAATTAATCTAGTGGTGGGAAAATAAGTAGATAGGTAAATGGTCACTAAACCCATAGATGAATTCCCACAGAGGTGTCATTTCTATAATGGGGTCACTTCAGGGGGGAATATGCTGTTCTGGCACTTTTGAGAGTACCAGAGCTAAAGAATCCCCCCTGAAGTGACCCCATTTTGGAAATGAAACCCCTCTGGGAATTCATCTATGGGTTTAGTGACCATTTTAACTCAATGGATGATTTCCAGGAACAAGCTCGCAATGGAAGGTTTAGATTCTGGAGAACCCCCCCTGGAAATTAAGTGAGCTCTACTCGAATGTGTCATTCACTAAATGAACCAAATGTTTGAATGACAAATTGGGATACATTTTTACAGTTTAAAAACGAGGTTCTGTGTGGAAGATTTTAAAGCAGTCAGTGACGCATAAGGCTGGCAATGATGGGCATTGTGGGCAATAGTAGCGGGTATCACGCCTCATTCCTCTCTTAGTACATACACGACATCTTTTCTGGGGGTTCCTTCTTGTTTCCGTTGCTGGAATAAGTGCAATAAAATGTCGCTCAGTGAGTCTTTTCACATCCTCAGATTCTAATGGATGAGCGGGGCTAACACTTTGAAAGACAAGATTTTCAATTACCTTTTCTTGATAATCAAGAAAAGGATCTGAATTTCCTGCTTTTTTGTACAACACAAAAGAATTGTATGTGGCCACCTGAAACAAATAAATAACCAACTTTTTATACCAGGTATAGGACTTTCTTGATACCTGGTATGGCTGTAGAACCTGGTCTGCAAGGTCCACACCCCCCATGTGTTTGTTGTAGTCAATGACTGACACAGGTTTTTGCTTCGGAGTGGTGGATCCTAGTTCTACAGTGGCCCTTGTGGCATCTGTGTGGATCGAGCTGAGGACAAAAATATCCCTCTTATCCCTATATTTCAGGGCAAGCAGCTCTCCGTTGCGTACAGCCCCTGACTGCCCCTTTTGAAACTTTTGGTTGACCAATGGTTGTGGAAACCCCTGACGGTTTTTACGGCTGGTCCCACAAGCCCCGATGTTGTGTTCAACCAGACTTTTAAATAGGGGTATGCTGGTGTAATAATTGTCCACATATAGATTGTAGCCTTTTTGAAAAAATGGACTTATCAGCTCCCAAACAATTTTTCCAGATGTCCCCAGATAAGTAGGGCATCCTGGTGGGTTTAGTTGGCTATCTTTCCCCTCATATATGCGAAAAGCGGATGTGTATCCGGTTAAACTTTCGCACATTTTATAGAGCTTTATTCCAAACCTTGCCCTTTTAGATGGGGTAAATTGCTTGAGGTGCAGTCTTCCTTTGAATTTTACAAGGGACTCGTCTATTGAAATATTTTGTGTTGGGGTGTAGAGGCTTAAGAATTTTTCTGACAAATTTTCAATGATGGGTCTAATTTTATATAACCTGTCATGTTCTGGGGCATTTCTGGGCAGGCATTGACTATTGTCGTTAAAATGCCAAAACCGCATGAGCATTTCATAACGGGTCCTAGGCAGAATGACTGAAAACATAAGGGTGGCTTGAACAGGGTGGTTGGACCAGTAGGATCGAATGCTCGGTTTTTTAACAAGCCCCATGGCAAATGTAAGTCCTAAAAATTTTTTTATTTCCGGGACATTAGTTGGTGTCCATAAATTTGCCCTAGCATAGTAAGATCGGGGATTCTGGCTTATGAATTGGGACGCGTATAAATTTGTTTGCACGACAATATGCTCTAGCAAGCTGTCTGTAAAAAACAAATTAAAAAAATGAATTGGTCCAAAATCTTCCACCTCGACATTTATACCAGGAGTGGCGTTGAAATCAGGGCTGAATGGAGCAGCCGAATCCGAAGCCTCCCATCTGGGAAATGCTAGATCATGTGGCAACGCCCCTTGTACACTGGCGTGCGCCAATTCACTAGTAGCAGGGACAGCACTTGTACTGGGCAGTGTTCCCTGATTTGGAGACGTTTCTCCAGTAGCGCTATTTGCCCCTATTGCTGTACTGGTCCTTGGGCTTGAGGATGGAACAGAATCACTGCTCATTTCTGGGCTCTCAGTGTCGCCGCTACTAAAGCCCTCAAAATCCATATCTCCATCTGAGATTGCGCTGTCATCAGTGTCAGAACACAGCAGGGCATACACCTCCTCTGCGGTATAAGTCTGACGGGCCATTTTATTTTTATATTTTTTGACTGGACTGAACGGACCGGACTGAAAGGACGGGACCGGACTGGACTGACCGGACTGATCTGACAGGACTGACTGACTGATGTGACAGGACTGACTGACTGATCTGACAGGACTGACTTACTGACAGATCTGACAGGACTGACTGACTGACAGATCTGACTGACTGACAGATCTGACAGGACTGACTGACTGACAGATCTGACAGGACTGACAGGACTGACTGACTGACAGATCTGACTGACTGACAGATCTGACAGGACTGACTGACAGATCTGACAGGACTGACTGACTGACAGATCTGACAGGACTGACTGACTGACAGATCTGACAGGACTGACTGACTGACAGATCTGACAGGACTGACTGACTGACAGATCTGACAGGACTGACTGACAGATCTGACAGGACTGACTGACTGACAGATCTGACAGGACTGACTGACAGATCTGACAGGACTGACTGACAGATCTGACTGACTGACAGATCTGACAGGACTGACAGATCTGACTGACAGATCTGACAGGACTGACAGATCTGACTGGACTGATCTGACAGGACTGACTGACTGACAGATCTGACTGGACTGATCTGACAGGACTGACTGATCTGACAGACTCACTAACCCTAACTCTTACTTTCTTTTTTATTTTTTTTTTTTACTTTCACAGTGGCAAGGCTGACAGCTCTTGTCACACTGTTTCTCCTCTGCTCTCTCACTGAGATCGGAGGAGAAACTGCATTTATCAGGCAGATCGCCCGGGAAAGTTTGTTGCTAAAACAAACTTCCCTGGTGATCTCTCTGATTGGCTGGTGTGACGCTGACATCATCGAGACCTGAGCCAATCAGGTCTCGATGATGTCAGAGGTCACAGCACCGGGATCCCCGCCGCTGACAGGTATGTGGGGGGTCCCGATCGCCGACCACCGGCTGTCCCTATCTTTTAAATGCCGCGATCGCTATGGATCGCGGCATCTAGAAGATAGGAACAGGTTAACATCATGGGGACCTGATCCAATCAGGTCCCCATGATGCCTCATGTCAGAGCTATCGCTCTGAACCGGTACCGCAGCGCTAGCAGGACCCTGGGGGTCCTGAGCGCTGCGGGACCACCCACCGTTTTTAAACGTCGGCGCTGCACAGAGCCCAGGCAGCGCCGACGTTTATGTACAGTGGGCGGTCCTGAACCGGTTAAAGATCCAGTAGCTCTTGTTAATTAATATTAACTGGCACCCCAAAACTCAGCAGATTCTACACTTACGCCGATGGCAACAGATTTCTGGTACGGGTGAAAGAGTGATGTCATGTATTGAGATAAATAGATCAGATGGGGAAGATATACGAGATGGAGGAAAGATGGTAAGTTCAGATTGTCAACATTGAGTTTGAGGAAGCGAGAGGAGAAGAAGGAGGATATGTCTGATAGACACAGTGGGATACTGGACAGCAGAGAGGTGACGTCTGGGCCAGAGAGGTAGATCTGAGTGTCATCGGCATACAGGTGGTACTGGAAACCATGGGACTTTATGAGCTGTCGCAGGCAAGGGGTTTAGATGGAGAAGAGTAAGGGTCCTAGGACGGAGGCTTGAGGGACTCCAACAGAGAGAGGGCGGGATGAGGAGGTAGTGTGGGAGTGGGAGATGCTAAATGTGCGGTTGGAAAGGTATGAGGAGATCCAGGATAGGGCAAGGTCTTTGACACCAAAGGAAGTGAGGATCTGTAGTAGGAGGCAGTGGTCAACTGTGTCAAAGGCAGAGGACAGGTCTAGAAGTAGGAGTATGGAGAATTGTCTGTTAGCTTTGGCTGTAAGTAAGTCAATAGTAATTTTGGTAAGGGCAGTTTCGGTGGAATGGTAGAGACGGAAGCCAGATTGTTGGTTGTCGAAAAGAGAGTTAGATGAGAGGTGAGAGGAGAGTTCAGCATGAACATGTTGCTCAATTAGTTTGGAGGCGAATAGGATCAGCGATATGGGGGCGATAGCTGGATAAAGCAGTTGGGTCAAGGGATGGCTTTTTGAGGATGGGCGTGATTGTGGCATGTTTGAAAGCAGAGGGAAAGGTACCAGAAGTTAGTAATAGGTTGAAGAGATGGGTTAGGGATGGGATGAGTGTGGGGGTGAGGTTGGGGAGGAGGTGGGATGGGGTCAAGTGCGCAAGTGGTGAGGTGTGATTTGGAGAGGAGGCGAGTAAGCTCTCCTTCAGTGATGTTGGAGAGGGAGGTTATAAGGGAAGGGCAATGGTCTGAAAAGCAAAGGGGTTGTGGTGGATGGACAATGAAGGCTTGCCTTATTTGGTCAATCTTGTTTTTGAAGTGTGTGGCAAAGTCCTCACCAGCGATGAGGGAGGTCGGAGGGGGCAGTGGAGGGGGGATCAGGGAGTTAAAAGTGATGAATAGTTGTTTGGGGTTGTAGGATATGGAAGATATGAGGGTTGTGAAGTAGGCCTGTTTAATGAAGGTGAGGGCTGATTTGAATGCGAGTGTTGCTTGTTTGAATGCAGTGAAGTCATCTTGCGAATGTGTTTTCTTCCAGCGCTGCTCTGCAACCCTGGACACTTGCCGAGTCTTTTAAATATTTCTATTTATATAATTTATCATTTATGTAAATAAATAAATATATATATATATACATATATATATATACATACATATATATATATATATATATATATATGTACAGTGGTATAAGTATTTGATACACTGCCAATTTTGCAAGTTTTCCCATCTACAATGAATTGAGGGGTCTATAATTTTTATTGTAGGTACGCTTCAACTTTGAGAGACAGAATCTACAAAAAAAAACAGAAAATCACATTGTATGATTTTTAAATAATTAATTTGCATTTTATTGAATGAAATAAGTATTTGATACTATAGAAAAACAGAACTTAATATTTGGTACAGAAATCTTTGTTTGCAATTACAGAGGTCAGATGTTTCCTATAGTTCTTGACCAAGTTTGCACACACTGCAGCAGGGATTTTGGCCCCCTCCTCCATATAGATCTTCTCCAGATCTTTCAGGTTCCGTGGCTGTTGCTGGGCAACATTGAGTTTCAGCTCCCTCCAAAGATTTTCAATTGGGTTCAAGTCTGGAGACTGGCTAGGCCACTCTAGGTTCTTGAAATGCTTCTTAAGGAGCCTCTCCTTAGTTGCCCTGGTTGTTTATTTCATAGCTTTGTCATGCTGGAAGACCCAGTCAAGACCCATCTTCAATGCTCTTACTGAGGGAAGGAGGTTGTTGACCAAATCTTGCAATACATGACCCCATCCATCCTCTCTTCAATACGGTGCAGTCATCCTATCCCCTTTGCAGAAAAGCAGCCCCAAAGTATGATGTTTCCCCCACCATGCTTCACGGTTGAGACGGTGTTCTTGAGGTTGTACTCATCTTTCTTCTTCCTTCAAACACGGCGAGTGGAGTTGATACCAAAAAGTTCTATTTTGGTCTCCTCTGGCCACATGACCTTCTCCATTGCTTCCTCTGGATCATCCAGATGGTCATTGGCGAACTTCAAACGGGCCTGGACATGTGCTGTCATGAGCAGGGGGACCTTGCATGCCCTAAGGATTTTAACCCATGACCGCGTAATGTGTTACAAACAGTAATGTTTGAGACTGTGGTCCCAGCTTTCTTCAGGTCATTGACCAGGTCCTCCAGTGTACTTCTAGGCTGATTCCTGACCTTCCTCAGAATCATCCTTACCCCATGAGGCGAGATCTTGCATGAAGCCGCAGACTGAAGATTGACAGTCATCTTGTGTTTCTTCTATTTTATAATAATTGTGCCAACAGTTGTTGCCTTCTCACCAAGCTACTTTCCTATTGTCTTGTAGCCCATCCCAACCTTGTACAGGTCTACAATTTTGTCCCTGGTGTCCTTAGACAGCTCTTTGGTCTTTGCCATGGTAGAGAGGTTAGAGTGTGATTGATTAAGTGTGTGGACAGGTGTCTTTTATAAAGGTAACAAGTTCAAACTGGTGTAATTAATACAGGTAATAAGTAGTGTTGAGCGGGCACTAAAATGCTCGGGTGCTTGAAGCTTGGGCCGAGCTCGCCGTGATACTCGGGTGCTCGACCCGAGCAACGAGCCCAATGTTAGTCTATGGGAGACCCGAGCATTTTTGCGGCGGCACCCCCGGCAGTCTTTTAAAAGCCTAACAAGTGCCCAAAATGATAGTGACAGTGCTCAAATGACATGGGGACAGCATGGGGATCAGCCAAGGAAGCATTTCTGACCCCCAGGTCACTGTTGTCAACAACGTGGTCAGAGGTATTAAGCCACTTTTACAGGCTCATAATAAAACGTTCAAAAACGAAAGTGAAACTTTTTTCCTGTGAAATATGTTAAGGAATTTCTTTTCCAGGGTAAAGACTTGTGTATAAGGTAAAATAAATAACCAAAAACAAAAATACTCCTCCACACCTATGTTCACAAGTAGCATTTTTTATGCGTTTTTACACTTTTGTATTGCTTTCAACTGTGACAAATGCATTCAATGCATTTTAACATTTTACAACCTTATCTGGCCATGTGCTGTGTGACACATGCATACAGTGCTTAAACGATATGGGGACAGCATGGGGAAGACCCCTGGAAGCAACTCAGATTCCCAGGTCACTGCCTAAAAGTGTGCCCATCAGAAGTGATCCTTGCCGCATCAGAAGATGCAGACTTGCAACTATCCCCGTGCAAGTACTTGTCCCAGGGCAGTGTTCAATAGTACCTCCCCCATTCCTTGCAATGCAAGCGCAAATATGCAGCCAACCACCCACCCACCCGCAGGCTGCAATACCATACTGCTAGCTTTCACTTGAAATGGGGCCTTTTAGTTTTGAGGAGGCTGAAGCTGGCTACTACCTCATGGCTGCTTCGGCAGAGAGGTATCCATGCTCAGTCCCCAGCCGCCCGGCGGCCGGGTGTCCACACTCGGTCCCCAGCCGCCAGGGGGCGGCCAGGTGTCCACACTCGATCCTCAGCCGCCCCGCGGCCGGGTGTCCACACACGGTCCCCAGCCGCATGGGGGCGGCCGGGTGTCCATAAACGGTCCCCAGCCGCCCCGATTTCTCCGCGGAACATCCCCACAGACTTTTCTTAGCCTGGTCTGCTTTAGGGCAGCATTGGACGAGCCCACCAGAGAACCAGACTCCTCCGGTGGGCCCTGGCTTCTCCATCAGGGCAGTTGAGAGTGCCAAGGTGAGGAAAATGATGATGATGATAGAAGTTAGCATCTGCTTTGTTTTGTTGGAATGCAAGTGTAAGTGTGCAACCAGCCACCCACCCACCCCCAGGTTGCAATACCATTCTGCTAGCTTGCTTGCACTTGAAATTGGGCCTTTTAGGCATGTGGAGGCAGACGCCGGCCACCATGTCATGGCTGCGTTGGCGGCCCTTTTATCCATACTCAGTCCCCAGCCACCCGGCGGCCGGGTGTCCACGCTCGGTCCCCAGCCGCCAGGGGGCGGCCGGGTGTCCACACTCGGTCCCCAGCCGCCCTGCGGCCGGGTGTCCACACACGGTCCCCAGCCTGCATGGGGGCGGCCGGGTGTCCATAAACGGTTCCCAGCCACCCCGATTTCTCCTGTTACCGACCCACACACTTTTCTTAGACTGGCCTGCTTTAGGGCAGCATTGGACGAGCCCACCAGAGAACCAGACTCCTCCGGTGGGCCCTGGCTTCTCCATCAGGGGAGTTGAGAGTGCCAAGGTGAGGAGCATGATGATGATAGAAGTTAGCATCTGCTTTGTTTTCTTGGAATGCAAGCACATGTATGTAGTAGCGGCTAGGCCTTAGGTGGTCAGCGTTTTGGTGCATATCCTACCTCCTACGAGGATTGCTGGATGTTTTCCTGCTACTATCCCAGTTCTATGACTCCTGTTAAAACAAAGATTCAGGTGATAAATGGTGGATGAGATGGTGGCAAAGGAGAAAGAGCAGGAGGAACAGGGACCATTCACATCAATATCAGGCCAGTCAACCACACATGTCTTGTAGGATATGTTTCTTTAACAAAAGGAGCGGTTCTGCTACACAGTTAGAGGGCATGCAGTGAGTGCAATGCCTACCAAACATTTCGAGGCACTCCAATGCCCCTTGGAAGTGACATGGAGGTCAGAGGGCCTTAACTAAACCGTTTTTTCCATTTATAGCAACTGGGTCTCCTGTACACTGTTGGCCTAAGCAGTGAATGGAAGTCTTTCCAAAAATTATGAGGAACTGCAATGCCCCTTGAAACAGACGTGGATTACAGCGTACTAAAAACCTTCTACCCATTATTGGGGAGTGGGTCTCCGTTAGTTTTCGCCTTTGCATTGAAAAGCAAAAGCCGACTAAAATTAGGAGGAAATGCAATGCCCGTTGGGAGAGTCGTGGAGGTTAGAGGTAATTAAAAACAACATTTCAATGCCCATCGGAAGAGACGTGGAGGTCACAGTAGCTTAACAAGACGGTTTTAATGCCCCTTGAAAAAGTGATGGAGGTCACAGTAGCTTAACAAGACGCTTTAAATGCCCCTTGGAAGAGACATGGAGGTTGCAGTAGCTTAACAAGACGGCTTTAATGCCCCTCGGAAGAGACGTGGAGGTCGCAGTAGCATAACAAGACACTTTTAATGCCCCTTGGAAAAGTGGTGGTAGCTTAACAAGACGGTTTTATTGCCCCTCAGAAGAGACGTGGAGGTCAGAGTTGTATAACAAGATGGTTTTAATGCCCCTTGGAAGAGACGTGGAGGTCAGAGTGGTATAACAACACGCTTTTAATGCCCCTCAGAAGAGACGTGGAGGTCCCAGTAGCTTAACAAGACGGTTTTAATGCCCCTTACAAGAGCCATACAGTACAGCATATTACAAACATTATTCCCATGATTGGGAAGTGGGTCTCCCATAGTCTTTACTTATGTCATCCAAGCAAAAGGTGCCAAAAATTAGGACGTAGGAACTTGCAATACCCTTACAAGAGCCATGCAGTACAGCATATTACAAACATTATTCCCATTATTGGGAAGTGGGTCTCCCATAGTCTTTGCTTATGCCTTCCAAGCAAAAGCTGCCAAAAATTAGGATGGAGGAAATTGCAATGCCCCATACAAGAGCCATGCAGTACAGCATATTACAAACATTATTCCCATTATTGGGGAGTGGGTCTCCAAT
The DNA here is from genome assembly GCF_046119375.1 of Phyllobates terribilis. NCBI lineage: Eukaryota > Metazoa > Chordata > Amphibia > Anura > Dendrobatidae > Phyllobates > Phyllobates terribilis. The sequence goes on along the minus strand of NW_027362764.1, from coordinate 148,880,333 downwards.
AGTATTTGCTTATGCCTTCCAAGCAAAAGTTGCCAAAAATTAGGATGGAGGAACATGCAATGCCCCTTACAAGAGCCATGCAGTACAGCATATTACAAACATTATTCCCATGATTGGGGGGTGGGTCTCCCATAGTATTTGCTTATGCCTTCCAAGCAAAAGCTGCCAAAAATTATGAGGAAATGCAATGCCCATTTGAAGAGTCGTGGAGGTCCCAGTAGATTAACAAGACCGTTTTAATGCCCCTCAGAAGAGACGTGGAGGTCAGAGTGGTATAGCAAGACGCTTTTAATGCCCCTTGAAAAAGTGGTGGAGGTCGCAGTAGTTTAACAAGACGGTTTTAATGCCCCTTGGAAGAGACATGGAGGTCGCAGTAGCTTAACAACATGCTTTTAATGCCCCTCAGAAGAGACGTGCAGGTCAGAGTGGTATAACAAGACGCTTTTAATGCCCCTCAGAAGAGACATGGAGGTCAGAGTAGTATAACAAGACGCTTTTAATGCCCCTCAGAAGAGACGTGGAGGTCAGAGTGGTATAACAAGACTCTTTTAATGCCCCTCAGAAGAGACGTGGAGGTCAGAGTGGTATAACAACACGCTTTTAATGCCCCTCAGAAGAGACGTGGAGGTCAGAGTGGTATAACAACACGCTTTTAATGCCTCTCAGAAGAAACATGTAGGTCAGAGTGGTAAAACAAGACGTTTTAATGCCCCTCAGAAGAGACGTGGAGGTCGCAGTAGCTTTACAAGACGCTTTTAATGCCCTTCAGAAGAGACGTGGAGGTCAGAGTGGTATAACAAGACTGTTTTAATGCCCCTTGGAAGAGATGTGTAGGTGCCAGTAGCTTAACAAGACGCTTTTATTGCCCCTCGGAAAAGTGGTGGAGGTCCCAGTAGCTTAGCAAGACGCTTTTAATGCCCCTCAGAAGAGACGTGGAGGTCCCAGTAGGTTAACAGGACGCTTTTAATGCCCCTCGGAAAAGTGGTGGAGGTCGCAGTAGCTTAACAAGACGCTTTTAATGCCCCTTACAAGAGCCATGCAGTACAGCATATTACAAACATTATTCCCATTATTGGGGACTGGGTCTCCCATAGTCTTTGCTTATGCCTTCCAAGCAAAAGCTGCCAAAAATTAGGACGGAGGAACTTGCAATGCCCCATACAAGAGTCATGCAGTACAGCATATTACAAACATTATTCCCATTATTGGGGAGTGGGTCTCCCATACTCTTTGCTTATGCCTTCCAAGCAAAAGCTGCCAAAAATTAGGACGGAGGAACTTGCAATGCCCCTTACAAGAGCCATGCAGTGCAGCATATTGCAAACATTATTCCCATTATTGGGGAGTGAGTCTCCCATAGTCTTTGCTTATGCCTTTCAAGCAAAAGCTGCCCAAAATTAGGATGGAGGAACTTGCAATGCCCCTTACAAAGAGCCATGCAGTACAACATATTACAAACATTTTTCCCATTATTTTGGAGTGGGTCTCCCATAGTCTTTGCTTATGCCTTCCAATCAAAAGCTGCCCAAAATTAGGACGGAGGAACTTGCAATGCCCCTTACAAGAGCCATGCAGTACAGCATATTACAAACATTATTCCCATGATTGGGGAGTGGATCTCCCATAGTATTTTCATATGCCTTCCAAGCAAAAGCTGCCAAAAATTAGGATGGAGGAACTTGCAATGCCCCTTACAAGAGCCATACAGTACAGCATCTTAAAAATATTATTCCCATTATTGGGGAGTGGGTCTCCCACAGTCTTTGCTTATGCCTTCCAAGCAAAAGCTGACAAAAATAAGGACAGAGGAACTTTCAATAATGGCAACACGGACCACGGTCACCCTGGTGGTATAGTGGTGGTGGAGGCTGAGGATAAGGAGAAGAACATAAAACAGCCGAAATGAGGAAGCATATACCCATGTGTGGGTGTGAATCGGTGCATGGGAATACACCTCCCAAAAAAACACAGTGGATTTGACTTTATGTTACTCTGCTGTCATTTGGTGGTGATGAGAAGTCTGGCCCAATACAGCCCTTGTTCAATTTGATAAGGTTCAGCTTGTCAGCATTGTCAGATGACAGGCGAGTGTGCTTATCAGTTATAATTCCCCTAGTGGCACTAAAAACACGCTCCCATAACACGCTAGCGGCAGGGCAGGCCAGGACCTCCAAGGCGTACAGAGCGAGTTCATTCCAAGTGTCCAGCTTGAATACCCAATAATTAAAAGGCACAGAGGAATCACGGAGGACACTGGTACGGTCGGCAAGGTACTCCCTCACCATCTTTTGAAACTTTCCACTCCTTGTGAGAGTACCCCGCGCCTCAGGGCCTGTAAGCTGGGCGGGTTTCAGAAAACTGTCCCAGAACATTGACAGTGTTCCCCTGTCTCTGCTGGATTGGAGTTGCCTCTCTCTCGCTTGTACGCCTTGGTTGGTCAACGAACTGTGACCTCTGCCACTAGCGTGTTCAAATGGGAACTTTTTTAACAGTTCTGCAGCAAGGGCCTTCTGGTACTGCCCCATTTTTGTAGACCTCTCCACCTCAGGGATAGGAGAGTGAAAGTTCTCCTTGTAGCGGGGGTCTAAAAGTGTCACCAACCAGTAATGACTGTCACCCAACATTTTGACAATGCGAGGGTCACGGTTAAGGCAGCGTAACATAAGGTCAGCCATGTGTGCCAGACTGGTAACGGGCAAGACTTCCGTGTCCTCACCAAGATGACGACTGACCATGCTCTCCTCCTCCTCCTCCTCCCCCCTGTCCTCAGGCCACCCACGCTGAACCGACGATATGACAGTTGTGCAGGTACTACCGTCTACAGCGCATGACACAAGCTCCTGTTCTTCTTCTTCCTCCTCCTCCTCTCCCTCATTGTCCCCCAATGCATGTTGGGATGAGATGAGGCTGGGCTGTGTGTAATTGACCGCTATGGCTTCTTGATCCATCTCATCATACTCTGGCTGCAATGCCTCCTCTTTAATTCTCTGCAGAGAGCGTTGCAAAAGACAGACAATTGGAATGCTGAAGCTAATGATGGCATCATCGCCACTCACCATCTGGGTGAACTCCTCAAAATTTGTCAAGATGGTACAGATGTCAGACATCCAGGTCCACTCCTGAGGTGTTATGTGTGGAGTCTGACCTGAATATCGACGGACTTGTTGCAGCTGGTACTCCACAACTGCTCTCTTCTGCTCACAAATCCTTTGCAACATGTGGAGGGTAGAGTTCCAACATGTGGGGACATCACACACCAGTCGGTGTGACGGAAGCTTCAAACGCTGCTGCTACACAGCAAGGGCGGCGGAAGCTGTAGCCGACTTGTGAAAATGAGCTGACAGGCGGCGTACTTTGACGAGCAGATCTGGAAACTCAGTGTATGATTTAAGAAACCGCTGAACCACGAGGTTAAGCACATGAGCCAGGCATTGTACGTGTGTGATCTCGCCTCGCCTCAGAGCCGCCACCAGGTTACGGCCATTGTCACACACGACCATGCCTGGATGTAGGTTCAGCGGTGTCAGCCACAGATCTGCCTGCTCTTTCACAGCTGTCCACAACTCACAAGCAGTGTGAGGTTTCTCACTTAAGCTTATGAGTTTCAGCAAAGCCTGTTGCCACTTGACGGAGGCAGTACTGCCGTGCTTCCAGCTTGTAAATGATGTGGTGATATCTGAGATGGAGGCTGAACAAGAGGAGGAGGATGATGCGCAGGAGCTGTACACTGTGGGGGCAACTCTGACTGACATAGGGCCCGCAATCCTCGGTGTGAGGAGGATGTGTTCCGTCCCAAGGTCCGACTGGGTCCTGGCTTCCACTATGTTTACCCAGTGTGCCGTCAGGGAGATGTATCGTCCCTGGCCACAAGCACTTTTCTACGTGTCCATTGTCAGGTGGACTCTCCCAATAACTGCGTTGTTAAGGGCACGGTAGATGTTTTGGGACATGTGCTTGTGTAGTGCGGGGATGGCACACCGGGCAAAATAGTGTCGGATGGAGACCGAGTACCGAGGGACAGCCACCGCCAAAAGGTTGCAGAAGGATTCGGTCTCCACCAGCCTAAAAGGCAGCATTTCCAATGCAAGCAGTCATGAAATGTGCGAATTTAGAACTGTGGCCTGTGGGGCGTTAGCTGCGAATTTCCGCTTTCGTTCAAAGGTCTGGGATATGGACAATTGAACGCTGCGGTGGGACGTGGACGTTGATGCTGTTTCTTGAGAAACTGCCATAACAAGTGAAGACTGAGGCATCTTTGCATGCAGTATGGACAGGGGATTGCCTTGCACACACAACAGGGGGTTCTATTGCGCGCATAACAGCGGAAGAAGCAGTGGTGACACCCTCTGACACTGGTCGTTGACCCTGGAGTTCGACCCACAAAGTCGGGTGCTTTGCTGCCATGTGCCTGATCATGCTGGTCGTGGTCAGGCTGGCAGTTTTGTCACCCCTGCTGATGCTGGCATGGCAGGTGGTACAAATGGCCTTTTTGGGGTTATCAGCAGAGTCTTTAAAAAAATTACAGACTCTGGAAGACCTACCGCTTGTACTGGCAACGTCCCTCCTGTTGGTGTTACGGGGAACAGTTGCCCGCCTTCTGTCTGCTGCCACCACACTGCTTCTTCCTGCCTGTTGGGGTACTCTGCCTCCGTCCCCCTGTGTGCTGCTGGCCTCACTCTTCATGTCCTCCTGCCATGTTGGGTCAGTTACTAGATCATCCACCACCTCCTCCTCTTCCACTTGCGCACCACGATCCTCCTCCTCACTTCCTGGCAATTGTGTCTCCTCATCGTCCACCTCTTGTGACAAATTGCCAGCGTCGACTTCCTGTGGCCGCGGCTGTTCAAATATTTGTGCAGCGCTACATGGGATTTCTTCTTCCACCACTTCAAGCGGAGCAGGCGAGGGGCACAAATCTGGAAATGGACCAGTGAACAGCTCTTCAGAGTGTCCAAGTGTGGGATCAGTTGCTGTCTGACGACACTCGGCATGGTGGGAGGAAGAAGCATCAGGGTGAGGAGGAGTATGCGGTCGAGATTCACGGCTACTAAGAGTCAACCATGTGGAAGACAGGCCGGAGGTGGTGGTGCCCAGGTAACTGGAAGTATTATCTGCTATCCAATTAATAACCTGTTCACACTGATCAGTTCGCAATTCTGGTGTTGTTCTGTGCTTCCCTAGTAATTCGGTCAAGTAGTGGGAGCGAGAAGATGTGGCTATTGGTTGTGGCACATTTTCACCTTGGCCATGGCCCCGTCCTCTGCACGCACCATCACCAGAACGTATACTTCCACGTCCCTTGCCACGCGCCTTGCCCATTGTAAAGAAAGTAAAATACACTCGCACTATCAATGGAAAAAGGGTAATAAAAAGTAGATTATAACCTTGGAAGAGGAAAACCACAGTACTAATTCTCTGGCCTACACCCGACTCTTTTAAACAATCTAAACAATCAGGGAGAAAATATTACTGTTTTTCTTTACGGAAAAAATACCAAAAGCTGAATAATAGAGATTCTTTACCGTTGAACAGCAAAACCACAGTTATAATTTACTGGTGTATGTATACCAGACATTTTTAAATATATATATATTTGCGGCTGAACAGTGAGCGACACACTCAAACTGTTTTTTTTAGATACAAATGGCCCAAAAGTGGATAATACAGAGGTTTGAACCGTGGAACTGCAAAACCACACTTGTATTTCTCGGGCCTACACCAGACTATTTTCAACATATATATTTGTGCCTGAACAATCAGGAGACACTATTATTTATTTTTTACGGCAAAAATGCCAAAAGCAGGATAATAGAGATTTTTTACCGTGGAACAGCAAAACCACAGTTATAATTTACTGGTGTATACCAGACTATTTTCAACACATATATTTGTGTCTGAACAATCAGGAGACACTATTATTTATTTTTTACGGCAAAAAATGCCAAAAGCAGGATAATAGAGATTTTTTACCGTGGAACAGCAAAACCACAGTTATAATTTACTGGTGTATACCAGACTATTTTCAACACATATATTTGTGTCTGAACAATCAGGAGACACTATTATTTATTTTTTACGGCAAAAAATGCCAACAGCAGGATAATAGAGATTTTTTTACCGTGGAACAGCAAAACCACAGTTATAATTTACTGGTGTATACCAGACTTTTTAAAATATATATATATATTTGCGGCTGAACAGTGAGCGACACACTCAAACTGTTTTTTTTAGATACAAAAGGCACAAAACTGGATAATACAGAGATTTCAACCATGGAACTGCAAAACCACACTTCAGTTTCTGTGGCCTATACCAGACTCCAGAGACCTGGAGCTAAGTCCAGCAATTTCAGAAACAGGAGCACACAGGACTGTAATGCAGCGTTTGCTGGTATAACCCCACTGCGTCTCTTATACAGCCTGCCTGTCTGACTGATATCTGGGATGGATATTAGTCCTGAGAAGGACTATTTGTTTGATCTGGCAGCCTTTACAGACCCTACACTAACTATTTCGCAGGATAAATCTCTCCCTAGGTCAGCAGCGCTGTCCCTACACTGTCTAATCCGGAGCGACTGTGTCCAAGATGGCGGCACCCTGTTTTAAATACTCGAGGTGACGCTGTGCGGCCAGCCAATCACTGTAATGCCCACAAACAACATGGCTGCGGCATTACAGTGACTGGCTGGCAATCCCTGCATGTTCATTGGCTCTGTAAAGAGCGCCAAACATGCAGGGCGGAGACCCGATCTCCCGCCCGAGTAACCCGGAAATGCTCGGTGCTCGCCGAACACCCCGAGTAGCGTGATGCTCGGGCGAGTCCCGAGCAGTGTCGAGCATGCTCGCTCAACACTAGTAATAAGTGCAGAGAAGGGGGGCTTCTTAAAGAAAAAAAAACATCTGTGAGAGACAGAATTCTTGTTGGTTTGTTGGCGATCAAATACTTATTTCATGCAATAAAATGCAATTTAATTATTTAAAAATAATACAATGTGATTTTTTGTTTTTTATTTTAAGATTCTGTTTCACAGTTGAAGTGTACCTATGTTAAAAATGACAGACCTCTCCATTCTTTGTAGGTGGAAAAACTTGCAAAATCGGCAGTGCATCAAATACTTATTTTCCCCACTATATATATGTCATATGTACTATCAATCACAGGCTAGAAACAAATACATTCATATATAGACATCGCATGACACATCATATTTGCCTACTGAGTAGTGACATCATGATTTACAATATTTGTTTTTACATACCTGCTATTCCACACAAAACCTACAAACTTAATACATTTCATATAGAAAAAATCTGGATTCCAGACCCTAAAACGATTACAGACACTAAAATAATGCAGTTTCCCTAAACCGAAAAAATACCCTGAAATAATGCATACCGTATCCGAGAATAAATATAGGCACTCCAAAATAAATATTAACCCCCAAATAAATGCATTTGACTTTTACCTGAATGCGAGAAAGAAAAAAAAGATTAATCAAGTACAACTTCAAGACTGATATTTAGGGAGTGTGGCCAGAGCTAAGAGCGTTAACTGGAGAAAAGCAAGTTACCACATGGATACTTTGCTGGACACAGAAAGAGACGGAGCAAAGTGTCAGGGATGGAAAAAAGTATTATGTATATACAACACATGTGATGCAGAGACAGGTCAGGCACACAGATGAAAATAGGTACCAATAAGAAAGTTAAATGCCAAGAAATCATGTTGACTGAGCTAGAATGGAGCATTGCTTTTACCAATCGTAAGTTGGGGAGTCCTAAGTAGTGATGAGCGAACGTGCTAGCCACTGCTCGGCACTCGTCCGAGCATCACGGTGCTCGACAAGCTCGGCGCTTGGCGAGTATTTCCTGGTTGCTCGGGCAAGAACTCCCCTCCCTGCATGTTTGTGGCTCTTTAAAGAGACATTGAACATGCAGGGATTGCCTGCCATGCACTGTAATGCTGTAGCCATGTTGGTTGAGGGCATTACAGTGATTGGCTGGCCACACAGCGTCATCAGGTCTAAGATATAAAAGACCTGGCACCGCTATGCTCGTCACAGTGTAGTTCGGAATCAGGCAGAGTAGGGAGAGCTGCTGCTGCGTCAGGGAGAGATTTGCTTCTTCATAGTCAGTATAGGCATTACACAACATATATATATATATATATATATATATCCAACTGAACTAACAGTTCATCTGAGGACTAATCCAGATGCATATATTCAGTGGTGATAGCAGGAGTTAGGCAGGCAGGCAGTGTATGTGGCAAACTGAAGTGCATGATACAGCACAAGAGGGTCCATTGAACGTCCTGTCTGCTGCTGTAATAATTACAGATATTTGTAGACATAGCCCCAGACATCAGGGGCCAGGGAAATTTTTTTTCATCTTAATCCTGGTTATTTGCTTAAAAAGCAATCCAGAGTACACCATTTTCTGCTCCATTTGCTTTTTCTCACTGCAGAATAAAGTCAGATCTGTTCCATATTTCAGCGATAAAAATCCAGAAATTTAAACTGAACGTGGAAAATATTGGCATCCTTTTCCATTCTGTTACAGTGTGTCGGTCAAGCTATTTACACTAGGTGTCTGTGAAGAATAGTATTAGCAAATTACAGGCCTGCTATTTAAAACCGTGGTTCTCTGTCAGACATATCACCTATAAGACTGTTCCAAAATCAGACATTTCTTTCATTTCCATTCTGTTGCAGTGTGTCGGTCAAGCTTTTCACACTAGGTGTCTGTGAAGAATAGTATCAGCAAATTACAGGCCTGACATTTAAAACCGTGGTTCTCTGTCAGACATAACACCTATTAGAGAGTTCCAAAATCAGCCATTTTTTTCCATTTTCATTTTATTGCAGTGTGTCGGTCCAGCTATTCACACTAGGTGTCTGTGAAGGATAGAATTACCAAATTACTGGCCTGCTTTTTAAAACCGTGGTTATCTGTCAGACATAAGACCTATTAGAGAGTTCCAAAATCAGCCATTTTTTCCATTTTCATTTTATTGCAGTGTGTCGGTCAAGCTATTCACACTAGGTGTCTGTGAAGGATAGTATTAGCTAATCACAGGCCTGCTATTTAAAACCGTGGTTCTCTGTCAGACATAACACCTATAAGAGTGTTCCAAAATCAGCCATTTCTTCCATTTTCATTCTGTTGCAGTGTGTCGGTCAAGCTATTCACACTAAGTCTCTGTGTAGAATAGTATTAGCAAATCACAGGCCTGCTATTTAAAATTGTGGTTCTCTGTCAGACATAACACCTATAAGAGTGTTCCAAAATCAGCCATTTCTTCCATTTTCATTTTGTTGCAGTGTGCCGGTCAAGCTATTCCCACTAGGTCTCTGTGTAGAGCAGTATTAGTGTCTAGAACAAACAAAAAGAGTCTGTGTGTGTGTCGGGGGGGTTATATGGGAATTTGTGTTAATGTTTATTTATGTTGTATTTGGAAAAATTCAATAATAATCTTATCTGATTTAAAAAAAGATAGTATTAGTAAATTACAGGCCTGCTATTTAAAACCATGGTTCTCTGTCAGACATAACACCTATAAGAGTGTTCCAAAATCAGCCATTTCTTCCATTTTCATAACAATGTAGTGTGTTGGTCAAGCTATTCACACTAGGTGTCTGTTAACGATAGAATTAGCAAATTACAGGCCTGCTATTTAAAACCATGGTTCTCTGTCAGACATAACACCTATAAGAGTGTTCCAAAATCAACCATTTCTTCCATTTTCATTCCATTGTTGTGTGTCGGTCAAGCTATTCACACTAGGTGTCTGTGAACGATAGTATTGGGAAAATTACAGGCCTGCTATTTAAAATTGTGGTTCTCTGTCAGATATAACACCTATAAGAGTGTTCCAAAAATCAGCCATTTTTCGTGAATGTTGAAAATATTGTCCTCCATTAAAAATGGGCAAGGTGCATGGTAAGGGACGGAGAAGTGGACGTGATGGTGATAATGCATACAGAGGCCGAGGCCGAGGTTGTGGCCGTGGGCAACCTGAAATTATGTCACAACAAACACCCACATCTTGTCGCTCGACCTTCTTGTCCCAATTACTAGGGGACCACAGAACACCACTATTGTACAGAGAGAAGTGTCAAAAGATTGTTGGCTAGATAGCAGATAATGCTTCCAGTCACTTAGCCACCATCACTACCACCCTGTCTTCCACACGGTCAAGTCTCAGTAGCCGTGAGTCTCGACGGCATATTCCTCACCATTATCCTCCTTCCTCCCACCATGCCAAGTGCCTGGAGAGAACTGATCCCACACTTGGACACTGAAGAGCTGTTCAGGTTTAGATTTGTAAATTTGGGCCTCTCGCCCAGCCAGCTTCAAGCGAGTCAAGAGGAGAACGCGTGTAGCGATGCCCAAATATTGAGCAGCCATGGTCGCACGAAGGCGACGGTGGGAGAATGCAATTACTGTTGGAAGAGGTGGATGATGATAAGACACAATTGCTACAATGTCAGGAGGGGGACCAGGGTGCGGAAGTGGAAGACAAAATGGTGGATGATATAGTAACTAGAGATGAGCGTTGTTCTACTCGAACTGTTCGCCAATCTCAAATTCGAGCTGTTTTGGGCGGTGTTCGAGCCGGTCGGCGAACACGAACAATTTGAGAAAAATTCGGCTGTTCGAGGTTATGTTCGATAACTGTTCGTGCACCAAAATCATAACTGGATTTTTTCTCAGTAATGATGAAAATTAATGTTAATACGCAGTTTGAGTGTACAGCGGGGCGGGGGGAGGGGCAGGGGATGGATCTCTGCAGGAACAATGAAGATCTCCATTTTTTTTTCTCTTTCCCGCATTTGCAGTGGGGAGGTGCAATCTGTCAGCCTATCAGCAGCGCACACACGGAGCGAAGTGCTTTTTTTCACACAAGCAAGGGCATGTGTGATTGGCAGTGTATGTCACATGTCCTTGCCCTATAAGACCAAGCCATTTTCCCCGTCGCCACCATTTTCTCACTGCTGCAGCTGCGTGTTAGACGGCACCGCTGTTGCTGTGTGCGCTATACCTTGTTAATTTCAAGCCAATTTTCGCACAAATATACAGATAGCTTGGGAGTAGGGAATAGTTGTGATTGCAGTCCTTTTAAGGACTAGGTTACAGCATTTCCTACGACTTTTATCAAGCAGGTCTGTGCTCTTAAATAGATAGATTGTGGGAGTAAAGACTAATTGTAATTGGAGTCCTTTTCAGGACTAGGTTACATCAGTTCCTATCAGTTTTTGCCAGGCAGGTCTGTGCCAGTGCTGTGCAAGTTTTTTTCACAGCATTTGGCTGAATCTAGCAAAGCTAATCCTTTTTGGCCTATTGCAGAGTGTGTTAGTCAGTGGAGTAGCCTATCTGTGTTGCAAGATATACCACCTGTGTATAGAATACCAATTTTTTTACTGCACCTAGTGAAGTAAAATCTTTTGGGCATAGCATCATTCTATTAGTCCACCTATACTGACCTCCATCAGGTTGCAAATTAAAAATAATTTTTTTCTGCATCTAGCTCTGAAAAAATATTTGGGCTTCTAGCAGTGTGTGGGACTTGGTCTATTAGTCCATCTATACTGACCTCCATCAGGTTGCAAATTAAAAATAATTTTTTTCTTCATTTATCTCTGAAAAAATATTTGGGCTTCTAGCAGCGTGTGGGACTTGTTCTATTAGTCCATCTATACTGACCTCCATCAGGTTGCAAATTAAAAATAATTTTTTTCTGCATCTAGCTCTGAAAAAATATTTGGGCTTCTAGCAGTGTGTGGGACTTGGTCTATTAGTCCATCTATACTGACCTCCATCAGGTTGCAAATTAAAAATAATTTTTTTCTGCATCTAGCTCTGAAAAAATATTTGGGCTTCTAGCAGTGTGTGGGACTTGGTCTATTAGTCCATCTATACTGACCTCCATCAGGTTGCAAATTGAATAAAAAAATTTTCTGCATCTAGCTCTGAAAAAATATTTGGGCTTCTAGCGGTGTGTGGGACTTGGTCTATTAGTCCATCTATACTGACCTCCATCAGGTTGCAAATTAAAAATAATTTTTTTCTGCATCTAGCTCTGAAAAAATATTTGGGCTTCTAGCAGTGTGTGGGACTTGGTCTATTAGTCCATCTATACTGACCTCCATCAGGTTGCAAATTAAAAATAATTTTTTTCTTCATTTAGCTCTGAAAAAATATTTGGGCTTCTAGCAGTGTGTGGGACTTGTTCTATTAGTCCTTCTATACTGACCTCCAGCAGGTTGCAAATTGAATATAATTTTTTTCTGCATCTAGCTCTGAAAAAATATATGGGCTTCTAGCGGTGTGTGGGACTTGGTCTATTAGTCCATCTATACTGACCTCCATCAGGTTGCAAATTAAAAATAATTTTTTTCTGCATCTAGCTCTGAAAAAATATTTGGGCTTCTAGCAGTGTGTGGGACTTGGTCTATTAGTCCATCTATACTGACCTCCATCAGGTTGCAAATTAAAAATAATTTTTTTCTTCATTTATCTCTGAAAAAATATTTGGGCTTCTAGCAGCGTGTGGGACTTGTTCTATTAGTCCATCTATACTGACCTCCATCAGGTTGCAAATTAAAAATAATTTTTTTCTGCATCTAGCTCTGAAAAAATATTTGGGCTTCTAGCAGTGTGTGGGACTTGGTCTATTAGTCCATCTATACTGACCTCCATCAGGTTGCAAATTAAAAATAATTTTTTTCTTCATTTAGCTCTGAAAAAATATTTGGGCTTCTAGCAGTGTGTGGGACTTGTTCTTTTAGTCCTTCTATACTGACCTCCAGCAGGTTGCAAATTGAATATAATTTTTTTCTGCATCTAGCTCTGAAAAAATATTTGGGCTTCTAGCGGTGTGTGGGACTTGGTCTATTAGTCCATCTATACTGACCTCCATCAGGTTGCAAATTAAAAATAATTTTTTTCTGCATCTAGCTCTGAAAAAATATTTGGGCTTCTAGCAGTGTGTGGGACTTGGTCTATTAGTCCATCTATACTGACCTCCATCAGGTTGCAAATTAAAAATAATTTTTTTCTTCATTTATCTCTGAAAAAATATTTGGGCTTCTAGCAGCGTGTGGGACTTGTTCTATTAGTCCATCTATACTGACCTCCATCAGGTTGCAAATTAAAAATAATTTTTTTCTGCATCTAGCTCTGAAAAAATATTTGGGCTTCTAGCAGTGTGTGGGACTTGGTCTATTAGTCCATCTATACTGACCTCCATCAGGTTGCAAATTTAAAATAATTTTTTTCTTCATTTAGCTCTGAAAAAATATTTGGGCTTCTAGCAGTGTGTGGGACTTGTTCTATTAGTCCTTCTATACTGACCTCCAGCAGGTTGCAAATTGAATATAATTTTTTTCTGCATCTAGCTCTGAAAAAATATTTGGGCTTCTAGCGGTGTGTGGGACTTGGTCTATTAGTCCATCTATACTGACCTCCATCAGGTTGCAAATTAAAAATAATTTTTTTCTGCATCTAGCTCTGAAAAAATATTTGGGCTTCTAGCAGTGTGTGGGACTTGGTCTATTAGTCCATCTATACTGACCTCCATCAGGTTGCAAATTGAATAAAAAAAATTTCTGCATCTAGCTCTGAAAAAATATTTGGGCTTCTAGCGGTGTGTGGGACTTGGTCTATTAGTCCATCTATACTGACCTCCATCAGGTTGCAAATTAAAAATAATTTTTTTCTGCATCTAGCTCTGAAAAAATATTTGGGCTTCTAGCAGTGTGTGGGACTTGGTCTATTAGTCCATCTATACTGACCTCCATCAGGTTGCAAATTGAATAAAAAAAATTTCTGCATCTAGCTCTGAAAAAATATTTGGGCTTCTAGCGGTGTGTGGGACTTGGTCTATTAGTCCATCTATACTGACCTCCATCAGGTTGCAAATTAAAAATAATTTTTTTCTGCATCTAACCCAGCCAATAGTTTTGGCCTAATACCACAGTTTGGCCGCTCAGCTCTGCTCGGTTACCATCCATTGTTTTTTTGTGCAAACAACTCCAGAGTTGTGAATTAGTTAACCACCAAAATGAGTGGAAAAAGGCCTGCTGCTGGTGGAAAGGGGAATAGGCGTGTTGGGAAGGGGAAAAAAGGTTGTGTCCGTGGGGTAGGTGCAGAAGAAAGACCATCTTCCAGCCAAACTAAAATGTCTACTTCTTTTAGCGGACAATGTGATAAGATCCCTTTCTTACGGCCACGCCAATCGCTACAAATTCCAGATGAGGCACAAAAACAGCAGGTGCTTCAACGGATATCAAGTGCTTCTTTAAGTGGGCTCTCTTCCACATCAAATTCAACATCACAAATACTCCAGTCCTCAAAGGTGTCACCCCAATCGCACTTGCTTCCTCACAGCTCCCAAATCTCCAGCTGCCCGTCTGAGTATGAGGTAGAACAGATGGTTGAGTCTGCAGAGCTGTTTACTCATACTATAGCCTGGGAATCAGAGGTTCACTCCAGCGCTTCTGTGAATCCAGACGAGGAAATGATCTGCACTGATGCCCAGAATCTTTATGAGTCGGTTCCAGGACCAGACGCAGAAGGTTCTGACCATAATGTAGACCCTCATTCCCAAACTGTAACTCCTGTTGGTGGAGAAAATGAGGAAGACGATGATGAGACTCAAATACCTGATTGGAGCGACAACTTTAGTTTTTTGTCAGGGCAGGAACAGGTTGGCTCTGAGGACGACGGGTGTGATAATGCACAGGGTGATGATGATGAGGTTGGAGATCCCACTTACTGTCAACCCACAGTCAGCCAAGAGATGAGGTCAGCAGAGGAGGTGGAGGAAGATGCTAGTGACGACGAGGTCAGGTTGCGCCTTCCTGGACAGAGACGTAGTACTGGAAGCACGTCAACAACTGCATCCTCAAACACAACTCTGCCTCTCACCACAAGTCGTGGTGGCTCTTCAGGTCGCATGGGTGCTAAGCCTTGCATAGCCTGGGCATTTTTTCAGATCGATAAAGATGACCCAACTCGTGTTATCTGTAACATTTGTCAGCAAAAGCTAAGTAGAGGCCAAAAAATACATAGTTTGAGTACTTCATGCATGAACCGGCACATGGACATGAAGCATAAGTTGCAGTGGGAAGCTCAGTGTGCTACAATGCGGCCTAGCCGGCCGGGCCAACCACCGTCTGCCATATCTTGTGCATCCGCGGCCTCTTCATCCTCTGTGACTGGGGGGACAGCAGTCACACCTGTTTTGGGGCGCAGACCTGCCACCTCTTTACCCGCAACAGCCAGCGTGATTGGCAGGTCATCATTTTCTTTGGAGGTGGTAACACCAGCTGGTCTTGAGCGCTGTCCGACATCGATAGCACCACCTTTGGATCAAGGCAACCTAACATGTCCGCCTGCATCTTCCTCACAGACCGGCAGTTTGCCGGGGACACCCTTATCAACCCCGTCTAAGCACAATAGCCAGCCCTCGGTCCCTCAGATGTGGACAAGTAAAAGACCATTTCCTCCTAGCCATGAGAAAGCTAAGAGGTTGAATTTCACCATCTGCAAGCTCTTGGCTACAGAAATGCTGCCTTTCCGCCTGGTGGACACAGAGGATTTTCGAGACCTTATGTCCGTCGCAGTGCCCCAGTACCAGATGCCCAGTCGGCACTACTTCTCAAAGAAAGGTGTGCCTGCGCTCCACCAGCATGTCGCACACAACATCACCGCTTCTTTGAGAAACTCTGTGTGTGACAGGGTGCATTTCACCACAGACACTTGGACGAGTAGGCATGGACAGGGGCGTTACATGTCGCTGACTGGGCACTGGGTAACTATGGTGACAGCAGGACAAGGGGCTGCTGTCCAAGTCTTGCCGTCCCCACGAGTTGTGCGTCAATCCTCTTTATGTCAAAGTTCCTCCACTGCTTCTGCCTCCTCAACCTCCTCTCGGTCTTCCACCTGCACCCAAAGCCTGTCTGGTCATGCCACAAGCTTTCTAACTGCGCAGAAGGGATCCTGCACACCTCCTTACTATGCTGGCAGTAGGGCTCAACGTCATCAGGCGGTTTTTACATTGAAATGTCTGGGAAATGTGAGTCACACAGCTGAGGAGTTGTGGTCAGCTCTGGAGAACCAATTTCATGAATGGTTGTCTCCACTGGACCTGAAACCAGGGAAGGCCATGTGCGACAATGCTGCAAACCTGGGTGCGGCCCTTCGCCGGGGCAATGTCACACACGTGCCTTGTATGGCTCACGTGTTGAACCTGGTTGTCCAGCAATTTTTAGCCCACTATCCCAGACTAGATGGCCTTCTGCAGAGGGCACGGTCGCTGTGTGCTCACTTCCGCCGTTCGCATCCCGCAGCTCAGCGACTTACATCTCTACAGAAGTCGTTGGGCCTGCCACTTCACCGGCTAAAATGCGATGTGCCTACCCGGTGGAATTCAACTCTGCACATGTTGCAGCGACTGTGGCAGCACCGACAAGCCCTGGTGCAATACGTTCTGACGTATAGCCTGGGCCAACGAGATTCAGAGGTGGGGCAAATCACGCTGGAGGAGTGGTCTCAGATCAGGGACCTATGCACCCTTCTGCACAGTTTTGAAATGGCGACGAAGATGTTTAGTGCTGACGATGCCATTATCAGCATGACTATTCCGGTGATTTACATGCTGGAGCACATGTTAAACAGAATTCGGAGTCAGGTGGTGGCACAAGAGGAGGTGGAGGAAGTAGAGGAGGAGGAGTTGTATGCGGAAGGGCTAACATCTGCAAGGTCCAGACGGTCGGCAGCACCAAGGCGGCAGGCATGTGAGGGTGGGGGAGATGATTTTACCAGGGCGCATGGTAGCAGCCAAACTAGTGAGGAAGGTGCAGGAGCCCAGGAAGAAGTGGAGGACGAACTGATGGAAGACTCATCAGATGAGGGAGACCTTGATCACATTTCTGTTGTGCGAGGTTGGGGGGAGAGGACAGAGGAAGGAAGCATGATTGTTACCTCGCCACCAACACAACAGGGACTTGGTGCTCCTGGATGCGCAACACACATGAGTGCCTTCTTGCTGCACTACCTGCAACATGACCCTCGAATTGTGAGAATTAGAAATAATCCTGACTACTGGGTTGCCACACTGTTAGATCCCCGGTACAAAGGTAAATTTGCAGAAATTATTCCTGCCATAGAAAGGGATGCACGCATGCAGGAGTATCAGCAGAGACTGTTGCAGAATCTTACATGTGCTTTTCCACAAAATACCAGTGGTGCACGTAGTGAATCTCACAGTTCCAACTTGCCAACCGTGGGACCGTCAAGTGTTCAGCACTCAAACCGTAACAGAACCACAGTATCTGCTGGTAACATCAATTTTGCGGAATCATTTCACCACTTTTTTAGCCCATCCTTTGCAAGGCCACAGGAGACAAGAAGTCTGACACATAGTCAACGCCTAGAGACGATGGTACAGGAGTATCTCCAAGTAAACATTGAAGCCACGACTGTGTCACTGGACCCTTGCTCTTTTTGGGCTTCCAATCTGGATAAATGGCCGGAGCTAGCCACTTACGCCTTGGAGATCTTGTCATGCCCCGCAGCCAGCGTTCTGTCTGAACGGGTGTTCAGCGCTGCTGGTGGTGTGCTGACAGATAAGCGCACGCGGCTCTCCACTGATAATGTAGACAGACTCACATTCATAAAGATGAACAAATCATGGATCCGAAACGACTTTTCTACCCCTGTGTCATCCTGGGGAGAGTAAAAGCTTGATGATTGGTTAAAATCACCCTACCAACCGTTTTAAGCTTTCAAATTACTAATCATGTTTATCTGTATCTTGACTGGAAAATAATTTGGGCTTTGTAGCAGTGTGCAGCACTGATCCTATTAGGCCATCTATAATAAGCTTCACCAGATTTAAAATTAAAAATAATTTTTAGCTGCATCTAGCCCGGAAAATAATTTTGGGGCTCCGAGATGCGCAAGACACATAAGTGCCTTCTTGCTGCACTACCTGCAGCATGACCCTCATATTGTCAGAATTCGAAGTAATCATGACTACTGGGTTGCCACACTCTTAGATCCCCCAAACTTTTCGATCAACCTTTTCATTTTAATAAAGACCAAAAAAATGGTCATTTTTGAAATTATAAGCATTAGCAGGTTGTTAGAAACTGAAATCAAACAGTTTTCAACTCAAAACTTTATTCTAGGTGATGTTACATTTTCACATAGGACCCCTTGTTCGAAAGGAGCTTCTGAACTCTCTCGTCCATTGAATTTGTCAGGTTTTGGATGGTTTCTGCTTCAATTGTTTTGCATGAGGACAGAATACCCTCCCAGAGCTGTTGCTTAGATGTGAACTGCCTCCCGCCATCATAGACACTCCTTTTAATGATGCTCCAAAGGTTCTGAATGGGGTAGAGGTCAGGGGAGCATGGGGGTCACACCATAAGTTTGTCCCCTTTTATGCCCATATCAGCCAGAGATGCAGATGTTTTATGTGCAGCATGAGATGGTGCATTATCATGCAGAAAAATGATCTTGCTGTGAAATACACGGTTCTTCTTCTTGAACCATGGCAGGAAGTGCTGTTTGAGAAAATCCACATACATTATGGAGTTCATCTTTAGCGCCTTCAGGGATCCTAAAGGGGCCGACAATCTCTCTCCCCATGATTCCAGCCCAAAACATTACTCCACCTCCTCCTTGTTGGCGCTGTAGCCGTGTTTGCGTGGGGTGTCCATCAACCAGCCATCCTCCACTCCATTCATCTGGACCATCGAGCGCTGCACGGCACTCATCCGTGAACAAAACAGTTTTGAAATCAGTCTTCATGTAATGTTTGGCCCACTGGAGCCGTTTCTGCTTGTGTGAAGTGGATAGAGGAGGTCGACAGGATGGCGTATGCACAGCTGCAAACCTCTGAAGGACCCTGCATCTTGTTGTTCGGGGGACGTTGGAGGCACAAGCAGCTTCAAAAACTTGTCTGCTGCTATGACAAGGCTTTTTTGCCGCTGCTCTTTCAACCTGACGTAATTGCCTGTAGGAAAGAGTCCTCAATTTGCCCTTATCAGCACGCACACGTGTGTACTGTGAATCAGCTACATACTTCTTGATTGCCAAGACACTTCATCCTGATCATCGCACAATGTTGATTGTAGTCATGCCTTGACCTAAACACTCCACAATTTGTTGCTTCTCAGCAGCCGACACATCCTTTTTCTTTCCCATTTTGGCAGAAAATGTAGGCTGCTTAATAATGTGAGAGAGCCTTCTTAAGTAGTCTTGCCTTTCATTGGACACACCTGCCAAACTAATTAGCACAGGTGTCTGCAATTGCTTACAGTGATATAAAGAGCCCTGACACACATCACCATCAATGAGTTTAACTGACAAACAAACAAATTCTTCCCTTATCACTCCTAAACACTTTTTGCATAATAATTTGGAACGCGGTGTACATGTGCTTTTCCACAAAACACCAGTGGTTCACGTAGTGAATCTTACAGTTCTAACTTGCCAACCGTGGTCTGTATGGAATTGTTCAATAAAGGGCCCAAAATTAAGATAACATAGATGGGAGAGGTCTCTATGAATAGGAATTCCTAAGTATTTGATACCCTGTGAGGGCCAGGCAAAGGGAAAGTTGGACTGGATGGAATCCTATATGGATTTAGGGAGGGAGACATCGAGGGCCTCAGACTTCGCTGCATTGATTTTAAAATTTTACCATGTAACAAAGTGATCTATTTCAGCCATAACAGCAGGGATGGATATATGTGATTGAGTGATATATACTAGGACATCATCAGCAAATAGAGAGCACTTGTACTCGGTGCCTCCCACCTCAATCCACCTAATATTGGGGTTATGGCGAATTGATGAGAGCAGGTGCTCCGTCACTAGGATGTATAAGAGAGGGGACAGAGGACATCCCTGCCTTGTCCCATTGGTGATTGTGAAAGGTGATGAAAATGTTCTGACGCACCCCCTGGGCCTTGGGACACCCGGAAGCCGGACCCTTTTTGGTGGATGCTGGTGGTTGTAGTCTTCGTGACGGCGATCCGGTTCCGTGGCTCAGGGCGGTCAAACCAGTGGCGGAACTATTTATGTGGTTTTGATATTTAAATGTCCGACTACGCCACCCGTGGATTGCGGTCAGAGTGAACCGCCGCTACAGGGCAGACCGCTAAGGCTGGTGTTGTGGGTGCAGCAGAGCGTAGCATAACTCCCCACGGGAGGAGTATAGCCTCAGGGCAGTGTATGCGGAGGATGGGGGTGATGGTGCAGGGCAGCAGCAGTAACGACACGGAGTCAGTGATGCAGTTCAGGGCCTTTACTCACAGTTCTTATTATCCAGACCACGTCTGCAGGTAACGGCTGCCCACGTCGTACTGTGCTCACCAGGTGAGGGGCTCAGACAACTCCCAGATAACTTTGGAGCGCTTCACAGGACCCCCTTTGTGTGTCCTTTGTCTGGCCTTTCTTACCAACACTTCTGTCCGGCTGCCTCGGGCCTCCTCTTGGTAAACTTGGCGCCAGTTTCCCTGACCCTATGTGGTGCCTTCCTAGCGGGTGGAGCAAGGGGCTGCGCCACATAAAATGTCAGAGCCTCCGGTTTCTAGCTGAGGGTCATTTCCTGCCTCCACTAGTTCGGGGACCGGTCTCCCCCTTTGGCCTGACCCCTCCACGCAGGTGGATTCGGGCGTGCGGTGGCGACTCGCCCGTCCGCACACCTGGGATCCCTTCATTCCTCGTTCCTGGAGCCTTCTCCGCTCCTCTTCCTTCCTTCTCCCTCTTGCAGGCCTGGGCATATGTTACTAGGCCCGCCTCCGGAGCAGAGCTCATGCAGAGCCCCTGCTCCCTGCCACTTCTGCTCAGACTTCTCTGCACTGAACTAAGATGGTGCCCACCTTTTATACTCCCTTCTCAATGCACCCAGGAACTGCTTCCTCCCTGCTCCTGCACTGCAGGGTTCCCCTTCCTCAGTGTTCCCTCCCCCCACTGCAGCCAGGGACAGGGACTGTCGTGCCCATCTCAGGGGCATATTGGTCGCCCTGCCCCACGGCAATGTGGTGTAATGCATGCAGGTGTCGGGTCCTGATCCACACTCCATCCTTATCTGAGAGTGAGATATCACACCTCTGGGTGAGGTGCAATACGTCTGTAGCAACCGAGCCCTCGGTGCTACAGTTCCAATTATCTTCAGCCTAGGTGACGTATTGTGATACAGGGCCGTGATTTTGGCTATAAAAGGGTCCCCTAGACCCCTACCCCAAGCTTTTTAAGAGAATCATATATGGCGTGCCAGGAGACTCTATGGAATGCTTTCTCAGCATCCAACGAGAGTATCTACTTACAAATTTTTAACTGCATCTAGCCCAGGAAATACTTTGTGCCTAGTAGCAGTGTCTGCTAGTCAGCGGATTATCCCGGCTGTTAAGCAAGCTACACCACCTGTAGTTTGGACACTTAATTTTTTCAAAGGAAATGCTTCGGGACCACGGGATACTCAGTGAAGAGCATCAGGAGGCACCCCAAGGCATAGGGGCTGGGACTGGCACTAGGATGCCTTGCGGTGGACAGCCGAGCTCGATCCTTATAAAAGCTTTTTAACTGCAGCAGCTTTAGTGGACGCTACTGGAGCTGGAATTACGCGGCTGCTGGCATGAGACTTGCCCTCCAATAGATCCTTGTAAATGGATTTAAAGTGTATTCATTCAAATTAGAGGGACAATTTAAATTAAAAAGCTTAGAGCTGCCTCCACCACAGGGGGGCTCTCTCGACCCACCAGCGGACAGGCACCAGTATTGGGAGAGGGGGGCTGGCTGTCAGGGTTCACCGCGGCTCTGGCACAAACCCGGCGACACGGAGGTGGCACGGGCAGGAGCGGACTGGCCGTCTCGGCTTCTCACTTTTTGGATTTTAGAAGGGCATGACATGCCTATATCTGTGTCTCCCCCTCCTTTTACTCCTCCACCTCTTTTCTTTTCGCATGACTATATGTACTTGTCACTTTTCCATGTGTTAGTTGTGTCTTCTGAGCAGTTTGTCAGCTTTTGGACACCTTTGAAGGTGTTTTCTATGTGTTTCTATGTGTTTTTGTTTGCCTGCCATTGGTTTTAACGGTGTTCGAAGGTGTTCGACGAACAGTTCGACGAACAGTTCGGCGAACACACGGGTGTTCGACGAACCGAACCGAACTCGAACACTACGGGGGTGGCTCAACACTAATAGTAACTAACCCAACCTGGCAGGGGGACATACAGATCAAGGACAGCAGCACACAGGCATAGCAGCATGGTGGCCGCAGACACAAGGCAGGAAAGCATTCTTCGTAACGCCAACACAACGGAAGTTGGCAATTCAATTGTTAGGTCTTCCCGAGTCAGGTTACTTTTTAAAGACTCTGCAGATAACCTCAAAAAGGCCATTTGCACCACCTGTCAGGCCAGCATCAGCAAGGGTAGCAATAATAGCAGCCTGACCACCACCAGCATGATCAGGCATATGGCAGCAAAGCACCCGACTAAGTGGGCCGAATCCCAGGGTCCAGCAACAGTGTCTGCGGGTGACACCACTGCTTGTTCCGCTGTTGTGCATGCATGCCAATCCCCTGTCCATGGCAAATGCCAAGATGCCTCCCGCCCTGCATCTGTCATTGCACACTCTCAACTAGCACCATCAGCAAGCACATCCCTACCCCAGTCCTTGGAACGCAAGTGCAAATACGCAGCCAACGCCCCACAGGCCACACTACTATATTCACACATTTCGCGAATGCTTGCACTCGAAATGTTGCCTTTTAGGCTCATGGAGATCAAAGCTTTCCGCAACCTGATGGCGGCCGCGGTCCCTCGGTACTCAGTCCCCAGCCACCACTATTTCTCCTGGTGTGCCATCCCCGCATTACACAAGCACGTGTCCCACAACATTAGACGTGCCCTCAATAACGCAGTTACTGGGAAAGTCCATCTAACCACGGACACATGGACAAGTGCTTGTGGGAAGGTACAGTACATCTTGCTGACGGCCGGGACCCAGTGGGACCTTGGGCCGGAACACGTCCTCCCGACTCCGAGGATTGTGGGCCCTGGGTCAATCAGGGTTGCCCCCACATTCTACAGCTTCTGCACCTCCTCCTCCTCTTCAGCCTCCATCTCCAAAATGAGCACATCAGTCACAATCTGGAAGCACTGCAGCACTGCCTCGGCCAAGCGGCAACAGGCTGTGCTGAAGCTAATATGCTTAGGTAACAAACCGCACAATGCTGAAGAGTTTTGGACAGCTCTGAAAGAGCAGGCAGATCTGTGGCTGACACCGCTGAACCTACAGCCAGGCATGGTCGTGTGTGACAATGGCCGGAACTTGATGGCGGCTCTGAGGCGAGGCGCGCTCACACACGTACCATGCCTGGCCCATGTTCTTAACCTCGTGGTTCAGCGGTTTCTCAAAACCTACCTGGATCTGTCGGATCTGCTTGTCAAAGTGCGCCACCTGTGTGCCCATTTTAGAAAGTAAGCTACAGCTTCTGCAACCCTTGCCATGCTTCCGCAGCTTTTGCAGCTTCCAGCTCACCGACTGATCTGTGATGTCTCCATGTGCTGGAACTATACATTGCAGATGTTGGGAAGGATTTGTGAGCAGAAGAGGGCAGTTGTTGAGTACCAGCATCAACAAGGCTGTCGGTATTCAGGTCAGACTCCACACATAAAACCTCAGGAGTGGACATGGATGTCAGACATATGTACCAACCTCCAAAACTTTGAGGACTCCACCAAGATGGTGAGCGGCAATGATGCCATAATTAGCGTCACCATCCCACTTCTCTGTCTTCTGAAATGCACTCTGCTCACAATTAAAGAGGATGCATTGCAGGCGGAGCACGATGAGATGGAGCAAGGAACCCTACAGGGTGATTACACACAGCCCAGCCTCATCTCATCCCAACGTGGATTGGATGACAATGAGGAGGAGGAGGAAGAACAGGAGCTAGTTTCCTGCGACATAGACGGTATTACCTTCACAACTGTCATACCGTCTGTTCAGCGTGGATAGCCTGAGGACAGGGAGGAGGAGGATGAGGAAGAGGATGAGGAGGAGAGCATGGTCAGTCATCCTCTTGGTGAGGACACGGAAGTCTTGCCTCTTTGCAGTCTGGCACACATGGCTGAGTTTATGTTATGCTGCCTTTCCCGTGACCCCTGCGTTGTCCAAATTTTGGGTGACAGTCACTACTGGTTTGTGACACTTCTAGACCCACACCACCAGGAGAACTTTCTGTCTCTTATTCCCTTGCAGGACAGGCCTAATAAAATGGGGCAGTACGAGAAGGCCCGTGTTGCGGAATTATTTAAAAAATTCCCATCTGAAAACGCTGGCTGCAGAGGTCACAGTTCGTTGGACAACCAAGGAGTACAGGCAAGAGAGACACAAAAGCAATCCAGCAGAGGCAGGGGAAAACTGTCAAAGTTCTGGGACAGTTTTCTCAGACCCTTCCATCACACAGGCCCTGAGGTGCGGGGTATTCTCCCAAGGAAGGAAACGTTTTGGAAGATGGTGAGGGAGTTCCTTGCTGATCATACCAATGTCCTCCGTGATTCTTCTGTGTCTTATAATTATTGGGCATGCAAGCTGGACACGTGGCATGAACTGGCTCTCTACGCCTTGGAGATCCTGGCCTGCCCTGCCACTAGCGTTTTGTTAGAGCGGGTTTTTAGTGCCAATATTATAACCGATAGGTGCATCCACCTGTCAACAAAAAATGCTGACAGGCTGACTCTTATAAAAATGAACAATGGCTGGATTGGGCCAGACTTCTCAACACCACCGAATGATAGCAGCGTAACATAAACTCAAATACTGTGTCTTTCTATTGGGAGGTCTAACTCTATTCCCATGCACCTCTGTCTTCACACCCAGACATGAGTATACGCTTCCCTATAGCTCTTGTCCTCCTCCGCATCCTCATCCTCCACCACCATATCACCACCATATGTACCATATCAAAATATTTACGTCGCTTGCAAGGGGCATTGAAGTTCCTCCAAATTTTTGACAGCTGTTGCTTCACTGCATAGGCAAACAGTATGGGAGACATACTTCCCAATAATGGGAACATTGTTTTCAGGAGACCCTCTGACCTCTACGGCTCTTGCAAGGGGCATTGGAGTTACTCCAAATTTTTGGCAGCCGTTGCTTCACTGCATAGGCAAACAGTATGTGTCTTTAAATTGTTAGTAGGGTTTTTCCTGATTTTGGCAGCCGTTTCACTCACTGCATACCCTATAACTGAAGAGCAGACTGTCTCCTTTCTAATGGGAACATATCATACTCGTTACTTTGGCCCAGCTCTGTGTCTTTATGTCTTTAAATTGTTAGTGGGGTTTTTCCCAAATTTTGGCAGCCCTTGCATTCACAGCATGGGCATTACCACCATAGGAGACTCGCTCATTTATAATGGGAACATTTTTTTTACTGAGACCCTCCTCTATGTCTCTTCAAAGGGGTATTGTTTTGCTTCCAAATTTTTGGCAGACCTTGCAGTCACTGCATACGCAATAACAGTATAGGAGACCCACTTGTTAATAATGGGAACAACAAAGCATAGCCGGCTGATGTCTCTCTAACAATAGCGAGGGCCGACTTCTGGCCCTTTAAGAATAGTAAGGGTCGCCTGATGGCCCTATAAAAATAGGCTTTGTGACTTTCAGAGTCCTTCCATCATAAATAAAAAAGGATGTGTCTGATGATGTGTCACACTCCTCATGGCCAGATAAGGTTGTAAAATTTTAAAATCTCATTTCCTGGTGAATGCATTTGTCTTGGTTGAAAGCAATGCAAAAGTGCAAAAACGCATCAAAAGCACTACGTGTGAACATAGCCCAAGGTGTGGAGGAGCATTTTTGTTTTTGGTTATTTATTTTGCCTGATATACAAGTCATTACTCTGGAAAGGATGTTCCTTGACATATTTCCCAGAAAAATCCATTTTATATAAAAAACTAAAAAATACACTGACGCTTCACACAGGATATAAAAGCTGCTGGTAGTAAACAGGCTCTGTCTGTATATCCCTGCACAATGTAATAATAACGTCATCGCCCTGGGACTGCTTCCTGTGCGCACTGTGGAGGCAGCGGGAGCAGAATCTATGGGCTCCTACCAGGTATATATTATTGGAGCCAGCAGAATCTATGGGCTCCTGTCAGGTATATATTATTGGAGCCAGCAGAATGTATGGGCTCCTACCAGGTATATATTATTGGTGGCAGGAGAATGTATGGGCTCCTGTCAGGTATATATTATTGGAGGCAGGAGAATGTATGGGCTCCTGTCAGGTACGGTATATATTATTGGTGGCAGGAGAATGTATGGGCTCCTGTCAAGTATATATTATTTGAGGCAGGAGAATGTATGGGCTCCTGTCAGGTACGGTATATATTATTGGAGGCAGAAGAATGTATGGGCTCCTGTCAAGTATATATTATTGGAGGCAGCAGAATCTATGGGCTCCTGTCAGGTATATATTATTGGAGGCAGGAGAATGTATGGGCTCCTGTCAGGTATATATTATTGGAGGCAGAAGAATGTATGGGCTCCTGTCAAGTATATATTATTGGAGGCAGCAGAATCTATGGACTCCTGTCAGGTATATATTATTGGAGGCAGGAGAATGTATGGGCTCCTGTCAGGTATATATTATTGGAGGCAGCAAAATGTATGGGCTCCTGTCAGGTATATATTATTTGAGGCAGGAGAATGTATGGGCTCCTACCAGGTATATATTATTGGAGGCAGCACAATGTATGGGCTCCTGTCAAGTATATATTATTGGAGGCAGGAGAATGTATGGACTCCTGTCAGGTATATATTATTGGAGGCAGCAGAATGTATGGGCTCCTGTCAGGTATATATTATTGGAGGAAGCAGAATCTATGGGCTCCTGTCAGGTATATATTATTGGAGCCAGCAGAATCTATGGGCTCCTGTCAGGTATATATTAATGGAGCTAGCAGAATGTATGGGCTCCTGTCAGGTATATATTATTGGAGGCAGGAGAATGTATGGGCTCCTGTCAGGTATATATTATTGGAGGCAGCAGAATGTATGGACTCCTGTCAGGTATATATTATTGGAGGCAGCAAAATGTATGGGCTCCTGTCAGGTATATATTATTGGAGCAAGCAGAATGTATGGGCTCCTCACAGATATATATTATTGGAGGCAGCAGAATGTATGGGCTCCTACCAGGTATATATTATTGGAGACAGGAGAATGTATGGACCCTTGTCAGGTATATATTATTGGAGGCAGCAGAATATATGGGCTCTTGTCAGGTATATATTATTGGAGCCAGCAGAGCCACCTGGGCTCCTGTCAGGTATGTATTATTTGATAATCATGCCCATTGCCCAGCTCCTGCCATATGTTGATCGCCAGCCAGATAAAACAAGGCAGCTGGGGGCTGGGATTCTCAGCATGGTAAGGCCCAAGCATTCTTGGCCCCCCACGCTGAAAATCGCAGCACGCAGCCACCCCTGAAAATGGCGCATTCATCATAGCACCATTTCCAGGTACTTTACCCGGCTCTTCCAGCGGCCCTGGTGGTGAGTGGCACCCTGGGTAATAATAGAGTTAGTACCAGGCCAGCTTTGTATTATCAGCTGGTACTAAGCCTGAAATTCATGGTGTTACACCAAATTAGACATAGCCACCATGAATTTATACTAAACAGAAAAAAAAAAAAAAAAGACAGATTTTTTTTTTTTAATTAAAAATAAAACACATTTAGGGACTCCATATTTAATAAAGAAAAATCCTCACTCCAACGTAATCCATAGGTCTTCTGTCTTCAGCTCTGCTACATCTTTGCCATCAGACAAATATGTCTGCTGACAGATGAGCAGGCACAGAATGACACTGGAGCACTGTTACTGTGTAGTGCAGCACTATGTTTCTTTTTTTGTCATTTCATGCAGTGTAGAAATCTTGGGAAAAGTGTGGATTGTGCTCTGGAAGTGATCAGTTATAGCTAACTATGTTATTTTCTGCAGAGATAAGTCCTGCATAGAAGATATGATATATCGGTCTGCAGATAAAGAACTTCACCTAGAGACAGTGGCGTCCCGCTAATGGCGGCAGGCCACGCAACTGCTATGGGGCCCGTGAGCTGGGGGGGCCCCATAGCAGTCGCCTGCAGTGTGTACTCCCGCATTGGGTCCCCCTCCTGCACCCAGGCAAGTGGCGGGGCTCTGAGCAGGGCCCCAGCCGGCACAATACTTACCTCTTCCCGTGCCCTAGATGCTAGAATGTATGGGCTCCTTCCAGGTATGATGTCATTTCCGGGGGCATGTTCTAGTTCAGCACCAGATGCCAGAGTCTCATGCAGAGACAGAGCTGCCGGTGAAGCTGCAGGAGGAGGTCAGTATCCTAAGCTGAGAAACAGGAGATTGTTCTATCAATTGCTGGTCTGATGTCTTCTCTTCTTGTTATTTTTGTGAGGGGGCTTGATATTTGGGAGTGAGGGATTTTGGGGGGTTAATGCTGGAGGGCAGTCTGGTAGGGTTAATTAATGCTTGGGGAGATCTTAGGGGGCTCTGGGGAATAATGCAGGGATAATGCGTGTTTGTGGGGGCCCTAAGGGGATGCTGCGGGCTTGTGAGGGCTCTGGGGGGGATGCTGCGGGCTTGTGGGGGCCCTAAGGGGGATTCTGCGGGCTTGTGGAGGCTCTGGGGGGGATACTGCGAGCTTGTGGGGCCCTGGGGGAGATGCTGTGGGCTTGTGGGTGCTCTGGGGGGGATGCTGCAGGCTTGTGGGTGCTCTGGGGGGGATGCTGTGAGCTTGTGGGGCCCTGGGGGGGATGCTTTGGGCTTGTGGGGGCCCTTGGGGGGATTCTGCGGGCTTGTTAGTGCTCTGGGGGGATGCTGTGGGCTTGTGGGGGCCCCAGGGGGATGCTGCAGGCTTGTGGGGGCCCCAGGGGGATGCAGCAGGCTTGTGGGGGCCCCGGGGGGAAGCAGCGGGCTTGTGGGGGCCCCGGGGGGGATACAGCGGGTTTGTGGGGGCTCTGTGTGGGGCCCAGGAGGCGTGGGGAATTACATGGGGCCCAGCCTGCATGGGGCATTACATGGGGACCAGGCAGTATTCTCTATGGTGCATTATATGGGATCCAGTATTTTGTATGGAGCATTATATGGGGCTCATAATACTGTATGGAGAACTATGTGGTGCCCATAATATTGTATGGAGAACTTAGTGGTGCCATAATACTGTATGGAGGACTACACTGTCCGGTCGGCACTCTGCTCTGTGAGGATTCGCCGGTTTCTGAGCTATTGTAGAATTTACAATAGATATCACTCATGAAATGTAAGAAGTCAGTGAAATTTTTGGCATTGTACTATATCTATATCTATAATTTCTCTGCTGTATCTGTGCATCATGAATGGTTGGATGTGTTAAAGGGGCTACTGAGACTCTTTCGCCCGGGGCCCACGAAAACCTGAAGGAGGGAGCATCATGTGACACTCTCTCTCCCATCATTCCTCCTCTGCGTCTGACGCAGCAGCATGATGACACGCCACGCTGTGTCAGACAGTGGAGCTGGCAGCTGCTGAGGTGATGAGCTGCAGAGACTGAAGCAGCGGGGAACGAGGAGCGGTAATTCTGTATTTATTTTTAAATCACTGTGTACTGATAATACTGGAAGACTGGGGCTGCATCTTACCCTACTGGTGGGGGGCTGCAGTTTACCCTATGGGGGGCTGCATTATACTGCGTACAGGACCATGGGGGAATGCATTATACTGTGTGGAGGACCATGGGGGAGTGCATTGTACTGTGTGGAGGACCATGGGGGAGTGCATTGTACTGTGTGGAGGACAATGCGGGAGTTCATTGTACTGTGCTGGACCATGGGGGAGTGCATTGTACTGTGTGGAGGACCACGGGGAGTGAATTATACTGCGTGGAGGACCACGAGGGAGTGCATTATACTGCATGGAGGACCACGAGGGAGTGCATTATACTGCGTGGAGGACCATGAGGAGTGTATTATACTGTGTGGAGGACCATGGCGAGAGTCTTATACTGTGTGGAGGACCATGGCGAGTGCGTTATACTCTATGGAGTGTGGAGAGGTGTGGGGCAGTTGGGGGATCATACTGTGTTGGTGTCATCATTCTTTACCCAGGGAGTTGAGGTGGGGTACAGTAGGGTCATTATACTGTGCATGTGGAGGAATTCACCATGGGGGTATCATACCGTGTTTGGGGGGCACTTTTGTTGGCACCACACTTTATGGGCAATGAAAAAGGGATCTAGGACTTCAGCAGGAGGAAAATTACTATGTAAAGGCAGGAAGGTTGTGAGATCTGCTCTTCTGTGACCCCGACAACTATTTACATTTTTACATTTTTTTTTGGTGGGGGGCCCAATTAGAACTTCTGCTATGGGGCCCCATGATTCCTATGTATGCCCCTCTCATGTTGGAGCCATGATTCATGTCAGTCCACTTGGTGCAACAGCTCTCCAAAGTGTGATCACTCCTTTTTAGATGCAGACTAACCAGCAGATCTAATTTGATGCAGGTGTTAGTTTTGGAAATGAAAATTTATAGGGTGATTCCATAATTTTTTCCTCAGAATTGAGTGATTCCATAATTTTTTCCCTCTGCTTGGTCTGAAAAAAAATACCCTTACTGAGTACCACATTTTTTATCTTGATTTCTTTTAGTGTTTCTTAAAGCCCTAAAGTTGCCATTTGAAATGACTTTAGTTTTGTGCCATCTCTGTGATCTGCATTTTTCAACAACATTAAACAACTGAATGAACATCCTCCGAGCCCGGTGATTCCATCATTTTTGCCAGGGGTTGTACACACACACTGACACTAAATACAGAGCTCCTGTGTATAATGTCACTGGTGATCACTGTATTACCTCTACACTGACACTATACACAGAGCTCCTGTGTATAATGTCATTGACAATCTCTACATTATCTGTACACTGACTCTATATACAGAGCTTTTTTACATTTTCATTATCAGTCACTATCTGGTGCCATTATGTGCCATGGTCATGGCGTGGCGGTATTTGTCCCTTGTATGTGGCATTATTCGGACAGTCACTATGTGGTGGTAATATGTGGTCTTCTCATGGTGTGGCAGTATATATACCTTGTACTTGGTAATGTTTGATCACTATGTGGTGGTATGTGTTCTGGTCATGGTGTGATGGTATTTCTCTCTTCTATATGGTATTATTAGTCAAGGTATAGTGGATTGTTGTCAGTCAATTGTTTTTTTGGATATTAAGAATGGTAACATTATTTATTTGCAATACATGTTAAATACTTGGATGTTTAACCTCCCTGTGTTGTGACTACTACACAGCAGCAGAGATGCACGTCAGCTCAAGACTAGTGTTGAGCCACCCCCGTAGTGTTCGAGTTCGGTTCGGTTCGTCGAACACCCGTGTGTTCGCCGAACTGTTCGTCGAACTGTTCGTCGAACACCTTCGAACACCGTTAAAACCAATGGCAGGCAAACAAAAACACATAGAAACACATAGAAAACACCTTCAAAGGTGTCCAAAAGCTGACAAACTGCTCAGAAGACACAACTAACACATGGAAAAGTGACAAGTACATATAGTCATGCGAAAAGAAAAGAGGTGGAGGAGTAAAAGGAGGGGGAGACACAGATACAGGCATGTCATGCCCTTCTAAAATCCAAAAAGTGAGAAGCCGAGACGGCCAGTCCGCTCCTGCCCGTGCCACCTCCGTGTCGCCGGGTTTGTGCCAGAGCCGCGGTGAACCCTGACGGCCAGCCCCCCTCTCCCAATACTGGTGCCTGTCCGCTGGTGGGTCGAGAGAGCCCCCCTGTGGTGGAGGCAGCTCTAAGCTTTTTAATTTAAATTGTCCCTCTAATTTGAATGAATACACTTTAAATCCATTTACAAGGATCTATTGGAGGGCAAGTCTCATGCCAGCAGCCGCGTAATTCCAGCTCCAGTAGCGTCCACTAAAGCTGCTGCAGTTAAAAAGATTTTATAAGGATCGAGCTCGGCTGTCCACCGCAAGGCATCCTAGTGCCAGTCCCAGCCCCTATGCCTTGGGGTGCCTCCTGATGCTCTTCACTAAGTATCCCGTGGTCCCGAAGCATTTCCTTTGAAAAAATTAAGTGTCCAAACTACAGGTGGTGTAGCTTGCTTAACAGCCGGGATAATCCGCTGACTAGCAGACACTGCTACTAGGCACAAAGTATTTCCTGGGCTAGATGCAGTTAAAAATTTGTAAGTAGATACTCTCGTTGGATGCTGAGAAAGCATTCCATAGAGTCTCCTGGCACGCCATATATGATTCTCTTAAAAAGCTTGGGGTAGGGGTCTAGGGGACCCTTTTATAGCCAAAATCACGGCCCTGTATCAAAATACGTCACCTAGGCTGAAGATAAATGGAACTGTAGCACCGAGGGCTCGGTTGCTACAGACGTATTGCACCTCACCCAGAGGTGTGATATCTCACTCTCAGATAAGGATGGAGTGTGGATCAGGACCCGACACCTGCATGCATTACACCACATTGCCGTGGGGCAGGGCGACCAATATGCCCCTGAGATGGGCACGACAGTCCCTGTCCCTGGCTGGAGTGGGGGGAGGGAACACTGAGGAAGGGGAACCCTGCAGTGCAGGAGCAGGGAGGAAGCAGTTCCTGGGTGCATTGAGAAGGGAGTATAAAAGGTGGGCACCATCTTAGTTCAGTGCAGAGAAGTCTGAGCAGAAGTGGCAGGGAGCAGGGGCTCTGCATGAGCTCTGCTCCGGAGGCGGGCCTAGTAACAGAGGCCCAGGCCTGCAAGAGGGAGAAGGAAGGAAGAGGAGCGGAGAAGGCTCCAGGAACGAGGAATGAAGGGATCCCAGGGGTGCGGACGGGCGAGTCGCCACCGCACGCCCGAATCCACCTGCGTGGAGGGGTCAGGCCAAAGGGGGAGACCGGTCCCCGAACTAGTGGAGGCAGGAAACGACCCTCAGCTAGAAACCGGAGGCTCTGACATTTTATGTGGCGCAGCCCCTTGCTCCACCCGCTAGGAAGGCACCACATAGGGTCAGGGAAACTGGCGCCAAGTTTACCAAGAGGAGGCCCGAGGCAGCCGGACAGAAGTGTTGGTAAGAAAGGCCATACAAAGGACACACAAAGGGGGTCCTGTGAAGCGCTCCAAAGTTATCTGGGAGTTGTCTGAGCCCCTCACCTGGTGAGCACAGTACGACGTGGGCAGCCGTTACCTGCAGACGTGGTCTGGATAATAAGAACTGTGAGTAAAGGCCCTGAACTGCATCACTGACTCCGTGTCGTTACTGCTGCTGCCCTGCACCATCACCCCCATCCTCCGCATACACTGCCCTGAGGCTATACTCCTCCCGTGGGGAGTTATGCTACGCTCTGCTGCACCCACAACACCAGCCTTAGCGGTCTGCCCTGTAGCGGCGGTTCACTCTGACCGCAATCCACGGGTGGCGTAGTCGGACATTTAAACATCAAAACCACATAAATAGTTCCGCCACTGGTTTGACCGCCCTGAGCCACGGAACCGGATCGCCGCCACGAAGACTACAACCACCAGCATCCACCAAAAAGGGTCCGGCTCCGGGTGTCCCAAGGCCCAGGGGGTGCGTCAGAACATTTTCATCACCTTTCACAATCACCAATGGGACAAGGCAGGGATGTCCTCTGTCCCCTCTCTTATACATCCTAGTGACGGAGCACCTGCTCTCATCAATTCGCCATAACCCCAATATTAGGTGGATTGAGGTGGGAGGCACCGAGTACAAGTGCTCTCTATTTTCTGATGATGTCCTAGTATATATCACTCAATCACATATATCCATCCCTGCTGTTATGGCTGAAATAGATCACTTTGTTACATGGTAAAATTTTAAAATCAATGCAGCGAAGTCTGAGGCCCTCGATGTCTCCCTCCCTAAATCCATATAGGATTCCATCCAGTCCAACTTTCCCTTTGCCTGGCCCTCACAGGGTATCAAATACTTAGGAATTCCTATTCATAGAGACCTCTCCCATCTATGTTATCTTAATTTTGGGCCCTTTATTGAACAATTCCATACAGACCACGGTTGGCAAGTTGGAACTGTGAGATTCACTACGTGCACCACTGGTATTTTGTGGAAAAGCACATGTAAGATTCTGCAACAGTCTCTGCTGATACTCCTGCATGCGTGCATCCCTTTCTATGGCAGGAATAATTTCTGCAAATTTACTTTTGTACCGGGGATCTAACAGTGTGGCAACCCAGTAGTCAGGATTATTTCTAATTCTCACAATTCGAGGGTCATGTTGCAGGTAGTGCAGCAAGAAGGCACTCATGTGTGTTGCGCATCCAGGAGCACCAAGTCCCTGTTGTGTTGGTGGCGAGGTAACAATCATGCTTCCTTCCTCTGTCCTCTCCCCCCAACCTCGCACAACAGAAATGTGATCAAGGTCTCCCTCATCTGATGAGTCTTCCATCAGTTCGTCCTCCACTTCTTCCTGGGCTCCTGCACCTTCCTCACTAGTTTGGCTGCTACCATGCGCCCTGGTAAAATCATCTCCCCCACCCTCACATGCCTGCCGCCCTGGTGCTGCCGACCGTCTGGACCTTGCAGATGTTAGCCCTTCCGCATACAACTCCTCCTCCTCTACTTCCTCCACCTCCTCTTGTGCCACCACCTGACTCCGAATTCTGTTTAACATGTGCTCCAGCATGTAAATCACCGGAATAGTCATGCTGATAATGGCATCGTCAGCACTAAACATCTTCGTCGCCATTTCAAAACTGTGCAGAAGGGTGCATAGGTCCCTGATCTGAGACCACTCCTCCAGCGTGATTTGCCCCACCTCTGAATCTCGTTGGCCCAGGCTATACGTCAGAACGTATTGCACCAGGGCTTGTCGGTGCTGCCACAGTCGCTGCAACATGTGCAGAGTTGAATTCCACCGGGTAGGCACATCGCATTTTAGCCGGTGAAGTGGCAGGCCCAACGACTTCTGTAGAGATGTAAGTCGCTGAGCTGCGGGATGCGAACGGCGGAAGTGAGCACACAGCGACCGTGCCCTCTGCAGAAGGCCATCTAGTCTGGGATAGTGGGCTAAAAATTGCTGGACAACCAGGTTCAACACGTGAGCCATACAAGGCACGTGTGTGACATTGCCCCGGCGAAGGGCCGCACCCAGGTTTGCAGCATTGTCGCACACGGCCTTCCCTGGTTTCAGGTCCAGTGGAGACAACCATTCATGAAATTGGTTCTCCAGAGCTGACCACAACTCCTCAGCTGTGTGACTCACATTTCCCAGACATTTCAATGTAAAAACCACCTGATGACGTTGAGCCCTACTGCCAGCATAGTAAGGAGGTGTGCAGGATCCCTTCTGCGCAGTTAGAAAGCTTGTGGCATGACCAGACAGGCTTTGGGTGCAGGTGGAAGACCGAGAGGAGGTTGAGGAGGCAGAAGCAGTGGAGGAAAAATGACATAAAGAGGATTGACGCACAACTCGTGGGGACGGCAAGACTTGGACAGCAGCCCCTTGTCCTGCTGTCACCATAGTTACCCAGTGCCCAGTCAGCGACATGTAACGCCCCTGTCCATGCCTACTCGTCCAAGTGTCTGTGGTGAAATGCACCCTGTCACACACAGAGTTTCTCAAAGAAGCGGTGATGTTGTGTGCGACATGCTGGTGGAGCGCAGGCACACCTTTCTTTGAGAAGTAGTGCCGACTGGGCATCTGGTACTGGGGCACTGCGACGGACATAAGGTCTCGAAAATCCTCTGTGTCCACCAGGCGGAAAGGCAGCATTTCTGTAGCCAAGAGCTTGCAGATGGTGAAATTCAACCTCTTAGCTTTCTCATGGCTAGGAGGAAATGGTCTTTTACTTGTCCACATCTGAGGGACCGAGGGCTGGCTATTGTGCTTAGACGGGGTTGATAAGGGTGTCCCCGGCAAACTGCCGGTCTGTGAGGAAGATGCAGGCGGACATGTTAGGTTGCCTTGATCCAAAGGTGGTGCTATCGATGTCGGACAGCGCTCAAGACCAGCTGGTGTTACCACCTCCAAAGAAAATGATGACCTGCCAATCACGCTGGCTGTTGCGGGTAAAGAGGTGGCAGGTCTGCGCCCCAAAACAGGTGTGACTGCTGTCCCCCCAGTCACAGAGGATGAAGAGGCCGCGGATGCACAAGATATGGCAGACGGTGGTTGGCCCGGCCGGCTAGACCGCATTGTAGCACACTGAGCTTCCCACTGCAACTTATGCTTCATGTCCATGTGCCGGTTCATGCATGCAGTACTCAAACTATGTATTTTTTGGCCTCTACTTAGCTTTTGCTGACAAATGTTACAGATAACACGAGTTGGGTCATCTTTATCGATCTGAAAAAATGCCCAGGCTATGCAAGGCTTAGCACCCATGCGACCTGAAGAGCCACCACGACTTGTGGTGAGAGGCAGAGTTGTGTTTGAGGATGCAGTTGTTGACGTGCTTCCAGTACTACGTCTCTGTCCAGGAAGGCGCAACCTGACCTCGTCGTCACTAGCATCTTCCTCCACCTCCTCTGCTGACCTCATCTCTTGGCTGACTGTGGGTTGACAGTAAGTGGGATCTCCGACCTCATCATCATCACCCTGTGCGTTATCACACCCGTCGTCCTCAGAGCCAACCTGTTCCTGCCCTGACAAAAAACTAAAGTTGTCGCTCCAATCAGGTATTTGAGTCTTATCATCGTCTTCCTCATTGTCTCCACCAACAGGAGTTACAGTTTGGGAATGAGGGTCTACATTATGGTCAGAACCTTCTGCGTCTGGTCCTGGATCCGACTCATAAAGATTCTGGGCATCAGTGCAGATCATTTCCTCGTCTGGATTCACAGAAGCGCTGGAGTCGACCTCTGATTCCCAGGCTATAGTATGAGTAAACAGCTCTGCAGACTCAACCATCTGTTCTACCTCATACTCAGACGGGCAGCTGGAGATTTGGGAGCTGTGAGGAAGCAAGTGCGATTTGGGTGACACCTTTGAGGACTGGAGTATTTGTGATGTTGAAGTTGATGTGGAGGAGAGCCCACTTAAAGGAGCACTTGATATCCGTTGAAGCACCTGCTGTTTTTGTGCCTCATCTGGAATTTGTAGCGATTGGCGTGGCCGTAAGAAAGGGATCTTATCACATTGTCCGCTAAAAGAAGTAGACATTTTAGTTTGGCTGGAAGATGGTCTTTCTTCTGCACCTACCCCACGGACACAACCTTTTTTCCCCTTCCCAACACGCCTATTCCCCTTTCCACCAGCAGCAGGCCTTTTTCCACTCATTTTGGTGGTTAACTAATTCACAACTCTGGAGTTGTTTGCACAAAAAAACAATGGATGGTAACCGAGCAGAGCTGAGTGGCCAAACTGTGGTATTAGGCCAAAACTATTGGCTGGGTTAGATGCAGAAAAAAATTATTTTTAATTTGCAACCTGATGGAGGTCAGTATAGATGGACTAATAGACCAAGTCCCACACACCGCTAGAAGCCCAAATATTTTTTCAGAGCTAGATGCAGAAAATTTTTTTATTCAATTTGCAACCTGATGGAGGTCAGTATAGATGGACTAATAGACCAAGTCCCACACACTGCTAGAAGCCCAAATATTTTTTCAGAGCTAGATGCAGAAAAAAATTATTTTTAATTTGCAACCTGATGGAGGTCAGTATAGATGGACTAATAGACCAAGTCCCACACACTGCTAGAAGCCCAAATATTTTTTCAGAGCTAGATGCAGAAAAAAATTATTTTTAATTTGCAACCTGATGGAGGTCAGTATAGATGGACTAATAGAACAAGTCCCACACGCTGCTAGAAGCCCAAATATTTTTTCAGAGATAAATGAAGAAAAAAATTATTTTTAATTTGCAACCTGATGGAGGTCAGTATAGATGGACTAATAGACCAAGTCCCACACACTGCTAGAAGCCCAAATATTTTTTCAGAGCTAGATGCAGAAAAAAATTATTTTTAATTTGCAACCTGATGGAGGTCAGTATAGATGGACTAATAGACCAAGTCCCACACACCGCTAGAAGCCCAAATATTTTTTCAGAGCTAGATGCAGAAAAAAATTATATTCAATTTGCAACCTGCTGGAGGTCAGTATAGAAGGACTAATAGAACAAGTCCCACACACTGCTAGAAGCCCAAATATTTTTTCAGAGCTAAATGAAGAAAAAAATTATTTTTAATTTGCAACCTGATGGAGGTCAGTATAGATGGACTAATAGACCAAGTCCCACACACTGCTAGAAGCCCAAATATTTTTTCAGAGCTAGATGCAGAAAAAAATTATATTCAGTTTGCAACCTGATGGAGGTCAGTATAGATGGACTAATAGAATGATGCTATGCCCAAAAGATTTTACTTCACTAGGTGCAGTAAAAAAATTGGTATTCTATACACAGGTGGTATATCTTGCAACACAGATAGGCTACTCCACTGACTAACACACTCTGCAATAGGCCAAAAAGGATTAGCTTTGCTAGATTCAGCCAAATGCTGTGAAAAAAACTTGCACAGCACTGGCACAGACCTGCCTGGCAAAAACTGATAGGAACTCATGTAACCTAGTCCTGAAAAGGA
Source organism: Phyllobates terribilis (assembly GCF_046119375.1). Lineage (NCBI taxonomy): Eukaryota > Metazoa > Chordata > Amphibia > Anura > Dendrobatidae > Phyllobates > Phyllobates terribilis. Next base: position 148,841,688 of record NW_027362764.1, on the reverse strand, counting down.
CTCCAATTACAATTAGTCTTTACTCCCACAATCTATCTATTTAAGAGCACAGACCTGCCTGATAAAAGTCGTAGGAAATGCTGTAACCTAGTCCTTAAAAGGACTGCAATCACAACTATTCCCTACTCCCAAGCTATCTGTATATTTGTGCGAAAATTGGCTTGAAATTAACAAGGTATAGCGCACACAGCAACAGCGGTGCCGTCTAACACGCAGCTGCAGCAGTGAGAAAATGGTGGCGACGGGGAAAATGGCTTGGTCTTATAGGGCAAGGACATGTGACATACACTGCCAATCACACATGCCCTTGCTTGTGTGAAAAAAAGCACTTCGCTCCGTGTGTGCGCTGCTGATAGGCTGACAGATTGCACCTCCCCACTGCAAATGCGGGAAAGAGAAAAAAAAATGGAGATCTTCATTGTTCCTGCAGAGATCCATCCCCTGCCCCTCCCCCCGCCCCGCTGTACACTCAAACTGCGTATTAACATTAATTTTCATCATTACTGAGAAAAAATCCAGTTATGATTTTGGTGCACGAACAGTTATCGAACATAACCTCGAACAGCCGAATTTTTCTCAAATTGTTCGTGTTCGCCGACCGGCTCGAACACCGCCCAAAACAGCTCGAATTTGAGATTGGCGAACAGTTCGAGTAGAACAACGCTCATCTCTACTCAAGACGCAAAAAATAAGCTGTCACACAGCCCCAGATCCAAAAAAAATGAGAACACTACGGTGCGTAGAACATGGCGCGAAAAGTGTGATTTTTTTTTTTCAAACTTGTGAATTTGTTTTCACCACTTAGATACCAGTAAAGGTATACATGTTTGGTATCTACGAACTCATACTGACCCGAGGCATCACACTGTCACGTCGGTTTTACCATATAGTGAACATGGTGACTAAAAAACCCAATAAACAAACGTGTAATTGCACTTTTTTTGCAATTTTACTGCACTTGGAATTTTTGTTGTCATTTCCCTGTACACTATATGGTAAAATAAATGATTGCATCTGAAAGTACAACTCGTCCCGCAAAAAAACTGTCTTTCCTGCTGCTACAGACTTATATGACTACAATTTACATTCTGCTGCTTACACAAACATTTTTGCAGTTTACAAGACACTTCTTACACTTGCTTGCACCCGGGTTTCATGTGAAAGAGTGTTCTCAAAGCTGAAAATTGTAAAAAATCGTCTGAGGTCTTCGATTGGACAGGAGCTTTTAGAGTCACTCCTTCTGTTGAACATTGAGTATGACATTTCAAGGAACTTAGACTATGATGACATTATTAATACGTATGCAATGTCATCTTCTGTTCTGAAAAAAAAACTTTTGTAATTTTGCTGCTGAATGACTGTTAGTGTGTATTTATTTGTTGTTTTGGGCCTTTCACTAACAATTGAATGGTACTGTATTATAGAGGAGAGGAAATCGTGCAATACTAACTTCCAAAATGCTTACAGAATTCTTTACGTTTTCCCAGTGGGCCAAGTTTGGTGCTGCTACAATGATGCTGACTGCTGGGATGCTAGATAGATGCAGGTTCAATTTGTGGCACTTATACTTTAAGGGAATGTACCTTGAAAGAATTTATTGTTATTGTTCTGTTATGGCACTTTATCACACACTGATGTGAATTAGATAACAGTGTTCCTCTTTTGCCAGGAGTGTTTCTTTAGTTTGTTATTTATTCATTATATTGGTTATTTATTGGTTAATAAAGTTGATTCATTTTGAAAGAGTTTGTGGACTTATGTTATTCCTATATACGGTAACTGCATGGTGCTGGTGGGCCCCAAGATTGATTTTTTCCTGGTGGTCCCCAGGTACTCCAGTCTGGCGCTGGTACCAATGGCATGATTAACTAAAAAAGCTGAAGCTGTGCTCTTTACTTCAGAAATGTTGAGTTATCTCCAGTTTGCTAAGAAACTAAAGCTGTGTTCAATAAGTACCCTGGAAAAAACACCTGTGTTAACATATTTAGATAGTTACTAAATCAATAATTTCTACTGCAACCCATCTGATCTATTTTGGTGACAAAAATACTTTATTAAAAGGAGAGTGAATCCACCAACCATGCCAGTGCCTTGAATGGCCATTTAGCCATACACCTATGATGGGGCACCATGTAATTACCAATGTAGATATCAGTTTATACAAAATGATGGAAGAAACAGGATGAACTTGAATTAGAAAGATTATTTTTGAGATAAAAAGTATAGATAGATATCATTAGCATAAAGTTTGTGTTGTTCATTTCACTTTGTGCCAGCAGCTTGTCTTCGCAATTGAATCCTGTTTCAGCTTGTTAAAGCAACCAGAGTCTGAAGGTGATGTCGGGCTTAATGGCCTCTTTAAAGTGAAATTATCCTGTCATATCTACCGTGGCCTAACTCACTAGTGCTATTAGTAACTATAGAACAAGAATAAAAGCAAGAACTGTTTTCACCCTTGATTTACCCCAATACTAACCTTGATCTTCTTAGATATTGCCCCTGTCCAATGCTTGGATTTTAAATCTAGAACTGACTTTTGGTTTTATTTCTATTATTTTGTCCTGGTTATAAACATTACCTCTGCTCCTGAATATGCTACTGCTACTGTGACTGCTCTGGGGACTGTGACTTAGGAACCAATGTAAAAAAAAGTCCATGTGAGAATTAAAAGTGTAAACCAGTGGATCCATTAGACACTACATCCCCATCTAGTGAGCGTGAGCATCAAATCATTGAGGTTTAGAATTGCAAGGAAACCATTAATTAATTATCTAAATTTTATTTTGAATTCAAGAAAAATTGTAAGCAGTAAATATTTTTAATTTGGTGTTCATCTTTTCTTTAGCTTAAAAGGGAGGTCTGATACCTATAAAGCCTTACATAAATAAATATCTTTAAAGGGGTTGTCCCTTCTGAATCGGACACTCCCTTCTGAATCTTATCTTTCCCCCTAGTAAAATAATAACACTTATCCTCACCTCTGGTGTCAGCAGTGGCTCTCCCGTGGCGTGCATGACATTGTTATGTCACGTGAACCCTGAGGCCAATCAGCGCTGACTTCACTCTCCTCTCTTTCCGACAAATCAAAACATCAGGATGAAATCAGAGCTGTGGCTCTCTCCCTCGCTCTGGATGTTAGTTACGTTTGTGGTAGAGGAGAGTGAAGCCAGTACTGATTGCCCACAGGAATCGTGTGACATTAAAAATGTTACATAAGCCCTGGGAGAGCCAGTGCTGACACATCTGGAATAGCGCCTGCACTGAAGGTGAGTATGTGTTTTTCATATACTGGAAAGAAACAAATGATTTCAGAAGGGGTTGTCTGATTAGTGAATAACCCTTTTAAGCCCTTGACTTCCTCTCATATTTCGTTTGTGATGAGTCTCAAAATAGATGTCACAGGAGGCGGGGGCTGCAAACACTTCTCTGCAGTGTCTATCACCCTTCCTGAAACATTATGTCATTTAGGGGTCACTTACCACAGCTACTGTCATAGATGTCTCCTGATGACATCCTGGTTCAGCAGAGGTGGTCAAGAATTGACCACATCTTAAGTCACCATTTGTTTGAGGTGTGTGATAGAAGCTGTGGGGCGGTGTTGCTGTCACTCACCCTGCTTCTATCACTGCCCTCAAAGGAATCATCATCAGGGGGTAGTGCTGTTGTCACTCGCACTGTTTCTATCACTGCCCCCTTATGATGATTAATTTCCATAAAAGAGACTGCGGTGTTGGAAGCAGTGAATGTGAAGGCAATGGTGACTGAAGATGTGGTCATTTCTTGAACACATCTACTAAACCAGGATGTCATCAGGGGTTGTTGATGACAGTAGCTGTGGTAAGTGACCCCAGCACCACCCTCTGATGATGTCCTAATTCAGGAAAGGTGATAGACCCTGCAGAGCAGTGAGCGCAGCCCCAGCCTCTGGTGAGTTTCAAACTAAATGTCTCAAGAAGTAAAGTAAAAAACACATAAGAAATAACAGGATAGGAAAAATTGTAGGGAATTGAATAATAAAGTTAATTACATAAGTGGTTAGGGCTTAAAGACAGATATTTAAAAAGTATATAAAAAAGGGTATATATATATATATATATATATATATATATATATATATACAGTGCCTACAAGTAGTATTCAACCCCCTGCAGATTTAGCTGGCTTGATAAGATGCAAATAAGTTAGAGCCTTCAAACTGCAAACGAGAGTAGGTTTTATGAACAGAAGCATAAATCTTACAAACCAAAAAGTTATGTTGCTCAGTTGAATTTTATTAAATTTTAAACATAAAAGTGTGGGTCAATTATTATTCAACCCCTATGTTTAATATTTTGTGGAATAACCCTTGTTTGCAATTACAGCTAATAATCGTCTTTTATAAGACCTGATCAGGCCGGCACAGGTCTGTGGAGTTATCTTGGCCCACTCCTCCATGCAGATCTTCTCCAAGTTATCTAGGTTCTTTGGGTGTCTCATGTGGACTTTATTCTTGAGCTCCTTCCACAAGTTTTCAATTGAGTTAAGGTCAGGAGACTGACTAGGCCACTCCAACACCTTGACTTTTTCCCTCTTGAACCAGGCCTTGGTTTTCTTGGCTGTGTGCTTTGGGTCGTTGTCTTGTTGGAAGATGAAATTACGACCCATCTTAAGATCCTTGATGGAGGAGCGGAGGTTCTTGGCCAAAATCTCCAGGTAGGCTGTGCTATCCATCTTCCCATGGATGCGAACCAGATGGCCAGGCCCCTTGGCAGAGAAACAGCCCCACAGCATGATGCTGCCACCACCATACTTGACTGTAGGGATGGTATTCTTGGGGTCGTATGCAGTGCCATCCAGTCTCCAAACGTCACGTGTGTGGTTGGCACCAAAGATCTCGATCTTGGTCTCATCAGACCATAGAACCTTGAACCAGTCTGTCTCAGAGTCCTCCAAGTGATCATGAGCAAACTGTAGACGAGCCTTGACATGACGCTTTGAAAGTAAAGGTACCTTACGGGCTCGTCTGGAACGGAGACCATTGCGGTGGAGTACGTTACTTATGGTATTGACTGAAACCAATGTCCCCACTCCTTCCTTGTTGTCCTTGGGTTAGCCTTGACTCTTCGGACAAGCCTGGCCTCGGCACGGGAGGACACTTTCAAAGGCTGTCCAGGCCGTGGAAGGCTAACAGTAGTTCCATAAGCCTTCCACTTACGGATGATGCTCCCAACAGAGGAGACAGGTAGGCCCAACTCCTTGGAAAGGGTTTTGTACCCCTTGCCAGCCTTGTGACCCTCCACGATCTTGTCTCTGATGGCATTGGAATGCTCCTTTGTCTTTCCCATGTTGACCATGTCTGAGTGCTGTTCACAAGTTTGGGGAGGGTCTTAAATAGTCAGAAAAGGCTGGCAAAAGAGATCTTTAATCCACACATGTGAAGCTCATTATTCTTGGTGCTTGAACTACTTCTTAATACTTTAGGGGGACCAAACAGAATTCTTGTGGTTTGAGGGGTTGAATAATAAATGACACTCTGAATTAACTTTTAACGTTTTAAAAAAAATAAAAAAACAAAAACAAAAAAAAAAGTTGCTGCAGTGCATTTCCCACTTCCAGGCTGATCTACAGTACAAATGTCACAATGCCAAGTTAATTCCGCATGTGTCAACCAGCTAAATCTGCACGGGGTTGAATACTACTTGTAGGCACTGTATATATATATATATATATATATATATATATATATATATATATAATAGGTATTGAATCACCTATTTAAAATGAATTTCCAGAATAAATCAGCAGTTTAAAAATGTTCTTTATGTACAGTGGGAGGGCTCATCTATCACCCCCAGGTGTGACTTGTGAACAAATACAGAAAAAAAAACCTGCACAAACAAAGGTTTAACATATCCTAACACATATGATAAAGACACTCAATTTTAACAGCAGCACAGAAGGGGGATTGAAGTCTTCACTAGTATTATATTATGAAACTTTTCCATCGCTTTTTTTTTGCAGGCGGAGAAGCATAACATTGTTAAAAAAAAGATCAAGGTTAGTGCCTTTTAAGTGTGTGTGTGTGTGTATATATATATATAGGTATATATATAAATATATATATATTTTTTTTCTATGTTATACTGATGCCATTGTTGAGAAAGCTTCAAAAGTTTAAATGTCTGTAGAGCTAAGTGCCTGCTTCCCTCATGGTCCAGTTTGTGAAGGGGTTAATGTCAACTTCCCTGGCTGTCTAGGGCAGTGGAGGTAGAAGGGGTTAATGTCTTCTTCCTAGGTGGTTTACTTTACTGGAGGGGTCACTATTTGTTTTTCTGGAGGTCTAGAGAACTGGAGGTGTTAATACCTGATGTCTAGTAGTTTAGCCATCTTCCCAGGCATCAGCTATCTCTAACTTGTCTTCTCTTTGACAGAAAACTGACTGTGATACATACACTTTCTATATACTGTATGTATTTTATATGCAGGTACCATTGATATTGAAGTTTATTTTTGTGCATTGTTATTAGATCATATTTATATGCATCTCTATGCTAAATGCAGAGTTTGAATGGGAAGAACTGTGGACCGTAATCCATTCTAGGTATGGCTGGTATGAGTTCAAGTTGCAGGATCAATACCAGTCTACTAGACTGGAATACCACTCTAAAGAGGACCATGTGAAAAGTGACCATTTTTTGCTAGTAATGAGCGAGCTTGCTCGCCACTGCTCGGTACTCGCCCGAGCATCTCAGTACTCGAAATGCTCGGAGCTCGCCGAGTACTTGCGCGATGCTCGGGCGGGAGCTCGGGTCCCCGTTCTGCATGTCTGGCGCTATTTAGAGCACCAATCATGCAGGGATTGTCTGCAACTCACTGTAATGCCACAACCATGGTGGTTGTGGCATTACAGTGATTGCCCAAATCGATGGGAACAGTGCTCACAGTGAAGCATGAAAAGCCGGCAATTCATCAGCGGCATGCACCGGTACCCGACAATTTAGAACAGAAAGAATAGAGCATCACACATAGATTACACAGATAGAAACATGTCAGTCACATATATAATAAGTACAGTGACAGTGTTGGTTACTGTACTTGTCATTTACCGTTAAAGGATTTATTAAAAAAAAATAATAGTGTTTTCATGCACCTGTCTCTTTAAAAAAGCCGGCCGGAAATTCATCATCGGTACCCGACAATTTAGAACAGAAAGAATAGAGCATCACACATAGATTAGATAGAGAGAAACATGTCAGTCACATATATAATAAGTACAGTGATAGTGTTGGTTACTGTACAGTACTTGTCATTTAGTGTTAAAATAAAGGATTTATTAAAAAAAAATTGGCGTGGGGTTCCCCGTAATTTTAGTCTCTAGCGAATGTTAAGCAGACAGCTGGGGAAGATGTTTGAAGCCTGGGAAGGGGGAAATACCCACAGAGCTTCCAAGGCTACTAATATCAGCCCCCAGCTGAATACCTAGCCTTTACTAGCTATTAAAATGGGGGACCGAAAAAAAAAATGACATGGGGTCCCCCCTATTTTAATAGCTAGCAAAGGCTAGGCAGACAGCTGGGGGCTGATATTAATAGCCTAGGAAGGGTACCATGAATATTGGCCCCCTCCCAGGCTAGAAACACCAGCCGTCAGCCGCCCCAGAAATGGCACATCCATAAGATGCGCCAATTCTGGCACTTAGCCTCGCTCTTCCCACTGCCCTGTAGTGGTGGCAGTGGGGTAATAAGGTAGGGGTTGATGTCAGCTTATAATGCCAGCTGACATCAAGCCCAGGTTAGTAATGGAGAGGCGTCTATAAGACACCCCCATTACTAACCCCATAGTAAAAGTTAAAAAAAACACAAACACCCAGAATAAAGTCCTTTTATTGAAATAAACACACAATTCTTTAATGTTCTAAATTAAACTCAACATACCGTCACGCCCATTCCAGCTGAAGCCAATGATCTCCTTCAATAAAAATAAAATAATAAACCAACCTCATCCTTACCTTTCCATGGTTCCCATGACAGCTTCAGCTCTGCTACATCGAGATGACAGGCTGGTTCGTAGCAGAATGCTGCCATCCAGCTTGCCATGGCGCAGACACTGAGAAGCTCCTCAGTGAAGCTCCTCAGTGTCTGGCTGTGACGGCATCCAGATGAGCCGAGTTCATGTCCAATGAACTCAGCTCACCTCATGCACGTCACTGACAGCGTGGGAGAATTCTCCTGCACATGCGATGAGCGCAGGAGAATTCTCCCATGCTGGGATGGCATTGAGATGACAGGCTGGATGGCAGCTGAGCGCTGCCATCCAGCATGCCATCCTTCATAGACACTGCAGAGCGCAGGCATGCTTGCGCTCTGCAGTGTCTGTGAAGGATAGCATGCTGGATGGCTGCGCTCAGCTGCGATACAGCCTGTCATCTCAATGCCATCCCAGCGTGGGAGAATTCTCCTGCATTTTAAGTGGTTCATAGGTTGATCACTGGTGAAATAGTGGTGTGAAAGTGCTACACAGACAAATCTCCCTAAAAGGTTCAGATATATAAATATATTTCACTAAACCATACAGTATATACAAATTATCATGCATAAATTGTCTCACCCATGGCATAGATGACTTTAATTGTAACATAGAAAGAACAAAGATAATAACGTATTATAGCCAAAGGTATATAGTGATAGGTATGTCGTTCTTTATAAGTTCAAAGAAATAAGCAAAACCTTTATCATGAGTTAATACATACGTGCATCACCTTGTGTAAATACCAGACAATATGATATATATGCAATCAGGAAAATAGGGCAAGATAAACATGTAAGACAGGGCATTTACCCATGAGAAGTGCCAAGAGCACATCACATGATGGGAGTTTATCTTGCCCTGTGTACCTGAATGCGCAATCGCATTGATTGTTACATTATATTTACTATGAAATGGGACCTCTTTGGAATTAATCTAATGTGATTGTGCACATACAGGTGCATCTCACTAAATAAGAATATCATCAAAAAATTAATTTATTTCAGTTCTTCAATACCAAAAGTGAAACTCATATATTATATAGTCATTACAAACAGAGTGATCTATTTCAAGTGTTTATTTCTGTTAACGTTGATGATTATGGCTTGCAGCCAATGAAAACACAAAAGTCATTATCTCAGTAAATTAAAATAATTAACAAAAAACACCTGCAAAGGCTTCCTAAGCATTTAAAAAGGTCTTTCAGTAGGCTCCACAATCATGGGGAAGACTGCTGACTTGACAGATGTCCAGAAGGCAGTCATCGACACACTCCACAAGGTCCCAGAGTTCCAATTTTCATTTGGAAATCAAGGTCCCAGAGTCTGGAGGAAGAGTGGAGAGGCCACAGTCCAAACTGCTTGAGGTCTAGTGTAAAGTTTCCACAATCAGTGATGGTTTGGGGAGCCATGTCATCTGCTGTTGTAGGTCCACTTTTTTTTTGTAAATTCTTTATTTGTCCACTGTGTTTTATCAAGACCAAAGTCAGCGAAGCCGTCTACCAGGAAATTTTAGAGCACTTCATGCTTCCCTCTGCCGACAAGCTTTTGGGAGATGGAAATATAATTCTCCAGCAGGACTTTGCACTTGTCCACACTGCCAAAAGTACCAATACCTGGTTTAAAAAAAACAGTATCACTGTGCTTGATTGGCCAGCAAACTCGCCTGACCTTAACCCCATAGGGAATCTATGGAGTATTGTGAAGAGGAAGATGAGAGACATCAGACCCAACAATGCAGACGAGCTGAAGGCTGCTATCAAAGCAACCTGGGCTTCCATAATACCCCATCAGTGCCACAGGCTGATCGCCTCCATGCCACGCCGCATTGATGCAGTAATTGATGCAAAAGGAGCCCCGACCAAGTATTGAGTGCATTTACTGAACATTTTAAAAACATTTTTCAAGCTGTTGTTATAAAGTATGTAAAAAATAGGTAATAATGGCGCTGGTGGGCTGATCACTTACAGCAGCTGCGAATTAGAGACAAAGAAACACTATTTGTCAAATGGTAAGTATAGTTAGGGAGTTAAGGTTTTAATTCGCGCTAAAGTAGTGGAGCGGACTCGGGTTTAGTAGGTACAAAGAGGTATTTTTATTGTAGTGTCATAAAAGGCATTTAAAAAAGTATATAAATTAGTATTTCATTTTCCATAAAAACAAAGCTTTAGATTAAAATAAAGAAAAGCAAGAGGATTATTCAGAATCAGTATTCAGAGTGAGTGCGTAAACAGAAGGACACGATCACTTGGAGCTGATGTGTGGATTAAGGTGACCCACTGGGTTCAGAGGTTGGGGACCTATAAGGAAAGATTTAGATTTATTAGACCCAGTTGAGGGGTAGTAGCCTGCAGTAATAGTGGTAATACTATGATATTCAGATCAACATATACTTGGTTGGATAATTAGTAGGTTATTTGGTTATTGGGTACGATGGATGAAGAGCCCCTCAATGTTTCTGTAATGTAAATGTAGGAGTTATTATATTTGCTCCTGCTGGAGGATATATAGCTTACGGTGAAACGTGTACAGTGTAATGGGTCTGGGAGGTGGAACCTCTGAGCAACTATACAAAGGGGGCAGTCCTTGTAAGGAAGCGGGTGGCTCCCAGGGAAGGCGGGCAGGTAGTCACGGCAAGTGACAGGGACAGTCTCTGGGAAGAAGGACAGGAGGTCACGGCAAGTGACGGGGACAGTCTCTGGGTAGAAGGACAGGAGGTCACGGCAAGTGATGGGGACAGTCTCTGGGTAGAAGGACAGGAGGTCACGGCAAGTGACGGGGACAGTCTCTTGACAGGCGGATGGTCATGGCAAGTGACAGCAGGATAAGAGTCTCTAGATAGGCTAGCAGGCAGGTAGCAGGTGAGCGCTCCCAGGTGAGCGGGCAAGAGTCTCTGGACAGGCAGATGGTCATGGTAAGTGACGGCAGAGCGTCCAGGTAGGCTAGCAGGCAGGTAGCAGGTGAGCACTCCCAGGTGAGCGGGCAAGAGTCTCTGAACAGGCAGGTGGTCACGGCAAGTGACGGCAGAGCCTCCAGGTAGGCTAGCAGGCAGGTAGCAGGTGAGCGGGCAAGAGTCTCTGGACAGGCAGGTGGTCACGGCAAGTGACGGCAGAGCCTCCAGGTAGGCTAGCAGGCAGGTAGCAGGTGAGCGCTCACAGGAGAGCGGGCAGGAGTCTCTGGACTGGCAGGTGGTCACGGCAAGTGACGGCGGAGCCTCCAGGTAGGCTAGCAGGCAGGTAGCAGGTGAGAGCTCCCAGGTGAGCGGGCAGGAGTGTCTGGACAGGCAGGCAGGTATCAGGCAGGTATCTGGCAGGTACTTCCTGGTCCACAGACGGACTGATCCATAGACAGACTGGCAGGTGCTGGTAGGCAGACTGTCGGACCACAGGATTGCAAGCAGGTAAGCAGATATCAGGCAGGTAACAGGCACGTATCAAGCAGGAATCTGGCAGGTGACTGGCAGGTAACTGGTAACGGGACCTGAGGGCTGAAGCAGAGTTGAAAGGCTTTGCAACAACATTGCTCGGGCACCTCCATTTTGGAGGAGGTGCCTTATATATGGTGAGGTCCTCCGGCCATTAGCCGGGGACTCCTTAGGACGGCGCGCGCGGCCCCTGTAAGAGAGGGGGAGCGCGCGCGCGCCCTAAGCACAGAGGCCGGGAAGCAGCGCGCGCTGCCAGCAGAGCGGGAGGAAGCCGCCGGACACGGAGCGGAGAGGTGAGGGGAACGGCGTCCCTGTCTGGCAGAAGGCAGGGACGCCGACGCTACAGTACCCCCCTCTTTAGGCCCCCCCCTTTTTTAGGCCAGAGAGAAATTTATCAAGGATGAGCGGGGCATGGATTTTCTCCCGGGGCTCCCATGTTCTCTCCTCAGGACCAATCCCCTTCCAATCCACTAGAAAAAAGGACTTTCCTCTTACACTTTTGGTGGCCAGAATGTTCTCTACCTCAAACTCGTTTTCAGCAGAAACCGGAGCAGGAGGCGTACCTGTAGACTTGGAAAAAGAGTTAAGTGCCACGGGTTTGAGTAGAGATACATGGAAGGAGTTAGGAATCCGCAAGTTGGCTGGGAGTTTCAATTTATAGGCCACCGGGTTGATTTGTTTGATAACTTCCAGTGGGCCGATGAACCGAGGCCCTAACTTGTAGGAAGGAATCTTGAGCCGGACATACTTGGACGAGAGCCAGACCTTATCTCCAGGACGGAATTGTGGTGGATCCAGACATCTTTTGTTAGCCTGTTTTTTCATCCGCTCGGATGACTGAAGAATTACGGATCTGGTACTTTCCCAAATGGAGGAAAATTCGTTAACGAGAGATTCCGCAGCCGGATTGTCCACCAAGGTGGAGAAGGGAAACGGGATCCGAGGATGCTGACCGAAGACTACAAAAAACGGGGATTTGGAGGAAGATTCGCTCTCGTGATTATTGTAAGAAAATTCGGCCCACGGTAAAAGATCCACCCAGTCGGAATGGTGAGCATTAACAAAGTGCCGGAGGTAACTGGTTAAAATTTGGTTGATCCGTTCTACTTGGCCATTGGACTGTGGGTGATATGCAGAAGAAAAGTCCAAGGTGACCCCCAGCAGTTTACACATGGCTCGCCAAAAACGAGAGGTGAACTGAACCCCTCGGTCAGATACGATGTGGAGAGGAAGACCGTGTAGACGGAAGACATGATGGATAAAGTCTTTAGCTAACTCTGTTGCAGACGGGAGACCCGGCAGGGGAATAAAGTGAGCCATTTTGAAAAAGCGGTCAGCGACCACCCATATGACTGTACAACCGGCAGAGACAGGGAGGTCCGTTATAAAGTCCATAGCTATATGCTGCCACGGGGCAGCAGGTACAGGAAGAGGAAGGAGACGGCCGGCTGGCAGATGTCTCGGAACCTTGTTGCGGGCGCAGGACACACAGGCTGAAACAAAGTGTATTACGTCCTTGTGCAGGGTAGGCCACCAGTAATGCCGGGAAATAAGCTGAAGGGTCTTTTTCTGACCAGCGTGGCCAGCTAGCTTGGACGAGTGTCCCTAGTGTAGAACCCTCTCACGATCAGGAACAGTTACGAACGTCTTACCGGGTGGAAGACGATTTAGATTCATGGGGGCCACCTGCATTACTTTGGCGGGGTCGATGATGTGTTTAGGCTCCTCCTCAAGATCAGAGACCAAAAAGGATCAGGATAAGGCATCAGCTTTGATGTTTTTGTCAGCCGGGCGAAAATGTAGAATGACATTAAAGCGGGCGAAGAACAAGGACCACCGGGCTTGGCGCGGGTTAAGTCTCTGGGCACTCTGGAGGTAAGCCAAGTTCTTGTGGTCCGTGTAAATTTTTACCGGGTGAAGAGCCCCCTCGAGCAGGTAACGCCACTCCTCCAGTGCCAGGTAATGGCCAACAATTCTCGGTCTCCTATAGAATAGTTGCGCTCAGATGAGGAGAAGAGTTTGGAGAAGAAGCCGCAGGTTACCATTCTTCCGGAAGACGACTTTTGGGTAAGTACTGCTCCGGCTCCGGAGGAGGAAGCGTCGACTTCTAGAAAGAATTGTTTGCTGCCGTCCGGACGATGCAGCACAGGGGCGGAGGAAAAAGCTAATTTTAAAGAAAGGAAGGCCTCCTCTGCTTCAGGCGGCCATTCTCTGGGATTAGCGCCCTTACGGGTGAGCGCCGAGATAGGGGCAGTCCAGGAAGAGAAGTGCGGAATGAAGAGGCGGTAGTAGTTGGCGAAGCCCAGGAACAACTGAATAGCCTTCAACCCCTCTGGTCGGGGCCACTTCTGGATGGCAGACAGTTTCTCAGGGTCCATTTGTAGGCCAGTCTGAGAGATTATGTAGCCCAGAAACGGAAGCGAGGTCTGCTCAAAGAGGCACTTCTCATATTTAGCGTAGAGGTGGTTCTGCCTGAGCCTGAGCAGGACCTGATGAACATCCCTCCGGTGAGTGAGAAGATCCGGAGAGAAGACCAAGATGTCATCCAGGTACACCACCACGCAGGAGTAGAGAAGGTCACGGAAGATGTCATTGACCAACTCTTGAAAGACGGCGGGAGCGTTACAGAGACCGAAGGGCATTACAAGATATTCATAGTGACCGTCCAGGGTGTTGAATGCCGTCTTCCATTCATCCCCCTGACGGATACGGACCAGATTATACGCCCCACGGAGGTCCAGCTTGGTGAAGATTCTAGCCCCCCTCAGACGGTCAAATAATTCAGGAATGAGCGGAAGGGGGTATTTATTCTTCACTGTGATCTGATTAAGGCCTCTATAGTCTATACAGGGACGGAGTGAGCCGTCCTTCTTTTTGACGAAGAAGAAGCCTGCTCCCGCCGGAGAGGTAGGTTTCCGGATAAATCCCCGGGCCAGATTCTCCTCAATATATTCAGACATGGACCGGGTCTCAGCAGCGGACAAAGGGTAAATACGCCCACGGGGAGGAGGAGAGCCGGGCATCAGGTCAATTGGGCAGTCGTATGGTCTATGAGGGGGTAATGTCTCTGCTTCTCTTTTATTAAAGACATCCGCAAAAGGCCAATAGGGAACCGGTAGGCCGGGTAGATTGGCTGGGGTAGGAGAAGGACGAGCAGGATGAACGGGAACTAAACAAGTCTTATGGCAGTCCTGTCCCCAGCGAAGAACTTCTCCGGTCTGCCAATCAAGCACGGGTGCGTGTCTCTGGAGCCATGGTAGGCCTAGCAAGAGGGCGTGAGAGAGTCCAGGCAGAACATGAAAGAAGATGCTCTCAGAGTGCAGCATTCCCACCTGCAGAGTTATGGATTCGGTGATGAGTTGGATGGGATGAGGTAAGAGGCCCCCATCCACGGTGGCGACAGATAAGGGTACAGCCAGAGGTTTGGTGGGAATGCGGTATTTCTCTACCAGGGACCGAGAAATGAGATTTCCGGCAGCTCCAGAGTCAAGTTGAGCCAGTTCAAAATAACGGTTCTCCCCGCAGATGATAGAGACCGACAGCATTAGAGATGGAGAGGGTTTATTTCTGTCTAGGGCGACCTCTCTGAGCGACCCTAGACACAGGCGTTTCCCGACCTCTCCGGGCAGGAACGGATCCGGTGCTCCTTACTGCCACAGTAGAAGCAGCTCCCCTCGGCACGGCGTAATTCTTGACGGGTCTTGACCATCTTGGTTTGGTCGACCTGCATAGGCTCGGGTGAGTGCGCCGGGGGAGCAACGGAGGAAGTGACGGGTCTCTGGAAGGTAGGGGCAAGGCGTGGAAACCTCCTCTCACGGGTGGCCTCTTTGGTGCGCTCCTGGAACCGGATGTCAATCCGGGTGGCAAGTGTAATTAAGTCATCGAGAGTGGTAGGAATGTCCCGACCGGCGAGTTCATCTTAAATACGGCCGGACAGACTCTCCCAGAAGACGGACACCAGGGCGTCGTTATCCCAGGCAAGCTCCGAAGCAAGGGTACGGAACCGTATGGCATATTGGCCCACGGTGAGACTTCCTTGGCGGAGGCGTAGCAGAGATGAGGCGGATGAGGTCTCCCGTCCTGGTTCGTCGAAGACCTTCCGGAAAGCCGTGAG
This sequence comes from Phyllobates terribilis, assembly GCF_046119375.1. Taxonomy (NCBI): domain Eukaryota; kingdom Metazoa; phylum Chordata; class Amphibia; order Anura; family Dendrobatidae; genus Phyllobates; species Phyllobates terribilis. Next base: position 148,826,147 of record NW_027362764.1, on the reverse strand, counting down.
AAAGGCTGGCAGGTTGGACACCAGGGCTTCTCCTCTCTCCCATAGAGGATTTAGCCAAGCCAGCGCCTCCCCCGTGAGATGGGACATGATGAAGGCTACTTTGGCTCGGTCGGTGGAAAATTGGTGTGCCAACAGTTCGAAGTGCAGAGTGCACAGGTTAATGAAGCCCCGTGCCTGACCGGGATCTCCGCCAAAACGAGGTGAGGCGGGGACCGGGAAGAGATGCCATGGAATTGATGGGCAGCGACGCTGCCGGGGTAGGAGTCGTGCGACTGGAAGCAGGTCCCGAAGAGGTAGTCAGTGTGTCCAGGGGGGAGTTAACACTACGCAGGTGGTTCAGGATGGACTCCTGTTGGGACCTCTGACGGGAAAGTTCATGACATAGGTCCGAGAGCGAGGGAGCTTGGGTGCCACCGGGTTCCATGGCCAGAGCAAACTGTAACGGGTCTGGGAGGTGGAACCTCTGAGCAACTACACAAAGGGGGCAGTCCTTGTAAGGAAGCGGGTGGCTCCCAGGGAAGGCGGGCAGGTAGTCACAGCAAGTGACAGGGACAGTCTCTGGGTAGAAGGACAGGAGGTCACGGCAAGTGACGGGGACAGTCTCTGGGTAGAAGGACAGGAGTCCACGGCAAGTGACGGGGACAGTCTCTGGGTAGAAGGACAGGAGGTCACGGCAAGTGACGGGGACAGTCTCTTGACAGGCGGATGGTCATGGCAAGTGACAGCAGGATAAGAGTCTCTAGATAGGCTAGCAGGCAGGTAGCAGGTGAGCGCTCCCAGGTGAGCGGGCAAGAGTCTCTGGACAGGCAGATGGTCACGGCAAGTGACGGCAGAGCCTCCAGCTAGGCTAGCAGGCAGGTAGCAGGTGAGTGCTCCCAGGTGAGCGGGCAAGAGTCTCTGGACAGGCAGGTGGTCACGGCAAGTGACGGCAGAGCCTACAGGTAGGCTAGCAGGCAGGTAGCAGGTGAGCGGGCAAGAGCCTCTGGACAGGCAGGTGGTCACGGCAAGTGACAGCAGAGCCTCCAGGTAGGCAAGCAGGCAGGTAGCAGGTGAGCGCTCCCAGGAGAGCGGGCAGAAGTCTCTGGACAGGCAGGTGGTCACGGAAAGTGACGGCGGAGCCTCCAGGTAGGCTAGCAGGCAGGTAGCAGGTGAGCGCTCCCAGGTGAGCGGGCAGGAGTCTCTGGACAGGCAGGCAGGTATCAGGCAGGTATCTGGCAGGTACTTCCTGGTCCGCAGACGGACTGATCCATAGACAGACTGGCAGGTGCTGGTAGGCAGACTGTCGGACCAAAGGATTGCAAGCAGGTAAGCAGATATCAGGCAGGTAACAGGCAGGTATCAAGCAGGAATCTGGCAGGTGACTGGCAGGTAACTGGTAACGGGACCTGAGGGCTGAAGCAGAGTTGAAAGGCTTTGCAACAACATTGCTCGGGCACCTCCATTTTGGAGGAGGTACTTTTATATGGTGAAGTCCTCCGGCCATTGGCCGGGGACTCCTTAGGACGGCGCGCGCGGCCCCTTTAAGAGGGGGGGAGCGCGCGCGCCCTAAGCACAGGGTCCGGGAAGCAGCGCGCGCTGCCAGCAGAGCGGGAGGAAGCCGCCGGGCATGGAGCGGAGAGGTGAGGGGAACGGCATCCCTGTCTGGCAGAAGGCAGGGATGCCGACGCTACATACAGTACCTGCAGAAATGATTAGTAGAATGCTCGGTGTGGTTGGTGACGAGCCCTTAGTTTCTTATGGTTAGTTACTTCTGGCTTAGGGCCTTGGGACCTTAAAAAATAAGATAAAATACAACATATAGGGATCAAACAAAGTGTCCCTAGAAGTGGTGAAGGTTTATAGAACTTAGCAGGATGGTACTGTTCAATACCTATTGTTGCTCCTTTATGAGGACAGGTTGTTGGTTGAACTAGTAGTTTGACTGCTAGGTGAGGTAGATCATATGTGTATAATTTTCAGTTTCAGGGTTACAATAGGGTCCAGGGGTATCCTGGGTCGTCTTTAAGTGGACCTGGTGATATAAGATATGCCCATAGGTTTAGGTTGTGTCAGGTGTTGTGTCAGTCTGGAGTTCTATGGACCCCGCGTGTATTATGGCTTAGTGCTTGATAATAGTACCTGAAGCGGTGATCCAGGGACGTAGTGCAGAGTTTCAAGTTTACTCACGTTACGGAGGAGGCAGGCGGACTGATAAAAGCCGGAGAGAGAGCGGAGTCCCGGCCGATGACTGCCGCTGCTCGCGTAGTTCCGGGTTGGTATTTCGCGCTACTCGGGGAGAGTGCGCAAGGACCTGTGTGATGTGGCGGCACGTGACACACACGTGGTCCGGAAGGTACGGAGGCTGTTTGGCGCTAGCTGAGCTGGATTAGTGACAATTCCAACGCTTTTCGAAAGCATCTGCTTCCTTCCTCAGGGATGGTCCTATCCAGCTGTAGGATGCCCTTATATACCTTATGGTGATATAGTGCACTTGTCAATCATTAAAGGCAAACAGTTCAATTTCGCTATTGAGCCCTCTTAGTTTTAAAGTATCCAATTTAAAAATCCATTGACTTTCTGCTCTTGACATTATTTTAATAAAGTCTCCTGATCTCCAGTTTGTCAGTACAGTCTGAATGCCTGTCACCTGGATCCCTTGAATGGATCCATTATGTTTCTCCAGAAAGTGTTTGGAGAGTGGGTGGCCTGTATATTTATGTTTGATGTTCCGTAGGTGTTCATTTATTCTGACATTCATGGGGCGTTTGGTTCTCCCCACATACATCTTTTTACACGGGCATTTCAAGCCATAGATTACTCCTGTGGTGGTACATGTCACAAAGTCCAGAATGGGGTATTGACGCGCCCAGGGGATGGGGATGACTACTCGGTGCCCGGGCCTTGCTGTTAGCTTTGGGGGATGTCGTGCTGGCCGGCTCCCAGGCCCGTACCCTGGGGTCACTCTTAAAAAGCAAGGAATAATGGGGGGAAGGTGTATGGGAAAGGGGAATGTTCGTGATGCCACCCGTGGTGTCTGGTGAGGATCACCAGCGCTGCTACAGTCCTCTGAGGCCAGTGATCAGGCAGCTTAGTTGGTGCGGCTCCCCACAGGTGGAGCGGGGCCTCAGGACAGAGTAGGAGAAGGGATGCAGGATAGAGCGTTGGCGGGTGCAGTGCCGTGGAGAGAAGAACGGACAGAGGCAGTATTTGAAGTCATCCAAGTCTTTACTCATGGTAGTGCTTTCTCAGCTCAGAGCTTCTCTCTGCTGTCACATGGCGAGCTGCGGCTGCCAGGGTGGGGTTCAGCACACTCCAGGTATTTCAGGAGCGCTTGACAGGACCCCCGCTCTAAAGTATTCCTCTCCTGGTGAACTTCTCCCGCCTTGTGTCCCGTACCGGTAATGTCCTTGATGGATAGCTTGTAGCTCTCAGACTGACTGGGTGCCCTTCTTGGTTACTTGTGGTGAGAACTTGGCGTAAGGCCGGGTCCCTCTGGATAAACTCAGATTAGGGAATACAGGTGGCGACTCCGCTCCCTCCGTATCCCCCTAGGATCCACATAAGCCTCCGGACTTTTCAGACAGAGACGTGAAGTGCAAAGTCAGATAATCGGGGACCGGTACCCCCTCTTGCGGCAGGGTCTCTCTGGCAGGGCCAGAATAAGATATGCTGGTGGCGACTCCGCTCCGTCCGCACCCCCTGAGATCTTTTCGCCTGTGGAGCCTAACTCCTCTGCTGCCCTCCTGGGCCTTCTTGGTTGGACTCTGACCGGGGACAGAGGCGGTTTTAACTCTGCCCCAATCCGCCGTCTTGAGGCCTGAGACCGGAAACCGTGGACCCTGAGGCGGCTGCAGCCTTGTGCTTACCTGCCGTCCCATAGACCCACCCCTAAAGACCCGGTTCTTAAAATGGCCTCCAGTTATATATGATTCTATTAAGTGCTAAAGTAAAGTGCTTCCTCCACCCTCACTCACTACATGGTTCCCCCCAACTCCTCCATTCAGGACCAGGGAAGCACTATGGTGTTTTTAGGCCCCCTGCAGAACTGGAGTGGTGTAGTGTTGAGTGTGTGGTTGGGGTCCTGTGTGGTGCTCCATCCTTTCCTTGGAGAGGAGATACCACACCTCATTCTGATGTGCAGTACCCCTGTGGCGATTGAACCCTCAGGGGCACCACAGTATGTCTCCTCTCCATGGCTAACGGTATTTTGTTTATGTGTATCTACTGTTTTACACATTTTAAATTTTTTAAGTGGAAAAAACTCTTTGATTTTTTGGTTAAATGGGGTGAGAGGTTGGTTGCTCAGTTGATGATTCTTTGTGGTAGGTGCTATAATATTCCACAGATTCCAAGCCTTTCTGAATATAAAATTCGTCTTGTTAGACATCTGGTCACCAATCACTTTGTCATCTTTTAGTATATGCCAATGTTTTTCTACTATTTTCCTAAAGAGGTAAGTATTTGAACAGTATGGGGTAATAATGGGGATGTCCAAGGTGTGTTTATTGTGTTCAGGTTTGGTGTTAGTAGATGTACCCTAAAGGCTTTCCCGTGGTATGCTAGCCACCTTGTTTGTCAGCTTCTTGTTTGAAATCCTGGTCCTTTGAGCAGTTTCTATGTAGTCGTAAGTATTGGCTACGGGGCACGCTCAGAAGCTAATTTGGAAGATGACAGCTGTCAATTGGAATGTACCCATTAGCATCTGTAGGTTTACAGTAGGTGCGAGTCTGGACATGGTTATCCTCAATGTAAATATTGAGGTCTATAAAATTGACTGTTTTGGTGCTAGCAGTAGAGGTGAAGTTTAGAAAAAAGGTGTTGTTATTTGTTGCAGAAATTCTTGTATAGAATGTTGGTCTCCTGACCAGATGAACAGTATGTCGTCTATAAATCTGCACCATAGGACCCGGATCGCGCATAGAACGCCACCCGGGTGGATGGCGGTGGCTTCCTACTCCCCCACATATAGGTTAGCATAACTCGGCGCGAACCTGGTTCCCATGGCAGTGCCCCATTGCTGGGAGTGTAGTCCCCCTCACATAAGAAATAACTATGAGTGAGAATAAACTGCATACACTCTATAATGAACAAGCTCTGTTCTGGGGACATTTTTTGTTAGAGGAAGTGGTGAGAGGCCTCGCAACCTTTTTTTGTGCTGGATATTAGTGTAAAGGGAGGTTATGTCCATGGTACCCAAAATATAGTGGCCTTGCCTGGAGATTTCATTTAATATCTGAATGGCATGTTTGCTGTCTTTCAGATGAGAGGGTAACGAGGGTACTAGGTCTTGGAGGTGGTGGTCCACTAGCCTTGAGAGATTGGCTGTGAGACATTGTATTCCGGAGATAATTGGCCACACCGCATTGATGCAGTAATTGATGCAAAAGGAGCCCCGACCAAGTATTGAGTGCATTTACTGAACATTTTAAAAAAACATTTTTCAAGCTGTTGTTATAAAGCATTCTAATTTACTGAGATAATGACTTTGGTGTTTTCATTGGCTGTAAGCCATAATCATCAACATTAACAGAAATAGACACTTGAAATAGATCACTCTGTTTGTAATGACTCTATATAATATATGAGTTTCACTTTTTGTATTGAAGAACTGACATAAATTACCTTTTTGATGATATTCTAATTTAGTGAGATGCACCTGTATATGCTTTTATTTCTGTTGGCATACGGTATATTACTATACACTGTGTGAACTTGTAGACTGATGGCCTTCTGGAATATTACATATTTTGATATATTGTATTTAACTTTATAACGAACAATGACGGGTATAGTATGTTATGTGCAGGTGTCAGTTCCCGCCTCATGATATACCCGTCATGGACTTAAGCTGTCACTGTGTGAAAACTAGTGACAGGAGCATTTGACCTTGGGTGTTGTTTAATATAGGAGGTCTATACTAGCACTATGCACTTTATTCTCTATTTATACTATCTTAAATGTGTCTTATAGATCTAGGGAGTGGGTTTGTTATACACTTCTTTCTATTGGTTAAACCTATAACTATGAATATTGTTCTGGATTAAGTGTGTGCTGCTGTATAGTGCCATTTTTTTTGTTTCACCAACGAGTACTTATTGCCATTTTTTTTTATTTTGTACGTGTACTGTTTTTATATTTATTAATATTAATAAAGTAATTTTTTTAGATGCAGTGTTCTTGGTATGTTGTTTGTCATGTCATGTTGTAATCCTGAGAGAGATATATATATGTGTAGATTTGACTATGGGATTCTTCCAGTGGTCAATCTCTGCTAGGACAATAGGCATGCAGCTTGGTGAGAAGTCAACAATAGTTGTCACAGTTATTAGAAAATGGAAGAAACACAAGATAGACTGTGAATCTTCTTCATTCTTGGGCTCCATGCAAGATCTCACCTCGTGGGGTAAGGATGATTCTGAAGAAGGTCAGGAATCAGCTCAGAACTACACGAAAGGACCTGGTCAATGGCCTGAAGAAAGTTGGAACCTGGTCAATGACCTGAAGAAAGTTGGGACCACAGTCTCAAACATTACAATTAGTAACGCACCACGCCATCATGTATTAAAATCCTGCAGGGCACGCAAAGTCCCACTGCTCACGCCAGCACGAGTTCAGGCCCATTTGAAGTTCAACAATGACCATCTGGATAATGCAGAGGATGTATGAGAAAAGGTCATGTGGTCAGATGAGACCAAAATAGAACTTTTTGGTATCAAATCCACATGCCATATTTGGAAGAAGAAGAAGGATGAGTACAATCCCAAGAACAACATCCCAACTGTGAAGCATGATGGGGGAAACATCATACTTTGGGAGTGTTTTTCTGAAAGGGGACAGGACAACTGCACCGTATTGAAGAGAGGATGGATGGGGTTATGTATCTCGAGATTTTTGCCAATAACCTACTTCCTTCAGTAAGAGCATTGAAGTTGGGTGGTGGCTGGGTCTTCCAGCATGACAATGACCCAAAACACACAGCCAGGGCAACTAAGGAGTGGCTTCATAAGAAGCATTTCAAGGTCCTGGAGTGGCCTAGCCTGTCTCCAGACCTGAACCCAACAGAAAATCTTTGGAGATTGCTGACACTCAATGTTGCCCAGCGACAGCTCCAAAACCTGAAAGACCTAAAGAAGTTCTGCATGGAGGAGTGGGTCAAAATCCCTGCTGCAGTGTGTGCAAACTTGGTCAAGAACTACAGGAAATGGCTGACCTCTGTAATTGCAAACAAAGGTTTCTGTACCAAATATTAAGTTCTGTTTTTCTATTGTATCAAATATTTATTTCAAGCAATAAAATGCAAATTAATTATGTAAAAATCATACAATGTGATTTTCTGGTTTTTATTTTCAGATTATGTCTCACAGTTGAAGTGTACCTATGATATTAATTACAGACCACTCCATTCTTTGTAGCTGGGAAAGCTTGCAAAATCGGTAATCGGGACTTATTTTCCCCACTGTATTTCAGCCAATTTTGTGCTCCAAAAGTTATATGTTGCTCCTTCCCTTTCACACTTTGCCGTGTGCCCAAACAATAGTTTTCTACCACATATGGGGTATCGAAGTACTCAAGAAAATGTTGACCAAAAAAAAATTGGGGGTTAATTTTCTCCTGTTATCCTTGTGAAAATGAAAACTTTGGGGCTAAAGCAATATTTTTGTGAGAAAATTAAAATTGTAATTGTTTTCCTTCCAAAGTGCTTTAATTCTTCTGAAGCACCTAAAGAGTTAATAAATTTCTTGAATGTGATTTTGAGTACTTTCAGGTGTGCAGTTTTTAAGTAGAGTCTTATGGTCTTAGCTCTTATGATCAGCAAAGTCCTCTCTCTCTCTCCTGTGGAGTGTCAGTTCTTATGGTCAGCGAGGTCCCCTCTCTCCCTCACCTGTCAGGTGTGAGCTTTTATGGTCAGTCGGGTCCGCTCTCTTTCCTCTCCCCCATGTGTATTTTCTGTGCAATTAAAAGCTTCCAGTATTGAAATTCGTGACTAATTTATTTTCTGCAAATCAAAGTTTTGGCGATGTTGGCAAATTTGAATTTCAAAAAATCCACTCGTCTCTAATCACAACTATAAACCAATTGTTACAATTATCAACTTGCTATTTTCTTGAAGTCAACCTTGTGAGGCTGTTAAGACCATTAAGCTATTTGTTTCATGTAAGACTGTACCATCGAGCTTGTTGCATCCTTGTGAGAATCGTGCTTCTGCTAACTAATGTGTTCACCTGCATCCTTTCAACATTCCTGAATAGAAAACCTTTCCTGAATCCTTTGATGTGTAAAAGGTCACACCATCCTAAGTATTTTTTTGTAAAGGGATTCGCTCTATACGCAAAATCAACTAAAACTTAACCACTTTACAGACACGAGATGTAGTTTATTAGATATAATAAGAAAGGAAGGTCCATTACCTTCTGGACCCAAGTTTTGGTCTTCTGCTTTATTACATGACAGATTTGCATACAAGAACTGTCCAGAATGTAAACATGTAAAATAGAGAACATCAGTCTATTTTTTTTTTTTTTTTTAATTTTCTGAAGTAATCTTAAACGGAACTTGTCACCATGAAAATGCCATCCAATCTGCAGGCACCATGTAATAGAGCAGGGGGGGCTGAGTATATTGATATATAGTTTTGTGAGAAGATATTCAGTATAATCTGTGATTTAATCTTTTAAACCTTTGCTCTTTCTGGTGTGACAGAGTCACTGGTCTTATATGTGAGGGAAGGTATGTGTCTCTCTGGCTGCCAGCCTGTGTGAAATGAAACCTACAAACTTTCTGCCAACATGTTATATGCTGGTGGTTAACTCACTTAAAGGGTGTGTTTTTTTGTGAATGGCAAGAGGGTGGAAAGTCATTCACACTACCTCCCCTCGGGGTGTGGCTGAGCAAGTTTAAATGCTCAGTTCTATTTTTTTTTCTGTTGTTGGTGAGTCTGGAGAGACAAGTCTCGAGGCTGTGTAACTTCAGCTCAGAAAGGAGTTGAAGGTGCTGCAAATTGGTGCAGGGCAAACCCGCACACATATGGACTGTTTTACCATTTGTCTTCTGTTTTACTTTTATGCCAGCGAGGCTGAGTTTATTTTTTCTGAAGTCTGCAGTGCTTTGGCTTTATGCTGACATAATAAACCTGCAGACGAAACTGTTCCTGTGTCTACTTCCGACTGCAGCCAAGTGAGTCACCTTGCCACAGTTGGTGTGAGAGTGCGAGCAAGATTCCAGGAACATGTGTACCTGCCACAGGGATCGGTGGATGTCCTGTATAAAGGCCGCCAGCCACCCAGAGATGTCCGGCAGCATAGAGAAGCTCCTCAAACACTTGCTTCAGAGCCAACAACAGCAACACCAACAGACCACGCACAGCCAACAGAACATGCAGCAGCAGCACTGGGAGCTTCTACACCATCAACGAGAGCAGCAGTTGCGGAGTCAGCAAGCACAGCAAGAGACCAATAAACTCCTCATGCAGCAGATCCAACAGCAGCAAAGGGAGATGGACCTCCTAGCAGGGGAGATCCGCAGCGGTTAGGCTGCCCCTCCCCCAAGTCCAGGTGATGTGTCAAAAGACCTTACAAAAGATGACCCCAGGGGATGATGTTGAGGCATTTCTGACAGTGTTCGAAAAGGGTGTCAGAGTGGGAAAGACTGCCGCTGGAGCAGTGGGCAGTGGTGCTGGCCCCCTATTTAACCGGTGAACCCCCAAAAGGCCTACTATGACCTGGCCCTACAGGATGCACAGGAGTATGCCAAATTAAAGACAGAGATAGTGACACGCTCAGGAGTGACTATGTCTGTCAGAGCACAAAGGGTCCACCACTGGGCGTATGCTGACGACAAACCCTCTCGCTCGCAGATGTTTGACTTGCTACATCTAGTCCAGAAATGGCTGCAGTCAGAGTCTTCCTCTCCTGCCTAGATGGTTGAACGTGTGGTGTTGGACAGGTTCATCCATTCCCTTCCCAGGCCCGTGCAGACCTGGGTTACCCATGGCAGCTCTCGGAATGCGGACGACGTCGTGAGCCTGGTAGAGAGGTATCAATTGGTCAAAAAAACCCTTGGGAAACCAGACATAGTCAATTTCCCATACTGGAGTACCCAAAGAGGAGTGGGCTCACCACGTAAGGGGTCTAGAGTCACAAATGGGGGTAATCCCAATGAGGGCCTTGCAAAGACTGCTGTGAGGGATGTGTTATGTTGGCAGTGTCATAATCCTGGACACATAGCCGCCTGGTGTCATATGTCCCATGAACCAATGGACTGCAGCCTAGGACGGCGTTGTTCTTATTATGCCTATCCGGTCTGTAGCGTGTATGGTCAACCTAATGAGGGGCTGCAGGCATGTGACGTGTCCATTAATGGGGTGATGGTGCTTTGACTGTTGGACTCAGGGAGTCTGGTGACCTTAATCAGTGCCACCCTTCCCCACCAGCTGTTTCCTGCCAGGACTGTGGGTGTTCGCTGCATACATAGGGACACCAAGGACTACCCTGTGGCCAGAGTGACAGTGGTAACAGACTGTGGTGCCCAATCCCACGAGGTCGGAGTGGTCAAGAACCTGATACATCCCGTCATATTGGGGCAAGATTTTCCTTTGTTCTGGGACTTGTGGGGGAAAAGAACCGGACTGAGTCACATGGACAAAATCCAGGGCCCTAGGGAAATACCCCCATTGACATCTGAATGGGATGAGTTCCCATTGTGTGTCCTTGCCGGCGTCAAAGACGAGACTGTGACCGAGGAGGCCGACCTCCCTGAGTTAGAAGTGCCAGGAGAGAACTTTGGGTCTGCTCAAGTTCAGGACTTGACCTTGAAGGAGGCGTGGGACAATATTACTGTTTGTAATGGGGTTGCTCAAGAGCCGGGGGAAGACACCAGGTACCCACACTTCGCAGTTCACGGGGAGTTATTGTATCAGGTGACCAAACTAAGGGGTGATGAGATAGTGGAGCAGCTGTTAGTTCCAGGGCCATACAAACGGAGGGTATTAGATATGGCCCATTCACATGTTCTGGGGGGACACTTGGGGGTCGAGAAGACTCAGGAGAGGATATTGAGGAGGTTTTATTGGCCAGGGTGTTACCGGGAGATCCTAAACTATTGTAGGTCCTACCCCACATGTCAGATAACTGCCCCCTCTTCCCACTTCCTTAGTCTTTTAATCCCCTACCTGTTACAGAAATCCCCTTTGAGAGGATAGCCATGGACCAAGTGGGGCCCTTAGTTAAATCGACACGGGGCCACCAATACATCCTGATGGTCATGGACTATGTGACCTGGTACCCGGAAGCGGTACCACTGAAGAACTCGTCGAGTAGGAGCATAGCCCAAGAACTTGTCCATATATTTGCCAAGACCGGACTGCCGAAGGAGATACTAATGGATCAAGGAAGCCCTTTCATTTTTTTTTAAACAATGAGTTTATTGAATTTTGCACAAAAATCAGAACATACAATCTATAGGGCCAACAGATGCCCAAAACTGTGCCCCAAACTCTGGGCTTACAAAATGTACAAAATGAACAGTGTAAAAATAAAATAAAAGGAAAATACATATACATAAAAGAAAACAAAAGAAAAAAGAATGGATTAATTACATTAATTTCCCCATATATTAGATGGTTGTGAGAAATAATTTATATCTGTAAGTGCTGTGAATGTCGCATGGCTCATATTTACACTATTGCAAGATCAGAGGTGCAAGGTAGGAAGAGGGGCCCAGAAACATCCCGCGCGTCACCCAAACTCAGAACGGCACTCAAAATATCCCTCTTCCTCAACGTTCCCCATGTATAGACAATGGGCTGTTTAACCAAGGTTTCCATATTTTATCAGTTTTCTTCTTTGCCTTCAGTGTGTTTGCCAGAGCCCTTTCATATTGACAGTTCGTGTTCAGTCTGGTCACTATCTCCCCCACCGTAGGGATGCCCACTCCTTTCCATTTAGCCGCGATAGCTGATCTAATTGCGATCAGAATATGTGACAAAATTCCTCTAATTTCCCAGGGGACATCCATTAATCCTATATGAAGTATTCCCATACTAGGTGTTATCTCTAGGTGAGTCCCTAGTACATCCCATATCAAACTATCCAATGATCCCCATAGTGATTGAAGTTTTGGACAAAACCACCACATGTGGCCCAACGAGCCTTCCCAATTGCATCCTCTCCAACATAAAGATGATGATTCAGACCCGAAGTGTACCATCTGTGCCGGGTAGTAATACCATCTCATGTGCGTCTTTTTAAGCTGCTCTAGGTGGTTTAAACACGACGAAACTCGCTGGACCTCATCCAAACCAGCCAGTCCTTAGGAACCGCCGAAATTCTTAGATCCCGTTCCCAACGAGTCATATACGTCAATTTATCGTCCAGATCTGGGTCGTTTAGAGCCCTATAAAGTATAGAAATCCCCTTAGAACCGGTCTTAGAGTGGAGAAAGTAACCCATAGCTCTTTTATCCTTAGGTAGAATAAAAAAGGGGTATGTCTGTGTACAGTGGAGTAAATGCTTTATTTGCAAATACTGGTAAAACAAGGGCCGTAGGTCCGGGAATCTCATAACTAGTTTATCAAAAGGAATTATTACATTGTCCTCCAACAGGTCTGCTAGCGATTGAACTCCAGCTGTCACCTAACGTTGAAGGTTAATATATGGAATATGATATTCTAGAGCTCGTAAAGAGATCTCAGTACTGGGGAGTAACAGCAGTTTGGATGCCAAATTTCTCCAACAATGCATAGTAGCCTCCGATGTTGGTAACTCGGCGACCATAGTGCTTCGCTTAACTACTTCTGTCTCCAATATCAATCTGGTAGAATGGTTTCGGGCAAGTAAGGACTCTATTTGCAACCATTTGTGGCCGCTCTCCATGTTCCACCAGTCCCTGATTCCCGTCAAGACCGCCGCTCTATAGTAGGCTATGAGATTGAGCATGCCCATCCCTCCCATGTCATATGGACAAAACAGAAGTCTACTAGACACCCTCGGTTTCCTATTGTCCCAAACGTAATTATTAGCCAGTCTTTGAAGGGTATTTATGATTTTAGAAGGGATTTTAATTGGGATACACCTAAAATACTATAAAATTTTTGGAAGGAGCTTCATTTTAAAAATATTTATCCTGGCTATCCACGATGCAACAACGTTTTGTAATACCACCAGCTCCTCCCCCACCGTATTTATCAGTCTAGTAAAATTTACTTCCACCAATTGTTTTGAAAGGGTGAAGGTGATACCCAAATACGTCATTCCTTCCTGTGCCCACTGAAAAGGGTATGCCCCTTCCAGTCTTTGCCTAAGTGACAACAGAACAAGAATCGGCAGGACAACTATGTTAGCTGCATTCAGTTTATAATACGAGATGTTTGGAAACATTTTGAGATTGGACATAATGGCAGAGAAGGACCTGTCCAGATCAGTGCATGGGATAACCACATCGTCTGCATATAGACCGATTTTGTGGGAGGATTCCCCCACCGAGATGCCCGAAATCTCTGAGTTATTTCTAATCTTTTCAGCCAAGGGCTCCATACATAAAGCAAATATGACTGGAGATAAAGGGCAGCCATGCCGTGTCCCGTTTGTTATGGGGAAGGATTCAGAGAGGAAACCAGACGTCAAAACCTTAGCTGTAGGAGTGGAGTACAATGCGTTAATCGCAGACAGAATAGGTCCTTTTAGTCCAAATTTAAGCAAAACACTTTTAAGGTATCCCCAGTGCACCCTATCAAACGCTTTCTCAGCATCTAGCGACAGGAGTGCACTGGGGAGGCCGCTCAACTCTGCCACTTTAATCAGATCCAACATCCTCCTCGTACCATCTTTAGCTTCCCTACCAGCTACAAAACCTTGATCCGAGGATATCAGGGAAGGAACGACACGATTTAGTCTAACAGCCAAGAGCTTGGTAAAGATCTTTACATCACTATTCAAAAGTGCTATTGGTCTAAAATTACCTGGAGAATCAGGGGTCTTTCCAGGCTTAGGCAATGTGACGATCGTAGCCTCCAAATTAGGTACTGCTACCTTTCCCGAGTCTCTCCAGGTATTGTATAACCTGATAAGGTATGGGGGAAGAATTTTTTGGAAACCACGATAGTACTCGTTATCTATGCCGTCTTGGTCAGGGGTCTTATGACATTTGGATGAATCAATAACATCTTTCAGTTCTACTTCTGTGAAGGGGGCATTCAATAAATGTAACTGTTCCCGGGAAACCTTCGGGAGCTTCAAATCACTCAAATATTGATCAATATCTGACTGTTGTGGCTGTGGGGTATCAACATCATCTTTTAAGTTATATAAAGATTTATAGTATGCAGCAAAGACTGCAGCTATGTCCTTCGGACTTCTGGCTATCAACCCTTTCGAGTCCCGTAGATGATCTATTCTGGATTTAGCCGCCCTTTTCTTGACCCGCCTGGCCAAAACGGCTCCCGGCCTATCTCCCATGGCGTAGTGACGAAGTTGGAACTTGCGGAGGTTATATTCATATACTGCCAGCAGATCAGAGCGCAGTTTAAATCTGAGCTGATATATGGCCTCAGTGGTAACCGGGGAGGGGAAGGTTTTATTTAATATTTCTAGCTTTTTCAACTCAGTCAGGAGGTCAGTCCTGTGTTGCTCCCTCTTTCTTTTCAATTGTGACGCTTGTTGTAAGAAGACTCCCTGTATCACCGCTTTGTGCGCTGTCCATAAAGTCTCGTCGGAAACTGTGCCATTGTCGTTTAATTCAAAATAAGATGTAAATTCTGCTGTTGCTTTTGTCATTATAGAGTCATTCAATAATAGAAAGGTGTTTAGTCGCCAGTGTGGTGTTGGGTTGAACTGGTGCGCAAGATGTACACGTAGGTAGATCGGTGCGTGGTCAGACCACGTAATCGTCCAACCTCCGCAGATATACATCTATTGAGAGCTCTATTGTCTACTAGGAATAAGTCAATCCTATTATATGACACATGTCGGAGAGAATGAAAAGTATAGTCCCTTTCACTGGCGTGAGAGTATCTCCAAAAATCGTGCAGACCAAATTCATGGACCAACTTGCCCAATTCTCTCCGAGGGCAACCCGATCTAGATGAGCAGCCTAAAGTACCATTCATTGACATGTTAAAATCCCCGCATACAATAACCTCCCCTTGTTTAAGTGTTGAAATGGTAGAGAGGACTTTTCGCACAAATGGGAGCTGGGCAGAATTTGGGCATATAGTGCTGAAATCGTATGAGGGGTCCCATTCAATGTACACACCAACACCAAGTATCTACCCAAGGGGTCTGTACACATCTGAATGCTCTGGAAGGCCACCAAATTTTTTATCATAATACAGATTCCTGCTGTCTTAGTCTGGGCATTTGCAAAGAATATATGGGGGAATTGTGCCTGATGCAATCTATGATTATCAGCTGCCAATAAATGCGTCTCTTGCAGACACACAATGTCTGCCTTCGATTTCCTCACCTCCCTCCACAACATAGAGCGTTTGGCAGGTGAATTTAACCCTTTCACATGCAACGAAAGAAATTGTATACTCATAATTACACATAAAGGAGGAAATTGTTATGAGCCACATACAAAAATCCAATTTTTCTCTCCCCCTCCCCCACACCACCCCCCCCCTACAGCACTCCTCATGAGCCATTCACTGAAAAAAGCACATATGTCCTTAGAACGATCAGCAGTTACGTCAATAGAGGAAATATACCTCAAGTTAAATTGGAAAAAAAAACAGATAAAAAACAATAAAAAGAAAGAAAAAACACAGCGGAAAAAAGTCCGCAGAAAAAAACATAGAGAAAACTTCAGTCAAAAAAGTAAATTCTTCAGACATAAATCTGACCACGGGATCTCGTGAGATTTTCAAATCTCGCTGTCACTCAGCAAGATTTCTCACAGTCCAGAGGATCTTCCGCCGAACAAAAGAGAACCGTCAGTCAATAAGCCAAAAAGCGCTCAGAGTTCAGATAAGAACAAAGGAAAAAAAAAGGTCAGCAATCCTCTAACAGCTCCATCTCAGCCAGGATAGCGTCCTCGTCTCTCTTTCAGGTCGATACCCATTCCTGCGCAATTTTCTTGCCTTTAGCAGGTTGTCTAGGAGCATAGGCAATCTTCCAGGATGCCAATTTCTCTTCCGCTTGTTTAGGGGTAAAACACGCTACCACGCCACTGTCACGGAGTATTAGTAGTTTTACTGGGTTGAATCCCCATCTATACCATATGCCGGCCTCTCTCAATGCCCTGCACACATGGGCAAATTCTCTTCTCTTTGCCAGGGTAGCCGCAGAAAGGTCTGAGAAGACCTGCAGATTTTGAAATTCCTCAGGCAGCCTGGGGGTTTTCCTTAGTTGATATAGGAACATGTCCTTCATAGTGAAGAAATGAATACGTGCCAAGGTATCTCTAGGCAGGGTAGGGTCTACTTGTCTGGGCTTCAGTGTGCTATGAATCCTGTCCACCAGTAATTCATTAGGGGCAACCTCAGGTAATACAGCCACCAAGAAGGTTCGCATGAACTCAGAAAGATCCTTATCTGGCACTTCTTCAGGGATTCCCCTAAGCCTCACATTGTTACGTCTGGATCTATCTTCTAAGTCATAAACTTTATCAGTGACCCGAGATATCTCTTCCCTGAGTACCTCATTTTCATCTACCAAGGCATTGATCGTTCTGGCATATTCTTCCATCTTGTTTTCAATGTGGGAAGTGCGATCCCCAATGAAAGTAATCTCCCCTTTTATCTCCTGCAACATTGCCTGCATATCTTCCCTCATGGAGGAGCGAATTGCAGCCAGAAATTCTTGCATATCTGCCCTTGTTATTGGTGCTGTGTTTCACATTCTCTGCTTCCCCTCCCCCTGAGCTTCTGGAGGAGTGTGAAGAAGTTGCAGGGTAAGCAGGTGCCATCTCACTCACTGTTCTTGTTGTTTGTCCCCTCTGAAGAAAGCCTCCAATCTCGCTGGGGATCCTCTTTTTTGGGACCTTCCCCTGGTCATCATGGACCCTGGGTGTTCTGCCGCCACCGGGTGTTAGGTAATAGGCTGTAGGACGATGCTGTATGCTGCTTTGTGCTAGTTTTAATCCTGGCTGGCTGGAGCTATGCAGTTAAGCTGCTGCCACCTTGTCTTGCAGGCCACACCCCCAGAAGCCCGTTCATGAGCAAGGTAATCAAGGAGCTGTGTAAAGTCCTTCAGATTACCCAGCTGAGAACCTCCATATACCATCCGCAGACAGACAGCCTGGTGGAGCACTTTAATAAAACCTTAAAGCAATGCTCAAAAAGGTTGTAGAGAAGGATGGTTGTGACAGGGACTACCTGCTACAGTTCCTGCACTTCTCAGTAAGAGAGGTCCCACACGCCTCTATGGGTTTCTCCCCGTTTGAGTTACTCTATGGACGACATCCGCGAGGGCTCCTGGATATTTCCAAGGAAACCTGGGAAGCCGAGGTTACATCCCACTGGAGAATCATAGAACATGTCGCCCAGATGCAGGAGAGAATGGCGAAAGTGATGCCTATCATGAAGGCGCATCTCATGCAGGCACAAGAGGCCCAGGCAAGGGTCTTTAACTGATCAGCAAGGCTGAGGCAGTTCCAGCCTGGGGATTGCGTTCTGGTGCTTATTCCCACCATCGAGAACAAGTTCCTGGCCAAGTGGCAAGGCCCGTATGAGGTGGTGGAGAAACTCAGTGAAGTGAACTACAAAGTTCACCAGCCTGGCCAAAGAAAGCTGTACCAAGAGTACCATGTGAAATTGCTCAAACCTTGGCGAGATTGGAAAACGTTGGGGGCTCCTTGTTTGGGAGCCAGTCCCAAAGCTAAAGTCGAGGACATCACGACAGCAGAGACTCTATTGCCAGCACAGAAGCAACAATGTAGAGAGCTGCTGCAACGCAACTGTGACCTGTTCTCGGAGTTGCCGGGGCGTACACAGGTGGTCGAGCATGACATGCTGACAAAAGCGCATGTTAGGGTAAACCTTAAACCCTATAGGATTCCTGAAGCCCGCTATGAGGTAATCTCAGCCGAGGTGAAGAGGATGCTGGACCTCGGGGAGCTAGATTAATCAAAGAGCAGATGGTCGAGTCCCATCGTTCTCGTGCCGAAGCCCGACGGGGAGTGGAGATTTTGTAACGACTACCGCAAGCTGAATGAGGTATCAAAGTGTGACGCATACCCGATGCCCCGCGTCGATGAACTCATCGAGAGGCTTGGACCTGCGAGGTATATTATCACCCTTGACTTGACGAAGGGCTACTATCAGATCCCCATGTTCCAGAGCTCCAAGGAGAAAACAGCTTCCTCAACAACTGATGGGTGCTTCCAGTACATCCGAATGCCGTTCAGACTGCAGAGGGCCCTAGCCACCTTCCAGAGGGCCATGGATCGGATCCTTGGCCCACATAAGAAGTATTCCGCAGTCTACCTTGATGACATTATCGTCTTTAGCGCAGACTGGGCTAGTAATCTGCCAAAGGTACAGGAAGCAGGTAAGAGCATTTCTTGGAATCATGGGATATTGCCAGCTGTTTAATCAAAAGTTTGCCATGATTGCCGCACCACTGACCAACCTTCTGAAAGGCACCAAATCAATGGTGGTGAAATGGTTAGTTAATACTGAGATGGCGTTCCAGCAGCTGAAGCTGGCACTGTGTAAACAGCCGGTCCTGGTCGCACCAGACATTGCTAAAGAATTTATGCTCCAGACAGGCACCTCAGAAGTTGGCCTAGGAGCTATGCTGTTGCCGGAGATAAATGGGGAAGAGCATCCCATCCTGTATATGAGCCGGAAGCTCTCGTCCTGTGAGAAAAATTATGCCATTGTGGAGAAAGAATGCTTAGCCATAAAATGGGCCATAGACACGCTAAGATATTACCTACTTGGCCGAAAATTTATATTGGTGTCAGACCATGCCCCTTTTAGATTGTTGAGGGAAGAGAAGGGTAAGAATGCCCGGGTAACTAGGTGATTCTTAAGTCTCCAAGACTTCAATTTTCACGTGGAGCATAGACCCAGGAAGTTGCATGCTAATGCTGATGCCCTCTCCAGAATTCTCTGCTTGGTGTCTGAAGGTGTCCAAACCCCTGGCTTTGGACAGAGGGGGAGAATATGTGACAGAGTCACTGGTGTTATATGTGAGGGGAGGTATGTGTCACTCTGGCTGCTAGCCTGTGTGAACTGAAATCTACAAACTTTCTGCCAGCATGTTATATGCTGGGGGTTAACTCACTTAAAGGGTGTGTTTTTTTGTGAATGGCAAAGAGGGTGGAAAACCATTCACACTGCCTCCCCTCAGGGTGTGGCTGAGCAAGTTTAAATGCTCTGTCCTATTTTTATTTTTCTGTTGTTGGTGAGTCTGGAGAGACAAGTCTCCAGGCTGTGTAACTTCAGCTCAGAAAGGAGTTGATGGTGCTGCAAATTGGTGCAGGGCGAACCCGCACACATATGGACTGTGTTACCATTTGTCTTTTGTTTCACCTTCATGCCAGCAAGGCTAAGTTTATTTTTACTGAATAGAGAGTAAGCCTGCACCACCTTCTAAATGCATAATGACCGCACCTGAATCTTAATGACAAATACACATCACATAAACTTGCGGTGCCAGCAGTAGTCCAATAGAGAGGAGATGGTGAAAAGCTGCACTCACCGTATATGTAAAAATAAGAGTCCTTTATTTCATATTCAGATAAAATGAATGGAAAGCAGGGAGTGCGGGGAGGAGGTGGACGACAACTGTTTCACGCTCTGACTAGCGCTTCTGCAGGTCCATGTGGTCAAGAAACAACATCCTGTCCTTTCATAAACAGGTGGAAAATTAAATATGCAATGAAATTTACATATAGTGTGCAAACAAACAATAAAATAATTTATAAAAACATATAGAAATCAGATCTATCATTTAAACCTATAGGGTAGCATTTGTAACAGAAATCCATTTGGCTTCTTTTTGCAATAATAGCCTATTGTGATTACCTCCTCTGTCCGGGAGGTTTACTCGTTCTAATCCGGCGAACCTTAGTACCTGGGGATCAGCATTATGAACATTGGTAAGATGTGATATAAATCTTTGTGAACCTTTTTTCGTAGTAATAGAGTGAAGATGCTCTCTGATGAGTATAAAGAGGAGGCATATGGTTTTACCAATATAATAATAGCCGCATTGACATAAAATCGCATATACAACGAACTTGGTCCTACAGAATCGCATATACAACGAACTTGGTCCTACAGGAAATGAAGTCTCTAACTGTATGCGTTATGGAGTCTAAGCGTAAAGGGTTCAATGTGTGGTGTTGACTACAAAAAGAACAAGACCCACATTGAAAATTACCCTTGGGTATGGATTTTGTAAGCCAGTTCTTAGAATCTGTTTTTAATCAGTGTTTGCTAATCACATCACCAATTTTATGACATCTTTTATATGAGATAATGGGTTTAATCAAAGCAATATTACACAAATCCTTATCATTTTTGATCATGTGGCAATTATTATAAATGACTTGTTTAATAATCTCATCCATGTGGCCGTGTTTAAAATTAAAAATAATTTTTTTTGGAAATGTTGAGTTATGATAATTCATTTTCTGTTTATGAAGTAAGTCCTGTTGGGAAAAGTGTTTGACTTTTTCTAGAGCGGTATTGAGTATTTTTGATGGATATCCTCTAGATATAAAATTAGTTTTTAGCTCTTCTGCTTGTTCTAGAAAAACTGAATCTACATTGTTAATTTTTCTAAGGCGCATAAACGGACTATATGGTAATCCATTTTTAGTATGTGAGGGATGTGCACTTTGGTAGTGCAAGAATGAATTAGTTGAAGTAGTTTTTTTAAAAAACCTTTGTACATATAGCGCCATCAACAGTGGAGACAGATACATCCAGAAAATGTAAGGATTGATAACTAAATTCTGAGGTAAATTGCATATTATTGGCATTCAAATATGAAACAAAATCCGTGAAGTCTTTTTATGACTATGCCCAGACAATAAAGATGTCATCAATATAACGTACAAATAATTTGATGATCTTGATAAATGGATTTTTTGTAGTAGTGATGTATGAATTCGCAAAATATGCCATGAATAAATTTGCATACACGCAAGCAGCGGTAGTCCCCATCTCGGTACCGGTTCTTTGCGTGTACCATTTATCCAAAAATTTAAAACTATTGTGGGTCAGGATAAATTCTAAGCTCTCAGAGACAGACTCTACATAACTCTCACTTTTATAGGAATTCTGTATTATCAGTTTGATGGAATCTATGCCTAATTTATGAGGGATTCTTGTGTAGAGACTGACTACATCTATGGAGAATAAGGAAAAATCTGATTGCCAATTGAACTTTTGTAATGCTCATATAAAGTCTCCTGTGTTTTTAACATAAGAAGGAATATTCTCTAATAGAGGTTTCAGAAGCCAGTCAAGATATTGAGAAAATGGCTCATTGAGAGATCCTACTCCATCTATAATGGGGCGACCTGGGGTGTGTGACAAGGATTTATGAACCTTAGGTATTGTATACCAATATGGTTTCTCAGGGTATTCCGGGAGTAATTTTTCAGCTCATTTTTTTGTTATTACGCCAGGTTCTAAATGTTTCCTTATCAAGGATCGTAATAAATTTTTATGTTTGTTGGTAGAATCTGCTGCTAATAGCGAATAAGTTAATGTATCTGACAGTTGTTGTAAAGATTCTGCAATATAAGCATCTTTATTTAATAACACCAGGTTTCCCCCTTTGTCAACCCTCCTTATAATTACATCTGTCTAAGATTTAATCCCATTCAAAGCTTTAATCTCATTTTTGGGCAAATTGGGAGTGGCTGTCTTATAAAAAACAGACTCAACATCCTTAATGACACGATCCTGAAAATTGTCAATAATATTACCCGATGAGATAGGGGGCATAAAAGTAAAAGAAAGTCCACCTGTAAAAGGAAGAAATTCATTAGGAGAAACATCAGCATTAGAAAGTTCAGAAGTAACGCCATCAGAAGCAAGAGAGTGCAAAAAAGAGGCATCTTGTTGTATGGATTTGTCCTCTTGGTGTATAAAAAAGCCTAAGGAACCTGATGTACTAGGTATCTCACATTCTGGAATGGTAGAAGTCTGGTTTAAATCTGTTTTATTAATGAAGGACTTGTGTAAATGTATCTTCCTTGTCGCTTTAAATAGGTCGATTTTGAAATCCATTATGTCAAAATTCTCAGACAAACAGAAATTGAGACCTCTAGATAGCACAGAGATATGATGTGAAGAAAGGCTGTGACTAGTGAAATTAATAATGCTGCTGGAATTCTCTAGGCTTTCCAGGAAACCTGTTTCCTTTTTACTCCATTGTGACCTGTGTTTCTTTCGGCTCCTTAGTGTCTTTTTCCTAAAGGGTCCAAGTGCTGTAGAGTTGAAACTTTATTTCTGATAGTATCCATTCGGTCCATAGAATCGTCTGGTGCACTGAAGTCAGAGTCAGATGTCCATGCACCCTGATAATGAATTTTATTGGGATTGAATTTATTGGGTCTGAAAGATCGTCAATAATTATTCCAAAATGAACGATTCCTATGATTCCCAAATTTCTTATTCCAGGTAAAAACATAACCAGTGTCAAAGTCTTGTTTATATCTGATAAATTTATCCTTCTTTCTGGATTTAATATCAGCCTTGATGAGAATCAATTTTTTATTTAATTTAGAAAAAAATTTAGTTGCTTGTGGACGAAACCATTCCTGTGTCTACTTCCGACTGCAGTCAAGTGAGTAATCTTGCCACACTGGTCACAGATAGAACCGCCCACTGGACCGAATAGCCCAGAAAGAGCAGAGGCTTAAATCATTAAAACTCAGGTTATACTGAATCTTTTCTCACAAAGCTATATATCAATCCACTCAGCTCCTCCTGCTCTATAACATAATGCCTGCAGATGGGAAGGCATTTTCATGGTGACAGGCTCCCTTTAAATATCACATCAATTTACAAAAATGTTATTTTCATTAGAATTACTTGTTCCATGTAGTTGTTGTTGCCATTCCATGTTATTAGATTTTTTTTAAACTATAATGTAAGATTATTTATTACAATTATCAATTCTTATACTGTATTTTTGCAAAATAACTCAGCTGTTTGAATAAAAAGTGCAAATTAATTACTGAATTGCAGTGAGCAGTTTCTTTCAATACTTTATTATGGCCAGTTAGATATGACAGGCATAGTCATTAAAATGAAATGTCATTAGATATAATAAAGCGTAACTAGACATTGACGGAGATTTCCCCAATAATATGAGCCTCACAAGTAGAGTTGAGCCACCCCCGTAGTGTTCGAGCTCGGTTCGGTTCGTCGAACACCCGTGTGTTCGCCGAACTGTTCGTCGAACTGTTCGTCGAACACCTTCGAACACCGTTAAAACCAATGGCAGGCAAACAAAAACACATAGAAACACATAGAAAACACCTTCAAAGGTGTCCAAAAGCTGACAAACTGCTCAGAAGACACAACTAACACATGGAAAAGTGACAAGTACATATACTCATGCGAAAAGAAAAGAGGTGGAGGAGTAAAAGGAGGGGGAGACACAGATATAGGCATGTCATGCCCTTCTAAAATCCAAAAAGTGAGAAGCCGACACGTTCAGTCCGCTCCTGCCCGTGCCACCTCCTTGTCGCCGGGTTTGTGCCAGAGCCGCGGTGAACCCTGAAGGCCAGCCCCCCTCTCCCAATACTGGTGCCTGTCCGCTGGTGAGTCAAGCGAGCCCCCCTGTGGTGGAGGCAGCTCTAAGCTTTTTAATTTAAATTGTCTCTCTAATTTGAATGAATACACTTTAAATCCATTTACAAGGATCTATTGGAGGGCAAGTCTCATGCCAGCAGCCGCGTAATTCCAGCTCCAGTAGCGTCCACTAAAGCTGCTGCAGTTAAAAAGCTTTTATAAGGATCGAGCTCGGCTGTCCACCGCAAGGCATCCTACTGCCAGTCCCAGCCCCTATGCCTTGGGGTTCCTCCTGATGCTCTTCACTGAGTATCCCGTGGTCCCGAAGCATTTCCTTTGAAAAAATTAAGTGTCCAA
This sequence comes from Phyllobates terribilis, assembly GCF_046119375.1. NCBI lineage: Eukaryota > Metazoa > Chordata > Amphibia > Anura > Dendrobatidae > Phyllobates > Phyllobates terribilis. The sequence continues at coordinate 148,802,113 of NW_027362764.1, read as the reverse complement.
ACTACAGGTGGTGTAGCTTGCTTAACAGCCGGGATAATCCGCTGACTAGCAGACACTGCTACTAGGCACAAAGTATTTCCTGGGCTAGATGCAGTTAAAAATTTGTAATTAGATACTCTCGTTGGATGCTGAGAAAGCATTCCATAGAGTCTCCTGGCACGCCATATATGAGTCTCTTAAAACGCTTGGGGTAGGGGTCTAGGGGACCCTTTTATAGCCAAAATCACGGCCCTGTATCACAATACGTCACCTAGGCTGAAGATAAATGGAACTGTAGCACCCTGAGGGCTCGGTTGCTACAGAGGTATTGCACCTCACCCAGAGGTGTGATATCTCACTCTCAGGTAAGGATGGAGTGTGGATCAGGACCCGACACCTGCATGCATTACACCACATTGCCATGGGGCAGGGCGACCAATATGCCTCTGAGATGGGCACGACAGTCCCTGTCCCTGGCTGGAGTGGGGGGAGGGAACACTGAGGAAGGGGAACCCTGTAGTGCAGGAGCAGGGAGGAAGCAGTTCCTGGGTGCATTGAGAAGGGAGTATAAAAGGTGGGCACCATCTTAGTTCAGTGCAGAGAAGTCTGAGCAGAAGTGGCAGGGAGCAGGGGCTCTGCATGAGCTCTGCTCCGGAGGCGGGCCTAGTAACAGAGGCCTAGGCCTGGAAGAGGGAGAAGGAAGGAAGAGGAGCGGAGAAGGCTCCAGGAACAAGGAATGAAGGGATCCCAGGGGTGCGGACGGGCGAGTCGCCACCGCACGCCCGAATCCACCTGCGTGGAGGGGTCAGGCCAAAGGGGGAGACCGGTCCCCGAAACTAGTGGAGGCAGGAAACGACCCTCAGCTAGAAACTGGAGGCTGTGACATTTTATGTGGCGCAGCCCCTCGCTACACCCGCTAGGAAGGCACCACATAGGGTCAGGGAAACTGGCGCCAAGTTTACCAAGAGGAGGCCCGAGGCAGCCAGACAGAAGGGTTGGTAAGAAAGGCCAGACAAAGGACACACAAAGGGGGTCCTGTGAAGCGCTCCAAAGTTATCTGGGAGTTGTCTGAGCCCCTCACCTGGTGAGCACAGTACAACGTGGGCAGCCGTTACCTGCAGACGTGGTCTGGATAATAAGAACTGTGAGTAAAGGCCCTGGACTGCATCACTGACTCCGTGTTGTTACTGCTGCTGCCCTGCACCATCACCCCCATCCTCCGCATACACTGCCCTGAGGCTATACTCCTCCCGTGGGGAGTTATGCTACGCTCTGCTGCACCAACAACACCAGCCTCAGCGGTCTGCCCTGCAGCGGCGGTTCACTCTGACCGCAATCCACGGGTGGCGTAGTCGGACATTTAAACATCAAAACCACATAAATAGTTCCGCCACTGGTTTGACCACCCTGAGCCACGGAACCGGGTCGCCGCCACGAAGACTACAACCACCAGCATCCACCAAAAAGGGTCCGGCTCCTGGTGTCCCAAGGCCCAGGGGGTGCATCAGAACATTTTCATCACCTTTCACAATCACCAATGGGACAAGGCAGGGATGTCCTCTGTCCCCTCTCTTATACATCCTAGTGATGGAGCACCTGCTCTCATCAATTCGCCATAACCCCAATATTAGGTGGATTGAGGTGGGAGGCACCGAGTACAAGTGCTCTCTATTTGCTGATGATGTCCTAGTATATATCACTCAGTCACATATATCCATACATGCTGTTATGGCTGAAATAGATCACTTTGTTACATGGTCAAATTTTAAAATTAATGCAGCGAAGTCTGAGGCCCTCGAAGTCTCCCTCCCCAAATCCATATAGGATTCCATCCAGTCCAACTTTCCCTTTGCCTGGCCCTCACAGGGTATCAAATACTTAGGAATTCCTATTCATAGAGACCTCTCCCATCTATGTTATCTTAATTTTAGGCCCTTTATTGAACAACTCCATACAGACCACGGTTGGCAAGTTAGAACTGTAAGATTCACTACGTGAACCACTGGTGTTTTGTGGAAAAGCACATGTACACTGTGTTCCAAATTATTATGCAAAAAGTGTTTAGGAGTGATAAGGGAAGAATTTGTTTGTTTGTCAGTTAAACTCATTGATGGTGATGTGTGTCAGGGCTCTTTATATCACTGTAAGCAATTGCAGACACCTGTGCTAATTAGTTTGGCAGGTGTGTCCAATGAAAGGCAAGACTACTAGTGTTGAGCCACCCCCGTAGTGTTCGGGTTCGGTTCGGTTCGTCGAACACCGGGATGTTCCAGGAACTGTTCGTCGAACTGTTTGTCGAACACCTTAGAACACCGTCGAACACCGTTAAAACCAATGGCAGGCAAACAAAAACACATAGAAACACATAGAAAACACCTGCAAAGGTGTCCAAAAGCTGACAAACTGCTCAGAAGACACTCTCTTTAAAAAAGCCGGCCGGCAAATTCAGCAGCGGCATACACCGGTACCCGACAATTTAGACAAGAAGGAATAGAGCATCACACATAGATTAGATAGATAGAAACATGTCAGTCACACATATAAGAAGCACAGTGACAGTGTTGCTTACTGTACTTGTCATTTAGTGTAAAGGATTTATCAAAAAAAATAATAGTGTTTTCATGCACCGTCTCTTTAAAAAAGCCGGCCGGCAATTCAGCATCTGTACCCGACAATTTAGAACAGAAAGAATAGAGCTTCACACATAGATTAGATAGATAGAAACATGTCAGTCACATATATAATAAGTACAGTGATAGTGTTGCTTACTGTACTTGTCATTTAGTGTAAAGGATTTATTTAAAAAAATAATAGTCTTTTCATGCACTGTCTCTTTAAAAAAGCCGGCCGGCAATTCAGCAGCGGTACCCGACAATTTAGAACAGAAAGATAGAGCATCACATATAGATTAGATAGATAGAAACATGTCAGTCACATATATATGAAGTACAGTGATAGTGTTGGTTACTGTACTTGTCATTTAGTATTAAAATAAAGGATTTATTATTAAAAAAATTGGCGTGGGGTTCCCCTTAATTTTAGGCTCTAGCGGAGGTTAAGCAGACGGCTGGGGCAGATGTTTGAAGCCTGGGAAGGGGGTAATACCCACGGAGCTTCCCAGGCTACTAATATCAGCCCCCAGCTGAATACATAGCCTTTACTAGCTATTAAAATGGGGGACCCCCCCAAAAAAATGACGTGGGGTCCCCCCTAATTTAATAGCTAGCAAAGGCTAGGCAGACAGCTGGGGGCTGATATTAATAGCCCAGGAAGGGAGCCATGAATATTGGCCCCCTCCCAGGCTAGAAACACCAGCCGTCAGCCGCCCCAGAAGTGGCGCATTCATAGGATGCGCCAATTCTGGCACGTAGCCTCGCTCTTCCACGCTGCCCTGGTGCGGTGGCAGGGGGTAATAGGGTTGGGGTTGATGTCAGCTTATAATGCCAGCTGACATCAAGCCCAGGTTAGTAATGGAGAGGCGTCTATAAGACACCCCCATTACTAACCCCATAGTCAAAGTTAAAAAAAACACAAACACCCAGAATAAAGTCCTTTAATTGAAATAAAGACACAATCCTTTATTGTTCTAAATTAAACCATACTTACCATCACGCCCATTCCAGCTGAAGCCAACGATCTCCTGCAATAAAAGAAAAATAATAAAGCAACCTCATCCTTACCTTTCCATGGTTCCCACGACAGCTTCAGCTCTGCTACATCGAGATGACAGGCTGGACCGCAGCAGAACGCTGCCATCCAGCCTGTCATCCCGCAGACACTGAGAAGCGCAGGCTTGCTTGCGCTGCTCAGCGTCTCTCTGTGACGACATCCAGATGAGCCGAGTTCATGTCCAATGAACTCGGCTCACCTCATGCACGTCACTGACAGCGTGGGAAAATTCTCACGCTGAAGCGCTGATTGCAGGAGAATTTTCCCACGCTGTCAGTGACGTGCAGGAGGTGAGCTAAGTTCATTGGACATGAGCTCACCTCATGCACATCACTGACAGCGTGGGAGAATTCTCCTGCACTCAGCACTTCAGCGTGAGAATTTTCCCACGCTGTCAGTGACGTGCATGAGGTGAGCCGAGTTCATTGGACATGACCTCGGCTCATCTGGATGCCGTCACAGCGAGACAGTGAGGAGCGCAAGCATGCCTGCGCTTCTCAGTATCTGCGGGATGACAGACTGGATGGCAGCGTTCTGCTGCGGTCCAGCCAGTCATCTCGATGTAGCAGAGCTGAAGCTGTCGTGGGAGCCATGGAAAGGTAAGGATGAGGTTGGTTTATTATTTTTCTTTTATTGCAGGAGATCGTTGGCTTCAGCTGGAATGGGTGTGATGGTAAGTATGGTTTAATTTAGAACAATAAAGAATTGTGTCTTTATTTCAATTAAAGGACTTTATTCTGGGTGTTGTGTTTTTTTTAAATACTTTACTAGAAATTCATGGCGGTCATGTCTAATACTGGCGTGACCCCATGAATTTTGGGCTTGGGGCCAGCTGATAATACCAAGCTGGCCCTAACCCCTTTATTACCCAGTGAGCCACCGCACCAAGGCCCTGGATGAGTTGGGTACAGCGCCAGAAGATGGCGCTTCTATGAACGCGCCATTTTCCGGAGTGGCTGCGGACTGCAATTTGTAGCGGGGGGGGGGCCCAGAAAGCTTGGGCCTCCCTGCGCTGCAGATTCCAGCCCCCAGCTGCCTAGTTGTACCTGGCTGGACACAAAAATAGGGCGAAGCCCCACGTACTTTTTTTTTAATTATTTCATGAAATTCATGAAATAATTAAGAAAAAAAGGGCTTCCCTACATTGTTGTGTCCGGCCAGGTACAAATAGGCAGCTGGTGGATGGGGGCAGCCCGTTCCTGCCTGCTGTACCTGGCTGGACACAAATATAGTGCGAAGCCCCACTTCAATTTTTTTAAATTATTTCAGGAAATTCATGAAATAATTTTAAAAAAATTGACGTGGGGCTTCGCACTATATTTGTGTCCAGCCAGGTACAGCAGGCAGGAACGGGCTGCCCCCAACCACCAGCTGCCTATTTGTACCTGGCCGGACACAACAATATAGGGAAGCCCTTTTTTTCTTAATTATTTCATGAAATAATTTAAAGAAAATTGACGTGGGGCTTCGCCCTGTTTTTGTGTCCAGCCAGGTACAACTAGGCAGCTGGGGGCTGGAATCCGCAGCGCAGGGAGGCCCAAGCTTTCTGGGCCACCCCCGCTGCAAATTGCAGTCCGCAGCCACCCCGGAAAATGGCGCGTTCATAGAAGCGCCATCTTCTGGCGCTGTACCCAACTCATCCAGGGCCCTGATGCGGTGGCTCACTGGGTAATAAAGGGGTTAGGGCCAGCTTGGCATTATCAGCTGGCCCTAAGCCCGAAATTCATGGGGTCACGCCAATATTAGACATGACCACCATGAATTTCTAGTAAAGTATTTAAAAAAAACACAACACCCAGAAAAAAGTCCTTTAATTGAAATAAACACACAATTCTTTATTGTTCTAAATTAAACCATACTTACCATCACGCCCATTCCAGCTGAAGCCAACGATCTCCTGAAATAAAAGAAAAATAATAAAGCAACATCATCCTTACCTTTCCATGGTTCCCATGACAGCTTCATCTCTGCTACATCGAGATGACAGGCTGGACCGCAGCAGAACGCTGCCATCCAGCCTGTCATCCCGCAGACACTGAGAAGCGCAGGCTTGCTTGCGCTCCACAGTGTCTCTCTGTGAGGGCATCCAGATGAGCCGAGTTAATGTCCAATGAACTCGGCTCACCTCATGCACGTCACTGACAGCGTGGGAAAATTCTCCTGCACTCAGCGCTTCAGCGTGGGAGAATTCTCACACTGAAGCGCTGAGTGCAGGAGAATTCTCCCACGCTGTCAGTGACGTGCAGGAGGTGAGCTGAGTTCATTGGACATGAGCTCACCTTATGCACGTCACTGACAGCGTGGGAAAATTCTCCTGCACTCAGCGCTTCAGCGGGAGAATTCTCACGCTGAAGCGCTGAGTGCAGGAGAATTCTCCCACGCTGTCAGTGACGTGCAGGAGGTGAGCTGAGTTCATTGGACATGAGCTCACCTTATGCACGTCACTGACAGCGTGGGAGAATTCTCCTGCACTCACCGCTTCAGCTTGAGAATTTTCCCACGCTGTCAGTGACGTGCATGAGGTGAGCCGAGTTCATTGGACATGAACTCGGCTCATCTGGATGTCGTCACAGAGAGACGCTGAGCAGCGCAAGCAAGCCTGCGCTTCTCAGTGTCTGCGGGATGAGAGGCTGGATGGCAGCGTTCTGCTGCGGTCTAGCCTGTCATCTCGATGTAGCAGAGCTGAAGCTGTCGTGGGAACCATGGAAAGGTAAGGATGAGGTTGCTTTATTATTTTTCTTTTATTGCAGGAGATCGTTGGCTTCAGCTGGAATGGGCGTGACGGTAAGTATGGTTTAATTTAGAACTTTAAAGGATTGTGTCTTTATTTCAATTAAAGGACTTTATTCTGGGTGTTTGTGTTTTTTTTAACTTTGACTATGGGGTTAGTAATGGGGGTGTCTTATAGACGCCTCTCCATTACTAACCTGGGCTTGATGTCAGCTGGCATTATAAGCTGACATCAACCCCAACCCTATTACCCCCTGCTACCGCACCAGGGCAGCGTGGAAGAGCGAGGCTAAGTGCCAGAATTGGCGCATCCTATGAATGCGCCATTTCTGGGGCGGCTGACGGCTGGTGTTTCTAGCCTGGGAGGGGGCCAATATTCATGGCTCCCTTCCTGGGCTATTAATATCAGCCCCCAGCTGTCTGCCTAGCCTTTGCTAGCTATTAAATAAGGGGGGACCCCACGTCATTTTTTTTGGGGGGTCCCCCATTTTAATAGCTAGTAAAGGCTATGTATTCAGCTGGGGGCTGATATTAGTAGCCTGGGAAGCTCCGTGGGTATTACCCCCTTCCCAGGCTTCAAACATCTGCCCCAGCCGTCTGCTTAACCTCCGCTAGAGCCTAAAATTAAGGGGAACCCCACGCCAATTTTTTTAATAATAAATCCTTTATTTTAATACTAAATGACAAGTACAGTAACAAACACTATCACTGTACTTCATATATATGTGACTGACATGTTTCTATCTATCTAATCTATGTGTGAAGCTCTATTCTGTCTGTTATAAATTGTCGGGTACCGCTGCTGAATTGCCGGCCGGCTTTTTTAAAGAGACGGTGCATGAAAACACTATTATTTTTTTTGATAAATCCTTTACGCTAAATGACAAGTACAGTAAGCAACACTGTCACTGTACTTCATATATATGTGACTGACATGTTTCTATCTATCTAATCTATGTGTGATTCTCTATTCCTTCTATTCTAAATTGTCGGGTACCGCTGCTGAATTGCCGGCCGGCTTTTTTAAAGAGACAGTGCATGAAAACACTATTATTTTTTTAAATAAATCCTTTACACTAAATGACAAGTACAGTAATCAACACTGTCACTGCACTTCTTATATATGTGACTGACATGTTTCTATCTATCTAATCTATGTGTGATTCTCTATTCCTTCTATTCTAAATTGTCGGGTACCGCTGCTGAATTGCCGGCCGGCTTTTTTAAAGAGACGGTGCCTGAAAACACTATTATTTTTTTTGATAAATCCTTTACGCTAAATGACAAGTACAGTAAGCAGCACTTTCACTGTACTTCGTATATATGTGGCTGACATGTTTATATCTATCTAATCTATGTGTGAAGCTCTATTCTTTCGGTTCTAAATTGTCGGGTACAGGTGTATGCCGCTGCTGAATTGCCGGCTTTTCATGTTTCACTGTTGGCACTGTTCCCATCGATTTGGGCAATCAGTGTAATGCCACAACCACCATGGCTGTGGCATTACAGTGAGTGGCAGACAATCCCTGCATGATTGGTGCTCTAAATAGCGCCAGACATGCAGGACACGCTTTTGGTGCACAGTTATCGAACATAACCTCGAACAGCCGAATTTTTTGCAAATCGTTCGGGTTCGTCGAACAACTCGAACACCGCTCAAAACAGCTCGAATTTGAGATTGGCGAACAGTTCTAGTCGAACACCGCTCATCTCTAAAGACTACTTAAGAAGGCTGTCTCACATTATTAAGCAGCCTACATTTTCTGCCAAAATGGGAAAGAAAAAGGATGTGTCGGCTGCTGAGAAGCAACAAATTGTGGAGTGTTTAGGTCAAGGCATGACTACAATCAACATTGTGCGATGATCAGGATGAAGTGTCTTGGCAATCAAGAAGTATGTAGCTGATTCACAGTACACACGTGTGCGTGCTGATAAGGGCAAATTGAGGACTCTTTCCTACAGGCAATTACGTCAGGTTAAAAGAGCAGCGGCAAAAAAGCCTTGTCATAGCAGCAGACAAGTTTTTGAAGCTGCTGGTGCCTCCAACGTCCCCCTAACAACAAGATGCAGGGTCCTTCAGAGGTTTGCAGCTGTGCATACGCCATCCTGTCGACCTCCTCTATCCACTTCACACAAGCAGAAACGGCTCCAGTGGGCCAAACATTACATGAAGACTGATTTCAAAACTGTTTTGTTCACGGATGAGTGCCATGCAGCGCTCGATGGTCCAGATGGATGGAGTGGAGGATGGCTGGTTGATGGACACCCCACGCAAACATGGCTACAGCGCCAACAAGGAGGAGGTGGATTAATGTTTTGGGCTGGAATCATGGGGAGAGAGATTGTCTGCCCCTTTAGGATCCCTGAAGGCGCTAAAGATGAACTCCATAATGTATGTGGATTTTCTCAAACAGCACTTCCTGCCATGGTTCAAGAAGAAGAACTGTGTATTTCACAGCAAGATCATTTTTTTGCCTGATAATGCACCATCTCATGCTGCACATAAAACATCTGCATCTCAGGCTGATATGGGCATAAAAGGGGACAAACTTATGGTGTGACCCCCATGCTCCCCTGACCTCTACCCCATTCAGAACCTCTGGAGCATCATCAAAAGGAGTGTCAATGATGGCGGGAGGCAGTTCACATCTAAGCAACAGCTCTGGGAGGGTATTCTGTCCTCATGCAAAACAATTGAAGCAGAAACCATCCAAAACCTGACAAATTCAATGGACGAGAGAGTTCAGAAGCTCCTTTCGAACAAGGGGTCCTATGTGAGCATGTAACATCACCTAGAATAAAGTTTTGAGTTGAAAACTGTATGATTTCAGTTTCTAATAACCTGCTAATGCTTATAATTTCAAAAATGACCAATTTTTTGGTCTTTATTAAAATGAAAAGGTTGATCGAAAAGTTTGGGGGATCTAAGAGTGTGGCAACCCAGTAGTCATGATTACTTCGAATTCTGACAATATGAGGGTCATGTTGCAGGTAGTGCAGCAAGAAGGCACTTATGTGTCTTGCGCATCTCGGAGCCCCAAAATTATTTTCTGGGCTAGATGCAGCTAAAAATTATTATTAATTTTAAATCTGGTGGAGCTTAGTATAGATGGCCTAATAGGATCAGTGCTGCACACTGCTACAAAGCCCAAATTATTTTCCAGTCAAGATACAGATAAGCATGATTTGTAATTTTAAATCTGGTGGAGCTTATTATAGATGGCCTAATAGAATCAGTGCTGCACACTGCTACAAAGCCCAAATTATTTTCCAGCCAAGATACAGATAAACATGATTAGTAATTTGAAAGCTTAAAACGGTTGGTAGGGTGATTTTAACCAATCATCAAGCTTTTACTCTCCCCAGCATGACACAGGGGTAGAAAAGTCGTTTCGGATCCATGATTTGTTCATCTTTATGAACGTGAGTCTGTCTACATTATCAGTGGAGAGCCGCGTGCGCTTATATGTCAGCACAACACCAGCAGCGCTGAACACACGTTCAGACAGAACGCTGGCTGCGGGGCATGACAAGATCTCCAAGGCGTAAGTGGCTAGCTCCGGCCATTTATCCAGATTTGAAGCCCAAAAAGAGCAAGGGTCCAGTGACACAGTCATGGCTTCAATGTTTACTTGGAGATATTCCTGTACCATCGTCTCTAGGCGTTGACTATGTCTCAGACTTCTTGTCTCCTGTGGCCTTGCAAAGGATGGGCTAAAAAAGTGGTGAAATGATTCCGCAAAATTGATGTTACCAGCAGATACTGTGGTTCTGTTACGGTTTGAGTGCTGAACACTTGACGGTCCCACGGTTTGGCAAGTTGGAACTGTGAGATTCACTACGTGCACCACTGGTGTTTTGTGGAAAAGCACATGTAAGATTCTGCAACAGTCTCTGCTGATACTCCTGCATGCGTGCATCCCTTTCTATGGCAGGAATAATTTCTGCAAATTTACTTTTGTACCTGGGATCTAACAGTGTGGCAACCCAGTAGTCAGGATTATTTCTAATTCTCACAATTCGAGGGTCATGTTGCAGGTAGTGCAGCAAGAAGGCACTCATGTGTGTTGCGCATCCAGGAGCACCAAGTCCCTGTTGTGTTGGTGGCGAGGTAACAATCATGCTTCCTTCCTCTGTCCTCTCCCCCCAACCTCGCACAACAGAAATGTGATCAAGGTCTCCCTCATCTGATGAGTCTTCCATCAGTTCGTCCTCCACTTCTTCCTGGGCTCCTGCACCTTCCTCACTAGTTTGGCTGCTACCATGCGCCCTGGTAAAACCATCTCCCCCACCCTCACATGCCTGCCGCCTTGGTGCTGCCGACCGTCTGGACCTTGCAGATGTTAGCCCTTCCGCATACAACTCCTCCTCCTCTACTTCCTCCACCTCCTCTTGTGCCACCACCTGACTCCGAATTCTGTTTAACATGTGCTCCAGCATGTAAATCACCGGAATAGTCATGCTGATAATGGCATCGTCAGCACTAAACATCTTCGTCGCCATTTCAAAACTGTGCAGAAGGGTGCATAGGTCCCTGATCTGAGACCACTCCTCCAGCGTGATTTGCCCCACCTCTGGATCTTGTTGGCCCAGGCTATACGTCAGAACGTATTGCACCAGGGCTTGTCGGTGCTGCCACAGTCGCTGCAACATGTGCAGAGTTGAATTCCACCGGGTAGGCACATCGCATTTTAGCCGGTGAAGTGGCAGGCCCAACGACTTCTGTAGAGATGTAAGTCGCTGAGCTGCGGGATGTGAACGGCGGAAGTGAGCACACAGCGACCGTGCCCTCTGCAGAAGGCCATCTAGTCTGGGATAGTGGACTAAAAATTGCTGGACAACCAGGTTCAACACGTGAGCCATACAAGGCACGTGTGTCACATTGCCCCGGTGAAGGGCCGCACCCAGGTTTGCAGCATTGTCGCACACGGCCTTCCCTGGTTTCAGGTCCAGTGGAGACAGCCATTCATGAAATTGGTTCTCCAGAGCTGACCACAACTCCTCAGCTGTGTGACTCACATTTCCCAGACATTTCAAAGTAAAAACCGGCTGATGACGTTGAGCCCTACTGCCAGCATAGTAAGGAGGTGTGCAGGATCCCTTCTGCGCAGTTAGAAAGCTTGTGGCATGACCAGACAGGCTTTGGGTGCAGGTGGAAGACCGAGAGGAGGTTGAGGAGGCAGAAGCAGCGGAGGAACTTTGACATAAAGAGGATTGACGCACAACTCGTGGGGACGGCAAGACTTGGACAGCAGCCCCTTGTCCTGCTGTCACCATAGTTACCCAGTGCCCAGTCAGCGACATGTAACGCCCCTGTCCATGCCTACTCGTCCAAGTGTCTGTGGTGAAATGCACCCTGTCACACACAGAGTTTCTCAAAGAAGCGGTGATGTTGTGTGCGACATGCTGGTGGAGCGCAGGCACACCTTTCTTTGAGAAGTAGTGCCGACTGGGCATCTGGTACTGGGGCACTGCGACGGACATAAGGTCTCGAAAATCCTCTGTGTCCACCAGGCGGAAAGGCAGCATTTCTGTAGCCAAGAGTTTGCAGATGGTGAAATTCAACCTCTTAGCTTTCTCATGGCTAGGAGGAAATGGTCTTTTACTTGTCCACATCTGAGGGCCCGAGGGCTGGCTATTGTGCTTAGACGGGGTTGATAAGGGTGTCCCCGGCAAACTGCCGGTCTGTGAGGAAGATGCAGGCGGACATGTTAGGTTGCCTTGATCCAAAGGTGGTGCTATCGATGTCGGACAGCGCTCAACACCAGCTGGTGTTATCACCTCCAAAGAAAATGATGACCTGCCAATCACGCTGGCTGTTGCGGGTAAAGAGGTGGCAGGTCTGCGCCCCAAAACAGGTGTGACTGCTGTCCCCCCAGTCACAGAGGATGAAGAGGTCGCGGATGCACAAGATATGGCAGACGGTGGTTGGCCCGGCCGGCTAGGCCGCATTGTAGCACACTGAGCTTCCCACTGCAACTTATGCTTCATGTCCATGTGCCGGTTCATGCATGAAGTACTCAAACTATGTATTTTTTGGCCTCTACTTAGCTTTTGCTGACAAATGTTACAGATAACACGAGTTGGGTCATCTTTATCGATCTGAAAAAATGCCCAGGCTATGCAAGGCTTAGCACCCATGTGACCTGAAGAGCCACCACGACTTGTGGTGAGAGGCAGAGTTGTGTTTGAGGATGCAGTTGTTGACGTGCTTCCAGTACTACGTCTCTGTCCAGGAAGGCGCAACCTGACCTCGTCGTCACTAGCATCTTCCTCCACCTCCTCTGCTGACCTCATCTCTTGGCTGACTGTGGGTTGACAGTAAGTGGGATCTCCAACCTCATCATCATCACCCTGTGCGTTATCACACCCGTCGTCCTCAGAGCCAACCTGTTCCTGCCCTGACAAAAAACTAAAGTTGTCGCTCCAATCAGGTATTTGAGTCTCATCATCGTCTTCCTCATTGTCTCCACCAACAGGAGTTACAGTTTGGGAATGAGGGTCTACATTATGGTCAGAACCTTCTGCGTCTGGTCCTGGATCCGACTCATAAAGATTCTGGGCATCAGTGCAGATCATTTCCTCGTCTGGATTCACAGAAGCGCTGGAGTCGACCTCTGATTCCCAGGCTATAGTATGAGTAAACAGCTCTGCAGACTCAACCATCTGTTCTACCTCATACTCAGACGGGCAGCTGGAGATTTGGGAGCTGTGAGGAAGCAAGTGCGATTGGGGTGACACCTTTGAGGACTGGAGTATTTGTGATGTTGAAGTTGATGTGGAGGAGAGCCCACTTAAAGGAGCACTTGATATCCATTGAAGCACCTGCTGTTTTTGTGCCTCATCTGGAATTTGTAGCGATTGGCGTGGCCGTAAGAAAGGGATCTTATCACATTGTCCGCTAAAAGAAGTAGACATTTTAGTTTGGCTGGAAGATGGTCTTTCTTCTGCAGATGTTACTGTTGCTTTAACACCTACCCCACGGACACAACCTTTTTTCCCCTTCCCAACACGCCTATTCCCCTTTCCACCAGCAGCAGGCCTTTTTCCACTCATTTTGGTGGTTAACTAATTCACAACTCTGGAGTTGTTTGCACAAAAAAACAATGGATGGGAACCGAGCAGAGCTGAGTGGCCAAACTGTGGTATTAGGCCAAAACTATTGGCTGGGTTAGATGCAGAAAAAAATTATATTCAATTTGCAACCTGATGGAGGTCAGTATAGATGGACTAATAGAACAAGTCCCACACACAGCTAGAAGCCCAAATATTTTTTCAGAGGTAGATGCAGAAAAAAATTGTATTCAGTTTGCAACCTGATGGAGGTCAGTATAGATGGACTAATAGAACAAGTCCTACACACAGCTAGAAGCCCAAATATTTTTTGAGAGGTAGATGCAGAAAAAAAATATATTCAGTTTGCAACCTGATGGAGGTCAGTATAGATGGACTAATAGAGAAAGTCCCACACACTGCTAGAAGGCCAAATATTTTTTCAGAGCTAGATGCAGACAAAAAAATATTTTTAATTTGCAACCTGATGGAGGTCAGTATAGATGGACTAATAGAGAAAGTCCCACACACTGCTAGAAGGCCAAATATTTTTTCAGAGCTAGATGCAGAAAAAAATTATATTCAGTTTGCAACCTGATGGAGGTCAGTATAGATGGACTAATAGAACAAGTCCCACACACAGCTAGAAGGCCAAATATATTTTCAGCGGTAGATGCAGATAAAAATTATTTTTAATTTGCATCCTGATGGAGGTCAGTATAGATGGACTAATAGAGAAAGTCCCACACACTGCTAGAAGGCCAAATATTTTTTCAGAGCTAGATGCAGAAAAAAATTATATTCAGTTTGCAACCTGATGGAGGTCAGTATAGATGGACTAATAGAACAAGTCCCACACACAGCTAGAAGGCCAAATATTTTTTCAGCGGTAGATGCAGATAAAAATTATTTTTAATTTGCATCCTGATGGAGGTCAGTATAGATGGACTAATAGAGAAAGTCCCACACACTGCTAGAAGGCCAAATATTTTTTCAGAGGTAGATGCAGAAAAAAATTATATTCAGTTTGCAACCTGATGGAGGTCTGTATAGATGGATTAATAGAACAAGTCCCACACACAGCTAGAAGCCCAAATATTTTTTCAGAGGTAGATGCAGAAAAAAATTATATTCAGTTTGCAACCTGATGGAGGTCTGTATAGATGGATTAATAGAACAAGTCCCACACACAGCTAGAAGCCCAATATTTTTTCAGAGGTAGATGCAGAAAAAAAATATATTCAGTTTGCAACCTGATGGAGGTCAGTATAGATGGACTAATAGAGAAAGTCCCACACACTGCTAGAAGGCCAAATATTTTTTCAGAGCTAGATGCAGACAAAAAATTATTTTTAATTAGCAACCTGATGGAGGTCAGTATAGATGGACTAATAGAGAAAGTCCCACACACTGCTAGAAGGCCAAATATTTTTTCAGAGCTAGATGCAGATAAAAATTATTTTTAATTTGCAACCTGATGGAGGTCAGTATAGATGGACTTATAGAGAAAGTCCCACACACTGCTAGAAGGCCAAATATTTTTTCAGAGCTAGATGCAGAAAAAAATTATATTCAGTTTGCAACCTGATGGAGGTCAGTATAGATGGACTAATAGAACAAGTCCCACACACAGCTAGAAGCCCAAATATTTTTTCAGAGGTAGATGCAGATAAAAATTATTTTTAATTTGCAACCTGATGGAGGTCAGTATAGATGGACTAATAGAAAAAGTCCCACACACTGCTAGAAGGCCAAATATTTTTTCAGAGCTAGATGCAGACAAAAAATTATTTTGAATTTGCAGCGTGATGGAGGTCAGTATAGATGGACTAATAGAACAAGTCCCACACACTGCTTGAAGGCCAAATATTTTTTCAGAGCTAGATGCAGAAAAAAATTATATTCAGTTTGCAACCTGATGGAGGTCAGTATAGATGGACTAATAGAACAAGTCCCACACACTGCTAGAAGCCCAAATATTTTTTCAGAGCTAGGTGCAGAAAAAAATTATATTCAATTTGCAACCTGATGGAGGTCAGTATAGATGGACTAATAGAATGATGCTATGCCCAAAAGATTTTACTTCACTAGGTGCAGTAAAAAAATTGGTATTCTATACACAGGTGGTATATCTTGCAACACAGATAGGCTACTCCACTGACTAACACACTCTGCAATAGGCCAAAAAGGATTAGCTTTGCTAGATTCAGCCAAATGCTGTGAAAAAAACTTGCACAGCACTGGCACAGACCTGCCAGGCAAAAACTGATAGGAACTGATGTAACCTAGTCCTGAAAAGGACTGCAATTACAATTAGTCTTTACTCCCACAATCTATCTATTTAAGAGCACAGACCTGCCTGATAAAAGTCGTAGGAAATGCTGTAACCTAGTCCTTAAAAGGACTGCAATCACAACTATTCCCTACTCCCAAGCTATCTGTAGATTTGTGCGAAAATTGGCTTGAAATTAACAAGGTACAGCGCACACAGCAACAGCGGTGCCGTCTAACACGCAGCTGCAGCAGTGAGAAAATGGTGGCGACGGGGAAAATGGCTTGGTCTTATAGGGCAAGAACATGTGACTTACACTGCCAATGACACATGCCCTTGCTTGTGTGAAAAAAAGCACTTCGCTCCGTGTGTGCGCTGCTGATAGGCTGACAGATTGCACCTCCCCACTGTAAATGCGGGAAAGAGAAAAAAAAATGGAGATCTTCATTATTCCTGCAGAGATCCATCCCCTGCCCCTCCCCCCACCCCGCTGTACACTCAAACTGCGTACTAACATTAATTTTCATCATTACTGAGAAAAAATCCAGTTATGATTTTGGTGCACGAACAGTTATCGAACATAACCTCGAACAGCCGAATTTTTCTCAAATCGTTCGTGTTCGCCGACCGGCTCGAACACCGCCCTAAACAGCTCGAATTTGAGATTGGCGAACAGTTCAAGTCAAACAACGCTCATCTCTACTCACAAGTCCAAATCTCTCAGGAAGTTTTGATTATCTCTCACTGTAGGCTATGATATTTTTTTCATATGGCGGCCCAGCTATCTCCACTAGTGTTGAGCGAATTTGTTCGGCGAATGTTCGAAAGTTTCAAATTCGGCACGAATATGGCACATTCGGATTCGTGATCACAAAGGCAAGCAAATTTTCTTAAAATTGAAAAATTTTGACAAATTTGCACGAATACAGGGCAACCAGGGCGTTTTGTACAGTTTTGTTAGCATAGTGCAAGTGTATGATGAGCGGTGACATGTGCCAGGTGAGTGTGGGGGCTGTGGAGAGCTTAGAACAGGTCAGATCAGTGGTGCACTGTTTTTTTTTTTTTCCTGTGGGCAGTAACTTTAACTGAGGAAAGCGCAGCCAGCCAATCATAGCACAGGAAGCATCTCCACTGTCCAGACATAAGGGCTTTTGCAATTGGCTGCAGATATCACATGTCCTCTAAATATAAAAAGCAGCCATGTTCCCTCAGCGCCATTATATCCATGTCACTGCTGGAGACAGGCGCAGCTCAGTGTTCTCCTGTGTAATGAGAGATATTAGCTAGATAGATGGGCGCTTGTGTGGTAGTCAGATAGTGTAGATAATTCCTGGTCTATGTACCTCTGCAACCGCTGGGGCAGCATATTTTTGGTGTTCTTGTGCAAGTACTGAGATTCTGACAGAAGCAGAGGACCCATGCCATACAATAGTGCTGTGCACCGCAGGTATAGAGGTCCATGTCTCAGTATACCTTGAATATTTTTTTGCACTTGCTAATGTGATAAAGCAAGCACAGTGCACTTTTTCATTTAGTGGGAGTGAAATTGTGCTCTGCACAGTCTGCAGAGCTTCTTATTGCAGAGTGCAAAATCTGTTTTTTTTCTGTTGCTATTGTGATATTGAAAGCTGTGTGCACTAAAGTTTTTTTTAGTGTCAGATACTATTTTAGTGGAGTTGAACTTCAGGTGGTTTCAGAGTAAAAAAATATATTTTTTCTATTGCTACGCCCTGTCCAAAAAAATATTTTTTCCTGTGCCAAAAGTCATACAGTGCTATAAGCCAGCTACTACGTCAGTGGTGGTCAAATTCAGTTTGTACGCACCGTCAAAGCTATATATATTTTTGGTTGGCAGGCAGATTACACCAAAGGTTTTTTACTGTGGCAAAATTGATCCAGTCTGCTAAAAGGCAGATCCTATTTTAGTGGTGTTGAACTTGTCCTGATTTCACAGTAAAAAAACAACAACTTCTCTTACTATGCCCAGTCCAAAAAATATTTTTTCCTGTGCCAAAAGTCATACAGTGCTATAAGCCAGCTACTATGTCAGTGGGGGTCAAATTCAGCTTGTAAGCACAGTCAAGCCTATATATATTTTTGGTTGGCAGGCAGAGTGCTTTAAGCCAGCTACTACATCAGTGGCGGTCAAAGTCAGCTGGACACAGAGCTTATGCAGAGTAACCCAAAAATATTTTTTGCTCTGAGTAAAGTGATACAGGTGGCTAGATCTGAGTTTGAAATATTTTGGAGCATATATTCTATGTCATACTGGCCTCATCCACATTCAAAAAAAAAAATTTCTTCTGTTCCTAAAGTAATACAGCAGGAGAAATTTCAGTTTGAAATTGTTTGGAGAATATCTCATAGGTTTTATCTGCCTCATTCACACTAACAAATTTATTTTGTCTGTTAGTAACGTTATACAGCAGGCCATATCTTACCTTGTCATTTAGAGTCACTGAAATTCAGGTGTGTGCTGAGCTTATTGCACAGGAAAAACACATAATTTTCTTTAGTTAATTGCGTACTCCTACCACTGTATCTGACCAACATGAGTGGGAAAAAGAGAGGACTTGGTGGAAGGGGGAATAGGCTTGGTGTTCAAGGTGTAAGTGGAGTACGTGGTAATGTTAGTAAAAGCACTAGTGAACCAACACAAACAAGTCCTATCCAAAGACAACTGACAACTTATGTTAGTGGACGGCCTACTGCACTCCTTTCCTTTGGCAGCCGCACAGCAATATGCCTTGTTGATAAAGCCCAGAAAGAGCAGGTGTTACAGTGGATGGCAAGCTCTGCTTCCAGTGCCCTCTCCTATTCTTCCTCCACCTTAACATCACACACAGTACAGTCCACAGAGGTGGCACCCCAATTACCCATGCTTCCCCCATGCGTCACAACTGGCCAACTGCCTAGCTGACTGTAGCAAACCACAGATGGGAGAGTCTGTTGAACTCTTCACCCATTCTACACCATGGGCATCAGAAATGTACTCCAAACAGTCACTAAGTCAAGGGGAGGAAAGCATCTGCACCGATGCCCAAAATTTTTTTAGCCTGAATTCGGGGCTGGACGAAGTAGGGTCCAAGCAGGTTCCTAACCCTTGTCATCAGACGTTAACCGCAGGGGAGGGAGGTGATCCCGATGAGACTCAGGTATCTGAGGCTCATGCGGACTGAACTGTGCTGTCAGGGCAACAAGAGGAGAAGGGTCATTCTGAGGGCGAGGAATGGGATAATACATTGGATGATGACAAGGTTAAAGATACTACTTGGTGTGAACCCAGAGTCACGCAGCCGAGTAGCTCATCTGAGGAGGTGGAGGAGGAAGATGAGGAGGTTCCATTTCGCCCTATGGTGCAGACACGGAGTGATGCAAGCATGAGGAGCACTGCATCCTTAGCCACAACCGTGGCTGTGGCCAGCAGCGGTCATGAGTCTGCAGCTTGCAGGGGCAGCAAGGGTTGCCTAGCATGGGCCTTTTTTGTCACTGCAAAGGATGAGCCAACTTATGTTTTCTGCAAACTTTGTGATAAAAAACTTAGTAGAGGTAAAAACTGCAATAACTTGACTACTACATGCATGATCATTTACATGCTCAAACAACATTCTTTACGCTGGGAATCTTACCACGCTGAATTGCGAACCAGCGCACCTCAACAACCATCAGCTGCCCCATCAAACGTATCCGCTGCTTCTTCCTCCTCCTCTGTTACCGTGCCAAGTATTGTCACGTGACGCGCCCCCTGGGCCTGTGCTGTGCAGGGGGATACCCGGAGCCGGGCCTTCTGTAAGATGCTGGGGGTTGTAGTCTCCGTGTGGCGGCGACCCGGTCCGTGCCCAGGGCGGTCAAACCAGTGGCAGTCTATTGGTATTGTAATTGTCCGACTACGCCACCCGTGGATTGCGGTCAGTGGGGACCGCCGCTGCGCTGCAGACCGCTGAGGCTGATGTTATATGCGCAGCCAAGAATGGGATGACTCCCCACGGGAGAAGTATTGCCTCAGGGCAGCTAGAGTGAATGATGGGAGTGATGGTGTGAGCGTCCCAGTACTGATGGTGCTGGTGCGGCGATGAAACACAGATACTTGGAATTGCAGTTTCCAGTGCTTTACTCACAGTTGTTATTCTGGTCACTTGTGCACATGAGGGACCGCCTGAGCCGTGCTGCGTTCACCAGGCAAGGGGCTCGACCAACTCCCAGGCAATTCCAGAGCGTGGCATAGGGCTCCCTTCTCTTCCTTTCTCTGGCCGTCCCCACCAGTGACCCACCTTTGTCCAGCTTCCACGGGCCTTCTCTTGGCGAAACCTATCTCCGGTTTCCCTGACCCTATGCGGTATGCTTTCCTGGTGGATGTAGTGAGGGGTCGCACCAAGATATGGTAACAACCTCCGGTCTTTGGCTGAGGAATCTGTTGCCTCCACCAATTTGGGTTCCGGTACCCTGTTCTGCCAACCCTTCACCCTGTATCTCCTGGGCATATGGGGTTCCTTCTGTCCTCGTGTCTCTGGGCCTTTTCCTTTCTCCTCTGTTCCAGTTCCTTTCTTACTTTCCTTTCCGTTCCTTCTCCTCTCTCTTTCTGCTGTTTCTGGCCTCCACTCCAGGCCTGCCTCTGGAGCTGGGCCCAGACTGAGCCACAGCTCCCTGTCAGCCCTCTCTGGCTGAACTCCTCTCTCACTCCTCTCTTCTGACTGAACTGAACACTGTCCTAAGATGGTGCCCACCTTAAATACCTCCCTCTAACACCCGAGCCCAGGTGACTAGCAACCAATGGGCTCCTACCTATGCCCAGAAACCCACCCCTAGCTGCTCCTACACCACTGGGTATTCCACCCCCCGCCCCACTCCAGCCAGGGACAGATGCTGTCGTGCCTGCACTTCTGTCTAGTGGGAGCACCGTTGACCTGTCCCTCGGAAATGGGGTGTGTGTGGTGCATGCAGCTAAACGAGTCCTGGTCCACACTCCATCCTTACCCAGGAGTGGAATATCACACCTCTGGTTTGAGGTGCAATACCCCTGTAACAGCCGAGCCCTCGGGGTGCTACATCACATAAGTTTCCCATCGCAGAAACTCCGGTTCCTTACCCGCTCCAGTCAGGCTGAGTGACAGCCCGTCAGCTGTAACGGAAGTGGACACGCCTGCTGTGTTTGTTTCACAGAGCACTCCGCAGGTTTCTCAATCCACCGTAACATCTGCACCTCACTCACGCTCCACCAGTTTTTCCGGTTCACCATACTCCGCCCTCTCTCAGCATCTTAGCCAACCCTCGGTCCCGCAGTTGTGGTCACGTAAAAGATTGTTTCATCCTACGCATGACAAAGCTAAGAGGTTGAACTCCACCATCTCCATTCTATTGGCCACGGAAATGCTGCCTTTCCGCCTGGTAGATACAGACGGTTTCCGAAAACTGATGGCCGTCGCAGTCCCCCACTACCAGTTGCCCAGTCGCCATTACTTCTCTAAGAAAGCAGTGGCTGCGCTACACGAGCATGTCGCAGACAACATCACCCATTCCTTGTCTACATCTACATGTGCCAGGGTGCATTTCACCACAGACACCTGGACTAGTAAGCATGGCCAAGGGCATTACATCTCACTGACTGGGCACTGGGTGACTCTGGTGGCTGTGGGGACAGGGGGGAAAGGGCTGCTCCACAAATGTTGGAATCCCCAAGGCTTGCAGAAGAAACCTCTTTATTTCCCACTTCCTCCACTGCTTCTGCGTCCTCTACCTCCTTTGGGGCCCCCACGTGTGCACCCAACCTCTGCCTTAATGAGACACGCGTTCCAACGGTGCGGAGCGAATACACACCACCTCAGTATTGCAGAGTCAGGGCTCACGATGATCAGGCAGTCTTCCAATTATTATGCCTTGGAGATTGCAGTAATACAGGTGAAGAGTTGTTGGCAGCTCTCCAGGTTCAGTTTGAGCAATGGCTGTCTCCGTTGAACCTAGAGCCAGGGAAGGCCATGTGCGATAATGGTGCGAACCTGTTAGTGGCCCTAGGTCGAGGCAAGGTCGCACACGTGCCTTTCATGGCTCACGTCCTCAACCTGGTGGTTCAGCGATTTCTCTGCCACTATCTTGGCCTGGATGAGCTGCTTCACAAAGTATGGAAGCTGTGTGTTCACTTCCGCCGTTTGCACCCCTCATGTCATCGACTTGCATCGATACAGAGGTCTTTGTCCGTGCCA
Organism: Phyllobates terribilis; assembly: GCF_046119375.1. Taxonomy (NCBI): domain Eukaryota; kingdom Metazoa; phylum Chordata; class Amphibia; order Anura; family Dendrobatidae; genus Phyllobates; species Phyllobates terribilis. Next base: position 148,780,213 of record NW_027362764.1, on the reverse strand, counting down.
GTTAACAGGTTGATCTGCGATGTGCCGACGCAGTGAAATTCCACTCTGCACATGTTGCAGCGACTGTGCCAGCAGCAACGAGCTCTGACGCAGTATGTCATGACGAATAGCTTGGGGCAACGCAGTGGTGACTTGGCACGTTTGCGGAGTGGGAACAGATTAAGGACCTCTGCTTCTTTCTGCATGGTTTTGAAATGGCTACTAAACTGGTTAGCGCTGATGATGCCATCATCAGCATCACTGTCATATACATGCTGGAGCAAACTTTGATTAACCTGCGGCAGGAAGTGGTGGCCCCAGAAGAAGATCTTCACTGTCCTTTTAAAGGAATAGAGGAATCCAAGTTATCTGTAAACAGAAAGATTGTGAGGGAATATTTAGCTAACATAAATGAGTTCAAGTCTCCAGGTCCAGATGAATTACACCCCAGAGTACTGAAGGAGATCGTAGAAGAAATTTTAGAACCACTCTCCATAATCTTTGAAAATTCTTGGAGAACAGGAGAAGTCCCAGAAGACTGGAGAAGAGCAAATGTTGTTCCTATCTTCAAAAAGGGGAAGAAGGTGGACCCAGGGAACTATAGGCCGGTGAGTCTGACTTCTATACCAGGAAAGATCTTTGAGCAAATTATTAAACAACATGTATGTAAGTACATGGATAAGAATGAAGTGATTAACCAGAGTCAGCATGGGTTTGTAACTAACAAGTCATGTCAGACTAACTTAATTTCCTTCTATGACAGAATCACTGACTGGGTGGATCAGGGAAATGCTGTAGATATAGTATATCTTGACTTCAGCAAAGCATTTGACAAAGTATCTCACACCATCCTTATTGAAAAAATGACCAAGTATGCAACGGACCAGGCAACTGTTAGGTGGATTCATAACTGGCTTAGTGATCGGACTCAAAGGGTGGTTGTAAATGGCTTCACATCCAGCTGGATGAATGTCTCAAGTGGGGTACCACAGGGCTCCGTCCTGGGACCTGTATTGTTCAACATCTTTATCAATGATTTAGATGAAGGAATTGAGGGTAAGCTGATTAAATTTGCTGATGACACAAAGCTAGGAGGGATAGCTAATACTAGAGAAGAGAGAGAGAGGATTCAAAAAGACCTAAATAAACTGGAGCAGTGGGCAGCAACCAACAGAATGGTTTTTAACAGGGAAAAATGCAAAGTACTACATCTGGGCAATAAAAATGAAAAAAGCACATACAGAATGGGAGGAATAGAGCTAAGCAACAGTACATGTGAAAAAGACTTAGGTATACTAATAGATCATAGACAGAACATGAGTCAACAGTGTGATGCAGCAGCAAAAAAGGCAAATACAATTCTGGGATGTATTAACAGAAGCATACAGTCTAGATCACGTGAAGTCATTATCGGTCTTTACTCCTCTTTGGTCAGACCTCATCTGGAATACTGTGTACAGTTTTGGTCACCACATTTTAAAAAAGACATAGACAAACTGGAGCAAGTTCAGAGAAGAGCGACCAGAATGGTGACTGGTCTGCAAACCATGTCCTATGAGGAACGGTTGCAGGATTTGGGAATGTTTAGCTTGCAAAAAAGAAGACTGAGAGGAGACTTAATAGCTGTCTACAAATATGTCAAGGGCTGTCACATTGTAGAAGGATCATCTTTATTCTCATTTGCACAAGGAAAGACTAGAAGCAATGGGATGAAACTAAATGGGAGGAGACACAGATTAGATATTAGAAAAAACTTTTTGACAGTTAGGGTGATTAATGAGTGGAACAGGCTGCCACGAGAGGTGGTGAGTTCTCCTTCAATGGACGTCTTCAAACAGAGGCTGGACAGACATCTGTCTGAGATGATCTAGTGAATCCTGCTTTGAGCAGGGGGTTGGACCAGATGACCCAGGAGGTCCCTTCCAACTCTACCATTCTATGATTCTATGATTCTAAGAGGAGGATGTGGAACTTATACCAATGTCTTAAATTTCCAGACTGTCGTCACACAGGCGAATGGCAAGTGATGGTGGATTACAGCGATCGAGGGGGTTTGGTGATACCAGGCAAACTGTTAGTGAAGGTGCAAGAGCCGAGGAACTAATGGAGGAGGAAGAGGTGATGGGCGATCAGCTATCAGAAAATGAAGAGGATAATCATCTCCTCTCGTTTGAACGTGGTTGTCAGGATGGGACGGAGGAAACAAGCATCAGTGTTATGCAGCCCACAATACAGCCTGGCTTTGGACCTCCTTGAAGAGCCCAACATATGAGTGCTTTCTTGATGCACTATCTGCAACATGATCCACTTATAGCTAGGATTCGAAATAATGCTGACTACTGGGTTGCCACTCTGTTAGATCCATGTTATAAGAGTCAATTTTACCAGATGTTTCCCGCCCTGGAAAGGGACCCGCTTATGTTGGAGTATCAAAACAAGCAGTTAAGCAACCTTAATAGAGGTTTTCCCCAAGGTAACAGTGAGGCACACAGTGTGCTTCGCAGCTGTAGTCTTTCAACCTCCGGCACGTCAGTTCGTCAACGCCAAAACATTAGCAGCAGCAGAGCAAGTGGCAGAAGCAATTTCTGGGAGTCCTTTCACACATTTTTTGCACCTGTTCATGCACCAGCACAGCAAAGTACAAGTCTGACACATGGTGATCGACTGGAGAGGATGGTGGAGGAGTATCAAGAGCTTAATATGAATGCCAAAAGGGAGGATTTTGACTCTTTTACATTTTGGTCTTCAAAAATAGATGAATGGCCTGAGCTCGCCTCTCACGCCTTGGACGTTTTATCATGCCCGGCAGCCAGCGTTCTCTCTGAACGTGTCTTCAGCACTCCGGGTGGTGTTTTGATGGATAAGCACACCCGGCTGTCCCCTGAAAGTGTAGACCGAATAACTTTCATCAAGATGAACAAGTCATGGACTTTTGCACCCCAACTGCAGACTGTACAGAGTAGGCGATGTTGTCGTTTTGAGTGTGCTGCATTGATCTCTTGAAATTGCAGTCTGTGATACGGCTTCTGTGCCTGCTCTTGGTGATGCTGCAGCAGGTTTTAGGCCCTAATTTTGGGAATTGTGGAGAATTCTGATTGTATCTCCATCCATTGGGTTGGCTGTAGTGGGACAGGTTTGGGTCTGCGTTAAGCTACCTCTAGTCTGATGGCATGGATGCCACTTTGGTGGTGTTAGTCCCTCATTTAGGGCAATGTGAACACTCCTGGATAGGTCTCCATCTCCTGGGTTGGCTGTACTGGAAGAGGTGTGGGTCTTATTTACACTATTTCAACTGTAGTGAAATTGATTAGACATAGCTAGTGTCTGCCACTAATTTTTTGAAATGTGGAGAATCATGATTGGGTCTCCATTTATTGGGTTGGCTGTAGCGGAACTGGTTTTGGCCTCCTTTGCAATACTTATACTCTAGTAAAATTAATGCCACTTTGGTGGTGTTAGGTCCTCATTTAGGGCAATGTGAACACTCCTGGTTAAGTCTCCATCTCTTGGGTTGTCTGTACTGGAAGAGATGTGGGTCTCATTTACACTATTTCTACTGTAGTGAAATTGATTACACTTTGCTGGCATCTGCCGCTAATTTTTGGAAATGTGGGGAATACTGAATGGGTTGGCATCCATTGGGTTGACTGTAGTGGAAGAGGTTTTGGTCTCCATGCATTTCTATAGTTATACTGTAGTGAAATTGAGCATTTGGTGCAGATATTGTTCTCCCCAAACGGGTCCGCAAACGTAATAAACTCTAAATTGATTTTCAATAAACAACCATCAGCCGCCTCATCAAACACCTCTGCTGCTTCTTCCTCCTGCCCACGTGCCCACTATGCGTTTTTCAAGCGTTTTTGCCGTGGAATTTTCGCAGTGAAAATGCTTAAAAAATGCTTGGTAAGACGTGCCCATTGTCCCCAATGATAATCCGCATGTGCTGTGCACATGCTGGGGAAATTTCCTCTGCGGATTATCATTGCGGAAAAATCTGCAGCATGTTCTTTAATTTTGCGGAAACGCGGCGTAATTGCCGCCATTGACTTGCATCGAATCGCTTAATATCCGCATGAGTACATGTACATATGTGGATATTAAGCGATTCAATATGCGGATGGTACCCGGGTCTGGAGAAGAGGAGACTCTCATCCACACCCGGGGAGCACAGTACCTGTAGTTAAAAAAGAATTAAAATAAAATAAAAATTATACTCACCTTCTGACGTCGGCGGTCGCGTGACCTGTCACATGACTAAATGACGCCATGGAAGGTCCTTTCACACAATCGCGAACCGCCGGGGAGCCAGGACGCATCGCTGAGGAGACCTGGGGCCATCGGAAGGTAAGTATAATTTTTTTTTTTTACCATTTTTATTCTGTTTTTAACTATTAACTTGATCACACTTTATAAATCCATGCCGGTTGCATGGAATTATATAGTGTGACCAAGTTGTCAAGCACTTTTCCAAGTGATGCTAAAATCGCTTGGAAAAGTGCTTGATAACCCGCATGCAGAAATGCATGCAAAAATGCTTGACAAACGCTTCTACCTGGCAGGAAAAATGCATGTAAAATCCGCATGCGTTTTTCCTGCCAGGGAGATGCAGAAAAAATCCAGAGCATTTCTGCTTCGTGGGCATTTAGCCTTCCCGTACCAAGTTGTGTCACGCATGTGTCCGAAAGAACCAGCTGTATACCCGCTACAGTTAGGCTGAGTGACAGCCCTTCAGCTGTAAGTGAAGCAGACATGCCTGCTGTGTTTGTTTCCCTGAGCACACCACACTTTTCTCAATCCACTGTAACATCTCCATCTGCACCTCACTCACAGTCTATCGGTTTGTCCATTTCACCGTACTCTGCCCTCTCTCAGCACTGCCGCCAACCCTCAATCCCGCTGTTGTGGTCACGTAAAAGATTGTTTCATTCTACACATGACAAAGCTAAGAGGTTGAACTCCACAATCTCCAATCTGTTGACCACGGGAATTTTTTTAAATGTAAATACTTCCGATTGAGTCTGCATCTCCTGAGTTGGCTGTAAAGGGACAGGTATGGGTCTTCGTTAAACTACTTGTAGTCTGATGACATTGATGCCACGTCAGTGGTGTTAGGTCCTCATTTAGGGCAATGTGAACACTCCTGGTTAGGTGTCCATCTCCTGGGTTGGCTGAACTTGAAGAGTTGTGGGTCTTATTTAAACTATTTCTACAGTAGTGAAATTGATGCCACTTTGCTGACCCTAGCCACTAATTTTTTTAAATGTGGAGAATCCTAATTAGGTCTCCATTAGTGTTGAGCGAACATGCTCGACACTGCTCGGTACTCGCCCCAGCATCACGCTACTCGGGATGTTCGGCGAGCACCGAGCATTTCTGGGTTACTCGGGCGGGAGCTCGGGTCTCCGCCCTGCATGTTTGGCGCTCTTTACAGAGCCAATGAACATGCAGGGATTGCCAGCCAGTCACTGTAATGCTGCAGCCATGTTGGTTGTGGGCATTACAGTGATTGGCTGGCCGCACAGCGTCACCTTGAGTATTTAAAACCGGGCGCCGCCATCTTGGACACAGTCGCTCCGGATTAGACAATGTAGGGACAGCGCTGCAGATTTAGGGAGAGATATAAACTGCGAAATAGTTAGTGTAGGGTCTGTAAAGGCTGCCAGAACAAACAAACAGTCCTTTTCAGGACTAATATCCATCCCAGATACCAGGCAGGCAGGCTGTATAGGAGACACAGTGGTAATACCAGCAAACGCTGCATTACAGTCCTGTGTGCTCCTGTTGCTGAAATTGCTGGACTTAGCACCAGGTGTCGGGGGACAGGAAAAATCCTTTTTTTTCATCTAAATCCTCCTTTTTTTTCCTCCTTCACACTGTACAAATACCCGTCTTATTATCCTTTTGGTGTCCCCCCCCCCAAAAAAAAAGAATGTCTCTGATTTTTCAGACACAAATATAACTGTTGAAAATAGTCTGGTGTAGGCTAGAGAAACAGAAGTGTTGTTTTGCACTTCCACGGTTCAATCCTCTGTATTATCCATTTTGGGACATTTGTATCTAAAAAAAAAAAACAGTTTGAGTGTGTCGCTCACTGTTCAGCCGCAAATCTATATACTTAAAAAAGTCTGGTATACCCCAGTAAACAATAACTGTGGTTTTGCCATCCCACGGTAAAAAATCTCTATTATTCAGGTTTTGGTATATTTTCCGTAAAGAAAAACAGTAGTGTCTCCTGACTGTTGTGACACAAAAATATATATGTTGAAAATAGTCTGGTGTAGGCCCGGCATCCCAGTGTGGTTTCGCAGTTCCACGGGTCAAATCGCTGTACTATCCAGTTTTGGGCCTTTGGCATCTAAAAAAAAAGCAGTTTGAGTGTGTCGCTCACTGTTCAGCCGCAAATATCTCTATTTAAAAAAGTGTGGTATACCCCAGTAAACAATAACTGTGGTTTTACCATTCCACGGTAAAAAATCTCTATTATTCAGGTTTTGGTATATTTTCCGTAAAGAAAAACAGTAGTGTCTCCTGACTGTTGTGACACAAAAATATATCTGTTGAAAATAGTCTTGTGTAGGCCCAACATCCCAGTGTGGTTTCGCAGCTCCACGGGTCAAATCGCTGTGCTATCCAGTTTTGGGCCTTTGGTATCTAAAAAAAAAGCAGTTTGAGTGTGTCGCTCACTGTTCAGCCGCAAATATCTCTATTTAAAAAAGTGTGGTATACCCCAGTAAATAATAACTATGGCTTTGCCATCCCACGCTAAAAAATCTCTATTATTCAGCTTTTGGTATTTTTTTCCGTAAAGAAAAACAGTAGTGTCTCCTGACTGTTGTGACACAAAAATATATCTGTTGAAAATAGTCTTGTGCAGGTCCGACATCCCAGTGTGGTTTCGCAGTTCCACGGGTCAAATCGATGTACTATCCACTTTTGGGCCTTTGGTATCTAAAAAAAAAGCAGTTTGAGTGTGTAGCTCACTGTTCAGCCGCAAATATCTCTATTTAAAAAAGTGTGGTATACCCCAGTAAACAATAACTGTGGTTTTGCTATCCCACAGTAAAAAGTGAGAAGTGAGGAGGAGGATCGTGGTGCGCAAGTGGAAGAGGAGGAGGTGGTGGATGATCTAGTAACTGACCCAACGTGGAAGGAGGACATACAGAGTGAGGCCAGCAGCACACAGGGGGAGGGAGGCAGAGTACCCCAACAGGCAGGAAGAAGCAGTGTGGTGGCCGCAGACAGAAGGCAGGCAACCGTTCCCCGTAACTTTGCCAGTACAAGCGGTAGGTCTTCCAGAGTCTGTAATTTTTTTAAAGACTCTGCTGATAACCCCAAAAAGGCCATATGTTCCACCTGCCATGCCAGCATCAGCAGGGCTGACAAAACTACCAGCCTGACCACCACCAGCATGATCAGGCACATGGCAGCAAAGCACCCGACTTTGTGGGGCGAAACCCAGGGTCCATGAACAGTGTCAGCGGGTGTCACCACTGCTTCTTCCACTGTTGTGCGTGCAATAGAACCCCCTGTTGTGTGTGCAAAGCAATCCTCTGTCCATACTGCATGTAAAGATGCCCCCTCCTCTCAGTCTTCACTTGTTATGGCAGTTTCTCAAGAAACAGCATCCACGTCCCACCGCAGTGTTCAGTTGTCCATATCCCAGACCTTTGAATGAAAGCGGAAATTCGCAGCTAACGCCCCACAGTCCACAGTCCTAAATTCGCATATTTCACGACTGCTTGCATTGGAAATGCTGCCTTTTAGGCTGGTGGAGGCGGAATCCTTCCGCAATCTTATGGCGGTGGCCGTCCCTTGGTACTCGGTCCCCAGCCGACACTATTTTGCCCGGTGTGCCATCCCCGCACTACACAAGCACGTGTCCCAAAGCATCTGCCGTGCCCTCAACAACGCAGTTACTGGGGGAGTCCATCTGACAACGGACACGTGGACAAGTGCTTGTGGCCAGGGACGGTACATCTCTCTGACGGCACACTGGGTAAACATAGTGGAAGCCGGGACCCCGTCGGACCTTGGGACGGAACACATCCTCCCCACACCGAGGATTGCGGGCCCTATGTCAGTCAGAGTTGCCCCCACAGTGTACAGCTCCTGCGCATCCTCCTCCTCCTCCTCCTCATGTTCAGCCTCCATCTCAGATATCACCACATCAGTTACTAGCTGGAAGCATTGCAGTACTGCCTCCGCCAAGCGGCAACAGGCTGTGCTGAAACTCATAAGCTTAGGTGATAAACCTCACACTGCTTGTGAGTTGTGGACAGCTGTGAAAGGGCAGGCAGATCTGTGGCTGAGACCACTGAACCTACATCTCGGCATGGTCGTGTGTGACATTGGCCGTAACCTGGTGGCGGCTCTGAGGCGAGGTGAGATCACACACGTACCATGCTTGGCTCATGTGCTTAACCTCGTGGTTCAGCGGTTTCTTAAATTGTACCCCGAGTTGCCAGATCTGCTCGTGAAAGTACGCCGCCTGTCAGCTCATTTTCGCAAGTCGGCTACAGCTTCCGCCGCCCTTGCTGTGTTGCAGCAGCGTTTGCAGCTTCCGGCACACCGACTGGTGTGTGATGTCCCCACACGTTGGAACTCTACCCTCCACATGTTGCAAAGGATTTGTGAGCAGAAGAGAGCAGTTGTGGAGTACCAGCTGCAACAAGGTCATCGATATTCAGGTCAGACTCCACACATAAGACCTCAGGAGTGGACCTGGATGTCTGACATATGTACCATCCTGACAAACTTTGAGGAGGCCACCAAGATGGTGAGTGGCGATGACGCCATCATTAGTGTCAGCATCCCACTTGTCTGTCTTTTGCAACGCTCTCTGCAGAGAATTAAAGAGGAGGCATTGCAGCCAGAGTATGATGAGATGGATCAAGAAGCCGTAGCGGGCGATTACACACAGCCCAGCCTCATCTCATCCCAACGTGCATTAAGGGACAATGAGGGAGAGGAGGAGGAGGAGGAGGAGGAAGAACAGGAGCTGCTATCATGCATTGTAGACGGTAGTACCTGTACAAGTGTCATACCTTCGGTTCAGCGTGGGTGGCCTGAGGACAGGGGGGAGGAGGAAGAGGAGGAGGAGAGCATGGTCAGTCGTCATCTTGGTGAGGACACGGAAATCTTGCCTGTTACCAGTCTGGCACGCATGGCTGACTTTATGTTACTCTGCCTTAACCGTGATCCTCGCTTTGTCAAAATGTTGGGTGACAGTCATTACTGGTTGGTGACACTTGTAGACCCCCGCTACAAGGAGAACTTTCAATCTCTTATTCCTGAGGTGGAGAGGTCTACAAAAATGGGGCAGTACCAGAAGGCCCTTGCTGCAGAATTCTTAAAAAAATTCCCATCTGAACACGCTAGCGGCAGAGGTCACAGTTCGTTGCCCAACCAAGGCGTACAGGTGAGAGAGATGCAACTCCAATCCAGCAGAGGCAGGGGAACACTGTCAATGTTCTGGGACAGTTTTCTGACACCCGCCCAGCTTACAGGCCCTGAGGCGCGGGGTACTCTCACAAGGAGTGGAAAGTTTCAAAAGATGGTGAGGAAGTACCTTGCCGACCGTACCAGCGTCCTCCGTGATTCCTCTGTGCCTTTTAATTATTGGGTATCCAAGCTGGACACTTGGAATAAACTCGCTCTGTACGCCTTGGAGGTCCTGGCCTGCCCTGCCGCTAGTGTGTTATCGGAGCGTGTTTTTAGTGCCGCTGAGGGAATTATAACTGATAAGCGAACTCGCCTGTCAACTGACAATGCTGACAAGCTGACCCTTATCAAAATGAACAAGGGCTGTATTGTGCCAGACTTCTCATCACCACCACCAAATGACAACAGAGTAACATAAAGTCAAATCCACTGTGTTATTTCGGGAGGTGTATTCACATGCACTGCTTCACGCCCACACATGGGTATACGCTTCCTCGTTTCAGCTGTTTTATCTTCTTCTCCTTATCCTCAGCCTCCACCACCACTAAACCACCAGGGTGCAAGCATTGCAAGTTCCTCCGTCCTTATTTTTGGCAGCTTTTGCTTGCAAGGCATAAGCAAATACTATGGGACACCCACTCCCCAATAATGGGACTTATGTTTGTAATATGCTGTACTGCATGGCTCTTGTAAGGGGCATTGCAAGTTGCTCCGTCCTAATTTTTGGCAGCTTTTGCTTGCAAGGAATAAGCAAATACTATGGGACACCCACTCCCCAATAATGGGACTTATGTTTGTAATATGCTGTACTGCATGGCTCTTGTAAGGGGCATTGCAAGTTGCTCCGTCCTAATTTTTGGCAGCTTTTGCTTGGAAAGCATAAGCAAATACTATGGGAGACCCACTCCCCAATAATGGGACTTATGTTTGTAATATGCTGTACTGCATGACTCTTGTAAGGGGCATTGCAAGTTGCTCCGTCCAAATTTTTGGCAGCTTTTGCTTGCAAGGCATAAGCAAATACTATGGGACACCCACTCCCCAATAATGGGACTTATGTTTGTAATATGCTGTACTGCATGGCTCTTGTAAGGGGCATTGCAAGTTGCTCCGTCCTAATTTTTGGCAGCTTTTGCTTGCAAGGCATAAGCAAATACTATGGGACACCCACTCCCCAATAATGGGACTTATGTTTGTAATATGCTGTACTGCATGGCTCTTGTAAGGGGCATTGCAAGTTGCTCCGTCCTAATTTTGGCAGCTTTTGCTTGCAAGGCATAAGCAAATACTGTGGGAGACCCACTCCCCAATAATGGGACTTATGTTTGTAATATGCTGTACTGCATGGCTTTTGTAAGGGGCATTGCAAGTTGCTCCTTCCTAATTTTTGGCAGCTTTTGCTTGCAAGGCATAAGCAAATACTATGGGAGACCCACTCCCCAATAATGGGATTTATGTTTGTAATATGCTGTACTGCATGGCTCTTGTAAGGGGCATTGCAAGTTGCTCCGTCCTAATTTTTGCCAGCTTTTGCTTGCAAGGCATAAGCAAATACTATGGGAGACCCACTCCCCAATAATGGGACTTATGTTTGTAATATGCTGTACTGCATGTCTCTTGTAAGGGGCATTGCAAGTTGCTCCGTCCTAATTTTTGGCAGCTTTTGCTTGCAAGGCATAAGAAAATACTATGGGAGACCCACTCCCCAATAATGGGACTTATGTTTGTAATATGCTGTACTGCATGGCTCTTGTAAGGGGCATTGCAAGTTGCTCCGTCCTAATTTTTGGCAGCTTTTGCTTGCAAGGCATAAGCAAATACTATGGGAGACCCACTCCCCAATAATGGGACTTATGTTTGTAATATGCTGTACTGCATGGCTCTTGTAAGGGGCATTGCAAGTTGCCCCGTCCTAATTTTTGGCAGCTTTTGCTTGCAAGGCATAAGCAAATACTGTGGGAGACCCACTCCCCAATAATCGGACTTATGTTTGTAATATGCTGTACTGCATGGCTCTTGTAAGGGGCATTGCAAGTTGCTCCGTCCTAATTTTTGGCAGCTTTTGCTTGCAAGGCATAAGCAAATACTATGGGAGACCCACTCCCCAATAATGGGACTTATGTTTGTAATACGCTGTACTGCATGTGACGCGCTCCCTGGGCCGTGTGTACACGTGTGTGGGATACCCGGTGCCGGGTCTTTGGGGTCTGTAGTCTCCGTGGCGGTGACCCGGTCCCGTGGCTCAGGCTGGTCAAACCAGTGGCAGTCTTTCTTAGGTTTTGAGGTTAATTGTCCGACTGCGCCACCCGTGGATTGCGGTCAGGGAGTACCACCGCTGCGAGGCAGACCGCTGAGGCTGGTGTTGTGTGCATTACTGATGATTATAAGGTAGACCCTCCCGGGAGTACTGGCTAGCATAAGAGGCCTGGTCAGTCTGTGAGCAAGCAGGAGTTCCCCTGGCCAGGTGGAGTTGTAGGCCTCCCCGTCTGTCTGCACTCTTCCTGGCTACCTTGCTGTAAGCGGGTAGAAGTAGCCCACGTCCCTGAGTGTACCGTGTAGTGCTCACCCGTATGGCTGGTGACTTGGGGCCTTCTGTTAGCCTCCGCTCCACGACGGCGGTGCTGGTCCCTTGCTTGTGACTGAGCCTCCGGGCTTCTATGGCCAGAGGACCTGAAATCCCCTGCCGGCTGTTTTCTGCTGCTGGATATATAAGTCCTAACAGCCTCGGACTCCTGTGTCCGGTTCCTATTGTCTTCTGCCAGGGCGAGCTCTGCTCAGCTTCCAGCCCCTGGTCTTTAACTCCTAGCTCCTACAGAGCTCCTTGCTGTTACTTTCCTTTGCTCTCACTCTGACTCTGACTGTTCTCTGTTCTCTGACTCACTCAACCCCGCCCCAGATCCAGTTTATAAGGGCAGAATTCTCCCCTCCCAGGACTGGGGCAGGAGGATGTTGCATGTTTAAGGGATCCTGACCAGGAAACCTCCCACTTGCTCTCCGACGTAATATCTCTATTACTGTGGTGACCAGACCCCTGGGGTGCCACACATGGCTCTTGTAAGGGGCATTGCAGTTCCTCATAATTTTTGTAAAGCCTTCCATTCACTGCTTAGGCCAACAGTGCACAGGAGACCCAGTTGCTATAAATGGAAAAAAAGGTTTAGTTAACGCCCTCTGACCTCCATGTCATTTCCAAGGGGCATTGGAGTGCCTCGAAATTTTTGGTAGGCATTGCACTCACTGTGTGCCCTATAACTGTGTAGCCGAACCGCTCCTTTTGTTACAGAAACATATCCTAGAAGACATATCTGGTTGACTGGCCTGATATTGATGTGAATGGTCCCTGTTCCTCCTGCTCTTTCTCCTTTGCCACTACCTCATCCATCATTTATCACCTGAAGCTTTGTTTTAACGGGAGTCATAGAACTTGGATAGTAGCAGGAAAACATCCAGCAATCCTCGGAGGAGGTAGGATATGCGTCAAAACGCTGACCACCTCAGGCCTAGCCGCTACTACATACATGCGCTTGCATTACAACAAAACAAAGCAGATGCTAACTTCTATCATCTTCATCATGCTCCTCACCTTGGCACTCTCAACTCCCCTGATGGAGAAGCCAGGGCCCACCGGAGGAGTCTGATAGTCCGGTGGGCTCGGCCAATGCTGCCCTAAAGCAGGCCAGGCTAAGAAAAGTGTGGGAAAGGTTACCGGGACAAATAGGGGTGGCTGGGGACCGAGTATGGACACCCGGACACCCCCTGGAGGCTGGGGAGCAAGCGGGGAAACCCGGCCACCAGGCGGCTGGGGACTGAGTATGGATACCATGCCGCCGACACAGCCATGGCGTGGTGGCCAGATTCCGCCTCCACATGCCTAAAAGGCCCAATTTAAAGTGCAAGCAAGCAAGCAGTATGGTATTGCAGCCTGGGGGTGGGTGGGTGGCAGACTGCATACTTGCGCTTGCATTGCAAGGAATGGGAGAGGTACAATTGAACACTGCCCTGGAACAAGGACTTGAATGGGGATAGTTGCAAGTCTGCAACGACAGGTGCAAGGTGGGAGGCATCTTCGCATGTACCATGAACAGGGGTTTGGCATGCACACACTACAGCAGAATAGGCTCTCCTTCCCACTAAATGCACTGGGGAGGGCACAGGTAATGTTTTTGGTATACGCGCTTAATCTTATGTATAAGCCACACCAGGACAAATAGGGGCGGCTGGGGACTGAATATGGATACCTCGCTGCCGAAGCAGCCATGAGGTAGTGGCCAGCTTCGGCCTCCTCCAAACTAAAAGGCCCCATTTCAAATGCAAGCTAGCAGTATGGAATTGCAGTCTGGGGGTGAGTGGGTGGCAGGCTGCAGACTTACACTTGCATTAAAAGAAAACATAGCAGATGCTAACTTCTGTCATCATCATCATGCTCCTCACCTTGGCACTCTCAACTCCACCGATGGAGAAGTCAGGGCCCACCAGGGGAGTCTGGTTCTCTGGTGGGCTCGTCCAATGCTGCCTAAAGCAGGCCGGGCTAAGAAAAGTGTGTGGGGGGATGTTCCAAGGAGAAATAGGGGCGGCTGGGGACCGTTTATGGACACCCGGCTGCCCCCAGGCGGCTGGGGACCGTGTGTGGACACCCGGCCGCGGGGCGGCTGGGGACCGAGTATGGACACCCGGTCGCCGGGCTGGGGACTGAGTATGGATTCCAGGCCGCCAACACAGCCATGACGTGGTGGCCAGATTCCGCCTCCACATGCCTAAAAGGCCCAATTTCAAGTTCAGGCAAGCAAGCAGTATGGTATTGCAGCCTGGGGGTGGGTGGCAGGCTGCATACTTGCGTTTGTATTGCAAGGAATGGGGGAGGTACAATTGAACACTGCCCTGGAACTAGAACTTGCATGGGGATAGTTGCAAGTCTGCATCTTCTGATGCGGCAAGGATCACTTATGATGGGCACACTTTTAGACAGTGACCTGGGAGTCAGAGATGCTTCCAGGGGTCTTCCCCACGCTGTTCCCATGTCTTTTCAGCACTTTATGTATGTGTCACACAGCACATGGCCAGATAAGGTTGTAAAATGTTAAAATGACGTTTCCCGGTGAATGCATTTGTCATAGCTGAAAGCAATACAAAAGTGCAAAAACGCATAAAAAATGCTACTTGTGAACATAGCCAAAGGTGTGGAGGAGTATTTTTGTTTTTGATCATTTATTTTAACTTATACACAAGTCTTTTCCCTGGAAAGGATGTTCCTTAACATATTTCACAGGAAGAAAGTTTCACTTTCGTTTTTGAACGTTTTATTGTGAGCCGATAAAAGTGGCTTAATACCTCTGACCACGTTGTTGACAGCAGTGACCTGGGGGTCAGAAATGCTTCCTGGGGCGATCCCCATGCTGTCCCCATGTCATTTGAGCACTGTCACTATCGTTTTGGGCACTTGTTAGGCTTTTAAAAGACTGCCGGGGGTGCCACCGCAAAAATGCTCGAGTCTCCCATAGACTAACATTGGGCTCATTGCTCGGGTCGAGCACCCGAGTATCACGGCGAGCTCGGCCCGAGCTTCGAGCACCCGAGCATTTTAGTGCTCGCTCAACACTAGTCTCCATCTATTGGGTTGGCTGTGGTGGAACCTTCCTGTTCTGCAGTCTAAGTTGTGTAAGGTTGCGTACCAGTCCTTGCTGCATTCCTGATACAGACTCTGCCTGCTGCACTCCTGATACAGACTCTGCCTGCTGCTCGCCTGATACAGACTCTGCCTGCTGCACTCCTGGTACAGACTCTGCCTGCTGCACTCCTGATACAGACTCTGCCTGCTGCACTCTGGTACAGATTCTGCCTGCTGCACTCTGATATAGACTCGGCCTGCTGCACTTTGATACAGACTCTGTCTTCTGCACTCTGATACAGACTGTACCTGCTGTCTCCTGATACAGACTCTGCCTGCTGCACTCCTGATACAGACTCTGCCTGCTGCGCTCCTGATAAAAACTCTGCCTGCTGCGCTCCTGATACAGACTCTGCCTGCTGCACTCCTGATACAGACTCTGCCTGCTGCACTCCTGATACAGACTCTGCCGTTTGCACTCTGATACAGACTCTGCCTGCTGCACTCCTGATACAGACTCTGCCTGCTGCTCTCCTGATACAGACTCTGCCTGCTGCACTCCTGATACAGACTCTGCCTGCTGCACTCCTGATACAGACTCTGCCTGCTTCACTCCTGATACAGACTCTGCCTGCTGCACTCCTGATACAGACTCTGCCTGCTGCACTCCTGATACAGACACTGCCTTCTGCACTCTGATACAGACTCTGCCTTCTGCACTCCTGATACAGACTCTGCCTGCTGCACTCCTGATACAGACTCTGCCTGTTGCACTCCTGATACATACTCTGCCTGCTGCACTCCTGATACAGACTCTGCCTGCTGCACTCTGATACAGACTCTGCCTTCTGGACTCTTATGCAGACTCTACCTGCTGCAGTCCTGATACAGACTCTGCCTGCTGCACTCTTGATACAGACTCTGCCTGCTGCACTCTTGATGCAGACTCTGCCTGTTGCACTCCTGATACAAGCTCTGCCTGCTGCACTCCTGATACAGACTCTGCCTGCTGCACTCTGATACAGACTCTGCTTGCTGCACTCCTGATACAGAGTCTGCCTGCTGCACTACTGATACAGACTCTGCCTGCTGCACTACTGATACAGACTCTGCCTGATGCACTCCTGATACACACTCTGCCTGCTGCACTCTGATACAGACTCTGCCTTCTGCACTCCTGATACAGACTCTGCCTGCTGCACTCCTGATACAGACTCTGCCTGTTGCACTCCTGATACATACTCTGCCTGCTGCACTCCTGATACAGACTCTGCCTGCTGCACTCCTGATACAGACTCTGCCTTCTGCACTCTAATACAGACTCTACCTGCTGCACTCCTGGTACAGACTCTGCCTGCTGCACTCCTGACACAGACTCTGCCTGCTGCACTCTGGTACAGACTCTGCCTACTGCACTCTGATATAGACTCTGCCTGCTGCACTTTGATACAGACTCTGCCTTCTGCACTCTGATACAGACTCTACCTGCTGCACTTCTGATACAGACTATGCATGCTGCACTCTGGTACAGACTCTGCCTGCTGCACTGTGATATAGACTCTGCCTGCTGCACTTTGATACAGTCTCTGCCTTCTGCACTCTTATACAGACCCTACCTGCTTCACTCCTGATACAGACTCTGCCTGCTGTACTCTTGATACAGACTCTGCCTGCTACACACCTGATGCAAGCTCTGCATGCTGCACTCCTGATACAGACTCTGCCTGCTGCTCTCTGATCCAGACTGTGCTTGCTACACTCCTGAAACAGACTTTGCCTTCTACACTCCTGATACAGACTCTGCCTGCTGCACTCCAGATACATACTCTGCCTGCTGCACTCTGATACAGACTCTGCCTTCTGGACTCTTATGCAGACTCTACCTGCTGCAGTCCTGATACAGACTCTGCCTGCTGCACTCTTGATACAGACTCTGCCTGCTGCACTCTTGATGCAGACTCTGCCTGTTGCACTCCTGATACAAGCTCTGCCTGCTGCACTCCTGATACAGACTCTGCCTGCTGCACTCTGATACAGACTCTGCTTGCTGCACTCCTGATACAGAGTCTGCCTGCTGCACTACTGATACAGACTCTGCCTGATGCACTCCTGATGCAGACTCTGCCTGCTGCACTCTTATACAGACTCTGCCTTCTGCACTCTTATACAGACTCTACCTGCTGCACTCCTGATACAGACTCTGCCTGCTGCACTCCTGATACAGACTCTGCCTGCTGCACTCCTGATACAAGCTCTGCCTGCTGCACTCCTAATATAGACTCTGCCTTCTGCACTCTGATACAGACTCTGCCTGCTGCACTCCTGATACAGACTCTACCTGCTGCACTCTGATACAGACTCTGCCTTCTGCACTCTTATACAGGCTTTACCTGCTGCACTTTGATACAGACTCTGCCTTCTGCACTCTTATACAGACTCTACCTGCTGCACTCCTGATACAGACTCTGCCTGCCGCACTCCTGATACAGACTCTGCCTGCTGCACTCTTGATACAGACTCTACCTGCTGCACTCCAGATACAAGCTCTGCCTGCTGCACTCCTGGTACAGACTCTGCCTGCTGTACTCTGATACAGACTCTGCCTGCTGCACTCCTGATACAGACTCTGCCTGCTGCACTCTGATCCAGACTCTGCCTGCTGCACTCTGATCCAGACTCTGCCTGTTGCTCTCCTGATACAGACTCTGCCTGCTGCACTCTGATACAGACTCTGCCTGCTGCACTCTGATACAGACTCTGCCTGCTGCACTCCTGATACAGACTCTGCCTGCTGCACTCTGATACAGACTCTGCTTGCTGCACTCCTGTTACAGACTCTGCCTGCTGCACTACTGATACAGACTCTGCCTGATGCACTCCTGATACAGACTCTGCCTGCTGCACTCTGATACAGACTCTGCCTACTGCACTCTTATACAGACTCTACCTGCTGCACTCCTGATACAGACTCTGCCTGCTGCACTCTTGATACAGACTCTGCCTGCTGCACTCCTGATACAAGCTCTGTCTGTTGCACTCCTAATATAGACTCTGCCTTCTGCACTCTGATACAGACTCTGCCTGCTGCACTCCTGATACAGACTCTACCTGCTGCACTCTGATACAGACTCTGCCTTCTGCACTCTTATACAGGCTTTACCTGCTGCACTTTGATACAGACTCTGCCTTCTGCACTCTTATACAGACTCTACCTGCTGCACTCCTGATACAGACTCTGCCTGCCGCACTCCTGATACAGACTCTGCCTGCTGTACTCTTGATACAGACTCTACCTGCTGCACTCCAGATTCAAGCTCTGCCTGCTGCACTCCTGGTACAGAGTCTGCCTGCTGCACTCCTGATACAGACTCTGCCTGCTGCACTCTGATGCAGACTCTGCCTGCTGCACTCTGATACAGACTCTGCCTGTTGCTCTCCTGATACAGACTCTGCCTGCTGCACTCTGATACAGACTCTGCCTGCTGCACTCTGATACAGACTCTGCCTGCTGCACTCTGATACAGACTCTGCCTGCTGCACTCTGATACAGACTGTGCCTGTTGCTCTCCTGATACAGATTCTGCCTGCTGCACTCTGATACAGACTCTGCCTGCTGCACTCTGATACAGACTCTGCCTGCTGCACTCTGATACAGACTCTGCCTGCTGCGCAGTCTTGTCTGTCCTATTGGGTCCAGCTGCTTCGAGTCTATTGGTCTGTCCTGGAGTGGCACCTGGCGTTCATCGGGAGCCAAGTCTAACCTCACCATAAGAGGTTCTAGTGAACAGTCTAGTGCTCGCTTAATCACACCCCTCCAGGCTCTCCAGAGTCCGTGGCACAGTGGTTCCACAAAACACGTCCGTGACAGTGCGCCCTCGCAGGCAGGGTCCTCTCTCCTGTTGTACCAGTCAGTGACCCCTTTTGACATGTAAAGCGCAACTAAATAAATGTCGCTGTCACAGTAATAATAATTATAGTACTTGTACTCTGGGTCAATTGATGACACTTCCCTGGCGTCTACACCTAATTTGATGTGTTTTGGCAGCTTTTGGTACCGTTTCTAGGTGTTCTCTATGCATTTTTTTGGTCCCCCCATTGACTCCTATGGGATTCGGAAATGTTCGACGAACATTCGGCGAATAAATTCGGCGAATATCAATTTATTTTGTGAACTTAACCGAACATTGAAATGTTCACTCATGCCTAGTCTCCACATCACCTCAATAGAGTCATATCTACTATTCAGCCCTACACACCTATTTTTCCTTCCAGAGTCTTGAAAACCTTAACACTAGACTTATTCTCTGAAATGCCTTGACTGTGTTTGCCAATCCAAACACATTCCTGTCCAGCTGGAGTTCTTGAAATGTAAGATTATTATGAGTTCATTATGAGTCCCATTACATAAATAACAGGAAATAATTGAATATACCAAAAATATTGGAATTTCCCTGAAAATATATTAAATAGAATATATCCTGTGGATAAGTGAGAAAACTTCTATCATATTATCTGAACACTATAGAACTGATCATGCATCACTGGACAGAGTGGACCATTTCTCATTTTGGCCACACAGTATCATTCTTAGCTAGCAAAACATTGGGAGGTCACATACAGTACAGACCAAAAGTTTGGACACACCTTCTCATTTAAAGATTTTTCTGTATTTTCATGACTATGAAGATTGTGCATTCACACTGAAGGCATCAAAACTATGAATTAACACATGTAGAATTATATACTTAACAAAAAAGTGTGAAACAACTGAAAATATGTCTAAGGCTGAGTTCACACGATGCGTATTTAATGCGTTTCCGCGGCGTTTTTGCAGTTGCGTAAACGCCGCGGAAACGCATGAAAAACGCATGGTAGAAGGGCAGCAATGTTCCCCAATTGAAATCCGCATGTGCTGTGCCCATGATGCGGATTTTTCCGCAGCGTAAACGCTGCGCTCAAAAATCCGCAGCATGCCAATTAATTTTGCGTAAATGCGGCATTTTCGCCGCCATTGACTTGCATTAGAACGCGCCAATTCCGCAAGACTGCATCTGTACTTGCGTTATTGGCGCGTTCTAATGTGCGGATGGTACCCGAGTGTGGAGAAGAGGAGAGTCTCCTCCACACCCAGGTACCATTAAAAAAGCTGTAAAACAAGAATAAAATAAAAAATATATATATACTTACCATCTGTCGGCCCGCGCAGCGCTCCTGCTTGGTTCCCGGCACTTGCAGTGAGTTGAAGGACCTGCGCTGACGTCAGAGTCATGTGACGGGTCACGTAACGCTGACGTCGGCAGGTCTTTCAATTCAAAGTTGCCGGGAGAACGGAGTGAGCAGGACAGCGCGGGCCATCGGAGGTAAGTATATACACTCTCTCGGGTCACACTATATAAATCCATGCTGTTTGCATGGATTTATATAGTGTGACCTAGTTGTCAAGCACTTTCCAGGTGATGCTAAAATCGCCTGGAAAGCGCTTGTCAATCTGCATGCGGAAACGCATGTGAATCCGCATGTGGATCCGCATGTATTCTGCAGGAAAAACGCATGCACAATCTGCATGCGTTTTTTCTGCCAGGGAGATGCAGAAATGATGCAGAAATTTTCTGCTTCATTTCTGCATCGTGTGCACATACCCTTATATTCTAGGTTCTTCAAAGTAGCCACCTTTTGCTCTGATGACTGCTTTGCTCACTCTTGGCATTCTCTTGATGAGCTTCAAGAGGTAGTCACCGGAAATGGTCTTCCAAAAATCTTGAAGGAGTTCTCAGAGATGCTTAGCACTTGTTGGCCCTTTTGCCTTCACTCTGCGGTCCAGCTCATCCCAAACCATCTCGATTGGGTTCAGGTCTGGTGACTGTGGAGGCCAGGTCATCTAGCGTAGCACCATATCACTCTCCTTCTTGATCAAATAGCCCTTACACAGCCTGGAGGTGTGTTTGGGGTCATTGTCCTGTTGAAAAATAAATGATGGTCCAACTAAACGCAAACTGGATGGAATAGCATGCCGCTGCAAGATGCTGTGGTAGCCATGCTGGTTCAGTATGCCTTCAACACCATCACACCTCCTCCATGCTTCACGGTGGGAACCAGGCATGTAGAGTCCATCCGTTCACCTTTTCTACGTCACACAAAGACACTTAACAGTTGTTGAAGAGCTGTGTCTGCTGCTAGAACTCTGTGTGGCATTGACCTGGTCTCTAATCTGAGCTGCTGTTAACCTGCGATTTCTGAGGCTGGTGACTCGGATAAACTGATCCTCAGAAGCAGAGGTGACTCTTGGTTTTCCTTTCCTGCGGCGGTCCTCATGTGAGCCAGTTTCTTTGTAGTGCTTCATGGTTTTTGCAACTGCACTTGGGGACACTTTCAAAGTTTTCCCAATTTTTCGCACTGACTGACCTTCATTTCTTAAAGCAATGATGGCCACTCGTTTTTCTTTACTTAGCTGCTTTTTTCTTGCCATAATACAAATTCTAACAGTCTATTCAGTAGGACTATCAGCTGTGTATCCACCTGACTTCTGCACAACACAACTGATGGTCCCAACCCCATTTATAAGGCAAGAAATCCCACTTATTAAACCTGACAGGGCACATCTGTGAAGTGAAAACCATTTCCGGTGACTACCTCTTGAAGCTCATCAAGAGAATGCCAAGAGTGTGCAAAGCAGTCATCAAAGCAAAAGGTGGCTACTTTGAAGAACCTAGAATATAAGACATATTTTCAGTTGTTTCACACTTTTTTGTTAAGTATATAATTCCACATGTGTTAATTCATAGTTTTGATGCCTTGAGTGTGAATGTACAATTTTCAAAGTCATAAAAATACAGAAAAATCTTTAAATGAGAAGGTGTGTCCAAACTTTTGGTCTGTACTGTACATGTCCCACGTATGTGAGCTATAAGCCATTGACATGGCTGCCAAGTCAATTCTCGCCACTAACAGTATAGTTCTCAAGGAACCACACTTCCAGTAGCAACAAATGTTCCACTGCTGCAGTCAATCTGAGCATGCTACTCTGTTAACAAAGTAGACTTACAACACTCTGTACATGGCTCCATGCTTTGCTGTTGTAATGAACTGCCACTGATACTAGATACAGTGTTACTCTCTACAGCAGATGTTGGCAACTATTTTCGCACCATATGATGATTTAAAAAAAAGTTAATTTGCCATGCACATTGATTGCTCTATTAATGTAAAAAAAAAACACAGTTGTCACTTAAATAACTTGAAACTGACAAAAGTTGTTCTCAATATAAATTTACTGAATATCAATTAATGAAAATCAAACATTGCTTTTGAATTGTGGTTCAACAGAAAAAAAAACTAATGAAAATGACATGGACAAAATTAATGGTAATCCCAGAATAGATTAAAAATAATTTGACCATAGGGACATGTTAAAACAAGGTGTGTCCTGCAACTAGCAGTCTACAAACTTGTGTAACACAGTTCTGGAACATCTGTCTACCGGTGTTTGGCAGCAGTTTTTACAGTTTGCTATATTATATTTGGACATATAAATGACATCACACCCTTTGAATTATATAATTCAACGTTTTAATTGACATTTGTCACCCAAATTGACCAACATCATGTAGGCCCCCCAAATATTGTTACTTAACAATAAAAAAGTACTTAGTGATAGTTATTAGTGATGAGCGAGCATGCTTGCTACTGCTCGGTGCTCGCCCGAGCATCTCAATGCTCGAGATGCTCGGCGCTCGCCGAGTACTTCCGAGATGCTCCACGGGAGCTCGGGTCCCCTCCCTGCATGTTTGGCGCTCTTTAGAGCACCAATCAACATGCAGGGATTATCTGCCACACACTGTAATGCCGCAGCCATGTTGGTTGTGGCATTACAGTGATTGGCTGGCCGCACAGCGTCATTACGTCTATATCAGACCTGGTGCCGCCGTGCTCATCAGAGTCTACTCCACAATCAGGCAGTGTAGGTGCTGCTGTTTAGGGAGAGATTTGCTTGTTTATTAGTTAGTGTAGGTATTCTACAAGATTCTCTACATATCCATTTCAACTAACAGTCCTTCTGAGGACTAATCCAGCTGCAGAGATATCAGTGCTAGGCAGGCAGGGTATATAGCAAACTGCAGTGCACATAGCAAGAGGATCCATTCCAGTTCTGTCTGCTGGTGCTTTTACAAATATTTGTAGAAATAGCCCCAAGTATTAGGGGCCAGGAATAATTATTTTTTATATCTTAATCCTGATTATTTGCTTAAAAAGCAATCCAGTGAACACCGTTTTTCTGCGTCATTTGCTTGTTGGCCTGCAGAATACAGCCATGTCCTTTCCATATTACAGTGCTAAAAATCCAGCTATTTAAAACTGTTTGTCCATCACATGGATCACATGTAATTGCACTGAAAATATTGCCATTTCTGGCCTCTATTGAAATTTTGTTGTACTGTGTCGATGAACTTATTGACACGAGGTCGGTGCTGTTAAAAATAGTTACCTACAGGCCAGCTAGTTAAAACTGTGGTTTGTCCGTCACACGGATCACATATAATTGCGCTGAAAATATTGCCATTCCTGGCCTTCATTGAAATTTTGTTGCAGTGTGTCAGTTAACTTATTGACATGAGGTCGGCGCTGTTAAAAATAGTTACCTACAGGCAAGCTATTTAAAACTGTGGATTGTCCGTCACACGTATCACATATAATTTCACTGAAAATATTGCCATATCTGGCCTTCATTGAAATTTTGTTGCAGTGTGTCGGTGAACATATTGACACGAGGTCGGCGCCGTTAAAAATAGTTACCTACAGGTCAGCTATTTAAAACTGTGGTTTGTCCGTCACACGGATCACATATAATTGCGCTGAAAATATTGCCATTTCTGGCCTCCATTGAAATTCTGTTGCAGTGTGTCAGAGAACTTATTGACACGAGGTCGGCGATTTTAAAAATAGTTACCCACAGGCCAGCTATTTAAAACTGTGGTTTCTCCATCACACGGATCACATATAATTGCACTGAATATTCTGCCATTTCTGGCCTCCATTAAAATTTTGTTTCAGTGTGTCAGTGAAGTTATTGACACCTGTTTGCTGTTAAAAATAGTTACCTACAGGCCAGCTGTTTAAAACTGTGGTTTGTCCGTCACACTGATCACATATAATTACAATGAAAATATTGTAATTTCTGGCCTCCATTTAAATTTTGTTGCAGTGTGTCAGTGAACTTATTGACACAAGGTTGGTGCTGTTAAAAATAGTTATCTACAGGCCAGCTATTTAAAACTGTGGTTTGTTCATCACATGCATCACATATAATTGCGCTGAAAATTCTGCCATTTCTGGCATCCATTAAAATTTTGTTTCAGCGTGTCAGCAAAGTTATTGACACCAGTTTGCTGTTAAAAATAGTTACCTACAGGCCAGCTATTTAAAACTGTGGTTTGTTCGTCACACGGATCACATATAAGTTCGCTCCAAATTCAGCCATTTGTAGTGAGCATAAAAGATATTGTCCTTCATTTAAAATGGACAAAGTACGTGGCAAGGGACAGGAAACTGGATGTGATGGTGATGGTGCATGCAGAGGTCGAGGCCATGGGCATGCTTAAATTATGCCATAACAAACACCCACACTGTTAGAACCCTCCTGTTTGTTTTTTCCATCTTGTGATTTGCAGTCACGTGACCATCTGCCTTTATATTCCAGCTCCACCCTTTGGGCTGTGCTGGACTCCAGAGTTGTTTGACTATTTTGCTAGCCAGGTGCTTCTGTGTCTTTCTCTGTCAGTTCGCTTGGTCCTTTTGGGACCTCTAGTACCTTTTTTTCAGTTTATCTTTTTGTGTTCTGCAAGAACTTCTCTGTTTAGGAGGTGTCCCACTTTTGTTCCTGTCCTTAGTTCTTTTAGGGACCCCTCCCCTTTATGCTATAGGTCTTCGTTCAGACTAGCCGAGGACTAAAGCGGGTCTGTTCGCTAGGAACAGGCAGCCCACTACACCGTAGGAAATCAGCTTAGTCTTACTGTAGGGATAGCTTTCCCATTTCTTTCCTCAGTACTTGTTGCAGATCATAACAGTAAGTCCAGCCTAAAAAAACTAATAGGAAAGAAATTCGGGGATCAGTATGGCTTCCGTCCAGGTTTTGGCTCAACGTTTGCAGGGATTGTCTCTGGAGGTGGCGGAGCTCCAGCAACACGTGACTAGCTGTTCTGGAGCGCATTTTGTGGAACCCAAGGTAGGACTGCCTGATGTTTTTTATGGTAAACAGCAAGATTTTTTTTCCTTTAAAAATGCTTGTTTGTTATTTTTTTGTTTGAGACCAAGGTCCTCTGGGAATGAATCACAGCGCATTGGTTTTATTATGTCACTTTTGCGCAATGAACCACAGGGGTGGGTCTTTTCTCTCCAACCCATGCTTAAGGTCTGTAGAACAATTTTTTTCTGCTACGGGTCTATTATATGACGATCCTGATTGATCTCATCTGCTGAGGCAGAACTCAGGCGTTTGAATCAGCGGTCAGGTGATGTTGAAAGTTATTAGACACACTTTAGAAGTTGGGCTTCAGAAGTCAAATGGAATGATCCTGCTCTGAAATGTCTATTTCTTGCTGATCTGAGTGAAAGGGTTAAGGATTTGCTAATTGCAATCCCCGCACCTGAGACTCTGCAGGATGCCATGCAATTAGCTGTTCGTGTGGATAGGAGGCTGAGATCTAGACAGAATGAGGTAAAGACTCCTGTAATGCCAGGTCCTAGTCCCCAGAAAATCTGCTCAGACGGCGGAGAACCGATTGAGGTTGGGACGAAGTCGCTCCCCTCTCAGGAAAGAGACCGGAGGTTCGCTGAGGAATTGTGTCTTTATTGTGGTAAAGCTGACCATTTGATTAAGTATTGTGAGATTCGTTTAAGTAAAGAAAAAAAAGAGGTCAGGTAAGCCCATATAGCTTGTTTACGCTCTGCAGGAGTATTTCTTTGCAGGAAAATTTGATTGAATTTCAGGTATTTGTGGATTGTGGTTCAACACTTAATGTGATTGATAAAGGGTTTTTGGAAAACCTTAAATTGAAATCCAAACCTTTGTCATCACCTATTTCTGTGATTGCAATTGATAACACTCCTTTGAAATGTATTACTCACAAGGTTGCTGCATTTCCCCTCACTATCAATGGACTTCACCAAGAAATTTTGGACTTGGTTCTATTAAATAATTTACCCTCTCCGGTCGTTCTAGGATTGCCTTGGTTAAAACTGCACAATCCTTTGCTGGACTGGTCTACTAATATGATAAAGTCTTGGAGTTCGAAGTGCTATTATAAATGTTGTAATGGTCGCATTGTGGCTGTGGAAAAAGGGGAATTACCTTTACCCATTCAAGATTTTTGGAGGGTTTTTTCGGAGGAGGAGTTGCCAGTTTTACCTCCTCATAGGGATTATGATTGCGCCATTGAGTTTGTTCCGGGAGCTACTCTTCCCAAGAGTCGCTTGTTTAATCTGACTATCCCTGAAAGAAAGGCCTTGGAGGAGTACATACAGACTAGCCTGGCTGCTGGTCACATTAGACCTTCTAAGTCGCCTGTGGCTGTTGGATTTTTCTTTGTTAAAAAAAAGGACGGGGGTTTACGGCCATGTCTGGATTTTCGTGAAATTAGTAAGATTACCGTATGCAATTCCTACCCATTGCCGTTAGTTCCTGACATGTGTAACCAGTTAGTGGGGGCCAAGTGGTTCTCTAAGATTGATCTCCGGGGGGGCATACAATTTGTTACTAGTGAAGGAGGGTGATGAATGGAAAACTGCTTTTAACACTCTGGTAGGTCATTTTGAGAATCTGGTGATGCCTTTTGGTCTTACCAATGCACCTGCATTTTTTCAGAACCTTATTAATGACATCCTGAGACCTTTGATTGGTAAGAATGTGGTTGTGTATTTAGATGACATTTTGATTTATTCGCCAGATCTGGAGTCCCATTGGTAGAGTGTACGTGAAGTTTGGCAGTTATTGAGTGATAATTCACTCTTTGCTAAGCTGGAGAAATGTGAGTACACTGTGCAGAAAATTAGTTTTTTGGGCTACATTGTCTCCAGCGAGGGCTTTGAGATGGACCTGGTGAAGGTTCAGGCTGTTCAGGAATGGCCTAGGCCTATTGGTTTGAAATCTATACAGAGATTTTTGGGTTTTGCCAATTATTACAGGAAATTCATTAAGAATTTTTCTGTAATTGTTAAGCCTCTAACCGATCTCACCTGGAAAGGTGCGAATACGGTCCAGTTGACTACTGAGGCCATTGAAGCATTTAAGTTTCTCAAAGAGAGGTTCAGTTCTGCCCCTATCCTTATGCAGCCTGATGAAACCAAGCCTTCATCCGTGGGGGTCTGAGAAGTTTTGTCTCAGGAGAACAGGGATGGAGTACATCCTTGTGCCTTCTTTTCGAAAAAAATTTCGGCAACCAAACTGAATTATGATGTTGGAAATCAGGAGTTGCTGGCTATTAAACTTGCGTTTGAACATTGGCGTCATTTTTTGGAAGGCGCTAGATTTCCTATTCAGGTTTTCACAGATCATAAGAATTTGATCTATCTGGATGCTGCCAAGTGCTTGAATGCCCGTCAAGCTAGGTAGGCACTTTTTTTTTTCTCGGTTTCATTTTTCTGTTACCTATATCCCTAGTACTAAGAATGTTAAAGCCGATTCTTTATCTCACAGCTTCTCTACTATGGTCGGTGCCGAGGAGGAGGAGAGCATTTTACAGAAAGGAGTTGTGGTGGCGGCATTGGACTCCATTTGGAGAATGGGATTCTGAAAGCTCAAGATGATGCTCCATCTAACACTCCCCTTGGGAGGTTGTTCGTGCCTAGAACCTTTAGGAAAGATTTGTTTGTGGAGTGTCATGAGTCTCGGTTGGCAGGTCATCCAGGAATTTCTGAGACTAGGAGACTTATGTGTCACAGTTTTTGGTGGCCTTGATGGAAGAAAGAGGTCATCAAGTGGGTGCATCAATGTACTGTGTGTGCTAGGTCAAAGGCTTCACATACCCCTGCTGCGGGGTTGCTTTACCCTCTGGAGGTTCCAAGTGCGCCTTGGACGCATCTCAAAATGGATTTTATTACTGATCTGCCTGTGTCCGAGGGTTTTACTGTCATCTGGGTGGTTGTGGACCGTTTTAATAAGATGTGTCATTTGGTTCCATTCATTAAGTTGCCCTGCGCCAAGACTCTCGCTAAGGCGTTTGTTAAGGTGATTGTCAAGCTTCATGGCGTTCCCACAGATATTGTTTCTGATAGAGGACCTCAGTTTGTGGCTCCCTTTTGGCGTGCTTTTTGTGACAGGTTGGAAGTCCATTTGTCATTTTCGTCTGGGTATCATCCTGAGTCTAATAGACAGACTAAAAGAAAGAATCAGGATGTAGAACTGTTTTTGCGTTGTTTTGTGGCGGACAATCAAGAGGTGTGGTCTGAGTTTCTGCCTCTCGTAGAATTTGCTCTTAACAATCATACATCCTCCTCAGCTGGGTGTTCTTCTTTTTTTTTGTTGTACTGGGAGACATCCATGTTTTGGTTCGTTCTCCAAATTGGGGTTGGCGGTGCCGGAGGAGGAGAATTTTTCCGGTGATTTGGAGAGAGTTTGGACTAATGTACGTTGCAACCTTCAAGAGGCTAACAAGAAGTCCAAGAAGTATTTTGACAGGAAATGTATGGAGGTTTTGTTTACTGTGAGTGACATGGTTAGGTTGTCCTCAAGGAACTTGCGGTTGAGGATTCCCTCTAAAAAACTGGGTCCTAAGTTTGTGGGTCCATTTAAAGTGCTTCAGGTTATTAACCCATCTGCGGTTAGGTTGGATGTCCCTACTTCCTGGAAGATTAATCCTGTGTTTCATGTTTCCAGGTTAAAAAAGGCTGATGTATCAGATAGGGATGCCACTGTCACAGTTCCTCCTGTGGTGGAAGACGGCGAATATGAAATTTCTCGTATCTTGAATTCTAGATGGCGTAGAGCGAGATTACAGTATCTCGTCTCCTGGAAGGGTTTCGGTCCCGAAGATAACTCCTGGGTAAGGGCGGATGATGTCTCTGCTCCTAGGATTGTTAGAACTTTTCACAAGAGGTTTCCGGATAGGCCTGGGCCTGGAGGATCCGGAGGATCCTCATAAAAGAGGGGGTACTGTTAGAACCCTCCTGTTTGCTTTTTCCATCTTGTGTTTTGCGGTCATGTGACCATTTGCCTTTATATTCCAGCTCCGCCCTTTAGGCTGTGCTGGAATTCAGTGTTGTTTGACTGTTTTGCTAGCCAGGTGCTTCTGTGCCTTTCTCTGCCGTTCGCTTGGTCCTTCTGGGACCTCTAGTACCTTTTTGTCAGTTTATCTTTTTGTATTCTGCAACAACTTCTCTGATCAGGAGGTGTCCCATTTTTGTTCCAGTCCTTAGTTCTATTGGGGACCCCTCCCCTTTATGCTATAGGTCTTTGTTCAGACTAGCCGAGGACTAAGACGGGTCTGTTCGCTAGGAACAGGCAGCCCGCTACATTGTAGGGATTCAGCTTGGTCTTACTGTAGGGATAGCTTTCCCCTTTCTTTAATTAGTACTTGTTGCAGATCATAACACACATCTTCTCGCTCGACCTTCCTGTCCCAATTTATAGGGGACCGCAAAACACCAGTATTGAACACAGAGCAGTGTGAAAAGGTTACTGGTTGGATTGCAGATAATGCTTCCAGTCACTTAGCCACCACCACCACCACCCTGTCTTCCACATGGTCAAGTCTCAGTAGCCGTGAGTCTGGACCGTATATTTCGCACCCTTTTCATCCTTCCTCCCACCATGCCGAGTGCCCAGAGACAACTGATCCCACTCCGAAGAGTTTTACACTTTTCCATTTATAGATTTGGGCCTTTCTTATGGTCCACTTGAAGCGCGGCAAGAGGAGATCGCATGTAGCGATGCCCAAATATTTGAGCAGCCACGGTCATATGAAGGCGACGGTGGGAAAGTGTCACAAGAGGTGGACGATGATGAGACATAATTGCCAGAAAGTCAGGAGGAGGACCAGGGTGCAGAAGTGGAAGATGAGGTGGTGGATGATATAGTAACTGACCCAACCTGGCAGGAGGACATGCAGAGCGAGGACAGCAGCACATAGGGGGAGGGAAGCAGATCATCCTAACAGGCAGGAAGAAGCAGTGTGGTTGCTGCAGACAGAAGGCAGGCATCCATTCCCCATAACACCAACACGATGGAAGTTGCCAGTACAACTGTTAGGTCCTCCCGAGTCTGGTTGCTTTTTAAAGACTCTGCCAAAACCCCAAAAAGGCCATTTGTAAAACCTGGCAGGCCAGCATCAGCGGCGGTAGCAAAACTACCAGCCTGACCACCACCAGCATGATCAGGCACATGGTTTCAAAGCACCCGACTTTGTGGCCGAAACCCAGGGTCCAGAAACAGTGTCTGCGGGTGACATCACTGCTTCTTCCATCCATAGAGCATGCGAAGATGCCTCCTGCCCTGCACCTGTCGTTGCACACTCTCAACTAACACCATCAGCTAGCATGTCCTTGTCCCAGCGCAGCGTTCAGTTGTCCATACCCCAGTTCTTGGAAACGCAAGCGCAAATATGCAGCCGATGACCCACAGGCCACACCACTAAATTCCCACATTTCGCGACTGCTTGCGCTCAAAATGTTGCCTTTTAATCTCATGGAGATGGAAGCTTTCCGCAACCTGATGGCAGCGGCCGTCGCCTCGGTAATCGGTCCTGAGCCGCCACTATTTCTCCCAGTGTGCCGTCCCCGCATTACGCAAGCACGTGTCCCAAAACATTAGCCGTGCCATCAACAATGCAGTTACTGGGAAAGTCCATCTAACCACGGACACGTGGAAAAGTGCTTGTGGGCAGGGATGGTACATCTCGCTGACGGCACACTGGGTTAACATAGTGGAAGCTGGGACCCAGTCGGACATTGGGACGGAACACATCCTCCCAACGCCGAGGATTGCGGGCCCTAGGTCAATCAGGGTTGCCCCTCCAGTCTACATCTCCTGCACCTCATCCTTATCAGCCTCCTTCTCCTTCTCTTCAGCCTCCATTTCTCAAATGACCACATCAGTCACAAGCTGGAAGCACTGCAGCACTGCCTCAGCCAAGCGTCAACAGGCTGTGGTGAAGTTAATATGCTTAGGTTACAAACCGCACAATGCTGAAGAGTTGTGGACAGCTCTGAAAGAGCAGACAGATCTGTGACTGACACCGCTGAACTTACAGCCGGGCATGGTCGTGTGTGACAATGGCCGGAACCTGGTGGCAGCTCTGAGGCGAGGCAAGCTCACACATGTACCATGCCTGGCCCATGTGCTTAACCTCGTGGTTCAGCGGTGTCTCAAAACCTACCCGGAGCTGCAGGATCTGCTTGTCAAGGTATGCCACCTGTGTGCCCATTTTATAATGTCAGCTACAGCTTCCGCCACCCTTGCCGTGCTTCAGCAGCATTTGCAGCTTCCGGCTCACCGACTGGTGTGTGATGTCCCCACGCGTTGGAACTCTACACTACAGATGTTGGGAAGGATTTGTGAGCAGAAGAGGGCAGTTGTTGAGTACCAGCATCAACAAGGCCATTGGTATTCAGTTCTGACTCCACACATAAGACCTCAGAAGTGGACATGGATGTCAGACATATGTACCATCTTCCAAAACTTTGAGGACTCCACCAAGATGGTGAGCGGCGATGACGTCATAATTAGCGTCACCATCCCACTTCTCTTTCTTCTGAAACGCTCTCTGCTCCTATCAAAGAGGATGCATTACAGGCAGAGCACAATGATATGGAGCAAGGAACCATACAGGGTGATTACACACAGCCCAGCCTCATCTCATCCCAACGTGGATTGGGTGACAATGAGGAAGAGGAGGAGGAAGAACAGGTTCTACCTGACAACTGTCATACTGTCTGTTCAGCGTGGATGGCCTAGGAACAGGGAGGAGGAGGAGAGAATGGTCAGTTGTCCTCTTGGTGAGGACACGGACGTCTTGCCTGTTAGCAATCTGGCACAGATGGCTGAGTTTATGTTACGATGCCTTTCCCATGACCTTCGCATTCTCAAAATTTTGGGTAACAGAGATTACTGGTTCGTGACACTTCTAGACCCACGCTACATGGAGAACTTTATATCTCTTATTCCTGAGGCAGACAGGTCTACACAAATGGTTAAGTACCAGAAAGCCCTTTGTTGCGGAACTAGTAAAAAAATTCCTATCTGAAAACTCTGGCGGCAGTGGTCACAGTTAGTTGGACAACCAAGGAGTTCAGGTAAGAGACACAACTCCAATCCAGCAGAGGCAGGGGAACACTGTCAAAGTTCTGGGAGAGTTTTCTCAACCCCTTTCATATAATTATTGGGTATCCAAGCTGGACACGTGGAATAAACTGGCTTTCTAAGTCTTGGAGGTCCTGGCCTGCCCTGCCACTAGCGTTTTATCAGAGTGAGTTTTTAATGGAGGTATTATAACTGCTAAGCGGATCAGCCTGTCAACTGAAAATACTGACAGGATGACTCTTATAAAAATGAACAAGGGCTGGATTGGGCCAGACTTTTCAACACCAACATATGATAGCAGCGTAACATAAACTCAAATCCAGTGTCTTTTTTTGGGAGGTGTATTCCCATGCACCTTTTCACACCCACACATGGGTTTACGCTTCCTGATTTTGGCTATTTACTCTTGTCCTCCTCCTTCTCCTCATCCTCATCCTCCACCACCATATCACCAGGGTGACCGTGGTCCGTGAGGCAACAGCCACATAGTTTTTTTAAAGGGTGTTTATAATGCCCATAAAAAATTTTTTTTATACAGTATGTTTATGTATACACCCCAGGCGTAAATGCTTGTCAGCCCATAAACTTAGTGCATGGGCATTACAAGTATAGGAGACCCGCTCCTTTCTAATGGGAAAATTTTTTTATGAGGCCCTCCTCCACGTCTTTTCCAAGGTGCATTGGAGTGCCTCCCAATTTTTGGCAGCCCTTGCATTCAATGCATAGGCCAACACTATGAGAGACCTACTTCCTAATAATGGGACATTTTTTTCATGAGGCCCTCTACATCTCTTCCAAAGGGCATTGGCGTGCCTCTCAATTTTTTTTCAGCCCTTGCATTCTCTGCATAGGCAAACACTATGGGAGACCCACTTCCTAATAATGGGAACATTTTTTCATGAGGCCCTCTACATCTCTTGCAAGGGGCATTGGAGTGCCTCCCAATTTTTGGCAGCCCTTGAATTCACTGCATAGGCCAACACTATGGGAGACCTACTTCCTAATAATGGGAACATTTTTTCATAAGGCCCTCTATGTCTCTTCCAAGGGGAATTGGAGTGCCTCCAAATTTTTAGCAACCCTTGCATTCACTGCATAGGCCAACACTATGGGAGACCCACTTCCTTATAATGGGAACATTGTTTTCAGGAGACCCTATGACCTCCACATCTCTTCCAAGGGGCATTGGAGTGCCTCCAAATTTTTGGAAACCCTTGCATTAACTGCATAGGCAAATGCAATGGGTGACACACTTCCTAATAATGGGAACATTTTTTTCAGGAGGCCCTCCTCTATGTCTCTTCCAAGGGACATTGGAGTAGGTACAAATTTTTGGCAGCCCTTGCATTCACTGCATAGGCAAACAGTATAGGAGACCCACTTCCTAATAATGGGAACATTGTTTTCAGGAGGCCCTCCTCTAAGTCTCTTCCAAGGGGTATTAGGGTGCAACCAAATCTTCAAAGGGGTATTGGGGTGCATCCAAATTTTGGGCAGACCTGCCACTCACTGCATACGCAATGACAGTATAGGAGACCCACTCTTTAGTATTGGGAACAACAAAGCATAGCCGGCTGATGACTCTCTAAGAATAGCGAGGGCTGACTGGTGGCCCTTTAAGAATAGTAAAGGCCGTCTGATGGCCCTATAAAAATAGGCTTTGTGACTTTCAGAGTCCCTTCTTTATAAATGACACAGGATGTGTCTGATCATGTCTCACAAATCACATGGCCAGATAAGGTTGTAAAATGTTAAAATGACTTTTCCCGGTGAATGCATTTGTCTTGGTTGAAAGCAATGAAAAAGTTAACGCTACGCCCATAGTGTGGAGGAGTATTTTTGTTTTTATTTATTTATTTTGCCTTATATACAAGTCATTACCCTGGAAAGGATGTTCCTTAACATATTTCCCAGGAAAATCCACTTTGGTTTCGTTTTTGTATGTTTTATTGTGAGTCCCTAAAAGTGGCGTAATACCTCTGTCAATGTTGTTGACAGCATTGACCTGGGAGTCAGAAATGTTTCCAGGGGTCTTCCCCATGCTGTTCCCATGTCATTTGAGCACTGTTCCCATCGATTTGCGTAATTTTTAGGCCCTCTGCAGACCACCAGGGGGAGCCACCTGAAAAATGCTTGAGTTTCCCATAGACTTACATTGGGCTCGTTGCTCGTGTCAAGCACCCGAGCATTCCAATTTGCTCGACCCGAGCATCGATCACCTGAGCATTTTAGTGCTCACCCATCTCTAATGAACAGACTTCATTTCACATTCTTCCAACTGTCATGGCACTCACATGATGTAGTTTGACAATTTTCTTGACTGAGACACCGCTATTGATGAGCTGGATGATGCTGTTTTCCTTTTCTTGGGAAATTTTCGTCATGGCTGCTCCTTGATTGAAACCAGTGACCTTTCCCTTTAGAATCAACACACTGAGCTATTAAGGAATGTGATAACAGGTTGTATTTTATAGTATAGTATAGTATTTTATAGTATACAGGAAGAAAAAGATGTTTCCACCACCAGAAGCAAAACAGTAAAAATGCAGTGACATGACAAGAATCTTCATAACTAATCATATGCTAAATAGTTGAAAGTCAAATTTATGTATGAGATAGCTAAAAGGATTGTCTATAAAATGATGGTAGTCCCATGTTTGAAGCAGTAGTGAATGGTGAGATATGGAGCCTGAAAGTCAAAAGTTCAAAACATTGTTACCCTTTTGCTCGTCAGTGTAGAGAGTGGCAGAAGTTCAATAGGAATGGTCTTGTTGGACCACTATGTACCCCACTCATACCACCATAAAACACAGACATTCCAGCAGGAGTTACTCAACACGGTCTTCATTCAGTGGATCCTGGGGAGGTCCTCATGGTTGAGTTTGAAGGATCCAATTAACAATCCCGGGTTTCAGCACCATGTACTATTGTGAAAACCCCTTTTTTACGGGAGAGGTTTGGTGGAGATACAAGGGGCCTCTCGGATTGCCAGAGCTGGTCAAATCAGGGAACAATATATCGGAGACAAGTAACACACAGTGTCAGTGTACGAAGCTTGTCTGTCTTGCTGACAGAGACAGAGGTATTTGTTGAGTAACTGTGAAAGAGGAAGTATATCATTGCAAAAAAAGACTAAAAAGCAGGAGAAAATACTTTACTTAGCAAAAGCAAACAAATGGTTTCTGTCTACATGACGTCTCTGAGCCTTGTAACAGTTTCCTGTAAGACAATGTCTCACTGCTTTTATGAGCAACACTTATAAAAGAAAAAGAAAAAGGATATACCTAATGTGGCTAAATGAGAATATATGATAACTTTGCCATAACAGATGGTAGCATCTTCTCTTTCAATATAGAGTAGTTCATCTGTGTATTCATGATATACCATCAGTTAAATGTATCTCCCCAACACCAGCAGCACTCATGCAGTCCCACATAAGAACACTGCCACCAACTTGTTTCACTGTAAGCGCTATGCATTTTTCTTTGTACTCCTCACCTTTGCGACACCATACAGTTTTGAAGCACTCAGTTCCAAAAACATTTATCTTGGTCTCATTATTTCAAAGTATAGAGTCCCAGTAATCTGCATATTTATCAGCATGGGCCCTGGCAATTGTAGGTGTCCATTTTTGTGCATGGGCTTTAGGAGAGGCTTCTTTCGTAGACGAAACCCATGCATGCCTTTCCTCTGCAGTGTGCTCCATATTGTGTCACTGGAAACACTCACCCAGGATTGGCTTTCTACTTCTTTAGCTAACTGCTATGAATTTACATGTCAATTTTCTTCAACTCTTCTCATCAGAACACTCGCCTGTTTAAACTTCTGGACGTCTCTGTGAGATGGTTACCGTTTCATCTTTGTAAAATTTTTGTATCACTTTTGCTACAGTATTCTGACTGATAAGCAAAGCTTTGCTGATCTTCTTGTAGCATTCATCTTTCTTATGTAAAGAAATTATTTTCCTTCTCATGTCTTGTTGTGACATTTCTCTTCCATGTGCTGCCATTGCTGACAGAATGAAATGGGAAGTTGTTTTTTTTTTGTTAAGTAATGCCCATGTATAGTCTCAACTGTCTGCTGGACACCAGTTTAATGAATAATCAAACTTACCTGTGTTTACTCCTAAGACTTTCATTGGTGTGTGCTCATTTTTCTAACATAGTCTTGAATTAAATTTTTAATAAAATTATTTATTTGGGTGTGAAAAATAACAAATATTGCTTTCAATGAATTGCCCACATGTGTATTTTGTTTCATGGTATCTCAAAGAAAATGTTGATTCAGAAAGGAAACTAAAAGGTTTTTGTTGGGGTGTACTCATTTATACTGAGCTCTGTACATACATATATGTAGATTTTCTTATGTTTTATTCACAGGCATCCTAACTGCTTCGTATTCAAACCTGGTTGCAAAATTTTCACAAAATGGGACAAAATCAGGCCACTGCAACTGAAAATGGTAAATAGCTTTCTTTCAAAGTCTTACAGATTATAATTCCTAGGTGTCTTGTCTTTTTAGTAAATCTAACAATGATTGAACTGACAAATGAAGGACTAGGTCAACAAATGTTAATTTGCATGCCCTAACAGGATTGAAAGAACTCAGGCTTAATTCCTAACCGACTTCCGCATACACATAAGGACAATGTCGGGTCCCCGTAAATGACGTGAGCTCAGGAATTTAGCCTGAATCACACCTAACAAATGCTGGCTGTGTTACACAGGCATAAACTATTTCTGACAGAAGCAAGTGAAGCTCAACTCTGCTTGAAGCATTTATAGCATGAGGTCTGGGGGTTGCGCTGCTCCATACGCCCATCGGACCAATTATAGGGTGCCGTTATGTTGCCATGACGTCCAAAGGCCTGCTGAAGGCCCCCATGTCAGTCATGACTGCACTCCTATGAAGGCCAGCCTGTGGCTGAGCTTCATAGATGACCTTGATTTTCTCTATATAATTGATTACAATTTCATTGCAGTATATAGCAAGCAATGAGATAATTGTTTATTCAAGTCCCCTAAACTAAAGTAAAATAAATGTTTTAAAAAATATTAACCAATTTAAAAAAAAATTGAATTACATCCTTTTCCCTCTTTAAAAACAAAAATATTAATAAAAGCAAGCATATTTAGTATTGGAGAGTCTGTAAAAGTCTGATTTATAAAAATATCAAACTATTAACTCCATATGGTAAACACCGTAAAGTGTAAAAAAATGAAAAGGCAGAATTACCTTTTGTTGATGCTTGTACCTTTGCAGAAAATGCAATAAAAAATAATTAAAAATGATGTATTTAAACCAAAATGGTATCAATCGTACAGTGTCAATTTTAGGACATGATCAGATATCAAAATCAAACATCAGAATGATGTCAGTTTGAGGCTAAATGCCCTGTCAGAGAACTGATTTTGATAAGTGATTCTGACAAGTGATTTTGACGAGTGATTTTGATGAGTGATTCTGACAAGTGATTTTGACGAGTGAATTTGATGAGTGATTCTGACAAGTGATTTTGACGAGTGATTTTGATGAGTGATTCTGACAAGTGATTTTGACGAGTGATTTTGATGAGTGATTCGGACAAGTGATTTTGATGAGTGATTCTGACAAGTGATTCTGACGAGTGATTCTGACGAGTGATTCTGACGAGTGATTCTAACAAGTGATTTTGACAAGTGATTCTGACAAGTGATTCTGACAAGTGATTTTGAGGAGTGATTCTGACAAGTGATTTTGAGGAGTGATTCTGACAAGTGATTTTGACGAGTGATTCCGATGAGTGATTTTGATGAGCGATTCTGACAAGTGATTCTGACGAGTGATTCTGACGAGTGATTGACAAGTGATTCTGACAAGAGACTCTGACAAGTGACTTTGACAACTGTAATAATAATAATAATAAAAAAAAAGTAACTGTTCGCTGATAGGACTTGAACCCAAAATTTCTGTATCCCAAAGCCAGTGCACTAACCACGGAGCTATAAACTCAGTTGTAAAAACCTACGAGTTCTATTTGGTTATATGATTTTCAGTGCAAGCTTGTCTATAACTCATTGGGACTTATGCACAGACTGCAAGCAAGCCAAATTAAAATAATGTTTGATTTTGATGTGTGAGTCTGATGTGTGACTTTCTTCAAACATCAGAATCAAAATCGCAATGACTTTTAGTCACCCTGAGTATTTTCATGGTTGATCTCATAAGA
Source organism: Phyllobates terribilis (assembly GCF_046119375.1). NCBI lineage: Eukaryota > Metazoa > Chordata > Amphibia > Anura > Dendrobatidae > Phyllobates > Phyllobates terribilis. The sequence continues at coordinate 148,741,693 of NW_027362764.1, read as the reverse complement.
CAAGAAAAGCTATCAATTAGATTCACTTGACCTGATAGCGCAATAGTAAGGCATCAGCCTCTGAAACTACAGTGTTAAGAGTTCAAATCTTGATGATAGGAACAAATTTTTTATTTTTATAATTATGACTGTTTAGCACACAAACTACAGGGGTGTTTTATTTTTAATATCTGACACTCTGATTGTCATCCTGATGTGTTAAGAGTTTCAGACACGCTGTCTATTTGCATGGTAAATTACATAGCCAAAGTAAATTGGGAGGCAATAATTTACTACATAACTTTTTCCAAGTGACTTTATATTTGCATAATTTCTTAAAGAGGTCTAATGATAAAATGTCTTTATTGTAAATTTTTATTTCCATCCACCCAAGTACTGGCTGCAAACTCCCAATTTACTTTTGCTATGTAATTTACCATGCAAATAGACAGCGTGTCTGAACCTCTTAACACATCAGGATGACAATCAGAGTGTCATATGTTAAAAGTAAAACACCCCTATAGTTTGTGTGCTTAATAGCCATAATAAAAAAAAAATCTTTTTCCTATCAGGATTTGAACTCTATGGCTATGTGCCCACGATGCAGAAATGCTCAGGATTTTTTCCTGAGCGTTTCTGCATCTCCCTGGCAGAAAAAGGCACATGCGGATTGTACATGCGTTTTCCTGCCAGGGACATGCGGAAATGAAGCGTTCTTCACTTGCATTTCCGCATGCGGGTGTCAAGCCCTTTCCAAGCGATTTTAGTATCACTTGGAAAGTGCTTGACAACTCAGTCACACTATATAAATCCATGCAAACGGCATGGATTTATATAGTGTGACCCGAGAGAATGTCAAAAAATAAAAAATAAACCTATACTTACCTTCCAATGGCCCTCGCAGTCTTGCTGCGCTCCTGTGCTGGCTGCCGGCAGATCGCGATATGCTATACTGAAGGACCTGCCGTCACATGACTGTGACGTCACTGCAGGTCCTTCAGTCCTGCGCGATCTGTAGGCAAGCACAGGGAAGGAGTCCGGGGGCCGTCGGAAGGTGAATATAATCTTTATTTTTTATTTTATTCTTTTTTTTACAGCTTTTAATGGTACCTGGGTGTGGAGGAGAGTCGCCTGTCCTCCACACCCGGGTACCATCCGCACATTAGAACGCGCCAATTACGCAAGTGCTGATGCAGTCTTGTGGAATTGGCGCGTTCTAGTGCAAGTCAATGGCGGCGAAAACGCAGCACTTCCGCAAAATAATTGGTAGTGCTGCGTTTTTTTCCACAATGATAATCCGCATCGGAAATTTCCACAGCATGTTCACAGCACATGCGGATTATCATTATGGAACATGGCAGGCCTTCTACCATGGGTTTTTTAAGCATTTCTGCAGCGTTTTTGCCGCTGCGGAAACGCTTAAAAAATGCATCGTGGGGACACAGCCTAACACTAAATTTTCAGAAACTGATGCCTTACCATTATGCTATTCAGTCAAGTGATACTAACTGATACCTTTTCTTGTCTTATGAGATCAACCATGAAAATTCTCAGGGTGACTAAAAGTCATTGTGATTCTGATGCTGATGTTTGAAGAAAGTCACACGTCAGACTCACACATCAAAATCAAACATCATTTGAATTTGGCTTGCTTTCAGTCTGTGCATAAGTCACAATGAGTTTTAAACAAGTTTGCACTGAAAATCATATAACCAAATAGAACTCCTAGACTTTCTCAACTGAGTTTATAGCTTAGTGGTTAATGTACTGTCTTTGGGACACAGAATTTTGGGTTCAAGTCCCATCAGCGAACAGTTTTTTTTTTTATTATTACAGTTGTAAAAGTCACTTGTCAAAGTAACTTGTCAGAATCACTCGTCAGAATCACTCGTCAGAATCACTCGTCAGAATCACTCGTCAGAATCACTCGTCAGAATCACTCGTCAGAATCACTCGTCAAAATCACCATAAAAATTACTCGTCAAAATCACTTGTCAGAATCATTTGTCAAAATCACTTGTCAGAATCACTCATCAAAATCATTTGTCAAAATCACTCGTCAGAATCACTCATCAAAATCACTTGTCAGAATCATTTGTCAAAATCACTTGTCAGAATCACTTGTCAGAATCATTTGTCAAAATCACTTGTCAGAATCACTCATCAAAATCACCCATCAAAATCACTCATCAGAATCACTTGTCAGAATCACTCATCAAAATCACTTGTCAGAATCACTTGTCAGAATCATTTGTCAAAATCACTTGTCAGAATCACTTGTCAGAATCACTCATCAAAATCACTCGTCAAAATCACTTGTCAGAATCACTTGTCAGAACCACTTATCAAAATCAGTTCTCAGACAGGGTATTTAGCCTAAAACTGACATCATTCTGATGTTTGATTTTGATATCTGATCATGTCCTAAAATGGACACTGTACAATCGAAACATTTTGTCCACAAAGAGCTCAATAGATGGAAAAATAAAAAAGTTTGTTGTCTCAGGACACTGGGCAACAAACCAAATATTTATTTTTACACATCTGTGAATTTGTTTCACCACGAAAATAATAAGATCTATATAAGGGCATGTTCACATGTTTCATTTTTGCTATGTTTTTTTTCTGCAGTGTTTTTACAGTTCTACCAAAGTGAATATGACTTCTGAAATCTCATGCATGTGGTGCTAGTTTTTTCCTTTCAGATTGAACCTTTAGGCCACGGCCCCACTATCAGTATTCGGGCAGTATTTTTTCTCAAGAGTGGGAGTCAAAACCAGGAGTGGGTGATAAATGCAGAATTGGTGACTTGTTTCTATTATACCTTTTCTCTGACTGTTCCTCACCTGGTTTTGACTCTCACTCCTGAGAATAAATACTGACCGAATACTGACCAAATACTGATAGTGGGGCAGTGGCCTTAAAGTGTTTTTTTCAAATTTGTACCATGTCAAATCTTTCAGTGTTTTTGCAGCATTTCTCATCCACTGAAATCAATGGTAAAAAAAACAAAAGTAAAACAGATCAGAAACATACCAAAATGTGGCAAAAACAGGCAAATTTTAAAAATCTGCTGCAAATATTCGACCTGAAGAATCATGTTGCTGAATCATTTTTACTACTCAATGAACATCGTAAAAACAATACACCTAGAGCCATGACAATTGCAGATTTTTTTCCACAATTTCACCGCACTTGGAATTTTTTGTTACATTTTCCAGTACATTATATGGTAAAATAAATGGTGTTATGCAAAACTACAATTCATCCCGCAAAAAACAATCCAATATGGCTATGTAGACAGAAAAATAAAAATGTTATGGCTCTTGGGAAAGAAATGGAAAATATGAAATTGATAAAATTAAAGTTGGCTGTGGCGAGAAGAGGTAAAAATTGTAAATAATTTCATGTATTTATAACCTACAGGAAATGTTACTGATGATAACAGTTCTGGTTTTCAGTATTACGAAAATACAAAAAATGATGCTTCTGAAAGGTAACAAAAATGTATCTAGCTATACTCATGATCTATCTATCTATCTATCTATCTATCTATCCACCGTTGAAGTCATAAGTTTACATGTACTTAGGATTAGTGATGAGCGAGCACTAAAATGCTCGACCCGAGCAACGAGCCCAATGTAGGTCTATGGGAAACTTGATCATTTTCCCGGCGGCACCCCCCCAGAGGTCTGCAGAGGGCCTAAAAATTGCCCAAATCTATGGTAACAGTGCTCAAATGACATGAGAACAGCATGGGGAAGACCCCTTGAAACATCTCTGACTGCCAGGTCACTGCTGTGAATAATGTTGTCAGAGTATTACGGACTCACAATAAAACATACAAAAAAGAAACCAAAATGGATTTTCCTGGGAAATATATTAAGGAACATCCTTTCCAGGGTAATGACTTGCATATAAGGCAAAATAAATAACCCCCAAAAAAATGCTCACCCACACCTTGGGCTATGTTCACACATAGCGTTTTTGACGCGTTTTTGCACTTCGGCATTGCTTTCAACGGTGAAAAATACTTTCACCGGTAAATGTAATTTTAACATTTTACTACCTTATTTGGCTGTGAGGTGTGTGAGACATGATGAGACACATCCATATAGTGCTGAAAAGAAATGGGAACAGCATGGGGAAGACCCCTGGAAGCATCTCTGACTCCAAGGTCACTGCCTAAAATTGTGGTCATCAGACGTGATCCTATATTATTGCGGTAACAATACAGCCATTTTTGGCAACGTGACAAATATTAAACTCCATTTAAAATGGGCAAGGCTTGTGGCAAGGGAGAGGGAAGTGGACGTAATGGTGATGGTGCACGCAGAGGCCAAGGCCGTGGTCAAGATGCAACTGTGCCTACTGAGGGAGCAAACCAAACACCCACATCATGTTGAACTACCTTCCTGTCCCAATTTTTAGGGGGCCGAGGAACACCACTCTTGAAGCCAGAGCAGTGTGAAAAGGTTGTTGATTGGATAGGAGATAATGCTTCCAGTCAGTTGACCACCACCACCACCGTGTCTTCCACACAGTCCAGTCTCAGTAGCCATGAGTCTGGACCACATTATTATTATTACTGTAGCACCATTTATACCATGGTGTATTACATGTGAAAAAGTCGCGTACATTGCCAAAACAATTACAATAATCTTGGAACAAAAATGTGACAGCGACTGGTACAGGAGAGGAGAGGACCCTGCCCCTGAGGGCTCACAGTCTACAAGGGATGGGTGAGAATACAGTAGGTGAGGGTAGAGCTGGTCATGCAGTGGTATGGTGGAGCGAGGGTTACTGCAGGTTGTAGGCTTGTCGGAAGAGGTTTGTCTAAAGGTTCCTTTTGAAGGTTTCAAAAGTAGAAGAGAGTCTGATATTTTGGGGTAGAGAGTTCCAGAGTAGGGGGATGTATGGGAGAAATCTTTTATGCGATTGTGCGAAGAGGAGGTAAGAGGAGAGTAGAAAAGGAGGTCTTGTGAGGATCAGAGGTTGCGTGCAGATAAGTACCATGAGACTGGGTCACAGATGTATGGAGGAGACAGGTTGTGGATGGCTTTGCATGCCAAGGTTAGGGTTTTGAACTGGAGTCTCTGGGCAATGGGGAGCCAGTGAAGGGATTGACAGAGAGGAGAGACCAGGGAATAGCGGGGGGGACAGGTGGATTAGTCGGGCAGCAGAGTTTAGGATAGATTTACAGGGGTGCGAGACTGTTAGAAGGGAGGCCACAGAGCAGAAGATTGCAATCGTCGAGATGGGAGATGATGAAGGTGTGCACTAGTGTTTTTGTAGATTCGTGGTTGAGGAATATGTGGAGATTTTTTTTACTTGGAGTCGGCATCTTCCTCACCCTGATCCTCCTTCCTCCCACCATTCCGAGTGCCCTAAGACAACTGATCCCACATTTGGACCCTCCGAAGAGCTGTTCTGTTCATCTTTCCATTTATAAATTCTGGCCTCTCGCTCGGTCGGCTTCAACAGAGGCTACAGGAGATCTCATGTAGCGATGCTCTAATATTTCAGCAGCCATGGCCACATGAAGGTGACTGTGGAAAAGTGCAAATACTGTCGCAAAAGGTGGATGATGATGAGACACAATGGACCGAATATCATGATGAGGACCAGAGTGCGGAAGTGGAAGGCGAGGTGGTGGACGATGAATTCACTAACCCAACCTGGCAATGGGACATGCAGAGCGAGGACAGCAGCACACAGAGGGAGGTGTAGCACCACAACAGGCAGGAACAAGCAGTGTGGTGGCCATAGACACAAGGTAGGCAACCACAGAACACCAAAACTACGGAAGTTGCCAGTACAACTGTTAGGTCTTCCCGAGTCTGGCTGTTTTTCAAAGACTGCCCAGATAACCGGAAAAAGGCCATTTGCAACATCTGCCATGCCAGCATCAGCTGGGGTAGCAAAACTAGCAGCCTAACCACCACCAGCATGCTGAGGCACATGACAGCAAAGCACCCGACTAGGTGGGCCGAACGCCAGGGTCCAGAAACAGTGTCTGCTCGTGACACCACTGCTTGTTCCACTGTTGTGCGTGCATGTCCCTGTCCACGACGCATGCGAAGACGCTTCCCGCCCTACACCTGTCGTTGCACACTCGCAACTACCACCATCAGCAACCACATCCACGCCCTTGTCCCAGCACAGCATTCAGTTGTCCCTAACTCCAGTCCTTAGAATGTAAGCACAAATATGCAGCCAGTCACCCACCAACCCACAAGCCACAGTACTAAACTGCCACATTTCTGGACTGCTTGCACTAGAAATTTTGCCTTTTAGGTTCGTGGATGCGGAAGCTTTCAGCAGCCTCATGGCGGCTGGCCCTCGGTCCCCAGCCACCACCATTTCTCCCCGTGTGATGTCCCCACCTTACACAAGCACGTGTCCCAGAATATTATGGAAGCCGGGACCCAGTGGAACCCTGGGACGGAACACGTCCTCCCGACGCAGAGTGTTACGCTCACGCCCGGACTGTTTGGCGTGAGCGTGGTTAGTGGTCCCACTGGGCCACGAATCGAGGAGTGCCTGGAGGGGCGTGACTAGGGACCTCGCCAGATCCAACCACAGACGCATGGCTGCTTAATCGACTCCATGGTCTGAGGAGGGACGTGGGAGGTGGCCCAGGTGCCACTCGAGGTCAGATCCCCGTCACACAGCTGTTGACCCACACCGGAGAATGCAGGAACGCGCAGGTTTGGCTGGCACTGCAGACAGGCGGGTACTGGCAGGCACGGCTAGTATGCAGACAGGTGGGTTCTGGCAGGCATGGCTGGTATGCAGACAGGTGGGTACTGGCAGGTAGGTAAACAGGCTGGATAGGGACCAGTACAGACTGGGATACAGGAACAGAGCCGCAGGTGTGGAGGGCAAGCGGAGCAGGGCAGAGCAGACCAGAGCTGCAGGTGCGGAGGGGAAGCAGAGCAGGGCATAGCAGAGCCACAGGTGCGGAGGGCAAGTGGAGTAGGGTAGAGCAGAGCAGAGCCGCAGGTGCGGAGGGCAAGCAGAGCAGGGCAAAGCAGAGCCGCAGGTGCAAAGGGCAAGCGGAGCAGGGCAGAGCAGAGCCGCAGGTGCAGAGGGCAAGGGGAGTAGGACAGGGCAGAGCCGCAGGTGGGGAAGGCAAGGGGAATAGTGCAGAGCAGAGCCGCACGTGCGGAGGGCAAGCAGAGCAGGGCAGGGCAGAGCTGCAGGTGCGGAGTACAAGCGGAGCAGGGCAGAGCAGAGCCGCAGGTGTGGAGGGCAAGCAGAGCAGGGCAGAGCAGAGCTGCAGGTGCAGAGGGCAAGAGGAGCAGAGCAGAGCCACATGTGCAGAGGGGAAGCAGAGCAGGGCAGAGCAGAGCCGCAGGTGCAGAGGGGAAGTGGGGCAGAGCAGAGCCGCAGGTGCGGAGGGGAAGCGGAGCAGGGCAGAGCAGAGCCACAGGTGCGGAGGGGAAGCGGAGCAGGGCAGAGTAGAGTCACAGGTGCGGGGGGAAGCGGAGCAGAGCAGAGCTGCAGGTGCAGAGGGCAAGTGGAGCAGAGCAGAGCAGTGCCGCAGGAGCGGACAGACAGGACAGGGCTCTGTTCACATGAAACAGACAGGGACCGGGAAGCACAGGAAGATAGCCAGAACACAGGAGGTAGATATGGAGGCATGGAAACGGGACAAGCATAGCCAGATACACACAAAGTACTTGCTATGAAGTATCGAGTGGACACAAAACTCACAAACCGAATTACAGAGACAACAAGTAGGAGTTAGGTACTGGTTCAGACACTGCAGGAAAAGGGAAGGATCAGACATAGAGACAAACAGGTATCGGGCTAGGACACAATTCAGACTGGAACTGACACAGGAACGAGATACAGGACCGAGCCTGGGCATTCAGCCCCTAGGGTGGCGTAAATAGACTAGAAGTCACAGATACAGGTAACGGGCCTGGGTACTCAGGGTGGCGGAAACAGGCAAGATTAAGGAAAGGACCTGGCAACTCACAGTTGCACAGAACACACTGTAAGAAAGTGTTGCTCGGGCACCTCCCACTGGGTGGAGGAGGTTTAAGTATCCAGTGACTCACAGCAATAGGCTGGGGACGAATTAGGACTGCGCACACTGTAACTTTAAGAATCATGAAGTTCCCGCGCCGCCTCCTTATGCCAGCAGACAAGAGATATGCACACAGCAAGTAGAGGAGTATAGTGTGCAGACTGGACTGGTAGGTAAGTTGGCGGTCTTGTGTGGTGGGAGATGGTAAGCCATGCCAGCACGCCGCCAGGGATGTTACACAGAGGATTGCAGGTCCTGGGTCAATCAGGGATGCTCCCACATTCTGCAACTCCTGCACCTCCTCCTCCTCTTCAGCCTCCATCTCCATCACTTAATTCATTCTTTTCACACAATATTCCAGAGTATGTACTTAAACTTCATGGGTGAAAATAACAATAAGAAGGACTGTATGCTTAGGTGACAAACCGTACACCGTTGCAGAGTTGTTGAAAGCTGTAACAGAGAAGGTAGGTCTGTGACTCTCACCACTGAACCTACAACCAGGCATGGTTGTGTAACAGTGGCCTGATCCTGGTGGCGGCTCTGAAGCTAGGCAAGCTCGCTCATGTACCATGCCTGGCCCATGTGCTCAATTTAATGATTCAAAGGTTTCTTAAAACATACCCGGAACTGCCAGATCTGCATGTCAAAGTATGCAGAATGTGTGCTCATTTTAGAAAGTCAACTACTGCTTCCACCACCTTAGCAGGGCTTCAGCAGCGTTTGCAGCTTCCAGCTCACCGACTGGTGTGCGGTGTGACCACGCATTGGAAATCAACGTCGCATCTGTTTCTAATGATTTTGAGCAGCAGAGGATGGTTGTTAAGTCAACACGCCCGTCGGCATTCAGGTCAACCTCCGCACATAAGCGCTGATGAGTGGGCATAGGTGACTGACATCTGTGTCGTCCTTCAAAACTTTGAGGACTCAACCAAGATGGTGAGTGGCAATGACGCCATAATTAGTGTCACCATCCCGCTTCTCTGTCTACTGAAATGCTCGCTGCTCACAATTAAAGAGGAGGCATAGCAGGCGGATCAAGGAACTATACAGGGTAATGCTACTCAGCCCAGCCTCATCTCAACTCGGATTGGGTGACAAAGAGGAAGCGGAGGAGGAGGAAGAGAACATGGACAGTCGTCCTCTTGGTGAGAACAGGGAAGTCTTGGCTGTTGGCAGTCTGGCACACATGGTCGACTTTATGTTCAGCTGCCTTTAGCGTGACCCTCGCGTTGTACGCATTTTGGGCATTATAGAAAACTGGCGCGGCACGAGAGAAGTCATGGAGACGGAGGTGTGTGGTTCTGATTAAGGAGAATGAAAGTCTTAGATCTGTTGCAGAATGGAGGGCACAGGAGGGGTGATAGACAGAAATAAAGGATGAGATATAGAGTGGTGCAGAAGTGTGGAGAGCTTGGTGGGTGAGAGAGATGAGTTTGTATACTGTAGTGAATGGGTAAACTAACTAATGCAATGACTGGCACAGGGTAGAGGCGTTAGTGAAGTGGCTTGATAGAAATACGACATTGGCTGCTGCATTCAGAAAGGATTGGAGAGAAGACAGGTTGTTTAGACAGAGTCCGATTGGAAGAGAGTTGCAGTAGTGGATAAGAGCGATAGTAAGAGTTTTTGTAATATCAAAGGTGAGAAAAGGTCAAATTCTGGAGATGTTTTTAAGGTGCAGGTGACATGAGTGAGTGTGATTTTTCACGTTGAATAAAGGAAAGTTGTATGTCAAATATGACTCCAAGACAGCAGGCGTGCCGAGAGGGAGTTATGGTGGCACCACCTAAAGGAAATTGCTAAGTCATGTATAGGTAGGTTATTAGAGGGAGGAAACCAAAGAAGTTCATTTTCGGAAATATTAAATTCAGGCTCTTGTTGAAGAATTATAACAAAAAAAAAATTCCCATCTGACAACGCTGGCGGCAGAGGTCACAGTCAGTTCATTGGACAACCAATGAGAACAGGCGAGGGAGATACAAACCAGATGCTGCAGAGGCAGGGGAACACTGTCAAAGGTCTGGGACAGTTTTCTTAGACCCACCCAGTGCCCAGGCCCTGATACACAGGGTACTCTGACAAGAAGGGAAAAGTGTTGGAAGATGCTCAAAGACTAACTTGGCGACTGAACCAGCATCCTCCATTATTCCTCTCTGTGCCTTACGACTGTTGGGTATCCAAGCTGGACATGTGGCAAGATCTGTCTCTCTATGCCTTGGAGGTACTAGCCTTCCCTGCTGCTAGCGTTTTGTCAGAGATGGTTTTAGTGCTGCCAGGGGCATTTTAACTGATATAACTGATAGGCACATCCACCTGTCAACTGATAATGCTGACAGGCTGACTCTTATCAAAATGACCATGAGATGGATTGAGCTAGACTTCTCAACACCACCAGATGATAGAATCGGGACATAAACTCAAATCCAAGGATTTTTTTGGGGTGGGATCTATTCCTATGCAACCCTTCACACCCAGACATGGGTATATGCTTCAGGAATTCTTCAATTTTATGTTGCCCATCAACTTCTCCTCATCCTCCACCACCATATCACCAGGGTGACCATCATGCCATGCCCACATCATTTTTCTAATGGTGTTTCTGATTGGAAACGAGCGAATATTTCAATATTTGTTTCGGATTATGATCGCCGTGTTTGCAAGATTTGCTGATGTATTTGTTGAATATTCAACGAACATTGCTGAACGCCATTGGATTCAATGGGTGCCAAAACCAAACGCAACACAACACTTTCAAACGGGACCAAAGTCTGCCAAAACACATCAATTTAGGAGCAGACACCATGAAAGTGCCATCAACTGACCCAGAGTACAAGTAGTATATTTATTAATATATTTTATTATAGAGCCATTTATTCCATGGCGCTTTACATGTGAAATAGGTCACCGACTGGTACAAGAGGAGAGAGGACCCTGCCCATGAGGGCACACAAACAGTCTATAAGGGATGGATGAGGATACAGTAGGTCAGGGTAGAGCTGGCCATGCAGCGGTATGGTGGAGCGAGGGTTACTTCAGGTTGTACGCTTGTCAGAAGAGGTGGCTCTTCAACAGTAGACAAGAGTTCCCGAGTAGGGGGGATGCATAGGAGAAATCTTGTATGCGATTGTGGGAAGAGGAGATAAGAGGGGAGTAGAGAAGGTGATCTTGTGAGGATCGGAGGTTGCGTGCAGGTATGTACCTTGAGAATAAATCACAGATGTATGGAGGAGACAGGTTGTGGATGGCTTTGTATGTCATGGTTAGGGTTTTGAACTGGGGTCTCTGAGCAATGGGGAGCCAGTGAAGGGATTGACAGAGAGGAGAGGCCAGGGAATAGCGGGGGGACAGGTGGTTTAGTCGGGCAGCAGAGTTTAGGATAGATTGGAGGGGTGTGAGAGTGTTGGAAGGGAGGCTACAGAGCAGGAGGTTGCAGTAGTCGAGGCGTGAGATGATGAGGACGTGCACTAGTGTTTTTTCAGATTCAAGGATGAGGAATGTGTAGATCCGGGAAATATTTTTTACTTGGAGTCGGCATATTCCTTACCCTGATCCTCCTTCTTCACACCATTCAGAGTGCCCTGAGACAACTCATCCCACACTTGGACACTCCGAAGAGCTGTTTTGTTCATCTTTCCATCTATAGATACTGACCTCTCGCTCTGTCCGCTTGGAAGTGGAAAGAGATTGGATATGTGGTTTGAAGGAGAAATTAGGGTCCAGGGTTACCCCAAGAGCTGTTCACTTTTCCATTCATAGATTCAGGCCTCTCGCCCACCCCTCTTCAAACAAGGCAACAGAAGATTGCATGTAGCGTTACTCAAATATTTCAGCAGCCATGGTCACCCAAAGGTGATGGTGAGAAAGTGCAATTACTGTCGCAAGAGGTGGATGATGAGGAGACACAATTGACAGAAAGTCAGGAGGAGGACCATGGTGCGGAAGTGTAAGATGAGGTGGTGGACGATAAAGTCAATGGGCTGAAAACCAGGGTCCAGAAACAGTGACACCACTGGCTCTTCCCGTGTTGTACATACAGGCCAAGCCTCCGTCCATGATGCAGGCAAAAATGCCTCCCACACTGCACCTGTCGTTGCACACTCGCAACCATCACCATCAGCTACCATGTCCACGTCCTTGTCCCAGCGCAGCGTTCAGTTGTCCCTACCCCTTTCCTTTGAACGCAAGCGCAAATACGCAGCCAACTGCCCACAGGCCACAATACTAAACTCATACATTTCTCGACTGCTTGCACTAGAAATTTTGCCTTTTAGGCTCGTGGAGGCTTAAGCTTTCAGCAATCTCATGGTGGCGGCTGGCCCTTGGTACTCGGTCCCCAACAGTCACTTTTTCTCCTGGTGTCATCCCCACCTTATACAAGCACAGGTCCCAGAATATTACCTGTACCCTCACCAGCGCAGTTAGTGGGAAGGACCGCCTAACCACAGACATGTGGACAAGTGAATGTGGCCAGGGACGGTACATCTCACTGACGCATCACTGGGTTAATATTGTGGAAGCCAGGACCCAGTTGGACCCTGAGACGGAACACATCTTCCCTATGCATAGGATTACGGGCCCTGGGTCAATCAAGCTTCAACACAATGTTCACAAGGTAGACAGCAGCAGTAGTCGGTCTCCTGGTCAACAAGCAAATTATTCATGATGATAGAGGCCACCATCTCTTTAGCTTTCTGGTACTTTTTTTGTGGGAATGAGCTTGTCTCCAATCAGCCAGGAATGTTTCCAGTGAATTATGGCATGACGCCATGGTATTAGCAGTGCCCCCAGTACCAGAAGCGAAGCCATCCACAATTCTCAGGAACTGTATTTGGTAGACTGAGTGGCTGCCCAACTACATTAGTTTCTCTCAAAGGATCTGAAGATACTGAGTGGCAGTAGGTGCAAGTTTCTCCAGCATGTTAGAACGGAGATTACGTAAGGAAATATATAAGGAGAGATTAGTTCAGAGATGTGCAGAGGAGAAAGGTTATGGTTGGCTTTGTAGGTCAGTGTTAGTAGTTTGAACTGGATACGCTTTGAAGGGCTCTTATAGATTGCCATATTATAGATTGCTGGAGACAGTCCACAGTAAAAAAAAGCAGCCATAAACTGTCCGGGAAACGTCCCACAGACTTTTCTTAGCTTGGGCTGCTTCTCGGCAGATGCCTCCTGTGGGCCCTGGCTTCTCCCTCAGGAGAGTTCATAGTGCAATCCTTGCAGGTCGTGATGATGATAGAGGCCCCCATCTCCTTAGCTTGCTGCTGGTACTTTTCTGTGGGAATCAGCTTGGCTCCAACCAGCCTGGAATATTTCCAGTGCTTTGTTATTGGTACCCAGTACCAAAAGCGAAGCCATCCACAATTTCCTTCTTAGGGATTTTACTTGGTAGCCTGAGTGGCTGGCCAAATACATTAGTTTCTCACAAAGGAGCTGAAGATGTTGAGTGGTAGTAGGTCCCAGTTTTTCCAACATGTTAGATATCAGAGGAAGAACAGAGAGGGGAGCACAGTGGCTCAGTGGTTAGCGTTGCAGCCTTGCAGTGCTGGGGTCCTGGGTTCAAATGCCACCCACCAAGGACAACATCTGCAAGGAGTTTGTAAGTTCTCCCCGTGTTTGTGTAGGCTTCCCCCTCTGTAAGAAATCAGCCATATAGTGTCCGAGAACCTTCCCACAGACTTTTCTTAGCCAGGGCTGCTTTAAGGCAGGGTTGGACGGTCCCACCAGAGAACCGTAGACTCCTCCGGTGGGCCCTGGCTTCTCCTTCAGGAGAGTTTATAGCTCAAACCTTACAGCTGCTATTGGGCTCTTGAGCCGGGGAGGTGGGCCTTCAGAGAATCAATTCCTCTAGTGAGCCCAATGTTCTTCAGTCTGACATTGCTTCTCGGTGAAAGTTGTATTTAACCACAGCCATATTCTTTAGCTCGGTGAAAGGACTGGCATAGAGGGAAACCGTATCTACTCCTGCTGTCATTTCTCTCAGGAAGTTCTCTAATTCATCTTGTTGCATAAGCAATGGCAGCCCATCCAACATTAGCTCACCCTTTTTTGATGGTGCTTCAACACACAAAGATCTTTCTTTGCGCCTTGAATTTCATGACTACAGAGTTGGGCAATGGCCTGATCTGCAATGCATTTTGAGAAATAACGTGCATAAGCACATCCAATCCACAGTAAAAAAGCAGCCATAGACTGTCCAGTAAACATCACACAGACTTTTCTTAGCCAGGGCTGCTTCTCAGAGAGAGTTGTATTTCACCACAGCCATATTCTTTAGGTTGGATGAAAGGACTGACATACAGGGAAACCGTATGTACTCCGGCTGTCATTTCTCCATCACTAGGTTCCGGACATTGTCACACATGACCATGCCTGGCTATATGTTCAATGGTGAGAGCCAGGCATCTGCCTGCTGTGTTACAGCTTTCAACAACTCTGCAGCGGTGTGCAGTTTGTCACCTAAGCATTAAACATATCTTCAGCACAGCCTGTTGACGCTTGGCCGATGCAGTGCTTCCATCTTGTGACTGATGTGGTCATTTTGGAGATGGAGGCTGACGAGGAGGAGGAGGAGGTTCAGGAGCTGTGCAATGTAATTACATTGAGGTTGCATTGGTGAGTTTTTATACTAAAGATCCTGCTGTGTTTTTATATTTTGTTTTTTGTTTGTTTTTTACGTCTCTTCAAATGCATATAGGAGTGTGTCCTCATTTTTGCCAGCCCTTCTAATTGCTGCATATACGTAATAAAAGTATAGAAGACCCACTCTTTAATAATTGGAAGGACAATTCAAAGAGATTGTATCTTCTAGAATATTACCTGTCTCATCTGAAATTCTTTTACGGGTGAGGTATGGCAGTATGGATAGCACATTACACTGATCCAGCCGGTATTATTGTCTTATATCTATTCCTTATCGATAACTCTGTTAGATGCATTTACAATAGGGACAGGTGCTAAGTGGTATCATTAGCTCAAGCTGAGTGTTCATTCTGGTTGCATAAATCTCTTCCACAGTCCATCATTTTTCTTTATTATTTCTTTTGCCTTATATATAAGTCATTACCCTGGAAAGAATGTTGCTTAACATTTTTATCCAGGAAAATCCATTTTAGCTTGGTTTTTGTATGTTTTATTGTCAGTCCATAAAACTGGCGTAATACTCTGACAACATGGTTCACAGATATGCTATTTGTCAGTGACCAACTGTGAAAAGGTTTGAAAACACAACTTCCTTACTTTAAATGGAGTGTAATATCTGACACGTTCCCAAAAGTTTCTGCATTATTACCGCAGTAATATGGGATCAGGTGTGATGACCACGGTTTTAGGCTGTGGCCTTTTAGCATAGTATTGTTCAGCGATCAAGTGTGAATAGGTTTAACAACACACAGCTGGCTTAAAATCGAGTATATTTGGCACGCTCCACAAAATGTCTGTATTATGGCAGTAATATGGGATCACATGTGATGATGGAAAATTGTCTCTGCTTCTACAATACAGCAATGTGAATAAAATTAAAAAAAAATGCCTGTATTCTGCTAACGAGCAAATAGAGAAGCAAAATGGTGTACTGTATTGCTTTTTAAGCTACTAATCAGGATTAAGATAAAAAAAAAATTAGCCCTGGCCCATGATATCTGGGGCTATGTCTACGGATATCTGTAACAGCAGGAGCAGACAGAACGTGCAATGGACACTATTGTGCTGTATAGTGTTCACAAATTTCTCTGCCTGCCTAACTCCTGCTATCACCACTGAATATATGCAGCTGGATTAGTCCTCAGAAGGACTGTTAGTTCAGATGGATATATGTATTGCTGTGGAATACCTATATCTAACTATTACACCGCCAATCCTGTCCCTCACACAGCAACACCTCTCCCTACTCTATTAATTCTCATACCATCATTTAGAAAAAAATCTAAACTAATTCATATACTGTCAAAATTGATAAAGTTTATTATGTCAAAAGTTAATAAACACACAACCAACAAACAAAACCCTTATATAAAATAGCCCCTAAAAGACCCATTTTAAAAAATGGCAGTGTGGTTCTAGGTGTAAATATTAATTGGCATCATGAATATATATATATTCCATCATTACTTAGTGGTCAGCATGATTCAAAATCCAGTACATACAGATCAGAGATTAAATTTACAAAAAAGTTGTTATAACAAATTCACATTCAATCAAAATTTCATATACACTGCTCAAAAAAATAAAGGGAACACTTAAACAACACAATGTAACTCCAAGTCAATAACACTTCTGGGAAATCTACCTGTCCAGTTATGAAGCAACAACGATTGTGAATCAATTTCTCCTGCTGTTGTGCAAAAGGAGCAGACAACTGCTAGAAATGATAGGCAATTAGTAAGATACCCCCTATAAAGGAGTGGTTCTGCAGGTGGTGACCACAGACTATTTCTCTGCTCTCATCCTTTTTGGCTGTTGTTTTGGTCACTTTTTTATTTTGCCATTGCTCTCACCCCTAGAGGTACAGTAGCATGAGGCAGTGTCTACAGTAGAACCCACAGAAGTTGCTCAGGTAGTGCAGTTCATCCAGGATGGCACATCAGTGCGAGCTGTGGCAAGAAGAGTAGCTGTGTCTGTCAGCACAGTGTCCAGAGCATGGAGCAGATACCAGGAGATATGGAGGGAGCCATAGGGCAACAGCCCAGCAGCAGGACCGTTACCTCCTCCTTTGTGCAAGGAGGAACAGGAGGAGCACTGCCAGAGCCCTGCAAAATGACCTCCAGCAGGCCACAAATGTGCATGTGTCTGCACAAACTGTTAGAAACCGACTCCATGAGGGTGGTATGAGGGCCCGACGTCCACAGATGGGGGTTGTGCTCACAGCCCAACACCGTGCAGGACTATTGGCATTTGCCACAGAACACCAGGATTGGCAAAGTCGCCACTGGCGCCCTGTGCTCTTCACAGATGAAAGCAGGTTCACACTGAGCACATGTGACAGACGTGACAGAGTCTGGAGACGCCGTGGAAAACGATCTGCTGCCTGCAACATCCTTCAGCATGACTGGTTTGGCAGTGGTTCAGTAATGGTGTGGGGTGGCATTTCTTTGGAGGGCCACACAGCCCTCCATGTGCTCGCCAGAGGTAGCCTGACTGTCATTAGGTACTGAGATGAGATCCTCAGACCCCTTGTGAGACCATATGCTGGTGCAGTTGGCCCTGGGTTCCTCCTAATGCAGGACAATGCCAGACCTCATGTGGCTGGAGTGTGTCAGCAGTTCTTGCAAGATGAAGGCATTGAAGCTATGGACTGGCCCGCCCGTTCCCCAGACCTAAATCCGATTGAGCACATCTGGGACATCATGTCTTGTTCCATCCACCAATGTCACATTGCACCACAGACTGTCCAGGAGTTGGCAGATGCTTTAGTCCAGGTCTGGGAGGAGATCCCACAGGAGGCCATCCGCAACCTCACCAGGAGCATGCCCAGTCATTGTAAGGAGGTCATACATGCACGTGGAGACCACACACAATACTGAGCCACACACAATACATTTTGAATTGTTTTAAGGACATTATATCAAAGTTGGATCACCCTGTAGTGTGTTTTTTCCACTTTAATTTTGGGGCTGACTCCGAATCCAGGCCTCCATTGTTTAATAAATTTGATTTCCATTGATGATTTCTGTGTGATTTTGTTGTCCGCACATTCAACTTTGTACAAAACAAAGTATTAAATGAGAAGCCATGAGGTACCATCAGTTTTTCAAGATATACATGGACTATTCTTGATCAAATTAATCAGAGTGTCAGACAATATCCTGACAATATGACAATATCAAAACATGATATTAATTAACATTTTTTTAGTCTCCTCAATGCCACAAAAAAATGCATTAAGGAACGATTAAAGCGTCATGTCTATATTAAAATGAAATAAATAAAAACGTTGTCTTGCATTACAAAAAACAAACCCCCACACAGCTATATCGGTAAATGGGGACTCAATTAAAAAATAATATATTTTTAAAATTTCTGTTTTTTTTGTTTACCACTAAAATAATAAAAAAACTTGACAAGTTTAATATCGCTGTAATCGTACTGACCTGGACAATCATGATACCTGAACATTTTTAACACACAATGTACATTGTAAAAACAGTTCTGAAAAAAACAATGTCAGAATTGCATATTTTCTGCAATTTTACCGAGCTTGGAATTTTATTCCTCTCTGCTCCAGTACACTGTGTGGTAAAATGAATGGTGTCATTCAAAAGTATAACTCAGAAAAACAAGCTCTCATATGTCTACGAATAAAACATAAAAAAGCAATGGCCCTTTGAAGATGGGGAGCAAAAGCAAAAGCACAGAAATGAAAAAAGCCATGTTGGAAAGGGGTTAAGTAGAATAGTTAAGTAGCTAGCTGACTTTATTTCAGCTAATTGGAGGTTTATATGTGGCCAGGCTTTAAGGCTTTCTTGCCGCTCTTGCTTGACATCATGGACAAACTCAAACACATCAAGACATCAGTAAAAGAATTGTAGATGGACCTCAAGAACTCTGGTACACCTCTGGGAACATTTTCCAAACATTTGAAGGTACCACATTGATGTATTCAAGATAATTTGTTAAACCAAGGGACCACATAGCCATCATATTGTTAAGGAAAGAACTGTGTTCTCTGTCAAGAGATTGATGCACTTTGGTATGAACAATTGATATTTATTTTACTCACTTATAAAACACCATTAATTCCACAGCACTTTACAGACATCAGCATTGCTGTCCGCATTGGGGTTCATATTCTAAATTCGTAAATAAAGTGCAACAGCCCTGCTGCCTTAAGGAATGTGCTAATGAGTTAGCAAAAGAGCTGCAATCCTAAAGCACTATGTGCCCGAGTGCTGAGAAACAAAATGCTAATAAAGAATGCAAGGATGCGCTGCAATGTTACTCATATACAGTATGTATAAAAAATGTTAGACAAGTGGTCCTACCTGTCACCCGAAATAGCTGTGCACAGGAAAAAATGATGAGCCTTCCAAACTCTGCAGTGAATGCTCCAAACAGTGGGGGAGTGCAACCCAATGCTTGATACGACCTGTCAGTGCACTATCCACCTGGATTGCTGCTCAGGACTGTGAGCATGCAGACGATACTGCCGTGGATAGGAATAGCATTCAAGGTGCCGGCAGGAGATCTGGATCTGTGGCTGCTGGATGATGTGTGGATGTCCAGGGCCGATGAAGCATGATCTACTGCATGCCGGTCAGCCTGCATCAGCCTGGACCAGGGCCAGCTCCAGGTTTTTGTAGGCCCTGGGCGAAAGAATCTCAGTGGGCCCCTTTAACACATACCACGATTCATGATGCACAGATACTGCAGAGAAATATATATAGTGCAAGGCCAAAGATGTCACTTCTTACATTACATGAGCGATATCTCTTATAAATTCCACAATAGCTCACAAACCAGAATCGCTCCATACAGAATACTGGCCCCCACAAAATGCTGCATACAGGATACTGGCCCCCATATAACACTCCATACAGGATACTGGCCCCCTTATAACGCTCCATACAGGATACTGTCCCCCATATAACGCTCCATACAGAATACTGGCCCCCATATAATGCTCCATGCAGGCTGTTCCCCCCACATAATGCCCCACACAGGCTGTTCTCCCACATAATGCCCCATGCAGGCTGTTCCCCCATATAATGCCCCATGCAGGATTCACCCCCCTTATAATGCCCCATGCAGGATGTCACCCCCCCTATAATGCCCCATGCACGATGTCACCCCCCCTATAATGCCCCATGCAGGATGTCACCGCCCTTATAATGCCCAATGCAGGATGTCACTTCCCCCCCTCATAATGCCCCATGCAGGATGTCAACCCCCCCTCCCTTATAATTCCCCTTGCAGGATGTCACTCCCCCCCTTTTTAATGCCCCATGCAGGATGTCACCCCCCATCCTCTCCCTTATAATGCCCCATGCAGGTTGTCACCCCCCGCCCTCCCCTTATAATGCCTCATGCAGGATGTCACTCCCCCCCATTTTAATGCCCCATGCAGGATGTCACCCCCCCTTATAATGCCCCATGCAGGATGTCACCCCCCTCCCTTATAATGCTGCATGCCTCCATACATTAAAAAAAAAAAAAAAATCAAATACTCACCTCACTTCTCACCTGCAGCCGCTGCTCAGCTCTGGACTCCAGCATCGTCAGTGTCTTCCCTCTCAGCGCTGTCACGGCAAAGGAGAAGGCATGGTGGAAAGAAATCATAGCGCCCTCTGACCTGAGATGTCACAGTCAGAGGACGTGGAAGAGACCGGAGCTGTTGTGGAGGCACGGGGAGAGGTAAGTATTGTGCCGGGTGCCGGGGCCCTGAGCAAGTGGGGGGGAGTGGGCGCTGACACCGCTCTCCTCCGCTCACGGGTCCCATAGTGCGGCGGGGTGCCCGACGGTGAGTGGGCCCCCCCGCCTGCTCAGGGCCCCAGCTCTTGACCGGGTGCGATGGCAGTTGGCACCACGCCTGGGCTGGACATCCACACATCATCCAGCAGCCACAGATCCAGATCTCCTGCCAGCACATTGAATGCTATTCCTATCCACGGCAGTATTGTCTGCATGCTCACAGTCCTGAGCAGCAATCCAGGTGGACAGTGCACTGACAGGTCATGTCAAGCATTGTGTTGCACTCCCCCGCTGTTTGGAGCATTCATTGCAGAGTTTGGAAGGCTCATAATTTTTTCCTATGCACAGCCATTTCGGGTGACAGGTAGGACCACTTGTCTAACATTTTTTATATATATGTTACACACACGCAGCTAGGTTCAGATAGGGGTGAGACAGTTTACATGAATTCTTTGGAATCCTGGGAGAACCATTAATCAGGGCGACCATAGACCATGTTCTGCAGCTTGTCTCAGGCACACAGGGGTAGTAACCCTCAGGCATAGACATGTAGCTTGTTTCACTTGCTGAAAAGACACACTTGACAAGAGTTCTCATAAACGGTAGAACAGTAGCATTTAATAAGAAGCTGCACAGCCAGTGCAAGTTAAGTCTTATGAGCAACAGGCTCCAGTGACAAACAGTACAGTTTCCTTAGCAGAACAGCAGTTCACAGTCTTTCTAGTAGTACAGGACAGCACAGTTCTAATGCAAGGGTACATTAATGAGCACAGCATTCTTTACAGCACAGTGAGACGGAGGAGGGGGGAGGGATTGCTGAGGGAGATGATCACTGTGATACCTTTTTCTTCTAGTCCTTATCTTTCTGCTTGACAATACTCGGCACTGCTAGTTCAGGAACTTTACCTGACCACTGCTTAGCTTCACTCTTGACTTGAATCCTTTTCACTTGCATTTCTGTGAGATACAGAACACACACACCACCTTTCTCTTCATCTCCAGCCAGACAGTAAACAACTTCCCCACAATCCCCCTGGGGCTCTGCTAAAACACTCCCCTTCTACTGTGACTGTGTTAACCCCTTTAGTTGTTGGATGCTTCTGGAGTACAACACTTCCTGTCTCCTGTGCTTGTGTTACTTCTAATAGTTGCTGAATGCTTTTAAAGCAACAGCACTACTTTTGCATGTCACTCTCTTCCCTCCTTTTTGAATGTCGTCCTCGACATTCGTCTTAATTGGTCAACAGTGGTGAAAGTTGGATAACTTTATATACAAATGGACATTGTCAAATTGGCATAAAATTTATAAACATTGATAACAACCTATTCTTATGACCTTTTTCCTGTAGGACGCCTGTAAGAAATAAACAATTAACATAATTAAAACAATCAGCATCTCTTCAGCTGGAGCTTTTCGTACGTCTTCAACCAACTCTCTCTCTCTAGGCTTTAACAGTTCTTTGTTTCTACAAAGTCTTTTAAGGAGAATTAAAGCATGAAAACAAGTCTTTCCAGTAGGCAACATCTTCCATGCTACCTCTCGGTGGTGAACACCACTCAAGTGGGTTTACCTGGTCTGCAAGCAGAGATACCCGTTTCCAGTCGACAGTCCTTGGCACTTGACTCGGTTCACCAAGTGTCTCATACATCAGCATCACGGGCTTCCTCACTTCTCGAGTCGACATCCTCTTGGTGGGTTGTATCTCAGAGACCACGGGTTCTTCGGTCACAGAAGTTTCTTCCGCCACACTCATTTCCCCTGCTTCCTCAGATGCTCTTGGAGCTGCCTTTGTAAGTTCCTGTACTTCTCCTGAGTCGCTTGTTTCTGCACGGTCTGGTAATTCCACTCCTCCTGGGTGTCGATCGGTCTCTTCAGGGGCCGGTGTTCGATCATCATATCTGAATTGGATTTCATCTGTACTCCTTGGTACAAACTCTGGAGCCTCAGGACTTAGTTCATTCTCCTGAGGATGGTACATCCCTCTCCTTGCCGGTCCGAGAAATACAATGGTGTGTTCTTCTCCATAGGAACTTTCAAGGTCACTATCCACCTCCGAAGCTTCAGTCTGTGGTGGTCCCTTAGTCGATATCGGATGATGTCAGTCTACTTCTGGGAAGTCTTGTTGTGGTGGGAGATAATCACATAATCACAGGAGTGCAGTAAATTCCGATGGACTATTTTGGTTTTCTTGTCTCTCGTTTCCAATCGGATTTCATACACTGGGCTGTCTTGAGCTTTCCTCCTTACAACCACATACACCTTGTCTTCCCAGTACGAACAAAGTTTTCCTGGACCGCCTTTCTCACGTACGTTCTTGACTAGCACCTGGCTTCCAGTGCCAATTCTGCTCCATAACATTTTAGATCATAGTACTCCTTACTCTTTCTCTGTCCTTGCGTAACCACTTTGAACGCTCTGTCGTATGCCTCTGCCATCCGTTCCTTCCATTTCCGAACGTACTCCGGATACGTTCTGCAAGTCTCTGACATCGGAGTATTGAACATGATGTCGATTGACAGTCTTGGCGATCATCCATACAATAGGAAAAAGCGTGAGTAACCCATTGCATCGCTCTTTGTACAGTTATAGGCATGTACCACTTTTGACAGAGAACTCTTCCAGTCTTTCTTCTCATCAGCTGTTAAAGTTTGCAACATCAACAATAATGTCCGGTTAAAACGTTCCACTTGTCTATTACCCTCTGGGTGATAGGGCATTGTGTGGGGCGTTGTTCTATAGTACTTTCCTAGCTTGGCAAAGAGCTGGTTCTCAAATTCTCTTGCTTGGTTGTGGTGTAACCTCGTAGGGAACCAAAACCTCAAAGCAAAATCAATGAAGATCTCCTCTGCCGCTGTTTGACCCGATTTCTTGGTGGTGGCATATGCTTGAGCAAATCAAGTGAAATGGTCCATGACAACCAAGATGTATTTGTAACCACCCTTGCACATTTTGAGATATAGAAAGTCTATTGAGACCATCTCTAAAGGATACGTAGTTTGTTTGTTACCCATAGGTGCCCAGGTTGATGTGTTGGGAGGTTTATCTTTCAGACACTGACACACCCTGGTCACGTACCTCTCAATATCTCTCTGCATGTACGGCCAGAAGAAATGTTCACGGATCAAATTTGTTGTCCTTTCCACTCCCAGGTGTCTCATGTTTTCATGGAGTTGTTTGAAGACCAACCAACGGAATACTCTGGGTAATACCAACTGCCAGTTTTGTCCTCCTTTACGATACAGGATACCGTGTTCACTGAGGTAGAGCTTAGTCCATTCTTTAATTAAAACAGATACTGCTGGTGACTCATTATCTCGCTCTCGTTTACTTGGAAACCGATTTTGGTCCACATAAAGTAGTATTTTACCAATTATCTGATCTTCCCGTTGGGCTCTATGGATTTTCCCTTTTGGTAGTTGTTGAATAGACCGGGGGTGATCTTGTTCTCTCGCTTTTATGGTGGTTTCCACCATCAACGGACACCACAATGGTGTGTCTTCCTCCTGATAAGCTTCTACTGCTTGGGTAGTGCTCTCAATTACATCCAGACTGACTTCCTTTGAGCATTCTTGCATGAACTCCTCAGGTTCTAGTGGCATTCTTGACAATCCGTCAGCATCCGCATTGCATTTTCCTGGCCTGTACTTGATGCTGAAATTGAAGTCAGCTAGTTCAGCGACCCATCTCTGACCCGTTGCATTCATTTTGGCTGTAGTAAGGACAAAGGTCAAAGGGTTGTTGTCAGTAAGAAGTATATTAGAAAAACTCCAGCACCTTCTCCATATCCATCACAAGAGATGTGAAGTTAAAACGTCCATTTTATTAGTTCCATTAAAAAAGCGCCATATGTAAGGCAAACCTGACACGTTTCAAACCAAACAGAGGTTCTTAATCATAGGTTACATTGCTGTAGTTAAAAGTAATATGTATACATATGGACTGAAAACAAAAGAGAAAATAGGGTGGAGACCAACAAAGAACAGAAAGTTCATTAGTGAATGAAAAACCTCTTGAGGATAATTACTCAGTAATATGCATAAATAAAACTTATGTGCATGATATGCTGGCAAATTATGTACACCATTAGAAAAATGTGTCAAAAAATGTACATTAGATCATTGCGAAAATTGAGACCATTGGGGGTGTGAGAGTTAATTTTAATAATCCATGACGCTTCTCTGGCTAAGAGAAGCTTTCCTCTATCTCCTCCACTGTCTTTGCACCTTATCTATACCAATAACCAGAAATACCAGAAATGCTCCGGATTTTTCCTGAGCGTTTCTTCATCTCCCTGGCAGAAAAAACGCACGCGGATTTTACATGCCTTTTTTTCTGCCAGGTAGAAGCATAAGTGAAGCGTTTTTAACATGCAATTTCGCATGCGGGTTGTCAAGCGCTTTTCCAAGTGATCTTAGTGCTTGACAACTTGGTCACACTATATAAATACATGCAACCGGCATGGATTTATATTGTGTGACCAAGTTACGATGCTGCAAATGTAGCATCAATAGTAAAAAAAAACAAAAAAAACATTATACTCACCTTCAGATGGCCCCCGGTCTCCTTGGCGATATGTCCGGTATCTTCGGCGGCTCCCGGTGATCTAGAAAGGACCTTCCATGACGTCATTTAGTCATGTGATGGTCACACGACCATCATCTGACCGCTGACGTCAGAAGTCGCGTGACCGTCACATGACTAAATGACGTCACGGAAGGTCCTTGTAGACCATCTCTTGAAGCCAAGGAGACAGCAGCGCCGCTCAGAGGAGACCAGGGGGTGCTGGAAAGGTACGTATAAGGTTTTTTTTTATTTTAATTCTTTTTTAACTACAGGTACTATGGTACCCGGGTCTGAAGTAGAGTCTCCTCTTCTCCAGACACGGGTACCATCCGCGCATTGAACCACATGATATCCGCATGTGCACGTGTAGTCATGCGGATGTTAAGCGGTCCAATACAAGTCAATGGTGGCTAAAACGCCGCGATTCCGCAAAATAAATGGTAGTACTACAGATTTTTCCGCAGTGATAATCCGCAGCGGAAATTTCCGTAGCATGTGCACAGCACATGCGGATTATCATTCGGGAACATGGCAGACCTCCTACCAAGAGTTTTTTAAACGTTTCCGCGGCAGAATTGCTGCTGCGGAAACGCTTAAAAAATGCATAGTGGGCACACAGCCTAGGTGAGGAAAGATCACCTGAAAATCAGCAAAATGTTTGCTGAGCCCTGACATGGAGGACTCAATGTGCGGATGGTACATGGGTCTGGAGAAGAGGAGACTCTCATCCAGACCTGGGTACCATAGTACCTGTTAAAAAAAAGAATTTAAAATAAAAAATAAACATTATACTCCCCTTCTGATGGCCCCCGGTCTCCTGTATGGTGCGTCATGGCTCCCTGGCTGCTCGCGATGGTGTAAAAGGACCTTTCATGACGTCATTTAGTCATGTGACAGGTCACGCGACCGCTGATGTCGGCGGTCGCATGACCTGTCACATGACTAAACGGTAACAAGAGGGCACTCACTAAGACTGGAAGAGAAAAGGTTTCAGCACCAGCATAGGAAGGGGTTCTTTACGGTAAGAGCAGTGAGAATATGGAATTCACTGAGTGAGGAGACGGTAATGTCGGATTCACTACACCAGTTCAAGCGGGGACTGGATGCATTTCTAGATAACAGGCAGATTTCAGCATATACTTAAAAATAAAATAAAATAGTAGGTTGATACAGGGATTTATTCTGACTGCTGGTTTCAGAGTCGGGAGGGAATTTTTCCTCAGGTGAAGATTGGCTAAATTACAGAGCTAACAGGTCGAACTTGATGGACGCAAGTCTTTTTTCGGCTTTACAAACTATGTTACTATGAGCCGCCCAAGACACCGGACGCACCGGAGAGAGGACCGGGGGCCATCGGAAGGTAAGTATAATGTTTTTTTGATTTTTTTTACCATTTTTATTCTTTTTTTAACTATTAACTTGGTCACACTATATAAATCCATGCCGGTTGCATGGATTTATATAGTGTGATCACGTTGTCAAGCGCTTTTCCAAGTGATGCTAAAATAGCTTGGAAAAGCGCTTGATAACCCGCATGCGAAATCGCATGCAAAAACGGTTGACAAATGCTTCTCTCTGGCAGGAAAAACATATGTAAAATCCACATGCTGTTTTCCTGCCAGGGAGATGCAGAAAAAATCCGGAGCATTTATGCTTCGTGGGCACTAGGTCTAAGGCTGTGTTCCCACGATGCGTTTTTTAAGCGTTTCTGCAGCGGCAAAAGCGCTGCAGAAATGCTTAAAAAACGCATTGTAGAAGGCCTGCCATGTTCCCAAATGATAATCCGCATGTGCTGTGCACATGATGCGGAATTTTACCCTGCGGGTTATCATTGCAGAAAAAAACGCAGCACTACCAATTATTTTGCGGAAGCGCTGCGTTTTCGCCGCCATTGACTTGCATTGGAATGCTTGGATTCCGCTTCACTGGATCTGTACATGCGGAATCCAAGTGTTTCAATGTGCGGATGGTACCCGGGTGTGGAGGAGAGGAGACTCTCCTCCGGACCCGAGTACCATAGAACCTGTAAAAAAAAGAATAAAATAAAAAATAAAATATTATATTTACCTTCTGATGGCCCGCGGTGTGCTTGTCTTCGCTTGCCGGCAGATCGCGGTGGACTGAAGGACCTGCGCTGACGTCATTTAGTCATGTGACGGCAGGTCCTTCAGTGTACTGCGAGCTGCCGGCAGCCAGGACGGAGCGAAGCAAGACTGCGGGGGCCATCAGAAGGTAAGTATAGATTTATTTTTTTATTTATTGACATTCTTTGGGGTCACACTGTATAAATCCATGCCGTTTGCATGGTTTTATATAGTGTGACCAAGTTGTCAAGCACTTTCCAAGTGATGCTAAAATCGCTTGGAAAGCGCTTGTCAACCCGCATGCGGAAATGCATGTGAAGAACGCTTCACATCGGCTTGTCCCTGGCAGGAAAAACGCATGTAAAATCTGCATGCATTTTTTCTGCCAGGAAGATGCAGAAACGCTGAGGAAAAAATCCGGAGCATCTCTGCATCGTGGGCACACTGTTAGAACACTCCTGTTAGTTTTTTTCTATTTTCTTCAGTGACCTGCTGCCTATTTATTCCAGCTCCGCCCTTCTGGCTTTGCTGGACTTCAGTTTTATTTGACTCTCTATCTAGCCAGGTGCTTTTGTACCTATCTCTCTAGTTCGTTTGGTCCTTTGGACCTCTAAGTACTTTTTGTCTGATTGTCTTTTTTCTCCGCTACAACATCTGCTAGGCGGTGTCCAATTTTGTCCCAGTCCTTAGTTCTTTTAGGGACCCCTCTCTTTATTCTATAGGTCTGCGTTCAGACTAGCTGAGGACGAAAGCGGGTCTGTTCACAAGGAACAGGTTGCCCGCTGCAACGTAGGGAATCAGCTTAGTCTTATTGTAGGGACAGATTCCCTTTCTTTCCTTAGTTCTTGTAGCAGATCATA
Organism: Phyllobates terribilis; assembly: GCF_046119375.1. Taxonomy (NCBI): domain Eukaryota; kingdom Metazoa; phylum Chordata; class Amphibia; order Anura; family Dendrobatidae; genus Phyllobates; species Phyllobates terribilis. The sequence continues at coordinate 148,713,763 of NW_027362764.1, read as the reverse complement.
ACAGTAAGTCCAGCCCAAACTAAAACTTAAGAAAGATATCCGGGGATCAGTATGGTGTCTGTTCAAGAGTTGGCTCAACGCCTGCAGGGATTGTCTCTAGAGGTGGCCGATCTCCAGCAACACGTGAGTAGCTGTCCTGGAGCGCATTTTGTGGAACCAAAGGTAGGACTGCCTGATATTTTTGATGGTAAACAAGATTTTTTTTCCTTTAAAAATGCTTGTTTATTATATTTTCATTTGAGACCCAGGTCCTCTGGGAATGAATCACAGCGCATTGGGTTTATCATGTCACTTTTGCGCAAGGAACCACAGGGGTGGGCCTTTTCTCTCCAACCTAATGATCCATGTTTTAGATCAGTGGAGGATTTTTTTATGCTATGGGGTTATTGTATGACGATCCTGATCGAGTCTCATGTGCTGAGACAGAACTGAGATGCTTGAAGCAGGGGTCAGGTGATGTTGAAAATTATTGTACTCACTTCAGAAGGTGGTCTTCAGAAGTGAAATGGAATGATTCGGCGTTAAAATGTTCGTTTCTTGCCGGTCTAAGTGAAAGGGTTAAAGATCTGCTGATTGCATTTCCTGCACCTGTGACCTTGCAAGAAGCCATGCAATTAGCTATACGTGTGGACAGGAGACTGCGTGCCAGGGTTAATGATGAGAAAATCCCTGCTATGGCAGCTCCTAGTCCTCAGAGGGTCTGCTCGGATGGCGGAGAACCGGTGGAGGTTGGGGCGATGTCACTCCGTTCTCAGGAAAGAGACCGCAGGTTTTCCAAGGGATTGTGTTTTTACTGTGGTAAATCTGACCATTTAATTAAGAACTATGAGCTTCGTTTAAGCAAAGAAAAAAAAAAGGTCAGTTACGCCCGTATTGCTTGTTTGAATTCTAAGGGAGTATTTCTTTCAGGGAGTACCTCATTGCAGGAAGATTAGATTGAATTTCAGGTATTTGTGGATTGTGGTTCTACACTTAATGTGATTGATAACGGGTTTTTGGAAAAACTTAAATTGGAATCCAAACCTTTGTCATCACCTATTTCTGTGATCGCTATTGACAACACTCCTTTGAAATGTATTAATCACAAGGTTGCTGAATTTCCCCTCACTATCAATGGTATTCACCAGGAAAATTTGGGTTTGGTGGTATTAAATAATTTACCTTCTCCAGTAGTTTTAGGTTTGCCTTGGTTAAAACTGCACAATCCTTTACTGGACTTGTCTACTAATGAGATTAAGTCATGGAGTCCTAAGTGCTATGATAAGTGTTGTAACAGTCGCATTGCGGCTGTGGATAAAGGGGAATTACCTGTACCTATTCAGGATTTTTAGAAGTTTTTTTCAGAGAAGGAGTCGCAAGTTTTACCTCCTTATAGGGACTATGATTGCACCATTGAGTTTGTTCCTGGAGCTACTCTTCCCAAGAGTCGCTTATTTAATCTGACTATCCCTGAGAGAAAGGCCTTGGAGGAATACATACAGACGAGCTTGGCTGCTGGTCACATTAGACCTTCTAAGTCACCTGTGGCTGTTGGATTTTTTTTGTAAAAAAAAAAAGGACGGCGGTTTACGTCCATGTCTGGACTTTCGCGAAATTAATAAAATTACCGTACGCAATTCCTACCCATTGCCGTTAATTCCTGACTTGTTTAACCAGTTAGTGGGGGCCAAGTGGTTCTCTAAAATTGATCTCCGGGGGGCATACAATTTGTTACGAATAAAGGAGGGTGATGAATGGAAAACTGCTTTTAACACTCATGTAGGTCATTTTGAGAATCTGGTGATGCCTTTTGGTCTTACCAATGCACCCAGGTTCTGAAAAAACGTTATTAATGACATCCTGAGACCTTTGATTGGTAAGAATGAGGTTGTGTATTTGGATGACATTTTGATTTATTCGCCAGATATGGAGTCTCATTGGCAGAGCATATGTGAGGTATTGCAGTTATTAAGTGACAGTTCACTTTTTGCAAAGCTGGAGATATGCGAGTTCGCTGTGCAGAGAATTAGTTTTTTGGGCTACATTGTCTCCAGCGAGGGCTTTGAGATGGACCCGGTGAAGGTTCAGGCTGTGCAGGAATGGCCTAGGCCTATTGGTTTGAAATCGATACAGAGATTTTTGGGTTTCGCCAATTATTACAGAAAATTCATTAAGAATTTTTCTATAATTGTTAAGCCGCTGACCGATCTCACCAGGAAAGGTGCGAATACGGTCCAGTGGACTACTGAGGCCATTGAAGCTTTTGTGTATCTCAAGGAGAGGTTCAGTTCAGCCCCTATCCTTATGCAGCCTGATGAGACCAAGCCTTTTTTGGTCAAGGTTGATGCTTCTTCGGTAGGGGTCGGTGCGGTTTTGTCTCAGGAGAACAAGAATGGAGTACATCCCTGTGCTTTTTTTTTAAAAAAAAATTTCAGAAACCGAACTTAATTACGATGTTGGTAATCGGGAATTGCTGGCTATTAAACTCGCGTTTGAACATTGGCGGCATTTCTTGGAAGGTGCTAAATTTCCGGTTCAGGTTTTCACTGATCATAAAAATTTGATTTATGTGGATGCTGCCAAGCGCTTGAATGCCCGTCAGGCTAGGTGGGCACTTTTTTTTTCTCGGTTTAATTTTTCTGTTACTTACATCCCTGGTACTAAGAATGTTAAAGCCGATGCTTTATCTTGCAGTTTTTTTCCCATGGTTGGTACTGAGGAGGAGGAGGAGAGCATTTTACAGGAAGGAGTTGTGGTAGCAGCATTGGACTCCATTTTGGAAGATGGGAATCTGAAAGCCCAGGAGGATGCCCCATCTAACACTCCCCTTGGGAGGTTGTTTGTGCCTAGAACCTTTAGGAAAGATTTGTTTGTGGAATATCATGAGTCTCGGTTGGCAGGTCATCCAGGAATTTCTGAGACTAAGAGACTTATAAGTCGCAGTTTTTGGTGGCCTGGGTGGCAGAAGGAAGTCATCAAGTGGATGCGTCAATGTACGGTGTGTGCTAGGTCAAAGGCTTCGCATACCCCTGCTGCGGGGTTGCTTTGCCCTCTGGAGGTTCCTAGTGCGCCTTGGACGCATCTGGCAATGGATTTTATTACTGACCTTCCTGTGTCCGAGGGTTTCACTGCCATCTGGGTTGTCGTGGACCGTTTTAGTAAGATGTGTCATTTGGTTCCTTTCATTAAACTACCCTGCACTAAGACACTCGCTAAGGCGTTTGTTAAGGAAATTGTCAGACTCCATGGCGTTCCCACCGACATTGTTTCTGATAGGGGACCTCAGTTTGTGGCTCACTTTTGGGGTGCTTTTTGTGACAGGTTGGGAGTCCATTTGTCATTTTCATCTGGGTATCATCCTGAGTCTAATGGACAGACAGAAAGAAAGAACCAGGATGTTGAATAGTTTTTGCATTGTTTTGTGGCAGACAATCAAGAGGGGTGGTCTGAGTTTCTGCCACTCGCTGAATTTGCTCTTAATAACCATACATCCTCTTCTGCTGGGTGTTCCCCTTTTTTTTGTTGCACTGGGAGACATCCGTCGCTTGGTTCGTTCTCCAAATTGGTGTCGGCTGTGCCGGAGGAGGAGAATTTTTCCGGTGATTTGGAGAGAGTTTGGACTGACGTACAGTACAGACCAAAAGTTTGGACACACCTTCTCATTTAAAGATTTTTCTGTATTTTCTTGACTATGGAAATTGTACATTCACACTGAAGGCATCAAAACTATGAATTAACATATATGGAATTATATACTTAACAAAAAAGTGTGAAACAACTGAAAAAATGTCTTATATTCTAGGTTCTTCAAAGTAGTCACCTTTTGCTTTGATGACTGCTTTGCACTCTCTTGGCATTCTCTTGATGAGCTTCAAGAGGTAGTCACCGGAAATGGTCTTCCAACAATCTTGAAGGAGTTCCCAGGGATGCTTAGCACTTGTTGGCTCTTTTGCCTTCACTCTGCGGTCCAGCTCACCCCAAACCATCTCGATTGGGTTCAGGTCTGGTGACTGTGGAGGCCAGGTCATCTGGCTGTAGCACCCCATCACTCCCCTTCTTGGTTAGTGTTGAGCCACCCCCGTAGTGTTCGAGTTCGGTTTGGTTCGTCGAACACCCGTGTGTTCGCCGAACACCTTCGAACACCGTTAAAACCAATGGCAGGCAAACAAAAACACATAGAAACACATAGAAAACACCTTCAAAGGTGTCCAAAAGCTGACAAACTGCTCAGAAGACATAACTAACACATGGAAAAGTGACAAGTACATATAGTCATGCGAAAATAAAAGAGGTGGAGGAGTAAAAGGAGGGGGAGACACAGATATAGGCATGTCATGCCCTTCTAAAATCCAAAAAGTGAGAAGCCGACACGGCCAGTCCGCTCCTGCCCGTGCCACCTCCGTGTCGCCGGGTTTGTGCCAGAGCCGCGGTGAACCCTGATGGCCAGCCCCCCTCTCCCAATACTGGTGCCTGTCCGCTGGTGGGTCGAGCGAGCCCCCCTGTGGTGGAGGCAGCTCTAAGCTTTTTAATTTAAATTGTCTCTCTAATTTGAATGAATACACTTTAAATCCATTTACAAGGATCTATTGGAGGGCAAGTCTCATGCCAGCAGCCGCGTAATTCCAGCTCCAGTAGCGTCCACTAAAGCTGCTGCAGTTAAAAAGCTTTTATAAGGATCGAGCTCGGCTGTCCACCGCAAGGCATCCTACTGCCAGTCCCAGCCCCTATGCCTTGGGGTGCCTCCTGATGCTCTTCACTGAGTATCCCGTGGTCCCGAAGCATTTCCTTTGAAAAAATGAAGTGTCCAAACTACAGGTGGTGTAGCTTGCTTAACAGCCGGGATAATCCGCTGACTAGCAGACCCTGCTACTAGGCACAAAGTATTTCCTGGGCTAGATGCAGTTAAAAATTTGTAATTAGATACTCTCGTTGGATGCTGAGAAAGCATTCCATAGAGTCTCCTGGCACGCCATATATGATTCTCTTAGAAAGCTTGGGGTAGGGGTCTAGGGGACCCTTTTATAGCCAAAATCACGGCCCGGTATCGCAATACGTCACCTAGGCTGAAGATAAATGGAACTGTAGCACCCTGAGGGCTCGGTTGCTACAGAGGTATTGCACCTCACCCAGAGGTGTGATATCTCACTCTCAGGTAAGGATGTAGTGTGGATCAGGACCCGACACCTGCATGCATTACACCACATTGCCGTGGGGCAGGGCGACCAATATGCCCCTGAGATGGGCACGACAGTCCCTGTCCCTGGCTGGAGTGGGGGGAGGGAACACTGAGGAAGGGGAACCCTGTAGTGCAGGAGCAGGGAGGAAGCAGTTCCTGGGTGCATTGAGAAGGGAGTATAAAAGGTGGGCACCATCTTAGTTCAGTGCAGAGAAGTCTGAGCAGAAGTGGCAGGGAGCAGGGGCTCTGCATGAGCTCTGCTCCGGAGGCGGGCCTAGTAACAGAGGCCCAGGCCTGGAAGAGGGAGAAGGAAGGAAGAGGAGCGGAGAAGGCTCCAGGAACGAAGGGATCTCAGGGGTGCGGACGGGCGAGTCGCCACCGCACGCCAGAATCCACCTGCGTGGAGGGGTCAGGCCAAAGGGGGAGACCGGTCCCCGAAACTAGTGGAGGCAGGAAACGACCCTCAGCTAGAAACAGGAGGCTGTGACATTTTATGTGGCGCAGCCCCTCGCTACACCCGCTAGGAAGGCACCACATAGGGTCAGGGAAACTGGCGCCAAGTTTACCAAGAGGAGGCCCGAGGCAGCCGGACAGAAGGGTTGGTAAGAAAGGCCAGACAAAGGACACACAAAGGGGGTCCTGTGAAGCGCTCCAAAGTTATCTGGGAGTTGTCTGAGCCCCTCACCTGGTGAGCACAGTACGACGTGGGCAGCCGTTACCTGCAGACGTGGTCTGGATAATAAGAACTGTGAGTAAAGGCCCTGGACTGCATCACTGACTCCGTGTCATTACTGCTGCTGCCCTGCACCATCACCCCCATCCTCCGCATACACTGCCCTGAGGCTATACTCCTCCCGTGGGGAGTTATGCTACGCTCTGCTGCACCCACAACACCAGCCTCAGCGGTCTGCCCTGGAGCGGCGGTTCACGCTGACCGCAATCCACGGGTGGCGTAGTCGGACATTTAAACATCAAAACCACATAAAATAGTTCCGCCACTGGTTTGGCCGCCCTGAGCCACGGAACCGGGTTGCCGCCACGGAGACTACAACCACCAGCATCCACCAAAAAGGGTCCGGCTCCGGGTGTCCCAAGGCCCAGGGGGCGCGTCAGAACATTTTCATCACCTTTCACAATCACCAATGGGACAAGGCAGGGATGTTCTCTGTCCCCTCTCTTATACATCCTAGTGATGGAGCACCTGCTCTCATCAATTCGCCATAACCCCAATATTAGGTGGATTGAGGTGGGAGGCACCGAGTACAAGTGCTCTCTATTTGCTGATGATGTCCTAGTATATATCACTCAATCACATATATCCATCCATGCTGTTATGGCAGAAATAGATCACTTTGTTACATGGTCAAATTTTAAAATCAATGCAGCGAAGTCTGAGGCCCTCGATGTCTCCCTCCCCAAATCCATATAGGATTCCATCCAGTCCAACTTTCCCTTTGCCTGGCCCTCACAGGGTATCAAATACTTAGGAATTCCTATTCATAGAGACCTCTCCCATCTATGTTATCTTAATTTTGGGCCCTTTATTGAACAACTCCATACTGACCACGGTTGGCAAGTTAGAACTGTAAGATTCACTACGTGAACCACTGGTGTTTTGTGGAAAAGCACATGTACACTGCGTTCCAAATTATTATGCAAAAAGTGTTTAGGAGTGATAAGGGAAGAATTTGTTTGTTTGTCAGTTAAACTCGATGGTGATGTGTGTCAGGGCTCTTTATATCACTGTAAGCAATTGCAGACACCAGTGCTAATTAGTTTGTCAGGTGTGTCCAATGAAAGGCAAGACTACTTAAGAAGGCTCTCTCACATTATTCAGCAGCCTACACTTTCTGCCAAAATGGGAAAGAAAAAGGATGTGTCGGCTGCTGAGAAGCAACAAATTGTGGAGTGTTTAGGTCAAGGCATGACTACAATCAACATTGTGCGATGATCAGGATGAAGTGTCTTGGCAATCAAGAAGTATGTAGCTGATTCACAGTACACAAGTGTGCGTGCTGATAAGGGCAAATTGAGGACTCTTTCCTACAGGCAATTACGTCAGGTTGAAAGAGCAGCGGCAAAAAAGCCTTGTCATAGCAGCAGACAAGTTTTTGAAGCTGCTTGTGCCTCCAACGTCCCCCGAACAACAAGATGCAGGGTCCTTCAGAGGTTTGCAGCTGTGCATACGCCATCCTGTCGACCTCTTCTATCCACTTCACACAAGCAGAAACGGCTCCAGTGGGCCAAACATTACATGAAGACTGATTTCAAAACTGTTTTGTTCACGGATGAGTGCCGTGCAGCGCTCGATGGTCCAGATGGATGGAGTGGAGGATGGCTGGTTGATGGACACCCCACGCAAACACGGCTACAGCGCCAACAAGGAGGAGGTGGAGTAATGTTTTGGGCTGGAATCATGGGGAGAGAGATTGTCAGCCCCTTTAGGATCCCTGAAGGCGCTAAAGATGAACTCCATAATGTATGTGGATTTTCTCAAACAGCACTTCCTGCCATGGTTCAAGAAGAAGAACCGTGTATTTCACAGCAAGATCATTTTTCTGCATGATAATGCACCATCTCATGCTGCACATAAAACATCTGCATCTCTGGCTGATATGGGCATAAAAGGGGACAAACTTATGGTGTGACCCCCATGCTCCCCTGACCTCTACCCCTTTCAGAACCTTTGGAGCATCATTAAAAGGAGTGTCTATGATGGCGGGAGGCAGTTCACATCTAAGCAACAGCTCTGTGAGGGTATTCTGTCCTCATGCAAAACAATTGAAGCAGAAACCATCCAAAACCTGACAAATTCAATGGACGAGAGAGTTCAGAAGCTCCTTTCGAACAAGGGGTCCTATGTGAAAATGTAACATCACCTAGAATAAAGTTTTGAGTTGAAAACTGTTTGATTTCAGTTTCTAACAACCTGCTAATGCTTATAATTTCAAAAATTACCATTTTTTTGGTCTTTATTAAAATGAAAAGGTTGATCGAAAAGTTTGGGGGATCTAAGAGTGTGGCAACCCAGTAGTCATGATTACTTCGAATTCTGACAATATGAGGGTCATGCTGCAGGTAGTGCAGCAAGAAGGCACTTATGTGTCATGCGCATCTCGGAGCCCCAAAATTATTTTCCGGGCTAGATGCAGCTAAAAATTATTTTTAATTTTAAATCTGGTGGAGCTTATTATAGATGGCCTAATAGGATCAGTGCTGCACACTGCTACAAAGCCCAAATTATTTTCCAGTCAAGATACAGATAAACATGATTAGTAATTTGAAAGCTTAAAACGGTTGGTAGGGTGATTTTAACCAATCATCAAGCTTTTACTCTCCCCAGGATGACACAGGGGTAGAAAAGTCATTTCGGATCCATGATTTGTTCATCTTTATGAACGTGAGTCTGTCTACATTATCAGTGGAGAGCCGCGTGCGCTTATCTGTCAGCACACCACCAGCAGCGCTGAACACACGTTCAGACAGAACGCTGGCTGCGGGGCATGACAAGATCTCCAAGGCGTAAGTGGCTAGCTACGGCCATTTATCCAGATTGGAAGCCCAAAAAGAGCAAGGGTCCAGTGACACAGTCGTGGCTTCAGTGTTTACTTGGAGATACTCCTGTACCATCGTCTCTAGGCGTTAACTATGTGTCAGACTTCTTGTCTCCTGTAGCCTTGCAAAGGATGGGCTAAAAAAGTGGTGAAATGATTCCGCAAAATTGATGTTACCACCAGATACTGTGGTTCTGTTACGGTTTGAGTGCTGAACACTTGACGGTCCCACGGTTCGCAAGTTGGAACTGTGAGATTCACTACGTGCACCACTGGTATTTTGTGGAAAAGCACATGTAAGATTCTGCAACAGTCTCTGCTGATACTCCTGCATGCGTGCATCCCTTTCTATGGCAGGAATAATTTCTGCAAATTTACTTTTGTACCGGGGATCTAACAGTGTGGCAACCCAGTAGTCAGGATTATTTCTAATTCTCACAATTCGAGGGTCATGTTGCAGGTAGTGCAGCAAGAAGGCACTCATGTGTGTTGCGCATCCAGGAGCACCAAGTCCCTGTTGTGTTGGTGGCGAGGTAACAATCATGCTTCCTTCCTCTGTCCTCTCCCCCCAACCTCGCACAACAGAAATGTGATCAAGGTCTCCCTCATCTAATGAGTCTTCCATCAGTTCGTCCTCCACTTCTTCCTGGGCTCCTGCACCTTCCTCACTAGTTTGGCTGCTACCATGCGCCCTGGTAAAACCATCTCCCCCACCCTCACATGCCTGCCGCCTTGGTGCTGCCGACCGTCTGGACCTTGCAGATGTTAGCCCTTCCGCATACAACTCCTCCTCCTCTACTTCCTCCACCTCCTCTTGTGCCACCACCTGACTCCGAATTCTGTTTAACATGTGCTCCAGCATGTAAATCACCGGAATACTCATGCTGATAATGGCATCGTCAGCACTAAACATCTTCGTCGCCATTTCAAAACTGTGCAGAAGGGTGCATAGGTCCCTGATCTGAGACCACTCCTCCAGCGTGATTTGCCCCACCTCTGAATCTCGTTGGCCCAGGCTATACGTCAGAACGTATTGCACCAGGGCTTGTCGGTGCTGCCACAGTCGCTGCAACATGTGCAGAGTTGAATTCCACCGGGTAGGCACATCGCATTTTAGCCGGTGAAGTGGCAGGCCCAACGACTTCTGTAGAGATGTAAGTCGCTGAGCTGCGGGATGCGAACGGCGGAAGTGAGCACACAGCGACCGTGCCCTCTGCAGAAGGCCATCTAGTCTGGGATAGTGGGCTAAAAATTGCTGGACAACCAGGTTCAACACGTGAGCCATACAAGGCACGTGTGTGACATTGCCCCGGCGAAGGGCCGCACCCAGGTTTGCAGCATTGTCGCACACGGCCTTCCCTGGTTTCAGGTCCAGTGGAGACAACCATTCATGAAATTGGTTCTCCAGAGCTGACCACAACTCCTCAGCTGTGTGACTCACATTTCCCAGACATTTCAATGTAAAAACCGCCTGATGACGTTGAGCCCTACTGCCAGCATAGGCAGAAGCAGTGGAGGAACTTTGACATAAAGAGGATTGACGCACAACTCGTGGGGACGGCAAGACTTGGACAGCAGCCCCTTGTCCTGCTGTCACCATAGTTACCCAGTGCCCAGTCAGCGACATGTAACGCCCCTGTCCATGCCTACTCGTCCAAGTGTCTGTGGTGAAATGCACCCTGTCACACACAGAGTTTCTCAAAGAAGCGGTGATGTTGTGTGCGACATGCTGGTGGAGCGCAGGCACACCTTTCTTTGAGAAGTAGTGCCGACTGGGCATCTGGTACTGGGGCACTGCGACGGACATAAGGTCTCGAAAATCCTCTGTGTCCACCAGGCGGAAAGGCAGCATTTCTGTAGCCAAGAGCTTGCAGATGGTGAAATTCAACCTCTTAGCTTTCTCATGGCTAGGAGGAAATGGTCTTTTACTTGTCCACATCTGAGGGACCGAGGGCTGGCTATTGTGCTTAGACGGGGTTGATAAGGGTGTCCCCGGCAAACTGCCGGTCTGTGAGGAAGATGCAGGCGGACATGTTAGGTTGCCTTCATCCAAAGGTGGTGCTATCGATGTCGGACAGCGCTCAACACCAGCTGGTGTTTCCACCTCCAAAGAAAATGATGACCTGCCAATCACGCTGGCTGTTGCGGGTAAAGAGGTGGCAGGTCTGCGCCCCAAAACAGGTGTGACTGCTGTCCCCCCAGTCACAGAGGATGAAGAGGCCGCGGATGCACAAGATATGGCAGACGGTGGTTGGCCCGGCCGGCTAGGCCGCATTGTAGCACACTGAGCTTCCCACTGCAACTTATGCTTCATGTCCATGTGCCGGTTCATGCATGAAGTACTCAAACTATGTATTTTTTGGCCTCTACTTAGCTTTTGCTGACAAATGTTACAGATAACACGAGTTGGGTCATCTTTATCGATCTGAAAAAATGCCCAGCCTATGCAAGGCTTAGCACCCATGCGACCTGAAGAGCCACCACGACTTGTGGTGAGAGGCAGAGTTGTGTTTGAGGATGCAGTTGTTGACGTGCTTCCAGTACTACGTCTCTGTCCAGGAAGGCGCAACCTGACCTCGTCGTCACTAGCATCTTCCTCCACCTCCTCTGCTGACCTCATCTCTTGGCTGACTGTGGGTTGACAGTAAGTGGGATCTCCGACCTCATCATCATCACCCTGTGCGTTATCACACCCGTCGTCCTCAGAGCCAACCTGTTCCTGCCCTGACAAAAAACTAAAGTTGTCGCTCCAATCAGGTATTTGAGTCTTATCATCGTCTTCCTCATTGTCTCCACCAACAGGAGTTACAGTTTGGGAATGAGGGTCTACATTATGGTCAGAACCTTCTGCGTCTGGTCCTGGATCCGACTCATAAAGATTCTGGGCATCATTGCAGATCATTTCCTCGTCTGGATTCACAGAAGCGCTGGAGTCGACCTCTGATTCCCAGGCTATAGTATGAGTAAACAGCTCTGCAGACTCAACCATCTGTTCTACCTCATACTCAGACGGGCAGCTGGAGATTTGGGAGCTGTGAGGAAGCAAGTGCGATTTGGGTGACACCTTTGAGGACTGGAGTATTTGTGATGTTGAAGTTGATGTGGAGGAGAGCCCACTTAAAGGAGCACTTGATATCCGTTGAAGCACCTGCTGTTTTTGTGCCTCATCTGGAATTTGTAGCGATTGGCGTGGCCGTAAGAAAGGGATCTTATCACATTGTCCGCTAAAAGAAGTAGACATTTTAGTTTGGCTGGAAGATGGTCTTTCTTCTGCAGATGTTACTGTTGCTTTAACACCTACCCCACGGACACAACCTTTTTTCCCCTTCCCAACACGCCTATTCCCCTTTCCACCAGCAGCAGGCCTTTTTCCACTCATTTTGGTGGTTAACTAATTCACAACTCTGGAGTTGTTTGCAAAAAAAACAATGGATGGTAACCGAGCAGAGCTGAGTGGCCAAACTGTGGTATTAGGCCAAAACTATTGGCTGGGTTAGATGCAGAAAAAAATTATTTTGAATTTGCAACCTGATGGAGGTCAGTATAGATGGACTAATACAAATAGTCCCACACACTGCTAGAAGCCCAAATATTTTTTCAGAGGTACTGTAGATGCAGATAAAAATTATTTTTAATTTGCAACCTGATGGAGGTCAGTATAGATGGACTAATAGACCAAGTCCCACACACTGCAAGAAGCCCAAATATTTTTTCAGAGCTAGATGCAGAAAAAAATTATTTTTAATTTGCAACCTGATGGAGGTCAGTATAGATGGACTAATACAACAAGTCCCACACACAGCTAGAAGCCCAATATTTTTTCAGAGGTAGATGCAGAAAAAAATATATTCAGTTTGCAACCTGATGGAGGTCAGTAAAGATGGACTAATACAACAAGTCCCACACACAGCTAGAAGCCCAAATATTTTTTCAGAGGTAGATGCAGAAAAAAATATATTCAGTTTGCAACCTGATGGAGGTCAGTATAGATGGACTAATACAACAAGTCCCACACACTGCTAGAAGCCCAAATATTTTTTCAGAGGTACTGTAGATGCAGATAAAAATTATTTTTAATTTGCAACCTGATGGAGGTCAGTATAGATGGACTAATAGAATGATGCTATGCCCAAAAGATTTTACTTCACTAGGTGCAGTAAAAAAATTGGTATTCTATACACAGGTGGTATATCTTGCAACACAGATAGGCTACTCCACTGACTAACACACTCTGCAATAGGCCAAAAAGGATTAGCTTTGCTAGATTCAGCCAAATGCTGTGAAAAAAACTTGCACAGCACTGGCACAGACCTGCCTGGCAAAAACTGATAGGAACTGATGTAACCTAGTCCTGAAAAGGACTCCAATTACAATTAGTCTTTACTCCCACAACCTATCTATTTAAGAGCACAGACCTGCCTGATAAAAGTCGTAGGAAATGCTGTAACCTAGTCCTTAAAAGGACTGCAATCACAACTATTCCCTACTCCCAAGCTATCTGTATATTTGTGCGAAAATTGGCTTGAAATTAACAAGGTATAGCGCACACAGCAACAGCGGTGCCATCTAACACGCAGCTGCAGCAGTGAGAAAATGGTGTTGACGGGGAAAATGGCTTGGTCTTATAGGGCAAGGACATGTGACATACACTGCCAATGACACATGCCCTTGCTTGTGTGAAAAAAAGCACTTCGCTCCGTGTGTGCGCTGCTGAGAGGCTGACAGATTGCACCTCCCCACTGCAAATGCGGGAAAGAGAAAAAAAAATGGAGATCTTCATTGTTCCTGCAGAGATCCATCCCCTGCCCCTCCCCCCACCCCGCTGTACACTCACACTGCGTATTAACATTAATTTTCATCATTACTGAGAAAAAATCCAGTTATGATTTTGGTGCACGAACAGTTATCGAACATAACCTCGAACAGCCGAATTTTTATCAAATTGTTCGTGTTCGTCGAACGGCTCGAACACCGCCCAAAACAGCTCGAATTTGAGATTGGCGAACAGTTCAAGTAGAACAACGCTCATCTCTATTCTTGGTCAAATAGCCCTTACACAGCATGGAGGTGTGTTTGGGGTCATTGTCCTGTTGAAAAATAAATGATGGTCCAACTAAACGCAAACCGGATGGAATCACATGCCGCTGCAAGATGCTGTTGTAGCCATGCTGGTTCAGTATGCCTTCAATTTTGAATAAATCCCCAACAGTGTAACTAGCAAAGCACCACCACACCATCACACCTCCTCCTCCATGCTTCACGGTGGGAACTAGGCATGTAGAGTCCATCCGTTCACCTTTTCTGCGTTGCACAAAGAGACGGTGGTTGGAACCAAAGATCCCAAATTTGGACTCATCAGATCAAAGCACAAATTTCCACTGGTCTAATGTCCATTCCTTGTGTTCTTTAGCCCAAACAAGTCTCTTCTGCTTGTTGCCTGTCCTTAGCAGTGGTTTCCTAGCAGCTATTTTACCATGAAGGCCTGCTACACAAAGTCTCCTCTTTAACAGTTGTTGAAGAGATGTGTCTGCTGCTAGAACTCTGGTTTCTAATCTGAGCTGCTGTTAACCTGTGATTTCTGAGGCTGGTGACTCGGATAAACTTATCCTCAGAAGCAGAGGTGACTCTTGGTCTTCCTTTCCTGGGGCGCTCCTCATGTGAGCCAGTTTCTTTGTAGCACTTGATGGTTTTTACAACTGCACTTGGGGACACTTTCAAAGTTTTCCCAATTTTTCGAACTGACTGACCTTAATTTCTTTTCTTTACTTAGAATTTGTATTATGGCAAGAAAAAAGCAGCTAACAGTCTATTCAGTAGGACTATCAGTTGTGTATCCACCAGACTTTTGCACAACACAACTGATGGTCCCAACCCCATTTATAAGGCAAGAAATCCCCCTTATTAAATCTGACAGGGCACACCTGTGAAGTGAAAACCATTTCCGGTGAGTATCTCTTGAAGCTCATCAAGAGAATGCCAAGAGTGTGCAAAGCAGTCATCAAAGCGAAAGGTGGCTACTTTGAAGATCCTAGAATATAAGACATATTTTCAGTTGTTTCACACTTTTTTGTTAAGTATATAATTCCACATGTGTTAATTCATAGTTTTGATGCCTTCAGTGTGAATGTACAATTTTCATAGTCCTGAAAATACAGAAAAATCATTAAATGAGAAGGTGTGTCCAAACTTTTGGTCTGTACTGTACATTGTAACCTTCAAGAGGCTAACAAAAAGTCCAAGAAGTATTTTAACAGGAAACGTAAAGACATTTTGTTTACGGTGGGTGACATGGTTTGGTTGTCCTCAAAGAATCTGCGGTTGAGGATTCCCTCTAAAAAGTTGGGTCCGAAGTTTGTGGGGCCATTTAAGGTGCTTCAGGTGGTTAATCAGTCTGCTGTTAGGTTGGAGGTCCCCACCTACTGCAAGATTAATCCTGTGTTTCATGTTTCCTTGTTGAAAAAGGCTGATGTATCGGATAGGGATGCTACTGTCACAGTTCCTCCGGTGGTGGAAGACGGCGAATATGAAATTTCTCGTATCCTGAATTCCAGAAGACATAGAGGGAGATTGCAGTATCTCGTCGCTTGGAAAGGTTTCGGTCCCGAGGATAACTCCTGGGTAAGGGCGGATGATGTCTCTGCCCCTAGACTTGTCAGAGCGTTCCACAGGAGGTTTCCGGATAGGCCAGGGCCTGGAGGATCTGGAGGATCTTCATAGAAGAGGGGGTACTGTTAGAACTCTCCTGTTAGTTTTTTTCTATTTTGGTCACGTGACCTGCTGCCTATTTATTCCAGCTCTGCCCTTCTGGCTTTGCTGGACTTCCATGTTATTTGACTCGCTATCTAGCCAGGTGCTTTTGTACCTATCTCTCTAGTTCGTTTGTGTTAGAACCTTGCTGTTAGGTTTTTTTTCCTTTGCTGGTCACATGACCTTGTTGGCCTATTTAATCCTGCTCCGCCCTTCTGGCTTTGCTGGACTTCATTGTATATCTACTTTCTAGCTAGCCTGTGCTCTGTATCTAACTCTGTTAGTTTGCTTGGTCTACGGACCTCTAGGTTCTATCTATTTTGTTTGTTCGTCTGTCTGCTGCTATTTCTGTTAGGAGGTGTCCCATATTCCTCCCAGTCCTTAGTACTTGTAGGGATTCCCTCCCCAAATCTATAGGTCTCCGTACAGACTAGATTAGGACTTTAGCAGGTCTGATCGCAGGATCAGGTTCCCTGTTACATCGTAGGGATTCAGCTGAGTCTTATAGTAGGGACAGATCTCCTCTCTTTCCTTAGCTTTGGTAGCAGAACATAACAGTACGTCCAGCCTGTAAATTCTCTAAGGAAAGATTTTTTTTTGTTCCATCATGGTGTCGGTTCAGGATTTGGCTAAACACCTGCAGGGACTCTCTCTGGAAGTGGCCGAGCTCCGTCAGCACGTGAGTAACTGTCCTGGAGCATATTTCTTGGAGCCTAAGGTATGTTTGCCGGATTTATTTTTTGGTGAACATCGAGAATTTTTTTCATTTAAAAATGCTTGCTTATTGTATTTTCGTTTGAGACCCAAGTCCTCTGGGGATGAATCCCAGCGCGTAGGGTTCATAATGTCACTTTTGCGCAAAGAGCCTCAGGAGTGGGCCTTTTCTTTGCAACCTAGTGATACATGCTTCAGATCAGTGGATAGTTTTTTTTCTGCTTTAGGACTATTATATGATGATCCTGACCGTGTGGCATCAGCTGAGACTGTTATGTTCTGCTACCAAAGCTAAGGAAAGAGAGGAGATCTGTCCCTACTATAAGACTCAGCTGAATCCCTACGATGTAACAGGGAACCTGATCCTGCGATCAGACCTGCTAAAGTCCTAATCTAGTCTGTACGGAGACCTATAGATTTGGGGAGGGAATCCCTACAAGTACTAAGGACTGGGAGGAATATGGGACACCTCCTAACAGAAATAGCAGCAGACAGACGAACAAACAAAATAGATAGAACCTAGAGGTCCGTAGACCAAGCAAACTAACAGAGTTAGATACAGAGCACAGGCTAGCTAGAAAGTAGATATACAATGAAGTCCAGCAAAGCCAGAAGGGCGGAGCAGGATTAAATAGGCCAACAAGGTCATGTGACCAGCAAAGGAAAAAAAACCTAACAGCAAGGTTCTAACAGTTTGGTCCTTTGGACCTCTAAGTACTTTTTGTCTGTTTGTCTTTTTTCTCCGCTACAACATCTGCTAGGAGATGTCCAATTTTGTCCCAGTCCTTAGTTCTTTTAGGGACCCCTCCCTTTATTCTATAGGTCTGCGTTCAGACTAGCTGAGGACGGGTCTGTTCACAAGGAACAGGTCGTCCGCTGCAACGTAGGGAATCAGCTTAGTCTTATTGTAGGGACATATTCCCTTTCTTTCCTTAGTTCTTGTAGCAGATCATAACACACACAGCCTAAGAGAAGCTTGCCTTTATCTCCTCCACGTATTTGTCTTTCCACCTTATCTATACCAATAACCTTAAGTGAGGAAAGATCATCACACTGAAAATCAGCAAAATGTTTGCTGAGCCCTGACATGGAGCGACTCACTTCATTAGGAGTTGCTCCAGCAACATGCTCTGCGATGCGTCTTTTAAGCATATGGCTAGTGCAACCCACATAAATTTTTTTGCAAGATGTGCACAGTGCTTGATAAATGACATATGTACTAGAGCAGTGGTCGGCAAGCTTTTTTGCACTAGGGACCGGCTTTAAGCAAGACCAGTTTTCAATGGCCCGGTGGGGGTGGGGGCGGGGCTTTGGTCATATGTGGGTGGGGTTATGGAGGGGTGGAGCTTAGTGCATACTTATCATATAATTATGACATTTATAATGAGAATGTGATTCAACTTGCCATAGGTTCAGAATGAGTGGGAGCACCAGGCTTGTTTCCCTGGATCAGTGGGAGCACTGGGCTTGTTTTCCTGCAACAAGACGGTCCCATCTAGGTCCCATCTGATGATGATGATCACTACTGCTGCTACTGGACACAGCCACTGCTGCTATGAATTTTCATTGTTATTTGCTTTTTTCACTTTAACCAGAAAATCTGCTGCTGGGCCGCACGACACCAGAACACAGCTACAGGAGTCATAAGGGTGGGACACCTGACGTCATATCTAGCTGCCCATTAGCATCCAGAGCCCCTCCCCCTCCAACTCGCAGCTAGCAGGAGGGGAAGGAGCGCTGGACACACATGACCTGCTTGTCCCTGCTCCTGCCTGAGTACATTCTGCGAGTAGGGCCGCATGGCTAATTATCTATTCACTGCCAGTCCCTCCTCCTCTTTTCTTATAGGCTACTGATCACATGCTGGCTTTCTCCCTGCTGATCCTCTACAACTGTCAGCGGCGCCACGGACCGGCTGAAAAACCCCAACGGCCCGATCCTGGTCCGCGGACCGGCGGTTGGGGACCTCTGTACTAGAGCAATTAATAAAGTGCTTGATATTATATATTTTGCCTGCACTGTCAGTAAATGTCTGGGTCTTAAACATAAATTTGCAAATGTTACACTTGGTGCCTCCACATTTATAGGATCCATTGATATGAAGCCATGTGTCTGACCTTGGGCTTTTGGTGGACAAAAAACTTGGAGACAATAAATTTCCTATATTGGGGGATTTTTTAGCAACAAAATTAATGCCTTCCTTAAGGATGCTCTGAAGTGCTTTGTCCTGATGTAATATACAAGCATATTTCCGAATTAAATCTGTAATAGCCTGATAGTCTGTACTATAAGCTGTGGAGAAAGTAACTTGTTGTTTATTTCTCTTACATACCATGTTATCCTCCAGTAAAGATGCTTGTGTTTTGTGAAAGGCTATATTACTGGCTCTGCAAATATGAGCATTTGAATAACCTCTATGTTTAAACCTGCGCTTCAGTATGTCACATTCATGAAAATAGCTCTCATCCGTAGAGCATAGACATCTGGCTCTAATGTGTTCACCTAGTGGTAGGTTTTTAATAGTATGTGCTGGAAGACAGCTGTTTGCCATCAACGTCGCATTGCCACTGATTGGTTTTCTGTACAGACCTGTATGGGTGCAATTATTGCTGCTGTCTCCAGTTAAATATACATCCAAAAAGGTGGTCTCATTTTGACAGCTGTTAATGGTAAATTGTAAATTAAATGTATTGTCATTTAAAAACTGTAGAAACGTGGATAGCATATAAAGTGCCTCATCATCAGGGGTACGCCAGATCATGATGACATCATCAATGTATCTGGCGCACAACCTGATGTAAGGCAAAAAAGGATTATCAAAGGTGTGAATATGAAATAATTCCCACCAAGCTACCTATAGATTAGCTAATGATGGGGATAAAGACGCACCCATGGGGCAACCGCAGGTCTTCAGAAGAAAATCTCCATTAGGCTGTGTGCCCACGATGCGTTTTTTAAGTGTTTCCGCAGCGGCAAAAACGTTGCAGAAACGCTTAAAAAATGCATGGTAGAAGGCCTGCCATGTTCCCCAATGATAATCTGCATGTGCTGTGCACATGCTGCGGATTATCATTGCGGAAAAAAACGCAGCACTACCAATTATTTTGTGGAAGTGCTGCGTTTTCGCCACCATTGACTTGCATTAGACCCCCATGGATTACCCATAACTGCATATGTAGATGCGCATTCCATGCGTTCTAATGTGCAGATGGCACCCAGGTCTAGAGGAGAGGAGACTCTCCTCCAGACCCGGGTACCATAGAAACTGTAAAAATAAGAAAATAAAAAATAAATGTTATATTTACCTTCTGACGACTCCCCGCCCTCCTTCTCTTCACTCGCCGGCGGGTTCGCGATGGACTGAAGGACCTGGGCTGACGTCATAGTCATGTGACGGGTCACGCAACGCTGACGTCGGCAGGTCCTTCAGTGTAACGCGATCTGCCGGCAACCGGGACGGTGAAGCAAGACAGCACGGGCCATCGGAAGGTAAGTATAGATTTATTTTTTATTTTTTGACATTCTCTCTGGTCACACTATATAAATCCATGCTGTTTGCCTGGATTTATATAGTGTGACCAAGTTGACAAGCACTTTCCAAGTGATGCTAAAATTACTTGGAAAGCGCTTGTCAACCCGCATGCGGAAATGCAAGTGAAGAAATGAAGAACGCTTCACATCCGCATGTCCCTGGCAAGAAAAAAGCATGTACAATCCGCATGTACTATCCGCATGCGTTTTTTTCTGCCAGGGAGATGCAGAAACGCTCAGGAAAAAATCCTGAGCATTTCTGCATCGTGGGCACATAGCCTGAAAGTAAAAAAATTGTTTTCAAGTAAGAATTGTATCAAATTTAGTATGAACTCTTTTAATTCTTTTGTATAGAGATTGGTATTTTTAAGGTGATAGGAGATAGATTGTAATGAGAGATGGTGGGGGATGCTAGTGTATAATGACACAATATCTGTGGTAACCCATATATCATTACGTTCCCACTCAAAAGATTTCAAAGCAGATAATAAATGCTTGCTATCCCTGATATATCCTGTAGTGGCCAAAACTATAGGCTGTAGTAGCTGATCAATCCATGCTGCAGTTCTCTCAGTAAGTGAACCAATTTGAGTCACAATGGGGTGGAATGGGGGTGGAAATATTTCTTTGTGCAGTTTAGGAAGGGCGTGCAGTATTGGGCGCACTTGAACTCAGTTAATAGATACTCATACAATTTTTGATTAATAAGTCTCTTTTGTAAGCCTCCTCTTAGGATAAAGTCCAATTTTCCTTTTATGTGATTAGTTGGAGCTTCTGCTAGTATACTATAAGTTTTTACATCCGATAGCATGGAGATAATGTCTCTGATGTATAATGCCTTATCAAGGATTACAAGAGAACCACCTTGTCGGAAGCTCTAATAATAATCTTATCATTGTTTTTTAACAATTTCAGTGCTTGTCGTTCTTTGGTGGTCAGATTTTCCGTTGTGATTGATTCGCTATCCAGTATTTTTATCATTTCTCTTTCAATTATATTTTGAAAACTGTCCATCGCAGGTGTTCGAGAGTCTAATGGATAGAATAGTGGATTTGGAAACAATGTTGTGAATGAGTCATTTGGTTTATCTGTTACAAAATCCGCATCCAAAGATTCCAAAGTTTTTACTGATATTTGTTCAAGTAAATTCCTAGAAAAGGTCAATAGGAGGTGCTGTGGGGAAAGATTGATCCACTATATGCTGTTCTTTATCCCTGTTCTCTGCAAAGAAATGTCTCTTGACTGTCAAAGATCTTACAAATCTGTTGACATCCTTGATAGTTTCAAATAGATTTGCTCTAGTTGTAGGAATAAATTTACTTCCTTTGTTTAATAACCATAATTGAGATAGAGAAATAATATTCGGAGAGAGGTTAACTAAAGCAACCTCCTCAATGTTGATTTTCATTTTAATTTTCTGGTTGGATACCTCCGATTTTTTTGCGGATTTGTGTTTCCCGCTCCATGAAGCCCCCGCTTTTTGACAGGTTTCTTTTGGAAATATCATGATTTTCAGCAGGAGACTGATTGGATGATGATAAGGAGTAATCTATAAATTCTCCTGTTGTATCCAAATCAGCTTGTGGAAATCCAACTTGTTTTTTTCTTATTTAGAGTTTTCAGTTTTGATGCTGGAGTTTTTTTAAGGATTGACTTCGGTTCGTGCAATTTCCAGGTGTAAACCTGGTTAGACTCATAATCTGCACAATCACAAGCAAATATTTTTCTCTTCGCAACAGAGATAGTTTCCTCCACAGAATTTATATGTTTGGAAAGTTTTTCATTCCATTCTTTAACATTTGTTGAATTCA
Source organism: Phyllobates terribilis (assembly GCF_046119375.1). Classification (NCBI taxonomy): domain Eukaryota; kingdom Metazoa; phylum Chordata; class Amphibia; order Anura; family Dendrobatidae; genus Phyllobates; species Phyllobates terribilis. Next base: position 148,692,251 of record NW_027362764.1, on the reverse strand, counting down.
CATGTTCTTAAGTGACTCCTGTAATGTGGTGATTTGTTCTTCCAATTTACTCAGCTTTTGTTTTCTTTCCTGATAATAAGTTGCATTAGTTTAGATGAAGATTGTGACAGAATCTGTTCCATTCAGTAGTAAATTCCTCTCCATAATTAAAATTTGCAATTTTCTTTAGACGTAACCCTCTAGGTATCATATCATTATTTAAGTACCGCTGCAAAGTTATGGAATCCCACCATGTCTTTAATCTTTATGTCATGGCTTGTTCAAGCTCTTTAAACACAGTATTCACATTGGGATCATAAGACTGTGGTTTATTGCTGCTGAAAACATCATTAACCTTTCACATTCTGACTTTATTAGCCACGGGAAGAAAACATGATGGAGTGTCCATCTTAAATAGCCACAAGAAGGAGAGCACCAAAAAGACTGCACTGATAAATGTGATGAAAAATGGAGTAAAATAAAATTTTTATATGGGTTGCACTAGCCGCATGCTTAAAAGACGCATCGCTGAGCATGTTGCTGTAGCAACTCCGACTCTTCAGAAAAAAAGAGGACTTGTACTCTATAGCGCCACCTATTGGAAGTAGCAATCCTACAAGTCACAATCAACCCTTTAACGAGTCGTGCAATATGACTTAGGATAAAAGCCAAATCAGAATCTCAATTTGCAGACACGGTGTTTCAGGCTGTTGACCCTCATCAGTGCAAAGTATGAGAACTGATTTGGCTAGGTGAGAGGCTCTGGACTGAGGTCTAAGGGGTAGCGTTTCTCCTTATGGAAAGTGACACACCAGCTCTGGCACGTCAAGGTAAGGAGGCTTATTTGCCATGCAATGCTCCTCTGGGAAATTTAACTATGTTCTAGAACTGTAACCGATGACTCAATTTTCCATCTTTATGCTGATACAGGGCTGCTTCCAGTATCTTGAGAAGCGTCACGATGAAGAACAAATGGTAAATTGAAATCAGGATATCCCAAGATGGGTGGTTTTACCAGGTAGTCTACTAGTTCTTCCAATAACTCCTGGTGGTCTGCTGTCCAGAGAATGGGCTGTTGGGACGAAACAGCATTGTTTCTTTTAAGCCCGGTCCTACCTGCGTTCTTCTTTTTCTCCATGGGTGTTGTCATCTCTGTCGTCCCCCCCCCAAGAGGAGGTATAGTGGGGCGGCAATCCTGGAGAAGTTACGAATGTAAGTAGGAGAGGAATTCTAATATGTGCCTCAACTCCCCGACGGTAGAGGGCTGCTTGTCTTTTAAGGCCAGTACCAGAGCAATTTCTGCTGGGTCCATGGTATATCCTCCAGACACAATTTTCCCTAGAAATCGGACTTGTCTTTTTGAACAGGTCACACTTCTTTGGGGTCAACTTAACTCAGTGTTGTTGATACCATTGTAATATAGTCCTCATGTGTTCACCATGCACCTGGAAGGTTTTGCTGTGTACCACATTGTCATGCAAGTACGGCTGGCAGATATTGTCCCTCAATCCCTCTAAACATGTCTCCATGCTCCTCTGGAATTCTGCTGGAGCTGAACTGAGCCCAAACGCTATGCGGATCCACTCATATAATCCCTACGGTGTGATGAATTATGTGAAAGGTCTACTGGACTTTTCAACAAACCCTTGGTGGTATGCCTTACCCTGATCAAGGACAGAGAACCGGGTACTTCCTGATATGCTGGATAGCCTATCTTGGATCTTTGGTATTGGGTGTCGATCAGGTACTGACTTTCGGTTTAGTTCCCAGTAATCACAACAGAGTCTCAACGTACCGTCGTTCTTCCTAACACAGACAATAGGAGAGGAATAAGATGACTTTGACTTTTGGACCCAACCTCTGTTGATGAGATCTTGTAAATATTCTTTCACTTCACGGTGTAATGGTTTCGGCACAGACATGTAAGTTCTGGTTACTGGTGTCATGTCTTTCAAATTGATTTTCAATTGCAACGATGGGATACAGCCTATATCAGAGTCATCTTTGGAGAACGCATGACACTCTTCTCTCAGCATCTCTTTTGCTACCACTAGATCTTCAGCACACAAGTGTTCCAAGGGTACTGGGTGATCCCAGGACCCTGAGATGGGTTGCACAATTTCCTCCCCTGGGCAACTCCTGTTCCTTGGTGGGGAGACTGAATTCACTGTAGACCCCTGGGCTGGTCTCACACTGCCTGGATATACTCTTTTAATGGTTTCGATGTGACCTAACACAGTCTTTGGATCCAGTCTAATTTCTTATTTCATAGTATTCATCACCAGTAGTGTTGAGCCACCCCCGTAGTGTTCGGGTTCGGTTCGGTTCCTCGAACACCGGGATGTTCGAGGAACTGTTCGTCGAACTTTTCGTCGAACACCTTAGAACACCGTCGAACACCGTTAAAACCAATGGCAGGCAAACAAAAACACATAGAAACACATAGAAAGCACCTTCAAAGGTGTCCAAAAGCTGACAAACTGCTCAGAAGACGCTCTCTTTAAAAATGCCGGCCGGCAATTCAGCAGCGGCATACACCGGTACCCGACAATTTAGACAAGAAGGAATAGAGCATCACACATAGATTAGATAGATAGAAACATGTCAGTCACATATATAAGAAGTACAGTGACAGTGTTGGTTACTGTACTTGTCATTTAGTGTAAAGGATTTATTAAAAAAAATATTAGTGTTTTCATGCACCGTCTCTTTAAAAAAGCCGGCCGGCAATTCAGTATCGGTACCCGACAATTTAGAATAGAAAGAATAGAGCTTCACACATAGATAGAAACATGTCAGTCACATATATAATAAGTACAGTGGACAGTGTTGCTTACTGTACTTGTCATTAAGTGTAAAGGATTTATTTAAAAAAATATTAGTGTTTTCATGCACCGTCTCTTTAAAAAAGCCGGCTGGCAATTCAGCAGCGGTACCCGACAATTTAGAACAGAAAGATAGAGCATCACACATAGATTAGATAGATAGAAACATGTCAGTCACATATATAAGAAGTACAGTGACAGTGTTGGTTACTGTACTTGTCATTTAGTGTTAAAATAAAGGATTTATTTAAAAAAAAATTGGCGTGGGGTTCCCCATAATTTTAGGCTCTAGCGGAGGTTAAGCAGACGGCTGGGGCAGATGTTTGAAGCCTGGGAAGGGGGTAATACCCATGGAGCTTCCCAGGCTACTAATATCAGCCCCCAGCTGAATACCTAGCCTTTACTAACTTTTAAAATGGGGGACCCCCCTAAAAAATGACGTGGGGTCCCCCCTATTTTAATAGCTAGCAAAGGCTAGGCAGACAGCTGGGGGCTGATATTAATAGCCCAGGAAGGGTGCCATGAATATTGGCCCCCTCCCAGGCTAGAAACACCAGCCGTCGCAGAAATGGCGCATCCATAGGATGCGCCAATTCTGGCACTTAGCCTCGCTCTTCCCACTGCCCTGTAGCGGTGGCAGTGGGGTAATAGGGTTGGGGTTGATGTCAGCTTATATTGCCAGCTGACATCAAGCCCAGGTTAGTAATGGAGAGGCGTCTATAAGACACCCCCATTACTAACCCCATAGTCAAAGTTAAAAAAAAAAAACACAAACACCCAGAATAAAGTCCTTTTATTGAAATAAACACACAATTCTTTATTGTTCTAAATTAAACCATACTTACCATCACGCCCATTCCAGCTGAAGCCAACGATCTCCTGCAATAAAAGAAAAATAATAAAGCAACATCATCCTTACCTTTCGATGGTTCCCAGGACAGCTCCAGCTCTGCTACATCGAGATGACAGGCTGGACCGCAGCAGAACGCTGCCATCCAGCCTGTCATCCCGCAGACACTGAGAAGCGCAGGCATGCTTGCGCTCCTCAGTGTCAGGCTGTGACGGCATCCAGATGAGCCGAGGTCATGTCCAATGAACTCAGCTCACCACATGCACGTCACTGACAGCGTGGGAAAATTCTCCTGCACTCAGCGCTTCAGCGTGAGAATTTTCCCACGCTGTCAGTGACGTGCATGAGGTGAGCCGAGTTCATTGGACATGAACTCGGCTCATCTGGATGCCGTCACAGCGAGACACTGAGGAGCGCAAGCATGCCTGTGCTTCTCAGTGTCTGCGGGATGACAGGCTGGATGGCAGCTTTCTGCTGCGGTCCAGCCTGTCATCTCGATGTAGCAGAGCTGAAGCTGTCGTGGGAACCATGGAAAGGTAAGGATGATGTTGCTTTATTATTTTACTTTTATTGCAGGAGATCATTGGCTTCAGCTGGAATGGGCGTGATGGTAAGTATGGTTTAATTTAGAACAATAAAGAATTGTGTGTTTATTTCAATTAAAGGACTTTATTCTGGGTGTTATATTTTTTATTAAATACTTTATTAGAAATTCATGGCGGTCATGTCTAATATTGGCGTGACCCCATGAATTTCGGGCTTAGGGCCAGCTGATAATACCAAGCTGGCCCTAACCCCTTTATTACCCAGTGAGCCACCGCACCAGGGCCCTGGATGAGTTGGGTACAGCGCCAGAAGATGGCGCTTCTATGAACGCGCCATTTTCCCGGGTGGCTGCGGACTGCAATTTGCAGCGGGGGGGGGGGGCACAGAAAGCTTGGGCCTCCCTGCGCTGCAGATTCCAGCCCCCTGCTGCCTAGTTGTACCTGACTGGACACAAAAATAGGGCGAAGCCCGACGTATTTTTTTTTAAATTATTTCATGAAATTCATGAAATAATTAAGAAAAAAAGGCCTTCCCTATATCGTTGTGTCTGGCCAGGTACAAATAGGCAGCTGGTGGTTGGGGGCTGCCCGTTCCTGCCTGCTGTACCTGGCTGGACACAAATATAGTGCGAAGCCCCACGTCAATTTTTTTAAATTATTTCAGGAAATTCATGAAACGATCTCCTGCAATAAAAGTAAAATAATAAAGCAACATCATCCTTACCTTTCCATGGTTCCCACGACAGCTTCAGCTCTGCTACATCGAGATGACAGGCTGGACCGCAGCAGAAAGCTGCCATCCAGCCTGTCATCCCGCAGACACTGAGAAGCGAAGGCTTGCTTGCGCTCCTCAGTGTCTTGCTGTGACGGCATCCAGATGAGCCGAGTTCATGTCCAATAAACTCAGCTCACCTCATGCACGTCACTGACAGCGTGGGAAAATTCTCCTGCACTCAGCGCTTCAGCGTGAGAATTCTCCCACGCTGTCAGTGACGTGCATGAGGTGAAGAGAATAACACCAAAGAATTTGTGATTGCAATCATTTTCAGGAAGAAACTGAGTATTATCTGACAGAATTGCAGGGGTGCCAATATTTTTGGCCAGCACTGTATATGTGACTGACATGTTTCTATCTATCTAATCTATGTGTGAAGCTCTATTCTTTCTGTTCTAAATTGTCGGGTACCGGTGTATGCCGCTGCTGAATTGCCGGCTTTCCATGTTTCACTGTGAGCACTGTTCCCATCGATTTGGGCAATCACTGTAATGCCACAACCACCATGGCTGTGGCATTACAGTGAGTGGCAGACAATCCCTGCATGATTGGTGTTCTAAATAGCGCCAGACATGCAGGACACGCTTTTGGTGCACGAACAGTTATCGAACATAACCTCGAACAGCCGAATTTTTTGCAAATCATTCGGGTTCGTCGAACAACTCGAACACCGCCCAAAACAGCTCGAATTTGAGATTGGCAAACAGTTCTAGTCGAAAACCACTCATCTCTAATCACCAGTACTGTCTCTTGAGCAAACCCACCAGTAGGAATCTTAAGCACAGTCTCACCTTGAACTAGGCCTTCTGGAAGTTCTGAGCAGTCTTTTGGCACGAACCGTCTTTTCTGAACTTTTCTTCCCGGTTCTACCCGGACTCCACACCTCACCCCCACTAATTGGTTTGCAGGGATGACTTCTTTTAGGTCCATTGTATTCTGTGCTTTCTTTACTCTATGAATCACGTTTTCCGCCACGGCGTTGGGTATGGCGAGCGATGTGGCAATTGCATCCACCACCAACGCCCCTGTCTTGTGTTTTGTGATGACCTCACTGATTACATTAAAACCCAGGATAGGATCCTCTGCCATGTTCTGATCACTGGTCACAAGAAAAGGTATCAAAATCTCGATGGTTTTGCTGTTCTTCGTGGCCCTCAGTTGGAAAGTCACTTCCACCCAGCCTATGAAAAGGATTTTGGTCTGGTTGACGGTTTTGCCGTGGAGTTCCACTGGACCCAAGAGTTCTTTTAGTGACCGAAGGCAAGTGTTTGGCAGGTAGCGCCTTCTCCATTCTTCATTCAAAAGGCTTGCTTGGGCTCCTGTGTCCCACAGTGCTTTTAGCAGGAGTCCATCTAGCTGGCACTGTATAAAGCATCTTTCACCGATTAGGCTGATAAGTCTATCTTTACTGACTGAGAAATCCTACCCCCAGGAGTACATTGTTTGACTTCCACACTGGGCATTAAGTAACCGATGCCCCTGTCTCCCTTGCAGCTGTTGTAGACGGGAACACACTTGAGGATAGTACTGACGCAGCTGTTTTACCTCATATGCCGTTCTGGGGTTTGGTGAGATTTGGATTTGCTTCTGGGGCCTCCTCAGTGTGGCGGTTACCAGTCGACCCACTCCTGTCTTTTAACCCAAAAGACCATGACCACTGGCATTCATTGGCATAATGTCCTTCCACATCACATCTTAGACAGTGGACACACGCCGTACTCTGATTTGATGAACGGCACGCTTCACAAGCTGGGTATCTTCTGTTTTGGAATACCAGTTCTGGCCTGGAACGAATCAACTTTTTCACCTCAATCACCTCGGCTCGCAGTTCTCCTATTACTTCCTCCCAGTCAGCGCTGGCAGGACTCTCTTTTGTTGGTGATTTAAGGCTCCCTCTCAGAGGTGGCACTGGAGGGTCTCTATGATGATCTTCGGACTGGCCACCGGGAGTCTCCAACTTCAGCTGACTTTTAGGAGCAGAACCTTTCTTTAACTTCTGTTTGCTCTCTGACTTCAAACTAGCGGCCTCATTAACTTTTTCAATTAGGACTTCGTCCAAAATGCCAATATCTTCTAGGTACTGTTTCAGCTGCAATTTGATATCTTTGCTGATTAATCCCATTCCCAATGATCTCAAGAACTTCTTCTGGACTAGTCCAGCATCAAACTTCTCTTCCGCTTCTACATCTCTGGATGCAAACAACAGTTTATCCTTCAGTTCAATTGGCTTGAACAAGAAATTTTTTGGTGATTCATTATTTTTCTGTGAGAGGTTAATGAGTCGGTTGAACAATTCTGAAGTACTCTCTTCTTTATAGTGCCCTTTTAAAATAATTTTCAGCTGTTGCAAGGTCAATTGACTTTTAATTTCTAGCATACTACAGAGGTTCAGTCCTGGGCTGTTCGCATTCACCACCCCCTCAACGATCTCATCTGGCTGGTAGCCTTTCTGTAAGCCTGCATTGATCTGGTGCAACAAGTTCCTATAAGACAGTCTCTCTGTTCAAACTCTCCAATCTGTCCCAGGATCTTGAATTATTTCCTTATGGTGATTTGTGGTGTTAGAGAGGACTGGCTCTCTGATTTACCTAACCCGAGCAGGTTAAAGGTCCTGTCTGAGTCTGTCACCCGTTCAGAGGTTTTGGTTGATTCCTGCAGGGCTGTTGTTAGGGCTTTGAATTGTTCTTTGAATTCCTGTAGTTCAGTCTGTGGATGGCGATTCCCACTTTTGGTAATTAGTGCGCCCCTCCATCCTCCAACTTCAACCTCGTTAGAAACTGTGTTAGTTCCTGGAGGAACGTACCCATGACGTCTTCAGCTTCTTTCTCCGCCAGCTCATCTATTTTTGCATTATTGGCAGCTAACAGTTGCCTGCGGTTGTGTGCTTTCGAAATCTGTTCTACTGACATCTTTATATGTTCTGCTACTGTTCTCAATTCTTCACAGATTAACTGAAGAATCAGCTCACTAATTCTGTCCATTTGTATTTCCACATCCATTGCTGCTAGTGAGTTTTTCTTTAGGGCTGGTCCCCTTTAACTGGTGTAGCAGAGTTGAGTTGAGGTGGTGTGCTGCTATGTTATCCCAGACACTTTTCCTCTTCTCCCTCTACACGCTAATTCCTGCTCAGGATTCCCCGTATGGGCCACCAATGTAAGGCTATGTGCCCACGATGCAGAAATGCTCCGAATTTTTCCTGAGCGTTTCTGCATCTCCCTGGCAGAAAAAACGCATGCAGATTTTACATGTGTTTTTCCTGCCAGGGACAAGTGGAAGTGAAGTGTTTTTCACATGCTATTTCGCATGCGGGTTGTCAAGCGCTTTCCAAGCGATTTTAGCATCACTTCGAAAGTGCTTGACAACTTGGTCACACTATATAAATCCTCGCAACCGGCTGGGATTTATATAGTGTGACCAAGTTATAGTAAAAGAATGATAAAAAATAAACATTATACTCACCTTCCGATGGCCCCCTTCTCCTGTCCGTCCGGTGTGTTGGGTGGCTCACGGTGGTCTATAAGGACCTTCCATGACGTCATTTAGTCATGTGACAGGTCACGCGACCGCCGAAGTCAGCGGTCGCGTGACCCGTCACATGACTAAATGACATCACTGCAGGTCCTTTCAGACCATCGCGAGCTGCCGGGAAGCCAGGACGCATCGCTATGGAGACGGGGGCCATCAGAAGGTAAGTATAATGTATTTTTTTATTTTAAGTTCTTTTTTTTTACAGGTACTATGGTACACGGGTTTGGAGGAGAGTCTCCTCTTCTCCAGACGCGGGAACCATCCGCACATTGAATTGCTTAATATCCGCATGTGCACATGTAGTCATGCGGATATTAAGCGATTCAATGCAAGTCAATGGCGGCGAAAACTCCGCTATTACGCAAAATAATTGGTAGTGCTGCGGATTTTTCCGCAATGATAATCCGCAGCGGAAATTTCCGCAGCATGTGCACAGCACATGCGGATTATCATTGGGGAACATGGCAGGCCTTCTACCAAGCGTTTAAGCGTTTCTGTGGCGAAATTGCCGCTGCAGAGACGCTTAAAAAGTGCATAGTGGGCACACAGCCTTACACGCATGCCGCTAGGTTCAGATAGGGGCGAGACAGGTTACATTTGGAATCCTGGGGGAACCATTAATCAGGATGACCATAGACCATGTGCTGCAGCTTCTCTCAGACACACAGGAGTATTGACCATCAGGCATAGACACGTAGCTTGTTTCACTTGCTGAGCAGACACACTTGACAAGAGTCTTCATACACGGTAGAACAGTAGCATTCAATAAGAAGCTGCACAGCCAGTGCAAGTTAAGTCTTATGATCAACAGGCTCCAGTGACAAACAGTACAGTTTCCTTAGCAGAACAGTAGTTCCCAGTCTTCCTAGTAGTAGAGGACAGCACAGTTCTAATGCAAGGGCACATTAATGAACACAGCATTCTTTACAGCACAGTGAGAAGGAGGAGGGGGGAGGGTTTGCTGAGGGAGATCATCCCTGTGACACCATTTCTTCTAGTCCTTATCTTTCTGCTTGACAATACTCTTCACTGCTAGTTCAGGAACTGTACCTGACCTGTGTTTAGCTTCACTCTTGACTTGAATCCTTTTCACTTGCACTTCTGTGAGATACAGAACACACACACCACCTTTCTCTTTGGCTCCAGCCAGACAGTAAACAACTTCCCCCAAATCCCCCTGGGGCCCTGCTAAAACACTCCCCTTCTCCTGTGACTGTGTTTACCCCTTTAGTTGCTAGATGCTTCTGGAGCACAACACTTCCTGTTTCCTGTGCTTGTGTTACTTCTAATTGTTTCTGAATGCTTTTAAAGCAACAGCACTACTTCTGCATGTTATATATATATATATATGAGTAGTATTGCAGCACATTCTAAATTCCATATTACTATGTCTTTGGAGCGTGGCAGGAAACATGCAAGCTCCTTTGGAGCCAGGACCCCAGTGCTGCAAAGCAACAGTGCTATTCACTGAACCACTGTGCAGCCCTATAACTCAACCTTAGAACATCAGCAAACAACCTTGTTTTAACATTAAAACATGTTCTATGTCTGCATGACCTGAAAGGCCACAAGGCTAAAAATAAGCCACAGCTCCAAAACATCCATAAAAAGCTAGGATACAGCTTGCAAACTGCAAATGATGACAGACATATTACTTTCTGGAGAAATTCCCTCTAGTCTGATGACACAAAATGCATACTTCCAAAGTTTTGGCCAAATGTCTGAAAGACAACAAAGTGAATGCAATGGATTGGTCAGCAGTAGAGACAAGCGAACCTTTCAATGTTCGGTTTGTTCCAGTTGCCAAACTTCCCAATATTCACCGAGTAATTTGCCAAACCCCATTGGATTCAAAGGGAGGCAAAACCAAATGTATACACAACACCTTCAAATGGGCCCAAAAGCTGCCAAACAGATCAAATTAGGGGCAGACACTAGGAAAGTGGCATCAATTGACCCACAGTACAAATTTTATAATGGCACAGCAGCAATCAGCCATGGGCCTTGCATGAGATATCAGGGTTTGGGCCAGCATTTACAGCTTTGAATTGAACTTCAAATTAAGATCAGGTGGGTGAGTGATCGGTGTATGTCTGCTGTGCTGGGAGCCCGGATACCACAGGCAACAGCTCAACCTGGTTTTATGCTCAGCCACACTCAGATGGCATAAAAATCAGTTTCATAGATTAGTATTGGTACAAAAATTTAAGGATAGTAACTAGTGTTGAGCCACCCCTGTAGTGTTCGGGTTCGGTTCGGTTCGTCGAACACCGGGATGTTCAAGGAACTGTTCGTCGAACTGTTCGTCGAACACCTTAGAACACCGTCGAACACCGTTAAAACCAATGGCAGGCAAACAAAAACACATAGAAACACATAGAAAACACCTGCAAAGATGTCCAAAAGCTGACAAACTGCTCAGAAGACACTCTCTTTAAAAAAGCCGGCCGGCAAATTCAGCAGCGGCATACACCGGTACCCGACAATTTAGACAAGAAGGAATAGAGCATCACACATAGATTAGATAGATAGAAACATGTCAGTCACATATATAATAAGTACAGTGATAGTGTTGCTTACTATACTTGTCATTTAGTGTAAAGGATTTATTTAAAAAAATAATAGTGTTTTCATGCACTGTCTCTTTAAAAAAGCCGGCCGGCAATTCAGCATCTGTACCCGACAATTTAGAACAGAAAGATAGAGCATCACACATAGATTAGATAGATAGAAACATGTCAGTCACATATATATGAAGTGCAGTGATAGTGTTGGTTACTGTACTTGTCATTTAGTATTAAAATAAAGGATTTATTATTAAAAAAATTGGCGTGGGGTTCCCCTTAATTTTAGGCTCTAGCGGAGGTTAAGCAGACGGCTGGGGCAGATGTTTGAAGCCTGGGAAGGGGGTAATACCCACGGAGCTTCCCAGGCTACTAATATCAGCCCCCAGCTGAATACATAGCCTTTACTAGCTATTAAAATGGGGGACCCCCCCAAAAAAATGACGTGGGGTCCCCCCTAATTTAATAGCTAGCAAAGGCTAGGCAGACAGCTGGGGGCTGATATTAATAGCCCAGGAAGGGAGCCATGAATATTGGCCCCCTCCCAGGCTAGAAACACCAGCCGTCAGCCGCCCCAGAAATGGCGCATCCATAGGATGCGCCAATTCTGGCACTTAGCCTCGCTCTTCCACGCTGCCCTGGTGCGGTGGCAGGGGGTAATAGGGTTGGGGTTGATGTCAGCTTATAATGCCAGCTGACATCAAGCCCAGGTTAGTAATGGAGAGGCGTCTATAAGACACCCCCATTACTAACCCCATAGTCAAAGTTAAAAAAAACACAAACACCCAGAATAAAGTCCTTTAATTGAAATAAAGACACAATCCTTTATTGTTCTAAATTAAACCATACTTACCATCACGCCCATTCCAGCTGAAGCCAACGATCTCCTGCAATAAAAGAAAAATAATAAAGCAACCTCATCCTTACCTTTCCATGGTTCCCACGACAGCTTCAGCTCTGCTACATCGAGATGACAGGCTGGACCGCAGCAGAACGCTGCCATCCAGCCTGTCATCCCGCAGACACTGAGAAGCGCAGGCTTGCTTGCGCTGCTCAGCGTCTCTCTGTGACGACATCCAGATGAGCCGAGTTCATGTCCAATGAACTCGGCTCACCTCATGCACGTCACTGACAGCGTGGGAAAATTCTCACGCTGAAGCGCTGAGTGCAGGAGAATTTTCCCACGCTGTCAGTGACGTGCAGGAGGTGAGCTGAGTTCATTGGACATGAGCTCACCTCATGCACATCACTGACAGCGTGGGAGAATTCTCCTGCACTCAGCACTTCAGCGTGAGAATTTTCCCACGCTGTCAGTGACGTGCATGAGGTGAGCCGAGTTCATTGGACATGACCTCGTCTCATCTGGATGCCGTCACAGCGAGACAGTGAGGAGCGCAAGCATGCCTGCGCTTCTCAGTGTCTGCGGGATGACAGACTGGATGGCAGCGTTCTGCTGCGGTCCAGCCAGTCATCTCGATGTAGCAGAGCTGAAGCTGTCGTGGGAACCATGGAAAGGTAAGGATGAGGTTGGTTTATTATTTTTCTTTTATTGCAGGAGATCGTTGGCTTCAGCTGGAATGGGTGTGATGGTAAGTATGGTTTAATTTAGAACAATAAAGAATTGTGTCTTTATTTCAATTAAAGGACTTTATTCTGGGTGTTGTGTTTTTTTTAAATACTTTACTAGAAATTCATGGCGGTCATGTCTAATACTGGCGTGACCCCATGAATTTTGGGCTTGGGGCCAGCTGATAATACCAAGCTGGCCCTAACCCCTTTATTACCCAGTGAGCCACCGCACCAGGGCCCTGGATGAGTTGGGTACAGCGCCAGAAGATGGCGCTTCTATGAACGCGCCATTTTCCGGGGTGGCTGCGGACTGCAATTTGTAGCGGGGGGGGGCCCAGAAAGCTTGGGCCTCCCTGCGCTGCAGATTCCAGCCCCCAGCTGCCTAGTTGTACCTGGCTGGACACAAATATAGTGCGAAGCCCCACTTCAATTTTTTTAAATTATTTCAGGAAATTCATGAAATAATTAAAAAAAAATTGACGTGGGGCTTCGCACTATATTTGTGTCCAGTCAGGTGCAGCAGGCAGGAACGGGCTGCCCCCATCCACCAGCTGCCTATTTGTACCTGGCCGGACACAACAATATAGGGAAGCCCTTTTTTTCTTAATTATTTCATGAAATAATTTAAAGAAAATTGACGTGGGGCTTCGCCCTGTTTTTGTGTCCAGCCAGGTACAACTAGGCAGCTGGGGGCTGGAATCCGCAGCGCAGGGAGGCCCAAGCTTTCTGGGCCACCCCCGCTGCAAATTGCAGTCCGCAGCCACCCCGGAAAATGGCGCGTTCATAGAAGCGCCATCTTCTGGCGCTGTACCCAACTCATCCAGGGCCCTGATGCGGTGGCTCACTGGGTAATAAAGCGGTTAGGGCCAGCTTGGCATTATCAGCTGGCCCTAAGCCCGAAATTCATGGGGTCACGCCAATATTAGACATGACCACCATGAATTTCTAGTAAAGTATTTAAAAAAAACACAACACCCAGAAAAAAGTCCTTTAATTGAAATAAACACACAATTCTTTATTGTTCTAAATTAAACCATACTTACCATCACGCCCATTCCAGCTGAAGCCAACGATCTCCTGAAATAAAAGAAAAATAATAAAGCAACATCATCCTTACCTTTCCATGGTTCCCATGACAGCTTCAGCTCTGCTACATCGAGATGACAGGCTGGACCGCAGCAGAACGCTGCCATCCAGCCTGTCATCCCGCAGACACTGAGAAGCGCAGGCTTGCTTGCGCTCCACAGTGTCTCTCTGTGAGGGCATCCAGATGAGCCGAGTTAATGTCCAATGAACTCGGCTCACCTCATGCACGTCACTGACAGCGTGGGAAAATTCTCCTGCACTCAGCGCTTCAGCGTGGGAGAATTCTCACACTGAAGCGCTGAGTGCAGGAGAATTCTCCCACGCTGTCAGTGACGTGCAGGAGGTGAGCTGAGTTCATTGGACATGAGCTCACCTTATGCACGTCACTGACAGCGTGGGAAAATTCTCCTGCACTCAGCGCTTCAGCGTGAGAATTTTCCCACGCTGTCAGTGACGTGCATGAGGTGAGCCGAGTTCATTGGACATGAACTCGGCTCATCTGGATGTCGTCACAGAGAGACGCTGAGCAGCGCAAGCAAGCCTGCGCTTCTCAGTGTCTGCGGGATGAGAGGCTGGATGGCAGCGTTCTGCTGCGGTCCAGCCTGTCATCTTGATGTAGCAGAGCTGAAGCTGTCGTGGGAACCATGGAAAGGTAAGGATGAGGTTGCTTTATTATTTTTCTTTTATTGCAGGAGATCGTTGGCTTCAGCTGGAATGGGCGTGACGGTAAGTATGGTTTAATTTAGAACAATAAAGGATTGTGTCTTTATTTCAATTAAAGGACTTTATTCTGGGTGTTTGTGTTTTTTTTAACTTTGACTATGGGGTTAGTAATGGGGGTGTCTTATAGACGCCTCTCCATTACTAACCTGGGCTTGATGTCAGCTGGCATTATAAGCTGACATCAACCCCAACCCTATTACCCCCTGCCACCGCACCAGGGCAGCGTGGAAGAGCGAGGCTAAGTGCCAGAATTGGCGCATCCTATGAATGCGCCATTTCTGGGGCGGCTGACGGCTGGTGTTTCTAGCCTGGGAGGGGGCCAATATTCATGGCTCCCTTCCTGGGCTATTAATATCAGCCCCTAGCTGTCTGCCTAGCCTTTGCTAGCTATTAAATTAGGGGGGACCCCACGTCATTTTTTTTTTGGGGGGTCCCCCATTTTAATAGCTAGTAAAGGCTATGTATTCAGCTGGGGGCTGATAATAGTAGCCTGGGAAGCTCCGTGGGTATTACCCCCTTCCCAGGTCTCAAACATCTGCTCCAGCCGTCTGCTTAACCTCCGCTAGAGCCTAAAATTAAGGGGAACCCCACGCCAATTTTTTTAATAATAAATCCTTTATTTTAATACTAAATGACAAGTACAGTAACCAACACTATCACTGTACTTCATATATATGTGACTGACATGTTTCTATCTATCTAATCTATGTGTGATGCTCTATTCTTTCTGTTATAAATTGTCGGGTACCGCTGCTGAATTGCCGGCCGGCTTTTTTAAAGAGACGGTGCATGAAAACACTATTATTTTTTTTGATAAATCCTTTACGCTAAATGACAAGTACAGTAAGCAGCACTTTCACTGTACTTCGTATATATGTGGCTGACATGTTTATATCTATCTAATCTATGTGTGAAGCTCTATTCTTTCGGTTCTAAATTGTCGGGTACAGGTGTATGCCGCTGCTGAATTTCCGGCTTTTCATGTTTCACTGTTGGCACTGTTCCCATCGATTTGGGCAATCACTGTAATGCCACAACCACCATGGCTGTGGCATTACAGTGAGTGGCAGACAATCCCTGCATGATTGGTGCTCTAAATAGCGCCAGACATGCAGGACACGCTTTTGGTGCACGAACAGTTATCGAACATAACCTCGAACAGCCGAATTTTTTGCAAATCGTTCGGGTTCGTCGAACAACTCGAACACCGCCCAAAACAGCTCGAATTTGAGATTGGCGAACAGTTCTAGTCGAACACCGCTCATCTCTAATAGTAACAGGGGTAGTTAACTGAAAGTAAGTGGAGACCTGCCGGTCTGGGAGGCCTACAGCTACAGAAAACACACATGAAGGAGACCCAATCAGGAGTCTCCCCATTTCCAAAAATTAGGGGCTGACACCACCAAAGTGGCATCAATTTCAGTAGAGTAGAAATAGTATAATTAGGACCGACATCTCTTCCACTAAAGCCAACCCAGCAGATAGAGACCCAACCAGGAGTGTTCACATTTCCAAAAGCCAACTATCTAAAATTGCTTAGTATCCAGGAGCAGACCAGGAGCAGCCTCTCTGATCTGTTATACTCACAAAATGGCGCTAAAAGAACATGCCTGCACTTTATATGTGATTTCAGAGCCAATGGCACAAGTCCTTGTGCCTGACATTGTGGATGGTTCCTGTGCCCTGATTGGCTAGCTGCAATTTGCACACACGAAGTAAGTAAAAAAAAATTAGATTACAAGCAAGCCGCTCCTCTGACCTCTCCCCACATCAAACACATCCCGCCCGCTCATCATAGAGCACCACTGTCCAAGCCAAAGTGATAAAAATACTGTAGTGGAAACGCAATCCAATAGAAATTTCCCGCACTGTTACCGAATTTTGCAGATTTTAAGTAAAAACGCTTGGGTTACCGATCACGAATCCGAATGTGCAATGTTCGTGCCAAATTTGAAATTGGCGAACGTTTTTGAACATGTTCGCTTATTTCTAGTCAGCAAAAAGCCCTGATCTAAATCCCATAAAAAATTTATGGTCACAACTGGAAAAAAACATGTGCAAGCAAGGAGTTGCACCAGTTCTGTCAAGACTAGGAATGGGCAAAAATGGAGAAGCTTTTGGAAGCCTGCCTGAAATGTGTGACCCTAATTATACTATTAAATACTAACCATGTCTTGGCAATTGAGCAACTGGGAATGGGATAAGAGGAATAAAAGCTGAAATACCGTCATTTCATTTTTTCTAGTATTATTCTGACATTTCACATTCTTGAAATATAGCAGTGATCCTAAGGCTATGTTCCCACATGTTGTGTTTTTTTTCAGTCAGTAATCTGCAGCAAAACTGATCTCTGGCAGGAAATCAGCTGCGTCAAATCTGCAGGTTTTGCTGCGTTTTTGATGCGTTTTTTTCTCTGTCCTTCTGGCTCTATTTATGCATGTACATAAAGTTCTGTGAAAAAAAAAGAACCCCATTCTATTTTGCCATCAAAAACTTTGAAAAAAAGTTTACCTGCGTTTTTTGGTGCGTTTTTTCAGCGTTTTTTTCACCACACTTTACTTCCTATTGGTGAGAAAACGCTGAAAGAAGTGACATGCTCTATTTTCCAAGAACACAACTAAGGTACAAAATACGTGGCAAAAAAAACACAAGATGTGGGAACAGAGAATTCTGGTTTCTCATAGACTTTGCTGGTACTGCAAAATTCAGCTGAAATTTTGCATAAAAATCTGCAGCAAAATACGCTGAAAAACACAACATGTGAGAACATAGCCTTACTGATGAAAGAGAAGGACTTTGCATTACGATCACATGTCAGGAATTGTGGAAAACTGAAAATTAATAAATGTGGTTAAGGTGTGTGTAAACTTATGACTTCAGCCAGGGGTGGACATACCATTTGTGAAAACTGTGCAGCCACACAGGGGCCCAAGAGGTAAAGGGTCCACTCTCACCACCAAAGCACCACGTCGCTTCAGACGCATAAAGAGGTGCATTATGATGAGGTATTGGACTGCAAAGGTTCTTGCAGAGGGACTCTCTTCTGTTTGTGCAACTTCAACTGTATCTATATATTGCTTTTTATCTTTTTTATTTGTGTGTATTAATGTTAAAACTAATAATTCTTATTTTAATTTTTTTTAGTAAAGAAACAAACAATTCACAGCAAAGGAAACCCTCTACCGAAAGGGTGGGATTTCTGGAACTGGTCAGTAGTTTGTACCTTAAATATGAATAAAATATATATTTAAATATATATTCTGGTTTTGGAAAACTAAAGAGGTTGTCTAATATAGAAATATTATATTTAAATATTCTATTTGGAAATTTTGAGGCAGCAGAGGGCTCCTATGTTCAGGACAGGACACTCTTCATTATCCTAAGGAAAATGTGGCTGCAAAAAGCGTCTTTCATTTTGGAAGACAAAACATTCTGTGATGCTTAAATAGCCTTGTTATTGTGCTGTTGGAACACCAATTTTTGCAGAGTCCAGCTGATTTCTGAGGATTTCACCAGTCAGGCAACTTGTGTTTATATCAGACGGCAGTCTTGTAAGACCAAGACGCAGTGCCGTACATAGAAATCACAACCCATGATTCACGGGGCCTCATAGCAAAAGTCCTTACTGGGGCCCCTTTCCACACTTTTAACCCCACCAAATATTTTTTTTTTCGGTAGGTGGGATCATACTTCACAACTTTTAAAATCAGGGAGAGGGACACATTAATTATGCCACTACTTTAGCCCCTTATTTGTTCTCAGTTACTACTTTTCCATTTTCATGGCCCTCATCGAGTGTTTTGCACTCATAAAATCCCCCTATGCTGCATGATACCCCCACAGAATGATGACACCACAGTGCCTCCAGCAAAGTATGATTCTGCCACAGTGCCAATCACAAATTATTATGCTGCCAAAGTTACCCCAGCACAATATAATACCTACAATGCTCCTAAAGTGCCCCCACACAGTACGATGGCCCCATAGCTCTCCTATATACACCATAATGGCCCCACACTCTCTTTTATAAAGTATGATGATCCACACAGGCAGTATTAGGGCCCTATAGCGCCACACACAGTATCACAGTATGATGTTTCCACACAGTTTGATAATCTTGCAGGCCGCTGCCCACCACAAACACACTGATGTCCCTATAAGGCATCAGGTCACCTCGAAAGTATTGACAAAAAAAATACTAACTACTCACCTTCCATTGTTTACCCGATGGCTGCTCCAATTAGTACACTGTGCTAATTGAGAGTGTTAGAAGGCGCTATCCGACTTGTGGCCTAGACCTGCATCTGATACAGGCAGTGAACCAAAGAAGGCTGCAGGGATTAGGAATATGAGAAATGGAGTATCTGCGCTGGTCTTGGCTTAGGTACTGGAAAAAAATTGAATATAGGCAAATCGGTGAACAAAATTATGTTTTATTTTTAATGATAATTCTTAAAATTGGGAAAAACAGTTGTGTGTTTAAAAATATACAGGGGATGGTGGTTTATCTGCTTCGTGGATATAAAGCTTGCTAGGATCAATCTAGAGGGAGAAAGGATAAGGGTTATTACCTGATACTGTTGCTAGTTCCAGGAAAACTAATAGGTGTCAAGGATGGTTACCTTCTTAGCGATCTAGATGTATTTTCAATACACAATACATGTGTTCTAGTCCGTGGGGGTGCACTCGAGGATTCTGTGAAAACAATGGGATTTTTTTTTTTTTTTTTGTGGTATGTGTTTAAGGATAATGGTCTCTATTCCTATAGTTCATACCTGATTTAGTGGGATGGTGGGGAATACTGGCAGGATTACCAATGTTGTTATCCAGAAGGTTGTGTTGCTGCCGTTTTTCTGTGATATAGAAAGTTAATATTTCTTAGGGCAGTAGACAGGTGTGACTATGTCCAATAGATTAGATTACCTGATTAGATTTACCTAGTATGGTGCGACGCTTGGTCTGACAGAGGCACCTTTTTGTGGTATCTGCAGTGGATGTACCACTAAGTGACTGCAAGGAAAGAGTAGAAACTCTCTCCCTTAATTTCCTTGGTGGCTGCAGTAGCTGCCAGGAGGAGCCGTAGAGGGTTGTGCTCCTATATGCTTTGTAGGCAGTATTGGCAGTCTATAGTTTCACATGGGCACCTTACAGTGGTGTCTGGAGTGGGTGATGCACAGAAAGTTGTGTGGCTGCTGTGTTCCTGTGACATAGAAAGTAATTATTCCTTAGCACAATAGACAGGTGTGGCTATGTCCAATAGATTAGGTTACCTGATTGGATTTACCTTGTATGGTGGGACGCTTGGTCTAACAGAGGCACCTTTTGTGGTATCTGCAGTGGATGTACCACTAAGTGACTGCAAGGAAAGAGTGGAGACTCTCTCCCTTAATTTCCTTGGTGGCTGCAGTGGCTGCCAGGAGGAGCCGTGGAGGGTTTTGCTCCTATATGCTCCGTAGGCAGTATTGGCAGGTATAGTTTCACATGGGCACCTTCCAGTGGTGTCTGGAGTGGGTGATACACTGCGTTACTGCAGAGGATGGAGTAGAGGGTTTCACTCGTGATCCTATTTGGTTGAGAAGGTTACCAGGAGGAACCAGAGAGGAATGGTTCCTGTATGCTTCGTAGATGATGATAATGCCAGGTAAAAATGAGTGCAGGAGTGGGAGGACTCTGCGTGGTGTAGCTAGAGTCCTATAGTAGGGGTAACTGCTGATATTGCTGCCACGTACCTATAGTTCCGGTGGTCAGCGTTTCTGTCGTTGCTGCCCTGTAGCTGAGGACAGTGGTGGTCAGCTATGTGGGCGTCTCGACGCTCACGGAGTCCCGGCCGGAGGCTCCAGTGAGGCGGGCACCCTGTGTAGCGGTACCTGTTTCCTTTCGCGAGGACCTGCGGGATGTCCAGTCACGTGGTATGCGTGACGTAGGTATTCGCTTGTCTCGCGATGGTTCGGGTACGGGTGGCACTGAGGACCTTTCCTACGCGTTTCGGATTGGCTCGGAATCCTTCATCAGGGATGGTCCTTCAGTGCTGGGTGTATCCTTAAATACGTGAGTACTGAGTCCTCATTAGTGCCACCTGAAAGTTTTTTTTTTTTTTTTTTCCTTTCTGGTTGTTAGACCGCCCCATTGTTCCCATAGAGCTCTATGTTCCCTATAGAAATCCGTGTTTTTAATATTATTTTATGCAAGGATTATACAGGATTGCATGGAGGACAGTATGAATTTCCCCAGGGTACCATCCAATCCATAAAGATAAAAAATATAAAAATATATAAAAAATAGAAATACATTTAATGAAGGTAAAAATAGTTAATAAAAATGTCCATAGAGATATCCATAGTATATCCATAAAATTGGTCATAAAATTGGTCCATAAAATGGTCTATAAAAATAGTCCATAAAGACCCCCTAGTTGGCTCAAAACTGATGTGAAGAGTGAGAGACGGGTTTGAATTCAGTTAAAGGCAAACAGTTCTATTTCACTGTTTAAACCTCGTGGTTTCAGTGTGTTGAGTTTGAAGATCCAGCTGCTTTCACTACATGACATTTGGTTGATGTAGTGACCTTGTCTCCAATGTTTCTGGACAATCTGAATGCCTGTGATTTCTATACCCTTGGTTGAGCCTCCATGTTTGTCCGCAAAGTGTTTAGAGAGCGGGTGTTTGGGGAATTTAGTCCGTATGTTGCGTAAATGTTCACCCACTCTTCTGTTTAGGGGGCGTAAATCCAATCAGGTAACCTAATCTATTGGACATAGCCACACCTGTCTATTGTGCTAAGGAATAATTACTTTCTATGTCACAGGAACACAGCAGCCACACAACTTTCTGTGCATCACTCACTCCAGACACCACTGGAAGGTGCCCATGTGAAACTATAGACTGCCAATACTGCCTACAAAGCATATAGGAGCACAACCCTCTACGGCTCCTCCTGGCAGCTACTGCAGCCACCAAGGAAATTAAGGGAGAGAGTTTCTACTCTTTCCTTGCAGTCACTTAGTGGTACATCCACTGCAGATACCACAAAAAGGTGCCTCTGTCAGACCAAGCGTCGCACCATACTAGGTAAATCTAATCAGGTAATCTAATCTATTGGACATAGTCACACCTGTCTACTGCCCTAAGAAATATTAACTTTCTATATCACAGAAAAACGGCAGCAACACAACCTTCTGGATAACAACATTGGTAATCCTGCCAGTATTCCCACCATCCCACTAAATCAGGTATGAACTATAGGAATAGAGACCATTATCCTTAAACACATACCACAAAAAAAAAAAAAAATCCCATTGTTTTCACAGAATCCCCGAGTGCACCCCTACGGACTAGAACACATGTATTGTGTATTGAAAATACATCTAGATCGCTAAGAAGGTAACCATCCTTGACACCTATTAGTATTCCTGGAACTAGCAACAGTATCAGGTAATAACCCTTATCCTTTCTCCCTCTAGATTGATCCTAGCAAGCTCCTAGCAAGCTTTATATCCACGACGCAGATAAACCACCATCCCCTGTATATTTTTAAGCACACAACTGTTTTTCCCAATTTTAAGAATTATCATTAAAAATAAAACATAATTTTGTTCACCGATTTGCCTATATTCAATTTTTTTCCAGTACCTAAGCCAAGACCAGCGCAGATACTCCTCTGTGCTAATTGAGACTTCATCTGCACAGGAGGTATGTTATAATGACGTTATCACACGTGCTATAGACATACCTCCCAACTTTTGAAGAAGAGAAAGAGGGACAGATCATGCGGCAAATTTTGGCCATTCCCCTGGCCACATGCCAATCCACGCCCATTTACCATTTCTATCTCTCATGGCAGAAGGAGTTGTCAGAGGGTTGGTGGAAATGAGGGGCATTTAGCAGACGGCCCTCATCCCCATCCTGGTATGCATGGGCCCCTCATCCCCAATCCCTGGTATGCATGGGCCCCTCATCCCCAATCCTGGGATGCATGGCCCCATCATCCCCAATCCTGGTATGCATGGCCAAATCATCTCCAATCCTGGTAAGCATGGCCCCCTCATTCCCAATCCTGGTTGACATGGCCCCATCATCCCCAATCCTGGGGTGCATGACCCCATTATCCCCAATCCTGGGGTGCATGGCCTATCATCCCCAATCCTGGTATGCATGGCCCCATCACCCCCAAACCTGGGGTGCATAGCCCCATCATCCCCAATCCTGGTATGCATGACCCCCTCATTCCCAATCCTGGTATGTATGGCCCCCTCATCCCAAAACCTGGTTTGCTTGGCCCCATCATCCCCAATCCTGGGGTGCCTGGCCCCATCATCCCCAATCCTGGGGTGCATTTCCCCGTCATCCCCAATCTTGGTATGCATAGCCCCCTCAATCCCAATCCTGGTATGCATGGCACCCTTCATCCCCAGTCCTGGTATGCATGGCACCCCTCATTTCCATTCCTGGTATGCATGGCTCCCTAATCCCCAATCCTGTTATGCATGGCCCCATCATCCCCAATCCTGGTAGGCATGGCCCCATCATCCCCAATCCTGGGGTGCATGGCCCCATCAGCCCCAATCCTGGTATGCATGGCCTCATCATCCCCAATCCTGGCGTGCATGGCCCTATCATCCCCAATGCTGGTATGCATGGCCATCTCATTCCCAATCCTGGTATGCATAGCCCTTTCATCCCCAATGTTGGTATGCATGGCCCCATCATCCCTAATCCTGGGGTGCATGGCCCCCTTATTCCCAATACTGGTATGCATTGCCCCCTCATCCCCAATCCTGGTATGCATGGCCCATCATCCCCAATCCTGAGGTGCATGGCCCCATCATCCCCAATCCTGGTATGCATGGCACCCTTCATCCCCAATCCTGGAATGCGTGGCCCCATCATCCCCAATCCTGGTATGCGTGGCCCCATCATCCCCAATCCTGGTATGCATAGCCCTCTCATCCCCAATGCTGGTATGCATGGCCCCATCATCCCTAATCCTGAGAAGCATGGCCCTATCATCACCAATCCTGGTATGCATGCCCCCCCATTCCTAATCCTGGTATACATGCCCCCCTCAGATGCAATCCTGGTATACATGGTCCCCTCAGACCCAATCCTGATATGCATGGCCCCCTCATTCCCAATTCTGGTATGCATGGCCCCCTCAGATACAATCCTGGTATACATGGTCCCCTCAGACCCAATCCTGATATGCATGGCCCCCTCAGATCCAATCCTGGTATGCATGGCCCCCTCATTCTCAATCCTGGTATGCATGGCCCCCTCATTCCTCAATCCTGATTGGCATGGCCCCATAATCCTCAATCCTGGGGTGCATTTGCCAAATATCCCCAATCCTGGGGTGCATGGCCCCATCATCTCCAATCCTGGGGTGCATGGCCCCATCATCCCAAATCCTGGT
Source organism: Phyllobates terribilis (assembly GCF_046119375.1). Lineage (NCBI taxonomy): Eukaryota > Metazoa > Chordata > Amphibia > Anura > Dendrobatidae > Phyllobates > Phyllobates terribilis. The sequence goes on along the minus strand of NW_027362764.1, from coordinate 148,668,399 downwards.
ATACATGGCCCCATCATCCCCAATCCTGGAGTGCATGGCCCCGTCATACCCAATCCTGGTATGCATAGCCTCCTCATTCCCAATCTGGGTATGCATGGCACCCTTCATCCCCAATCCTGGTATGCATGGCACCCCTCATTCCCAATCCTGGTATGCATGGCCCCCTCATCCCCAATCTTGTTATGCATGGCCCCATCATCCCCAATGCTGGTATGCATAGCCCCCTCATACCCAATCCTGGTAGGCATGGCCCCATCATCCCCAATCCTGGGGTGCAATGCCCCATCATCCCCAATTCTGGGATGCATGGCCCCATCAACCCCAATCCTGGTAGGCATGGCCCCATCATCCCCAATCCTGGTATGCATGGCCCTCTCATTCCCAATCCTGGTATGCATAGCCCTCTCATCCCCAATGCTGGTATGCATGGCCCCATCATCCCTAACCCTGGGGTGCCTGGCCCCCTCATCCCCAATCCTGGTATGCATGACCCCCTCATCCCCAATCCTTGTATGCATGGCCCCATCATCCCCAATCCTGGGGTGCATGGCCCCATCATCCCCAATCCTGGGGTGCATGGCCCCATCATCCACCAATCCTGGTATGCATGGCCCCTTCATCCCCAATCCTGGTATGCATGGCACCCTTCATCCCCAATCCTGGTATGCATGGCACCCCTCATTCCAAATCCTGGCATGCATGGCCTCCTCATCACCAATCCTGTTATGCATGGCCCCACATCCCCAATCCTGGCATGCATGGCCCCCTCATCCCCAATCCTGGTAGGCATGGCCCCATCATCCCCAATACTTGGGTGCATGGCCCCACATCCCCAATCCTGGGGTGCATGGCCCTCTCATTCCCAATCCTGGTATGCATAGCCCTCTCATCCCCAATGCTTGTATGCATGGCCCCATCATTCCTAATCTTGAGGAGCATGGCCCTATCATCACCAATCCTGGTATGCATGGCCCTCTCATTCCCAATCCTGGTATGCATAGCCCTCTCATCCCCAATGCTTGTATGCATGGCCCCATCATTCCTAATCTTGAGGAGCATGGCCCTATCATCACCAATCCTGGTATGCATGGCACCCTCATTACCAATCCTGGTATGCATGGCCCCCTCGGACACAATCCTGGTATGCATGGTTCCCTCAGACCCAATCCTGATATGCATGACCTCCTCAGATCCAATCCTGGTATGCATGGCCCCCTCATTCCCAATCCTGGTTCTCATGGCCCCATAATCCCCCATCCTGGAGTGCATGGTCCCATCATCCCCAATCTTGGTATGCATGACCCTCTCATTCCCAATCCTGGTATGCATATCCCTCTCATCCCCAATGCTGGTATGCATGGCCCCATCATCCCTAACCCTGGGGTGCCTGGCCCCCTCATCCCCAATCCTGGTATGCATGACCCCCTCATCCCCAATCCTTGTATGCATGGCCCCATCATCCCCAATCCTGGGGTGCATGGCCCCATCATCCCCAATCCTGGGGTGCATGGCCCCATCATCCACCAATCCTGGTATGCATGGCCCCTTCATCCCCAATCCTGGTATGCATGGCACCCTTCATCCCCAATCCTGGTATGCATGGCACCCCTCATTCCAAATCCTGGCATGCATGGCCTCCTCATCACCAATCCTGTTATGCATGGCCCCACATCCCCAATCCTGGCATGCATGGCCCCCTCATCCCCAATCCTGGTAGGCATGGCCCCATCATCCCCAATACTTGGGTGCATGGCCCCACATCCCCAATCCTGGGGTGCATGGCCCTCTCATTCCCAATCCTGGTATGCATAGCCCTCTCATCCCCAATGCTTGTATGCATGGCCCCATCATTCCTAATCTTGAGGAGCATGGCCCTATCATCACCAATCCTGGTATGCATGGCCCCCTCATTACCAATCCTGGTATGCATGGCCCCCTCGGACACAATCCTGGTATGCATGGTTCCCTCAGACCCAATCCTGATATGCATGACCTCCTCAGATCCAATCCTGGTATGCATGGCACCCTCATTACCAATCCTGGTATGCATGGCCCCCTCGGACACAATCCTGGTATGCATGGTTCCCTCAGACCCAATCCTGATATGCATGACCTCCTCAGATCCAATCCTGGTATGCATGGCCCCCTCATTCCCAATCCTGGTTTTCATGGCCCCATAATCCCCCATCCTGGAGTGCATGGTCCCATCATCCCCAATCTTGGTATGCATGACCCTCTCATTCCCAATCCTGGTATGCATATCCCTCTCATCCCCAATGCTGGTATGCATGGCCCCATCATCCCTAATCCTGGGGTGCATTGCCCCCTCATTCCGAATCCTGGTATGCATTGCCCCCTCATCCCCAATCCTCGTATGTATGGCCCCATCATCCCCAATCCTGGTATGCATGACCCCTTCATCCCCAATCCTGGTATGCATGGCACTAAAAACCCGCTCAGATAAAACGATGGCGGCAGGGCAGGCCAGGACCTCCAAGGCATAAAGAGCCAGTTCATTCCATGTATCCAGCTTGGATACCCAATAATTATAAGGCACAGAGGAATCACGGAGGACGTTGCTAAGGTCGGCAAGGTACTCCCTCAGCATCTTCCAAAACTTTGCACTCCTTGTGAGAGTACCCAGCGCCTCAGGGCCTGTGCGATGGGAGGGTCTTAGAAAACTGTCCCAGAACTGTGACAGTATTCCCCTGCCTCTGCTGGATTGAAGTTGTGTCTCTCTCGCCTGTACTCCTTGGTTGTCCAATGAAGTGTGCCCTCTGCCGCCAGCGTTTTCAGATGGGAATTTTTTAATAGATCAGCAACAAGGGCCTTCTGGTACAGCCCCATTTTTGTTGACCTGTCCGCCTCAGGAATAAGAGATATAAAGTTCTCCTAGTAGCGTGAGTCTAGAAGTGTCACCAACCAGTAATGACTGTCACCCAAAATTTTGAGAACGCGAGGGTCATGGGAAAGGCAGCGTAACATAAACTCAGCCATGCGTGCCAGACTACTAACAGGCAAGACTTCCATGTCCTCACCAAGAAGATGACTGACCGTGCTCTCCTCCACCTCCTCCTCTCTGTCCTCTGGCCATCCACGCTGAACAGACGGTATGACAGCTGTGCAGGTAATACCATCTATAGTGCATGAAACTGGCTACTGTCCTTCCTCCTCCTCTTCCTCATTTTCACCCAATCCACGTTGGGATGAGATGAGGATTGGCTGTGTGTAATCACCCCGTATGGTTCCTTGCTCCATCTCATCGTGCTCCGCCTGCAATGCATCCTCTTTGATTGGAGCAGAAAGCATTTCAGAAGACAGAGAAGCGGGATGGTGATGCTAATTATGGCGTCATCGCCGCTCACCATCTTGGTGGAGTCCTCAAATTTTTGGAGGATGGTACATATGTCTGAAATCCATGTCCACTCCTGAGGTCTTATGTGTGGAGTCTGAACTGAATACCGACGGCTTTGTTGATGCTGGTACTCAACAACTGCCCTCTTCTGCTCACAAATCCTTCCCAACATCTGCAGTGTAGAGTTCCAATGCGTGGGGACATCACACACCAGTCTGTGGGTCGGAAGCTGCAAACGCTGCTGAAACACGGCAAGGGCGGTGAAAGCTGTAGGTGACTATCTAAAATGGGCACACAGGCGGTGTACTTTAACAAACAGATCTGGCAGCTCCGGGTAGGATTTGAGAAACTGCTGAACCTCGAGGTTAAGCACATGGGCCAGTCATGGTACGTGTGTGAGCTCGCCTCGCCTCAGAGCCGCCACCAGGTTCCGGCCATTGTCACACATGACCATGCCTGGCTGTAGGTTTAGCAGTGTGAGCCACAGATCAGCCTGCTCTTTCAGAGCAGTCCCCAACTGTTCAGCATTGTGCGGTTTGTCACCTAAGCATATTAGCTTCAGCACAGCCTGTTTCCGCTTGGCCGAGGCTGTGCTGCAATGCTTCAAGCTCATGACTGATGTGGTCATTTCAGAGATGGAGGCTGAAGAGGAAGAGGAGGCTGAAGAGGATGAGGTGCAGGAGCTGTAGTCCATGAGGGAAACCCTGATTGACCTAGGGCCCGCAATCCTTGGTGTTGGGAGGACATGTTCCGTCCCAAGATCCGACTGGGTCCTGACTTCCACTATGTTAACCCAGTGTGCCGTCAGCGAGATGTACCGTCCCTGCCCACAAGCACTTGTCCATGTGTCCGTGGTTAGGTGGACTTTCCCGGTAACTTCGTTGTTGAGGGCATGGCTAATGTTTTGGGACACATGCTTTTTTTTATGCGGGGACGACACACCTGGAGAAATAGTAGTGGCAGGGGACCGAGTACCGAGGACGGCCGCCACCATCAGGTTGCGGAATGCTTCCGTCTCCATGAGCCTAAAAGGCAACATTTCGAGCGCAAGCAGTCGTGAAATGTGAGAATTTAGTAGTGTGGCCTGTGCGGTGTTTGCTGCATATTTGCGCTTGCGTTCCAAGGACTGGGGTATGGACAACTGAACACTGCCCTGGGAAAAGAACATGGACGTGCTTCCTGATGCTGCTACTTGAGAGTGCGCAACGACAGGTGCAGGGCAGGAGGCATCTTCGCATGCACCATGGACAGGGGATTGGCTTGCATGCACCTCAGTGGAAGAAGCAATGGTGCCACCTGTTGACACTGTTCGTGGACCCTGGGGTTCGGCCCACAAAGTCGGGTGCTTTGCTGCCATGTGCCTGATCATGCTGGTGGTAGTCAGGCTGGTCATTTTGCCACCCCTGCTGATGCTGGCCTGGCAGGTGGTGCAAATGGCCTTTTTGGGGTTATCGGCAGAGTCTTTAAAAAACAACCAGACTTGGGAAGACCTAACAGTTGTACTGGCAACTTCCGTTGTGTTGGTGTTACGGGGAACGGTTGCCCACCTTCTGTCTGCGGCTACCACACTGCTTCTTCCTGCCTGTTGGGGTGCTCTGCCTCCCTCCCCCTGTGTGCTGCTGTCCTCGCTCTGCATGTCCTCCTGCCAGATTGTGTCAGTTACTATATCATCCACCACCTCGTCTTCCACTTCCGCACCCTGGTCCTCCTCCTGACTTTCTGGCAATTGTGTCTCATCATCGTCCACCTCTTGTGACACTTTCCCACCGTCGCCTTCGTGTGACCGTGGCTGCGCAAATATTTGGGCATAGCTACATGCGATCTCCTCTTGCCTCGCTTCAAGTGGACCGGGCAAGAGGCCCAAATCTATAAATGGAAAAGTGAACAGCTCTTCAGAGTGTCCAAGTATGGGATCAGATGTCTCCGGCACTCGGCATGGTGGGAGGAAGGAGGATCAGGGTGAGGAATATGCAGTCCAGACTCACGGCTACTGAGACTTGACCGTGTGGAAGACAGGGTGGTGGTGGTGGTGGTGGTGGTGGTGGTGGCGGCTAAGTGACTGGAAGCATTATCCATTATCCAACCAACAACTTTTTGACACTGCTCTGGGTTCAATAGTGGTGTGCTGTGATCCCCTAGGAATTGGGACAGGAATGTCGGGCAAGAAGATATGGGTGTTTGTTGTGGCACAATTTCAGCTTGCCCACGGCCTCGGCCTCTGCATGCACCATCACCATCACGTCCAGTTCCCCGTCCCTTGTCAAGCACCTTGCCCATTTTAAATGGAGGACAATATCTTCCACACTCACTACAAATGGCTGAATTTGGAGCGAAGTTATATGTAATCCATGTGATGGAAAAATCACAGTTTTAAATACCTGGCCTGTATGTAACTCTTTTGAACTGCAAACCGGTGTCGAAAACTTTGCTGACACACTGAAAAAAATTAGAATGGAGGCCAGAAATGGCAGAATTTTCAGAAAACGTATATGTGATCCGTGTGACGGACAAACCACAGTTTTCAATACCTGGCCTGTAGATAACTATTTTGAACAGCAAACCGGTGCCAAAAACTTTGCTGACACACTGAAAAAAATTTGAATGGAGGACAAAAATGGCAGTATTTTCAGAGCAATTATATGTGATCTGTGTGACGGACAAACCACAGTTTTAAATAGCTGGATTTTTAGTGCTGTAATATGGAAAGGACCTGGCTGTATTCTGCAGTGCCAACAAGTAAATGGCGCAGAACAACAGTGTTCTCTGGATTCCCTTTTAAACAAATAATGAGGATTAAGATCCAAAGAAAAATATTCCTGGCGTCTGAGACATGGACCTTTGTCTCGAAATGTCTAACAGCAGCAGAAGTCAGAACTGGAATGGAGCCTCTTGTGCTATATGCACTGCAGTCTGCTATATACACTGCCTTCCTCCCTATATACACTGCCTGTCTGATATCTCTGCAGATGGATTAGTCCTCAGAAGGACTGTTTGTTGAGATGGATATGTGTAATGTACTTGTTTTCTCCCTACACTACCTAATACACAGCACCTCTCTCTACACTGCCTGATTCCGGAGTGACTGTGATGAGCATGGCGGCGCTAGGTCTGATATAGACCTGATGACGCTGTGCGGCCAGCCAATCACTGTAATGCCACAACCAACATGGCTGCTGCATTACAGTGAGTGGCAGGCAATTCCTGCATGTTGATGGGTGATCTAAAGAGCACCAAACATGCAGGGTGGGGAACCGAGCTTCCGCCCGAGCATCTCGCAAGTACTCAGCGAGCTTCGAGCATCTCGAGTACTGAGTAGCTCGGGCGAGTACTGAGTACTCGCTCATCACTAGAAGAGAACAGTCTGAAAACTTGAGAACCGAAATTATTGAAAAATATCAACAATCTGAAGGTTACAAGTCTGACGCGACCCCTGGGCCGTGGGGTACTTGGTAGCCCGGCCGGTCGATGCTGGGGGATGTCACAGTGGTAGCGACCCTGTCCGTGACCCAGGGCGGTCTGTAAAAGGGGATAATAGTTTTTATATTTTAATGTTCATGACGCCACTTGTGGTATGCGGCTATATGGAGCCACCGCTGCGGTGCAGATCCTCTGGAGCTGTTGGTGACGCATCAGAGTTGGTTCAGCTCTACACAGGTAGAGCTAAGCTCCATGGTGGTGCAGTGAAGGTTAATTAGGTAGATGTTACTGTGCAGTATAGTGCAGGGCTGGTGATGGCACAGCAATAATTCACAGACACAGTGGGGGCAGTCTTCAAGGTTTACTCACTGTTTTTGCATTCCAGGTTACCAGCGCCAGGGTAACCTCCCACGCCATCCTGTGTTTACCAAGGCAGGGGTTCAGCAAACTCCCAAGTGTTTCAAGAGTACATAACAGGACCCCAGTCTGTGTGCCTTCTTCAGTCGTTTTCCTGCGCTGGCTCTCACCCTCCTGCCCTGCTCCTCGCAACCAATGTCCCAAGCCAGTAACCTCAGATTTTGGCTGTCAACCTGTAGTCCCCTGAATCCTGTGTGGCTACCTTTTTAGCGATGTAGTTGCGGTTGTCAGCAGCTGCACCCTGAAAGTACAGAAGCCTCCGGTTTCTAGCTGAGCCTTGTAGTTCTCCACTAGTTAGGGGCCGGTCCCCTTTGCGGCCTGATCCTTCCACGTTCCTGCAGATTCGGGCGCATGGGTGGCTTCCACACTCGCCTTGCCCCTGGAATCCCCTCACTCCTGGAGCCTTCCTCTGCTCCCTTCCTCTTCAGCCAGTCCTCCTGGGCCTCTCACACTAGGCCAGCTTCTCTGAGCAGAGCTCCTTCAGAGCTCCTGCTCCCACTACTTCTCCTCTCAGACTGTCCACACCCTTTCAAGATGGCTCCCCTTTTTATACTCCTACTGAAGTGCTCCCCTGCCCTGCTTCCTCCAACCACACCCACTACATGGTTCCACCCTCCAGCTAGGGACCAGGGACTGTGCTCTTCCTTAGGAGCAATCTCGCCCTTCCCTCCTGAAGTGTAATGGATGCAGGTGGGTGGGTCCCGGACAGTACTCCATCCTTACCTGAGAGTGAGATACTACACCTCTGGGTGAGATGCAATACCTCTGTGTCGACTGAACCCGCAGGGGCGCCACATACCCCCCTGGTAAAACACAGCACGTCCGCGGGCTGGAACAGAGTAAAAACAAGGTATTTTAGACTTACAAAATTTTTTCGAATGCATTCACATATAAGAATAATCAAAACTTTTTCTTCTCTTTATGGGAGGCACATTTCTTGAACGTTACAGGTTTCTTAACAGCTTACAAAACATTATAAAACTTTCTCCCATAAAACTTTCTTCACATTTATAAAACACTTTTCCTTATAAAACATTTTTTTCAATAAACTACAGTGAAATCTATAACCGGGTGTCCATCTCAATGAAGAAGGTGCAATTTGAGGGACCCGTCCGAAAACCCTCAACGTAGGCCCTGGGCGTGGCTGCAGGGCATAGGTGATCCAGCTGTTGGACCACGTCTTCGGCCACGCCAAACGGGTTTTTGTTCTGCGGTCTGTATAAAACCAATAAGAAGCACTTTAAGAAGTGCAAACTATATACAGTTTAAAAGTTTTTGGCTGCTCACAGTCCTCAGCCTGTCAGTTCTTATACCCTTACCCGGGTACACTAGGCAAATAAACATACTTTTCAAACATGCAGCATTCCTGCTTTACCCTTCCGGGTAACTATATACAGTTCCTTTCATTCAGTAGTGGGGTCCCATCCGGGGGTACATTGGCCCACTACTAGATGGCCCAGCTGGGTCATCTTCTTCAGGTGGCAAGGGCACACTCTCCTCCTCCACCACCCTGTGAACATGGAGAGAGTACCAGCCTCGCTCTCCTCTGTGCCTGGTGTAGGTGACGTGTCACCAGGATATAGATCACGCGCCGGGTGTCCATGTTGTAAATGGGACTCCACATCCCGCCTGTTCACGAAGAAGTCTGTGCCAAGTTGGGGCTCCCGGATAAAGCCCCATCCTCCCTCCAGGTCGAACTTGACCACGATTCCCTCTAATCGTGGACTGGGTGTGGCCGGCTTTGCGGGCCCGGGCTTTCTCCTCCATATTGCGGGCCTCCATCCTCTCCCAGCGGACCCGCTGGTTCCGCTGCTCTGCCTCCAGCTGAAGGAGTTCCCGCCGGCAGTGCTCCTCTCTGCGTGCGGCCTCCTTTTGGATCTCCCGAGGGAATCCCATCAAGTCACCCACTGGATTATCCCATCTAAGTTGGTCTCTCTCATCTCTATGGGCAACCGAGGGTGCGGGAGCAGGCAGCAAAGGGAGGCTCTGGTCCTCAACTTCCACGGACCAATCCCAGGCCACGCAGCCATACACCCATTCGGGTGTGGGGGCAGGTGGCTCCTGCAGAGCGCCCAGGAGCAGGTCGGCGTCTAAAGTGCCCGGGGAAGGAGGTTCATGAAGGGGGACCAGGAGTAGATCAGCGCCAATGGCGCCCTGGACAGGGATGTCGCTCCTACCTACTCCCGCGGTCGCTGCAGCACTATCCGTCGCCTCCTGGTCCAGGAGGGGGTCCGCCTGGGCTGAGGCGCTGCCGGTGGAACTCGGCGCTGACTGCTGCCGGGTCACCAACTTCTCCAGCTACTCGCTTCTCCATAAGGCGACGGCAGCTTGCTGGGCCTCCTCCATCCTCCGGTCTAGCTCCTGTACCTCATCACGGAGGAAGCCAGTATCCTCCAGGGATAACTTTGTCAAAACCCCCTCCAGGTTGATGGGTGATGCCGCAGACTGCAGGCCACGTGACGGAGCTTCAGGCTAGTCTCCCTCCATCGTGCCTGCCGGGTGCGGTCTGGCTGCTCTGCGGGAGACCCCGCTCTGTCTCCAAGGTTTCTTCTCTCCTCTCCCCTTTCTGGGGCGGTCCCATGGCTGCTTGCTGTCGGCCACACCTGGGGACGGCTTCCCCAGACTGATAGACAGGTCCAGGTATATGGCCACAGGCGCAAGGTGCGGGATGCGCTTTTGGCGCCATTCTGGGTCCCTGCCCACCATGGGAGGTTTCTTGCCGTCCTTGATCACGCACATAATGGCGCCCGTTCTTCTGGGGCGGGCGCCACATTCAGTATACAACACAGTCTCTAGGCGCACAATACCCGGTTATAACAAGTCGGTTTATATCCTGTTTGTGATGCTAAATATGATGCGCCCCCTGGGCCGTGGGGTACTCGGTGGCCGGGCCGGTCGATGCTGGGGGATGTCACAGTGGCAGTGACCCTCTCCATGACCCAGGGCGGTCAATAAATGGGGATCCTGTGTGGCTACCTTTTTAGTGATGTAGTTGCAGTTGTCAGTAGCTGCACCCTGAAAGTACAGAAGCCTCCGGTTTCTAGCTGAGCATTGTAGTTCTCCACTAGTTAGGGGCCGGTCCCCTTTGCGGCCTGATCCCTCCACGTTCCTGCAGATTCGGGCGCACGGGTGGCTTCCGCACTCGCCGTGCCCCTGGGATCCCCTCACTCCTGGAGCCTTCCTCTGCTCCCTTCCTCTTCAGCCAGTCCTCCTGGGCCTCTCACACTAGGCCCGCTTCTCTGAGCAGAGCTCCTACAGAGCTCCTGCTCCCACTACTTCTCCTCTCAGACTGTTCACACCCTTTCAAGATGGTTCCCCTTTTTATGCTCCTACTGAAGTGCTCCCCTGTCCTGCTTCCTCCAACCACACCCACTACATGGTTCAACCCTCCAGCTAGGGACCAGGGACTGTGCTCTCCCTTAGGAGCAATCTCGCCCTTCCCTCCTGAAGTGTAATGGATGCAGGTGTTAGGGTCCCGGGCTGTACGCCATCCTTACCTGAGAGTGAGATAACACACCTCTGGGTGAGATGCAGTACCTTTTTTGGTGACTTAACCCGCAGGGGCGCTTCAAGTCCATCTTCAGATAGCTTGATGTTCCTTTATCTATGATGCGCAACACAATCAAGAAGTTTACAACACATGGCACTGTAGCTAATCTCCCTGGACTTGGACAGCAGTGAAAAATTGATGAAATGTTGCAACAGAGGATAATCTGGATGGTGGATAAGCAGCCCCAATCAAGTTCCACATAACTTCAAGTTGTCCTGCAGATTCAGTGTGTATCAGTGTCAGTGCGAACTGTCCGTTGACATTTGAATGAAATGAAACGCTATGGCAGGACTGCAGCTTGCCAAAAGTAACGTAAGTAACCCAAAATCCTTCTGGGAAAGTGTCTGGTGGACAGATAAGACCAAGATAGATCTGTTTGGTGAAGTACATCATTCTACTGTTCATCAAAAACAGATTGAGGCCTACAAAGAAAAGAACGCAGTACCTACAGTAAAATATGGTGGAGGTTCAAAGATGTTTTGGGGTTGTCTTGCTGCCTTTGGCATTAGGTGCCTTGACTGTGTGCAAGGCATCATGAAATCTGAAGATAACCAAAGGATTTTAGGTCGCAATGTTGTGTCCAGTGTCAGAAAGATGGGTTTGCGTTCAAGCAGGACAATGGCTCCAAACATACTTCAAGTCCCATTGAACACCTATGGAGAGATATTAAAATTGCTGTTATGAGACGGCACCCTTCAAATATTTGAGACGTGGAGCTGTTTGCATAAGATGAGTGGTCCAAAATTTCAGTTGAGAGGTGTAAGAAGCTTGTTGATGGTTATAGGAAGCGATTGATTGCAGTTATTTATTACCAAGGGTGTGCATCCGAATATTAAGTTGAGGGCGGCAACAATTTTGTCCGGCCCATTTTTGGGGTTTTGTGTTCAATTTTCCTGTTTTTTCTGTTTACTATTAATAAATGTATATTTGCATTAATTTTCTGGGAGAAATACTTAATTTTCTGGAACAATTTCAAGGGTGCCAACAATTTCAGCTATGACTGTAGGTAATACACACATACTGGCACAGGCGCATACACATATACAATATAACCAAGCACAAATACACAAACGATATATATGCAGCCTCATACAATGCGTACACAATAATTAGGAAAGTGGGTATTTTGACTATATCATCATTTTAATGAAAATTTTCTAACTCCAAGCTGTATAAACTTGAATGCTTATTGGACGAAGCAGATCGCGTGATGTGTATGTGTGTAATAAGGGAGGGTTTAACCTCAGGATATCAACACCCTTTATCAAGATGTGCAGAATTATTAGGCAACTTGCATTCCTCAGGGAAAGTGGGCCAAAAAAGAGATTTAACTGACACTGAAAAGTAAAAAATTGTTAAAAGCTTTAGAGAGGGATGCAGCGCTTTTGAAACTGTTAATATATTGTGGCGAGATCACAGAACCATCAAATGTTTTGTTGGAAATAGTTAACAGGATCACAAAACACTTGTTGAGAAAAGAAGATGCGTATTAACTGTGAAAGATTTGAGAAGAATTAAACGTGAAGTGACCAGGAAGCCATTATCCTGCAGTGCTGTCACATTCAAGAACTGCAACCTCCAAAGAGTGCACAGAAGTACAAGGTGTTCAGTGCTCAGAGACATGGTCAAGGTAAAAAAGGATGAAACCCGACCACCACTGAACAAAACACAGAAGTTGAAAGATCAAGACTGGGCCAAGAGGTATCTGAAAATGGAGTTTTCAAAGGTTTTAATGACTCATGAGATGAGAGTGACTCTTGATGGACCAGATGGATGGGTACAGACCTCCACTTCAACTCCAGCAAGGTGGACTGGAAAGTACTATTATGGGCTGCCATTATTAAAGATGAGTTAATTGGACCATTTTGGGTTGGAGATGGGCTCAAAGCCAAGTCCAAAACCTACTGATAGTTTTTAGAAGATACTTTCTTCAAGCAGTGCTAAACAGAGGGGATAGAGAGGGGAAACGTCAGCTCACCACATTAAAGATCACCAGAAGCACTTGCAGAGCCTCGCACGGAGCCGCCCTAGTCTTGGACGTAAGAAACAATGTACAGAAGTAATGGAAAAATCCTCCAGCAATGGGAAATGATTAAAAAATCCATCTTTATTGTATAAAGATTAAAATATAAATGCACTGATCACCATGACACATCCAAAGAAACCAAAACCTGATACGTTTCTGCTAAAAGCCTTAATCATGGTATGTGAATGAGACCTTGGAGCTTCCTTATATGTGAGCAAATCCAGGAAGGAACAGGAATCTGGGTAAATCAATAAGGAACACCTGAATTTTAACCCTATGTGGTAAAGGTCACAATAAGGTCTCACAAACCAATGATTATGGGAAGACAAGAAACATATAAAAAAACATAAACAAAATTAAGTTTCTTTAAGCTGTGGTACAGGAAAAAGTCTGCTTCTTTCAAGAAAACCATGATTTTAATGCAGGACAATGCTCCATCGCATGTATCAAAGTACTCCTCTTCTGGCTAGCCAGTAAATGCCTTAAAGCGAACCTGTCAGCAGGATTTACGCCTATAAATGAAAGACATGGCTATAATGGTGCTGTGATGCCGATTAATATGATACCTGATGTGAATGGATCCACTCATTGGCTGCTGAATACTCACCAAGTTTTCAGACAATGATGTCTTCTGTGCTCCAGTGTGCTTTGGGGCGGGATGTGCGGGCAGGATCTTCTTCTCGTTCTGCCACCCCCATCCCGCCAACCTACTATGTTTCTTGTGCAGGTCACTGATTATTTAGTGACCTGCCTTCTTTTTAAAATTCCGCGCCGCCGCCACCATTGTGTTAGCGGTGCGTGTGCAGTGGGACGGTGCCGGCGTCCAGTGTGCAGAACTTCAATAGAATGGTGCAGTAGAGGAATAGCAGCGTTTTGAATGCAGCACATTTGCGCTGTGTCAAATGCTGCATTCTACATTGAAAGTGGATGGGATAGAATCCCATCGCCCACTATGCTTCTATTTAACACTGCGTATACTCACAAGTGGTGCAGGTTTATGAGCCACAGCAGGTAATTTTCTGTAGTGGAGATGCTGCATATTTTCAACCATAGAATGTCATTACATGCGGTGTATTCACGAGTAACTAAAACACAAGTGTGGTAATTAGAACGCAGCGTTTTGGACGCAGAGAAAACACGCGGTGCCCAAAAGGCTACTATTCCTGATCACAGGCACGTACGTAGCCTAACAGTTGAAAATAAACAATTGAGATGGGAAGATTTACATTTTTAGTTTAGTTACATGATAATTCTGCAAATGAATAGTTGCTCAATAATTCTTCACACATAGCTATTTTCCTAAGAAAAACAAAACCTCACTTTTACTTTCTTAAATATTCGGGTTTCAGGTTTATTACCCTTTCGGATTGACCGACAGCAATGTAGTTGTTTTAATAATAAAATTAATCATTAAAAGTACAAATTGCCTAATAATTGTGCACAAGGCATGTACCCACATATCTACGGACTCATACATATGTGAGGGGTGTGTGGAGAATGTCTGCTCCACTCCCCTGTAGAACTGTACTGTTTTAGTAATTCTTCGAGGGTCAGTTAATAAGTAATGCCTCCTATTTTTTTTCTCCTTTTAATTGGCTAGAAATTTAAATGCAATTACATAGGTTGAAAACCACAACATTAACGATTAATTTGTCACTTTTCAATATAATCTCCATCAATTTCCACAGACTTGGTCCACCATTTAACAAGGGCATGTATTCCAGAATGGTAAAAATCATTCTTGGGACCCACCATGCACAAACTTTTCTGTATCCCAGTTGTCCAATAATTTTCATCACACTGCCTTTACTGAGGCCGATAATGCCACACAATTCATCTGCAGTCACCCGGCGGTCACCACGAATGATGTCATCGACTCGCTGAATGTTGCTTGGAGTCACTGCGGTTACTGGCCTGCCACTCCGCATTTTGTCAGCCAACGGTGATGGCCCTTCAGCTGTGTTACAGCGACGAACCCATTGTCTAACAGTACTGACATCCACTGTTGCATCACCGTACACATTTTTCTGTCTCTCATGAATTCGAGCCATTTTGCAAACGGATACAGTCCTGCCACCTGTTGGTGCAGGAATTTGCAATTGCTGTTAATTGGAGAAGAAGGTTTGAGGAATTGTGCCAAATTCGAATATTTAACATAACTACCTTATTTAAGGAGAAAAAAAACTAGGAGGCATTACTTATTGACTGACCCTCGTATGTATGTTGTATTCATCTGAAAATGTGCTATGTTCAGACACGGCCATTAGATGGCAGTAGAGTTTATACTTGTATTATCTTACCCTCATGGTAGTTGGGGGCACATAGAGGGTTAACTTAGGATGGGCTGGCTCAGGGACAAGGGGGGACTGAGCGATCTCTGGGAGTTTAGCTTGGGCCATCTTAGTTCAGTTGAGTGAGGGACAGTGAATAGTAAGGACTAGTGATGAGCGAGCACTAAAATGCTCAGGTGCTCGAAGCTCGGGTCGAGCACATTGGAATACTCGGATGCTCAACCCGAGCAACGAGCCCAATGTAAGTCTATGGGAAACTTGAGCATTTTTCTGGCGGTCCCCCCCTGCGGTCTGCAGAGGGCCTAAAAATTGCCCAAATCGATGGGAACAGTGCTCAATTAAACGTCAGGCAGGCAGAATATATAGGCAGACAGGCAGGGTATATAGGAGGGTGCATGAAAAACATAGCAGGGCACTTGGAACCCACTAGTACTCACAGTGAAACATGAAAAGCCGGCAATTCAGCAGCGGCATACACCGGTACCCAACAATTTAGAACAGAAAGAATAGAGCACCACACATAGATTAGATAGATAGAAACATGTCAGTTACATATATAATAAGTACAGTGACAGTGTTGGTTACTGTACTTGTCATTTAGTGTTAAAATAAAGGATTTATTAAAAAAAAATAATAGTGTTTTCATGCACCCGTCTCTTTAAAAAAGCCGGCCGGCAATTCATCATCTGTACCCGACAATTTAGAACAGAAAGAATAGAGCATCACACATAGATTAGATAGATAGAAACATGTCAGTCACATATATAATAAGTACAGTGACAGTGTTGGTTACTCTACCTGTCATTTAGTGTTAAAATAAAGGATTCATTTAAAAAAAATTGGCGTGGGGTTCCCCGTAATTTTAGTCTCTAGTGGAGGTTAAGCAGACGGCTGGGGCAAATGTTTGAAGCCTGGGAAGGGGGTAATACCCATGGAGCTTCCCAGGCTACTAATATCAGCCCCCAGCTGAATACCTAGCCTTTACTAGCTATTAAAATATACAGTGCTTGCCAAAAGTATTGGCACCCCTGCAATTCTGTCAGATAATACTCAGTTTCTTCCTGAAAATGATTGCAATCACAAATTCTTTGGTATTATTACCTTCATTTAATTTGTCTTCAATGAAAAAAACACAAAAGAATTGTCCTAAAGCCAAATTGGATATAATTCCACACCAAACCTAAAAAAGGGGGTGGACAAAAGTATTGGCACCCTTTGAAAAATCATGTGGTGCTTCTCTAATTCATGTAATTAACAGCACCTGTAACTTACCTGTGGCACCTAACAGGTGTTGGCAATAACTAAATCACACTTACAGCCAGTTAACATGGATTAAAGTTGACTCAACCTCTGTCCTGTGTCCTTGTGTGTACCACATTGAGCATAGAGAAAAGAAAGAAGACCAAAGAACTGTCGGAGGACTTGAGAAACCAAATTGTGAAGAAGCATGAGCAATCTCAAGGCTACAAGTCCATCTCCAAAGACCTGAATGTTCCTGTGTCTTCCGTGTGCAGTGTCATCAAGAAGTTTAAAGCCCATGGCACTGTGGCGAACCTCCCTAGATGTGGACAGAAAAGAAAAATTGATGAGAGATTTCAATGCAAGATTGTGCGGATGGTGGATAAAGAACCTCGACTAACATCCAAACAAGTTCAAGCTGCCCTGCTGTCCGAGGGTACAACAGTGTCAACCCGTACTATCCATCGGCGTCTGAATGAAAAGGGACTGTATGGTAGGATACCCAGGAAGACCCCCACTTCTTACCCCGAGACATGAAAAAGCCAGACTGGAGTCTGCCAAAACTTATCAGAGAAAGCCTAAAACATTTTGGAAGAGTGTGCTCTGGTCAGATGAGACAAAAATAGAGCTTTTTGGGAAAAAGCATCAACATAGAGTGTACAGGAAAAAAAAAGAGGCATTCAAGCAAAAGAACACGGTCCCTACAGTCAAACATGGCGGAGGTTCCCTGATGTTTTGGGGTTGCTTTGCTGCCTCTGGCACTGGCCTGCTTGACCGTGTGCATGGCATTATGAAGTCTGAAGACTACCAACAAATTTTGCAGCATAATGTAGGGCCCAGTGTGAGAAAGCTGGGTCTCCCTCAGAGGTCATGGGTCTTCCAGCAGGACAATGACCCAAAACACACTTCCAAAAGCACTATAAAATGGTTTTGGAGAAAGCACTGGAGACTTCTAAGGTGGCCAGCAATGAGTCCAGACCTGAATCCCATAGAACACCTGTGGAGAGATCTCAAAATGGCAGTTTGGAGAAGGCACACTTCAAATATCAGGGACCTGGAGCAGTTTGCCAAAGAAGAATGGTCTACAATTCCAGCAGAGCATTGTAAGAAACTCATTGATGGTTACCAGAAGCGGTTGTTCGCAGTTATTTTGGCTAAAGGTTGTGCAACCAAGTATTAGGCTGAGGGTGCCAATACTTTTGTCCGGCCCTTTTTTGGAGTTTTGTGTGAAATGATCAATGATTTGATTTTTGCTTCATTCTCTTTTGTGTTTTTTCCTTGCAAGCAAATTAAATGAAGAGAATAATACCAAAGAATTTGTGATTGCAATCATTTTCAGGAAGAAACTGAGTATTATCTTACAGAATTGCAGGGGTGCCAATACTTTTGGCCAGCACTGTAGGACCCAAAATAAAATGACGTGGAGTCCCCCCTTTTTTAATAGCTAGGAAAGGCTAGTCAGACAGCTGGGGGCTGATATTAATAGCCCAGGAAGGGTGCCATGAATAGGATGTGCCAATTCTGGCACTTAGCCTCACTCTTCCCACAGCCCTGTAGCGGTGGCAGTGGGGTAATAGGGTTGGGGTTGATGTCAGCTTTTTATGCCAGCTGACATCAAGCCCAGGTTAGTGATGGAGAGGCGTCTATAAGACACCCCCATTGCTAACCCCATAGTTAAAGTTAATAAAAACACAAACACCCAGAATAAAGTCCTTTAATTGAAATAAAGACACATTCCTTTAAAGTTCTAAATTAAACCCTACTTACTGTATCGCTCATTCCAGCTGAAGCCAACGATCTCCTGCAATAAAAATAAAATAAAAAAACAATCTCATCCTTACCTTTCCATGGTTCCCAGGACAGCTTCAGCTCTGCTACATTGACATGACAGGCTGAAGCGCAGCAGAACACTGCCATCCAGCTTGCCATGCCACAGACACTGAGAAGCTCCTCAGTGAAGCTCCTCAGTGTCTGGCTGTGACGGCATTCAGATGAGCCGAGTTCATGTCCATTGAACTCAGCTCACCTCATGCACGTCACTGACAGCGTCAGAGAATTCTCCTGTGCTCACCGCTTGAGCAGGAGAATTCTCCCACGCTGGGATGGCATTGAGATGACAGGCTGGATTGCAGCAGAGCGCTGCCATCCAGCTTGTCATCCTTCAGAGACACTGCAGAGTGCAGGCATGCTTGCGCTCTGCAGTGTCTCTGAAGGATGACAAGCTGGATGGTAACACTCTGCTGCGATTCAGCGCTTCAGAGACACTGCAGAGCACAAGCATGCCTGCGCTCTGCAGTGTCTCTGAAGGATGACAAGCTGGATGGCAGTTCTCTGCTGCAATCCAGCCTGTCATCTCAATGCCATCCCAGCGTGGGAGAATTCTCCTGCTCAAGCGGTGAGCGCAGGAGAATTATCCCACGCTGTCAGTGACGTGAATGAGGTGAGCTGAGTTCATTGGACATGAACTCGGCTCATCTGGATGCCGTCACAGCCAGACACTGAGGAGCTTCACTGAGGAGCTTCTCAGTGTCTGCGGCATGGCAAGCTAGATGGCAGCGTTCCGCTTCCCTCAAACCTGTCATGTCATTATAGCAGAGCTGAAGCTGTCCTGGGAACCATGGAAAGGTAAGGATGAGGTTGGTTTATTATTTAATTTTTATTGCAGGAGATCGTTGGATTCAGCTGGAATGAGCGATACGGTAAGTAGGGTTTCATTTAGAACATTAAAGGAATGTATCTTTACACTGTGTGCAGAATTATTAGGCAAATTAGTATTTTGATCACATGATACTTTTTATACATGTTGTCCTACTCCAAGCTGCATAGGCTTGAGAGTCAACTACCAATTAAGTAAATCTGGTGATGTGCATCTCTGTAATGAGGAGGGGTGTTAACTAATGACATCAACACCCTATATAAGGTGTGCTTAATTATTAGGCAACTTCCTTTCCTTTGGCAAAATGGGTCAGAAGAGAGATTTGACGGGCTCTGAAAAGTCCAAAATTGTGAGATGTCTTGCAGAGGGATGCAGCAGTCTTGAAATTTCCAAACTTTTGAAGCGTGATCACTGATCAATCAAGTGTTTCATTGAAAATAGCCAACAGGGTCACAAGAAGCGTTTTGGCCAAAAAAGGGGCAAAATAACTTCCCATGAATTGAGGAAAATCAAGCGTGAAGCTTCCAAGATGCCATTCGCCACCATTTTTGCCATATTTCAGAGCTGCAACGTTACTGGAGTATCAAAAAGCACAAGGTGTGCGATACTCAGGGACATGGCCAAGATAACGAAGACTGAAAAACGACCACCTTTGAACAAGAAACATAAGATAAAACGTCAAGAATGGGCCAAGAAATATCTTAAGACTGATTTTTCAAAGGTTTTATGGACTGATGAAATGAGAGTGACTCTTGATGGGCCAGATGGATGGGCCAAAGGCTGGATCAATAAAGGGCAGAGAGCTCCACTCCGACTCCGACGCCAGCAAGGTGGAGGTGGGGTACTGGTATGGGCTGGTATCATCAAAGATGAACTTGTGGGACCTTTTAGGGTTGAGGATGGAGAGGAGCTCAACTCCCAGACCTACTGCCAGTTTCTGGAAGACAACTTCTTCAAGCAGTGGTACAGGAAGAAGTCGGTATCGTTCTAGAAAAACATGATTTTCATGCAGGACAATGCTCCATCACATGCATCCAACTACTCCACAGTGTGGCTGGCCAGTAAAGGTCTAAAAGAAGAAAAAATAATGACATGGCCCCCTTGTTCACCTGATCTGAACCCCATAGAGAATCTGTGGTCCATCATAAAATGTGAGATCTAGAGGGAGGGAAAACAGTATACCTCTCGGAACAGTGTCTGGCAGGCTGCGGTGGCTGCTGCACGCAATGTTGATCGAAAACAGATCAAGCAGCTGACAGAATCTATGGATGGAAGGCTGTTGAGTGTCATCATAAAGAAAGGTGGCTATATTGATCACTAATTTTTTTATTTTTTGTTTTTGCATGTCAGAAATGTTTATTTCTAAATTTTGTGCACTGATATTGGTTTACCGGTGAAAATAAAGAAGTGAGATGGGATAATATTTGGTTCTTATTAAGTTGCCTAATAATTCTGCACATTAATAGTTACCTGCACAAATAGATATCCTCCTAAGATAGCCAAATCTTAAAAAAAAACCATTCCAACTTCCAAAAATATTAAGCGTCGACATTTAATAGTCTTTTGGGTTGATTGAGAACATAGTTGTTGATCATTAATAAAAATAATCCTCTAAAATACAACTTGCCTAATAATTCGGTACACAGTGTATTTTGGTTAAAGGACTTTATTCAGGGTGTTTGTGTTTTTTTTTAACTTTGACTATGGGGTTAGTAATGGGGGTGTCTTATAGACTCCTCTCCATTACTAACCTGGGCTTGATGTCAGCTGGCATTATAAGCTGACACCAACCCCAACCCTATTACCCCACTGCCACCGCTATAGGGCAGTGAGAAGAGCGAGGCTAAGTGCCAGAATTGGCACATCCTATGGATGCACCATTTCTGGGGCGGCTGACGGCTGGTGTTTCAAGCCTGGGAGGGGGCCAATATTCATGGCACCCTTCCTGGGCTATTAATATCAGCCCCCAGCTGTCTGCCTAGCCTTTCCTAGCTATTAAAATAAGGGAGACCCCACTTCAAACATCTATTCTTTCTGTTCTAAATTGTCGGGTATCGATGATGAATTGCTAGCCAGATTTTTTAAAGAGACGCACGCATGAAAACACTATTAGTTTTTTTTAATAAATCCTTTATTTTAACACTAAATGACAAGTACAGTAACCAACACTGTCACTTTACTTATTATATATGTGACTGACATGTTTCTATCTATCTAATCTATGTGTTCTTTCTGTTTTAAATTGTCGGGTACCGGTGTATGCCGCTGATGAATTGCCGGCTTTTCATGTTTCACTGTGAGCACTGTTCCCATCGATTTGGGCAATCACTGTAATGCCACAACCACCATGGCTGCGGCATTACAGTGAGTGGCAGACAATCCCTGCATGATTAGTGCTCTAAATAGCGCCAGACATGCAGAACGGGGACCCGAGCTCCCTCCCTAGCATCTCGTAAGTACTCGGCAAGCTCCGAGCATCTCGAGTACTGAGATGCTCGGGCGAGTACCGAGCAGTGGCGAGCATGCTCGCTCATCACTAGTAAGGACGTGTCAGGAGGACACAGGAACCAGTACAACAGAAGGGTGTGTGTGTTGGAGCCAGTGTAAAAGGAAGCAAGTGTTCTCAGCAAAACTACAGTGCGACAGTGTTCTCCGGACACAGGCAAGTTGGGGGATCTACAGTGAGGAAGAGAGGTTTGAGAAACCTTTCTAAGAGAGGTGGTGGGAACGGCCCTAGTGCTGGATAATCCAGATAGCTGCAATCAGATGGACGGAGACAGCGAGGTCTGTTCACGAATAGTAAGAAGATAGTAAGAGAAGCTCCCTTACATCTGTTCCCGAGGAAAGATTGGTCCAAGTGCAGTTCCATGGCGAAACACATTGACCCGGGTGGAGCTGCATTAGTAATATGGAGGTCCTCTGCCTGAACTGTGAATTGTAACATTTGCCACAAGTATTGTGCCGTCGCCAGTAACCGCCAAGAACGTGCCTCTGTTTGGTGCAGAAGTGAATAAGTGTAATTCCTGCTATCCTTTGTATTCTGATTGTTTGACAAGTAAAATGGACTTGGTTTTTATCAAACTGTCCGGTCTACTCCTTCTGAAGGCTGAAAGAGTCGACCTCCGGGACGGCGGGTCAGAAGTGAGTATGGAGGCTCCCTCCACAGAATCACCACAGCACACACACAAGCACGTCCCCATATTTCTGTAGCGGGTCAGGGTGAAGAGAAAGTCACTGAAACAGACGTGCCACTCGCCCATGACTACCACCCTGCCCCCCGTTACACATACACACACCATATACAGACACATACAGATATATTTCACTATCTATTGAACTGAACCCGTTCTACGCCCGGGCGGCAAGCATTTTTATTGGTATATGGCAACCCATGCTGGTATGTGCTGCCCCCCTCCTGCTATGTGCTGACCCCATCCTGTGCTCCCATCCTGGTATTTGTGTTGCCCCCATCCTGGTATATGTGCTCCCCAATCCTGTTTCCCATCCTGTTATGTGCTGACCCCATCCTATCCTGGTATGCATGGCACCCCTCATCCCTATCCTGGTATGCATGGCACCCCTCATCCCTTCCCTGGTATGCATGGTCCTCTCACCACCCAATCCTGGTATGCATGGCACCCCTCACCCCCCAATCCTGGTATGCATGGACCCCTCACCCCCCCAATCCTTTTATGCATGGTACCTCCTCATCCCTATCCTGGTATGCATGGTACCCTCACTCTCATATCCTGGTATGCATGGTACCCCTCATCCCTATCCTGGTATGTATGGTACCCACTCACCCCCCAATCCTGGTATGCATGGGCCCATCACCCCCCAATCCTGGTATGTAGAGTACCCCTCATCCTTAATGCTGGTATGCATGCACCCCTCACCCCCCAGTCCTGGTATGAATGGCCCCCTCTCCCCCCAATCCTGGTTTGCATGGTCCCCTCACCCCCCAATCCTGGTATGCAGGGTCCCCTCACACCCCAATTCTGGCATGCATGGTCCCCTCACCCCCCAATCCTGGTATGTATGGTACACCCTCACCCCCAATCCTGGTATGTATGGCCCCCTCATCCCCCAATCCTGGTATGCATGGCCCCTCATCCCCCAATCCAGGTATGCATGGACCCCTCACCCCTAATCCTGGTATGCATGGTCCCCTCAGCCCTCAATTCTGGTATGCATGGTCCCCTCACCCCCAATCCTGGTATGCATGGTACCTCCCCATCCCTATCCTAGTATGTATGGCACCCCTCACTCCCCAATCCTGGTATGCATGGACCCCTCACCCCCCAATCCTTTTATGCATGGTACCTCCTCATCCCTATCCTGGTATGCATGGTACCCTCACTCTCCAATCCTGGTATGAATGGTACCCCTCATCCCTATCCTGGTATGTATGGTACCCACTCACCCCCCAATCCTGGTATGCATGGGCCCTTCACCCCCCAATCCTGGTATGTATAGTACCCCTCATCCTTAATGCTGGTATGCATGCACCCCTCACCCCCCAGTCCTGGTATGAATGGCCCCCTCACCCCCCAATCCTGGTTTGCATGGTCCCCTCACCCCCCAATCCTGGTATGCAGGGTCCCCTCACACCCCAATTCTGGCATGCATGGTCCCCTCACCCCCCAATCCTGGTATGTATGATACACCCTCACCCCCAATCCTGGTATGTATGGCCCCCTCATCCCCCAATCCTGGTATGCATGGCCCCCTCATCCCCCAATCCAGGTATGCATGGACCCCTCACCCCCAATCCTGGTATGCATGGTCCCCTCAGCCCTCAATTCTGGTATGCATCTTCCCCTCACCCCCAATCCTGGTATGCATGGTATCTCCTCATCCCTATCCTGGTATATATGGCACCCCTCACCCCCCAATCCTGGTATGCATGGTCCCCTCACCCCCAATCCTGGTATGTATGGTACCGCCTCACCCCCCAATCCTAGTATGTATGGTACCCCCTCACCCCCCAATCCTGGTATGCATGGCACTCCTCACCCCCCAATCCTGGTATGGATGACCCCCTCATCCCCCAATCCTGGTATGCATGGCGCCCTCATCCCCCAATCCTGGTATGCATGGTCTTCTCACCCCCCAATCCTGGTATGCATGGTCCCCTCACCCTCCAATCCTGGTATGCATGGTCCCCCCCTCAACCCCAATCCTGCTATGTATGGTCCCCTCACCCCCAATCCTGGTATGCATGGTCCCCTCATCCCCCAATCCTGGTATGCATGGCACCGCTCAACCCCCCCAATCCTGGTATGCATGGACCCCTCACCTCCCCAATCCTGGTATGTATGGTACCCCCTAATCCTGGTATGTATGGTACCCCCTCACCCCTAATGCTGGCATGCATGGAACCCCTCACCCCCCAATCCTGGTATGCATGGCCCCCTCATCCCTCAATCCTGGTATGCATGGCCCCCTCATCCCCCAATCCTGGTATGCATGGTCCTCTCACCCCCCAATCCTGGTATGCATGGTCCCCTCACACCCCAATTCTGGCATGCATGGTCCCCTCACTCCCCAATCCTGGTATGTATGGTACACCCTCACCCCCAATCCTGGTATGTATGGCCCCCTCATCCCCCAATCCTGGTATGCATGGCCCCCTCATCCCCCAATCCAGGTATGCATGGACCCCTCACCCCCAATCCTGGTATGTATGGTACCCCCTAATCCTGGTATGTATGGTACCCCCTCACACCTAATGCTGGCATGCATGGAACCCCTCACCCCCCAATCCTGGTATGCATGGCCCCCTCATCCCTCAATCCTGGTATGCATGGCCCCCTCATCCCCCAATCCTGGTATGCATGGTCCCCTCACCCCCCAATCCTGGTATGCAGGGTCCCCTCACACCCCAATTCTGGCATGCATGGTCCCCTCACCCCCCAATCCTGGTATGTATGGTACACCCTCACCCCCAATCCTGGTATGTATGGCCCCCTCATCCCCCAATCCTGGTATGCATGGCCCCCTCATCCCCCAATCCAGGTATGCATGGACCCCTCACCCCCAATCCTGGTATGCATGGTCCCCTCAGCCCTCAATTCTGGTATGCATGGTCCCCTCACCCCCAATCCTGGTATGCATGGTACCTCCTCATCCCTATCCTGGTATGTATGGCACCCCTCACCCCCCAATCCTGGTATGCATGGTCCCCTCACCCCCAATCCTGGTATGTATGGTACCGCCTCACCCCCCAATCCTAGTATGTATGGTACCCCCTCACCCCCCAATCCTGGTATGCATGGCACCCCTCACCCCCTAATCCTGGTATGGATGACCCCCTCATCCCCCAATCCTGGTATGCATGGCGCCCTCATCCCCCAATCCTGGTATGTATGGTCTTCTCACCCCCCAATCCTGGTATGCATGGTCCCCTCACCCTCCAATCCTGGTATGCATGGTCCCCCCTCAACCCCAATCCTGCCATGTATGGTCCCCTCACCCCCAATCCTGGTATGCATGGTCCCCTCATCCCCCAATCCTGGTATGCATGGCACCGCTCAACCCCCCAATCCTGGTATGCATGGACCCCTCACCTCCCCAATCCTGGTATGTATGGTACCCCCTAATCCTGGTATGTATGGTACCCCCTCACCCCTAATGCTGGCATGCATGGAACCCCTCACCCCCCAATCCTGGTATGCATGGCCCCCTCATCCCTCAATCCTGGAATGCATGGCCCCCTCATCCCCCAATCCTGGTATGCATGATACTCTCACCCCCCAATCCTGGTATGCATGGTCCCCTCACCCCCCAATACTGGTATGCATGGTCCCCCCCTCAACCCCAATCTTGCCATGTATGGTCCCCTCGCCCCCAATCCTGGTATGCATGGTCCCCCTCACCCCTTAATCCTGGTGTGTATGGCACCCCTCACCCCCGCAATCCTAGTATGCATGGCATCCCTCACCCCCCAATCCTGGTATGCATGGTCCCCTCACCCCCCAATCCTGGCATGCTTGGTACCCCCTCATCCCTATCCTGGTATGTATGGCACCCCTCACCCACCAATCCTGGTATGCATGGGCCCCTCACCCCCCCATTCCTGGTATGCATGGGCCCCTCACTCCCCAATTTTGTTATGTATGGCACCCCTTACCCACCAATCCTGGTATGCATGGCATCCCTCACCCCCCATTCCTGGTATGCATGGCCCCCTCATCCCCCAATCCTGGTATGCATGGTCCTCTCACCCCCCAATCCTGGTATGCATGGTCCCCTCACCCCCAATCCTGGTATGCATGGTCCCCCCTCAACCCCAATCCTTCCATGTATGGTCCCCTTACCCCCAATCCTGGAATGCATGGTCCCCCCCTCAACCCCAATCCTGCCATGTATGGTCCCCTTACCCCGAATCCTGGTATGCATGGTCCCCTCACCCCCCAATCCTGATATGTATGGCACCCCTCACCCCCCAATCTTGGTATGCATGGACCCCTCACCCCCCCAATCCTGGTATGTATGCACCCCTCTCCCCCCAATCCGAGTATGCATGGCACCCCTGATCCCCCAATCCTGGCATGCATGGTCCCCTCAGCCCCCAATCCTGGTATACTTGGTACCCCCTCATCCCTATCCTGGTATGTATGGCAACCCTCACCCACCAATCCTGGTATGCATGGGCCCCTCACCCCCCCCAATCCTGGTATGCATGGGCCCCTCACTCCCCAATTCTGTTATGTCTGGCACACCTCACCCCCCAATCCTGGTATGCATGGCATCCCTCACCCCACAATCCTGGTATGCATGGCCCCCTCATCCCCTAATCCTGGTATGCATGGTACTCTCACCCCCCAATCCTGATATGCATGGACCCCTCACCCCCCAATCCTGGTATGCATGGTCCCCCCCTCAACCCCAATCCTGCCATGTATGGTCCCCTTACCCCCAATTCTGGTATGCATGGTCCCCTCACCCCCCAATCCTGGTATGTATGGCACCACTCACCCCCCAATCTTGGTATGCATGGACCCCTCACCCCCCAATCCTGGTATGTATGCACCCCTCACCCCCCAATCCTAGTATGCATGGCACCCCTCACCCCCTAATCCTGGTATGCTTGGTCCCCTCACCCTCCAATCCTGGTATGCTTGGTACCCCCTCATCCCTATCCTGGTATGTATGGCAACCCTCACCCACCAATCCTGGTATGCATGGGTCCCTCACCCCCCCAATCCTGGTATGCATGGGCCCCTCACTCCCCAATTCTGTTATGTATGGCACCCCTCACCCCCCAATCCTGGTATGCATGGCATCCCTCACCCCCCAATCCTGGTATGCATGGTCCCCTCACCCCCCAATCCTGGTATGTATGGCACCGCTCATCCCTTTCACGCTGCACACATAGAAAATTAACACTTATACTCACCTTTCTTCCCTGTGCTCCAGGGCTGTGTCCCGGTCTGCCGGATTCTGGGGGATGAGTGCGGCACCGGAGTACGCATGTGCCCATACCGCGCTGTCTGGCGCCATTTTGCTGAAGACACACTGCAAATGTGTCTTCAGTAAAATGGCGCCAGATAGCGCTATGCTCATGCGTTGAATCCGACGCCTCACTCCTGCCCCGGTCTCCGGAGAGAAGAGAGGCACCATGGCAACGCTCCTCCCAGTCAGGTAAGTATGACGCTGAAGATCGCGGTATGCGTTCAGTGCCTATGCATACCGTGATCTCCGGCGCTATACACACTCCTCTTACCTGTAACGGCTTCATGCGTTCTTCTGTCTGGAGCCAGACTGATCAGGCGTGTCGCACTTGCACAGTCTATAAAGGCTTCAGACAGAGGGATGCATCTCCGGTTATATTTTAGATATACAGGCAGATACACACACATATATACAGTTACATACTGTATGTAGTATACACACACATACCTTAAATACTGGCAAATATGCACATCTATACAATAAAACTATGTGGATTACTGGCTATACATTCCAAACTTTTCAATGGCAAGAAAGGAAGGAATTAAAATGTAAAATAAAAAAATGGAAAAAAAAAAAGAATAACTAAATTATATGATAATATCTTGTATGCTGTTTTCTAGTGGTGCTTTGCAGATAAATGGGATATCATCCTCATGACAGTAGGACTTGTTTGCGCTGCTGCAAGTGGAACTGGATTGCCAATACTCAATATTTTATTTGGATACTTGACGGAAAGCTTTGTCGCAACTGGAATATACACAAATGGTAAATACACTTAAATATTACTAGAGAAGTAAAAAAACATTCTTAATCCCTTTACCGACATATGAAAACCAGTTATATCATATGCTGGCAGTCGGGCGCTTCATTCACTGCACTCGTCGGCGCACCAGTGACATGATTGTGCCGATTGGTTGCAATGACAGCCTAGGGTCTTCTGAAGACCCCCCTGCCTATCATAACTGTTCTCCTGTGAAAGCCAACCTGTGGCTGGCATTCATAGGAGACTGTGGTTTTTGGTATACACATCAGTACTGTGGCATTGTTGTATATAGTATAAGTGATTGGATGATCAAGTTCAAACCCTCAACCTTTTCCCCAATTCAAAAAATACATAAAAATACACATATTTGGTATCTCTACATCCCATGATGAGATTTTGGTGAGTTCTTTACCTGCAGAATTTCTGCACCTAATGGAGGTCTAAGGAGACGTTCTGAACCGAAAACTCAGCGTATCGCAAAAGAAATTGACATGTTGCTGATTTGAGACACGCACCGCATGTTAGTTTACGCTGCCTTAAAAAGAAGCACAATGGGCATGAGGTTTCTATAAATTCCACTTTGCTGGAACTGTAAGATGCTGCGTTATTGATGCAGCGAAAAAACGCAACATCAAAAACGCGATAAAAGCTCATCGTGGGAATGGAGTCTAACCTATAAAAATATAATATTAATTAACTTGATCAGTAAATCTAACCACCAGAATTACGTTTGTCAGACACCACATCCAAACAAAACGTGATTAAAACATTGTAACTACCACAAAATGGTATCAATAAAAACATCAGCTCTGGGGGCAAAAAATAAGTCTGCACACATCGACTAAAAATGCTTAAGTGTTACGGGTCTTGGAAAACTACGTCTCAAGAAAAATATTTTTTCTTTTATACAAATTTCTAATTTATTTTTTTTTGCTAAATATAGTAATCAAACTGTAAATGCTTTTGTATTTCCATAATCATACTGACCTGGAGAATCATATTACCAGGTCATTTTTACCGTATAGTGAACATGGTTAATAAATTTAAAAAAAAAAAAAAACAATTGCACCTTTTCACAATTTTACTACACTTGAATTTTTTTTTCTCGTTTTCTAATACATCACAGGAAAAAATGAATGGTGTCATTCAAAAGTACCACTCATCCCACAAAAATCAAGCCCTCATAACTATTTTGACGGAAAAATACAAAAGTTATGGCTCTTGAAAGAAGAAAAGGAAAAAACAAAAAAAAACAAAACAGAAAATAGCCATGTTGAGAAGGGGTTAAAAAGGGTTTTCCAGAATTAGATTAAATTATGTCAACTCAAGTAATGCTTTAAAATAACAAAATATAATTTAAGTAACAAATAAAGTAATAACAAAGTATCTTTTACCTGTTTACCTGTTGGCCCCCTATTGCTCCAGGACCACCTCTCTGCTGCTATCCAATGGTCAATGTTTACACAGAGGCTGGACAGACATCTGTCTGAGATGATCTAGTGAATCCTGCTTTGAGCAGGGGGTTGGACCAGATGACCCAGGAGGTCCCTTCCAACTCTACCATTCTATGATTCTATGATTCTATGATGTACAACAGGTACTACAGCCAATCACTACAGCGTCATCAGTTGTGGTTGAAGTGAGGGGGAGTAGTAGTGGCTTGCATAATCTTTACTTTGTAACTGAAAATATTACTTTTCTTTGCCCCATTTTTGTCTGATCCTGTACACACCCTTTAAGACATTGGATTGCTGGTGACCATATACAGTACTATTCTTATCAAATGGTATTTTCTGGTGAGCAAGTACAATACAATTAACCCCTTTACCCCCGAGGGTGGTTTGCATGTTAATGACCGGGCCAATTTTTACAATTCTGACCACTGTCATTTTATGAGGTAATTACTCTGGAACGCTTCAACCGATCCCACTGATTCTGAGCTTGTTTTTTTCATGACATATTGAACTTCATGATAGTGGTAAAATTTCTTCGATATCACTTGTGTTTATTTGTGAAAAAAATTGGAAATTTGGCGAAAATGTTGAAAATTTAGCAATTTTCAAAATGTGAATTGTTATACCCTTAAATCAGAGAGATACAGTATGTCACACAAAATAATTAATAAATAACATTTCCCACATGTCAACTTTACATCAGCACAATTTTGGAACCAAAATTTTTTTTATGAGGGAGCTTTAAAGGTTAAAAGTTGACCAGCGATTTCTCATTTTTCCAACAAAATTTACAAAACCATTTTTTTATGGACCGCATCATATTTGAAGTAACTTTGAGGGTTTTTTTTTTACAGAAAATACCCAAAAGTCACACCATTCTAAAAACTGCACCCCTTCAGGTGCTCAAAACCACATTCAAGAAGTTTATTAACCCTTCACATGCTTCACACCAATTACTTGAACGTGAATGGAAAAAAATGAACATTTAACTTTTTTTCACTAAATTTTACTTTAGACCCCACTTTTTTTTATTTTCACAAGGGTAACAGGAGAAATTGGACTCCAAAAGTTGTTGTGCAATTTCTCCTGAGTACGCTGATACCCCATATGTAGGGGAAAGCCATTGTTTGGGCGCATGGCAGGGCTCGGAAGGGAAGGAGCACCATTTGACTTTTGCTGCGCAAAACTCGCCTGAATTGACAGCAGACGCCATATTGCGTTTGGAGAACTCCTGATGTGCCTAAACAGTGGAAACCCCCTACAAGTGACCTCATTTTGGAAACTAGACCCCTTAAGGAACTTATTTAGATGTGTGGTGAGCACTTTCATCCCCCAAGTGTTTCACAAAAGTTTATAATGGAAGGGAAGGATTGACGCTTTGGAATGCAGACTTTGATGGAATGGTCTGTGAGCGTCATGTCAGGTTTTCAGAGCCCCTGATGTGTCTAAACAGTGCAAACCCCCCACAAATGACCCCTTTTTGGAAACTAGACCCCCCCAATGAATTTATCTAGATGTGTGGTAAGCACCTTGAACCCCCAGATGCTCCACAGAAAATTATAACGTTGACTTGTGAAAATAAAAAAAACAAATTTTTTTCCACAAAGATGTTAAAAAAATATTTTCACAAGGGTATCAGGAGAAAGTGGACCTCATAATCTGTTGTGCAATTTCTCCTGAGTAAGCTGATACCCCATGTGTTGGAGAAAACTACTGTTTGAGCACATGTCAGGGTTCTGAAGGGTAGGAGTGACGCTTTGGAATGCAGACTTTGATGGAATGGTCTGCGGGCGTCATGTCACATTCTCAGAGCCCCTGATGGGTCTAAACAAGTGCCCCCTTTTTGGAACTGATACCTGATTTGTGAATTATATAATGTAGTGTCATAAACCAGTTGTGTAGAACAACCTGACAAACTCTACACAACTGAAGTATGACAACCTGACGAACACTGCGTCAGGTGTGTAGTGTTCGTCAGGGTGTCATACGTCAGAAATGAATTTAGTAGTGCACGGAAGTATGGTACCTTATGAAGTATTCTTTCATGCACAGACCAGGTTTGTCGGGGGGAGGTAACGCATTAGTAAGTGGTGTCCTTGCGTATTAACCTTTTGTAACACACTCGGCACCTCTTTTGTGACTTACCTTTTTTTCCTGTTGAAGGGACCTCCCCCGGGAAATGATGGCCTGGTAAAATTCGAGGTCCTTCAGTTCCGGAAGTACTGGGGCCCGCTCCGTCACCACTGCCTAATATCAGGGCCTTAATTACTACCTCCTGGAAGTGAAGGTACGACGTAGAAGTTTGGCCTGCACATTGTGACAGAAGGAAAGCGTTGTGCATTGCCATCTGTACAATGTGCACAGCCAGCTTCTTATACTATACCTTGGCCTTTCTCAAAGCACTGTTCAGAGAGATCAACTCCCCCCATGTACTTGTTGCACCCCACTACACAGTCTGTCTGGTTTAATGACCTGTGTAGTGCAACCTCGTACAATGCCGAGGGTACTGCCATCACCATGTATGGTGGTCAAGAAAAGGACATCCCTCTTGTCTTTGTACTTGATCATCAGCAGGTAGTCGCTACATTGGGTTCTGCTCTCACCCCTTCTGAGCATCTGCCTAATTAGCGTCTTTGGAAGGCCTCTTTGATTTTAGCGGACATTACTGCAGGCTGCGGTACCTCGCGCAGAGAGGTACTTAAAAAGAGGGACTCTGGTATAAAATTTATCCACGTAGAGGTGATAACCTTTATCCAGCAGTGGATGCACCAAATCCCACAGAATTTTCCCACTCACTCCCAGAACAGGGGGGCATTCAAGGGGTTCAATCCGGGAGTTCTTCCCTTCGTAAACTCTAAACTTGTGAGTGTACCCTGAGGTACTCTCACAAAGTTTATACTGCTTGATTCCGTACCTGGCCCTCTTACTGGGCAGGTACTGCCGGAATGCAAGCTGCCCCTTAAAATGGATTAAGGACTCATCCACGCAGATGTCCCTTTGGGGCACGTACAATTCAGCAAACTTGTTGTTTAAGTGCTCGATGACCGGCCGAACTTTGAAAAGACGATCAAAGTTCAGGTCATCGTGTGCAGGACACCTTGCATTATTGTTGTAATGCACGTGGTGCGCCCCCAGGGCCGTGGGGTACTCGGCAGCCGGGCCTCTGGTTGCTGGGGGATATCACGGTGGCTGGCCCGGTTCGTGACCCAGGGCAGTCAATCAAAAAGGGGAATAATTTATAGAGGGATTTGGAAAGTGTTCGTGACGCCACCTGTGGATTGTGGCTAAAGGGTGCCGCCGCTGCGGAGCAGTCCTCTGGAGCTGGTGTTACGGCAGCAGGGATGGTGTGGCTCTCCACAGGTAGAGCTAGCTCCAGGGCAGTGTAGGGGTGAATGGTGGATGCTGGGGAGAGATGGCAGGACGGTCCCAGAGGAAAGACGGACACTCACACGGGGATAAGCTTCAGTACCTTTACTTGTGATGATGCAGGCACGGTTCAGGGTACTCCGGACGAAGGGCGCAATTTTGGACTCTCCCCAGTGAGCGGGTATAGGGCCTCCTGATCCGTTGCTTTACTCGCTAAGCTTCTGACCTGCCTGGAGCTAGGCCAAGCTTGGTTACTGTCTCTCTCTCCCTTGCACCTGCTGACCTGGTGGTAGGGTCTTTTCTTGGAGATCACTCTCCCTGGTCGCTGGGGCCTCCGTGACTCCTAGCCCTGGTACTGTAGCCAGCAATTGGTAAACCTGGGACCTGTAGTCCTCCAGTGGTTTCGGTGGTCCCTACTGGGTATAAATGGTCCCTGTAGGCACGGACCCGGTGTCCGGTATATATATCTCGGGGTGAGCCTGGTATGCTCCTCTGCCCCCTTGCTACTTCTTCCTTCTCCTCTCGCCTTCGGCCACACTCAGGGCCCTCACTCGTGCTGTAGGCCTTGACTTGCCTAAGCACAGCAGCCAGCGTGCTTCCTCTTCGCTGCTCTCTGAGCGTCAACACGCTCTCAGACTCTCTCTCTCAGTCTGACTGAACACTAAACTGAAACTGAGCTGCCTGGCTCCACCCTCCTTATATATATCCCTATCAGGGCTCCCTCTGCTGGTCTGAGGTGGTAGGGTGGAGGTGTGTGAATGTAGTGAGGACCTCTTGTTGAGAAGTCCATCCATGCACCCTTCTGGGTTCTGTGGCACCAATGCATAGCAGGGCGCCACACAGGAACTTGTTGATGGCCTCAAAACGTGTCCATTGGGAACACTGGAGTGTTATACAAAACGTCAACACTCCAGTATTGACGAATTTCTGGCTTCGTCAGGATCCCCATATGAAGGACCAAGCCCCAAAACTTCATCATTTCTACTGCATCTACAGGAGACCAGTTAGAAAATGATGAAGAGGGTTTTTTTTCCAAAAATTGATGAGCGTATAAATTAATTTGGCCCACCATGAGGTTTACAAAATCCTTTGAAAAAGTCTATTTCTGTGAGGCCAGTGGTGTCAAACTTGATTCCTGATTCTGCCATGAAATCAGGAATCAATGGCTCATAATGTTTGGGGGGCGAGGTCCATACGGGGTCAGTAGTGGGGGGCGCTGGTTCATCTTCTCTCCTGGGGCAACTGCGTGGTGGTTCAGCAGGACCTGAGGAGGAAGAAGAGGAGGATGATGACGACGAGTTGGAATAATAAAGAAAAGTGGGATCCTCTCCCTCGCTGTCAGTGTTGGAGGCAAGAAAATCATATGGCTCCTCCGCTGAATAGCGAGTTTGGGATGAGCGGGACCTTTTTTTTTTTTACTTTATTTAGAGTGTGTGTGTGTGTCAGTGTGCTTGGTGTAAACTTTAAAGACGGGGGAGTGGGGTGAGGGGGATTTGGGTGGATGAAGGGAGATCAGAGATGGACTTACCAAAGTCTTCTCTGTTCTTCTTTCAGCAGCAGGCTCTGGACCAGAATCAGCAGCAGGACCGGAGCAGAAGACCCAGGCAGGGGCTGAAGACCGTAAACTGATGACCGGGACCGTAAACTGGTGACCGGGACCGTAGCTGGAGACCGGGACCGCAGCTGAGGACCAGACCGGAGATCAACGACTGGAGCAGGTAGGAGAGAGTCTTGTGGTCTCACAGGTGCTTCTGTGGCACCACAAGGCCCAGCACAGAGGAGATCAGTGTGTGACCACGCTGTAGAAATCCTCACCAAGTGTGAGGATCTGCAGGGCTGTCACAGGGGGGTGGTAGGGTGGTGAGAGCCAGGTCACAGGCTGGTCACCACCCGGTCACCTCTGGGTCAGGTATTCAGATTCATGCGATTGATGATGACATTGATTGCTCCAATCAGAGCTGGCTGGGGCCAGGGCAGCATCACTGGGAGTCATGGGGCGGTGACAGGCAGGACACCAGCCGGTCGCCGCCCTGTGATAGCCCGGGCACCTATGGTCAGGCACTCTGATTAGAGAGATCGATGTAATCATCGATCACTCCAATCAGAGCTGACTGGGGCCTCTGCAGCATCACTGGGGGTCATGGGTAAGTGACAGGCAGGTCACAAGCTGGTCACCGCCTGGTAGCGCTCTGATCGGTGCAATCGATGTAATCGGCGATCGCACCGATCATAGAGGTTTGGGGAGAGGGCTGGCGTCACTAGGCAACGGGGGTCGTGGGTGCGGGTGGGGCGGCGCCAGCTTCCGGGATGAAGGCGCCATCTACTCTGAGATAAGATGGCGCCAGAAATTTAATGTGATTGCCGCTACTTTGGTCGCGGGACGGCATTAAACAATCTGCGTAATAGTACATCCCTGGCCCAACAGGCCCAGGGCACAAGGACGTACTATTACCACAAATGTCATAAAGAGGTAAATATTAAATACCATTTAATAAGAATAGTATTATAAATGCTCACCAGCAATACAATTTCTTAAGGCTTGCTCACAAGCGCGTAAACATCGGACGTGTGCTATCCAAATTTTTTCTGTCAGTGAAAAAAATAGTAGCATGCTGCGATTCCACTTTGAAATCACATGCCACTCACCAATTCAAGTTTATGGGTGCGTGGAAAACATCAGACTGGAATCGGATGACATCTGAGTGCAGTCTGATTTGTGCTGACACACAGAATGGAGAAGATGGAGAAAGTTTGTTCTCCATCTTCTCCTTAATGTGTGCTCCAATTCTCTCATCCCAGAGAATAGGATTATTATATGCTGACACTTGGATCAAACTCTGATCAGTGTGTCATTAGCATAATCGGCCTGATTCACTCGGATGAGAAAATCTTTGGCCGCCTGACTGTAGCACCCTGGAGTGGTGCTTGAAATCTAAGTACCCTGCCCCCTGTTTGATACTCACCTTTCGGTGTTCTCATCTGTTTTTGCTGTGTCTCTTCTCCGTATCCTACAGTTTGTGACCTGCCGGCAGCTCCAGTGTTTCATGGAGTGAGCCGGAGGTCACTAATCAATGTAAGTCTATGAGAGCCTAGTTGTGGTCTCTTTCTGGCTCTCATAGACTTGCATTGAGAGCTTGTGACATAGCTTCTGAGTTCTGACCAGTCAGAAGCTGCTCTCGCCCAATATGGCATCAAAGGACTGGACCAGCGTCGAAAAAGGTGAATATGCCGGAGGTTAATGACCGGGGGTAAGGGACTTACCTTTAAAGCACCACTGCTTTAAAACTTGGAGTGATGCTTTAAAGTGATAGTATTGCACATTGTACTACTGAGATCACTACTGACCCCGAGAACCAAGGCTCCGAAGAGCATTGATGCTCCATGCATTTTTATGAGTGTGCTGAAGACAAGCTAAGAGCAGCACTAGACTATTTATTGTCCTGTTAATGAATGATGCAACAGTGACATGATCGATCACCGCTCCATTCAGCCGAAGCTTTTCTTGGGATCCATTGGGGTCCCAGCTGTCGGACGTCAGTGATTGGGAGGTTATCTGCTATTGCATGGATAAGGTATAACTTCCAACCTTGAGAATACTCCTTTAAATTGACTCTGTCAGCACAGAATGACTGTTCAATCCAAGTACAGGCAGTGCATTATGGCGCGGCCAAACATTTAAGTGCACCTTCCCACCTGCTTGATTTCCCTCTATCTCCACCCATCTCTACTTTGATTAACAACTCTGGCTTCATAGAGGTAGAAAAGGGTGGAGATAAATGAAAAACAAGCAAATGGGTAGGTGCGGTTAAATGTTTAGCCCTGCCATGATGCACCAAGCGTCTGTACTTGGTTTGAACAGTGATTTTGTGCTGACAGAGTCCCCTTAATGCTTGGGCTAATTGTTGCTGATACAGCCAGTTTCACACTGGCAATGACGCTGTGTGAGAGGTCTGCTTCAATAATACTTTAATTTTTCATTTTTTAGTAATTCTAAATAGCTCTTTCTTTCATTTCAGCTTCAAGTAATATTTCTGACTGCACATCAGGCGTTGATATTGAAGCTCATGTATCCTCGTAAGTGAGAGTCATGACATATTATGTTACATGCACGCCACCTAAGTTCAGATAGGGGCGAGACTGGTTACATGAATTCGTTTGAATGCTGGGGGAACCGTTACTCTGAGCGACCACAGGCTGCGGCTTCTCTCAGGCAGAGGACAGATTCATTTGCTAACCAGACACATTTGATAAGAATCCTCATAAACGGTAGAGCAGTAACATTTAATGAGGCATGGCCAGTGCAATGTAAATGTCTCTTTGAGCAATAGGCTCTAGTAATAACAACAACAATCTTCTTTGCAGCTCAGCAGTACACAGTCTATTATCCTGTAGCACAGCACAGTTTTAATGCATACACAACCACAGGCCTTTCCTTAACAAGGACTCAATTGTACACATCATTCTTTATCCTGCATGGAGATAGAGGGGGGGGGGTTGATGAGGGAGATGATGTCTGTGACAGGCTTCCTTCCAGTCCTTATCTTCCTGGCAGATAATACTCCACACTGTTAGATAAGGGAGTCTAATTGACTTTTGTTTAGCTTCCCTCCTGACCTGAATTCTGTTCTGTTGCCTTCTAAGATACAGATCATAAGCCACCTTTCTCTTCGGCTCCGGCCAGACAGTAAACAACTTGCCCACCATCCCCCTGGGGCTCTGCTAAAACACTCCCCTTCTCCTGTGACTGTGTTAACCCATCTAATTGCTGGATGCTTCTGGAACACAACACTTCCTGCATCATGTGCTTGTGTTACTTCTAATAGTTGCTGAATGCTTTTAAAGCAACAGCACTACTTCTGCATGTCACAATTAATCTCTATCATTGTCCCACATTCTGTCACATACTGTATATACATGGTGCAGTTTATAAGTATTTAGAAATCTACATATTTGTATTTCAGTAAACCGTTGGGTTAAAGTGCAGTGTTATATGCATCATTCAACTCACATTTGGGGCATTTATCATTGTACCTTTTTTTTATTCTAAATAATAATTTGGATGTATAATATAACTTGTGCCAAATTATAAATTGTGCTGTGTCGTAGACTTTGCTCAACTAAAAACCTGTCATAAACATGTATGTGAGTAAAATCATAATAATAACATGCAGTCTTATCTACACGCCTCATGTTATAGAGCAGGAGAAGCTGAATAGATGTTTAAGAAAAGATTCAGTATAACTGGTACATTATTCAGTAAAATATATGCTTCTTCTGGGCTTAGGAGTCCAGTGGAGTCCAGTGGGCGATCCTATTCAGTGGATGACAGCCAGGGCCGGCCTGGTTAAAAAAGCGGCTCTGCCACACAATCCCCACCAGCCCACATGCTATAAGGGTATGTGCACACGGTCGGTATTGGCAGCGCTTTGAACGCAGTATTCTTTATGCTGCGTCCAAAGCGAAGCATGCAGGTGAATCCACATCATATACATTGCACTGATATAATTTCTCTTGAGGAGACTAGCTTCTCCGCAAGAGAAATTGACTTGCTGCTGTCTGGAAAGATGCGCCGTATGTCCGTCTCCTGGTTGATCCGCAGGTGCTCGGAGACGCAAAGTGGACATGGGATTTCTACAAATCCCATCCACTATGCTGCAACATCTGACAGCTGCGAATTGCATGCACCGCAAGTGTGCTGCGTGCAATCCGCAGCAATTACTGATAGTGTGCACGTACCCTAACACTCATTACCCCCGATCATTGAATTTTGCTCTACTTTGTCGTGCCCCTCACTCTCCTAAAAGGAGTTATTTGAAGAGCCACATGTGAATGGCGCCATAGTGCGTATGATCGGCTACAGCTCCATTTACATGGTGCTCTACAGAGCTCCGATTCTCGGAATCATGGGGGTCCCAACAGTCGGATCTCCAGCGATTGGACAGTTATCCCCTCTCCAGAGGAGAGGGGATTACTTGGGATAATCAATATAAACAGGTTTTAGAATATTTATTTTTATTTGTCCATAGTAATATTGAAAATACTAAACTAATATTGACACCTCTCCGACAACAGGACTGGAGAAGTGGTACTGTGCAGTGTATATACAGGACAGGAGAAGTGGTACTGTGCAGTGTATATACAGGACAGGAGGAGTGGTACTGTGAAGTGTATATACAGGACAGGAAAAGTGGTACTGTTTCAGGGTATATATACAGGACAGGAGAAATGGTACTGTGCAGTGTATATATACAGTAGAAGTGGTACTGTGCAGTGTATATATACAGGATAGGAGAAGTGGCACTGTGCAGTGTATTTATACAGGAGACATGGTACTGTGCAGTGTATATATACAGGAGAAGTGCTACTGTGCAGTGTATATATACAGGATAGGAGAAGTGGCACCGTGCAGTGTATATACAGGACAGGAAAAGTGGTACTGTGCAGTGTATATATACGGGAAAAGAGGAGTGGTACTGTGCAGTGAATATATACAGGACAGTGAGAGTGTTAATGTACAGTGTATATACAGGAGGAGTGGTACTGTGCAGTGTATATATAGAGGACAGGAGAAGTGGTACTGTGCAGTCTATATATACAGGACAAGAGACGTGGAACTGTGCAGTGTATATATACAGGACAGGAGGAGTGGTACTGTGCAGTGAATATATACATGACGGTAGGAGTGGTACTGTGCAGGGTATATACAGGAGGAGTGGTGCTGTGCAGTGTATATATACTGGACAGGAGAAGTGGTATTGTGCTGTCTATATATACAGGTCAGGAGAAGCGATACTGTGCAGTGAATATATACAGGACAGTAGAAGTGGTACTGTACAGTGTATATACAGGAGGAGTGGTACTGTGCAGTGTATATATACACAGGAGGAGTGGTACTGTGCAGTGTATATATACTGGACAGGAGAAGTGGTACTGTGCAGTGTATATATGTAACATCCCTGGCGGCGTGCTGGCATGGCTTACCACCTCCCTCCATCTTACCTATCAGTCCAGGCTGCACACTTTGCTCCAGTACCTGCTGTGTCCCTTGTCTGATTGCTTAGGGCAGCAGCGCGGTTACTGCCTGATTCTTATAGTTACTGTGTGCACACTCCTAATGCCTCCCCAGCCTATTGCTGTGAGTCACTGGATACTTAAACCCCTTACACTCAGTAGGCGGTGCCTCAGCAACACTTTCTTTCAGTGTGTTCTGTGCAACTGAGTTGCCAGGTCCTGTCCTGTATCTTGTCTGTTTTCGCCACCCTGGTGGCTATATACCCAGGCCTGTTACCTGTATCTGTGACTTCTAGTCTGTTCCGCCACCCTGCGGACTGTATACCCAGGCCCGTCACCTGTATCTGTGACTTTTTGTCTGTTCCGCCACCCTGGGGACTGAGTTCCCAGGCTCGTTCCTGTATCTTGTTCCGGGTACAGTTCCTGTCTGAACTGTGTCCTAGCCCGTTACCTGTTTGTCTCTATGTCCGTACCTGCCCTTTTCCTGCAGTATCTGAACCTGAACCTAACTCCAACTCGTTGTCTCTGTACTTCTGTTTGTGAGTTTTGTTTCCACTCCCTACTTCTTTGTAAGTACCTTGTGTGTATCTGGTTCTGCTTGTCCCGTTTCCCTGCCTATCTACCTCCTGTGTTCTGACTATCTTCCTGTGTTTCCCAGTCTGTTCCATGTGAACAGAGTCCTGTCCTGTCTACCTGCACCTTTTGCTCTGCTTTTTCACCGCACCTGCGGTTTCGCTCTGCTCTGCTTGTTCACCGCACCTGCGGTTTCGCTTTGCTCTGCTTGTTCACCGCAACTGCGGTTTCGCTCTGCTTGTTCACCGCACCTGCGGTTTCGCTCTGCTCTGCTTGTCCACCGCACCTGCGGTTTTGCTCTGCTCTGCTTGTCCACGGCACCTGCGTTTTTTTCTCTGCTCTGCTTGTCCACCGCACCGGCAGTTTTGCTCTGCTCTGCTTGTCCACCGCACCTGCGGTTTTGTTCTGCTCTGCTTGTCCACCGCACCTGCGGTTTTGCTCTGCTCTGCTTGTCCACCGCACCTGCGGTTTTGCTCTGCTCTGCTTGTCTATGGCTCCTGCGGTTTCTCTCTGCTCTGCTTGTCCACTGCACCTGCGGTTTTGCTCTGCTCTGCTTGTTCACCGCATCTGCGGTTTTGCTCTGCTCCACTTGTCCTCCGCACCTGCAGTTCTGCTCTGCTAGTCCACCGCACCCATGGCTCTATTCCTGTATCTCAGTCTGTACTGGTCCCTATCCAGCCTGCGTTCATACCTGCCAGCACCCGCCTGTCTGCATACCATCCGTGCCTGCCAGCACCCGCCTGTCTGCATACCAGCCGTGCCTGCCAGCACCCGCCTGTCTGCATACCAGCCGTGCCTGCCAGTACCCACCTGTCTGCATACCAGCTGTGCCTGCCCGTTCCCGCATTCCCCGGTGTATGTCAACAGCTGTGACCGGGGTCTGACCTGGAGTAGCACCTGGTCACTCTGCTCGGTTCCTCCCTGGTTCACGGAGTCGACTGAGCCGCCGTGCGACCTTGGTCAGACCGAGTTGATACTTAGTCACGCCCCTCCAGGCACTCCTTGGTTTATGGTCCAGTGGGATCACTAACCACGCTCTCGCCAGTTAGTCCGGGCGTAAGCGTAACTGACTCGCCCCTGGGCCGTGGGGTACTCGAGACCGGGTCTCTGGGTTGCGCAGTGCTGATGGAAGTAGTAGTGGCTACCCGGTCCCGTGCTCAGGGTGTCAGGCTTAAATGGTGGTTCTTTGCTGCTGAACTTAGAGTCTTTACAGCCTCGGACCCCAATGTCCGGTTAGATGGTTCTACCTTTCTGCCAGGACAGGCTCTCGGCGCCGTACGTCCCTGGCTAGCAGTTCCTCCACTGCCTCACTACCTCCTCAGCTTGCTGCTGACCCTTACTCTCTGGGACTAGACTCAGTCACGGTTTCAGGTCTCCCAGGTCTCTCTAACCCTGCTCCCATATCCAGCTTTTATAGGGAAGCCTGCTCCCCCTACTGGCCTGGGACAGTAGTTGCTGCATGCTAATTGTCCCTAACCAGGAAACCTCCCTCCTGCTCTCAGACACAGCCTTTATTATTTATGGCATCCAGGCCTGGGGTGACACATAACAATATATACAGGACAGGAGGAGTGTACTGTGCAGTTTATATACACAGCCCCACAAACAAGCCTCCAGCCCCAGAGGTCAGCCCCCAGCACCATAAGTAAGCCCCAGCACTATAAGTAAGCCCCCAGCCCCATAAATCAGCAGTCAGGCCCCAGCCCCAGAAGTAAACCCCCAGCCACAGAGGTCAGCCCCATAAGAAAGCCCCCAGAGGTCAACCCCCATCTCTATAAGTAAGCCCCCAGCCCCATAAGTCAGCAGTCAGCTTCCAGCCCCATAAGTAAGCCTCCAGCCCCATAAGTAAGCCCCCAGCCCCAGAGGTCAGACCCCAGCGCCATAAGCAAGCCCCCAACGCCATAAGCAAGCCCCCAGCCCCATAAGTAAGCCCACAACCCCATAAGAAAGCCCCCTACCCAAGCCAGCTGTGCACCAGGGAAGGCATAGGGAATCATTAAATATTTAAAAACAAACATCATTTTCACACTGGCTGCCACACAGCACTCACCGGGCCTGGCGCGCATGTAGGAGCAGAGCTGCAGCAGAGATCTCTGACTTCCCTCACTGATTCGGTGAGCTGCAGCCGGCGTTGAAAAGGCGGGAGAGAGGAGCGCGCTCTCTCCTCCCACAGTGAACGCTGACATGCCAACGTCAGCGTTCTCTTATGTACGACGCACGCAGAGATTCAAATATTGAACCCTATGTGGGCACACAGCGCTCCCCTAATCCAGGCTGTGCCTCCAGATTTAAGGGGCCAGCGGGCGGAAAAACGGCCCGGTGGCCGGATCAGCAGGCCCGTCGCCCACTATACATGCACACGTCCGCGGCCCACCGGGAAAATGCCCGGTGGGCCAGATTATCAGTCTGGGCCTGATGACAGCCTACCTTATATGAGAATCACATAGAGAAATATCTATCAATCATGGATTAGGACTACTCCTAATCCTAGAGTGAGCAGGGATTTAACAGAATAATTTACAAGTTATAATGAATCATTCTAAAAAACATTATATTAATTTATTCAGGTTCTCTTGCTCTATAATAGATGCCCATAGATTGCACAGCATTTCAATCTGACAGGTTCCCTTTAACCCTATCATGTTTCCCTAATACCTTTATCCATTGTTTAATTTGTGCTTGCCATAAATCCCTATGCCATTTTGCTCTCATACATGGCAAAGCTGAGTCCTCCACCCAGCCGTATTGAACAAGTCACGAATTGAAATATATTTCTGAAGGTGTTATTGACAAGAAATTCTCACCAGATGTCGGTAACAACCCTTCTAATCCACACAGGCAAAGAAATCAAACCATAAAATGAAGTGTAATAGCGAGAAATGACACAGGGAAAAAGTATTGAACACGTTTACTGAAGTGTATTTAATACTTCGTACAAAAGCCTTTGTTGGTGATGACAGCTTCAAGACTTCTGTATGGACTGTATGGAAAAACTAGTCACACATATTGCTCAGATGTGATTTTGGCCCATTTACACTGTGTGCCGAATTATTAGGAAATGAGTATTTTGATCACATGATACTTTTTATACATGTTGTCCTACTCCAAGCTGCATAGGCTTGAGAGCCAACTACCAATTAAGTAAATCTGGGGATGTGCATCTCTGTAATGAGGAGGGGTGTTGACTAATGACATCAACACCCTATATAAGGTGTGCTTAATTATTGGGCCACTTTCTTTCCTTTGGAAAAATGGGTCAGAAGAGAGATTTGACGGGCTCTGAAACGTCCAAAATTTTGAGATGTCTTGCAGAGGGATGCAGCAGTCTTGAAAATTCCAAACTTTTGAAGCGTGATCACCGAACAATCAAGTGTTTCATGGCAAATAGCCAACAGGGTCGCAAGAAGCGTGTTGGCCAAAAAAGGCGCAAAATAACTGCCCATGAATTGAGGAAAATCAAGCGTGAAGCTGCCAAGATGCCATTCGCCACCAGTTTTGCCATATTTCAGAGCTGCAACTGACGCGCCCCCTGGGCCTGTGCTGCTGCTGCTGTGCAGGGGGAATACCCGTAGCCGGATCTGATAGGGGTAGTAGTCCTCGTGGCGGTGACCCGGTCCGTGCCCAGGGTGTCAAACCAAGTGGCAGAACTTAGAATAAGATGTTATATTGTTCGACTACGCCACCCGTTGAATGCGGTTATGAAGCCGCCGCTGCAGGGCAGACCGCTGAGGCCGGTGGTACAGTTGTGCAGCATGGATAGTATAACCCCCAACGGGAGGGGTATGGCCTCAGGGCAGCGAACGTGGATGATGGGGATAGCAGAATTGCACGCAGGCACCAGGAACCACTCAGAGACGGTACGGTGTAGTTCAGGGTCTTTACTGGTGGCAAAGGTAGACCCTCCCGGGAGTACTGGCTAGCGATCGGGGCCTGGTCAGTCTGTGAGCAGATAGGATCTCCCCTGGCCAGGCGGAGTTGTAGGCCTCCCCAACTATTGTACTCTTCCTGGCTACCTTGCTAGAAGCGGGTAGAAGTAGCCCAC
This sequence comes from Phyllobates terribilis, assembly GCF_046119375.1. NCBI lineage: Eukaryota > Metazoa > Chordata > Amphibia > Anura > Dendrobatidae > Phyllobates > Phyllobates terribilis. The sequence continues at coordinate 148,623,782 of NW_027362764.1, read as the reverse complement.
GTCCCTGAGTGTACCGTGTGGTGCTCACCCGTATGGCCGGTGACTCGGGGCCTTCTGGTAGCCTCTGCTCCACGCCGGCGGTGCTGGTCCCTTGCGTGTGACCGTGCCTTCGGGTTTCTTGGCCAGAGGACCTGAAATCCCCTGCCGGTCGGTTTCTGCTGCTGGGTATGGATCAGTCCCCACAGCCTCGGACTCCGTGTCCGGTGAGATCTCTTCAGTCAGGACGAGCTCTACAGCTTCCAGTCTCTGACCCCTTTTATCACTGCTCCCACAGAGCTCCTGATCTTGCTCTCCCTGTATCTGCTCCACTCCAGACCAGACTGTGTCTCTGTCTGGGACTCCTCTTCTTCTCTAACCCTGCCTCAGCCCCCAGTTTTTTATAGGGGAAGTTCTTCCCCTCCCAGGACTGGGCAGGAGGTGTGGCATGCTTAGGGCACCTGACCAGGAGACCTCCCACCTGCTCTCAGACATAATATTGCTATTACTGTGGTAACCAGACCCCTGGGGTTCCACATTCCCCCCTAGTAAAATTTAGTACTCCGGGACTAAACATATTTTTGAAAACATAACAGGGTATAAACAGGAACAATACAATAAGGAAAAACACGTTAGGGCGGTCACAGCGTGTCCGCAACCGGGTGCAGTTTTTGAAGCAATAAGGGTGTCCATTTCACCAAAGAACAGGGAGCCGTAACCAGGTGGGGGTCTGTCCTACCCCGAGTCTTTAGCAGTCTTAGTCCATTCCTGGGTTACGCTCCAAACATATATACAAAGAATTCCGGTTAATCCCCAAAAGACACCTATAAAATAACTGGAAAAACATAATTATTTACAAGCAACAGTAAACAGGTAAATACCAATAAAACAGTCTGAACACTTTAGATCCTCCAACGTACTGGTAACTGGCTTTAGTGGCCCTAGTAGACCTACGGAGCTTACTGACCGGTCCTAAGCTACAGGGTGTAGGAGCTGTCAAAGGTAAGCTGGGCAGCTGTCTACGGGTTCTTTGGCTCACTAGGGGCACGGCAGGCTCACTATAAGCAGAGGGTCGATTCTCCTGGTCTGCTTGTGTGGGGTCTTCTGCCTCCTGGACCGGTTGCTCTTCCAGCTCTACCTGTTTTTCCGTAGGCACTTGGGATGCTGGCTGGAGGAAGGTGAGGACGGGTACCACAACAGCGCCATTTATTTGTGTCCAAGACCGAGGGAAGTCTCCGAGTACAGTACTGACCATTTCTTCCCTTTCCTCTGCGGGTCGAGGGTTTTCTTGATCTTCTTCAGGGTTTCGTAGCTGCTCGGGACACTTCTTCAGGTGATCTCGGGAGACAATGGCTGTGGTTTCTCCTCCATCCTTACTGATTGTGCAGACTTTTGGGTTTTCATGGCTCGATGGCAGTACGGTGTACGGGTCCTTCTCCCACTGGTCGTCCAACTTGTGGAGCCGTCTCTTCCTTTTCAAGACCTGCTCTCCAGGTACCAGGGGAACAGCGGGAGCATACTGGTTGTAAGTCTTCTCCTGTCTTTCTCTTGCTTGACAGAGACTTCGCTCAACGCTCTCCTGTACTTTCCGGTACTGCTGCTGCCTCTCTGTGTCCCAGTCTGCTTCTGGTGAAGTGTCCTCGGGTGTCAGGACTCCCATATCCAGATCAACAGGCAGCTTACCAGGTCTTGCTCTCATTAGGTAAGCCGGGGTACAGTTGGTGGAACCTACAGGGATGTGGTTGTATAGGTCCACCAGATCAGGCAGTTTCTCAGGCCACAGACTGCGTTCTTCCAGGGGCAATGTTTTCAGAAGGTCTATCACCACCTGGTTCATCTTCTCGCAGAGCCCATTGGTTTGCGGATGATAGGGTGTTGTTCTTATCTTCCGGCAGCCATACAGAGTGCAGAACTCCTGGAAGACTTCCACTTCAAAGGCAGGCCCCTGGTCCGTCAGCACCTGCTCTGGGTATCCGTGTGGACGGCAGAAGTGCTGCTGGAAGGCTCTAGCTGCTGTTTGAGCCGTTAAGTCCTTGACGGGGACTACAACCAAGAACCGGGAGTAGTGATCCACGATGGTTAACGCATAGACGTAGCCACTTCTGCTGGGGGTCAGTTTTACATGATCCAAGGCTACCAGTTCCAACGGCTGCCTGGTGACGATGGACTGCAGGGGAGTCTTCAGACTGGCACGGTCCTTCCTTCTTAGGTTGCATGGGCCACAGTCTCTGCACCACCTCTCGATGGTTCCTCTCATGCCTACCCAGTGGAACCGCCCGCGCAGCAGGAACTCCAGCTTCTTCCATCCGAAGTGCCCAGCTCCGTCGTGGTATGCCTCCAGTACCATAGCCGCGTCATTTCTTGGCACCACTACTTGCCAGATCAGTTCATGCGTCCGGGAGTTAACCATTCTACGGCACAACTTCCCCTTGTAAAGGAACAGTCGACTCTTCTCAGCCCACAGTTGCTTGGTTTCCTCCGGAGCGTCTGGGTCAAGGCGAGCATCTGGCTGAGTCAGCATCTCCTTCACCAGTCGGACGGCGGGGTCACTGTCTTGCGTTTCCGCCCAGTTGTAATGAGGTAAGGGGTTGAACGTAGCGGATTGCTTACCCCTTACACGGTGGGAATACTGGGTAGTCCCATGACGGTGGAACGCGGGGAGTTCAACTTCTTCCAGTTCCTCTGGATCTTCCCCTACGTCCGGTAGGTTTGGCATTCTGGACAAGGCATCCGCGTTGGTATTGGAGCGTCCTGCCCGGTATTTGATCGTGAATTCATAGTTGGACAGGCGGGCCATCCATCTCTGCTCCAGGGCACCGAGTCTTGCAGTGTCCAGATGTGTCAACGGGTTGTTATCCGTGTACACGGTGAACCGGGAAGAGGCGAGGTAGTGCCTAAAGCGTTCGGTGACTGCCCACACCACTGCCAGGAACTCTAGCTTGAATGAGCTGTAATTCTCAGGGTTTCTTTCGGTGGGTCGCAGTTTTCGGCTGGCGTAAGCAATTACCCGTTCTCTCCCCTGCTGGATCTGGGACAGTACGGCTCCTAGCCCGATGTTACTTGCGTCGGTGTAGAGGATAAAGGGCTGGCTGTAATCAGGGTATGCCAGGATTTCATCCCCCGTGAGGGCCATCTTCAGCTGGCGGAAGGACTCTTCTTCCAGCTTCTCCCATCTGAAGGGCGGCTTCTGGTTCTTGGCCTTCCTGGATTGGCCTATCAGGAGGTCCTGCATAGGAGCTGCCTTTTTGGTGAAACCGGGAATGAATCTTCGGTAGTAGCCTACCAACCCGAGGAACTGCCGTACTTCCCTTACGCTGGAGGGTCTTGGCCATTCCTTAATCGCGGTGATCTTATCAGGGTCGGGAGCCACTCCGTCAGCACTCACCACGTGTCCCAGGTACTGCACTTTTGGTTTTAGCAGGTGACACTTCGACGGTTTCACCTTCAGACCGTAGTTTGCCAGGGCTTCAAACACTTCCGCCAGGTGTTTCAGGTGGTCCTCGTAGGTTTTGGAATAAACTATAACATCGTCCAGGTACAGCAGGACCGTCTCAAAGTTCCGGTGTCCCAGACAGCATTCCATCAATCGTTGGAAGGTTCCTGGTGCGTTGCAGAGTCCGAACGGCATGCAGGTAAACTCGCTAAGTCCCATCGGGGTGGTGAATGCGGTCTTCTCCCGGTCCGCCTCTGCTACAGGAACCTGCCAGTACCCGCTAGTGAGATCCAAAGTGGAGAAGAAGTTAGCAGATTTTAAAGCAGCCAAAGACTCCTCTATCCTTGGTAAGGGGTACGCATCTTTGTGTGTGATACGGTTGATTTTCCGGTAGTCTACACACATTCTCATGGTGTTGTTTTTTTTTTTTAACCAAGACTAGTGGAGCTGCCCAGGGGCTACAGCTATCCCTGATTACCCCAGCCTCCTTCATGTCTCTAAGCATCCCCTTGGCGTGTTGGTAGTGTGCAGGGGGTACGGGTGGGTATCTCTCCTTTATGGGAGGATGGTCTCCCGTGGGGATGTGGTGTTCTACCCCCTTTACTCGCCCGAAGTCTAACGGGTGTTTACTAAACACTCTCTCGTACTCTTGAACCACCCGATAGACTCCCTGTTTCTGGTCTGAGGGAGTGGAGTCAGTACCCAAATGTAGTTGCTGACACCAGTCCTCCATTTGTTGCTTAGAGCCGTTACCTTCCTCTGGTTGAGATGGAGGCAAGGGTTCCATGGCCTGTACAGAATTCTGGTTTATGGTGAACAATTTGGCTAGCGTGGCATACCGGGGCAGGTGTACTTCTCTCTCCCCGATATTTATGATGCGAACGGGCACCCTCCCATGGCGTACATCGACCACCCCCCGTGCTGTCAAAATGGTGGGCCTACTGTCTGAGTAGACTGGTTCTACCATTGCCTGGTAATCTCTACCTCTCAGACCAATAGCTGCCCGGCACCAAATCATCATTTCACTTTTCGGGGGCATGGCAATAAGGAAAGGGTCACACATTCTCACGCTACCAATCTCACCACCGGAGAGTTCCACCTGTTGCCGTCGCATCAGTGCCCGGATCTCTTTTTGGAGCACTCGCTGCTGGCCGGAGCTGGCGTTCTTGGCAAACTGCTGTAAAATGAGAATCGCCTCTGCAAGACAATTTTCAATCACATTAGTTCCTAGAGTTATCTTTGGGTGACTCTCGCGCTTGTCAATGTCCACAATGATCAGTCCCTGTGCTGCCAGTTCGACTTTACCGATTTTAATGGTCACCTCTTTAAATCCGATCTATGGCACGGGCTGACCATTGCTGGCGATGATACTCAAGTCGTCGTCAGGGTAGCGAGTTATATCCGAGTCATTCCAGTACTGCTTGAAGAGCACGTACGGGATGGTGGTGACCTGTGACCCGGTGTCCAGTAGGGCACTCATAGGAATGCCATCCAGTACCACAGGCAAGACTGGACGTCCTCCCACATATTTGTCACGCCAGTTCGATGGGCCTGGTGATCTTATTCCTAGGGGTTGGCCCTCTACCCCAGGTTGTGCCAGTTTAAAGGACAGTACCTTGCCATATGTCCGGGTTGATTGCAGCGGCGGCAGATGGGTTGTCCGTCCTCGTTGTATTGGTCGCCGGGTCTTCCTCTGGCCGGTGGGGTCCTCCTTGGTCGTCGCCACGGGATATCCTCCGGTCCGGATGCCAGCTGGATCTTCCCTGGAGTGGAAACCTGTAAAGACTGCACAGTTTGGGTTAGCGCAGCAACGCTTTTAGTTAGCTCTTGGACCTGATGGTGCAGGTCTGTAGCCGGGTCATTGTTTAAAGCCTGCGCATCAGCTCCCACAGGCCCTGCCGACAAGGGCGCCGTCTCCTGGTGGTAAGTGGTAGTAGGGCATCTGTGGGTCACAGCGCCACCTGGTGCCGGTTCTCGGAGCACCCGGATGGCTCTGTCCTTGAACTGTGCAAAGTCCAGATGAGGGTCCTGTAAGGCCATTGCCCGCAACTGGGTTCGGTGGGCATTGCAATGTAGACCCTCTATAAATTGTTCAGTCAACAGCTTGTCTTCGTTTCCCACGCCGTCAGGGTCGGCCTGCTTAATGGCTCTCAGGGCCTCTTGTAGGTTTAGTGCATAGTCCCTTATATTCTCATGTGCTCGCTGCTTGCACCCGTAGAATCTAAGCTTGATCTCGGCTGAGGTACAGGTATCAAAGGTGTCCTTCAGCCGGGCTAGTATCTCTGAGACAGTCCTCCTCCTCCCGAGTGGCGACTTTACCTCCCTTTGGGCTGCCCCTATTAATTGAGCCACCAGGATGCTCACTTTTTGCTCCTCTGTGAGGGGGTACACCTGGAAGAGGCTATCCAGCCTTTCTCTGAAGTCATTTAGGGTATGTGACTCCCCTGAGTACTGGGGTAGCCAGGCTGCCCCCGGGATATAGGGCATAGTGAAAGGCATGACCGCAGCAGCGGTGGCGCTGGCGGTGGCTGTGGCAGTGAAGCTCTCCTCTGTATCCGACATCCTTCTCCCCCCTAGTGGACCGTGGCCTACCTTGCGATGATCCTCTTCCGTAGGCCGCGGCTCCGCAGTGGATCGTCAGGGTTGAGGACCTTCCGTCGCGCTCCTGTGACGTCGGCGTCTGCTGGGCTCCTTCCAGGACCTTACGCAACGTCCGGACGTGAGGCGGAGCTTCAGTTCTCGCGCGCTTTCGGAGTCCACGCCCCTCTTCTTCCCGCGCGGCGTCCTCAAGATGGCGTCCAATGGAGGGAAAACTCCACGGATGGCAGGAAGAAGGCAGAAGATGGCGTCGGATGGCGGGAAAACTCCACGGATGGCGGGAAGAAGGTAGAAGATGGCGTCGGATGGCGGGAATCCTCACCACAGGTAAGTTTAGCAGTCTCTTTTTTTTTCAGGCACGCAGTACCCGGTGGTTGCGGGCACGGGATCCTGCCGACTACACCAAAGTTGACGCGCCCCCTGGGCCTGTGCTGCTGCTGCTGTGCAGGGGGAATACCCGTAGCCGGATCTGATAGGGGTAGTAGTCCTCGTGGCGGTGACCCGGTCCGTGCCCAGGGTGTCAAACCAAGTGGCAGAACTTAGAATAAGATGTTATATTGTTCGACTACGCCACCCGTTGAATGCGGTTATGAAGCCGCCGCTGCAGGGCAGACCGCTGAGGCCGGTGGTACAGTTGTGCAGCGTGGATAGTATAACCCCCAACGGGAGGGGTATGGCCTCAGGGCAGCGAACGTGGATGATGGGGATAGCAGAATTGCACGCAGGCACCAGGAACCACTCAGAGACGGTACGGTGTAGTTCAGGGTCTTTACTGGTGGCAAAGGTAGACCCTCCCGGGAGTACTGGCTAGCGATCGGGGCCTGGTCAGTCTGTGAGCAGATAGGATCTCCCCTGGCCAGGCGGAGTTGTAGGCCTCCCCAACTATTGTACTCTTCCTGGCTACCTTGCTAGAAGCGGGTAGAAGTAGCCCACGTCCCTGAGTGTACCGTGTGGTGCTCACCCGTATGGCCGGTGACTCGGGGCCTTCTGGTAGCCTCCGCTCCACGCCGGCGGTGCTGGTCCCTTGCGTGTGACCGTGCCTTCGGGTTTCTTGGCCAGAGGACCTGAAATCCCCTGCCGGTCGGTTTCTGCTGCTGGGTATGGATCAGTCCCCACAGCCTCGGACTCCGTGTCCGGTGAGATCTCTTCAGTCAGGACGAGCTCTACAGCTTCCAGTCTCTGACCCCTTTTATCACTGCTCCCACAGAGCTCCTGATCTTGCTCTCCCTGTATCTGCTCCACTCCAGACCAGACTGTGTCTCTGTCTGGGACTCCTCTTCTTCTCTAACCCTGCCTCAGCCCCCAGTTTTTTATAGGGGAAGTTCTTCCCCTCCCAGGACTGGGCAGGAGGTGTGGCATGCTTAGGGCACCTGACCAGGAGACCTCCCACCTGCTCTCAGATGTAATATTGCTATTACTGTGGTAACCAGACCCCTGGGGTTCCACACAACGTTACTGGAGTATCAAAAACCACAAGGTGTGCAATACTCAGGGACATGGCCAAGGTAAGAAAGGCTGAAAAACGACCACCTTTGATCAAGAAACGTAAGATAAAACGTCAAGAATGGGCTAAGAAATATCTTAAGACTGATTTTTCAAAGGTTTTATGGACTCATGAAATGAGAGTGACTCATGATGGGCCAGATGGATGGGCCAGAGGCTGGATCAGTAAAGGGCAGAGAGCTCCACTCCGACTCAGACGCCAGTAAGGTGGAGGTGGGGTACTGGTATGGACTGGTATCATCAAATATGGACTTGTGGGACCTTTTTGGGTTGAGGATGGAGTGAAGCTCAACTCCCAGACCTACTGCCAGTTTCTGGAAGACAACTTCTTCAAGCAATGGTACATGAAGAAGTTGGTATCGTTCAAGAAAAACATGATTTTCATGCAGGACAATGCTCCATCACATGCATCCAACTACTCCACAGCGTGACTGGCCAGTAAAGGTCTAAAAGAAGAGAAAATAATGGCATGGCCCCCTTGTGCACCTGATCTGAACCCCATAGAGAACCTGTGGTCCATCATAAAATGTGAGATCTAGAGGGAGGGAAAACAGTACACCTCTCGGAACAGTGTCTGGAAGGCTGTGGTGGCTGCTGCACACAATGTTGATCGAAAACAGATCAAGCAACTGACAGAATCACATTTTATGATGGACCACAGGTTCTCTATGGGGTTCAGATCTGCTGCGAGAAGCCGGGAGATGACCGGCTAGCGCCGCTCATCTCCCGGCTGCATCGCCGCTGACCTCCGTGCGGCAGATGACCCACTAACGGCCGCCATCTTTTTTCTGAAATCCCGCGTCGCTGATTGGCCGCGGCTGGACCAATCAGCGACGCGGGATTTCCTGGACAGAAGGACAGACAGGATAAGACAATTATATATATTAGATGGTGCCGCACCAAGGGTACGCCTATATTCCTTCATTTCCATACAAATTAAAAGTTATTTTCTTAGGCACTACAGCAGTAACATGTTCAGTGCTAGTAAGTTTTCTATAGTTTTTATGTCCCTTGTATCATGGTATAGCAGGTATAAAATGCATTTTAGGGGTGACAGACTCCCTTTAATATTGTGAGGGAAAAATAGAGAACTGTACTTAAAGCCTCAATGTGTACACTACCCACAGCCACTGTAAGGAGTCAGGAGAGGCCCCTCTTCTACAGCAACTGACTCTGCACACACTGGGGCCTCATCCCCTGCCAGTCAATCACAGACTCCGCTTTATGAGCAGACCTATGATGGGCTGTCAGGGGATGAAGAACAAGTGTCTTCTTTGCCTCGGTGTCATGTCTTGGCGCAGGAAACTGCAGAAAAGGAACATGGACAAGTCTGATTAGAAGAGCCAGTTGTGTCCGCAAATTGCCGATGTGACAGGCTCTGTGTGCATAAGAAAGTAGTGCTGTGGCTGCCTGCTAATCACTTGCATTAGCCTGGTCTATAAAACAGACCAGGCTAGTACATGCTATGGCTGGGCCTTATAGCAGAAGGTCATTTTTGTCTATATATTGCAATATTATAGTATTGCAGTGTACAGTGGCGTAACTATAGTCTGATGGGCCCCAGTGCAAGATTTGGACTGGGGCCACCCCATCCTGAATAAATTATTTACATATATACAGTACAGACCAAAAGTTTGGACACACCTTCTCATTTAAAGATTTTTCTGTATTTTCATGACTATGAAAATTGTACATTCACACTGAAGGCATCAAAACTATGAATTAACACATCTGGAATTATATACTTAACAAAAAAGTGTGAAACAACTGAAAATATGTCTTATATTCTAGGTTCTTCAAAGTAGCCACCTTGTGCTTTGATGACTGCTTTGCACACTCTTGGCATTGTCTTGATGAGCTTCAAGAGGTAGTCACCGGAAATGGTTTTCACTTCACAGGTGTGCCCTGTCAGGTTTAATAAGTGGGATTTCTTGCCTCAATGGGGTTGGGACCATCAGTTGTGTTGTGCAGAAGTCTGGTGGATACACAGCTGATAGTCCTACTGAATAGACTGTTAGAATTTGTATTATGGCAAGAAAATAGCAGCTAACTAAAGAAAAATGAGTGGCCATCATTACTTTAAGAAATGAAGGTCAATCAGTGCGAAAAATTGGGAAAACTTTGAAACTGTCCCCAAGTGCAGTTGCAAAAACCATCAAGCGCTACAAAGAAACTGGCTCACATGAGGACCGCCCCAGGAAAGGAAGACCAAGAGTCACCTCTGCTTCTGAGGATAAGTTTATCCGAGTTACCAGCCTCAGAAATCGCAGGTTAACAGCAGCTCAGTTTAAAGACCAGGTCAATGCCACACCGAGTTCTAGCCGCAGACACATCTCTTCAACAACTGTTAAGAGGAGACTTTGTGCAGCAGGCCTTCATGGTAAAATAGCTGCTAGGAAACCACTGCTAAGGATATGCAACAAGCAGAAGAGACTTGTTTGGGCTAAAGAACACAAGGAATGGACATTAGACCAGTGGAAATCTGTGCTTTAGTCTGATGAGTCCAAATTTGAGATCTTTGGTTCCAACCACCGTGTCTTTGTTCGATGCAGAAAAGGTGAACGGATGGACTCTACATGCCTGGTTCCCACCCTGAAGCATGGAGGAGGAGGTGTGATGGTGTGGGGGTGCTTTGCTGGTGACACTGTTGGGGATTTATTCAAAATTGAAGGCATACTGAACCAACAGCATGGCTACCACAGCATCTTTCAGCGCCATTCTATTCCATCCGGTTTGCGTTTAGTTGGACCATCATTTATTTTTCAACAGGACAATGACCCCAAACACACCTCCAGGCTGTGTAAGGGGCTATTTGACCAAGAAGGAGAGTGATGGGGTGCCACGCCAGATGACCTGGCCTCCACAGTCACCAGACCTACACCCAATCGAGATGGTTTGGGGTGAGCTGGACCACAGAGTGAAGGCAAAAGGGCCAACAAGTGCTAAGCATGTCTGGGAACTCCTTCAAGATTGTTGGAAGACCATTTCCGGTGACTACCTCTTGAAGCTCATCAAGAGAATACCAACAGTATGCAAAGCAGTCATCAAAGCAAAAGGTGGCTACTTTGAAGAACCTAGAATATAAGACATATTTTCAGTTGTTTAACACTTTTTTGATAAGTATATAATTCCACATGTGTTAATTCATAGTTTTGATGCCTTTAGTGTGAATGTACAATTTTCATAGTCATGAAAATGCAGAAAAATCTTTAAATGAAAAGGTGTGTCCAAACTTTTGGTCTGTACTGTATATATATATATATATATACATATATATATATATGTATATATATACAGTGCTGTGCAAATTAATTGGGACAAAGCTAAAAAAAAACATATTTTTGAATATTTCATAATAAAATGTTATTATGCACTGTTACATACTAATTTTAGTAAGAAATATGTCCTCCTTTAGCAGATATGAGATTTTCAATGCGTTTTGGCATTGATTCTACCAAGTCTTTGCATAAATTCTTCAATTCTTCATCATGGAACCACACTTGTATGGCACTGTTTATCATGCGTTCTTTGGTTGTACAGTAGTGTTAAGCCACCCCCGTAGTGTTCGAGTTCGGTTCGGTTCGTCGAACACCCGTGTGTTCGCCGAACTGTTCATCGAACTGTTCGTCGAACACCTTCGAACACCGTTAAAACCAATGGCAGGCAAACAAAAACACATAGAAACACATAGAAAACACCTTCAAAGGTGTCCAAAAGCTGACAAACTGCTCAGAAGACATAACTAACACATGGAAAAGTGACAAGTACATATAGTCATGCGAAAATAAAAGAGGTGGAGGAGTAAAAGGAGGGGGAGACACAGATATAGGCATGTCATGCCCTTCTAAAATCCAAAAAGTGAGAAGCCGACACGGCCAGTCCGCTCCTGCCCGTGCCACCTCCGTGTCGCCGGGTTTGTGCCAGAGCCGCGGTGAACCCTGACGGCCAGCCCCCCTCTCCCAATACTGGTGCCTGTCCGCTGGTGGGTCGAGCGAGCCCCCCTGTGGTGGAGGCAGCTCTAAGCTTTTTAATTTAAATTGTCCCTCTAATTTGAATGAATACACTTTAAATCCATTTACAAGGATCTATTGGAGGGCAAGTCTCATGCCAGCAGCCGCGTAATTCCAGCTCCAGTAGCGTCCACTAAAGCTGCTGCAGTTAAAAAGCTTTTATAAGGATCGAGCTCGGCTGTCCACCGCAAGGCATCCTAGTGCCAGTCCCAGCCCCTATGCCTTGGGGTGCCTCCTGATGCTCTTCACTAAGTATCCCGTGGTCCCGAAGCATTTCCTTTGAAACAATTAAGTGTCCAAACTACAGGTGGTGTAGCTTGCTTAACAGCCGGGATAATCCGCTGACTAGCAGACACTGCTACTAGGCACAAAGTATTTCCTGGGCTAGATGCAGTTAAAAATTTGTAAGTAGATACTCTCGTTGGATGCTGAGAAAGCATTCCATAGAGTCTCCTGGCACGCCATATATGATTCTCTTAAAAAGCTTGGGGTAGGGGTCTAGGGGACCCTTTTATAGCCAAAATCATGGCCCTGTATCACAATACGTCACCTAGGCTGAAGATAAATGGAACTGTAGCACCGAGGGCTCGGTTGCTACAGACGTATTGCACCTCACCCAGAGGTGTGATATCTCACTCTCAGATAAGGATGGAGTGTGGATCAGGACCCGACACCTGCATGCATTACACCACATTGCCGTGGGGCAGGGCGACCAATATGCCCCTGAGATGGGCACGACAGTCCCTGTCCCTGGCTGGAGTGGGGGGAGGGAACACTGAGGAAGGGGAACCCTGCAGTGCAGGAGCAGGGAGGAAGCAGTTCCTGGGTGCATTGAGAAGGGAGTATAAAAGGTGGGCACCATCTTAGTTCAGTGCAGAGAAGTCTGAGCAGAAGTGGCAGGGAGCAGGGGCTCTGCATGAGCTCTGCTCCGGAGGCGGGCCTAGTAACAGAGGCCTAGGCCTGGAAGAGGGAGAAGGAAGGAAGAGGAGCGGAGAAGGCTCCAGGAACGAGGAATGAAGGGATCCCAGGGGTGCGGACGGGCGAGTCGCCACCGCACGCCCGAATCCACCTGCGTGGAGGGGTCAGGCCAAAGGGGGAGACCGGTCCCCGAACTAGTGGAGGCAGGAAACGACCCTCAGCTAGAAACCGGAGGCTCTGACATTTTATGTGGCGCAGCCCCTTGCTCCACCCGCTAGGAAGGCACCACATAGGGTCAGGGAAACTGGCGCCAAGTTTACCAAGAGGAGGCCCGAGGCAGCCGGACAGAAGTGTTGGTAAGAAAGGCCAGACAAAGGACACACAAAGGGGGTCCTGTGAAGCGCTCCAAAGTTATCTGGGAGTTGTCTGAGCCCCTCACCTGGTGAGCACAGTACGACGTGGGCAGCCGTTACCTGCAGATGTGGTCTGGATAATAAGAACTGTGAGTAAAGGCCCTGAACTGCATCACTGACTCCGTGTCGTTACTGCTGCTGCCCTGCACCATCACCCCCATCCTCCGCATACACTGCCCTGAGGCTACACTCCTCCCGTGGGGAGTTATGCTACGCTCTGCTGCACCCACAACACCAGCCTTAACGGTCTGCCCTGTAGCGGCGGTTCACTCTGACCGCAATCCACGGGTGGCGTAGTCGGACATTTAAACATCAAAACCACATAAATAGTTCCGCCACTGGTTTGACCGCCCTGAGCCACGGAACCGGATCGCCGCCACGAAGACTACAACCACCAGCATCCACCAAAAAGGGTCCGGCTCCGGGTGTCCCAAGGCCCAGGGGGTGCGTCAGAACATTTTCATCACCTTTCACAATCACTAATGGGACAAGGCAGGGATGTCCTCTGTCCCCTCTCTTATACATCCTAGTGACGGAGCACCTGCTCTCATCAATTCGCCATAACCCCAATATTAGGTGGATTGAGGTGGGAGGCACCGAGTACAAGTGCTCTCTATTTGCTGATGATGTCCTAGTATATATCACTCAATCACATATATCCATCCCTGCTGTTATGGCTGAAATAGATCACTTTGTTACATGGTAAAATTTTAAAATCAATGCAGCGAAGTCTGAGGCCCTCGATGTCTCCCTCCCTAAATCCATATAGGATTCCATCCAGTCCAACTTTCCCTTTGCCTGGCCCTCACAGGGTATCAAATACTTAGGAATTCCTATTCATAGAGACCTCTCCCATCTATGTTATCTTAATTTTGGGCCCTTTATTGAACAATTCCATACAGACCACGGTTGGCAAGTTGGAACTGTGAGATTCACTACGTGCACCACTGGTATTTTGTGGAAAAGCACATGTAAGATTCTGCAACAGTCTCTGCTGATACTCCTGAATAAGTGCATCCCTTTCTATGGCAGGAATAATTTCTGCAAATTTACTTTTGTACCGGGGATCTAACAGTGTGGCAACCCAGTAGTCAGGATTATTTCTAATTCTCACAATTCGAGGGTCATGTTGCAGGTAGTGCAGCAAGGAGGCACTCAAGTGTGTTGCGCATCCAGGAGCACCAAGTCCCTGTTGTGTTGGTGGCGAGGTAACAATCATGCTTCCTTCCTCTGTCCTCTCCCCCCAACCTCGCACAACAGAAATGTGATCAAGGTCTCCCTCATCTGATGAGTCTTCCATCAGTTCGTCCTCCACTTCTTCCTGGGCTCCTGCACCTTCCTCACTAGTTTGGCTGCTACCATGCGGCCTGGTAAAATCATCTCCCCCACCCTCACATGCCTGCCGCCCTGGTGCTGCCGACCGTCTGGACTTTGCAGATGTTAGCCCTTCCGCATACAACTCCTCCTCCTCTACTTCCTCCACCTCCTCTTGTGCCACCACCTGACTCCGAATTCTGTTTAACATGTGCTCCAGCATGTAAATCACCGGAATAGTCATGCTGATAATGGCATCGTCAGCACTAAACATCTTCGTCGCCATTTCAAAACTGTGCAGAAAGCTGCATAGGTCCCTGATCTGAGACCACTCCTTCAGCGTGATTTGCCCCACCTCTGAATCTCGTTGGCCCAGGCTATACGTCAGAACGTATTGCACCAGGGCTTGTCGGTGCTGCCACAGTCGCTGCAACATGTGCAGAGTTGAATTCCACCGGGTAGGCACATCGCATTTTAGCCGGTGAAGTGGCAGGCCCAACGACTTCTGTAGAGATGTAAGTCGCTGAGCTGCGGGATGCGAACGGCGGAAGTGAGCACACAGCGACCGTGCCCTCTGCAGAAGGCCATCTAGTCTGGGATAGTGGGCTAAAAATTGCTGGACAACCAGGTTCAGCACGTGAGCCATACAAGGCACGTGTGTGACATTGCCCCGGCGAAGGGCCGCACCCAGGTTTGCAGCATTGTCGCACACGGCCTTCCCTGGTTTCAGGTCCAGTGGAGACAACCATTCATGAAATTGGTTCTCCAGAGCTGACCACAACTCCTCAGCTGTGTGACTCACATTTCCCAGACATTTCAATGTAAAAACCGCCTGATGACGTTGAGCCCTACTGCCAGCATAGTAAGGAGGTGTGCAGGATCCCTTCTGCGCAGTTAGAAAGCTTGTGGCATGACCAGACAGGCTTTGGGTGCAGGTAGAAGACCGAGAGGAGGTTGAGGAGGCAGAAGCAGTGGAGGAAAAATGACATAAAGAGGATTGACGCACAACTCGTGGGGACGGCAAGACTTGGACAGCAGCCCCTTGTTCTGCTGTCACCATAGTTACCCAGTGCCCAGTCAGCGACATGTAACGCCCCTGTCCATGCCTACTCGTCCAAGTGTCTGTGGTGAAATGCACCCTGTCACACACAGAGTTTCTCAAAGAAGCGGTGATGTTGTGTGCGACATGCTGGTGGAGCGCAGGCACACCTTTCTTTGAGAAGTAGTGCCGACTGGGCATCTGGTACTGGGACACTGCGACGGACATAAGGTCTCGAAAATCCTCTGTGTCCACCAGGCGGAAAGGCAGCATTTCTGTAGCCAAGAGCTTGCAGATGGTGAAATTCAACCTCTTAGCTTTCTCATGGCTAGGAGGAAATGGTCTTTTACTTGTCCACATCTGAGGGACCGAGGGCTGGCTATTGTGCTTAGACGGGGTTGATAAGGGTGTCCCCGGCAAACTGCCGGTCTGTGAGGAAGATGCAGGCGGACATGTTAGGTTGCCTTGATCCAAAGGTGGTGCTATCGATGTCGGACAGCGCTCAAGACCAGCTGGTGTTACCACCTCCAAAGAAAATGATGACCTGCCAATCACGCTGGCTGTTGCGGGTAAAGAGGTGGCAGGTCTGCGCCCCAAAACAGGTGTGACTGCTGTCCCCCCAGTCACAGAGGATGAAGAGGCCGCGGATGCACAAGATATGGCAGACGGTGGTTGGCCCGGCCGGCTAGACCGCATTGTAGCACACTGAGCTTCCCACTGCAACTTATGCTTCATGTCCATGTGCCGGTTCATGCATGAAGTACTCAAACTATGTATTTTTTGGCCTCTACTTAGCTTTTGCTGACAAATGTTACAGATAACACGAGTTGGGTCATCTTTATCGATCTGAAAAAATGCCCAGGCTATGCAAGGCTTAGCACCCATGCGACCTGAAGAGCCACCACGACTTGTGGTGAGAGGCAGAGTTGTGTTTGAGGATGCAGTTGTTGACGTGCTTCCAGTACTACGTCTCTGTCCAGGAAGGCGCAACCTGACCTCGTCGTCACTAGCATCTTCCTCCACCTCCTCTGCTGACCTCATCTCTTGGCTGACTGTGGGTTGACAGTAAGTGGGATCTCCGACCTCATCATCATCACCCTGTGCGTTATCACACCCGTCGTCCTCAGAGCCAACCTGTTCCTGCCCTGACAAAAAACTAAAGTTGTCGCTCCAATCAGGTATTTGAGTCTTATCATCGTCTTCCTCATTGTCTCCACCAACAGGAGTTACAGTTTGGGAATGAGGGTCTACATTATGGTCAGAACCTTCTGCGTCTGGTCCTGGATCCGACTCATAAAGATTCTGGGCATCAGTGCAGATCATTTCCTCGTCTGGATTCACAGAAGCGCTGGAGTCGACCTCTGATTCCCAGGCTATAGTATGAGTAAACAGCTCTGCAGACTCAACCATCTGTTCTACCTCATACTCAGACGGGCAGCTGGAGATTTGGGAGCTGTGAGGAAGCAAGTGCGATTTGGGTGACACCTTTGAGGACTGGAGTATTTGTGATGTTGAAGTTGATGTGGAGGAGAGTCCACTTAAAGGAGCACTTGATATCCGTTGAAGCACCTGCTGTTTTTGTGCCTCATCTGGAATTTGTAGCGATTGGCGTGGCCGTAAGAAAGGGATCTTATCACATTGTCCGCTAAAAGAAGTAGACATTTTAGTTTGGCTGGAAGATGGTCTTTCTTCTGCACCTACCCCACGGACACAACCTTTTTTCCCCTTCCCAACACGCCTATTCCCCTTTCCACCAGCAGCAGGCCTTTTTCCACTCATTTTGGTGGTTAACTAATTCACAACTCTGGAGTTGTTTGCACAAAAAAACAATGGATGGTAACCGAGCAGAGCTGAGTGGCCAAACTGTGGTATTAGGCCAAAACTATTGGCTGGGTTAGATGCAGAAAAAAATTATTTTTAATTTGCAACCTGATGGAGGTCAGTATAGATGGACTAATAGACCAAGTCCCACACACCGCTAGAAGCCCAAATATTTTTTCAGAGCTAGATGCAGAAAATTTTTTTATTCAATTTGCAACCTGATGGAGGTCAGTATAGATGGACTAATAGACCAAGTCCCACACACTGCTAGAAGCCCAAATATTTTTTCAGAGCTAGATGCAGAAAAAAATTATTTTTAATTTGCAACCTGATGGAGGTCAGTATAGATGGACTAATAGACCAAGTCCCACACACCGCTAGAAGCCCAAATATTTTTTCAGAGCTAGATGCAGAAAAAAATTATTTTTAATTTGCAACCTGATGGAGGTCAGTATAGATGGACTAATAGACCAAGTCCCACACACCGCTAGAAGCCCAAATATTTTTTCAGAGCTAGATGCAGAAAAAAATTATATTCAATTTGCAACCTGCTGGAGGTCAGTATAGAAGGACTAATAGAACAAGTCCCACACACTGCTAGAAGCCCAAATATTTTTTCAGAGCTAAATGAAGAAAAAAATTATTTTTAATTTGCAACCTGATGGAGGTCAGTATAGATGGACTAATAGACCAAGTCCCACACACTGCTAGAAGCCCAAATATTTTTTCAGAGCTAGATGCAGAAAAAAATTATTTTTAATTTGCAACCTGATGGAGGTCAGTATAGATGGACTAATAGACCAAGTCCCACACACCGCTAGAAGCCCAAATATTTTTTCAGAGCTAGATGCAGAAAATTTTTTTATTCAATTTGCAACCTGATGGAGGTCAGTATAGATGGACTAATAGACCAAGTCCCACACACTGCTAGAAGCCCAAATATTTTTTCAGAGCTAGATGCAGAAAAAAATTATTTTTAATTTGCAACCTGATTTAGGTCAGTATAGATGGACTAATAGACCAAGTCCCACACACTGCTAGAAGCCCAAATATTTTTTCAGAGCTAGATGCAGAAAAAAATTATTTTTAATTTGCAACCTGATGGAGGTCAGTATAGATGGACTAATAGAACAAGTCCCACACGCTGCTAGAAGCCCAAATATTTTTTCAGAGATAAATGAAGAAAAAAATTATTTTTAATTTGCAACCTGATGGAGGTCAGTATAGATGGACTAATAGACCAAGTCCCACACACTGCTAGAAGCCCAAATATTTTTTCAGAGCTAGATGCAGAAAAAAATTATTTTTAATTTGCAACCTGATGGAGGTCAGTATAGATGGACTAATAGACCAAGTCCCACACACCGCTAGAAGCCCAAATATTTTTTCAGAGCTAGATGCAGAAAAAAATTATATTCAATTTGCAACCTGCTGGAGGTCAGTATAGAAGGACTAATAGAACAAGTCCCACACACTGCTAGAAGCCCAAATATTTTTTCAGAGCTAAATGAAGAAAAAAATTATTTTTAATTTGCAACCTGATGGAGGTCAGTATAGATGGACTAATAGACCAAGTCCCACACACTGCTAGAAGCCCAAATATTTTTTCAGAGCTAGATGCAGAAAAAAATTATATTCAGTTTGCAACCTGATGGAGGTCAGTATAGATGGACTAATAGAATGATGCTATGCCCAAAAGATTTTACTTCACTAGGTGCAGTAAAAAAATTGGTATTCTATACACAGGTGGTATATCTTGCAACACAGATAGGCTACTCCACTGACTAACACACTCTGCAATAGGCCAAAAAGGATTAGCTTTGCTAGATTCAGCCAAATGCTGTGAAAAAAACTTGCACAGCACTGGCACAGACCTGCCTGGCAAAAACTGATAGGAACTGATGTAACCTAGTCCTGAAAAGGACTCCAATTACAATTAGTCTTTACTCCCACAATCTATCTATTTAAGAGCACAGACCTGCCTGATAAAAGTCGTAGGAAATGCTGTAACCTAGTCCTTAAAAGGACTGCAATAACAACTCTTCCCTACTCCCAAGCTATCTGTAGATTTGTGTGAAATTTGGCTTGAAATTAACAAGGTATAGCACACACAGCAACAGCGGTGCCGTCTAACACGCAGCTGCAGCAGTGAGAAAATGGTGGCGACGGGGAAAATGGCTTGGTCTTATAGGGCAAGGACATGTGACATACACTGCCAATCACACATGCCCTTGCTTGTGTGAAAAAAAGCACTTCGCTCCGTGTGTGCGCTGCTGATAGGCTGACAGATTGCACCTCCCCACTGCAAATGCGGGAAAGAGAAAAAAAAATGGAGATCTTCATTGTTCCTGCAGAGATCCATCCCCTGCCCCTCCCCCCGCCCCGCTGTACACTCAAACTGCGTATTAACATTAATTTTCATCATTACTGAGAAAAAATCCAGTTATGATTTTGGTGCACGAACAGTTATCGAACATAACCTCGAACAGCCGAATTTTTCTCAAATTGTTCGTGTTCGCCGACCGGCTCGAACACCGCCCAAAACAGCTCGAATTTGAGATTGGCGAACAGTTCGAGTAGAACAACGCTCATCTCTATTGTACAGTCCATTTTGCCAAGACGTCTCTTTACAATGCTCCACAAATTTTCTATAGGATTTAAGTCTGGTGAATTGCCAGGCCAGTCGAGCACTTCTTCTTTATTTTCTTCCAGGAATTTCTTCACACACTTGGAATTGTGGCATGGAGAAAAAGTACACTAAACCACTCCTCACAGAAACAAGCTCTCAACTGAAGCTGAGGGGGCAGCTAGCTGTTATATGCTCACTAAAACCAGTCAAGCCACATTTTGTTACTCACGGTTGTACACTCACACCTGTTCAAAGCAGTTAAAATTGGGTTGAATCACTGACTGGTAACCAACTTACGATTTTACTTAAAAAATGCTTTGTCCCAATTCATTTGCACAGCACTGTATATATATATATACAGTACAGACCAAAAGTTTGGACACACCTTCTCATTTAAAGATTTTTCTGTCACCTCTGCTTCTGAGGATAAGTTTATCCGAGTCACCAGCCTCAGAAATCGCTGGTTAACAGCAGCTCAGATTAGAGACCAGGTCAATGCCACACAGAGTTCTAGCAGCAGACACATCTCTACAACAACTGTTAAGAGGAGACTTTGTGCAGCAGGCCTTCATGGTAAAATAGCTGCTAGGAAACCACTGCTAAGGACAGGCAACAAGCAGAAGAGACTTGTTTGTGCTAAAGAACACAAGGAATGGACATCAGACCAGTGGAAATCTGTGCTTTGGTCTGATGAGTCCAAATTTGAGATCTTTGGTTCCAACCACCGTGTCTTTGTGCGACGCAGAAAAGGTGAACGGATGGACTCTACATGCCTGGTTCCCACCGTGAAGCATGGAGTTGGAGTTGTGATGGTGTGGGGGTGATTTGCTGGTGACACTGTTGGGGATTTATTCAAAATTGAAGGCATACTGAACCAACATGGCTACCACAGCATCTTGCAGCGGCATGCTATTCCATCCGGTTTGCGTTAGTCGGACCATCATTTATTTTTCAACAGGACAATGACCCCAAACACACCTCCAGGCTGTGTAAGGGCTTTTTGACCAAGAAGGAGAGTGATGGGGTGCTACGCCAGATGACCTGGCCTCCACAGTCACCTGACCTGAACCCAATCGAGATGGTTTGGGGTGAGCTGGACCGCAGAGTGAAGGCAAAAGGGCCAACAAGTGCTAAGCATCTCTGGGAACTCCTTGAAGATTGTTAGAAGACCATTTCCGGTGACTACCTCTTGAAGCTCATCAAGAGAATGCTAAGAGTGTGCAAAGCAGTCATCAGAGCAAAAGGTGGCTACTTTGAAGATCCTAGAATATAAGACATATTTTCAGTTGTTTCACACTTTTTTGTTAAGTATATAATTCTACATGTGTTAATTCATAGTTTTGATGCCTTCAGTGTGAATGTACAATTTTTATAGTCATGAAAATACAGAAAAATCTTTAAATGAGAAGGTGTGTCCAAACTTTTGGTCTGTACTGTATATACACTGTATATACAGGGAGGTCCAAAAGTAGGTGGACAGAAAGTGTGATAAGGTTATGAAGGGGGAGATTTTTCAAACATGGTGTAAAGTGAAACTGGCTCAGTTGCCCTTAGCAACCAGATTCCACTTTTCATTTCTCACAGACTCTATGGAAAATGAAAGGTGGAATCTGATTGGTTGCTAAGGGCAACTGAGCCAGTTTCACAGATCTAGTTTTCACAGATAGATCTCCCCCAAATATGTTTTGTTTTCAGATAATTCCGATAACACATAATGGCAAATAATTTAAATACAGATCAAATAAAATGGATTTTAACAGAGTACTGGAAATCTCAAAATACTGAAACCGTTAGAGCAAATTGGGTTGAAACATTTGGTACTCAAGCCCCAAAGAGACAAACCATTTACCGCATTTGTGACAAATTCAATGCCACTGGCTCAATCCTTAATGCTCCAAAAACTGGTCGACCCAAAACAGTCTGTACAGAAGATAATAAATAACTTGTTGCTGAAACATTTGTTCAGAGTCCAAAAAAGTCCACCAGAAGAGCCTCTTTGGAATTGGGAATTTCACGAGCTTCTATCATGCGAATCCTGAAATCTATTGGGTGGAAAGCTTATCGTCCACGTCTAATTTATGGTTTATTGAAGGAAGATCCAGACAGGTGGCTGCAATTTAGTGAGATTATGCTTAACAAAATTGAAGAAAATCCAGTAATTTTAGATAACATTATCTGAAGTGATGAAGCTTCTTTCAAATTATTCGGCCATATTAACAGACATAATTGTATTTACTGGTATAATGAGAACATGCATTTAACATTAGAGCAACAACTAAATGAGCCTGGTGTCAATGCTTGGGGTGGTATTTCAAGTTTTTGTGTTTTAGGACCAATATTTTTTGATGGAACAGTCACAGGAGATAAGTATCTCGAAATTCTAGTGAATCAAGTAGTTCCCCACTTACAGCAACAACCTAATTCAAATTACCTTTATTTCCAACAAGATGGGGCCCCTCCACATTATTCAAGAGTAGAGATGAGCGGTGTTCGACTAGAACTGTTCGCCAATCTCAAATTCGAGCTGTTTTGGGCGGTGTTCGAGTTGTTCGACGAACCCGAACGATTTGCAAAAAATTCGGCTGTTCGAGGTTATGTTCGATAACTGATCGTGCACCAAAAGCGTGTCCTGCATGTCTGGCGCTATTTTGAGCATCAATCATGCAGGGATTGCCTGCCACTCACTGTAATGCCACAGCCATGGTGGTTGTGGCATTACAGTGATTGCCCAAATCGATGGGAACAGTGCCAACAGTGAAACATGAAAAGTGGCAATTCAGCAGCGGCATAGACCGGTACCCGACAATTTATAACAGAAAGAATAGAGCATCACACATAGATTAGATAGATAGAAACAAGTCAGCCACATATATACGAAGTACAGTGACAGTGTTGCTTACTGTACTTGTCATTTAGTGTAAAGGATTTATCAAAAAAAATAATAGTGTTTTCATGCACCGTCTCTTTAAAAAAGCCGGCCGGCAATTCAGCAGCGGTACCCGACAATTTAGAATAGAAAGAATAGAGAATCACACATAGATTAGATAGATAGAAACATGTCAGTCACATATATGAAGTACAGTGACAGTGTTGCTTACTGTACTTGTCATTTAGTGTAAAGGATTTATTAAAAAAAATAATAGTGTTTTCATGCACTGTCTCTTTAAAAAAGCCGGCCGGCAATTCAGCAGCGGTACCCGACAATTTAGAATAGAAGGAATAGAGAATCACACATAGATTAGATAGATAGAAACATGTCAGTCACATATATATGAAGTACAGTGACAGTGTTGCTTACTGTACTTGTCATTTAGTGTTAAAATAAAGGATTTATTTAAAAAAAAATTGGCGTGGGGGTCCCCATAATTTTAGGCTCTAGTGGAGGTTAAGCAGACGGCTGGGGCAGATGTTTGAAGCCTGGGAGAGGGGTAATACCCATGGAGCATCCCAGGCTACTAATATCAGCCCCCAGCTGAATACCTAGCCTTTACTAGCTATTAAAATGGGGGACCCCCCCAAAAAAAATTACGTGGGGTCCCCCCTATTTTAATAGCTAGCAAAGGCTAGGCAGACAGCTGGGGGCTGATATTAATAGCCCAGGAAGGGTGCCATGAATATTGGCCCACTCCCAGGCTAGAAACACCAGCCGTCAGCCGCCCCAGAACTGGCGCATCCATAGGATGCGCTAATTCTGGCACTTAGCCTCGCTCTTCCCACTGCCCTGTAGCGGTGGCAGTGGGGTAATAGGGCTGGGGTTGATGTCAGCTTATAATGCCAGCTGACATCAAGCCCAGGTTAGTAATGGAGAGGCGTCTATAAGACACCCCCATTATTAATCCCATAGTCAAAGTTAAAAGAAAGCACAAACACCCAGAATAAACTCCTTTAATTGAAATAAAGACACATTCCTTTATTGTTCTAAATTAAACCATACTTACCACCACGCCCATTCCAGCTGAAGCCAACGATCTCCTGCAATAACAGTAAAATAATAAAGCAACATCATCCTTACCTTTCCATGGTTCCTACGACAGCTTCAGCTCTGCTACATCGAGATGACAGGCTGGACCGCAGCAGAACGCTGCCATCCAGCTTGCCATGCCACGGACACTGAGAAGCGCAGGCATGCTTGCGCTCCTCAGTGTCTCGCTGTGATGGCATAAAGATGAGAAGAGTTCATGTCCAATGAACTCAGCTCACCTCATGCACGTCACCGACAGCGTGGGAGAATTCTCCTGCACTCAGCGCTACAGCGTGAGAATTTTCCCACGCCGTCAGTGACGTGCATGAGGTGAGCTCATTCATGTCCAATGATCTCAGCTCACCTCATGCACGTCACTGACAGCGTGGGAGAATTCTCACGCTGTAGCACTGAGTACAGGAGAATTTTCCCACGCTGTCAGTGACGTGCATGAGGTGAGCTGAGATCATTGGACATGAACTCGTCTCATCTTTATGCCGTCACAGCGAGACACTGAGGAGCGCAAGCATGCCTGCCCTTCTCAGTGTCTGCGGGATGACAGGCTGGATGGCAGCGTTCTGCTGCGGTCCAGCCTGTCATCTCGATGTAGCAGAGCTGAAGCTGTCGTGGGAACCATGGAAAGGTAAGGATGAGGTTGCTTTATTATTTTACTTTTATTGCAGAAGACATTGGCTTCAGCTGGAATGGGCGTGACGGTAAGTATGGTTTAATTTAGAACAATAAAGAATTGTGTGTTTATTTCAATTAAAGGACTTTATTCTGGGTGTTGTGTTTTTTTTAAATACTTTACTAGAAATTCATGGCGGTCATGTCTAATATTGGCGTGACCCCATGAATTTCGGGCTTAGGGCCAGCTGATAATGCCAAGCTGGCCCTAACCCCTTTATTACCCAGTGAGCCACCGCACCAGGGCCCTGGATGAGTTGGGTACAGCGCCAGAAGATGGCGCTTCTATGAACGTGCCATTTTCCGGGGTGGCTGCGGACTGCAATTTGCAGCGGGGGGGACCCAGAAAGCTTGGGCCTCCCTGCGCTGCAGATTCCAGCCCCCAGCTGCCTAGTTGTACCTGGCTGGACACAAAAATAGGGCGAAGCCCCACGTATTTTTTTTTAAAATTATTTCATGAAATTCATGAAATAATTAAGAAAAAAAGGGCTTCCCTATATTGTTGTGTCCAACCAGGTACAAATAGGCAGCTGGTGGTTGGGGGCAGCCCGTTGCTGCCTGCTGTACCTGGCTGGACACAAATATAGTGCGAAGCCCCACGTCAATTTTTTTTTAAATTATTTCATGAAACTAGATGGTGGCCCGATTCTAACGCATCGGGTATTCTAGAATATGTATGCGGCAGACCCGGCGCAATCAGCAGAGCGGTGTTTAAATTTGGCGCCAAAATCGCTGACTGGTCGCGGCCAGCAACCGCGACCAATCAGCAAAGCAGTGTTGAAATTTGGCGACTATATCGCTGATTGGTCACGGCCGGCGGTTGCGACTAATCAGCAGAGCGGGGTTTAAATTTTGCGCCAATAATGCTGATTGATTGCGGTTGCGACCAATCAGCAAAGCGGTGTTTAAATTTGGCGCCAATAACGGTGATTGGTCACGACCACGACCATTCAGCAGGGCGGTGTTTAAATTTGGCGGCAACAATGTTGATTAGTCGCGGCCGGCGGTCGCGACCAATCAGCAGAGCGGGGTTTAAATTTGGCGCCAATAATGCTGATTGGTTGCAATCGCCGGCCGCGACCAATCAGCAGAGCGGTGTTTCAATTTGGCGCCAAAATCGCTGATTGGTCGCGGCCGGCAACCGTGACCCATCAGCAGAGCGGGGTTTAAATTTGGCGCCAATACTGCTGATTGGTTGCGGACGGCGACCGCGATCAATCAGCAGAGCGGTGTTTAAATTTGGCGCCAATAATGCTGATTAGTCGCGGCCGGCATCCGCGACCAATTAGCAGAGCGGGGTTTAAATTTGGCGCCAATCTCGCTGATTGGTCGCGGCTGGAGTCCGCGACCAATCAGCAGAGCGTTGTTTAAATTTGGCGCCAATCTCACTGATTGGTCGCGGCCGCTATTTAAATGTGGCGCCCAAATCGGTGATTGGTCGCGGGCAGTTTCCGCGACCAATCAGCAGAGCGGTGTTTCACTTTAGCGCCAATCAGCGAATCGTATTGGTGAGGACCGGGGAGCGCCGCTGCCTGGTCGGACACTTCCGCTGCGAGAAGCCGGGAGATGAGCGACTGCTCGCAGCAAATGTATCCCGACCCGCAGCTCCGCTCCCCGGTCCTCCCTTGACACCCTAGCCGCTGATCTCCCCACAGTATCCTCATGGTGTTACAAAGATCCGGACATTTGTGTTAAAAATAGAGATGAGCGTTGTTCTACTCGAACTGTTCGCCAATCTCAAATTCGAGCTGTTTTGGGCGGTGTTCGAGCCGTTCGGCGAACACGAACAATTTGAGAAAAATTCGGCTGTTCGAGGTTATGTTCGATAACTGTTCGTGCACCAAAATCATAACTGGATTTTTTCTCAGTAATGATGAAAATTAATGTTAATACGCAGTTTGAGTGTACAGCGGGGTGGGGGGAGGGGCAGGGGATGGATCTCTGCAGGAACAATGAAGATCTCCATTTTTTTTTCTCTTTCCCGCATTTGCAGTGGGGAGGTGCAATCTGTCAGCCTATCAGCAGCGCACACACGGAGCGAAGTGCTTTTTTTCACACAAGCAAGGGCATGTGTCATTGGCAGTGTATGTCACATGTCCTTGCCCTATAAGACCAAGCCATTTTCCCCGTCGCCACCATTTTCTCACTGCTGCAGCTGCGTGTTAGACGGCACCGCTGTTGCTGTGTGCGCTATACCTTGTTAATTTCAAGCCAATTTTCGCACAAATATACAGATAGCTTGGGAGTAGGGAATAGTTGTGATTGCAGTCCTTTTAAGGACTAGGTTACAGCATTTCCTACAACTTTTATCGGGGAGGTCTGTGCTCTTAAATAGATAGGTTGTGGGAGTAAAGACTAATTGTAATTGGAGTCCTTTTCAGGACTAGGTTACATGAGTTCCTATCAGTTTTTGCCAGGCAGGTCTGTGCCAGTGCTGTGCAAGTTTTTTTCACAGCATTTGGCTGAATCTAGCAAAGCTAATCCTTTTTGGCCTATTGCAGAGTGTGTTAGTCAGTGGAGTAGCCTATCTGTGTTGCAAGATATAACACCTGTGTATAGAATACCAATTTTTTTACTGCACCTAGTGAAGTAAAATCTTTTGGGCATAGCATCATTCTATTAGTCCATCTATACTGACCTCCATCAGGTTGCAAACTGAATATAATTTTTTTCTGCATCTAGCTCTGAAAAAATATTTGGGCTTCTAGCAGTGTGTGGGACTTGGTCTATTAGTCCATCTATACTGACCTCCATCAGGTTGCAAATTAAAAATAATTTTTTTCTGCATCTAGCTCTGAAAAAATATTTGGGCTTCTAGCGGTGTGTGGGACTTGGTCTATTAGTCCATCTATACTGACCTCCATCAGGTTGCAAATTAAAAATAATTTTTTTCTGCATCTAGCTCTGAAAAAATATTTGGACTTCTAGCGGTGTGTGGGACTTGGTCTATTAGTCCATCTATACTGACCTCCATCAGGTTGCAAATTAAAAATAATTTTTTTCTGCATCTAGCTCTGAAAAAATATTTGGGCTTCTAGCGGTGTGTGGGACTTGTTCTATTAGTCCTTCTATACTGACCTCCAGCAGGTTGCAAATTGAATATAATTTTTTTCTGCATCTAGCTCTGAAAAAATAGTTGGGCTTCTAGCGGTGTGTGGGACTTGGTCTATTAGTCCATCTATACTGACCTCCATCAGGTTGCAAATTAAAAATAATTTTTTTCTGCATCTAGCTCTGAAAAAATATTTGGACTTCTAGCAGTGTGTGGGACTTGGTCTATTAGTCCATCTATACTGACCTCCATCAGGTTGCAAATTAAAAATAATTTTTATCTGCATCTACAGTACCTCTGAAAAAATATTTGGGCTTCTAGCTGTGTGTGGGACTATTTGTATTAGTCCATCTATACTGACCTCCATCTGGTTGCAAACTGAATATATTTTTTTCTGCATCTACCTCTGAAAAAATATTTGGCCTTCTAGTAGTGTGTCGGACTTTCTCTATTAGTCCATCTATACTGACCTCCATCAGGTTGCAAATTAAAACTAATTTTTATCTGCATGTACAGTACCTCTGAAAAAATATTTGGGCTTCTAGCTGTGTGTGGGACTATTTGTATTAGTCCATCTATACTGACCTCCATCAGGTTGCAAATTCAAAATAATTTTTTTCTGCATCTAACCCAGCCAATAGTTTTGGCCTAATACCACAGTTTGGCCACTCAGCTCTGCTCGGTTACCATCCATTGTTTTTTTGTGCAAACAACTCCAGAGTTGTGAATTAGTTAACCACCAAAATGAGTGGAAAAAGGCCTGCTGCTGGTGGAAAGGGGAATAGGCGTGTTGGGAAGGGGAAAAAAGGTTGTGTCCGTGGGGTAGGTGTTAAAGCAACAGTAACATCTGTAGAAAAAAGACCATCTTCCAGCCAAACTAAAATGTCTACTACTTTTAGCGGACAATGTGATAAGATCCCTTTCTTACGGCCACGCCAATCGCTACAAATTCCAGATGAGGCACAAAAACAGCAGGTGCTTCAACGGATATCAAGTGCTCCTTTAAGTGGGCTCTCCTCCACATCAACTTCAACATCACAAATACTCCAGTCCTCAAAGGTGTCACCCAAATCGCACTTGCTTCCTCACAGCTCCCAAATCTCCAGCTGCCCGTCTGAGTATGAGGTAGAACAGATGGTTGAGTCTGCAGAGCTGTTTACTCATACTATAGCCTCGGAATCAGAGGTCGACTCCAGCGCTTCTGTGAATCCAGACGAGGAAATGATCTGCACTGATGCCCAGAATCTTTATGAGTCGGATCCAGGACCAGACGCAGAAGGTTCTGACCATAATGTAGACCCTCATTCCCAAACTGTAACTCCTGTTGGTGGAGACAATGAGGAAGACGATGATAAGACTCAAATACCTGATTGGAGCGACAACTTTAGTTTTTTGTCAGGGCAGGAACAGGTTGGCTCTGAGGACGACGGGTGTGATAACGCACAGGGTGATGATGATGAGGACGGAGATCCCACTTACTGTCAACCCACAGTCAGCCAAGAGATGAGGTCAGCAGAGGAGGTGGAGGAAGATGCTAGTGACGACGAGGTCAGGTTGCGCCTTCCTGGACAGAGACGTAGTACTGGAAGCACGTCAACAACTGCATCCTCAAACACAACTCTGCCTCTCACCACAAGTCGTGGTGGCTCTTCAGGTCGCATGGGTGCTAAGCCTTGCATAGCCTGGGCATTTTTTCAGATCGATAAAGATGACCCAACTCGTGTTATCTGTAACATTTGTCAGCAAAAGCTAAGTAGAGGCCAAAAAATACATAGTTTGAGTACTTCATGCATGAACCGGCACATGGACATGAAGCATAAGTTGCAGTGGGCAGCTCAGTGTGCTACAATGCGGCCTAGCCGGCCGGGCCAATCACCGTCTGCCATATCTTGTGCATCCGCGGCCTCTTCATCCTCTGTGACTGGGGGGACAGCAGTCACACCTGTTTTGGGGCGCAGACCTGCCACCTCTTTACCCGCAACAGCCAGCGTGATTGGCAGGTCATCATTTTCTTTGGAGGTGGTAACACCAGCTGGTGTTGAGCGCTGTCCGACATCGATAGCACCACCTTTGGATGAAGGCAACCTAACATGTCCGCCTGCATCTTCCTCACAGACCGGCAGTTTGCCGGGGACACCCTTATCAACCCCGTCTAAGCACAATAGCCAGCCCTCGGTCCCTCAGATGTGGACAAGTAAAAGACCATTTCCTCCTAGCCATGAGAAAGCTAAGAGGTTGAATTTCACCATCTGCAAGCTCTTGGCTACAGAAATGCTGCCTTTCCGCCTGGTGGACACAGAGGATTTTCGAGACCTTATGTCCGTCGCAGTGCCCCAGTACCAGATGCCCAGTCGGCACTACTTCTCAAAGAAAGGTGTGCCTGCGCTCCACCAGCATGTCGCACACAACATCACCGCTTCTTTGAGAAACTCTGTGTGTGACAGGGTGCATTTCACCACAGACACTTGGACGAGTAGGCATGGACAGGGGCGTTACATGTCGCTGACTGGGCACTGGGTAACTATGGTGACAGCAGGACAAGGGGCTGCTGTCCAAGTCTTGCCGTCCCCACGAGTTGTGCGTCAATCCTCTTTATGTCAAAGTTCCTCCACTGCTTCTGCCTCCTCAACCTCTTCTCGGTCTTCCACCTGCACCCAAAGCCTGTCTGGTCATGCCACAAGCTTTCTAACTGCGCAGAAGGGATCCTGCACACCTCCTTACTATGCTGGCAGTAGGGCTCAACGTCATCAGGCGGTTTTTACATTGAAATGTCTGGGAAATGTGAGTCACACAGCTGAGGAGTTGTGGTCAGCTCTGGAGAACCAATTTCATGAATGGTTGTCTCCACTGGACCTGAAACCAGGGAAGGCCGTGTGCGACAATGCTGCAAACCTGGGTGCGGCCCTTCGCCGGGGCAATGTCACACACGTGCCTTGTATGACTCACGTGTTGAACCTGGTTGTCCAGCAATTTTTAGCCCACTATCCCAGACTAGATGGCCTTCTGCAGAGGGCACGGTCGCTGTGTGCTCACTTCCGCCGTTCGCATCCCGCAGCTCAGCGACTTACATCTCTACAGAAGTCGTTGGGCCTGCCACTTCACCGGCTAAAATGCGATGTGCCTACCCGGTGGAATTCAACTCTGCACATGTTGCAGCGACTGTGGCAGCACCGACAAGCCCTGGTGCAATACGTTCTGACGTATAGCCTGGGCCAACGAGATTCAGAGGTGGGGCAAATCACGCTGGAGGAGTGGTCTCAGATCAGGGACCTATGCACCTTTCTGCACAGTTTTGAAATGGCGACGAAGATGTTTAGTGCTGACGATGCCATTATCAGCATGACTATTCCGGTGATTTACATGCTGGAGCACATGTTAAACAGAATTCGGAGTCAGGTGGTGGCACAAGAGGAGGTGGAGGAAGTAGAGGAGGAGGAGTTGTATGCGGAAGGGCTAACATCTGCAAGGTCCAGACGGTCGGCAGCACCAAGGCGGCAGGCATGTGAGGGTGGGGGAGATGGTTTTACCAGGGCGCATGGTAGCAGCCAAACTAGTGAGGAAGGTGCAGGAGCCCAGGAAGAAGTGGAGGACGAACTGATGGAAGACTCATCAGATGAGGGAGACATTGATCACATTTCTGTTGTGCGAGGTTGGGGGGAGAGGACAGAGGAAGGAAGCATGATTGTTACCTCGCCACCAACACAACAGGGACTTGGTGCTCCTGGATGCGCAACACACATGAGTGCCTTCTTGCTGCACTACCTGCAACATGACCCTCGAATTGTGAGAATTAGAAATAATCCTGACTACTGGGTTGCCACACTGTTAGATCCCCGGTACAAAAGTAAATTTGCAGAAATTATTCCTGCCATAGAAAGGGATGCACGCATGCAGGAGTATCAGCAGAGACTGTTGCAGAATCTTACATGTGCTTTTCCACAAAATACCAGTGGTGCACGTAGTGAATCTCACAGTTCCAACTTGCTAACCGTGGGACCGTCAAGTGTTCAGCACTCAAACCGTAACAGAACCACAGTATCTGCTGGTAACATCAATTTTGCGGAATCATTTCACCACTTTTTTAGCCCATCCTTTGCAAGGCCACAGGAGACAAGAAGTCTGACACATAGTCAACGCCTAGAGACGATGGTACAGGAGTATCTCCAAGTAAACATTGAAGCCACGACTGTGTCACTGGACCCTTGCTCTTTTTGGGCTTCCAATCTGGATAAATGGCCGGAGCTAGCCACTTACGCCTTGGAGATCTTGTCATGCCCCGCAGCCAGCGTTCTGTCTGAACGTGTGTTCAGCGCTGCTGGTGGTGTGCTGACAGATAAGCGCACGCGGCTCTCCACTGATAATGTAGACAGACTCACGTTCATAAAGATGAACAAATCATGGAACCGAAACGACTTTTCTACCCCTGTGTCATCCTGGGGAGAGTAAAAGCTTGATGATTGGTTAAAATCACCCTACCAACCGTTTTAAGCTTTCAAATTACTAATCATGTTTATCTGTATCTTGACTGGAAAATAATTTGGGCTTTGTAGCAGTGTGCAGCACTGATCCTATTAGGCCATCTATACTAAAGCTTCACCAGATTTAAAATTAAAAATAATTTTTAGCTGCATCTAGCCCGGAAAATAATTTTGGGGCTCCGAGATGCGCAAGGCACATAAGTGCCTTCTTGCTGCACTACCTGCAGCATGACCCTCATATTGTCAGAATTCGAAGTAATCATGACTACTGGGTTGCCACACTCTTAGATCCCCCAAACTTTTCGATCAACCTTTTCATTTTAATAAAGACCAAAAAAATGGTCATTTTTGAAATTATAAGCATTAGCAGGCTGTTAGAAACTGAAATCAAACAGTTTTCAACTCAAAACTTTATTCTAGGTGATGTTACATTTTCACATAGGACCCCTTGTTCGAAAGGAGCTTCTGAACTCTCTCGTCCATTGAATTTGTCAGGTTTTGGATGGTTTCTGCTTCAATTGTTTTGCATGAGGACAGAATACCCTCCCAGAGCTGTTGCTTAGATGTGAACTGCCTCCTGCCATCATAGACACTCCTTTTAATGATGCTCCAAAGGTTCTGAATGGGGTAGAGGTCAGGGGAGCATGGGGGTCACACCATAAGTTTGTCCCCTTTTATGCCCATATCAGCCAGAGATGCAGATGTTTTATGTGCAGCATGAGATGGTGCATTATCATGCAGAAAAATGATCTTGCTGTGAAATACACGGTTCTTCTTCTTGAACCATGGCAGGAAGTGCTGTTTGAGAAAATCCACATACATTATGGAGTTCATCTTTAGCGCCTTCAGGGATCCTAAAGGGGCCGACAATCTCTCTCCCCATGATTCCAGCCCAAAACATTACTCCACCTCCTCCTTGTTGGCGCTGTAGCCGTGTTTGCGTGGGGTGTCCATCAACCAGCCATCCTCCACTCCATCCATCTGGACCATCGAGCGCTGCATGGCACTCATCCGTGAACAAAACAGTTTTGAAATCAGTCTTCATGTAATGTTTGGCCCCCTGGAGCCGTTTCTGCTTGTGTGAAGTGGATAGAGGAGGTCGACAGGATGGCGCATGCACAGCTGCAAACCTCTGAAGGACCCTGCATCTTGTTGTTCGGGGGACGTTGGAGGCACAAGCAGCTTCAAAAACTTGTCTGCTGCTATGACAAGGCTTTTTTGCCGCTGCTCTTTCAACCTGACGTAATTGCCTGTAGGAAAGAGTCCTCAATTTGCCCTTATCAGCACGCACACGTGTGTACTGTGAATCAGCTACATACTTCTTGATTGCCAAGACACTTCATCCTGATCATCGCACAATGTTGATTGTAGTCATGCCTTGACCTAAACACTCCACAATTTGTTGCTTCTCAGCAGCCGACACATCCTTTTTCTTTCCCATTTTGGCAGAAAATGTAGGCTGCCTAATAATGTGAGAGAGCCTTCTTAAGTAGTCTTGCCTTTCATTGGACACACCTGCCAAACTAATTAGCACAGGTGTCTGCAATTGCTTACAGTGATATAAAGAGCCCTGACACACATCACCATCAATGAGTTTAACTGACAAACAAACAAATTCTTCCCTTATCACTCCTAAACACTTTTTGTATAATAATTTGGAACGCAGTGTACATGTGCTTTTCCACAAAACACCAGTGGTTCACGTAGTGAATCTTACAGTTCTAACTTGC
Source organism: Phyllobates terribilis (assembly GCF_046119375.1). NCBI lineage: Eukaryota > Metazoa > Chordata > Amphibia > Anura > Dendrobatidae > Phyllobates > Phyllobates terribilis. The sequence continues at coordinate 148,590,220 of NW_027362764.1, read as the reverse complement.
CAACCGTGGTCTGTATGGAGTTGTTCAATAAAGGGCCCAAAATTAAGATAACATAGATGGGAGAGGTCTCTATGAATAGGAATTCCTAAGTATTTGATACCCTGTGAGGGCCAGGCAAAGGGAAAGTTGGACTGGATGGAATCCTATATGGATTTGGGGAGGGAGACATCGAGGGCCTCAGACTTCGCTGCATTGATTTTAAAATTTGACCATGTAACAAAGTGATCTATTTCAGCCATAACAGCATGGATGGATATATGTCATTGAGTGATATATACTAGGACATCATCAGCAAATAGAGAGCACTTGTACTCGGTGCCTCCCACCTCAATCCACCTAATATTGGGGTTATGGCGAATTGATGAGAGCAGGTGCTCCGTCACTAGGATGTATAAGAGAGGGGACAGAGGACATCACTGCCTTGTCCCATTGGTGATTGTGAAAGGTGATGAAAATGTTCTGACGCACCCCCTGGGCCTTGGGACACCCGGAGCCGGACCCTTTTTGGTGGATGCTGGTGGTTGTAGTCTTCGTGGCGGCGACCCGGTTCCGTGGCTCAGGGCGGTCAAACCAGTGGCGGAACTATTTATGTGGTTTTCATGTTTAAATGTCCGACTACGCCACCCGTGGATTGCGGTCAGAGTGAACCGCCGCTACAGGGCAGACCACTGAGGCTGGTGTTGTGGGTGCAGCAGAGCGTAGCATAACTCCCCACGGGAGGAGTATAGCCTCAGGGCAGTGTATGCGGAGGATGGGGGTGATGGTGCAGGGCAGCAGCAGTAACGACACGGAGTCAGTGATGCAGTTCAGGGCCTTTACTCACAGTTCTTATTATCCAGACCACGTCTGCAGGTAACGGCTGCCCACGTCGTACTGTGCTCACCAGGTGAGGGGCTCAGACAACTCCCAGATAACTTTGGAGCACTTCACAGGACCCCCTTTGTGTGTCCTTTGTCTGGCCTTTCTTACCAACACTTCTGTCCAGCTGCCTCGGGCCTCCTCTTGGTAAACTTGGCGCCAGTTTCCCTGACCCTATGTGGTGCCTTCCTAGCGGGTGTAGCGAGGGGCTGCGCCACATAAAATGTCAGAGCCTCCGGTTTCTAGCTGAGGGTCGTTTCCTGCCTCCACTAGTTCGGGGACCGGTCTCCCCCTTTGGCCTGACCCCTCCACGCAGGTGGATTCGGGCGTGCGGTGGCGACTCGCCCGTCCGCACCCCTGGGATCCCTTCATTCCTCGTTCCTGGAGCCTTCTCCGCTCCTCTTCCTTCCTTCTGCCTCTTCCAGGCCTGGGCCTCTGTTACTAGGCCCGCCTCCGGAGCAGAGCTCATGCAGAGCCCCTGCTCCCTGCCACTTCTGCTCAGACTTCTCTGCACTGAACTAAGATGGTGCCCACCTTTTATACTCCCTTCTCAATGCACCCAGGAACTGCTTCCTCCCTGCTCCTGCACTACAGGGTTCCCCTTCCTCAGTGTTCCCTCCCCCCACTCCAGCCAGTGGACAGGGACTGTCGTGCCCATCTCAGGGGCATATTGGTCGCCCTGCCCCACGGCAATGTGGTGTAATGCATGCAGGTGTCGGGTCCTGATCCACACTCCATCCTTACCTGAGAGTGAGATATCACACCTCTGGGTGAGGTGCAATACGTCTGTAGCAACCGAGCCCTCAGGGTGCTACAGTTCCATTTATCTTCAGCCTAGGTGACGTATTGCGATACAGCGCCGTGATTTTGGCTATAAAAGGGTCCCCTAGACCCCTACCCCAAGCTTTTTAAGAGAATCATATATGGCGTGCCAGGAGACTCTATGGAATGCTTTCTCAGCATCCAACGAGAGTATCTAATTACAAATTTTTAACTGCATCTAGCCCAGGAAATACTTTGTGCCTAGTAGCAGTGTCTGCTAGTGAGCGGATTATCCCGGCTGTTAAGAAAGCTGCACCACCTGTAGTTTAGACACTTAATTTTTTCAAAGGAAATGCTTCGGGACCATGGGATACTTAGTGAAGAGCATCAGGAGGCACCCCAAGGCATAGGGGCTGGGACTGGCAGTAGGATGCCTTGCGTTGGACAGCCGAGCTCGATCCTTATAAAAGCTTTTTAACTGCAGCAGCTTTAGTGGACGCTACTGGAGCTGGAATTACCGCGGCTGCTGGCATGAGACTTGCCCTCCAATAGATCCTTGTAAATGGATTTAAAGTGTATTCATTCAAATTAGAGAGACAATTTAAAATAAAAAGCTTAGAGCTGCCTCCACCACAGGGGGGCTCGCTCGACCCACCAGCGGACAGGCACCAGTATTGGGAGAGGGGGGCTGGCCGTCAGGGTCCACCGCGGCTCTGGCACAAACCCGGCGACACGGAGGTGGCACGGGCAGGAGCGGACTGGCCGTGTCGGCTTCTCACTTTTTGGATTTTAGAAGGGCATGACATGCCTATATCTGTGTCTCCCCCTCCTTTTACTCCTCCACCTCTTTTATTTTCGCATGACTATATGTACTTGTCACTTTTCCATGTGTTAGTTATGTCTTCTGAGCAGTTTGTCAGCTTTTGGACACCTTTGAAGGTGTTTTCTATGTGTTTCTATGTGTTTTTGTTTGCCTGCCATTGGTTTTAACTGTGTTCGAAGGTGTTCGACGAACAGTTCGATGAACAGTTCGGCGAACACACGGGTGTTCGACGAACCGAACCGAACTCGAACACTACGGGGGTGGCTCAACACTAGTTAAAAATCGCTGATTGGTCGCAGGCGCTGCCCGCGACCAATCACCGATTTGGGCGCCAAATTTAAATATCGACCGCAACCAATCACCGATCTTGGCTCCACATTTAAACACCGCTGTGCTGATTGGTCGCCGACGCTGGGCGCGACCAATCACCGATTTTGGCGCCACATTTAAATAGCGTCCGCGCCCGATCAGTACAGCGGTGTTTAAATGTGGAGCCAAGATGGGTGATTGGTCAAGGCCGATATTTAAATTTGGCGCCCAAATCGGTGATTGGTCGCTGGCAGCGCCAGCGACCAATCAGCGATTTTTAACACAAATATCCGGACCTTTGTAACACCATGCGGATACTGTGGGGACATCAGCGGCTAGGGTGTGAAGGGAGGACCGGGGAGCGGCGCTGACATCCAATTGGTCACGGCCGCTATTTAAATGTGCCGCACAAATCGGTGATTGGTCGCCGTCTTGACCGCGACCAATCACTGATCTTGCCGCCAAAGTTAAACACTACTGTGCTGATTGGTCGCGGACGCTGCCCGCGATCAATCACCGATTTGTGCGCCAAATTTAAATATCAGCCTCATGCACGTCACTGACAGCGTGGGAAAATTCTCCTGCACTCAGCGCTTCAGCATGAGAATTCTCCCACGCTGTCAGTGACGTGCATGAGGTGAGCTGAGTTCATTGGACATGAACTCGTCTCATCTTTATGCCGTCACAGCCAGACACTGAGGAGCGCAAGCAAGCCTGCGCTTCTCAGTGTCTGCGGGATGACAGGCTGGATGGCAGCGTTCTGCTGTGGTCCAGCCTGTCATCTCGATGTAGCAGAGGTGAAGCTGTCGTGGGATCCATGGAAAGGTAAGGATGATGTTGGTTTATTATTTTACTTTTATTGCAGGAGATCGTTGGCTTCAGCTGGAATGGGCGTGATGGTAAGTATGGTTTAATGTAGAATAATAAAGAATTGTGTGTTTATTTCAATTAAAGGACTTTATTCTGGGTGTTTGTGTTTTCTTTTAACTTTGACTATGGGGTTAGTAATGGGGGTGTCTTATAGAGGCCTCTCCATTACTAACCTGTGCTTGATGTCAGCTGGCATTATAAGCTGACATCAACCCCAGCCCTATTACCCCACTGCCACCGCTACAGGGCAGTGGGAAGAGCGAGGCTAAGTGCCAGATTTGGCGCATCCTACGGATGCGCCATTTGTGGGACAGCTGACGGCTGGTGTTTCTAGCCTGGGAGGGGGCCAATATTCATGGCACCCTTCCTGGGCTATTAATATCAGCCCCCAGCTGTCTGCTTAGCCTTTGCTAGCTATTTAAATAGGGGGGACCCCACGTCATTTTTTTGGGGGGGTCCCCATTTTAATAGCTAGTAAAGGCTAGGTATTCAGCTGGGGGCTGATATTAGTAGCCTGGGAAGCTCCGTGGGTATTACCCCCTTCCCAGGCTTCAAACATCTGCCCCAGCCGTCTGCTTAACCTCCGCTAGAGACTAAAATTACGGGGAACCCCACGCCAATTTTTTTTTTAATAAATCCTTTATTTTAACACTAAATGACAAGTACAGTGATCAACACAATCACTGTACTTCTTATATATGTGACTGACATGTTTCTATCTATCTAATCTATGTGTGATGCTCTATCTTTCTGTTCTAAATTGTCGGGTACCGAGGCTGAATTGCCGGCCGGCTTTTTTAAAGAGACGGTGCATGAAAACACTATTATTTTCTTAAATAAATCCTTTACACTAAATGACAAGTACAGTAACCAACACTGTCACTGTACTTATTATATATGTGATTGGCATGTTTATATCTATCTATGTGTGATGCTCTATTCTTTCTGTTATAAATTGTCGGGTACCGCTGCTGAATTGCCGGCCGGCTTTTTTAAAGAGACGGTGCACGAAAACACTATTATTTTTTTTAATAAATCCTTTACACTAAATGACAAGTACAGTAAGCAACACTGTCACTGTGCTTCTTATTAGTGTTGAGCCACCCCCGTAGTGTTCGGGCTTGGTTCGGTTCGTCGAACACCGGGATGTTCGAGGAACTGTTCGTCGAACTGTTCGTTGAACACCTTAGAACACCGTCGAACACCGTTAAAACCAATGGCAGGCAAACAAAAACACATAGAAACACATAGAAAACACCTTCAAAGGTGTCCAAAAGCTGACAAACTGCTCAGAAGACGCTTTCTTTAAAAAAGCCGGCCGGCAATTCAGCAGCGGCATACACCGGTACCCGACAATTTAGACAAGAAGGAATAGAGCCTCACACATAGATTAGATAGATAGAAACATGTCAGTCACATATATATGAAGTACAGTGACAGTGTTGCTTACTGTACTTGTCATTTAGTGTAAAGGATTTATTAAAAAATATAATAGTGTTTTCATGCACTGTCTCTTTAAAAAAGCCGGCCGGCAATTCAGCATCTGTACCCGACAATTTATAACAGACAGAATAGAGCTTCACACATAGATTAGATAGATAGAAACATGTCAGTCACATATATATGAAGTACAGTGACAATGTTGCTTACTGTACTTGTCATTTAGTGTAAAGGATTTATTAAAAAAAATAATAGTGTTTTCATGCACCGTCTCTTTAAAAAAGCCGGCCGGCAATTCAGCATCTGTACCCGACAATTTATAACAGACAGAATAGAGCTTCACACATAGATTAGATAGATAGAAACATGTCAGTCACATATATATGAAGTACAGTGATAGTGTTGGTTACTATACTTGTCATATAGTATTAAAATAAAGGATTTATTATTAAAAAAAATTGGCGTGGGGTTCCCCTTAATTTTAGTCTCTAGCGGAGGTTAAGCAGACAGCTGGGGCAGATGTTTGAAGCCTGGGAAGGGGGTAATACCCACGGAGCTTCCCAGGCTACTAATATGAGCCCCCAGCTGAATACATAGCCTTTACTAGCTATTAAAATGGGGGACCCCCCCAAAAAAATGACGTGGGGTCCCCCCTAATTTAATAGCTAGCAAAGGCTAGGCAGACAGCTGGGGGCTGATATTAATAGCCCAGCAAGGGAGCCATGAATATTGGCCCCCTCCCAGGCTAGAAACACCAGCCGTCAGCCGCCCCAGAAATGGCGCATTCATAGGATGCGCCAATTCTGGCACTTAGCCTCGCTCTTCCACGCTGCCCTGTAGCGGTGGCAGGGGGTAATAGGGCTGGGGTTGATGTCAGCTTATAATGCCAGCTGACATCAAGCCCAGGTTAGTAATGGAGAGGCGTCTATAAGACACCCCCATTACTAACCCCATAGTCAAAGTTAAAAGAAAACACAAACACCCAGAATAAAGTCCTTTAATTGAAATAAAGACACAATCCTTTATTGTTCTAAATTAAACCATACTTACCATCACGCCCATTCCAGCTGAAGCCAACGATCTCCTGCAATAAAAGAAAAATAATAAAGCAACATCATCCTTACCTTTCCATGGTTCCCACGACAGCTTCAGCTCTGCTACATCGAGATGACAGGCTGGACCGCAGCAGAACGCAGCTTGCGCTCTGCAGTGTCTGGCTGTGACGGCATAAAGATGAGACGAGTTCATGTCCAATGAACTCGGCGCACCTCATGCACGTCACTGACAGCGTGGGAAAATTCTCACGCTGAAGCGCTGAGTGCAGGAGAATTCTCCCACGCTGTCAGTGACGTGCATAAGGTGAGCTCATGTCCAATGAACTCAGCTCACCTCCTGCACGTCACTGACAGCGTGGGAGAATTCTCCTGCACTCAGCGCTTCAGCATGAGAATTCTCCCACACTGAAGCGCTGAGTGCAGGAGAATTTTCCCACGCTGTCAGTGACGTGCATAAGGTGAACTCATGTCCAATGAACTCAGCTCACCTCCTGCACGTCACTGACAGCGTGGGAGAATTCTCCTGCACTCAGCGCTTCAGTGTGAGAATTCTCCCACGCTGAAGCGCTGAGTGCAGGAGAATTTTCCCACGCTGTCAGTGACGTGCATGAGGTGAGCCGAGTTCATTGGACATTAACTCGGCTCATCTGGATGCCCTCACAGAGAGACACTGTGGAGCGCAAGCAAGCCTGCGCTTCTCAGTGTCTGCGGGATGACAGGCTGGATGGCAGCGTTCTGCTGCGGTCCAGCCTGTCATCTCGATGTAGCAGAGCTGAAGCTGTCATGGGAACCATGGAAAGGTAAGGATGATGTTGCTTTATTATTTTTCTTTTATTTCAGGAGATCGTTGGCTTCAGCTGGAATGGGCGTGACGGTAAGTATGGTTTAATTTAGAACAATAAAGAATTGTGTGTTTATTTCAATTAAAGGACTTTTTTCTGGGTGTTGTGTTTTTTTTAAATACTTTACTAGAAATTCATGGTGGTCATTAGAGATGAGCGTTGTTCTACTCGAACTGTTCGCCAATCTCAAATTCGAGCTGTTTTGGGCGGTGTTCGAGCCGGTCGGCGAACACGAACAATTTGAGAAAAATTCGGCTGTTCGAGGTTATGTTCGATAACTGTTCGTGCACCAAAATCATAACTGGATTTTTTCTCAGTAATGATGAAAATTAATGTTAATATGCAGTTTGAGTGTACAGCGGGGCGGGGGGAGGGGCAGGGGATGGATCTCTGCAGGAACAATGAAGATCTCCATTTTTTTTTCTCTTTCCCGCATTTGCAGTGGGGAGGTGCAATCTGTCAGCCTATCAGCAGCGCACACACGGAGCGAAGTGCTTTTTTTCACACAAGCAAGGGCATGTGTGATTGGCAGTGTATGTCACATGTCCTTGCCCTATAAGACCAAGCCATTTTCCCCGTCGCCACCATTTTCTCACTGCTGCAGCTGCGTGTTAGACGGCACCGCTGTTGCTGTGTGCGCTATACCTTGTTAATTTCAAGCCAATTTTCGCACAAATATACAGATAGCTTGGGAGTAGGGAATAGTTGTGATTGCAGTCCTTTTAAGGACTAGGTTACAGCATTTCCTACGACTTTTATCAGGGAGGTCTGTGCTCTTAAATAGATCGGTTGTGGGAGTAAAGACTAATTGTAATTGCAGTCCTTTTCAGGACTAGGTTACATGAGTTCCTATCAGTTTTTGCCAGGCAGGTCTGTGCCAGTGCTGTGCAAGTTTTTTTCACAGCATTTGGCTGAATCTAGCAAAGCTAATCCTTTTTGGCCTATTGCAGAGTGTGTTAGTCAGTGGAGTAGCCTATCTGTGTTGCAAGATATACCACCTGTGTATAGAATACCAATTTTTTTACTGCACCTAGTGAAGTAAAATCTTTTGGGCATAGCATCATTCTATTAGTCCATCTATACTGACCTCCATCAGGTTGCAAACTGAATATAATTTTTTTCTGCATCTAGCTCTGAAAAAATATTTGGGCTTCTAGCAGTGTGTGGGACTTGGTCTATTAGTCCATCTATACTGACCTCCATCAGGTTGCAAATTAAAAATAATTTTTTTCTGCATCTAGCTCTGAAAAAATATTTGGGCTTCTAGCAGTGTGTGGGACTTGGTCTATTAGTCTATCTATACTGACCTCCATCAGGTTGCAAATTAAAAATAATTTTTTTCTTCATTTAGCTCTGAAAAAATATTTGGGCTTCTAGCAGTGTGTGGGACTTGTTCTATTAGTCCTTCTATACTGACCTCCAGCAGGTTGCAAATTGAATATAATTTTTTTCTGCATCTAGCTCTGAAAATATATTTGGGCTTCTAGCGGTGTGTGGGACTTGGTCTATTAGTCCATCTATACTGACCTCCATCAGGTTGCAAATTAAAAATAATTTTTTTCTGCATCTAGCTCTGAAAAAATATTTGGGCTTCTAGCGGTGTGTGGGACTTGGTCTATTAGTGCATCTATACTGACCTCCATCAGGTTGCAAATTAAAAATAATTTTTTTCTGCATCTAGCTCTGAAAAAATATTTGGGCTTCTAGCGGTGTGTGGGACTTGGTCTATTAGTCCATCTATACTGACCTCCATCAGGTTGCAAATTAAAAGTAATTTTTTTCTGCATCTAGCTCTGAAAAAATATTTGGGCTTCTAGCGGTGTGTGGGACTTGGTCTATTAGTCCATCTATACTGACCTCCATCAGGTTGCAAATTAAAAATAATTTTTTTCTGCATCTAGCTCTGAAAAAATATTTGGGCTTCTAGCAGTGTGTGGGACTTGGTCTATTAGTCCATCTATACTGACCTCCATCAGGTTGCAAATTGAATAAAAAAATTTTCTGCATCTAGCTCTGAAAAAATATTTGGGCTTCTAGCGGTGTGTGGGACTTGGTCTATTAGTCCATCTATACTGACCTCCATCAGGTTGCAAATTAAAAATAATTTTTTTCTGCATCTAGCTCTGAAAAAATATTTGGGCTTCTAGCAGTGTGTGGGACTTGGTCTATTAGTCTATCTATACTGACCTCCATCAGGTTGCAAATTAAAAATAATTTTTTTCTTCATTTAGCTCTGAAAAAATATTTGGGCTTCTAGCAGTGTGTGGGACTTGTTCTATTAGTCCTTCTATACTGACCTCCAGCAGGTTGCAAATTGAATATAATTTTTTTCTGCATCTAGCTCTGAAAAAATATTTGGGCTTCTAGCGGTGTGTGGGACTTGGTCTATTAGTCCATCTATACTGACCTCCATCAGGTTGCAAATTAAAAATAATTTTTTTCTGCATCTAGCTCTGAAAAAATATTTGGGCTTCTAGCGGTGTGTGGGACTTGGTCTATTAGTCCATCTATACTGACCTCCATCAGGTTGCAAATTGAATAAAAAAAATTTCTGCATCTAGCTCTGAAAAAATATTTGGGCTTCTAGCGGTGTGTGGGACTTGGTCTATTAGTCCATCTATACTGACCTCCATCAGGTTGCAAATTAAAAATAATTTTTTTCTGCATCTAGCTCTGAAAAAATATTTGGGCTTCTAGCGGTGTGTGGGACTTGGTCTATTAGTCCATCTATACTGACCTCCATCAGGTTGCAAATTAAAAATAATTTTTTTCTGCATCTAGCTCTGAAAAAATATTTGGGCTTCTAGCGGTGTGTGGGACTTGGTCTATTAGTCCATCTATACTGACCTCCATCAGGTTGCAAATTAAAAATAATTTTTTTCTGCATCTAGCTCAGAAAAAATATTTGGGCTTCTAGCAGTGTGTGGGACTTGGTCTATTAGTCCATCTATACTGACCTCCATCAGGTTGCAAATTGAATAAAAAAAATTTCTGCATCTAGCTCTGAAAAAATATTTGGGCTTCTAGCGGTGTGTGGGACTTGGTCTATTAGTCCATCTATACTGACCTCCATCAGGTTGCTAATTGAATAAAAAAATTTTCTGCATCTAGCTCTGAAAAAATATTTGGGCTTCTAGCTGTGTGTGGGACTTGGTCTATTAGTCCATCTATACTGACCTCCATCAGGTTGCAAATTAAAAATAATTTTTTTCTGCATCTAACCCAGCCAATAGTTTTGGCCTAATACCACAGTTTGGCCACTCAGCTCTGCTCGGTTACCATCCATTGTTTTTTTGTGCAAACAACTCCAGAGTTGTGAATTAGTTAACCACCAAAATGAGTGGAAAAAGGCCTGCTGCTGGTGGAAAGGGGAATAGGCGTGTTGGGAAGGGGAAAAAAGGTTGTGTCCGTGGGGTAGGTGCAGAAGAAAGACCATCTTCCAGCCAAACTAAAATGTCTACTTCTTTTAGCGGACAATGTGATAAGATCCCTTTCTTACGGCCACGCCAATCGCTACAAATTCCAGATGAGGCACAAAAACAGCAGGTGCTTCAACGGATATCAAGTGCTCCTTTAAGTGGGCTCTCCTCCACATCAACTTCAACATCACAAATACTCCAGTCCTCAAAGGTGTCACCCAAATCGCACTTGCTTCCTCACAGCTCCCAAATCTCCAGCTGCCCGTCTGAGTATGAGGTAGAACAGATGGTTGAGTCTGCAGAGCTGTTTACTCATACTATAGCCTGGGAATCAGAGGTCGACTCCAGCGCTTCTGTGAATCCAGACGAGGAAATGATCTGCACTGATGCCCAGAATCTTTATGAGTCGGATCCAGGACCAGACGCAGAAGGTTCTGACCATAATGTAGACCCTCATTCCCAAACTGTAACTCCTGTTGGTGGAGACAATGAGGAAGACGATGATAAGACTCAAATACCTGATTGGAGCGACAACTTTAGTTTTTTGTCAGGGCAGGAACAGGTTGGCTCTGAGGACGACGGGTGTGATAACGCACAGGGTGATGATGATGAGGTCGGAGATCCCACTTACTGTCAACCCACAGTCAGCCAAGAGATGAGGTCAGCAGAAGAGGTGGAGGAAGATGCTAGTGACGACGAGGTCAGGTTGCGCCTTCCTGGACAGAGACGTAGTACTGGAAGCACGTCAACAACTGCATCCTCAAACACAACTCTGCCTCTCACCACAAGTCGTGGTGGCTCTTCAGGTCGCATGGGTGCTAAGCCTTGCATAGCCTGGGCATTTTTTCAGATCGATAAAGATGACCCAACTCGTGTTATCTGTAACATTTGTCAGCAAAAGCTAAGTAGAGGCCAAAAAATACATAGTTTGAGTACTTCATGCATGAACCGGCACATGGACATGAAGCATAAGTTGCAGTGGGAAGCTCAGTGTGCTACAATGCGGCCTAGCCGGCCGGGCCAACCACCGTCTGCCATATCTTGTGCATCCGCAGCCTCTTCATCCTCTGTGACTGGGGCGACAGCAGTCACACCTGTTTTGGGGCGCAGACCTGCCACCTCTTTACCCGCAACAGCCAGCGTGATTTGCAGGTCATCATTTTCTTTGGAGGTGGTAACACCAGCTGGTCTTGAGCGCTGTCCGACATCGATAGCACCACCTTTGGATCAAGGCAACCTAACATGTCCGCCTGCATCTTCCTCACAGACCGGCAGTTTGCCGGGGACACCCTTATCAACCCCGTCTAAGCACAATAGCCAGCCCTCGGTCCCTCAGATGTGGACAAGTAAAAGACCATTTCCTCCTAGCCATGAGAAAGCTAAGAGGTTGAATTTCACCATCTGCAAGCTCTTGGCTACAGAAATGCTGCCTTTCCGCCTGGTGGACACAGAGGATTTTCGAGACCTTATGTCCGTCGCAGTGCCCCAGTACCAGATGCCCAGTCGGCACTACTTCTCAAAGAAAGGTGTGCCTGCGCTCCACCAGCATGTCGCACACAACATCACCGCTTCTTTGAGAAACTCTGTGTGTGACAGGGTGCATTTCACCACAGACACTTGGACGAGTAGGCATGGACAGGGGCGTTACATGTCGCTGACTGGGCACTGGGTAACTATGGTGACAGCAGGACAAGGGGCTGCTGTCCAAGTCTTGCCGTCCCCACGAGTTGTGCGTCAATCCTCTTTATGTCATTTTTCTTCCACTGCTTCTGCCTCCTCAACCTCCTCTCGGTCTTCCACCTGCACCCAAAGCCTGTCTGGTCATGCCACAAGCTTTCTAACTGCGCAGAAGGGATCCTGCACACCTCCTTACTATGCTGGCAGTAGGGCTCAACGTCATCAGGCGGTTTTTACATTGAAATGTCTGGGAAATGTGAGTCACACAGCTGAGGAGTTGTGGTCAGCTCTGGAGAACCAATTTCATGAATGGTTGTCTCCACTGGACCTGAAACCAGGGAAGGCCGTGTGCGACAATGCTGCAAACCTGGGTGCGGCCCTTCGCCGGGGCAATGTCACACACGTGCCTTGTATGGCTCACGTGTTGAACCTGGTTGTCCAGCAATTTTTAGCCCACTATCCCAGACTAGATGGCCTTCTGCAGAAGGCACGGTCGCTGTGTGCTCACTTCCGCCGTTCGCATCCCGCAGCTCAGCGACTTACATCTCTACAGAAGTCGTTGGGCCTGCCACTTCACCGGCTAAAATGCGATGTGCCTACCCGGTGGAATTCAACTCTGCACATGTTGCAGCGACTGTGGCAGCACCGACAAGCCCTGGTGCAATACGTTCTGACGTATAGCCTGGGCCAACGAGATTCAGAGGTGGGGCAAATCACGCTGGAGGAGTGGTCTCAGATCAGGGACCTATGCACCCTTCTGCACAGTTTTGAAATGGCGACGAAGATGTTTAGTGCTGACGATGCCATTATTAGCATGACTATTCCGGTGATTTACATGCTGGAGCACATGTTAAACAGAATTCGGAGTCAGGTGGTGGCACAAGAGGAGGTGGAGGAAGTAGAGGAGGAGGAGTTGTATGCGGAAGGGCTAACATCTGCAAGGTCCAGAAGGTCGGCAGCACCAAGGCGGCAGGCATGTGAGGGTGGGGGAGATGGTTTTACCAGGGCGCATGGTAGCAGCCAAACTAGTGAGGAAGGTGCAGGAGCCCAGGAAGAAGTGGAGGACGAACTGATGGAAGACTCATCAGATGAGGGAGACCTTGATCACATTTCTGTTGTGCGAGGTTGGGGGGAGAGGACAGAGGAAGGAAGCATGATTGTTACCTCGCCACCAACACAACAGGGACTTGGTGCTCCTGGATGCGCAACACACATGAGTGCCTTCTTGCTGCACTACCTGCAACATGACCCTCGAATTGTGAGAATTAGAAATAATCCTGACTACTGGGTTGCCACACTGTTAGATCCCCGGTACAAAAGTAAATTTGCAGAAATTATTCCTGCCATAGAAAGGGATGCACGCATGCAGGAGTATCAGCAGAGACTGTTGCAGAATCTTACATGTGCTTTTCCACAAAATACCAGTGGTGCACGTAGTGAATCTCACAGTTCCAACTTGCCAACCGTGGGACCGTCAAGTGTTCAGCACTCAAACCGTAACAGAACCACAGTATCTGCTGGTAACATCAATTTTGCGGAATCATTTCACCACTTTTTTAGCCCATCCTTTGCAAGGCCACAGGAGACAAGAAGTCTGACACATAGTCAACGCCTAGAGACGATGGTACAGGAGTATCTCCAAGTAAACATTGAAGCCACGACTGTGTCACTGGACCCTTGCTCTTTTTGGGCTTCCAATCTGGATAAATGGCCGGAGCTAGCCACTTACGCCTTGGAGATCTTGTCATGCCCCGCAGCCAGCGTTCTGTCTGAACGTGTGTTCAGCGCTGCTGGTGGTGTGCTGACAGATAAGCGCACGCGGCTCTCCACTGATAATGTAGACAGACTCACGTTCATAAAGATGAACAAATCATGGATCCGAAACGACTTTTCTACCCCTGTGTCATCCTGGGGAGAGCAAAAGCTTGATGATTGGTTAAAATCACCCTACCAACCGTTTTAAGCTTTCAAATTACTAATCATGTTTATCTGTATCTTGACTGGAAAATAATTTGGGCTTTGTAGCAGTGTGCAGCACTGATCCTATTAGGCCATCTATAATAAGCTTCACCAGATTTAAAATTAAAAATAATTTTTAGCTGCATCTAGCCCGGAAAATAATTTTGGGGCTCCGAGATGCGCAAGACACATAAGTGCCTTCTTGCTGCACTACCTGCAGCATGACCCTCATATTGTCAGAATTCGAAGTAATCATGACTACTGGGTTGCCACACTCTTAGATCCCCCAAACTTTTCGATCAACCTTTTCATTTTAATAAAGACCAAAAAAATGGTCATTTTTGAAATTATAAGCATTAGCAGGTTGTTAGAAACTGAAATCAAACAGTTTTCAACTCAAAACTTTATTCTAGGTGATGTTACATTTTCACATAGGACCCCTTGTTCGAAAGGAGCTTCTGAACTCTCTCGTCCATTGAATTTGTCAGGTTTTGGATGGTTTCTGCTTCAATTGTTTTGCATGAGGACAGAATACCCTCCCAGAGCTGTTGCTTAGATGTGAACTGCCTCCCGCCATCATAGACACTCCTTTTAATGATGCTCCAAAGGTTCTGAATGGGGTAGAGGTCAGGGGAGCATGGGGGTCACACCATAAGTTTGTCCCCTTTTATGCCCATATCAGCCAGAGATGCAGATGTTTTATGTGCAGCATGAGATGGTGCATTATCATGCAGAAAAATGATCTTGCTGTGAAATACACGGTTCTTCTTCTTGAACCATGGCAGGAAGTGCTGTTTGAGAAAATCCACATACATTATGGAGTTCATCTTTAGCGCCTTCAGGGATCCTAAAGGGGCCGACAATCTCTCTCCCCATGATTCCAGCCCAAAACATTACTCCACCTCCTCCTTGTTGGCGCTGTAGCCGTGTTTGCGTGGGGTGTCCATCAACCAGCCATCCTCCACTCCATTCATCTGGACCATCGAGCGCTGCACGGCACTCATCCGTGAACAAAACAGTTTTGAAATCAGTCTTCATGTAATGTTTGGCCCACTGGAGCCGTTTCTGCTTGTGTGAAGTGGATAGAGGAGGTCGACAGGATGGCGTATGCACAGCTGCAAACCTCTGAAGGACCCTGCATCTTGTTGTTCGGGGGACGTTGGAGGCACAAGCAGCTTCAAAAACTTGTCTGCTGCTATGACAAGGCTTTTTTGCCGCTGCTCTTTCAACCTGACGTAATTGCCTGTAGGAAAGAGTCCTCAATTTGCCCTTATCAGCACGCACACGTGTGTACTGTGAATCAGCTACATACTTCTTGATTGCCAAGACACTTCATCCTGATCATCGCACAATGTTGATTGTAGTCATGCCTTGACCTAAACACTCCACAATTTGTTGCTTCTCAGCAGCCGACACATCCTTTTTCTTTCCCATTTTGGCAGAAAATGTAGGCTGCTTAATAATGTGAGAGAGCCTTCTTAAGTAGTCTTGCCTTTCATTGGACACACCTGCCAAACTAATTAGCACAGGTGTCTGCAATTGCTTACAGTGATATAAAGAGCCCTGACACACATCACCATCAATGAGTTTAACTGACAAACAAACAAATTCTTCCCTTATCACTCCTTAACACTTTTTGCATAATAATTTGGAACGCGGTATACATGTGCTTTTCCACAAAACACCAGTGGTTCACGTAGTGAATCTTACAGTTCTAACTTGCCAACCGTGGTCTGTATGGAATTGTTCAATAAAGGGCCCAAAATTAAGATAACATAGATGGGAGAGGTCTCTATGAATAGGAATTCCTAAGTATTTGATACCCTGTGAGGGCCAGGCAAAGGGAAAGTTGGACTGGATGGAATCCTATATGGATTTAGGGAGGGAGACATCGAGGGCCTCAGACTTCGCTGCATTGATTTTAAAATTTTACCATGTAACAAAGTGATCTATTTCAGCCATAACAGCAGGGATGGATATATGTGATTGAGTGATATATACTAGGACATCATCAGCAAATAGAGAGCACTTGTACTCGGTGCCTCCCACCTCAATCCACCTAATATTGGGGTTATGGCGAATTGATGAGAGCAGGTGCTCCATCACTAGGATGTATAAGAGAGGGGACAGAGGACATCCCTGCCTTGTCCCATTGGTGATTGTGAAAGGTGATGAAAATGTTCTGACGCACCCCCTGGGCCTTGGGACACCCGGAGCCGGACCCTTTTTGGTGGATGCTGGTGGTTGTAGTCTTCGTGGCGGCGATCCGGTTCCGTGGCTCAGGGCGGTCAAACCAGTGGCGGAACTATTTATGTGGTTTTGATGTTTAAATGTCCGACTACGCCACCCGTGGATTGCGGTCAGAGTGAACCGCCGCTACAGGGCAGACCGCTAAGGCTGGTGTTGTGGGTAGTGTTGAGCCACCCCCGTAGTGTTCGAGTTCGGTTCGGTTCGTCGAACACCCGTGTGTTCGCCGAACTGTTCGTCGAACACCTTCGAACACCGTTAAAACCAATGGCAGGCAAACAAAAACACATAGAAACACATAGAAAACACCTTCAAAGGTGTCCAAAAGCTGACAAACTGCTCAGAAGACATAACTAACACATGGAAAAGTGACAAGTACATATAGTCATGCGAAAATAAAAGAGGTGGAGGATTAAAAGGAGGGGGAGACACAGATATAGGCATGTCATGCCCTTCTAAAATCCAAAAAGTGAGAAGCCGACACGGCCAGTCCGCTCCTGCCCGTGCCACCTCCGTGTCGCCGGGTTTGTGCCAGAGCCGCGGTGAACCCTGACGGCCAGCCCCCCTCTCCCAATACTGGTGCCTGTCCGCTGGTGGGTCGAGCGAGCCCCCTTGTGGTGGAGGCAGCTCTAAGCTTTTTAATTTAAATTGTCTCTCTAATTTGAATGAATACACTTTAAATCCATTTACAAGGATCTATTGGAGGGCAAGTCTCATGCCAGCAGCCGCGGTAATTCCAGCTCCTGTAGCGTCCACTAAAGCTGCTGCAGTTAAAAAGCTTTTATAAGGATCGAGCTCGGCTGTCCACCGCAAGGCATCCTACTGCCAGTCCCAGCCCCTATGCCTTGGGGTGCCTCCTGATGCTCTTCACTAAGTATCCCATGGTCCCGAAGCATTTCCTTTGAAAAAATTAAGTGTCTAAACTACAGGTGGTGCAGCTTGCTTAACAGCCGGGATAATCCGCTTACTAGCAGACACTGCTACTAGGCACAAAGTATTTCCTGGGCTAGATGCAGTTAAAAATTTGTAATTAGATACTCTCGTTGGATGCTGAGAAAGCATTCCATAGAGTCTCCTGGCACGCCATATATGATTCTCTTAAAAAGCTTGGGGTAGGGGTCTAGGGGACCCTTTTATAGCCAAAATCACGGCCCTGTATCGCAATACGTCACCTAGGCTGAAGATAAATGGAACTGTAGCACCCTGAGGGCTCGGTTGCTAAAGACGTATTGCACCTCACCCAGAGGTGTGATATCTCACTCTCAGGTAAGGATGGAGTGTGGATCAGGACCCGACACCTGCATGCATTACACCACATTGCCGTGGGGCAGGGCGACCAATATGCCCCTGAGATGGGCACGACAGTCCCTGTCCCTGGCTGGAGTGGGGGGAGGGAACACTGAGGAAGGGGAACCCTGTAGTGCAGGAGCAGGGAGGAAGCAGTTCCTGGGTGCATTGAGAAGGGAGTATAAAAGGTGGGCACCATCTTAGTTCAGTGCAGAGAAGTCTGAGCAGAAGTGGCAGGGAGCAGGGGCTCTGCATGAGCTCTGCTCCGGAGGCGGGCCTAGTAACAGAGGCCCAGGCCTGGAAGAGGGAGAAGGAAGGAAGAGGAGCGGAGAAGGCTCCAGGAACGAGGAATGAAGGGATCCCAGGGGTGCGGACAGGCGAGTCGCCACCGCACGCCCGAATCCACCTGCGTGGAGGGGTCAGGCCAAAGGGGGAGACCGGTCCCCGAACTAGTGGAGGCAGGAAACGACCCTCAGCTAGAAACCGGAGGCTCTGACATTTTATGTGGCGCAGCCCCTCGCTACACCCGCTAGGAAGGCACCACATAGGGTCAGGGAAACTGGCGCCAAGTTTACCAAGAGGAGGCCCGAGGCAGCCGGACAGAAGTGTTGGTAAGAAAGGCCAGACAAAGGACACAAAAAGGGGGTCCTGTGAAGTGCTCCAAAGTTATCTGGGAGTTGTCTGAGCCCCTCACCTGGTGAGCACAGTACGACGTGGGCAGCCGTTACCTGCAGACGTGGTCTGGATAATAAGAACTGTGAGTAAAGGCCCTGAACTGCATCACTGACTCCGTGTCGTTACTGCTGCTGCCCTGCACCATCACCCCCATCCTCCGCATACACTGCCCTGAGGCTATACTCCTCCCGTGGGGAGTTATGCTACGCTCTGCTGCACCCACAACACCAGCCTCAGTGGTCTGCCCTGTAGCGGCGGTTCACTCTGACCGCAATCCACGGGTGGCGTAGTCGGACATTTAAACATCAAAACCACATAAATAGTTCCGCCACTGGTTTGACCGCCCTGAGCCACGGAACTGGGTCGCCGCCACGAAGACTACAACCACCAGCATCCACCAAAAAGGGTCCGGCTCCGGGTGTCCCAAGGCCCAGGGGGTGCGTCAGAACATTTTCATCACCTTTCACAATCACCAATGGGACAAGGCAGTGATGTCCTCTGTCCCCTCTCTTATACATCCTAGTGACGGAGCACCTGCTCTCATCAATTCGCCATAACCCCAATATTAGGTGGATTGAGGTGGGAGGCACTGAGTACAAGTGCTCTCTATTTGCTGATGATGTCCTAGTCTATATCACTCAATCACATATATCCATCCATGCTGTTATGGCTGAAATAGATCACTTTGTTACATGGTAAAATTTTAAAATCAATGCAGCGAAGTCTGAGGCCCTCGATGTCTCCCTCCCCAAATCCATATAGGATTCCATCCAGTCCAACTTTCCCTTTGCCTGGCCCTCACAGGGTATCAAATACTTAGGAATTCCTATTCATAGAGACCTCTCCCATCTATGTTATCTTAATTTTGGGCCCTTTATTGAACAACTCCATACAGACCACGGTTGGCAAGTTAGAACTGTAAGATTCACTACGTGAACCACTGGTGTTTTGTGGAAAAGCACATGTACACTGCGTTCCAAATTATTATACAAAAAGTGTTTAGGAGTGATAAGGGAAGAATTTGTTTGTTTGTCAGTTAAACTCATTGATGGTGATGTGTGTCAGGGCTCTTTATATCACTGTAAGCAATTGCAGACACCTGTGCTAATTAGTTTGGCAGGTGTGTCCAATGAAAGGCAAGACTACTTAAGAAGGCTCTCTCACATTATTAAGCAGCCTACATTTTCTGCCAAAATGGGAAAGAAAAAGGATGTGTCGGCTGCTGAGAAGCAACAAATTGTGGAGTGTTTAGGTCAAGGCATGACTACAATCAACATTGTGCGATGATCAGGATGAAGTGTCTTGGCAATCAAGAAGTATGTAGCTGATTCACAGTACACACGTGTGCGTGCTGATAAGGGCAAATTGAGGACTCTTTCCTACAGGCAATTACGTCAGGTTGAAAGAGCAGCGGCAAAAAAGCCTTGTCATAGCAGCAGACAAGTTTTTGAAGCTGCTTGTGCCTCCAACGTCCCCCGAACAACAAGATGCAGGGTCCTTCAGAGGTTTGCAGCTGTGCATGCGCCATCCTGTCGACCTCCTCTATCCACTTCACACAAGCAGAAACGGCTCCAGTGGGCCAAACATTACATGAAGACTGATTTCAAAACTGTTTTGTTCACGGATGAGTGCCGTGCAGCGCTCGATGGTCCAGATGGATGGAGTGGAGGATGGCTGGTTGATGGACACCCCACGCAAACACGGCTACAGCGCCAACAAGGAGGAGGTGGAGTAATGTTTTGGGCTGGAATCATGGGGAGAGAGATTGTCGGCCCCTTTAGGATCCCTGAAGGCGCTAAAGATGAACTCCATAATGTATGTGGATTTTCTCAAACAACACTTCCTGCCATGGTTCAAGAAGAAGAACCGTGTATTTCACAGCAAGATCATTTTTCTGCATGATAATGCACCATCTCATGCTGCACATAAAACATCTGCATCTCTGGCTGATATGGGCATAAAAGGGGACAAACTTATGGTGTGACCCCCATGCTCCCCTGACCTCTACCCCATTCAGAACCTTTGGAGCATCATTAAAAGGAGTGTCTATGATGGCGGGAGGCAGTTCACATCTAAGCAACAGCTCTGGGAGGGTATTCTGTCCTCATGCAAAACAATTGAAGCAGAAACCATCCAAAACCTGACAAATTCAATGGACGAGAGAGTTCAGAAGCTCCTTTCGAACAAGGGGTCCTATGTGAAAATGTAACATCACCTAGAATAAAGTTTTGAGTTGAAAACTGTTTGATTTCAGTTTCTAACAACCTGCTAATGCTTATAATTTCAAAAATGACCATTTTTTTGGTCTTTATTAAAATGAAAAGGTTGATCGAAAAGTTTGGGGGATCTAAGAGTGTGGCAACCCAGTAGTCATGATTACTTCGAATTCTGACAATATGAGGGTCATGCTGCAGGTAGTGCAGCAAGAAGGCACTTATGTGCCTTGCGCATCTCGGAGCCCCAAAATTATTTTCCGGGCTAGATGCAGCTAAAAATTATTTTTAATTTTAAATCTGGTGAAGCTTTAGTATAGATGGCCTAATAGGATCAGTGCTGCACACTGCTACAAAGCCCAAATTATTTTCCAGTCAAGATACAGATAAACATGATTAGTAATTTGAAAGCTTAAAACGGTTGGTAGGGTGATTTTAACCAATCATCAAGCTTTTACTCTCCCCAGGATGACACAGGGGTAGAAAAGTCGTTTCGGATCCATGATTTGTTCATCTTTATGAACGTGAGTCTGTCTACATTATCAGTGGAGAGCCGCGTGCGCTTATCTGTCAGCACACCACCAGCAGCGCTGAACACACGTTCAGACAGAACGCTGGCTGCGGGGCATGACAAGATCTCCAAGGCGTAAGTGGCTAGCTCCGGCCATTTATCCAGATTGGAAGCCCAAAAAGAGCAAGGGTCCAGTGACACAGTCGTGGCTTCAATGTTTACTTGGAGATACTCCTGTACCATCGTCTCTAGGCGTTGACTATGTGTCAGACTTCTTGTCTCCTGTGGCCTTGCAAAGGATGGGCTAAAAAGTGGTGAAATGATTCCGCAAAATTAATGTTACCACCAGATACTGTGGTTCTGTTACGGTTTGAGTGCTGAACACTTGATGGTCCCACGGTTGGCAAGTGGGAACTGTGAGATTCACTACGTGCACCACTGGTATTTTGTGGAAAAGCACATGTAAGATTCTGCAACAGTCTCTGCTGATACTCCTGCATGCGTGCATCCCTTTCTATGGCAGGAATAATTTCTGCAAATTTACTTTTGTACCGGGGATCTAACAGTGTGGCAACCCAGTAGTCAGGATTATTTCTAATTCTCACAATTCGAGGGTCATGTTGCAGGTAGTGCAGCAAGAAGGCACTCATGTGTGTTGCGCATCCAGGAGCACCAAGTCCCTGTTGTGTTGGTGGCGAGGTAACAATCATGCTTCCTTCCTCTGTCCTCTCCCCCCAACCTCGCACAACAGAAATGTGATCAAGGTCTCCCTCATCTGATGAGTCTTCCATCAGTTCGTCCTCCACTTCTTCCTGGGCTCCTGCACCTTCCTCACTAGTTTGGCTGCTACCATGCGCCCTGGTAAAACCATCTCCCCCACCCTCACATGCCTGCCGCCTTGGTGCTGCCGACCTTCTGGACCTTGCAGATGTTAGCCCTTCCGCATACAACTCCTCCTCCTCTACTTCCTCCACCTCCTCTTGTGCCACCACCTGACTCCGAATTCTGTTTAACATGTGCTCCAGCATGTAAATCACCGGAATAGTCATGCTGATAATGGCATCGTCAGCACTAAACATCTTCGTCGCCATTTCAAAACTGTGCAGAAGGGTGCATAGGTCCCTGATCTGAGACCACTCCTCCAGCGTGATTTGCCCCACCTCTGAATCTCGTTGGCCCAGGCTATACGTCAGAACGTATTGCACCAGGGCTTGTCGGTGCTGCCACAGTCGCTGCAACATGTGCAGAGTTGAATTCCACCGGGTAGGCACATCGCATTTTAGCCGGTGAAGTGGCAGGCCCAACGACTTCTGTAGAGATGTAAGTCGCTGAGCTACGGGATGCGAATGGCGGAAGTGAGCACACAGCGACCGTGCCCTCTGCAGAAGGCCATCTAGTCTGGGATAGTGGGCTAAAAATTGCTGGACAACCAGGTTCAACACGTGAGCCATACAAGGCACGTGTGTGACATTGCCCCGGCGAAGGGCCGCACCCAGGTTTGCAGCATTGTCGCACACGGCCTTCCCTGGTTTCAGGTCCAGTGGAGACAACCATTCATGAAATTGGTTCTCCAGAGCTGACCACAACTCCTCAGCTGTGTGACTCACATTTCCCAGACATTTCAATGTAAAAACCGCCTGATGACGTTGAGCCCTACTGCCAGCATAGTAAGGAGGTGTGCAGGATCCCTTCTGCGCAGTTAGAAAGCTTGTGGCATGACCAGACAGGCTTTGGGTGCAGGTGGAAGACCGAGAGGAGGTTGAGGAGGCAGAAGCAGTGGTGGAAAAATGACATAAAGAGGATTGACGCACAACTCGTGGGGACGGCAAGACTTGGACAGCAGCCCCTTGTCCTGCTGTCACCATAGTTACCCAGTGCCCAGTCAGCGACATGTAACGCCCCTGTCCATGCCTACTCGTCCAAGTGTCTGTGGTGAAATGCACCCTGTCACACACAGAGTTTCTCAAAGAAGCGGTGATGTTGTGTGCGACATGCTGGTGGAGCGCAGGCACACCTTTCTTTGAGAAGTAGTGCCGACTGGGCATCTGGTACTGGGGCACTGCGACGGACATAAGGTCTCGAAAATCCTCTGTGTCCACCAGGCGGAAAGGCAGCATTTCTGTAGCCAAGAGCTTGCAGATGGTGAAATTCAACCTCTTAGCTTTCTCATGGCTAGGAGGAAATGGTCTTTTACTTGTCCACATCTGAGGGACCGAGGGCTGGCTATTGTGCTTAGACGGGGTTGATAAGGGTGTCCCCGGCAAACTGCCGGTCTGTGAGGAAGATGCAGGCGGACATGTTAGGTTGCCTTGATCCAAAGGTGGTGCTATCGATGTCGGACAGCGCTCAAGACCAGCTGGTGTTACCACCTCCAAAGAAAATGATGACCTGCCAATCACGCTGGCTGTTGCGGGTAAAGAGGTGGCAGGTCTGCGCCCCAAAACAGGTGTGACTGCTGTCCCCCCAGTCACAGAGGATGAAGAGGCCGCGGATGCACAAGATATGGCAGACGGTGGTTGGCCCGGCCGGCTAGACCGCATTGTAGCACACTGAGCTTCCCACTGCAACTTATGCTTCATGTCCATGTGCCGGTTCATGCATGAAGTACTCAAACTATGTATTTTTTGGCCTCTACTTAGCTTTTGCTGACAAATGTTACAGATAACACGAGTTGGGTCATCTTTATCGATCTGAAAAAATGCCCAGGCTATGCAAGGCTTAGCACCCATGCGACCTGAAGAGCCACCACGACTTGTGGTGAGAGGCAGAGTTGTGTTTGAGGATGCAGTTGTTGACGTGCTTCCAGTACTACGTCTCTGTCCAGGAAGGCGCAACCTGACCTCGTCGTCACTAGCATCTTCCTCCACCTCCTCTGCTGACCTCATCTCTTGGCTGACTGTGGGTTGACAGTAAGTGGGATCTCCGACCTCATCATCATCACCCTGTGCGTTATCACACCCGTCGTCCTCAGAGCCAACCTGTTCCTGCCCTGACAAAAAACTAAAGTTGTCGCTCCAATCAGGTATTTGAGTCTTATCATCGTCTTCCTCATCGTCTCCACCAACAGGAGTTACAGTTTGGGAATGAGGGTCTACATTATGGTCAGAACCTTCTGCGTCTGGTCCTGGATCCGACTCATAAAGATTCTGGGCATCAGTGCAGATCATTTCCTCGTCTGGATTCACAGAAGCGCTGGAGTCGACCTCTGATTCCCAGGCTATAGTATGAGTAAACAGCTCTGCAGACTCAACCATCTGTTCTACCTCATACTCAGACGGGCAGCTGGAGATTTGGGAGCTGTGAGGAAGCAAGTGCGATTTGGGTGACACCTTTGAGGACTGGAGTATTTGTGATGTTGAAGTTGATGTGGAGGAGAGCCCACTTAAAGGAGCACTTGATATCCGTTGAAGCACCTGCTGTTTTTGTGCCTCATCTGGAATTTGTAGCGATTGGCGTGGCCGTAAGAAAGGGATCTTATCACATTGTCCGCTAAAAGAAGTAGACATTTTAGTTTGGCTGGAAGATGGTCTTTCTTCTGCACCTACCCCACGGACACAACCTTTTTTCCCCTTCCCAACACGCCTATTCCCCTTTCCACCAGCAGCAGGCCTTTTTCCACTCATTTTGGTGGTTAACTAATTCACAACTCTGGAGTTGTTTGCACAAAAAAACAATGGATGGTAACCGAGCAGAGCTGAGTGGCCAAACTGTGGTATTAGGCCAAAACTATTGGCTGGGTTAGATGCAGAAAAAAATTATTTTTAATTTGCAACCTGATGGAGGTCAGTATAGATGGACTAATAGACCAAGTCCCACACACCGCTAGAAGCCCAAATATTTTTTCAGAGCTAGATGCAGAAAAAAATTATTTTTAATTTGCAACCTGATGGAGGTCAGTATAGATGGACTAATAGACCAAGTCCCACACACCGCTAGAAGCCCAAATATTTTTTCAGAGCTAGATGCAGAAAAAAATTATATTCAATTTCCAACCTGCTGGAGGTCAGTATAGAAGGACTAATAGAACAAGTCCCACACACTGCTGGAAGCCCAAATATTTTTTCAGAGCTAAATGAAGAAAAAAATTATTTTTAATTTGCAACCTGATGGAGGTCAGTATAGATGGACTAATAGACCAAGTCCCACACACCGCTAGAAGCCCAAATATTTTTTCAGAGCTAGATGCAGAAAATTTTTTTATTCAATTTGCAACCTGATGGAGGTCAGTATAGATGGACTAATAGACCAAGTCCCACACACTGCTAGAAGCCCAAATATTTTTTCAGAGCTAGATGCAGAAAAAAATTATTTTTAATTTGCAACCTGATGGAGGTCAGTATAGATGGACTAATAGACCAAGTCCCACACACTGCTAGAAGCCCAAATATTTTTTCAGAGCTAGATGCAGAAAAAAATTATTTTTAATTTGCAACCTGATGGAGGTCAGTATAGATGGACTAATAGAACAAGTCCCACACGCTGCTAGAAGCCCAAATATTTTTTCAGAGATAAATGAAGAAAAAAATTATTTTTAATTTGCAACCTGATGGAGGTCAGTATAGATGGACTAATAGACCAAGTCCCACACACCGCTAGAAGCCCAAATATTTTTTCAGAGCTAGATGCAGAAAAAAATTATTTTTAATTTGCAACCTGATGGAGGTCAGTATAGATGGACTAATAGACCAAGTCCCACACACTGCTAGAAGCCCAAATATTTTTTCAGAGCTAGATGCAGAAAAAAATTATTTTTAATTTGCAACCTGATGGAGGTCAGTATAGATGGACTAATAGACCAAGTCCCACACACTGCTAGAAGCCCAAATATTTTTTCAGAGCTAGATGCAGAAAAAAATTATTTTTAATTTGCAACCTGATGTAGGTCAGTATAGATGGACTAATAGACCAAGTCCCACACACTGCTAGAAGCCCAAATATTTTTTCAGAGCTAGATGCAGAAAAAAATTATTTTTAATTTGCAACCTGATGGAGGTCAGTATAGATGGACTAATAGACCAAGTCCCACACACCGCTAGAAGCCCAAATATTTTTTCAGAGCTAGATGCAGAAAAAAAATATTTTTAATTTGCAACCTGATGGAGGTCAGTATAGATGGACTAATAGACCAAGTCCCACACACCGCTAGAAGCCCAAATATTTTTTCAGAGCTAGATGCAGAAAAAAATTATATTCAGTTTGCAACCTGATGGAGGTCAGTATAGATGGACTAATAGAACAAGTCCCACACGCTGCTAGAAGCCCAAATATTTTTTCAGAGATAAATGAAGAAAAAAATTATTTTTAATTTGCAACCTGATGGAGGTCAGTATAGATGGACTAATAGACCAAGTCCCACACACCGCTAGAAGCCCAAATATTTTTTCAGAGCTAGATGCAGAAAAAAATTATTTTTAATTTGCAACCTGATGGAGGTCAGTATAGATGGACTAATAGACCAAGTCCCACACACTGCTAGAAGCCCAAATATTTTTTCAGAGCTAGATGCAGAAAAAAATTATTTTTAATTTGCAACCTGATGTAGGTCAGTATAGATGGACTAATAGACCAAGTCCCACACACTGCTAGAAGCCCAAATATTTTTTCAGAGCTAGATGCAGAAAAAAATTATTTTTAATTTGCAACCTGATGGAGGTCAGTATAGATGGACTAATAGACCAAGTCCCACACACCGCTAGAAGCCCAAATATTTTTTCAGAGCTAGATGCAGAAAAAAATTATTTTTAATTTGCAACCTGATGGAGGTCAGTATAGATGGACTAATAGACCAAGTCCCACACACCGCTAGAAGCCCAAATATTTTTTCAGAGCTAGATGCAGAAAAAAATTATATTCAGTTTGCAACCTGATGGAGGTCAGTATAGATGGACTAATAGAATGATGCTATGCCCAAAAGATTTTACTTCACTAGTTGCAGTAAAAAAATTGGTATTCTATACACAGGTGTTATATCTTGCAACACAGATAGGCTACTCCACTGACTAACACACTCTGCAATAGGCCAAAAAGGATTAGCTTTGCTAGATTCAGCCAAATGCTGTGAAAAAAACTTGCACAGCACTGGCACAGACCTGCCTGGCAAAAACTGATAGGAACTCATGTAACCTAGTCCTGAAAAGGACTCCAATTACAATTAGTCTTTACTCCCACAACCTATCTATTTAAGAGCACAGACCTCCCTGATAAAAGTCGTAGGAAATGCTGTAACCTAGTCCTTAAAAGGACTGCAATCACAACTATTCCCTACTCCCAAGCTATCTGTAGATTTCAGAGAAAATTGGCTTGAAATTAACAAGGTATAGCACACACAGCAACAGCGGTGCCGTCTAACACGCAGCTGCAGCAGTGAGAAAATGGTGGCGACGGGGAAAATGGCTTGGTCTTATAGGGCAAGGACATGTGACATACACTGCCAATCACACATGCCCTTGCTTGTGTGAAAAAAAGCACTTCGCTCCGTGTGTGCGCTGCTGATAGGCTGACAGATTGCACCTCCCCACTGCAAATGCGGGAAAGAGAAAAAAAAATGGAGATCTTCATTGTTCCTGCAGAGATCCATCCCCTGCCCCTCCCCCCGCCCCGCTGTACACTCAAACTGCGTATTAACATTAATTTTCATCATTACTGAGAAAAAATCCAGTTATGATTTTGGTGCACGAACAGTTATCGAACATAACCTCGAACAGCCGAATTTTTCTCAAATTGTTCGTGTTCGCCGACCGGCTCGAACACCGCCCAAAACAGCTCGAATTTGAGATTGGCGAACAGTTCGAGTAGAACAACGCTCATCTCTAGTTGTGGGTGCAGCAGAGCGTAGCATAACTCCCCACGGGAGGAGTATAGCCTCAGGGCAGTGTATGCGGAGGATGGGGGTGATGGTGCAGGGCAGCAGCAGTAACGACACGGAGTCAGTGATGCAGTTCAGGGCCTTTACTCACAGTTCTTATTATCCAGACCACGTCTGCAGGTAACGGCTGCCCACGTCGTACTGTGCTCACCAGGTGAGGGGCTCAGACAACTCCCAGATAACTTTGGAGCGCTTCACAGGACCCCCTTTGTGTGTCCTTTGTCTGGCCTTTCTTACCAACACTTCTGTCCGGCTGCCTCGGGCCTCCTCTTGGTAAACTTGGCGCCAGTTTCCCTGACCCTATGTGGTGCCTTCCTAGCGGGTGGAGCAAGGGGCTGCGCCACATAAAATGTCAGAGCCTCCGGTTTCTAGCTGAGGGTCGTTTCCTGCCTCCACTAGTTCGGGGACCGGTCTCCCCCTTTGGCCTGACCCCTCCACGCAGGTGGATTCGGGCGTGCGGTGGCGACTCGCCCGTCCGCACCCCTGGGATCCCTTCATTCCTCGTTCCTGGAGCCTTCTCCGCTCCTCTTCCTTCCTTCTCCCTCTTGCAGGCCTGGGCCTCTGTTACTAGGCCCGCCTCCGGAGCAGAGCTCATGCAGAGCCCCTGCTCCCTGCCACTTCTGCTCAGACTTCTCTGCACTGAACTAAGATGGTGCCCACCTTTTATACTCCCTTCTCAATGCACCCAGGAACTGCTTCCTCCCTGCTCCTGCACTGCAGGGTTCCCCTTCCTCAGTGTTCCCTCCCCCCACTCCAGCCAGGGACAGGGACTGTCGTGCCCATCTCAGGGGCATATTGGTCGCCCTGCCCCACGGCAATGTGGTGTAATGCATGCAGGTGTCGGGTCCTGATCCACACTCCATCCTTATCTGAGAGTGAGATATCACACCTCTGGGTGAGGTGCAATACGTCTGTAGCAACCGAGCCCTCGGTGCTACAGTTCCATTTATCTTCAGCCTAGGTGACGTATTGTGATACAGGGCCGTGATTTTGGCTATAAAAGGGTCCCCTAGACCCCTACCCCAAGCTTTTTAAGAGAATCATATATGGCGTGCCAGGAGACTCTATGGAATGCTTTCTCAGCATCCAACGAGAGTATCTACTTACAAATTTTTAACTGCATCTAGCCCAGGAAATACTTTGTGCCTAGTAGCAGTGTCTGCTAGTCAGCGGATTATCCCAGCTGTTAAGCAAGCTACACCACCTGTAGTTTGGACACTTAATTTTTTCAAAGGAAATGCTTCGGGACCACGGGATACTTAGTGAAGAGCATCAGGAGGCACCCCAAGGCATAGGGGCTGGGACTGTCACTAGGATGCCTTGCGGTGGACAGCCGAGCTCGATCCTTATAAAAGCTTTTTAACTGCAGCAGCTTTAGTGGACGCTACTGGAGCTGGAATTACGCGGCTGCTGGCATGAGACTTGCCCTCCAATAGATCCTTGTAAATGGATTTAAAGTGTATTCATTCAAATTAGAGGGACAATTTAAATTAAAAAGCTTAGAGCTGCCTCCACCACAGGGGGGCTCTCTCGACCCACCAGCGGACAGGCACCAGTATTGGGAGAGGGGGGCTGGCCGTCAGGGTTCACCGCGGCTCTGGCACAAACCCGGCGACACGGAGGTGGCACGGGCAGGAGCGGACTGGCCGTCTCGGCTTCTCACTTTTTGGATTTTAGAAGGGCATGACATGCCTATATCTGTGTCTCCCCCTCCTTTTACTCCTCCACCTCTTTTCTTTTCGCATGACTATATGTACTTGTCACTTTTCCATGTGTTAGTTGTGTCTTCTGAGCAGTTTGTCAGCTTTTGGACACCTTTGAAGGTGTTTTCTATGTGTTTCTATGTGTTTTTGTTTGCCTGCCATTGGTTTTAACGGTGTTCGAAGGTGTTCGACGAACAGTTCGACGAACAGTTCGGCGAACACACGGGTGTTCGACGAACCGAACCGAACTCGAACACTACGGGGGTGGCTCAACACTAGTGGTCATGTCTAATATTGGCGTGACCCCATGAATTTTGGGCTTAGGGCCAGCTGATAATGCCAAGCTGGCCCTAACCCCTTTATTACCCAGTGAGCCACCGCATCAGGGCCCTGGATGAGTTGGGTACAGCGCCAGAAGATGGCGCTTCTATGAACGCGCCATTTTCCGGGGTGGCTGCGGACTGCAATTTGCAGCGGGGGTGGCCCAGAAAGCTTGGGCCTCCCTGCGCTGTGGATTCCAGCCCCCAGCTGCCTAGTTGTACCTGGCTGGACACAAAAACAGGGCGAAGCCCCACGTCAATTTTCTTTAAATTATTTCATGAAATAATTAAGAAAAAAAGGGCTTCCCTATATTGTTGTGTCCGGCCAGGTACAAATAGGCAGCTGGTGGTTGGGGGCAGCCCGTTCCTGCCTGCTGCACCTGACTGGACACAAATATAGTGCGAAGCCCCACGTCAATTTTTTTTAAATTATTTCATGAATTTCCTGAAATAATTTAAAAAAATTGAAGTGGGGCTTCGCACTATATTTGTGTCCAGCCAGGTAGAGCAGGCAGGAATGGGCTGCCCCCAACCACCAGCTGCCTATTTGTACCTGGCCGGACACAACAATATAGGGAAGCCCCTTTTTTCTTAATTATTTCATGAATTTCATGAAATAATTAAAAAAAATTGAAGTGGGGCTTCGCACTATATTTGTGTCCAGCCAGGTACAGCAGGCAGGAACGGGCTGCCCCCAACCACCAGCTGACTATTTGTACCTGGCCGGACACAACAATATAGGGAAGGCCTTTTTTTCTTAATTATTTCATGAATTTCATGAAATAATTAAAAAAAAAATACGTGGGGCTTCGCCCTATTTTTGTGTCCAGCCAGGTACAACTAGGCAGCTGGGGGCTGGAATCTGCAGCTCAGGGAGGCCCAAGCTTTCTGGGCCCCCCCCGCTGCAAATTGCAGTCCGCAGCCACCCCAGAAAATGGCGCGTTCATAGAAGCGCCATCTTCTGGCGCTGTACCCAACTCATCCAGGGCCCTAGTGCGGTGGCTCACTGGGTAATAAAGGGGTTAGGGCCAGCTTGGCATTATCAGCTGGCCCTAAGCCCAAAATACATGGGGTCACGCCAGTATTAGACATGACCGCCATGAATTTCTAGTAAAGTATTTAAAAAAAACACAACACCCAGAATAAAGTCCTTTAATTGAAATAAACACACAATTCTTTATTGTTCTAAATTAAACTATACTTACAATCACGCCCATTCCAGCTGAAGCCAACGATCTCCTGCAATAAAAGAAAAATAATAAACCAACCTCATCCTTACCTTTCCATGGTTCCCACGACAGCTTCAGCTCTGCTACATCGAGATGACAGGCTGGACCGCAGCAGAACGCTGCCATCCAGCCTGTCATGCCGCAGACACTGAGAAGAGCAGGCATTCTTGCGCTCCTCAGTGTCTCGCTGTGACGGCATCCAGATGAGCCGAGGTCATGTCCAATGAACTCGGCTCACCTCATGCACGTCACTTACAGCGTGGGAAAATTCTCACGCTGAAGTGCTGAGTGCAGGAGAATTTTCCCACGCTGTAAGTGACGTGCATGAGGTGAGCCGAGTTCATTGGACATGACCTCGGCTCATCTTTATGCCGTCACAGAGAGACAATGTGGAGCGCAAGCAAGCCTGCTCTTCTCAGTGTCTGCGGGATGACAGGCTGGATGGCGGCGTTCTGCTGCGGTCCAGCCTGTCATCTCGATGTAGCAGAGCTGAAGCTGTCGTGGGAACCATGGAAAGGTAAGGATGAGGTTGCTTTATTATTTTATTTTTATTACAGGAGATCGTTGGCTTCAGCTGGAATGGGCGTGACGGTAAGTATGGTTTAATTTAGAACAATAAAGAATTGTGTCTTTATTTCAATTAAAGGACTTTATTCTGGGTGTTTGTGTTTTTTTTAACTTTGACTATGGGGTTAGTAATGGGGGTGTCTTATAGACGCCTCTCCATTACTAACCTGGGCTTGATGTCAGCAGGCATTATAAGCTGACATCAACCCCAGCCCTATTACCCCCTGCCACCGCACCAGGGCAGCGTGGAAGAGCGAGGCTAAGTGCCAGAATTGGCGCATCCTATGAATGCGCCATTTCTGGGGCGGCTGACGGCTGGTGTTTCTAGCCTGGGAGGGGGCCAATATTCATGGCTCCCTTCCTGGGCTATTAATATCAGCCCCCAGCTGTCTGCCTAGCCTTTGCTAGCTATTAAATTAGGGGGGACCCCACGTCATTTTTTTGGGGGGGTCCCCCATTTTAATAGCTAGTAAAGGCTATGTATTCAGCTGGGGGCTGATATTAGTAGCCTGGGAAGCTCCATGGGTATTACCCCCTTCCCAGGCTTCAAACATCTGCCCCAGCTGTCTGCTTAACCTCCGCTAGAGCCTAAAATTAAGGGGAACCCCACGCCAATTTCTTTAATAATAAATCCTTTATTTTAATACTAAATGACAAGTACAGTAACCAACACTATCACTGTACTTCATATATATGTGACTGACATGTTTCTATCTATCTAATCTATGTGTGAAGCTCTATTCTGTCTGTTATAAATTGTCGGGTACAGATGCTGAATTGCCGGCCGGCTTTCTTAAAGAGACGGTGCATGAAAACACTATTATTTTTTTTAATAAATCCTTTACACTAAATGACAAGTACAGTAAGCAACACTGTCACTGTACTTCATATATATGTGACTGACATGTTTCTATCTATCTAATCTATGTGTGATTCTCTATTCCTTCTATTCAAAATTGTTGGGTACAGATGCTGAATTGCCGGCCGGCTTTTTTAAAGAGACGGTGCATGAAAACACTATTATTTTTTTTGATAAATCCTTTACACTAAATGACAAGTACAGTAATCAACACTGTCACTGTGCTTCATATATATGTGACTGACATGTTTCTATCTATCTAATCTATGTGTGATTCTCTATTCCTTCTATTCTAAATTGTCGGGTACCGCTGCTGAATTGCCGGCCGGCTTTTTTAAAGAGACGGTGCATGAAAACACTATTATTTTTTTTGATAAATCCTTTACGCTAAATGACAAGTACAGTAAGCAGCACTTTCACTGTACTTCGTATATATGTGGCTGACATGTTTATATCTATCTAATCTATGTGTGAAGCTCTATTCTTTCGGTTCTAAATTGTCGGGTACCGGTGTATGCCGCTGCTGAATTGCCGGCTTTTCATGTTTCACTGTTGGCACTGTTCCCATCGATTTGGGCAATCACTGTAATGCCACAACCACCATGGCTGTGGCATTACAGTGAGTGGCAGACAATCCCTGCATGATTGGTGCTCTAAATAGCACTAGACATGCAGGACACGCTTTTGGTGCACGAACAGTTATCGAACATAACCTCGAACAGCCGAATTTTTTGCAAATCGTTCGGGTTCGTCGAACAACTCGAACACCGCCCAAAACAGCTCGAATTTGAGATTGGCGAACAGTTCTAGTCGAACACCGCTCATCTCTACTTCTTATATGTGTGACTGACATGTTTCTATCTATCTAATCTATGTGTGATGCTCTATTCCTTCTTGTCTAAATTGTTGGGTACCGGTGTATGCCGCTGCTGAATTGCCGGCCAGCTTTTTTAAAGAGAGCGTCTTCTGAGCAGTTTGTCAGCTTTTGGACACCTTTGAAGGTGTTTTCTATGTGTTTCTATGTGTTTTTGTTTGCCTGCCATTGGTTTTAACGTTGTTCGACGGTGTTCTAAGGTGTTCGACGAACAGTTCGATGAACAGTTCCTCGAACATCCCAGTGTTCGACGAACCGAACCGAACCCGAACACTACGGGGGTGGCTCAACACTATTCAAGAGTAGTCCGCGAGTATCTTGATGAAACATTTCCTAATTAGTGTTGAGCGAACATGCTCGACACTGCTCGGTACTCGCCCGAGCATCACGCTACTCGGGATGTTCGGCGAGCACCGAGCATTTCCGGGTTACTCGGGCGGGAGCTCGGGTCTCCGCCCTGCATGTTTGGCGCTCTTTACAGAGCCAATGAACATGCAGGGATTGCCAGCCAGTCACTGTAATGCCGCAGCCATGTTGTTTGTGGGCAATACAGTGATTGGCTGGCCGCACAGCGTCACCTCGAGTATTTAAAACCGGGCGCCGCCATCTTGGACACAGTCGCTCCGGATCAGACAGTGTAGGGACAGCGCTGCTGATTTAGGGAGAGATATATCCTGCAAAATAGTTAGTGTAGGGTCTGTAAAGGCTGCCAGATCAAACAAACAGTCCTTCTCAGGACTAATATCCATCCCAGGTATATCAGGCAGGCAGGCAGGCAGGCTGTATAGGAGACGCAGTGGTTATACCAGCAAACGCTGCATTACAGTCCTGTGTGCTGCTCCTGTTGCTGAAATTGCTGGACTTAGCTCCAGGTCCCGGGGGCCCGGAAAAAAACTTTTTTTTTATCTAAATCTTCTTTTTTTTTTCCTCCTTCACAATGTACAAATACCCATCTTATTAACCTTTTGGTGCCCCCCTCCCCCCCCACAAAAAAAAGTGTGCCTCTGATTTTTCAGACACAAATATATCTGTTGAAAATAGTCTGGTGTAGGCCAGAGAAATAGAAGTGTGGTTTTGCAGTTCTATGGGCTATTTGTATCTAAAAAAAACAGTTTGAGTGTGTCGCTCACTGTTAAGCCGCAAATATATATATATTTTAAAAAGCCTGGTATACACCAGTAATTATTACTGTGGTTTTGATGTTCCACGGTAAAACATCTCTATTATCCTGTTTTTGGCATTTTTTGCTGTATAAAAATAATAATAGTGTCTCCCTGATTTTTCAGACACAAATATATCTGTTGAAAATAGTCTGGTGTAGGCCAGAGAGACAGAAGTGTGCTTTTGCTGTTCCACTGTAAAAAATCTCTATTATCCTGCTTTTTGCATTTTTTGCTGTAAAAAAAAAAAAAATAGTATCTCCCTGATTTTTCAGACACAAATATATCTGTTGAAAATAGTCTGGTGTAGGCCCGAGAAATACAAGTGTGGTTTTGCAGTTCCACGGTACAAACCTCTGTATTATCCACTGTTGGGCCATTTGTATCTAAAAAAAAACAGTTTGAGTGTGTCGCTCACTGTTCAGCCGCAAATATATATATATTTTAAAAAGCCTGGTATACACCAGTAAATTATTACTGTGGTTTTGATGTTCCACGGTAAAACATCTCTATTATCCTGTTTTTGGCATTTTTTGCTGTATAAAAATAATAATAGTGTCTCCCTGATTTTTCAGACACAAATATATCTGTTGAAAATAGTCTAGTGTAGGCCAGAGAGACAGAAGTGTGCTTTTGCTGTTCCATGGTAAAAAATCTCTATTATCCTGCTTTTTGCATTTTTTGCTGTAAAAAAAAAAAAAATTGTGTCTCCCTGATTTTTCAGACACAAATATATCTGTTGAAAATAGTCTGGTGTAGGCCCGAGAAATACAAGTGTGGTTTTGCAGTTCCACAGTACAAACCTCTGTATTATCCACTTTTGGGCCATTTGTATCTAAAAAAAACAGTTTGAGTGTGTCGCTCACTGTTCAGCCGCAAATATATATATATTTTAAAAAGCCTGGTATACACCAGTAATTTATTACTGTGGTTTTGATGTTCCACGGTAAAACATCTCTATTATCCTGTTTTTGGCATTTTTTGCTGTATAAAAATAATAATAGTGTCTCCCTGATTTTTCAGACACAAATATATCTGTTGAAAATAGTCTGGTGTAGGCCAGAGAGACAGAAGTGTGCTTTTGCTGTTCCACGGTAAAAAATCTCTATTATCCTGCTTTTTGCATTTTTTGCTGTAAAAAAAAAAAAAATTGTGTCTCCCTGATTTTTCAGACACAAATATATCTGTTGAAAATAGTCTGGTGTAGGCCCGAGAAATACAAGTGTGGTTTTGCAGTTCCACGGTACAAACCTCTGTATTATCCACTTTTGGGCCATTTGTATCTAAAAAAAACAGTTTGAGTGTGTCGCTCACTGTTCAGCCGCAAATATATATATATTTTAAAAAGCCTGGTATACACCAGTAATTTATTACTGTGGTTTTGATGTTCCACGGTAAAACATCTCTATTATCCTGTTTTTGGCATTTTTTGCTGTATAAAAATAATAATAGTGTCTCCCTGATTTTTCAGACACAAATATATCTGTTGAAAATAGTCTGGTGTAGGCCAGAGAGACAGAAGTGTGCTTTTGCTGTTCCACGGTAAAAAATCTCTATTATCCTGCTTTTTGCATTTTTTGCTGTAAAAAAAAAAAAAATTGTGTCTCCCTGATTTTTCAGACACAAATATATCTGTTGAAAATAGTCTGGTGTAGGCCCGAGAAATACAAGTGTGGT
Organism: Phyllobates terribilis; assembly: GCF_046119375.1. Classification (NCBI taxonomy): domain Eukaryota; kingdom Metazoa; phylum Chordata; class Amphibia; order Anura; family Dendrobatidae; genus Phyllobates; species Phyllobates terribilis. The sequence goes on along the minus strand of NW_027362764.1, from coordinate 148,554,019 downwards.
TTTGCAGTTCCACGGTACAAACCTCTGTATTATCCACATTTGGGCCATTTGTATCTAAAAAAAACAGTTTGAGTGTGTCGCTCACTGTTCAGCCACAAATATATATATATTTTAAAAAGCCTGGTATACACCAGTAAATTATAACTGTGGTTTTGCTGTTCCACGGTAAAAAATCTCTATTATTCAGGTTTTGGTAGTTTTTTCCGTAAAGAAAAACAGTAGTGTCTCCTGACTGTTGTGACACAAAAATATATCTGTTGAAAATAGTCTTGTGTAGGCCCGACATCCCAGTGTGGTTTCGCAGTTCCAGGGGTCAAATCGCTGTACTATCCAGTTTTGGGCCTTTGGTATCTAAAAAAAAAGCAGTTTGAGTGTGTCACTCACTGTTCAGTCGCAAATATCTCTATTTAAAAAAGTGTGGTATACCCCAGTAAACAATAACTGTGGTTTTCCTCTTCCACGGTTCTAATCTACTCTTTATTACCCTTTTTCCATTGATAGTGCAAGTGTAAGCTATTTTACTTCATTTACAATGGGCAAGGCGCGTGGCAAGGGACGTGGAAGTGGACGTTCTGGTGATGATTCGTGCAGAGGACGGGGCCGTGGCCAAGGTGAAAATGTGCCACAACCAACAGCCACATTTTCTCGCTCCCACTTCTTGACCGAATTACTAGGGAAGCACAGAACAACACCAGTATTGAGAACTGATCAGTGTGAACAGGTTATTAATTGGATAGCAGACAATACTTCCAGTTACCTGGGCACCACCACCTCCGGTCTGTCTTCCACACGGTCAACTCTTAGTAGCCGTGAGTCTCGACCGCATACTCCTCCTCACCCTGATGCTCCTTCCTTCCACCATGCCGAGTGTCGTCAGACAGCAAGTGATCCCACACTTGGACACTCTGAAGAGCTGTTCACTGGTCCATTTCCATATTTGGGCCCCTCGCCTGATACGCTTGAAGTGGTGGAAGAGGAGATCCCATGTTGCGATGCCCAAATATTTGAACAGCCACGGCCACAGGAAGTCGACGTTGGCAATCTGTCACAAGAGGTGGACGATGACGAGACACAATTGCCAGGAAGTGAGGAGGAGGATCGTGGTGCGCAAGTGGAAGAGGAGGTGGTGGATGATCTAGTAACTGACCCAACGTGGAAGGAGGACATGCAGAGTGAGGCCAGCAGCACACAGGGGGAGGGAGGCAGAGTACCCCAACAGGCAGGAAGAAGCAGTGTGGTGGCCACAGACAGAAGGCAGGCAACCGTTCCCCGTAACACCAACACGAGGGATGTTGCCAGTACAAGCGGTAGGTCTTCCAGAGTCTGGAATTTTTTTAAAGACTCTGCTGATAACCACAAAAAGGCCATATGTTCCACCTGCCATGCCAGCATCTGCAGGGGTGACAAAACTACCAGCCTGACCACCACCAGCATGATCAGGCACATGGCAGCAAAGCACCCGACTTTGTGGGGCGAAACCCAGGGTCCACGACCAGTGTCAGCGGGTGTCACCACTGCTTCTTCCACTGTTGTGCGTGCAATAGAACCCCCTGTTGTGTGTGCAAGGCAATCCCCTGTCCATAATGCATGTAAAGATGCCCCCTCCTCTCAGTCTTCACTTGTTATGGCAGTTTCTCAAGAAACAGCATCAACGTCCACGTCCACGTCCCACCTCAGCGTTCAATTGTCCATATCCCAGACCTTTGAATGAAAGCGGAAATTCGCAGCTAACGCCCCACAGGCCACAGTCCTAAATTCGCACATTTCACGACTGCTTGCATTGGAAATGCTGCCTTTTATTCTGGTGGAGACGGAATCCTTCCGCAATCTTATGGCGGTGGCCGTCCCTCGGTACTCGGTCCCCAGCCGACACTATTTTGCCCGGTGTGCCATCCCCGCACTACACAAGCACGTGTCCCAAAGCATCTGCCGTGCCCTCAACAACGCAGTTACTGGGAGAGTCCACCTGACAACGTACACGTGGACAAGTGCTTGTGGCCAGGGACGGTACATCTCTCTGACGGCACACTGGGTAAACATAGTGGAAGCCGGGACCCAGTCGGACCTTGGGACGGAACACATCCTCCCCACACCGAGGATTGCGGGCCCTATGTCAGTCAGAGTTGCCCCCACAGTGTACAGCTCCAGCGCATCCTCCTCCTCCTCCTCCTCCTCATGTTCAGCCTCCATCTCAGATATCACCACATCAGTTACAAGCTGGAAGCATTGCAGTACTGCCTCCGCCAAGCGGCAACAGGCTGTGCTGAAACTCATAAGCTTAGGTGATAAACCTCACACTGCTTGTGAGTTGTGGACAGCTGTGAAAGAGCAGGCAGATCTGTGGCTGAGACCGCTGAACCTACATCCCGGCATGGTCGTGTGTGACAATGGCCGTAACCTGGTGGCGGCTCTGAGGCGAGGTGAGATCACACACGTACCATGCCTGGCTCATGTGCTTAACCTCGTGGTTCAGCGGTTTCTTAAATCGTACCCCGTGTTGCCAGATCTGCTCGTGAAAGTACGCCGCCTGTCAGCTCATTTTCGCAAGTCAGCTACAGCTTCCGCCGCCCTTGCTGTGTTGCAGCAGCATTTGCAGCTTCCGGCACACCGACTGGTGTGTGATGTCCCCACACGTTGGAACTCTACCCTCCACATGTTGCAAAGGATTTGTGAGCAGAAGAGAGCAGTTGTGGAGTACCAGCTGCAACAAGGCCATCGATATTCAGGTCAGACTGCACACATAAGACCTCAGGAGTGGACCTGGATGTCTGACATATGTACCATCCTGACAAACTTTGAGGAGGCCACCAAGATGGTGAGTGGCGATGACGCCATCATTAGTGTCAGCATCCCACTTGTCTGTCTTTTGCAACGCTCTCTGCAGAGAATTAAAGAGGAGGCATTGCAGCCAGAGTATGATGAGATGGATCAAGAAGCCGTAGCGGGCGATTACACACAGCTCAGCCTCATCTCATCCCAACGTGCATTGGGGGACAATGAGGGAGAGGAGGAGGAGGAGGAGGAGGAAGAACAGGAGCTGCTATCATGCATTGTTGACGGTAGTACCTGTACAAGTGTCATACCGTCGGTTCAGCGTAGGTGGCCTGAGGACAGGGGGGAGGAGGAAGATGAGGAGGAGGAGGAGGAGAGCATGGTCAGTCGTCATCTTGGTGAGGACACGGAAATCTTGAACGTTACCAGTCTGGCACGCATGGCTGACTTTATGTTACGCTGCCTTAACCTTGACCCTCGCGTTGTCAAAATGTTGGGTGACAGTCATTACTGGTTGGTGACACTTGTAGACCCCCGCTACAAGGAGAACTTTCACTCTCTTATTCCTGAGGTGGAGAGGTCTACAAAAATGGGGCAATACCAGAAGGCCCTTGCTGCAGAACTCTTTAAAAAATTCCCATCTGAACACGCTAGCGGCAGAGGTCACAGTTCGTTGCCCAACCAATGCGTACAGGCGAGAGAGATGCAACTCCAATCCAGCAGAGGTAGGGGAACACTGTCAACGTTCTGGGACAGTTTTCTGACACCCGCCCAGCTTACAGGCCCTGAGGCGCGGGGTACTCTCACAAGGAGTGGAAAGTTTCAAAAGATGGTGAGGACTACCTTGCCGATCGTACCAGCGTCCTTCGTGATTCCTCTGAGCCTTTTAATTATTGGGTATCCAAGCTGGACACTTGGAATGAACTCGCTCTGTACGCCTTGGAGGTCCTGACCTGCCCTGCCGCTAGCGTGCTATTGGAGCGTGTTTTTAGTGCCGCTGGGGGAATTATAACTGATAAGCGCACTCGCCTGTCAACTGACAATGCTGACAAGCTGACCCTTATCAAAATGAACAAGGGCTGAATTGGGCCAGACTTCTCATCACCACCAAATGACAGCAGAGTAACATAAAGTCAAATCCACTGTGTTATTTCGGGAGGTGTATTCACATGCACCGCTTCACACCCACACATGGGTATACGCTTCCTCGTTTCGGCTGTTTAATCTTCTTCTCCTTATCCTCAGCCTCCACCACCACTATACCACCAGGGTGCCAGCATTGCAAGTTCCTCCGTCCTAATTTTTGGCAGCTTTTGCTGGGAAAGCATAAGCAAATACTATGGGACACCCACTCCCCAATAATGGGACTTATGTTTGTAATATGCTGTACTGCATGGCTCTTGTAAAGGGCATTGCAAGTTGCTCCGTCCTAATTTTTGGCAGCTTTTGCTGGGAAAGCATAAGCAAATACTATGGGAGACCCACTCCCCAATAATGGGACTTATGTTTGAAATATGCTGTACTGCATGGCTCTTGTAAGGGGCATTGCAAGTTGCTCCGTCCTAATTTTTGGCAGCTTTTGCTTGCAAGGCATAAGCAAATACTATGGGAGACCCACTCCCCAATAATGGGACTTATGTTTGTAATATGCTGTACTGCATGGCTCTTGTAAGGGGCATTGCAAGTTGCTCCGTCCTAATTTTTGGCAGCTTTTGCTTGCAAGGCATAAGCTAATACTATGGGACACCCACTCACCAATAATGGGACTTATGTTTGTAATATGCTGTACTGCATGGCTCTTGTAAGGGTCATTGCAAGTTGCTCCGTCCTAATTTTTGGCAGCTTTTGCTGGGAAAGCATAAGCAAATACTATGGGAGATCCACTCCCCAATAATGGGACTTATGTTTGTAATATGCTGTACTGCATGGCTCTTGTAAGGGGCATTGCAAGTTGCTCCATCCTAATTTTTGGCAGCTTTTGCTGGGAAAGCATAAGCAAATACTATGGGAGACCCACTCCCCAGTAATGGGACTTATGTTTGTAATATGCTGTACTGCATGGCTCTTGTAAGGGGCATTGCAAGTTGTTCCGTCCTAATTTTTGGCAGCTTTTGCTGGGATGGCATAAGCAAATACTATGGGAGACCCACTCCCCAATAATGGGACTTATGTTTGTAATATGCTGTACTGCATGGCTCTTGTAAGGGGCATTGCAAGTTGCTCCGTCCTAATTTTTGGCAGCTTTTGCTTGCAAGGCATAAGCAAATACTATGGGACACCCACTCCCCAATAATGGGACTTATGTTTGTAATATGCTGTACTGCATGGCTCTTGTAAGGGTCATTGCAAGTTGCTCCATCCTAATTTTTGGCAGCTTTTGCTGGGAAAGCATAAGGAAATTCTATGGGAGACCCACTCCCCAATAATGGGACTTATGTTTGTAATATGCTGTACTGCATGGCTCTTGTAAGGGGCATTGCAAGTTGCTCCGTCCTAATTTTTGGCAGCTTTTGCTTGCAAGGCATAAGCAAATACTATGGGACACCCACTCCCCAATAATGGGACTTATGTTTGTAATATGCTGTACTGCATGTGACGCGCCCCCTGGGCCGTGTGTACACGTGTGTGGGATACCCGGTGCCGGGTCTCTGGGGTCTGTAGTCTCCGTGGCGGTGACCCGGTCCCGTGGCTCAGGCTGGTCAAACCAGTGGCAGTCTTTCTTAGGTTTTGAGGTTAATTGTCCGACTGCGCCACCCGTGGATTGCGGTCAGGGAGTACCACCGCTGCGAGGCAGACCGCTGAGGCTGGTGTTGTGTGCGCAGCATAGAATGGGATAACTCCCCTCCGGAGGAGTATAGCCTCAGGGCAGTAAGTGTGGATGATGGGGGTGATGGTGCACGAGCGCAGCAGGAACGACTCAGAGTCTTTGCAGTGCAGTTCAGGGTCTTTACTGATGATTATAAGGTAGACCCTCCCGGGAGTACTGGCTAGCATAAGAGGCCTGGTCAGTCTGTGAGCAAGCAGGAGTTCCCCTGGCCAGGTGGAGTTGTAGGCCTCCCCGTCTGTCTGCACTCTTCCTGGCTACCTTGCTGTAAGTGGGTAGAAGGAGCCCACGTCCCTGAGTGTACCGTGTAGTGCTCACCCGTATGGCTGGTGACTTGGGGCCTTCTGTTAGCCTCCGCTCCACGATGGCGGTGCTGGTCCCTTGCTTGTGACTGAGCCTCCGGGCTTCTATGGCCAGAGGACCTGAAATCCCCTGCCGGCTATTTTCTGCTGCTGGACATATAAGTCCTCACAGCTTCGGACTCCTGTGTCCGGTTCCTATTGTCTTCTGCCAGGGCGAGCTCTGCTCAGCTTCCAGCCCCTGGTCTTTAGCTCCTAGCTCCTACAGAGCTCCTTGCTGTTACTTTCCCTTGCTCTCACTCTGACTCTGACTGTTCTCTGACTCACTCAACCCCGCCCCAGATCCAGTTTATAAGGACAGAATTCTCCCCTCCCAGGACTGGGGCAGGAGGATGTTGCATGTTTAAGGGATCCTGACCAGGAAACCTCCCACTTGCTCTCCGACGTAATATCTCTATTACTGTGGTGACCAGACCCCTGGGGTGCCACACATGGCTCTTGTAAGGGGCATTGCAGTTCCTCATAATTTTTGGAAAGACTTCCATTCACTGCTTAGGCCAACAGTGCACGGGAGACCCAGTTGCTATAAATCGAAAAAAAGGTTTAGTTAACGCCCTCTGACCTCCATGTCATTTCCAAGGGGCATTGGAGTGGCTTGAAATTTTTGGTAGGCATTGCACACACTGTATGCCCTATAACTGTGTAGCCGAACCGCTCCTTTTGTTACAGAAACATATCCTACAAGACATATCTGGTTGACTGGCCTGATATTGATGTGAATGGTCCCTGTTCCTCCTGCTCTTTCTCCATTGCCACCACCTCATCTATCATTTCTCACCTGAAGCTTTGTTTTAACGGGAGTCATAGAACTGGGATAGTAGCAGGAAAACATCCAGCAATCCTCGGAGGAGGTAGGATATGCGCCAAAACGCGGACCACCTCAGGCCTAGCCGCTACTTCATACATGCGCTTGCATTCCAAGAAAACAAAGCAGATGCTAACTTCTATCATCATCATCATGCTCCTCACCTAGGCACTCTCAACTCCCCTGATGGAGAAGCCAGGGCCCACCGGAGGAGTCTGGTTCTCTGGTGGGCTCGTCTAATGCTGCCCTAAAGCAGGCCAGGCTAAGAAAAGTGTGGGGGAAGGTGACAGGAGAAATCAGGGCGGCTGGGGACCGAGTATGGACACCTGGCCGCCACCTGGCGGCTGGGGACCGAGCGTGGACACCCGGCCGCCGGGTGGCTGGGGACAGAGTATGGATACCTCGCTGCTGAAGGGGCCATGAGGTAGTGGCCAGCTTCGGCCTCCTCCAAACTAAAAGGCCCCATTTCAAGTGAAAGCTAGCAGTATGGTATTGCAGCCTGCGGGTGGGTGGGTGGTTGGCTGCATATTTTCGCTTGCATTGCAAGGAATGGGGGAGGTACAATTGAACACTGCCCTGGGACAAGGACTTGCACGGGGATAGTTGCAAGTCTGCATCTTCTGATGCAGCAAGGATAACTTCTGATGGACACACTTTTAGACAGTGACCTGGGGGTCAGAGATGCTTCCAGGGGTCTTCCCCATGCTGATCCCTTGTCTTTTCAGCACTGTATGCATGTGTCACACAGCACATGGCCAGATAAGGTTGTAAAATGTTAAAATGACATTTCCCGGTGAACGCATTTGTCACGGTTGAAAGCAATACAAAAGTGCAAAAACGCATGAAAAATGCTACTTGTGAACATAGCCCAAGGTGTGGAGGAGTATTTTTGTTTTTGGTTATTTATTTTACCTTATACACAAGTTTTTACCCTGGAAAGGAAATTCCTTAACATATTTCACAGGAAAACCGTTTCAGTTTTGTTTTTGAACGTTTTATTGTGAGCCCGCAAAAGTGGCTGCCACGTTGTTGACAGCAGTGACCTGGGGGTCAGAAATGCTTCCAGGGGCGATCCCCATGCTGCCCCCATGTCTTTTGAGCACTGTCACTATCGTTTTGGGCACTTTTTAGGCTTTCTACAAACTGCTGGGGGTGCTGCCGCAAAAATGCTCGGGTCTCTCATAGACTAACATTGGGCTCGTTGCTCGGGTCGAGCACCCGAGTATCACGGTAAGATCGGCCCGAGCTTCTAGCACCCGAGCATTTTAGTGATCGCTCAACACTATCAGTCGTCATCTTGGTGAGGACACGGAAGTCTTGCCCGTTACCAGTCTGGCACCCATGGCTGACTTTATGTTACGCTGCCTTAACCGTGACCCTCGCATTGTCAAAATGTTGGGTGACAGTCATTACTGGTTGATGACACTTTTAGACCCCCTCTACAAGGAGAACTTTCACTCTCTTATTCCTGAGTTGGAGAGGTCTACAAAAATGGGGCAGTACCAGAAGGCCCTTGCTGCAGAACTATTAAAAAAATTCCCATCTGAACACGGTAGCGGCAGAGGTCACAGTTCGCTGCCCAACTAAGGCATACAGGCGAGAGAGACGCAACTCCAATCCAGCAGAGGCAGGGGAACACTGTCCATGTTCTAGGACAGTTTTCTGAGACCTGCCCAGCTTACAGGCCCTGAGGCGCAGGGTACTCTCACAAGGAGTGGAAAGTTTCAAAAGATGGTGAGGGAGTACCAGCATCCTCCGTGATTCCTCTGTGCCTTTTAATTATTGGGTATCCAAGCTGGACACTTGGAATGAACTCACTCTGTATGCCTTGGAGGTCCTGGCCTGCCCTGCCGCGAGCGTGTTATCGGAGCGTGTTTTTAGTGCCGCTGGGGGAATTATAACTGATAAGCGCACTCGCCTGTCAACTGACAATGCTGACAAGCTGACCCTTATCAAAATGAACAAGGGCTGGATTGGGCCAGACTTCTCATCACCACCAAATGACAGCAGAGTAACATAAAGTCAAATCCACTGTGTTATTTCGGGAGGTGTATTCACATGCATCGCTTCACACCCACACATGGGTATACGCTTCCTCATTTCGGCTGTTTTTTGCTCTTCTCCTTATCCTCAGCCTCCACGACCACTATACCACCAGGGTGACCGTGGTCCATGTTGCCAGCATTGCAAGTTCCTCTGTCCTAATTTTTGGCAGCTTTTGCTTGGAAGACATAGGCAAAGACTATGGGAGACCCACTCCCCAATAATGGGAATAATGTTTTTAATATGCTGTACTGCATGGCTCTTGTAAGGGACATTGCAAGTTCCCCCTTCCTAATTTTTGGCAGCTTTTGCTTGGAAGGCATAGGCAAAGACTATGAGAGACCCACTCTCCAATAATGGGAATAATGTTTTAATATGCTGTACTGCATGGCTCTTGTAAGGGGCATTAAAATCGTCTTGTTAAGCTACTGTGACCTCCACGTCTCTTCCAAGGGTTGTTAATATTGTCTTTTTATTCCACTGCGACCTCCACCACTCTTCCAAGGGGCATTAAAAGCGTCTTGTTAAGCTACTGTGACCTCCACGTCTCTTCCACAGGGCGTTGATATTGTCTTTTTATTCCACTGTAACCTCCACCACTCTTCCAAGGGGCATTGATATTGTCTTTTTATTCCACTGCGACCTCCACCACTCTTCCAAGGGGCATTAAAACCGTCTTGTTAAGCTACTGTGACCTCCACGTCTCTTCCAAGGGTCGTTAATATTGTCTTTTCATTCCACTGCGACCTCCACCACTCTTCCAAGGGGCATTAAAAGCGTCTTGTTAAGCTACTGTGACCTCCACGTCTCTTTCACAGGGCGTTGATATTGTCTTTTTATTCCACTGTAACCTCCACCACTCTTCCAAGGGGCATTGAAATTGTCTTTTTATTCCACTGCGACCTCCACCACTCTTCCAAGGGGCATTAAAACCGTCTTGTTAAGCTACTGTGACCTCCACGTCTCTTCCACGGGGCATTGATATTGTCTTTTTATTCCACTGTAACCTCCACCACTCTTCCAAGGGGCATTGAAATTGTCTTTTTATTCCACTGCGACCTCCACCACTCTTCCAAGGGGCATTAAAACCGTCTTGTTAAGCTACTGTGACCTCCACGTCTCTTCCACGGGGCATTGATATTGTCTTTTTATTCCACTGTAACCTCCACCACTCTTCCAAGGGGCATTAAAACTGTCTTGTTAAGCTACTGTGACCTCCACATCTCTTCCAAGGGGCATTAAAACTGTCTTGTTAAACCACTCTGAACTCCACGTCTCTTCTAAGGGGCATTAAAACCGTCTTGTTAAACCACTCTGAACTCCACAGCTCTTCCAAGGGGCATTGACATGTTGTTTTTAATTACCTCTAACCTCCACGACTCTTGCAACGGGCATTGCATTTCCTCCTAATTTTTGTCAGCTTTTGCTTTTCAATGCATAGGCGAACACTAAGGGAGACCCACTCCCCAATAATGGGTAGAAGGTTTTTAATACGCTGTAATCCACGTCTTTTTCAAGGGGCATTGCAGTGCCTAATAATTTTTGCAAAGCCTTCCATTCCCAGCTTAGGCCAACAGTGTACAGGAGACCCAGTTGCTATAAATGGAAAAAACGGTTTAGTTAAGGCCCTCTGACCTCCATGTCACTTCCAAGGGGCATTGGAGTGCCTCGAAATTTTTGGTAGGCATTGCATTCACTGTATGCCTTATAACTGTGTAGCTGAACCGCTCCTTTTGGTACGGAAACATATCCTACAAGACATGTGTGGTTGGCTGGCCTGATATTGATGTGAATGGTCCCTGTTCCTCCAGCTCTTTCTCCTTTGCCACCACCTCATCCATCATTCATCACCTGAAGCTTTGTTTTAACGGGAGTCATAGAACTGGGATAGTAGCAGGAAAACATCCAGCAATCCTCGAAGGAGGTAGAATATGCACCAAAACGCTGACCACCTCAGGCCTAGCTGCTACTACATACATGCGCTTGCATTCCAAGGAACAGAAAGCTAAGGAGGTGGATGGCCTCATGATCATGAATAATTTACTCGTTGTGTAGGAGGCCGACCACTGCTGCTGTCTACCTTCTGAACTTTGTGTTGAAGCCTGATTGACCCAGGACCCGCAATCCTCTATGTCTGGAGGGCGTGTTGCATCCCAGTGTCCAACTGTGTCCTGGCTTCCACAATATTAACCCAGTGTGAAGGCGTCAGTGAGATGGACCATTCCTGGCCACATTCACTTGTCCACGTGTTTGTGGTTAGGCTGTCCTTCCCACTAAATGCACTGGGGAGGGCACAGGTAATGTTTTGGTATGCGCGCTTGTGTATAAGGCGCACCGGTACAAATAGGGGCGGCTGACGACCGTTTATGGACACCCGGCCACCCCCACGCGGCTGGGGACTGTGTGTGGGCACCCGACCGCGGGGCGGCTGGGGACTGAGTATGGACACCCGGCCGCCCCCTGGCGGCTGGGGACCAAGCGTGGACACCCGGCCGCCGGGCGCCTGGGGACTGAGTATGAATACCAGGCTACCGACGCAGCCATGACGTGGTGGCCAGATTCCACCTCCACATGCCTAAAAGGCCCAATTTCAAGTGCAAGCAAGCTAGCAGTATGGTATTGCAGCCTGGGGGGTGGGTGGGTGGCAGACTGCATACTTGCGCTTGTATTGCTAGTTATGGGGGAGGTACAATTGAACACTGCCCTGGGACAAGGACTTGCACGGGGATAGTTGCAAGTCTGCATCTTCTGATGCAGCAAGGATAACTTCTGATGGACACACTTTTAGACAGTGACCTGGGGGTCAGAGATGCTTCCAGGGGTCTTCCCCATGCTGATCCCTTGTCTTTTCAGCACTGTATGCATGTGTCACACAGCACATGGCCAGATAAGGTTGTAAAATGTTAAAATGACATTTCCCGGTGAATGCATTTGTCACGGTTGAAAGCAATACAAACGTGCAAAAACGCATAAAAAATGCTACTTGTGAACATAGCCCAAGGTGTGGAGGAGTATTTTTGTTTTTGGTTATTTATTTTACCTTATACACAAGTCTTTACCCTGGAAAGGATGTTCCCTAACCCCTTTCCGACCTGGTCAGTAATAGTACGCACCAGGTCAGGAAGGCCGGTTCAGCGGGGGCTCCGGCGGTGAGCCCGCACTGAAGCGAGCACATGTCAGCTGATTATTGGAATCGCAATCCACCCGCGGCTGTTAATATGTTAAATCTCTGACAGTGGCATTTAACTCGCGCTTCCGGGAGTCCTAAGCCCTGCCCATCAGTGACCCCGTCACGTGATCACGGGTCACCAATGGGTGGGCATGACAAATCAGGGTCTGCAGCAGACGCCTGTGGTTGTCATGTCTCAATTGCTATGAGCGCCACCTAGTGGTCAGCGCTCATAGCAAGTGAGTATTTCTCCTGCATACAAGCGATCTGCTCATCGCTTGTATGCAGTAGAAGCAATCAGACAACTGCTGCTTCTAGTCTCCTCTGGAGACTATAGAAGCAAGCAGAAAGTGTAAAATAAAGTTTTTAAAAAAATAAAAAATATATAAAAGTTTAAGTCACCCCCCTTTCGCGCCATTCAAAATAAAATATATATATATAAAAAAAAAAAACACATACACATATTTGGTATCGCCGCGTTCAGAATCGCCCGATCTATCAATATAAAAGAAGAATTAATACAATCAGTAAACGGCGTAACGAGAAAAAAATTTTAAACGCCAGAATTAAGTTTTTTTGGTCGCTACAACTTTGCAATAAAATGCAATAACGGGCGATCAAAACATCGGATCTACCCCAAAATGGCATCAATAAAAACGTCAGCCCGGCTCGCAAAAAATAAGCCCTCACCTGGCCCCAGATCCCGAAAAATGGAGAAGCTAAGGGTCTCGGAAAATGGCGTCATTTTTTTTTGTTTTTTTAGCAAGCTTTGGATTTTTTTTTCACCACTTAAATAAAAAAGAACCTATACATGTTTGGTGTCTATGAACTCGTAACGACCTGGAAAATAATGATGGCAGATCAGTTTTAGCAATCTGTGAACGTGGTAAAAAAAGGACCCAAAAAACAACTGTGGAATTGCATTTTTTTTGCAGTTTCACTGCACTTGGAATTTTTTTCCCATTTTCCAGCACACGATATGGTAAAACCAGTGATGGTGTTTAAAAGTACAACTCGTCCCGCAAAAAATAAGCCCTCACATGGCCATATTGAACGAAAATTAAAAAAGTTCTGGGTCTGGGAAGAAGGGGAGCAAAAAAGGAAAACACAAAAACAGAAAGACCCATGGTCGTTAAGGGGTTAACATATTTCACAGGAAAGCACTTTCACTTTTGTTTTTGAACGTTTTATTGTTAGCCTGTAAAAGTGGCTTAATACCTCTGACCACGTTGTTGACAGCAGTGACCTGGGGGTCAGAAATGCTTCCAGGGGCGATCCCCATGCTGTCCCCATGTCATTTGAGCACTGTCACTATCGTTTTGGGCACTTTTTAGGCTGTCTACAGACTGCCGGGGGAGCCGCCGCAAAAATGTTCGGGTCTCCCATAGACTAACATTGGGCTCGTTGCGGGTCGAGCACCCGAGTTTCACAGTGAGCTCGGCCCGAGCTTCGAGCACCCGAGCATTTTAGTGCTCGCTCAACACTATTCCTAATAAATGGATTGGCCGAAGGGGCCCACTTGATTGGCTGGCACGTTCACCAGACCTGACCCCAATGGATTTTTTCTTTTGGGGAGTACTCAAGGACAAAGTTTATAGTAGAAAACCAAAAAGTGTCAGTGATTTGAAAAATTACATAAGAGATGCATTTCAAGAAATTAATACCCAAAGAGATTTGTGCAAAAAAGTTTGTCAAAGCGTAAGAGGCAGACTTCAAAGCTCTGCAAATTGTAATGGAAAACAGTTTGAGCACCTGCGTTGATTAAAATTTAAGGGCTTTTGTATTATTCTTCAGAATAATATTTAATTGGCAATGTTATGCTAGTGTTAGTAAATATAATTTTATGTATAAATCAAAATAAATGTTATTATTTTCTGTCCACCTACTTTTGGACCACCCTGTATATACAGCACAGACCAAAAGTTTGGACACACCTTCTCATTTAAAGATTTTTCTGTATTTTCATGACTATGAAAATTGTACATTCACACTGAAGGCATCAAAACTATGAATTAACACATGTGGAATTATATAGTTAACAAAAAAGTATGAAACAACTGAAAATATGTCTTATATTCTAGGTTCTTCAAAGTAGCCACCTTTTGCTTTGATGACTGCTTTGCACACTTGGCATTCTCTTGATGAGCTTCAAGAGGTAGTCACCGGAAATGGTTTTGACTTCACAGGTGTGCCCTGTCAGGTTTAATAAGTGGGATTTCTTGCCTTATAAATGGGGTTGGGACCATCAGTTGTGTTGTGCAGAAGTCTGGTGGATGCACAGCTGATAGTCCTACTGAATAGACTGTTAGAATTTATTTTATGGCAAGAAAAAAGCAGCTATGTAAAGAAAAATGAGTGGCCATCATTACTTTAAGAAATGAAGGTCAGTCAGTGTGAAAAATTGGGAAAACTTTGAAAGTGTCCCCAAGTGCAGTTGCAAAAACCATCAAGAGTTACAAAGAAACTGGCTCACATGAGGACCGCCCCAGGAAAGGAAGACCAAGAGTCACCTCTGCTTCTGAGAATAAGTTTATCCGAGTCACCAGCCTCAGAAATCGCAGGTTAACAGCAGCTCAGATTAGAGACCAGGTCAATGCCACACAGAGTTCTAGCAGCAGACACATCTCTTCAACGACTGTTAAGAGGAGACTTTGTGCAGCTGGCCTTCATGGTAAAATAGCTGCTAGGAAACCACTGCTAAGGACAGGCAACAAGCTGAAGAGACTTGTTTGGGCTAAAGAACACAAGGAATGGACATTAGATCAGTGGAAATCTGTGCTTTAGTCTGATGAGTCCAAATTTGAGATCTTTGGTTCCAACCACCGTGTCTTTGTGCGACGCAGAAAAGGTGAACGGATGGACTCTACATGCCTGGTTCCCACTGTGAAGCATAGAGGAGGTGTGATGGTGTGGGGGTGCTTTGCTGGTGACACTGTTGGGGATTTATTCAAAATTAAAGGCATACTGAACCAGCATGGCTACCACAGCATCTTGCTGTGGCATGCTATTCCATCCGGTTTGCGTTTAGTTGGACCATCATTTATTTTTTAACAGGACAATGACCCCAAATACACCTCCAGGCTGTGTAAGGGCTATTTGACCAAGAAAGAGAGTGATGGGGTGCTACGCCAGATGACCTGGCCTCCACAGTCACCAGACCTGAACCTAATCGAGATGGTTTGGGGTGAGCTGGACCGCAGAGTGAAGGCAAAAGGGCCAACAAGTGCTAAGCCTCTCTCGGAACTCCTTCAAGATTGTTGGAATATTATTTCCGGTGACTACCTCTTGAAACTCATCTAGAGAATGCCAAGAGTGTGCAAAGCAGTCATCAAAGCAAAAGGTGGCTACTTTGAAGAACCTAGAATATAAGACATATTTTCAGTTGTTTCACACTTTTTTGTTAAGTATATAATTCCACATGTATTAATTCATAGTTTTGATGCCTTCAGTGTGAATGTACAATTTTCATAGTCATGAAAATACAGAAAAATCTTTAAATGAGAAGGTGTGTCCAAACTTTTGGTCTGTACTGTACATATATATATGGAAATGGTCTTCCAACAATCTTGAAGGAGTTCCCAGAGATGCTTAGCACTTGTTGGCCCTTTTGCTTTCACTCTGCGGTCCAGCTCACCCCAAACCATCTCGATTAGGTGCAGGTCTGGTGACTGTGGAGGCCAGGTCATCTGGAGTAGCACCCCATCACTCTCCTTCTTCATCAAATAGCCCTTACACAGCCTGGAGGTGTGTTTGGGGTCATTGTCCTGTTGAAAATAAATGATGTTCCAACTAAACGCAAACCGGATGGAATAGCATGCCGCTGCACGATGCTGTGGTAGCCATGGTTCAGTATGCCTTCAATTTTGAATAAATCCCCAACATTGTCACCAGCAAAGCACCCCCACACCATCACACCTCCTCCTCCATGCTTCACGGTGGGAACCAGGCATGTAGAGTCCATCCCATTACCTTTTCTGCGTCGCACAAAGACACGGTGGTTGGAACCAAAGATCTCAAATTTGGACTCATCAGACCAAATCACAGATTTCCACTGGTCTAATGTCCATTCCTTGTGTTCTTTAGCCCAAACAAGTCTCTTCTGCTTGTTGCCTGTCCTTAGCAGTGGTTTCCTAGCAGCTATTTTACCATGAAGGCCTACTGCACAAAGTCTCCTCTTAACAGTTGTTGAAGAGATGTGTCTGCTGCTAGAACTCTGTGTGGCATTGACCTGGTCTCTAATCTGAGCTGCTGTTAATCTGCGATTTCTGAGGCTGGTGACTTGGATAAACTTATCCTCAGAAGCAGAGGTGACTCTTGGACTTCCTTCCTCGGGCGGTCCTCATGTGAGCCAGTTTCTTTGTAACTCTTGATGGTTTTTGCAACTGCACTTGGGGACACTTTCAAAGTTTGCCCAATTTTTTGGACTGTCTGACCTTCATTTCTTAAAGTAATGATGGCCACTCGTTTTTCTTTACTTAGCTGTTTTTTTCTTGCCACAATACAAATTCTAACAGTCTATTCAGTAGGACTATCAGCTGTGTTTCCAACTGACTTCTGCACAACACAACTGATGTTCCCAACCCCATTTATAAGGCAAGAAATCCCACTTATTAAACCTGACAGGGCACACCTGTGAAGTCAAAACCATTTCCAGTGACTACCTCTTGAAGCTCATCAAGAGAATGCCAAGAGTGTGCAAAGCTGTCATCAAAGCAAAAGGTAGCTACTTTGAAGAACCTAGAATATAAGACATATTTTCAGTTGTTTCACACTTTTTTGTTAAGTATATAATTCCACATGTGTTAATTCATAGTTTTGATGCCTTCAGTGTGTATGTACAATTTTCATAGTCATGAAAATACAGAAAAATCTTTAAATGAGAAGGTGTGTCCAAACTTTTGGTCTGTACTGTATATTCATCCTGGTATAAATGTCCCTTATCCTGACCCCATTCTGGTATATATTTCGCCCATTGTGTTATATTTCCCTTATCCCGGGCCCCATCCTGGTATATACAGTTGGTACGGAAAGTATTCAGACCCCTTTAAATTTTTCACTCTTTGCTTCATTGCAGCCATTTGGTAAATTCTAAAAAGTACATTTTTTTTCTCATTAAAGTACACTCTGCACCCCATTTTGACTGAAAAAAAGAAAAATGTAGAAATTTTTGCAAATTTATTAAAAAAGAAAAACTGAAATATCACATGGTCATAAGTATTCTGACCTTTTGCTCAGACACTCATATTTAAGTCACATGCTGTCCATTTCCTTGTGATCCTCCTTGACATGGTTCTACTCCTTCATTGGAGTCCAGCTGTGTTTAATTAAACTGATAGGACATTTATTTGGAAACCCACAGACCTGTCTATATAAGACCTCACAGCTCACAGTGCGTGTCAGACCAATTGAGAATCATGAGCTCAAAGGAACTGCCCAAGGAGCTCAGAGACAGAATTGTGGCAAGACACAGATCTGGCCAAGGTTACAAAAGAATTTCTGCATTACTCAAGGTTCCGAAGAGCACAGTGGCCTCCATAATCCTTAAATGGAAGAAGTTTGGGACCACCAGAAGTCTTCCTAGACCTGGCCGTCCAGCCAAACTGAACAATCGTGGGAAAAGAGCCTTGGTGAGAGAGGTAAAGAAGAACCCCAAGATCACTGTGGCTGAGCTCCAGAGATGCAGTAGGGAGATTGGAGAAAGTTCCACAAAGTCAACTATCACTGCAGCCCTCCACCAGTTGGGCCTTTATGGCAGAGTGGCCCGACGGAAGCCTCTCCTCAGTAGAAGACATATGAAAGCCTGCATAGAGTTTGCTCAAAAACAAATGAAGGACTCCCAGACTATGAGAAATAAGATTCTCTGGTCTGATGAGACGAAGATAGAACTTTTTTGTGATAATTCTAAGTGGTATGCGTGGAGAAAACCAGGCACTGCTCCTCACCTGCCCAATACAATTCCAACAGTGAAACATGGTGGTGGCAGCATCATACTATGGGGGTGTTTTTCAGCTGCAGGGACAGGATGACTGGTTGCAATTGAGGGAAACATGAATGCGGCCAAGTACAGAGATATCCTGGATGAAAACCTGCTCCAGAGTGCTCTGGACCTCAGACTTGGCCGAAGGTTCACCTTCCAACAAGACAATGACCCTAAGCACACAGCTAAAATAACAAAGGAGTAGCTTCAGAACAACTATGTGACCATTCTTGACTGGCCCAGCCAGAGCCCTGACCTAAACCCAAATAAGCATCTCTGGAGAGACCTGAAAATGGCTGTCCACCAACGTTCACCATCCAAACTGACGGAACTGGAGTGGATCTGCAAGGAACAATGGCAGAGGATCCCCAAATCCTGGTGTGAAAAACTTGTTGCATCATTCCCAAGACGAATCATGGCTGTACCAACTCAAAAGGGTGCTTCTACTCAATTCTGAACAAAGGGTCTGAATACTTATGACCATGTGATATTTCAGTTTTTCTTTTTTAATAAATTTGGAAAAATTTCTACATTTCTGTTTTTTTTCAGTCAAGATGGGGTGCAGAGTATACTTTAATGAGAAAAAAATGAACTTTTTAGAATTTACCAAATGGCTGCAATGAAACAAAGAGTGAAAAATTTAAAGGGGTCTGAATACTTTCTGTACCCACTGCATGTCCCCCAGTCTGCCGCTGTTCTTTAATGTAGAGAAGAAAATAAACCACTATACTCACCAGGGCCGTACATAGAAGTCATGGGGCTCATAGAAGAAGTATAATGCACCCACCATAGTCCTTCATATAGTATAATGCATCCCATAGTCCTCCATATAATATACTGCACAGCTCATATTGATCCATGTAGTATAATGCACAGCTCATAGTCCTCCATAAAGTATATTGCACCGCATAGTCATCCATAAAGTATAATGCACCCCTATAGTCATCCTGTAAAGTATAACATACCCCATAATCATCCATATTAGTATAATGCACCCCCATAGTCATCCATAAAGTATAGTGCACCCCTATAGTCATCCATAATAGTATAATGCTTCATTATAGTCCAATATTGTAGTATAATGAACCTCAGTCATCCTATAAAGTATAATGCACACCATAGTCATCCATAGTAGAATAATGCACTCCATAGTCATCCATAGTAGTATTATGCACCCCTTAGTCATCCTATAAAGTATAATGCACCACCATAGTGATCTATAATAGTACAATGCACCCTCATAATCTTCCATAGTAGTATAATACACTCCCATACTCATCCATAGTTGTATAATGCACTCCCATAGTCATCCTATAAAGTATAATGCACCCCATAGTCATCATATAAAGTATAATGCACCCCTATAGTCATCTTATAAAGTTTAATACACCCCATTGTCATCCATAGTAGTATACTGTAATGCACCCATATTCATTCTATAAAGTATAATTCACCACCATAGTCACCATATAAAGTATAATGCACCTCATAGTCCTCCATAAAATATATTCCATCACCATAGTCATCCTATAAAGTATAATGCAAACACCATAGACATCCTATAAAGTATACTGCACTCTATTGTCATCCATAACAGTATAATACACCCCATATTTTAAAAAAGGAATAAATAAATACCGTTCCTTTGCTCTCTTGTTCTCTTATGATGAAGCCAGCAGCTGACTCTGGCGTGCGATGGGAGCTTGTGACATCACTGCCATGTGCCCCGTCATGTGCACGTCGACGTCAGCTGATGGCCTCTAATTGGCCAGTAGCCACACGGCACAATATATTTAGACTGTATGTGCGTCCTAAGCTTTTGCTGGCATCGGCAGGCCCCTGACCCGCCGAGCACAGTCACAGAGGTTGCCACTGAGACTGCGATCGTTGTGCCGCTGGCAGTGTAGAGAGGACAATCACAAATTCAAATTCAAGTCCCATGAGCTACTGAAAAAGTAGAACATATATATATATATATATATATGTATATATATATTTACTGTACATATATATACAGTATGTATATATGTATATATAGAAAAAATGTCAGAAAACGCTGTAAAGTGAAAAAAAAGCAAGACTCCACAATTGCTGTCTTTGGTCACAATAGTTTCCAAAGAAAATGCGATAAAAAGTGATCAAGCCATATCGTTCAACCAATTATATTGTCAATAGAAACTACAACTGTTCACGCAAAAATGAGCCCTCACACAGCTTCATTAGAGTCTTCACTATAAATTGACACAAACCAAATTTTTCTTTTCGATATTAGAAAATTTGATGAATTGGCCATTCTTATAGTGTTATTAATTTATTTCTGTTTTCTTAGGATTACCATTGTTTATGCTGAAATTGGTTTTGTCATGATAATCTTATGTTTTTTGGAAATATGGACATTTATGGTCTCAGCAGCAAGACAAATTAGGAGGATTCAGCAAATGTTTTTCAATGCTGTTATTCACCAAGAAATGGCTTGGTTTGATTCATATCAAACTGGAACTTTGAATTATAGATTAACACAGTAAGTATTAATATAATAACATTAAGAGACATTTTTTGTATAATCGACACTCTTGAAGCATGACCCTTATAATGTTTGGTTCACCGTAATGTGATACGAACTGTTGTCCACTTAGAAGAACCAATAATAAGTGAATGATCTTTCATTGGAATGCTTGCTCCCAATTATCAGCCCATCTAAGCACTCATGCACATGACCATATTTGCAGTCTGAGGGCGAGCTGACATTACATTAGATCACACTTGGACCAATGTTATTCTATGGAGCCATGTACTGTACATGTCCGATATTTTCCTCAGACAGAACCGGTCTGAGGAAAAAATTGCAGAATGTCCAATTACTGGATCACACTCGGCCATGGAAGTGAAGGAGTCTGTGAAAAACATCGGACTGCCAGAATGGAAATATGGAGAAATTGTTTTTCCCCCATCTTCTCCTCATCTGAGAAAATCCTGCCAATTGGAGAGCTCCACACACTACTAAGGCTTCCAGCTTGATGCTGGAAGCTACCTGAAATAGCTTAGTGTTTCCCTGGCTAGGTGTGAGGCTTTTGCTCCTGTTTTGTTTAGTGTATTCCTGTCTTGACCCCTGCTTGTTTCTGACTATTCTTATGGATAATGATTTTGTCCTTGATGTGACCTCGAGGCTCTGACCCAGCTTGGCAACCATTGCTACCTCTGGATGGCAGCCCTTCTATGGTAGCATTCCAGTGGGTCCTATTATAAAACCAGATCCCTGTACAGGAGTTAAAAGGTATTGGGAGTTCTCTGGAGCCTGCCAGATGGAGTGGCTTGTGCCAAGTCTGTCTGAAGCAGCCTTTTGAGTCTGTGGCCTCAGGCAGACGTTGCCCTTCATAGATTTATGTATATTTATGCATATATAAAATGTATATATATATGTACGTAGATAGGAATACAGTGCCTTAAAGAATTCACACACGCAAATTTTTCTACATTTTTTTTCATGTTACACCCACAAACTTAAAAGTATTTATTTGAGCTTTTATGTAATATGCCAACACAAAGTAGCAAGTATAAGTTTAAAGGAAATGATACATTGCTTTCTAATTATTTTAAAAATCTGAAAAATGTAACATGCATTTTTATTCACCTTCCTGTAGTTTGACACCCCTAAATAAAATCTTGAGTGACCAATATCCCATGGCCCAGGTCAACATAGGCACAGACTGTGTTTCCGTGACCCACATGTTACATGATGTAATCCTTTAATTGTGCTGGCTAGGGAGGAGGATGGGGAAGCATCCCTGAAGCCAATATTCCTGACCCAGAGGAGTCCCTGGACAACTTTGACACTCCACAGCTCAGGGACTTAACGGTGAAAGGTACTGATGTTCCCCAGGAGCCGAGAGATAATAATTGTTTTCTACATTTGGCTCGGCATAATGCTGTGCTGAGGGACCAAAGTGAGGAGCCAGGTAAAAGAGCTCCTCCTCAAGATGCAAGAGGCACAATCCAGAAAGTATAATAGGTTGACTCGAGTGAGATAATTTAAACTTGGGGATTGGGTACTTGTGTTAGTGCCTATCTTGGAAAGCAAATTCCGTACCAAGCGGCAGGGACCCAATGAGATGGGAAAGTTCAACTATAAAATACACAGACCAGGGAAAAGGAAGCCCTTCCCAATATATCATGTCAATCTACTTAAGCACTGGAAGGATATGGAACAGCTTGAAACGCCTTGCTTGAGGGTTCAGTTGGAAGCCAACATTGCAGGTGTGAAAGTGGCAGAAACTTTGTCGCCTTCCCAAAAACAAAATGGCAGGAAATTGGTACACCAGAATATGCATAGGTTCTCGAAGTTATCAGGTGACATAGCAGCATCAGGCATGCGATAAGCACAGAGTCTAATGCTTGGGTAAATTTAAAGCCCTATAGGATTCCTGAAACCCACCAGGAAGTAATTCAAAGGAGGCAATATCGAGCTGGTCATGCCCCCTAATGAAAAAACAGGTTAGCGCCTTCCTGCGAATACAGGAGGTTTGTTCCTAATTTTGCCATTAAAATGCCTTTAACTGATCTCCTAAATGGCACAAAAATCAGTTATGGTTAAGTGGACTCCAAAGACTAAGAGAGCATTTCAAGAGCTTAAACTGACCCTCTGTAGACAACCAGCATTGGTAGTGCTGAATTTCTCCAAAATGTTTATAGGCCAGACAGATACTGCACATTGGATGATGGATTGGGAGCTGTCATGTCCCAGGAAATCAGTGGGGAGAATAGACCTTGTAAGCTACATAGAAATGTGGATGCTCAGTCAAGGGTACACTGTTTATGGGTAGACAGTGCCCAGCCCCAGCTTTGGGCAGAAGGGGGGTATATAAGAAAGTAGTAGGCAAGTTCCTGGATGGCAGATATGTGTCTCCGAGGTGGTTGGCCTTGGTTGTCACGGGCTATGTCAGGTTTGACAGACAGTCATATGGGGTTCAGCTGTAGAAGGTCGCTGCGTTTGGCATTGCAAACATCTTCATGTTCCCTCTCCCTTTAGGACCCAGCGGTGATCCTCACCTTGCTTGGGGATTCTACCTTTAGGACCCAGCGGTGATCCTCATCTTCTGCTTCTAATTAGCACGCTCTTGCTGTATCCTTAAATACACTCAGTTACTCCAGAGAGTTGCTGGTGATAAAGTGATTCTTAGCTATTCAGGCCTGGAATTCTAGTAGTCGGCTAGAACTTTCTTGGAGTTCCTTTGTGGATTGTTGATGTGTTCTCTCCGGTGTCATCTTAAAGCTAAGTGTATTCCCTTGTTTGTTTTCCTTGTGTGTAGTTTAGTTTGCAGTGGGGCTGACTAGTGCTCACCCTCCCCCTCCCTATTCAGGGCCTAGCTTTAGGGTCAGCTAGGGACAGGTTTCCTGCTCGGCGATAGGTGCCGAACCTACAGTATATAGGGTTCAAAGTGGAGTCAGTGTTTGTTGTTTGAGCTGTTTAGCCATCTCCACTCCCCCTTTCCCTACTTGTAGGGCATCCTTCCCTTTTCTTGTCGTTATACACTGGGTTTGCCCCATACTCAGCGTGACATTGGTAAAATCTGTACCAGTAACACTAGGTTACTGAGAGAGTTTTAATTTAACTGGATTTTGGGTTCAGGATTTAGGAGCAACCAAAAAAGTCTGGGTGGAAAAGGTTGTTCCCATAATCCAGTTTGGGGCTTACAGGCTTAATTACAGCAGCTGGGTTAGCTCAGCAGTGTAGACGTTGGGCTGGAATGAATAGAGGTGTGTTTGTCCAGTGAACACATTTAAACTGCTGAAGCTGCTATGGCCTGAAATATCGAGATTGGTGAGGCTTATTTACTTTGTGTCATTGTGCCCGAAGGAATGATTTTTTATGTTATTCACTTGTACTGGAAAAAGGCTTGTTTTCGTTTTGGAACTGTAAAGTATATGATGGACAATAAACTTTATGCTGTTTTGATTTAAAAACCCTGTTACTGTGTGTATCCAAGCTGCTACCAGAGAGCTGAAATCCTACGCCATTCTTCAGTAATCTTGGGTTTCATCCGCATTTTGGTTCTTTTTTGTCCCCTAAATTTGATACTTCAGAGGCTTATAAATCTGTAGACAAGTTGGAACTTATCTTGTCTGAGGTAAAAGAAAACCTGAGAGAGCATAGGGTAGACCTGTGTTTCCCAAATTCCAGTCCTCACAGCCCCCAATAGAACATGTTTTCAGGGTTTCCCTAGTATTGCACAGGTGATGAAATTATCGACACAGCAGAAATTGCAACAGCTTCTTTCACATTTTTCTGTGCAATACTAAGGAATCCTGAAATATTGACCTGTTGTGGGCCTGAAGAACAGAAGTTTGGGAAATCACAAGCAAGAATAGAAGGAAAGGCAGCACTCACCCAGTCATCTTTAAAACGTTCCTTTATTATTGTGTGCGGAGCATTTCAGCGTGCAGCATTGGACTGAGACCCCGAAGGGTATGCGGGGGAGAGGAAAAAAGGGACAACGGCCGTTTCGCTGCCTTCTGGCGCTTCAACGGGTCCAAAGTAAGTGACACACCTGTTCACTTCCTTTTAAACCAATACAAACACATGTGTGAATAAATTAAAACGTAATGATATGCATAAAAACACTTTCCATCATTAAGCTGAAAAAACATTATAAGATGAAGCAAGCAAGTAAATAGCGGTATCATAAGAAAACTGACAGATCTACCTTCTCATTCAACCCTAATGGGCCCTGGGCTTCAGAATTTAATATCCATCTAGCCTCATGTTGCAATAGTATTTTTTGCAGTCTCCTCCTTCCCTTGGCAGTCTAACATGTTCTAACCCTGCAAAACGTAACACAGTCGGGTCGGCATTATGACATTCAGAGATATGTTGAATTAATCTAGGGGAACCTTTCTTTGATACTATAGAGTTATAGTGTTCCCTGAACCGAATAAATAAAGGTCTACTAGTTTTGCCAATATAATAAAACTGGCAGGGACATGTAATTATGTAAACTACATAGTTCGTTCTACAAGAAATAAAATCCTTGACTGTGTGTGTTAAAGGTCCTATTCTAAAAGATTTATCGATTCTATGAAATTTACAAAAGGAGCAGTGCCCACACTTAAAGTTCCCCTTTGGAGTACCACTTTCTAACCCGTTAACAGAATCCTCTTGGAATCTGTTGTGCACCAGGAGGTCTCCCAGATTGCAGCTCCGTCTATTGGAAACAATTGTTTTTTTGCTGGCTCTTTCAGTCAGATCTTTGTCACTCTCCAGAAGGTGACAATTATTGTTAATAGCTTTTTTAATTATATCTGACATCGGACTAAATTTGAAAGTTAGAATGAATTTTTGATCTTCTTTTTTGGACACTCTTTTTTGTCCTTCTAATAATTCTTTTTGAGTTTTTTTATCGGCTTTAGAACTAGCTGAATTTACTTCTTGAATGGGATAACCTCTATCAAGAAATCTTTTTGACAGGTCATCTGATTGTTCTTCAAATTTTTTATTAGAGTTATTAATTTTTCGAAGTCTTAAAAATTGACTGTAAGGAAGTCCACGTTTTGCATGATACGGATAATAACTATTAAAATGTAATAACATATTAGTGGCAGTGTCTTTCCGAAATGACTCTGTCACAATAGTACCTTCCTTAATGGATACATGCACGTCTAAAAAATTTAACACATGACCTCCAAAAGTAGAGGTGAACCTCATATTTTCTAAATTCTCTGAATTAAGAAGAGTCACAAATTCTTCAAATTGCACTCTTGTCCCAGCCCATACCAAGAAAATGTCATCCACATATCTACGGTATGCCTTAATATATCTCAGGTAAGGATTAACACCACTCAGAATAAATGTTTCTTCCAAGACAGCTAAAAATAAGTTAGCGAAGGTACAAGCGACCGGCGTACCCATTGCAGTGCCTGTTGTTTGTGTATACCATTCATTCCCAAATTTGAAAGCATTATGGGTGAGTATAAATGAGAGGCTGTCTTTTACAAAATCTATATAACTCGTTTCATTGCCAGCTTTTTCCAGGATTTTACCAATCGCCTGTACATGCTGAGGGATGCGCGTGTACAGGCTTTCAACGTCAAGGGATGCTAACGACCAATCGTCTTGCCATTCAATCTCCTGCGCAATGTTTAAAAAATCTCCTGTATCTTTTACTTATGAAGGTATCTCTTTTAATAATGGTTTCAATAACCAATCTATATATTTTGATAGAGGTTCTGTGAGGGAGCCTATCCCTGAGATTATCGGGCGTCCCGGGGGCTTATGTGAATTTTTATCGACTTTAGGCAAATAGTACCAATGCGGTTTCCGTGGAAAGTCTGGTAATAATTTATCAGCCGCTTTTTTTGATAAAGTACCATTATCAATAGCCCTCCTCAATAATGAACGTAACTGCTCTTTATATTTGTGCGTAGGGTCCCCTGACAGTTTTTATAGGTATTTTCATCTATTAGCTGTCTCTGAGCCTCCCTTAAATAATCTGATTTTTTTAGTAGAACTATATTTCCCCCTTTATCTGTTTTACGGAATATCACATCATTCCAGTTTCTTAATTCTTTTATAGCCTCTTTCTCTCTTATGGTTAAATTATCTACCGTTTTTTTATAGATCAATGCTTATATATCTGTAATAACTTTCTCTTGGAACAGATCAATCACGTTGCCTGGATTCCCTGGTGGGACAAAGGTGGATTTGATACCACCTGTGAATGGTGTGTATTGTGCAGATGCAGGGCTTTTAGTATTTGTGGAAGGGGGATCGTTCAGACTAATTAGCAACTCTACTTCCTCTCATGGTATGTGATCTTGAGCTAACGTACTAAATCTAAATTGATCAATAGTGGTGGGAATTTCACCTATAGCGGGGATTATTGTGCTCTGATCTTTATTTATAAACAATTTGTGCAAATGCATTTTTCGAGTGGATCTCTAAAGATCTATTTTAAAGTCCGTTAGATCGAATTGTTCAGGGATACAGAAATTTAAACCCTTTTTTAGTATGCTCAGATCATCAGAAGATAGTGTCCGGTCTGTTAAATTAATGATTTCATTATTCACTATATTTGTGTCTGTTATTTCTTCCAGGAAACTTGCTTGCGTTTCGTGCCACCTGCTGGCATATTTCTTCCTCCTTTTCCAATGTTTCCCTCCTCTCTGGATCCGCTTGGAGGGGGCTTGAAGTTTTTTGAACCAGATTCTAATTGCGCTGTATCCATACATTCCATCCGATGATTTTCCTCAATCCCACTTGAATCTGAGTCAGTGGTCCAACCATCATAATCCATTCTTCTCTTCTTACTGAAATTGGCATTAAAAAATCTGCGTGTTCTGAACGTCTTCTTATTTGTGTTTTGCAAATTTTTATTCCATTTAAATACCATATTCGTTTCATAGTCCTTTTTATCTCTGAGGAATTTTTCTTTTTTCCTCTGTTTTATGTCTGCTTGCAGGGGAACTAATTTCTTATCAAGTTTGGTCAGAAAGGTTTTCATTTGGTTTTCCATAAATCTAGAAGCAAGTTCTGATTTAGCTTTATCTAAAAGTGTGGTGATATTAATTAGTTCTTGCTCATTTCTGGCCAAAACTAGTTTTAGCAATTCTAGGGGGAACAGTTCAGATGTGCCTTTTCCCATTCTCTCTGGAAGGTTTCATCATCTTTAAACTGGGAAATCTCCTTATAAGATTTTAGGGATTTAATTGTCCAAAACTGTTTTGGACAGTTAAATCCCTAAAATCTTATATTGACTCAGACAGAGTTCCACGAGGACTCCGAGTCTATAAGGAGATTTCCCAGTTTAAAGATGATGAAACCTTCCAGAGAGAATGGGAAAAAGCACATCTGAACTGTTCCCTAGAATTGCTAAAACTAGTTTTGGCCAGAAATGAGCAAGAACTAATTAATATCACCACACTTTTAGATAAAGCTAAATCAGAACTTGCTTCTAGATTTATGGAAAACCAAATGAAATCCTTTCTGACCAAACTTGATAAGAAATTAGTTCCCCTGCAAGTGTGGCACCCCAGGGGTCTGGTTTTCCACAGTAATGTAAAGTTATGTCTGAGAGCAGGTGGGAGGTCCTTTGGTCAGGGATCCTGTGCATGCCACACCTCCTGCCCAGTCTTGGGAGGGGAAGAACTTCCCCTGTTTAAACCCTGGGCTGAGGCAGGGTTAGTCAGTCAAGGAGAGTAGAGACAGAGAAGCAGCATAGGAAGAAACAGCAGAAGCTCAGTGGGAGCAATATTACTACGAGTCAGGGGCTGGCAGCTGCAGAGCTCGCCCTGACTGAGAAGCTTTCTTACCGGACCCGGCGTCCGAGGCTGTGGGGACTAACTCTTACCCAGCAACTGAAGCCGACCGGCAGGGGATTTCAGGTCCTCAGGCCCAGAAACCCGAAGGCACGGTCACACGTGTGGGACCAGCACCGCCATCGTGGAGCGGAAGCCATTAGAAGGCCCCGAGTCACCGGCCATACGGGTGAGCACCACACGGTACACTCAGGGACGTGGGCTACTTATATCCGCTTCTAGCAAGGTAGCCAGAAGAGTACAGTCAGTTTGGGAGGCCTACAACTCCGCCTGGCCAGGGGAGATCCCATCTGCTCAAGGACTGACCAGGCCCCATTCACTAGCAAGTACTCCGGGAGGGTCTATCGTTGTTACCAGTAAAGACCCTGAATTACACCGCACCGTCTCTGAGTGGTTCCTGCTACCCCCATCATCCACATCTGCTGCCCTGAGGCCATACCCCTCCCGTTGGGGGTTATACCATCTACGCTGCACCATCCATCCACCGGCCTCAGCGGACTGTCCTGCAGCGGCAGCTCCATAGCTGCATTCAACGGGTGGCGTAGTCGTCCTACATCTACCGCTGTTACATCGCCGCTCAGTTTGACTCCCTGGGCACGGACCGGGTCACCGCCACGAGACTACAACCCTCAAGAGATCCGGCTCCGGGTAAGCTCCCGCGTGCGCAACGCAGCGCGACACAGACCCAGGGGCGCGTCAACTTTGGCGTAGTCGGCAGGATTTCGTGCCCGCAACCACCGGGTACTGCGTGCCTGAAAAAGAGACTTTTCAAACTTACCTGTGGTGAAGATTCCCGCCATCCGGCGCCATCTTCAGCCTTCTTTCCGCCATCGGTGAAGTTTCCCGCCATCCGGCGCCATCTTCTGCCTTCTTCCCGCCATCCGTGGAGTTTTCCCGCCATTGGACGCCATCTTGAGGACGCCGCGCGGGAAGAAGAGGGGCGTGGACTCCGAAAGCGCGCGAGAACTGAAGCCCCGCCTCACGTCCGGACGTTGCGTAAGGTCCTGGAAGGAGCCCAGCAGACGCCGACGTCACAGGAGCGCGACGGAAGGTCCTCAACCCTGACGATCCACTGCGGAGCCGCGGCCTACGGAACAGGATCATCGCAAGGTAGGCCACGGTCCACTAGGGGGGAGGAAGATGTCGGATACGGAGGAGAGCTTCACTGCCTCAACCCCCGCCAGCGCTACCGCTGCTGCAGTTATGCCCTTCACCATGCCCTATATCCCGGGAGCAGCTTGGCTACCCCAGTACTCAGGGGAGTCACATACCCTGCATGACTTTAGAGAAAAGCTGGATAGCCTCTTCCAGGTGTACCCCCTCACAGAAGAGCAAAAAGTGAGCATCCTGGTGGCCCAACTAACCGGGGCAGCCAAAAGGGAAGTAAAATCCTGGCCACCTGGGAGGAAGACTGTCGCAGGGATACTAACCCGGCTGAAGGACACCTTTGATACCCGCACCTCAGCCGAGATTAAGCTTAGATTCTACGGGTGCAAGCAGCGAGCGCATGAGAGTATAAGGGACTATGCACTAAACCTACAAGAGGCCCTGAGGGCCATTAAGCAGACCGACCCTGATGGAGTGGGAAACGAGGACAGGCTGTTGACCGAACAGTTTATAGAGGGACTGTATTGTAATACCCACCGAACCCAGTTGCGGGCAATGGCCTTACAGGATCCCCATCTGGGCTTTGCACAGTTCAAGGACAGAGCCATCCGGGTGCTCCGAGAACCGGCACCGGGTGGCGTTGTGACCCACAAGCGCCCTGCTATCACTTACCACCAGGAGGCGGCGCCCTTGTCGGCAGGGCCTGTGGGAGCTGATGCGCAGGCTTTGGACAATGACCCGGCTCCAGACCTACACCATCAGGTCCAAGAGCTAGCTAAGAGCGTTGCTGCGCTAACCCGAACTGTGCAGTCTTTACAGGTTTCCACCCCAGGGAAGATCCAGCTGGCATCCGGACCGGAGGACATCCCGTGGCGTCGACCAAGGAGGACCCCACCGGCCAGAGGAAGACCCAGTGACCGATACAGCGAGGACGGACGACCCATCTGCCGCCGCTGCAATCAACCTGGACATATGGCAAGGTACTGTTCTTTAAACGGGCACAACCTGGGGTAGAGGGCCAACCCCCAGGAAAAAGATCACCAGGCCCATCGAACTGGCGCAACAGATATGTGGGAGGACGTCCAGTCTTGCCTGTGGTACTGGATGGCATTCCCATGAGTGCCCTACTGGACACCGGGTCACAGGTCACCACCATCCCGTACGTGCTCTTTAAGCAGTACTGGAATGACTCGGATATTACCCGCTACCCTGACGACGACTTGAGTATCATCGCCAGCAATGGCCAGCCCATGCCACAGATCGGATTTAAAGAGGTGACCATCAAAATCGGTAGAGTCGAACTGGCAGCACAGGGACTGATCATTGTAGATATTGACAAACACGAGAGTCACCCAAAAATAACTCTAGGAACTAATGTAATTGAAAATTGTCTTGCAGAGGTGATTTTCCTTTTACAGCAGGTTGCCAAGAACGCCAGCTCCGGCGAGCAGCGGGTGCTCCAGAAAGAGATCCGGGCACTGATGCGACGGCAACAGGTGGAACTCTCCGGCGGTGAGATTGGTAGCGTAAGAATGTGTGACCCTTTTCCTATTGCCATGCCCCCAAAAAGTGAAATGATGATTTGGTGCCGGGCAGCTATTGGTCTGAGAGGTAGAGATTACCAGGCAATGGTAGAACCAGTTTACTCGGACAGTAGGCCCACCATTTTGACAGCACGGGGGGTGGTTGATGTACGCCATGGGAGGGTGCCCGTTCGCATAATAAATATCGGGGAGAGGGAAGTGTACCTGCCCCGGTATGCCACGCTAGCCAAATTATATACCATTAACCAAAATTCTATACAATCTGTGGAACCCTTGCCTCCATCTCACCCGGAGGAAGGTAACGGCTCTAAGAAAAACATGGAGGACTGGTGTCAGCAACTACATCTGGGTACTGACTCCACTCCCGCACACCAGAAACAAGGAGTCTATCGGATGGTTCAGGAGTACGAGAGAGTGTTCAGTAAACACCCGTTAGACTTCGGGCGAGTCAAGGGGGTAGAACACCACATCCCCACGGGAGACCATCCTCCTATAAAAGAGAGGTATCGACCCGTACCCCCTGCCCACTACCAACACGCCAAGGGGATGCTTAGAGACATGAAGGAGGCTGGGGTGATCAGGGATAGCTGTAGCCCCTGGGCAGCTCCACTAGTCTTAGTCCGAAAGAAAGACAACACCATGAGGATGTGTGTAGATTACCGGAAAATCAATCGTATCACACACAAGGATGCGTACCCCTTACCAAGGATAGAGGAGTCATTGGCTGCTTTAAGATCTGCTAACTTCTTCTCTACCTTGGATCTCACTAGCGGGTACTGGCAGGTTCCTGTAGCAGAGGCGGACCGGGAGAAGACCGCATTCACCACCCCGATGGGACTTAGCGAGTTCACCTGCATGCCGTTCGGACTCTGCAACGCACCGGGAACCTTCCAACGACTAATGGAGTGTTGTCTGGGCCACAGAAACTTCGAGACGGTCCTGTTGTACCTGGACGATGTTATCGTATATTCCAAGACGTACGAGGACCACCTGAAACACCTGGCGGAAGTGTTCGAAGCTCTGGCAAGTTACGGCCTAAAGGTGAAACCCTCCAAGTGTCACCTCCTGAAACCAAAGGTGCAGTACCTGGGACACGTGGTGAGCGCTGACGGAGTGGCTCCCGACCCTGATAAGATCACCGCAATTAAGGAATGGCCAAGCCCCTCCAGCGTAAAAGAAGTGCGTCAGTTCCTCGGGTTGGTAGGCTACTACCGAAGGTTTATTCCCGGTTTCACCAAAAAGGCAGCACCTATGCAGGACCTCCTGATAGGCCAGTCCCGGAAGGCCAAGAACCAGAAGCCGCCCTTCAAATGGGAGGAGCTGGAAGAAGAGTCCTTCCGCCAGCTGAAGATGGCCCTCACGGGGGACGAAATCCTGGCGTACCCGGATTATAGCCAGCCCTTTATCCTCTACACCGACGCCAGTAACATCGGGCTAGGAGCCGTACTGTCCCAGATCCAGCAGGGGAAGGAACGAGTAATTGCCTACGCCAGCCGAAAACTGCGACCCACCGAAAGGAACCCCGAGAATTACAGCTCATTTAAGTTAGAGTTCCTGGCCGTAGTATGGGCAGTCACCGAGCGCTTTAAGCATTACCTCGCTTCTTCCCGGTTCACCGTGTACACGGATAACAACCCGTTGACACACCTGGACACGGCAAGACTCGGTGCCCTGGAGCAGAGGTGGATGGCCCGTCTGTCCAACTACGAGTTCACAATCAGATACCGGGCAGGACGCTCCAATACCAACGCGGACGCCCTGTCCAGGATGCCCAACCTGCCGGACGGAGGAGAAGATCCGGAGGGACTGGAAGAAGTTGAACTCCCTGCATTCCACCGTCATGGGACTATCCAGTATTCCCACCGGGTAAGGAGTAAGCAGGCTGCTACGTTGAACCCCTTACCCCACTACAACTGGGCGGAAACGCAAGACAGCGACCCTGCCGTCCGACTGGTGAAGGAGATGCTGACTCGGCCGGAGGCTCGCCTTGAACCAGACGCTCTGGAGGAAGCCAAACAACTATGGGCAGAGAAGAGTCGACTGTTCCTCTACAAAGGGAAGTTGTGCCGCAGAATGGTTAACTCCCGGACGCATGAATTACTCTGGCAAGTAGTGGTGCCACGAAGAGACGCAGCCATGGTGATGGAGGCATACCACGACGGAGCTGGACACTTCGGGTGGAAGAAGCTGGAGTTCCTGCTGCGCGAGCGGTTCCACTGGGTAGGCATGAGGGGAACCATCGAGAAGTGGTGCAGAGACTGTGGCCCGTGCAACCTGAGAAGGAAGGACCGTGCCAGCCAGAAGACTCCCCTGCAGTCCATCGTCACCCGGCAAC
Organism: Phyllobates terribilis; assembly: GCF_046119375.1. NCBI lineage: Eukaryota > Metazoa > Chordata > Amphibia > Anura > Dendrobatidae > Phyllobates > Phyllobates terribilis. The sequence goes on along the minus strand of NW_027362764.1, from coordinate 148,520,776 downwards.
CGTTGGAACTGGTAGCCTTGGATCATGTAAAACTGACCCCAAGCAGAAGTGGCTACGTCTACGCGTTAACCATAGTGGATCATTACTCCCGGTTTCTGGTTGTCGTCCCCGTCAAGGACTTAACGGCTCAAACAGCAGCTAGAGCCTTCCAGCAGCACTTTTGCCGTCCACACGGGTACCCGGACCAAGTGCTGACGGACCAGGGACCTGCCTTTGAAGCCGAGGTCTTCCAGGAATTCTGCAATCTGTATGGCTGCCGGAAGATAAGGACGACACCCTACCATCCGCAAACTAATGGACTTTGTGAGAAAATGAACCAGGTGGTAATGGATCTTCTAAAAACGTTGCCCCTGGAAGAACGCAGTCTGTGGCCTGAGAAGTTGCCCGATCTGGTGGACCTATACAACCACATCCCGGTAGGTTCCACCAACTGTACCCCGGCTTACCTAATGAGGGCAAGACCTGGTAAGTTACCTGTTGACCTGGAAATGGGAGTCCTGACACCCGAGGACACTTCACCAGAAACAGATTGGGACACAGAGAGGCAGCAGCAGTATCGGAGAGTACAGGAGAGCGTGGAGCGAAGTCTCTGTCAGGCTAGGGAAAGACAAGAGAAAACTTACAACCAGTATGCTCCCGCTGTTCCCCTGGTACCCGGAGAGCAGGTCTTGAAGAGGAAGAGACGGCTCCACAAGTTGGACGACCAGTGGGAGAAGGACCCGTACACCGTACTGCCCTCAAGCCACGAGAACCCGAAGGTTTGTACCATCAGTAAAGACGGAGGGGAAACCACAGCCATTGTATCCCGGGACCACCTGAAAAAGTGTCCCGAACAACTGAGAAACCCTGAAGAGGAACACGAAGACCATCGACCCGTAGAGGAAAGGGAAGATATGGTTAGTACTGTGCTCGGGGACTTCCCTCGGTCTTGGACTCAAGTTAATGGTGCAGTTGTGGTACCCGTACTCACCTTCCTCCAACCAGCATCCCAAGCACCTACGGAGCAACAGGTAGAGCTGGAAGAACAGCCGGTCCAGGAGGCAGAAGACCCCACACCAGCAGACCAGGAGGATCAACCCTCTGCTTGCAGTGAGCCTGCCATATCCCTAGTGAGCCAAAGAGCCGGTAGACAGCTGCCCAGTTTACCCTTGACAGCTCCTACACCCTGTAGTTCAGGGCTAGACAGTCAGCTCCGTAGGTCCACTAGGGCCACTAGAGGCCAGTTACCCGCACGTTGGAGGATTTGAAGTGTATAAATTGTTTTATTTATGTTTACCTGTGTATTGTTGCTTGTGTATAATTTTGTGTTTCTAGTTATTTGTAGGAGTCCTTGGTGGATTTACCGGGAAACCCTTGTACATAGTTGGAGCGTAACCCAGGATGGACTAAAGACTGTTAAGGACTCGGGGCAGGACAAACCCCTACCTGGTTACGTCTCCCTGTTTTGGTGAAATGGACACCTTGCTTTTCTTCAAAGACTGCACCCGGTTACGGACATGCCGTGACCACCTTTATGTGTTTCTTCTTATTGTACTGTTATTGTTGTTATATCTTGTTATGTTTTTCTAAAATATGTTTAGTCCCGGAGTACTAAATTTCACTAGGGGGGAATGTGGCACCCCAGGGGTCTGGTTTTCCACAGTAATGTAAAGTTATGTCTGAGAGCAGGTGGGAGGTCCTTTGGTCAGGGATCCTGTGCATGCCACACCTCCTGCCCAGTCTTGGGAGGGGAAGAACTTCCCCTGTTTAAACCCTGGGCTGAGGCAGGGTTAGTCAGTCAAGGAGAGTAGAGACAGAGAAGCAGCATAGGAAGAAACAGCAGAAGCTCAGTGGGAGCAATATTACTACGAGTCAGGGGCTGGCAGCTGCAGAGCTCGCCCTGACTGAGAAGCTTTCTTACCGGACCCGGCGTCCGAGGCTGTGGGGACTAACTCTTACCCAGCAGCAGAAGCCGACCGGCAGGGGATTTCAGGTCCTCAGGCCCAGAAACCCGAAGGCACGGTCACACGCGTGGGACCAGCACCGCCATCGTGGAGCGGAAGCCATTAGAAGGCCCCGAGTCACCGGCCATACGGGTGAGCACCACACGGTACACTCAGGGACGTGGGCTACTTATATCCGCTTCTAGCAAGGTAGCCAGAAGAGTACAGTCAGTTTGGGAGGCCTACAACTCCGCCTGGCCAGGGGAGATCCCATCTGCTCAAGGACTGACCAGGCCCCGTTCACTAGCAAGTACTCCGGGAGGGTCTATCGTTGTTACCAGTAAAGACCCTGAATTACACCGCACCGTCTCTGAGTGGTTCCTGCTACCCCCATCATCCACATCTGCTGCCCTGAGGCCATACCCCTCCCGTTGGGGGTTATACCATCTACGCTGCACCATCCATCCACCGGCCTCAGCGGACTGTCCTGCAGCGGCAGCTCCATAGCTGCATTCAACGGGTGGCGTAGTCGTCCTACATCTACCGCTGTTACATCGCCGCTCAGTTTGACTCCCTGGGCACGGACCGGGTCACCGCCACGAGACTACAACCCTCAAGAGATCCGGCTTCGGGTAAGCTCCCGCGTGCGCAACGCAGCGCGACACAGACCCAGGGGCGCGTCACAAGCAGACATAAAACAGAGGAAAAAAGAAAAATTAGTCAGAGATAAAAAGGACTATGAAACGAATATGGTATTTAAATGGAATAAAAATTTGCAAAACACAAATAAGAAGACGTTCAGAACACACAGATTTTTTAATGCCAATTTCAGGAAGAAGAGAAGAATGGATTATGATGGTTTGACCACTGACTCAGATTCAAGTGGGATTGAGGAAAATCATCGGATGGAATGTATGGATACAGCGCAATAAGAATCTGGTTCAAAAAACTTCAATCCCCCTCCAAGTGGATCCGGAGAGGAGGGAAACATTGGAAAAGGAGGAAGACATATGCCAGCAGGTGGCACAAAACGCAAGCAAGTTTCCTGGAGGAAATAACGGACACAAATATAGTGAATAATGAAATCATTAATTTAACAGACCGGACACTATCTTCTGATCATCTGAGCATACTAAAAAAGGGTTTCAATTTCTGTATCCCTGAACAGTTCGATTTAACGGACTTTAAAATAGATCTTTATAAATCCACTCGACAAATGCATTTGCACAAATTGTTTATAAATAAAGATCAGAGCACAATAATCCCCGCTATAGGTGAAATTCCCACCACTATTGATCAATTTGGATTTAGTACGTTAGCTCAAGATCACATACCACGAGAGGAAGTAGAGTTGCTACTTAGTCTGAACGATCCCCCTTCCACAAATAATAAAAGCCCTGCATCTGCACAATACACACCATTCACAGGTGGTATCAAATCCACCTTTGTCCCACCAGTGAATCCAGTCAACATGATTTATCTGTTCCAAGAGAAAGTTATTACAGATGTACAAGCATTGATCTATAAAAAAACGGTAGATGATTTAACCATAAGAGAGAAAGAGGCTATAAAAGAATTAAGAAACTGGAATGATGTGATATTCCGTAAAGCGGATAAAGGGGGAAATATAGTTCTACTAAAAAAATCAGATTATTTAAGGGAGGCTCAGAGACAGCTATCAGATGAAAATACCTATAAAAAACTGTCAGGGGACCCTACTCACAAATATAAAGAGCAGTTACGTTCATTATTGAGGAGGGCTATTGATAATGGTACTTTATCAAAAAAGCGGCTGATAAATTATTACCAGACTTTCCACGGAAACCGCATTGGTACTATTTGCCTAAAGTCCATAAAAATTCACATAAGCCCCCGGGACGCCCGATAATCTCAGGGATAGGCTCCCTCACAGAACCTCTATCAAAATATATAGATTGGTTATTGAAACCATTATTAAAAGAGATACCTTCATATGTAAAAGATACAGGAGATTTTTTAAACATCGTGCAGGAGATTGAATGGCAAGACGATTGGTCGTTAGCATCCCTTGACGTTGAAAGCCTGTACACGCGCATCCCTCAGCATGCGGGTGTACAGACGATTGGTAAAATCCTGGAAAAAGCTGGCAATGAAACGAGTTATATAGATTTTGTAAAAGACAGCCTCTCATTTATACTCACCCATAATGCTTTCAAATTTGGGAATGAATGGTATACACAAACAACAGGCACTGCAATGGGTATGCCCGTCGCTTGTACCTTCGCTAACTTATTTTTAGCTGTCTTGGAAGAAACATTTATTCTGAGTGGTGTTAATCCTTACCTGAGATATATTAAGGCATACCGTAGATATGTGGATGACATTTTCTTGGTATGGGCTGGGACAAGAGTGCAATTTGAAGAATTTGTGACTCTTCTTAATTCAGAGAATTTAGAAAATATGAGGTTCACCTCTACTTTTGGAGGTCATGTGTTAAATTTTTTAGACGTGCATGTATCCATTCAGGAAGGTACTATTGTGACAGAGTCGTTTTGGAAAGACACTGCCACTAATATGTTATTACATTTTAATAGTTATCATCCGTATCATGCAAAACGTGGACTTCCTTACAGTCAATTTTTAAGACTTCGAAAAATTAATAACTCTAATAAAAAATTTGAAGAACAATCAGATGACCTGTCAAAAAGATTTCTTGATAGAGGTTATCCCATTCAAGAAGTAAATTCAGCTCACGCAAAAACCGATAAAAAACTCAAAAAGAATTATTAAAAGGACAAAAAAGAGTGTCCAAAAAAGAAGATCAAAAATTCATTCTAACTTTCAAATTTAGTCCGATGTCAGATATAATTAAAAAAGCTATTAACAATAATTGTCACCTTCTGGAGAGTGACAAAGATCTGACTGAAAGAGCCAGCAAAACACCAATTGTTTCCTACAGACGGAGCTGCAATCTGGGAGACCTCCTGGTGCACAACAGATTCCAAGAGGATTCTGTTAACTGGTTAGAAAGTGGTACTCCAAAGGGGAACTTTAAGTGTGGGCACTGCTCCTTTTGTAAATTTCATAGAATCGATAAATCTTTTAGAATAGAACCTTTAACACACACAGTCAAGGATTTTATTTCTTGTAGAACGAACTATGTAGTTTACATAATTACATGTCCCTGCCAGTTTTATTATATTGGCAAAACTATTAGACCTTTATTTATTCGGTTCAGGGAACACTATAACTCTATAGTATCAAAGAAAGGTTCCCCTAGATTAATTCAACATATCTCTGAATGTCATAATTAGAGATGAGCGTTGTTCGACTCGAACTGTTCGCCAATCTCAAATTCGAGCTGTTTTGGGCGGTGTTCAAGCCGTTCGGCGAACACGAACGATTTGAGAAAAATTTGGCTGTTCGAGGGTATGTTCGATAACTGTTCGTGCACCAAAATCATAACTGGATATTTTCTCAGTAATGATGAAAATTAATGTTAATACGCAGTTTGAGTGTACAGCGGGGTGGGGGGAGGGGCAGGGGATGGATCTCTGCAGGAATAATGAAGATCTCCATTTTTTTTTCTCTTTCCCGCATTTACAGTGGGGAGGTGCAATCTGTCAGCCTATCAGCAGCGCACACACGGAGCGAAGTGCTTTTTTTCACACAAGCAAGGGCATGTGTCATTGGCAGTGTATGTCACATGTCCTTGCCCTATAAGACCAAGCCATTTTCCCCGTCGCCACCATTTTCTCACTGCTGCAGCTGCGTGTTAGACGGCACCGCTGTTGCTGTGTGCGCTATACCTTTTGAATTTCAAGCCAATTTTCGCACAAATCTACAGATAGCTTGGGAGTAGGGAATAGTTGTGATTGCAGTCCTTTTAAGGACTAGGTTACAGCATTTCCTACGACTTTTATCAGGCAGGTCTGTGCTCTTAAATAGATAGATTGTGGGAGTAAAGACTAATTGTAATTGCAGTCCTTTTCAGGACTAGGTTACATCAGTTCCTATCAGTTTTTGCCAGGCAGGTCTGTGCCAGTGCTGTGCAAGTTTTTTCACAGCATTTGGCTGAATCTAGCAAAGCTAATCCTTTTTGGCCTATTGCAGAGTGTGTTAGTCAGTGGAGTAGCCTATCTGTGTTGCAAGATATACCACCTGTGTATAGATTACCAATTTTTTTACTGCACCTAGTGAAGTAAAATCTTTTGGGCATAGCATCATTCTATTAGTCCATCTATACTGACCTCCGTCAGGTTGCAAACTGAATATATATTTTTTCTGCATCTACCTCTGAAAAAATATTGGGCTTCTAGCTGTGTGTAGGACTTGTTCTATTAATCCATCTATACAGACCTCCATCAGGTTGCAAACTGAATATAATTTTTTTCTGCATCTACCTCTGAAAAAATATTTGGGCTTCTAGCTGTGTGTGGGACTTGTTCTATTAATCCATCTATACAGACCTCCATCAGATTGCAAACTGAATATAATTTTTCCTGCATCTACCTCTGAAAAAATATTTGGGCTTCTAGCTGTGTGTGGGACTTGTTCTATTAGTCCATCTATACTGACCTCCATCAGGTTGCAAACTGAATATAATTTTTTTCTGCATCTAGCTCTGAAAAAATATTTGGCCTTCTAGCAGTGTGTGGGACTTTCTCTATTAGTCCATCTATACTGACCTCCATCAGGTTGCAAATTCAAAATAATTTTTTGTCTGCATCTAGCTCTGAAAAAATATTTGGCCTTCTAGCAGTGTGTGGGACTTTCTCTATTAGTCCATCTATACTGACCTCTATCAGGCTGCAAATTAAAAATAATTTTTATCTGCATCTACCTCTGAAAAAATATTTGGCCTTCTTGCTGTGTGTGGGACTTGTTCTATTAGTCCATCTATACTGACCTCCATCAGGTTGCAAACTGAATATAATTTTTTGTCTGCATCTAGCTCTGAAAAAATATTTGGCCTTCTAGCAGTGTGTGGGACTTTCTCTATTAGTCCATCTATACTGACCTCCATCAGGTTGCAAACTGAATATATTCTTTTTCTGCATCTACCTCTGAAAAAATATTTGGGCTTCTAGCTGTGTGTAGGACTTGTTCTATTAGTACATCTATACTGACCTCCATCAGGTTGCAAACTGAATACAATTTTTTTCTGCATCTACCTCTGAAAAAATATTTGGGCTTCTAGCTGTGTGTGGGACTTGTTCTATTAGTCCATCTATACTGACCTCCATCAGGTTGCAAATTGAATATAATTTTTTTCAGCATCTAACCCAGCCAATAGTTTTGGCCTAATAACACAGTTTGGCCACTCAGCTCTGCTCGGTTCCCATCCATTGTTTTTTTGTGCAAACAACTCCAGAATTGTGAATTAGTTAACCACCAAAATGAGTGGAAAAAGGCCTGCTGCTGGTGGAAAGGGGAATAGGCATGTTGGGAAGGGGAAAAAAGGTTGTGTCCGTGGGGTAGGTGTTAAAGCAACAGTAACATCTGCAGAAGAAAGACCATCTTCCAGCCAAACTAAAATGTCTACTTCTTTTAGCGGACAATGTGATAAGATCCCTTTCTTACGGCCACGCCAATCGCTACAAATTCCAGATGAGGCACAAAAACAGCAGGTGCTTCAACGGATATCAAGTGCTCCTTTAAGTGGGCTCTCCTCCACATCAACTTCAACATCACAAATACTCTAGTCCTCAAAGGTGTCACCCCAATCGCACTTGCTTCCTCACAGCTCCCAAATCTCCAGCTGCCCGTCTGAGTATGAGGTAGAACAGATGGTTGAGTCTGCAGAGCTGTTTACTCATACTATAGCCTGGGAATCAGAGGTCGACTCCAGTGCTTCTGTGAATCCAGACGAGGAAATGATCTGCACTGATGCCCAGAATCTTTATGAGTCGGATCCAGGACCAAACGCAGAAGGTTCTGACCATAATGTAGACCCTAATTCCCAAACTGTAACTCCTGTTGGTGGAGACAATGAGGAAGACGATGATGAGACTCAAATACCTGATTGGAGCGACAACTTTAGTTTTTTGTCAGGGCAGGAACAGGTTGGCTCTGAGGACGACCGGTGTGATAACGCACAGGGTGATGATGATGAGGTTGGAGATCCCACTTACGGTCAACCCACAGTCAGCCAAGAGATGAGGTCAGCAGAGGAGGTGGAGGAAGATGCTAGTGACGACGAGGTCAGGTTGCGCCTTCCTGGACAGAGACGTAGAACTGGAAGCACGTCAACAACTGCATCCTCAAACACAACTCTGCCTCTCACCACAAGTCGTGGTGGCTCTTCAGGTCGCATGGGTGCTAAGCCTTGCATAGCCTGGGCATTTTTTCAGATCAATATAGATGACCCAACTCGTGTTATCTGTAACATTTGTCAGCAAAAGCTAAGTAGAGGCCAAAAAATACATAGTTTGAGTACTTCATGCATGAACCGGCACATGGACATGAAGCATAAGTTGCAGTGGGAAGCTCAGTGTGCTACAATGCGGCCTAGCCGGCCGGGCCAACCACCGTCTGCCATATCTTGTGCATCCGCGGCCTCTTCATCCTCTGTGACTGGGGGGACAGCAGTCACACCTGTTTTGGGGCGCAGACCTGCCACCTCTTTACCCGCAACAGCCAGCATGATTGGCAGGTCATCATTTTCTTTGGAGGTGGTTACACCAGCTGGTGTTGAGCGCTGTCCGACATCGATAGCACCACCTTTGGATCAAGGCAACCTAACATGTCTGCCTGCATCTTCCTCACAGACCGGCAGTTTGCTGGGGACACCCTTATCAACCCCGTCTAAGCACAATAGCCAGCCCTCGGTCCCTCAGATGTGGACAAGTAAAAGACCATTTCCTCCTAGCCATGAGAAAGCTAAGAGGTTGAATTTCACCATCTGCAAGCTCTTGGCTACAGAAATGCTGCCTTTCCGCCTGGTGGACACAGAGGATTTTCGAGACCTTATGTCCGTCGCAGTGCCCCAGTACCAGATGCCCAGTCGGCACTACTTCTCAAAGAAAGGTGTGCCTGCGCTCCACCAGCATGTCGCACACAACATCACCGCTTCTTTGAGAATCTCTGTTTGTGACTGGGTGCATTTCACCACAGACACTTGGACGAGTAGGCATAGACAGGGGCGTTACATGTCGCTGACTGGGCACTGGGTAACTATGGTGACAGCAGGACAAGGGGCTGCTGTCCAAGTCTTGCCGTCCCCACGAGTTGTGCGTCAATCCTCTTTATGTCAAAGTTCCTCCACTGCTTCTGCCTCCTCAACCTCCTCTCGGTCTTCCACCTGCACCCAAAGCCTGTCTGGTCATGCCACAAGCTTTCTAACTGCGCAGAAGGGATCCTGCACACCTCCTTACTATGCTGGCAGTAGGGCTCAACGTCATCAGGCGGTTTTTACTTTGAAATGTCTGGGAAATGTGAGTCACACAGCTGAGGAGTTGTGGTCAGCTCTGGAGAACCAATTTCATGAATGGTTGTCTCCACTGGACCTGAAACCAGGGAAGGCCGTGTGCGACAATGCTGCAAACCTGGGTGCGGCCCTTCGCCGGGGCAATGTCACACACGTGCCTTGTATGGCTCACGTGTTGAACCTGGTTGTCCAGCAATTTTTAGCCCACTATCCCAGACTAGATGGCCTTCTGCAGAGGGCACGGTCGCTGTGTGCTCACTTCCGCCGTTCGCATCCCGCAGCTCAGTGACATACATCTCTACAGAAGTCGTTGGGCCTGCCACTTCACCGGCTAAAATGCGATGTGCCTACCCGGTGGAATTCAACTCTGCACATGTTGCAGCGACTGTGGCAGCACCGACAAGCCCTGGTGCAATACGTTCTGACGTATAGCCTGGGCCAACGAGATCCAGAAGTGGGGCAAATCACGCTGGAGGAGTGGTCTCAGATCAGGGACCTATGCACCCTTCTGCACAGTTTTGAAATGGCGACGAAGATGTTTAGTGCTGACGATGCCATTATCAGCATGACTATTCCGGTGATTTACATGCTGGAGCACATGTTAAACAGAATTCGGAGTCAGGTGGTGGCACAAGAGGAGGTGGAGGAAGTAGAGGAGGAGGAGTTGTATGCGGAAGGGCTATCATCTGCAAGGTCCAGACGGTCGGCAGCACCAAGGCGGCAGGCATGTGAGGGTGGGGGAGATGGTTTTACCAGGGCGCATGGTAGCAGCCAAACTAGTGAGGAAGGTGCAGGAGCCCAGGAAGAAGTGGAGGACGAACTGATGGAAGACTCATCAGATGAGGGAGACCTTGATCACATTTCTGTTGTGCGAGGTTTGGGGGAGAGGACAGAGGAAGGAAGCATGATTGTTACCTCGCCACCAACACAACAGGGACTTGGTGCTCCTGGATGCGCAACACACATGAGTGCCTTCTTGCTGCACTACCTGCAACATGACGCTCGAATTGTGAGAATTAGAAATAATCCTGACTACTGGGTTGCCACACTGTTAGATCCCCGGTACAAAAGTAAATTTGCAGAAATTATTCCTGCCATAGAAAGGGATGCACGCATGCAGGAGTACCAGCAGAGACTGTTGCAGAATCTTACATGTGCTTTTCCACAAAACACCGGTGGTGCACGTAGTGAATCTCACAGTTCCAACTTGCCAACCGTGGGACCGTCAAGTGTTCAGCACTCAAACCGTAACAGAACCACAGTATCTGCTGGTAACATCAATTTTGCGGAATCATTTCACCACTTTTTTAGCCCATCCTTTGCAAGGCCACAGGAGACAAGAAGTCTGACACATAGTCAACGCCTAGAGACGATGGTACAGGAGTATCTCCAAGTAAACATTGAAGCCATGACTGTGTCACTGGACCCTTGCTCTTTTTGGGCTTCCAATCTGGATAAATGGCCGGAGCTAGCCACTTACGCCTTGGAGATCTTGTCATGCCCCGCAGCCAGCGTTCTGTCTGAACGTGTGTTCAGCGCTGCTGGTGGTGTGCTGACATATAAGCGCACGCGGCTCTCCACTGATAATGTAGACAGACTCACGTTCATAAAGATGAACAAATCATGGATCCGAAACGACTTTTCTACCCCTGTGTCATCCTGGGGAGAGTAAAAGCTTGATGATTGGTTAAAATCACCCTACCAACCGTTTTAAGCTTTCAAATTACTAAGCATGCTTATCTGTATCTTGGCTGGACAATAATTTGGGCTTTGTAGCAGTGTGCAGCACTGATTCTATTAGGCCATCTATAATAAGCTCCAACAGATTTAAAATTACTAATCATGTTTATCTGTATCTTGACTGGGAAATAAATTGGGCTTTGTAGCAGTGTGCAGCACTGATCCTATTAGGCCATCTATACTAAGCTCCACCAGATTTAAAATTAATAATAATTTTTAGCTGCATCTAGCCCGGAAAATAATTTTGGGTCTCCGAGATGCGCAAGACACATAAGTGCCTTCTTGCTGCACTACCTGCAACATGACCCTCATATTGTCAGAATTCGAAGTAATCATGACTATTGGGTTGCCACACTCTTAGATCCCCCAAACTTTTCGATCAACCTTTTCATTTTAATAAAGACCAAAAAAATGGTCATTTTTGAAATTATAAGCATTAGCAGGTTATTAGAAACTGAAATCAAACAGTTTTCAACTCAAAACTTTATTCTAGGTGATGTTACATTTTCACATAGGACCCCTTGTTCAAAAGGAGCTTCTGAACTCTCTCGTCCATTGAATTTGTCAGGTTTTGGATGGTTTCTGCTTCAATTGTTTTGCATGAGGACAGAATACCCTCCCAGAGCTGTTGCTTAGATGTGAACTGCCTCCCGCCATCATAGACACTCCTTTTGATGATGCTCCAGAGTTTCTGAATGGGGTAGAGGTCAGGGGAGCATGGGGGTCACACCATAAGTTTGTCCCCTTTTATGCCCATATCAGCCAGAGATGCAGATGTTTTATGTGCAGCATGAGATGGTGCATTATCATGCAACAAAAATGATCTTGCTGTGAAATACACGGTTCTTCTTCTTGAACCATGGCAGGAAGTGCTGTTTGAGAAAATCCACATACATTATGGAGTTCATCTTTAGCGCCTTCAGGGATCCTAAAGGGGCCGACAATCTCTCGCCCCATGATTCCAGCCCAAAACATTACTCCACCTCCTCCTTGTTGGCGCTGTAGCCGTGTTTGCGTGGGGTGTCCATCAACCAGCCATCCTCCACTCCATCCATCTGGACCATCGAGCGCTGCAAGGCACTCATCCGTGAACAAAACAGTTTTGAAATCAGTCTTCATGTAATGTTTGGCCCACTGGAGCCATTTCTGCTTGTGTGAAGTGGATAGAGGAGGTCGACAGGATGGCGTATGCACAGCTGCAAACCTCTGAAGTACCCTGCATCTTGTTGTTCGGGGGACGTTGGAGGCACCAGCAGCTTCAAAAACTTGTCTGCTGCTATGACAAGGCTTTTTTGCCGCTGCTCTTTTAACCTGACGTAATTGCCTGTAGGAAAGAGTCCTCAATTTGCCCTTATCAGCACGCACACGTGTGTACTGTGAATCAGCTACATACTTCTTGATTGCCAAGACACTTCATCCTGATCATCGCACAATGTTGATTGTAGTCATGCCTTGACCTAAACACTCCACAATTTGTTGCTTCTCAGCAGCCGACACATCCTTTTTCTTTCCCATTTTGGCAGAAAATGTAGGCTGCTTAATAATGTGAGACAGCCTTCTTAAGTAGTCTTGCCTTTCATTGGACACACCTGCCAAACTAATTAGCACAGGTGTCTGCAATTGCTTACAGTGATATAAAGAGCCCTGACACACATCACCATCAATGAGTTTAACTGACAAACAAACAAATTCTTCCCTTATCACTCCTAAACACTTTTTGCATAATAATGTGGAACACAGTGTACATGTGCTTTTCCACAAAACACCAGTGGTTCACGTAGTGAATCTTACAGTTCTAACTTGCCAACCGTGGTCTGTATGGAGTTATTCAATAAAGGACCCAAAATTAAGATAACATAGATGGGAGAGGTCTCTATGAATAGGAATTCCTTAGTATTTGATACCCTGTGAGGGCCAGGCAAAGGGAAAGTTGGACTGGATGGAATCCTATATGGATTTGGGGAGGGAGACATCGAGGGCCTCAGACTTCGCTGCATTGATTTTAAAATTTGACCATGTAACAAAGTGATCTTTCAGCCATAACAGCATGGATGGATATATGTGATTGAGTGATATATACTAGGACATCATCAGCAAATAGAGAGCACTTGTACTCGGTGCCTCCCACCTCAATCCACCTAATATTGGGGTTATGGCGAATTGATGAGAGCAGGTGCTCCGTCACTAGGATGTATAAGAGAGGGGACAGAGGACATCCCTGCCTTGTCCCATTGGTGATTGTGAAAGGTGATGAAAATGTTCTGATGCACCCCCTGACCCTTGGGATACCCGGAGCCGGACCCTTTTTGGTGGATGCTGGTGGTTGTAGTCTTCGTGGCGGCGACCCGGTTCCGTGGCTCAGGGTGGTCAAACCAGTGGCGGAACTATTTATGTGGTTTTGATGTTTAAATGTCCGACTACGCCACCCGTGGATTGCGGTCAGAGTGAACCGCCGCTGCAGGGCAGACCGCTGAGGCTGGTGTTGTGGGTGCAGCAGAGCGTAGCATAACTCCCCACGGGAGGAGTATAGCCTCAGGGCAGTGTATGCGGAGGATGGGGGTGATGGTGCAGGGCAGCAGCAGTAACGACACGGAGTCAGTGATGCAGTCCAGGGCCTTTACTCACAGTTCTTATTATCCAGACCACGTCTGCAGGTAACGGCTGCCCACGTCGTACTGTGCTCACCAGGTGAGGGGCTCAGACAACTCCCAGATAACTTTGGAGCACTTCACAGGACCCCCTTTGTGTGTCCTTTGTCTGGCCTTTCTTACCAACCCTTCTGTCCGGCTGCCTCGGGCCTCCTCTTGGTAAACTTGGCGCCAGTTTCCCTGACCCTATGTGGTACCTTCCTAGCGGGTGTAGCGAGGGGCTGCGCCACATAAAATGTCACAGCCTCCGGTTTCTAGCTGAGGGTCGTTTCCTGCCTCCACTAGTTTCGGGGACCGGTCTCCCCCTTTGGCCTGACCCCTCCACGCAGGTGGATTCGGACGTGCGGTGGCGACTCGCCCGTCCGCACCCCTGGGATCCCTTCATTCCTCGTTCCTGGAGCCTTCTCCGCTCCTCTTCCTTCCTTCTCCCTCTTCCAGGCCTGGGCCTCTGTTACTAGGCCTGCCTCCGGAGCAGAGCTCATGCAGAGCCCCTGCTCCCTGCCACTTCTGCTCAGACTTCTCTGCACTGAACTAAGATGGTGCCCACCTTTCATACTCCCTTCTCAATGCACCCAGGAACTGCTTCCTCCCTGCTCCTGCACTACAGGGTTCCCCTTCCTCAGTGTTCCCTCCCCCCACTCCAGCCAGGGACAGGGACTGTCGTGCCCATCTCAGAGGCATATTGGTCACCCTGCCCCACGGCATTGTGGTGTAATGCATGCAGGTGTCGGGTCCTGATCCACACTCCATCCTTACCTGAGAGTGAGATATCACATCTCTGGGTGAGGTGCAATACCTCTGTAGCAACCGAGCCCTCAGGGTGCTACAGTTCCATTTATCTTCAGCCTAGGTGACGTATTGTGATACAGGGCCGTGATTTTGGCTATAAAAGGGTCCCCTAGACTCCTACCCCAAGCTTTTTAAGAGAATCATATATGGCGTGCCAGGAGACTCTATGGAATGCTTTCTCAGCATCCAACGAGAGTATCTAATTACAAATTTTTAACTGCATCTAGCCCAGGAAATACTTTGTGCCTAGTAGCAGTGTCTGCTAGTCAGCGGATTATCCCGGCTGTTAAGCAAGCTACACCACCTGTAGTTTGGACACTTAATTTTTTCAAAGGAAATGCTTCGGGACCACGGGATACTCAGTGAAGAGCATCAGGAGGCACCCCAAGGCATAGGGGCTGGGACTGGCAGTAGGATGCCTTGCGGTGGACAGCCGAGCTCGATCCTTATAAAAGCTTTTTAACTGCAGCAGCTTTAGTGGACGCTACTGGAGCTGGAATTACGCGGCTGCTGGCATGAGACTTGCCCTCCAATAGATCCTTGTAAAAGGATTTAAAGTGTATTCATTCAAATTAGAGAGACAATTTAAATTAAAAAGCTTAGAGCTGCCTCCACCACAGGGGGGCTCGCTCGACCCACCAGCGGACAGGCACCAGTATTGGGAGAGGGGGGCTGTCCGTCAGGGTTCACCGCGGCTCTGGCACAAACCCGGCGACACGGAGGTGGCACGGGCAGGAGCGGACTGAACGTGTCGGCTTCTCACTTTTTGGATTTTAGAAGGGCATGACATGCCTATATCTGTGTCTCCCCCTCCTTTTACTCCTCCACCTCTTTTCTTTTCGCATGACTATATGTACTTGTCACTTTTCCATGTGTTAGTTGTGTCTTCTGAGCAGTTTGTCAGCTTTTGGACACCTTTGAATGTGTTTTCTATGTGTTTCTATGTGTTTTTGTTTGCCTGCCATTGGTTTTAACGGTGTTCGAAGGTGTTCGATGAACAGTTCGACGAACAGTTCGGCGAACACACGGGTGTTCGACGAACCGAACCGAACTCGAACACTACGGGGGTGGCTCAACACTAGTCATAATGCCGACCCGACTGTGTTACGTTTTGCAGGGTTAGAACATGGTAGACTGCCAAGGGAAGGAGGAGACCGCAAAAAAATACCATTGCAACATGAGGCTAGATGGATATTAAATTCTGAAGCCCAGGGCCCATTAGGGTTGAATGAGAAGGTAGATCAGTCAGTTTTCTTATGATACCGCTATTTACTTGTTTGCTTCATCTTATAATGTTTTTTCAGCTTAATGATGGAAAATGTTTTTATGCATATCATTATGTTTTAATTTATTCACACATGTGTTTGTATTGGTTTAAAAGGAAGTGAACAGGTGTGTCACTTACTTTGGACCCGTTGAAGCGCCGGAAGGCAGCGAAACGGCCGTTGTCCCTTTTTTCCTCTCCCCCGCATACCCTTCGGGGTCTCAGTCCACTGCTGCACGCTGAAATGCTCCGCACACAATAATAAAGGAACGTTTTAAAGAAGACTGGGTGAGTGCTGCCTTTCCTTCTATTCTTGCTTGTGATTGAAATATTTCTTGGATGTGCACCACCGTTTAAGTCTTGAAGCACACAGTCTGAATTATGCCCTGGTGACTGATCCTCTGAAAAAACAGCGTGGTGCCAGAATGTTTCTCTTGCATTTGAACTGAAGTTTGGGAAACACTGGGGTAAACAGACTGTTGCAAATAAGAGGTGTACGAATGAGCCAAGCTTCGCTATTGGGTACAAGGTTATCCACCAGAAATATCAAACATAAGGTCCCCTCCACTAAGCTAGGTCCCAAATTCATTAGCCTTCCCACTAAAACTTACCACTGCCTTACAGAGTCTGTTTTCCATAAATCCTTGCTAAAGACACACCATTTGCCTGTACACCCTGTTATTCATCCCCTCCCCCTGTGTTGTTTAGAGGCAGCTTTGAGTTTGAATTAGAGAAGTTTATTTCCTAAGAGTAATGGGTCCATGCAATACCTTGTATATTGGAAATGACGCGCCCCCTGGGCCGTGGGCTACTCGGCAGCCGGGCCTCTGGTTGCTGGGGGATATCACGGTGGCTGGCCCGGTCCGTGACCCAGGGCGGTCAGTAAAAAGGGGGAGATTTATAGGGGATTTGGAAAGTTCGTGACGCCACCTGTGGATTGCGGCTAAAGGGTGCCGCCGCTGCGGAGCAGTCCTCTGGAGCTGGTGTTACGGCAGCAGGGATGGTGTGGCTCTCCACAGGTAGAGCTAGCTCCAGGGCAGTGAGGGGTGTAATGGATGGTGGTGCAGGGGAGAGACGGCAGGACGGTCCCAGAGGAAAGACGGACAGTCACACAGGGGTAAGCTTCAGTACCTTTACTGGTGGTGTTGCAGGCACGGTCCAGGGTACTCCAGGCGAAGGGCGCACTTTTGGACTCTCCCCAGTGAGCGGGTATAGGACCTCCTGATCCGTTGCTTTATTCTCTAAGCTTCTGACCTGCCTGAAGCTAGGCCTAGCTTGGTTACTGTCTCTCTTTGCACCTGCTGACCTGGTGGTAGGGCCTTCTCTTTGGAGATCACTCTCCCTGGACGATGGGGCCTCTGTGACTCCTAGCCCTGGTACTGTAGTCAGCGTTTGGTGAACCTGGGACCTGTAGTCCTCCAGGGATTCCGGTGGGTCCTACTGGGTGTAAAGGGTCCCTGTAGGTGCGGACCCGGTGTCCGGTATATATATCGGGGTGAGCCTGGTATGCTCCTCTGCCCCCTTGCTACTTCTTCCTTCTCCTCTCTCCTTCGGTCCACTCAAGGCCCTCACTAAGCCTTCACATGTGCTGTAGGCCTTGGCTCGCCTAAGCACAGCAGCCAGCTTGCTGCCTCTTCACTGCTCTCTGAGCGTCAGCACGCTCTCTGCTCAACTCTGAGCTGTGTTCCTCTCTGTCTCTGAGAGACTAACTGCACTAAGAACTGAGCTACCTGGCTCCACCCTCCCTGTATAAATCCCTAACGGGCTCCCTCTGCTGGTCTGAGGTGGTAGGGTGGAGGTGTGTGAATGTGTGAAGGCCTCTTGTGGAGAAGTCCATCCATGCACCCTTCTGGGTTCTGTGGCACCAATGCGCAGCAGGGTGCCACAGAAAGCCTATGGTCTAGCTGAAAGATCGTGACTGTTAACTAACAACATCAATGTTGATAATCTTAATAGGCTGCTCCATCTGTCTTTCCCTCTCAAGCGTTGTCCTAAATGTCCGGAGGCCCCCCTATAAGAAAGGAAATACTGTGATACCTGTGTTGGTGCCTGTCCCCTCTGTGTCTGCTTTGGTTTGCGAATAAAGGTGATAATATGGTAGCCCCACTTTACTAATTGAACTTGTGGTTCCTCTCAGCCTGGAAGCTTTGGAGTTAATTCCATGCTAGTTAGTGTTTCTCCCTTCTGTCAGCTTTAGGGTGTTCTCTATTTAAACTCCTGAGAGTTAGTTTCCAGTGCCAGTTATATTGAATACTACTCTGGTTATCTGTTGTTTACTGTTGTGTTGCCTGGGTTTACCTTGTTCTGACAATAGCAAATTTTTTGGTCATACTCCTACGTAAAGATTCTTACTCTGACTTTGATCTCCTGGTACCAACCTCACAACATGACCCTTCTTGCTGTCAACTTGCTTCACCAGCAATCTGTTGACTCCATGGCCCTCCATCTCGTAGATGAAGTGGCTGCCCATAGAAGCCCTATTAACAGCTACTAAGCTGCCATGAACAGTGCCCCAGTAACAATAATAAGACAGCACCCCTTTTGAAATGACTGGTAACGACGTCCAAATGTGCTTACCAGACAAAATCCTGACTTGACAGGTCTCAGATGGTTCCAGGAATTGCCCCTCTAGAGAAACAATGAGCTCTACTGATCTCAAGAATTGTGTTCTCTAGGACTTAATAGATATTTGATGAACTATCTGAATTTATGGAGAGAGATATTATCAAATATTCTAGATGTAGAGTTGCAATCAAATTGATCAAAAATTAAGTTTATTAGCAAAACTTACAAATGTAATGTGGTTTGCAATAAACCAATGAAACAAGTTCAACTTAAATGGCTTAACACAACTAATATAACAAATGTTTTCTCCAATTTCAGGCAAAAATGCCATTTTCAGTGACTAATGCAGCCTCACAATTATTCAATCCATACATGACAAGCATCTTTAATTCTTAGGAGAGTATCTGTAGCTGTTGGGACCTGCAGCAAATATTCAAAAATATGCAAAACTAGCCACCAGTTTGCAGCAACATTACTAAGCAATTTTAGCCCATTCCTCATGGACAATGGCTTCCAATTCACTAATATGCTTGGGTTAATCATAGAAAAGAATCATAGAATGGTAGAGTTGGAAGGGACCTCCTGGGTCATCTGGTCCAACCCCCTGCTCAAAGCAGGATTCACTAGATCATCTCAGACAGATGTCTGTCCAGCCTCTGTTTGAAGACGTCCATTGAAGGGGAACTCACCACCTCTCGTGGCAGCCTGTTCCACTCATTAATCACCCTAACTGTCAAAAAGTTTTTTCTAATATCTAATCTGTGTCTCCTCCCATTTAGTTTCATCCCATTGCTTCTAGTCTTTCCTTGTGCAAATGAGAATAAAGATGATCCTTCTACAATGTGACAGCCCTTGACATATTTGTAGACAGCTATTAAGTCTCCTCTCAGTCTTCTTTTTTGCAAGCTAAACATTCCCAAATCCTGCAACCGTTCCTCATAGGACATGGTTTGCAGACCAGTCACCATTCTGGTCGCTCTTCTCTGAACTTGCTCCAGTTTGTCTATGTCTTTTTTAAAATGTGGTGCCCAAAACTGTACACAGTATTCCAGATGAGGTCTGACCAAAGAGGAGTAAAGACCGATAATGACTTCACGTGATCTAGACTGTATGCTTCTGTTAATACATCCCAGAATTGTATTTGCCTTTTTTGCTGCTGCATCACACTGTTGACTCATGTTCAGTCTATGATCTATTAGTATACCTAAGTCTTTTTCACATGTACTGTTGCTTAGCTCTATTCCTCCCATTCTGTATATACTTTTTTCATTTTTATTGCCCAGATGTAGTACTTTGCATTTTTCCCTGTTAAAAACCATTCTGTTGGTTGCTGCCCACTGCTCCAGTTTATTTAGGTCTTTTTGAATCCTCTCTCTCTCTTCTCTAGTATTAGCTATCCCTCCTAGTTTTGTGTCATCAGCAAATTTAATCAGTTTACCCTCAATTCCTTCATCTAAATCATTGATAAAGATGTTGAACAATACAGGTCCCAGGACGGAGCCCTGTGGTACCCCACTTGAGACATTCATCCAGCTGGATGTGAAGCCATTTACAACCACCCTTTGAGTCCGATCACTAAGCCAGTTATGAATCCACCTAACAGTTGCCTGGTCCATTGCATACTTGGTCATTTTTTCAATAAGGATGATGTGAGATACTTTGTCAAATGCTTTGCTGAAGTCAAGATATACTATATCTACAGCATTTCCCTGATCCACCCAGTCAGTGATTCTGTCATTGAAGGAAATTAAGTTAGTCTGACATGACTTGTTAGTTACAAACCCATGCTGACTCTGGTTAATCACTTCATTCTTATCCATGTACTTACATACATGTTGTTTAATAATTTGTTCAAAGATCTTTCCTGGTATAGAAGTCAGACTCACCGGCCTATAGTTCCCTGGGTCCACCTTCTTCCCCTTTTTGAAGATAGGAACAACATTTGCTCTTCTCCAGTCTTCTGGGACTTCTCCTGTTCTCCAAGAATTTTCAAAGATTATGGAGAGTGGTTCTAAAATTTCTTCTACAATCTCCTTCAGTACTCTGGGGTGTTGTCAGGGAAGAGGTCCCAGTACTCTGGGGTGTTGTCAGGGAAGAGGTCCAAAACAAGAGAAGAGATTAAAACCTCATACAAACAAGAAAAGAATATTAAAAAATGATAAATGCAATGAATGTTCCCAGAGGCATGGTTGAAAGTTAAAGGAACAATGCCATCAATACCTTGATGTGGTAGAAAGAGGAAACTATGACTGGCTGCCACCAGGTTCCTGAGAACGGATCTTGTCAAAAACCTACTGTTACTAGTTATCAGCGAGCACTACAATGCTGGAGTACTCATTGCTCGGGTTGAGCAAATTGGAAAACTCGAGTGCTCGGTCTGAGTAAAGAGCCCAGTGTAACTCTATGGGTAACGCAAGAATTTTTCCGAAGGTTCCCCCCGGCGGTCTGCAGAGGGCCTAAAAATTGCCCAAATCGACGGGAACAGTACTCAAGTGACATGGGAACAGAATGGGGAAGACCCCTCGCAGCATTTCTGACTCCCAGGTCACTGCTGTCAACAACATTGTCAGAGGTATTATGCCACTTTTATGGACTCACAATAAAACATGCAAAAACAAAACCAAAATGGATTTTCCTGGAAAATATGTTAAAGAACATCCTGTCCAGGGTAATGACTTGTATATTAGGCAAAATAAATAACTAAAAACAAAAAATGCTCCTCCACACCTTGGGCTATGTTCACACGTAGCATTTTTGGTGTGTTTTTGCACTTTTGCATTGCTTTCAACCAAGACAAATGCATTCAGCGGGAAATGTCATTTTAACATTTTACAGCCTTATCTGGCCATGTGGTGTGTGACACATGCATACAGTGCTGAAAAGACATGGGAACAGCATGGGGAAGACCCCTGGAAGCATCTCTGACTCCCAGGTCACTGCCTAAGTGTGCCCATCATAAGTGATCCTTGGTGCATGGGAAGATGCCCCCCGTCATGCACCTGTCATTGCAGACTTGCAGCAATCACCGTCCACGTCCTTTTCTCAGCGCAGCGTTCAGTTGTCCCTACCCCATTCTTTGGAATGCAAGCGCAAGTATGTAGCTAGCCACCCACCCACATGCTGCAATGCAATACTGCCAAATTTTTGACAGCTGCTTGCACTTGAAATGTGGCCTTTTAGGCTCGTGGAGGCAGAAGCTGTGCACAACCTCATGGCAGTGGCGGCCGGGTGTCAATACTCGGTCCCCAGCCGCCACTATTTTCCCGATATCGTCTCCGCCTTCCACAAGCATGGGTCTCACAACATTACCCGTGCCCTCCCCAGTGCACTTACTGGGAAGGACCGCCTAACCACAAACACATGGACAGGTGAATGTGGCCAGGGATGGTATGGAGCCAGTCCACAGCTTTTTTTGCTGAGAGTTGTATTTCACCACAGCCATATTCTTTAGCTTGGTGAAAGGACTTGGAAATCCATATCTACTCCAGCTGTCATTTCTCCCAGGAAGTCCTCTAAAATTGCTTTCACTTGAAAAGTGGCCTTTTAGGCTCGTGGAGGCGGAAGTTTTTCACAACCTCATGACGGCGGCCGGGTGCCCATACTCGGTCCCCAGTCGCCATTATTTCTCCCGGTATTGTTTCCACCTTCTACAAGCACGGGTCCCTGAATATTACTGCTGGTACTTTTCTGTGGGAATCTGCTTGACTTCTACCAGCCTGGAATATTTCCAGTAAACTATGGTACAAAGCCATGGTATTAGCACTGCCCCCAGTACAAGTAGCGAAGCTATCCCCAATTTTGTTCTCAGGAAATTTATTTGGTAGACTGAGTGGCTGCCCAAATACATTAGATTCTCACAAAGGAGCTGAAGATAGAGTGGCAGTAGGTGCAAGTTTCTCCAGCCTGTCAGATATCAGAGGGTGAACGGCAGCAAATTGGATCAGTGGTTAGCTCTGAAGCCTTGCAGCACTGGGATCCTGGATTCAAATCCCAGCAAGGACAACATCTGCATGGATTTTGTATGTTCGCCCCGTGTTTGTGTAGGTTTCCACCTCTGTAAAAAGCAGCCATAGAGTGTCCAGGAACCTTCCCACACACTTTTCTTAGCCAGGACTGCTTCTCGGCAGGGTTGGACGGTCCCACCAGAGAATCCTCTGCTGTGCCCTGACTTCTACATCAGGAGAGTTCATGATAGCGCTAACTTTGCAGCTGCTATGGGCTCTTGAGCAGGGGAGAAAGGTGAGCCCTCAGAAACAAATCCTCTGGTGTGCCCAATGTTTTTCAATCTGAAACAGCTTCTCAGTGGGAGTTGTATTTCACCACAGCCATTTCTACTCCGGCTGTCATTTCTCCATCACCAGGTTTCCTCCCATTGTCACACATGACCATGCCTGTCTGTATGTTCAGCGGTGAGAGCCACAGATCAGGCTTCTGTGTTACAGCTTTCAACAACTCTGCAGCGCTGGGCAGTTTGTCACCTAAGCATTAAGCATGTTATCTTCAGCACAGCCTGTTGCCGCTTGACCAAGGCAATGCTACAGTGTTTTCAGCTTGAGACTAATGTGGTCATTTCGGAGATGGAGGAGGAGGTGCATGAGCTGAACAATGTGATTACATTGAGATTAAGTTGGTGACGCTGTTTTTTATACTAAAGAAAGATGCTACTGTTTTTGTTTTTTTTACTTTAATTTTAAGACAATTGTATTCACCGGCAAATGTCATTTTAACATTTTATAAACTTATCTGGCCATGTAGTGTGTGACACATCAGACACATCCTGTTTTATTTATGATGGAGGGACTCTGAAAGTCACAAAGCCTATTTTTATAGGGTCCATCAGGAGGCCCTTACTATTCCTAAAAGGCCAGAAGACGTCCCTCGCTATTGTTAGAGAGCCATCAGCCGGCTATGCTTTGTTGTTCCCATTATTAACGAGTGCGCCTCCTATACTGTTATTGTGTATGCAATGATTGTAAGGGCTGCCAAAAATTTGGACGCAACCCAATACCCCTTTGAAGAGACATAGAGGAGGGTCTCAGTAAAAAAAATGTTCCCATTATAAAGGACCAGGTCTCCTATAGTGGTAATGCGCCCATGCTGTGACTGAAAGGGCTGCCAAAATTTGGGAAAAACCCCAAATAGAATTTAAAGACACATAGAGCAGTGCCACAGTAACGAGTACGACATGTTCCCATTAGAAAGGAGAAGGTCTGCTATACAGTTAAAGGGTATGCAGTGAGTCAAACGCCTAACAAAATTTAGGAAAAACCCCACTAAGAATTTAAAGACACATAGAACTGGGCCACAGTAACGAGAACGACATGTTCCCATTAGAAAGGAGAAGGTCTGCTATACAGTTATAGGGTATGCAGTGAGTCAAACGGCTGACCAAATTTAGGAAAAACCCCACTAAGAATTTAAAGACTCATAGAGCAGGACCACAGTAATGACATGTTTCCATTACAAACGAGCGGATGTGCTATATAGTTATAGGGTATGCATTGAGTCCAATGGCTGACCAAATTTATGAAAAACCCCACTAAGAATTTAAAGACACATAGAGCAGGGCCACGATAAAAAATACGATATGTTCCCATTAGAAAGGAGAGGGTCTGCTATACAGTTATAGGGTATGCAGTAAGTCCAATGGCTGACCAAATTTAGGAAAAACCCCATTAAGAATTTAAAGACACATAGAGCAGGGCAACAGTAACGAGTACGAAATGTTCCCATTAGAAAGGAGAGGGTCTGCTATACAGTTATAGGGCAGGCAGTGAGTCCAATGGCTGACCAAATTTAGGAAAAACCCCACTAAGAATTGAAAGTCACATAGTGCAGGGCCCCAGTAACGAGTACGACATGTTCCCATTAGAAAGGAGAGCGTCTGCTCTACAGTTAAAGGGTATGCAGTGAGTCCAACGGCTGACCAAATTTAGGAAAATCCCCACTAAGAATTTAAGGACACATAGAGCAGGGCCACAGTAAGGAGTACGACATGTTCCTATTAGAAAGGGAAGGGCCTGCTATACAGTTATAGGGTATGCAGTGTGTCCAATGGCTGACCAAATTTAGGAAAAACCCCACTAAGAATTTAAAGACACATAGAGCAGGGCCACAGTAACGAGAACGCCATGTTCCTATTAGAAAGGAGAGGGTCTGCTATACAGTTATAGGGTATGCATTGAGTCCAATGGCTGACCAAATTTAGGAAAAACCTCACTAAGAATTTAAAGACACATAGAGCAAGGCCACAGTAACGAGAACGACATGTTCCTATTAGAAAGGAGAGGGTCTGCTATACAGTTATAGGGTATGCAGTGAGTCCAACGGCTGACCAAATTTAGGAAAAACCCCACTAAGAATTAAAGACTCATAGAGCAGGACCGCAGTAATGACATGTTTCCATTACAAAGGAGCGGATGTGCTATACAGTTATAGGATATGCATTGAGTCCAACGGCTGACAAAATTTATGAAAAACCCCACTAAGAATTTAAAGACACATAGAGCAGGGCCACGGTAACAAGTACGACATGTTCCCATTAGAAAGGAGAGGGTCTGCTATACAGTTATAGGGTTTGCAGTGAGTCCAACGGCTGACCAAATTTAGGAAAAACCCCATTAAGAATTTAAAGACACATAGAGCAGGGCTACAGTAACGAGTATGAAATGTTCCCATTAGAAAGGAGAGGGTCTGCTATACAGTTATAGGGCATGCAGTGAGTCCAACGGCTGACCAAATTTAGGAAAAACCCCACTAAGAATTTAAAGACACATAGAGCACGGCTGCAGTAATGAGTATGATATGTTCCCATTAGAAAGGAGAGGGTCTGCTTTACAGTTATAGGGTGTGCAGTGAGTCCAACGGCTGGCTAAATTTAGGAAAAAACCCACAAACAATTTAAAGACACACAGAGCAGGGCCCCAGTAACGAGTACGACTTGTTCCCATTAGAAAGGAGAGGGTCTGCTCTACAGTTATAGAGTATGCAGTGAGTCCAACGACTGACCAAATTTAGGAAAAACCCCACTAAGAATTTAAAGACACATAGAGCAGTGCCACAGCAATGAGAACGACATGTTCCTATTAGAAAGGAGAGGGTCTGCTATACAGTTATAGGTTATGCAGTGAGTCCAACGGCTAACCAGATTTAGGAAAAACCCCGCTAAGAATTTAAAGACACATAGAGCAGGGCCACAGTAATGAGAACGACATGTTCCCATTAGAAAGGAGAAGTTCTGCTATACAGTTATAGGGTATGCAGTGAGTCCAATGGCTGACCAAATTTAGGAAAAACCCCACTAAGAATTTAAAGACTCATAGAGCAGGACCACAGTAATGACATGTTTCCATTACAAAGGAGCGGATGTGCTATACAGTTATAGGGTATGCATTGAGTCCAACGGCTGACCAAATTTAGGAAAAACCCCATTAAGAATTTAAAGACACATAGAGCAGGGCTACAGTAACGAGGACGAAATGTTCCCATTAGAAAGGAGAGGGTCTGCTATACAGTTATAGGGCATGCAGTGAGTCCAACGGCTGACCAAATTTAGGAAAAACCCCACTAAGAATTTAAAGACACATAGAGCAGGGCCCCAGTAACGAGTACGACATGTTCCCATTAGAAAGGAAAGGGTCTGCTCTACAGTTATAGGGTATGCAGTGAGTCCAACGGCTCACCAAATTTAGGAAAAACCCCACTAAGAATTTAAAGACACATAGAGCAGGGCCACAGGAACGAGTACGACATGTTCCTATTAGAAAGGGAAGGGTCTGCTATACAGTTATAGGGTATGCAGTGAGTCCAATGGCTGACAAAATTTAGGAAAAACCCCACTAAGAATTTAAAGATACATAGAGCAGTGCCACAGTAATGAGAACGACATGTTCCTATTAGAAAGGAGAGGGTCTGCTATACAGTTTTAGGGTATACATTGAGTCCAACGGCTGACCAAATTTATGAAAAACCCCACTAAGAATTTAAAGACACATAGAGCAGGGCCATGGTAACAAGTACGACATATTCCCATTAGAAAGGAGAGGGTCTGCTATACAGTTATGGGGTATGCAGTGAGTCCAACGACTGACCAAATTTAGGAAAACACCCACTAAGAATTTAAAGACACATAGAGCAGGGCCACAGTAACGAGAACGACATGTTCCTATTAAAAAGGAGAGAGTCTGCTATACAGTTATAGGGTATGCAGTGAGTCCAACGGCTAACCAACTTTAGGAAAAACACTACTAAGAATTTAAAGACACTTAGAGCAGTGTCACAGGATAGAGTACAACATGTTCCCAGTAATAAGGATAGGGTCAGTTATACAGTTATATGGTATGCAGTGAGTCCAGCGGCTGACCACATTTAGGAAAAACCCCACTAACAATTTAAAGACACATAGAGCAGGGCCATGGTAACAAGTACGACATGTTCCCATTAGAAAGGAGAGGGTCTGCTATACAGTTATAGGGTTTGCAGTGAGTCCAACGGCTGACCAAATTTAGGAAAAACCCCATTAAGAATTTAAAGACACATAGAGCAGGGCTACAGTAACGAGTATGAAATGTTCCCATTAGAAAGGAGAGGGTCTGCTATACAGTTATAGGGCATGCAGTGAGTCCAACGGCTGACCAAATTTAGGAAAAACCCCACTAAGAATTTAAAGACACATAGAGCACGGCTGCAGTAATGAGTATGACATGTTCCCATTAGAAAGGAGAGGGTCTGCTTTACAGTTATAGGGTGTGCAGTGAGTCCAACGACTGACCAAGTTTAGGAAAAACCCCACTAAGAATTTAAAGACACATAGAGCAGGGCCACAGCAACGAGAACGACATGTTCCTATTAGAAAGGAGAGGGTCTGCTATACAGTTATAGGTTATGCAGTGAGTCCAACGGCTAACCAAATTTAGGAAAAACACCTCTAAGAATTTAAAGACACATAGAGCAGGGCCACAGTAACGAGAACGACATGTTACCATTAGAAAGTAGAAGGTCTGCTATACAGTTATAGGGTATGCAGTGAGTCAAACGCCTAGCAAAATTTAGGAAAAACCCCACTAAGAATTTAAAGACACATAGAACTGGGCCACAGTAACGAGTACAACATGTTCCCATTAGAAAGGAGAGGGTCTGCTATACAGTTATAGAGTATGCAGTGAGTCCAACGGCTGACCAAATTTAGGAAAAACCCCACTAAGAATTAAAGACTGATAGAGCAGGACCGCAGTAATGAGATGTTTCCATTACAATGGAGCGGATGTGCTATACAGTTATAGGGTATGCATTGAGTCCAACGGCTGACAAAATTTATGAAATCCCCACTAAGAATTTAAAGACACATAGAGCAGTGCCACGGTAACAAGTACGACATGTTCCCATTAGAAAGGAGAGGGTCTGCTATACAGTTATAGGGTATGCATTGAGTCCAACGGCTGACAAAATTTATGAAATCCCCACTAAGAATTTAAAGACACATAGAGCAGGGCCACGGTAACAAGTACGACATGTTCCCATTAGAAAGGAGAGGGTCTGCTATACAGTTATAGGGCATGCAGTGAGTCCAACGGCTGGCTAAATTTAGGAAAAAATCCACTAACAAGTTAAAGACACACAGAGCAGTTCCCCAGTAACGAGTACGACTTGTTCCCATTAGAAAGGAGAGGGTCTGCTCTACAGTTATAGGGTATGCAGTGAGTCCAACGACTGACCAAATTTAGGAAAAACCCCACTAAGAATTTAAAGACACATAGAGCAGGGCCACAGCAATGAGAACGACATGTTCCTATTAGAAAGGAGAGGGTCTGCTATACAGTTATAGGTTATGCAGTGAGTCCAACGGCTAACCAAATTTAGGAAAAACCCCACTAAGAATTTAAAGACACATAGAGCAGGGCTACAGTAATGAGAACGACATGTTCCCATTAGAAAGGAGAGGGTCTGCTATACAGTTATAGGGTTTGCAGTGAGTCCAACGGCTGACCAAATTTAGGAAAAACCCCATTAAGAATTTAAAGACACATAGAGCAGGGCTACAGTAACGATTATGAAATGTTCCCATTAGAAAGGAGAGGGTCTGCTATACAGTTATAGGGCATGCAGTGAGTCCAACGGCTGACCAAATTTAGGAAAAACCCCACTAAGAATTTAAAGACACATAGAGCACGGCTGCAGTAATGAGTATGACATGTTCCCATTAGAAAGGAGAGGGTCTGCTTTACAGTTACAGGGTGTGCAGTGAGTCCAACGGCTGACTAAATTTAGGAAAAAACCCACTAACAATTTAAAGACACACAGAGCAGGGCCCCAGTAACGAGTACGATTTGTTCCCATTAGAAAGGAGAGGGTCTGCTCTACAGTTATAGGGTATGCAGTGAGTTCAACGACTGACCAAGTTTAGGAAAAACCCCACTAACAATTTAAAGACACATAGAGCAGGGCCACAGCAACGAGAACGACATGTTCCTATTAGAAAGGAGAGGGTCTGCTATACAGTTATAGGTTATGCAGTGAGTCCAACGGCTAACCAAATTTAGGAAAAACCCCACTAAGAATTTAAAGACACATAGAGCAGGGCCACAGTAATGAGAACGACATGTTCCCATTAGAAAGGAGAAGTTCTGCTATACAGTTATAGGGTATGCAGTGAGTCCAATGGCTGACCAAATTTAGGAAAAAGCCCACTAAGAATTTAAAGACTCTTAGAGCAGGACCACAGTAATGACATGTTTCTATTACAAAGGAGCAGATGTGCTATACAGTTATAGGGTATGCATTGAGTCCAACGGCTGACCAAATTTAGGAAAAACCCCACTAAGAATTTAAAGACACATAGAGCAGGGCCACAGTAACGAGTACGACATGTTCCTATTAGAAAGGTAAGGGTCTGCTATACAGTTATAGGGTATGCAGTGAGTCCAATGGCTGACAAAATTTAGGAAAAACCCCACTAAGAATTTAAAGATACATAGAGCAGTGCCACAGTAACGAGAACGACATGTTCCTGTTAGAAAGGAGAGGGTCTGCTATACAGTTTTAGGGTATACATTGAGTCCAACGGCTGACCAAATTTATGAAAAACCCCACTAAGAATTTAAAGACACATAGAGCAGGGCCATGGTAACAAGTACGACATGTTCCCATTAGAAAGGAGAGTGTCTGCTATACAGTTATAGGGTATGCAGTGAGTCCAACGACTGACCAAATTTAGGAAAAAAACCCACTAAGAATTTAAAGACACATAGAGCAGGGCCACAGTAACGAGAACGACATGTTCCTATTAGAAAGGAGAGAGTCTGCTATACAGTTATAGGGTATGCAGTGAGTCCAACGGCTAACCAACTTTAGGAAAAACACTACTAAGAATTTAAAGACACTTAGAGCAGTGTCACAGGATAGAGTACAACATGTTCCCATTAATAAGGATAGGGTCAGTTATACAGTTATAGGGTATGCAGTGAGTCCAGCGGCTGACCACATTTAGGAAAAACCCCACTAACAATTTAAAGACACATAAAGCAAGGTCACAATAATGACAAATTCCCATTAGAAAGGAGAGGGTCTCCCATAGTGTTGGCCTAAGCAGTGATTACAAGGGCTGCCAAAAATTGGGAGGCACTCCAATGCCCCTTGGAAGAGATGTAGAGGTCCTCATGAAAAAATGTTCCCATTATTAGGAAGTGGATCTCCCATAGTGTTAGCCTATTCAGTGAATGCAAGGGCTGACAAAAGTTGGGAAGCACTCCAATTTCCCTTGGAAGAGACTTAGAAGGCCCCATAAAAAAATGTTCCCATTAGAAAGGAGCGGGTCCCCTATACTTGTAATGTCCATTGTATGGGCGGACAAACATTTACCCTTGGGGGGTATACATGAACATACTGTATAAAATTTTTTTTTACGGGCATCATAAACACCCTTTAAAAAAATTATGTGGGTGTTGCATCACGGAACATGGTCACCCTGGTGATATGGTGGTGGAGGATGAGGATGAGGAGAAGGAGTAGGACAAGAGCAAATAGCCAAAATCAGGAAGCATATACCCATGTGTGGGTGTGAAAAGGTGCATGGGAATACACCTCCCAAAAAAAGACACTGGATTTGAGTTTATGTTACGCTGCTATCATTTGGTGGTGTTGAGAAGTCTGGTCCAATCCAGCCCTTGTTCATTTTTATAAGAGTCAGCCTGTCAGCATTTTCAGTTGACAGGCGATTGCACTTATCAGTAGTGTTGAGCATTCCGATACTGAAATATCGGGTATCGACCGATATTTGCGGTATCGGAGTTCCGATACTGAGTTCCAATACTTTTAGAATATCGAATACCGGAATTGGAAGTTCTCATAATGCCTGCGCTCTGCAGTTTCTCTAAAGGATGACAAGCTGGATGGCAGCGCTCAGCTTACTGTACTTGTCATTTAGTGTTAAAGGATTTATTAAAAAAAATAATAGTGTTTTCATGCACTGTCTCTTTAAAAAAAAGCCGGCCGGCAATTCAGCATCGGTCCCCGACAATTTAGAATAGGAAGAATAGAGCATCACACATAGATTAGATACATAGAAACATGTGAGTCACATCTATAAGAAGTACAGTGATAGTGTTGATTACTGTACTTGTCATTTAGTGTTAAAATAAAGGATTTATTAAAAAAAAAATTGGCATCGGGTTCCCCGTAATTTTAGTCTCTAGTGGAGGTTAAGCAGACAGCTGGGGCAGATGTTTGAAGCCTGGGAAGGGGTTAATACCCACGGAGCTTCCCAGGCTACTAATACCAGCCCCCAGCTGAATACCTAGCCTTTACTAGCTATTAAAATGGGGGACTCCCAAAAAAATGACGTGTGGTCCCCCCTATTTTAATAGGTAGCAAAGGCTAGGCAGACAGCTGGGGGCTGATATTAATAGCCCAGGAAGGGTGCCATGAATATTGGCCCCCTCCCAGGCTAGAAACACCAGCCGTCAGCCGCCCCAGAAATGGCGCATCCATAGGATGCGCCAATTCTGGCACTTAGCCTCGCTCAGCTGCGATCCAGCCTGTCATGTGAATGTAGCAGAGCTGAAGTTGTCCTGGGAACCATGGAAAGGTAAGGATAAGGTTGCTTTATTAGTTTACTTTTATTGCAGAGACATTGGCTTCAGCTGGAATGGGCATGATGGTAAGTATGGTTTAATTTAGAACATTAAAAAATTGTGTGTTTATTTCAATTAAAGGACTTTATTCTGGGTGTTGTGTTTTTTTAAATACTTTACTAGAAATTCATGGCGGTCATGTCTAATATTGGTGTGACCCCATGAATTTCAGGCTTAGGGCCAGCTGATAATGCCAAGCTGGCCCTAACCCCTTTATTACCCAGTGAGCCACCGCACCAGGGCCCTGGATGAGTTGGGTGCAGCGCCAGAAGATGGCGCTTCTATGAACGCGCCATTTTCTGTGGTGGCTGCGGACTGCAATTTGTAGCGAGGGGGGGAGGTGCCAGAAAGCTTCGGCCTCCCTGCGCTGTGGATTCCAGCCCCCAGCTGCCTGGCTGGATACAAAAATAGGGCGAAGCCCCACGTATTTTTTTTTAAATTATTTCATGAAATTCATGAAATAATTAAAAAAAAAAGGGCTTCCCTATATTGTTGTGTCCGGCCAGGTACAAATAGGCAGCTGGTGGTTGGGGGCAGCCCGTTCCTGCCTGCTGTACCTGGCTGGACACAAAAATAGGGCGAAGCCCCACTGCAATTTTTTTTTAATTATTTCATGAAATTCTGCCATCTGCTTAACCTCCACTAGAGACTAAAATTACGGGGAACCACACGCCAATTTTTTTTAAATAAATCCTTTATTTTAACACTAAATGACAAGTACAGTAATCAACACTATCACTGTACTTCTTATATATGTGACTGACATGTTTCTAGCTAATCTATGTGTGATGCTCTAGACTTTCTTTTCTAAATTGTCGGGTACCGATGCTGAATTGCCGGCCGGCTTTTTTAAAGAGATGGTGCATGAAAACACTATTATTTTTTTTAATAAATCCTTTAACCCTAAATGACAAGTACAGTAAGCAACACTGTCACTGTACTTCTTATATATGTGACTGACATGTTTCTATCTATCTAATCTATGTGTGATGCTCTATTTTTTCTGTTCTATATTGTCGGGTACCGGTGTATGCCGCTGCTGAATTGCCGGCTTTTCATGTAATACATTCTACATTATTCTTAGTTGTTTTCCTTCATGTAGAATTAACCTTCAAGGAAAGAAAGGGTTTATTTTCATACCGATATTTGTGTCCCATTGACTTGCATTGGTTTCCGGTTTCGGAATCGGCGATATCCGATATTTTTTGGGTATCGGTCCGATCTAATCCGATCCGATATTTCCCGATATCGGAAGGTATCGCTCAACACTACTTATCAGTTATAATTCCACCAGCGGCACTAAAAACCAGCTCTGATAAAACGCTAGTGGTAGGGCAGGCCAGGACCTCCAAGGCGTAGAAAGCCAGTTCATTCCACGTATCCACCTTGGATACCCAATAATTATAAGGCACCGAGGCATTTTATATCAACGAGGACTTTGGTACAGTCGGCAAGGTACTCCCTCAGCATCTTCCCAAACTTTTCACTCCTTGTGAGAGCACCCCACGCCTCAGGGCTTGTGTGATGGGAGGGCTGAGAAAATTCTCCAAGAACGTTGACAGTGTTCCCCTGCCTCTGCTGGATTGGAGTTGTGTCTCTCTTGCCTGTAGTCCTTGGTTGTCCCACGAACTATGACCTCTGCCGCCAGCGTTTTCAGATGGGAATTTTTTAACAGTTCCACAACAAGGGCCTTCTGGTACTGCCCCTTTTTTGCCGACCTATCCGCCTCAGGAATAAGAGATATAAAGTTCTCCTTGTAGCGTGGGTCTAGAAGTGTAACCAACCAGTAATGACTGTCACCCAAAATTTTGAGAACACGAGGGTCATGGGAAAGGCAGCGTAACATAAACTCAGTCATGCGTGCCAGACCGCTAACAGGCAAGACTTCCGGGTCGTCACCAAGAGGACGAGGGACCATGCTCTCCTCCTCCTCCTCTCTGTTCTCAGGTCATCCACGCTGAACAGACAGTATGACAGTTGTGCAGGTAGCACCGTCTATAGCGCATTAAACTAGCTCCTGTTCTTCCTCCTCCTCTTCCTCATTGTCACCCAATTCATGTTGGGATGAGATGAGGCTGTGCTGTGTGTAATCACCCTGTGTGGTTCCTTGCTCCATCACATCGTGCTCCGCCTGCAATGCATCATCATTGATTGTGAGTAGAGAGCATGTCAGAAGACAGAGAAGCGGGATGATGATGCTAATTATGGCGTCACTGCCGCTCACCATCTTGGTGGAGTCCTCAAAGTTTTGGAGAATGGTACATATGTCTGACATCCATATCCACTACTGAGGTCTTATGTGTGGAGTCTGAACTGAATACTGACGTTCTTGTTGATGCTGGTACTTAACAACTGCCCTCTTCTGCTCACAAATCCTTCCCAACATCTGCAGTGTAAAGTTCCAATGCGTGAGGACATCACACACCAGTCGGTGAGCCGGAAGTTGCAAAAGCTGCTGAAACATGGGAAGGGCGGCGGAAGTTGTAGGTGACTTTCTAAAATGGGCACACAGGCGGCGTACTTTAACAAGCAGATCCAGCAGATCCGGATAGGACTTGAGAAATCGCTGAACCACGAGGTTAAGCACATGTGCCAGGCATTGTATGTGTGTGAGATCGCATCGCCTCAGAGCCGCCATCAGGTTCCGGCCATTGTCACACACGACCATGCCTGGCTGTAGGTTCAGCTTTGTGAGCCACAGATCTGCCTGCTCTTTCAGAGCTGTCCACAACTCTTCAGCATTGTGCAGTTTGTCACCTAAGCATATTAGCTTCAGCACAGCCTGTTGCCGCTTGGCCGAGGCAGTGCTGCAGTGCTTCCAGCTTGTGACTGATGTGGTCATTTCAGAGATGGAGGCTGAAGAGGAGGAGGAGGCTGAGGTGCAGGAGCTGTAGACTGTGGGGGCAACCCTTATTGATCTAGGGCCCGCAATCCTTGGTGTTGGGAGGACGTGTTCCGTCCCTAAAATCTGCCCACAAATATATTAATCTGATGAGTATCTGCAATTACAAGTGCTACCTTGTAGAACAACTGTATCAAAATATATGCAGTTACATTAGAAAAATAAGAATGTAAAATTACTCCTATTCAAACTGTTAGAACCCTTCTGTTTGTTTTTTCCATCTTGTGTTTTGCAGTCACGTGACCATCTGCCTTTATATTCCAGCTCCGCCTTTTTGGCTGTGCTGGACTTCAGTGTTGTTTGACTATTTTGCTAGCCAGGCGCTTCGGTGCCTATCTGTCAGTTCGCTTGGTCCCTTGGGACATCTAGTACCTTTTTGTCTGTTTTAACTTTTTGTGTTCTGCAACAACTCTCTCTGTTCAGAAGGTGTCCCATTTTTGTTCCAGTCCTTAGTACTTTTAGGGACCCCTCCCCTTTATTCTATAGGCCTTCGTCCAGACTAGTCTAGGGCTAAGGCAGGTCTGTTCACATGGAACAGGCAGCCCGCTACATCATAGGGATTCAGCTTAGTCTTACAGCAGGGAAAGCTTTCCCCTTCTTTCCTTAGTACTTGCTGCAGATCATAACAGTAAGTCCAGCACAAAACAAAAAAAAACTAAACGAAAAGTAATACGGGGATCAGTATGGCTTCCGTCCAGGATTTGGCTCGACGCTTGCAGGGGTTGCCTCTGGAGGTGGCCGAGCTCCAGCAACACGTGAGTAGCTGTTCTGAAGTGCATTTTGTGGAACACAAGGTAGGACTGCCTGATGTTTTTTATGGTAAACAGCAAGATTTTTTTTCCTTTAAAAATGCTTGTTTGTTATATTTTCGTTTGAGACCAAGGTCCTCTGGGAATGAATCACAGCGCATTGGTTTTATTATGTCACTTTTGCTCAATGAACCACAAGGTTGAGCTTTTTCTCTTCAACCTAAAGATCCATGCTTAAAGTCGGTAGAAGAATTTTTTCTGCTATGGGTCTGTTATATCACGATCCTGATCGAATCTCATCTGATGAGGCAGAACTCAGGTGTTTGAATCAGGGGTCAGGTGATGTTGAGAATTATTGCACACACTTGAGAAGGTGGGCTTCTGAAGTCAGATGGAATGATCCTGCTTTGAAATGTCTATTTCTTGCTGGTCTGAGTGAAAGGGTTAAGGATTTGCTAATAGCATTCCCCGCACCCGAGACTCTGCAGGATGCCATGCAATTAGCCGTTAGTGTTGATAGGAGGCTGAGATCTAGGCAAAATGAGGTAAAGACTCCTGTAATACCAGGTCTTAGTCCCCAGAAAATCTGCTCAGACGGCGGAGAACCGATGGAGGTTGGGGCAATGTCGCTCCGCTATCAGGAAAGAGACCGGAGGTTCACTGAGGGATTGTGTCTTTTTTTGTGGTAAAGCTGACCATTTGATTAAGCATTGTGAGCTTCGTTTTAGAAAAGAAAAAAAAAAGGTCAGTTACGCCCGTAT
This sequence comes from Phyllobates terribilis, assembly GCF_046119375.1. Lineage (NCBI taxonomy): Eukaryota > Metazoa > Chordata > Amphibia > Anura > Dendrobatidae > Phyllobates > Phyllobates terribilis. Next base: position 148,484,901 of record NW_027362764.1, on the reverse strand, counting down.
AGCTTGTTTACGCTCTGCAGGAGTATTTCTTTCAGGGAGTACTACTTTGCTAGAAAATTTGATTGAATTTCAGGTATTTGTGGATTGTGGTTCAACACTTAATGTGATTGATAAAGGATTTTTGGAAAAACTTAAATTGAAATCCAAACCTTTGTCTTCACCTGTTTCTGTGATTGCAATTGATAACACTCCCTTGAAATGTATTACTCACAATGTTGCTGCATTTCCCCTCACTATCAATGGACTTTACCTAGAAATTTTGGACTTGCTTGTATTAGATAATTTACCCTCTCCGGTTGTTCTAGGATTGCCATGGTTAAAAATGCACAATCCTTTGCTGGACTGGTCTACTAATATGATAAAGTCTTGGAGTCCGAAGTGCTATGATAAATGTTATAAAGGTCGCATTGCTGCTGTGGGAAAAGGGGAATTACCTGTACCTATTCAAGATTTTTGGAGGGTTTTTTCGGAGGAGGAGTCGCAAGTTTTACCTCCTCATAGGGATTATGATTGCGCCATTGAGTTTATTCCGGGAGCTACTCTTCCCAAGAGTCGCTTTTTTAATCTAACTATTCCTGAAAGAAAGGCCTTGGAGGAGTACATACAGACTAGCCTGGCTGCTGGTCACATTAGACCTTCAAAGTCGCCTGTGGCAGTTGGATTTTTCTTTGTTAAAAAAAAGGATGGGGGTTTGCGTCCATGTCTGGATTTTCGTGAAATTAATAAGATTACCATACACAATTCCTACCCATTGCCGTTAATTCCTGAGTTGTTTAACCAGTTAGTGGGGGCCAAGTTTTTCTCTAAAATTGATCTCCGGGGGGCATTCAATTTGTTAATAGTGAAGGAGGGTGATGAATGGAAAACTGCTTTTAACACTCCAGTAGGCCATTTTGAGAATGTGGTGATGCCTTTTGGTCTTACCAATGCACCTGCATTTTTCAGAACCTTATTAATGACATCCTGAGACCTTTGATTGGTAAGAATGTGATTGTGTATTTAGATGACATTTTGATTTATTCGCCAGATCTGGAGTCCCATTGGCAGAGTGTACGTGAAGTTTTACAGTTATTGAGTGATAATTCACTCTTTACTAAGCAGGAGAAATGTGAGTTCGCTGTGCAGAAAATTAGTTTTTTGGGCTACATTGTCTCCAGCGAGGGCTTTGAGATGGACCCGGTGAAGGTTCAGGCTGTTCAGGAATGGCCTAGGCCTATTGATTTGAAATCTATACCGAGATTTTTGGGTTTTGCCAATTATTACAGGAAATTCATTAAGAATTTTTCTGTAATTGTTAAGCCTCTAACCGATCTCACCAGGAAAGGTGCGAATAAGGTCCAGTGGACTACTGATGCCATTGAAGCGTTAAGTATCTCAAAGAGAGGTTCAGTTCTGCCCCTATCCTTATGCAGCCTGATGAGACCATGCATTTTTTGGCCGAGGTCGATGCTTCATCGGTGGGGGTCGGAGCAGTTTTATCTCAGGAGAGCAGGGATGGAGTACATCCCTGTGCCTTCTTTTCGAAAAAAAATTCGGAAACCGAATTGAATTATGATGTTGGAAATCGGGAGCTGCTGGCTATTAAACTTGCGTTTGAACATTGGCATCATTTTTTGGAAGGCGCTATATTTCCTATTCAGGTTTTCACAGATCATAAGAATTTGATCTATCTGGATGCTGCCTAGCGCTTGAATGCCCGTCAAGCTAGGTGGGCACTTTTTTTTTCTCGGTTTCATTTTTCTGTTACCTATATCCTTGGTACTAAGAATGTTAAAGCCGATGCTTTATCTCGCAGCTTCTCTCCTGCGGTCGGTGCCGAGTAGGTGGAGAGCATTTTACAGAAAGCAGTTGTGGTCACGGCATTGGACTCCTTTTTGGAGAATGGTATTCTAAAAGCTCAAGATGATGCTCCATCTAACATTCCCTATGGGAGGTTGTTCGTGCCTAGAACCTTTAGGAGAGACTTGTTTGTGGATTGTCATGAGTCTCGGTTGGCAGTTCATCCAGGCATTTCTGAGACTAAGAGACTTATCAGTCGCAGTTTTTGGTGGCCTGTATGGCAGAAAGAAGTCATAAGAAGTCATCAAGTGGGTGCATCAGTGTACGGTGTGTGCTAGGTAAAAGGCTTCACATACTCTTGCTGCGGGGTTGCTTTGCCCTCTGGAGGTTCCAAGTGCACCTTGGACGCATCTCACAATGGATTTTATTACTGATCTGCACGTGTCCGAGTGTTTTAATGTCATCTGGGTGGTCGTGGACCGTTTTAGTAAGGTGTGTCATTTGGTTCCATTCATTAAGTTGCCCTGCGCCAAGACACTCGCTAAGGCATTTGTTAAGGAGATTGTCAAGCTTCATGGCGTTCCCACAGATATTGTTTTTGATAGAGGACCTCAGTTTGTGGCTCGCTTTTGGCATGCTTTTTGTGACAGGTTGGGAGTCCATTTGTCATTTTCGTCTGGGTATCATCCTGAATCTAATAGAGAGACTGAAAGAAAGAACCAGGATGTAGAACAGTTTTTGCGATGTTTTGTGGCGGACAATCAAGAGGTGTGGTCTGAGTTTCGGCCTCTCGCAAAATTTGCTCTTAACAATCATACATCCTCCTCAGCTGGTTGTTCTCCTTTTTTTTTGTTGTACTGGGAGACATTCGTCTTTTGGTTCCTTCTCCAAATTGGGGTCGGCGGTGCCGGAGGAGGAGAATTTTTCCGGTGATTTGGAGAGAGTTTGGAATAATGTACGTTGCAACCTTCAAGAGGCTAACAAGAAGTCCCAGACGTATTTTGACAGGAAACGTAAGGAGGTTTTGTTTACTGTGGGTGTCATGGTTTGGTTGTCCTCAAGAAACCTGCGGTTGAGGATTCCCTCTAAAAAACTGGGTCCTAAGTTTGTGGGTCCATTTAAAGTGCTTCAGGTTGTTAACCTGTCTGCGATTAGGTTGGATGTCCCTATGTGGCGCCCAGCTGCGCTTGGTACCACAGATTCTAGAAGGGTGCATGAACAGATTCCTCCACAAGAGGCCCTCATAAGCATACACACACCTCCACCTTCCACCTCAGACCACCAGAGGGAGCCCGTTAGGGATATAAAAAGGGATGGTGGAGCTAGGCAGTCTAGTCTAGAGAACACAGCTAACAGTTCAGCAGTGGAGCACATGGCTCCAGCAAGCTAGACCCTGGTAGCTCAGAATAGTGAGCTTAAGGCGTGCCGACGCCATAAGAGCGGTGAAGCGCGGCAAGCTGCCGCTGGTGTGTATAGCCTAGCGAGGGCCCCGAGCGAGGTCGAAGGCTAGAGGAGTGAGTAGCATTGCGTGCAGAGGAGCTGTACAAGCTCACCCCAGAAAAGCATATACCGGACACCGGGTCCGCGTCTACAGGACCGTATACCCACCTGTGGAGACAACCGGAGACCCCTGGAAGACTTCAGGTCCCAGGATCACCCAAGAGCTGATACGTACCAGAGCCAGGAGTCACAGAGGCCCCGTAAGCTGGGAGCGTGTACTCCAAGAGAAGGCCCTACCACAAAGTCAGCCGGTGCAGGACAGAGACAAAGTTAGGCCTAGCTCCAGGCAGGTCAGAAACTTACTACACAGAGGCAAGAAACGGGAGGCCCTATACTCGCTCACTGGGGAGGATCCTGATATGCACCCTTCACCCTACAGTGCTCCAGGATGTGCCTAAACTTCCATCAGTAAAAGGTACTGAAGTGACTATCGTGTCTGTCCCTGTTCTTACTCTGACCTGGCTGGGTCACCTCTGTCCTGCTTCCCTGCATCCCCTCTACATATGCTGCCCTGAGGCCTAGCTCCACCTGTGGGGAGCTGTACCATCGAGCTGCCTTATCACCGGCCTCAGTGGGCTGCCGCAGCGCTGGTGATCCTCACCAGACACCACAGGTGGCGTCACGAACTTCCATATAATTATCCAACCCCTTTAAAAGAGAAGCCCAGGGTACGGGCCCAGGAGCTGACCACCACGACATCCCCCAAAGCTAACAGCAAGGCCCGGGCGCCGAGTCCTCCCCATCCCCTGGGCGCCACATCTTTCTTTCCTGGCGTCACAAACAGGATCCCGTGCCCGCTGCAACGACGGAGTGTTATGCCCGTTGCCAACGGGTACTGTGCGACTTTAATCAAAAGAACTGTGTATTTAACTGTGGAGAAGATTGCCGCCATTGTTGGGCCGCCGAGCGAGAAGAAGGGCGTAACGGCGGGAAACTGAGGTGCGTACCTACAAAAGCGCGCGAAGCCCCGGACATGCCCCACGCCTCGACGTCAAATCAGGAAGCGTCAGGTCCTGGAAGGAGCACCGGCGCGCGCTCTGACGTAGGACGCAAGCGACGCGAAGTCCTGAAGAAGACCGTCAGCTGCGGCCTACCGGAGAAAAAGAAAAGAAGGTAGGCCACGGTTCGCTAGGGGGGCGCCAGAATGTCCGAGGAACAGCACAATGCCGGAGTACCAGTTAACGGCCCTGATGTTGAACCCGAGCTCGACGCCGAGCAGGCCGCTCCATCAGCAGGACCTGTAACTCCTGTCATACCCATGGCCCTACCGTACATCCCTGGAGCGAAGTGGCTCCCCCAGTACAGCGGCAAACCAGATACCCTGTCTGGATTTAAAAGTAAAATATGCGGTATTCTGGACATGTACTCTATGACAGGCAAGCAAGAGCCGCTGTTGTATTAGGACAATTGACTGGTGCTGCGGAGCGAGAAGTAGAAACCTGGTGGGCCACAGTCTTTAAAAAGTTACAGACTGTCTTTGAGAATCGTACTGAGACAGACCTCCGGATGAGGTTCTACAACTGCTCTCAGCAGCCGGAAGACAGTGTTCGGGACTATGCCTGGCGTTTACAAGGTGCCCTGCGAGCTCTGAAACAGGTTAGTCCAACCAGCATAAATGATGAAAATAAAATGCTGAAAGAACAGTTTATCCGTGGACTGAGGTCCTAAGAGGAGAGCAGGACTGTGCGTTGGTGGTCCCTGGATAATCCAGATGCCTCCTTTGACACCCTTAAGGACATGGCCATAAAAGTACTGCAGCCCCTGGAAACGACCGCCATTCAATGTTATCAGGGTGGGGCCACCCCAGTGCCTGCAGGATCCACCTTTTCCCCGGTGGCTGCTGAAGCTAAGGTGCAAGCAACGTCCCCTGGTGAACTGGACAGCTTGCGCTCTGAAGTGCGTCAGTTGAGCAAAACCCTGACCACTGTGCTGAGTGCCCTGCAGCTGAGGATGGAGCCCGAGGAGGAAGGCAAGATCCTGTTAGCCGACAGCCCTGAGGATGTTCCCTGGATGCGAAGGAGGAGGACAACGCCACCCCCTGGGAGGATCAGTGTCCAACGCCGTCCACAGAGAGACCCCGTTTGCTACCGCTGCCACAAGACAGGTCACACTGTCCAGAGCTGTCCTTTAAACGAGAAAACCCTGGGGCCGAGGGCCGACACCCGGAAGTAGGTTCCCCAGGCCCATCAGACTGGTACAGCAGGTTCGTGGGAGGAAGACCTTTCCTGTCCATTGAGCTGGACGGCATCCCGACACAGGCTCTGCTGGACACAGGATCTCAGGTAACCATCATGCCTGACGTCCTCTACAGAAGGTTCTGGTCCATGGAAGATCTAAGCCCGCCAGCTCCAAATCTTTCCGTTTATGCCTCAAACGGACTCCTCCTTAACCTAGTCGAGCTTAAGGATGTGGCAGTAAAGGTGGGAAGAGTGGAACTGAAGGACCAGGGACTCATTGTAGTAGAGAATAATCCTGATGATACCAATTTTTATATGGTACTTGGCACTAATATTGTTGGTAACTGGGAGAAGTTGTGTTCTTGCTCCAACATATAGCTGACACTGCCAGACCAGGGCAGAGAAGGGCGCTGCAGAAGGAGATCTGAGCCCTGATGTACCAGCAGCAAGTAAAGCCATCCGGCGGCGAGATTGGTAATGTGCGGGTAACAGATCCCATACCCATTGTGATCCCCCAATGAGTGAAATGCTTATCTGGTGTAGAGCAGCAATAGGTCTTAAAGGACAGAGCTACCAGGCAGTAGTAGAACCCCTTAGCTCAGAGCATCGACCCACACTCTTAACTGTTAGAGGGGTAGTGGATGTACGCAATAGGAGGGTGCCCGTACACCTCTTAAACTATGGGGAGGACGAGGTTAGATTACCACGCTATGCCACTGTTGACAAGTTACATGCTGTAAATAACAACTCCATTCACACGACGGAGTCCTTAACCTCACCAGACGAAGTGGAGGATAATGACCCTTCAACCCAGGGGGAGGATTGGTGTCAACAGCTCCATGTTGGGACAGACACCACTCCTGTCCATCAGAAACAGGGTGTACACCGGGTGGTTCAGGAATACGCGCAGGTGTTCAGTAAACACCCACTTGACTTTGGGAGGATTAAGGGGGTTCAACACCATATCCCCACAGGTGACCATCCACCCATCAAAGAACGTTACCGGCCTATACCACCAGCACACTACCAAAAAGCCAAGGAGACGTTGCATGACATGAAAAAGGCAGGGGTAGTAAGGGATAGTTGTAGTCCCTGGGCCGCTCCTCTCATTTTAGTTAGGGAAAAGGACGGGAGCATGAGAATGTGTGTAGATTACAGACAAGTAAATCACATTACACATAAAGATGCATACCCTTTACCACGCATAAAGGAGTCCCTGGCTGCCTTAAAGTCTGCAAATTACTTTTCCACCCTTGACCTCACTAGTGGGTACTGGCAAGTAGCAGTTGCTGAGGAGGATCAGGAGAAGACTGCCTTTACAACCCCGATGGGACTCTGCGAGATCAACAGTATGCTATTTGGACTCTGCAATGCCCCCGGAACGTTCCAGAGATTGATGGAGTGCTGCCTGGGACACCGCAACTTCGAAACTGTCTTACTTTACCTGGATGACGTGATAGTGTACTCCAAGACATATGAGGACCACTTGAAGCACCTGGCGGAGGTATTTGAGTCACTGTCCCAATACGGGATGAAACTGAAGCCCTCAAAGTGCCACCTGCTCAAGAGAAAGGTACAGTACCTGGGGCATATTGTCAGTCCAGAAGGGGTAGCACTGGACCCGGAGAAAGTCACTGCCATCCAAAAATGGCCAGAGCCGAAGAACCTCAAGGAGGTGCGTCAGTTCCTGGGACTAGTAGGATACTACCGGAGGTTTGTAAAAGACTACACTAAGAAAGCAGCCCCTCTGCAATACCTCCTGGTAGGACAGTCCCCCAAAGGCAGGAACCCTCCATTCCACTGGGGTAAAGAGCAAGCCGAGTCATTTCAGGAGATGAAGGAGATCCTGACAGGCGATGAGATCCTAGCCTACCCTGACTACAGCCAACCGTTCCTGCTGTATACTGATGCCAGCAACGAACGACTGGGAGCTGTCCTAAGTCAGACGCAGAATGGCCAAGAGAAAGTGATCGCATACGCAAGCAGGAAGCTCCGCCCGACCGAGTGGAACCCAGAGAACTATAGCAGCTTCAAGTTGGAGTTCCTGGCCTTGGTCTGGGCCATCACTGAAAGGTTCAAGCACTGCCTAGCCTCCAGCAAGTTCACTACCTACACAGACAACAACCCCTTGACTCACCTTGAAACAGCCAAGCTAGGAGCCATGGAACAACGATGGATGGCTAGGCTGTCAAATTACCAATTCACAATTAAATACCGGGCGGTCCGCAAGAACGCCAATGCCGATGCCCTGTCCAGGATGCCTCACCAGTCAGACACAGAAGAAGAAGTGGATGACTTGGAGGAGATTGAGCTACCTGCCTTTCATCGGAATAGAATGATCTACGAGCAACGAGCCTCCAGGAGGCAGCGTGGGAAGACGTTATATCCTTTGCCTCACCACAGCTGGAAAGAGACCCAGGACAGTGAACCAGTTGTCAGCCGTATTAAGCAGCTGATAACCCAAGAAGGTTCCTCCCTGGAGAAGGAAGCGTCTCTCCAAGCCAAGCAGCTGTGGAATGAGAGGAGCAGGCTGTTTATCTACCATGAGAAGCTGTGCCGGAGGTACAGTACATCAATCCAAAAACCCATGAAATGGTATGGCAGATAGTGGTCCCCAAGACAGACATCCAAATGGTGTTGGAGGCCTACTACGATCAGGCGGGACACTTTGGCTGGAAAAAGCTAGAGACCCTGCTGAAGTGTCGATTCTACTGGGTAGGAATGCGCAGCTCCATCGAGCGGTGGTGCCGAAACTGTGGACCCTGTAGCCTCAGAAGAAAGGACGTTCCAGGCGTATTTCTGTAGACCCCATGGATACCCTGAGCAGGTGCTGACGGACAAAGGCCCGGCCTTTGAGGCTGAGTTATTCAAAGAGTTCTGCCGTCTCTACGTGTGTAAGAAGATAGGAACTACACCGTACCACCCCCAAACCAATGGTCTCTGTGAAAAGATGAATAACATCATCATCGACCTGCTGAAGACCATACCACTAGAGGGGAGAAACCAGTGGCCACACCTACTACCTGACCTGGTAGATCTGTCCAATCACATACCAGTAAGTTCCACCAATTGCACTCCGGCATATCTCATGCAGGCAAGGCCAAGAAAACTGCCCATGGACCTGGAGCTTGGTGTTGTGGAACCTGAAGCAGATGTGACTACTGAGGACTGGGACACGACCAGACAGGAGCAGTACAGAAGAGTACAAGCCTGTGTCGAAGACAGTCTCACTCAGGTGATGGACAAACAGGAAGCTCAATACAACAGAAGTGCCCCAGCAGAACCCTTCACGCCTGGTGAAGTAGTGTTAAAAAGGAAGAGAAGAAACCACAAGCTTGATGACCAGTGGGAGAGAGAACCCTACACTGTGTTACAGTCAAGATTCAATAATAGGAAGACCTGCCTAATTAGTACAGACGGAGGAAGAACGACTGCAACGGTATCTAGAGACCATCTGAAGTTGTGTCCAGACCTGCTAAAGCCCCAAGAAGAAGTGCATCTCACCGTACCGGAGGAGCCTAATGAAGCAGTTCTCCATACTGACTTAGGAGATTTCCCGGCAGATTGGCCCCAACTAGGAGGAGCAGTAATCATCCCTGTAATCACCTTCTACCCACAGCAAGAAGAATCCCCGGAAGAAGGATCCCCGGCTGGAGCAGAGCAAGAAGGCCCAGCTAATGGTATACTTGCCAGTCCTGTAGAGAGGTCAATGCAGCCTTGTAGCCCCTCCACACCTAGTACTGACAGAATGGGAGGTAGTGCAAGTACTAGTGCCTCACGCATTCCAGTACCACGCAGGTCCACGCGTAGTTCTAATGGTCAACCCCCTGTCAGGTATAATGAGTAAAACAATTGAACTTCTGACAGTGTAGATAGTTACCCCTGGGGTATTAAATAGTATTGTCTTGTATATTCTATGTATGTGTATCTTAATTTATGTTTTGCTTTATTAATGGACAATCTAAGTGAAATGGACACTTTTCTTGTTTGACTCTAGTTACCCGGGCGCCGAGTCCTCCTCATCCCCTGGGTGCCACACCTACTTCTTGTAAGATTAATCCTGTGTTTCATGTTTCCTTGTTGAAAAAGGCGGATGTATCAGATAGGGATGCCACTATCACAGTTCCTCCTGTTGTGGAAGACGACGAATATGAAATTTCACGTATCTTGAATTCTAGATGGCATAGAGGGAGATTACAGTATCTCGTCTCCTGGAAGGGTTTCGATCCCGAAGATAACTCCTGGGTAAGGTCAGATGATGTCTCTGCTCCTAGGCTTGTTAGAGCTTTCCACAAGAAGTTTCCGGATAGGCCTGGGCCTGGAGGATCAGCAGGATCTCCTAAAAAGAGGGGGTACTGTTAGAACCCTCCTGTTTGTTTTTTCCATCTTGTGTTTTGCGGTCACGTGACCATCTGCCTTTATATTCCAGTTCCGCCTTTTTGACTGTGCTGGATTTCAGTGTTGTTTGACTATTTTGCTAGACAGGTGCTTCGGTGCCTATCTCTGTCAGTTCGCTTGGTCCCTTGGGACCTCTAGTACCTTTTTGTCTGTTTATCTTTTTGTGTTCTGCAACAACTCTCTCTGTTCAGGAGGTGTCCCATTTTTGCTCTAGTCCTCAGTTCTTTTAGGGACTCCTCCCCTTTATTCTATAGGTCTTCGTTCAGACTAGTCTAGGGCCAAGGCGAGTCTGTTCACAAGGAACATGCAGCCCGCTACATGGTAGGGATTCAACTTAGTCTTACAGCAGGGAAAGCTTTCCCCTTCTTTCCTTAGTACTTGTTGCAGATCATAACACAGACGGTGTGGGCACATTGCTGTCTAAGCCCAGTATATATATTCAAATAGAAGGTATACAGCAAATACTATACCTACCACAAAGAAATTGCACCAATAGGGAGACAGGTAGATAGTGGGAAAACAATACAGAGCCAGAGCCCCACACGTTACGCCACTGAATGGCTTCCTCAGGGGTATAATAATAATTTTTTTTTTTTTCTGCTATCGGTATTCAATTCAGACTCCACACATAAGACCTCAGGGGTGGACATGGATGTCAGACATATGTACCATCCTCCAAAACTTTGAGGACTCCACCAAGATGGTGAGCGGCAATGACGCCATAATTAGCATCACCATCCCGCTTCTCTGTCTTCTGAAACACACTCTGCTCACAATCAAAGAGGATGCATTGCAGGCAGAGCATAATGAGATGGAGCAAGGAACTATATAGGGTGATTACACACAGCCCAGACTCATCTCAAACCAACGTGGATTGGGTGACAATGAGGAAGAGGAGGAGGACGAAGAACAGGAGCTAGTTTCATGCGCTATAGACGGTACTACCTGCACAACTGTCATACCGTCTGTTCAGCGTGGATGGCTAGAGTACAGAGAGGAGGAGAGCATGGTCTGTCATCCTCTTGGTGAGGACACGGAAGTCTTGCCTGTTAGCAGTCTGCCACGCATGGCTGAGTTTATATTACGCCGCCTTTCCCAAGACCCTCGCGTTCTCAAAATTTTGGGTGACAGTCATTACTGGTTAGGGACACTTCTAGACCCACGCTACAAGGAGAACATTATATCTCTTATTCCTGAGGAGGAAAGGTCTACAAAAATGGGGCAGTACCAGAAGGCCCTTGTTGCAGAACTGTTAAAAAAATTCCCATCTGAAAACGCTGGCGGCAGAGGTCACAGTTCATTGGACAACCAAGGACTACAAACTAGAGAGACACAAATGCAATCCAAAAGAGGCAGGGGAACACTGTCAAAGTTATGGGACAGTTTTCTGAGACCCTCCCATCGCACAGGCCCTGAGGTGTGGGGTACTCTCACAAGGAGTGCAAAGTTTGGGAAGATGCTGAGAGAGTACCTTGCCGACCGTACCAACGCCCTCCGTGATTCCTCTGTGCCCTTTAATTATTGGGTATCCAACCTGGATACGTGGAATGAACTGGCTCTCAACGCCTTGGAGGTCCAGGGTTGCCCTGCCACTAGCGTTTTATCAGAGCGGGTTTTTAGTGCCGCTGGTGGAATTATAACTGATAAGCGCATCCGCCTGTCAACTGAAAATGCTGACAAGCTGACTCTTATAAAAATGAACAAGGGCTGGATTGGGCCAGACTTCTCAACACCACAGAATGATAGCAGCGTAATGTAAACTCAAATCCAGTGTCTTTTTTTGGGAGGTGTATTCCCATGCATTTTTTCACACCCACACATGGGTATACGCTTCCTGATTTTGGCTATTTGCTCTTGTCCTCCTCCTTCTCCTGCCTCCCAATTTTTGGCAGCCCTTGCATTCAATGTATAGGCCAACACTATGGGAGATCATCTGCTTTCTAATCGGAATTTGTCGTTACTGTGGCTCTGCTGTATGTGTCTTTAAATTCTTAGTGGGGTTTTTCCTAAAATTGGTCAGCCGTTGGACTCACTGCATACCCTATAACTGTATAGCAGACCCTCTCCTTTCTAATGGAAACATGTTGTACTTGTTACTGTGGCCCTGCTCTATGTGTCTTTATATTCTTAGTGGGGTTTTTCCTAAAATTGGTCAGCCGTTGGACTCACTTCATACCCTATAACTGAATAGCAGACTCTTTCCTATCTAATATGAATTTGTCGTTACTGTGGCCCTGCTCTATGTGTCTTTAAATTCTTAGTGGGGTTTTTCCTAAAATTGGTCAGCCGTTGGACTCACTGTATACCCTATAACTGTATAGCAGACCCTCTCCTTTCTAATGGGAATATGTCATTACTGTGGCCCTGCTCTATGTGTCTTTAAATTCTTAGTGGGGTTTTTCCTAAAATTGGTCAGCCGTTGGACTCACTGCATACCCTGTAACTGTATAGCAGACCGTCTCTTTTCTAATGGGGATATGTCGTTACTGTGGCCCTGCTCTATGTGTCTTTAAATTGTTAGTGAGATTTTTCCTAAAATTGGTCAGTCGTTGGACTAACTGCATACCCTATAACTGTATAGCAGACCCTCTCCTTTTTAATGGGAACATGTTGTACTTGTAACTGTGGCCCTGCTCTATGTGTCTTTAAATTCTTATTGGGGTTTTTCCTTAAAATTGGTCAGCCATTGGACTCACTGTATACCCTAAAACTTTATAGCAGACTCTCTCCTTTCTAATGGGTATTTGTCGTTACTGTGGCCCTGCTCTATGTGTCTTTAAATTCTTAGTGGGGTTTTCTTAAAATTGGTCAGCCATTGCACTCACTACATACCCTATAACTGTATAGCAGACCCTCTCTTTTCTAATGGGAACGTGCTGTACTTGTTACTGTGGCCCTGCTCTATGGGTCTTTAAATTCTTAGTGAGGTTTTTCCTAAAATTGGTCAGCTGTTGGACTCACTGCATATGGTATACCTGTATAGCACACCCTCTCCTTTCTAATGGTAACATGTCGTACTTGTTACTGTGGCCCTGCTCTATGTGTCTTTAAATTCATAGCGGGGTTTTTCCTAAAATTGGTCAGCCGTTGGACTCACTGCATACCCTATAACTGTAGAGCAGACTCTCTCCTTTCTAATGGGAACATGTCGTACTTGTTACTGTGGCGCTGCTCTATGTGTCTTTAAATTCTTAGTGGGGTTCTTCCTAAAATTGGTCAGCCGTTGGACTCATTGCATACCCTATAACTGTATAGCAGACTCTCTCCTTTCTAATGGGAATTTGTCGTTACTGTGACCCTGCTCTCTGTGTCTTTAAAGTCTTAGTGGGGTTCTTCCTAAAATTGGTCAGCAGTTGGATTCATTGCATATCCTAATACTGTATAGAAGACTGTCTCCTTTCTAATGGGAATTTGTCGTTAATGTGGCCCTGCTCTATGTGTCTTTAAATTCTTAGTGGGGTTTTTCCTAAAATTGGTCAGCCGTTAGACTCACTGCATACCCTCTAACTGTATAGCAGATTCTCTCCTTTCTAATGGGAATTTGTCGTTACTGTGGCTCTGCTCTATGTGTCTTTACATTTTTAGTGGGGTTTTTAGTGGGGTCTGCATACCCTATAACTGTATAGCAGACTCTTTCCTTTCTAATGGGAACATGTTCTACTTGTTACTGTGGCCCTGTTCTATGTGTTTTTAAATTCTTAGTGGGGTTTTTCCTAAAATTGGTCAGACGTTGGACTCACTGCATATGTGGCGCCCCTGAGGGTTCAGTCACCACAGGGGTACAGCACCTCACAACGAGGTGTGGTATCTCCTCTCCCAGGTAAGGATGGAGTACCACACAGGACCCCAACCACACACTCAACACTACACCACTCCAGTTCTGTAGGGGGCCTAAAGCACCATAGTGCTGCCCCGCGCCTGAATGGAGGAGTTGGGGGGGAACCAAAGTTAGGGGGAACCATGTAGTGAGTGAGGGTGGAGGAAGCATTTACTTAGACACTTAATGAGAATTCTATATAACTGGAGGCCATCTTAATGGCAAGATCTTTGCTCGTGGGTCTTTGGGACGGAATGTCAGCATAAGGCTACAGCCGGCTGAGGGGTCCACGGTTCCTGGTCTCAGGCCTCGAGAAGAGGGGGCGGGACAGAGTTATAACCGGCTCTGTCCCCCGTCAGGGTCTAACCAAGAAGGCCCAGGAGGGGAGCAGAGGAGATAGGCTCCACAGGCGAAAGGATCTCAGGGGGTGCGGACGGAGCGGAGTTGCCACCTGCATACCTTATTCTGGCCCTGCCAGAGAGACCCTGCCGCAAGGAGGCTTATGTGGATCCCAGGGGGATACGGACGGAGCTGAATCACCACCTGTATGGCCTAATCTGAGTTCATCCAGAGGGACCCAGCCTTACGCCACGTTCTCACCACAAGTCACCAAAAGGGGCACCCAGTCGGTCCAGGAACTATACATTACCCACAAGGGACATCGCAGTACCCGTATGGGACTCAGTGGGGGACACAAAGTGGGAGAAGTTCAAAGGGAAAGGAACACACTAGAGCAGGGGGTCCTGTCAAGCGCCCCTGAGGGGGAAGCTCTGAGTTGAGAAAACACTACCGTGAGTAAAGACTTGGATGACTTCAACTACTGCCTCTGTCTGTTCTTTCCTCTGCGGCTCTACACCCGCCGACGCTCTATTCCGCATCCTCCTACACTGCCCTGAGGCCCCGCTCCACCTGTGAGGAGCCGCACCAACTAAGCTGCCTGAACACTGGCCTCAGAGGACTGTTGCAGCGCTGGTGATCCTCACGAACATTCCCCTATCACATATAATTTTCCCCCTTCTCTTTTTAAGAGTGACCCCAGGGTACGGGCCCGGGAACCGACCACTGCGACATCCCCCTAGGTCAGGCAACAACAAGACCCAGGCTCCGAGTCGTCCCCATCCCCTGGGCGCGTCACATACACTATAACTGTATAGCAGACTCTCTCCTTTCTAATGGGAATTTGTCGTTACTGTAGCCCTGCTCTATGTGTCTTTAAATTCATAGTGGGGTTTTTCCTAAAACTGGTCAGCCGTTGGACTCACTGCATACCTCATAACTGTATAGCAGACTCCCTCCTTTCTAATGGGAACATGTTGTACTTGTTACTGTGGTCCTGCTCTATGTGTCCTTAAAGTCTTCGTGGGGTTTTTCCTAAAATTGTTCAGACATTGGACTCTCTGCATACCCTATAACTGTATAGCAGACTCTCTCCTTTCTAATGGGAATTGTCGTTACTGTGGCCATGATCTATGTGTCTTTAAATTCTTAGTGGGGTTTTTCCTAAAATTGGTCAGCCGTTGGACTCGCTGCATACCATATAACTGTATAGCAGACTCTCTCCTTTCTAATGGGAACATGTTGTAATTGTTACTGTGGTCCTGCTCTATGTGTCTTTAAATTCTTAGTGGGGTTTTTCCTAAAATTGGTCAGCCGTTGGACTCAGTGCATACCCTAAAACTGTATAGCAGACTCTCTCCTTTCTAATGGGAATTTGTCGTTCTTGTTACTCTAGTCCTTCTCTATGTGTTTTTAAATTCATAGTGGGGTTTTTCCTAAAATTGGTCTGCCGTTGGACTCATTGCATACCCTATAACTGTATAGCAGACTCTCTCCTTTCTAATGGGAATTTGCCGTTAATGTGGCCCTGCTCTATGTGTCTTTAAATTCTTAGTGGGGTTTTTCCTAAAATTGGTCAGCCGTTGAAATCACTGCATACAATATAACTGTATAGCAGACTCTCTCCTTTGTAATGGAAAGTTGTCATTACTCTGGCCCTGTTCTATGTGTCTTTAAATTCTTAGTGGCGTTTTTCCTAAAAATGGTCAGCCGTTGGACTCAGTGCTTACCCTATAACTGTATAGCAGACCCTGTCCTTTCTAATGGGAACATGTCATACTTGTTACTGTGGCCCTGCTCTATGTGTCTTTAAATTCTTAGTGGGGTTTTTCTTAAATTTGGTCAGCCGATGGACTCACTGCATACCCTATAACTGTATAGCACACAATCTCCTTTCTAATGGGAACATGTCTTACTTGTTACTGTGGCCCTCCTCTATGTGTCTTTAAATTCTTAGTGGGGATTTTCCTAAAATTGCTCAGCCGTTGGACTCACTGCATACCGTATAACTGTTTAGCAGACTCTCTCCTTTCTAATGGAAATTTGTCGTTACTGTAGCCCTGCTCTATGTGTCTTTAAATTCTTAGTGGGGTTTTTCCTAAAATTGGTCTGCTGTTGGACTCATTGCATACCCTATAACTGTATAGCAGACCCTCTCCTTTCTAATGGAAACATGTCGTACTTGTTATTGTGGCCATGATCTATGTGTCTTTAAATTCTTAGTTGGGTTTTTCCTAAAATTGGTCAGCCGTTGGACTCACTGTATAACCTATAACTGTATAGCAGACCCTCTCCTTTCTAATGGGAATATGTCATTACTGTGGCCCTGCTCTATGTGTCTTTAAATTCTTAGTGGGGTTTTTCCTAAAATTGGTCAGCCGTTGGACTCACTGCATACCCTGTAACTGTATAGCAGACCGTCTCTTTTCTAATGGGGATATGTCGTTACTGTGGCCCTGCTCTATGTGTCTTTAAATTCTTAGTGAGATTTTTCCTAAAATTGGTCAGTCGTTGGACTAACTGCATACCCTATAACTGTATAGCAGACCCTCTCCTTTTTAATGGGAACATGTTGTACTTGTAACTGTGGCCCTGCTCTATGTGTCTTTAAATTCTTATTGGGGTTTTTCCTTAAAATTGGTCAGCCATTGGACTCACTGTATACCCTAAAACTTTATAGCAGACTCTCTCCTTTCTAATGGGTATTTGTCGTTACTGTGGCCCTGCTCTATGTGTCTTTAAATTCTTAGTGGGGTTTTCTTAAAATTGGTCAGCCATTGCACTCACTACATACCCTATAACTGTATAGCAGACCCTCTGTTTTCTAATGGGAACGTGCTGTACTTGTTACTGTGGCCCTGCTCTATGGGTCTTTAAATTCTTAGTGAGGTTTTTCCTAAAATTGGTCAGCTGTTGGACTCACTGCATATGGTATACCTGTATAGCACACCCTCTCCTTTCTAATGGTAACATGTCGTACTTGTTACTGTGGCCCTGCTCTATGTGTCTTTAAATTCATAGTGGGGTTATTCCTAAAATTGGTCAGCCGTTGGACTCACTGCATACCCTATAACTGTATAGCAGACTCTCTCCTTTCTAATGGGAACATGTCGTACTTGTTACTGTGGCGCTGCTCTATGTGTCTTTAAATTCTTAGTGGGGTTCTTCCTAAAATTGGTCAGCCGTTGGACTCATTGCATACCCTATAACTGTATAGCAGACTCTCTCCTTTCTAATGGGAATTTGTCATTACTGTGACCCTGCTCTCTGTGTCTTTAAATTCTTAGTGGGGTTCTTCCTAAAATTGGTCAGCAGTTGGATTCATTGCATATCCTAATACTGTATAGAAGACTGTCTCCTTTCTAATGGGAATTTGTCGTTAATGTGGCCCTGCTCTATGTGTCTTTAAATTCTTAGTGGGGTTTTTCCTAAAATTGGTCAGCCGTTAGACTCACTGCATACCCTCTAACTGTATAGCAGATTCTCTCCTTTCTAATGGGAATTTGTCGTTACTGTGGCTCTGCTCTATGTGTCTTTACATTTTTAGTGGGGTTTTTAGTGGGGTCTGCATACCCTATAACTGTATAGCAGACTCTTTCCTTTCTAATGGGAACATGTTCTACTTGTTACTGTGGCCCTGTTCTATGTGTTTTTAAATTCTTAGTGGGGTTTTTCCTAAAATTGGTCAGACGTTGGACTCACTGCATATGTGGCGCCCCTGAGGGTTCAGTCACCACAGGGGTACAGCACCTCACAACGAGGTGTGGTATCTCCTCTCCCAGGTAAGGATGGAGTACCACACAGGACCCCAACCACACACTCAACACTACACCACTCCAGTTCTGTAGGGGGCCTAAAGCACCATAGTGCTGCCCCGCGCCTGAATGGAGGAGTTGGGGGGGAACCAAAGTTAGGGGGAACCATGTAGTGAGTGAGGGTGGAGGAAGCATTTACTTAGACACTTAATGAGAATTCTATATAACTGGAGGCCATCTTAATGGCAAGATCTTTGCTCGTGGGTCTTTGGGACGGAATGTCAGAATAAGGCTACAGCCGGCTGAGGGGTCCACGGTTCCTGGTCTCAGGCCTCGAGAAGAGGGGGCGGGACAGAGTTATAACCGGCTCTGTCCCCCGTCAGGGTCTAACCAAGAAGGCCCAGGAGGGGAGCAGAGGAGATAGGCTCCACAGGCGAAAGGATCTCAGGGGGTGCGGACGGAGCGGAGTTGCCACCTGCATACCTTATTCTGGCCCTGCCAGAGAGACCCTGCCACAAGGAGGCTTATGTGGATCCCAGGGGGATACGGACGGAGCTGAATCACCACCTGTATGGCCTAATCTGAGTTCATCCAGAGGGACCCAGCCTTACGCCACGTTCTCACCACAAGTCACCAAAAGGGGCACCCAGTCGGTCCAGGAACTATACATTACCCACAAGGGACATCGCAGTACCCGTATGGGACTCAGTGGGGGACACAAAGTGGGAGAAGTTCAAAGGGAAAGGAACACACTAGAGCAGGGGGTCCTGTCAAGCGCCCCTGAGGGGGAAGCTCTGAGTTGAGAAAACACTACCGTGAGTAAAGACTTGGATGACTTCAACTACTGCCTCTGTCTGTTCTTTCCTCTGCGGCTCTACACCCGCCGACGCTCTATTCCGCATCCTCCTACACTGCCCTGAGGCCCCGCTCCACCTGTGAGGAGCCGCACCAACTAAGCTGCCTGAACACTGGCCTCAGAGGACTGTTGCAGCGCTGGTGATCCTCACGAACATTCCCCTATCACATATAATTTTCCCCCTTCTCTTTTTAAGAGTGACCCCAGGGTACGGGCCCGGGAACCGACCACCGCGACATCCCCCTAGGTCAGGCAACAACAAGACCCGGGCTCCGAGTCGTCCCCATCCCCTGGGCGCGTCACATACACTATAACTGTATAGCAGACTCTCTCCTTTCTAATGGGAATTTGTCGTTACTGTAGCCCTGCTCTATGTGTCTTTAAATTCATAGTGGGGTTTTTCCTAAAACTGGTCAGCCGTTGGACTCACTGCATACCTCATAACTGTATAGCAGACTCCCTCCTTTCTAATGGGAACATGTTGTACTTGTTACTGTGGTCCTGCTCTATGTGTCCTTAAAGTCTTCGTGGGGTTTTTCCTAAAATTGTTCAGACATTGGACTCTCTGCATACCCTATAACTGTATAGCAGACTCTCTCCTTTCTAATGGGAATTGTCGTTACTGTGGCCATGATCTATGTGTCTTTAAATTCTTAGTGGGGTTTTTCCTAAAATTGGTCAGCCGTTGGACTCGCTGCATACCATATAACTGTATAGCAGACTCTCTCCTTTCTAATGGGAACATGTTGTAATTGTTACTGTGGTCCTGCTCTATGTGTCTTTAAATTCTTAGTGGGGTTTTTCCTAAAATTGGTCAGCCGTTGGACTCAGTGCATACCCTAAAACTGTATAGCAGACTCTCTCCTTTCTAATGGGAATTTGTCGTTCTTGTTACTCTAGTCCTTCTCTATGTGTTTTTAAATTCATAGTGGGGTTTTTCCTAAAATTGGTCTGCCGTTGGACTCATTGCATACCCTATAACTGTATAGCAGACTCTCTCCTTTCTAATGGGAATTTGCCGTTAATGTGGCCCTGCTCTATGTGTCTTTAAATTCTTAGTGGGGTTTTTCCTAAAATTGGTCAGCCGTTGAAATCACTGCATACAATATAACTGTATAGCAGACTCTCTCCTTTGTAATGGAAAGTTGTCATTACTCTGGCCCTGTTCTATGTGTCTTTAAATTCTTAGTGGCGTTTTTCCTAAAAATGGTCAGCCGTTGGACTCAGTGCTTACCCTATAACTGTATAGCAGACCCTGTCCTTTCTAATGGGAACATGTCATACTTGTTACTGTGGCCCTGCTCTATGTGTCTTTAAATTCTTAGTGGGGTTTTTCCTAAATTTGGTCAGCCGATGGACTCACTGCATACCCTATAACTGTATTGCACACAATCTCCTTTCTAATGGGAACATGTCTTACTTGTTACTGTGGCCCTCCTCTATGTGTCTTTAAATTCTTAGTGGGGATTTTCCTAAAATTGCTCAGCCGTTGGACTCACTGCATACCGTATAACTGTTTAGCAGACTCTCTCCTTTCTAATGGAAATTTGTCGTTACTGTAGCCCTGCTCTATGTGTCTTTAAATTCTTAGTGGGGTTTTTCCTAAAATTGGTCTGCTGTTGGACTCATTGCATACCCTATAACTGTATAGCAGACCCTCTCCTTTCTAATGGAAACATGTCGTACTTGTTATTGTGGCCATGATCTATGTGTCTTTAAATTCTTAGTGGGTTTTTTCCTAAAATTGATCAGCAGTTGGACTCACTGCAGATGGCATACCTGTATAGCAGACCCTCTCCTTTCTAATGGTAACATGTCGTACTTGTTACTGTGGCCCTGCTCTATGTGTCTTTAAATTCTTAGTGGGGTTTTTCCAAAAATTGGTCAGTCATTGGACTCACTGCACACCCTATAACTGTTTAGCAGACTCTCTCCTTTCTAATGGAAATTTGTCGTTACTGTAGCCCTGCTCTATGTGTCTTTAAATTCTTAGTGGGGTTTTTCCTAAAATTGGTCAGCCGTTGGACTCATTGCATACCCTATAACTGTATAGCAGACCCTCTCCTTTCTAATGGAAACATGTCGTACTTGTTATTGTGGCCCTGATCTATGTGTCTTTAAATTCTTAGTGGGGTTTTTCCTAAAATTGGTCAGCCGATGGACTCACTGCAGATGGCATACCTGTGTAGCAGACCCTCTCCTTTCTAATGGTAACATGTCGTACTTGTTACTGTGGCCCTGCTCTATGTGTCTTTAAATTCTTAGTGGGGTTTTTCCTAAATTTGGTCAGCCGATGGACTTACTGCATACCCTATAACTGTATAGCAGACAATCTCCTTTCTAATGGGAACGTGTCTTACTTGTTACTGTGGCCCTGCTCTATGTGTCTTTAAATTCTTAGTGGGGTTTTTCCTAAAATTGGTCAGCCGTTGGACTCATTGCATACCCTATAACTGTATAGCAGACCCTCTCCTTTCTAATGGAAACATGTCGTACTTTTTATTGTGGCCCTGATCTATGTGTCTTTAAATTCTTAGTGGGGTTTTTCCTAAAATTGGTCAGCCGTTGGACTCACTGCAGATGGCATACCTGTGTAGCAGACCCTCTCCTTTCTAATGGTAACATGTCGTACATGTTACTGTGGCCCTGCCCTATGTGTCTTTAAATTCTTAGTGGGGTTTTTCCTAAATTTGGTCAGCCGATGGACTTACTGCATACCCTATAACTGTATAGCAGACAATCTCCTTTCTAATGGGAACATGTCTTACTTGTTACTGTGGCCCTGCTCTATGTGTCTTTAAATTCTTAGTGGGGATTTTCCAAAAATTGCTCAGCCATTGGACTCACTGCATACCCTATAACTGTTTAGCAGACACTCTCCTTTCTAATGGAAATTTGTCGTTACTGTAGCCCTGCTCTATGTGTCTTTAAATTCGTAGTGGGGTTTTTCCTAAAATTGGTCAGCCACTGGACTCATTGCATACCCAATAACTGTATAGCAGACCCTCTCCTTTCTAATGGAAACATGTCGTACTTGTTATTGTGGCCCTGATTTATGTGTCTTTAAATTTTTAGTGGGGTTTTTCCTAAAATTGGTCAGCCGTTTGACTCACTGCAGATGGCATACTTGTTATGATCTGCTACAAGAACTAAGGAAAGAAAGGGAATCTGTCCCTTCAATAAGACTAAGCTGATTCCCTATGTTGCAGCTGGGACCTGTTCCTTGTGAACAGACCCGCCTTCGTCCTCAGCTAGTCTGAACGCAGACCTATAGAATAAAGGGAGGGGTCCCTAAAAGAACTAAGGACTGGGACAAAATTGTACACCTCCTAGCAGATGTTGTAGCGGAGCAAAAAGACAAACAGATGAAAAGTACTTAGAGGTCCAAAGGACCAAACGAACTAGAGAGATAGGTACAAAAGCACCTGGCTAGATAGAGAGTCAAATAACACTGAAGTCCAGCAAAGCCAGAAGGCCGGAGCTGGAATAAATAGGCAGCAGGTCACGTGACCACAGAATAGAAAAAAACTAACATTAGGGTTCTAACAGTACCCCCTCTTCTATGAGGATCCTCAGGATCCTCCAGGCCCAGGCTTATCCAGAAACCTCCTGTGGAACGCTCTGACAAGTTTAGGGGCAGAGACATCATCCGCCTACCCAGGAGTTATCCTCGGGACCGAAACCTTTCCAAGCGACGAGATACTGCAATCTCCCTCTATGTCTTCTGGAATTCAGGATACGAGAAATTTCATATTCGCCGTCTTCTGCCACCGGAGGAACTGTGACAGTAGCATCCCTATCCGATACATCAGCCTTTTTCAACAAGGAAACATGAAACACAGGATTAATCTTCCAGGAGGTGGGGACCTCCAACCTAACAGCAGACTGATTAACCACCTGAAGCACCTTAAATGGCCCCACAAACTTCGGACCCAATTTTTTAGAGGGAATCCTCATCCGCAGATTCTTTGAGGACAACCAAACCATGTCAACCACCGTAAACAAAACGTCTTTACGTTTCCTGTTAAAATACTTCTTGGACTTTTTGTTAGCCTCTTGAAGGTTACAACGTACGTCAGTCCAAACTCTCTCCAAATCACCGGAAAAATTCTCCTCCGGCACAGCCGACACCAATTTGGAGAACGAACCAAACGACGGATGTCTCCCAGTACATCCAAAAAAAAGGAGAACACCCAGCAGAAGAGGATGTATGGTTGTTAAGAGCAAATTCAGCGAGTGGCAGAAACTCAGACCACCCCTCTTGATTGTCTGCCACAAAACAACGCAAAAACTGTTCAACATCCTGGTTCTTTCTTTCTGTCTGTCCATTAGACTCAGGATGATACCCAGATGAAAATGACAAATGGACTCCCAACCTGTCACAAAAAAGCACGCCAGAAATGAGCCACAAACTGAGGTCCCCTATCAGAAACAATGTAGTTGGGAACGCCATGGAGTCTGGCAATTTCCTTAACAAACGCCTTAGCGAGTGTCTTAGCGCAGGGTAGTTTAATGAAAGGAACCAAATGACACATCTTGCTAAAACGGTCCACGACCACCCAGATGACAGTGAAACCCTCGGACACAGGAAGGTCAGTAATAAAATCCATTGCCAGATGTGTCCTAGGCGCACTAGGAACCACCAGAGGGCAAAGCAACCCCGCAGCAGGGGTATGTGAAGCCTTTGACCTAGCACACACCGTACATTGACGCACCCACTTGATGACTTCCTTCTGCCACCCAGGCCAACAAAAACTGCGACGTATAAGTCTCTTAGTCTCAGAAATTCCTGGATGACCTGCCAACCGAGATTCATGATATTCCACAAACAAATCTTTCCTAAAGGTTCTAGGCACAAACAAACTCCCATGGGGAGTGTTAGATGGGGCATCCTCCTGGGCTTTCAGAATCCCATCTTCCAAAATGGAGTCCAATGCAGCTACCACAACTCCTTCCTGTAAAATGCTCTCCTCCTCCTCGGTTCCAACCATGGGAGAAAAGCTGCGAGATAAAGCTTCGGCTTTAACATTCTTGGTACCAGGGATGTAAGTAACAGAAAAATTAAACCGAGAAAAAAAAAGTGCCCACCTAGCCTGACGGGCATTCAAGCGCTTGGCAGCATTCAGATAAATCACATTTTTATGATCAGTGAAAACCTGAACCGGAAATTTAGCACCCTCCAAGAAATGTCGCCAATGTTCAAACGGGAGCTTAATAGCCAGCAATTCCCGATTACCAACATCGTAATTAAGTTCGGTTTCTGAAAATTTTTTTGAAAAAAAAGCACAGGGATGTACTCCATCCTTGTTCTCCTGAGACAAAACTGCACCGACCCCCACCGAAGAAGCATCAACCTCGACCAAAAAAGGCTTGGTCTCATCAGGCTGCACAAAGTTAGGAGCAGAACTGAACCTCTCCTTGAGATACGCAAAAGCTTCAATGGCCTCAGTAGTCCACTGGACCGTATTCACACCTTTCCTGGTGAGATCGGTCAGCGGCTTAACAATTATAGAAAAATTCTTAATGAATTTTCTGTAATAATTGGCGAAACCCAAAAATCTCTGTATCGATTTCAAACCAATAGGCCTAGGCCATTCCTGCACAGCCTGAAACTTCACCGGGTCCACCTCAAAGCCCTCGCTGGAGATAATGTAGCCCAAAAAACTAATTCTCTGCACAGCGAACTGACATTTCTCCAGCTTAGCAAAAAGTGAATTGTCACTTAATAACTGCAATACCTCACGTACGCTCTGCCAATGAGACTCTAGATCTGGCGAATAAATCAAAATGTCATCCAAGTACACAACCACATTCTTACCAATCAAAGGTCTCAGGATGTCATTAATAAGGTTCTGAAAAAACGCGGGTGCATTTGTAAGACCAAAACGCATCACCAGATTCTCAAAATGACCTACCGGAGTGTTAAAAGCAGTTTTCCATTCATCACCCTCCTTTATTCGTAACAAATTGTATGCCCCCCGGAGATCAATTTTAGAGAACCACTTGGCCCCCACTAACTGATTAAATAAGTCAGGAATTAACGGCAATGGGTAGGAATTGCGTACGGTAATTTTATTAATTTCGCGAAAGTCCAGACATGGACGCAAACCGCCGTCCTTTTTTTTTACAAAAAAAAAATCCAACAGCCACAGGCGACTTAGAAGGTCTAATGTGACCAGCAGCCTAGCTCATCTATATGTATTCCTCCAAGGCCTTTCTCTCAGGGATAGTCAGATTAAATAAGCGACTCTTGGGAAGAGCTGCTTCAGGAACAAACTCAATGGTGTAATCATAGTCCCTATGAGGAGGTAAAACTTGCAACTCCTCCTCTGAAAAAACCTTCCAAAAATCCTGAATAGGTACAGGTAATTCCCCGTTGGACTCACTGCATACCCTATAACTGTTTAGCAGACTCTCTCCTTTCTAATGGAAATTTGTCGTTACTGTAGCCCTGCTCTATGTGTCTTTAAATTCTTAGTGCGGTTTTTCCTAAATTTGGTCAGCCGATGGACTCACTGCATACCCTATAACTGTATAGCAGACAATCTACTTTCTAATGGGAACATGTCTTACTTGTTACTGTGGCCCTGTTCTATGTGTCTTTAAATTCTTAGTGGGGTTTTCCTAAAATTGGTCAGTCGTTGGACTCACTGCAATCCCTTTAACTGTATAGCAGACTCTTTCCTTTCTAATTGGAATTTGTCATTACTGTGGCCCTGCTCTATGTGTCTTTAAATTCTTAGTGGGGTTTTTCCTAAAATTGGTCAGCCGTTGGACTCACTGCATACCCTATAATTGTACAGCAGACTCGTTCCTTTCTAATGGGAATTTGTCTTTACTGTAGCCCTGCTCTATGTATCTTTAAATTCTTAGTGGGGTTTTTCCTAAATTTGGTCAGCCGTTGGACTCACTGCATACCCTATAACTGTATAGCAGACCCTCTCCTTTCTAATGGAAACATGTCGTTCTTGTTATTGTGGCCCTGATCTATGTGTCTTTAAATATTAAGTGGGGTTTTTCCTAAAATTTGTCAGCCGTTGGACTCACTGCATATGGCATACCTGTATAGCAGACCCTCTCCTTTCTAATGGTAGCATGTCGTACTTGTTACTGTGGCCCTGCTCTATGTGTCTTTAAATTCTTAATTGGGTTTTTCCTAAAATTGGTCAGCCGTTGGACTCACTGCATACCCTATAACTGTATAGCAGACTCTATCTCTTCTAATTGGAATTTGTCGTTACTGTGGCCCTGCTCTATTGTAACATACCTGGCGGCATCCTTGCATAGTGGTCCATCTCCCATCTCCCATCTCCCATCTCCCTGTTAAGAGGAACAGAGGCCGCTATCTGCAGACCAGACATAACCTCAAGAGAAATGTGCTGTCTTCCAGGAGCAAAAATTAAAGATGTGTCTGACAGGATATCAAGACTCTTCAGACCTACAGATCACTACCCATTCCTGCTAATACATGTGGGGACAAATGACACCGCAAGAAAGGACCTGGAAACCATCTGCAGTGACTTTGAAGACTTAGGCAAGAAAGTGAAAGAATTGGGAGCGCAGGTGGTCTTCTCATCCATCCTCCCAGTGGATGGCCATGGAACAATGAGGTGGAATAAGATTCTACAGGTGAACAACTGGCTACGTCGATGGTGCCGTCAACAAGGATTTGGATTTCTGGATCACGGAATGAATTACCTATACGATGGACTACTTGCTAGAGATGGGGTGCACCTTACGAAGACTGGAAAACATGTATTTGGAAGTCGCCTTGCTACACTCATCAGAAGAGCTTTAAACTAGAACAATGTGGGAAGGGAAGCAAAAGGCCAGAAAAAGCCATACAGCTGACAAATACTATTGAGATCTCTGCTACTGGAAGTGGAAAAGAAGAACAAAGACAAAAAAATTTAAATAATAAAAATATGGGAGGAAGAGAAACCAATCACAAACTAAAATGTTTTTATACAAATGCACAAAGCATGGGCAACAAACAAGGAGAATTGGAACTACTAATGCAGGAAAAGGAATATGATGTCATTGGAATCACTGAAACTTGGTGGGACGATACACATGATTGGAATAAAAGGCTAAAAGGATACAACTTATTTGCAAGAAACAGACTTGATTAACGAGGAGGAGGTGTTGCATTGTATGTTAGAAAAGCGTATATCTGCACAGAGATTGAAGCTTCAGAGACTGGGAGTTCTGTGGAAACTGTTTGGGTAAGAATACAAGGAGAGAACAACGGAAAGGACACCATTGTAGGCATTTACTACAGGCCACCTGGGCAAGCTGAAGATATGGATGAACTCTTTATGTATCAAATGACCAAGTTCTCCAAAAAATATGACGTAGTGGTCATGGGAGATTTCAACTATCCAGACATTTGTTGGGAATCTCTCTCAAGTAAAACTAACAGGTCAAGCAAATTCTTATCCTCTCTTGCTGACAACTTTATCTTCCAAAAGGTAGGGGAGAAAACAAGGGGATCTGCTACTTTGGATCTAATTCTTATAAACAGGGAGGAAATGGTTGAGGAGGTAAAGGTGGCTGGGACCCTAGGAGGCAGCGATCATGCTATTATAGAATTTTGGATAACTAGAGGAGGAAGACATGTGAAGACTCAAACTTCAAGGTTAGATTTTAGAAAGGCAGATTTTAAGAGACTCAGAAAGAGAATAGGAGGGATCTAATGGCTGGATGCCCTTAAGGACAAAAATGTCCAGGAAGGATGGGAAATTTTTAAAAATGAGATTCTCAAAGCACAATCGTTAACAATCCCGAAAAGTAGGAAGAATGGGAAGCATTTAAGGAAACCAGGATGGATGAACACAGAACTTAAACACATGCTAAAAAGAAAGAAAGAAATGTTTATTAAATGGAAAGAGAGAGGCATATCTAAAGAAGATTATAATGCAGTCTGCAGATCCTGCAGGGCACGTATCAGGTTAGCTAAAGCTGACAATGAATTAAGGCTTGCAAGAGATGTCAAAAGCAATAAAAAAGGATTTTGGGGGTATGTCAAAAGTAAAAGAAAAGTCAAAGATGCTATAGGATTTTTACAGGATGAAAATGGAGAAATGGTAAGAGAGGATGTTGAGAAGGCCGAACTTTTTAATTCCTATTTTGCATCTGTTTTCTCTCAGAAAGAAAATGTAACATCAACTGATCTTCACTGTCCTTTTAAAGGAATAGAGGAATCCAAGTTATCAGTAAACAGAAAGATTGTGAGGGAATATTTAGCTAACATAAATGAGTTCAAGTCTCCAGGTCCAGATGAATTACACCCCAGAGTACTGAAGGAGATTGTAGAAGAAATTTTAGAACCACTCTCCATAATCTTTGAAAATTCTTGGAGAACAGGAGAAGTCCCAGAAGACTGGAGAAGAGCAAATGTTGTTCCTATCTTCAAAAAGGGGAAGAAGGTGGACCCAGGGAACTATAGGCCGGTGAGTCTGACTTCTATACCAGGAAAGATCTTTGAACAAATTATTAAACAACATGTATGTAAGTACATGGATAAGAATGAAGTGATTAACCAGAGTCAGCATGGGTTTGTAACTAACAAGTCATGTCAGACTAACTTAATTTCCTTCTATGACAGAATCACTGACTGGGTGGATCAGGGAAATGCTGTAGATATAGTATATCTTGACTTCAGCAAAGCATTTGACAAAGTATCTCACATCATCCTTATTGAAAAAATGACCAAGTATGCAATGGACCAGGCAACTGTTAGGTGGATTCATAACTGGCTTAGTGATCGGACTCAAAGGGTGGTTGTAAATGGCTTCACATCCAGCTGGATGAATGTCTCAAGTGGGGTACCACAGGGCTCCGTCCTGGGACCTGTATTGTTCAACATCTTTATCAATGATTTAGATGAAGGAATTGAGGGTTAACTGATTAAATTTGCTGATGACACAAAGCTAGGAGGGATAGCTAATACTAGAGAAGAGAGAGAGAGGATTCAAAAAGACCTAAATAAACTGGAGCAGTGAGCAGCAACCAACAGAATGGTTTTTAACAGGGAAAAATGCAAAGTACTACATCTGGGCAATAAAAATGAAAAAAGCATATACAGAATGGGAGGAATAGAGCTAAGCAACAGTACATGTGAAAAAGACTTAGGTATACTAATAGATCATAGACTGAACATGAGTCAACAGTGTGATGCAGCAGCAAAAAAGGCAAATACAATTCTGGGATGTATTAACAGAAGCATACAGTCTAGATCACGTGAAGTCATTATCGGTCTTTACTCCTCTTTGGTCAGACCTCATCTGGAATACTGTGTACAGTTTTGGGCACCACATTTTAAAAAAGACATAGACAAACTGGAGCAAGTTCAGAGAAGAGCGACCAGAATGGTGACTGGTCTGCAAACCATGTCCTATGAGGAACGGTTGCAGGATTTGGGAATGTTTAGCTTGCAAAAAAGAAGACTGAGAGGAGACTTAATAGCTGTCTACAAATATGTCAAGGGCTGTCACATTGTAGAAGGATCATCTTTATTCTCATTTGCACAAGGAAAGACTAGAAGCAATGGAATGAAACTAAATGGGAGGAGACACAGATTAGATATTAGAAAAAACTTTTTGACAGTTAGGGTGATTAATGAGTGGAACAGGCTGCCACGAGAGGTGGTGAGTTCCCCTTCAATGGACGTCTTCAAACAGAGGCTGGACAGACATCTGTCTGAGATGATCTAGTGAATCCTGCTTTGAGCAGGGGGTTGGACCAGATGACCCAGGAGGTCCCTTCCAACTCTACCATTCTATGATTCTATGATTCTATGATTCTAAGAGCGCGCACTTGATCTCCAGTCCAGACTGCCACTCTGGCTTCTTTCCATGTTGTCTGCTTTGCTTTGCTCTTGTTGTTTAGGGCGACTCCCGCTGAACTTCCTGTTTCTTTAAGCTGCTGCTGACACTCCCCTGATGCGTCCTCAGCCTATTGCTGTCTGTCACCTGGTATTTAACCCAGCTCCTCCTTGGAATCCTTGCCTGAGCATCTTGTTCTGTCAGTTGGCTTCTGGTCGCTGACATGCCAGGTCCTGTCTATGTTTGCTGCCTTACGGTATCAGTTCCCGTGTCTGAACTATGTCCTGTCTGTGCACTCTAGCCAGCTGTCTCTCTGCCTTCCTGGAGGCTGTATTTCAAGGCCTGTCTGAACACGCTCCTAGCCTGTTCGTCTCGCCCTCTGGGGGCCGCATACCCAGACTCGCTCCTGTATCTGTTGCAGTACAGTTCCTGTCTGAACTGTCTCCTAGTTTCTTACCTGTTATGTCTTTATGTCCGTTTGCTCGCTTTTTCTGCAGTGTCTGAACCAGCACTTGGCTTTACCTAGGCTCGTTCCTGCTTTTTGTTGCAGTAACTGTTCTTGTCTGAACTGTCTCCTAGTTTCTTACCTATTTTGTCTTTATGTCCGTTTGCTCCCTTTTTCTGTAGTGTCTGAACCTGCACCTAACTCCTTTTCGCTGTCGCTGTACTTCCGTTTGTGAGTTGGAGTCCTCTCGCTACTTCTTTGCAAGTATCTAGTGTGTATCTGGTTCTGCCTTTCTTTCTGTTCCGTGTGAATAGAGCCCTGTCCCCTTTGCTTTGTCTATGTTTACCTCTTCGGCGATTTATCTCAGCCCTGTCTACCGCGTCTGCGGTTTCGCTCTGCTCAGCCTTGTCCACTGCGTCTGCGGTTTCGCTCTGCTCAGCCCTGTCCACCGCGTCTGCGGTTTCGCTCTGCTCAGCCCTGTCCACCGCATCTGCGGTTTTGCTTTGCTCAGCCTTGTCCACTGCGTCTGCGGTTTCGCTTTGCTCAGCCTTGTCCACCGCATCTGCAGTTTCGCTTTGCTCAGCCTTGTCCACCGGGTCTGCGGTTTTGCTTTGCTCAGCCTTGTCCACCGCGTCTGCGATTTTGCTTTGCTCAGCCTTGTCCACCGCGTCTGCGGTTTTGCTTTGCTCAGCCTTGTCTATCGCGTCTGCGGTTTTGCACTGCTCAGCCTTGTCTACCGCGTCTGCGGTTTTGCTCTGCTCAGCATTGCCCACCGCGTCTGCGGTTTCGCTCTGCTTAGCCTTGTCTACCGCTTCTGCGGTTTCGGTCTGCTCAGCCTTGTCTACCGCGTCTGCGGTTTCGCTCTGCTCAGCCTTGTCTACCGCGTCTGCGGTTTCGCTCTGCTCAGCCCTGTCTACCGCGTCTGCGGTTTCGCTCTGCTCAGCCTTGTCTACCGCACCTGCGGATTCGCTTTACTCTGATTGATTACCGCATCTGCGGCTCTGAACACGTCTCCCAGTCTGAACTGGACCCTACCCAGCCTGCGCTCTAGCCTGCCTGTTCCTGTATTCCCCGGTGTGGGTCAACAGCCATGTCTGGAGTCTGATCTGGAGTAGACCCTGGTCCCTCTACTCGGTTCCTCCCTGGTGCACTGGCGTCGAATGCCGTCGTGCGACCTTGGTTGGATCGAGCAGATACTTAGTTACGCCCCTCCAGGCACTCTCCGGTTCATGGCACAGTGGAACCACTAAACACGCACACGCCAGTCAGTCCGGGCGTGTGCATTACATCTATATGTATTTAAATTGCTAGTGGGGTTTTTCCTAAAATTGGTCAGCAGTTGGACTCACTGCATACCCTTTAACTGTATAGCAGACTCTCTCCTTTCTAATGGGAACATGTACTTGTTACTGTGGCCCTGCTCTATGTGTCTTTAAATTCTTAGTGGGGTTTTTCCTAAAACTGGTCAGCCGTTGGACTCACTGCTTACCATATAACTGTACAGCAGGCCCTCTCCTTTCTAATGGGAACATTCCGTGCTTGCTACTGGGACCCTGCTCTATGTGTCTTTAAATTCTTAATGGGGCTTTTCCTAAAATTGGACAGCCATTGGACTCACTGCATACCCTATAACTGTATAGCAGACCCTCTCCTTTCTAATGGTAACATGTCGTACTTGTTACTGTGGCCCTGCTCTATGTGTCTTCAAATTCATAGTGGGGTTTTTCCTAAAATTGGTCAGCCATTGGACTCACTGCATATGGTATACCTGTTTAGCAGACCCCCTCCTTTATAAGGGTAACATGTCGAACTTATAACTGTGGCCCTGCTCTATGTGTCTTTAAATTCTTAGTGGGGTTCTTCCTAAAATGGTCAGCCGTTGGACTCACTGCGTACCCTATAACTGTATAGCAGACTCTCTCCTTTCTAATGGGAATTTGTCAATACTGTGGCTCTGCTCTCTGTGTCTTTAAATTCTTAGTGGGGTTTTTCATAAAATTGGTCAGCTGTTGGACTCATTGCATATCCTAATACTGTAAAGCAGACTGTCTCCTTTCTAATGGAAATTTGTCGTTAATGTGGCCCTGCTCTATGTATCTTTAAATTCTTAGTGGGGTTTTTCCTAAAATTGGTCAGTCGTTGGACTCATTGCATACCCTTTAACTGTATAGCGGACCCTCTCCTTTCTAATGGGAATTTGTTGTTATTGTGGCACTGCCTTATGTGTCTTTAAATTCTTAGTGGGGTTTTTCCTAAAATTGGTCAGCTGTTGCACTCACTGCATACACTTTAACTGTATAGCAGAATCTCTCCTTTCTAATGGAAATTTGTCGTTACTGTGGCCCTGCTCTATGTGTATTTAAATTCTTAGTGGGGTTTTTCGTAAAATTGGTCAGCCGTTGGACACACTGCATACCCTATAACTGTATAGCAGACTCTCTCCTTTCTAATGGGAACATGTACTTGTTACTGTGGCCCTGCTCTATGTGTCTTTAAATTCTTAGTGGGGTTTTTCCTAAAACTGGTCAGCCGTTGGACTCACTGCATACCCTAGAACTGTATAGCAGACAATCTCCGTTCTAATAGGAACATGTCTTACTTGTTACTGTGGCCCTGCTCTAGGTGTCTTTAAATTCTTAGGGGGATTTTCCTAAAATTGCTCAGCCATTGGACTCACTGCATATGGTATACCCGTTTAGCAGACCCTCTCCTTTATAAGAGTAACATGTCGTACTTATAACTGTGGCCCTGCTCTATGTGTCTTTAAATTCTTAGTGAGGTTTTTCCTAAAATTGGTCAGCCGTTGGACTCACTGCATACCCTATAACTGTTTAGCAGACTCTCTCCTTTCTAATGGGAATTTGTCATTAATGTGGCCCTGCTCTATGTGTGTTTAAATTATTAGTGGGGTTTTTCCAAAAATTGGTCAGTCGTTGAACTCATTGCATACCCTATAACTCTACAGCAGACTCTTTCCGTTCTAATTGGAATTTGTCGTTACTGTGGCCCTGCTCTATGTGTATTTAAATTCTTAGTGGGGTTTTTCCTAAAATTGGTCAGCCATTGGACTCACTGCATACCCTATAACTGTATAGCAGACTCTTTCCTTTCTAATGGGAATTTGTCGTTACATTGGGCCTGCTCTATGTGTCTTTAAATTCTTAGTGGGGTTTTTCTTAAAATTGGTCAGCCGTTGGACTCACGGCATACCCTATTACTGGATAGCAGACACTCTCCTTTCTAATGGTAACATGTCGTACTTGTTACTGTGGCCCTGCTCTATGAGCGTTTAAATTCTTATTGGGGTTTTTCCTAAAATTGGTCAGCCGTTGGACTCACTGCATAGCCTATAACTCTGTAGCAGACCCTCTCCTTTCTAATGGGAATTTGTCGTTACTGTGTCCCTGCTCTATATGTCTTTAAATTCTTATTGGGGTTTTTCTAAAATTGGTTAACTGTTGGACTCACGGCATACCCTATAACTGTATAGCAGACCCTCTCCTTTCTAATGGGAAATATGTCTTACTTGTTACTGTGGCCCTGCTCTATGTGTCTTTAAATTCTTAGTGGGGTATTTCCTAAAATTGGTCAGACGTTGGACTCACTGCATACCCTATTACTTTATAGCAGACCCTCTCATTTCTAATGGGAATTTGTTGTTACTGTGGCCCTTCTCTATGTGTCTTTAAATTCATTGTGGGCTTTTTCCTAAAATTGGTCAGCCATTGAACTCACTGCATACCCTATAACTGTATAGCAGACTCTTTCCGTTCTAATTGGAATTTGTCGTTACTGTGGCCCTGCTCTATGTGTATTTAAATTCTTAGTGGGGTTTTTCCTAAAATTGGTCAGCCATTGGACTCACTGCATACCCTATAACTGTATAGCAGACTCTTTCCTTTCTAATGGGAATTTGTCGTTCCTTTTGGGCCTGCTCTATGTGTCTTTAAATTCTTAGTGGGGTTTTTTTAAAATTGGTCAGCAGTTGGACTCATTGCATACCCAATAACTGTATAGCAGACTCTCTCCTTTCTAATCGGTATTTGTCGTTAATGTGGCACTGCTCTATGTGTCTTTAAATTCTTAGTGGGGTTTTTCCTTAAATTGGTCAGCCGTTGGACTCACTGCATGCCCTCTAACTGTATAGCAGACTCTCTCCTTTCTTATGGGATTTTGTTTTTAATGTGGCCCTGCTCTATGTGTTTTTAAATTCTTAGTGGGCTTTTTCCTTAAATTGGTCAGCCGTTGGACTCACTGCATACCCTATAACTGGATAGCAGACCCTCTCCTTTCTAATGGTAACATGTCGTACTTGTTACTGTGGCCCTGCTCTGTGAGCGTTTAAATTCTTATTGGGGTTTTTCCTAAAATTGGTCAGCCGTTGGACTCACTGCATAGCCTATAACTCTGTAGCAGACCCTCTCCTTTCTAATGGGAATTTGACGTTACTGTGTCCCTGCTCTATATGTCTTTAAATTCTTATTGGGGTTTTTCTAAAATTTGTTAACTGTTGGACTCACTGCATACCCTATAACTGTATAGCAAACCCTCTCCTTTCTAATGGGAAATATGTCTTACTTGTTACCGTGGCCCTGCTCTATGTGTCTTTAAATTCTTAGTGGGGTATTTCCTAAAATTGGACAGACGTTGGACTCACTGCATACCCTATTACTGTATAGCAGACCCTCTCATTTCTAATGGGAATTTGTTGTTACTGTGGCCCTTCTCTATGTGTCTTTAAATTCATTGTGGGGTTTTTCCTAAAATTGGTCAGCCGTTGGACTCACTGCATACCCTATAACTGTATAGCAGACACTCTCCTTTCTAATGGGAATTTGTCGTTAGTGTGGCCCAGCTCTATGCATCTTTAAATTCTTTTTGGGGTTTTCCCTAAATTTGGTCAGCCGTTGGACTCACTGCATACCCTATAACTGTATAGCAGACTCTCTCCTTTCTAATGGGAACAAGTTCTACTTGTTACTGTGGCCCTGCTCTATATGTCTTTAAATTCTTAGTGGGGTTTTTCCTAAAATTGGTCAGCCATTGGACTCACTGCATACCCTATAACTGTATAGCAGACTCTCTCCTTTCTAATGGGAATTTGTCGTTACTTTGGGCCTGCTCTATGTGTCTTTAAATTCTTAGTGCGGTTTTTCCTAATATTGGTCAGCCTTTGGACTCACTGCATACCCTATAACTGTACAGCAGACTCTTTCCTTTCTAATGGGAATTTGTTGTTACTTTGGGCCTGCTCTATGTGTCTTTAAATTCTTAGTGGGGTTTTTCCTAAAATTGGTCAGCCGTTGGACTCACTGCATACCCTATAACTGTATAGCAAACTCTCTCCTTTCTAATGGTAACATGTCGTACTTGATACTGTGGCCCTTCTCTATTTGTCTTTAAATTCTTAGTGGTGTTTTTCCTAAAATTGGTCAGCCGTTTGACTCATTGCATACCCAATAACTGTATAGCAGACTCTCTCCTTTCTAATCGGAATTTGTCGTTAATGTGGCCCTGCTCTTTGTGTTTTTAAATTCTTAGTGGGCTTTTTCCTTAAATTGGTCAGCCGTTGGACTCACTGCATACCCTATAACTGGATAGCAGGCCCTCTCCTTTCTAATGGTAACATGTCGTACCTGTTACTGTGGCCCTGCTCTATGAGCGTTTAAATTCTTATTGGGGTTTTTCCTTAAATTGATCAGCCGTTGGACTCACTGCATAGCCTATAACTCTGTAGCAGACCCTCTCCTTTCTAATGGGAATTTGTCGTTACTGTGTCCCTGCTCTATATGTCTTAAATTCTTATTGGGGTTTTTCTAAAATTGGTTAACCGTTGGACTCTCTGCATACCCTATAACTGTATAGCAGACCCTCTCCTTTCTAATGGGAAATATGTCTTACTTGTTACTGTGGCCCTGCTCTATGTGTCTTTAAATTCTTAGTGGGGTATTTCCTAAAATTGGTCAGACGCTGGACTTACTGCATACCCTATTACTGTATAGCAGACCCTCTCATTTCTAATGGGAATTTGTTGTTACTGTGGCCCTTCTCTATGTGTCTTTAAATTCATAGTGGGGTTTTTTCTAAAATTGGTCAGCCGTTGGACTCACTGCATACCTTATAACTGTATAGCAGACCCTCTCCTTTCTAATGGGAATTTGTCGTTACTGTGGCCCTGCTCTATGTGTCTTTAAATTCTTATTGGGGTTTTCCCTAAATTTGGTCAGCCGTTGGACTCACTGCATACCCTATAACTGTATAGCAGACTCTCTCCTTTCTAATGGGAACATGTTCTACTTGTTACTCTGGCCCTGCTCTATATGTCTTTAAATTCTTAGTGGGATTTTTCCTAAAATTGGTCAGCCGTTGACCTCACTGCATACCTTATAACTGTATAGCAGACTCTTTCCTTTCTAATGGGAATTTGTCATTACTTTGGTCCTGCTCTATGTGTCTTTAAATTTTTAGTGGGGTTTTTCTTAAAATTGGTCAGCCGTTGGATTCACTGCATTCCCTATAACTGTATAGCAGACTTTTTCCTTTCTAATGGGAATTTGTCCTTACTCTGGCCCTGCTCTATGTGTCTTTAAATTCTTAGTGGGGTTTTTCCTAAAATTGGTCAGCCGTTGGACTCACTGCATAC
This sequence comes from Phyllobates terribilis, assembly GCF_046119375.1. Taxonomy (NCBI): domain Eukaryota; kingdom Metazoa; phylum Chordata; class Amphibia; order Anura; family Dendrobatidae; genus Phyllobates; species Phyllobates terribilis. The sequence goes on along the minus strand of NW_027362764.1, from coordinate 148,448,369 downwards.
CCTATAACTATATAGCAAACTCTCTCCTTTCTAATGGTAACATGTCGTACTTGATACTGTGGCCCTTCTCTATGTGTCTTTAAATTCTTTTTTTTAAATCAGATATTTTTTATTAAAATATTTTTCAACATTACAAATAAACAACAGTGAGACATCACCAAACTGGTAGTGCCTCTCAAAACCCACCCATTCCCCTTCCCCCTACCCATTACAACCCCAAGAACCATATGACAAGAGCAAATTTTGTTATTACAGACCTTGTACTATCATATAGCTTATTTGACCGTTAAGGCATTGATAAATTGATCCAAGGATATATAGCATAGCATCCGACAATCAGCAATTAGTTATACAGAATATGGGAGACCACAACATTTCAATCTCAAGTGATATTTAAATTAGACATGACATAATGACCATGAAACATGCTTCATTTACCCCAAATTTTGTCAAATTTACATATAGCCTTCCGTTTTTTGTACACTCCCTCTTCTAATCTTAATAAAAAACGCATTCTATCCAGGAATTCTTGGAACCTGAGAGGGGAGGGATCCAGCCAATGTGCGGCTATAAGCTTTCTGACCTGGTATAGAGTCCTCTTAATGGCTATTATTTCATCCTCTTCACATCCTATTATTTCCACATGGCCTAATGCACATACTTTAGGATGTAGGGGTAAATTACACTCAAACACAGTATTAATATATTGCACACACTCATTCCAAAATACAGCGACCCTCCTACACATCCACATCATATGCATAAGATCTGCTCCTTCCTCTCCACATTTCGGACACATACTGTCATTCCTTACCCCAATGCGCTGTAGAAATTTGGGGGTTCTATATACTCTATGTAATAAATACAACTGTGAGAGCCTATGTGCTTCACATGTAGATAATGTCGGAACACTCTCCACCACATCTTCTCACTCCTCTGAGGATACAGTACCAATATCACATTCCCATCTCTCCTTGACATTTAAGGGTCTGTCCCACTGAAATTGCTGCATAAGTATCCCGTAAATTCTGGATATCATTCCCTTCCCACCTCTATGGCATAGTAGCGTATTAAACAGTATATGATGTTGGATTTTACTCTGCATATGTCGTGGCTGTACAAACCATGCGTGCCTCAATTGGAGATAAAAGTAGAAACTGGGTTGTGGGACACAATATTCGTCTTTTATCTGTTGGAACGATTTAAGTATTTCCCCCTCTAATATTTGCGCCACATTAGTTATTCCCAATTTTTCCCATATTCCAAATCCTTTCAATTTATGGATCTCTGGAAGGCCCGCATTATGCCACAACGGAGTAAACGGGGTAAAGCCTTTCATTCCTAACAACAGTTTAATTTTCTGCCACGTTTTCCCCATAAGTGTTAGGGTCGGGAGGTGTCGCCTAGCATCCCATCCCGAGATTCCTGTTTCTAAAAAGGAGATAATCGGCAGATTGTGTGAAAGTAGGCGTATCAGTTTGTCCAGGTTCCCCTGAACCAACCCAAGCTGTTTAATCTGAGAGGCCAAAAAATATATCCATGGATTAGGTGCGGCTAGTCCCCCCTGATCTTTGGGCCTTTGAAGTGTATTCAAATTAATTCTGGCCACCCCTTTTTTCCAGATCAGCTCCCGAAACAATGCCTGAAACTTATAAAATATTCTCATGGGGATCCAAACAGGTGAATTATGAAGGATATATAATAATTGGGGCATTAACACCATTTTAATTAGATTAGTTCGACCTACCACTGATAAGGGAAGTTTACTCCAAGTATCGGCCTTTTGTTGAAACCTGGCAAGCAGTTCAAGTAAATTTAAAGGAATATAATCTCCGATAGATGCGGTCACTTTAACTCCGAGATATTTGAATTCCTGCACAACCTTCAAGCTGGTACTCCCTACCTTCGTATTCTGAGACAAACCATCAACCGGCATAAGGACTGATTTGTCCCAATTCATCCGCAAGCCAGAATAATCTCCAAACTCCGTTATTAGATTCATAGCCGTCATCAGAGATTGCTCCGTGTCACCCAGAAACAACAGAAGGTCGTCGGCATATAAGGCCACCCGCTCCTCCAGTGTTTTGTAGCAGAATCCCTGTATTTTGCTGCTGGAACGAAGCTTAACAGCCAACGGCTCCACAGCCAGGGCAAATAGTAGGGGGGACAACGGGCAGCCTTGACGCGTTGAAGTCGGCAAGGTCCCCCTCTCCTTTGCTTCCCTAAAGACTTCCGGTAACCTGGGAAGCAAAACCCCCCCCAGCCTCCTTATAAATTTCCGCGGGGATCCCATCCGCACCAGGGGCCTTGTTATTTTGAAAATCTTTTAAAGCTTCCTGCATCTCCTCCAGTGTAATTGGTGCATCTAATTGTTCTCTTTGGCTATCTGTTAGGCATGGCATTTGCATATTATGAAGGTATAGATCTATGTCCCTTTGCTCGATAGTCTGTTTGGAGGCATATAATTGTCTGTAAAACTGAAAAAATTCTTCCATTATAGCTTTTGAGTCAGTAATTACCGCATCCCTAGTATCCCTGATGGCTGCAATCATAGGAGCCCCAGTCTGGGCCTTGGCTATAGTGGCCAGCAAGTGTCCTGCACTTTCTCCCTCCACATAAAACTGTTGTTTAAGAAAGAATCGTTTATATTCAACTTGTTTCAATATATGATCATTCAGTGTATCCTGTGCCCGTATCCAGTGTTCCCTATTTTCTATAATTGGGGACCCAACATAACTCTGTTCCAGTATGTCTACTTCTCTCCGCAACTCCTGGGTACGAACCCTGTTTCTGGATTTAACCACGGAAATCTCCTTAATCAGGATCCCCCTTAAGAAAGCCTTCATGGTTTCCCATATCATATTTAAAGGAGCAGATCCTATGTTGTCTTTAAAGAAATAATCTAATTTACCTGCTAAATCCAACTGTTCCCCAAACACGTCCAGCCAGTAGGGATTAAATCTCCACAATACTCTTTTATTTGTAATGCCAGAATCTACCCCCAAAACTACCAATAATGGGGAATGATCAGATAACATTCTTGTGCAGTATTCTACTTTAGTAACTAAAGGGACTGGATGACTATTTCCCAGAGCCAGATCAATTCTGGACAGAGAAGAATAGGATGCTGAATAACATGAATACTGCTTAACATTTGGGAATCGAGCCTGCCACACATCTACCAAGCTAATTTCCTGTAGGACCCTTGCCAATGATGTCTCTTGTGCAGCCCCTCCCTTCACATTACCCCTATACTTATCAAGCTCAGCATGTAGGTACATATTAAAATCCCCGATGACTAACAGGGGTATGGTAGCAAATTCCGTTATCCATGGGAATATTTGGCGCAAAGTCTGTATAGAGAAAGGTGGAGGAATATATAGAGCGATTAGGCAAATTCTAAGTCCAGCCACTCTGCACACTAGGCACACATACCTACCCTCCTTGTCACAGATACTTTTTTCACATTCAAAGGGTAAATTCGGATGAATCAATATACTAACCCCCCTAGAGTAAGTACTATGTGTAGAATGATATGCTGGCCCCCTCCAAAGCTTGCTCAGTGCTGTAGCGGCCTCCATATTGCAATGCGTCTCTTGCAGATAGATTATCGAGTCCCGATATTCCTTAAGATATTTAAGTGCTGCAAATCTTTTGCCGTGATCTCCCATACCCCTGACATTCCAGGATACTACATTAATCTGCTTGACCATGCTTCAACAATTGAAAATGGACCGTCGCATACATCCCTCCGCACCCACTCGTGCGTCTGACCATCAAGATTATAGTATTGTATTAATACACAGTCTGCACCAAACGAAGTAAATTCTGTTCTTTTACCCCCCCTCACTACCTCATTTAACATCCCACCCCCTTAATCAAATGAATACCAACAGCCGTACTATGTAGAGTCTGGTGTTTAGCCTCATGCAGCCTAGTAGGCCTTAAGCACACGAGGCGCCGCAACATGAGTTGCATCTGAGACTCCCTCATTTCCCCCCCACACAACGTTCCCAGAACATTCAAACGGCAGAGTGTCTTATCCCTGCTTATACATTGTAGGTGAAACCAGCACCTCAACAACTATATAAGTATATTGGCCTGCCCGAGGTATATATGAGAGCCAGGATATGAACAGTATATAATAACTGTAAAATAACAATCATAACGTTTATGGACATAAATTCAGTAAGCAACAGAGGAGTATTATCCACTAGGATTCAAAATCCCTGGATTATTATATTATATTCTGTCAAGGATCCTCACAAAACTGGCGTCAGCCCATCTGGATTTGTCTCTCTTTTAAGTCCAGCCACTTTACAGCCTCCTTTGATGAATCAAAAAAATGAGTTTCACCCAGTGCTATGACTCGCAGCTGTGCAGGATATAGCATTGCATAGGGTACTTGAAGTGCTCTCAATCTGCGCTTGATATCTTGAAATTGGGCGCGTCTCTTTTGAACCTCCACAGAGAAGTCAGGATAGAAGGATACTCTCGCCCCCTCTATACATAAGTCATTAGTCGACCGCGCCAATTGCAGGATTTTATCTCTATCGCGAAAATGCAGCATTTTAATTAAGACTGTACGTGGCATTGCCCCAGGAGGTGGAGGTCTGGTGGGGACCCTGTGTGCCCTCTCAATAGAAAACATTTTAGAGAATTTATCTTTTCCAAAGGATTGCAGCAGCCATGTCTCAAAAAAATCCACCACCTCTCTGCCCTCTGCTTTCTCAGGCACACCCACAAAACGCACATTATTTCTTCTTAGGCGATTTTCAAAATCATCCGTTTTGTTGAGTAAATAGTTGATAGAGTCAGTAGCTGTTTTAAGTGTTTTAGTCATAGGAGTCACAGCATCTTCCAAATCCCCCACTCTGCCTTCTGTTGCAGTGAGGCGCTCCCTTATTTTCTGCAAGTCATGGCGTATATGAGATATGTCTATTTTCACAGACCCTATATGTTCAGTGAGATCTGCTTTGCTATGCGAGATGGCCAGCAGCACATCTTTTAAAGTAGGCTCATCATCCTCTGTCACTCTGTCAGCACCACTGGTAACCTGAGCCTTTCTGCTGGGGGTAGTAGTTAGATCAGGAGTCTGTATTTTCCTTTGGTATGACTTCTCCTGTGCCTCCCCCGCTGCCCTCTCCACATCCCCCTCCGTTACCGTGCTTTTTAATGACTGCATTTTCTGATCGGGTGCAGGCTCCTTAGCTCCTCCGCCGTGTGCATATTTGGAAAGCCGGATCGCCGTCTCCATGCGCTTCTCCCACTGCCTTGGAGTCTCGGTCCCCGCCTCAGAGGCCGTGGCGCCATTTTGGCCCTCGTGCTGTGATGCGCTGGCCGCCTGTCTCTGCTTGCTGTCTCGCCGGGTCATCCCGTACTGCACCGCCGATTGCTCCCCCGCACACCTGAGACCTCAGGCCACCTGGTAAGTCCTCTCAAATGTAGTATTTCCCTCGGGCAGGAAGGATTACAGGACAGGGTTACAGGAGCTCCTCTGCCACACGTCTGCTCACATACTCGGCCAGGCCACGCCCCCGTGTCTTTAAATTCTTAGTGGTGTTTTTCCTAAAATTGGTCAGCCGTTGGACTCATTGCATACCCAATAAATGTATAGCAGACTCTCTCCTTTCTAATGGGAATTTGTCGTTAATGTGGCCCTGCACTATGTGTCTTTAAATTCTTAGTGGGGTTTTTCCTTAAATTGGTCAGCCGTTGACTCACTGCATACCCTCTAACTGTATAGCAGACTCTCTCCTTTCTAATGGGAATTTGTCGTTACTGTGTCCCTGCTCTATGTGTCTTTAAATTCTTAGTGGGATTATTCTAAAATTGGTTAACTGTTGGACTCACTGCATACCCTATAACTGTATAGCAGACCCTCTCCTTTCTAATGGGAAATATGTCTTACTTGTTACTGTGGCCCTGCTCTAAGTGTCTTTAAATTCTTAGTGGGGTATTTCCTAAAATTGGTCACCCGTTGGACTCACTGCATACCCTATAACTGTATAGCAGACCCTCTCATTTCTAATGGGAATTTGTTGTTACTGTGGCCCTTCTCTATGTGTCTTTAAATTCATAGTGGGGTTTTTCCTAAAATTGGTCAGCCGTTGGACTCACTGCATACCCTATAACTGTATAGCAGACCCTTTCCTTTCTAATGGGAATTTGTCGTTACTGTGGCCCTGCTCTATGTGTCTTTAAATTCTTATTGGGGTTTTCCCTTAATTTGGTCAGCCGTTGGACTCACTGCATACCCTATGACTGTATAGCAGACTCTCTCCTTTCTAATGGGAACATGTTCTACTTGTTACTGTGGCCCTGCTCTACGTGTCTTTAAATTCTTAGTGGGGTTTTTCCTACAATTGGTCAGCCATTGGACTCACTGCGTACCCTATAACTGTACAGCAGACTCTCTACTTTCTAATGGGAATTTGTCGTTACTTTGGGCCTGCTCTATGTGTCTTTAAATTCTTAGTGGGGTTTTTCCTAAAATTGGTCAGCCGTTGGACTCACTGCTTACCCTATAACTGTATAGCAGACTCTCTCCTTTCTAATGGTAACAAGTCGCACTTGATACTGTGGCCCTTCTCCATGTGTCTTTAAGTTCTTAGTGGTGTTTTTTCCTAAAATTGGTCAGCCGTTGGACTCATTGCATATCCAATAACTGTATAGCAGACTCTCTCCTTTCTAATGGGAATGTCGGGTACTGATGTATGCCGCTGATGAATTGCCGGCCGGCTTTTTTAAAGAGGCAAAAACACTAATACTTTTTTTTAATACATCCTTTATTTTAACACTAAATAACAAGTACAGTAACCAACACTGTCACTGTACTTATTATATATGTGATTGACATGTTTCTATCTATCTAATCTATGTGTGATGCTCTATTCTTTCTGTTCTAAAATGTCGGGTACCGGTGTAATCCGCTGATGAATTGCCGGCCAGCTTTTTAAAAGAGACAGGTGCATGAAAATCGGAGGGTACTAGTGTGTTCCAAGTATCCTGCTATGTTTTTCATGCACCCTCCTATGTACCCTGCCTGCCTGTCCGCCTATATATTCTGCCTGCCTGACGTTTAATTGAGCACTGTTCCCATCGATTTGGGCAATTTTTGACCTTCTGCAGACTGCCAGGGGGGACTGCCAGAAAAATACTCGAGTTTCCAATAGACTTACATTGGGCTCGTTGCTCAGGTCGAGCACCGGAGTATTCCAATGTGTGCGACTCGAGCTTCGAGCACCCAAGCATTTTAGTGCTCACTCATCACTATTTATGACTAGAGATGAGCGGTGTTCGACTAGAACTGTTCGCCAATCTCAAATTCGAGCTGTTTTGGGCGGTGTTCGAGTTGTTCGACGAACCCGAACGATTTGCAAAAAATTCGGCTGTTCGAGGTTATGTTCGATAACTGTTCGTGCACCAAAAGCGTGTCCTGCATGTCTGGTGCTATTTAGAGCACCAATCATGCAGGGATTGTCTGCCACTCACTGCAATGCCACAGCCATGGTGGTTGTGGCATTACAGTGATTGCCCAAATCGATGGGAACAGTGCCAACAGTGAAACATGAAAAGCCGGCAATTCAGCAGCGGCATACACCGGTACCCGACAATTTAGAACCGAAAGAATAGAGCTTCACACATAGATTAGATAGATATAAACATGTCAGCCACATATATACGAAGTACAGTGAAAGTGCTGCTTACTGTACTTGTCATTTAGCGTAAAGGATTTATCAAAAAAAATAATAGTGTTTTCATGCACCGTCTCTTTAAAAAAGCCGGCCGGCAATTCAGCAGCGGTACCCGACAATTTAGAATAGAAGGAATAGAGAATCACACATAGATTAGATAGATAGAAACATGTCAGTCACATATATATGAAGTACAGTGACAGTGTTGATTACTGTACTTGTCATTTAGTGTAAAGGATTTATCAAAAAAAATAATAGTGTTTTCATGCACCGTCTCTTTAAAAAAGCCGGCCGGCAATTCAGCATCTGTACCCAACAATTTAGAATAGAAGGAATAGAGAATCACACATAGATTAGATAGATAGAAACATGTCAGTCACATATATATGAAGTACAGTGACAGTGTTGCTTACTGTACTTGTCATTTAGTGTAAAGGATTTATCAAAAAAAATAATAGTGTTTTCATGCACCGTCTCTTTAAGAAAGCCGGCCGGCAATTCAGCATCTGTACCCGACAATTTATAACAGACAGAATAGAGCGTCAAACATAGATTAGATAGATAGAAACATGTCAGTCACATATATATGAAGTACAGTGACAGTGTTGGTTACTGTACTTGTCATTTAGTATTAAAATAAAGGATTTATTATTAAAAAAATTGGCGTGGGGTTCCCCTTAATTTTAGGCTCTAGCGGAGGTTAAGCAGACAGCTGGGGCAGATGTTTGAAGCCTGGGAAGGGGGTAATACCCACGGAGCTTCCCAGGCTACTAATATCAGCCCCCAGCTGAATACATAGCCTTTACTAGCTATTAAAATGGGGGACCCCCCAAAAAAAATGACGTGGGGTCACCCCTAATTTAATAGCTAGCAAAGGCTAGGCAGACAGCTGGGGGCTGATATTAATAGCCCAGGAAGGGAGCCATGAATATTGGCCCCCTCCCAGGCTAGAAACACCAGCCGTCAGCCGCCCCAGAAATGGCGCATTCATAGGATGCGCCAATTCTGGCACTTAGCCTCGCTCTTCCACGCTGCCCTGGTGCGGTGGCAGGGGGTAATAGGGCTGGGGTTGATGTCAGCTTATAATGCCAGCTGACATCAAGCCCAGGTTAGTAATGGAGAGGCGTCTATAAGACACCCCCATTACTAACCCCATAGTCAAAGTTAAAAAAAACACAAACACCCAGAATAAAGTCCTTTAATTGAAATAAAGACACAATTCTTTATTGTTCTAAATTAAACCATACTTACCATCACGCCCATTCCAGCTGAAGCCAACGATCTCCTGTAATAAAAATAAAATAATAAAGCAACCTCATCCTTACCTTTCCATGGTTCCCACGACAGCTTCAGCTCTGCTACATCGAGATGACAGGCTGGACCGCAGCAGAACGCCGCCATCCAGCCTGTCATCCCGCAGACACTGAGAAGCGCAGGCTTGCTTGCGCTCTGCAGTGTCTGGCTGTGACGGCATAAAGATGAGACGAGTTCATGTCCAATGAACTCGGCGCACCTCATGCACGTCACTTACAGCGTGGGAGAATTCTCACGCTGAAGCGCTGAGTGCAGGAGAATTTTCCCACGCTGTCAGTGAGGTGCATGAGGTGAGCTGAGTTCATTGGACATGAGCTCACCTCATGCACGTCACTGACAGCGTGGGACAATTCTCCTGCACTCAGCACTTCAGCGTGAGAATTTTCCCACGCTGTCAGTGACGTGCATGAGGTGAGCTGAGTTCATTGGACATGAACTCGGCTCATCTGGATGCCGTCACAGCGAGACACTGAGGAGCGCAAGCATGCCTGCTCTTCTCAGTGTCTGCGGCATGACAGGCTGGATGGCAGCGTTCTGCTGCGGTCCAGCCTGTCATCTCGATGTAGCAGAGCTGAAGCTGTCGTGGGAACCATGGAAAGGTAAGGATGAGGTTGGTTTATTATTTTTCTTTTATTGCAGGAGATCGTTGGCTTCAGCTGGAATGGGCGTGATGGTAAGTATAGTTTAATTTAGAACAATAAAGAATTGTGTGTTTATTTCAATTAAAGGACTTTATTCTGGGTGTTGTGTTTTTTTTAAATACTTTACTTGAAATTCATGGCGGTCATGTCTAATACTGGCGTGACCCCATGAATTTTGGGCTTGGGACCAGCTGATAATACCAAGCTGGCCCTAACCCCTTTATTACCCAGTGAGCCACCGCACCAGGGCCCTGGATGAGTTGGGTACAGCGCCAGAAGATGGCGCTTCTATGAACGCGCCATTTTCCGGGGTGGCTGCGGACTGCAATTTGCAGCGGGGGGGGGCCCAGAAAGCTTGGGCCTCCCTGCACTGCAGATTCCTGCCCCCAGCTGCCTAGTTGTACCTGGCTGGACACAAAAATAGGGCGAAGCCCCACGTATTTTTTTTTTAATTATTTCATGAAATTCATGAAATAATTAAGAAAAAAAGGCCTTCCCTATATTGTTGTGTCCGGCCAGGTACAAATAGTCAGCTGGTGGTTGGGGGCAGCCCGTTCCTGCCTGCTGTACCTGGCTGGACACAAATATAGTGCGAAGCCCCACTTCAATTTTTTTTAATTATTTCATGAAATTCATGAAATAATTAAGAAAAAAAGGCCTTCCCTATATTGTTGTGTCCGGCCAGGTACAAATAGGCAGCTGGTGGTTGGGGGCAGCCCATTCCTGCCTGCTGTACCTGGCTGGACACAAATATAGTGCGAAGCCCCACTTCAATTTTTTTAAATTATTTCAGGAAATTCATGAAATAATTAAAAAAAAATTGACGTGGGGCTTCGCACTATATTTGTGTCCAGTCAGGTGCAGCAGGCAGGAACGGGCTGCCCCCAACCACCAGCTGCCTATTTGTACCTGGCCGGACACAACAATATAGGGAAGCCCTTTTTTTCTTAATTATTTCATGAAATAATTTAAAGAAAATTGACGTGGGGCTTCGCCCTGTTTTTGTGTCCAGCCAGGTACAACTATGCAGCTGGGGGCTGGAATCCGCAGCGCAGGGGGGCCCAAGCTTTCTGGGCCACCCCCGCTGCAAATTGCAGTCCGCAGCCACCCCGGAAAATGGCGCGTTCATAGAAGCGCCATCTTCTGGCGCTGTACCCAACTCATCCAGGGCCCTGATGCGGTGGCTCACTGGGTAATAAAGGGGTAAGGGCCAGCTTGGCATTATCAGCTGGCCCTAAGCCCAAAATTCATGGGGTCACGCCAATATTAGACATGACCACTATGAATTTCTAGTAAAGTATTTAAAAAAAACACAACACCCAGAAAAAAGTCCTTTAATTGAAATAAACACACAATTCTTTATTGTTCTAAATTAAACCATACTTACCATCACACCCATTCCAGCTGAAGCCAACGATCTCCTGAAATAAAAGAAAAATAATAAAGCAACATCATCCTTACCTTTCCGTGGTTCCCATGACAGCTTCAGCTCTGCTACATCGAGATGACAGGCTGGACCGCAGCAGAACGCTGCCATCCAGCTTGTCATCCCGCAGACACTGAGAAGCGCAGGCTTGCTTGCGCTCCACAGTGTCTCTCTGTGAGGGCATCCAGATGAGCCGAGTTAATGTCCAATGAACTCGGCTCACCTCATGCACGTCACTGACAGCGTGGGAAAATTCTCCTGCACTCAGCGCTTCAGCGTGGGAGAATTCTCACGCTGAAGCGCTGAGTGCAGGAGAATTCTCCCACGCTGTCAGTGACGTGCAGGAGGTGAGCTGAGTTCATTGGACATGAGCTCACCTTATGCACGTCACTGACAGCGTGGGAAAATTCTCCTGCACTCAGCGCTTTAGCGTGGGAGAATTCTCACGCTGAAGCGCTGAGTGCAGGAGAATTCTCCCACGCTGTCAGTGACGTGCAGGAGGTGAGCTGAGTTCATTGGACATGAGCTCACCTTATGCACGTCACTGACAGCGTGGGAGAATTCTCCTGCACTCAGCGCTTCAGCGTGAGAATTTTCCCACGCTGTCAGTGACGTGCATGAGGTGCGCCGAGTTCATTGGACATGAACTCGTCTCATCTTTATGCCGTCACAGCCAGACACTGCAGAGCGCAAGCAAGCCTGCGCTTCTCAGTGTCTGCGGGATGACAGGCTGGATGGCGGCGTTCTGCTGCGGTCCAGCCTGTCATCTCGATGTAGCAGAGCTGAAGCTGTCGTGGGAACCATGGAAAGGTAAGGATGATGTTGCTTTATTATTTTTCTTTTATTGCAGGAGATCGTTGGCTTCAGCTGGAATGGGCGTGATGGTAAGTATGGTTTAATTTAGAACAATAAAGGATTGTGTCTTTATTTCAATTAAAGGACTTTATTCTGGGTGTTTGTGTTTTCTTTTAACTTTGACAATGGGGTTAGTAATGGGGGTGTCTTATAGACGCCTCTCCATTACTAACCTGGGCTTGATGTCAGCTGGCATTATAAGCTGACATCAACCCCAGCCCTATTACCCCACTGCCACCGCTACAGGGCAGCGTGGAAGAGCGAGGCTAAGTGCCAGAATTGGCGCATCCTATGAATGCGCCATTTCTGGGGCGGCTGACGGCTGGTGTTTCTAGCCTGGGAGGGGGCCAATATTCATGGCACCCTTCCTGGGCTATTAATATCAGCCCCCAGCTGTCTGCCTAGCCTTTGCTAGCTATTAAATTAGGGGGGACCCCACGTCATTTTTTGGGGGGGGTCCCCCATTTTAATAGCTAGTAAAGGCTATGTATTCAGCTGGGGGCTCATATTAGTAGCCTGGGAAGCTCCGTGGGTATTACCCCCTTCCCAGGCTTCAAACATCTGCCCCAGCTGTCTGCTTAACCTCCGCTAGAGACTAAAATTAAGGGGAACCCCACGCCAATTTTTTTTAATAATAAATCCTTTATTTTAATACTAAATGACAAGTACAGTAACCAACACTATCACTGTACTTCATATATATGTGACTGACATGTTTCTATCTATCTAATCTATGTGTGAAGCTCTATTCTGTCTGTTATAAATTGTCGGGTACAGATGCTGAATTGCCGGCCGGCTTTTTTAAAGAGACGGTGCATGAAAACACTATTACTTTTTTTAGTAAATCCTTTACACTAAATGACAAGTACAGTAAGCAACATTGTCACTGTACTTCATATATATGTGACTGACATGTTTCTATCTATCTAATCTATGTGTGAAGCTCTATTTTGTCTGTTATAAATTGTCGGATACCGCTGCTGAATTGCCGGCCGGCTTTTTTAAAGAGACAGTGCATGAAAACACTATTATATTTTTTAATAAATCCTTTACACTAAATGACAAGTACAGTAAGCAACACTGTCACTGTACTTCATATATATGTGACTGACATGTTTCTATCTATCTAATCTATGTGTGAGGCTCTATTCCTTTTTGTCTAAATTGTCGGGTACCGGTGTATGCCGCTGCTGAATTGCCGGCCGGCTTTTTTAAAGAAAGCGTCTTCTGAGCAGTTTGTCAGCTTTTGGACACCTTTGAAGGTGTTTTCTATGTGTTTCTATGTGTTTTTGTTTGCCTGCCATTGGTTTTAACGGTGTTCGACGGTGTTCTAAGGCGTTCGACGAACAGTTCGACGAACAGTTCCTCGAACATCCCGGTGTTCGACGAACCGAACCGAACCCGAACACTACGGGGGTGGCTCAACACTATTTATGACTTTCAGAGTCCCTCCATTAAAAATGAAACAGGATGTATCTGATGATGTGTCACCCACCACATTGCCAGATCAGGTTGTAAAATGTTAAAATGACATTTCCCGGTGAATGCATTTGTTTTAAAAAATAACGTAAAAAACCCCAAAACAATAGGATCTTTATTTAGTATAAAAACAGTGTCGCCAATTTAACCTCAACGTAATCACTTTGTTCAGCTCCTGCACCTCCTCCTCCATCTCCGAAATGACCACATCAGTCACAAGCTGACAGCACTGCAGCACTGCCTTTGCCAAGCGGCAACAGGCTGTGCTGAAGATAACATGTTTAATGCTTAGGTGACAAACCGTCCAGCGCTGCAGAGTTGTTGAAAGCTTTAACACAGCAGCTTGATCTGTGGCTCTCACCGCTGAACATACAGCCAGGCATGGTCGTGTATGACAATGGGCAGAACCTGGTGACGGAGAAATGACAGTAGATATGGTTTCCCTCTATGCCAGTCATTTCGCCGAGCTAAAGAATATGGCTGTGGTGAAATACAACTCCCACTGAGAAGCTGATTTAAATTGAAAAACATTGTGCCCACCAGAGGATTTAATTCTGAGGGCTCACCTTTCTCCCCCGCTCAAGAGCCCCATAGCAGCTGCAAAGTTAGCGCTATCATGAACTCTCCTGAGCTAGAAGCCAGGGCACACCAGAAGATTCTCTGGTGTGACCGTCCAACCCTGCCGAGAAGCAGTCCTGGCTAAGAAAAGTGTGTGGGAAGGTGCCCGGACACTCTATGGCTGTTTTTTTTACTGAGGAGGAAACCCACGCAAATACGGGGAGAACATACAAAGTCCTTGCAGATGCTGTCCTTGCTGGGATTTGAACCCAGGATCCCAGCGCTGCAAGGCTTCAGTGCTAACCACTGATCCAATGTGCTGCAGTGTCACACTCTAATATCTAACAGGCTGGAGAAACTTGCACCTACTGCCATTCTATCTACAGATCTTTTGTGAGAAACTAATGTATTTGGGCAGCCACCCAGTCTACCAAATAAAACTCCTGAGAAGGAAATTGGGGATGGCTTCGCTACTGGTACTGGGGGCAGTGCTAATACCATGGCGTCTTACCATAGTTTACTGGAAATATTCCAGGCTGGTAGGAGGCAAGCAAATTCCCACAAAAAAAGTACCAGCAGTAATGTTCAGGGACCCGCGCTTGTAGAAGGCGGAGACAACATCGGGAGAAATAGTGATGGCTGGGGACTGAGAATGGACAACCGGCCTCCGCCAGCATAAGATTGTGGACAGCTTCCGCCTCCACGAGCCTAAAAGGCTACATTTCAAGTGCAAGCAGCTGTCAAAAATTTGGCAGTATAGTATTGCAGCCTGTGGGTGGGTGGGAGGGTGGCTGGCTGCATATTTGCACTTACATTCCAAGGAATGGGGTAGGGACAACTGAACGCTGCACTGGGACAAGGACATGGACGGTGATTGTTGCAAGTCTGCAATGACAGGTGCATGGCCGGAGGCATCTTCGCATGCACCAAGGATCACTTATGATGGGCACACTTTTAGGCAGTGACCTGGGAGTCAGAAATGCTTCCAGAGGTCTTCCTTATGCTGTTCCCATCTCTTTTCAACACTGTGTGCATATGTCTGATGATGTGTCACACACCACATGGCCAGTTAAGGATGTAAAATGTTAAAATGACATTTCCCAGTGAATGCATTTGTCTTGGTTGAAAGCAATGCAAAAGTCCAAAAACGCATCAAAAACGCTACGTGTGAACATAGCCCAAGGTGTGGAGGAGTATTTTTGTTTTTAGTTATTTATTTTGCCTTATATACAAGTCATTACTCTGGAAAGGATGTTTCCTTAACATATTTTCCAGGAAAATCCATTTTGGTTTCGTTTTTGTATGTTTTATTGTGAGTCCTTAAAAGTGGCGTAATACTCTGACAACGTTGTTGACAGCAGAGACCTGGGAGTCAGAAATGCTTCCAGGTGTCTTCCCCATGCTGTTCCCATGTCATTTCAGCACTGTTCCCGTCGATTTGGGAAATTTTTAGGCCCTCTGCAGACCTCCGTAGGGAGCCGCATGAAAAGTACTCAAGTTTCCCATAGACTTACATTGGGCTCCTTGCTCGGGTCAAGCAACTGAGTATTCCAATTTCCTCGACCCAAGCAATGAGTACCTGAGCATTTTAGTGCTCGCTCATCACTATTGTCAATAACTTCACTGACACACTGAAACAAATTTTTAATGGAGGCCAGAAATGGCAGTATTTTCTGAAAACAAATATGTGATCCGTGTAACGGAGAAAACACAGTTTTAAATACCTGGCCTGTAGGTAACTATTTTGAACAGCAAACTGGTGTCAATAGCTTCATTGACAAACTGAAATTTTTTTTTAATGGAGGCCAGAAATGGAGGTATTTTCAGCACAATTATATGTGATCCATGTGACAGACAAACCACAGTTTTAAATAGCTGAATTTTTAGCGCTGTAATATGGAAAGGACCTGGCTGTATTCTGCAGTGCCAACAAGCCAATGGCGCAGAAAAACGGTGTTCTCTTGATTGCTTTTTAAGCAAATACTGAGGATTAAGATCCAAAAAAAAATTATTCCTGGCCCTTGAGACCTGGGCCTATTTCTAGAAATATCTAACAGCAGCAGCAGCAGGTAAAACTGGAATGGAGCTTCTTGTGCTATGTGCACTGCAGTCTTCTATATACCTAGCCTGCCTGTCTATTACACTGCCTGCCTGATATCCCTGCAGATAGATTAGTCCTCAGAAGGACTGTTTGTTGAGATGGATATGTGTCTCTTATACACTAACTAGAAATCTACACTAAGTAAGGAGAAACAAGCAAATCTCTCCCTAGCTCAGCAGCACCTCTCCCTACACTGTCTGATTCCGGAGTGACTGTGACGAGCATGGCGGCACCAGGTCTGATATAGACCTGATAACTCTGTGCAGCCAGCCATTTACTGTACTGCCACCACCAACATGGCTGCGGCATTACAGTGAGTGGCAGGGAGTGCCTGCATGGTCATTGGCTCTGTAAAGAGCACCAAACATGCAGGGAGGGGACCCGAACTCCTGCCGAGCAACCCTGGAAATACTCGTCGAGCGCCGAGCATCTCGAGCAGTGAGATGCTCGGGTGAGTGCCGAGCAGTAGAGAGCATGCTCGCTCATCACTATATAGCAGTTGTGCAGGTGGTACCATCTATAGCACAGGAAACTAGCTCCTGTTCTTCCTCCTCCCCTACCTCATTGTCACCCAATCCATGTTGGGATTAGATGAGGCTGGGCTGTGTGGAATCACCCTGTATGGTGCCTTGCTCCATATCATCGTTCTCCGCCTGCAATGCATCCTCTTTAATTGAGAGCAGAGAGCGTTTCAGAAGACAGAGAAGCGGGATGGTGGCACTAATTATGGTGTTATCGCCGCTCAACATCTTGGAGTTTTGGAGGATGGTACAGATGTCTGACATCCATGTCCACTCCTGAGGTTTTATTTGTGCAGTCTGACCTGAATACCAACAGCCTTGTTGATGAAAATTAGTCAACAACTGCCCTCTTCTGCTCACAAATCCTTCCCAACATCTTCAATGTAGAGTTCCAATGTGTGGGGACATCACACACCAGTCAGTGAGCCGGAAGCTGCAAACGCTGCTGAAGCATGGCAAGAGCTGCAGAAGCTGTGGCTGACTGTCTAAAATGGGCACACATGCGGCATAATTTGACAATCAGATCCGACAGATCCGGGTAGGTTTTGAGAAACCGCTGAACCACGAGGTTAAGCACATGGGCCTGTCATGGCACATGTGTGAGCTCGCCTCCCTCGCCTCAGAGCTGCTACCAGCTTCCAGCCATTGTCACACACAACCATGCCTGGCTGTAGGTTCAGTGGTGTCAGCCACAGATCTGCCTGCTTTTTAGAGCTGTCCATAACTCTTCAGCGTTGTGTGGTTTTTCACCTAAGCATATTATCTTCAGCAGGGCCTGTTGGCCGAGGCAGTGCTGCAGTACTTCCAGCTTGCGACTGATGTGGTCATTTCGGAGTTGGATGCTGAAGAGGATGAGTAGGTGCAGGAGCTGTAGAATGTGGGGCAACCCCGATTGACTCAGGGCCCACAATTTTAGGCGTCGGGAGGACGTGTTCAGTCCCAAGGTCCGCCTGGATCCCGGCTTCCACAATGTTAACCCAGTGTGCCGTCAGCAAGATGTACCGTCCCTGCCCACAAACACTTGTCCACGTGTCCTTGGTTAGGTGGACTTTCCCAGTAACTGCGTTGTTGAGGGCACGACTATTGTTGTGGGACACGTGCTTGTGTAATGAGGGGACAGCACACCAGGAGAAATAGTGGTGGCTGGGGACCGAGTACCGAGGGACGGTCGCCGCCATCAGATTGCGGAAAGCTTCCGTCTCCACGGGCCTAAAGGGTAACATTTCGAGCGCAAGCATTCGCGAAATGTGTGAATTTAGTAGTGTGGCCTGTGGGGCGTTAGCTGCGTATTTGCGCTTGCATTCCAAGGACTGGGGTAGGGATAACTGAACGCTGCGCTGGGACAAGGATGTGCACGTGTATGCTGATGGTGCTAGTTGAGAGTGTTCAATGACAGGTGAAGGGCGGGAGGCATCTTCGCATGCGCCATTGACAGGGGATTGGCGTGCATGCACAACAGCGGAGGAAGCAGTGGTGTCACCCGCAGACACTGTTGCTAGACCCTGGGGTTCGGCCCACTTAGTCAGGTGCTTTGCTGCCATGTGCCTGATCATTCTGGTGGTGGTCAGGCTGCTAGTTTTGCTACCCCTGATGATGCTGGCCTGGCAGGTGGTGCAAATGCCTTATCGGCAGAGTCTTTAAAAACAACCAGACTCGGGAAGACCTAACAGTTGTACTATCAACTTCTGTTGTGTTGATGTTACACTGCTTGTTCTTGCCTGTTGTGGTGCTATGCCTCCCTCCCCCTGTGTGCTGCTATCCTCGCTCTGCATGACACATTGCCAGGTTGGGTCAGTGACTTCATCATCCACCACCTCATCTTCCACTTCCGCACCCTGGTCCTCCTCCTGACTTTCTGGCAATTGTGTCTCATCATCATCCACCTCTTGTGACAGTTTCCCACCATCGTCTTCATGTGACCGTGGCTGCTCAGATATTTGGACATCGCTACATGCGATCTTCTCTTGCCCCGCTTCAAGTGGACCGAGCAAGAGGCCCGAATTTATAAATGGAAAAGTGAACAGCTCTTCGGAGTGTCCAAGTGTGGGATAAGTTGTCTCTGGGCACTCGGCATGGTGGGAGGAAGGAGGATCAGGGTGAGAAATATGCAGTTCAGACTCTCGGCTACTGAGTCTTGCCCGTGTTGAAGTCAGGGTGGTGGTGGCTAAGTGACTGGAAGCATTATCTGCTATCCAACCAATAAGCTTTTCACACTGCTCTGTGTTCAATAGTGGTGTTTTGCCGTCCCCTATTAATTGGGACAGGAAGGTCGGGCTAGAAGATGTGAGTGTTTGTTGTGGCACAATTTCAGCTTGCCCACAGCATCGACCTCGTCCTCTGCATGCACCATCACGTCCACTTCCCCACCCCTTGCCATGCACCTTGCCCAATTTAATTGGAGGACAACATGTTCCACGTTCACTACAAATGGCTGGATTTGAACCACAGTGATATGTGATACGTGTGACGGAAAGCCATAGTTTTAAATAACGGCCTGTAGGTTACTACTTTTCACAGCGACCTCGTCTCAATAGCTTCACTGACATACTGCAACAAAATTTAAATGGAGGCCTGAAATGCCTGACTTTGGAGCACACTTATATGTGATACGTGTGACTGAAAACCACAGTTTTAAATAGCTGACCTGTAGGTTGTTATTTTTTACAGCGACCCCGTGTCAATAACTTCACTGAGACACTGCAATAAAATATAAATGGAGGCCAATATTTTTCACGTTCACTGCAAATTTCTGTATTTTTATCGCTGTAACATGGAAAGAATCTGGCTGTATTTTGCTGTGGCAACAAGTAAATGGAGCAGAAAAACGGTGTTCTCTGGATTGCTTTTTAACCAAATAATCAGGATTAAGATCAAAAAAATAATTATCCCTGGCCCCTGATACCTGGGGCTATTTGTAGAAATATTTTTAACAGAAGCAGCAGACAGAACTGGAATGGAGCCTCTTGTGCTGTATTATACACTGCAGTTTGCCACAAACACCGCCTACCTGCCTAGCTCTGATATATATATATATATACAGTACAGACCAAAAGTTTGGACACACCTTCTCATTTAAAGATTTTTCTGTATTTTCATGACTATGAAAATTGTACATTCACACTGAAGGCATCAAAACTATGAATTAACACATGTGGAATTATATACTTAACAAAAAAAGTGTGAAACAACTGAAAATATGTCTTATATTCTAGGTTCTTCAAAGTAGCCACCTTTTGCTTTGATGACTGCTTTGCACACTCTTGGCATTCTCTTGATGAGCTTCAAGAGGTAGTCACCGGAAATGGTTTTCACTTCACAGGTGTGCCCTGTCAGGTTTAATAAGTGGGAGTTCTTGCCTTATAAATGGGGTTCGGATCATCAGCTGTGTTGTGCAGAAGTCTGGTGGATACACAGCTGATAGTCCTACTAAATAGACTGTTAGAATTTGTATTATGGCAAGAAAAAAGCAGCTAAGTAAAGAAAAATGAGTGGCCATCATTACTTTAAGAAATGAAGGTCAGTCAATGCAAAAAATTGGTAAAACTTTGAAAGTGTCCCCAAGTGCAGATGCAAAAACCATCAAGCGCTGCAAGAAACTGGCTCACATGAGGACTGCCCCAGGAAAGGAAGACCAAGAGTCACCTCTGCTTCTGAGGATAAGTGTATCCGAGTCACCAGCCTCAGAAATCGCAGGTTAACAGCAGCTCAGATTAGAGACCAGGTCAATGCCACACAGAGTTCTAGCAGCAGACACATCTCTTCAACAACTGTTAAGAGGAGACTTTGTGCAGCAGGCCTTCATGGTAAAATAGCTGCTAGGAAACCACTGCTAAGGACAGGCAACAAGCAGAAGAGACTTATTTGGGCTAAAGAACACAAGGAATGGACATTAGACCAGTGGAAATCTGTGCTTTGGTCTGATGAGTCTAAATTTGAGATCTTTGGTTCCAACCACCGTGTCTTTGTGCGATGCAGAAAAGGTGAACGGATGGACTCTACATGTCTGGTTCCCACCGAGAAGCATGGAGGAGGAGGTGTGATGGTGTGGGGGTGCTTTGCTGGTGACACTGTTGGGGATTTATTCAAAATTGAAGGCATACTGAACCAGCATGGCTACAACAGCATCTTGCAGCGGCATGCTATTCCATCCGGTTTGCGTTTAGTTGGACCATCATTTATTTTTCAACAGGACAATGACCCCAAACACACCTCCAGGCTGTGTAAGGGCTATTTGACCAAGAAGGAGAATGATGGGGTGCTACGCCAGATGACCTGGCCTCCACAGTCACCAGACCTGAACCCAATCGAGATGATTTGGGGTGAGCTGGACCGCAGAGTGAAGGCAAAAGGGCCAACAAGTGCTAAGCATCTCTGGGAACTCCTTCAAGATTGTTGGAAGACCATTTCCATTGACTACCTCTTGAAGCTCATCAAGAGAATGCCAAGAGTGTGCAAAGCAGTCATCAAAGCAAAAGGTGGCTACTTTGAAGAACCTAGAATATAAGACATATTTTCAGTTGTTTCACACTTTTTTGTTAAGTATATAATTCCACATGTGTTAATTCATAGTTTTGATGCCTTCAGTGTGAATGTACAATTTTCATAGTCATGAAAATACAGAAAAATCTTGAAATGAGAAGGTGTGTCCAAACTTTTGGTCTGTACTGTATATATATATATATATATATATATATATATATATATGTGTGTGTTGTGGAATACCTAGACTAACAGGACCTTCAATGGACCCTCTTATTATATGCACTGCAGTCTGCCACATACACTGCCTGCCTGCCTAGTTCCAGATATCCCCACTGATTATATACAGCTGGATTAGTCCTCAGAAGGACAATTCGTTGAAATGGATATTATTGATATATGTTGTGGAATACCTATACTAACTCTAAACAAGAAAATCTCTCCCTGATGCAGCAGCACCTCTCCCTACTCTGCCTTATTCCGGGTAGACTGTGATGAGCATGGCGGTGCTCGGTCTTATATACACCTGATGATGCTGTGCGGCCAGCCAATCACTGTAATGCCACAACCAACATGGCTACGGCATTACAGTGTGTGGCAGGCAATCCCTGCATGTTCATTGACTCTCTAAAGAGCGCCAAACATGCAGGGAGGGAACCCGAGTACCCGCCCTAGAAACCAGGAAGTACTCACAGAGCGCAGAGCATCTCAACCAGTGAGATGCTCGGGCGAGTACCGAGCAGTGGCGAGCACGTTCGCTCATCACTAACTGTTACTCATCTGTCCCTGGTCCCACATTAGGCCATTCTTCCTTCCATTATGTACTGCTCCCTCTATACAAGTGAAACCTTCGTTGCTCTGGTACCCTGGCTAACATCTCTGAGGTTATCAACCAAGGCCTTTTAAATTTGGCTCAGGCACTTACAGTATATGTGGTGTGTAGGGTAATAGTCTCTCACACATTATGATAGCCACATAGTTCCCCTTCCACACAGTATGATGCCCCACACAGTTATCAGCCTGTCCTGTCACATCTCTGCTAGCTGTCTATGCTGGCAGTCTAAATAGTTTCTGAAAACACTGTCATGTGACATTTTCAGGGCATTTAAACAGAATGCCCCTTTAGATTCTTCAGGCTCTACCTAGACGGAATGGTGAAGCAAAGACCTATCGAGTCCTTGCTTCACTGTTATAATTAACTGTATCTGTGTTCTGAGGATATAGATACAGTTAAGTTTGGACATAAACCCAACCTCCTGATACAGCTCCTAAAATTTGGAACTGTCCTACTGAATCAGAGATGGTTTGGAGATATGCCTAATCCCCTTAGAGATGATATCTGTTTTACCTCTGGACAGGATTACCTTCCTCCACAGAATTACCTGTGTAAACCTGTCTGAAACAACCACATTGAAAGTGTTAGATGAGAGGAACACAAGTAGTTAACTCAAAGTATATTGACTTTATTTCAATATTGAGGAATCCAGTAAAGGAACATCACAATTACTGCATGCTTCTAGTACAAAATAGAAGAATAAGTATGAGCTTGTAGTGATATATCTCAGATGTTCATTGAAAAAGAATATACCACTTTTCTATTTCACATATTATACACCAGATTAGTCAAGAAATATTTATCAGCATTTTTTATTATACAGTTCTATATTTTTTCATAAGTTGTTGCTAATACCAGTCACCTACTGGCAGTTGGAAAGGCATGCAAAACCTGTGGTCATTAATGAAAATTGGCAGGTATCTGTAGTTGTGATATCAGGCTCACTTATCAATGTTTAGGTGAGCTAAGCTGGATTTAGCCTTTACACTCTTAAAAGGTTTTCCCAGGGGCATATATAGAAGGAGGGAATGTGTGAGGAGACAGTATGGGGAGCAGTTGGAGGGAAATGTGTAAAGAGATAGCATGCTGAGTGAGGATGGGGAGATAAATGTGTGAGGAAAATGTGTGAGGAGACTGGGGAGCAGGGGAGAGGGAAATGGGTCAAGAGACAGTATGGGGAGTAGGGGTTGGGAAATGAGTGTGGACATAAAATGGGGAGCAGCGGTGGGGGAAATGTGAGAGGAGACAGTATTAGGAGCATGGGGGAGGAAGAAGTGTGAAGAGACTGTATGGGGAGGAAAATGTGTGAGGAGACAGTATGGTGAACGGGAGGGAGAGGGAAATGTAGTAGGAGACAGTATGGGGTGGAAATGTGTGAGGAGACTGTATAGGGTTTGGGGGAGGGAAATGTGTGAGCAGACAGTATGGGAAGCAAGTAGGAAATGTGTGAGAAGACAGCATGGGAAACAGGGGCAGAAAAGTGAGAGGAGACAGTATTGGGAGCCAGGGGGGAGTGTGAGGAGTAGTGTTGAGCCACCCCCGTAGTGTTTGGGTTCGGTTCGTCGAACACCGGGATGTTCGAGGAACTGTTCGTCGAACTGTTCGTCGAACACCTTAGAACACCGTCGAACACCGTTAAAACCAATGGCAGGCAAACAAAAACACATAGAAACACATAGAAAACACCTTCAAAGGTGTCCAAAAGCTGACAAACTGCTCAGAAGACGCTCTCTTTAAAAAAGCCGGCCGGCAATTCAGCAGCGGCATACACCGGTACCCGACAATTTAGACAAGAAGGAATAGAGCATCACACATAGATTAGATAGATAGAAACATGTCAGTCACACATATAAGAAGCACAGTGACAGTGTTGCTTACTGTGCTTGTCATTTAGTGTAAAGGATTTATTAAAAAAAATAATAGTGTTTTCGTGCACCGTCTCTTTAAAAAAGCCGGCCGGCAATTCAGCAGCGGTACCCGACAATTTGTAACAGAAAGAATAGAGCATCACACATAGATAGATATAAACATGCCAATCACATATATAATAAGTACAGTGACAGTGTTGGTTACTGTACTTGTCATTTAGTGTAAAGGATTTATTTAAAAAAATAATAGTGTTTTTGTGCACCGTCTCTTTAAAAAAGCCGGCCGGCAATTCAGCAGCGGTACCCGACAATTTATAACAGAAAGAATAGAGCATCACACATAGATAGATATAAACATGCCAATCACATATATAATAAGTACAGTGACAGTGTTGGTTACTGTACTTGTCATTTAGTGTAAAGGATTTATTTAAAAAAATAAGTGTTTTCATGCACCGTCTCTTTAAAAAAGCCGGCCGGCAATTCAGCCTCGGTACCCGACAATTTAGAACAGAAAGATAGAGCATCACACATAGATTAGATAGATAGAAACATGTCAGTCACATATATAAGAAGTACAGTGATAGTGTTGATCACTGTACTTGTCATTTAGTGTTAAAATAAAGGATTTATTAAAAAAAAAATTGGCGTGGGGTTCCCCGTAATTTTAGTCTCTAGCGGAGGTTAAGCAGATGGCTGGGGCAGATGTTTGAAGCCTGGGAAGGGGGTAATACCCACGGAGCTTCCCAGGCTACTAATATCAGCCCCCAGCTGAATATCTAGCCTTTACTAGCTATTAAAATGGGGGACCCCCCCAAAAAAATGACATGGGGTCCCCCCTATTTAAATAGCTAGCAAAGGCTAAGCAGACAGCTGGGGGCTGATATTAATAGCCCAAGAAGGGTGCCATGAATATTGGCCCCCTCCCAGGCTAGAAACACCAGCCGTCAGATGTCCCAGAAATGGCGCATCCTGCGGATGCGCCAAATCTGGCACTTAACCTCGCTCTTCCCACTGCCCTGTAGCGGTGGCAGTGGGGTAGTAGGGCTGGGGTTGATGTCAGCTTATAATGCCAGCTGACATCAAGCCCAGGTTAGTAATGGAGAGGCGTCTATAAGACACCCCCATTACTAACCCATAGTCAAAGTTAAAAGAAAACACAAACACCCAGAATAAAGTCCTTTAATTGAAATAAAACACAATTCTTTATTGTTCTAAATTAAACCATACTTACCATCACGCCCATTCCAGCTGAAGCCAACGATCTCCTGCAATAAAAGTAAAATAATAAAAAAACATCATCCTTACCTTTCCATGGTTCCCACGACAGCTACAGCTCTGCTACATCGAGATGACAGGCTGGGCCGCAGCAGAACGCTGCCATCCAGCCTGTCATCCCGCAGACACTGAGAAGCGCAGGCTTGCTTGCGCTCCTCAGTGTCTGGCTGTGACTAGAGATGAGCGTTGTTCTACTCGAACTGTTCTCCAATCTCAAATTCGAGCTGTTTTGGGCGGTGTTCGAGCCGTTCGGCGAACACGAACAATTTGAGAAAAATTCGGCTGTTCGAGGTTATGTTCGATAACTGTTCGTGCACCAAAATCATAACTGGATTTTTTCTCAGTAATGATGAAAATTAATGTTAATACGCAGTTTGAGTGTACAGCGGGGTGGGGGGAGGGGTAGGGGATGGATCTCTGTAGGAACAATGAAGATCTCCATTTTTTTTTCTCTTTCCCGCATTTGCAGTGGGGAGGTGCAATCTGTCAGCCTATCAGCAGCGCACACACGGAGCGAAGTGCTTTTTTTCACACAAGCAAGGGCATGTGTCATTGGCAGTGTATGTCACATGTCCTTACCCTATAAGACCAAGCCATTTTCCCCGTCGCCACCATTTTCTCACTGCTGCAGCTGCGTGTTAGACGGCACCGCTGTTGCTGTGTGCGCTATACCTTGTTAATTTCAAGCCAATTTTCGCACAAATCTACAGATAGCTTGCGAGTAGGGAATAGTTGTGATTGCAGTCCTTTTAAGGACTAGGTTACATCATTTCCTACGACTTTTATCAGGCAGGTCTGTGCTCTTAAATAGATAGATTGTGGGAGTAAAGACTAATTGTAATTGGAGTCCTTTTCAGGACTAGGTTACATCAGTTCCTATCAGTTTTTGCCAGGCAGGTCTGTGCCAGTGCTGTGCAAGTTTTTTTCACAGCATTTGGCTGAATCTAGCAAAGCTAATCCTTTTTGGCCTATTGCAGAGTGTGTTAGTCAGTGGAGTAGCCTATCTGTGTTGCAAGATATACCACCTGTGTATAGAATACCAATTTTTTTACTGCACCTAGTGAAGTAAAATCTTTTGGGCATAGCATCATTCTATTAGTCCATCTATACTGACCTCCATCAGGTTGCAAATTGAATCAAATTTTTTTCTGCATCTAGCTCTGAAAAAATATTGGGCTTCTAGCTGTGTGTGGGACTTGTTCTATTAATCCATCTATACAGACCTCCATCAGGTTGCAAACTGAATATATTTTTTTCTGCATCTACCTCTGAAAAAATATTGGGCTTCTAGCTGTGTGTGGGACTTGTTCTATTAATCCATCTATACAGACCTCCATCAGGTTGCAAACTGAATATATTTTTTCTGCATCTATCTCTGAAAAAATATTGGGCTTCTAGCTGTGTGTGGGACTTGTTCTATTAATCCATCTATACAGACCTCCATCAGGTTGCAAACTGAATATATTTTTTTCTGCATCTACCTCTGAAAAAATATTGGGCTTCTAGCTGTGTGTGGGACTTGTTCTATTAATCCATCTATACAGACCTCCATCAGGTTGCAAACTGAATATATTTTTTTCTGCAGCTACCTCTGAAAAAATATTGGGCTTCTAGCTGTGTGTGGGACTTGTTGTATTAGTCCATCTATACTGACCTCCATCAGGTTGCAAACTGAATATATTTTTTTCTGCATCTACCTCTGAAAAAATATTGGGCTTCAAGCTGTGTGTGGGACTTGTGTATTAGTCCATCTATACTGACCTCCATCAGGTTGCAAACTGAATATATTTTTTTCTGCATCTACCTCTGAAAAAATATTGGGCTTCTAGCTGTGTGTGGGACTTGTTCTATTAATCCATCTATACAGACCTCCATCAGGTTGCAAACTGAATATATTTTTTTCTGCATCTACCTCTGAAAAAATATTGGGCTTCTAGCTGTGTGTGGGACTTGTTCTATTAATCCATCTATACAGACCTCCATCAGGTTGCAAACTGAATATATTTTTTTCTGCATCTACCTGTGAAAAAATATTGGGCTTCTAGCTGTGTGTGGGACTTGTTCTATTAATCCATCTATACAGACCTCCATCAGGTTGCAAACTGAATATATTTTTTTCTGCATCTACCTCTGAAAAAATATTGGGCTTCTAGCTGTGTGTGGGACTTGTTGTATTAGTCCATCTATACTGACCTCCATCAGGTTGCAAACTGAATATATTTTATTCTGCATCTACCTCTGAAAAAATATTGGGCTTCTAGCTGTGTGTGGGACTTGTTGTATTAGTCCATCTATACTGACCTCCATCAGGTTGCAAACTGAATATATTTTTTTCTGCATCTACCTCTGAAAAAATATTGGGCTTCTAGCTGTGTGTGGGACTTGTTCTATTAATCCATCTATACAGACCTCCATCAGGTTGCAAACTGAATATATTTTTTTCTGCATCTAGCTCTGAAAAAATATTGGGCTTCTAGCTGTGTGTGGGACTTGTTCTATTAATCCATCTATACAGACCTCCATCAGGTTGCAAACTGAATATATTTTTTTCTGCATCTACCTCTGAAAAAATATTGGGCTTCTAGCTGTGTGTGGGACTTGTTGTATTAGTCCATCTATACTGACCTCCATCAGGTTGCAAACTGAATATATTTTTTTCTGCATCTACCTCTGAAAAAATATTGGGCTTCTAGCTGTGTGTGGGACTTGTTCTATTAATCCATCTATACAGACCTCCATCAGGTTGCAAACTGAATATATTTTTTTCTGCATCTAGCTCTGAAAAAATATTGGGCTTCTAGCTGTGTGTGGGACTTGTTCTATTAATCCATCTATACAGACCTCCATCAGGTTGCAAACTGAATATATTTTTTTCTGCATCTAGCTCTGAAAAAATATTGGGCTTCTAGCTGTGTGTGGGACTTGTTCTATTAATCCATCTATGCAGACCTCCATCAGGTTACAAACTGAATATATTTTTTTCTGCATCTACCTCTTAAAAAATATTGGGCTTCTAGCTGTGTGTGGGACTTGTTCTATTAATCCATCTATACAGACCTCCATCAGGTTGCAAACTGAATATATTTTTTTCTGCATCTACCTCTGAAAAAATATTGGGCTTCTAGCTGTGTGTGGGACTTGTTCTATTAATCCATCTATACAGACCTCCATCAGGTTGCAAACTGAATATATTTTTTTCTGCATCTACCTCTGAAAAAATATTGGGCTTCTAGCTGTGTGTGGGACTTGTTCTATTAATCCATCTATACAGACCTCCATCAGGTTGCAAACTGAATATATTTTTTTCTGCATCTAGCTCTGAAAAAATATTGGGCTTCTAGCTGTGTGTGGGACTTGTTCTATTAATCCATCTATACAGACCTCCATCAGGTTGCAAACTGAATATATTTTTTTCTGCATCTACCTCTGAAAAAATATTGGGCTTCTAGCTGTGTGTGGGACTTGTTGTATTAGTCCATCTATACTGACCTCCATCAGGTTGCAAACTGAATATATTTTTTTCTGCATCTACCTCTGAAAAAATATTGGGCTTCTAGCTGTGTGTGGGACTTGTTCTATTAATCCATCTATACAGACCTCCATCAGGTTGCAAACTGAATATATTTTTTTCTGCATCTACCTCTGAAAAAATATTGGGCTTCTAGCTGTGTGTGGGACTTGTTCTATTAATCCATCTATACAGACCTCCATCAGGTTGCAAACTGAATATATTTTTTTCTGCATCTACCTCTGAAAAAATATTGGGCTTCTAGCTGTGTGTGGGACTTGTTCTATTAATCCATCTATACAGACCTCCATCAGGTTGCAAACTGAATATATTTTTTTCTGCATCTACCTCTGAAAAAATATTGGGCTTCTAGCTGTGTGTGGGACTTGTTCTATTAATCCATCTATACAGACCTCCATCAGGTTGCAAACTGAATATATTTTTTTCTGCATCTAGCTCTGAAAAAATATTGGGCTTCTAGCTGTGTGTGGGACTTGTTCTATTAATCCATCTATGCAGACCTCCATCAGGTTGCAAACTGAATATATTTTTTTCTGCATCTACCTCTGAAAAAATATTGGGCTTCTAGCTGTGTGTGGGACTTGTTCTATTAATCCATCTATACAGACCTCCATCAGGTTGCAAACTGAATATATTTTTTTCTGCATCTACCTCTGAAAAAATATTGGGCTTCTAGCTGTGTGTGGGACTTGTTCTATTAATCCATCTATACAGACCTCCATCAGGTTGCAAACTGAATATATTTTTTTCTGCATCTACCTCTGAAAAAATATTGGGCTTCTAGCTGTGTGTGGGACTTGTTCTATTAATCCATCTATACAGACCTCCATCAGGTTGCAAACTGAATATATTTTTTTCTGCATCTACCTCTGAAAAAATATTGGGCTTCTAGCTGTGTGTGGGACTTGTTGTATTAGTCCATCTATACTGACCTCCATCAGGTTGCAAACTGAATATATTTTTTTCTGCATCTACCTCTGAAAAAATATTGGGCTTCTAGCTGTGTGTGGGACTTGTTCTATTAATCCTCTATACAGACCTCCATCAGGTTGCAAATTGAATATAATTTTTTTCTGCATCTAACCCAGCCAATAGTTTTGGCCTAATACCACAGTTTGGCCACTCAGCTCTGCTCGGTTCCCATCCATTGTTTTTTTGTGCAAACAACTCCAGAGTTGTGAATTAGTTAACCACCAAAATGAGTGGAAAAGGCCTGCTGCTGGTGGAAAGGGGAATAGGCGTGTTGGGAAGGGGAAAAAAGGTTGTGTCCGTGGGGTAGGTGTTAAAGCAACAGTAACATCTGCAGAAGAAAGACCATCTTCCAGCCAAACTAAAATGTCTACTTCTTTTAGCGGACAATGTGATAAGATCCCTTTCTTACGGCCACGCCAATCGCTACAAATTCCAGATGAGGCACAAAAACAGCAGGTGCTTCAACGGATATCAAGTGCTCCTTTAAGTGGGCTCTCCTCCACATCAACTTCAACATCACAAATACTCCAGTCCTCAAAGGTGTCACCCCAATCGCACTTGCTTCCTCACAGCTCCCAAATCTCCAGCTGCCCGTCTGAGTATGAGGTAGAACAGATGGTTGAGTCTGCAGAGCTGTTTACTCATACTATAGCCTGGGAATCAGAGGTCGACTCCAGCGCTTCTGTGAATCCAGACGAGGAAATGATCTGCACTGATACCCAGAATCTTTATGAGTCGGATCCAGGACCAGACGCAGAAGGTTCTGACCATAATGTAGACCCTCATTCCCAAACTGTAACTCCTGTTGGTGGAGACAATGAGGAAGACGATGATAAGACTCAAATACCTGATTGGAGCGACAACTTTAGTTTTTTGTCAGGGCAGGAACAGGTTGGCTCTGAGGACGACGGGTGTGATAACACACAGGGTGATGATGATGAGGTTGGAGATCCCACTTACTGTCAACCCACAGTCAGCCAAGAGATGAGGTCAGCAGAGGAGGTGGAGGAAGATGCTAGTGACGACGAGGTCAGGTTGCGCCTTCCTGGACAGAGACGTAGTACTGGAAGCACGTCAACAACTGCATCCTCAAACACAACTCTGCCTCTCACCACAAGTCGTGGTGGCTCTTCAGGTCGCATGGGTGCTAAGCCTTGCATAGCCTGGGCATTTTTTCAGCTCGATAAAGATGACCCAACTCGTGTTATCTGTAACATTTGTCAGCAAAAGCTAAGTAGAGGCCAAAAAATACATAGTTTGAGTACTTCATGCATGAACCGGCACATGTACATGAAGCATAAGTTGCAGTGGGAAGTTCAGTGTGCTACAATGCGGCCTAGCCGGCCGGGCCGACCACCGTCTGCCATATCTTGTGCATCCGCGGCCTCTTCATCCTCTGTGACTGGGGGGACAGCAGTCACACCTGTTTTGGGGCGCAGACCTGCCACCTCTTTACCCGCAACAGCCAGCGTGATTGGCAGGTCATCATTTTCTTTGGAGGTGGTAACACCAGCTGGTGTTGAGCGCTGTCCGAAATCGATAGCACCACCTTTGGATCAAGGCAACCTAACATATCCGCCTGCATCTTCCTCACAGACCGGCAGTTTTCCGGGGACACCCTTCTCAACCCCGTTTAAGCACAATAGCCAGCCCTCGGTCCCTCAGATGTGGACAAGTAAAAGACCATTTCCTCCTAGCCATGAGAAAGCTAAGAGGTTGAATTTCACCATCTGCAAGCTCTTGGCTACAGAAATGCTGCCTTTCCGCCTGGTGGACACAGAGGATTTTCGAGACCTTATGTCCGTCGCAGTGCCCCAGTACCAGATGCCCAGTCGGCACTACTTCCCAAAGAAAGGTGTGCCTGCGCTCCACCAGCATGTCGCACACAACATCACCGCTTCTTTGAGAAACTCTGTGTGTGACAGGGTGCATTTCACCACAGACACTTGGACGAGTAGGCATGGACAGGGGCGTTACATGTCGCTGACTTGGCACTGGGTAACTATGGTGACAGCAGGACAAGGGGCTGCTGTCCAAGTCTTGCCGTCCCCACGAGTTGTGCGTCAATCCTCTTTATGTCAAAGTTCCTCCACTGCTTCTGCCTCCTCAACCTCCTCTCGGTCTTCCACCTGCACCCAAAGCCTGTCTGGTCATGCCACAAGCTTTCTAACTGCGCAGAAGGGATCCTGCACACCTCCTTACTATGCTGGCAGTAGGGCTCAACTTATCAGGCGGTTTTTACATTGAAATGTCTGGGAAATGTGAGTCACACAGCTGAGGAGTTGTGGTCAGCTCTGGAGAACCAATTTCATGAATGGTTGTCTCCACTGGACCTGAAACCAGGGAAGGCCGTGTGCGACAATGCTGCAAACCTGGGTGCGGCCCTTCGCCGGGGCAATGTCACACACGTGCCTTGTATGGCTCACGTGTTGAACCTGGTTGTCCAGCAATTTTTAGCCCACTATCCCAGACTAGATGGCCTTCTGCAGAGGGCACGGTCGCTGTGTGCTCACTTCCGCCGTTCGCTTCCCGCAGCTCAGCGACTTACATCTCTACAGAAGTCGTTGGGCCTGCCACTCCACCGGCTAAAATGCGATGTGCCTACCCGCTGGAATTCAACTCTGCACATGTTGCAGCGACTGTGGCAGCACCGACAAGCCCTGGTGCAATACGTTCTGACATATAGCCTGGGCCAACGAGATTCAGAGGTGGGGCAAATCACGCTGGAGGAGTGGTCTCAGATCAGGGACCTATGCACCCTTCTGCACAGTTTTGAAATGGCGACGAAGATGTTTAGTGCTGACGATGCCATTATCAGCATGACTATTCTGGTGATTTACATGCTGGAGCACATGTTAAACAGAATTCGGAGTCAGGTGGTGGCACAAGAGGAGGTGGAGGAAGTAGAGGAGGAGGAGTTGTATGCGGAAGGGCTAACATCTGCAAGGTCCAGACGGTCGGCAGCACCAAAGCGGCAGGCATGTGAGGGTGGGGGAGATGGTTTTACCAGGGCGCATGGTAGCAGCCAAACTAGTGAGGAAGGTGCAGGAGCCCAGGAAGAAGTGGAGGACGAACTGATGGAAGACTCATCAGATGAGGGAGACCTTGATCACATTTCTGTTGTGCGAGGTTGGGGGGAGAGGACAGAGGAAGGAAGCATGATTGTTACCTTGCCACCAACACAACAGGGACTTGGTGCTCCTGGATGCGCAACACACATGAGTGCCTTCTTGCTGCACTACCTGCAACATGACCCTCGAATTGTGAGAATTAGAAATAATCCTGACTACTGGGTTGCCACACTGTTAGATCCCCGGTACAAAAGTAAATTTGCAGAAATTATTCCTGCCATAGAAAGGGATGCACGCATGCAGGAGTATCAGCAGAGACTGTTGCAGAATCTTACATGTGCTTTTCCACAAAATACCAGTGGTGCACGTAGTGAATCTCACAGTTCCAACTTGCCAACCGTGGGACCGTCAAGTGTTCAGCACTCAAACCGTAACAGAACCACAGTATCTGCTGGTAACATCAATTTTGCGGAATCATTTCACCACTTTTTTAGCCCATCCTTTGCAAGGCCACAGGAGACAAGAAGTCTGACACATAGTCAACGCCTAGAGACGATGGTACAGGAGTATCTCCAAGTAAACATTGAAGCCACGACTGTGTCACTGGACCCTTGCTCTTTTTGGGCTTCCAATCTGGATAAATGGCCGGAGCTAGCCACTTACGCCTTGGAGATCTTGTCATGCCCCGCAGCCATCGTTCTGTCTGAACGTGTGTTCAGCGCTGCTGGTGGTGTGCTGACAGATAAGCGCACGCGGCTCTCCACTGATAATGTAGACAGACTCACGTTCATAAAGATGAACAAATCATGGATCCAAAACGACTTTTCTACCCCTGTGTAATCCTGGGGAGAGTAAAAGCTTGATGATTGGTTAAAATCACCCTACCAACCGTTTTAAGCTTTCAAATTACTAATCATGTTTATCTGTATCTTGGCTGGAAAATAATTTGGGCTTTGTAGCAGTGTGCAGCACTGATCCTATTAGGCCATCTATACTAAAGCTTCACCAGATTTAAAATTAATAATAATTTTTAGCTGCATCTAGCCCGGAAAATAATTTTGGGGCTCCGAGATGCGCAAGACACATAAGTGCCTTCTTGCTGCACTACCTGCAGCATGACCCTCATATTGTCAGAATTCGAAGTAATCATGACTACTGGGTTGCCACACTCTTAGATCCCCCAAACTTTTCGATCAACCTTTTCATTTTAATAAAGACCAAAAAAATGGTCATTTTTGAAATTATAAGCATTAGCAGGTTGTTAGAAACTGAAATCAAACAGTTTTCAACTCAAAACTTTATTCTAGGTGATGTTACATTTTCACATAGGACCCCTTGTTCGAAAGGAGCTTCTGAACTCTCTCGTCCATTGAATTTGTCAGGTTTTGGATGGTTTCTGCTTCAATTGTTTTGCATGAGGACAGAATACCCTCCCAGAGCTGTTGCTTAGATGTGAACTGCCTCCCGCCATCATAGACACTCCTTTTAATGATGCTCCAAAGGTTCTGAATGGGGTACAGGTCAGGGGAGCATGGGGGTCACACCATAAGTTTGTCCCCTTTTATGCCCATATCAGCCAGAGATGCAGATGTTTTATGTGCAGCATGAGATGGTGCATTATCATGCAGAAAAATGATCTTGCTGTGAAATACACGGTTCTTCTTCTTGAACCATGGCAGGAAGTGCTGTTTGAGAAAATCCACATACATTATGGAGTTCATCTTTAGCGCCTTCAGGGATCCTAAAGGGGCCGACAATCTCTCTCTCCATGATTCCAGCCCAAAACATTACTCCACCTCCTCCTTGTTGGCGCTGTAGCCGTGTTTGTGTGGGGTGTCCATCAACCAGCCATCCTCCACTCCATCCATCTGGACCATCGAGCGCTGCACGGCACTCATCCGTGAACAAAACAGTTTTGAAATCAGTCTTCATGTAATGTTTGGCCCACTGGAGCCGTTTCTGCTTGTGTGAAGTGGATAGAGGAGGTCGACAGGATGGCGTATGCACAGCTGCAAACCTCTGAAGGACCCTGCATCTTGTTGTTCGGGGGACGTTGGAGGCACAAGCAGCTTCAAAAACTTGTCTGCTGCTATGACAAGGCTTTTTTGCCGCTGCTCTTTCAACCTGACGTAATTGCCTGTAGGAAAGAGTCCTCAATTTGCCCTTATCAGCACGCACACGTGTGTACTGTGAATCAGCTACATACTTCTTGATTGCCAAGACACTTCATCCTGATCATCGCACAATGTTGATTGTAGTCATGCCTTGACCTAAACACTCCACAATTTGTTGCTTCTCAGCAGCCGACACATCCTTTTTCTTTCCCATTTTGGCAGAAAATGTAGGCTGCTTAATAATGTGAGACAGCCTTCTTAAGTAGTCTTGCCTTTCATTGGACACACCTGCCAAACTAATTAGCACAGGTGTCTGCAATTGCTTACAGTGATATAAAGAGCCCTGACACACATCACCATCAATGAGTTTAACTGACAAACAAACAAATTCTTCCCTTATCACTCCGAAACACTTTTTGCATAATAATTTGGAACGCAGTGTACATGAGCTTTTCCACAAAACACCAGTGGTTCACGTAGTGAATCTTACAGTTCTAACTTGCCAACCGTGGTCTGTATGGAGTTGTTCAATAAAGGGCCCAAAATTAAGATAACATAGATGGGAGAGGTCTCTATGAATAGGAATTCCTAAGTATTTGATACCCTGTGAGGGACAGGCAAAGGGAAAGTTGGACTGGATGGAATCCTATATGGATTTGGGGAGGGAGACATCGAGGGCCTCAGACTTCGCTGCATTGATTTTAAAATTTGACCATGTAACAAAGTGATCTATTTCAGCCATAACAGCATGGATGGATGTATGTGATTGAGTGATATATACTAGGACATCATCAGCAAATAGAGAGCACTTGTACTCGGTGCCTCCCACCTCAATCCACCTAATATTGGGGTTATGGCGAATTGATGAGAGCAGGTGCTCCGTCACTAGGATGTATAAGAAAGGGGACAGAGGACATCCCTGCCTTGTCCCATTGGTGATTGTGAAAGGTGATGAAAATGTTCTGATGCACCCCCTGGGCCTTGGGACACCCGGAGCCAGACCCTTTTTGGTGGATGCTGGTGGTTGTAGTCTTCGTGGTGGCGACCCGGTTCTGTGGCTCAGGGTGGTCAAACCAGTGGCGGAACTATTTATGTGGTTTTGATGTTTAAATGTCCGACTACGGCACCCGTGGATTGCGGTCAGAGTGAACCGCCGCTGCAGGGCAGACCGCTGAGGCTGGTGTTGTGGGTGCAGCAGAGCGTAGCATAACTCCCCACGGGAGGAGTATAGCCTCAGGGCAGTGTATGCGGAGGATGGGGGTGATGGTGCAGGGCAGCAGCAGTAACGACACGGAGTCAGTGATGCAGTCCAGGGCCTTTACTCACAGTTCTTATTATCCAGACCACGTCTGCAGGTAACGGCTGCCCACGTCGTACTGTGCTCACCAGGTGAGGGGCTCAGACAACTCCCAGATAACTTTGGAGCGCTTCACAGGACCCCCTTTGTGTGTCCTTTGTCTGGCCTTTCTTACCAACCCTTCTGTCCGGCTGCCTCGGGCCTCCTCTTGGTAAACTTGGCGCCAGTTTCCCTGACCCTATGTGGTGCCTTCCTAGCGGGTGTAGCGAGGGGCTGCACCACATAAAATGTCACAGCCTCCGGTTTCTAGCTGAGGGTTGTTTCCTGCCTCCACTAGTTTCGGGGACCGGTCTCCCCCTTTGGCCTGACCCCTCCACGCAGGTGGATTCGGGCGTGCGGTGGCGACTCGCCCGTCCGCACCCCTGGGATCCCTTCATTCCTCGTTCCTGGAGCCTTCTCCGCTCCTCTTCCTTCCTTCTCCCTCTTCCAGGCCTGGGCCTCTGTTACTAGGCCCGCCTCCGGAGCAGAGCTCATGCAGAGCCCCTGCTCCCTGACACTTCTGCTCAGACTTCTCTGCACTGAACTAAGATGTGCCCACCTTTTATACTCCCTTCTCAATGCACCCAGGAACTGCTTCCTCCCTGCTCCTGCACTACAGGGTTCCCCTTCCTCAGTGTTCCCTCCCCCCACTCCAGCCAGGGACAGGGACTGTCGTGCCCATCTCAGAGGCATATTGGTCGCCCTGCCCCACGGCAATGTGGTGTAATGCATGCAGGTGTCGGGTCCTGATCCACACTCCATCCTTACCTGAGAGTGAGATATCACACCTCTGGGTGAGGTGCAATACCTCTGTAGCAACCGAGCCCTCAGGGTGCTACAGTTCCATTTATCTTCAGCCTAGGTGACGTATTGTGATACAGGGCCGTGATTTTGGCTATATAAGGGTCCCCTAGACCCCTACCCCAAGCTTTTTAAGAGAATCATATATGGCGTGCCAGGAAACTCTATGGAATGCTTTCTCAGCATCCAACGAGAGTATCTAATTACAAATTTTTAACTGCATCTAGCCCAGGAAATACTTTGTGCCTAGTAGCAGTGTCTGCTAGTCAGCGGATTATCCCGGCTGTTAAGCAAGCTACACCACCTGTAGTTTAGACACTTAATTTTTTCAAAGGAAATGCTTCGGGACCATGGGATACTCAGTGAAGAGCATCAGGAGGCACCCCAAGGCATAGGGGCTGGGACTGGCAGTAGGATGCCTTGCGGTGGACAGCCGAGCTCGATCCTTATAAAAGCTTTTTAACTGCAGCAGCTTTAGTGGACGCTACTGGAGCTGGAATTACGCGGCTGCTGGCATGAGACTTGCCCTCCAATAGATCCTTGTAAATGGATTTAAAGTGTATTCATTCAAATTAGAGAGACAATTTAAATTAAAAAGCTTAGAGCTGCCTCCACCACAGGGGGGCTCGCTCGACCCACCAGCGGACAGGCACCAGTATTGGGAGAGGGGGGCTGGCCATCAGGGTTCACCGCGGCTCTGGCACAAACCCGGCGACACGGAGGTGGCACGGGCAGGAGCGGACTGGCCGTGTCGGCTTCTCACTTTTTGGATTTTAGAAGGGCATGACATGCCTATATCTGTGTCTCCCCCTCCTTTTACTCCTCCACCTCTTTTATTTTCGCATGACTATATGTACTTGTCACTTTTCCATGTGTTAGTTATGTCTTCTGAGCAGTTTGTCAGCTTTTGGACACCTTTGAAGGTGTTTTCTATGTGTTTTTGTTTGCCTGCCATTGGTTTTAATGGTGTTCGAAGGTGTTCGACGAACAGTTCGACGAACAGTTCGGCGAACACACGGGTGTTCGACGAACCGAACCGAACTCGAACACTACGGGGGTGGCTCAACACTAGCTGTGACTAGAGATGAGCGTTGTTCTACTTGAACTGTTCGCCAATCTCAAATTCGAGCTGTTTTGGGCGGTGTTCGAGCCGTTCGGCGAACACGAACAATTTGAGAAAAATTCGGCTGTTCGAGGTTATGTTCGATAACTGTTCGTGCACCAAAATCATAACTGGATTTTTTCTCAGTAATGATGAAAATTAATGTTAATACGCAGTTTGAGTGTACAGCGGGGTGGGGGGAGGGGCAGGGGATGGATCTCTGTAGGAACAATGAAGATCTCCATTTATTTTTCTCTTTCCCGCATTTGCAGTGGGGAGGTGCAATCTGTCAGCCTATCAGCAGCGCACACACGGAGCGAAGTGCTTTTTTTCACACAAGCAAGGGCATGTGTCATTGGCAGTGTATGTCACATGTCCTTGCCCTATAAGACCAAGCCATTTTCCCCGTCGCCACCATTTTCTCACTGCTGCAGCTGCGTGTTAGATGGCACCGCTGTTGCTGTGTGCGCTATACCTTGTTAATTTCAAGCCAATTTTCGCACAAATCTACAGATAGCTTGGGAGTAGGGAATAGTTGTGATTGCAGTCCATTTAAGGACTAGGTTACAGCATTTCCTACGACTTTTATCAGGCAGGTCTGTGCTCTTAAATAGATAGATTGTGGGAGTAAAGACTAATTGTAATTGGAGTCCTTTTCAGGACTAGGTTACATCAGTTCCTATCAGTTTTTGCCAGGCAGGTCTGTGCCAGTGCTGTGCAAGTTTTTTTCACAGCATTTGGCTGAATCTAGCAAAGCTAATCCTTTTTGGCCTATTGCAGAGTGTGTTAGTCAGTGGAGTAGCCTATCTGTGTTGCAAGATATACCACCTGTGTATAGAATACCATTTTTTTCACTGCACCTAGTGAAGTAAAATCTTTTGGGCATAGCATCATTCTATTAGTCCATCTATACTGACCTCCATCAGGTTGCAAATTGAATATAATTTTTTTCTGCATCTACCTCTGAAAAAATATTGGGCTTCTAGCTGTGTGTGGGACTTGTTCTATTAATCCATCTATACAGACCTCCATCAGGTTGCAAACTGAATATATTTTTTTCTGCATCTACCTCTGAAAAAATATTGGGCTTCTAGCTGTGTGTGGGACTTGTTCTATTAATCCATCTATACAGACCTCCATCAGGTTGCAAACTGAATATATTTTTTTCTGCATCTACCTCTGAAAAAATATTGGGCTTCTAGCTGTGTGTGGGACTTGTTCTATTAATCCATCTATACAGACCTCCATCAGGTTGCAAACTGAATATATTTTTTTCTGCATCTACCTCTGAAAAAATATTGGGCTTCTAGCTGTGTGTGGGACTTGTTCTATTAATCCATCTATACAGACCTCCATCAGGTTGCAAACTGAATATATTTTTTTCTGCATCTACCTCTGAAAAAATATTGGGCTTCTAGCTGTGTGTGGGACTTGTTCTATTAATCCATCTATACAGACCTCCATCAGGTTGCAAACTGAATATATTTTTTTCTGCATCTACCTCTGAAAAAATATTGGGCTTCTAGCTGTGTGTGGGACTTGTTGTATTAGTCCATCTATACTGACCTCCATCAGGTTGCAAACTGAATATATTTTTTTCTGCATCTACCTCTGAAAAAATATTGGGCTTCTAGCTGTGTGTGGGACTTGTTGTATTAGTCCATCTATACTGACCTCCATCAGGTTGCAAACTGAATATATTTTTTTCTGCATCTACCTCTGAAAAAATATTGGGCTTCTAGCTGTGTGTGGGACTTGTTCTATTAATCCATCTATACAGACCTCCATCAGGTTGCAAACTGAATATATTTTTTTCTGCATCTAACTCTGAAAAAATATTGGGCTTCTAGCTGTGTGTGGGACTTGTTCTATTAATCCATCTATACAGACCTCCATCAGGTTGCAAACTGAATATATTTTTTTCTGCATCTACCTCTGAAAAAATATTGGGCTTCTAGCTGTGTGTGGGACTTGTTCTATTAATCCATCTATACAGACCTCCATCAGGTTGCAAACTGAATATATTTTTTTCTGCATCTACCTCTGAAAAAATATTGGGCTTCTAGCTGTGTGTGGGACTTGTTGTATTAGTCCATCTATACTGACCTCCATCAGGTTGCAAACTGAATATATTTTTTTCTGCATCTACCTCTGAAAAAATATTGGGCTTCTAGCTGTGTGTGGGACTTGTTGTATTAGTCCATCTATACTGACCTCCATCAGGTTGCAAACTGAATATATTTTTTTCTGCATCTACCTCTGAAAAAATATTGGGCTTCTAGCTG
Organism: Phyllobates terribilis; assembly: GCF_046119375.1. Taxonomy (NCBI): domain Eukaryota; kingdom Metazoa; phylum Chordata; class Amphibia; order Anura; family Dendrobatidae; genus Phyllobates; species Phyllobates terribilis. The sequence goes on along the minus strand of NW_027362764.1, from coordinate 148,408,107 downwards.
TGTGTGGGACTTGTTCTATTAATCCATCTATACAGACCTCCATCAGGTTGCAAACTGAATATATTTTTTTCTGCATCTAGCTCTGAAAAAATACTGGGCTTCTAGCTGTGTGTGGGACTTGTTCTATTAATCCATCTATACAGACCTCCATCAGGTTGCAAACTGAATATATTTTTTTCTGCATCTACCTCTGAAAAAATATTGGGCTTCTAGCTGTGTGTGGGACTTGTTGTATTAGTCCATCTATACTGACCTCCATCAGGTTGCAAACTGAATATATTTTTTTCTGCATCTACCTCTGAAAAAATATTGGGCTTCTAGCTGTGTGTGGGACTTGTTCTATTAATCCATCTATACAGACCTCCATCAGGTTGCAAACTGAATATATTTTTTTCTGCATCTACCTCTGAAAAAATATTGGGCTTCTAGCTGTGTGTGGGACTTGTTCTATTAATCCATCTATACAGACCTCCATCAGGTTGCAAACTGAATATATTTTTTTCTGCATCTACCTCTGAAAAAATATTGGGCTTCTAGCTGTGTGTGGGACTTGTTCTATTAATCCATCTATACAGACCTCCATCAGGTTGCAAACTGAATATATTTTTTTCTGCATCTACCTCTGAAAAAATATTGGGCTTCTAGCTGTGTGTGGGACTTGTTCTATTAATCCATCTATACAGACCTCCATCAGGTTGCAAACTGAATATATTTTTTTCTGCATCTACCTCTGAAAAAATATTGGGCTTCTAGCTGTGTGTGGGACTTGTTCTATTAATCCATCTATACAGACCTCCATCAGGTTGCAAACTGAATATATTTTTTTCTGCATCTACCTCTGAAAAAATATTGGGCTTCTAGCTGTGTGTGGGACTTGTTCTATTAATCCATCTATACAGACCTCCATCAGGTTGCAAACTGAATATATTTTTTTCTGCATCTACCTCTGAAAAAATATTGGGCTTCTAGCTGTGTGTGGGACTTGTTCTATTAATCCATCTATACAGACCTCCATCAGGTTGCAAACTGAATATATTTTTTTCTACATCTACCTCTGAAAAAATATTGGGCTTCTAGCTGTGTGTGGGACTTGTTGTATTAGTCCATCTATACTGACCTCCATCAGGTTGCAAACTGAATATAATTTTTTCTGCATCTACCTCTGAAAAAATATTGGGCTTCTAGCTGTGTGTGGGACTTGTTCTATTAATCCATCTATACAGACCTCCATCAGGTTGCAAATTGAATATAATTTTTTTCTGCATCTAACCCAGCCAATAGTTTTGGCCTAATACCACAGTTTGGCCACTCAGCTCTGCTCGGTTCCCATCCATTGTTTTTTTGTGCAAACAACTCCAGAGTTGTGAATTAGTTAACCACCAAAATGAGTGGAAAAAGGCCTGCTGCTGGTGGAAAGGGGAATAGGCGTGTTCGGAAGGGGAAAAAAGGTTGTGTCCGTGGGGTAGGTGTTAAAGCAACAGTAACATCTGCAGAAGAAAGACCATCTTCCAGCCAAACTAAAATGTCTACTTCTTTTAGCGGACAATGTGATAAGATCCCTTTCTTACGGCCACGCCAATCGCTACAAATTCCAGATGAGGCACAAAAACAGCAGGTGCTTCAACGGATATCATGTGCTCCTTTAAGTGGGCTCTCCTCCACATCAACTTCAACATCACAAATACTCCAGTCCTCAAAGGTGTCACCCCAATCGCACTTGCTTCCTCACAGCTCCCAAATCTCCAGCTGCCCGTCTGAGTATGAGGTAGAACAGATGGTTGAGTCTGCAGAGCTGTTTACTCATACTATAGCCTGGGAATCAGAGGTCGACTCCAGCGCTTCTGTGAATCCAGACGAGGAAATGATCTGCACTGATGCCCAGAATCTTTATGAGTCGGATCCAGGACCAGACGCAGAAGGTTCTGACCATAATGTAGACCCTCATTCCCAAACTGTAACTCCTGTTGGAGGAGACAATGAGGAAGCCGATGATAAGACTCAAATACCTGATTGGAGCGACAACTTTAGTTTTTTGTCAGGGCAGGAACAGGTTGGCTCTGAGGACGACGGGTGTGATAACGCACAGGGTGATGATGATGAGGTTGGAGATCCCACTTACTGTCAACCCACAGTCAGCCAAGAGATGAGGTCAGCAGAGGAGTTGGAGGAAGATGCTAGTGACGACGAGGTCAGGTTGCGCCTTCCTGGACAGAGACGTAGTACTGGAATCACGTCAACAACTGCATCCTCAAACACAACTCTGCCTCTCACCACAAGTCGTGGTGGCTCTTCAGGTCGCATGAGTGCTAAGCCTTGCATAGCCTGGGCATTTTTTCAGATCGATAAAGATGACCCAACTCGTGTTATCTGTAACATTTGTCAGCAAAAGCTAAGTAGAGGCCAAAAAATACATAGTTTGAGTACTTCATGCATGATCCGGCACATGGACATGAAGCATAAGTTGCAGTGGGAAGCTCAGTGTGCTACAATGCGGCCTATCCGGCCGGGCCAACCACCGTCTGCCATATCTTGTGCATCCGCGGCCTCTTCATCCTCTGTGACTGGGGGGACAGCAGTCACACCTGTTTTGGGGCGCATACCTGCCACCTCTTTACCCGCAACAGCCAGCGTGATTGGCAGGTCATCATTTTCTTTGGAGGTGGTAACACCAGCTGGTGTTGAGCGCTGTCCGACATCGATAGCACCACCTTTGGATCAAGGCAACCTAACATGTCCGCCTGCATCTTCCTCACAGACCGGCAGTTTGCCGGGGACACCCTTCTCAACCCCGTCTACGCACAATAGCCAGCCCTCGGTCCCTCAGATGTGGACAAGTAAAAGACCATTTCCTCCTAGCCATGAGAAAGCTAAGAGGTTGAATTTCACCATCTGCAAGCTCTTGGCTACAGAAATGCTGCCTTTCCGCCTGGTGGACACAGAGGATTTTCGAGACCTTATGTCCGTCGCAGTGCCCCAGTACCAGATGCCCAGTCTGCACTACTTCTCAAAGAAAGGTGTGCCTGCGCTCCACCAGCATGTCGCACACAACATCACCGCTTCTTTGAGAATCTCTGTGTGTGACAGGGTGCATTTCACCACAGACACTTGGACGAGTAGGCATGGACAGGGGCGTTACATGTCGCTGACTGGGCACTGGGTAACTATGCTGACAGCAGGACAAGGGGCTGCTGTCCAAGTCTTGCCGTCCCCACGAGTTGTGCGTCAATCCTCTATATGTCAAAGTTCCTCCACTGCTTCTGCCTCCTCAACCTCCTCTCGGTCTTCCACCTGCACCCAAAGCCTGTCTGGTCATGCCACAAGCTTTCTAACTGTGCAGAAGGGATCCTGCACACCTCCTTACTATGCTGGCAGTAGGGCTCAACGTCATCAGGCGGTTTTTACATTGAAATGTCTGGGAAATGTGAGTCACACAGCTGAGGAGTTGTGGTCAGCTCTGGAGAACCAATTTCATGAATGGTTGTCTCCACTGGACCTGAAACCAGGGAAGGCCGTGTGCGACAATGCTGCAAACCTGGGTGCGGCCCTTCGCCGGGGCAATGTCACACACGTGCCTTGTATGGCTCACGTGTTGAACCTGGTTGTCGCTGTGTGCTCACTTCCGCCATTCGCATCCCGCAGCTCAGCGACTTACATCTCTACAGAAGTCGTTGGGCCTGCCACTTCACCGGCTAAAATGCGATGTGCCTACCCGGTGGAATTCAACTCTGCACATGTTGCAGCGACTGTGGCAGCACCGACAAGCCCTGGTGCAATACGTTCTGACGTATAGCCTGGGCCAACGAGATTCAGAGGTGGGGCAAATCACGCTGGAGGAGTGGTCTCAGATCAGGGACCTATGCACCCTTCTGCACAGTTTTGAAATGGCGACGAAGATGTTTAGTGCTGACGATGCCATTATCAGCATGACTATTCCGGTGATTTACATGCTGGAGCACATGTTAAACAGAATTCGGAGTCAGGTGGTGGCACAAGAGGAGGTGGAGGAAGTAGAGGAGGAGGAGTTGTATGCGGAAGGGCTAACATCTGCAAGGTCCAGACGGTCGGCAGCACCAAGGCGGCAGGCATGTGAGGGTGGGGGAGATGGTTTTACCAGGGCGCATGGTAGCAGCCAAACTAGTGAGGAAGGTGCAGGAGCCCAGGAAGAAGTGGAGGACGAACTGATGGAAGACTCATCAGATGAGGGAGACCTTGATCACATTTCTGTTGTGCGAGGTTGGGGGGAGAGGACAGAGGAAGGAAGCATGATTGTTACCTCGCCACCAACACAACAGGGACTTGGTGCTCCTGGATGCGCAACACACATGAGTGCCTTCTTGCTGCACTACCTGCAACATGACCCTCGAATTGTGAGAATTAGAAATAATCCTGACTACTGGGTTGCCACACTGTTAGATCCCCGGTACAAAAGTAAATTTGCAGAAATTATTCCTGCCATAGAAAGGGATGCACGCATGCAGGAGTATCAGCAGAGACTGTTGCAGAATCTTACATGTGCTTTTCCACAAAATACCAGTGGTGCACGTAGTCAATCTCACAGTTCCAACTTGCCAACCGTGGGACCGTCAAGTGTTCAGCACTCAAACCATAACAGAACCACAGTATCTGCTGGTAACATCAATTTTGCGGAATCATTTCACCACTTTTTTAGCCCATCCTTTGCAAGGCCACAGGAGACAAGAAGTCTGACACATAGTCAACGCCTAGAGACGATGGTACAGGAGTATCTCCAAGTAAACATTGAAGCCACGACTGTGTCACTGGACCCTTGCTCTTTTTGGGCTTCCAATCTGGATAAATGGCCGGAGCTAGCCACTTACGCCTTGGAGACCTTGTCATGCCCCGCAGCCAGCGTTCTGTCTGAACGTGTGTTCAGCGCTGCTGGTGGTGTGCTGACAGATAAGCGCACGCGGCTCTCCACTGATAATGTAGACAGACTCACGTTCATAAAGATGAACAAATCATGTATCCAAAACGACTTTTCTACCCCTGTGTCATCCTGGGGAGAGTAAAAGCTTGATGATTGGTTAAAATCACCCTACCAACCGTTTTAAGCTTTCAAATTACTAATCATGTTTATCTGTATCTTGGCTGGAAAATAATTTGGGCTTTGTAGCAGTGTGCAGCACTGATCCTATTAGGCCATCTATAATAAAGCTTCACCAGATTTAAAATTAATAATAATTTTTAGCTGCATCTAGCCCGGAAAATAATTTTGGGGCTCCGAGATGCGCAAGACACATAAGTGCCTTCTTGCTGCACTACCTGCAGCATGACCCTCATATTGTCAGAATTCGAAGTAATCATGACTACTGGGTTGCCACACTCTTAGATCCCCCAAACTTTTCGATCAACCTTTTCATTTTAATAAAGACCAAAAAAATGGTAATTTTTGAAATTATAAGCATTAGCAGGTTGTTAGAAACTGAAATCAAACAGTTTTCAACTCAAAACTTTATTCTAGGTGATGTTACATTTTCACATAGGACCCCTTGTTCGAAAGGAGCTTCTGAACTCTCTCGTCCATTGAATTTGTCAGGTTTTGGATGGTTTCTGCTTCAATTGTTTTGCATGAGGACAGAATACCCTCCCAGAGCTGTTGCTTAGATGTGAACTGCCTCCCACCATCATAGACACTCCTTTTAATGATGCTCCAAAGGTTCTGAATGGGGTACAGGTCAGGGGAGCATGGGGGTCACACCATAAATTTGTCCCCTTTTATGCCCATATCAGCCAGAGATGCAGATGTTTTATGTGCAGCATGAGATGGTGCATTATCATGCAGAAAAATGATCTTGCTGTGAAATACACGGTTCTTCTTCTTGAACCATGGCAGGAAGTGCTGTTTGAGAAAATCCACATACATTATGGAGTTCATCTTTAGCGCCTTCAGGGATCCTAAAGGGGCCGACAATCTCTCTCCCCATGATTCCAGCCCAAAACATTACTCCACCTCCTCCTTGTTGGCGCTGTAGCCGTGTTTGCGTGGGGTGTCCATCAACCAGCCATCCTACACTCCATCCATCTGGACCATCGAACGCTGCACGGCACTCATCCGTGAACAAAACAGTTTTGAAATCAGTCTTCATGTAATGTTTGGTCCACTGGAGCCGTTTCTGCTTGTGTGAAGTGGATAGAGGAGGTCGACAGGATGGCGTATGCACAGCTGCAAACCTCTGAAGGACCCTGCATCTTGTTGTTCGGGGGACGTTGGAGGCACAAGCAGCTTCAAAAACTTGTCTGCTGCTATGACAAGGCTTTTTTGCCGCTGCTCTTTCAACCTGACGTAATTGCCTGTAGGAAAGAGTCCTCAATTTGCCCTTATCAGTACCCACACGTGTGTACTGTGAATCAGCTACATACTTCTTGATTGCCAAGACACTTCATCCTGATCATCGCACAATGTTGATTGTAGTCATGCCTTGACCTAAACACTCCACAATTTGTTGCTTCTCAGCAGCCGACACATCCTTTTTCTTTCCCATTTTGGCAGAAAATGTAGGCTGCTTAATAATGTGAGACAGCCTTCCTAAGTAGTCTTGCCTCTCATTGGACACACCTGCCAAACTAATTAGCACAGGTGTCTGCAATTGCTTACAGTGATATAAAGAGCCCTGACACACATCACCATCAATGAGTTTAACTGACAAACAAACAAATTCTTCCCTTATCACTCCTAAACACTTTTTGCATAATAATTTGGAACGCAGTGTACATGTGCTTTTCCACAAAACACCAGTGGTTCACGTAGTGAATCTTACAGTTCTAACTTGCCAACCGTGGTCTGTATGGAGTTGTTCAATAAAGGGCCCAAAATTAAGATAACATAGATGGGAGAGGTCTCTATGAATAGGAATTCCTAAGTATTTGATACCCTGTGAGGGCCAGGCAGAGGGAAAGTTGGACTGGATGGAATCCTATATGGATTTGGGGAGGGAGACATCGAGGGCCTCAGACTTCGCTGCATTGATTTTAAAATTTGACCATGTAACAAAGTGATCTATTTCAGCCATAACAGCATGGATGGATATATGTGATTGAGTGATATATACTAGGACATCATCAGCAAATAGAGAGCACTTGTACTCGGTGCCTCCCACCTCAATCCACCTAATATTGGGGTTATGGCGAATAGATGAGAGCAGGTGCTCCGTCACTAGGATGTATAAGAGAGGGGACAGAGGACATCCCTGCCTTGTCCCATTGGTGATTGTGAAAGGTGATGAAAATGTTCTGATGCACCCCCTGGGCCTTGGGACACCCGGAGCCAGACCCTTTTTGGTGGATGCTGGTGGTTGTAGTCTTCGTGGCGGCGACCCGGTTCTGTGGCTCAGGGTGGTCAAACCAGTGGCGGAACTATTTATGTGGTTTTGATGTTTAAATGTCCGACTACGCCACCCGTGGATTGCGGTCAGAGTGAACCGCCGCTGCAGGGCAGACCGCTGAGGCTGGTGTTGTGGGTGCAGCAGAGCGTAGCATAACTCCCCACGGGAGGAGTATAGCCTCAGGGCAGTGTATGCGGAGGATGGGGGTGATAGTGCAGGGCAGCAGCAGTAACGACACGGAGTCAGTGATGCAGTCCAGGGCCTTTACTCACAGTTCTTATTATCCAGACCACGTCTGCAGGTAACGGCTGCCCATGTCGTACTGTGCTCACCAGGTGAGGGGCTTAGACAACTCCCAGATAACTTTGGAGCGCTTCACAGGACCCCCTTTGTGTGTCCTTTGTCTGGCCTTTCTTACCAACCCTTCTGTCCGGCTGCCTCGGGCCTCCTCTTGGTAAACTTGGCGCCAGTTTCCCTGACCCTATGTGGTGCCTTCCTAGCGGGTGTAGCGAGGGGCTGCACCACATAAAATGTCACAGCCTCCGGTTTCTAGCTGAGGGTCGTTTCCTGCCTCCACTAGTTTCGGGGACCGGTCTCCCCCTTTGGCCTGACCCCTCCACGCAGGTGGATTCGGGCGTGCGGTGGCGACTTGCCCGTCCGCACCCCTGGGATCCCTTCATTCTTCGTTCCTGGAGCCTTCTCCGCTCCTCTTCCTTCCTTCTCCCTCTTCCAGGCCTGGGCCTCTGTTACTAGGCCCGCCTCCGGAGCAGAGCTCATGCAGAGCCCCTGCTCCCTGACACTTCTGCTCAGACTTCTCTGCACTGAACTAAGATGTGCCCACCTTTTATACTCCCTTCTCAATGCACCCAGGAACTGCTTCCTCCCTGCTCCTGCACTACAGGGTTCCCCTTCCTCAGTGTTCCCTCCCCCCACTCCAGCCAGGGACAGGGACTGTCGTGCCCATCTCAGAGGCATATTGGTCGCCCTGCCCCACGGCAATGTGGTGTAATGCATGCAGGTGTCGGGTCCTGATCCACACTCCATCCTTACCTGAGAGTGAGATATCACACCTCTGGGTGAGGTGCAATACCTCTGTAGCAACCGAGCCCTCAGGGTGCTACAGTTCCATTTATCTTCAGCCTAGGTGACGTATTGTGATACAGGGCCGTGATTTTGGCTATAAAAGGGTCCCCTAGACCCCTACCCCAAGCTTTTTAAGAGAATCATATATGGCGTGCCAGAAGACACTATGGAATGCTTTCTCAGCATCCAACGAGAGTATCTAATTACAAATTTTTAACTGCATCTAGCCCAGGAAATACTTTGTGCCTAGTAGCAGTGTCTGCTAGTCAGCGGATTATCCCGGCTGTTAAGCAAGCTACACCACCTGTAGTTTAGACACTTAATTTTTTCAAAGGAAATTCTTCGGGACCATGGGATACTCAGTGAAGAGCATCAGGAGGCACCCCAAGGCATAGGGGCTGGGACTGGCAGTAGGATGCCTTGCGGTGGACAGCCGAGCTCGATCCTTATAAAAGCTTTTTAACTGCAGCAGCTTTAGTGGACACTACTGGAGCTGGAATTACGCGGCTGCTGGCATGAGACTTGCCCTCCAATAGATCCTTGTAAATGGATTTAAAGTGTATTCATTCAAATTAGAGAGACAATTTAAATTAAAAAGCTTAGAGCTGCCTCCACCACAGGGGGGCTCGCTCGACCCACCAGCGGACAGGCACCAGTATTGGGAGAGGGGGGCTGGCCATCAGGGTTCACCGCGGCTCTGGCACAAACCCGGCGACACGGAGGTGGCACGGGCAGGAGCGGACTGGCCGTGTCGGCTTCTCACTTTTTGGATTTTAGAAGGGCATGACATGCCTATATCTGTGTCTCCCCCTCCTTTTACTCCTCCACCTCTTTTATTTTCGCATGACTATATGTACTTGTCACTTTTCCATGTGTTAGTTATGTCTTCTGAGCAGTTTGTCAGCTTTTGGACACCTTTGAAGGTGTTTTCTATGTGTTTCTATGTGTTTTTGTTTGCCTGCCATTGGTTTTAACGGTGTTCGAAGGTGTTCGACGAACAGTTCGACGAACAGTTTGGCGAACACACGGGTGTTCGACGAACCGAACCGAACTCGAACACTACGGGGGTGGCAAACACTAGCTGTGACTAGAGATGAGCGTTGTTCTACTCGAACTGTTCGCCAATCTCAAATTCGAGCTGTTTTGGGCGGTGTTCGAGCCGTTCGGCGAACACGAACAATTTGAGAAAAATTCGGCTGTTCGAGGTTATGTTCGATAACTGTTCGTGCACCAAAATCATAACTGGATTTTTTCTCAGTAATGATGAAAATTAATGTTAATACGCAGTTTGAGTGTACAGCGGGGTGGGGGGAGGGGCAGGGGATGGATCTCTGTAGGAACAATGAAGATCTCCATTTTTTTTTTCTCTTTCCCGCATTTGCAGTGGGGAGGTGCAATCTGTCAGCCTATCAGCAGCGCACACACGGAGCGAAGTGCTTTTTTTCACACAAGCAAGGGCATGTGTCATTGGCAGTGTATGTCACATGTCCTTGCCCTATAAGACCAAGCCATTTTCCCCGTCGCCACCATTTTCTCACTGCTGCAGCTGTGTGTTAGATGGCACCGCTGTTGCTGTGTGCGCTATACCTTGTTAATTTCAAGCCAATTTTAGCACAAATCTACAGATAGCTTGGGAGTAGGGAATAGTTGTGATTGCAGTCCATTTAAGGACTAGGTTACAGCATTTCCTACGACTTTTATAAGGCAGGTCTGTGCTCTTAAATAGATAGATTGTGGGAGTAAAGACTAATTGTAATTGGAGTCCTTTTCAGGACTAGGTTAAATCAGTTCCTATCAGTTTTTGCCAGGCAGGTCTGTGCCAGTGCTGTGCAAGTTTTTTTCACAGCATTTGGCTGAATCTAGCAAAGCTAATCCTTTTTGGCCTATTGCAGAGTGTGTTAGTCAGTGGAGTAGCCTATCTGTGTTGCAAGATATACCACCTGTGTATAGAATACCAATTTTTTTACTGCACCTAGTGAAGTAAAATCTTTTGGGCATAGCATCATTCTATTGGTCCATCTATACTGACCTCCATCAGGTTGCAAATTGAATATAATTTTTTTCTGCATCTAGCTCTGAAAAAATATTGGACTTCTAGCTGTGTGTGGGACTTGTTCTATTAATCCATCTATACAGACCTCCATCAGGTTGCAAACTGAATATATTTTTTTCTGCGTCTACCTCTGAAAAAATATTGGGCTTCTAGCTGTGTGTGGGACTTGTTCTATTAATCCATCTATACAGACCTCCATCAGGTTGCAAACTGAATATATTTTTTTCTGCATCTACCTCTGAAAAAATATTGGGCTTCTAGCTGTGTGTGGGACTTGTTCTATTAATCCATCTATACAGACCTCCATCAGGTTGCAAACTGAATATATTTTTTTCTGCATCTACCTCTGAAAAAATATTGGGCTTCTAGCTGTGTGTGGGACTTGTTCTATTAATCCATCTATACAGACCTCCATCAGGTTGCAAACTGAATATATTTTTTTCTGCATCTACCTCTGAAAAAATATTGGGCTTCTAGCTGTGTGTGGGACTTGTTCTATTAATCCATCTATACAGACCTCCATCAGGTTGCAAACTGAATATATTTTTTTCTGCATCTACCTCTGAAAAAATATTGGGCTTCTAGCTGTGTGTGGGACTTGTTGTATTAGTCCATCTATACTGACCTCCATCAGGTTGCAAACTGAATATATTTTTTTCTGCATCTACCTCTGAAAAAATATTGGGCTTCTAGCTGTGTGTGGGACTTGTTCTATTAATCCATCTATACAGACCTCCATCAGGTTGCAAACTGAATATATTTTTTTCTGCATCTACCTCTGAAAAAATATTGGGCTTCTAGCTGTGTGTGGGACTTGTTCTATTAATCCATCTATACAGACCTCCATCAGGTTGCAAACTGAATATATTTTTTTCTGCATCTACCTCTGAAAAAATATTGGGCTTCTAGCTGTGTGTGGGACTTGTTCTATTAATCCATCTATACAGACCTCCATCAGGTTGCAAACTGAATATATTTTTTTCTGCATCTACCTTTGAAAAAATATTGGGCTTCTAGCTGTGTGTGGGACTTGTTGTATTAGTCCATCTATACTGACCTCCATCAGGTTGCAAACTGAATATATTTTTTTCTGTATCTACCTCTGAAAAAATATTGGGCTTCTAGCTGTGTGTGGGACTTGTTGTATTAGTCCATCTATACTGACCTCCATCAGGTTGCAAACTGAATATATTTTTTTCTGCATCTACCTCTGAAAAAATATTGGGCTTCTAGCTGTGTGTGGGACTTGTTCTATTAATCCATCTATACAGACCTCCATCAGGTTGCAAACTGAATATATTTTTTTCTGCATCTACCTCTGAAAAAATATTGGGCTTCTAGCTGTGTGTGGGACTTGTTGTATTAGTCCATCTATACTGACCTCCATCAGGTTGCAAACTGAATATATTTTTTTCTGCATCTTCCTCTGAAAAAATATTGGGCTTCTAGCTGTGTGTGGGACTTGTTCTATTAATCCATCTATACAGACCTCCATCAGGTTGCAAACTGAATATATTTTTTTCTGCATCTACCTCTGAAAAAATATTGGGCTTCTAGCTGTGTGTGGGACTTGTTCTATTAATCCATCTATACAGACCTCCATCAGGTTGCAAACTGAATATATTTTTTTCTGCATCTACCTCTGAAAAAATATTGGGCTTCTAGCTGTGTGTGGGACTTGTTCTATTAATCCATCTATACAGACCTCCATCAGGTTGCAAACTGAATATATTTTTTTCTGCATCTACCTCTGAAAAAATATTGGGCTTCTAGCTGTGTGTGGGACTTGTTCTATTAATCCATCTATACAGACCTCCATCAGGTTGCAAACTGAATATATTTTTTTCTGCATCTACCTCTGAAAAAATATTGGGCTTCTAGCTGTGTGTGGGACTTGTTCTATTAATCCATCTATACAGACCTCCATCAGGTTGCAAACTGAATATATTTTTTTCTGCATCTACCTCTGAAAAAATATTGGGCTTCTAGCTGTGTGTGGGACTTGTTCTATTAATCCATCTATACAGACCTCCATCAGGTTGCAAACTGAATATATTTTTTTCTGCATCTACCTCTGAAAAAATATTGGGCTTCTAGCTGTGTGTGGGACTTGTTCTATTAATCCATCTATACAGACCTCCATCAGGTTGCAAACTGAATATATTTTTTTCTGCATCTACCTCTGAAAAAAATATTGGGCTTCTAGCTGTGTGTGGGACTTGTTGTATTAGTCCATCTATACTGACCTCCATCAGGTTGCAAACTGAATATATTTTTTTCTGCATCTACCTCTGAAAAAATATTGGGCTTCTAGCTGTGTGTGGGACTTGTTCTATTAATCCATCCATACAGACCTCCATCAGGTTGCAAATTGAATATAATTTTTTTCTCCATCTAACCCAGCCAATAATTTTGGCCTAATACCACAGTTTGGCCACTCAGCTCTGCTCGGTTCCCATCCATTGTTTTTTTGTGCAAACAACTCCAGAGTTGTGAATTAGTTAACCACCAAAATGAGTGGAAAAAGGCCTGCTGCTGGTGGAAAGGGGAATAGGCTTGTTGGGAAGGGGAAAAAAGGTTGTGTCCGTGGGGTAGGTGTTAAAGCAACAGTAACATCTGCAGAAGAAAGACCATCTTCCAGCCAAACTAAAATGTCTTCTTCTTTTAGCGGACAATGTGATAAGATCCCTTTCTTATGGCCACGCCAATCGCTACAAATTCCACATGAGGCACAAAAACAGCAGGTGCTTCAACGGATATCAAGTGCTCCTTCAAGTGGGCTCTCCTCCACATCAACTTCAACATCACAAATACTCCAGTCCTCAAAGGTGTCACCCCAATCGCACTTGCTTCCTCACAGCTCCCAAATCTCCAGCTGCCCGTCTGAGTATGAGGTAGAACAGATGGTTGAGTCTGCAGAGCTGTTTACTCATACTATAGCCTGGGAATCAGAGGTCGACTCCAGCGCTTCTGTGAATCCAGACGAGGAAATGATCTGCACTGATGCCCAGAATCTTTATGAGTCGGATCCAGGACCAGACGCAGAAGGTTCTGACCATAATGTAGACCCTCATTCCCAAACTGTAACTCCTGTTGGAGGAGACAATGAGGAAGCCGATGATAAGACTCAAATACCTGATTGGAGCGACAACTTTAGTTTTTTGTCAGGGCAGGAACAGGTTGGCTCTGAGGACGACGGGTGTGATAACGCACAGGGTGATGATGATGAGGTTGGAGATCCCACTTACTGTCAACCCACAGTCAGCCAAGAGATGAGGTCTGCAGAGGAGGTGGAGGAAGATGCTAGTGACGACGAGGTCAGGTTGCGCCTTCCTGGACAGAGACGTAGTACTGGAAGCACGTCAACAACTGCATCCTCAAACACAACTCTGCCTCTCACCACAAGTCGTGGTGGCTCTTCAGGTCGCATGGGTGCTAAGCCTTGCATAGCCTGGGCATTTTTTCAGATCGATAAAGATGACCCAACTCGTGTTATCTGTAACATTTGTCAGAAAAAGCTAAGTAGAGGCCAAAAAATACATAGTTTGAGTACTTCATGCATGATCCGGCACATGGACATGAAGCATAAGTTGCAGTGGGAAGCTCAGTGTGCTACAATGCGGCCTAGCCGGCCGGGCCATCCACCGTCTGCCATATCTTGTGCATCCGCGGCCTCTTCATCCTCTGTGACTGGGGGGACAGCAGTCACACCTGTTTTGGGGCGCATACCTGCCACCTCTTTACCCGCAACAGCCAGCGTGATTGGCAGGTCATCATTTTCTTTGGAGGTGGTAACACCAGCTGGTGTTGAGCGCTGTCCGACATCGATAGCACCACCTTTGGATCAAGGCAACCTAACATGTCCGCCTGCATCTTCCTCACAGACCGGCAGTTTGCCGGGGACACCCTTCTCAACCCTGTCTAAGCACAATAGCCAGCCCTCGGTCCCTCAGATGTGGACAAGTAAAAGACCATTTCCTCCTAGCCATGAGAAAGCTAAGAGGTTGAATTTCACCATCTGCAAGCTCTTGGCTACAGAAATTCTGCCTTTCCGCCTGGTGGACATAGAGGATTTTCGAGACCTTATGTCCGTCGCAGTGCCCCAGTACCAGATGCCCAGTCTGCACTACTTCTCAAAGAAAGGTGTGCCTGCGCTCCACCAGCATGTCGCACACAACATCTACGCTTCTTTGAGAAACTCTGTGTGTGACAGGGTGCATTTCACCACAGACACTTGGACGAGTAGGCATGGACAGGGGCGTTACATGTCGCTGACTGGGCACTGGGTAACTATGGTGACAGCAGGACAAGGGGCTGCTGTCCAAGTCTTGCAGTCCCCACGAGTTGTGCGTCAATCCTCTATATGTCAAAGTTCCTCCACTGCTTCTGCCTCCTCAACCTCCTCTCGGTCTTCCACCTGCACCCAAAGCCTGTCTGGTCATGCCACTAGCTTTCTAACTGTGCAGAAGGGATCCTGCACACCTCCTTACTATGCTGGCAGTAGGGCTCAACGTCATCAGGCGGTTTTTACATTGAAATGTCTGGGAAATGTGAGTCACACAGCTGAGGAGTTGTGGTCAGCTCTGGAGAACCAATTTCATGAATGGTTGTCTCCACTGGACCTGAAACCAGGGAAGGCCGTGTGCGACAATGCTGCAAACCTGGGTGCGGCCCTTCGCCGGGGCAATGTCACACACGTGCCTTGTATGGCTCACGTGTTGAACCTGGTTGTCGCTGTGTGCTCACTTCCACCGTTCGCATCCCGCAGCTCAGCGACTTACATCTCTACAGAAGTCGTTGGGCCTGCCACTTCACCGGCTAAAATGCGATGTGCCTACCCGGTGGAATTCAACTCTGCACATGTTGCAGCGACTGTGGCAGCACCGACAAGCCCTGGTGCAATACGTTCTGACGTATAGCCTGGGCCAACGAGATTCAGAGGTGGGGCAAATCACGCTGGAGGAGTGGTCTCAGATCAGGGACCTATGCACCCTTCTGCACAGTTTTGAAATGGCGACGAAGATGTTTAGTGCTGACGATGCCATTATCAGCATGACTATTCTGGTGATTTACATGCTGGAGCACATGTTAAACAGAATTCGGAGTCAGGTGGTGGCACAAGAGGAGGTGGAGGAAGTAGAGGAGGAGGAGTTGTATGCGGAAGGGCTAACATCTGCAAGGTCCAGACGGTCGGCAGCACCAAGGCGGCAGGCATGTGAGGGTGGGGGAGATGGTTTTACCAGGGCGCATGGTAGCAGCCAAACTAGTGAGGAAGGTGCAGGAGCCCAGGAAGAAGTGGAGGACGAACTGATGGAAGACTCATCAGATGAGGGAGACCTTGATCACATTTCTGTTGTGCGAGGTTGGGGGGAGAGGACAGAGGAAGGAAGCATGATTGTTACCTCGCCACCAACACAACAGGGACTTGGTGCTCCTGGATGCGCAACACACATGAGTGCCTTCTTGCTGCACTACCTGCAACATGACCCTCGAATTGTGAGAATTAGAAATAATCCTGACTACTGGGTTGCCACACTGTTAGATCCCCGGTACAAAAGTAAATTTGCAGAAATTATTCCTGCCATAGAAAGGGAAGCACGCATGCAGGAGTATCAGCAGAGACTGTTGCAGAATCTTACATGTGCTTTTCCACAAAATACCAGTGGTGCACGTAGTGAATCTCACAGTTCCAACTTGCCAACCGTGGGACCGTCAAGTGTTCAGCACTCAAACCGTAACAGAACCACAGTATCTGCTGGTAACATCAATTTTGCGGAATCATTTCACCACTTTTTTAGCCCATCCTTTGCAAGGCCACAGGAGACAAGAAGTCTGACACATAGTCAACGCCTAGAGACGATGGTACAGGAGTATCTCCAAGTAAACATTGAAGCCACGACTGTGTCACTGGACCCTTGCTCTTTTTGGGCTTCCAATCTGGATAAATGGCCGGAGCTAGCCACTTACGCCTTGGAGATCTTGTCATGCCCCGCAGCCAGCGTTCTGTCTGAACGTGTGTTCAGCGCTGCTGGTGGTGTGCTGACAGATAAGCGCACGCGGCTCTCCACTGATAATGTAGACAGACTCACGTTCATAAAGATGAACAAATCATGGATCCAAAACGACTTTTCTACCCCTGTGTCATCCTGGGGAGAGTAAAAGCTTGATGATTGGTTAAAATCACCCTACCAACCGTTTTAAGCTTTCAAATTACTAATCATGTTTATCTGTATCTTGGCTGGAAAATAATTTGGGCTTTGTAGCAGTGTGCAGCACTGATCCTATTAGGCCATCTATAATAAAGCTTCACCAGATTTAAAATTAATAATAATTTTTAGCTGCATCTAGCCCGGAAAATAATTTTGGGGCTCCGAGATGCGCAAGACACATAAGTGCCTTCTTGCTGCACTACCTGCAGCATGACCCTCATATTGTCAGAATTCGAAGTAATCATGACTACTGGGTTGCCACACTCTTAGATCCCCCAAACTTTTCGATCAACCTTTTCATTTTAATAAAGACCAAAAAAATGGTAATTTTTGAAATTATAAGCATTAGCAGGTTGTTAGAAACTGAAATCAAACAGTTTTCAACTCAAAACTTTATTCTAGGTGATGTTACATTTTCACATAGGACCCCTTGTTCGAAAGGAGCTTCTGAACTCTCTCGTCCATTGAATTTGTCAGGTTTTGGATGGTTTCTGCTTCAATTGTTTTGCATGAGGACAGAATACCCTCCCAGAGCTGTTGCTTAGATGTGAACTGCCTCCCGCCATCATAGACACTCCTTTTAATGATGCTCCAAAGGTTCTGAATGGGGTACAGGTCAGGGGAGCATGGGGGTCACACCATAAGTTTGTCCCCTTTTATGCCCATATCAGCCAGAGATGCAGATGTTTTATGTGCAGCATGAGATGGTGCATTATCATGCAGAAAAATGATCTTGCTGTGAAATACACGGTTCTTCTTCTTGAACCATGGCAGGAAGTGCTGTTTGAGAAAATCCACATACATTATGGAGTTCATCTTTAGCGCCTTCAGGGATCCTAAAGGGGCCGACAATCTCTCTCCCCATGATTCCAGCCCAAAACATTACTCCACCTCCTCCTTGTTGGTGCTGTAGCCGTGTTTGCGTGGGGTGTCCATCAACCAGCCATCCTCCACTCCATCCATCTGGACCATCGAGCGCTGCACGGCACTCATCCGTGAACAAAACAGTTTGGAAATCAGTCTTCATGTAATGTTTGGCCCACTGGAGCCGTTTCTGCTTGTGTGAAGTGGATAGAGGAGGTCGACAGGATGGCGTATGCACAGCTGCAAACCTCTGAAGGACCCTGCATCTTGTTGTTCGGGGGACGTTGGAGGCACAAGCAGCTTCAAAAACTTGTCTGCTGCTATGACAAGGCTTTTTTGCCGCTGCTCTTTCAACCTGACGTAATTGCCTGTAGGAAAGAGTCCTCAATTTGCCCTTATCAGCACGCACACGTGTGTACTGTGAATCAGCTACATACTTCTTGATTGCCAAGACACTTCATCCTGATCATCGCACAATGTTGATTGTAGTCATGCCTTGACCTAAACACTCCACAATTTGTTGCTTCTCAGCAGCCGACACATCCTTTTTCTTTCCCATTTTGGCAGAAAATGTAGGCTGCTTAATAATGTGAGACAGCCTTCTAAAGTAGTCTTGCCTTTCATTGGACACACCTGCCAAACTAATTAGCACAGGTGTCTGCAATTGCTTACAGTGATATAAAGAGCCCTGACACACATCACCATCAATGAGTTTAACTGACAAACAAACAAATTCTTCCCTTATCACTCCTAAACACTTTTTGCATAATAATTTGGAACGCAGTGTACATGTGCTTTTCCACAAAACACCAGTGGTTCACGTAGTGAATCTTACAGTTCTAACTTGCCAACCGTGGTCTGTATGGAGTTGTTCAATAAAGGGCCCAAAATTAAGATAACATAGATGGGAGAGGTCTCTATGAATAGGAATTCCTAAGTATTTGATACCCTGTGAGGGCCAGGCAAAGGGAAAGTTGGACTGGATGGAATCCTATATGGATTTGGGGAGGGAGACATCGAGGGCCTCAGACTTCGCTGCATTGATTTTAAAATTTGACCATGTAACAAAGTGATCTATTTCAGCCATAACAGCATGGATGGATATATGTGATTGAGTGATATATACTAGGACATCATCAGCAAATAGAGAGCACTTGTACTCGGTGCCTCCCACCTCAATCCACCTAATATTGGGGTTATGGCGAATTGATGAGAGCAGGTGCTCCGTCACTAGGATGTATAAGAGAGGGGACAGAGGACATCCCTGCCTTGTCCCATTGGTGATTGTGAAAGGTGATGAAAATGTTCTGATGCACCCCCTGGGCCTTGGGACACTCGGAGCCGGACCCTTTTTGGTGGATGCTGGTGGTTGTAGTCTTCGTGGCGGCGACCCGGTTCCGTGGCTCAGGGTGGTCAAACCAGTGGCGGAACTATTTATGTGGTTTTGATGTTTAAATGTTCGACTACGCCACCCGTGGATTGCGGTCAGAGTGAACCGCCGCTGCAGGGCAGACCGCTGAGGCTGGTGTTGTGGGTGCAGCAGAGCGTAGCATAACTCCCCAAGGGAGGAGAATAGCCTCAGGGCAGTGTATGCGGAGGATGGGGGTGATGGTGCAGGGCAGCAGCAGTAACGACACGGAGTCAGTGATGCAGTCCAGGGCCTTTACTCACAGTTCTTATTATCCAGACCACGTCTGCAGGTAACGGCTGCCCACGTCGTACTGTGCTCACCAGGTGAGGGGCTCAGACAACTCCCAGATAACTTTGGAGCGCTTCACAGGACCCCCTTTGTGTGTCCTTTGTCTGGCCTTTCTTACCAACCCTTCTGTCCGGCTGCCTCGGGCCTCCTCTTGGTAAACTTGGCGCCAGTTTCCCTGACCCTATGTGGTGCCTTCCTAGCGGGTGTAGCGAGGGGCTGCGCCACATAAAATGTCACAGCCTCCGGTTTCTAGCTGAGGGTCGTTTCCTGCCTTCACTAGTTTCGGGGACCGGTCTCCCCCTTTGGCCTGACCCCTCCACGCAGGTGGATTCGGGCGTGCTGTGGCGACTCGCCCGTCCGCACCCCTGGGATCCCTTCATTCCTCGTTCCTGGAGCCTTCTCCGCTCCTCTTCCTTCCTTCTCCCTCTTCCAGGCCTGGGCCTCTGTTACTAGGCCCGCCTCCGGAGCAGAGCTCATGCAGAGCCCCTGCTCCCTGCCACTTCTGCTCAGACTTCTCTGCACTGAACTAAGATGGTGCCCACCTTTTATACTCCCTTCTCAATGCACCCAGGAACTGCTTCCTCCCTGCTCCTGCACTACAGGGTTCCCCTTCCTCAGTGTTCCCTCCCCCCACTCCAGCCAGGGACAGGGACTGTCGTGCCCATCTCAGAGGCATATTGGTCGCCCTGCCCCACGGCAATGTGGTGTAATGCATGCAGGTGTCGGGTCCTGATCCACACTCCATCCTTACCTGAGAGTGAGATATCACACCTCTGGGTGAGGTGCAATACCTCTGTAGCAACCGAGCCCTCAGGGTGCTACAGTTCCATTTATCTTCAGCCTAGGTGACGTATTGTGATACAGGGCCGTGATTTTGGCTATAAAAGGGTCCCCTAGACCCCTACCCCAAGCTTTTTAAGAGAATCATATATGGCGTGCCAGGAGACTCTATGGAATGCTTTCTCAGCATCCAACGAAAGTATCTAATTACAAATTTTTAACTGCATCTAGCCCAGGAAATACTTTGTGCCTAGTAGCAGTGTCTGCTAGTCAGCGGATTATCCCGGCTGTTAAGCAAGCTACACCACCTGTAGTTTAGACACTTAATTTTTTCAAAGGAAATGCTTCGGGACCATGGGATACTCAGTGAAGAGCATCAGGAGGCACCCCAAGGCATAGGGGCTGGGACTGGCAGTAGGATGCCTTGCGGTGGACAGCCGAGCTCGATCCTTATAAAAGCTTTTTAACTGCAGCAGCTTTAGTGGACGCTACTGGAGCTGGAATTACGCGGCTGCTGGCATGAGACTTGCCCTCCAATAGATCCTTGTAAATGGATTTAAAGTGTATTCATTCAAATTAGAGAGACAATTTAAATTAAAAAACTTAGAGCTGCCTCCACCACAGGGGGGCTCGCTCGACCCACCAGCGGACAGGCACCAGTATTGGGAGAGGGGGGCTGGCCATCAGGGTTCACCGCGGCTCTGGCACAAACCCGGCGACACGGAGGTGGCACTGGCAGGAGCGGACTGGCCGTGTCGGCTTCTCACTTTTTGGATTTTAGAAGGGCATGACATGCCTATATCTGTGTCTCCCCCTCCTTTTAATCCTCCACCTCTTTTATTTTCGCATGACTATATGTACTTGTCACTTTTCCATGTGTTAGTTATGTCTTCTGAGCAGTTTGTCAGCTTTTGGACACCTTTGAAGGTGTTTTCTATGTTTCTATGTGTTTTTGTTTGCCTGCCATTGGTTTTAACGGTGTTCAAAGGTGTTCGACGAACAGTTCGACGAACAGTTCGGCGAACACACGGGTGTTCGACGAACCGAACCGAACTCGAACACTACGGGGGTGGCTCAACACTAGCTGTGACGGCATAAAGATGAGCCGAGGTCATGTCCAATGAGCTCGGCTCACCTCATGCACGTCACTGACAGCGTGGGAGAATTCTCACGCTGAAGCGCTGAGTGCAGGAGAATTTTCCCACGCTGTCAGTGACGTGCATGAGGCTGATATTTAAATTTAGCGCACAAATCGGTGATTGGTCGCGGGCTGCGTCCGCGACCAATCAGCACAGTAGTGTTTAACTTTGGCGGCAAGATCAGTGATTGGTCGCGGTCAAGACGGCGACCAATCACCGATTTGTGCGGCACATTTAAATAGCGGCCGCGACCAATTGGATGTCAGCGCTGCTCCCCGGTCCTCCCTTCACGCCCTAGCCGCATGGATGTCAGCGGCGCTGCCTTTGCGGATACTTCCGCTGCGAGAACCCGGGACATGAGCGGGCGCTCGGAGCAGAAGTATCCCGACCCGCAGCGCCGCTCCCCGGTCCTCCCTTCACACCCTAGCCGCTGATGTCCCCACAGTATCCGCATGGTGTTACAAAGGTCCGGACATTTGTGTTAAAAATCGCTGATTGGTCGCTGGCACTGCCCGCGACCAATCAACGATTTGGGCGCCAAATTTAAATATCGGCCGCGACCAATCACCCATCTTGGCTCCACATTTAAACACCGCTGTACTGATTGGTCGCGGACGCTATTTAAATGTGGCGCCAAAATTGGTGATTGGTCGCGCCCAGCGTCGGCGACCAATCAGCACAGCGGTGTTTAAATGTGGAGCCAAGATCGGTGATTGGTTGCGGCCGATATTTAAATTTGGCGCGCAAATCGGTGATTGGTCGCGGGCAGCGCCAGCGACCAATCAGCGATTTTTAACACAAATGTCCGGATCTTTGTAACACCATGCGGATACTGTGGGGAGATCAGCGGCTAGGGTGTCAAGGGAGGACCGGGGAGCGGAGCTGCGGGTCGGGATACATCTGCTGCGAGCAGTCGCTCATCTCCCGGCTTCTCGCAGCGGAAGTATCCGACCAGGCAGCGGCGCTCCCCGGTCCTCACCAATACGATTCGCTGATTGGTCGCGCTCTCCGCACGCGACCAATCAGTGATCTTGGGGCTAAAGTTAAACACCGCTCTGCTGATTGGTCGCGGAAACTGCCCGTGACCAATCACCGATTTGGGCGCCACATTTAAATAGCGGCCACGACCAATCAGTGAGATTGGCGCCAAATTTAAACAACGCTCTGCTGATTGGTCGCGTACTCCAGCCGCGACCAATCAGCGAGATTGGCGCCAAATTTAAACCCCGCTCTGCTATTTGGTCGCGGATGCCGGCCGCGACTAATCAGCATTATTGGCGCAAAATTTAAACACCGCTCTACTGATTGATTGCGGTCGCCGTCCGCAACCAATCAGCAGTATTGGCGCCAAATTTAAACCCTGCTCGGCTGATTGGTCATGGTTGCCGGCCGCGACCAATCAGCAGTATTGGCGCCAAATTTAAACCCCGCTCTGCTGATGGGTCACGGTTGCCGGCCGCGACCAATCAGTGATTTTGGCGCCAAATTGAAACACCGCTCTGCTGATTGGTCGCGGCCGGCGATTGCGACCAATCAGCATTATTGGCGCCAAAATTAAACCCGGCTCTGCTGATTGGTCGCGACCGCCGGCCGCGACTAATCAACATTGTTGCCGCCAAATTTAAACACCGCCCTGCTGAATGGTCGTGGTCGTGACCAATCACCGTTATTGGCGCCAAATTTAAACACCGCTTTGCTGATTGGTCGCAACCGCAACCAATCAGCATTATTGGCGCAAAATTTAAACACCGTTTTGCTGATTGGTCGCGACCGCGACCAATCAGCATTATTGGCGCAAAATTTAAACCCCGCTCTGCTGAATAGTCGCAACCGCCGGCCGTGACCAATCAGCGATATAGTCGCCAAATTTCAACACCGCTTTTCTGATTGGTCGCGGTTGCTGGCCGCGACCAGTCAACGATTTTGGCGCCAAATTTAAACACCGCTCTGCTGATTGCGCCGGGTCTGCCGCATACATATTCTAGAATACCCCATGCGTTAGAATCGGGCCACCATCTAGTTTCATGAAATAATTAAAAAAAAAATTGACGTGGGGCTTCGCACTATATTTGTGTCCAGCCAGGTACAGCAGGCAGGAACGGGCTGCCCCCAACCACCAGCTGCCTATTTGTACCTGGTTGGACACAACAAATATAGGGAAGCCCTTTTTTTCTTAATTATTTCATGAATTTCATGAAATAATTTAAAAAAAAAATACGCGGGGCTTCGCCCTATTTTTGTGTCCAGCCAGGTACAACTAGGCAGCTGGGGGCTGGAATCTGCAGCGCAGGGAGGCCCAAGCTTTCTGGGTCCCCCCCGCTGCAAATTGCAGTCCGCAGCCACCCCGGAAAATGGCGCGTTCATAGAAGCGCCATCTTCTGGCGCTGTACCCAACTCATCCAGGGCCCTGGTGCGGTGGCTCACTGGGTAATAAAGGGGTTAGGGCCAGCTTGGCATTATCAGCTGGCCCTAAGCCCGAAATTCATGGGGTCACGCCAATATTAGACATGACTGCCATGAATTTCTAGTAAAGTATTTAAAAAAAACACAGCACCCAGAATAAAGTCCTTTAATTGAAATAAACACACAATTCTTTATTGTTCTAAATTAAACCATACTTACCGTCACGCCCATTCCAGCTGAAGCCAATGTCTTCTGCAATAAAAGTAAAATAATAAAGCAACCTCATCCTTACCTTTCCATGGTTCCCACGACAGCTTCAGCTCTGCTACATCGAGATGACAGGCTGGACCGCAGCAGAACGCTGCCATCCAGCCTGTCATCCCGCAGACACTGAGAAGGGCAGGCATGCTTGCGCTCCTCAGTGTCTCGCTGTGACGGCATAAAGATGAGACGAGTTCATGTCCAATGATCTCAGCTCACCTCATGCACGTCACTGACAGCGTGGGAAAATTCTCCTGCACTCAGCGCTACAGCGTGAGAATTCTCCCACGCTGTCAGTGACGTGCATGAGGTGAGCTGAGATCATTGGACATGAATGAGCTCACCTCATGCAAGTCACTGACAGCGTGGGAAAATTCTCACGCTGTAGCGCTGAGTGCAGGAGAATTCTCCTACGCTGTCAGTGACGTGCATGAGGTGAGCTGAGTTCATTGGACATGAACTCGTCTCATCTTTATGCCGTCACAGCGAAACACTGAGGAGCGCAAGCATGCCTGCGCTTCTCAGTGTCCGTGGCATGGCAAGCTGGATGGCAGCGTTCTGCTGCGGTCCAGCCTGTCATCTCGATGTAGCAGAGCTGAAGCTGTCGTGGGAACCATGGAAAGGTAAGGATGATGTTGCTTTATTATTTTACTTTTATTGCAGGAGATCGTTGGCTTCAGCTGGAATGGGTGTGGTGGTAAGTATGGTTTAATTTAGAACAATAAAGGAATGTGTCTTTATTTCAATTAAAGGAGTTTATTCTGGGTGTTTGTGTTTTCTTTTAACTTTGACTATGGGATTAGTAATGGGAGTGTCTTATAGACGCCTCTCCATTACTAACCTGGGCTTGATGTCAGCTGGCATTATAAGCTGACATCAACCCCAGCCCTATTACCACACTGCCACCGCTACAGGGCAGTGGGAAGAGCGAGGTTAAGTGCCCGAATTAGCGCATCCTATGGATGCGCCAGTTCTGGGGCGGCTGACGGTTGGTGTTTCTAGCCTGGGAGGGGGCCAATATTCATGGCACCCTTCCTGGGCTATTAATATCAGCCCCCAGCTGTCTGCCTAGCCTTTGCTAGCTATTAGAATAGGGGGGACCCCACGTCATTTTTTTGGGGGGGTCCCCCATTTTAATAGCTAGTAAAGGCTAGGTATTCAGCTGGGGGCTGATATTAGTAGCCTGGGAAGCTCCATGGGTATTACCCCCTCCCAGGCTTCAAACATCTGCCCCAGCCGTCTGCTTAACCTCCGCTAGAGCCTAAAATTATGGGGACCCCCACGCCAATTTTTTTTTAAATAAATCCTTTATTTTAACACTAAATGACAAGTACAGTAAGCAACACTGTCACTGTACTTCATATATATGTGACTGACATGTTTCTATCTATCTAATCTATGTGTGATTCTCTATTCCTTCTATTCTAAATTGTCGGGTACCGCTGCTGAATTGCCGGCCGGCTTTTTTAAAGAGACAATGCATGAAAACACTATTATTTTTTTTAATAAATACTTTACACTAAATGACAAGTACAGTAAGCAACACTGTCACTGTACTTCATATATGTGACTGACATGTTTCTATCTATCTAATCTATGTGTGATTCTCTATTCTTTCTATTCTAAATTGTCGGGTACCGCTGCTGAATTGCCGGCCGGCTTTTTTAAAGAGACGGTGCATGAAAACACTATTATTTTTTTTGATAAATCCTTTACACTAAATGACAAGTACAGTAAGCAACACTGTCACTGTACTTCGTATATATGTGGCTGACTTGTTTCTATCTATCTCATCTATGTGTGATGCTCTATTCTTTCTGTTCTAAATTGTCGGGTACCGGTCTATGTCGCTGCTGAATTGCTGCTTTTCATGTTTCACTGTTGGCACTGTTCCCATCGCTTTGGGCAATCACTGTAATGCCACAACCACCATGGCTGTGGTATTACAGTGAGTGGCAGGCAATCCCTGCATGATTGGAATTGGTGCTCAAAATAGCGCCAGACATGCAGGACACGCTTTTGGTGCACGAACAGTTATCGAACATAACCTCGAACAGCCGAATTTTTTGCAAATCGTTCGGGTTCGTCGAACAACTCGAACACCGCCCAAAACAGCTCGAATTTGAGATTGGCGAACAGTTCTAGTCGAACACCGCTCATCTCTAGTGAGGAGACCGTATTGGGGTGAGGAAAATGCATGAGAAGCATTATGGGGAGAGGGAAATGTGTGTGGAGATAATAGGGGGAGAAATGTATGGTCGGAGAAACGTTTGAGAGCATAGCAAGAAAAAGACAGTATGCTGAGGAGGTGATAGTGAGACATCGGCACAATATAGAGACAGGGCAGTATATGTTGGACACAGTATGATGCGACAGTGTGAAGAGGATATGGAAAGGAGAACCCAATGTGGAGGCCATAAGAGGGATAGTGTGGGGGTCATTTTTTGTCGAAGGGAGCACAGTGAAGACCAATTGTTTATTCATGGGCAGATAATAGGACAGAGCATAATAATCAAGCTGCTATTTTTGAGGGCACTGTCAGGAAGTGCAGCTGAAGACAACAGAAAAGAAAAGTTTGTAGAGAAGAGCTGTGCATGTGAAAATTCAAAATGGTTACTGGACCAGATGGAGAAGAAAAGAAAGAGAACAAATCCAATCAGAGAAGTTGTCACTTCTGATGAGCGAGCATGCTCGCTACTGCTCAGTACTCGCCCGAGATGCTGTTGGTGATACTCGAGTACTTCCTAGATGCTTGGATGGGAGCTCGAGTCTCTGCCCTGCATGTTTAGCACTGTTTAAACAGCATGCAGGGATTGCCTGCCACTCACTGAAATTCCGCAGCCTTTTTGGTTGTGGCATTACAGTGATTGGCTGGCCGCATAGCGTCATCGGGTCTGTATCAGACTGCTTGTCACAGTTTACCCTTCAGACAGGCAGAGTATGGAGAGGTGCTGCTGAGCTAGGAAGAGAATTGGCGGTTTATCTAGTTAGGTATAGATATTCCAGAGCAATATGCATCTCAACTAACAGTTTTTCTAAGGACTAATCCACATGCATATTATTAATCCTGGTGATAGCAGGAGTTAGGCAGGCAGAGTTTGTGGAAAGTGTAAAGAGCAGAATAGGGTACACTGCATGTTCTTTCTGCTGCTATTGCTGATATTCATAGCCTTAAATATCAGGGCTAATATTCTTTTTGCTCTTAATCCTGATTATTTGCTTGAAAAGCCATATAATACACCATTTTTACTGCTCTATTTGCTTGTTAGCAGCATATTGACAGATTTGCTTCATTTTATTTGCATTGCTGTATTCTGGAAGCAGAGCAAATTATCCATCATCAGACGTGATCCGATATTACTGTGGTAATAATTGTGACATTTTGCGTATCATGCCAAATATTACACTCCATTTAAAGTCTGCCAGTTGTGTGTTGTTCAACCTATTCAAACCTGGTTGCTGACCAATACCATACTACAAGGCCACTGCCTAAAATCGTGGTCATCAGACATGATCCGATATTACTGCTTTAATAATCGTGACATTTTATGGAGCGTGCCAAATATTACACTCTATTTAAAGTCTGCCAGTTGTGTATTGTTAAACCTATTCACACTTGGTCGCTAACCAATACCATACTACAAGGTCACTGCCTAAAACCGTGGTCACCAGACTTGATCCAATATTTCTGCCGTAATAATCGTGACATTTTGTGGAGCGTGCTAAATATTACAATCCATTTAAAATGGGTAAGGCACGTGGCAAGAAACGGGGAAGTGGGCGTGATGATGATGGTGCACGCAGAGGCCAAGGCCATAGGAAATAGGAAATTGTGCCTGCTGAGGGAGCACAACAAGCACCCACATCATGTCACCATACCTTCCTGTCCCACTTTGTAGAGGGCCGCGGAACACGACTATTAAAGCCAGAGCAGTGTGAAAATGTTGTTGGTTGGATAGCAGATAATGCTTCCTGTCAGTTTATGACGCGTCCCCTGGGCCATAGGGTATTCCGCAGCTGGGCCTATGGATGCCGGCATAAGGGATATCACTGTGGCTGGCCCGGTCCGTGACCCAGGGCGGTCAGTAAAAAGGGAAATATATAGGGGATTTGGAAAGTTCGTGACGCCACCTGTGGAATGCGGCTAAGGGGAGCCGCTGCTGCGGAGAAGTCCCCTGAGGGAGATGGTAGGGCAGGTTGTGATGGAATGGCTCCCCACAGGTGGAGCGGGCCTCAGGGCAGCGTGGGATGTAATCGATAGTGGTGCAGGGGAGAAACGGCAGGACGGTCCCGGAGGAAAGACAGACACTCACACGGGGGTAAGCTTCAGTACCTTTACTGGTGATGCTGCAGGCACGGTCCAGGGTACTCCAGGCGAAGGGCGCACTTTTGGACTCTCCCCAGTGAATGGCTATAGGGCCTCCTGATCCGTGGCTTTACTCTCTAAGCTTCTGACCTGCCTGGAGCAAGGCCTAGCTTGGTTACTGTCTCTCTCCTGCACCTGCTGACCTAGTGATAGGGCTTTCTCTTTGGAGATCACTCTCCCTGGACGCTGGGGCCTCCGTGACTCCTAGCCCTGGTACTGCAATCTGCATTTGGTGAACCTGGGACCTGTAGTCCTCCAGGGGTTCCGGTGGTTCCTACTGGGTGTAAAGGGTCCCTGTAGGCGTGGACCCGGTGTCCGGTATATATCTCGGGGATAGCCTGGTGTGCTCCTCTGCCCCCTTGCTACTTCTTCCTTCTCCTCTCGCCTTCGGCCACTCTCGGGGCCCTCACTAGGCCTTCACACATGCTGTAGGCCTTGGCTCGCCTAAGCACAGCAATCAGCGTGCTGCCTCTTCGCTGCTCTCTGAGCGTCAGCACACTCTCTGCTCAACTCTGAGCTCTGTCCCTCCCTGTGTCTGAGAGACAAACTTCTCACTAGACACTAGACTCCAACTGAAACTGAGCTGCCTGGCCCCATCCTCCCTTTATCTATCCCTAACGGGCTCCATCTGCTGGTGTGAGGTGGTAGGGTGGAGGTGTATGAATGTGTGAGGGCCTCTTGTGGAGAAGTCCATCCATGCACCCTTCTGGGTTCTGTGGCACCAGTGTGTAGCAGAGCGCCACATTTGCCACCACCACCACTCTGTCTTCCACATGGTCCTGTCTTAGTAGCTGTGAGTCTGGACCACATATTCCTCACCCTGATCCTCCTACCTCCCACCATGCCGAGTGCCCGGAGACAAGTGATCTCACACTGCGAAGAGCTGTTCACTTTTCCATTTAGAGATTCAGGCCTCTCACCTGGCCTACTTCAAGTGGGGCAAGAGGAGATCTCATGTAGTGATGCCCAAATATTTGACAAGCAACAGTCATGGTTGGAAAGTGCAATTACTGTTGCAAGAGGTGGATGATGATGAGTAGACACAATTGCGAGCAAATCAGGAGGGGGCCCAGAGAATATACGTGGAAGACGAGGTGGTGGACAATGAAGTCACTGATCCAACCTGGCAAGGTGACATGCATAGCGAGGACAACAGCACAGAGGGCGAGGGAGTCATAGCACCATAACTGGCAAGAACAAGCAGTGGGGTGGCCACAGACACACGGCGGGCAGCTGTTTCCCGGAACACCAACACGAGGAAAGTGGCCAGTCCAACCGTTAGGTCTTCCAGAGTCTGGCTCTTTTTTAAAGACAGTCCAGTTAACTCCAAAAAGGCCATTTTCAACATCTGCCATGCCAGCATCAACAGGGGCAGCAAATCTACCAGCATGCTCAGGTACATGACAGTAAAGCCCTCAACTAGTTGGGCAAAACACCACGGTCGAGAAACAGTGTCTGCGGGTGACATCACTACCTGTTTCACTTTTGTGTGTGCACGTCAATCCCCTGTCCATGAAGAAGGCGAAGATGCGTCCTTCCCTGCACTTGTTGTTGCACACTTGCAACCACCACCATCAGCAACCACGTCCACATCCTTTTCCCAGTGTAGCATTCAGTTGTCTCTACCCCAGTCCTTTGAACGCGAGCACCAAATACGCAGCCAACCACCCACAGTGCACAGCACTAAACTGCCACATTTCTCTAATGCCTGCACTTGAAATGTTGCCTTTTAGGCTTGTGGGGATGGAATCTTTCCGCAACCTCATGGCTGTCCCGCGGTACTCGATCCCCAGCTGCCTCTATTTTTCCCGGTGTTCCGCCCCTGCCTTACACAAGCACATGTCCCAAAACATTACCCGTGACCTCAACAACACAGTTACTGGGAAGGTCAACCTAAATACAGACACATAGACAAGTGCTTGTGGCCAGGGACGGTACATCTCGCTGACGGCACACTGGGTTAATATAGTGAAAGCCAAGACCCAGTCCGACCCTGGGACAGAACACGTCCTCCCAACATCAAGCATTGCAGGCCCTCGGTTAATCAGAGTTGCTCCCACATTCTACAGCTCCTGCACCTCCTCCTCTTCAGCCTCCATCTCCGAAATGACTGCATCAGTTTCAAGCTGGAAGCACTGCAACACTATCTCGGCCAAGCGGCAACAGGCTGTGCTGAAGCTAATATGCTTAGGGGACAAACTGCACACCGCTGCAGAGTTGTTGACCGCTGTTAAAGAACACGCAGATCTGTGGCTGTCACTGCTGAACCTACAGCCAGACATGATTGTGTGTGACAATGGATGGAACCTGGTGGCGGCTTTGAAGCTAGGCAAGCTCACACATGTACCATGCCTGGCCCATGTGCTCAACCTAATGGTTCAGCTATTTCTCAAAACCTATCCAGATCTGTCAGAGCTGCTTGTGAAAGTATGCCGCGTGCATGCCCATTTCCGAAAGTCACCTACAGCTTCCACCACCCTCGCCGTGCTTCAGCAGTGCTTGCTGCTTCCAGCTCAATGAGCAGCAGAGGGCAGTTGTTGAGTACCAGCTTCAACATGCCCATTGGTATTCAGGTCAGCCTCTGCACATAAGAGCTGATGAGTGGGCATGTATGTCTGCTATCTGTGCTGTCCTTCAAAACTTTGAGGACTGCACCAAGATTGTGAGCGGCGATGACACCATAATTAGCGTCACCATCCCGCTTCTTAGTCTACTGAAATGCTCGCTGCTCACAATTAAAGAAGAGGCATTGCAGACAGAGCACGATGAGATGGAGCAAGGAACTATACAAGGTGATGCCACACAGCCCAGCCTTACCTCATTTCAACGTGGACTGGGTGATAATGAGGAGGATGAGGTGGAGGAGGAAGAGGAGGAACAGGAGCTGTTTTCCTGCGCTACAGATGGTAAAACCCACACAACAGTCATACCATTTGTTCAGCGTTTATGGCCTGAGGAGAGGGAGAATGAGGAGGAGGATGAGGAGGAGAGCATGGAGTCATCCTTTTGGTCAGGACAGGGAAGTCTTGGCTGTTGGCAGTCTGGCACACGTGGCTGACTTAATGTTCCGCTGCCTTTCCCGTGACCATCACGTTATACGCATTTTGGGCAACAGTAATTACTGCTTGGTCACACTTCTAGACCCGTGCTACAAGGAGAACTTCTATCTCTCCTTCCTGTGGCAGAGAGGTCTAATAAAATGTTGCAGTATCAGAAGGCCCTTGTTGAGGAATTATTACAAAAATTCCCATTTGAAAATGCTGGCGGCAGAGGTCACAGTTCGTGGGACAACCAAGGAGTACAGCCGAGAGAGACACAAATACGATACAGCAGAGGCAAGGGAACACTTTCAAAGGGGTGGGACAGTTTTCTCAGACCATAATTGCATCCTAATTTTTGGCAGCCTCTACAGTCACTGCATATGCAATAACAGTATAGGAGACCCACTTCTTAATAATGGGAACAACAAAGCATAGCCGGCTGATGGCCCTCTAACAATAGTGATACAAAGAAAATGATGAAAGTCCGCTCACCTATAAACTCCTTCCCGGTGTTTACTCCTTTCTGCTCGGATAGCAGCAGGCTGCTGCATTGAACACAACTTCAAACCAAAATCCAGCGAGAGAGGAGACTCCAGCGATGTGGTGTAATTAAAATTTCCATTTATTTGAAGGATGATATTTCCATAAAAAATGCACTTACAAAAAGAGCCAATTCACACCATATGGTCAAACAGAGTAAAAAAAAAACGCTACGCGTTTCGGCTTAGAAAAGCCTTAATCATGGTACCATGATCAGGTCACCAGACCTGAACCCAGGTCTGGTTTGGGGTGAGCTGGACCGCAGAGTGAAGGCAAAAGGGCCAACAAGTGCTAAGCATCTCTGGGAACTCCTTCTAGATTGTTGGAAGATCATTTCCAGTAACTACCTCTTGAAGCTCATCATGAGAATGCCAAGAGTGTGCAAATCAGTCATCAAAGCAAAAGGTGGCTACTTTGAAGAACCTAGAATATAAGACATATTTTCAGCTGTTTCAAATTTTTTTGTTAAGTATATAATTCCACATGTGTTTATTCATAGTTTTGATGCCTTCAGTGTGAATGTACAATTTTCATAGTCATGAAAATACAGAAAAATCATTAAATGAGAAGGTGTGTCCAAACTTTTGGTCTGTTCTGTATCTCAGATGTTCATTGAAAGAGAATATACCATTTTTCTATTTCACATATTATGCACCAGATTAGTCAAGAAATATTTATCAGCCTTTTTGATTATTCAGTTCGATATTTTATCATAAGGTGTTGCTAATACCAGTCACCTACTGGCAGTTGGAAAGGCATGCTATACCTGTGGTCATTAATAAAAATTAGCAGGTATCTGTAGTTGTAATATCAGGCTCACTTATCAATGTTTAAGTGAGCTAAGCAGGATTTAGCCTTTACACTCTTAAAAGGTTTTCCCAGGGGCATACATAGAAGGAGGGAATGTGTGAGGAGACAGTATGGGGAGCAGTTGGAGGGAAATGTGTAAAGAGATATTATGCTGAGTGAGGATGGGAAGATTAAATGTGTGAGGAAAATGTGTGAGGAGACTGGGGAGCAGGGGAGAGGGAAATGGGTCAAGGGACAGTATGGGGAGTAGGGGTTGGGAAATGAGTATGGACATAAAATGGGGAGCAGCGGTGGGGGAAATGTGAGAGGAGACAGTATTAGGAGCATGTGGGAGGAAGAAGTGTGAAGAGATTTATGGGGAGGAAAATGTGTGAGGAGACAGTATGGTAAACGGGAGTGAGAGGGAAATGTAGGAGGAAACAGTATGGGGTGGAAATGTGTGAGGAGACTGTATAGGGTTTTGGGGAGGGAAGTGTGTGAGGAGACAGTATGGGAAGCAAGTAGGAAATGTGTGAGAAGACAGCATGGGAAATAGGGGCAGAAATGTGAGAGGAGACAGTATTGGGAGCCAGGGGGGAGTGTGAGGAGACATTATTGGGGTGGGGAAAATGCATGAGAAGACATTATGGGGAGAGGGAAATGTGTGTGGAGATAATAGGGGGAGAAATGTATGGTCGGAGAAACGTTTGAGATCATAGCAAGAAAAAGACAGTATGCTGAGGAGGTGATAGTGAGACATCGGCACAATATAGAGACAGGGCAGTATATGTTGGACACAGTATGATGCGACAGTGTGAAGAGGGGACACAATATGGAAAGGAGAACCCAATGTGGAGGCCATAAGAGGGATAGTGTGGGGGTAATCTTTTGTCCAAGGGAGCACAGTGAAGACCAATTATTTATTCATGGGCACATAATAGGACAGATATTCGTATTTAAGAGCATAATAATCAAGCTGTTACTTTTGAGGGCACTGTCAGGAAGTGCAGCTGAAGACAACAGAAAAGAAAAGTTTGCAGAGAAGAGCTGTGCATGTGAAAATTCAAAATGGTTACTGGACCAGATGGAGAAGAAAAGAAAGAGAACAAATCCAATCAGAGAAGTTGTCACTTGTGATGAGCGAGCATGCTCGCTACTGCTCAGTACTCGCCCGAGATGCTGTTGGTGATGCTCGAATACTTCCTAGATGCTTGGGTGGGAGCTTTAGTCTCTGCCCTGCATGTTTAGCACTGTTTAAACAGCATGAGGGGATTGCCTGCCACTCAGTGAAATGCCGCAGCCTTTTTAGTTGTGGCATTACAGTGATTGGCTGGCCGCATATCGTCATCGGGTCTATATCAGACTACTCGTCACAGTCTACCCTTCAGACCGGCAGAGTATGGAGAGGTGCTGCTGAGCTAGGGAGAGAATTGTCAGTTTATTTAGTTAGGTGTAGGTATTCTAGAGCAATATATATCTCAACTAACAGTTTTTTTAAGGACTAATCCACATGCATATTATTAATCCTGGTGATAGCAGGAGTTAGGCAGGCAGAGTTTGTGGAAAGTGTGGAAAGTGTAAAGAGCAGAATAGGATCCACTGCATGTTCTTTCTGCTGCTATTGCTGATATCAAAAGCCCTAAATATCAGGGCTAATATTCTTTTTGCTCTTAATCCTGATTATTTGCTTGAAAAGCCATATAATACCCCATTTTTACTGCTCTATTTGCTTGTTAGCGGCATACAGACAGATTTGTTTCATTTTATTCGCATTGCTGTATTCTGGAAGCAGAGCAAATTATCCATCATCAGACGTGATCCAATATTACTGTGGTAATAATTGTGACATTTTGCGTATCATGCCAAATATTACACTCCATTTAAAGTCTGCCAGTTGTGTGTTGTTCAACCTATTCAAACGTGGTTGCTGACCAATACCATACTACAAGGCCACAGCCTAAAATCGTGGTCATCAGACATGATCCGATATTACTGCTTTAATAATCGTGACATTTTATGGAGCGTGCCAAATATTATAGTCCATTTAAAGTCATCCAGTTGTGTGTTGTTAAACCTATTCACACTTGGTCACTGACCAATACCATACTACAAGGCCACTGCCTAAAACCGTGGTCACCAGACATGATCCAATATTTCTGCCGTAATAATCGTGACATTTTGTGGAGCGTGCTAAATATTACAATCCATTTAAAATGGGCAAGACGCATGGCAAGGGACGGGGAAGTGAACGTGATGATGATGGTGCACGCAGAGGCCAAGGCCATAGGAAAGATGAAATTGTGCCTGCTGAGGGAGCACAACAAGCACCCACATCATGTCACCCTACCTTCCTGTCCCACTTTGTAGAGGGCCACGGAACACGACTATTGAAGCCAGAGCAGTGTGAAAATGTTGTTTGTTGGATAGCAGATAATGCTTCCAGTCAGTTTGCCACCACCACCACTCTGTCTTCCACATGGTCCAGTCTCAGTAGCTGTGAGTCTGGACCACATATTCCTCACCCTGATCCTCCTTCCTTCCACCATGCCGAGTGCCCGGAGACAAGTGATCTCACACTTGGACACTCTGAAGAGCTATTCACTTTTCCATTTATAGATTCAGGCCCCTCCCCTGGCCTACTTCAAGCGGGGCAAGAGAAGATCACATGTAACGATGCCCAAATATTTGAGAAGCAACAGTCACATGAAGGCGACGGTTGGAAAGTGCAATTACTGTTGCAAGAGGTGGATGATGATTAGTAGACACAATTGCAAGCAA
Organism: Phyllobates terribilis; assembly: GCF_046119375.1. NCBI lineage: Eukaryota > Metazoa > Chordata > Amphibia > Anura > Dendrobatidae > Phyllobates > Phyllobates terribilis. Next base: position 148,372,759 of record NW_027362764.1, on the reverse strand, counting down.
ATCAGGAGGAGTCCCAGAGAACATACGTGGAAGACGTGGTGTTGGACAATGAAGTCACTGATCCAACCTGGCAAGGTGACATGCATAGCGAGGACAGCAGCACAGAGGGCGAGGGAGTCATAGCACCACAACAGGCCTGAACAAGCAGTGGGGTGGCCACAGACACACGGCGGGCAACTGCTCCCCGGAACACCAACACGAGAAAAGTGGCCAGTCCAACTGTTAGGTCTTCCAGAGTCTGGCTCTTTTTTAAAGACAGTCCAGTTAACTCCAAAAAGGCCATTTTCAACATCTTCCATGCCAGCATCAGCAGGGGCAGCAAATCTACCAGCATGCTCAGGTACATGACAGTAAAGCCCTCAACTAGTTGGGCCAAACACCACGGTCGAGAAACAGTGTCTGCGGGTGACATCACTACCTGTTTCTCTTTTGTGTGTGCACGTCAATCCCCTGTCCATGAAGAAGGCGAAGATGCCTCCTGCCCTGCACCTGTTGTTGCACACTTGCAACCACCTCCATCAGAAACTACGTTCACGTCCTTGTCTCAGCGCAGCATTCAGTTGTCTCTGCCCCAGTCTTTTGAATGCAAGCACAAATACGCAGCCAACCACCCACAGTCTACAGCACTAAACTGCCACATTTCTGTAATGCCTGCACTTGAAATGTTGCCTTTTAGTCTCGTGGGGATGGAATATTTCCGCAACCTCGTGGCTGTCCCACGGTACTCGATCCCCAGCTGCCTCTATTTTTCCCGGTGTGCCGTCCCTGCTTTACACAAGCACATGTCCCAAAACATTACCCGTGATCTCAACAACACAGTTACTGGGAAGGTCCACCTAACCACAGACACATAGACAAGTGCTTGTGACCAGTGACGGTACATCTCGCTGACAACACACTGGATTAATATAGTGAAAGCCAAGACCCAGTCGGGCCCTGGAACAGAACATGTCCTACCGACATCAAGGATTGCAGGCCCTCGGTTAATCAGAGTTGCTCCCACATTCTACAGCTCCTGCACCTCCTCCTCCTCTTCATCCTTCATCTCCGAAATGACCACATGAGTTTCAAGCTGGAAGCACTGCAGCACTACCTCGGCCAAGCGGCAACAGGCTGTGTTGAAGCTAATATGTTTAGGGGACAAACCGCACACCGCTGCAGAGTTGTTGACCGCTGTAAAAGAACACGCAGATCTGTGGCTGTCACTGCTGAACCTACAGCATGCTTGTGTGTGACAATGGACGGAACCTGATGGCGGCTTTGAAGCTAGGCAAGCTCACACATGTACCATGCCTGGCCCATGTGCTCAACCTAATGGTACAGCGGTTTCTCAAAACCTATCCGGATCTGCCAAAGCTGCTTGTGAAAGTATGCCGCGCATGCCCATTTCCGAAAGTCACCGTCAGCTTCCACCACCCTCGCCGTGCTTCAGCAGTGCTTGCTGCTTCCAGCTCAATGAGCAGTTGAGGTCAGTTGTTGAGTACCAGCTTCAACATGCCCATTGGTATTCAGGTCAGCCTTTGCACATAAGAGCTGATGAGTGGGCAAGTATGTCTGCTATCTGTGCTGTCCTTCAGCACTTTGAGGACTGCACCAAGATGGTGAGCGGCGATTACACCATAATTAGCGTCACCATCCTGCTTCTTAGTCTACTGAAATGCTCGCTGCTCACAATTAAAGAGGAGGCATTGCAGGCAGAGAACGATGAGATGGAGCAAGGAACTATACAAGGTGATGCCACACAGCCCAGCCTTACCTCATTTCAACGTGGATTGGGTGATAATGAGGAGGAGGAGGAGGAAGAGGAGGAACAGGAGCTGTTTTCCTGCACTACATATGGTAAAACCCACACAGCTGTTATACCATTTGTTCAGCGTTTATGGCCTGAGGAGAGGGAGAACGAGGAGGAGGATGAGGAGGAGAGCATGGAGTCATCCTTTTAGTCAGGACAGGGAAGTCTTGGCTGTTGGCAGTCTGGCACATGTGGCTGACTTAATGTTCCGCTGCCTTTCCCGTGACCATCGCGTTATATGCATTTTGGGCAACAGTAATTACTGCTTGGTCACACTTCTAGACCCGTGCTACAAGGAGAACTTCTATCTCTCCTTCCTGTGGCGGAGAGGTCTAAGAAAATGTAGCAGTACCAGAAGGGTTCAGGTCTGGTGACCTGATCATGATACCACGATTAAGGCTTTTCTAAGCCGAAACGCGCAGCATTTTTTTTACTCTGTTTGCCCATATGGTGTGAATTGGCTCTTTTTGTAAGTGCATTTTTTATGGAAATATCATCCTTCAAATAAATGGAAATTTTAATTACACCACATCGCTGGAGTCTCCTCACTCACTGGATTTTGGTCTAACAATAGTGAGGGACGACTGCTGGCCCTCTAACAATAGTAAGGGTCTCCTGATGGCCTTGTCAAAATAGGCTCGTGACTTTCAGAGTCCCTCCTTCATAAATGAAACAGGATATGTCTGTTCATGTCACACACCACATGGCCAGATAAGGTACGAAAATGTTAAAATTACATTTACTGGTGAATGTATTTTCACCGTTGAAAGCAATGCAAAAGTGCCAAAACGCATCAAAAATGCTACGTGTGAGCATAGCAGAAGGTGTGGAGGAGCATTTTTGTTTTTGGTTATTTATTTTGCCTTATATACAAGTCATTATCCTTGAATAAATATTCCTTAACATTTTTTCCAGGAAAATCCATTTTGGCTTAGTTTTTGTATGTTTTATTGTGAGTCCGTAAAAGTGGCATAATACTCTGACAACATTGTTCACAGCAGTGATCTGGGAGTCTGAGATTCTTCCAGGGGTCTTCCCAATGTTGTTCCCATATAATTTGAGCACTGTTTCCATCGATTTGGATAATTTTTAGACCCCCTCCAGACCTCAGGGGGTCCGCCGGAAAAATGCTTCAGTTTCCCTTTGACTTACATTGTGCTTGTTGCTCGGGTTGAGCACAAGTTCATTACAAATTACACGACCCGAGCAATGAGCACCCGAGCATCTTAGTGCTCACTCATCACTAGTTGTCACTTATAAGGTTAATAACCACATAAAGGATATATAGATCCATAAATAAATCACAAGGAGTAATCCAAATTGATAAAGTCTATATGCAATACCTCCTTACAAAATTACAAGCAAAAGAGAAAAGAAACGATCATAAAGCCTATAGTTTCATATATAAAGTATCAAAATTTATTAGAAGTCATACAAAGGACAGACATAGGGGGGAGTGTAGAAATAGCTACTGTGAACCAAATAGATCCAGCTACACGCAATACAGCATAATAATCATTTTATATAGAGTAATCACAGATTTGTGCAGGAACATATATTATATTCCAGTATTAAGTGCCAGAGTCACAATATCATCAGGTGCCCCTAAATAATAAGTCCCACTGCCAGATAGTAATATAATAATATACATACCAATGAGACACACAGTATCCGGTAAGGGCAGAAGGACCGGGCAACAGAGAGGAAGGCAACAGGCTATACGCGAGAAGCAGCAGCCCCGACGTGCGTTTCGGTTAACCCTTCGTCATGCAGTAAATATACTGTTGATACTGATATGTATTAGGTCACTCTATATAATGGACCATAAGGGATAGAATTTGATATAGACCCTCCTGTATTTAATTGAATGCATTAATTTATGTTATGCAATAAATATACTGCTGATACTGATATATATTGAATTGAATTGTACAAAGTACTACCTCTGCCAATTAAGACAACTGGTGGACCGCATCACCCCTGTGGTTTTATGGGAATTTTTTTAGGGGTTGTTTTTGAACTTTATCTCTGTTTTGCTGTGTTGAATAAACTGTAATAAAATATTGCTATGAAATAAGGGACGACTAATTTGTCTAAATTGTTTATTAGACTGTAAGGAGGTATTGCATATAGACTTTGTCACTTATAAGGTGCCTAGATATAAAAGTTCATTTTTGACACTTACTATATCTCATCAGTAGTGTTGAGCCACCCCCATAGTGTTCGAGTTCGGTTCGGTTCGTCGAACACCCGTGTGTTCGCCGAACTGTTCGTCGAACTGTTCGTCGAACACCTTCGAACACCGTTAAAACCAATGGCAGGCAAACAAAAACACATAGAAACACATAGAAAACACCTTCAAAGGTGTCCAAAAGCTGACAAACTGCTCAGAAGACACAACTAACACATGGAAAAGTGACAAGTACATATAGTCATGCGAAAAGAAAAGAGGTGGAGGAGTAAAAGGAGGGGGAGACACAGATATAGGCATGTCATGCCCTTCTAAAATCCAAAAAGTGAGAAGCCGAGACGGCCAGTCCGCTCCTGCCCGTGCCACCTCCGTGTCGCCGGGTTTGTGCCAGAGCCGCGGTGAACCCTGACGGCCAGCCCCCCTCTCCCAATACTGGTGCCTGTCCGCTGGTGGGTCGAGAGAGCCCCCCTGTGGTGGAGGCAGCTCTAAGCTTTTTAATTTAAATTGTCCCTCTAATTTGAATGAATACACTTTAAATCCATTTACAAGGATCTATTGGAGGGCAAGTCTCATGCCAGCAGCCGCGTAATTCCAGCTCCAGTAGCGTCCACTAAAGCTGCTGCAGTTAAAAAGCTTTTATAAGGATCGGGCTCGGCTGTCCACCGCAAGGCATTCTAGTGCCAGTCCCAGCCCCTATGCCTTGGGGTGCCTCCTGATGCTCTTCACTAAGTATCCCGTGGTCCCGAAGCATTTCCTTTGAAAAAATTAAGTGTCCAAACTACAGGTGGTGTAGCTTGCTTAACAGCCGGGATAATCCGCTGACTAGCAGACACTGCTACTAGGCACAAAGTATTTCCTGGGCTAGATACAGTTAAAAATTTGTAAGTAGATACTCTCGTTGGATGCTGAGAAAGCATTCCATAGAGTCTCCTGGCACGCCATATATGATTCTCTTAAAAAGCTTGGGGTAGGGGTCTAGGGGACCCTTTTATAGCCAAAATCACGGCCCTGTATCACAATACGTCACCTAGGCTGAAGATAAATGGAACTGTAGCACCGAGGGCTCGGTTGCTACAGACGTATTGCACCTCACCCAGAGGTGTGATATCTCACTCTCAGATAAGGATGGAGTGTGGATCAGGACCCGACACCTGCATGCATTACACCACATTGCCGTGGGGCAGGGCGACCAATATGCCCCTGAGATGGGCACGACAGTCCCTGTCCCTGGCTGGAGTGGGGGGAGGGAACACTGAGGAAGGGGAACCCTGCAGTGCAGGAGCAGGGAGGAAGCAGTTCCTGGGTGCATTGAGAAGGGAGTATAAAAGGTGGGCACCATCTTAGTTCAGTGCAGAGAAGTCTGAGCAGAAGTGGCAGGGAGCAGGTGCTCTGCATGAGCTCTGCTCCGGAGGTGGGCCTAGTAACAGAGGCCCAGGCCTGCAAGAGGGAGAAGGAAGGAAGAGGAGCGGAGAAGGCTCCAGGAACGAGGAATGAAGGGATCCCAGGGGTGCGGACGGGCGAGTCGCCACCGCACGCCCGAATCCACCTGCGTGGAGGGGTCAGGCCAAAGGGGGAGACCGGTCCCCGAACTAGTGGAGGCAGGAAACGACCCTCAGCTAGAAACCGGAGGCTCTGACATTTTATGTGGCGCAGCCCCTTGCTCCACCCGCTAGGAAGGCACCACATAGGGTCAGGGAAACTGGCGCCAAGTTTACCAAGAGGAGGCCCGAGGCAGCCGGACAGAAGTGTTGGTAAGAAAGGCCAGACAAAGGACACACAAAGGGGGTCCTGTGAAGCGCTCCAAAGTTATCTGGGAGTTGTCTGAGCCCCTCACCTGGTGAGCACAGTACGACGTGGGCAGCCGTTACCTGCAGACATGGTCTGGATAATAAGAACTGTGAGTAAAGGCCCTGAACTGCATCACTGACTCCGTGTCGTTACTGCTGCTGCCCTGCACCATCACCCCCATCCTCCGCAAACACTGCCCTGAGGCTATACTCCTCCCGTGGGGAGTTATGCTACGCTCTGCTGCACCCACAACACCAGCCTTAGCGGTCTGCCCTGTAGCGGCGGTTCACTCTGACCGCAATCCACGGGTGGCGTAGTCGGACATTTAAACATCAAAACCACATAAATAGTTCCGCCACTGGTTTGACCGCCCTGAGCCACGGAACCGGATCGCCGCCACGAAGACTACAACCACCAACATCCACCAAAAAGGGTCCGGCTCCGGGTGTCCCAAGGCCCAGGGGGTGCGTCAGAACATTTTCATCACCTTTCACAATCACCAATGGGACAAGGCAGGGATGTCCTCTGTCCCCTCTCTTATACATCCTAGTGACGGAGCACCTGCTCTCATCAATTCGCCATAACCCCAATATTAGGTGGATTGAGGTGGGAGGCACCGAGTACAAGTGCTCTCTATTTGCTGATGATGTCCTAGTATATATCACTCAATCACATATATCCATCCCTGCTGTTATGGCTGAAATAGATCACTTTGTTACATGGTAAAATTTTAAAATCAATGCAGCGAAGTCTGAGGCCCTCGATGTCTCCCTCCCTAAATCCATATAGGATTCCATCCAGTCCAACTTTCCCTTTGCCTGGCCCTCACAGGGTATCAAATACTTAGGAATTCCTATTCATAGAGACCTCTCCCATCTATGTTATCTTAATTTTGGGCCCTTTATTGAACAATTCCATACAGACCACGGTTGGCAAGTTGGAACTGTGAGATTCACTACGTGCACCACTGGTATTTTGTGGAAAAGCACATGTAAGATTCTGCAACAGTCTCTGCTGATACTCCTGCATGCGTGCATCCCTTTCTATGGCAGGAATAATTTCTGCAAATTTACTTTTGTACCGGGGATCTAACAGTGTGGCAACCCAGTAGTCAGGATTATTTCTAATTCTCACAATTCGAGGGTCATGTTGCAGGTAGTGCAAGAAGGCACTCATGTGTGTTGCGCATCCAGGAGCACCAAGTCCCTGTTGTGTTGGTGGCGAGGTAACAATCATGCTTCCTTCCTCTGTCCTCTCCCCCCAACCTCGCACAACAGAAATGTGATCAAGGTCTCCCTCATCTGATGAGTCTTCCATCAGTTCGTCCTCCACTTCTTCCTGGGCTCCTGCACCTTCCTCACTAGTTTGGCTGCTACCATGCGCCCTGGTAAAATCATCTCCCCCACCCTCACATGCCTGCCGCCCTGGTGCTGCCGACCGTCTGGACCTTGCAGATGTTAGCCCTTCCGCATACAACTCCTCCTCCTCTACTTCCTCCACCTCCTCTTGTGCCACCACCTGACTCCGAATTCTGTTTAACATGTGCTCCAGCATGTAAATCACCGGAATAGTCATGCTGATAATGGCATCGTCAGCACTAAACATCTTCGTCGCCATTTCAAAACTGTGCAGAAGGGTGCATAGGTCCCTGATCTGAGACCACTCCTCCAGCGTGATTTGCCCCACCTCTGAATCTCGTTGGCCCAGGCTATACGTCAGAACGTATTGCACCAGGGCTTGTCGGTGCTGCCACAGTCGCTGCAACATGTGCAGAGTTGAATTCCACCGGGTAGGCACATCGCATTTTAGCCGGTGAAGTGGCAGGCCCAACGACTTCTGTAGAGATGTAAGTCGCTGAGCTGCGGGATGCGAACGGCGGAAGTGAGCACACAGCGACCGTGCCCTCTGCAGAAGGCCATCTAGTCTGGGATAGTGGGCTAAAAATTGCTGGACAACCAGGTTCAACACGTGAGCCATACAAGGCACGTGTGTGACATTGCCCCGGCGAAGGGCCGCACCCAGGTTTGCAGCATTGTCGCACACGGCCTTCCCTGGTTTCAGGTCCAGTGGAGACAACCATTCATGAAATTGGTTCTCCAGAGCTGACCACAACTCCTCAGCTGTGTGACTCACATTTCCCAGACATTTCAATGTAAAAACCGCCTGATGACGTTGAGCCCTACTGCCAGCATAGTAAGGAGGTGTGCAGGATCCCTTCTGCGCAGTTAGAAAGCTTGTGGCATGACCAGACAGGCTTTGGGTGCAGGTGGAAGACCGAGAGGAGGTTGAGGAGGCAGAAGCAGTGGAGGAAAAATGACATAAAGAGGATTGACGCACAACTCGTGGGGACGGCAAGACTTGGACAGCAGCCCCTTGTCCTGCTGTCACCATAGTTACCCAGTGCCCAGTCAGCGACATGTAACGCCCCTGTCCATGCCTACTCGTCCAAGTGTCTGTGGTGAAATGCACCCTGTCACACACAGAGTTTCTCAAAGAAGCGGTGATGTTGTGTGCGACATGCTGGTGGAGCGCAGGCACACCTTTCTTTGAGAAGTAGTGCCGACTGGGCATCTGGTACTGGGGCACTGCGACGGACATAAGGTCTCGAAAATCCTCTGTGTCCACCAGGCAGAAAGGCAGCATTTCTGTAGCCAAGAGCTTGCAGATGGTGAAATTCAACCTCTTAGCTTTCTCATGGCTAGGAGGAAATGGTCTTTTACTTGTCCACATCTGAGGGACCGAGGGCTGGCTATTGTGCTTAGACGGGGTTGATAAGGGTGTCCCCGGCAAACTGCCGGTCTGTGAGGAAGATGCAGGCGGACATGTTAGGTTGCCTTGATCCAAAGGTGGTGCTATCGATGTCGGACAGCGCTCAAGACCAGCTGGTGTTACCACCTCCAAAGAAAATGATGACCTGCCAATCACGCTGGCTGTTGCGGGTAAAGAGGTGGCAGGTCTGCGCCCCAAAACAGGTGTGACTGCTGTCCCCCCAGTCACAGAGGATGAAGAGGCCACGGATGCACAAGATATGGCAGACGGTGGTTGGCCCGGCCGGCTAGACCGCATTGTAGCACACTGAGCTTCCCACTGCAACTTATGCTTCATGTCCATGTGCCGGTTCATGCATGAAGTACTCAAACTATGTATTTTTTGCCTCTACTTAGCTTTTGCTGACAAATGTTACAGATAACACGAGTTGGGTCATCTTTATCGATCTGAAAAAATGCCCAGGCTATGCAAGGCTTAGCACCCATGCGACCTGAAGGGCCACCACGACTTGTGGTGAGAGGCAGAGTTGTGTTTGAGGATGCAGTTGTTGACGTGCTTCCAGTACTACGTCTCTGTCCAGGAAGGCCCAACCTGACCTCGTCGTCACTAGCATCTTCCTCCACCTCCTCTGCTGACCTCATCTCTTGGCTGACTGTGGGTTGACAGTAAGTGGGATCTCCGACCTCATCATCATCACCCTGTGCGTTATCACACCCGTCGTCCTCAGAGCCAACCTGTTCCTGCCCTGACAAAAAACTAAAGTTGTCGCTCCAATCAGGTATTTGAGTCTTATCATCGTCTTCCTCATTGTCTCCACCAACAGGAGTTACAGTTTGGGAATGAGGGTCTACATTATGGTCAGAACCTTCTGCGTCTGGTCCTGGATCCGACTCATAAAGATTCTGGGCATCAGTGCAGATCATTTCCTCGTCTGGATTCACAGAAGCGCTGGAGTCGACCTCTGATTCCCAGGCTATAGTATGAGTAAACAGCTCTGCAGACTCAACCATCTGTTCTACCTCATACTCAGACGGGCAGCTGGAGATTTGGGAGCTGTGAGGAAGCAAGTGCGATTTGGGTGACACCTTTGAGGACTGGAGTATTTGTGATGTTGAAGTTGATGTGGAGGAGAGCCCACTTAAAGGAGCACTTGATATCCGTTGAAGCACCTGCTGTTTTTGTGCCTCATCTGGAATTTGTAGCGATTGGCGTGGCCGTAAGAAAGGGATCTTATCACATTGTCCGCTAAAAGAAGTAGACATTTTAGTTTGGCTGGAAGATGGTCTTTCTTCTGCACCTACCCCACGGACACAACCTTTTTTCCCCTTCCCAACACGCCTATTCCCCTTTCCACCAGCAGCAGGCCTTTTTCCACTCATTTTGGTGGTTAACTAATTCACAACTCTGGAGTTGTTTGCACAAAAAAACAATGGATGGTAACCGAGCAGAGCTGAGTGGCCAAACTGTGGTATTAGGCCAAAACTATTGGCTGGGTTAGATGCAGAAAAAAATTATTTTTAATTTGCAACCTGATGGAGGTCAGTATAGATGGACTAATAGACCAAGTCCCACACACCGCTAGAAGCCCAAATATTTTTTCAGAGCTAGATGCAGAAAATTTTTTTATTCAATTTGCAACCTGATGGAGGTCAGTATAGATGGACTAATAGACCAAGTCCCACACACTGCTAGAAGCCCAAATATTTTTTCAGAGCTAGATGCAGAAAAAAATTATTTTTAATTTGCAACCTGATGAAGGTCAGTATAGATGGACTAATAGAACAAGTCCCACACGCTGCTAGAAGCCCAAATATTTTTTCAGAGATAAATGAAGAAAAAAATTATTTTTAATTTGCAACCTGATGGAGGTCAGTATAGATGGACTAATAGACCAAGTCCCACACACTGCTAGAAGCCCAAATATTTTTTCAGAGCTAGATGCAGAAAAAAATTATTTTTAATTTGCAACCTGATGGAGGTCAGTATAGATGGACTAATAGACCAAGTCCCACACACCGCTAGAAGCCCAAATATTTTTTCAGAGCTAGATGCAGAAAAAAATTATATTCAATTTGCAACCTGCTGGAGGTCAGTATAGAAGGACTAATAGAACAAGTCCCACACACTGCTAGAAGCCCAAATATTTTTTCAGAGCTAAATGAAGAAAAAAATTATTTTTAATTTGCAACCTGATGGAGGTCAGTATAGATGGACTAATAGACCAAGTCCCACACACTGCTAGAAGCCCAAATATTTTTTCAGAGCTAGATGCAGAAAAAAATTATATTCAGTTTGCAACCTGATGGAGGTCAGTATAGATGGACTAATAGAATGATGCTATGCCCAAAAGATTTTACTTCACTAGGTGCAGTAAAAAAATTGGTATTCTATACACAGGTGGTATATCTTGCAACACAGATAGGCTACTCCACTGACTAACACACTCTGCAATAGGCCAAAAAGGATTAGCTTTGCTAGATTCAGCCAAATGCTGTGAAAAAAACTTGCACAGCACTGGCACAGACCTGCCTGGCAAAAACTGATAGGAACTCATGTAACCTAGTCCTGAAAAGGACTCCAATTACAATTAGTCTTTACTCCCACAATCTATCTATTTAAGAGCACAGACCTGCCTGATAAAAGTCGTAGGAAATGCTGTAACCTAGTCCTTAAAAGGACTGCAATCACAACTATTCCCTACTCCCAAGCTATCTGTATATTTGTGCGAAAATTGGCTTGAAATTAACAAGGTATAGCGCACACAGCAACAGCGGTGCCGTCTAACACGCAGCTGCAGCAGTGAGAAAATGGTGGCGACGGGGAAAATGGCTTGGTCTTATAGGGCAAGGACGTGTGACAGACATACACTGCCAATCACACATGCCCTTGCTTGTGTGAAAAAAAGCACTTCGCTCCGTGTGTGCGCTGCTGATAAACTGACAGATTGCACCTCCCCACTGCAAATGCGGGAAAGAGAAAAAAAAATGGAGATCTTCATTGTTCCTGCAGAGATCCATCCCCTGCCCCTCCCCCCGCCCCGCTGTACACTCAAACTGCGTATTAACATTAATTTTCATCATTACTGAGAAAAAATCCAGTTATGATTTTGGTGCACGAACAGTTATCGAACATAACCTCGAACAGCCGAATTTTTCTCAAATTGTTCGTGTTCGCCGACCGGCTCGAACACCGCCCAAAACAGCTCGAATTTGAGATTGGCGAACAGTTCGAGTAGAACAACGCTCATCTCTACTCATCAGTACTATTGTTCCTGTATCATCTACAGCCTGATGATGACTACTAAATTAAGTATATACTGGGAATTGTAGGTTCATGTGGAACAAATATATATAGGACTGACCTGACATTACAAGTTATCACTGTAGTAAGCTTGTTGCTGTGTTCATGTACTGATGTTGGTTCTGGTGATGTATTTATGTATAATGGTGGTTCTAATTATGTATTTCTGTACTTATGGTGGTTATGATGATGTATTTCTGTACTGGTGGGAGTTCTGTTGAGTTGATGTATTCCTGTACTGATGGTGGTTCCGGTGTTGTATTCTTGTAATGATGGTGGTTGTAGTACTGCATTCTAATGTTGATGATGAGTCAGGTGCTCTTTTCAGGCAATTATGGTGTGTTTGAATTCATGGGGATTTTAGTGATGTATGCCTGTGTGGTTATTGGTTATGATCCTATACACATGTAGCAATCCATAACTTGTAATAATGCATGGCCATGTTAAAAACGTATTGTGCCATCTGACTGGTTAAGGGTTACTACATTTGCATTTATGTTGGGCGCATTAAAGCCACTGTCCAGGTTCGTGATTGAAATTTGCAGTCACTCTATGACTGCAGACTTTTGATTTCTGACACTGTGCGCACTGCATTCTGTCAGGATTCTCTGGATACGATGGTGAGAGCAGTAAATCACGTAACTGCAAGTATGTTATAATGCACTTTTATTGAGGGAACCTGCGGACGTCTAGTCGGAATGTGGGCTTAATTATGGAGATCACATACTTGTGGTCACATGACTGTTCACACCCTACAGTCGAGAATCCTGACAATATACAGTCTGCAAACTGTTAGGATTCAGAAGTCTGCAGTCACATAGTGACTACAGACTTTTTTTTTTACAAGCCTCGACAAGCTCTTTAATTATCATATTCTGCACTGTAGCATGCCCAATCCTAACAGTATGTAATATGCTCACAGTCAGGATTCGGCTCTACTGCTCAGCTTCAGTGGTTATCCCGTGGTCACTCATATGTGATTTTCATACTTAAGGTCATGTGCTAACTAGCTTCTCACCTGCTTCTTTCAGTGAAGGATTGACTGTAGCTTTTCACTGAATATTAAGAGAATTAGGAAAAGAAGCTACTCGGTATGTGACTGTAAGTGTGCAGATTGAAAAAGAGGGGTCACATAAGCACTATTCAGACCACTTAAGCTGTGTACAGGAGGGAACGCCAAACTGAGCTCTTGCCCCGGGTGTCGTAAAAAACCTAGATCTGCTTCTGGTTTCACCATTAGCCTCCTGAATTTTCCTAAGTTGCATATCTTTCTCTTGCGAATAACAATGTACATCAAAGGAAGAAACAGGGTTAAATTTAAAACTAGCGTTGCCCACACCAGATGAAAAAAGAGGATATTCATTAAAATCAAGCAACACATTTTAGAGTTGGACAAGCTCCTTCTTCAGGCATACTGGTAATGCATCCAATTTGTATACTGGCAGATCACGTAAGTAATCAGTTACATGACTGGAGGTAATATCTGGTGATTGATTCTACAGTGAATCTAAAAATAAATGAATAAATATAAAAATGATACACATTTCAGAGTTGGACAAGCTCATTCTTCAAGCATACTGGCAATGCATCAAATTTGTATACTGTCAGTAATCAGTTACATGACTGGAGCCAATTGCAATACATACAAATTATTGAAAATTGACTATCAATAAGGAATTTACAAATAAAAATGAAGAAAATAAATATTACTTGCATTTTGTTACTACTTTTAATAATACACATATTCAAATCAAAGATTATAAAAAACATTGGCATATTGTTAAAAATGATACCATCTTAGTAGCATTGATTCCTGAGAAACTAAAGATTAATTTTTAAAAAAACAAAGATCTGAAAAATTGAATTTAAAAAATTTGGCAGCACCCAGCCTTTTAAGAGCTCTACAAATTAGTGATGAGCGAGCGTGCTCACTTAACCCTTTCACCGAGCATGCTTGGGTGCTTTCCGTGTATCTTCGGCGTGCTTGTATATTATGCTAGAGTCCCTGCGTCTGCATGATTTACAGCTATAACACAGCCTCAACACATGTGAGGATTCCCTAACAAACAGGGAACCTCTGCATGTGTTCAGGCTGTCTTATAGTTGTTAATCATGCAGACGCAGGGACTCGAACATAATATACGAGCACGCCGAAGATACCTGGCAAGCACCCGAGCATGCTTGGTGAAAGGGTTAAAGGAGCACGCTCACTCATCACTACTACCAATACATTCAACTACACTAAATGTTTTCCAAAGTTAAAGGATTTGTTTAGATGCAATGAAAGCAAATGTCTTTGTGGTGGTGTAATTACACATGGTAAAAAGTATTTTTCCTCTATGGTCACTAAAAATTGTTTTTCAGATCAAACTATTTTTAAATTGTACAAATTTGTAAGTAATTTATTTGAGTGTAATTGCCATTTACAGTACATTGGAAAAACAAGACAACTGATTAGAGGTCGCATGTTTCACCTTAGAAAAACTATCAAACATGGAGTCATATATTAAAGTGTTTCTCAACATTTTCCTTTTGAACAAAAAAGGATTATAGAGCACTACAGTTATCTACTTTGGAACATGTTCCCAAACATGTCCCTAATTGTTACCGCAGACACATTAATTGCAAATCTTCTTATACCTTTGGGTCTGAACTAGTGTAATAAAGCCACTTATTGATATTAAAGTATAGGATGATTGTTTATATTTATATATTTATCAAGTTATTTTTATACTCATGGTAGTATCAATTACCACATATTACCTCCAGCCATGTGACCTTTGCTATGATCAACCCAGTTTTACACTATGAAATACTCCTTCTAATTTGCTTACATATCCTTCTTTTGTAGAGACATTGCTACCATATATGATGGGTTGTCCAATAAATTGTGCATATTCGTGCAAATGATCTCCACTGCAATCTCTGGCATCATTATTGCATTTTACCATGGCTGGAAACTGACATTGGTCATCTTGGCCATTAGTCCACTGATTAGTCTATCAGGAGCGTTATGGACCAAGGTAGGTTGCTAAAATTCAAAAACTAAAGAGAAGGATGTATGCAAGAAAAAAGGGTTTACCTATAAGTAGTAAATATTTATTTATAAAGATATATCCCAAAGAAATACTGCTAAAACACTTAAAAAGGCTAAATGGCTTTTTGTGCCAACCAGATCAGCTTATAATGGACCTAAAATCTGTCCTACCTAGTCACAAGATACACAAGTTACCTATGACAAATGTATAAACAAGCCTATGTTGTAATATGATGGTTACAAGAATTGAATAAGTGCAGCAACCAGGAGTTAAGCAAATAGAAAGTCAAATAAAAACTAACATGATAAGTGATAGGGCAACAACCAGGAGGTAAGCAAATGGGCAAATATAAAATGTATTCAAATAAACTTGTTTGACATGCAGAAGTAGTGCTGTTGTGCTTCAGAAGCATCCAGCAACTAGAGGGGTTAACACAGTCACTGGAGACAGGGAGTGTTTTAGCAGAGTGCCAGGGGGATTGTGGGGAACTTGTTATTGTACTCTGGCTGAAGCCGAAGAGAAAGGTGGTGTGTTATCTGGATCTGAGAGAAGGCAAGGGAACAGGATTCAGATCAAGAGAGAAACTAAACACAGGTCAGATAAACTCTCTGAACTAACAATGCCGAGTATTATCGGGCAGGAAGATAAGCACTGAAAGGAATTGTGTCACAGTGATAATCTCCCTCATCAAACCCCCCCCCCTCCATCTCCATGCAGGATAAAGAATGCTATGTACTATTGTGTCCTTGTGAAGGAAAAGCCTGTGGTTGTGTATGCATAGAAGTGTGCTGCTAAGAGATCTAATCTATGCTGAATTGTGCTACTGAAGAGACTGTAATACTGTGCCTTGTGAAGAAACTACTGTATTGTTACTGGAGCCAGTTGCTCAAGAAACTCAGACTGTACTGTAATGAAGATTGTTGTTGTAATATCCCTGGATTGCACTGGCCATGCTTCAAATTAAATTCCACTGTTAAACTGTTGAAAAAGACTCTTGTCAGATGTGTCTCGTCAGCAATTGAATCTGTGTGCCTGAGAGAAGCTGCAGACTATGGTCTCCCTGTGTAACGGTTTCCCCAAGATTCCAAAGAATTCATGAAACCCGTCTCGCCCTATCTTAACCTAGCGGCATGTGTGTAATACTTGGTATACTGCTGACACAACCTGAAAGGTATCCTGACTATGACTCAACCAAAGAAAAGAAAAAAGAAAACAGGCAAAACAGCTGTGTAATGTATAATAAAAAGGGACAGGTGAGGAACCCACCAACCTGTTAAGCCCATAAGGGAGCTACAATACACTCTGTCCTATCCAGTAACAAAATGCACACGTTACCTGTACTAAACATATAAACAAGTCTATATTAGAATATGATGGTTATAAGAGTTGAATAAGTGATAATTAGTGTTGAGCATTCCGATGCTGTAATATCGGGTATCGGCCGATATTCGCGGTATCGGAATTCCGATACTTAATTCCGATACTTTTACAATATCGGATACCGGAATCGGAAGTTCCCATAATGCCTGCGCTCTGCAGTGTCTGTGAAGGATGACAAGTTGGATGGCAGCGCGATCCAGCCTGTCATCAGAATGCCATCCCAGCGGGGGAGAATTCTCCTGATTGTTTAAAAGCCGGCGGCTTTTAAACAATCACACAGCCCCATACTGCTTCCCCGCAGCCTCCCACCCCGATCCTCCACTCCCCTCGCCACCTCCAATCCCAATCGTAAATTAGGACCGGGCGGGGAGCGCAGCACCAAGGAGCGAAGGACCCGGGTGGGGAAGCCGGCAGTGAAAAGACTTCACCGCCGGCTTTCCCGTTCTGTGCTGAGCTTTCCCGCCGGTTATTTCAAATGAACAGCTGAGGTATCAGGTGATGCCGACCAGCTGTTCATTTGAAGTCGCCGCGGTGCCCTCAGAGGGTTCATGTGAGTTCATGCTTGACTGCATGAACTCACATGAACTTTCCCACGGCCGCACAGGTCAGCCTCACCTCCCAGACCCGTCATGATTAGTGTGTGTGCGGGGTGTGTGTGCGGGGTGTGTGTGCGATGTTTGTGCGGGTGTGTGCGGTGTCTGTGCGATGTGTGTGGGGTGTGTGTGCGGGGTGTCTGTGCGATGTTTGTGCGGGTGTGCGCGGTGTCTGTGCGTGCAGGCAGACATAGGCCGATGTGACACTACTACTTCCATCGGCCTATGTCTGTCCCCCGTCCACTCCTGCCAGCAGGATCAGCTCGATGGGAGCAGTAGTTCCCATCAGCCTGATCCTGCTATTTAAATTGCCCTACTGTGTCCCCAATAAATGTTAAATACATGTCATTGGTGGCCAGTGGTTACCTAAAAGAAATTAGTTCATACATTACCTGTCCCCGCCGATCGCCACCTAAAATAAAGTAAAAAATAAAAAACTACACCTATACTCACCTAGACACCTAATTCCCCGAAGCCATCGATCTCCTGTAATAAAATATAAAATAATAAACCACAACCTTATCCTTACCCCTCCGTAGTAGTCCACGAGTGTCCCACGAAGATCTCCAGTTCAGAGCAGCCACATAGAATGTGACCGCTCTGAACCGCTGCCGCCGCTAGAATGACGGGGCCGTAAGGGTTCACCGGAGTTCAGGCAGCGCTGCTCCGGTTAGCTCATTTACGGCCCTGCTGTATCGTGAGAAATTCCCACGGTACAGCATTGTCGTAAAGGAGGTCTCCGGAGCTGCGCTGCCTGAATGCACTCCGGTGACCTCAGTCAGTGGCTCCCGCTGCCGGGAGCGGACGTGTTCCCGGCAGCGTGAGCTTACAGCAGCCATGACAGCTGTCACAATCTCCAGATGTGACAGCTGTGCATGGGAGATCAGCGCAGGTACGTGGACAGGTAACTATTATTTTTAGTAAACTAAGAATTAAATAAAATTGTGTGTTTTATTTCAAATAAATTATTTTTTTCTGGGTGTAGTGTGTGTTTTTTCTTTTTAACACTTTGTAGGTTAGTAATGGGGGTGTCTTATAGATGCCCATCATTACTAACCTGGGCTTCATGGCAGCTGGCGCTGACATGAACCCCACCACTATTACTCCCTGCCACCGCACCAGGGCAGCGTGGAAGAGCGAGGCTAAGTGCCAGAATTGGCGCATCCTATGGATGCGCCATTTCTGGGGCGGCTGACGGCTGGTGTTTCTAGCCTGGGAGGGGGCCAATATTCATGGCACCCTTCCTGGGCTATTAATATCAGCCCCCAGCTGTCTGCCTAGCCTTTGCTAGCTATTAAAATAGGGGGGACCCCACGTCATTTTTTTTGGGGGGGTCCCCCATTTTAATAGCTAGCAAAGGCTAGGTATTCAGCTGGGGGCTGATATTAGTAGCCTGGGAAGCTCCGTGGGTTTTACCCCCTTCCCAGGCTTCAAACATCTGCCCCAGCCGTCTGCTTAACCTCCGCTAGAGACTAAAATTATGGGGGATCCCACGCCATTTTTTTTTAAAATAAATCCTTTATTTTAACACTAAATGACATTTGAGGAGTTAATAAAGATGCAGTCCCTAAATTATTATTTATTTTTTAATTAATTTTTCCCAAAACTTTTGACGTGGGCTTCGCCATATTTTTGTATGCCAGCCAGGTACAGCATCCAGCTTCTATGAACGCGCCATTTTCCGGGGCGGCTGCAGACTGCAATTTTCAGCGGGGGGGCAGAAAGCTTGGGCCTCCCTGCGCTGCAGATTCCATCCCCCAGCTGTCTAGTTGTACCTGGCTGGACACAAAAATAGGGAGAAGCTCCACGTTTTGTTTTTTTTAATTATTTCATGAAATTCATGGAATAATTAAGAAAAAAAGGGCTTCCCTATATTGTTGTGTCCAACCAGGTACAAATAGGCAGCTGGTGGTTGGGGGCAGCCCGTTCCTGCCTGCTGTACCTGGCTGGACACAAATATAGTGCAAAGCCCCACGTCAATTTTTTTTTAATTATTTCAGGAAATTCATGAAATAATTAAAAAAAAATTATGTGGGGCTTCGCCCTATATTTGTGTCCAGTCAGGTACAGCAGGCAGGAACGGGCTGCCCCCAACCACCAGCTGCCTATTTGTACCTAGCCGGACACAACAATATAGGGAAGCCCTTTTTTTCTTAATTATTCCATGAATTTCATGAAATAATTAAAAAAAAAAATGCGTGGGGCTTCGCCCTATTTTTGTGCCCAGCCAGATACAACTAGGCAGCTGGGGGCTGGAATCCGCAGCGCAGGGAGACCCAAGCTTTCTGGGCCACCCCCGCTGCAAATTGCAGTCCGCAGCCGCCCCAGAAAATGGCGCGTTCATAGAAGCGCCATCTTCTGGCGCTGTACCCAACTCATCCAGGGCCCTGGTGCGGTGGCTCACTGGGTAATAAAGGGGTTAAGGCCAGCTTGGCATTATCAGCTGGCCCTAAGCCCGAAATTCATGGGGTCACGCCAATATTAGACATGACCACCATGAATTTCTAGTAAAGTATTTAAAAAAACACAACACCCAGAATAAAGTCCTTTAATTGAAATAAACACACAATTCTTTATTGTTCTAAATTAAACCATACTTACCATCACGCCCATTCCAGCTGAAGCCAACGATCTCCTGCAATAAAAGTAAAATAATAAAGCAACCTCATCCTTACCTTTCCATGGCTCCCACGACAGCTTCAGCTCTGCTACATCGAGATGACAGGCTGGACCGCAGCAGAACGCTGCCATCCATCCTGTCATCCCGCAGACACTGAGAAGCGCAGGCATACTTCCACTCCTCAGTGTCTGGCTGTGACGGCATCCAGATGAGCCGAGGTCATGTCCAATGAACTCAGCTCACCTCATGTACGTCACTGACAGCGTGGGAAAATTCTCCTGCACTCAGCGCTTCAGCGTGAGAATTTTCCCACGCTGTCAGTGACGTGCATGAGGTGAGCTGAGTTCATTGGACATGACCTCACCTCATGTTTGTCACTGACAGCGTGGGAGAATTCTGACGCTGAAGCGCTGAGTGCAGGAGAATTTTAAGGACTTTATTCTGGGTGTTTGTGTTTTTCTTTAACTTTGACTATGGGGTTAGTAATGGGGGTGTCTTATAGACGCCTCTCCATTACTAACCTGGGCTTGATGTCATCTGGCATTATAAGCTGACATCAACCCCAGCCCTATTACCCCACTGCCACCGCTACAGGGCAGTGGGAAGAGCGAGGCTAAGTGCCAGAATTGGCGCATCCTATGGATGCGCCATTTCTGGGGCGGCTGACGGCTGGTGTTTCTAGCCTGGGAGGGGGCCAATATTCATGGCACCCTTCCTGGGCTATTAATATCAGCCCCCAGCTGTCTGCCTAGCCTGTGCTAGCTATTAAATTAGGGGGGACCCCACGTTATTTTTTTGGGGGGGTTCCCCCATTTTAATAGCTAGTAAAGGCTAGGTATTCAGCTGGGGGCTGATATTAGTAGCCTGGGAAGCTTCGTGGGTATTACCCCCTTCCAAGGCTTCAAACATTTGCCCCAGCTGTCTGCTTAACCTCCGCTAGAGCCTAAAATTAAGGGGAACCCCACGCCATTTTTTTTTTAAATAAATCCTTTATTTTAACACTAAATGACAAGTACAGTAATCAACACTATTACTGTACTTCATATATATGTGACTGACATGTTTCTATCTATCTAATCTATGTGTGAAGCTCTATTCTGTCTGTTATAAATTGTCGGGTACAGATGCTGAATTGCCGGCCGGCGTTTTTAAAGAGACAGTGCACGAAAACACTAATATTTTTTTAAATAAATCCTTTACACTAAATGACAAGTACAGTAAGCAACACTGTCACAGTACTTCATATATATGTGACTGACATGTTTCTATCTATCTAATCTATGTGTGAAGCTCTATTCTGTCTGTTATAAATTGTCGGGTACCGCTGCTGAATTGCCGGCCGGCTTTCTTAAAGAGACGGTGCATGAAAACACTAATATTTTTTTAAATAAATCCTTTACACTAAATGACAAGTACAGTAAGCAACACTGTCACAGTACTTCACATATATGTGACTGACATGTTTCTATCTATCTAATCTATGTGTGAAGCTCTATTCTGTCTATTATAAATTGTCGGGTACAGATGCTGAATTTCCGGCCGGCTTTCTTAAAGAGACGGTGCACGAAAACACTAATATTTTTTAAAATAAATCCTTTACACTAAATGACAAGTACAGTAAGCAACACTGTCACAGTACTTCATATATATGTGACTGACATGGTTCTATCTACCTAATCTATGTGTGAAGCTCTATTCTTTCTGTTGTAAATTGTCGGGTACCGGTGAACGCCGCTGATGAATTGCCGGCTTTTCATGTCATTCTACATTATTCTTAGTTGTTTTACTTCATGTAGAATTAACCTACAAGGAAAGAAAGGGTTTATTTTCATTCCGATATTTGTGTCCCATTGACTTGCATTGGTTTCCGGTATCGGAATCGGCGATATCCGATACTTTTTGGGTATCGGCCCGATCCAATCCGATACAATATTTCCTGATATCGGAAGGTATCGCTCAACACTAGTGATAATGCAACAACCAGGAGATAGGCAAATATAAAGTCAACTAGAAACCAGCATGTTATGCAGTGGGGAAAATAACTATTTGATACACTGACAATTTTGCGCTCCATTCTTTGTAGGTGGGAAAACTTGCAAAATCAGCAGTGTATCAAATACTTAATTTCCCCACTGTACTGCTAGTAAAACCTGAAACGAAATCCAAGCAAGAAATGAAACACAGGTTCCGTCATTATGCTTTTCCTCTGATGTGTAGTGAAAAGTTAACAGTGAGGAACCCAACATGTTTTGCATGCGCAATTGCACAAAAGGAAAAGAATAACCAATGCGCATGTGCAAAAGAGTATCAATACATATTGACATAGACATAGAGAAGGTCTATTGGAGACGCTGAAGAGCATGCGCGAATACGTGATAAGAGTAATAAAGCACACGCGCAGACAAATAGACATGTATAAGTAAAATCAAAAGAAGCTTCAATGCGCATGCCTCAAAATGCGTCTTGATTTTACATAGCAAATCAGTAGTGCGCAAAAGAAAGAAAATAAATACAAATTGAAAAGAGTGCAGATATCAATATATATTTGAGCATGGTGAAAGTAGCAATAAAATAAAGTACGATTGACTCAGGTCATGTAATCCTGGCAACATGCAGAAAATAACAGCGGCACATTGCACAATGTAAAGAGATAAGGAATGCTTGTGGGAGACGCAATCAATGAATGATGCATGAAAAGTGCAAGGAATGATTTTTTTTTAAAAAAAAAGAATATTATGTTCAAGGGGATGGTAGAATAGAGAGAGTACTGGTTTAAATAGATAATGTAAATAACTGGGGAAAAAAGAGGGTCGGGGGTAGCTAAGCAGTATAAATCATGAATAAATTCCTGTGCAAATATAAAGTAATAAATAAATATATTGTGCCAGCAGCATAGGTGTGTAATCAACCTATGGTTGAGAGTCCATAATAGGTGAAAATACAAAAGTAATTGTGATGCTAGTCTCTACTTATAGACACGCTGTGAGGTGGGCATGTCAGGGAGTCCAAGGTCAAGAGCTAGGACGGTACATCATAAACAGAGGGGTGAAGCAAAGGCGTAGACATTGGAGGGTCAGAATTTCAAGGAGGTAGCAGATCAAGACAAAGGGGGCTATGCAAATGGATGCTCAAAGGCAAATCTAAGGTCAGTCAACAAAGGTCAAAATACTAGAACTCAAAGCACAGATCAAACACACACCAAACTGAGCAGAGCTACAACTGGCAGAAACAAGAGGCAAACAGCCAGCTAAATAGCATAGACATTATTCAGAACAGGAGTCACCTGTAGGAAATCTAGCACTCACCGACCCTGATTGGGTGACTTGACTGTCACTCACCACACTGAAAGTTCAGCACGCCCAAGCCTCGGATTGAATGGCTAAGCTGTCTATCATGATACTGACAGCTCAGCAGCATGATCTTTCCCCAGAGAATTGGCAAGCACACTGTAATAAGAGCTAGGTGCTGGTGAAGTGGGATGTATCCGCATAAACCAGTAGGAAGTAATTCACTCCACACTCTTATTTCAATAACCCCGCATGTTTTGCGTCTGTCTCCCGCCGGAAACATGCAGCTGTGGAGAGTCAAACATATTAGCTGAGCACGCCGAGAATACTCCGATAAGACGAGCATGCTCAGATAGCAAGTTATTTGAGCACGTTCGCTCAGCACTAGTGAGTAATATTTTTCTAGATCTTTTTTGGCCATAGCTGTTATGCACAAGCCCGGACTGACTGGCGTGAGCGTTGTTAGTGATCCCACTGGACCATGAACCGAGGAGTGCCTGGAGGGGCGAGACTAAGTATCAACTCAGTCCGATCAAGGTACCACGGTGGCTCAGTCGACTCTGTGAACTAGGGAGGAACCAAGCAGAGGGACCAGGTACTACTCCAGGTCAGACCCCGGTCACAGCTGTTGACCCACACCGGGGAATGCAGGAACGGGCAGGCACAGCTGGTATGCAGACAGGTGGATACTGGCAGGCATGGCTGGTATGCAGACAGGCGGGTAATGGCAGGCACGGCTGGTATGCAGACAGGCGGGTACTGGCAGGCACGACTGGTATGCAGACTGGCAGATACGGGCAGGTAGGAATGCAGGCTGGATAGGAACTAGTACAGACTGGGATACAGGAACAGAGCTGCAGGTGCGGTGGACTAGCAAAGCAGAACCACAGATGCGGAGGACAAGCGGAGCAGAGCAGAGCGAAACCGCAGGTGCGGTGGACAAGCAGAGCAGAGCGAAACCGCCGGTGCTTTGGACAAGCAGAGCAGAGTGAAACCGCAGGTGTGGTGGGCAGGCAGAGCAGAACAGAGCAGAAGGTTCAGGCAGACAGGACAGGGCTCTGTTCACATAGAACAGACTGGAAAATACAGGAAGATAGTTAGAACACAGGAGGTAAATACAGAGGCAGGGAAACGGGACAAGCAGAACCAGATACACACAAGGTACTTACAATGAAGTAGCGAGTGAACACAAAACTCACAAACAGAAGTACAGAGACAACGAGTTGGAGTTGCAGGTTCAGACACTGCAGGAAAAGGGCAGGTACAGACATAGAGACAAACAGGGAACGGACTAGGACACAGTTCAGACAGGAAATTAACAAGATACAGGAACGAGTCTGGGAACTCAGCCCCCAGGGTGGCGGAAACAGACTAGAAGTCACAGATACAGATAACGGGCCTGGGCATACAGCCCCCAGGGTGGCGGAACAGACAAGATACAGGACAGGACCTGGCAACACAGTTGCACAGAACACACTGAAAGAAAGTGTTGCTCAGGCACCTCCTACTCGGTGGAGGGGGTTTAAATATCCAGTGACTCACAACAATAGGCTGGGGATGCATTAGGAGTGCGCTCACAGAAACCAGAAGAATCAGGCAGTAACCACGCCACCACCCTAAGCAATCAGACAAGAGACATGCACACAGCAGGTACTGGAGCAAAGTGTGCAGCCTGAACTGATAGGTAAGATGGCAGTCTTGCATGGTGGGATGTGGTAAACCATGCCAGCACGCCGCCAGGGATGTTACAATTAGAGATGAGCGGTGTTCGACTCGAACTGTTTGCCAATCTCAAATTCGAGCTGTTTTGGGAGGTGTTCGAGCCGTTCGGCGAACACGAACGATTTGAAAAAAATTCGGCTGTTCGAGGTTATGTTCGATAACTTTTCGTGCACCAAAATCATAACTGGATTTTTTCTCAATAATGCTGAAAATTAATGTTAATACGCAGTTTGAGTGTACAGCGGGGCGGGGGAGGGGCAGGGGATGGATCTCTGCAGGAATAATGAAGATCTCTATTTTTTTTTCTCTTTCCCGCATTTACAGTGGGGAGGTGCAATCTGTCAGCCTATCAGCAGCGCACAGACGGAGCGAACTGCTTTTTTTCACACAAGCAAGGGCATGTGTCATTGGCAGTGTATGTCACATGTCCTTGCCCTATAAGACCCAGCCATTTTCCCCATCGCTACCATTTTCTCACTGCTGCAGCTGCGTGTTAGACGGCACCGCTGTTGCTGTGTGCGCTATACTTTGTTAATTTCAAGCCAATTTTCGCACAAATCTACAGATAGCTTGGGAGTAGGGAAGAGTTGTGATCACAGTCCTTTTAAGGACTAGGTTACATCATTTCCTACGACTTTTATCAGGCAGGTCTGTGCTCTTAAATAGATAGGTTGTGGGAGTAAAGACTAATTGTAAATGCAGTCCTTTTCAGGGCTAGGTTACATCAGTTCCTATCACTTTTTGCCAGGCAGGTCTGTACCAGTGCTGTGCAAGTTTTTTTTCACAGCATTTGGCTAAATCTAGCAAAGCAAATCCTTTTTGGCCTATTGCAGAGTGTGTTAGTCAGTGGAGTAGCCTATCTGTGTTGCAAGTTACACCACGTGTGTATAGAATACAAATTTTTTTACTGCACCTAGTGAAGTAAAACCTTTTGGGCATAGCATCATTCTATTAGTCCATCTATACTAACCTCCACCAGGTTGCAAATTCAATATAACATTTTTCTGGATCGAGCTCTGAAAAAATATTTCGGCTTCTAGCAGTGTGTGGGATTTGTTCTATTAGTCCATCTATACTGACCTCCATCAGGTTGCAAATTCAATCAATTTTTTTTCTGCATCTAGCTCTGAAAAAATATTTAGGCTTCTAGCAGTGTGTGGGACTTGGTCTATTAGTCCATCTATACTAACCTCCACCAGGTTGCAAATTAAAAATAATTTTTATCTGCATCTATCTCTGAATAAATATTTAGGCTTCTAGCAGTGTGTGAGACTTGGTCTATTAGTCCATCTATACTAACCTCCACCAGGTTGCAAATTAAAAATAATTTTTATCTGCATCTAGCTCTGAAAAAATATTTAGGCTTCTAGCAGTGTGTGGGACTTGGTCTATTAGTCCATATATACTGACCTCCATCAGATTGCAAATTCAATCTAATTTTTTTCTGCATCTAGCGCTCAAAAAATATTTCAGCTTGTAGCAGTGTGAGGGACTTGGTCTATTAGTCCAACTATACTGACCTCCATCAGGTTGCAAATTCAATATAATTTTTTTCTGCATCTAGCTCTGAAAAAATATTTCAGCTTGTAGCAGTGTGTGGGACTTGTTCTATTAGTCCATCTATACTGACCTCCATCAGGTTGCAAATTCAATATAATTTTTTTCTGCATCTAGCTCTGAAAAAATATTTCAGCTTGTAGCAGTGTGTGGGACTTGTTCTATTAGTCCATCTATACTGACCTCCATCAGGTTGCAAATTCAATATAATTTTTTTCTGCATCTAGCTCTGAAAAAATATTTAGGCTTCTAGCAGTGTGTGGAACTTGTTCTATTAGTCCATCTATACTAACCTCCACCAGGTTGCAAATTAAAAATAATTTTTATCTGCATCTAGCTCTGAAAAAATATTTAGGCTTCTAGCAGTGTGTGGGACTTGGTCTATTAGTCCATCTATACTGACCTCCATCAGGTTGCAAATTCAATATAATTTTTATCTGCATCTAACCCAGCCAATACTTTTGGCCTAATACCACAGTTTGGCCACTCAGCTCTGCTCGGTTCCCATCCATTGTTTTTTTGTGCAAACAACTCCAGAGTTATGAATTAGTTAGCCACCAAAATGAGTGGAAAAAGGCCTGCTGCTGGTGGAAAGGGGAATAGGCATGTTGGGAAGGGGAAAAAAGGTTGTGTCCGTGGGGTAGGTGTTAAAGCAACAGTAACATCTGCAGAAGAAAGACCATCTTCCAGCCAAACTAAAATGTCTACTTCTTTTAGCGGACAATGTGATAAGATCCCTTTTGTTACGGCCACGCCAATCGCTACAAATTCCAGATGAGGCACAAAAACAGCAGGTGCTTCAACGGATATCAAGTGCTCCTTTAAGTGGGCTCTCCTCCACCTCAACTTCGACATCACAAATGCTCCAGTCCTCAGAGGTGTCACCCCAATCGCACTTGCTTCCTTACTGCTCCCAAGTCTCCAGCTGCCCGTCTGAGTATGGGGTAGAACAGATGGTTGAGTCTGCAGAGCTGTTTACTCATACTATAGCCTGGGAATCAGAGGTCGGCTCCAGAGCTTCTGTGAATCCAGACGAGGAAATGATCTGCACTGATGCCCAGAATCTTTATGAGTCGGATCCAGGACCAGATGAAGAAGGTTCTGACCATAATGTAGACCCTCGTTCCCAAACTGTAACTTCTGTTGGTGGAGACAATGAGGAAGATGATTATGAGACTCAAATACCTGATTGGAGCGACAACTTTAGTTTTTTGCCAGGGCAGGAAGAGGTTGGCTCTGCGGACGACGGGTGTGATAACTCACAGGGTGATGATGACGAGGTTGGAGATCCCACTTACTGTCAACCCACAGTCAGCCAAGAGATGAGGTCAGCAGAGGAGGTGGAGGAGGATGCTAGTGATGACGAGGTGAGGTTGCGCCTTCCTGGACAGAGACGTAGTACTGGAAGCACGTCAACAACTGCATCCTCAAACACAACTCTGCCTCTGACCACAAGTCGTGGTGGCTCTTCAGGTCGCATGGATGCTAAGCCTTGCATAGCCTGGGCATTTTTTCAGATCGATAAAGATGACCCAACTCAAGTTATCTGTAACATTTGTCAGCAAAAGCTAAGTGGAGGCCAAAAAATACATAGTTTGAGTACTTCATGCATGAACCGGCACATGGACATGAAGCATAAGTTGCAGTGGGAAGCTCACTGTGCTACAATGCGGACTAGCCGGCCGGGCCAACCACCGTCTGCCCCATCTTGTGCATCTGCGGCCTCTTCATCCTCTGTGACTGGGGGGACAGCAGTCACACCTGTTTTGGGACGCAGACCTGCCACCTCTTTACCCGCAACAGCCAGCGTGATTGGCAGGTCATCATTTTCTTTGGAGGTGGTAACACCAGCTGGTGTTGAGCGCTGTCCGACATCGATAGCACCACCTTTGGATCAAGGCAACCTAACATGTCTGCCTGCATCTTCCTCACAGACCGGCAGTTTGCCGGGGGCACCCTTCTCAACCCCGTCTAAGCACAACAGCCAGCCCTCGGTCCCTCAGATGTGGACAAGTAAAAGACCATTTCCTCCTAGCCATGAGAAAGCTAAGAGGTTGAATTTCACCATCTGCAAGTTCTTGGCTATAGAAATGCTTCATTTCTGCTTGGTGGACACAGAGGATTTTCGAGACCTTATGTCCGTCGCAGTGCCCCAGTACCAGATGCCCAGTCGGCACTACTTCTCAAAGAAAGGTGTGCCTGCGCTCCACCAGCATGTCGCACCCAACATCACCGCTTCTTTGAGAAACTCTGTGTGTGACAGGGTGCATTTCACCACAGACACTTGGACGAGTAGGCATGGACAGGGGCGTTACATGTCGCTGACTGGGCACTGGGTAACTATGGTGACAGCAGGACAAGGGGCTGCTGTCCAAGTCTTGCCGTCCCCACGAGTTGTGCGTCAATCCTCTTTATCTCGAATTTCCTCCACTGCTTCTGCCTCCTCAACCTCCTCTCGGTCCTCCACCTGCACCCAAAGCCTGTCTGGTCATGCCACAAGCTTTCTAACTGCGCAGAAGGGATCCTGCACACCTCCTTACTATGCTGGCAGCAGGGCTCAACGTCATCAGGCGGTTTTTACTTTGAAATGTGTGGGAAATGTGAGTCACACAGCTGAGGAGTTGTGGTCAGCTCTGGAGAACCAGTTTCATGAATGGTTGTCTCCACTGGACCTGAAACCAGGGAAGGCATTGTGCGACAATGCTCCAAACCTGGGTGCGGCCCTTCGCCAGGGCAATGTCACACACGTGCCTTGTATGGCTCACGTGTTGAATCTGGTTGTCCAGCAATTTTTAGCCCACTATCCCGGACTAGATGGCCTTCTGCAGAGGGCAAGGTCGCTGTGTGCTCACTTTCGCCGTTCGCATCCCGCAGCTCAGCGACTTACATCTCTACAGAAGTCGTTGGGCCTGCCACTTCACCGGCTAAAATGCGATGTACCTACCCAGTGGAATTCAACTCTACACATGTTGCAGCGACTGTGGCAGCACCGACAAGCCCTGGTGCAATACGTTCTGACGTATAGCCTGGGCCAACGAGATCCAGAGGTGGGGCAAATCACGCTGGAGGAGTGGTCTCAGATCAGGGACCTATGCACCCTTCTGCACAGTTTTGAAATGGCGACAAAGATGTTTAGTGCTGATGATGCCATTATCAGCATGACTATTGCGGTGATTTACATGCTGGAGCACATGTTAAACAGAATTCGGAGTCAGGTGGTGGCACAAGAGGAGGTGGAGGAATTAGAGGAGGAGGAGTTGTATGCGGAAGGGCTAACATCTGCAAGGTCCAGACGGTCGGCAGCACCAAGGCGGCAGGCATGTGAGGGTGGGGGAGATGGTTTTACCAGGGCGCATGGTAGCAGCCAAACTAGTGAGAAAGGTGCAGGAGCCCAGGAAGAAGTGGAGGACGAACTGATGGAAGACTCATCAGCTGAGGGAGACATTGATCACATTTCTGTTGTGCGAGGTTGGGGTGAGGGGACAGAGGAAGGAAGCATGATTGTTACCTCGCCACCAACACAACAGGGACTTGGTGCTCCTGGATGCGCAAGACAAATGAGTGCCTTCTTGCTGCACTACCTGCAACATGACCCTCGAATTGTGAGAATTAGAAATAATCCTGACTACTGGGTTGCCACACTGTTAGATCCCCGGTACAAAACTAAATTTTCAGAAATTATTCCTGCCATAGAAAGGGATGCACGCATGCAGGAGTATCAGCAGAGAATGTTGCAGAATCTTACATGTGCTTTTCCACAAAACACCAGTGGTGCACGTAGTGAATCTCACAGTTCCAACTTGCCAACCATGGGACCGTCGAGTGTTCAGCACTCAAACCGTAACAGAAACACAGTATCTGCTAGTAACATCAGTTTTGCAGAATCATTTCACCACTTTTTTAGCCCATCCTTTGCAAGGCCACAGGAGACAAGAAGTCTGACACATAGTCAACGCCTAGAGACGATGGTACAGGAGTATCTCCAAGTAAACATTGAAGCCATGACTGTGTCACTAGACCCTTGCTCTTTTTGCGCTTCCAATCTGGATAAATGGCCGGATCTCGCCACTTACGCCTTGGAGATCTTGTCATGCCCCGCAGCCAGCGTTCTGTCTGAACATGTGTTCAGCGCTGCTGGTGGTGTGCTGACAGATAAACGCACGCGGCTCTCTACTGATAATGTAGACAGACTCACGTTCATAAGGATGAACAAATCATGGATCTGAAACGACTTTTCTACCCCTGTGTCATCCTGGGGAGAGTAAAAGCTTGATGATTTGTTAAAATCACCTCACCAACCGTTTTAAGCTTTAAAATTACTAATCATGTTTATCTGTATCTTGGCTGGAAAATAATTTGGGCTTTGTAGCAGTGTGCAGTACTGATTCTATTAGGCCATCTATACTAAGCTCCACCAGATTTAAAATTACTAATCATGTTTATCTGTATCTTGGCTGGAAAATAATTTGTGCTTTGTAGCAGTGTGCAGTACTGATTCTATTAGGCCATCTATACTAAGCTCCACCAGATTTAAAATTACTAATCATGTTTATCTGTATCTTGGCTGGAAAATAATTTGGGCTTTGTAGCAATGTGCAGTACTGATTCTATTAGGCCATCTATACTAAGCTCCACCAGATTTAAAATTACTAATCATGTTTATCTGTATCTTGGCTGGAAAATAATTTGGGCTTTGTAGCAGGGTGCAGTTCTGATTCTATTAGGCCATCTATACTAAGCTCCACCAGATTTAAAATTACTAATCATGTTTATCTGTATCTTAGCTGGAAAGTAATATGGGCTTTGTAGCAGTGTGCAGTACTGATTTTATTAGGCCATCTATAGTAAACTCCACCAGCTTTCAAATTAATAATAATTTTTAGCTGCATCTAGCCCGGAAAATAATTTTGGGTCTCCTAGGTGCGCAAGACACATGAGTGTCTTCTTGCTGCACTACCTGCAACATGACCCTCAGATTAATAAATCCAAAAAGAACAAAATAATTGGTGACCAGATATGCCTTATTGAATAAAGAACCTATAAATGTGACTCATGATCAGTATAAAATGAACATTTATTGAAAAATTCATAAAAACACATAAGAAACAATGATACAAAGGAGGAAAAAAAGTAAACAGAAAAATGGGCATCTGAGGGTAGGTAGAAGCATAAATCGATATCTAAAACCATGTACAAAAACACAGTGACCAAAGTCAGCCTAAGGTAAAGACACATATGTAGACCATCATTTAAGTAAAGAGCAAAGTGCAACAAAGATGTCGCTCAAAACTTTATTCTAGGTGATGTTACATTTGCACATAGGACCCCTTGTTCGAAAGGAGCTTCTGAACTGTCTCGTCCATTGAATTTGTCAGGTTTTGGATGGTTTCTGCTTCAATTGTTTTGCATGAGGACAGAATACCCTCCCAGAGCTGTTGCTTAGATGTGAACTGCCTCCCGCCATCATAGACACTCCTTTTGATGATGCTCCAGAGGTTCTGAATGGGGTTGAGGTCAGGGGAGCATGGGGGTCACACCATAAGTTTGTCCCCTTTTATGCCCATATCAGCCAGAGATGCAGATGTGTTATGTGCAGCATGAGATGGTGCATTATCATGCATGAAAATGATCTTGCTGTGGAATACACGGTTCTTCTTCTTGAACCATGGCAGGAAGTGCTGTTTGAGAAACTCCACATACATTATGGAGTTCATCTTTACCCCTTCAGGGATCCTAAAGGGGCCGACAATCTCTCTCCCCATGATTCCAGCCCAAAACATTACTCCACCTCCTCCTTGTTGGTGCTGTAGCCGTGTTTGCGTGGGGTGTCCATCAACCAGCCATCCTCCACTCCATCCATCTGGACCATCGAGCATTGCACGGCACTCATCGGTGAACGAAACAGTTTTGAAGTCAGTCTTCATGTATTGTTTGGCCCACTGGAGCCGTTTCTGCTTGTGTTCAGTGGATAGAGGAGGTCGACAGGATGGCTTACGCACAGCTGCAAACCTCTGAAGGACTCTGCATCTTGTTGTTCGGGGGACGTTGGAGGCACCAGCAGCTTCAAAAACTTGTCTGTTGCTATGACAAGGCTTTTTTGCCGCTGCTCTTTTAACCTGACGTAATTGCCTGTAGGAAAGAGTCCTCAATTTTCCCTTATCAGCACGCACACGTGTGTACTGTGAATCAGCTACATACTTCTTGATTGTGCGATGATCAGTATGAAGTGTCTTGGCAATGTTGATTGTAGTCATGCCTTGACCTAAACACTCCACAATTTGTTGCTTCTCAGCAGCCGACACATCCTTTTTCTTTCCCATTTTGGCAGAAAATGTAGGCTGCTTAATAATGTGAGACAGCCTTCTTAAGTAGTCTTGCCTTTCATTGGACACACCTGCCAAACTAATTAGCACAGGTGTCTGCAATTGCTTACAGTGATATAAAGAGCCCTGACACACATCACCATCAATGAGTTTAACTGACAAACAAACAAATTCTTCCCTTATCACTCCTAAACACTTTTTGCATAATAATTTGGAACACAGTGTACATGTGCTTTTCCACAAAACACCAGTGGTTCACGCAGTGAATCTTACAGCTCTAACTTGCCAACCGTGGTCTGTATGGAGTTGTTCAATAAAGGGCCCAAAATTAAGATAACATAGACGAGAGAGGTCTCTATGAATAGGAATTCCTAAGTATTTGATACCCTGTAAGGGCCAGGCAAAGGGAAAGTTGGACTGGATGGAATCCTGTATGGATTTGGGGCGGGAGACAACGAGGGCCTCAGACTTCGCTGCATTGATTTTAAAATTTGACCATGTAACAAAGTGATCTATTTCAGCCACAACAGCAGGGATGGATATATGTGATTGAGTGATATATACTAGGACATCATCAGCAAATGCAGAGCACTTGTACTCGGTGCCTCCCACCTCAATCCACCTAATATTATGGTTATGGCGAATTGATGAGAGCAGGTGCTCCGTCACTAGGATGTATAAGAGAGGGGACAGAGGACATCCCTGCCTTGTCCCATTGGTGATTATGAAAGGTGATGAAAATGTTCTGACGCGCCCCCTGGGCCTTGGGACACCCGGAGCCGGACCCTTTTTGGTGGATGCTGGTGGTTGTAGTCTCCGTGGCGGCGACCCGGTTCCGTGGCTCAGGGCGGTCAAACCAGTGGCGGAACTATTTATGTGGTTTTGATGTTTAAATGTCCGACTACGCCACCCGTGGATTGCGGTCAGAGTGAACCGCCGCTGCATGGCAGACCGCAGAGGCTGGTGTGCAGCAGAGCGTAGTATAACTCCCCACGGGAGGAGTGTAGCCTCAGGGCAGTGTATGCGAGGGATGGGGGTGATGGTGCAGGGCAGCAGCAGTAACGACACGGAGTCAGTGATGCAGTCCAGGGCCTTTACTCACAGTTCTTAATATCCAGACCACTTCTGCAGGTAACGGCTGCCCACGTCGTACTGTGCTCACCAGGTGAGGGGCTCAGACAACTCCCAGATAACTTTGGAGTGCTTCACAGGACCCCCTTTGTGTGTCCTTTGTCTGGCCTTTCTTACCAACGCTTCTGTCCGGCTGCCTCGGGCCTCCTCTTGGTAAACTTGTCGCCAGTTTCCCTGACCCTATGTGGTGCCTTCCTAGCGGGTGTAGCGAGGGGCTACGCCACATAAAATGTCACAGCCTCCGGATTCTAGCTGAGGGTTGTTTCCGGCCTCCACTAGTTTCGGGGACCGGTCTCCCCCTTTGGCCTAACCCCTCCACGCAGGTGGATTCGGGCGTGCGGTGGCGACTCGCCCGTCCGCACCCCTGGGATCCCTTCGTTCCTCGTTCCTGGAGCCTTCTCCACTCCTCTTCCTTCCTTCTCCCTCTTCCAGGCCTGGGCCTCTGTTACTAGGCCCGCCTCCGGAGCAGAGCTCATGCAGAGCCCCTGCTCCCTGCCACTTCTGCTCAGACTTCTCTGCACTGAACTAAGATGGTGCCCACCTTTTATACTCCCTTCTAAATGCACCCAGGAACTGCTTCCTCCCTGCTCTTGCACTACAGGGTTCCCCTTCCTCGGTGTTCCCTCCCCCCACTCCAGCCAGGGACAGGGACTGTCGTGCCCATCTAAGGGGCATATTGGTCGCCCTGCCCCACGGCAATGTGGTGTAATGCATGCAGGTGTCGGGGTCCTGATCCACACTCCATCCTTACCTGAGAGTGAGATATCACACCTCTGGGTGAGGTGCAATACCTCTGTAGCAACCGAGCCCTCGGGGTGCTACAGTTCCATTTATCTTCAGCCTAGGTGACATATTGCGATACAGGGCCGTGATTTTGGCTATAAAAGGGTCCCCTAGACCCCTACCCCAAGCTTTTTAAGAGAATAATATATGGCGTGCCAGGAGACTCTATGGAATGCTTTCTCAGCATCCAATGAGAGTATCTAATTACTAATTTTTAGCTGCATCTAGCCCAGGAAATACTTTGTGCCTAGTAGCAGTGTCTGCTGGTCAGCGTATTATCCCAGTTGTTAAGCAAGCTACACCACCTGTAGTTTGGACACTTAATTTTTTCAAAGGAAGTGCTTCGGGACCCCGGGATACTCAGTGAAGAGCATCAGGAGGCACCCCAAGGCATAAGGGCTGGGACTGGCGGTAGGATGCCTTTTGGTGGACCGCCGAGCTCGATCCTTATCAAAGCTTTTTAACTGCAGCAGCTTTAGTGGACGATACTGGAGCTGGAATTACGCGGCTGCTGGCATGAGACTTGACCTCCAATAGATCGTTGTAAAAGGATTTAAAGTGTATTCATTCAAATTAGAGAGACAATTTAAATTAAAAAGCTTAGACCTGCCTCCACCACAGGGGGGCTCGCTCGACCCACCAGAGGACAGGCACCAGTATTGGGAGAGGCGGGCTGGCCGTCAGGGTCCACCGCAGCTCTGGCACAAAGCCGGCGACACGGAGGTCGCACGGGCAGGAACGGACTGGCAGTGTCGGCTTCGCACTTTTTTGGTTTTAGAAGGGCATGACATGCCTATATCTGTGTCTCCCCCTCCTTTTACTCCTCCACCTCTTTTCTTTTCGCTTGACTATATGTACTTGTCACTTTTCCATGTGTTAGTTGTGTCTTCTGAGCAGTTTGTCAGGTTTTGGACACCTTTGCAGGTGTTTTCTATGTGTTTCTATGTGTTTTTGTTTGCCTGCCATTGGTTTTAACGGTGTTCGAAGGTGTTCGACGAATAGAGATGAGCGTTGTTCTACTCGAACTGTTCGCCAATCTCAAATTCGAGCTGTTTTGGGCGGTGTTCGAGTCGGTCGGCGAACACGAACAATTTGAGAAAAATTCGGCTGTTCGAGGTTATGTTCGATAACTGTTCGTGCACCAAAATCATAACTGGATTTTTTCTCAGTAATGATGAAAATTAATGTTAATACGCAGTTTGAGTGTACAGCGGGGCGGGGGGAGGGGCAGGGGATGGATCTCTGCAGGAACAATGAAGATCTCCATTTTTTTTTCTCTTTCCCGCATTTGCAGTGGGGAGGTGCAATCTGTCAGCCTATCAGCAGCGCACACACGGAGCGAAGTGCTTTTTTTCACACAAGCAAGGGCATGTGTGATTGGCAGTGTATGTCACATGTCCTTGCCCTATAAGACCAAGCCATTTTCCCCGTCGCCACCATTTTCTCACTGCTGCAGCTGCGTGTTAGACGGCACCGCTGTTGCTGTGTGTGCTATACCTTGTTAATTTCAAGCCAATTTTCTCTGAAATCTACAGATAGCTTGGGAGTAGGGAATAGTTGTGATTGCAGTCCTTTTAAGGACTAGGTTACAGCATTTCCTACGACTTTTATCAGGGAGGTCTGTGCTCTTAAATAGATAGGTTGTGGGAGTAAAGACTAATTGTAATTGGAGTCCTTTTCAGGACTAGGTTACATGAGTTCCTATCAGTTTTTGCCAGGCAGGTCTGTGCCAGTGCTGTGCAAGTTTTTTTCACAGCATTTGGCTGAATCTAGCAAAGCTAATCCTTTTTGGCCTATTGCAGAGTGTGTTAGTCAGTGGAGTAGCCTATCTGTGTTGCAAGATATAACACCTGTGTATAGAATACCAATTTTTTTACT
The DNA here is from genome assembly GCF_046119375.1 of Phyllobates terribilis. Lineage (NCBI taxonomy): Eukaryota > Metazoa > Chordata > Amphibia > Anura > Dendrobatidae > Phyllobates > Phyllobates terribilis. The sequence goes on along the minus strand of NW_027362764.1, from coordinate 148,336,607 downwards.
GCACCTAGTGAAGTAAAATCTTTTGGGCATAGCATCATTCTATTAGTCCATCTATACTGACCTCCATCAGGTTGCAAACTGAATATAATTTTTTTCTGCATCTAGCTCTGAAAAAATATTTGGGCTTCTAGCGGTGTGTGGGACTTGGTCTATTAGTCCATCTATACTGACCTCCATCAGGTTGCAAATTAAAAATAATTTTTTTCTGCATCTAGCTCTGAAAAAATGTTTGGGCTTCTAGCAGTGTGTGGGACTTGGTCAATTAGTCCATCTATACTGACCTACATCAGGTTGCAAATTAAAAATAATTTTTTTCTGCATCTAGCTCTGAAAAAATATTTGGGCTTCTAGCGGTGTGTGGGACTTGGTCTATTAGTCCATCTATACTGACCTCCATCAGGTTGCAAATTAAAAATATTTTTTTTCTGCATCTAGCTCTGAAAAAATATTTGGGCTTCTAGCAGTGTGTGGGACTTGGTCTATTAGTCCATCTATACTGACCTCCATCAGGTTGCAAATTAAAAATAATTTTTTTCTGCATCTAGCTCTGAAAAAATATTTGGGCTTCTAGCGGTGTGTGGGACTTGGTCTATTAGTCCATCTATACTGACCTCCATCAGGTTGCAAATTAAAAATAATTTTTTTCTTCATTTAGCTCTGAAAAAATATTTGGGCTTCTAGCAGTGTGTGGGACTTGTTCTATTAGTCCTTCTATACTGACCTCAAGCAGGTTGCAAATTGAATATAATTTTTTTCTGCATCTAGCTCTGAAAAAATATTTGGGCTTCTAGCGGTGTGTGGGACTTGGTCTATTAGTTCATCTATACTGACCTCCATCAGGTTGCAAATTAAAAATAATTTTTTTCTGCATCTAGCTCTGAAAAAATATTTGGGCTTCTAGCGGTGTGTGGGACTTGGTCTATTAGTCCATCTATACTGACCTCCATCAGGTTGCAAATTAAAAATAATTTTTTTCTGCATCTAACCCAGCCAATAGTTTTGGCCTAATACCACAGTTTGGCCACTCAGCTCTGCTCGGTTACCATCCATTGTTTTTTTGTGCAAACAACTCCAGAGTTGTGAATTAGTTAACCACCAAAATGAGTGGAAAAAGGCCTGCTGCTGGTGGAAAGGGGAATAGGCGTGTTGGGAAGGGGAAAAAAGGTTGTGTCCGTGGGGTAGGTGCAGAAGAAAGACCATCTTCCAGCCAAACTAAAATGTCTACTTCTTTTAGCATACAATGTGATAAGATCCCTTTCTTACGGCCACGCCAATCGCTACAAATTCCAGATGAGGCACAAAAACAGCAGGTGCTTCAACGGATATCAAGTGCTCCTTTAAGTGGGCTCTCCTCCACATCAACTTCAACATCACAAATACTCCAGTCCTCAAAGGTGTCACCCAAATCGCACTTGCTTCCTCACAGCTCCCAAATCTCCAGCTGCCCGTCTGAGTATGAGGTAGAACAGATGGTTGAGTCTGCAGAGCTGTTTACTCATACTATAGCCTGGGAATCAGAGGTCGACTCCAGCGCTTCTGTGAATCCAGACGAGGAAATGATCTGCACTGATGCCCAGAATCTTTATGAGTCGGATCCAGGACCAGACGCAGAAGGTTCTGACCATAATGTAGACCCTCATTCCCAAACTGTAACTCCTGTTGGTGGAGACAATGAGGACGACGATGATAAGACTCAAATACCTGATTGGAGCGACAACTTTAGTTTTTTGTCAGGGCAGGAACAGGTTGGCTCTGAGGACGACGGGTGTGATAACGCACAGGGTGATGATGATGAGGTCGGAGATCCCACTTACTGTCAACCCACAGTCAGCCAAGAGATGAGGTCAGCAGAGGAGGTGGAGGAAGATGCTAGTGACGACGAGGTCAGGTTGCGCCTTCCTGGACAGAGACGTAGTACTGGAAGCACGTCAACAACTGCATCCTCAAACACAACTCTGCCTCTCACCACAAGTCGTGGTGGCTCTTCAGGTCGCATGGGTGCTAAGCCTTGCATAGCCTGGGCATTTTTTCAGATCGATAAAGATGACCCAACTCGTGTTATCTGTAACATTTGTCAGCAAAAGCTAAGTAGAGGCCAAAAAATACATAGTTTGAGTACTTCATGCATGAACCGGCACATGGACATGAAGCATAAGTTGCAGTGGGAAGCTCAGTGTGCTACAATGCGGTCTAGCTGGCCGGGCCAACCACCGTCTGCCATATCTTGTGCATCCGCGGCCTCTTCATCCTCTGTGACTGGGGGGACAGCAGTCACACCTGTTTTGGGGCGCAGACCTGCCACCTCTTTACCCGCAACAGCCAGCGTGATTGGCAGGTCATCATTTTCTTTGGAGGTGGTAACACCAGCTGGTCTTGAGCGCTGTCCGACATCGATATCACCACCTTTGGATCAAGGCAACCTAACATGTCCGCCTGCATCTTCCTCACAGACCGGCAGTTTGCCGGGGACACCCTTATCAACCCCGTCTAAGCACAATAGCCAGCCCTCGGTCCCTCAGATGTGGACAAGTAAAAGACCATTTCCTCCTAGCCATGAGAAAGCTAAGAGGTTGAATTTCACCATCTGCAAGCTCTTGGCTACAGAAATGCTGCCTTTCCGCCTGGTGGACACAGAGGATTTTCGAGACCTTATGTCCGTCGCAGTGCCCCAGTACCAGATGCCCAGTCGGCACTACTTCTCAAAGAAAGGTGTGCCTGCGCTCCACCAGCATGTCGCACACAACATCACCGCTTCTTTGAGAAACTCTGTGTGTGACAGGGTGCATTTCACCACAGACACTTGGACGAGTAGGCATGGACAGGGGCGTTACATGTCGCTGACTGGGCACTGGGTAACTATGGTGACAGCAGGACAAGGGGCTGCTGTCCAAGTCTTGCCGTCCCCACGAGTTGTGCGTCAATCCTCTTTATGTCATTTTTCCACCACTGCTTCTGCCTCCTCAACCTCCTCTCGGTCTTCCACCTGCACCCAAAGCCTGTCTGGTCATGCCACAAGCTTTCTAACTGCGCAGAAGGGATCCTGCACACCTCCTTACTATGCTGGCAGTAGGGCTCAACGTCATCAGGCGGTTTTTACATTGAAATGTCTGGGAAATGTGAGTCACACAGCTGAGGAGTTGTGGTCAGCTCTGGAGAACCAATTTCATGAATGGTTGTCTCCACTGGACCTGAAACCAGGGAAGGCCGTGTGCGACAATGCTGCAAACCTGGGTGCGGCCCTTCCCCGGGGCAATGTCACACACGTGCCTTGTATGGCTCACGTGTTGAACCTGGTTGTCCAGCAATTTTTAGCCCACTATCCCAGACTAGATGGCCTTCTGCAGAGGGCACGGTCGCTGTGTGCTCACTTCCGCCGTTCGCATCCCGCAGCTCAGCGACTTACATCTCTACAGAAGTCGTTGGGCCTGCCACTTCACCGGCTAAAATGCGATGTGCCTACCCGGTGGAATTCAACTCTGCACATGTTGCAGCGACTGTGGCAGCACCGACAAGCCCTGGTGCAATACGTTCTGACGTATTGCCTGGGCCAACGAGATTCAGAGGTGGGGCAAATCACGCTGGAGGAGTGGTCTCAGATCAGGGACCTATGCACCCTTCTGCACAGTTTTGAAATGGCGACGAAGATGTTTAGTGCTGACGATGCCATTATCAGCATGACTATTCCGGTAATTTACATGCTGGAGCACATGTTAAACAGAATTCGGAGTCAGGTGGTGGCACAAGAGGAGGTGGAGGAAGTAGAGGAGGAGGAGTTGTATGCGGAAGGGCTAACATCTGCAAGGTCCAGACGGTCGGCAGCACCAAGGCGGCAGGCATGTGAGGGTGGGGGAGATGGTTTTACCAGGGCGCATGGTAGCAGCCAAACTAGTGAGGAAGGTGCAGGAGCCCAGGAAGAAGTGGAGGACGAACTGATGGAAGACTCATCAGATGAGGGAGACCTTGATCACATTTCTGTTGTGCGAGGTTGGGGGGAGAGGACAGAGGAAGGAAGCATGATTGTTACCTCGCCACCAACACAACAGGGACTTGGTGCTCCTGGATGCGCAACACACATGAGTGCCTTCTTGCTGCACTACCTGCAACATGACCCTCGAATTGTGAGAATTAGAAATAATCCTGACTACTGGGTTGCCACACTGTTAGATCCCCGGTACAAAAGTAAATTTGCAGAAATTATTCCTGCCATAGAAAGGGATGCACGCATGCAGGAGTATCAGCAGAGACTGTTGCAGAATCTTACATGTGCTTTTCCACAAAATACCAGTGGTTCACGTAGTGAATCTCACAGTTCCAACTTGCCAACCGTGGGACCGTCAAGTGTTCAGCACTCAAACCGTGACAGAACCACAGTATCTGCTGGTAAGATCAATTTTGCGGAATCATTTCACCACTTTTTTAGCCCATCCTTTGCAAGGCCACAGGAGACAAGAAGTCTGACACATAGTCAACGCCTAGAGACGATGGTACAGGAGTATCTCCAAGTAAACATTGAAGCCACGACTGTGTCACTGGACCCTTGCTCTTTTTGGGCTTCCAATCTGGATAAATGGCCGGAGCTAGCCACTTACGCCTTGGAGATCTTGTCATGCCCTGCAGCCAGCGTTCTGTCTGAACGTGTGTTCAGCGCTGCTGGTGGTGTGCTGACAGATAAGCGCACGCGGCTCTCCACTGATAATGTAGACAGACTCACGTTCATAAAGATGAACAAATCATGGATCCAAAACGACTTTTCTACCCCTGTGTCATCCTGGGGAGAGTAAAAGCTTGATGATTGGTTAAAATCACCCTACCAACCGTTTTAAGCTTTCAAATTACTAATCATGTTTATCTGTGTCTTGACTGGAAAATAATTTGGGCTTTGTAGCAGTGTGCAGCACTGATCCTATTAGGCCATCTATACTAAAGCTTCACCAGATTTAAAATTAATAATAATTTTTAGCTGCATCTAGCCCGGAAAATAATTTTGGGGCTCCGAGATGCGCAAGGCACATAAGTGCCTTCTTGCTGCACTACCTGCAGCATGACCCTCATATTGTCAGAATTGGAAGTAATCATGACTACTGGGTTGCCACACTCTTAGATCCCCCAAACTTTTCGATCAACCTTTTCATTTTAATAAAGACCAAAAAAATGGTCATTTTTGAAATTATAAGCATTAGCAGGTTGTTAGAAACTGAAATCAAACAGTTTTCAACTCAAAACTTTATTCTAGGTGATGTTACATTTTCACATAGGACCCCTTGTTCGAAAGGAGCTTCTGAACTCTCTCGTCCATTGAATTTGTCAGGTTTTGGATGGTTTCTGCTTCAATTGTTTTGCATGAGGACAGAATACCCTCCCAGAGCTGTTGCTTAGATGTGAACTGCCTCCCGCCATCATAGACACTCCTTTTAATGATGCTCCAAAGGTTCTGAATGGGGTAGAGGTCAGGGGAGCATGGGGGTCACACCATAAGTTTGTCCCCTTTTATGCCCATATCAGCCAGAGATGCAGATGTTTTATGTGCAGCATGAGATGGTGCATTATCATGCAGAAAAATGATCTTGCTGTGAAATACACGGTTCTTCTTCTTGAACCATGGCAGGAAGTGCTGTTTGAGAAAATCCACATACATTATGGAGTTCATCTTTAGCGCCTTCAGGGATCCTAAAGGGGCCGACAATCTCTCTCCCCATGATTCCAGCCCAAAACATTACTCCACCTCCTCCTTGTTGGCGCTGTAGCCGTGTTTGCGTGGGGTGTCCATCAACCAGCCATCCTCCACTCCATCCATCTGGACCATCGAGCGCTGCACGGCACTCATCCGTGAACAAAACAGTTTTGAAATCAGTCTTCATGTAATGTTTGGCCCACTGGAGCCGTTTCTGCTTGTGTGAAGTGGATAGAGGAGGTCGACAGGATGGCGCATGCACAGCTGCAAACCTCTGAAGGACCCTGCATCTTGTTGTTCGGGGGACGTTGGAGGCACAAGCAGCTTCAAAAACTTGTCTGCTGCTATGACAAGGCTTTTTTGCCGCTGCTCTTTCAACCTGACGTAATTGCCTGTAGGAAAGAGTCCTCAATTTGCCCTTATCAGCACGCACACGTGTGTACTGTGAATCAGCTACATACTTCTTGATTGCCAAGACACTTCATCCTGATCATCGCACAATGTTGATTGTAGTCATGCCTTGACCTAAACACTCCACAATTTGTTGCTTCTCAGCAGCCGACACATCCTTTTTCTTTCCCATTTTGGCAGAAAATGTAGGCTGCTTAATAATGTGAGAGAGCCTTCTTAAGTAGTCTTGCCTTTCATTGGACACACCTGCCAAACTAATTAGCACAGGTGTCTGCAATTGCTTACAGTGATATAAAGAGCCCTGACACACATCACCATCAATGAGTTTAACTGACAAACAAACAAATTCTTCCCTTATCACTCCTAAACACTTTTTGTATAATAATTTGGAACGCAGTGTACATGTGCTTTTCCACAAAACACCAGTGGTTCACGTAGTGAATCTTACAGTTCTAACTTGCCAACCGTGGTCTGTATGGAGTTGTTCAATAAAGGGCCCAAAATTAAGATAACATAGATGGGAGAGGTCTCTATGAATAGGAATTCCTAAGTATTTGATACCCTGTGAGGGCCAGGCAAAGGGAAAGTTGGACTGGATGGAATCCTATATGGATTTGGGGAGGGAGACATCGAGGGCCTCAGACTTCGCTGGATTGATTTTAAAATTTTACCATGTAACAAAGTGATCTATTTCAGCCATAACAGCATGGATGGATATATGTGATTGAGTGATATATACTAGGACATCATCAGCAAATAGAGAGCACTTGTACTCGGTGCCTCCCACCTCAATCCACCTAATATTGGGGTTATGGCGAATTGATGAGAGCAGGTGCTCCGTCACTAGGATGTATAAGAGAGGGGACAGAGGACATCACTGCCTTGTCCCATTGGTGATTGTGAAAGGTGATGAAAATGTTCTGACGCACCCCCTGGGCCTTGGGACAACCGGAGCCGGACCCTTTTTGGTGGATGCTGGTGGTTGTAGTCTTCGTGGCGGCGACCCAGTTCCGTGGCTCAGGGCGGTCAAACCAGTGGCGGAACTATTTATGTGGTTTTGATGTTTAAATGTCCGACTACGCCACCCGTGGATTGCGGTCAGAGTGAACCGCCGCTACAGGGCAGACCACTGAGGCTGGTGTTGTGGGTGCAGCAGAGCGTAGCATAACTCCCCACGGGAGGAGTATAGCCTCAGGGCAGTGTATGCGGAGGATGGGGGTGATGGTGCAGGGCAGCAGCAGTAACGACACGGAGTCAGTGATGCAGTTCAGGGCCTTTACTCACAGTTCTTATTATCCAGACCACGTCTGCAGGTAACGGCTGCCCACGTCGTACTGTGCTCACCAGGTGAGGGGCTCAGACAACTCCCAGATAACTTTGGAGCACTTCACAGGACCCCCTTTGTGTGTCCTTTGTCTGGCCTTTCTTACCAACACTTCTGTCCGGCTGCCTCGGGCCTCCTCTTGGTAAACTTGGCGCCAGTTTCCCTGACCCTATGTGGTGCCTTCCTAGCGGGTGTAGCGAGGGGCTGCGCCACATAAAATGTCAGAGCCTCCGGTTTCTAGCTGAGGGTCGTTTCCTGCCTCCACTAGTTCGGGGACCGGTCTCCCCCTTTGGCCTGACCCCTCCACGCAGGTGGATTCGGGCGTGCGGTGGCGACTCGCCCGTCCGCACCCCTGGGATCCCTTCATTCCTCGTTCCTGGAGCCTTCTCCGCTCCTCTTCCTTCCTTCTCCCTCTTCCAGGCCTGGGCCTCTGTTACTAGGCCCGCCTCCGGAGCAGAGCTCATGCAGAGCCCCTGCTCCCTGCCACTTCTGCTCAGACTTCTCTGCACTGAACTAAGATGGTGCCCACCTTTTATACTCCCTTCTCAATGCACCCAGGAACTGCTTCCTCCCTGCTCCTGCACTACAGGGTTCCCCTTCCTCAGTGTTCCCTCCCCCCACTCCAGCCAGGGACAGGGACTGTCGTGCCCATCTCAGGGGCATATTGGTCGCCCTGCCCCACGGCAATGTGGTGTAATGCATGCAGGTGTCGGGTCCTGATCCACACTCCATCCTTACCTGAGAGTGAGATATCACACCTCTGGGTGAGGTGCAATACGTCTTTAGCAACCGAGCCCTCAGGGTGCTACAGTTCCATTTATCTTCAGCCTAGGTGACGTATTGCGATACAGGGCCGTGATTTTGGCTATAAAAGGGTCCCCTAGACCCCTACCCCAAGCTTTTTAAGAGAATCATATATGGCGTGCCAGGAGACTCTATGGAATGCTTTCTCAGCATCCAACGAGAGTATCTAATTACAAATTTTTAACTGCATCTAGCCCAGGAAATACTTTGTGCCTAGTAGCAGTGTCTGCTAGTAAGCGGATTATCCCGGCTGTTAAGCAAGCTGCACCACCTGTAGTTTAGACACTTAATTTTTTCAAAGGAAATGCTTCGGGACCATGGGATACTTAGTGAAGAGCATCAGGAGGCACCCCAAGGCGTAGGGGCTGGGACTGGCAGTAGGATGCCTTGCGGTGGACAGCCGAGCTCGATCCTTATAAAAGCTTTTTAACTGCAGCAGCTTTAGTGGACGCTACTGGAGCTGGAATTACCGCGGCTGCTGGCATGAGACTTGCCCTCCAATAGATCCTTGTAAATGGATTTAAAGTGTATTCATTCAAATTAGAGAGACAATTTAAATTAAAAAGCTTAGAGCTGCCTCCACCACAAGGGGGCTCGCTCGACCCACCAGCGGACAGGCACCAGTATTGGGAGAGGGGGGCTGGCCGTCAGGGTTCACCGCGGCTCTGGCACAAACCCGGCGACACGGAGGTGGCACGGGCAGGAGCGGACTGGCCGTGTCGGCTTCTCACTTTTTGGATTTTAGAAGGGCATGACATGCCTATATCTGTGTCTCCCCCTCCTTTTACTCCTCCACCTCTTTTATTTTCGCATGACTATATGTACTTGTCACTTTTCCATTTGTTAGTTATGTCTTCTGAGCAGTTTGTCAGCTTTTGGACACCTTTGAAGGTGTTTTCTATGTGTTTCTATGTGTTTTTGTTTGCCTGCCATTGGTTTTAACGGTGTTCGAAGGTGTTCGACGAACAGTTCGACGAACAGTTCGGCGAACACACGGGTGTTCGACGAACCGAACCGAACTCGAACACTACGGGGGTGGCTCAACACTATCGACGAACAGTTCGGCGAACATACGGGTGTTCGACGAACCGAACCGAACTCGAACACTACGGGGGTGGCTCAACACTAGTTACAATAGCAATGTTGGAAAAATGTTGCTGCATCTTCTGTCAGAGTTTTTCAGGTGTCTGACCAACATCGACCTTAAGACAGCCACAAATAATAGCATACACAATGTTATGGAACTGGCTATTGAAATATGCAACAGACCATATTTGTATAGGAAAAATGGGGGAGAAATGCTTGTATTCATGATTACGAATGGACAAACTGTGCAGCATCCACAAGGGTAAGTATCTATTAGTTTAACGGCCCTGCTCAATTTCTGGACAGGCCATTTGAAATGACTGGTGTTATGACAATTCTTACAGTTCCTTGCCTTTCTGACATACTTCTTTCTCTTTTGTTTCCTAATTATGCTTGGTATGCTTTAGGTTGATCCCTCCTTTAGGGTGGTGAAATGTAAGGCGGTGGAGGTGTTGCCCACCTTCAACCTCCCCTGGAGAGGCGTGTATTGTTACAATATATTTGGACGTGCAATGTTTTTAATGATGTGCCTTATTAGCAATAGAGTTATGTCCTGCCATGCCACAGTTAGCTACTAGGGACAGACAGAGTTTCCTGTCAGTAGAGCAGATAGGGCCTAGACTGCAAAGGAAGCTGTCAGCAGCGCTGTATGAAGTGGGTGTTTCTGAAGTGAGAGGAGATCGAGGCAACATAAAGCATGATCCAGTAAAGAGACCAGGAAATGTGAGAGAAGGATTAAGTGATTCTCTGGAAACTGGATCTGGGGCAGGAAGCCTAATAGGACAGTTCCGAGTTCGCAGGTCAAAGAGGTAACGGACTGAATGAGAACAGGGAATGTAAGACGAAGAGAATGCCCGTGGCAGTAGTCATGAGGCGTTGGCAAGTAGAGAAGCTAAGTGACGGCCTGTCACGAAAGGTGTGGGAAAGACTAAGTGCAACACAAAGGGAAGAGGAGGAGGTAGCTCAAACACTAGGGAAAGGGGGAGTGGAAACCATTAGGCAGACATAATATCACCCTGCCTACTGTCCCTATATAGGTTCCACACCTATCGCCGAGCAGGAAACCTAAGCCCTGTATATTTCTAGAGCTTGGCCCTAGATAGGGAGGGGGAGGGGTCAGCACTGGTCTGGCCCCACTACAAACTAAAGAAAAGAAGGTAGACAAAAAAAGGGGATAAACTTATATTGCGCAGACACCAGAGAAATAACACCAACTGTCCTCCAAGGGCACCAGAGAAGATGCTAGCTGACTGCTATTGCTCCAAACCTGCACAAAGGTATATAGAAGTATCACCAGTGATTCCCTGAATGAAAATGAATGTTTTTAACACCAAGACAAGGATGTGTCAATAAGCAGCAGAAGGGAGGTCGCTGGGTCCTAAAGGAAAAAGGATTGAGAAGGCATCTGCAATGCCAAGCACAGTGACCTTCTACAACCAGATCCAACTGTCTGTCACACCTGACGCACCCATGACAGCACCCCCCCTTCTAAGAGTGACTTCATGTCACCCAAGACAAGGTTTCTCAGAATAAGAGGTGTGCAATGAACGAACCAGCCTGGGGACAGTCACCTCTGATGATGAAACCCACATCCTTTTCTCTGGACCATAAACCTTTCAGCGCACCAAGTATTGTAGGGAATGAGGTTGGAGATGAGAATCTACAATCCTCAGAATCTGAAACTCCAAATTACCATCAACCATAATTGGGGGCTGCAATAGGGGTGATGACGCAAGAGCGTCTACATATTTCTTGAGCAGATACCTGTGAAAGACATTGTGGATCTTAAGAGCCTGAGGTAGCTCAAGACGAAAAGCTGTTGGGTTAATTACGGCGTTTTTTTTATAGGGACCAATAAATCTAGGTACCAGCTTCCAGGAAGGAACCTTCAACTTGATATTCCTGGTAGACAACCACACAAAGTCATTCACACTCAGGTCCAGACCTGGCGAGGGCTTCCTGTCAGCCATCCATTTGTACAAGTGATGGGCGAGCACTAAAATGCTCGGGTGCTCAATGCTCAGGTCGAGCACATTGGAATACTCGGGTGCTCGACCCGAGCAATGAGACCAGCGTAAATCTATGGAAAACTCGAGAATTTCTCAGGCGGCTCCCCCCGGGGGTCTGCAGAGGGCCTAAAAATTGCCAAAATCGATGGGAATAGTGCTCAAATGACATGGGAACAGCATGGGCAAGACCCCTGGAAGCATTTCTGACTCCCAGGTCACTGCTGTCAATAACATTGTCAGAGGTATTACGCCACTTTTATGGACTCACAATAAAACATACAAAAACGAAACCAAAATGGATACTCCTGGGAAATATGTTAAGGAAGATCCTTTTCAGGGTAATGACTTGTATATAAGGCAAAATAAATAACCAAAAACAAAAATGCTCCTCCACACCTTGGGCTATGTTCACACGTAGAGTTTTTGATGCGTATTGGCACTTTTGCATTGCTTTCAACCGTGACAAATGCATTCACCAGGAAATGTCATTTTAACATTTTACAACCTTATCTGGCCATATGGTGTGTGAGATATCATCAGACACATTGTGTTTCATTTATGAAGGAGGGACTCTGAAAATCACAAAGCCTATTTTTATAGGGCCATCAGGCTGCCATTACTATTCTTAAAGGGCCAGCAGTCGGCCCTCACTATTCTTAGAGAGCCATCAGACGGCTCTCTATTGTTTTATTGTTCCCATTTCTAAAGAGTGGGTCTCCTATACTGTTATTGCATATGCAGTGAGTGGCAGGGCTGCCCAAAATTTGGACGCAACCCAATACCACTTTGAAAATTTGGACTCATCCCAATACCCCTTTGAAGAGACTTAGAGGAAGGCCTCCTGAAAACAATGTTCCCATTATTAGGCAGTAGTTCTCCTATTGTGTTTGCTTATGCATTGAATGCAAGGGTTGCCAAAAATTTGGAGGCACTCCAATGCCCCTTGGAAGAGACTTGGAGGTCAGAGGGCCTCCTGAAAACAATGTTCCCATTATTAGGATGTGGGTCTCCCATTATGGTTGCCTATGCAGTGAATGCAAGGGTTGCCAAAAATTTGGAAGCACTCCAATGCCCCTTGGAAGAAATGTAGAGGGGGGCGTCCTGAAAAAAAATATTCCCATTTTTAGGAAGTGGGTCTCTCATTGTGTTTGCCTATGCAGTGAATGCAAGGGCTGCCAAAAATTGGGAGGCACTCCAATGCCCCTTGGAAGAGACGTGGAGGAGAGCCTCATAAAAAATGAAATGTTCCCATTAGAAAGGAGCGGGTCTCCTATACTTGTAATGCCCATGCACTAAGTGTATGGACTGACTAACATTTACTCCCTGGGGGGCATACATGAACATACTGTATAAAAAAACTTTTTTACGGGCATCATAAGCACCCTTTAAAAAAATTATGTCTGTGTTGCATCATGGACCACGGTCACCCTGGTGATATGGTGGTGGAGGATGAGGATGAGGAGAAGGAGGAGGACAAGAGCAAATAGCCAAAACAGGAAGCGTATACCCATGTGTGGGTGTGAAGAGGTGCCTCAGGGCTTGTGCGACGGGAGGAGCTGAGAAAATTCTCCCAGAACTTTGACAGTGTTCCCCTTCCTCTGCTGGATTGAAGTTGTGTCTCTCTCGCCTGTACTCCTTGGTTGTCCAACGAAATGTGACCTCAAACACCAGCGTTTTCAGATGGGAATTTTTTTAATAGTTCCGCAACAAGGGCCTTCTGGTACTGCCCCATTTTTGTAGACCTGTCCGCCTCAGAAATAAGAGATATAAAGTTCTCCTTGTAGTGTGGGTCTAGAAGTGTCACCAACCAGTAATGACTGTCACCCAAAATTTTGAGAACGCGAGGGTCATGGGAAAGGCAGCGTAACATAAACTCAGCCATGTGTGCCAGACTGCTAACGGGCAAGACTTCCATGTCCTCACCAAGAAGATGACTGACCAGACGGTGTGACAGTTGTGCAGTTAATACCGTCTATAGCACATGAAACTAGCTCCTGTTCTTCCTCCTCCTTCTCTTTCTCATTGTCACCCAATCCACGTTGGGATTAGATGAGGCTGGGCTGTGCGTAATCACCCTGTATGGTTCCTTGCTTCATCTCATCGTGCTCTGCCTAGAATGCATCCTCCTTGATTGTGAGCAGAAAGCATTTCAGAAGACAGAGAAGAGGGATGACGATGCTAATTATGGTGTCATCGCCGCTCACCATCTTGATGGAGTCCTCAAAGTTTTGGAGGATGGTACATATGTCTGACATCCATGTCCATTCCTGAGGTCTTATGTGTGGAGTCTGAACTGAATACCGATGGCCTTGTTGATGCTGGTACTCAACAACTGCCCTCTTCTGCTCACAAATCCTTCCCAACATCTGCAGTGTAGAGTTCCAACACGTTGGGACATCACACACCAGTCTGTGATCTGGAAGGTGCAAACACTGCTAAAACACGGCAAGGGTGGCGGAAGCTGTAGGTGACTTTCTAAAATGGGAACACAGGCGGTGTACTTTAACAAGCAGATCTGGCAGGTCTGGGTAGGATTTGAGAAGCTGCTGAACCACGAGGTTAAGCAAATGGGCCAGGCATGGTACGTGTGTGAGCTCGCCTCGCCTCAGAGCCGCCTCCAGGTTCCGGCCATTGTCACACACGACCATGCCTGGCTGTAAGTTCAGCTGTGTGAGCCACAGATCTGCCTGCTCTTTCAGAGCTGTCCACAACTATTCAGCATTGTGTGGTTTGTTACCTAAGCATATTAGCTTCAGCACAGCCTGTTGCCGCTTGGCCAAGGCAGTGCTGCAGTGCTTCTGTAGCGCCCCGAGGGTTCGGCCGCTACAGGGGTATTGCACCTCAGACCAGAGGTGTGATATTCCACTCCCAGGTAAGGATGGAGTATGGACCAGGGCTCAGTTAGCTGCATACAGCACACACACCCCATTTCCGAGGGACAGCTCAACGGTGCTCCCACTAGACAGAAGTGCAGGCACGACCGACTATGTCCCTGCCTGGAGTGGGGAGGGGGGTGGAACACCCAGTGCTGTAGGGGCAGATAGGGGTTGGTTTCTGAGTGTAGGTAGGAGCCCATTGGTTGCTGGTCACTTGGGCTCATGGTCAGAGGGAGGTGTAAAAGGTGGGCACCATCTTAGATCTAGGTTCGTTCGTTCGTTCAGTCAGAGGAGAAGACCGGGAGTGGAGGCTCTGTAGGAGCTCCACTCAGGAGCGGGCCTAGAGAGAGGCCGGAGAAGAGAGAGAGAGGAGGTGAAAGGGAGCTGTGATTAAGTCTCATCCCAGCTCCACGAGAAAGGAACAGAAAGGAACAGAGAAAGAGAAGGAGAGTCAGAGAAACAGAAGGGCTCAGGAACCAGAAGGTGGAAGGGACCCTAAGAACCCACGAGAATCCAGGGTGAAGGGTCAGGCAGATTAAGGGTACCGGATCCCAAGTTGGTGGAGGAGAAACTACCCTCAGCCAAAGACCGGTCGTCGTGATCATCTATTGGTGCGACACCTCATCAAACCTGCTAGGAAGGCGCCATGTAGGACAGCGGGGGACGGGGCCCACGTTTAACCGCACAAGTCCGCGGCAGCTGGACAAAAGTGGGTCACTGGTGAGGCAGGCCAGAGAAAGGATTAAAGGGGGTCCTGTGCCATGCTCCTGAACTGCCTTGAGTTGACCGAGCCCCACACCTGGTGGACGCAGCACGGCTCGGGCGGTCACTGCTGACAGAAGTGACCCGGAACAAATGAACTGTGAGTAAAGACCCTGGACTGTAACTTGTTGTCTGTGTGCTCCTTCGCGCCTCCAGCACTACCGGTACTGGGACTCTCACCACCATCACTCCCACCATCCACTACACTGCCCTGGGGCCGCACTCTTCCCGTGGGGAGTCACACCATTCCAGCTGCATTCATCATCAGCCCCAGCGGACTGCCTTGCAGCGGCGTTTCCTAATAACCGCAATCCACAGGTGGTGTAGTCGGACATTATCTGAAGCACGTAGCAGACTACCATTGGTCTGACCACCCTGAGCTGCGGGACCGGGCCGCCACTACTACCCCCATCGTTCCCCTATCGCCCGGATCCGCGTGCCCCACGGCCCAGGGGGCGAGTCACTTCCATCTTGTGACTGATATGGTCATTTCGGAGATGGAGTCTGAAGAGGAGGAGGAGGCTGAGGAGGATGAGGTGCAGGAGCTGTAGACTGTGGGGGCAACCCTGACCTAGGGCCTACAATGGCGTCGGGAGGATGTGTTCCGTCCCAGGGTCCGACTGGACCCTGGCTTCCACTATGTTAACCCAGTGTGCCGTCAGCATTATGCACCATCCCTGCCCACAAGCACTTGTCCATGTGTCCGTGTTTAGGTGGACTTTCCCGGTAATTGCATTTTTAAGGGCATGGCAAATGTTTTGAGACATGTGCTTGTGTAATGCGGGGACGGCACACCAGGAGAAATAGTGGCGGCCGGGGACTGAGTACCGAGGGACGGCCGCCACCATCAAGGTCTCCATGAGCCTAAAAGGCAACATTTCGAGCGCAAGCAGTCATAAAATGTGGGAATTTAGTAGTGTGGCCTGTGGATCATTGGCTGCATATTTGCGCTTGCGTTCCAAGGACTGGGGTATGGGCAACTGAACGCTGCGCTGGGACAAGGATGTGGTCGTGCTTCCTGATGCTGCTACTTTAGAGTATGCAACAACAGGTGCAGGGCAGGAGGCATCTACGCATGCACCATGGACAGGGGATTGGCTTGCATGCACAACAGCGGAAGAAGCAATGGTGCCACCTGTAGACACTGTTCCTGGACCCTGGGGTTCGGCCCACTTAGTCGGGTGCTTTGCTGCCATGTGCATGATCATGCTGGCGGTGGTCAGGCTGCTTGTTTTGCCACCCCTGCTGATGCTGGCCTGGCAGGTGGTGCAAATGGCCTTTTTTGGGTTATCGGCAGAGTCTATAAAAAACAACCAGACTCGGGAAGACCTAACAGTTGTACTGGCAACTTCCTTTGTGTTAGTGTTACGGGGAACGGTTGCTTGCCTTCTGTCTGCAGCCATCACACTGCTTCTTCCTGCCTGTTGGGGTGCTCTGCCTCCCACCCCTGTGTGCTGCTGTCCTCGCTCTGCATGTCCTCCTGCCAGGTGGGGTCAGTTACTATATCATCCACCACCTCGTCTTCCACTTCCGTACCCTAGTCCTCCTCCTGACTTTCTGGCAATTGTGTCTCATCATCGTCCACCTCTTGTGACACTTTCCCACTGTCGCCTTCGTGTGACCGTGGCTGTTTAAATGTTTGGCCATCACTATATGCGTTCTCCTCTTGCCCCGCTTCAAGTGGACCGGGCGAGAGTCCCGAATCTATAAAAGGAAAAGTGAACAGCTCTTCAGAGTGTCCAAGTGTGGGATCAGTTGTCTCCAGGCACTGAGCATGGTGGGAGGAAGGAGGATCAGGGTGAGTAAAATGCAGTCCAGACTCTCAGCTACTGAGACTTGACCATGTGGAAGACAGGGTGGTGGTGGCGGTGGCTAACCATAACCTTTTGACACTGCTCTGGTTCCAATAGCGGTGTGCTGCGGTCCCCTAGGAATTGGGACAGGAAGGTCGAGCGAGAAGATGTGGGTGTTTGTTGTGGCATAATTTCAGCTTGCCCACGGCTTCGGCCTCTGTATGCACCATCACGTCCCTTGCCACGTGCCTTGCCCATTTTAAAAGAGGATAATATCTTCCACGCTCACTACAAATGGCTGAATTTGGAGCGAAGTTATATGTAATCCGTGTGATGGAGAAACCACAGTTTTAAATAACTGGCCTGTAGATAACTATTTTGAACAGCAAACCATGTCGAAAACTTTGCTGACACACTGAAAAAAAATTAGAATGGAAGCCAGAAATGCCAGAATTTTCAGAAAACTTATTTGTGATCCTTGTGATGGACAAATCACAGTTTTAAATACCGGGACTGTAGGTAACTATTTTGAACAGCAAACCGGTTTCAGCGCAATTATAAGTGATCCGTGTGACGGACAAACCACAGTTTTTTTAGCGCTGTAATATGGAAAGGACCTGGCTGTATTCTACAGTGCCAAACAAGCAAATGCCGCAAAAAAATAGTGTTCTCTGGATTGCTTTTTAAGCAAATAATGAGGATTAAGATCCCAAAATTTATTCCTGGCCCCTGAAACCTGGGCCTTTGTGTAGAAATATCTAACAGCAGCAGAAGGCAGAACTGGAATGGAGCCTCTACTGCAGTCAGCTATCTACACTGCCTGCCTATCTACTACACTTATAAACCTATAAAAAGCGTCACTCAAGGTGACCACAACCCAAATCAATGAGTATACCAAGAAAGAGCTATCATTCCCGAATCTCTAGTATAAACAATAATGTGTCTCAAAGAGCAGGGAATTAAATAAACTGTGGAGTCAGTTTATGCAAAAGTAATACATTTTATTTTTAATAATACATAATAACAAAAACAGAAAAAAACAGTGTCAAAAAACAGGTTTGGAAAAAGAAGAAAGACTGTTAAAATAGTAAGATGGGGGGTGGTGAGATCTCTAATGTACCCAAAGGATCAAAGAGACAAAATGATTTCCTGCCACCGGAGACAGAGCATTAAAGGTGTAAATGTGGGGCATAAATCCAAAGTACGTTATGATCACACAGCTAGTTTATCATGCCAGAAAATGAACATGATACAAAAAATATATATAGGAACATGATGCATAGCCGACTATGTATGACCAAATGAAGCCCCTCTGTATTAAAAATGCAGAACCAGCCAAAGTAATGAATTGCCGGCATTACCTTGAGTCATGGTGCTCCGATGGAAAAGGAAACCCACGTGTAGCCTCGACGCGCGTTTCACCTTCCAGCTACACTGCCTGCCTGATATCTCTGCAGATGGATTAGTCCTCAGAAGGACTGTTTGTTGAGATGGATATGTGTCTCTAATATAGTTTGGTATACCTACACTAGCTAGAAACAAGCAAATCTCTCCATAGCTCAGCAGCACCTCTCCCTACACTGTCTGATTCCAGAGTGACTGTGACGAGCACGGCGGCACCAGGTCTGATATAGACCTGATGACGCTGTGCGGCCAGCCAATCACTGTAATACCACAACCAACATGGCTGCTGCATTATAGTGAGTGGCAGACAATCCCTGCATGTTCATTGGCTCTGTAAAGAGCGCCAAACATGCAGGGAGGGGACCCAAACTCCCGCCGAGCAACACCAGAAATTCTTGGCGAGCGCCGAGCATCTCGAGCTGTGAGATGCTCGGGTGAGCACCGAGCAGTAGCGAGCATGCTCATTCATCACTAGTTATAATTCCACCAGGGGCACTAAAAACCCTGGCAGCAGGGCAGACCAGGACCTACAAGGCATAGAGAGACAGTTCATGCCATGTGTCCAGCTTGTATACCCAATAATTATAAGGGCCTGTGCGATGGGAGGGTCTTAGAAGACTATCCCAGAACTTTGACAGTGTTCCCCTGCCTCTGCTGGATTGCATTTGTGTCTCTCTCGCCTGTACTCCTTGGTTGTCCAGTGAACTGTGACCTCTGCTGCCAGCATTTTCAGAAGGACTGTGTAGTGCCGGCGTCCCTGCCCTCTGCTAGGCAGGGACGCTGTTCCCCTCACCGCTCTGCTCCGTGCCCGGCGTCCCTCTCCCGCTCTGCTGGCAGCTGCTCTCCTTCCCGGCCACTGTGCTTAGGGCGCGCGCGCGCGCTCTCCCTCCCTCTTAAAGGGGCCGCGCGCGCCGTCCTAAGGAGTCCCCGGCCAATGGCCGGAGGACTTTACCATATATAAGGCACCTCCTCCAAAATGGAGGTGCCCGAGCAATGTTGTTGCACCGTTCTACTCTGCTTCAGCCCTCAGGTCCCTTGCCAGTTACCTGCCAGTTACCTGCCAGATTCCTGCCAGCTTGCTGTCCTAATCCTGCCTGATTTCCTGTTACCTGCCTGCCTGCCTGAGGTCTGACGGTCTGCCTTACAACTCCGGTCAGTCTGTCTAAGGACCAACTTGCCCGCTCACCTGGGAGCGCACATCAGCTACCTGCCTGCTTGCCTGAGATCCGACGGTCTGCCTTACAACTCCGGTCAGTCTGTCTATGGACCAGCTTGCCCGCTCACCTGGGAGCGCACATCAGCTACCTGCCTGCTTGCCTGAGGTCCGACGGTCTGCCTTACAACTCCGGTCAGTCTGTCTATGGACCAGATTGCCCGCTCACCTGGGAGCGCTTCTCCGCTACCTGCCTGCTTGCCTGCCCGGAGGCTCCGCTGTCACGTGCTGTGACCACCAGCTATTCCTGAGTCTTGCCCGCTCACCTGGGAGCGCTTCTCCGCTACCTGCCTGCTTGCCAGCCCGGAGGCTCCGCTGTCACGTGCTGTGACCACCAGCTATTCCAGACTCTTGCCCGCTCACCTGGGAGCGCTTCTCCGCTACCTGCCTGCTTGCCTACCTGGAGGCTCCGCCGTCACGTGCTGTGACCACCTGCTATTCCAGAGACTCTCGCTTGCTCACCTGGGAGCACACATCCTCCATCTGCCTTGCTAGCCTACCTGGAGGTTCAGCCATCACAGGTCGTACCTACCCTTTACCTAGAGACTGCCCCGGTCACTTGCCGTGACCTCCAGCCCGTTCTTCCATAGACTGCCCCGGTCACTTGCCGTGACCTCCAGCCCGTTCTTCCAGAGACTGCCCTGATCACTTGCCGTGACCTCCTGCCCGTACACCCAGAGACTGTCCCGGTCACCTGCTGTGACTGCCTGCCTGGTCGCCACCCGCTCCCTTACAAGGACCGCTCCCTTGTATAGTAGCCCAGAGGTTCCGCCTCCCAGACCCGTTACAGTTTGCTCGGGCCATGGAACCCGGTGGCACCCAAGCTCCCTCGCTCTCGGACCTGTGTCATGAACTGTCCCGTCAAAGGTCCCAACAGGAGTCCATCCTGGGTCACCTGCGGAATGTCAATACTCGCCTGGACACTCTGACTGCTCCACCAACAACCTCCGCCAGTGCCATGTCTCGCAATCCGGCAGCTCCGCTGTCCACTAACACCATGATATCCTACCCCGGACCTCGGCTTTCTGCACCTCCTCGCTTCGGAGGCGACTCAGCCCAGGCTCGGGGCTTCATAAATCAGTGCACCCTGCACTTTGAACTATTGTCCCACCAGTTTAACTCCGACCGAGCCAAAATTGCATTCATCTTGTCCCATCTCATCGGGGAGGCCCTGGCCTGGCTAAATCCTCTATGGGAGAGAGGAGACCCCCTGGTGTCCAACTTGCCTGCTTTTCTCACGGCTTTCCGGAAAGTCTTCGACGAACCCGGACGGAAGACCTCATCCGCATCATCGTTGCTACGCCTCCGTCAGGAAAGTCTCACCGTGGGCCAATATGCCATACGGTTCCGTACCCTTGCCTCGGAGCTGGCCTGGGATAACGACGCTCTGGTTTCCGTCTTCTGGGAGGGTCTGTCCGGCCGTATTAAAGATGAACTTGCCGGTCGGGACATTCCTACCACTCTCGATGACTTAATAACTCTTGCCACCCGGATTGACCTACGGTTCCAGGAGCGTGCCAGAGAGGTCACCCGTGAGAGGAGGTTACCACGTCTAGCTCCTACTTTTCAGAAACCCGTCACTCCTTCTGTCTCTAACCAGGTACACCCTCCTGAGCCTATGCAGGTCGACCAGACCAAGATGGTCAAGACCCGTCAGGACTTACGCCGTGCCGAGGGGACCTGCTTCTACTGTGGCAGTAAGGAGCACCGGATCCGTGCCTGCCTGGAGAGGTCGGGAAACGCCTGTGTCTAGGTTCGCTCAGAGAGGTCCACCTAGACAAGAATAAATCCTCTCCATCCCTGCTGTTGTCAGTTTCAATCGTCTACGGGGAGAACCGTTATTTCGAACTAGCCCAACTGGACTCTGGAGCAGCCGGGAATCTTATTTCACAGTCCCTGGTAGAGAAATACCGCATCCCCACCAAACCTCTGGCTGTACCCTTGTCTGTTGCTGCCGTGGATGGGGGGCTCTTACCACGCCCCATCCAACTCATCACCGAATCCATTACTCTGCAGGTGGGAATGCTGCATTCTGAAAGTATCTCCTTCCATGTTCTGCCTGGACTCTCTCACGCCCTCTTGCTAGGCCTACCTTGGCTCCAGAAACATGCACCCGTTCTTGACTGGCAGACCGGAGAAGTCCTTCGCTGGGGACAGGGCTGCCATAAGACCTGTCTGGTTCCCGTTCATCCCGTCCGTCCTTCTCCTACCCCAGCTAATCTACCTGGACTTCCGATTCCTTATTGGTCTTATGCTGATGTCTTTAATAAAAAGGAGGCAGAGACACTACCCCCTCATAGACCATACGACTGCCCTATCGACCTGTTACCTGGTACTTCTCCTCCCCGTGGGCGTATTTATCCATTATCCGCTGCTGAGACCCGGTCGATGTCCGAATATATTGAGGAGAATCTGGCCAGGGGATTCATCCGGAAATCTACCTCCCCGGCGGGAGCAGGCTTCTTTTTCGTCAAAAAGAAGGACGGCTCTCTCCGTCCCTGTATAGACTATAGAGGCCTTAACCAGATCACGGTGAAGAATAAGTACCCCCTTCCGCTCATTCCGGAGTTATTTGATCGTCTGAGGGGGGCTAGAATCTTCACCAAACTGGACCTCCGTGGGGCGTACAACCTGGTTCGTATCCGTCAGGGGCATGAATGGAAGACGGCATTCAACACCCGGGACGGCCACTATGAATATCTGGTAATGCCCTTTGGCCTCTGTAACGCTCCTGCCGTCTTTCAAGAGTTGGTCAATGACATCTTCCGGGACCTTCTCTACTCCTGCGTAGTGGTGTACCTGGACGACATCTTGGTCTTCTCTCCGGATCTCCAGACTCACCGGAGGGATGTTCGTCAGGTCCTGCTCAGGCTCAGGCAGAACCATCTCTACGCTAAATATGAGAAGTGCCTCTTTGAGCAGACCTCGCTTCTGTTTCTGGGCTACATTATCTCTCAGACCGGCCTACAAATGGATCCTGAGAAACTGTCTGCCATCGAGAAATGGCCCCGACCAGAGGGGTTGAAGGCTATTCAACGGTTCCTGGGCTTCGCCAACTATTACCGCCTCTTCATCCCGCACTTCTCTTCCCGGACTGCCCCAATTTCCGCGCTCACCCGTAAGGGTACTAATCCCAAAGAGTGGCCGCCCGAAGCAGAGGAGGCCTTTCTTTCCCTAAAACAGGCCTTCTCTTCCGCCCCGGTGCTGCATCGCCCGGACGGCAACAAGCAGTTCTTCCTGGAAGTTGACGCCTCCTCCTCTGGAGCCGGAGCGGTACTTACTCAAAAATCATCTTCCGGGAGAATGGTAACTTGTGGCTTCTTCTCCAAACTCTTCTCCTCTTCTGAGCGCAACTATTCCATAGGAGACCGAGAGTTATTGGCCATCAAGCTGGCGTTGGAGGAGTGGCGTTACCTACTCGAGGGGGCTCTTCATCCAGTAATAATTTACACTGACCACAAGAACTTGGCTTACCTCCAGCATGCCCAGAGACTTAACCCGCGCCAAGCCCGGTGGTCCTTGTTTTTTGCTCGCTTTGATTTTGTTCTTCATTTTCGCCCGGCTGACAAAAACGTCAAAGCAGACGCCTTGTCCCGATCCTTTCTGGTGTCCGATCTCGAGGAAGAACCTAAACATATCATCGATCCCGCCAGAGTAATGCAGGTGGCTCACGTGAGTCTAAATCGTCTCCCTCCCGGTAAGACGTTTGTTTCAGTACCTGATCGGGAGAAGATCCTACACTGGGGCCATTCGTCTAAACTAGCTGGCCACGCCGGTCAGAAAAAGACCCTCCAGCTTATTGCCCGGCACTATTGGTGGCCTACCCTGCACAAGGACATAATAGACTTTGTTTCTGCCTGTGTGTCCTGCGCCCGCAACAAAGTCCCGAGACATCTGCCAGCCGGACGCCTCCTTCCGCTTCCTGTACCTGCTGCCCCCTGGCAGCATATAGCAATGGACTTTATAACTGATCTCCCCGTCTCTGCCGGTTGTACGGTCATTTGGGTGGTCGCTGACCGCTTTTCCAAGATGGCTCACTTTATTCCCCTGCCAGGCCTTCCGTCTGCACCCGAGCTGGCTAAAGACTTTATCCGCCACATCTTCCGTCTTCATGGCCTGCCCCTCCACATCGTGTCGGATCGTGGGGTACAGTTCACCTCACGTTTCTGGAGAGCCACTTGTAAACTACTAGACGTCACCCTGGACTTCTCTTCCGCTTACCACCCACAGTCCAATGGTCAAGTGGAGCGGATCAATCAGAACCTGACCAGTTACCTCCGGCGCTTCGTTAATGCCCACCATTCTGACTGGGTGGATCTCCTACCATGGGCCGAGTTCTCTTATAATAATCACGAGAGCGAATCCTCCTCCAAATCCCCGTTTTTTGTAGTCTTTGGTCAGCATCCTCGGATTCCTTTTCCTGTCTCCACCTCTGAGGACAACCCGGCTGCGGAATCTCTCGTTAGCAAATTTTCCTCCATATGGGAGAGTACCCGGTCCGCACTCCTTCTGTCATCCGAGCGTATGAAAAGACACACTGACAAAAAACGCCTGGATCCTCCACAATTTCGTCCAGGAGATAAAGTCTGGCTCTCATCTAAATATGTTCGACTCAAGATACCTTCTTACAAGTTAGGACCTCGGTTCATCGGTCCTCTGGAGGTCATCAGTCAGATCAACCCGGTGGCCTATAAATTGAAACTCCCGGCCAACTTACGGATCCCTAACTCCTTCCATGTATCTCTCCTGAAACCTGTGGTGCTTAACTCTTTTTCCAAGTCTACAGGTACGCCTCCTGCTCCGGTTTCTGCTGAGGACGAGTTTGAGGTAGAGAACATTCTTGCCACCAAAAGGGTAAGAGGAAAGACCTTTTTTCTGGTAGATTGGAAGGGGTTTGGTCCTGAGGAGAGAACGTGGGAGCCCCGGGAGAACATCCATGCCCCTCTCATCCTAGCTAAATTTCTATCTGACCTAAAAAAGGGGGGGCCTAAAGGGGGGGGGTACTGTAGTGCCGGCGTCCCTGCCCTCTGCTAGGCAGGGACGCTGTTCCCCTCACCGCTCTGCTCCGTGCCCGGCGTCCCTCTCCCGCTCTGCTGGCAGCGCGCGCTCCTTCCCGGCCACTGTGCTTAGGGCTCGCGCGCGCGCCCTGCCTCCCTCTTAAAGGGGCCGCGCGCGCCGTCCTAAGGAGTCCCCGGCCAATGGCCGGAGGACTTTACCATATATAAGGCACCTCCTCCAAAATGGAGGTGCCCGAGCAATGTTGTTGCACCGTTCTAATCTGCTTCAGCCCTCAGGTCCCTTGCCAGTTACCTGCCAGTTACCTGCCAGATTCCTGCCAGCTTGCTGTCCTAATCCTGCCTGATTTCCTGTTACCTGCCTGCCTGCCTGAGGTCCGACGGTCTGCCTTACAACTCCGGTCAGTCTGTCTAAGGACCAACTTGCCCGCTCACCTGGGAGCGCACATCAGCTACCTGCCTGCTTGCCTGAGGTCCGACGGTCTGCCTTACAACTCCGGTCAGTCTGTCTATGGACCAGCTTGCCCGCTCACCTGGGAGCGCACATCAGCTACCTGCCTGCTTGCCTGAGGTCCGACGGTCTGCCTTACAACTCCGGTCAGTCTGTCTATGGACCAGCTTGCCCGCTCACCTGGGAGCGCTTCTCCGCTACCTGCCTGCTTGCCTGCCCGGAGGCTCCGCTGTCACGTGCTGTGACCACCAGCTATTCCAGACTCTTGCCCGCTCACCTGGGAGCGCTTTTCCGCTACCTGCCTGCTTGCCAGCCCGGAGGCTCCGCTGTCACGTGCTGTGACCACCAGCTATTCCAGACTCTTGCCCGCTCACCTGGGAGCGCTTCTCCGCTACCTGCCTGTTGCCTACCTGGAGGCTCCGCCGTCACGTGCTGTGACCACCTGCTATTCCAGAGACTCTCGCTTGCTCACCTGGGAGCACACATCCTCCATCTGCCTTGCTAGCCTACCTGGAGGTTCAGCCATCACAGGTCGTACCTACCCTTTACCTAGAGACTGCCCCGGTCACTTGCCGTGACCTCCAGCCCGTTCTTCCAGAGACTGCCCCGGTCACTTGCCGTGACCTCCAGCCCGTTCTTCCAGAGACTGCCCTGATCACTTGCCGTGACCTCCTGCCCGTACACCCAGAGACTGTCCCGGTCACCTGCTGTGACTGCCTGCCTGGTCGCCACCCGCTCCCTTACAAGGACCGCTCCCTTGTATAGTAGCCCAGAGGTTCCGCCTCCCAGACCCGCTACAGACTGTTTGTAAGATGGATATGTGTAATGTACTTGTTTTCTCACTACACTACCTAATACGCAACCAAATCTCTCCCTAGCTCAGCAGCACCTCTCCCTACACTGCCTGATTGCGGAATAGACTGACGAGCACAGCGGCGCCAGGTCTAATATAGACCTGATGACACTGTGCCAGCCAATCACTGTAATGCCACAACCAACATGGCTGCGGCATTACAGTGAGTGGCAGGCAATCCCTGCATTGTTCATCGCCCGAGCATCTCGCAGTTACTCGGCGAGCTCCGAGCATCTCGAGTACTGAGATGCTCGGGCGAGTAACGAGTACTTGCGAGTATGTTCACTCATCACTAATTTGTACCTGTCTCCCATGATCTTCAAATTACTCAGAACCCCCCACCACAACGAGGAGAACAATGAAGCAAAATGTTCCTCCTCAGGAACTCCTGAAGCTCCTCCCCCCACTAAAAGTACCAAACTGTGAATGGTAACCGTATGCACCAAACAATGGTGACCTGCCAGTAGATTCTGGGGAATGATTATTAATAGCAAATTCTGCCAGGGGTAAGTAAGATGCCCAATCCTCCTGGTTTGTGGAGACAAAACACCTGAGGTAAGTCTCCAAATTCTGATTAATGCACTCGGTCTGCCCATTCGACTGAAGATGGAAAGCAGAGGAAAAGGACAGCTGCACCCCAGTCGAGAACAGAACGCTTTCCAGAACTTGGAAACAAACTGGGTCCCCCGATCTGACACCACATCGGAGGGAACCCCTTGAAGCTTAACAATCACATTTATAAACACCTGAGCAAGAGTCTTGGCATTCGGAAGTTCTGGTAATGAGACGAAGTGAACCATTTTACTGAACCTAACTACTACCACCAAAACCACAGTTTTGCCTGCGGATACCAGTAGGTCAGTAATAAAATCCATGGACAAGTGTGTCCCTGGCCTGCTAGGAAAAGGTAGCTGTAGTTTCCTAGAAGCAAACTGAGTGTTTTTAACACCCAGACAAGGGTGTGTCAATAAGCAGCAGGAGGTGCAGGTCGCTGCTAGGCCCTAAAGTAAGAAGCATTAATAAGGTGTCTGCAGTGCAGTGACCTTCTACAGCCAGACCAAGAGCGACTGTCTGTTACACCTGGCACACCTGTGACACGGACATAGTGGAATAAGTAGCGCACCTAAGGGGAAAAGAGCTTGGTACCATATTTGGAAGTACAGGACTCTCACTTACTGGACTGTAGTGCCGTTATTGGAGATGAGGAAAGCTCCCAAAGCACTGTGCTGGGTTGTGGTGAAGGCAGAGGAACTAACTGAGGCAGGATCGAGTGAGTAAAGGCAGGAAAGAATGAATGTGTATGAAGATGTTCTATGTTTTAAGATAAATTTCCATGAAGTTATACACTTGCTATCCGCTGTACATACTTCCCATTTTATTGTTTAGTAAAAGACAGTTTATTTTTCTGTGATAGTCTCCCTCATTGAACTCTACAGCATCTGGTCCTGGCCATACAAAATCAACACTACCATGTGGTCTGCAAGGCCATATCACCACCACAGCTAAAGTCCTCACACCCAGCAAGGACCCCTATTTTAATGTAGCATGCCGGGGCGTGAAGCACGAGTACCTCGCCCATGGCTCTTTACACCCTCTTTCTTTTTTGTAGGTTTCTAAAATTCACCACATCTAAGTATTGATAATTGGCTGCACAATGTAATTATGTTTTTTGTTGCAGATTGTTGGATCATATATTTCTAAAGAGATAAACGCTTCTGCAAATGCAGGGGCAGTTGCAGAAGAAGCCTTGACAGCCATAAGAACAGTTGTTGCATTCAATGGACAAGAAAAAGCAGCAGAAAAGTAAGCAATTTGTTCCGTAATTTGTTTACATAGAGTTAATTCACAAACTTTATGATGGCTGTATGGGCTCATTAAATCTCTCCATCACCCCAAGAGAAGGCAGGATATGAAAGAAGGAGTGAGTTTGAGCTTAAAGATTAATAGTTTTCTATAATCTGATTGTTTTTATGTAAATAAATTGTTTAAATGCTGATAGAATAAAAGCCAGTGAGTCATGCACACTGTTACAGCAAATGTCATTCAACTATTGTGAGGTCTGCCTCAGGTTTTTTTTAAGGTTAATTTTAGCAAGACTCCTTCCTTGGCAGCTTTCTACTAGAATTATTGAAAGCTCTTTATACCTTATCTAATATATATATTCTTCTTATCCCGTCTGTCTGTCTGTCTTTCTGTCTGTCTGTCTGTCCAGGAAATCCCGCGTCGCTAATTGGTCCGGCCGCGGCCAATCAGCGACGCGATATTTCAGAAAAAGATGGCCATTAGCGGCTCATCTTCAGGACGGAGGTCAGCGGCGATGCAGCCGGGAGATGAGCGGCGCTAGCCTCTCATCTCCCCGCTGCTGGCAGCACAAGTACCCCGACGGGCGGCGCCGCTGACCTGCATGCGGCTACCGTCGGGAGATCAGCGGCTTGGGCCGCTGATCTCCCGACGGCAAGTGTGAAGGGAGGGACGGCGCCGCTGCCCGGTCCTCAGTAATATGGTTCGCTGATTGGTCACGAGATTGGCGCCAAATTTAAACAACGCTCTGCTGATCGGTCGCGGCCGCAGGCCGCAATTAATCAGCATTATTGGCGCCAAATTTAAACACTGCTTTGCTGATTGGTCGCGACCGCCAGCCGCGACCAATCAGCGATATTGGCGCCAAATTTAAACACCGCTCTGCTGATTGCTCGTGGTCACCGGCCGCGACCAATCAGTGATATTGGCGCCAAATTTAAACACCCCTCTGCTGATTGGTCGCAGTCGCCGGCCGCGACCAATCTGCATTATTGGCGCCAAATTTAAACACTGCTCTGCTGATTGGTCGCGACCGCCAGCCGCGACCAATCAGCGATATTGGCGCCAAATTTAAACACCGCTCTGCTGATTGGTCGCGGTCACCGGCCGCAACCAATCAGCATTATTGGCACCAAATTTAAACCCCGCTCTGCTGATTGGCGCCAAATTTAAACACCGTTTTGCTGATTGGTCACGGTCACGACTAATCAGCGATTTTAGCGCCAAATTTAAACAAGCTCTCCGGTCCTCACTAACACAGTTCGCTGATTGGTCGCGGCCGCCACCCGCGACCAATCACCGATATTGTCGCCAAATTTAAACACCGTTTTGCTGATTGGTCGCGGTTGCCGGCCGCAAACAATCAGCGATTTTGGGGCCAAATTTAAACAACACTCTGCTGACTGCGCCCGGTGTACCGCATACATATTCTAGAATACCCGATGCGTTAGAATTGGGCCACCATCTAGTCTTCTTATGTACACGTTGCCCTCTGAAGTGATCAAACCAGACCCTACTGTTCAGCTTTTATGGAATGTAATGCAACATTGTTAGAGTAATGGTTGCTATTCTGCATTTGATGTATGTATGAGACGTCTTTGAGGGGTGGGAGCACCAATCTCTTGTACAACCAATGGAAGTGAACTCACAATTAGAGATGAGCGTTGTTCTACTCGAACTGTTCGCCAATCTCAAATTCGAGCTGTTTTGGGCGGTGTTCGAGCCGGTCGGCGAACACGAACAATTTGAGAAAAATTCGGCTGTTCGAGGTTATGTTCGATAACTGTTCGTGCACCAAAATCATAACTGGATTTTTTCTCAGTAATGATGAAAATTAATGTTAATACGCAGTTTGAGTGTACAGCGGGGCGGGGGGAGGGGCAGGGGATGGATCTCTGCAGGAACAATGAAGATCTCCATTTTTTTTTCTCTTTCCCGCATTTGCAGTGGGGAGGTGCAATCTGTCAGCCTATCAGCAGCGCACACACGGAGCGAAGTGCTTTTTTTCACACAAGCAAGGGCATGTGTGATTGGCAGTGTATGTCACATGTCCTTGCCCTATAAGACCAAGCCATTTTCCCCGTCGCCACCATTTTCTCACTGCTGCAGCTGCGTGTTAGACGGCACCGCTGTTGCTGTGTGTGCTATACCTTGTTAATTTCAAGCCAATTTTCGCACAAATATACAGATAGCTTGGGAGTAGGGAATAGTTGTGATTGCAGTCCTTTTAAGGACTAGGTTACAGCATTTCCTACGACTTTTATCAGGCAGGTCTGTGCTCTTAAATAGATAGATTGTGGGAGTAAAGACTAATTGTAATTGGAGTCCTTTTCAGGACTAGGTTACATCAGTTCCTATCAGTTTTTGCCAGGCAGGTCTGTGCCAGTGCTGTGCAAGTTTTTTTCACAGCATTTGGCTGAATCTAGCAAAGCTAATCCTTTTTGGCCTATTGCAGAGTGTGTTAGTCAGTGGAGTAGCCTATCTGTGTTGCAAGATATACCACCTGTGTATAGAATACCAATTTTTTTACTGCACCTAGTGAAGTAAAATCTTTTGGGCATAGCATCATTCTATTAGTCCATCTATACTGACCTCCATCAGGTTGCAAACTGAATATAATTTTTTTCTGCATCTAGCTCTGAAAAAATATTTGGGCTTCTAGCAGTGTGTGGGACTTGGTCTATTAGTCCATCTATACTGACCTCCATCAGGTTGCAAATTAAAAATAATTTTTTTCTTCATTTAGCTCTGAAAAAATATTTGGGCTTCTAGCAGTGTGTGGGACTTGTTCTATTAGTCCTTCTATACTGACCTCCAGCAGGTTGCAAATTGAATATAATTTTTTTCTGCATCTAGCTCTGAAAAAATATTTGGGCTTCTAGCGGTGTGTGGGACTTGGTCTATTAGTCCATCTATACTGACCTCCATCAGGTTGCAAATTAAAAATAATTTTTTTCTGCATCTAGCTCTGAAAAAATATTTGGGCTTCTAGCAGTGTGTGGGACTTGGTCTATTAGTCCATCTATACTGACCTCCATCAGGTTGCAAATTAAAAATAATTTTTTTCTTCATTTATCTCTGAAAAAATATTTGGGCTTCTAGCAGCGTGTGGGACTTGTTCTATTAGTCCATCTATACTGACCTCCATCAGGTTGCAAATTAAAAATAATTTTTTTCTGCATCTAGCTCTGAAAAAATATTTGGGCTTCTAGCAGTGTGTGGGACTTGGTCTATTAGTCCATCTATACTGACCTCCATCAGGTTGCAAATTAAAAATAATTTTTTTCTGCATCTAGCTCTGAAAAAATATTTGGGCTTCTAGCAGTGTGTGGGACTTGGTCTATTAGTCCATCTATACTGACCTCCATCAGGTTGCAAATTGAATAAAAAAATTTTCTGCATCTAGCTCTGAAAAAATATTTGGGCTTCTAGCGGTGTGTGGGACTTGGTCTATTAGTCCATCTATACTGACCTCCATCAGGTTGCAAATTAAAAATAATTTTTTTCTTCATTTAGCTCTGAAAAAATATTTGGGCTTCTAGCAGTGTGTGGGACTTGTTCTATTAGTCCTTCTATACTGACCTCCAGCAGGTTGCAAATTGAATATAATTTTTTTCTGCATCTAGCTCTGAAAAAATATTTGGGCTTCTAGCAGTGTGTGGGACTTGGTCTATTAGTCCCTCTATACTGACCTCCATCAGGTTGCAAATTAAAAATAATTTTTTTCTGCATCTAGCTATGAAAAAATATTTGGGCTTCTAGCAGTGTGTGGGACTTGGTCTATTAGTCCATCTATACTGACCTCCATCAGGTTGCAAATTAAAAATAATTTTTTTCTTCATTTATCTCTGAAAAAATATTTGGGCTTCTAGCAGCGTGTGGGACTTGTTCTATTAGTCCATCTATACTGACCTCCATCAGGTTGCAAATTA
Source organism: Phyllobates terribilis (assembly GCF_046119375.1). Taxonomy (NCBI): domain Eukaryota; kingdom Metazoa; phylum Chordata; class Amphibia; order Anura; family Dendrobatidae; genus Phyllobates; species Phyllobates terribilis. The sequence goes on along the minus strand of NW_027362764.1, from coordinate 148,305,203 downwards.
AAAATATTTTTTTTCTGCATCTAGCTCTGAAAAAATATTTGGGCTTCTAGCAGTGTGTGGGACTTGGTCTATTAGTCCATCTATACTGACCTCCATCAGGTTGCAAATTAAAAATAATTTTTTTCTGCATCTAGCTCTGAAAAAATATTTGGGCTTCTAGCAGTGTGTGGGACTTGGTCTATTAGTCCATCTATACTGACCTCCATCAGGTTGCAAATTAAAAATAATTTTTTTCTTCATTTATCTCTGAAAAAATATTTGGGCTTCTAGCAGCGTGTGGGACTTGTTCTATTAGTCCATCTATACTGACCTCCATCAGGTTGCAAATTAAAAATAATTTTTTTCTGCATCTAGCTCTGAAAAAATATTTGGGCTTCTAGCAGTGTGTGGGACTTGGTCTATTAGTCCATCTATACTGACCTCCATCAGGTTGCAAATTAAAAATAATTTTTTTCTGCATCTAGCTCTGAAAAAATATTTGGGCTTCTAGCAGTGTGTGGGACTTGGTCTATTAGTCCATCTATACTGACCTCCATCAGGTTGCAAATTGAATAAAAAAATTTTCTACATCTAGCTCTGAAAAAATATTTGGGCTTCTAGCGGTGTGTGGGACTTGGTCTATTAGTCCATCTATACTGACCTCCATCAGGTTGCAAATTAAAAATAATTTTTTTCTTCATTTAGCTTTGAAAAAATATTTGGGCTGCTAGCAGTGTGTGGGACTTGTTCTATTAGTCCTTCTATACTGACCTCCAGCAGGTTGCAAATTGAATATAATTTTTTTCTGCATCTAGCTCTGAAAAAATATTTGGGCTTCTAGCGGTGTGTGGGACTTGGTCTATTAGTCCATCTATACTGACCTCCATCAGGTTGCAAATTAAAAATAATTTTTTTCTGCATCTAGCTCTGAAAAAATATTTGGGCTTCTAGCAGTGTGTGGGACTTGGTCTATTAGTCCATCTATACTGACCTCCATCAGGTTGCAAATTAAAAATAATTTTTTTCTTCATTTATCTCTGAAAAAATATTTGGGCTTCTAGCAGCGTGTGGGACTTGTTCTATTAGTCCATCTATACTGACCTCCATCAGGTTGCAAATTAAAAATAATTTTTTTCTGCATCTAGCTCTGAAAAAATATTTGGGCTTCTAGCAGTGTGTGGGACTTGGTCTATTAGTCCATCTATACTGACCTCCATCAGGTTGCAAATTAAAAATAATTTTTTTCTGCATCTAGCTCTGAAAAAATATTTGGGCTTCTAGCAGTGTGTGGGACTTGGTCTATTAGTCCATCTATACTGACCTCCATCAGGTTGCAAATTGAATAAAAAAATTTTCTGCATCTAGCTCTGAAAAAATATTTGGGCTTCTAGCGGTGTGTGGGACTTGGTCTATTAGTCCATCTATACTGACCTCCATCAGGTTGCAAATTAAAAATAATTTTTTTCTTCATTTAGCTCTGAAAAAATATTTGGGCTTCTAGCAGTGTGTGGGACTTGTTCTATTAGTCCTTCTATACTGACCTCCAGCAGGTTGCAAATTGAATATAATTTTTTTCTGCATCTAGCTCTGAAAAAATATTTGGGCTTCTAGCGGTGTGTGGGACTTGGTCTATTAGTCCATCTATACTGACCTCCATCAGGTTGCAAATTAAAAATAATTTTTTTCTGCATCTAGCTCTGAAAAAATATTTGGGCTTCTAGCAGTGTGTGGGACTTGGTCTATTAGTCCATCTATACTGACCTCCATCAGGTTGCAAATTAAAAATAATTTTTTTCTTCATTTATCTCTGAAAAAATATTTGGGCTTCTAGCAGCGTGTGGGACTTGTTCTATTAGTCCATCTATACTGACCTCCATCAGGTTGCAAATTAAAAATAATTTTTTTCTGCATCTAGCTCTGAAAAAATATTTGGGCTTCTAGCAGTGTGTGGGACTTGGTCTATTAGTCCATCTATACTGACCTCCATCAGGTTGCAAATTAAAAATAATTTTTTTCTGCATCTAGCTCTGAAAAAATATTTGGGCTTCTAGCAGTGTGTGGGACTTGGTCTATTAGTCCATCTATACTGACCTCCATCAGGTTGCAAATTGAATAAAAAAATTTTCTGCATCTAGCTCTGAAAAAATATTTGGGCTTCTAGCGGTGTGTGGGACTTGGTCTATTAGTCCATCTATACTGACCTCCATCAGGTTGCAAATTAAAAATAATTTTTTTCTTCATTTAGCTCTGAAAAAATATTTGGGCTTCTAGCAGTGTGTGGGACTTGTTCTATTAGTCCTTCTATACTGACCTCCAGCAGGTTGCAAATTGAATATAATTTTTTTCTGCATCTAGCTCTGAAAAAATATTTGGGCTTCTAGCAGTGTGTGGGACTTGGTCTATTAGTCCCTCTATACTGACCTCCATCAGGTTGCAAATTAAAAATAATTTTTTTCTGCATCTAGCTATGAAAAAATATTTGGGCTTCTAGCAGTGTGTGGGACTTGGTCTATTAGTCCATCTATACTGACCTCCATCAGGTTGCAAATTAAAAATAATTTTTTTCTTCATTTATCTCTGAAAAAATATTTGGGCTTCTAGCAGCGTGTGGGACTTGTTCTATTAGTCCATCTATACTGACCTCCATCAGGTTGCAAATTAAAAATATTTTTTTTCTGCATCTAGCTCTGAAAAAATATTTGGGCTTCTAGCAGTGTGTGGGACTTGGTCTATTAGTCCATCTATACTGACCTCCATCAGGTTGCAAATTAAAAATAATTTTTTTCTGCATCTAGCTCTGAAAAAATATTTGGGCTTCTAGCAGTGTGTGGGACTTGGTCTATTAGTCCATCTATACTGACCTCCATCAGGTTGCAAATTAAAAATAATTTTTTTCTTCATTTATCTCTGAAAAAATATTTGGGCTTCTAGCAGCGTGTGGGACTTGTTCTATTAGTCCATCTATACTGACCTCCATCAGGTTGCAAATTAAAAATAATTTTTTTCTGCATCTAGCTCTGAAAAAATATTTGGGCTTCTAGCAGTGTGTGGGACTTGGTCTATTAGTCCATCTATACTGACCTCCATCAGGTTGCAAATTAAAAATAATTTTTTTCTGCATCTAGCTCTGAAAAAATATTTGGGCTTCTAGCAGTGTGTGGGACTTGGTCTATTAGTCCATCTATACTGACCTCCATCAGGTTGCAAATTGAATAAAAAAATTTTCTACATCTAGCTCTGAAAAAATATTTGGGCTTCTAGCGGTGTGTGGGACTTGGTCTATTAGTCCATCTATACTGACCTCCATCAGGTTGCAAATTAAAAATAATTTTTTTCTTCATTTAGCTTTGAAAAAATATTTGGGCTGCTAGCAGTGTGTGGGACTTGTTCTATTAGTCCTTCTATACTGACCTCCAGCAGGTTGCAAATTGAATATAATTTTTTTCTGCATCTAGCTCTGAAAAAATATTTGGGCTTCTAGCGGTGTGTGGGACTTGGTCTATTAGTCCATCTATACTGACCTCCATCAGGTTGCAAATTAAAAATAATTTTTTTCTGCATCTAGCTCTGAAAAAATATTTGGGCTTCTAGCAGTGTGTGGGACTTGGTCTATTAGTCCATCTATACTGACCTCCATCAGGTTGCAAATTAAAAATAATTTTTTTCTTCATTTATCTCTGAAAAAATATTTGGGCTTCTAGCAGCGTGTGGGACTTGTTCTATTAGTCCATCTATACTGACCTCCATCAGGTTGCAAATTAAAAATAATTTTTTTCTGCATCTAGCTCTGAAAAAATATTTGGGCTTCTAGCAGTGTGTGGGACTTGGTCTATTAGTCCATCTATACTGACCTCCATCAGGTTGCAAATTAAAAATAATTTTTTTCTGCATCTAGCTCTGAAAAAATATTTGGGCTTCTAGCAGTGTGTGGGACTTGGTCTATTAGTCCATCTATACTGACCTCCATCAGGTTGCAAATTGAATAAAAAAATTTTCTGCATCTAGCTCTGAAAAAATATTTGGGCTTCTAGCGGTGTGTGGGACTTGGTCTATTAGTCCATCTATACTGACCTCCATCAGGTTGCAAATTAAAAATAATTTTTTTCTTCATTTAGCTCTGAAAAAATATTTGGGCTTCTAGCAGTGTGTGGGACTTGTTCTATTAGTCCTTCTATACTGACCTCCAGCAGGTTGCAAATTGAATATAATTTTTTTCTGCATCTAGCTCTGAAAAAATATTTGGGCTTCTAGCGGTGTGTGGGACTTGGTCTATTAGTCCATCTATACTGACCTCCATCAGGTTGCAAATTAAAAATAATTTTTTTCTGCATCTAGCTCTGAAAAAATATTTGGGCTTCTAGCAGTGTGTGGGACTTGGTCTATTAGTCCATCTATACTGACCTCCATCAGGTTGCAAATTAAAAATAATTTTTTTCTGCATCTAGCTCTGAAAAAATATTTGGGCTTCTAGCAGTGTGTGGGACTTGGTCTATTAGTCCATCTATACTGACCTCCATCAGGTTGCAAATTAAAAATAATTTTTTTCTTCATTTATCTCTGAAAAAATATTTGGGCTTCTAGCAGCGTGTGGGACTTGTTCTATTAGTCCATCTATACTGACCTCCATCAGGTTGCAAATTAAAAATAATTTTTTTCTGCATCTAGCTCTGAAAAAATATTTGGGCTTCTAGCAGTGTGTGGGACTTGGTATATTAGTCCATCTATACTGACCTCCATCAGGTTGCAAATTAAAAATAATTTTTTTCTGCATCTAGCTCTGAAAAAATATTTGAGCTTCTAGCAGTGTGTGGGACTTGGTCTATTAGTCCATCTATACTGACCTCCATCAGGTTGCAAATTGAATAAAAAAATTTTCTGCATCTAGCTCTGAAAAAATATTTGGGCTTCTAGCGGTGTGTGGGACTTGGTCTATTAGTCCATCTATACTGACCTCCATCAGGTTGCAAATTAAAAATAATTTTTTTCTTCATTTAGCTCTGAAAAAATATTTGGGCTTCTAGCAGTGTGTGGGACTTGTTCTATTAGTCCTTCTATACTGACCTCCAGCAGGTTGCAAATTGAATATAATTTTTTTCTGCATCTAGCTCTGAAAAAATATTTGGGCTTCTAGCGGTGTGTGGGACTTGGTCTATTAGTCCATCTATACTGACCTCCATCAGGTTGCAAATTAAAAATAATTTTTTTCTGCATCTAGCTCTGAAAAAATATTTGGGCTTCCAGCAGTGTGTGGGACTTGGTCTATTAGTCCATCTATACTGACCTCCATCAGGTTGCAAATTAAAAATAATTTTTTTCTTCATTTATCTCTGAAAAAATATTTGGGCTTCTAGCAGCGTGTGGGACTTGTTCTATTAGTCCATCTATACTGACCTCCATCAGGTTGCAAATTAAAAATAATTTTTTTCTGCATCTAGCTCTGAAAAAATATTTGGGCTTCTAGCAGTGTGTGGGACTTGGTCTATTAGTCCATCTATACTGACCTCCATCAGGTTGCAAATTAAAAATAATTTTTTTCTGCATCTAGCTCTGAAAAAATATTTGGGCTTCTAGCAGTGTGTGGGACTTGGTCTATTAGTCCATCTATACTGACCTCCATCAGGTTGCAAATTGAATAAAAAAAATTTCTGCATCTAGCTCTGAAAAAATATTTGGGCTTCTAGCGGTGTGTGGGACTTGGTCTATTAGTCCATCTATACTGACCTCCATCAGGTTGCAAATTAAAAATAATTTTTTTCTGCATCTAACCCAGCCAATAGTTTTGGCCTAATACCACAGTTTGGCCACTCAGCTCTGCTCGGTTACCATCCATTGTTTTTTTGTGCAAACAACTCCAGAGTTGTGAATTAGTTAACCACCGAAATGAGTGGAAAAAGGCCTGCTGCTGGTGGAAAGGGGAATAGGCGTGTTGGGAAGGGGAAAAAAGGTTGTGTCCGTGGGGTAGGTGCAGAAGAAAGACCATCTTCCAGCCAAACTAAAATGTCTACTTCTTTTAGCGGACAATGTGATAAGATCCCTTTCTTACGGCCACGCCAATCGCTACAAATTCCAGATGAGGCACAAAAACAGCAGGTGCTTCAACGGATATCAAGTGCTCCTTTAAGTGGGCTCTCCTCCACATCAACTTCAACATCACAAATACTCCAGTCCTCAAAGGTGTCACCCAAATCGCACTTGCTTCCTCACAGCTCCCAAATCTCCAGCTGCCCGTCTGAGTATGAGGTAGAACAGATGGTTGAGTCTGCAGAGCTGTTTACTCATACTATAGCCTGGGAATCAGAGGTCGACTCCAGCGCTTCTGTGAATCCAGACGAGGAAATGATCTGCACTGATGCCCAGAATCTTTATGAGTCGGATCCAGGACCAGACGCAGAAGGTTCTGACCATAATGTAGACCCTCATTCCCAAACTGTAACTCCTGTTGGTGGAGACAAAGAGGAAGACGATGATAAGACTCAAATACCTGATTGGAGCGACAACTTTAGTTTTTTGTCAGGGCAGGAACAGGTTGGCTCTGAGGACGACGGGTGTGATAACGCACAGGGTGATGATGATGAGGTCGGAGATCCCACTTACTGTCAACCCACAGTCAGCCAAGAGATGAGGTCAGCAGAGGAGGTGGAGGAAGATGCTAGTGACGACGAGGTCAGGTTGCGCCTTCCTGGACAGAGACGTAGTACTGAAAGCACGTCAACAACTGCATCCTCAAACACAACTCTGCCTCTCACCACAAGTCGTGGTGGCTCTTCAGGTCGCATGGGTGCTAAGCCTTGCATAGCCTGGGCATTTTTTCAGATCGATAAAGATGACCCAACTCGTGTTATCTGTAACATTTGTCAGCAAAAGCTAAGTAGAGGCCAAAAAATACATAGTTTGAGTACTTCATGCATGAACCGGCACATGGACATGCAGCATAAGTTGCAGTGGGAAGCTCAGTGTGCTACAATGCGGTCTAGCCGGCCGGGCCAACCACCGTCTGCCATATCTTGTGCATCCGCGGCCTCTTCATCCTCTGTGACTGGGGGGACAGCAGTCACACCTGTTTTGGGGCGCAGACCTGCCACCTCTTTACCCGCAACAGCCAGCGTGATTGGCAGGTCATCATTTTCTTTGGAGGTGGTAACACCAGCTGGTCTTGAGCGCTGTCCGACATCGATAGCACCACCTTTGGATCAAGGCAACCTAACATGTCCGCCTGCATCTTCCTCACAGACCGGCAGTTTGCCGGGGACACCCTTATCAACCCCGTCTAAGCACAATAGCCAGCCCTCGGTCCCTCAGATGTGGACAAGTAAAAGACCATTTCCTCCTAGCCATGAGAAAGCTAAGAGGTTGAATTTCACCATCTGCAAGCTCTTGGCTACAGAAATGCTGCCTTTCCGCCTGGTGGACACAGAGGATTTTCGAGACCTTATGTCCGTCGCAGTGCCCCAGTACCAGATGCCCAGTCGGCACTACTTCTCAAAGAAAGGTGTGCCTGCGCTCCACCAGCATGTCGCACACAACATCACCGCTTCTTTGAGAAACTCTGTGTGTGACAGGGTGCATTTCACCACAGACACTTGGACGAGTAGGCATGGACAGGGGCGTTACATGTCGCTGACTGGGCACTGGGTAACTATGGTGACAGCAGGACAAGGGGCTGCTGTCCAAGTCTTGCCGTCCCCACGAGTTGTGCGTCAATCCTCTTTATGTCAAAGTTCCACCACTGCTTCTGCCTCCTCAACCTCCTCTCGGTCTTCCACCTGCACCCAAAGCCTGTCTGGTCATGCCACAAGCTTTCTAACTGCGCAGAAGGGATCCTGCACACCTCCTTACTATGCTGGCAGTAGGGCTCAACGTCATCAGGCGGTTTTTACATTGAAATGTCTGGGAAATGTGAGTCACACAGCTGAGGAGTTGTGGTCAGCTCTGGAGAACCAATTTCATGAATGGTTGTCTCCACTGGACCTGAAACCAGGGAAGGCCGTGTGCGACAATGCTGCAAACCTGGGTGCGGCCCTTCGCCGGGGCAATGTCACACACGTGCCTTGTATGGCTCACGTGTTGAACCTGGTTGTCCAGCAATTTTTAGCCCACTATCCCAGACTAGATGGCCTTCTGCAGAGGGCACGGTCGCTGTGTGCTCACTTCCGCCATTCGCATCCCGCAGATCAGCGACTTACATCTCTACAGAAGTCGTTGGGCCTGCCACTTCACCGGCTAAAATGCGATGTGCCTACCCGGTGGAATTCAACTCTGCACATGTTGCAGCGACTGTGGCAGCACCGACAAGCCCTGGTGCAATACGTTCTGACGTATAGCCTGGGCCAACGAGATTCAGAGGTGGGGCAAATCACGCTGGAGGAGTGGTCTCAGATCAGGGACCTATGCACCCTTCTGCACAGTTTTGAAATGGCGACGAAGATGTTTAGTGCTGACGATGCCATTATCAGCATGACTATTCCGGTGATTTACATGCTGGAGCACATGTTAAACAGAATTCGGAGTCAGGTGGTGGCACAAGAGGAGGTGGAGGAAGTAGAGGAGGAGGAGTTGTATGCGGAAGGGCTAACATCTGCAAGGTCCAGACGGTCGGCAGCACCAAGGCGGCAGGCATGTGAGGGTGGGGGAGATGGTTTTACCAGGGCGCATGGTAGCAGCCAAACTAGTGAGGAAGGTGCAGGAGCCCAGGAAGAAGTGGAGGACGAACTGATGGAAGACTCATCAGATGAGGGAGACCTTGATCACATTTCTGTTGTGCGAGGTTGGGGGGAGAGGACAGAGGAAGGAAGCATGATTGTTACCTCGCCACCAACACAACAGGGACTTGGTGCTCCTGGATGCGCAACACACATGAGTGCCTTCTTGCTGCACTACCTGCAACATGACCCTCGAATTGTGAGAATTAGAAATAATCCTGACTACTGGGTTGCCACACTGTTAGATCCCCGGTACAAAAGTAAATTTGCAGAAATTATTCCTGCCATAGAAAGGGAAGCACGCATGCAGGAGTATCAGCAGAGACTGTTGCAGAATCTTACATGTGCTTTTCCACAAAATACCAGTGGTGCACGTAGTGAATCTCACAGTTCCAACTTGCCAACCGTGGGACCGTCAAGTGTTCAGCACTCAAACCGTGACAGAACCACAGTATCTGCTGGTAAGATCAATTTTGCGGAATCATTTCACCACTTTTTTAGCCCATCCTTTGCAAGGCCACAGGAGACAAGAAGTCTGACACATAGTCAACGCCTAGAGACGATGGTACAGGAGTATCTCCAAGTAAACATTGAAGCCACGACTGTGTCACTGGACCCTTGCTCTTTTTGGGCTTCCAATCTGGATAAATGGCCGGAGCTAGCCACTTACGCCTTGGAGATCTTGTCATGCCCCGCAGCCAGCGTTCTGTCTGAACGTGTGTTCAGCGCTGCTGGTGGTGTGCTGACAGATAAGCGCACGCGGCTCTCCACTGATAATGTAGACAGACTCACGTTCATAAAGATGAACAAATCATGGATCCGAAACGACTTTTCTACCCCTGTGTCATCCTGGGGAGAGTAAAAGCTTGATGATTGGTTAAAATCACCCTACCAACCGTTTTAAGCTTTCAAATTACTAAACATGTTTATCTGTATCTTGACTGGAAAATAATTTGGGCTTTGTAGCAGTGTGCAGCACTGATCCTATTAGGCCATCTATACTAAAGCTTCACCAGATTTAAAATTAAAAATAATTTTTAGCTGCATCTAGCCCGGAAAATAATTTTGGGGCTCCGAGATGCGCAAGGCACATAAGTGCCTTCTTGCTGCACTACCTGCAGCATGACCCTCATATTGTCAGAATTGGAAGTAATCATGACTACTGGGTTGCCACACTCTTAGATCCCCCAAACTTTTCGATCAACCTTTTCATTTTAATAAAGACCAAAAAAATGGTCATTTTTGAAATTATAAGCATTAGCAGGTTGTTAGAAACTGAAATCAAACAGTTTTCAACTCAAAACTTTATTCTAGGTGATGTTACATTTTCACATAGGACCCCTTGTTCGAAAGGAGCTTCTGAACTCTCTCGTCCATTGAATTTGTCAGGTTTTGGATGGTTTCTGCTTCAATTGTTTTGCATGAGGACAGAATACCCTCCCAGAGCTGTTGCTTAGATGTGAACTGCCTCCCGCCATCATAGACACTCCTTTTAATGATGCTCCAAAGGTTCTGAATGGGGTAGAGGTCAGGGGAGCATGGGGGTCACACCATAAGTTTGTCCCCTTTTATGCCCATATCAGCCAGAGATGCAGATGTTTTATGTGCAGCATGAGATGGTGCATTATCATGCAGAAAAATGATCTTGCTGTGAAATACACGGTTCTTCTTCTTGAACCATGGCAGGAAGTGCTGTTTGAGAAAATCCACATACATTATGGAGTTCATCTTTAGCGCCTTCAGGGATCCTAAAGGGGCCGACAATCTCTCTCCCCATGATTCCAGCCCAAAACATTACTCCACCTCCTCCTTGTTGGCGCTGTAGCCGTGTTTGCGTGGGGTGTCCATCAACCAGCCATCCTCCACTCCATCCATCTGGACCATCGAGCGCTGCACGGCACTCATCCGTGAACAAAACAGTTTTGAAATCAGTCTTCATGTAATGTTTGGCCCACTGGAGCCGTTTCTGCTTGTGTGAAGTGGATAGAGGAGGTCGACAGGATGGCGCATGCACAGCTGCAAACCTCTGAAGGACCCTGCATCTTGTTGTTCGGGGGACGTTGGAGGCACAAGCAGCTTCAAAAACTTGTCTGCTGCTATGACAAGGCTTTTTTGCCGCTGCTCTTTCAACCTGACGTAATTGCCTGTAGGAAAGAGTCCTCAATTTGCCCTTATCAGCACGCACACGTGTGTACTGTGAATCAGCTACATACTTCTTGATTGCCAAGACACTTCATCCTGATCATCGCACAATGTTGATTGTAGTCATGCCTTGACCTAAACACTCCACAATTTGTTGCTTCTCAGCAGCCGACACATCCTTTTTCTTTCCCATTTTGGCAGAAAATGTAGGCTGCTTAATAATGTGAGAGAGCCTTCTTAAGTAGTCTTGCCTTTCATTGGACACACCTGCCAAACTAATTAGCACAGGTGTCTGCAATTGCTTACAGTGATATAAAGAGCCCTGACACACATCACCATCAATGAGTTTAACTGACAAACAAACAAATTCTTCCCTTATCACTCCTAAACACTTTTTGTATAATAATTTGGAACGCAGTGTACATGTGCTTTTCCACAAAACACCAGTGGTTCACGTAGTGAATCTTACAGTTCTAACTTGCCAACCGTGGTCTGTATGGAGTTGTTCAATAAAGGGCCCAAAATTAAGATAACATAGATGGGAGAGGTCTCTATGAATAGGAATTCCTAAGTATTTGATACCCTGTGAGGGCCAGGCAAAGGGAAAGTTGGACTGGATGGAATCCTATATGGATTTGGGGAGGGAGACATCGAGGGCCTCAGACTTCGCTGCATTGATTTTAAAATTTTACCATGTAACAAAGTGATCTATTTCAGCCATAACAGCATGGATGGATATATGTGATTGAGTGATATATACTAGGACATCATCAGCAAATAGAGAGCACTTGTACTCGGTGCCTCCCACCTCAATCCACCTAATATTGGGGTTATGGCGAATTGATGAGAGCAGGTGCTCTGTCACTAGGATGTATAAGAGAGGGGACAGAGGACATCACTGCCTTGTCCCATTGGTGATTGTGAAAGGTGATGAAAATGTTCTGACGCACCCCCTGGGCCTTGGGACACCCGGAGCCGGACCCTTTTTGGTGGATGCTGGTGGTTGTAGTCTTCGTGGCGGCGACCCAGTTCCGTGGCTCAGGGCGGTCAAACCAGTGGCGGAACTATTTATGTGGTTTTGATGTTTAAATGTCCGACTACGCCACCCGTGGATTGCGGTCAGAGTGAACCGCCGCTACAGGGCAGACCACTGAGGCTGGTGTTGTGGGTGCAGCAGAGCGTAGCATAACTCCCCACGGGAGGAGTATAGCCTCAGGGCAGTGTATGCGGAGGATGGGGGTGATGGTGCAGGGCAGCAGCAGTAACGACACGGAGTCAGTGATGCAGTTCAGGGCCTTTACTCACAGTTCTTATTATCCAGACCACGTCTGCAGGTAACGGCTGCCCACGTCGTACTGTGCTCACCAGGTGAGGGGCTCAGACAACTCCCAGATAACTTTGGAGCACTTCACAGGACCCCCTTTGTGTGTCCTTTGTCTGGCCTTTCTTACCAACACTTCTGTCCGGCTGCCTCGGGCCTCCTCTTGGTAAACTTGGCGCCAGTTTCCCTGACCCTATGTGGTGCCTTCCTAGCGGGTGTAGCGAGGGGCTGCGCCACATAAAATGTCAGAGCCTCCGATTTCTAGCTGAGGGTCGTTTCTTGCCTCCACTAGCTCGGGGACCGGTCTCCCCCTTTGGCCTGACCCCTCCACGCAGGTGGATTCGGGCGTGCGGTGGCGACTCGCCCGTCCGCACCCCTGGGATCCCTTCATTCCTCGTTCCTCGAGCCTTCTCCGCTCCTCTTCCTTCCTTCTCCCTCTTCCAGGCCTGGGCCTCTGTTACTAGGCCCGCCTCCGGAGCAGAGCTCATGCAGAGCCCCTGCTCCCTGCCACTTCTGCTCAGACTTCTCTGCACTGAACTAAGATGGTGCCCACCTTTTATACTCCCTTCTCAATGCACCCAGGAACTGCTTCCTCCCTGCTCCTGCACTACAGGGTTCCCCTTCCTCAGTGTTCCCTCCCCCCACTCCAGCCAGGGACAGGGACTGTCGTGCCCATCTCAGGGGCATATTGGTCGCCCTGCCCCACGGCAATGTGGTGTAATGCATGCAGGTGTCGGGTCCTGATCCACACTCCATCCTTACCTGAGAGTGAGATATCACACCTCTGGGTGAGGTGCAATACGTCTTTAGCAACCGAGCCCTCAGGGTGCTACAGTTCCATTTATCTTCAGCCTAGGTGACGTATTGCGATACAGGGCCGTGATTTTGGATATAAAAGGGTCCCCTAGACCCCTACCCCAAGCTTTTTAAGAGAATCATATATGGCGTGCCAGGAGACTCTATGGAATGCTTTCTCAGCATCCAACGAGAGTATCTAATTACAAATTTTTAACTGCATCTAGCCCAGGAAATACTTTGTGCCTAGTAGCAGTGTCTGCTAGTAAGCGGATTATCCCGGCTGTTAAGCAAGCTGCACCACCTGTAGTTACCTGTAGTTTAGACACTTAATTTTTTCAAAGGAAATGCTTCGGGACCATGGGATACTTAGTGAAGAGCATCAGGAGGCACCCCAAGGCATAGGGGCTGGGACTGGCAGTAGGATGCCTTGCGGTGGACAGCCGAGCTCGATCCTTATAAAAGCTTTTTAACTGCAGCAGCTTTAGTGGACGCTACTGGAGCTGGAATTACCGCGGCTGCTGGCATGAGACTTGCCCTCCATTAGATCCTTGTAAATGGATTTAAAGTGTATTCATTCAAATTAGAGAGACAATTTAAATTAAAAAGCTTAGAGCTGCCTCCACCACAGGGGGGCTCGCTCGACCCACCAGCGGACAGGCACCAGTATTGGGAGAGGGGGGCTGGCCGTCAGGGTTCACCGCGGCTCTGGCACAAACCCGGCGACACGGAGGTGGCACGGGCAGGAGCGGACTGGCCGTGTCGGCTTCTCACTTTTTGGATTTTAGAAGGGCATGACATGCCTATATCTGTGTCTCCCCCTCCTTTTACTCCTCCACCTCTTTTATTTTCGCATGACTATATGTACTTGTCACTTTTCCATGTGTTAGTTATGTCTTCTGAGCAGTTTGTCAGCTTTTGGACACCTTTGAAGGTGTTTTCTATGTGTTTCTATGTGTTTTTGTTTGCCTGCCATTGGTTTTAACGGTGTTCGAAGGTGTTCGACGAACAGTTCGACGAACAGTTCGGCGAACACACGGGTGTTCGACGAACCGAACCGAACTCGAACACTACGGGGGTGGCTCAACACTACTCACAATCACTAAAAATTCAGTGAGAAAGATGCAATGCATGAGCTTTATCCACCTGGAGAAGCATTCAAATCACTGTCAGCTCAAATTAAACTTCTCTTTGGATCTGCTGATGAGGGTACTAACTTCAGTCCGTATCTCAGGATCATTGTCAGCATTGTGTTTGGAGACCACAAACTTCATGAATGGAAGTCACTTAAATTTGATCCTACCGGAACTCTGGACATGTCAACCAAGAAAAATTTACAAGGGCACTAGCAGGCACTAGACAAGTAGCAGGGTTAAGATGGAATGGAATACAGTGCCATTGTTCATGCTTTCAAGACTTCCTAACTCTTTCAATGCAGCTACTGACATAACTAGACCAAACTTGCTTTCTATAAGATTTAATATCATTCTTGAGAGTGGCTAGTTTTCACTTTATAAAATCTTCACTCTACAAAATCTGTGTTCTGTATCTCACAGAAATGCCCCTGCAAGTGAAATGGATTCAAGTCAGGAGTGAAGCTAAGCACAGGTCAGGTAGAGTTCCTGAACTAGCAGTGCAGAGTATTGTCAGGCAGAAAGATAAGGACTGGAAGAAATGGTGTCAAAGGGATCATCTCCCTCAGCAAACCCCCCTCCTCCATCTCACTGTGCTGTAAAGAATGCTGTGTTCATTAATGTGCCTTTGCATTAGAAGTGTGCTGTCCTGTACTACTGGGAAGACTGTGAACAGCTGTGCTGCTAAGGAAACTACACTGTTTGTCACTGGTGCCTGTTGCTCATAAAACTTAACTTGCACTGGCTGTGGGGCTTCTTATTAAATGCTACTGTTCTACCATTTATGAGGACTCTTGTCAAGTGTGCATGGTCAGCAAGTGAAACAAGCTACGTGTCTGTACCTGAGGGTCAATACCCCTGTGTGCCTGAGAGAAGCTGCAGCACATGGTCTATGGTCGCCCTGAGTAACTGTTCCCCCAGGATTCCAAAGAATTCATGTAACCTGTCTCACCCCTATCTGAACCTAGCGGCGTGCGTGTAACATAGGGTAATTGCAGCCCCCCATAGGGTAAAATGCAGCCCCCCATATGGTAGTTGCAGCCCCCCCAATAGTTTAAAATTCAGCCACCAGTCCTCAGTATTATCAGTACTCACTGATTTAAAAAAAATATATATATATATACAGCACCGCTCCTCGCTCCCCCCGCTGCTTCAGTCTCTGCAGCTCATCTCCTCACCTCAGCAGCTGCCAGCGCCACTGTCTGACACAGCGTGGCATGGTTAAGTGAAGTCATCATGCTGCTGCATCAGTTGCAAAGCAGGAATGATGGGAGGAGTGTCACATGATGCTCCCTTCTCCATCATTGCTTTCAACTGTATCGGCAGATGCGGAGCAGGAGCGGGCAGTGCTGGGCAGCTAGAGGGGGGGCCCGATGCAGGGGGGGTGATCAATTCAGGGGCGGCAGGGGCCCGATGCAGGGGGTGCATGGTGCAGGTGCTGACATAGGCCCCCCCCCCGGCTCATGGGCCCCATAGCAGTCACGTGGTCTGCCTCCATTAGCGGTACCCCACTGCCCCCGGAACTTGTAATTTCTTTGATGTATAAGGCTGAGATGTTTCAGGAGAAAATCATGGAGCATTTGGGCAGTACAGTGGCTCTCTGGTTATCACTGCTGCTTTGCAGTGTTAGGATCCTGGCAACAAGGACAACATCTGTAAGGAGTTTGTATGTTCTCCCTGTTTTTCCTCCCATACTCCAAAAACAGATTGACAGGGAATTTAGATTGTGCAGACAGTGATAATGATGATGTTGAATTATTAGCACAATATAAGCGAGTCAAATAAATAAGGGTTAAGTTGCAATTTAGTTTCGAGAGCGTCTGCTGGTTGTAGCCTAAGATGTGTATTACTGCTGGAAGGTAGAGTCCATTTACACTGACCAACCCATGGCACTGAACAACCACCGATTTAAACTTATATTGATCGTCAGTTGTTCACTAGCCTGTTTACGCAGCCTATCAAAAGTAAATCATAGAATATTAGAACTGGAAGAGACCTCCAGGGTCATCATGTCCAACCCCCTGCTCAATGCAGGAGTCACTAAACCATCTCAGACAGATGTCAGTCCAGCCTCTGTTTGAAGACCAGTGACAGACAACTCACTACCTCTAGCAGCAGCCTGTTCCACTCATTGATCACCCACATTGTCGAAAAATGTTTTTCTAATATCTAATCTGTATCTTCTCCCTTTCAGTCTCATTCCATTGATTCTCTTGTTTCCATGTGCAAATGATAATAAGGATGATCCCTCTACACTGTGACATCCCTTCAGATATTTGTAGATGGCTATTAAGTCTCCTCTTAGCCTTATTTTTCGCAAGCTAAACATTCCCAGATCCTTCAACCATTCCTCGTAGGGCATAGTTTGCAGTCCACTCAACATCCTTCTCTGAACTTGCTTCAGTTTGATGCTTACTGGGTGATTTTTAATAAATCACTCAGTGTGCATAGTCTGTCTTTGTTCTCGGCAATGCGAATCGCTGAACCTCCAAGAATAATGATCTTTTGCAATGTACAAAATATAATTTCACCCAAGGAAAAAGTGTATTGCTGGCTCATCAATTGATTGGGAGCATATTTATACTGAAAACCAGTGTTCTTAAGAACACTGTGCATGCTAATCTTTCAGTGCTAATTTTTCAGTACAAATATAAAAATGAATAATAATAATAATAATAATAATAATAATAAATTCACTTCTTGAACTGAACCATTTACATGTAGACAATTCAGTGAGGAAGATGCTAAATAGGAGCTTTTAGCAAATTTATTGAATGAACAATTAGATATGATGTGATAGTGGTCAAAGGAAGATCATATCTCCAGCTCTGTGGTAACTCTGCATAGTCTAACAAATCAAGATGGTAGTGAGGAAAACAGGATAAGAGTTCAAACAATAGGAAGAGATAATGGAATAATTTACCGCTGCAGATAACATAAACAAATATATATATAATAATAGCCAATATATGGCAGCAAAAACACACCAGACAGTGTATAATAACAATAAACTGTGAATAATATTACAGTAGATTGTGATTGACAAATAACCCTGCTATAGTTGGGTAAGCACAGTTGTAGAAATTTAAAGAGAAAATATCAACCATATTTCAGAGAAAATATACCTTTCTGTAATGAGGGAGCATGTCTGTATTTCATGCTACCCATGGCTCAAACAGCATAAAACTGCTGACAGGTTGCCTTTAAATTTTACAATGCTTAGTTAGGCTGAAATTGCACAAATTGTTTTAATTAATAGCAGTTGAGGAGTAGTTTTAACAAAGCCAGCAGCAGAGTCTGCAAGGAAGAGAATTTCAAGTACTCCATTATATAGTCAATACCTTTTAAAGTTGCTTCTGCATTTGGCACTAAAATTGCATAAAAATATGTATGTCAAAAACTGCATATGTGATTTCATTGTGAAGGAAAATCCATTATCCATCGTCATTACATGTCTATTTTAGTAATTACTTGCATTCCCCATACCATTATACAGTATGTGTAGAACATCTATTCTTTGCATTCTACACTATATTGCTAATTTGATTTTTGTACTACCAATTTGTGAAGTAAGGCTATGTGCCCACGATGCCGAAATGCCCAGGATTTTTTCCTGAGCGTTTCTGCATCTCCCTGGCAGAAAAAAACGCATGCGTTTTTCTTGCCAGGGACAAGCGGATGTGAAGCGTTCTTTACATGCATTTCCGCATTTTGCATCACTTGGAAAGTGCTTGTCAGCTTGGTCACACTATATAAATCCATGCAATCGGAATGAATTTATGTAGTGTGACCTTAAGGAATGTTTAAAAATAAAAAAATAAATAGATACTTACCTTCTGATGGCCCCCGCAGTCTTGCTTCCTGGCTGCCGGCAGACTCTGATGTCAGCGCAGGTCCTTCAGTCCACCGCGAGCTGCCGGCAAGGGAGGACAAGCGCAGTGGGGTCTATCAGAAGGTAAATATAATATTTATTTTTTATTTTATTGTTTTTTTTTACAGGTTCTATGGTACCTGGGTCCAGAGGAGAGTGTCCTCCACTCCACACCCGGGTACCATCCGTACATTGAAACACTTGGATTCCGCATGTACGGATCCAGTGATGCAGAATCCAAGCATTCCAATGCAAGTCAATGGCGGCAATTACGCTGCGTGTCCACAAAATTAATGGACATGCTGCGTATTTTTCCGCAATGATAATCCGCAGCGGAAATTTCCGCAGCATGTGCACAGCACATGCGGATTATCATTGGGGAACATGGCAGGCCTTCTACCATGCGTTATTTAAGCGTTTCTGCAGCGTTTTTGCCGTTGCGGAAACGCTTAAAAAACGCATCGTGGGCACACAGACTAATTGAGTATTAATTTTACCAGCTGGGGATGTGTACCTACACAGTCTGTCACAGTCAAATCATTGATAAAAGTGGCAGACTGCGTAAAGGCACACCTCTACGAAAAGGAGAATGGAAACACCCAGTTGACAATTTATTCATAAATATTCAGGAGGATTAACAACAGAGGAACAACACAGCCCAGAAGTATATGAAAAGAAGCTGCAGAGTTATTTCATTGGGAATGTACTAGACCCGCCATCTCTAAAGACCTATTAGGCCTTTGAAAAACTCTTCAAGAACCTATGAACTCCTTAACTACTTTACTCCCCAAGCCTGTTTTCACCTTTATGACCGGGCTAAATTTTACAATTCTAACCAGTGTCACTTTATGTGATAATAACTCTGGAACACTTCAACAGGTCCCATTTATTCTGAGACTATTTTTGTGACATATTATGCTTCATGATAGTGGTAACAGTTCTTTGATATGACTTGCGTTTATTTGCGAAAAAATGTGAAAATTCTCAACAATTTTGAAAATTTCGCAATTTTCAAACTTTTAGTATTTATGTCCTTAAACTAGAGAATAATGTCACACAAAATAGTTAATAAATAGTGTGGCACCCCAAGGGTCTGGTTGCCACAGTGGTATTGCTTCCCTCAAAAGAGGTGATGCCATGTCTGGAGGCAAGCAAGGGTTTCCTGGTCAGGAACACTGTACATGCAACACTTCCTGGCTTCAGACCAGCAAGGGGAGGAACCCTCCCCTTGGCAACTGGATCTGGAGGCGGGGTTAGTTCAGTCAGTGCAGGAGTTGAGATTAGGACGTTGAAGAGAGAGGAGCTAGGGACTGGAGCTGGAGATAGCTCGTTCTAGCTGAGCTACACAAGGAACCGGACACCGGAGTCCGAGGCTGTGGGACACTTCAGGCCCAGCAGTAGATACTGCAGGGCTGGAGATTGCAGGTGTCCTGGCCCCATCAGACGCCCGGAGGCTCATCAGCACCGAGGGACCAGTACTGCCAAGGAGGAGCGAGGCATCAACAAGGCCCGAGCTGCCAGCTATACGGGTGAGTACAGCACGTTACACTCAGGGACGTGGGCTACAACACAGCTAAAAGCAGAATAGCCAAAGAGAATAGTGAGCACGGCAGGCCTGCAACTCCACCTGGCCAGGAGGACTCTATGCTTGCTCCCAGACTGACCGGACTCTTATCTCTAGCCAGTACTCCAGTCCAGGCCTGTCTAATTGCCACCAGTAAAGACCCAGGGACTGCACTATATGGACTCTGTGGTTATTTCTGCACTGCGACACACTGCACAACCACCATCATCCTAACACATTGCCCTGAAGCTACACTCTTCCTGTGGGGAGTTATACCACCTTTGCTGCTATACCACTGGCTTCAGAGGACTGTTCTGCAGTGGCGGTCTCTATTAACCGCACTCCACAGGTGGCGTAGTCGGACATTATATAACCTACACACCTATACTACCCTTGGATTGACCACCTGGGTCACGGTGACTACAACCTCCAGCATCTACATGCCCGGCTCCGGGTACACCACGACCCAGGGGGCGCGTCAATAGCATTTCCCACATGTTGACTTTACACCAGCACAATTTTTTAAACTTAATTTTTAAACTTTTTTGTTAGGAAGTTAGAAGGGTTAAAAGATGACCAGCGATTTCTCATTTTTCCAACACAATTTACAAAATAATTTTTTTTAGGGATCACATTCGAAGTGACTTTGAGGGGCCAATATAACAGAAAATACCCAAAAGTGACACCATTCTTAACCACTTCGCACCAGAGCCTGTTTTTGCCTTCGTGACCGGGCCAATTTTTTCAATTCTGACCACTGTCAATTTATGAGGTAATTACTCTGGAACGCTTCAACGGATTCCCCTGATTCTGAGATTGTTTTTTCGGGACATATTGTACTTCATGATAGTGGTAAAATTTCTTCGATATCACTTGCGTTTATTGGTGAAAAAATCAGAAATTTGGCAAAAATTTTGAAAATTTTGCAATTTTCAAACTTTGAATTTTCATGCCCTTACATCAGAGAGATATGTCACACAAAATATTTAATAAATAACATTTCCCACATGTCTAATTCACATCAGCAGAATTTTGAAACCAACATTTTTTTTGTTAGGAAGCTATAAGGGTTAAAAGTTGACCAGCGATTTCTCATTTTTACAACAAAATTTACAAAACATATTTTTAGGGACCACATCTTATTTGAAGTGACTTTGAGGGGCCTTTATGACAGAAAATATGCAAAAGTGATACCATTCTAAAAACTGAACCCCTCAAGGTGCTCAAAACCACATTCAAGAAGTTTATTAACCCTTCAGGTGCTTCACAGGAATTTTTGTAATGTGGAAGAAAACAATGAACATTTAACTTTTTTTCACAAAACTGCTACTTTAACCTCAAATTTTTAATTTTCACAAGGGCAGCCAGAAAAAATGGACCCAAAAGTGTGTTGTGCAATTTCTCCTGAGCACGCTGATTTCCCATATGTGGTGCAAAGCCACTGTTTGGGCGCACGGCATGGCTTGGAAGGTAAGGAGCGCCATTTGACTTTTGGAATGGAAATTTGACTGGAATCGATAGCGGACGCCATGTTGCATTTGGAGAGCCCCTGAGGTGCCTAAACAGAGGAAACCCCCAACAAGTGACCCCATTTTGGAAACTAGACCCCTCAAGGAACTTATCTAGATGTGTGGTGAGCACCATGAACCCCCAGGGGCTTCACAGAATTTTATAATGTTGAAGTGTGAAAATAAAAAAACACATTTTTAACACAAAACTGCTACTTTAGCCACAAATTTTTAATTTTCACAAGGGCAGCCAGAAAAAATGGACCCCAAAATGTGTTGTGCAATTTCTCCTGAGCACGCTGATACCCCATATGTGGTGCAAAACCACTGTTTGGGCACACGGCATGGCTTGGAAGGTAAGGAGCGCCATTTGACTTTTGGAATGGAAATTTGAATGGAATCGATAGCGGACGCCTTGTTGCATTTGGAGAGCCCCTGAGGTGCCTAAACAGAGGAAACCCCCAACAAGTGTCCCCATTTTGGAAAGTAGACCCCTCAAGGAACTTATCTAGATGTGTGGTGAGCACCTTGAACCACCAGGGGCTTCACAGAATTTTATAATGTTGAAGTGTGAAAATAAAAAAACACATTTTTAACACAAAACTGCTAATTTAGCCTCAAATTTTTAATTTTCACAAGGGCAGCCAGAAAAAATGGACCCCAAAATGTGTTTAGCAATTTCTCCTGAGCATGCTGATACCCCATATGTGGTGCAAAACCACTGTTTGGGCGCATGGCATGGCTCGGAAGGTAAGGAGCTCCATTTGACTTTTGGAATGGAAATTTGGCTGGAATCGATAGCGGACGCCATGTTGCATTTGGAGAGCCCCTGAGGTGCCTAAACAGAGGAAACCCCCAACAAGTGACCCCATTTTGGAAACTAGACCCCTCAAGGAACTTATCTAGATGTGTGGTGAGCACCTTGAACCCCCAGAGGCTTCACAGAATTTTATAATGTTGAAGTGTGAAAATAAAAAAACACATTTTTAACACAAAACTGTTGCTTTAGCCTCAAATTTTTAATTTTCACAAGAGCAGCCAGAAAAAATGGACCCCAGAATGTGTTGAGCAATTTCTCCTGAGCACGCTGATACCCCATATGTGGTGCAAAGCCACTGTTTGGGCGCACGGCATGGCTGGGAAGGTAGGGAGCGCCATTTGACTTTTGGAATGGAAATTTGACTGGAATGGATAGCGGACACCATGTTGCATTTGGAGAGCCCCTGAGGTGCCTAAACAGAGGAAACCCCCAACATGTGACCGAATTTTACAATCTACTCCTCTGTATAAATTAATCTAGTGGTGGGAAGATAAGTAGATAGGTAAATGGTCACTAAACCCATAGATGAATTCCCAGAGAGGTGTCATTTCCAAAATGGGGTCACTTCAGTGGGGATTCTGCTGTTCTGGCACTTTTCAGAGGTGCTAAGTACCAGAACTAAAGAATCCCCCCTGAAGTGACCCCATTTTGGAAATGACACCCCTCTGGGAATTCATCTATGGGTTTAGTGACCATTTTAACTCAATGGATGATTTCCAGAAACAAGCACGCAATGGAAGGTTTAGATTCTGGAGAACCCCCCCTGGAAATTAAGTGAGCTCTACTCGAATGTGTCATTCACTAAATGAACCAAATGTTTGAATGACAAATTGGGATACATTTTTACAGTTTAAAAACATGGTTCTGTGTGGAAGATTTTAAAGCAGTCAGTGACGCATAAGGCTGGCAATGATGGGCATTGTGGGCAATAGTAGCGGGTATCACGCCTCATTCCTCTCTTAGTACATACACGACATCTTTTCTGGGAGTTCCTTCTTGTTTCCGTTGCTGGAATAAGTGCAATAAAATGTCGCTCAGTGAGTCTTTTCACATCCTCAGATTCTAATGGATGAGCGGGGCTAACACTTTGAAAGACAAGATTTTCAATTACCTTTTCTTGATAATCAAGAAAAGGATCTGAATTTCCTGCTTTTTTGTACAACACAAAAGAATTGTATGTGGCCACCTGAAACAAATAAATAACCAACTTTTTATACCAGGTATAGGACTTTCTTGATACCTGGTATGGCTGTAGAACCTGGTCTGCAAGGTCCACACCCCCCATTGTTTGTTGTAGTCAATGACTGACACAGGTTTTTGCTTCGGAGTGGTGGATCCTAGTTCTACAGTGACCCTTGTGGCATCTGTGTGGATTGAGCTGAGGACAAAAATATCCCTCTTATCCCTATATTTCAGGGCAAGCAGCTCTCCGTTGCGTACAGCCCCTGACTGCCCCTTTTGAAACTTTTGGTTGACCAAAGGTTGTGGAAACCCCTGATGGTTTTTACGGATGGTCCCACAAGCCCCGATGTTGTGTTCAACCAGACTTTTAAATAGGGGTATGCTGGTGTAATAATTGTCCACATATAGATTGTAGCCTTTTTGAAAAAATGGACTTATCAGCTCCCAAACAATTTTTCCAGATGTCCCCAGATAAGTAGGGCATCCTGGTGGGTTTAGTTTGCTATCTTTCCCCTCATATATGCAAAAAGCGGATGTGTATCCGGTTGAACTTTCGCACATTTTATAGATCTTTATTCCAAACCTTGCCCTTTTAGATGGGATAAATTGCTTGAGGTGCAGTCTTCCTTTGAATTTTACAAGGGACTCATCTATAGAAATATTTTGTGTTGGGGTGTAGAGGCTTAAGAATTTTTCTGACAAATTTTCAATGATGGGTCTAATTTTATATAACCTGTGATGTTCTGGGGCATTTCTGGGTAGGCATTGACTATTGTCGTTAAAATGCCAAAACCGCATGAGCATTTCAGAACGGGTCCTAGGCAGAACGACTGAAAACATAGGGGTGGATTGAACAGGGTGGTTGGACCAGTAGGATCGAATGCTCAGTTTTTTAACAAGCTCCATGGCAAATGTAAGTCCTAAAAATTTTTTTATTTCCGGGACATTAGTTGGTGTCCATAAATTTGCCCTAGCATAGTAACATCGGGGATTCTGGCTTATGAATTGGGATGCATATAAATTTGTTTGCACGACAATATGCTCTAGCAAGCTGTCTGTAAAAAACAAATAAAAAAAATGAATTGGTCCAAAATCTTCCACCTCCACATTTATACCAGGAATGGCGTTGAAATCAGGGCTGAATGGAGCAGCCGAATCCGAAGCCTCCCATCTGGGAAATGCTAGATCATGTGGCAAAGCCCCTTGTACACTGGCGTGCGCCAATTCACTAGTAGCAGGGACAGCGCTTGTACTGGGCAGTGTTCCCTGATTTGGAGACGTTTCTCCAGTAGCGCTATTTGCCCCTATTGCTGTACTGGTCCTTGGGCTTGAGGATGGAACAGAATCACTGCTCATTTCTGAGCTCTCAGTGTCGCCGCTACTAAAGCCCTCAAAATCCATATCTCCATCTGAGATTGCACTGTCATCAGTGTCAGAACATAGCAGGGCATACACCTCCTCTGCGGTATAAGTCTGACGGGCCATTTTATTTTTATATTTTTTGACTGGACTGAACGGACCGGACAGAATGGACCGGACTGAAAGGACGGGACCGGACTTGACTGACCGGACTGGACTGACCGGACTGGACTGACCGGACTGACTGACTGACCGGACTGACTGATCTGACAGGACTGACTGATCTGACAGGACTGACTGACTGACAGGACTGACTGATCTGACAGGACTGACTGACTGACAGGACTGACTGATCTGACAGATCTGACAGGACTGACTGACTGACAGGGCTGACTGATCTGACTGGACTGACTGACTGACAGGACTGACTGATCTGACCGGACTGACTGACTGACAGGACTGACTGATCTGACAGACTGACTAACCCTAACCTTACTTTCTTTTTTGATTTTTATTTTTCACTTTCACAGTGGCAAGGCTGACAGCTCTTGTCACAGTGTTTCTCCTCTGCTCTCTCACTGAGATCGGAGGAGAAACAATGTATTTATCAGGCAGATCGCCCGGGAAAGTTTGTTGCTAAAACAAACTTCCCTGGTGAAAAACTTCCCTGGTGATCTCTCTGATTGGCTGGTGTGACGCTGACATCATCGAGACCTGAGCCAATCAGGTCTCGATGATGTCAGAGGTCACAGCACCGGGATCCCCGCCGCTGGTAAGGTATGTGGGGGGTCCCGATCGCCGACCACCGGCTGTCACTATCTTTTAAATGCCGCGATCACTATGGATCGCGGCATTTAGAAGATAGGAACTGGTTAACATCATGGGGACCTGATCCAATCAGGTCCCCATGATGCCACATGTCAGAGCTATCGCTCTGAACCGGTACCGCAGTGCTAGCAGGACCCTGGGGGTCCTGAGCGCTGCGGGACCACCCACCGTTTTTAAATGTCGGCGCTGCACAGAGCCCAGCAAGCGCCGACGTTTATGTACAGTGGGTGGTCGGGAACCGGTTAAAACTACACCCATGAAAGCACTCAAAACCACATTCAAGAAGTTTATTACAGGAATTTCACAGGAATTAATGGAAAATGGAATATGTAAGGAAAAAATGAATATTTAACCTTTTTTTTTACAAAAAAATTACATTAGACCCCAATTTTTTATTTTTACAAGGGTAAGAGGAGAAACTGGACCCCAAAATTTGTTGTGCAATTTCTCTTGAGTACGCTGATACCCCATATGTGGAGTAAAGCTACTGGTTCAGCGTAGGGCTTGGGCTCGGAAGGCAAGGACAAACGTTTGACTGTTTGAACGCAAAATTGGCAGGAATCGAGAGCAGACCCCATGTCGCGTTTGGAGAGCCTCTAATGTGCCTAAACAACAAAAAAAACCACAAGTGATCCCATTTTGGAAACTAGACCCCTCAAGTAGCTTATCTAGATGTGTGGTGAGCACCTTGAAACCAGGTGCTTTACAGAAATTTATAACGTTGAGCTGTTAAAATAAAAAAATCTAATTTGTTCCACAAAAATGTTCTTTTAGCCCCAATTTTTTTATTTTCACAAGGGTAACATGAGAAAATGGACCCCAAAAATTATTGTGCTGATACCCCATATGTGGGGAAAGCTACTGTTTGGGCGTACTGCAGGGTTCAGAAGGAATGGAGCGCCCTTTGATTTTTTGTAATAAATATTTTTTTATTAAATTTTCAAGTAGAATGAAAAAAAAAAAAATATATAGATTTCATACAAACAGTACATACAGTCATATGAAAAAGTTTGGGCACCCCTATTAATCTTAAGCTTAATGTTTTATAAAAATTGGTGTTTTTGCAGCAGCTATTTCAGTTTGATCTATGTAATAACTGTTGGACACAGTAATGTTTCTGCCTTGAAATGAGGTTTATTGTACTAACAGAAAATGTGCAATCTGCATTCAAACAAAATTTGACAGGAACATAAGTATGGGCACCTCACCAGAAAAGTGACATTAATAATTAGTAGATCCTCCTTTTGCAAAAATAACAGCCTCTAGTCGCTTCCTGTAGCTTTTAATGAGTTCCTGGATCCTGGATGAAGGTATTTTTGACCATTCCTCTTTACAAAACAATTCCAGTTCAGTTAAGTTTGACGGTCGCCGAGCATGGACAGCCTCTTCAAATGATCCCACAGATGTTCAATGATATTCAGGTCTGGGGACTGGGATGGCCATTCCAGAACATTGTAATTGTTCCTCTGCATGAATGCCTGAGTAGATTTGGAGCGGTGTTTTGGATCATTGTCTTGCTGAAAGATCCATCCACTGCGTAACTTCAACTTTATCACTGA
This sequence comes from Phyllobates terribilis, assembly GCF_046119375.1. Lineage (NCBI taxonomy): Eukaryota > Metazoa > Chordata > Amphibia > Anura > Dendrobatidae > Phyllobates > Phyllobates terribilis. The sequence continues at coordinate 148,278,443 of NW_027362764.1, read as the reverse complement.
TTCTTGAACACTATTGCCAAGAATCTGCTGATACTGAGTGGAATCCATGCGTCCCTCAACTTTAACAAGATTCCCAGTGCCGGCATTGACCACACAGCCCCAAAGCATGATGGAACCTCCACCAAATTTTACTGTGGGTAGCAAGTGTTTTTCTTGGAATGCTGTGTTTTTTTGCCACCATGCATAACGCCTTTTTGTATGACCAAACAACTCAATCTTGGTTTCATCAGTCCACAGGACCTTCTTCCAAAAAGAAATAGGCTTCTTCAAATGTGCTTTTGCATACCTCAGCCGACTCTGTTTGTGCGTACTTGCAGAAACGACTTCTTTCGCATAACTCTCCCATACAGCTTCTCCTTGTGAAAAGTGCGTTGTATAGTTGACCGATGCACAGTGACACCATCTGCAGCAAGTTGATGCTGCAGCTCTCTGGAGGTGGTCTGAGGATTGTCCTTGACTGATCTCACCATTCTTCTTCTCTGCCTTTCTGATGTTTTTCTTGTCCTGACACTTCTGGCCTTAACAAGAACTGTCCCTATGTTCTTCCATTTCCTTACTATGTTCCTCACAGTGGAAACGGACAGGTTAAATCTCTGAGACAGCTTTTTGTATCCTTCCCCTGAACAACTATGTTGAATAATCTTTGTTTTCAGATCATTTGACAGTTGTTTTGAGGAGCCCATGATGCCACTCTTCAGAGGAGATTCAAACAGGAGAACAACTTGCAAGTGGCCACTTTAAGTAGCTTTTCTCATGATTGCATACACCTGGCTATAAAGTTCAAAGCTCAATGAGGTTACAAAACCAAAAAAAGTGCTTTAGTAAGTCAGTAAAAAGTAGGCAGGAGTATTTAAAACAAGAAAATGATAAGGGTGCCCATACTTATGCACCGGTCAAATTTTGTTTGAATGCAGATTGCACATTTTCTGTTAGCACAATAAACCTCATTTCAAGGCAGAAACATTACTGTGTCCAACAGTTATTACATATATCAAACTGAAATAGCTGCTGCAAAAACACCAATTTTTATAAAACATTAAGCTTAAGATTAATAGGGGTGCCCAAACTTTTTCATATGACTGTATATAGTGAAATAGAGGTATACAAGTAAATAAGGTGAATACCGTCTGCCCTTTGATTTTTTTAATACAAAATTGGCTGGAATCGAGAGCGGATGCCATGTTGCATTTGGAGAGACCCTGATGTGCCTTAATGGTGGAAACCCCCCACAAGTAACCTCATTTTGGAAACTAGACCCCTCAAGGAATGTATCTAGCTGTGTATTGAGCACCTTCAACCCCAAGGTGCTTTATAGAAGAACGCAAAGTCATGAATATTTAAAAATCACATTTTTCCCACAAACTGTTCTTTTAGCCCCAAATTTTTCATTTTTACAAGGGTAGCAGGAGAAAATGGACCCCAAAAAATGTAAACATAAAGGATCACAACAAACAAGGGTTGAAGAGCAAGAGAACATTAAATATACAGTAATTAATCTGTCTAGCTTTATCCTGAGTAAACTGCATATTTCATTGTCATCGAAGGGGTTGTCTTTTTGCCCGAGTAATGAATTCGATGTGTAGAAAACAATTCTTGATGTGAATACATTTGCTAGATCTTTAACTTTACGTTGTCATTTTGATGACCCAGACAAATTGGGCAACAATAGACAAGATATTCCATTATCCCCCCCTGATAATGAAATTGCGAATATAGGTACATTTCAGGAACAGAAAGGGATATATGACCAAAAATTACTGGCTAGTGAGGAACAACAGGAACATTGGAATCTTAACTATCTTTTTTTTTCAAAGAATCCGTATTTTTACCCGATTCAATCGCGACCGGCTATTTTGGATACGTTTCAAGAACTAATTGAAAAGGAACTTCATGAACTTAAGACTTTAGTTAAAACAGGACAATCTAATTCTAATTTGACTAAGGATATCATAAATAGTGATGAGCGAGCACCAAAATGCTCGGGTACTCGTTGTTTGAGTCGAGCAAATTAGAATGCTCGAGTGCTCGGTCCGAGTAACAAGCCCAATGTAAGCCTATGGGAAACTCAAGCATTTTTCCGGTGACTCCCCTCGGCGGTCTGCAGAGGGCCTAAAAATTGCCAAATCGATGGGATCAGTTCTCAAATGACATGGGAACAGCATGGGGAAGACCCCTGGAAGCATTGCTGACTCCCTGATCAATGCTGTCAGCAATGTTGTCAGAGGTATTACGCCACTTTTACGGACTCACAATAAAACATACAAATACGAAACCAAAATGGATTTTCCTGGGAAATATGTTAAGGAAGATCCTTTCCAGGGTAATAACTTGTATATAAGGCAAAATAAATAACCAAGAACAAAAATGCTCCTCCACACCTTGGGCTATGTTCACATGTAGCGTTTTTGATGTGTTTTTGCACTTTTGCATTGCTTTCAACCAAGAAAAATGCATTCACCAGGAAATGTCATTTTAACATTTTACAACCTTATCTGGCCATATGGTGTGTGACACATCATTAGACACTTCCTGTTTCATTTATAATGGAGGGACTCTGAAAGTCACAAAGCCTATTTTTATAGGGCCATTAGGTGGCCCTTACTATTCTCAAAGGGCCAACAGTCGTCCCTCGCTATTGTTAGAGAGTGTATTGCCGAGTTTTTAGCAATAAGGTTCGGATACGGCTTTAAAGAAGGCAACCACTTGTAATATAACGCAATTTTATTTATAATAGATAATTTGAAAGATAAAATACAGAATCAAAGGAATAGTATGATATTGCGTACACTTTTGTAGATTAAAGGTTACTAAGGTTAAATACTTATAAAGGTTACATACTTACTATTGGATAGAAGAAGAAAAAGATTTCCCTAGTAGCATATACATCATCTGTCCGGAAACTTCAGCTGGAGAAGCGCTCAGCGATGGGCAGAGAATGCGTCCTAGGTCCTACACTTTGAAGAGCGTCCACTTCAAAGGTCCACAATGCTTCTGCCATAACTGAATTCTTCAACAGCTTTATACTTTAGAAAAACGCTTACCCAACCTAATATTACGTAAGCATGAAAGTTCATAGGTTGTTGTCCAACATTCAATTCCCGTGACAGTGGCCAGCTATCACAGATGAGCAATGCCGGACAAGACCTGTTCACGGACCATTCTACTTCTGTCATAATGTTTACATATGATAAGAGTAAATCCTACACCAGGTTATAAATCAGAACAAGGTTTTCTTCCCAGACAGTATATTGTGCTAAGAAGCTATGTATCAGTGAGATACATTCACAGATAAAGTACACCTTAACACAGAATATATAATCAGAATATTGATTAAAGGTTGGATACATCATAATGGGTTTCAGTTAGCCACTTATATTTTTGGTACTACAATAAGCTTCTCCATCTTAAATCATATGTCTGTAGTTTTATTTACAATTTTGTGCAATGTCTGTCTCTGGTTCTACATCAGCTGACAAACACAGAGTATACAAAAGGCTAATTCCCTTCAGTAATAAAGATTAAACCTCAGACTTAGCAAACTTAACCTAATGCTTTAGTATTTCTGGACTAATGACCCCTAGTCTACTGAGGTAAGACACCTACAAATGCTGAGATGTCTATATTTCAATATGGATTTGAAATATAAAATAGCCATTTTTCATGTTCATACTACAGAGAACCATCAGCCGACTATGCTTTGTTGTTCCCATTATTAAAGAGTGGGTCTCCTATGCTGTTATTGTGTATGCAGGGACTGCAAAGGCTGCCAAAAATTTGGACGCAACCCAATACTCCATTTAAGAGACATAGAGGAGGGCCTCAGTGAAATTTTTTTTCCCATTATAAAGGAGTGGGTTTCCTATAGTGGTAATGCCCATACTGTGACTGCAAGGGCTGACATAATTTGGGAAAAGTGCTGGGCCACAGTAACGACATATTCCCATTAGAAAAGAGAGAGTCTGCTATACAGTTATAGGGTATGCTGTGAGTCCAACGGATGCCAAAATTTAGGAAAAACCCCAATAACAGTTTAAAGACACATGCAGCTATGCCACAGTAATGAGTATGACATGTTCCCATTGGAAAGGAGAGGGTCTGCTCTTCAGTTATAGGGTCTGCAGTGAGTGTAACGGCGCCAAAATTTAGGAAAAACCTCACTAACAATTTAAAGACACATAGAGGTGGGCCTCAGTAACGACATATTCCCATTATTAGGAAGTGGGTCTCCCATACTGTTGTATGCAGTGAAGCAACGGCTGCCAAAAATTTGGAAGAACCCCAATGCCCCTTGCAAGAGACATAGAGGTCGGAGGGCCTCCTGAAAACAATGTTTCCATTATTAGGAAGTGCGTCTCCCATACTGTTTGCCTATCCAGTGAAGCTACGGCTGCCAAAAATTTGCAGGAACACCAATGTCCTTTGCAAGAGACGTAGATATGTTGATATGGTACATATGGTGGTGATATGGTGGTGAAGGATGATGATGCGGAGAAGGAGGAGAACAAGTGCAATTAGACAAAATCAGGAAGCGTATACCCATGTCTGGGTGTGAAGACAGAGATGCATGGGAATAGAGATAGACCTCCCAAAAAGAAGACACTGTATTTGAGTTTATTTTACGCTGCGATCATTTTGTGGTGTTGAGAAGTCTGGCCCAATCCAGCCCTTGTTCATTTTTATAAGAGTCAGCATGTCAGCATTTTCAATTGACAGGTGGATGCGCCTATTGGTTATAATTCCACCAGCGGCACTCAAGACCCACTCTAACAAAATGCTAGCGGCAGGGCAGGCCAGGACCTCCAAGGCATAGAGACCAGTTTATGCCACGTGTACAGCTTGTATACCCAATAATTATAAGACAGAGAGGAAACATAGAGGACATTGGTACGGTCGGCAAGGAACTCCCTCACCATCTTCCAAAATTTTTCCCCCCTTGGGAGAGTACTCTGCACCTCAGGGTCTGTGCGATGTGTGGGACTGATAAAACTGTCCCAGAACTTTGACATTGTTCCCATGCCTGTGCTCGATAGCATTTGTGTCTCTCTCGCCTGTACTCCTTGGTTGTCCAATGAACTGTGATCTTTGCCGCCAGAGTTTTCAGATGGGAATTTTTTTTAATAATTCCGCAACAAGGGCATTTTGGTACTGCACCATTTTATTAGGCCTGTCCAGCGTGGGAATAAGAGACAGAAAGTTTTCCTTGTAGCGTGGGTCTAGAAGTGTCATGAACCATGACTGTCACCCAAAATTTGGACAACGTGAGGGTCACGGGAAAGGCAGCGTAACATAAACTCAGCCATGTGTGCCAGACTGTAAAGCTGCAAGACTTCCGTGTTCTCACCAAGAGGACAGCTGACCATGCTCTCCTCCTCATCCTCTTCCTCCTCCTCCCTATCCTCAGGCCATCCACTCTGAACAGACGGTATGACAGTTTTGCAGGTAGTACCGTCTATAGCGGAGGAAACTAGCTCCTGTTCTTCCTCCTCTTCCTCATTGTCACCCAATCCATGTTGGGATGAAATGAGGCTGGGCTGTGTGGAATCACCCTGTATGGTTCCTTAATCCATCTCATCGTGCTCCACCTGCAATGCATCCTCTTTAATTGTGAGCAGAGAGTGTTTCAGGAGACAGAGAAGCGGGATGGTGATGCTAATTATGGCATCATCGCCGCTCACCATCTTGGTGGAGTCCTCAAAGTTTTGGAGGATGGTACATATGTCTGACATCCATGTCCACTCCTGAGGTCTTATGTGTGGAGTCTCACCTGAATACTGACGGCTTTGTTGATGCTGGTAGTCAACAACTGCCCTCTTCTGCTCTCAAATCCTTCCCAACATCTGCAATGTAGAGTTCCAATGCATGGGGACATCGCAGATCAGTCGGTGAGCGGGAAGCTGCAAACACTTCTGAAGCTCGGCAAGTGCAGTGGAAGCTGTAGCTGACTTTCTAAAATGGGCACACACGCGGAGTACTTTGACAAGCAGATTTGGAAGATCCGGGTAGGTTTTGAGAAACTGCTGAACCACGAGGTTAAGCACATGGGCCAGGCATGGTACATGTGTGAGCTCACCTCGCCTCAGAGCAGCCACCAGGTTCCGGCCATTGTCACACACGACCATGTCTGGCTGTAGGGTCAGTGGTATCAGCTACAGATCTGCCTGTCCACAACTGTTCAGCATTGTGTGGTTTGTCACCTAAGCATATTAGCTTCAGCATAGCCTGTTGCCGCTTGTGAGTGCTGCAGTGCTTCCAGATTGCGACTGATGTGGTCATTTCTGAGATAGAGGCTGAAGAGGAGGTGGAGGAGGTGCAAGAGCTGTAGAATTTGAGGGCAACCCTGATTGACCCAGGGTCCGCAATCCTCTGCGTCGGGAGGACGTGTTCCATCCCAAGGTCTGACTGGGTCCCGGCTTCCACTATATTAACCCAGTGTGCCGTCAGCGAGATGTACTGTCTCTGCCCCCAAGCACTTATCCACGTGTCGGTGGTTAGGCAGACTTTCCCAGTAACTGCAATGTTGTGGGATATGTTCTCATATAATGCGGGGACGGTATATCGGGAGAAATAGTGGCAGCTGGGGACCGAGTACCGAGGGACAGCCGCTGCCATCAGATTGTGGAAAGCTTCCATCTCCACAAGCCTAAAAGGCAACATTTTGAGCGCAAGTATTTGCAAAATGTGTGAATTTAGCAATGTGGCCTGTGGTGCATTGGCTGCGTATTTGCGCTTGCATTCCAAGGACTGGGGTAGGGACAATTGAACGCTGCGCTGGGACAAGGACGTGCACGTGCTTGCTGATTGTGCTAGTTGAGAGTGTTCAATGACAGGTGAAGGGCGGTAGGCATCTTGGCATGCACCATGGACAGGGGATTGGCGTGCATGCACAACAGCAGAACAAGTAGTGGTGTCACCTGCAGACACTGTTGCTGGACCCTGGCAACTTCCGTTGTGTTGGCTTTGTGAGGAACGCTTTCCTTCTTTGTGTTTGCGGTCACCACACTGCTTCTTCCTGCCTGTTGTGGTGCTACGCCTCCCTCCCCAAGTGTGCTGCTGTCCTCGCTCTGTATGTCCTCTTGCCAGTTGGATCACCACCTTGTCTTCCACTTCCGCACCCTGGTCCTCCTCCTGACTTTCTGGAAATTGTGTCTCATCATTATCATCATCCACCTCTTGCGACAGCAATTGCACTTTCCCATGTAGCCTTCATGTGACCGTGGCTGCTCCAATATTTGGCCATTGCTACACGCGTTCTCCTCTTGACTCGCTTGAAGCTGGCTGGACGAGAGGCCCGAATTTACAAATGGAAAAGTGAACAGCTCTTATTTGTGTCCGAGTGTGGGATCAGTTGTCTCCAGGCACTCGGCATTGTGGAAGTATGGAGTATCAGAGTGAAGAATATACGGTCCAGACTCACGGCTACTGAGACTTGACCGTATGGAAGACAGGGTGGTGGTGGTGGTGGTGGCAAAGTGACTGGAAGCATTATCTGTTATCCAACCAACAACCTTTTGACACTGCTCTGTGTTCAATAATGGTGTTCTGCGGTCCCATAGTAATTGGGACAGGAAGGTCGAGCGGCAAGATTTTGGTGTTTGTTGTGGCACAATTTAAGGTTGCCTATGGCCACGTCCTCGGCCTCTGCATGCACCATCACGTCTACTTTTTCATCCCTTGCTACGCACCTTGCCTATTTTAAATGGAGGACTATATTTTCCACGATCACGAGAAATGGCTGATTTTGGAACGCAGTTATATGAGATATGTCTGACAGAGAACCACGATTTTAAATAGCAGGCCTGTAATTTACTAATATTATTCTACACAGAGACCTACTGTGAATAGTTTTTCCGATATACTGCACCGGAATGAAAATGGAAGAATTGTCTGATTTTGGAACAGTCTTATAGGAGAGAACCACGGATTTAAATAGCAGGCCAGTAATTTACTAATACTATTCTTTACAGAGACCTAATGTCAATAGCTTAACCGACACACTGCAACGAAATGGAAGGCAGAAATGTCTGATTTTGGAACGCTGTTATATACAGTACAGACCAAAAGTTTGGACACACCTTCTCATTAAAAGATTTTTCTGTATTTTCACACTGAAGGCATCACAACTATGAATTAACACATGTGGAATTATATACTTAACAAAAAAGTGTGAAACAACTGAAAATATGTCTTATATTCTATGGAAGACCATTTCCGGTGACTACCTCTTGAAGCTCATCAAGAGAATGCCAAGAGTGTGCAAAGCAGTCATCAAAGCAAAAGGTGGCTACTTTGAAGAACCTAGAATATAAGATATATTTTCAGTTGTTTCACACTTTTTTGTTAAGCATATAATTCCACATGTGTTAATTCATAGTTTTGATGCCTTCAGTGTGAATGTACAATTTTCATAGTCATGAAAATACAGAAAAATCTTTTAATGAGAAGGTGTGTCCAAACTTTTGGTCTGTACTGTATGTGATACGTCTGACAGAGAACCACTGTTTTAAATAGCAGGCCTGTAATTTACTAATACTATTCTTCACAGACACCTAATGTGAATAACTTGACCGACACACTGCAACAAAATGGAAATGGAAGAAATGTCTGATTTTGGAACAGTCTTATAGGTTATATGTCTGACAGAGAACCACGGTTTTAAATAGCAGGTCTGTAATTTACTAATAAAATTCTTCACAGACACCTAGTGTGAATAGCTTTACCAACACACTGCAACAGAATGGAAAAGAGGCCAATATTTTCCATGTTCAGTTCAAATTTCTTGATTTTTATCGCTGAAATATGGAAAAGATCTTGCTTTATTCTTCAGTGAGAACAAGAAAATAGAGCAGAAAAATGGTGTTCTCGGGATTGCTTTTTAAGCAAATAACCAGGATTAAGATAAAAAAAAATTTGCCCTGGCCCCTGATATCTGGGGTTACGTCTACAAATATCTGTAATTATTACAGCAGCAACAGACAGGACGTTCAATGGACCCTCTTTTGCTGTATCATACACTGCAGTCTGCCACATGCACTGCCTGCCTGCCTATCACTGATTATATGCAGCTGGATTAGTCCTCAGAAGGACTGTTAGTTCAGATGGATATATACAGTGGGTACTGAAAGTATTCAGACCCCTTTAAATTTTTCACTCTTTGTTTCATTGCAGCCATTTGGTAAATTCTATAAAGTTCATTTTTTTTCTCATTAAAGTATACTCTGCACCCCATCTTGACTGAAAAAAAACAGAAAAGGAGAAATTTTTGCAGATTTATTAAAAAAGAAAAACTGAAATATCACATGGTCATAAGTATTCAGACCCTTTGCTGAGTATTGAGTAGAAGCACCCTTTTGAGCTAGTACAGCTATGAGTCTTCTTGGGAATGATGCAACAAGTTTTTCACACCTGGACAGATCCTCTGCTATTCTTCCTTGCAGATCCTCTCCAGTTCTGTGAGGTTGGATGGGGAATGTTGGTGGACAGCCATTTTCAGGTCTCTCCAGAGATGCTCAATTGGGTTTAGGTCAGGGCTCTGGCTGGGCCAGTCAAAAATGGTCACAGAGTTGTTCTGAAGCCACTCCTTTGTTATTTTAGCTGTGTGCTTAGGGTCATTGTCTTGTTGGAAGGTGAACATTCGGCCAAGTCTGAGGTCCAGAGCACTCTGGAAGAGGTTTTCATCCAAGATATTTCTGTACTTGGTCACATTCATGTTCCCTTCAATTGCAACCAGTCGTCCAGTCCTTGCAGCTGAAAAACACCCCCATAGCATGATGCTGCCACCACCATGTTTCACTGTTGGGATTGTATTGGGCAGGTGATGAGCAGTGCCTGATTTTCTCCACACATACTGCTTACAATGATCACCAAAAAGTTCTATCTTCGTCTCATCAGACTAGAGAATCTTATTTCTCATGGTCTGGGAGTCCTTCATGTGTTTTTGAGCAAACTCTATGTGGGCTTTCATATGTCTTGCAGTGAGGAGATGCTTCCGTCAGGCCACTCTGCCATAAAGGCCTGACTGGTGGAGGGCTGCAGTGATAGTTGACTTTGTGGAACTTTCTCCAATCTCCCTACTGCATCTCTGGAGCTCAGCCACAGTGATCTTGGGGTTCATCTTTACCTCTCTCACCAAGGCTCTTCTCACACGATTGCTCAGTTTGGCTGGACGGCCAGTTGTAGGAAAACTTCTGGTGGTCCCAAACTTCTTCCATTTAAGGATTATGGAGGCCATTGTGCTCTTAGGAACCTTGAGTAATGCAGAAATTATTTTGTAACCTTGGCCAGATCTGTGCATTGCCACAATTCTGTCTCTGAGCTCCTTGGGCGGTTCCTTTGAGCTCATGATTCTCATTTGGTCTGACATGCATTGTGAGCTTTGAGGTCTTATAAAGACAGGTGTGTGCCTTTCCAAATTAAGTCCTATCAGTTTAATTAAACCTAGCTGGACTCCAATGAAGGAGTAGAACCATCTCAAGGAGGATCACAAGGAAATGGACAGCATGTGACTTAAATATGAGAGTCTGAGCAAAGGGTCTGAATACTTATGACCATGTGATATTTCAGTTTTTCTTTTTTAATAAATTTGCAAAAAATTCTACATTTCTGTTTTTTTTCAGTCAAGATGGGGTGCAGAGTGTACCTTTATGAGAAAAAAATTAACTTTTTAGAATTTACAGAATGCGACTTTTTTTCATAAATAATTTTAAACCTTTATAATAAATTTTGATATTTTATGGAAGCTGGATTTTTTTCATTGAATTCTGATCTACTCTGGTGCACTACAAGTTTCCGTGCGGGGGATCTTTCTTACGGTGAGCTGACTCTCTTATATTTTTTGGATGGATTCCAACACATGTTGTGCAATTTCTCCTGAGCACGTTGATACCCTATATATTGGGGGAAAACTACTGTTGGTGTGCACAGCATGGCTCGGAAGGGAAGGAGCACCACTGGACTTTTGGAGCGCAAAAATGGCTGGAATCATTAGCAGTCCCCATGTCACATTTGGAGAACCCCCCATATACCTAAACAGTGAAAATACCCCACAAGTGACGACATTTTGGAAACTAGACCCCTCAAGAAATGACCCGAAGTATAAAGTTTCTAATTACTTATGCAGCACGAGGAACGGCATAAAAAATAAATATAACCAATTCTTCACCTGCTGTTGATTTGTTCATTCTGCATCCCAAAGATCGCAGTATGGCTCGGCGCACATTTAACCTGCGTTCTTCGCTGAGTGCTTATACCAGAGTTTTCATTTAAATCACTATAATACTTGATTAAGACCAAATCCCTGGCGGAAGATTCCCTATAATGAGGCCAATGGAGACACTGTTGATACTGTCTGGCCTGTGATCCAGTGGTGTCAGTCTTTTTAGGCCTGCATAAAAGCACGGTTGACGACAGTTTTGTGCTCCTCTGAAAAGAAGATCACTGAACAGAGGCCAGACAGGGTTCAGAGTAACTCTGCTGCCTCATTATAACGAATGGATTCCTTGGTTGTTTCATCTGAATCACATTACTCAGAGATTTAGATGGAAACCCCAAAGTAAGTGCTCAGTAGAGTGCCGGATAAATGTGATCCAAAATATTATGTAAAATGTTCCCAATAAAACCTTCAATTCAATCCGCAAAACAGTAAATCCCCACTCAGGTCCACCATCTGTCAATGGAAAAATAGGGGGCTTCCACCTTACTCATAGTATAAAGACTCTGTAAAAGGGCTATGGCTCCTCCCCCCCAAAGAAATCTAGCAAATTCTGCACTCCCAGATCCACATTTAGCATCCACCTGTTTGAGAAGGGTATCATTTCCAAAGTGGGTCAACTTGAGGGGGGATTCTGTTCTTCTAGCATTAGGGGCTCTGTATATGGAATCCGCAAACTGTTCTAGGAAAATCTGCACACCAAGAGGCAAATAGCACTCCAGCCCTCTCGAGTCTCGCCATATATGTCACGCAAGGTGAGGGAAGGAATAAGTGAACAACGACGGGATGAGGGGGGAGGGAGCCCAACAACTAGAGAAAGAGGGAGTGGAGACTCCTAGTCAGATCTAATATCACCCTGCCTACCCTACCATCCCTATATAGGTTCTGCACCTATCGCTGAGCAGGAACCTAAGCCATGAATGTCCCTAGAGCTGGGTCCTAGCTAGGGAAGGGACAGGGTGATCACTAGTCAGGCCCCACTACAAACTAAAGACAACAAAGTAAACAAAGGGGATACACTTAGCTTGAGCAGACACTAGAGAGATAGCGCCAACTGCCCTTCAAGTGCATGAAAGACAAGATTAGCCAACTGTTAATGCTCCAAGCCGGCACAGAGGTATATAGAACTATCACCGGTGACTCCCTGGAGCAAACTGAGAGTTTTTAACTACCAAGCAAGGGTATGTCAATCAGCAGCAGGAGGTGGAGGTCGCTGCTGGGTCCTAAAGGAAGAAGGATAAAACTATACTACAAAGATGAGAGGATCAAGAAGACGTCTGCACTGCTAAGCATAGTGACCTTCTACAGCCAGATCCAGAGCAACTGTCTGTCACACCTAACACACCTGTGACAATATAGCTAAAAAGTACTGTATATGCGTCATTGCCACCTTCAGCAGAAATTGTGTGACAATTTTGGTGCCAGTTTTACGCATTTCCCCATCAGAAAATGTAAAATCTGGGACTAACACAACATTTTTATAGTAAAAATGTAATTTTTTTTCTTTACTGCTCAATGGTATAAATTCTGTGACACACCCGTGGTGTCAATATGATCACTGCACCCCTAGATGAATTCATTGAGAGGTTTAGTTTGTAAAATAGGGTCACTTATTGGGGAAACTGCTGTTCTGGCACCTCTGGAGCTCTTCCAGTGAGTCATGGCACCAGCAAACCATAAGGCTGTGTGCCCACGATGCGTTTTTTAAGCGTTTCCGAAGCGGCAAGAATTCTGCAGAAACACTTAAAAAACACATGGTAGAAGGCCTGCCATGTCCCCCAATGATAATCCGCATGTGCTGTGCACATGCTGAGGAAATTTCTGCTGTGGATTATCATTGCGGAAAAAAACGCAGCACTACCAATTATTTTGCGGAAGCGCTGCGTTTTTGCCGCCATTGACTTGCATTGGAACACATGGATTCTGCATCACTGTATATGTAGATGCGCATTCCATGCGTTCCGATGTGCGGATGGTACCCTGCTGTGGAGGAGAGGAGACTCTCATCCAGACCCAGGTACCATAGTACCTGTAAAAAAAAGAATAAAATAAAAAATATATGTTATAGTCACCTTCTGGCGGCCCCCGGGGCGCTCGTCCTCCCATGCCGGCAGATTGCAATGGACTGAAGGACCTGCGCTGACGTCATAGTCATGTGACGGGTCACGCGATGCTGACGTCAGCAGGTCCTTCAGTGTACCGCGATCTGTCGGCAGCCAGGACGGTGAAGCAAGACTCCGGGGCCCATCGGAAGATAAGTATAGATTTATTTTTTATTTTTAACCATTCTTTAAGGTCACAGAATATAAATCCATGCCTTTTGCATGGATTTATATAGTGTGACAAAGTTGACAAGCACTTTCCAAGTGATGCTAAAATCGCTTGGAAAGCGCTTGTCAACCCGCATGCAGAAATGCATGTGAAGAACGCTTCACATCTTCATGTCCCTGGAAGGAAAAAAGCATGTACAATCCGCATGCGTTTTTTCTGCCAGGGGAGATGCAGAAATGCTCAGGAAAGAATCTGGAGCATTTCTGCATCGTGGGCACATAGCCTAACAGTAGAATCTGCACTGCAATATGGCGCTTCATCCCTTCTGAGCTTTGCACTATGAATCAAAAGTAGTTTTTCACCACATACGGGAAATCGGCTTACTCAGGAAAAATTACACAACAACTTTTGGGATCCATTTTCTCCTGTTACCCTTGTGAAAATAAAAAATTTGGGGGTAAATATTTTTTTTGTGGGAAAGATGTTATTTTTTATTTCACGGCCCTACATTCTAAATTTCTGTGAAGCACCTGAAGGTTTGAGGTACTCATTACATATCTGGATAGATTCTGTGAGGGGTCTAGTTTCCAAAATGTTGTCACTTGTGGGGGGTTTCCACGGTTTAGGCACATCAGGCCCTCTCCAAACTCGACATGGCGTCTGCTCTCGTTTCCAGATAGTTTTCTGTTCTAAAGCCAAAAAGTGCTCCTTTCCTTCCAAGCCCTGCCATCTGCCCAAACAGTAGTTTTCTCCCACATATGGTGTATCATTGTACTCAAGAGAAATTGTACAACAATTTTTGGGGTCCATTTTTTCCTGTTATTCTTGTGAAAATAAAAAAAAATTATGTGAAAAAAAAGTAAAATGTTAATTTTTTCCTTCCACGTTGCTTTAATTCCTGTGAAGCACCTGAAGGGTTAAAAAAACTTCTTGAATGTGGTTTTGTTCACCTTGAGGGGTGTAGTTTTTATAATGGTGTCACTTTTGAGTTTTGAGTATTTTTTGTCATATTGGTCCCTCAAAGTCATTTCAAATGTGATGTGGTCCCTAAAATAAATTGTTTTGTAAAATTTGTTGAAAAACTGAGAAACCGCTGGTCAAATTTTAATCCTTCTAACTTCCTAACAAAAAAATGTGTTTCAAAAATTGTGCTGATGTAAAGTAGACTTGTGGCAAATGTTATTTATTAACCATTTTGTGTGACATAACCCTAGTTTAAGGGAATACAAATAAAATTTAGAAAATTGCTAAATTTTCGACAAATTTCAGATTTTTTCACAAATAAATGCAAAATTTTACCATTGTCATGAAGTACAATATGTCATGAAAAATAGTCTCAGAATCAGTGGGATCCGTTGAAGAGTTATTGCCTCATAAATTTAAACTGGTCAGATTTAAAAAATGAGACTGTCACAGGTGTGTCAGATGTGACAGACAGTCGCCCTGCAGTTGGTTGCAAAAGATCTCTTCGTTTGGCATTCCAGACACCTTCTTAGATTTGTCTCACTCTAGGACACAGTGGCTACCTTCCTCTTGCTAATTAACACCCTGGCCTGGGTGTATAAATGCTTTCACTTTGCAATAGGGAGGCACGGGTGATATTCACATGACCCCTTTTGAAAGCTTGGAGCAAGTGCAGTTCTTTCTTCCTCTCTGGTGCTATGAGAATGTGTGTGCCATCTCTCTGAAGTCAACTCAAGCTAGGTTACTTCCCCAGTGTCTGTCTCCCTTTGCTGTCTTTAGTTGTCAGTGGGGATCGACTAGCGCTCACCTCCCTCTTCCCCATCTAGGGCCAAGCGCTAAGGAAATACAGGGATAGGTTCCTGTGCGGTGATTGGTGAGGAACCAATAGAGGGATGGTAGGGGTAGACAAGGTGATTGCAGATCAGCCTAGGAGGTCTCCACTTCCCCCTTTCCCTAGTGTCTGGGCTCCCTTCCCCTCATCCCCTCATGTTGCACTTTATCTTTCCTACACTGTGCATGACATTATACACCGGCTGTGCACATTTAGAAAAAAAAAAACCTGACACTTGGGTTTAATTGTGCTTTTGGTTTTTGGGTGTGTTTTTTTTTCCCTTTCTCCCTTAGTATTGGCACAGTTGCAGAGCTCGCAGAGCGGCTGCTCAGTCTGTCTCTGGAGGTGAATGACCTCCACTGTGAGGTTCAGCAACAGCATCAGCGGCTACAGATCGCTAATGTGCAGCTCTCTGCAGGGAGGCCTGTCCAACCTAAACCCAAGGTTGCCCTCCTGGACAGGTTTTCAGGAGGTTGAGACAAGTTTTTTGTTTTCAAGGAGGCCTGCAAACTTCATTTTAAACTTTGTCCCTACTCCTCTGGAAATGAGGAGCAACGGGTTCGAATTGTGATCTCTCTACTGCAGGGAGATCCTCAATCGTGGGCATTTTACTTACCGCAGGATTCGGTTTGTCTCCAGTCTGTAGAGGGATTTTTAGGTGCTCTGGCCCTCATCTATGATAACCCTGACCAAGTCGCCTTAGCTGAGTGTAGGCTAAGTCGCCTTCAGCAGGGGAATTGGTCAGTGGAGACGTACAGTTCTGAATTCCGTAGATGGGCACCAGATTCTAAATGGAATGACTCTCACTTAGAAGTTAATTTTTTAAGGGTCTTACTGAAAGGTTAAAAAATGCCTTGGCAGTATATGAAACCCCTCAGTCTTTGGAGGCTTCCATGTCATTGGCCATACGTCTTTATCGACGCCTTCGGGATAGACGGATGAGACCACCTTCTCTGGAGCCGTCTTGTCGGGGTTGTGTACCTCTGCCGGGGGAGCGGTTTGACGCTGAACCAGTACTGGAGGAGGTGGAGGAACTGATGAAGTTAGGGGGTGCCTTTAATTCATATGTTTCACCAGAGATTCGCAAGAAAAAAGACATTTTTTTGTGGGAAAAAGGGACATTTTATTGGGACTTGTCCTTCAATTCCTAAACAAAAGGAGACTCGATTAACTCTTGGTAGTCTGGAGTTGGATAAGCAAGGGGTGCATTTTGCTGCCAACCTGCAGTTCCCAGTTTGTCCTGACAGCAGAGATGGTGCTAGATAGCAAAACCGAGAAAATTTCTGTTTGTTGACAGTGGAGCCGGAGGCTGCATGGTTGATGCATGTGAAAACTCATGGTCTTGCTTGTTGTACTTTAGCTAAACGTATTTCCATCTTCGCCATCGATGCGGCGCCACTTGCATAGAAAGAATTTACTCAAATTGTACATAATGTAAACCGGATGGTGGGTCGGTTCATTGTGAAATAATCCCTTGCTATGTCCTGGACAGTCTTCCCACCCCAATTGTTTTGGGTCTTCCCTGGCTGTTGAAGCATAATCCATTGGTGGATTGGCAAGCCGGGGAGATTATTGAATGGGGAGATTACTGCCATGAGAACTTTTTAGATATTTTCCAAGCTACTGTTGCTATTGAAATATTACCTGTTTCTCTGTCTGGTTTTGAGGGCTTTTTTTCTGAGAGGGGGTGTCAAGATTTGCCTGCTCATCATGCATCTGACTGTCCTATTAACCTGACCCCCGGAGCTAAACTACCAAAGTCCAGACTGAATAATCTTTCTGGCCCTGAGAGACAAGCCATGAATGATTGCAGTGTGGAAAGTCTGGAGAAGGGACACATTAGGTCCTCATCTTCACCTGTGACGGCAGGGTTCTTCTTTGCGAAGAAAAAAGAAGGCAGTTTATGTCCCTGTTTAGATTTTTGGTAATTAAATCAAATTATCATCCAAGATCCATATACCCTCTTCCTCTGATTCCTGATTTGTTCAACAAGTTGGAGGAGCTAAGGTATTCTCCAAGTTGGATTTAAGGGAAGCCTACAATCTAGTTAGAATCAGAGAAGGGGACGAATGGAAAACAGCATTCAATACCACTGAAGGGCATTTTCGGTTTGACCAATGCATCTGCGGTATTCCAGCATTTCATAAACAATATTTTTTATCATTTGGTGGGGAGGTTTGTAGTGGTCTATCTAGACGATATTTTGGTTTACTCACTAGAGATGAGCGGTGTTCGACTCGAACTGTTCGCCAATCTCAAATTCGAGCTGTTTAGGGAGGTGTTCGAGCCGTTCGGCGAACACAACGATTTGAAAAAAATTTGGCTGTTCGAGGTTATGTTCGATAACTGTTCGTGCACCAAAATCATAACTGGATTTTTTCTCAGTAATGCTGAAAATTAATGTTAATACGCAGTTTGAGTGTACAGTGGGGTGGGGGGAGGGGCAGGGGATGGATCTCTGCAGGAATAATGAAGATCTCCATTTTTTTTTCTCTTTCCCGCATTTACAGTGGGGAGGTGCAGTCTGTCAGCCTATCAGCAGCGCACACACGGAGCAAAGTGCTTTTTTTCACACAAGCAAGGGCATGTGTCATTGGCAGTGTATGTCACATGTCCTTGCCCTATAAGACCCAGCCATTTTCCCCGTCGCCACCATTTTCTCACTGCTGCAGCTGCGTGTTAGAGAGCACCGCTGTTGCTGTGTGCGCTATACTTTGTTAATTTCAAGCCAATTTTCGCACAAATCTACAGATAGCTTGGGAGTAGGGAAGAGTTGTGATTGCAGTCCTTTTAAAGACTAGGTTACATCATTTCCTATGACTTTTATCAGGCAGGTCTGTGCTCTTAAATAGATAGGTTGGGAGTAAAGACTAATTGTAATTGCAGCCCTTTTCAGGACTAAGTTACATCAGTTCCTATCAGTTTTTGCCAGGCAGATCTGTGCAAGTGCTGTGCAAGTTTTTTTCACAGCATTTGGCTAAATCTAGCAAAGCAAATCCTTTTTGGCCTATTGCAGAGTGTGTTAGTCAGTGGAGTAGCCTATCTGTGTTGCAAGCTACACCACATGTGTATAGAATACCAATTTTTTTACTGCACCTAGCGAAGTAAAACCTTTTGGGCATAGCATCATTCTATTAGTCCATCTATACTAACCTCCACCAGGTTGCAAATTCAATATAATATTTTTCTGCATCTAGCTCTGAAAAAATATTTCGGCTTCCAGCAGTGTGTGGGACTTGTTCTATTAGTCCATCTATACTAACCTCCATCAGGTTGCAAATTCAATATAATTTTTTTATGCATCTAGCTCTGAAAAAATATTTCGGCTTATAGCAGTGTGTGGGACTTGTTCTATTAGTCCATCTATACTGACCTCCATCAGGTTGCAAATTCACTATAATTTTTTTCTGCATCTAGCTCTGAAAAAATATTTAGGCTTCTAGCAGTGTGTGGGACTTGGTCTATTAGTCCATCTATACTAACCTCCACCAGGTTGCAAATTAAAAATAATTTTTATCTGCAGCTAGCTCTGAAAAAATATTTGGGCTTCTAGCAGTGTGTGGGACTTGTTCTATTAGTCCATCTATACTGACCTCCATCAGGTTGCAAATTCAATATAATTTTTTTCTGCATCTAGGTCTGAAAAAATATTTCGGCTTATAGCAGTGTGTGGGACTTGGTCTATTAGTCCATCTATACTAACCTCCACCAGGTGGCAAATTAAAAATAATTTTTATCTGCATCTAGCTCTGAAAAAATATTTGGGCTTCTAGCAGTGTGTGGGACTTGGTCTATTAGTCCATCTATACTGACCTCCATCAGGTTGCAAATTCAATATAATTTTTTTCGGCATCTAGCTCTGAAATAATATTTCGGCTTCTAGCAGTGTGTGGGACTTGTTCTATTAGTCCATCTATACTAACCTCCACCAGGTTACAAATTAAAAATAATTTTTATCTGCATCTAGCTCTGAAAAAATATTTCGGCTTCTAGCAGTGTGTGGGACTTGGTCTATTAGTCCATCTATACTGACCTCCATCAGGTTGCAAATTCAATATAATTTTTTTCTGCATCTAGCTCTGAAAAAATATTTCGGCTTCTAGCAGTGTGTGGGACTTGTTCTTTTAGTCCATCTATACTAACCTCCATCAGGTTGCAAATTCAATATAATTTTTTTCTGCATCTAGCTCTGAAAAAATATTTCGGCTTCTAGCAGTGTGTGGGACTTGTTCTATTAGTCCATCTATACTGACCTCCATCAGGTTGCAAATTCAATATAATTTTTTTCTGCATCTAGCTCTGAAAAAATATTTCAGCTTCTAGCAGTGTGTGGGACTTGGTCTATTAGTCCATCTATACTGACCTCCACCAGGTTACAAATTAAAAATAATTTTTATCTGCATCTAGCTCTGAAAAAATATTTGGGCTTCTAGCAGTGTGTGGGACTTGGTATATTAGTCCATCTATACTGACCTCCATCAGGTTGCAAATTCAATATAATTTTTTTCAGCATCTAGCTCTGAAAAAATATTTCGGCTCCTAGCAGTGTGTGGGACTTGTTCTATTAGTCCATGTATACTAACCTCCACCAGGTTGCAAATTAAAAATAATTTTTATCTGCATCTAGCTCTGAAAAAATATTTCGGCTTGTAGCAGTGTGTGGTACTCATTGTATTAGGCCATCTATACCAAGCTCCACAAGCTTTGAAATTAATCATAATTTTTAGCTGCATCTAGCCCTGAAAATAATTTTCCTTCCCAATAGTGGTAGCAATAGAAATATGGGGCGCGCACCTGGCTAACAAAAATATACGCTTCATAACAAAAAACACCAGCCTAGCGCATTGCATTAATAAGATGGCATCATCGTCTCTCCCAGTGCTAGGCCTACTACGCCGGCTAGCATTCCTGTGCCTGAAACACAATGTATGGGTCCGCGCTAGCCACTATGCTGAGGGGTGTAAAGCTTCTGCTAACGCTTTATAACAATTCAATTGGCAGATTTTCACAGAGCTCTTCCCCAACGCCCACCCATCAGGCAGCAGTTGCCCACCCTCCCTATGGGATCTAGTGGCGAATAGTTGATGCCATTAATCAGAGCGTCAGTTGCCCCGTCGACGTGGCAAGCATACGGTAAGGCATAGGAAGAGTGGACACGACTAGGAGCAGGCAGAGGGGTTGACCAATGTGAACAAGGCAGATCACAAGTCACCATAGAATTTCTCCACCAGCTAATGATGAGGGGCATATCAGGGGCGTCAGCGCAGCGGTGCCTGACCGGAGTAGCAATTCACTTCCAACTACTGAATTGGGGAGATGTGACAAAGATTCATCATCAGACAATCCATAAAAGGGTGGAAAAGGGGTCAGCCAAGTTAGGAGTGTAGACGTCCCGTCCCGTGTCACTAAAATTGATTTCTCACATCATATCCCTAACACCATTAACATGACACTCACAATTTGAAGCAACACTACTGTCTACTGCATTTGTGATCACCTTCTTCGGGGCGCTATGCATAAGCGAATTAGTCCCTCAATCCAAAATTACCACCAGTGGAGGCTTATTACACCAGGACGTAGTCATAGCCAATAATGCAATACGTCTACGCATACGCCAATCGAAAACGGTTACAGCGGGCACGGGCACTTGGGTACTTCTACAAACCACAAACGGTACACTGAGTCGGGTAACAATATTAAAAACCTATATAACCATCAGATCACAAAGTAATTTCTTCCTATCACATATTGATGGAACGCCATTATCAAGATACCAGTTCCAAGCTATATTTAATAAATGCATAACATCGGCAGGGAACCACCCCAAAGATTACGGGACACACTCATTCCGCATAGGCGCGGCCACGGAAGCAGCAAGAGCAGGACTGTCAGAAACGGAAGTTCAGAGGATAGGGAGATGGCGATCCACGTGTTTGGCGAGATACATAAGACCGGACTTGTTATCCTAACGTGGTTTGTTTCTTTTACAGGTGACGCTAAGCCAACAGTGTGAGTGATAGGCCACTCGTATATATATTGGGCAGAAAAAAGGGCGAAAGTCCGCCCAGGAGGGAGAAATTAGAGTTTCATAACACATATTTCAACTGGAGAGGTATTAGAGACCTGCTATGGCCACAGGTACTAATGGAGGTAATCAAGGTAGGGAGAGAGGCAAGAGGTCTGGTCATCTTAGTTATACAGGCCGGGGGAACCAACCTAGGTCATCACAAGAGCGCATAACTAATGACAATAATGAAACTAGACACTGAGCACTTCAGAGAATTTTTCACAAAACTAGCTATAGTATGGTCAGAGATTGTGCCGATAGCGGTATGGCAAGGTGCGCGAGACATCACGGCCATCGAACGGACAAGGCGGGTAATAAATATTCGGATGGCAAAATTTAGAAGAGACAGAGGCGGTGTAGTGATACGACACTGACAACTGGAAGGAGATAAAGCATGCCTCATACGGCCCGACGGTGTTCACTTAATGGATATTGGACTGGACATATTCCTGTCAGGACTCCAGGACGGAATGGAACAAGCGTTAAGAGTGATGGGTGGGGGTCAGAGTCCTGCATACGAGTACGCAGGATCCTCCGTGGCCTGGAAATAGAAAGGACATGTTGGAGAGTTACACTTGTTGGCCAACGTGCCAGAGTGGAGACCCAGGGCATGCTTCAACAAGCTGAATTATTTTAGAAATAAAATGCCTTTCTAATGGAATGAGCATAAAGAGTTAATAAAGCTGTGACCGATCCTCACCCATCCAGTTGTAAGAGTTACATCATTGTATTGTCAAGGAAAGGGGGCCGGTAGGGGCGCTGAGCGTCTGGGTTTGGTTGGGGGTCCCCACAGTCTGCCTAGGCTAGATGCATTTAAAAATTCTTATTAGATACACAGGCGGTGCAGCTTGCTTCGCAGCTGGGCTACTACGCCCAAAGTATTGCCTAGGCTAGATGCGGTTAAAAATTCTACGCTGACTAGCAGACACTGAAGATTTGGAGCAGACCTCTGAGTAAACAGCTCTTCACACTCAACCATCTGTGTTACCCCAAGCCATAGTGTATGTAGTTTCTTACAATTATAAGGGGGGGGGGGAGCGACCCAACCCACCTGGAATTGACGATGCCAACGTCACGTAAGACACAGCAAGGGGACTCCTAAAAGAGTCTCCATTTTTTCCCAAAATTGTGGCACAGACACCACTTAACCCTAGAAAGCATACCTGGGGCCTCGCACTGTTAATTGTTTTCTATTTTCTGCTAAATTACTTTAGTTAGAATTTTGAAACTCTAGGTATTCTTCATGTATATAGTTGTTTGTCATTTGAGTTTGAGTTATTCCATGTTATTTGCACACGGGCCTAAGAGGTCCCAGGTATGTGAAAGTGTAGATTTTTATGGTCATGCGTTCTAGGGTTAAGTGGCATCAATTTCCCCACAGTTGCTTAAAACGGTTGGTGAGGTGATTTTACGAAATCCTCAAGATTTTAGTCTCCCCAGGATGACACAGGGTTAGAAAAGTCCTTGCGAATCCATGATTTGTTCATCTTTATGAACATGAGTCTGTCTACATTCTCAGTGGACAGCCGCGTGCGTTTATCTGTCAGCACACCACCAGCAGCGCTGAACACACGTTCAGAGAGAACGCTGGCTGCAGGGCATGACTTGATCTCCAAGGCGTGAGTGGCGAGCTCCGGCCATTTTTCCAGATTGTAATCCCAAAATGAGCAAGGCTCCAGTGACACAGTCATGGCTTCGATGTTCACTTGGAGATACTCCTGTACCATCCTCTCTAGGCGATGACTATGTGTCAGACTTCTTGTCTCCTGTGGCCTTGCAAAGGATGGTCTAAAAAAGTGGTGAAACGATTCCACAAAATTGCTGTTACCAGCAGATACTGTGTTACTGTTACGGTTTGAGTGATGAAGACTCGACAGTCCCACGGTTGGCAAGTTAGAACTGTGAGATTCACTACGTGCACCACTGGTGTTTTGTGGAAAAGCACATGTAAGATTCTGCAACAGCGTCTGCAGATACTCCTGCATGCGTAAATCCCTTTTTATGGCAGGAATTATTTCGGCAAATTTACTTTTGTACCGGGGATCTAAGAGTGTGGCAACCCAGTAGTCGGGATTACTTTGAATTCTGACAATCCGAGGGTCATGTTGCAGGTAGTGCAGCAAGAAGGCACTCATGTTTCTTGCGCATCCAGGAGGACCAAGTCCTTGTTGTGTTGGTAGCGAGGTAAGAATCATGCTTCCTTCCTCTGCCCTCTCCCCCCAACCGCGCACAACAGAAATGTGATCAAGGTCTCCCTCATCTGATGAGTCTTCCATGCGCATCGCCAGTTCGTCCTCCACTTCTTCCTCGGCTCCTGCACCTTCCTCAACAGTTTGGCTGCTACCATGTGCCCTGGTTAATCCCTCTCCCCCACCCTCCCATGCCTGCCGCCTTGGTGCTGCCGACCGTCTGGACCTTGGAGATGTTATCCCTTCCGCATACGACTCCTCCTCTACTTCCTCCACCTCCTCTTGTCCCACCACCTGACTCTGAATTCTGTTTAATGTGTGCTCCAGCATGTAAATCACCGGAATAGTCATGCTGATAATGGCATCGTCGTCAGCACTAAACATCTTCGTCGCCATTTCAAAACTGTGCAGAAGGGTGTGTGGCGCCCCTGAGGGTTCAGTCGCCACAGAGTTACTGCATCTCACCCAGAGGTGTGGTATCTCACCCTCAGGTAAGGAAGGCGTATGGCTCGGGAGCCTAACACCTGCATCCAACACATATCCGCAGTGGGGGTAGGGCGAGATTACTCCTAAGGGAGAGCACAGTCCCAGGTCCCTAGCTGGCGGGAGGGTCCTATGTAGTGGGTGCTTAGGGGAGCAGCTTAGGGGAGCACATGACAGGGAGAGTATAAATAGGAAGCCATCTTAGAAAGAGCAAGCCAGTCAGAGGAGGAAAAGTGACAGGAGCAGAGGCTCTGTATGAGCTCTGCTCCGGAGGCGGGCCTAGCCTGGGAGGCCCAGGACTGAAGGAGAGAAGAGAGGAGTGGGAGCAGGAAGGCTCCAGGAACCGAAGGGACCCTAGGGGTACGGGCCGTGCAGAAGGCCACCCGTACTCCCGTAAATACCTGTAGGTAGAGGGGTCAGTCCAGATAAGGGGAACCGGTCCCTCAACTAGCGGAGAAACAGCAAGGCTCAACTAGAAACCGGAGGCTGCAGCATTTCATGTACTGCAGGCCAAAGTCCACACCAGTCTCACTAAGAAGGTAGCCACATAGGACCCAGGGGACGGAACATACGTCGCCCGCCAAGGCCCGAGGATACCGGATAGAAGTGTCACTGGGTGTGAGGTGCAGGGAGAAGGCCAGAGAAAGGACACACAGAAGGGTGTCCTGCTAAGTACTCCAGAGCTATCTGGGGGTGGACTGAACCCCTCACTGAGTACGCACAGCATGACGGGGGAGATTGCTCTGGTACCTGTAATCTGGACTGCAACAACTGTGAGTAAAGATCTTGGGACTGCATCACACGGACTCTGTGATCATTACTGACTCCCTGCACTACAACCACCATCATCCACCCACACTGCTCTGAAGCTACAGTCTTCCCATGGGGAGTAATAATACCATTGCTGCAAAACCACCAGCTTCAGAGGACTGTTCCGCAGCGGCGGCCCCTTTTGCCGCACTCCAGAGGTGGAGTAGTCGGACATTATAAAACCCATATATACAAATTACCCTTGGATTGACCGCCCTGGGTCACAGACTGGGTCACCGCCACACTGACTACAACCCCCAGCGTCTACCGGCCCGGCTCCGGGTACCCCACGGCCCAGGGGGCGTGTCAACTTCATAGGTCCCTGATCTGAGACCACTCCTGCAGCGTGATTTGCCCCACCTCTGGATCTCGTTGACCCAGGCTATACGTCAGAACGTATTGCACCAGGGCTTGTCGGTGCTGCCACAGTCGCTGCAAAATGTGCAGAGTTGAATTCCACCGTGTCGGCACATCGCATTTCAGCCGGTGAACTGGCAGGCCCAACGACTTCTGTAGAGATGTAAGTCGTTGAGCTGCGGGATGCTAACGGCGGAAGTGGGCACACAGCGACCGTGCCGTCTGCAGAAGGCCATCTAGTCCGGGATAGTGGGCTAAAAATTGATGGACAACCAGGTTCAACACGTGAGCCATACAAGGCACGTGTGTGACATTGACCCGGCGAAGGGCCGCACCCAGGTTTGCAGCATTGTCGCACACAGCCTTCCCTGGTTGCAGGTCCAGTGGAGACAACCATTCATGAAACTGGGTCTCCAGAGCTGACCACAACTCCTCAGCTGTGTGACTCACATTTCCCACACATTTCAAAGAAAAAACTGATGCCGTAGAGCCCTGCTGCCAGCATAGTAAGGAGGTGTGCAGGATTCTCTCTGCGCAGTTAAAAAGTAGGTGGCATTACCAGACAGGCTTTGGGTGCAGGTGGAGGACAGAGAGGAGGTTGAGGAGGCAGAAGCAGTGGAGGAACTTCGAGATAAAGAGGATTGACGCACAACTCGCGGGGACGGTAAGACTTGGACAGCAGCCCCTTGTCCTGCTGTCTCCATAGTTACCCAGTGCCCAGTCAGCGACATGTAACGCCCCTGTCCATGCCTACTCGTCCAAGTGTCTGTGGTGAAATGCACCCTGTCACACACAGAGTTTCTCAAAGAAGCGGTGATGTTGTGTGTGACATGCTGGTGGAGTGCAGGCACACCTTTCTTTGAGAAGTAGTACCGACTGGGCATCTGGTACTGGGGCACTGCGACGGACATAAGGTCTCGAAAATCCTCTGTGTCCTCCAGGCGGAAAGGCAGCATTTCTGTAGCCAACAGCTTGCAGATGGTGAAATTCAACCTCTTAGCTTTGTCATGACTAGGAAGAAATGGTCTTTTACTTTTCCACATCTGAGGGACCGAGGGCTGGCTGTTGTGCTTAAACGGGGATGAGTAGGGTGTCCCCGGCAAACTGCCGGTATGTGAGGAAGATGCAGGCGGACATGTTAGGTTGCCTTGATCAAAAGGTGGTGCTCTCGATGTCGGAGAGCGCTCAACACCAGCAGGTGTTTCCACTTCCCAATGAACTGACGACCTGCCAATCACACTGGCTGTTGCGGGTAAAGAGGTGGCAGGTCTGCGTCCAAAAACATGTGTGACTGCTGTCCCCCCAGTCACAGAGGATGAAGAGGCTGCGGATGCACAAGATGGGGCAGATAGTGCTTGACCCGGCCCTCTAGGCCACATTGTAGCCAAGTGAGCTTCCCACTGCAACTTATGCTTCATATCCATGTGACCGTACACGCATGAAGTATTCAAACTATGGATTTTTTGGCCTCTACTTAGCGTTTGGTGTCAAATATTACAGATAACATGAGTTGGGTCATCCTTATCGATCTGAAAAAATGCCCAGGCTATGCAAGGCTTAGAGCCCATGCGACCTGAAGAGCCACTATGACTTGTGGTCAGAGACAGAGTTGTGGTTGAGGATGCAGTTGTTGACGTGCTTCCAGTACTCCGTCTCTGTCCTGGAAGGCGCAACCTAATTTCATCGTCAATAGCATCTGTGACGCCCCGCTGCGCTTGGTATCACAGATCCTAGAAGAGTGCATTGATGGAACCCTCCACAAGAGGCCCCCATAAACATTCACACATCTCCACCTTCCACCTCAGACCACCAGAGGGAGCCCGTTAGGGATATAAATGGGAAGGTGGAGCTAGAAAGTTCAGTTCCTCTGAAGAGTTCCTGCAGTAGAGAAGCCTAAGAGAGGTTAGTCTGCAGTGGAGCTCAGTCTAGTCTAGAGAACTCAGTTAATAGTTCAACAGTGGAGCACGAGGCTCCTGCTAGCTAGATTCAGGGAGCCCAGTTAGAGCTTAAGGTGTGCCGGCGCCATAAGATCGATGAAGCGCGGCAAGCTGCCATTAGTGTGTATAGCCTAGTGAGGGCCCGAGTAGGCCTAAGGCGAGTGGCGAGTTAGTACATATGTGGCAGAGGAGCTTAACCAGCTCACCCCGAAGCATTTACCGGACACCGGATCCGAGCTTACCGGGATCTCTATGACACAGTAAGGCATAACCGGAATCCCTGGAGAACTACAAGTCCCAGGATCGCTAAGGTGCTGATATGTAACAGAGCCAGGAGACGCTTAGGCCCCGCATACTGGGAGCGTGAACTCCAAGAGAAGGCCATACCACAAGGTCAGCCAGCGCAGGACAGAGACAAAGTTAGGCCTAGCTCCAGGCAGGTCAGAAACTTACTACGCAGAGGCAAGAAACAGGAGGCCCTGCACCCGCTCATTGGGGAGGATCCTGATATGCACCCTTCACCCTACAGTGCTCCGGGATGTGCCTGAATTTACACCAGTAAAAGGTACTGAAGTGACTACCGTGTCCGTTCCCGTTCTTGCTCTGACCCAGCTGGGTCTTGCCTGTCCTGCATTCCTCCTGCATACGCTGCCCTGAGACCTAGCTCCACCTGTGGGGAGCTATACCATGGAGCTGCCTTATCACGGGCCTCAGTGGACTGCTGCAGCACTGGTGCTTCTCACCAGATACCACAGGTGGCGTCACGAACTCTTATAAAATTAATAATTATCCACCCTTTTAAAGAGTGACCCCAGTGTACGGGCCAGGGAGCCGACCACCGCGACATCCCCAAGGCCAGACAAAGGCCCGGGTACCGAGTCATCCCCATCCCCTTGGCTAGTCACATCCTCCTCCACCTCCTCTGCTGACCTCATCGACTAGCTGACTGTGGGTTGACAGTAAGTGGGATCTCCAACCTCGTCATCATCACCCTGTGTGTTCTCACACCCGTCGTCCTCAGAGCCAACCTCTTCCTGCCCTGACCGAAAAGTCAAGTTGTCGCTCCAATCAGGTATTTGAGTCTCATCATCGTCTTCATCATTGTCTCTACCAACAGGAGTTACAGTTTGGGAACGAGGGTCTACATTATGCTCAGAACCTTCTTCATCTGGTCCTGGATCCAACTTATAAAGATTCTGGGCATCAGTGCAGATCATTTCCTCGTCTGGATTAACAGAAGCTCTGAAGCAGACCTCCGTTTCCCAGGCTATAGTACGAGTAAACAGCTGTGCAGACTCAACCATCTGTGTTACCCTATACTCAGACGGGCAGCTGGAGATTTGGGAGCTGTGAGGAAGCAAGTGCGATTGGGGTGACACCTCTGAGGACTGGAGTATTTGTGATGTTGAAGTTGAGGTGGAGGAGAGCCCACTTGAAGGAGCACTTGATATCCGTTGAAGCACTTGCTGTTTTTGTGCCTCATCTGGAATTTGTAGCGATGGGCTTGTCCGTAAGAAAGGGATCGTGTCACATTGTCCACGAAAAGAAGTCGCCATCTTAATTTGGCTGGAAGATGGTCTTTCTTCTGCAGATGTTACCCCCCCCCCCACCGCGGGGGGGCTCAACCCACCAGTGGACAGGCACCAGTATTGGGAGAGGGGGGCTGGCCGTCAGGGTCCACCGCGGCTCTGGCACAAACCCGGCGACACGGAGGTAGCACGGGCTGGAACGGACTGGCCGTGTCGGCTTCGCACTTTTTTGGTTTTAGAAGGGCATGACATGCCTATATCTGTGTCTCCCCCTCCTTTTACTCCTCCACCTCTTTTCTTTTCGCATGACTATATGTACTTGTCACTTTTCCATGTGTTAGTTATGTCTTCTGAGCAGTTTGTCAGCTTTTGGACACCTTTGAAGGTGTTTTCTATGTGTTTCTATGTGTTTTTGTTTGCCTGCCATTGGTTTTAACGGTGTTCGAAGGTGTTCGATGAACAGTTCGACGAACAGTTCGGCGAACATCCGGGTGTTCGACGAACCGAACCGAACTCGAACACTACGGGGGTGGCTCAACACTATTACTCACCTCATTTTGAGACACATCGGGGGCATATTAAACAGGTGCTACAGATATTAAGGGATAATAAACTTTATGCCAAACTGGAAAAATGTGTTTTCGCCGTTCAGGAGGTACATTTTTTTGGGGTACTTGTCGTCACCTTTGGGTTTTCGAACGGATCCGGAGAAGATCCATGCAGTCCTTGATTGGGACCATCCCGAGAACCTGAAGGCTCTACAACATTTTCTGGGCTTTACTAATTTTTACCAGAAATGTATCCAAAATAACTCAGTAATTGTAAAACCCCTTACTGACATGACAAAGAAGGGGTCTGATTTTTCCAAATGGTCGGATGCCTCCCTCCAGGCTTTTTCTTCCATAAAGAATTATTTTGCCACTGTGTTACGGGTCCGGGTGGTGGAACCTCTGTGCCGAGGTGCAAGGAGGGACCCAGAGGCGCGTGACTAAGTATCCACCCGAACCGACCCTGGTCGTACGGCAGCAAACAACACCGTGACCAGGGAGGATCCGGGCTGAGGTAACAGGTGCTACTCTGGGGACGACCTTGTAAGAGAGCAGGTCACTCCCACAGGTCAGATGGCTGGGACTGACCGGTATGGCGGATGGATACGGCAAGCAGGCGGAAGTCTCTGGTAGCTGACAGGTGGTCACAGTTCGTGAAAGCAGGGCAAGTAGCAGTCTTTAGGTTTACCTGGAAGGTGGTCACAGCAAGTGACGGCAGGGTCTCCATGCAGGCAGGCAGGAAACAGGCGGGTGCTCCCAGGTGAGCGGGCAGACAGACGAGGCAGGTAACTGGCAGGTAACTGGTGGGCGCTCCCAGGTGAGCGGTCTGACGGACTCAGTAAGTAACTGGTGGGCACTTCCAGGTGAGCGGTCTGACGGACACAGCAGATAACAGGCGGGTGCTCCCAGGTGAGCGGTCTGACGGACACAGCAGATATCAGGCGGTGCTCCCAGGTGAGCGGTTTGATGGACACAGCAGATAACAGGCGGGTGCTCCCAGGTGAGCGGACAGACAGCCAAGGCAGGTAACAGGTCAGTGCTCCAGGTGAGCAGGCTGGCAGGCTAGGCAGGTAACGGGCAGATAACAGGCTGGCAGGCAGGACGAGGAGTCAGGCTAGCAGCGGGACCTGAGGGCTGAAGCAAAGATCAGACACAGTGCAAACAACTTTGCTTGGGCATCTCCATTTTGGAGGAGGTGCCTTATATATGGGAGGTCCTCCGGCAATTGGCCGGGGACTCCTTAGGACGGCGGTCCCTTTAAGAGAGGGGGAGCGCACACGCGCGTGCCCTAAGCACACTGCCGGGGAAAGAGCGCGCGCCGGCAGCAGCGGGGAGAGAAGCGCTGGAGGACGCTGCGCCAGGAGCGGGGAGGTGAGAGGGACGGCGTCTCTGCCTAGCAAGGGGCAGAGACGCCGATGCCACACACTGCACCTATACTCAGTCATCCCGATGTTTCCCAACCCTTTATTGTGGAAGTTGATGCGCCGGATGTGGGGGTTGGGGCTGTGTTGTCTCAGGGTCCATCCCCATGTAAATGGCGTCCATTTCTAAAAAATTGTCTTCGGCTGAGAGATATTATGACGTGGGTAATAGGGAACTTTTGGCGATCAAATTGGCTTTTGAAGTTATTACAGACCATAAGAACCTGTCATATCTCCAGTCAGCTAAATGTCTCAACCCTAGGCAATCCAGATGGTCCCTGTTTTTTACTAGGCTCAATTTGTTGTCACTTTTCATTCTTTCTTTCTCTCTGGTGCTAAGAGGACGTGTGTGCCATCTCTCTGACGTCGACTCCAGCTAAGCTACTTTCCCTGCATCTGTCTTCCATTGTTTTCTTTAGTTGTCAGTGGGGATCGACTAGAGCTCATCACCCCCTTCCCTATATAGGGCCAAGCACTAAGGAAATACAGGTATAGGTTTCTGTGCCGCAATTGTGAGGAACAAATATAGGGACAGTAGGGGTAGACAGAGTTATTGCAGATCAGCCTAGGAGTTCTCTACTTCCGCCTTTCCCTAGTGTCTGGGCTCCCTTCACCTCATCCCTTCAGGTCGCACTTTGTCTTTCCTACAATGTGCATGACAGAGGCCCAGTCAATAACCTAAAAAGTGGCTTGGTCCTTTAAAGGGTTAAAATGTAAAGGAAAAACAGGCATACCCTATTTAGTGTAACTCCATTTACACCCACCATTTAAACAAAGAAAATGTTGCCTTCTTAAAATAGTAAGTATAAAAAATAAATGCAAATATCAATGGTGGAATTGCTCTTTCAAGTTTAGAAAAGTTATATCCCCTCTATAACAGGGCCTTTGAAAAATACCACTCAAATAAAAAATCCTTCATACAGTGATACTGACAGAACATTTACAATGTTATGGCTCTTGGAATAGAAATGAGAAAAGGCTTCAAGAGGCTCTTGTTTCTCATCCATTTGATTATTTATAGTTTAAGCGTACCTATTATTCAGCAAGTAAAAAAAGAACCCTGAGTATTAGAATAGTTAGGGCAGAAACACACTGCCGTATAACTCGTGTAAGGATTGCATAAAATATATAATAGATCAATAGATAGATATATGGATAGATACATAGATTTATACTTAGATAGATAATAGTTAAATAAATGTATATAGAAATATTGATAAATAGATAATAGATATATGAATAGATGCATTAATAGATAGATAGAAAGATAGATAGATACAGTTGAAACCGGAAGTTTACATACACTATATAAAAAGACACATATGCATGTTTTTCTCAATATCTGTAATGAAATCTGAATAAGCCTTTCCCATTTTAGGCCAATTAGGATTACCTAATTTTTAATATTTGCCAAATAGCAGAATGATGAGAGAGAAAGAATGTTTTAAGGCATTTGTATTAGTGATGAGCGAACGTGCTCACCACTGCTCGGTACTCGCCAGAGCATCGCTGTCCTTGACGAGCTCGGTGAGTATTTCCGGGTTGCTCGGTCGGGAACTTGAGTCCCCCCCCTGCATGTTTGGCACTCTTTGGAGAGCAAATGAACCAGCATGGCTACCACAGCATCTTGCAGCGGCATGCTTTTCCATCCGGTTTGCGTTTTGTTGGACCATCATTTATTTTTCAACAGGACAATACATAGCAACATAGTTTTTAAGGTTGAAGGAAGACTAAGTCCATATAGTTCAACCCAGTTCTAACCAATAGTTAGTGTAGGGTCTGTAAAGGCTGCCAGATCAAACAAACAGTCCTTCTCAGGACTAATATCCATCCCAGGTATATCAGGCAGGCAGGCAGGCTGTATAGGAGACGCAGTGGTTATACCAGCAAACGCTGCATTACAGTCCTGTATGCTGCTCCTGTTGCTGAAATTGCTGGACTTAGCTCCAGGTCCCGGGGGCCAGGAAAAATCCTTTTTTTTTATCTAAATCCTCTTTTTTTTTTCCTCCTTCACAATGTACAAATACCCATCTTATTAACCTTTGGTGCCCCCCGCCCCCCCCCAAAAAAAAGTGTGCCTCTGATTTTTCAGACACAAATATATCTGTTGAAAATAGTCTGGTGTAGGCCAGAGAAATAGAAGTGTGGTTTTGCAGTATTATGGGCCATTTGTATCTAAAAAAAACAGTTTGAGTGTGTCGCTCACTGTTCAGTCGCAAATATATATATATTTTAAAAAGCCTGGTATACACCAGTAAATTATTACTGTGGTTTTGATGTTCCACGGTAAAACATCTCTATTATCCTGTTTTTGCCATTTTTTGCTGTATAAAAATAATAAGTGTCTCCCTGATTTTTCAGACACAAATATATCTGTTGAAAATAGTCTGGTGTAGGCCAAAGAGACAGAAGTGTGCTTTTGCTGTTCCACGGTAAAAAATCTCTATTATCCTGCTTTTTGCATTTTTTGCTGTAAAAAATAAAATAGTGTCTCCCTGATTTTTCAGACACAAATATATTTGTTGAAAATAGTCTGGTGTAGGCCAGAGAGACAGAAGTGTGCTTTTGCTGTTCCACGGTAAAAAATCTCTATTATCCTGCTTTTTGCATTTTTTGCTGTAAAAAAAAAAAAAAAATAGTGTCTCCCTGATTTTCAGACACAAATATATCTGTTGAAAATAGTCTGGTGTAGGCCCGAGAAATACAAGTGTGGTTTTGCAAATCCACGGTACAAACCTCTGTATTATCCACTTTTGGGCCATTTGTATCTAAAAAAACAGTTTGAGTGTGTCGCTCACTGTTCAGCCGCAAATATATATATATTTTAAAAAGCCTGGTATACACCAGTAAATTATTACTGTGGTTTTGCTGTTCCACGGTAAAAAATCTCTATTATTCAGGTTTTGGTAGTTTTTTCCGTAAAGAAAAACAGTAGTGTCTCCTGACTGTTGTGACACAAAAATATATCTGTTGAAAATAGTCTTGTGTAGGCCCGACATCCCAGTGTGGTTTCGCAGTTTCACGGGTCAAATCTCTGTACTATCCAGTTTTGGGCCTTTGGTATCTAAAAAAAAAGCAGTTTGAGTGTGTCGCTCACTGTTTAGCCGCAAATATCTCTATTTAAAAAAGTGTGGTATACCCCAGTAAACAATAACTGTGGTTTTCCTCTTCCACGGTTCTAATCTACTCTTTATTACCCTTTTTCCATTGATAGTGCAAGTGTAAGCTATTTTACTTTATTTACAATGGGCAAGGCGCGTGGCAAGGGACGTGGAAGTGGACGTTCTGGTGATGGTTCGTGCAGAGGATGGGGCTGTGGCCAAGGTGAAAATGTGCCACAACCAACAGCCACATCTTCTCGCTCCCACTTCTTGACCGAATTACTAGGGAAGCACAGAACAACACCAGTATTGAGAACTGATCAGTGTGAACAGGTTATTAATTGGATAGCAGACAATACTTCCAGTTACCTGGGCACCACCACCTCTGGTCTGTCTTCCACACGGTCAACTTTTAGTAGCCGTGAGTCTCGACCGCATACTCCTCCTCACCCTGATGCTCCTTCCTCCCACCATGCCGAGTGTCGTCAGACAGCAAGTGATCCCACACTTGGACACTCTGAAGAGCTGTTCACTGGTCCATTTCCATATTTGGGCCCCTCGCCTGATACGCTTGAAGTGGTGGAAGAGGAGATCCCATGTTGCGATGCCCAAATATTTGAACAGCCACGGCCACAGGAAGTCGACGTTAGCAATCTGTCACAAGAGGTGGACGATGACGAGACACAATTGCCAGGAAGTGAGGAGGAGGATCGTGGTGCGCAAGTGGAAGAGGAGGAGGTGGTGGATGATCTAGTAACTGACCCAACGTGGAAGGAGGACATGCAGAGTGAGGCCAGCAGCACACAGGGGGAGGGAGGCAGAGTACCCCAACAGGCAGGAAGAAGCAGTGTGGTGGCTGCAGACAGAAGGCAGGCAACCATTCCCCGTAACACCAACACGAGGGACGTTGCCAGTACAAGCGGCAGGTCTTCCAGAGTTTGGAATTTTTTTAAAGACTCTGCTGATAACCCCAAAAAGGCCATATGTTCCACCTGCCATGCCAGCATCAGCAGGGGTGACAAAACTACCAGCCTGACCACCACCAGCATGATCAGGCACATGGCAGCAAAGCAACCGACTTTGTGGGGCGAAACCCAGGGTCCACGACCAGTGTCAGCGGGTGTCACCACTGCTTCTTCCACTGTTGTGCGTGCAATAGAACCCCATGTTGTGTGTGCAAGGCAATCCCCTGTCCATACTGCATGTAAAGATGCCCCCTCCTCTCAGTCTTCACTTGTTATGGCAGTTTCTCAAGAAACAGCATCAACGTCCACGTCCACGTCCCACCGCAGCGTTCAATTGTCCATATCCCAGACCTTTGAACGAAAGCGGAAATTCGCAGCTAACGCCCCACAGGCCACAGTCCTAAATTCGCACATTTCACGACTGCTTGCATTGGAAATGCTGCCTTTTAGGCTGGTGGAGACGGAATCCTTCCGCAATCTTATGGCGGTGGCCGTCCCTCGGTACTCGGTCCCCAGCCGACACTATTTTGCCCGGTGTGCCATCCCCGCACTACACAAGCACGTGTCCCAAAGCATCTGCCGTGCCCGCAACAACGCAGTTACTGGGAGAGTCCACCTGACAACGGACACGTGGACAAGTGCTTGTGGCCAGGGATGGTACATCTCTCTGACGGCACACTGGGTAAACATAGTGGAAGCCGGGACCCAGTCGGACCTTGGGACGGAACACATCCTCCCCACACCGAGGATTGCGGGCCCTATGTCAGTCAGAGTTGCCCCCACAGTGTACAGCTCCTGCGCATCCTCCTCCTCCTCCTCAAGTTCAGCCTCCATCTCAGATATCACCACATCAGTTACAAGCTGGAAGCATTGCAGTACTGCCTCCGCCAAGCGGCAACAGGCTGTGCTGAAACTCATAAGCTTAGGTGATAAACCTCACATTGCTTGTGAGTTGTGGACAGCTGTGAAAGAGCAGGCAGATCTGTGGCTGAGACCGCTGAACCTACATCCCGGCATGGTCGTGTGTGACAATGGCCGTAACCTGGTGGCGGCTCTGAGGCAAGGTGAGATCACACACGTACCATGCCTGGCTCATGTGCTTAACCTCGTGGTTCTGCGGTTTCTTAAATCGTACCCCGAGTTGCCAGATCTGCTCGTGAAAGTACGCCGCCTGTCAGCTCATTTTCGCAAGTCGGCTACAGCTTCCGCCGCCCTTGCTGTGTTGCAGCAGCGTTTGCAGCTTCCGGCACACCGACTGGTGTGTGATGTCCCCACACATTGGAACTCTGCCCTCCACATGTTGCAAAGGATTTGTGAGCAGAAGACAGCAGTTGTGGAGTACCAGCTGCAACAAGGCCGTCGATATTCAGGTCAGACTCCACACATAAGACCTCAGGAGTGGACCTGGATGTCTGACATATGTACCATCCTGACAAACTTTGAGGAGGCCACCAAGATGGTGAGTGGCGATGACGCCATCATTAGTGTCAGCATCCCACTTGTCTGTCTTTTGCAATGCTCTCTGCAGAGAATTAAAGAGGAGGCATTGCAGCCAGAGTATGATGAGATGGATCAAGAAGCCGTAGCGGGCGATTACACACAGCCCAGCCTCATCTCATCCCAACGTGCATTGGGGGACAATGAGGTAGAGGAGGAGGAGGAGGAGGAGGAGGAGGAAGAACAGGAGCTGCTATCATGCGTTGTAGACGGTAGTACCTGTACAAGTGTCAAACCGTCGGTTCAGCGTGGGTGGCCTGAGGACAGGGGGGAGGAGGAAGAGGAGGAGGAGGAAGAGAGCATGGTCAGTCGTCATCTTGGTGAGGACACGGAAATCTTGCCCGTTACCAGTCTGGCACGCATGGCTGACTTTATGTTAAGCTGCCTTAACCGTGACCCTCGCGTTGTCAAAATGTTGGGTGACAGTCATTACTGGTTGGTGACACTTGTAGACCCCCGCTAAAAGGAGAACTTTCACTCTCTTATTCCTGAGGTGGAGAGGTCTACAAAAATGGGGCAATACCAGAAGGCCCTTGCTGCAGAACTCTTAAAAAAATTCCCATCTGAACACGCTAGCGGCAGAGGTCACAGTTCGTTGCCCAACCAAGGCGTACAGGCGAGAGAGATGCAACTCCAATCCAGCAGAGGCAGGGGAACACTGTCAACGTTCTGGGACAGTTTTCTGACACCCGCCCAGCTTACAGGCCCTGAGGCGCGGGGTACTCTCACAAGGAGTGGAAAGTTTCAAAAGATGGTGAGGGAGTACCTTGCCGATCGTACCAGCGTCCTCTGTGATTCCTCTGTGCCTTTTAATTATTGGGGATCCAAGCTGGACACTTGGAATGAACTCGCTCTGCACGCCTTGGAGGTCCTGGCCTGCCCTGCCGCTAGCGTGCTATCGGAGCGTGTTTTTAGTGCCGCTGGGGGAATTATAACTGATAAGCGCACTCGCCTGTCAACTGACAATGCTGACAAGCTGACCCTTATCAAAATGAACAAGGGCTGGATTGGGCCAGACTTCTCATCACCACCAAATGACAGCAGAGTAACATAAAGTCAAATCCACTGTGTTATTTCGGGAGGTGTATTCACATGCACCGCTTCACACCCACACATGGGTATACGCTTCCTCGTTTCGGCTGTTTAATCTTCTTCTCCTTATCCTCAGCCTCCACCACCACTATACCACCAGGGTGCCAGCATTGCAAGTTCCTCCGTCCTAATTTTTGGCAGCTTTTGCTGGGAAAGCCTAAGCAAATACCATGGGACACCCACTCCCCAATAATGTGACTTATGTTTGTAATATGCTGTACTGCATGGCTCTTGTAAGGGGCATTGCAAGTTGCTCCATCCTAATTTTTGGCAGCTTTTGCTGGGAAAGCATAAGCAAATACTATGGGAGACCCACTCCCCAATAATGGGACTTATGTTTGTAATATGCTGTACTGCATGGCTCTTGTAAGGGGCATTGCAAGTTGTTCCGTCCTAATTTTTGGCAGCTTTTGCTTGCAAGGCATAAGCAAATACTATGGGACACCCACTCCCCAATAATGGGACTTATGTTTGTAATATGCTGTACTGCATGGCTCTTGTAAGGGGCATTGCAAGTTGCTCAGTCCTAATTTTTGGCAGCTTTTGCTTGCAAGGCATAAGCAAATACTATGGGAGACCCACTCCCCAATAATGGGACTTATGTTTGTAATATGCTGTACTGCATGGCTCTTGTAAGGGGCATTGCAAGTTGCTCCATCCTAATTTTTGGCAGCTTTTGCTTGCAAGGCATAAGCAAATACTATGGGACACCCACTCCCCAATAATGGGACTTATGTTTGTAATATGCTGTACTGCATGTGATGCGCCCTCTGGGCCGTGTGTACACGTGTGTGGGATACCCGGTGCCGGGTCTCTGGGGTCTGTAGTCTCCGTGGCGGTGACCCGGTCCCGTGGCTCAGGCTGGTCAAACCAGTGGCAGTCTTTCTTAGGTTTTGAGGTTAATTGTCCGACTGCACCACCCGTGGATTGCGGTCAGGGAGTACCACCGCTGCGAGGCAGACCGCTGAGGCTGGTGTTGTGTGCG
The DNA here is from genome assembly GCF_046119375.1 of Phyllobates terribilis. NCBI lineage: Eukaryota > Metazoa > Chordata > Amphibia > Anura > Dendrobatidae > Phyllobates > Phyllobates terribilis. Next base: position 148,240,190 of record NW_027362764.1, on the reverse strand, counting down.
CAGCATAGAATGGGATAACTCCCCTCGGGAGGAGTATAGCCTCAGGGCAGTGAGTGTGGATGATGGGGGTGATGGTGCACGAGCGCAGCAGGAATGACTCAGAGTCTTTGCAGTGCAGTTCAGGGTCTTTACTGATGATTATAAGGTAGACCCTCCCGGGAGTACTGGCTAGCATAAGAGGCCTGGTCAGTCTGTGAGCAAGCAGGAGTTCCCCTGGCCAGGTGGAGTTGTAGGCCTCCCCGTCTGTCTGCACTCTTCCTGGCTACCTTGCTGTAAGCAGGTAGAAGTAGCCCACGTCCCTGAGTGTACCGTGTAGTGCTCACCCGTATGGCTGGTGACTTGGGGCCTTCTGTTAGCCTCCGCTCCACGACGGCGGTGCTGGTCCCTTGCTTGTGACTGAGCCTCCAGGCTTCTATGGCCAGAGGACCTGAAATCCCCTGCCGGCTGGTTTGTGCTGCTGGATATATAAGTCCTCACAGCTTCGGACTCCTGTGTCCGGTTCCTATTGTCTTCTGCCAGGGCGAGCTCTGCTCAGCTTCCAGCCCCTGGTCTTTAGCTCCTAGCTCCTACAGAGCTCCTTGCTGTTACTTTCCCTTGCTCTCACTCTGACTCTGACTGTTCTCTGACTCACTCAAACCCGCCCCAGATCCAGTTTATAAGGGCAGAATTCTCCCCTCCCAGGACTGGGGCAGGAGGATGTTGCATGTTTAAGGGATCCTGACCAGGAAACCTCCCACTTGCTCTCCGACGTAATATCTCTATTACTGTGGTGACCAGACCCCTGGGGTGCCACACATGGCTCTTTTAAGGGGCATTGCAGTGCCTAATAATTTTTGGAAAGCCTTCCATTCCCTGCTTAGGCCAACAGTGTACAGGAGACCCAGTTGCTATAAATGGAAAAAACGGTTTAGTTAAGGCCCTCTGACCTCCATGTCACTTCCAAGGGGCATTGGAGTGCCTCGAAATTTTTGGTAGGCATTGCATTCACTGTATGCCTTATCACTGTGTAGCTGAACCGCTCCTTTTGGTACAGAAACATATCCTACAAGACATGTGTGGTTGGCTGGCCTGATATTGATGTGAATGGTCCCTGTTCCTCCTGCTCTTTCTCCTTTGCCACCACCCCATCCATCATTCATCACGTGAAGCTTTGTTTTAACGGGAGTCATAGAACTGGGATAGTAGCAGGAAAACATCCAGCAATCCTCGAAGGAGGTAGAATATGCGCCAAAACGCTGAACACCTCAGGCCTAGCTGCTACTACATACATGCGCTTGCATTCCAAGGAACAGAAAGCTACGGAGGTGGATGGCCTCATGATCATGAATAATTTACTCGTTGTGTAGGAGGCTGACCACTGCTGCTGTCTACCTTCTGAACTTTGTGTAGAAGCCTGATTGACCCAGGACCCGCAATCCTCTATGTCTGGAGGACGTGTTGCATCCCAGTGTCCAACTGTTATGATCTGCTACAGAGACTAAGGAAATAGAGGAGATCTGTCCCTACAATAGAACTAAACTAGATTCCTACGATGTAACGGGGAACCTGATCCTGCGATCAGACCCGCTAAAGTCCTCGGCTAGTCTGAACGCAGACCTATAGATGTGAGGGATGGATCCCTACAAGATCTAGGGACTGGGAAAAGTTGGACACCTCCTAGCAGAAATAGTAGCAGTAAAAGACAAACACACAACAAAAAGGCATAGGGGTCAGAAGACCTAGCAAAACTAACAGAGAACGGCAACAGAGCAACAAGCTAGCTCAACAGTAGTAAATACAAATGAAGTCCAGCAAAGCCAGGAGGGCGGAGCCGGATTAAATAGGCAAAATGGTCATGTGACCAGCAAACTAAAAAAAACCTAACAGGAGAGTTGTAACAGTACCCCCTCTTCTAAGAGGATCCTCCGGATCCCCTAGGCCCAGGCTTACCAGGAAACCTCCTGTGAAACGCTCGGACAAGTCTGGGAGCAGAAACATCATTCGCCCTCACCCATGAGTTATCCTCAGGTCCGAAACCCTTCCAAGCGACGAGATACTGCAAACTCCCTCTATACCGTCTAGAATTTAGGATGCGGGAAATTTCATATTCCCCGTCCTCCACCACCGGAGGAACAGTGGCAGAGGCGTCACCATCCGACACATCAGCTTTTTTCAACAGAGAAACATGAAACACCGGATTAATCCTCCAGGACGTAGGAACCTCCAGCCTAACAGCAGATTGGTTAACTATCTGAAGTACCATAAAGGGCCCTACGAACTTGGGACCCAATTTTTTAGAAGGAATCCTCAATCACAGATTCTTAGAGGACAACCAAACCATGTCACCAACAGCAAACAAAACCTCTTGCCGTTTCCTATCAAAGTACCTCTTAGATTTCTTGTTAGCCTCCTGAAGATTACCACGCACATCCGTGCAAACTCTCTCCAAATCACCGGAAAAACTCTCCTCCTCAGGCACAGCCGAAACCAATTTGGAAAATGACCCAAACGACGGATGTCTCCCAGAACAACAAAAAAAAGGCGAACACCCAGCAGAAGAGGATGTATGGTTGTTAAGAGCAAATTCAGCAAGTGGCAGAAACTCAGACCACCCCTCTTGATTGTCTGCCACAAAACAACGCAAGAACTGCTCAACATCCTGGTTCTTCCTTTCTGTCTGGCCATTAGACTCAGGATGATATCCGGATGAAAACGACAAATGAACTCCCAACCTGTCACAAAAGGCACGCCAAAAACGAGCCACGAACTGAGGTCCCCTATCAGAAACAATGTCAGTAGGAACACCATGTAGTCTGACAATTTCCTTGACAAAGGCCTTGGCGAGTGTCTTAGCGCAAGGCAGTTTGATGAAGGGAACCAAGTGACACATCTTGCTAAAACGGTCCACGACCACCCAGATGACCGTGAAACCTTCAGAGGGAGGAAGGTCAGTAATAAAGTCCATAGCCAGATGTGTCCAAGGTGCACTAGGAACCTCCAGAGGGCAAAGCAACCCCGCAGCAGGAGCATGCGAAGACTTGGATCTTGCACACACAGTACATTGGCGCACCCACTTAATGACTTCCTTCTGCCATCCAGGCCACCAAAAACTGCGACCCACAAGTCTCTTGGTCTCAGAAATTCCTGGATGACCTGCCAACCGAGACTCATGACACTCAACAAACAAATCTCTCCTAAAGGTCCTAGGCACAAACAACCTCCCATGGGGAGTGTTAGATGGGGCATTCTCCTGTGCTTTAAGAATCTCATCCTCCAAAACGGAGTCCAAAGCAGCAATCACAACACCTTCTTGTAAAATGGTCTCCTCTTCCTCCTCAACACCGACCATGGGAGAAAAGCTGCGAGACAAAGCATCCGCTTTAACATTCTTGGTACCCGGGATGTAAGTAACGGAAAAATTAAACCGCGAGAAAAAAAGTGCCCACCTAGCCTGACGGGCATTCAAGCGCTTGGCAGCATCAAGATAGATCAGATTTTTATGATCATTGAAAACCTGATTGGGAAAATCAGCACCTTCCAAGAGATGACGCCAGTGTTCAAATGCGAGTTTAATCGCCAGCAATTCCCGATTACCAATATCGTAATTAAGTTCAGTCTCGGAAAATTTTTTTGAAAAAAAGGCACAGGGATGTGCTCCATCCTTGTTTTCCTGAGACAACACCGCACCAACCCCCACCGAAGAAGCATCAACCTCAACCAAAAACGGCTTAGTCACATCAGGCTGCATAAGGATGGGAGCAGAGGTGAACCTTTCCTTTAGAAACACAAAAGCTTCAATGGCCTCAGAAGTCCACTGAACCGCATTAGCAACTTTCCTGGTGAGATCGGTCAGCGGTTTGACAATAATAGAAAAGTTTTTTATGAATTTTCTGTAATAATTGGCGAAACCCAAAAACCTCTGTATCGATTTCAAACCAATAGGCCTAGGCCATTCCTGCACAGCTTGAACTTTAACCGGGTCCATCTCAAAACCTTCACTGGAGATAATGTAGCCCAAAAAACTAATTCTCTGTACAGCGAACTCACATTTCTCCAGCTTAGCAAAAAGCGAATTGTCCATTAATAACTGTAATACCTCACGTACGCTCCGCCAATGAGACTCCAGATCCGGCGAATAAATCAAAATGTCATCCAAATACACAACCACATTTTTGCCAATTAAAGGTCTAAGGATATCATTAATAAGATTCTGAAAAAATGCTGGAGCATTGGTGAGACCAAAAGGCATAACCAGATTCTCAAAATGACCCACAGGAGTGTTAAAAGCAGTCTTCCATTCATCACCCTCCTTCATGCGCAACAAATTGTATGCCCCCCGGAGATCAATTTTAGAGAACCACTTGGCCCCCACTAACTAGTTAAATAAATCAGGAATCAATGGCAGTGGGTAAGGATTGCGTACAGTAATTTTATTAATCTCACGAAAGTCCAGACAAGGACGTAAACCGCCATCTTTTTTTTTTACAAAAAAAAATCCAACAGCCACAGGAGACTTGGAAGGCCTAATGTGACCGGCGGCCAAGCTTGTCTGTATGTATTCTTCCAAAGCCTTTCTTTCAGGAATAGTAAGATTAAATAAACGACTCTTAGGAAGAGTCGCGCCAGGGACAAATTCAATGGTACAATCAGTCTCTATGGGGAGGCAAAACCTGCGACTCCTCCTCAGAAAAAACTCTCCAAAAATCCTGAATAGGTACAGGCAATTCCCCTCTATCCACAGCAGCAATGCGCCCGTTACAACACTTGTCATAACACTTAGGGCTCCAGGACTTAAATTCATTGGTAGACCAATCCAGTACAGGATTGTGCAATTTTAACCAGGGTAACCCCAATATTACTGGAGAAGGCAAATTATCCAATACCACCAAATCCAAATTCTCTTGATGAATACCATTAATAGTGAGGGGAAATTCACAGACCTTGTGAGTAACACTCTTCAAGGGAGAGCCATCGACAGAAACCACAGCAATAGGGGATGACAAAGTTTTAGGTTCTAATCTAAGTTTTTCCAAGAATCCCCCATCAATCACATTCAGAGTAGATCCACAATCCACAAATACCCGAAATTCAATTAATTCATCCTGAGCAGCAGTAGTGGCAGATAGGAATACTCCCTTAGAATTTAAACAGGCAATACGAGCATGACTGACCATTTTTTTTTCTTTCTTCTTACGAAGCACACAGTTCTTAATAAAATGACCAGAATTTCCGCAACAGAAATACAAGCCTTCAGAAAGTCGGCAGTCTTTTTCATGAGAGCGGGGTGCCATCGCCCCAATTTCCATCGGCTCTCCATTGTCAGCACAGAACCTCTCAGGACTCGAAGCTGACATAGCAGAGGATTTGCTCTCATTAACCCTTTCATGCAGTCTCCTGTCCACCTGTATAGCTAATTGCATTGCCTCCTGCAAGTTTCCAGGTGTGGGATAAGCAATCAGTAAATCCTTTACCCTTTCACATAGCCCTGCAAGAAACAAGCTTTTCAAAGCAGAATTGTTCCACCCCACCTGGGCAGACCACCGACGGAAGTGAGAACAATATTTTTCCACATTACCTGATCCCTGCCTCAAACGTCTTAATTCAGACTCAGCAGATGAGACACGATCAGGATCATCGTACAACAAACCCAAAGCAGAAAAAAAACTATCCACTGATCTAAAGCACGGATCACTAGGTTGGAGAGAGAAGGCCCATCCCTGAGGATCTTTGCGCAAAAGTGACATTATGATCCCTATGCGCTGTGATTCATCACCAGAGGATCCGGGTCTCAAACGAAAATATAATAGACAAGCATTTTTAAAAGAAAAAAAATCTTGTTGTTCGCCAAAAAATAGATCAGGCAGACGTACCTTAGGTTCCACAAAATGCGCTCCAGAACAGCTACTCACGTGTTGTTGGAGCTTGGTCACCTCCAGAGAGAGTCCCTGCAAGCGTTGAGCCAAATCTTGCACCGAGACCATGATGGAAAACTGGAGGTCTTTCCTTAGAGAAATTTTTTTTTTTTTATGGCTGGACTTACTGTTATGATCTGCTACAGAGACTAAGGAAAGAGAGGAGATCTGTCCCTACAATAGAACTAAACTAGATCCCTACGATGTAACGGGGAACCTGATCCTGCGATCAGACCCGCTAAAGTCCTCGACTAGTCTGAACGCAGACCTATAGATGTGAGGGAGGGATCCCTACAAGATCTAGGGACTGGGAAAAGTTGGACACCTCCTAGCAGAAATAGTAGCAGTAAAAGACAAACACACAACAAAAAGGCATAGGGGTCAGAAGACCTAGCAAAACTAACAGAGAACGGCAACAGAGCAACAAGCTAGCTCAACAGTAGTAAATACAAATGAAGTCCAGCAAAGCCAGGAGGGCGGAGCCGGATTAAATAGGCAAAATGGTCATGTGACCAGCAAACTAAAAAAAACCTAACAGGAGAGTTGTAACACCAACTGTGTTCCGGCTTCCACAATATTAACCCAGTGTGAAGGCGTCAGTGAGAGGGACCATTCCTGGCCACATTCACTTGTCCACGTGTTTGTGATTAGGCTGTCCTTCCCACTAAATGCACTGGGGAGGGCACAGGTAATGTTTTGGTATGCGCACTTGTGTATAAGGCGCACCGGACAAATAGGGGCGGCTGGGGACCGTTTATGGACACCCGGCCACCCCCACGCAGCTGGGGACTGTGTGTGGGCACCCGGCCGCGGGGCGGCTGGGGACTGAGTATGAATACCAGGCTACCGACGCAGCCATGACGTGGTGGCCAGATTCCACCTCCACATGCCTAAAAGGCCCAATTTCAAGTGCAAGCAAGCTAGCAGTATGGTATTGCAGCCTGGGGGTGGGTGGGTGGCAGGCTGCATACTTGCTCTTGTATTGCAAGTTATGGGGGAGGTACAATTGAACACTGCCCTGGGACAAGGACTTGCACGGGGATAGTTGCAAGTCTGCATCTTCTGATGCGGCAAGGATCACTTCTGATGGGCACACTTTTAGGCAGTGACCTGGGTGTCAGAGATGCTTCCAGGGGTCTTCCCCATGCTGTTCCCATGTCTTTTTAGCACTGTATGCATGTGTCACACAGCACATGGCCAGATAAGGTTGTAAAATGCTAAAATGACATTTCCCGGTGAATGCATTTGTCACGGTTGAAAGCAATACAAACGTGCAAAAACGCATAAAAAATGCTACTTGTGAACATAGCCCAAGGTGTGGAGGAGTATTTTTGTTTTTGGTTATTTATTTTACCTTATACACAAGTCTTTACCCTGGAAAGGATGTTCCTTAACCCCTTTCCGACCTGGTCAGTAATAGTACGCACCAGGTCGGGAAGGCCGGTTCAGCGGGGGCTCCGGCGGTGAGCCCGCACTGAAGCGAGCACATGTCAGCTGATTATTGGAATCGCAATCCACCCGCGGCTGTTAACATGTTAAATCTCTGACAGTGGCATTTAACTCGCGCTTCCGGGAGTCCTAAGCCCTGCCCATCAGTGACCCCGTCACGTGATCGCGGGTCACCAATGGGTGGGCATGACAACTCAGGGTCTGCAGCAGATGCCTGTGGTTGTCATGTCTCAATTGCTATGAGCGCTACCTAGTGGTCAGCGCTCATAGCAAGTGAGCATTTCTCCTGCATACAAGCGATCTGCTCATCGCTTGTATGCAGTAGAAGCAATCAGACAACTGCTGCTTCTAGTCTCCTCTGGAGACTATAGAAGCAAGCAGAAAGTGTAAAGAAAAAGATTTAAAAAAAATATAAAAAATAAAAAATATCTAAAAGTTTGTCACCCACCTTTCGCCCCATTCAAAATAAAATATATATATATAAAAAAAAAACACATACACATATTTGGTATCGCCGCGTTCAGAATCGCCCGATCTATCAATATAAAAGAAGAATTAATACAATCAGTAAACGGCGTAATGAGAAAAAAAATTTTAACGCCAGAATTAAGTTTTTTTGCTCGCTACAACTTTGCAATAAAATGCAATAACGGGCGATCAAAACATCGGATCTACCCCAAAATGGTATCAATAAAAACGTCAGCCCGGCACGCAAAAAATAAGCCCTCACCTGGCCCCAGATCCCGAAAAATGGAGAAGCTAAGGGTCTCGGAAAATGGCGTAATTTTTTTTTGTTTTTTCAGCAAGCTTTGGATTTTTTTTTCACCACTTAAATAAAAAAGAACCTATACATGTTTGATGTCTATGAACTCGTAACGACCTGGAAAATAATGATGGCAGGTCAGTTTTAGCAATCTGTGAACGTGGTAAAAAATGGACCCAAAAAACAACTGTGGAATTGCATTTTTTTTGCAGTTTCACTGCACTTGGAATTTTTTTCCCATTTTCCAGCACAAGATATGGTAAAACCAGTGATGGTGATTAAAAGTACAACTCGTCCCGCAAAAAATAAGCCCTCACATGGCCATATTGAATGAAAATTAAAAAAGTTCTGGCTCTGGGAAGAAGGGGAGCAAAAAAGGAAAACACAAAAACAGAAAGACCCATGGTCATTAAGGGGTTAACATTTTTCACAGGAAAGCACTTTCACTTTCGTTTTTGAACGTTTTATTGTGAGCCTGTAAAAGTGGCTTAATACTTCTGACCACGTTGTTGACAGCAGTGACCTGGGGATCAGAAATGCTTCCATGGGCGATCTCCATGCTGTCCCCATGTCATTTGAGCACTGTCACTATCGTTTTGGGCACTTTTAAGGCTTTCTACAGACTGCTGGGGGAGCCGCCGCAAAAATGTTCGGGTCTCCCATAGACTAACATTGGGCTCGTTGCTCGGGTCAAGCACCCGAGTATCACAGTGAGCTCGGCCCGAGCTTCGAGCACCCGAGCATTTTAGTGCTCGCTCAACACTAAATATTATACTTTTCAAGAAAGGCATCCATGCCCTTCTTAAATTTTAATAGTGAATCACTCATTACTAGTGTTGAGCCACCCCCGTAGTGTTCGAGTTCGGTTCGGTTCGTCGAACACCCGTGTGTTCGCCGAACTGTTCGTCGAACTGTTCGTCGAACACCTTCGAACACCGTTAAAACCAATGGCAGGCAAACAAAAACACATAGAAACACATAGAAAACACCTTCAAAGGTGTCCAAAAGCTGACAAACTGCTCAGAAGACATAACTAACACATGGAAAAGTGACAAGTACATATAGTCATGCGAAAATAAAAGAGATGGAGGAGTAAAAGGAGGGGGAGACACAGATATAGGCATGTCATGCCCTTCTAAAATCCAAAAAGTGAGAAGCCGACACAGCCAGTCCGCTCCTGCCCGTGCCACCTCCGTGTCGCCGGGTTTGTGCCAGAGCCGCGGTGAACCCTGATGGCCAGCCCCCCTCTCCCAATACTGGTGCCTGTCCGCTGGTGGGTCGAGCGAGCCCCCCTGTGGTGGAGGCAGCTCTAAGCTTTTTAATTTAAATTGTCTCTCTAATTTGAATGAATACACTTTAAATCCATTTACAAGGATCTATTGGAGGGCAAGTCTCATGCCAGCAGCCGCGTAATTCCAGCTCCAGTAGCGTCCACTAAAGCTGCTGCAGTTAAAAAGCTTTTATAAGGATCGAGCTCGGCTGTCCACCGCAAGGCATCCTACTGCCAGTCACAGCCCCTATGCCTTGGGGTGCCTCCTGATGCTCTTCACTGAGTATCCCATGGTCCCGAAGCATTTCCTTTGAAAAAATTAAGTGTCTAAACTACAGGTGGTGTAGCTTGCTTAACAGCCGGGATAATCCGCTGACTAGCAGACACTGCTACTAGGCACAAAGTATTTCCTGGGCTAGATGCAGTTAAAAATTTGTAATTAGATACTCTCGTTGGATGCTGAGAAAGCATTCCATAGAGTCTCCTGGCACGCCATATATGATTCTCTTAAAAAGCTTGGGGTAGGGGTCTAGGGGACCCTCTTATAGCCAAAATCACAGCCCTGTATCACAATACGTCACCTAGGCTGAAGATAAATGGAACTGTAGCACCCTGCGGGCTCGGTTGCTACAGAGGTATTGCACCTCACCCAGAGGTGTGATATCTCACTCTCAGGTAAGGATGGAGTGTGGATCAGGACCCGACACCTGCATGCATTACACCACATTGCCGTGGGGCAGGGCGACCAATATGCCTCTGAGATGGGCACGACAGTCCCTGTCCCTGGCTGGAGTGGGGGGAGGGAACACTGAGAAAGGGGAACCCTGTAGTGCAGGAGCAGGGAGGAAGCAGTTCCTGGGTGCATTGAGAAGGGAGTATAAAAGGTGGGCACCATCTTAGTTCAGTGCAGAGAAGTCTGAGCAGAAGTGGCAGGGAGCAGGGGCTCTTCATGAGCTCTGCTCCGGAGGCGGGCCTAGTAACAGAGGCCCAGGCCTGGAAGAGGGAGAAGGAAGGAAGAGGAGCGGAGAAGGCTCCAGGAACGAGGAATGAAGGGATCCCAGGGGTGCGGACGGGCGAGTCGCCACCGCACGCCCGAATCCACCTGCGTGGAGGGGTCAGGCCAAAGGGGGAGACCGGTCCCCGAAACTAGTGGAGGCAGGAAACGACCCTCAGCTAGAAACCGGAGGCTCTGACATTTTATGTGGCGCAGCCCCTCGCTACACCCGCTAGGAAGGCACCACATAGGGTCAGGGAAACTGGCGCCAAGTTTACCAAGAGGAGGCCCGAGGCAGCCGGACAGAAGGGTTGGTAAGAAAGGCCAGACAAAGGACACACAAAGGGGGTCCTGTGAAGCGCTCCAAAGTTATCTGGGAGTTGTCTGAGCCCCTCACCTGGTGAGCACAGTACGACGTGGGCAGCCGTTACCTGCAGACGTGGTCTGGATAATAAGAACTGTGAGTAAAGGCCCTGGACTGCATCACTGACTCCGTGTCGTTACTGCTGCTGCCCTGCACCATCACCCCCATCCTCCGCATACACTGCCCTGAGGCTATACTCCTCCCGTGGGGAGTTATGCTACGCTCTGCTGCACCCACAACACCAGCCTCAGCGGTCTGCCCTGCAGCGGCGGTTCACTCTGACCGCAATCCACGGGTGGCGTAGTCGGACATTTAAACATCAAAACCACATAAATAGTTCCGCCACTGGTTTGACCACCCTGAGCCATGGAACCGGGCCACCGCCACGAAGACTACAACCACCAGCATCCACCAAAAAGGGTCCGGCACCGGGTGTCCCAAGGCCCAGGGGGTGCATCAGAACATTTTCATCACCTTTCACAATCACCAATGGGACAAGGCAGGGATGTCCTCTGTCCCCTCTCTTATACATCCTAGTGACGGAGCACCTGCTCTCATCAATTCGCCATAACCCCAATATTAGGTGGATTGAGGTGGGAGGCACCGAGTACAAGTGCTCTCTATTTGCTGATGATGTCCTAGTATATATCACTCAATCACATATATCCATCCATGCTGTTATGGCTGAAATAGATCACTTTGTTACATGGTCAAATTTTAAAATCAATGCAGCGAAGTCTGAGGCCCTCGATGTCTCCCTCCCCAAATCCATATAGGATTCCATCCAGTCCAACTTTCCCTTTGCCTGGGCCTCACAGGGTATCAAATACTTAGGAATTCCTATTCATAGAGACCTCTCCCATCTATGTTATCTTAATTTTGGGCCCTTTATTGAACAACTCCATACAGACCACAGTTGGCAAGTTAGAACTGTAAGATTCACTATGTGAACCACTGGTGTTTTGTGGAAAAGCACATGTACACTGCGTTCCAAATTATTATGCAAAAAGTGTTTAGGAGTGATAAGGGAAGAATTTGTTTGTTTGTCAGTTAAACTCATTGATGGTGATGTGTGTCAGGGCTCTTTATATCACTGTAAGCAATTGCAGACACCTGTGCTAATTAGTTTGGCAGGTGTGTCCAATGAAAGGCAAGACTACTTAAGAAGGCTGTCTCACATTATTAAGCAGCCTACATTTTCTGCCAAAATGGGAAAGAAAAAGGATGTGTCGGCTGCTGAGAAGCAACAAATTGTGGAGTGTTTAGGTCAAGGCATGACTACAATCAACATTGTGCGATGATCAGGATGAAGTGTCTTGGCAATCAAGAAGTATGTAGCTGATTCACAGTACACACGTGTGCGTGCTGATAAGGGAAAATTGAGGACTCTTTCCTACAGGCAATTACGTCAGGTTGAAAGAGCAGCGGCAAAAAAGCCTTGTCATAGCAGCAGACAAGTTTTTGAAGCTGCTTGTGCCTCCAACGTCCCCCGAACAACAAGATGCAGGGTCCTTCAGAGGTTTGCAGCTGTGCATACGCCATCCTGTCGACCTCCTCTATCCACTTCACACAAGCAGAAACGGCTCCAGTGGGCCAAACATTACATGAAGACTGATTTCAAAACTGTTTTGTTCACGGATGAGTGCCGTGCAGCGCTCGATGGTCCAGATGGATGGAGTGGAGGATGGCTGGTTGATGGATACCCCACGCAAACACGGCTACAGCGCCAACAAGGAGGAGGTGGAGTAATGTTTTGGGCTGGAATCATGGGGAGAGAGATTGTCGGCCCCTTTAGGATCCCTGAAGGCGCTAAAGATGAACTCCATAATGTATGTGGATTTTCTCAAACAGCACTTCCTGCCATGGTTCAAGAAGAAGAACCGTGTATTTCATAGCAAGATCATTTTTCTGCATGATAATGCACCATCTCATGCTGCACATAAAACATCTGCATCTCTGGCTGATATGGGCATAAAAGGGGACAAACTTATGGTGTGACCCCCATGCTCCCCTGACCTCTACCCCATTCAGAACCTTTGGAGCATCATTAAAAGGAGTGTCTATGATGGCGGGAGGCAGTTCACATCTAAGCAACAGTATTCTGTCCTCATGCAAAACAATTGAAGCAGAAACCATCCAAAACCTGACAAATTCAATGGACGAGAGAGTTCAGAAGCTCCTTTCGAACAAGGGGTCCTATGTGAAAATGTAACATCACCTAGAATAAAGTTTTGAGTTAAAAACTGTTTGATTTCAGTTTCTAACAACCTGCTAATGCTTATAATTTCAAAAATGAACATTTTTTTGGTCTTTATTAAAATGAAAAGGTTGATCGAAAAGTTTGGGGGATCTAAGAGTGTGGCAACCCAGTAGTCATGATTACTTCGAATTCTGACAATATGAGGGTCATGGTGCAGGTAGTGCAGCAAGAAGGCACTTATGTGTCTTGCGCATCTCGGAGCCCCAAAATTATTTTCCGGGCTAGATGCAGCTAAAAATTATTATTAATTTTAAATCTGGTGAAGCTTTAGTATAGATGGCCTAATAGGATCAGTGCTGCACACTGCTACAAAGCCCAAATTATTTTCCAGTCAAGATACAGATAAACATGATTAGTAATTTTAAATCTGGTGGAGCTTATTATAGATGGCCTAATAGAATCAGTGTTGCACACTGCTACAAAGCCCAAATTATTTTCCAGCCAAGATACAGATAAACATGATTAGTAATTTGAAAGCTTAAAATGGTTGGTAGGGTGATTTTAACCAATCATCAAGCTTTTACTCTCCCCAGGATGACACAGGGGTAGAAAAGTCATTTCGGATCCATGATTTGTTCATCTTTATGAACGTGAGTCTGTCTACATTATCAGTGGAGAGCCGCGTGCGCTTATCTGTCAGCACACCACCATCAGCGCTGAACACACGTTCAGACAGAACGCTGGCTGCGGGGCATGACAAGATCTCCAAGGCGTAAGTGGCTAGCTCCGGCCATTTATCCAGATTGGAAGCCCAAAAAGAGCAAGGGTCCAGTGACACAGTCGTGGCTTCAATGTTTACTTGGAGATACTCCTGTACCATCGTCTCTAGGCGTTGACTATGTGTCAGACTTCTTGTCTCCTGTGGCCTTGCAAAGGATGGGCTAAAAAAGTGGTGAAATGATTCCGCAAAATTGATGTTACCAGCAGATACTGTGGTTCTGTTACGGTTTGAGTGCTGAACACTTGACGGTCCCACGGTTGGCAAGTTGGAACTGTGAGATTCACTACGTGCACCACTTGTATTTTGTGGAAAAGCACATGTAAGATTCTGCAACAGTCTCTGCTGATACTCCTGCATGCGTGCATCCCTTTCTATGGCAGGAATAATTTCTGCAAATTTACTTTTGTACCGGGGATCTAACAGTGTGGCAACCCAGTAGTCAGGATTATTTCTAATTCTCACAATTCGAGGGTCATGTTGCAGGTAGTGCAGCAAGAAGGCACTCATGTGTGTTGCGCATCCAGGAGCACCAAATCCCTGTTGTGTTGGCGGCGAGGTAACAATCATGCTTCCTTCCTCTGTCCTCTCCCCCCAACCTCGCACAACAGAAATGTGATCAAGGTCTCCCTCATCTGATGAGTCTTCCATCAGGTCGTCCTCCACTTCTTCCTGGGCTCCTGCACCTTCCTCACTAGTTTGGCTGCTACCATGCGCTCTGGTAAAACCATCTCCCCCACCCTCACATGCCTGCCGCCTTGGTGCTGCCGACCGTCTGGACCTTGCAGATGTTAGCCCTTCCGCATACAACTCCTCCTCCTCTACTTCCTCCACCTCCTCTTGTGCCACCACCTGACTCCGAATTCTGTTTAACATGTGCTCCAGCATGTAAATCACCGGAATAGTCATGCTGATAATGGCATCGTCAGCACTAAACATCTTCGTCGCCATTTCAAAACTGTGCAGAAGGGTGCATAGGTCCCTGATCTGAGACCACTCCTCCAGCGTGATTTGCCCCACCTATGAATCTTGTTGACCCAGGCTATACGTCAGAACGTATTGCACCAGGGCTTGTCGGTGCTGCCACAGTCGCTGCAACATGTGCAGAGTTGAATTCCACCGGGTAGGCACATCGCATTTTAGCCGGTGAAGTGGCAGGCCCAACGACTTCTGTAGAGATGTAAGTCGCTGAGCTGTGGGATGCGAACGGCGGAAGTGAGCACACAGCGACCGTGCCCTCTGCAGAAGGCCATCTAGTCTGGGATAGTGGGCTAAAAATTGCTGGACAACCAGGTTCAACACGTGAGCCATACAAAGCACGTGTGTGACATTGCCCCGGCGAAGGGCCGCACCCAGGTTTGCAGCATTGTCGCACACGGCCTTCCCTGGTTTCAGGTCCAGTGGAGACAACCATTCATGAAATTGGTTCTCCAGAGCTGACCACAACTCCTCAGCTGTGTGACTCACATTTCCCAGACATTTCAATGTAAAAACCGCCTGATGACGTTGAGCACTACTGCCAGCATAGTAAGGAGGTGTGCAGGATCCCTTCTGCGCAGTTAGAAAGCTTGTGGCATGACCAGACAGGCTTTGGGTGCAGGTGGAAGACCGAGAGGAGGTTGAGGAGGCAGAAGCAGTGGAGGAACTTTGACATAAAGAGGATTGACGCACAACTCGTGGGGACGGCAAGACTTGGACAGCAGCCCCTTGTCCTGCTGTCACCATAGTTACCCAGTGCCCAGTCAGCGACATGTAACGCCCCTGTCCATGCCTACTCGTCCAAGTGTCTGTGGTGAAATGCACCCTGTCACACACAGAGTTTCTCAAAGAAGCGGTGATGTTGTGTGCGACATGCTGGTGGAGCGCAGGCACACCTTTCTTTGAGAAGTAGTGCCGACTGGGCAACTGGTACTGGGGCACTGCGACGGACATAAGGTCTCGAAAATCCTCTGTGTCCACCAGGCGGAAAGGCAGCATTTCTGTACCCAAGAGCTTGCAGATGGTGAAATTCAACCTCTTAACTTTCTCATGGCTAGGAGGAAATGGTCTTTTACTTGTCTGAGGGACCGAGGGATGGCTATTGTGCTTAGACAGGGTTGATAAGGGTGTCCCCGGCAAACTGTCGGTCTGTGAGGAAGATGCAGGCGGACATGTTAGGTTGCCTTGATCCAAAGGTGGTGCTATCGATGTCGGACAGCGCTCAACACCAGCTGGTGTTACCACCTCCAAAGAAAATGATGACCTGCCAATCACGCTGGCTGTTGCGGGTAAAGAGGTGGCAGGTCTGCGCCCCAAAACAGGTGTGACAGCTGTCCCCCCAGTCACAGAGGATGAAGAGGCCGCGGATGCACAAGATATGGCAGACGGTGGTTGGCCCGGCCAGCTAGGCCGCATTGTAGCACACTGAGCTTCCCACTGCAACTTATGCTTCATGTCCATGTGCCGGTTCATGCATGAAGTACTCAAACTATGTATTTTTTGGCCTCTACTTAGCTTTTGCTGACAAATGTTACAGATAACACGAGTTGGGTCATCTTTATCGATCTGAAAAAATGCCCAGGCTATGCAAGGCTTAGCACCCATGCGACCTGAAGAGCCACCACGACTTGTGGTGAGAGGCAGAGTTGTGTTTGAGGATGCAGTTGTTGACGTGCTTCCAGTACTACGTCTCTGTCCAGGAAGGCGCAACCTGACCTCGTCGTCACTAGCATCTTCCTCCACCTCCTCTGCTGACCTCATCTCTTGGCTGACTGTGGGTTGACAGTAAGTGGGATCTCCAACCTCATCATCATCACCCTGTGCGTTATCACACCCGTCGTCCTCAGAGCCAACCTGTTCCTGCCCTGACAAAAAACTAAAGTTGTCGCTCCAATCAGGTATTTGAGTCTTATCCTCGTCTTCCTCATTGTCTCCACCAACAGGAGTTACAGTTTGGGAATGAGGGTCTACATTATGGTCAGAACCTTCTGCGTCTGGTCATGGATCCGACTCATAAAGATTCTGGGCATCAGTGCAGATCATTTCCTCGTCTGGATTCACAGAAGCGCTAGAGTCGACCTCTGATTCCCAGGCTATAGTATGAGTAAACAGCTCTGCAGACTCAACCATCTGTTCTACCTCATACTCAGACGGGCAGCTGGAGATTTGGGAGCTGTGAGGAAGAAAGTGCGATTGGGGTGACACCTTTGAGGACTGGAGTATTTGTGATGTTGAAGTTGATGTGGAGGAGAGCCCACTTAAAGGAGCACTTGATATCCGTTGAAGCACCTGCTGTTTTTGTGCCTCATCTGGAATTTGTAGCGATTGGCGTGGCCGTAAGAAAGGGATCTTATCACATTGTCCGCTAAAAGAAGTAGACATTTTAGTTTGGCTGGAAGATGGTCTTTCTTCTGCAGATTTTACTGTTGCTTTAACACCTACCCCACGGACACAACCTTTTTTCCCCTTCCCAACACGCCTATTCCCCTTTCCACCAGCAGCAGGCCTTTTTCAACTCATTTTGGTGGTTAACTAATTCACAACTCTGGAGTTGTTTGCACAAAAAAACAATGGATGGGAACCGAGCAGAGCTGAGTGGCCAAACTGTGGTATTAGGCCAAAACTATTGGCTGGGTTAGATGCAGAAAAAAATTATATTCAATTTGCAACCTGATGGAGGTCTGTATAGATGGATTAATAGAACAAGTCAAACACACAGCTAGAAGCCCAATATTTTTTCAGAGGTAGATGCAGAAAAAAATATATTCAGTTTGCAACCTGATGGAGGTCTGTATAGATGGATTAATAGAACAAGTCCCACACACAGCTAGAAGCCCAATATTTTTTCAGAGGTAGATGCATAAAAAAATATATTCAGTTTACAACCTGATGGAGGTCTGTATAGATGGATTAATAGAACAAGTCCCACACACAGCTAGAAGCCCAATATTTTTTCAGATGTAGATGCAGAAAAAAATATATTCAGTTTGCAACCTGATGGAGGTCTGTATAGATGGATTAATAGAACAAGTCCCACACACAGCTAGAAGCCCAATATTTTTTCAGAGGTAGATGCAGAAAAAAATATATTCAGTTTGCAACCTGATGGAGGTCTGTATAGATGGATTAATAGAACAAGTCCCACACACAGCTAGAAGCCCAATATTTTTTCAGAGGTAGATGCAGAAAAAAATATATTCAGTTTGCAATCTGATGGAGGTCTGTATAGATGGATTAATAGAACAAGTCCCACACACAGCTAGAAGCCCAATATTTTTTCAGAGCTAGATGCAGAAAAAAATTATATTCAATTTGCAACCTGATGGAGGTCAGTATAGATGGACTAATAGAATGATGCTATGCCCAAAAGATTTTACTTCACTAGGTGCAGTAAAAAAATTGGTATTCTATACACAGGTGGTATATCTTGCAACACAGATAGGCTACTCCACTGACTAACACACTCTGCAATAGGCCAAAAAGGATTAGCTTTGCTAGATTCAGCCAAATGCTGTGAAAAAAACTTGCACAGCACTGGCACAGACCTGCCTGGCAAAAACTGATAGGAACTGATGTAACCTAGTCCTGAAAAGGACTCCAATTACAATTAGTCTTTACTCCCACAATCTATCTATTTAAGAGCACAGACCTGCCTGATAAAAGTCGTAGGAAATGCTGTAACCTAGTCCTTAAAAGGACTGCAATCACAACTATTCCCTACTCCCAAGCTATCTGTAGATTTGTGCGAAAATTGGCTTGAAATTAACAAGGTATAGCGCACACAGCAACAGCGGTGCCGTCTAACACGCAGCTGCAGCAGCGAGAAAATGGTGGCGACGGGGAAAATGGCTTGGTCTTATAGGGCAAGGACATGTGACATACACTGCCAATGACACATGCCCTTGCTTGTGTGAAAAAAAGCACTTCGCTCCGTGTGTGCGCTGCTGATAGGCTGACAGATTGCACCTCCCCACTGCAAATGCGGGAAAGAGAAAAAAAAATGGAGATCTTCATTTTTCCTGCAGAGATCATCCCCTGCCCCTCCCCCCACCCAGCTGTACACTCAAACTGCGTATTAACATTAATTTTCATCATTACTGAGAAAAAATCCAGTTATGATTTTGGTGCACGAACAGTTATCGAACATAACCTCGAACAGCCGAATTTTTCTCAAATTGTTCGTGTTCGCCGAACGGCTCGAACACCGCCCAAAACAGCTCGAATTTGAGATTGGCGAACAGTTCGAGTAGAACAACGCTCATCTCTACTCATTACTAGAGATGAGCGTTGTTCGACTCGAACTGTTCGCCAATCTCAAATTCGAGCTGTTTTGGGCGGTGTTCGAGCCGTTCGGCGAACACGAACGATTTGAGAAAAATTCGGCTGTTCGAGGTTATGTTCGATAACTGTTCGTGCACCAAAATCATAACTGGATTTTTTCTCAGTAATGATGAAAATTAATGTTAATACGCAGTTTGAGTGTACAGCGGGGTGGGGGGAGGGGCAGGGGATGGATCTCTGCAGGAATAATGAAGATCTCCATTTTTTTTTCTCTTTCCCGCATTTACAGTGGGGAGGTGCAATCTGTCAGCCTATCAGCAGCGCACACACGGAGCGAAGTGATTTTTTTCACACAAGCAAGGGCATGTGTCATTGGCAGTGTATGTCACATGTCCTTGCCCTATAAGACCAAGCCATTTTCCCCGTCGCCACCATTTTCTCACTGCTGCAGCTGCGTGTGGCACCGTTGTTGCTGTGTGCACTATACCTTGTTAATTTCAAGCCAATTTTCGCACAAATCTACAGATAGCTTGGGAGTAGGGAATAGTTGTGATTGCAGTCCTTTTAAGGACTAGGTTACAGCATTTCCTATGACTTTTATCAGGCAGGTCTGTGCTGTTAAATAGATAGATTGTGGGAGTAAAGACTAATTGTAATTGCAGTCCTTTTCAGGAATAGGTTACATCAGTTCCTATCAGTTTTTGCCAGGCAGGTTTGTGCCAGTGCTGTGCAAGTTTTTTTCACAGCATTTGGCTGAATCTAGCAAAGCTAATCCTTTTTGGCCTATTGCAGAGTGCGTTAGTCAGTGTAGTAGCCTATCTGTGTTGCAAGATATACCACCTGTGTATAGAATACCAATTTTTTTACTGCACCTAGTGAAGTAAAATCTTTTGGGCATAGCATCATTCTATTAGTCCATCTATACTGACCGCCATCAGGTTGCAAATTGAATATAATTTTTTTCTGCATCTAGCTCTGAAAAAATATTTGGGCTTCTAGCAGTGTGTGGGACTTGTTCTATTAGTCCATCTATATTGACTTCCATCAGGTTGCAAACTGAATATAATTTTTTTCTGCATCTAGCTCTGAAAAAATATTTGGCCTTCTAGCAGTGTGTGGCACTTGTTCTATGAGTCCATCTATACTGACCTCCATCACGCTGCAAATTCAAAATAATTTTTTGTCTGCATCTAGCTCTGAAAAAATATTTGGCCTTCTAGCAGTGTGTGGGACTTTCTCTATTAGTCCATCTATACTGACCTCCATCAGGTTGCAAATTAAAAATAATTTTTATCTGCATCTAGCTCTGAAAAAATATTTGGCCTTCTAGCAGTGTGTGGTACTTTCTCTATTAGTCCATCTATACTGACCTCCATCAGGTTGCAAATTAAAAATAATTTATATCTGCATCTAGCTCTGAAAAAATATTTGGCCTTCTAGCAGTGTGTGGGACTTTCTCTATTAGTCCATCTATACTGACCTCCATCAGGTTGCAAATTAAAAAAAAATTTTTGTCTGCATCTAGCTCTGAAAAAATATTGGGCCTTCTAGCAGTGTGTGGGACTTTCTCTATTAGTCCATCTATACTGACCTCCATCAGGTTGCAAACTGAATATATTTTTTTTCTGCATCTACCTCTGAAAAAATATTGGGCTTCTAGCTGTGTGTGGGACTTGTTCTATTAATCCATCTATACAGACCTCCATCAGGTTGCAAACTGAATATAATTTTTTTCTGCATCTACCTCTGAAAAAATATTTGGGCTTCTAGCTGAGTGTGGGACTTGTTCTATCAGTCCATCTATACTGACCTCCATCAGGTTGCAAACTGAATATAATTTTTTTCTGCATCTAGCTCTGAAAAAATGTTTGGCTTTCTAGCAGTGTGTGGCACTTTCTCTATTAGTCCATCTATACTGACCTCCATCAGGTTGCAAATTAAAAATAATTTATATCTGCATCTAGCTCTGAAAAAATATTTGGCCTTCTAGCAGTGTGTGGGACTTTCTCTATTAGTCCATCTATACTGACCTCCATCAGGTTGCAAATTAAAAATATTTTTTTGTCTGCATCTAGCTCTGAAAAAATATTTGGCCTTCTAGCAGTGTGTGGGACTTTCTCTATTAGTCCATCTATACTGACCTCCATCAGGTTGCAAACTGAATATATATTTTTTCTGCATCTACCTCTGAAAAAATATTGGGCTTCTAGCTGTGTGTGGGATTTGTTCTATTAATCCATCTATACAGACCTCCATCAGGTTGCAAACTGAATATAATTTTTTTCTGCATCTACCTCTGAAAAAATATTTGGGCTTCTAGCTGTGTGTGGGACTTGTTCTATTAATCCATCTATACAGACCTCCATCAGGTTGCAAACTGAATATAATTTTTTTCTGCATCTACCTCTGAAAAAATATTTGGGCTTCTAGCTGTGTGTGGGACTTGTTCTATTAGTACATCTATACTGACCTCCATCAGGTTGCAAACTGAATATAATTTTTTTCTGCATCTAGCTCTGAAAAAATATTTGGCTTTCTAGCAGTGTGTGGGACTTTCTCTATTAGTCCATCTATACTGACCTCCATCAGGTTGCAAATTAAAAATAATTTTTATCTGCATCTAGCTCTGAAAAAATATTTGGCCTTCTAGCAGTGTGTGGGACTTTCTCTATTAGTCCATTTATACTGACCTCCATCAGGTTGCAAACTGAATATAATTTTTTTCTGCATCTAGCTCTGAAAAAATATTTGGCCTTCTAGCAGTGTGTGGGACTTTCTCTATTAGTCCATCTATACTGACCTCCATCAGGTTGCAAATTAAAAATAATTTTTATCTGCATCTAGCTCTGAAAAAATAGTTGGCCTTCTAGCAGTATGTGGGACTTTCTCTATTAGTCCATCTATACTGACCTCCATCAGGTTGCAAATTAAAAATCATTTTTTGTCTGCATCTAGCTCTGAAAAAATATTTGGCCTTCTAGCAGTGTGTGGGACTTTCTCTATTAGTCCATCTATACTGACCTCCATCAGGTTGCAAATTCAAAATAATTTTTTGTCTACATCTAGCTCTGAAAAAATATTTGGCCTTCTAGCAGTGTGTGGGACTTTCTCTATTAGTCCATCTATACTGACCTCCATCAGGCTGCAAATTAAAAATAATTTTTATCTGCATCTACCTCTGAAAAAATATTTGGGCTTCTAGCTATGTGTGGGACTTGTTCTATTAGTCCATCTATACTGACCTCCATCAGGTTGCAAACTGAATATAATTTTTTTCTGCATCTAGCTCTGAAAAAATATTTGGCCTTCTAGCAGTGTGTGGGACTTTCTCTATTAGTCCATCTATACTGACCTCCATCAGGTTGCAAACTGAATATATTTTTTTTCTGCATCTACCTCTGAAAAAATATTGGGCTTCTAGCTGTGTGTCGGACTTGTTCTATTAATCCATCTATACAGACCTCCATCAGGTTGCAAACTGAATATAATTTTTTTCTGCATCTACCTCTGAAAAAATATTTGGGCTTCTAGCTGTGTGTGGGACTTGTTCTATTAATCAATCTATACAGACCTCCATCAGGTTGCAAACTGAATATAATTTTTTTCTGCATCTACCTCTGAAAAAATATTTGGGCTTCTAGCTGTGTGTGGGACTTGTTCTATTAGTCCATCTATACTGACCTCCATCAGGTTGCAAACTAAATATAATTTTTTTCTGCATCTAGCTCTGAAAAAATATTTGGCCTTCTAGCAGTGTGTGGGACTTTCTCTATTAGTCCATCTATACTGACCTCCATCAGGTTGCAAATTAAAAATAATTTTTATCTGCATCTAGCTCTGAAAAAATATTTGGCCTTCTAGCAGTGTGTGGGACTTTCTCTATTACTCCATCTATACTGACCTCCATCAGGTTGCAAACTGAATATATTTTTTTTCTGCATCTAGCTCTGAAAAAATATTTGGCCTTCTAGCAGTGTGTGGGACTTTCTCTATTAGTCCATCTATACTGACCTCCATCAGGTTTCAAATTAAAAATAATTTTTTTTCTGCATCTAGCTCTGAAAAAATATTTGGCCTTCTAGCAGTGTGTGGGACTTTCTCTATTAGTTCATCTATACTGACCTCCATCAGGTTGCAAACTGAATATATATTTTTTCTGCATCTACCTCTGAAAAAATATTTGGGCTTCTAGCTGTGTGTAGGACTTGTTCTATTAGTCCATCTATACTGACCTCCATCAGGTTGCAAACTGAATACAATTTTTTTCTGCATCTACCTCTGAAAAAATATTTGGGCTTCTAGCTGTGTGTGGGACTTGTTCTATTAGTCCATCTATACTGACCTCCATCAGGTTGCAAATTGAATATAATTTTTTTCTGCATCTAACCCAGCCAATAGTTTTGACCTAATACCACAGTTTGGCCACTCAGCTCTGCTCGGTTCCCATCCATTGTTTTTTTGTGCAAACAACTCCAGAGTTGTGAATTAGTTAACCTCCAAAATGAGTGGAAAAATGCCTGCTGCTGGTGGAAAGGGGAATAGGCGTGTTGGGAAGGGGAAAAAAGGTTGTGTCCGTGGGGTAGGTGTTAAAGCAACAGTAACATCTGCAGAAGAAAGACCATCTTCCAGCCAAACTAAAATGTCTACTTCTTTTAGCGGACAATGTGATAAGATCCCTTTCTTACGGCCACGCCAATCGCTACAAATTCCAGATGAGGCACAAAAACAGCAGGTGCTTCAACGGATATCAAGTGCTCCTTTAAGTGGGCTCTCCTCCACATCAACTTCAACATCACAAATACTCCAGTCCTCAAAGGTGTCACCCCAATCGCACTTGCTTCCTCACAGCTCCCAAATCTCCAGCTGCCCGTCTGAGTATGAGGTAGAACAGATGGTTGAGTCTGCAGAGCTGTTTACTCATACTATAGCCTGGGAATCAGAGGTCGACTCCAGCGCTTCTGTGAATCCAGACGAGGAAATGATCTGCACTGATGCCCAGAATCTTTATGAGTCGGATCCAGGACCAGACGCAGAAGGTTCTGACCATAATGTAGACCCTCATTCCCAAACTGTAACTCCTGTTGGTGGAGACAATGAGGAATACGATGATGAGACTCAATTACCTGATTGGAGCGACAACTTTAGTTTTTTGTCAGGGCAGGAAGAGGTTGGCTCTGAGGACGATGGGTGTGATAACGCACAGGGTGATGATGATGAGGTTGGAGATCCCACTTACTGTCAACCCACAGTCAGCCAAGAGATGAGGTCAGCAGAGGAGGTGGAGGAAGATGCTAGTGACGACGAGGTCAGGTTGCGCCTTCCTGGACAGAGACGTAGTACTGGAAGCACGTCAACAACTGCATCCTCAAACACAACTCTGCCTCTCACCACAAGTCGTGGTGGCTCTTCAGGTCGCATGGGTGCTAAGCCTTGCATAGCCTGGGCATTTTTTCAGATCGATAAAGATGACCCAACTCGTGTTATCTGTAACATTTGTCAGCAAAAGCTAAGTAGAGGCCATAAAATACATAGTTTGAGTACTTCATGCATGAACCGGCACATGGACATGAAGCATAAGTTGCAGTGGGAAGCTCAGTGTGCTACAATGCGGCCTAGCCGGCCGGGCCAACCACCATCTGCCATATCTTGTGCATCCGCGGCCTCTTCATCCTCTGTGACTGGGGGGACAGCAGTCACACCTGTTTTGGGGCGCAGACCTGCCACCTCTTTACCCGCAACAGCCAGCGTGATTGGCAGGTCATCATTTTCTTTGGAGGTGGTAACACCAGCTGGTTTTGAGCGCTGTCCGACATCGATAGCACCACCTTTGGATCAAGGCAACCTAACATGTCCGCCTGCATCTTCCTCACAGACCGGCAGTTTGCCGGGGACACCCTTATCACCCCCGTCTAAGCACAATAGCCAGCCCTCGGTCCCTCAGATGTGGACAAGTAAAAGACCATTTCCTCCTAGCCATGAGAAAGCTAAGAGGTTGAATTTCACCATCTGCAAGCTCTTGGCTACAGAAATGCTGCCTTTCCGCCTGGTGGACACAGAGGATTTTCGAGACCTTATGTCCGTCGCAGTGCCCCAGTACCAGATGCCCAGTCGGCACTACTTCTCAAAGAAAGGTGTGCCTGCGCTCCACCAGCATGTCGCACACAACATCACCGCTTCTTTGAGAAACTCTGTGTGTGACAGGGTGCATTTCACCACAGACACTTGGACGAGTAGGCATGGACAGGGGCGTTACATGTCGCTGACTGGGCACTGGGTAACTATGGTGACAGCAGGACAAGGGGCTGCTGTCCAAGTCTTGCCGTCCCCACGAGTTGTGCGTCAATCCTCTTTATGTCAAAGTTCCTCCACTGCTTCTGCCTCCTCAACCTCCTCTCGGTCTTCCACCTGCACCCAAAGCCTGTCTGGTCATGCCACAAGCTTTCTAACTGCGCAGAAGGGATCCTGCACACCTCCTTACTATGCTGGCAGTAGGGCTCAACGTCATCAGGCGGTTTTTACTTTGAAATGTCTGGGAAATGCGAGTCACACAGCTGAGGAGTTGTGGTCAGCTCTAGAGAACCAATTTCATGAATGGTTGTCTCCACTGGACCTGAAACCAGGGAAGGCCGTGTGCGACAATGCTGCAAACCTGGGTGCGGCCCTTCGCCGGGGCAATGTCACACACGTGCCTTGTATGGCTCACGTGTTGAACCTGGTTGTCCAGCAATTTTTAGCCCACTATCCCAGACTAGATGGCCTTCTGCAGAGGGCACGGTCGCTGTGTGCTCACTTCCGCCGTTCGCATCCCGCAGCTCAGCGACTTACATCTCTACAGAAGTCGTTGGGCCTGCCACTTCACCGGCTAAAATGCAATGTGCCTACCTGGTGGAATTCAACTCTGCACATGTTGCAGCGACTGTGGCAGCACCGACATGCCCTGGTGCAATACGTTCTGACGTATAGCCTGGGCCAACGAGTTCCAGAGGTGGGGCAAATCACGCTGGAGGAGTGGTCTCAGATCAGGGACCTATGCACCCTTCTGCACAGTTTTGAAATGGCGACGAAGATGTTTAGTGCTGACGATGTTACAACTCTCCTGTTAGTTTTTTTTTAGCTTTCTGGTCACATGACCATTTTGCCTATTTAATCCGGCTCCGCCCTCCTGGCTTTGCTGGACTTCATTTGTATTTACTACTGTTGAGCTAGCTTGGTGCTCTGTTGCCGTTCTCTGTTAGTTTTGCTAGGTCTTCTGACCTCTTTACTTTTTGTTGTGTGTTTGTCTTTGACTGCTACGATTTCTGCTAGGAGGTGTCCAACTTTTCCCAGTCCCTAGTTCTTGTAGGCATTCCTCCCTCACATCTATAGGTCTTCGTACAGACTAGCCGAGGACTTTAGCGGGTCTCCCCGTTACATCGTAGGGATCTAGTTTAGTTCTATTGTAGGGACAGATCTCCTGTCTTTCCTTAGTCTCTGTAGCAGATCATAACAGTAAGTCCAGCCTTAAAAAAAAAAAAAAAATTCTCTAAGGAAATACCTCCAGTTTTCCATCATGGTCTCGGTGCAAGATTTGGCTCAACGCTTGCAGGGACTCCCTCTGGAGGTGGCCAAGCTCCAACAACACGTGAGTAGCTGTTCTGGAGTGCATTTTGTGGAACCAAAGGTACGTCTGCCTGATCTATTTTTTGGCGAACAACAAGATTTTTTTTCTTTTAAAAATGTTTGTCTATTATATTTTCGTTTGAGACCCGGATCCTCTGGTGATGAATCACAGCGCATAGGGTTCATAATGTCACTTTTGCGCAAAGATCCTCAGGGATGGGCCTTCTTTCTCCAACCTAGTGATCCGTGCTTTAGATCAGTGGATAGTTTTTTTTCTGCTTTGGGTTTATTGTACGATGATCCTGATCGTGTCTCATCTGCTGAGTCTGAATTAAGACGTTTGAGGCAGGGATCAGGTAATGTGGAAAAATGTTGTTCTCACTTCCGTCGGTGGTCTGCCCATACGGGGTGGAACGATTCAGCTTTGAAAAGCTTGTTTCTTGCAGGACTAGGTGAAAGGGTTAAGGATTTACTGATTGCTTATCCCACACCTGGAAACTTGCAGGAGGCAATGCAATTAGCTATACGGGTGGACAGGAGACAGCGTGCAAGGGTTAATGAGAGCAAATCCTCTGCTATGTCAGCTTCGAGTCCTGAGAGGTTCAGTGCTGACAATGGTGAGCCGATGGAAATTGGGGCGATGACACCCCGCTCTCAGGAAAAAGACCGCCGACTTTCTGAAGGCTTGTGTTTCTATTGCGGAAATTCTGGTCATTTTATTAAGAGCTGTGTGCTTCGTATGAAGAAAGAAAAAAAAATGGTCAGTCATGCCCGTATTGCCTGTTTAAATTCTAAGGGAGTATTCCTATCTGCCACTACTGCTGCTCAGGATGAATTAATTGAATTTCGGGTATTTGTGGATTGTGGATCTACTCTGAATGTGATTGATGGGGGATTCTTGGAAAAACTTAGATTAGAACCTAAAACTTTGTCATCCCCTATTGCTGTGGTTTCTGTCGATGGCTCTCCCTTGAAGAGTGTTACTCACAAGGTCTGTGAATTTCCCCTCACTATTAATGGTATTCATCAAGAGAATTTGGATTTGGTGGTATTGGATAATTTGCCTTCTCCAGTAATATTGGGGTTACCCTGGTTAAAATTGCACAATCCTGTACTGGATTGGTCTACCAATGAATTAAGTCCTGGAGCCCTAAGTGTTATGATAAGTGTTGTAACGGGCGCATTGCTGCTGTGGATAGAGGGGAATTGCCTGTACCTATTCAGGATTTTTGGAGAGTTTTTTCTGAGGAGGAGTCGCAGGTTTTGCCTCCTCATAGAGACTATGATTGTACCATTGAATTTGTCCCTGGAGCGACTCTTCCTAAGAGTCGTTTATTTAATCTTACTATTCCTGAGAGAAAGGCTTTAGAGGAATACATACAGACAAGCTTGGCCGCTGGTCACATTAGGCCTTCCAAGTCTCCTGTGGCTGTTGGATTTTTTTTTTGTAAAAAAAATAGATGGCGGTTTACGTCCTTGTCTGGACTTTCGTGAGAATAATAAAATTACTGTACGCAATCCTTACCCACTGCCATTGATTCCTGATTTATTTAACCAGTTAGTGGGGGCCAAGTGGTTCTCTAAAATTGATCTCCGGGGGGCATGCAATTTGTTGCGCATGAAGGAGGGTGATGAATGGAAGACTGCTTTTAACACTCCTGTGGGTCATTTTGAGAATCTGGTTATGCCTTTTGGTCTCACCAATGCTCCAGCATTTTTTCAGAATCTTATTAACGATATCCTTAGACCTTTAATCGGCAAAAATGTGGTTGTGTATTTGGATGACATTTTGATTTATTCGCCTGATCTGGAGTCTCATTGGCGGAGCGTACGTGAGGTATTACAGTTATTAATGGACAATTCGCTTTTTGCTAAGCTGGAGAAATGTGAGTTCGCTGTACAGAGAATTAGTTTTTTGGGCTACATTATCTCCAGTGAAGGTTTTGAGATGGACCCGGTTAAAGTTCAAGCTGTGCAGGAATGGCCTAGGCATATTGGTTTGAAATCGATACAGAGGTTTTTGGGTTTCGCCAATTATTACAGAAAATTCTTAAAAAATTTTTCTATTATTGTCAAACCGCTGACCGATCTCACCAGGAAAGGTGCTAATGCGGTTCAGTGGACTTTTGAGGCCATTGAAGCTTTTGTGTTTTTAAAGGAGAGGTTCACCTCTGCTCCCATCCTTATGCAGCCTGATGTGACTAAGCCGTTTTTGGTTGAGGTTGATGCTTCTTCGGTGGGGGTTGGTGCGGTGTTGTCTCAGGAAAACAAGGATGAAGTACATCCCTGTGCCTTTTTTTCAAAAAAATTTTCCGAGACTGAACTTAATTACGATATTGGTAATCGGGAATTGCTGGCGATTAAACTCGCATTTGAACACTGGCGTCACCTCTTGGAAGGTGCTGATTTTCCCATTCAGGTTTTCACTGATCATAAAAATCTGATCTATCTTGATGCTGCCAAGCGCTTGAATGCCCGTCAGGCTAGGTGGGCACTTTTTTTCTCGCGGTTTAATTTTTCCGTTACTTACATCCCGGGTACCAAGAATGTTAAAGCGGATGCTTTGTCTCGCAGCTTTTCTCCCATGGTCGGTGTTGAGGAGGAAGAGGAGACCATTTTACAAGAAGGTGTTGTGATTGCTGCTTTGGACTCCGTTTTGGAGGATGAGATTCTTAAAGCACAGGAGAATGCCCCATCTACCACTCCCCATGGGAGGTTGTTTGTGCCTTGGACCTTTAGGAGAGATTTGTTTGTTGAGTGTCATGAGTCTCGGTTGGCAGGTCATCCAGGAATTTCTGAGACCAAGAGACTTGTGGGTCGCAGTTTTTGGTGGCCTGGATGGCAGAAGGAAGTCATTAAGTGGGTGCGCTAATGTACTGTGTGTGCTAGATCCAAGTCTTCGCATGCTCCTGCTGCGGGGTTGCTTTGCCCTCTGGAGGTTCCTAGCGCACCTTGGACACATCTGGCTATGGACTTTATTACTGACCTTCCTCCCTCTGAAGGTTTCACGGTCATCTGGGTGGTCGTGGACCGTTTTAGCAAGATGTGTCACTTGGTTCCCTTTATCAAACTGCCTTGCGCTAAGACACTCGCTAAGGCCTTTGTCAAGGAGATTGTCAGACTACATGGTGTTCCTACTGACATTGTTTCTGATAGGGGACCTCAGTTCGTGGCTCGTTTTTGGCGTGCCTTTTGTGACAGGTTGGGAGTTCATTTGTCGTTTTCATCCGGATATCATCCTGAGTCTAATGGCCAGACAGAAAGGAAGAACCAGGATGTTGAGCAGTTCTTGCGTTGTTTTGTGGCAGACAATCAAGAGGGGTCGTCTGAGTTTCTGCCACTTGCTGAATTTGCTCTTAACAACCATACATCCTCTTCTGCTGGGTGTTCGCCTTTTTTTTGTTGTTCTGGGAGACATCCGTCTTTTGGGTCATTTTCCAAATTGGTTTCGGCTGTGCCTGAGGAGGAGAGTTTTTCCGGTGATTTGGAGAGAGTTTGCACGGATGTGCGTGGTAATCTTCAGGAGGCTAACAAGAAATCTAAGAGGTACTTTGATAGGAAACGGCAAGAGGTTTTGTTTGCTGTTGGTGACATGGTTTGGTTGTCCTCTAAGAATCTGCAATTGAGGATTCCTTCTAAAAAATTGGGTCCCAAGTTCGTAGGGCCCTTTAAGGTACTTCAGATAGTTAACCAATCTGCTGTTAGGCTGGAGGTTCCTACGTCCTGGAGGATTAATCCGGTGTTTCATGTTTCTCTGTTGAAAAAAGCTGATGTGTCGGATGGTGACGCCTCTGCCACTGTTCCTCCGGTGGTGGAGGACGGGGAATATGAAATTTCCCGCATCCTAAATTCTAGACGGTATAGAGGGAGTTTGCAGTATCTCGTCGCTTGGAAGGGTTTCGGACCTGAGGATAACTCATGGGTGAGGGCGAATGATGTTTCTGCTCCCAGACTTGTCCGAGCGTTTCACAGGAGGTTTCCTGGTAAGCCTGGGCCTAGGGGATCCGGAGGATCCTCTTAGAAGAGGGGGTACTGTTACAACTCTCCTGTTAGGTTTTTTTTAGTTTGCTGGTCACATGACCATTTTGCCTATTTAATCCGGCTCCGCCCTCCTGGCTTTGCTGGACTTCATTTGTATTTACTACTGTTGAGCTAGCTTGGTGCTCTGTTGCCGTTCTCTGTTAGTTTTGCTAGGTCTTCTGACCTCTTTACTTTTTGTTGTGTGTTTGTCTTTGACTGCTACGATTTCTGCTAGGAGGTGTCCAACTTTTCCCAGTCCCTAGTTCTTGTAGGGATTCCTCCCTCACATCTATAGGTCTTCGTACAAACTAGCCGAGGACTTTAGCGGGTCTGATCGCAGGATCAGGTTCCCCGTTACATCGTAGGGATCTAGTTTAGTTCTATTGTAGGGACAGATCTCCTGTCTTTCCTTAGTCTCTGTAGCAGATCATAACAGACGATGCCATTATCAGCATGACTATTCCGGTGATTTACATGCTGGAGCATATGTTAAACAGAATTCGGAGTCAGGTGGTGGCACAAGAGGAGGTGGAGGAAGTAGAGGGGGAGGAGTTGTATGCGGAAGGGCTAACATCTGCAAGGTCCAGACGGTCGGCAGCACCAAGGCGGCAGGCATGTGAGGGTGGGGGAGATGGTTTTACCAGGGCGCATGGTAGCAGCCAAACTAGTGAGGAAGGTGCAGGAGCCCAGGAAGAAGTGGAGGACGAACTGATGGAAAACTCATCAGATGAGGGAGACCTTGATCACATTTCTGTTGTGCGAGGTTGGGGGGAGAGGACAGAGGAAGGAAGCATGATTGTTACCTCACCACCAACACAACAGGGACTTGGTGCTCCTGGATGCGCAACACACATGAGTGCCTTCTTGCTGCACTACCTGCAACATGACCCTCGAATTGTGAGAATTAGAAATAATCCTGACTACTGGGTTGCCACACTGTTAGATCCCCGGTACAAAAGTAAATTTGCAGAAATTATTCCTGCCATAGAAAGGGATGCACGCATACAGGAGTATCAGCAGAGACTGTTGCAAAATCTTACATATGCTTTTCCACAAAACACCAGTGGTGCACGTAGTGAATCTCACAGTTCCAACTTGCCAACCGTGGGACCGTCAAGTGTTCAGCACTCAAACCGTAACAGAACCACAGTATCTGCTGGTAACATCAATTTTGCGGAATCATTTCACCACTTTTTTAGCCCATCCTTTGCAAGGCAACAGGAGACAAGAAGTCTGACACATAGTCAACGCCTAGAGACGATGGTACAGGAGTATCTCCAAGTAAACATTGAAGCCACGACTGTGTCACTGGACCCTTGCTCTTTTTGGGCTTCCAATCTGGATAAATGGCCGGAGCTAGCCACTTACGCCTTGGAGATCTTGTCATGCCCCGCAGCCAGCTTTCTGTCTGAACGTGTGTTCAGCGCTGCTGGTGGTGTGCTGACAGATAAGCGCACGCGGCTCTCCACTGATAATGTAGACAGACTCACGTTCATAAAGATGAACAAATCATGGATCCGAAACGACTTTTCTACCCCTGTGTCATCCTGAGGAGAGTAAAAGCTTGATGATTGGTTAAAATCACCCTACCAACCGTTTTAAGCTTTCAAATTACTAATCATGTTTATCTGTATCTTGGCTGGAAAATAATTTGGACTTTGTAGCAGTGTGCAGCACTGATTCTATTAGGCCATCTATAATAAGCTCCACCAGATTTAAAATTACTAATCATGTTTATCTGTATCTTGACTGGAAAATAATTTGGGCTTTGTAGCAGTGTGCAGCACTGATCCTATTAGGCCATCTATACTAAGCTCCACCAGATTTAAAATTAATAATAATTTTTAGCTGCATCTAGCCCGGAAAATAATATTGGGGCTCCGAGATGCGCAAGACACATAAGTGCCTTCTTGCTGCACTACCTGCAACATGACCCTCATATTGTCAGAATTCAAAGTAATCATGACTACTGGGTTGCCACACTCTTAGATCCCCCAAACTTTTCGATCAACCTTTTCATTTTAATAAAGACCAAAAAAATGGTCATTTTTGAAATTATAAGCATTAGCAGGTTATTAGAAACTGAAATCAAACAGTTTTCAACTCAAAACTTTATTCTAGGTGATGTTACATTTTCACATAGGAACCCTTGTTCGAAAGGAGCTTCTGAACAATCTCGTCCATTGAATTTGTCAGGTTTTGGATGGTTTGTGCTTCAATTGTTTTGCATGAGGACAGAATTCCCTCCCAGAGCTGTTGCTTAGATGTGAACTGCCTCCCGCCATCATAGACACTCCTTTTGATGATGCTCCAGAGGTTCTGAATGGGGTAGAGGTCAGGGGAGCATGGGGGTCACACCATAAGTTTGTCCCCTTTTATGCCCATATCAGCCAGAGATGCAGATGTTTTATGTGCAGCATGAGATGGTGCATTATCATGCAAAAAAATGATCTTGCTGTGAAATACACGGTTCTTCTTCTTGAACCATGTCAGGAAGTGCTGTTTGAGTAAATCCACATACATTCTGGAGTTCATCTTTAGCGCCTTCAGGGATCCGAAAGGGGCCGACAATCTCTCTCCCCATGATTCCAGCCCAAAACATTACTCCACCTCCTCCTTGTTGGCGCTGTAGCCGTGTTTGCGTGGGGTGTCCATCAACCAGCCATCCTCCACTCCATCCATCTGGACCATCGAGCGCTGCACGGCACTCATCCGTGAACAAAACAGTTTTGAAATCAGTCTTCATGTAATGTTTGGCCCACTGGAGCCGTTTCTGCTTGTGTGAAGTGGATAGAGGAGGTCGACAGGATGGCGAATGCACAGCTGCAAACCTCTGAAGGACCCTGCATCTTGTTGTTCGGGGGACGTTGGAGGCACCAGCAGCTTCAAAAACTTGTCTGCTGCTATGACAAGGCTTTTTTGCCGCTGCTCTTTTAACCTGACGTAATTGCCTGTAGGAAAGAGTCCTCAATTTGCCCTTATCAGCACGCACACGTGTGTACTGTGAATCAGCTACATACTTCTTGATTGCCAAGACACTTCATACTGATCATCGCACAATGTTGATTGTAGTCATGCCTTGACCTAAACACTCCACAATTTGTTGCTTCTCAGCAGCCGACACATCCTTTTTCTTTCCCATTTTGGCAGAAAATGTAGGCTGCTTAATAATGTGAGACAGCCTTCTTAAGTAGTCTTGCCTTTCATTGGACACACCTGCCAAACTAATTAGCACAGGTGTCTGAAATTGCTTACAGTGATATAAAGAGCCCTGACACACATCACCATCAATGAGTTTAACTGACAAGCAAACAAATTCTTCCCTTATCACTCCTAAACACTTTTTGCATAATAATTTGGAACACAGTGTACATGTGCTTTTCCACAAAACACCAGTGGTTCACGTAGTGAATCTTACAGTTCTAACTTGCCAACCGTGGTCTGTATGGAGTTGTTCAATAAAGGGCCCAAAATTAAGATAACATAGATGGGAGAGGTCTCTATGAATAGGAATTCCTAAGTATTTGATACCCTGTGAGGGCCAGGCAAAGGGAAAGTTGGACTGGATGGAATCCTATATGGATTTGGGTAGGGAGACATCGAGGGCCTCAGACTTCGCTGCATTGATTTTAATATTTGACCATGTAACAAAGTGATCTATTTCAGCCATAACAGCATGGATGGATATATGTGATTGAGTGATATATACTAGGACATCATCAGCAAATAGAGAGCACTTGTACTCGGTGCCTCCCACCTCAATTCACCTAATATTGGGGTTATGGCGAATTGATGAGAGCAGGTGCTCCGTCACTAGGATGTATAAGAGAGGGGACAGAGGACATCCCTGCCTTGTCCCATTGGTGATTGTGAAAGGTGATGAAAATGTTCTGATGCACCCCCTGGGCCTTGGGACACCCGGAGCCGGACCCTTTTTGGTGGATACTGGTGGTTGTAGTCTTCGTGGCGGTGGCCCGGTTCCATGGCTCAGGGTGGTCAAACCAGTGGCGGAACTATTTATGTGGTTTTGATGTTTAAATGTCCGACTACGCCACCCGTGGATTGCGGTCAGAGTGAACCGCCGCTGCAGGGCAGACCGCTGAGGCTGGTGTTGTGGGTGCAGCAGAGCGTAGCATAACTCCCCACGGGAGGAGTATAGCCTCAGGGCAGTGTATGCGGAGGATGGGGGTGATGGTGCAGGGCAGCAGCAGTAACGACACGGAGTCAGTGATGCAGTCCAGGGCCTTTACTCACAGTTCTTATTATCCAGACCATGTCTGCAGGTAACGGCTGCCCACGTCGTACTGTGCTCACCAGGTGAGGGGCTCAGACAACTCCCAGATAACTTTGGAGCGCTTCACAGGACCCCCTTTGTGTGTCCTTTGTCTGGCCTTTCTTACCAACCCTTCTGTCCGGCTGCCTCGGGCCTCCTCTTGGTAAACTTGGCGCCAGTTTCCCTGACCCTATGTGGTGCCTTCCTAGCGGGTGTAGCGAGGGGCTGCGCCACATAAAATGTCACAGCCTCCGGTTTCTAGCTGAGGGTCGTTTCCTGCCTCCACTAGTTTCGGGGACCGGTCTCCCCCTTTGGCCTGACCCCTCCACGCAGGTGGATTCGGGCGTGCGGTGGCGACTCGCCCGTCCGCACCCCTGGAATCCCTTCATTCCTCGTTCCTGGAGCCTTCTCCGCTCCTCTTCCTTCCTTCTCCCTCTTCCAGGCCTGGGCCTCTGTTACTAGGCCCGCCTCCGGAGCAGAGCTCATGCAGAGCCCCTGCTCCCTGCCACTTCTGCTCAGACTTCTCTGCACTGAACTAAGATGGTGCCCACCTTTTATACTCCCTTCTCAATGCACCCAGGAGCTGCTTCCTCCCTGCTCCTGCACTACAGGGTTCCCCTTCCTCAGTGTTCCCTCCCCCCACTCCAGCCAGGGACAGGGACTGTCGTGCCCATCTCAGAGGCATATTGGTCGCCCTGCCCCACGGCAATGTGGTGTAATGCATGCAGGTGTCGGGTCCTGATCCACACTCCATCCTTACCTGAGAGTGAGATATCACACCTCTGTGTGAGGTGCAATACCTCTGTAGCAATCGAGCCCTCAGGGTGCTACAGTTCCATTTATCTTCAGCCTAGGTGACGTATTGTGATACAGGGCCGTGATTTTGGCTATAAAAGGGTCCCCTAGACCCCTACCCCAAGCTTTTTAAGAGAATCATATATGGCGTGCCAGGAGACTCTATGGAATGCTTTCTCAGCATCCAACGAGAGTATCTAATTACAAATTTTTAACTGCATCTAGCCCAGGAAATACTTTGTGCCTAGTAGCAGTGTCTGCTAGTCAGCGGATTATCCCGGCTGTTAAGCAAGCTACACCACCTGTAGTTTGGACACTTAATTTTTTCAAAGGAAATGCTTCGGGACCACGGGATACTCAGTGAAGAGCATCAGGAGGCACCCCAAGGCATAGGGGCTGGGACTGGCAGTAGGATGCCTTGCGGTGGACAGCCGAGCTCGATCCTTATAAAAGCTTTTTAACTGCAGCAGCTTTAGTGGACGCTACTGGAGCTGGAATTACGCGGCTGCTGGCATGAGACTTGCCCTCCAATAGATCCTTGTAAATGGATTTAAAGTATATTCATTCAAATTAGAGAGACAATTTAAATTAGAAAGCTTAGAGCTGCCTCCACCACAGGGGGGCTCGCTCGACCCACCAGCGGACAGGCACCAGTATTGGGAGAGGGTGGCTGGCCGTCAGGGTTCACCGCGGCTCTGGCACAAACCCGGCGACACGGAGGTGGTACGGGCAGGAGCGGACTGAATGTGTCGGCTTCTCACTTTTTGGATTTTAGAAGGACATGACATGCCTATATCTGTGTCTCCCCCTCCTTTTACTCCTCCACCTCTTTTCTTTTCGCATGACTATATGTACTTGTCACTTTTCCATGTGTTAGTTGTGTCTTCTGAGCAGTTTGTCAGCTTTTGGACACCTTTGAAGGTGTTTTCTATGTGTTTCTATGTGTTTTTGTTTGCCTGCCATTGGTTTTAACGGTGTTCGAAGGTGTTCGACGAACAGTTCGACGAACAGTTCGGCGAACACACGAACCGAACCGAACTCGAACACCACGGGGGTGGCTTAACACTACTCATTACAACATCATGCTTCAGAGAGTTCCATAGTCTCACTGCTCTTACAGTAAAGAATCCCCGTCTGTGATTATGATTAAACCTTCTTTCCTCCAGATGTAGAAGATGCCCCCTTGTCCCCGTCTCTGGCATCAGAGTAAAAAGATCAGTAGAAAGGTCTTTGTACTGTCCCCTCATATACTTGCACATAGTAATAAGATCACCCCTAAGCCTTCTTTATTCCACAGTAAATAACCCCAAGTGTAATAACCTGTCTTGGTATTGCAGACGCCCCAGTCCTCTAATAACCTTGGTCACTCTTCTCTGCACCCTCTCTAGTTCAGCTGTGTCTTTCTTATACACCGGAGACCAAAACTGTACACATTATTCTAAGTGTGGTCGCACTAATGACTTGTATAGAGGTAAAATTATGTTCTCCTCATGAGCATCTATGCCTCTTTTAATGCATCCCATTATTTTATTTGCCTTAGCAGCTGCCTGACACTGGCCACTAAACGTGAGCTTGTCGTCCACCAATATACCCAGGTCTTTTTCAGTTACAGTTTTGCCCAGTGTTTTACAATTAAGCATATAATTATACATTTTATTTCCTCTGCCCAAGTGCATTACCTTACATTTATCCCCATTAAAGCTCATTTGCCATTTATCAGCCCAAGCTTCTAGTTTACATAGATCCTCCTGAAATATAAAATTGTCCACCTCTGTATTGATTACCCTGCAGAGTTTAGTGTCATCTGCAAATATTGAAATATTACTCTGTATGCCCCCTACAATGTCATTAATAAATATGTTAAAAAGAAGGGGGCCCAATACTGACCCCTGTGGTACCCCACGGTTAACTGAGACCCAGTCTGAGTGTTTTCCATTAATAACCACCCTTTGTTTCCCATCACTGAGCCAATTCTTAACCCACATACATATATTTTCCCAATGACCCCAAACACACCTCCAGGCTGTGTAAGGGCTATTTGCCCAAGAAGGAGAGTGATGGGGTGCTACGCCAGATGACCTGGCCTCCACAGTCACCAGACCTGAACCCAATCAAGATGGTTTGGGGTGAGTTGGACCGCAGAGTGAAGGCAAAAGGGCCAACAAGTGCTGAGTATCTCTGGGAACTCCTTCAAGATTGTTGGAAGACCATTCCGGTGACTACCTCTTGAATCTCATCAAGAGAATGCCAAGAGTGTGCAAAGCAGTCATCAAAGCAAAAGGTGGCTACTTTGAAGAACCTAGAATATAAGACATATTTTCAGTTGTTTCACACTTTTTTGTTAAGTATATAATTCCGCATGTGTTAATTCATAGTTTTGATGAAGAGCACAGGGCGCCAGTGGCGACTTTGCCAATCCTGGTGTTCTGTGGTAAATGCCAAGCATCCTGCACGGTGTTGGGCTATGAGCACAACCGCCATCTGTGGACGTCGGGCCCTCATACCACCCTCATGGAGTCTGTTTCTAACCGTTTGTGCCGACACATGCACATTTGTGGCCAGCTGGAGGTCATTTTACAGGGCTCTGGCATTGCTCCTCCTGTTCCTCCTTGCACAAAGGCGGAGGTAGTGGTCCTGCTGCTGGGTTGTTGCCCTCCTACGGCCCCCTTCACGTCTCCTGGTGTACTGGCCTGTCAACTGGTAGCAACTCCAGCCTCTGGACACTACCCTGACATAAACAGCAAACCTTCTTGCCACAGCTCGCATTAATGTGCCATCCTGGATGAGCTGCACTTCCAGAGCAACTTCTGTGGGTTGTAGAGTCCGTCTCATGCTACCACGAGTGTGAAAGCACAACCAACATTCAAAAGTGACCAAAACATCAGCCAGAAAGCATTGGTACTGAGATATGGTCTGTGGTCCCACTCCCTACCTGCAGAACCACTGCTTTATTGAGGGAGTCTTGATAATCGCCAATAATTTCCATCTACTGTCTATTCCATTTGCACAACAGCATGTGAAATTGATTGTCAATCAGTGTTGTTTCTTAAGTGGACAGTTTGATTTCACAGAAGTTTGATTTACTTGGAGTTATATTCTGTTGTTTAAGTGTTCCCTTTATTTTTTGAGCAGTGTATATCCATCTGAACTAACAGTCCTTCTGAGGACTAATCCAGCTGCATATATTCAGTGGTGATAGCAGGAATTAGGCAGTCAGGCAGTGTATGTGGCAGACTGCAGTGCATATAGTGCAAGAGGATACATTGAATGTTCCTGCTGCAGCTGTTGTGACAGATATTTGTAGACAGAGCCCCAGATATCAGGGGCCAGGGAAAAATTTTTTTTTCCTCTTAATCTTGGTTATTTGCTTAAAAAGCAATCCAGAGTACACAATTTTTCTGCTCCATTTGCTTGTTCTCACTGCAGAATAAAGCCTGATTTTTTCCATATTTAAGTGATAAAAATCCCGAAATTTAAACTGAACGTGGAAAAAATTGGTCTCCTTTTCCATTCTGTTGCAGTGTGTCGGTAAAGCTATTCACACTAGGTGTCTGTGAAGGATAGTATTAGCAAATTACAGGCCTGCTATTTAAAACCGTGGATCTCTGTCAGACATAACACCTATAAGAGTGTTCCCAAATCTGACATTTCTTCCATTTTCATTCCATTGCGGTGTGTTGGTCAAGCTATTCCCACTAGGTGTCTGCGAAGGATAGTATTAGCAAATTTCAGGCCTACTATTGAAAGCTGTGGTTCTCTGTCAGACATAACACTTAAAAGAATGTCCCAGAAACAGACATTTCTTCCATTTTCATTCCGTTGCAATGTGTCAGTCAAGCTATTCACACTAGGTGTCTGTGAAGGATAGTATTAGAAAATTACAGGCCTGCTATTTAAAACCGTGGTTCTCTGTCCGACATAACACCTATAAGAGTGTTCCAAAATCTGACATTTCTTCCATTTTCATTCCGTTACAGTGTGTCAGTCAAGGTATTCACACTAGGTGTCTGTGAAGGATAGTATTATCAAATTACAGGCCTGCTATTTAAAACCGTGGTTTTGTGTCAGACATATCACCTATAAGAGTGTCAATTCTAGTGAATGTGGAAATTATTGTCCTCCATTAAAAATGGACAAGCTGTGTGGCAAGGGACGAGGAAGTGGACGTGATGGTGATTGTGCATGCAGAGGCTGAGGCCGAGGACGTGCCCGTGGGCAAGCTGAAATTGTGCCACAACAAACACCCACATCTTGTCGCTCGACCTTCCTGTCCCAATTAATAGGGGACCGTAAAACACCACTATTTAACACAGAGCAGTGTCAAAAGGTTATAGGTTGGATAGTAGATAATGCTTCCAGTCACTTAGCCACCACCACCACCACCACCCTGTCTTCCACAAGGTCAAGTCTCAGTAGCCATGAGTCTGAACCACATATTCCTCACCCTGTTCCTCCTTCCTTCCACCATGCCGAGTGCCCGGAGACAACTGATCCCACACTTGGACACTCAGAAGAGCTGTTCACTTTTCCATTTGTAGATTCGAGCCTCTCGCCCCCGGCCAGCTTCAAGCGAGTCAAGAGGAGAATGTGGTGGTGGTTTTGGCCGAAGACACAAGGCGGAAAATGGTTTCTTGTAACGCCAACACAACTGAAGTTGCCAGTACAACTGTTAGGTTTTCCCGAGTCTGGTTAATTTTTAATCTGCAGCTAACGCCAAAAAGGCCATTTGAACCACCTGCCAGGCCTTCATCAGCAGGGGTAGCAAAATTAGCAGCCTGACCACCACCAGCATGTTCATGCACATGGCAGCAAAGCACCTGGCTAAGTGGGCTGAACCCCAGGGTCCAGCAACAGTGTCTGCTGGTGACACCACTACTTGTTCCGCTATTGTGCGTGCACGCCAATCCCCTGTCCATGGCGCATGCCAAGATGCCTACCACCCTGCACCTGTCATTGCAAACTCTCAACTAGCACAATCAGCAAGCATGTGCACATCCTTGTCCCAGCGCAGCGTTCAGTTTTCCCTATCCCTGTCCTTGGAACACAAGCGCAAATACGCTGCCAACGCTCCACAGGCCTCACTACTAAATTCACACATTTTGCGAATGCTTGCACTCAAAATGTTGTCTTTAGGCTCATGGAGACGGAAGCTTTCCGCAACCTGAAGGCGGCGGCCGTCCCTCTGTACTCGGTCCCCAGCTGCCACTATTTCTCCCGGTGTGCCTTCCCCGCATTACACGAGCACGTGTCCCACAACATTAGCCCTGCCGTCAACAATGCAGTTACTGGGAAAGTCCACCTAACCACGGACACGTGGATATGTGCTTGTGGGCAGGGATGGTACATTTCTCTGATGGCACACTGGGTTAATATAGTGGAAGCCGGGACCCAGTCGGACTTTGGGACGGAATCCGTCCTCTCGACGCCGAGGATTGAGGGCCCTGGGTCAATCAGGATTGCCCCCACATTCTACTGCTCCTGCACCTCCTCCTCCTTCTCTTCAGCCTCCTTCTCCGAAATGACCACATCAGTAAGAAGCTGGAACACTGCAGCACTGCCTCGGTCAAGCTGCAACAGGCTGTGCTGAAGCTAATATGCTTAGGTGACAAACCGCACAGCGCTGTAGAGTTGTGGACAGCTCTGAAACATCAGGCAGATCTGTGGTTGACACTGCTGAACCTACAGCCAGGCATGGTCATGTGTGACAATGGCCGGAACCTGGTGGCGGCTCTGAGGCGAGGCGAGCTCACACACGTACCATGCCTGGCCCATGTGCTAAACCTCGTGGTTCAGCGGTTGCTTAAAACCTGCTGGGATCTATCGGGTCTGCTTGTTAAAGTACACTACCTGTGTTCCCATTTTAGAAAGTCAGCTACAGCTTCCGCCACCCTTGCCGTGCTTCATCAACGTTTGCAGCTTGCAGCTCACCGACTGATCTGAGATGTCCCCACGAGTTGAAACTCTACATTGCAGATGTTGGGAAGGATTTGTGAGCAGAAGAGGGCAGCTGTTGATTACCAGCATCAACACGGCCATTGGTATTCAAGTCGACTCCACAAATAAGACCTCAGGAGTGGACATGGATCTCAGACAAAAGTACCATCCTCCAAAACTTTGAGGACTCCACCAAGATGGTGAGCGCCCATGACGCCATAATTAGCATTACCATCCTGCTTCTCTGTCTTCTGAAACGCTCTCTGCTCACAATTAAAGAGGATGCATTGCAGGCAGAGCACGATGAGATGGAGCAAGGAACCATACAGGGTGATTATACACAGCCCAGCCTCATCTCATCCCAACGTGGATTGGGTGACAATGAGGAAGAGGAAGAGGAGGAGGAAGAACAGGAGCTAGTTTCCTGTGCTATAGACGGTACTACCTGCACAACTGTCATACTATCTGTTCAGCATGGATGGCCTGAGGACAGGGAAGAGGAGGAAGAGGAGGAGGATGAGGAGGAGAGCATGGTCAGTTGTCCTCTTGGTAACGACACGGAAGTCTTACCTCTTTGCAGTCTGGCACACATGGCTGAGTTTATGTTACGCTGCCTTTCTCGTGATCCTTGCGTTGTCCAAATTTTTGGTGACAGTCATTATTGATTGGTGACACTTCTAGATCCACACTAAAAGGAGAACTTTCTGTCTCTTTTCCCTTTCAGGACAGGCTTAATAAAATGGTGCAGTACGAGAAGGCTCTTGTTGCAGAATTATTTAAAAAATTCCCATCTGAAAACGCTGGCGGCAGAGGTCACAGTTCAATGGACAACCAAGGAGTACAGGCGAAAGAGACACAAATGCAATCGAGAAGAGGCAGAGGAACACTGTCAAAATTCTGGGACAGTTTTCTCAGACCCTCCCATCGCAAAAGCCCTAATGCGTGGGGTACTCTTTCAAGGAAGGAAAAGTTTCAAAACATGGTGAGGGAGTACCTTGCCGACCGTACCAACGTCCTCCGTGATTCCTCTGTTCCTTATAATTATTGGGTATCCAAGCTGGACACGTGGCATGAACTGGTCTCTACGCCTTGAGGTCCTTGCCTGCCCTGCCGCTAGCGTTTTGTCAGAGTGGGTTTTTAGTGCTGCTGATGGAATTATAACCAATAGCTGCATCCGCCTGTCAACTGAAAATGCTGACAGGCTGACTCTTATAAATGTGAACAAGGGCTGGATTGGGCCAGACTTCCCAACACCATCGAATGATAGCAGCGTAACATAAACTCAAATACAGTGTTTTTATGGGAGGTCTAACTCTATTCCAATGCACCTCTGTCTTCACACCCCAGACATGGCTATATGAGTCCTGATTTTGTCTATTTGCTCTTTCCCTCCTCCTTCTCCGCATCCTTATCCGCCACCACCATATCACCACCATATGTACCATATCTACGTCTCTTGCAAGGGACATTGGAGTTCCTCCAAATTTTTGGCAGCCGTTGCTTCACTGCATAGGCAAACAGTATGGGAGACACACTTCCTAATAATGGGAGCATTGTTTTCAGGAGGCCCTCCGACCTCTACGTCTCTTGCAGGGGGCATTGGAGTTCCTCCAAATTTTTGGCAGCCATTGCTTCACAGCATAGGCAAACAGTGTGGGAGACACACTTCCTAATAATGGGAGCATTTTTTTGCAGGAGGCCCTCCGACCTCTACGTCTCTTGCATGGGGCATTGGAGTTCCTCCAAATTTTTGGCAGCCGTTGCTTCATTGCATAGGCAAACAGTATGGGAGACACACTTAATAATAATGGGCACATTGTTTTCAGGAGGCCCTCCGACCTCTATGTCTCTTGCATAGGGCATTGGAGTTCCTCCAAATTTTTGGCAGGCGTTGCTTCACTGCATGGGCAAACAGTATGAGAGACACACTTCCTAATAATGGGAGCATTTTTTTGCAGGAGGCCCTCCAACCTCTACATCTCTTGCAAGGGGCATTGGAGTTCCTCCAAATTTTTGGCAGCTGTTGCAGTCACTGCAAACCCAATAATAGTATAGGAGACCCACTCGTTAATAATAGGAACAACAAAGCATAGCCGGCTGATGGCTCTCTAACAATAGCGAGGGCCAACTGCTGGTCCTTTGAGAATAGTAAGGGACGCCTGATGGCCCTATAAAAATAGGCTTTGTGACTTTCAGAGTCCCTCCATCATAAATGAAACAGGATGTGTCTGATGATGTGTCACACACCACATGGCCAGATAAGGTTGCAAAATG
The DNA here is from genome assembly GCF_046119375.1 of Phyllobates terribilis. Lineage (NCBI taxonomy): Eukaryota > Metazoa > Chordata > Amphibia > Anura > Dendrobatidae > Phyllobates > Phyllobates terribilis. The sequence continues at coordinate 148,196,327 of NW_027362764.1, read as the reverse complement.
TTTAAATGACATTTCCTGATGAATGCATTTGTATATTTATTTTGCCTTATATGCAAGTCATTACCCTGGAAAGGATGTTGCTTAACATATTTCCCAGGAAAATCCATTTTGGTTGCGTAATACCTCTGACAACATTGTTGACATCAATGACCTGGGAGTCAGAAATGCTTCCAGGGGTCTTCACCATGCTGTTCCCATGTCATTTGAGAATTGTTCCCTTCGATTTGGGCAATTTTTAGGCCCTCTGCAGACCGCCGAGGGGAGTCGCCTGAAAAATGCTCAAGTTTCCCATAGACTTACAATTGGCTCGTTATTCGGTCTGAGCACTCGACCACTCCAATTTGCTTGACTCGAACAACGAGTACCCGAGCATTGTAGTGCTCGCTCATCACTAATTTTCATTACTTACTGCAAAGTCAAAAGTTTACATACATTTCATTTGTATTTGGTACCATTGCCCTTAAACTGAATGACTTGGGTCAAACTTTGGGATATCCTTCCACAAGCTTCTCACAATAGTTGGTCTGAATTTGGGCCCATTCCTCATACCAAATCTGGTGTAACTGACCCAGATTTGTAGGTCACCTTGCTCGCATCTGCCTTTTCAGCCTTGCCCATAAATTTTCAATAGGATTGAGATCAGAGCTTCATGATGGCCACTTCAAAACATTGAATTTGTTATCCTTAAGCCACTTTGTTACCATTTTGGCAGTATGATTCGGGTCATTGTCCATTTGGAAGACCCATTTCCACCCAAGCTTTAACTTCCTGCCTGATGTCTTGAGATGTTGCTTCAGTATTGCCACATAATCTTCTTTTCTCATGATTCCATCTATTTAGTGCACCAGTCCCTCCTGCAGCAAAACAACCCCACAACATGATGCTGCCTCCCCTGTGTTTCTCAGTTGGGATGGTGTTCTTAGGCTTCCAAGCGTCTCCCTTTATACTCCAAACGTAACGATGGTCATTATGCCCAAAAAGTTCAATTTTAGTTTCATCAGACCACAGGACATGTCTCTATAAATTAAACTTTTTGTTCCTGTGTGCATTTGCAAACATTGATCTGGCTTTTTTATGTTTATTTTGGAGTAATGGCTTCTTCCTGGCAGAGTGGCCTTTCAGCCCATGTTGATACAGTACTCGTTTCACTGTGGTTATTGACACAATATTACCAGCTTCCGCCATCATCTTCACAAGGTCTTTTGCTTTTGTTCTTGGGTTGATATGTACATGTCGGACCAAAGCAGGTTCATCTCTGGGACACATAACCCATCTGAGCAGTATGATGGCTGGACATTCCCATCTTGTTTGTACTTGTGTATAATTGTTTGTACAGATGAACGGGGCACCTTCAGGTATCTTGAAATTGTACCCAAGGATGAGCCAGACTTATGCAAGTCCACAATTCTCTTCCTGATATCTTGGCTGATTTCTTTAGAGTTTCCCATGCTGCTACATAAAGAAGCAGTGTGTTTCAGGTGTACATTAAAATACATCCACAGGTGTGTCTTTAATAAACTCAGATGTTGCAAAAAAAACAGCTTTAGAAGCTTCCAAACACATGTCATCATCATATGGGCAGTCCAGAATTGTTTAAAGTTATTGTAAACTTAGATTATGTAAACTTTTGACAGTAAGTATTAAAAATGCCTTAAAACATTCTCTCTTATTATGGCATTTAACAAATATAAAAAATTATGGTAATACTAATTGACCTAAAGGTTTATTCTGATTTCATGTCAGATATTGAGAAAAGCTTGTAAATGTGTATTTTTATACAGTAGGTACGGAGGTCTTATATAGACAGGTGTGTGCCTTTCCAAATCAAGTCCTATCAGTTTAATTAAACACAGCTGTACTCCAATGAAGGAGTAGAACCATCTAAAGGAGGATCACAAGGAAATGGACAGCATGTGACTTAAATATGAGTGTCTGAGCAAAGGGTCTCAATACTTATGACCATGTGATATTTCAGGTTTTCTTTTTTAATAACTTTGCAAAAATTTCTACATTTCTGTTTTTTTCAGTCATGATGGGGTGCAGAGTGTACTTTAATGAGAAAAAAATGAACTTTTTAGAATTTACCAAATGGCTGCAATGAAACAAAGAGTGAAAAATTTAAAGGGGTCTAAATACTTTCCGTACGAACTGTATAGTGTATGTAAACTTCTGGCTTCAACTGTAGATAGATAGATAGATAGATAGATAGATAGATAGATAGATAGATAGATAGATAGATAGATAGATAGATAGATACAGGTGTCTCTTACAAAATTAGAATATCATCAAAAAGTTAATTGATTTCAGTTCTTCAAAAAGTGAAACTCTTATACAGTGCATTGTGAAAGTATTTGGCCCCCTTGAACTTTTCTACCTTTTGCCACATTTCTGGCTTCAAACATAAAGATATAAAATTCAAATTTTTGGGGAAGAATCAACAAGTGGGACACAATCGTGAAGTGGAACGAAATTTATTGGATATTTTAATTTTTTTCAACAAATTCAAAACTGAAAAGTGGGACGTGCAATATTATTCGGCCCCTTTACTTTCAGTGCAACAAACTCACTCCAGAAGTTCAGTGAGGATCTCTGAATGATTCAATGTTGTCCTAAATGACTGCTAATGATAAATAGAATCCACCTGTGTGTAATCAAGTCTCCATATAAATGCACCTGCTCTGTGATAGTCTCAGGGTTCTGTTTCAAGTGCAGAGAGCATCATGAAGACCAAGGAACACACCAGGCAGGTCCCAGATACTGTTGTGGCGAAGTTTAGAGCCGGATTTGGATACAAAAAGATTTCCCAAGTTTTAAACATCTCAAAGAGCACTGTGAAAGCGATCATATTGAAATGGAAGGAGTATCAGACCACTGCAAATCTTCCAAGACCCGGCCGTCCCGCTAAACTTTCATCTCAAACAAGGAGAAGACTGATCAGAGATGCAGCCAAAAGGCCCATGATCACTCTGGATGAACTGCAGAGATCTACAGCTGAGGTGGGAGAGTCTGTCCATAGGACAACAATCAATCGTACACTGCACAAATCTGGCCTTTATGGAAGAATGGCAAGAAGAAAGCCATTTCTCAAAGATATTCATAAAAAGTCTCATTTGAAGTTTGCCACAAGCCACCTGGGAGACATACCAAACATGTGGAATAAGGTGCTCTGGTCAGATGAAACCAAAATCGAACTTTTTTGGCCACAATGCAAAATGATATGTTTGGCGTAAAAGCAACACAGCTCATCACCCTCAAAACATCATTCCCACTGTCAAACATGCTGGTGGCAGCATCATGGTTTGGGCCTGCTTTTCTTCAGCAGGGTACAGGGAAGATGGTTAAAATTGATGGGAAGATGGACGGAGCCAAATACAGGACCATTCTGGAAGAAAACCTGTTGGAGTCTGCAAAAGACCTGAGACTGGGACAGAGATTTATCTTCCAACAAGACAATGATCCCAAACATAAAGCAAAATCTACAATGGAATGGTTCAAAAATAAATGTATCCAGGTGTTAGAATGGCCAAGTCAAAGTCCAGACCTGAATCCAATCGAGAATCTGTGGAAAGAGCTGAAAACTGCTGTTCACAAACACTGTTCCAACCTCAATGAGCTCAAGCTGTTTTGCAAGAAAGAATGGGCAAGAATTTCAGCCTCTCGATGTGCAAAACTGATAGAGACATATCCCAAGTGACTTGCAGCTGTAATCGCAGCAAAAGGTGGCGCTACACAGTATTAACTCAAGGGGGTCGAATAATATTGAAAGCCCCGTTTTTCAGTTTTGAATTTGTTAAAAAAGTTTAAAATATCCAATAAATTTTGTTCCACTTCACGACTGTGTCCCACTTGTTGTTGATTCTTCCCAAAAAAATTAGAATGTTATATCTTTATGTTTGAAGCCAGAAATGTGGCAAAAGGTAGAAAAGTTCAAGGGGGCCAAATACTTTCACAATGCACTGTATACTATAGAGTCATTAAAAACAGAGTGATCTATTTCAAGTGTTTATTTCCGTTAATGTTGATGATTATTACTTACAACCAATGAAAACACCAAAGTCATTATCTCAGTAAATTAGATTACTTTATAACAACAGCTTGAAAAATGTTTTTAAAATCCGAAATGTTGGCCTACTGAAATGTATGTTCAGTAAATACACTCAATACTTGGTCAGGGCTCCTTTTGCATCAATTACTGCATCACTGTAGCGTGCCATGGAGGTGATCAGCCTGTGACACTGCTAAGGTGTTATGGAAGCCCAGGTTGCTTTGATAGCAGCCTTGGGTCTGGTGTCTCTCATCTTCCTCTTGACAATACCCCTTAGATTCTCTGTGGAGTTAAGGTGAGGCGAGTTTGCTGGCCAATCAAGTACAGTGATACTGTTGTTTTTAAACCAGGTATTGGTACTTTTGGCAGTGTGGACAGGTGCCAAGTCCTGCTGGAGAATGAAATTTCCTTTTCCAAAAAGCTTGTCGGCAGAGGGAAGCATGAAGTGCTCTAAAATTTCCTGGTAGACGGCTGCACTGACTTTGGTCTTGATAAAACACGGTGGACCTACACCAGCAGATGACATGGCTCCCCAAACCATCACTGATTGTGGAAACTTCACACTAGACCTCAAGCAGCTTGGATTGTGTGCCTCTGCACTCTTCTTCCAGACTCTGGGACCTTGATTTCCAAATGAAATGCAAAATTTACTTTCACCTGAAAACAACACCTTGAACCACTGAGCAACAGTCCAGGTTATTTTCTCCTTGGCCCAGGTAAGATGCTTCTGGCGTTGTCTATTGGTCATGAGTGGCTTGACACAAGGAATGCGACACTTGTATCCCATGTCCTGGATACGTCTGTGCGTGATGGCTCTTGAAGCAATGACTTCAGCAGCAGTCCACTCCTTGTGAATCTCCCCCAAATGTTTGAATGGCCTTTTCTTACCAATCCTTTCAAGGTTGCGGTTATCCCTGTTGCTTGTGCACCTTTTTCTACCACACTTTTTCCTTCCACTCAACTTTCCATTGATATACTTGGATACAGCACTCTGTGAACAGCCAGCTTCTTTAACAATGACCTTTTGTGGCTTTCCCTCCTTGTGGAGCGTGTCAATGACTGCCTTCTGGACATCTGTTAAGTCAGGAGTCTTCCCCATGATTGTGGAGCCTACTGAAACAGACTAAGAGACCTTTTTAAATGTATAGGAAGCCTTTGCAGGTGTTTTTTGTTAATTATTCTAATTTACTGAGATAATGACTTTTGTGTTTTCATTGGCTGTAAGCCATAATGATCAACATTATCAGAAGTAAACAATTGAAATAGATCACTCTATTTGTAATGACTGTATAATATATGAGTTTCATTTTTTGGATTGAAGAACTGAAATAAATTAACTTTTTGATGATATTCTAATTTTGTGAGAAGCACCTGTATATAGATAATATATAGATAGATATACAGATAGATATAAATTTGTGATATATAATCTGTACTTTGTGTCAGTACCTTACTGTTCATGTCATTTATTAATAAATGAGTACATTTCTGGAAAAAAAAATGTTGTGGGGTCCCCCGTAATTTTATTAACGAGCAGAGGGAAAGTGGACAGCTGGGGCAGATGTTTTTAGTCTGGGAAGGGAGTAATACCCATGGAGCTTCCCAGGCTACTAATATCAACCCCAAGCTGCATACTTAGCCTTTACTGGCTATTAAAATGGGGGACCCCCCCAAAAAAAATAACGTGGGGTCCCTCTATTTTAACAGCTAGCAAAGGCTATGCAGACAGCAGAGGGCTGATATTAATTGCATAGGAAGGGGCCATGAATATTGACCTCCTCTAAGGCTAGAAACAGGAGCCCTTAGCCGCCACAGAAAGGACGCATCCATTGGATGCGCCAATTCTGGCACTTAGCCTCACTCTGCCCACTGCTCTGTAGCGGTAGCAGTGGGGTTATAGGGTTGAGGTTGATGTCAGCTTATAATGCCAGCTGACATCAAGCCCAGGTTAGTAATAGAAAGGCGTCTATAAGTTACCCCCATTACTAACCCCATAGTGATGGTGAAATGTAAAATAAAGACACCCACACCCAGACTAAAATATTTTAATTGAAATAAAGACAGACACCTTTAATGTTCTAAATTAAACCATACTTATCATCATGCCCATTCCACCTGAAGCAAATGTCACCTGCAATGAAAGTAAAATAATAAAGCAACCTCATCCTCACCTGTCCACCGTAGTCCAGTTAGCGAGGGTCCCACGATGATCCCATGAACAGAATGGCCACATTGTAAAATGTGATTGCTCGGTTCAGTAGCCAGCAATACACTGACGCTCAGTGTATTGTCGGCAAATGAGGTAAGGGCATGCGCGGTGAGTATTTTCCCATGCTTGCGCTGACGTCAATGAGTTGGTGGAAAATACTCACCGCGCATGCACTGACCTCATTTGCCGGCAATACACTGAGCATCAGTATATTGCCAGCAAATGAACAGGTAATGAACAGGTAATGATTACAGGTAATCATGGGCTTCGGGGATTAGCTGTAAGGAGAGTATATGGTGTTTTTTTTTATTTTTTGCAGGGGAGGAGAACATCGGGGACAGGTGTAGGTGAGAATAATGTGTTTTATTTTATTTTTTTATAAATTGTAACATTTTTTTTACTTTGAGCACAGCACAGGCACCGGTGGATGGGAGACTGCTGCTCTCATCCAGCGGTGCCTGCGCTCGCTGTTTCCTATGGCAGTTGGCAATGACTGATGGTGGTAGTAGTACCATCAGTTGGCGCCTATGACCCACGGTAAGCTTTTTACCGTGGGATCATGCAGACACCTGTTAGCATGATGCCACAGCGCTCTGACCACAGTAATGCTATTACTGGCGATCAGAACCTGTGTGACAAGTGACAGCGTGGGAAACTACCCGAATGCGAACCCGAACATTAACACGGAGTTCCGGAGGAAGTCCGTGTTCGGGGTCCATGCCCGAACAGTAGGTGTTTGGTACGGACCCTGAACTTTAATATTCGGGTTCGCCCATCACTAAAGATAAAGTGAGTTGGATCATCCTTTGCGATCTTAAAAAAGGAACAGGCTAGGCAACCCTTGCCACCCCTGTCAACTGCAGACCTGTGACCGCTGCTGGCTAAAGCCACAGACATGGCTAATGATGCAGTGCTCATCGTGGTTGCATCACCTCGTGTCTGTGCCGTAGGCCGCAACGTAACCTCCTTGTCTTCCTCCTCCACCTCCTCTGCTAAGCTACTCAACTGAGTGTCTCTGGGTTCACACCACGTGGTATCTACAACCTTATCATCATCCTCTCTATTCTCCCACTCTTTGGCTTGAGAGTCACTCTCCTCTTCTTCCTGCCCTGACAGCAAAGTACAGTCCGCGTGTACCTTAGGTGTCTGAGTCTCATCAGGATCACCTCCCCAAAGGGGTTAACCTCTGGTGACAAGGGTCAGGATTCTGCTCGGACCCTACTTCATCCAGCCTCGGATCCAAAAGAAAAAAAATGGGGCATCGGTGCAGATGCTTTATTTCTCTCGAGTCTGTGAACTTTTAGAGCAGACCTCTGATGCCCATAGCATAGAATGTGTGAATAGCTCTGCAGACTCATACATCTGTGGTTCCCTACAGTCAATTGGGTGGTTGAACAGTTGTGACATGAGCGGAAACAAGGGTAATTCGGGTGCCACCTTTGAGGACTGTACTGTGTGTGATGTTGAGGTGGAGGAAGAGGAGGAAAGGCCATTTGATGAAGCGCTTGCCATTTCCTGGAGCACATGCTCTTTCTGGCTCTCATCAACAAGGCGTACTGCTGTGCGGCTACCAAAGAAAGGGAGTGGAGTAGCCCGTTCAGTAACAGAAGTTGTCAGTTCTCTTTGGATAGGATGTGACGGTGTTTGTTCAGTAGAGATTCCACTAACTTTACCACCTACCCCACGTACACCTTGAACACCAAGCCTATTCCCCCTTCCACCATGATCTTGCTTTTTCCCACTCATGTTGGATGTACCCTTCCCCTCTTTTAACCAGCTGTTTAACAAACCTATGCCCAGACCTGTCAGTCATCTGTCACTAAATTACCAATCAGTATTTATTTGCTCAGATAGTGTGGCTGGAGCACACTATTAGCAATAAAAATTTAGATTTTCTAATGTGGAGCCCTGAATAGAGCAGAATCTCAACACAAAACAATTACAAGCACAGGTGTGGCCTGCTTTATGTAGCATGGTAGTAAAAGAAAAAAAATTAGATTTTTTTAATGTGGAGCCCTGGATAGAGCAGAATCTCAGCACAAAACAATTACAAGCTGAAATGTGGCCTGCTTTATGGAGAACGGTGGTACCAGAAAAAAATTTGAGTTTCAAAGGTGCATGGAGCACAATATCAGCACAATAGCGTTATATGCTGAAATGTGGCTTGATGTCTTTGTCTGGACCACACTATTAGCAAAAATGATTGATCTGCTGGAAAGTCGATTTCACAGCCACACAGGATCCTATCTCTCTAAACTATCTTACTTACAAGCAATCGCCTAACTAACTATCTCACTCTCTCACTATCCAGAAACAACGGCAGGAGCAGCCTCTCTGCTCTGTTACACTGACAAAATGGCACCAAAACAGCATGTCTGCTCTTTATATGGAGAGGGACATGAGTCTTGAGCAGCCAATGACACAAGCTCTTGTGTCTGAACGTTGTGGATGGTTCCTGCTCTCTGATTGGCTACAAGAATCTCCACACATTAAGTTAAGAAAAAAATAATATTTGTTTGTGCCAAATTTGAAATTAAAATTACTGAACGTTTTCCAAACATGTTCACTCATCTTTAGTTATTCACCGCCAGAAAAGGAGAGCAAACATACCCTTAGACCGAAAATCTATTGTTCTAAAAATTGGATAAAATATTTTCTTTTATTCTATGATATTATATCTTTCTCTGTACATACAGTACATACTGTGAATTTCAGAAAATGGAAGACCTATTGGCATAAAATCCCTGCCCAACATAGGATGTACAGATAAAACTAGCACCAGTCGGGTGCAGGTGTGTGGAGTAGGCTCAAAAACTGAGACTACTCCACATATTTCATATTCTGGCTGTATTATACAGCTGATATCCACCTCTAAAGCAGCGCCCAAAACTTGCTCCAATCACTGCTCTTTAAGCTGGGAAGTTGTTGAAGGTCTCAATTGCTACCATCTTGATACTTAGCTTCTGAGGAAACCATCAGTTTCTCTAAATACTGCAATACTAAGATGTTACACTATATAGAACAACTGAATAACACATATACTTTTTCCTCTAATGGATGCCATTTTCTGTCACATAATTTAAACTGAACATAAATAAAAGTTTTATATTTTATGAAAGTGCTGGATCTACAACAAACTTTTGATTGCTTTTACCAATAAAAATGTCAGCTCACTATGCAAAACCAAGTCTTCTTACAGCTGCATTGATAGTTGTGGTTCTATTTTTTTTTTATTCACAAATTTTTAAAACTTTTTTACCACTTAAATAAAAAAAATTACAAGTGAGGTATAATCGATGAAGAACAATTTCTCCATTGAGTAATGTGTTTTAATGAAGGTTAAGCATGTGTTTCTGAGGGGAAATCATTTGATAGGTACCAAGCCAACAAGAATGAATTGATTAGAGACTAATTGAATTTTCCTCAAAATTTACAAATAAATTCAGATTAATCAGAAGTCAATTTTTTTGTGGTTCATTCTTGCTGGTTGCCATTTTTCTGCATTATAGAGTGTCGAAAAAAGGTTTAACAAAAATAAAAATGTTATTCTCATTCTCTTCCCTCCTCCCCCAATCGGATATTCTTTCTTCTGTGTTATTTCTTCTTACTTCTATCTTTTTTCTGGCCAGGTTTTCCATTCACTAGGCCTCAAACTATCATAAGGGGTGCAACACATGTTATAGTGTGCATTGTGCTTCAAGAAGCGATGTGGGGCATAATGAATGCAAAACCCAACCAGAAGGAAGATCGAAGATAGCGGGTAGAAGACAGTAGAGCCATCAGAGGATGGGTCAAAGGACTGATAAGGGGAAAACTGAGGAGAGGTGAGTATAAGATTTTTTTAACCCCTTCTTGGTTGATTAAATTCACATTGAACTTACTCGATGCAAGTTTAATTTTCTCCCTGAATTTACTTAATCTGACTCAATCAAATTTTGGGTGATTTTCTCAATTCTAGCCCCAAGGAATCCTCATGAACTTCAGCAAGAAACAATTCGTTTAGCCAACAAATTTTACGGACACTTTATATTATTATTAGATAATCATTGATTTACTACTATTTTACAAAAAACATTACATATTGCTAATGAAGAGAAAACAAAAAACACAATTTTGTAATCAATTTTTTAATGTTCTGTTTACCCCCACCCATCATCAATTCAGCCATGTACTGGAGTTCAAGTTAAATGTGTATTTTGTTTACAGGTACGATGCCAATTTAATTACTGCAAAAAGTTTTGGAATAAAGAAGACTGCCAGTATAAACATGTCAATTGGATCTTCACAATTCATCGTGTTTGGAATCTTTGCTCTGTCATTTTGGTATGGAGCAAAACTAACTGTGGAGGAGCCTGAAAATTATAGCGTTAGTAATGTGTTAACTGTAAGTACGTGTGCTCTTCTAGATTACTATTAATATTATTTTATTGTCAGTATTATCACAATTTTACTTCAAGGCTATTTTTAATGGTTAGGATGGACCTTTAAAGGAGTTGGTAATTTATTTTAACAAATGTTTTGGGGACTTGATTTTGTTTTATTACTAATTTATAAGTATCACACGTTCTAATCTTTCACTTGTTAGTACAGCCTTGCTCACATACTGCTAGACTTTTCCATCAAACTCTTCCTATTGAAAACAATTTTCCCATGTGAAGTGAAAGATTCCATTTTTTTTTTTATTTTGCCACATGGGCCAATAAAGTCCAGTAATTTATACTATTTTGGAGTGCTGCTTCCATTTTCGTATTTATTGTTCAGGATGGACTATTGCCTGGGAAGGTTCTGTGATAAAACCAAAACATTGCCACATGGGCTAATAAAGTCCACACTTTTTGCCTACTAATGGAGCACTGCGTCTTCTTATCTTTAGACAGACAGACATATAGATAAATAGATAGACAGATAGATTGATTGATAGATTGAAGGGAAATTATGTAGCATAGTGCTATTTTTAAGTGTGATCTCTCAGACTGAAGGTGGAGAAAACAGATCAGAGTTCTAGCAATAGGAGCAGATTTTGCAGCACACGCCTTGGAGATGCAGGCGCTTGATAGTCACATGGTACAAGCTGCTGAACACTCACAGACAGTTAATACACTATAGCTGAGGAATGGTAACTAAATAGGTTAAAGGGAGTAAAAATTATGCTAACTAGTAGTGTTATTTGCATTGATGTGATTAAAATATTGGTCTGCATTACTACAAAAAATGTTTTTTTTTCTTAATTTGTGGCATAACCTTTTTAACACTTTTGCGCCACAGCCTGTTTTTGCCTTCATGACCAGGCCAATTTTTTCAGTTCTGAACACTGTCACTTTATGTCGTAATAGCTCTGGAAAGCTTCAACGGATCCCACTGATTCTGAGATTGTTTTTTCGTGACATACTATCTCAAAAGGGTGCTTCTTCTCAATACTGAGCAAAAGGTCTGAATACTTATTACCATGTGATATTTCAGTTTTTCTTTTTAATAAATTTGCAAAAATTTCTTCATTTCTGTTTTTTTGATAGGGTGCAGAGTGTACTTTAATGAGAAAAAAAAAGAACTTTTTAGAATTTACCAAATGTCTGCAATGAAACAAAGAGTGAAAAATTTAAAGGGGTCTAAATACTTTCCATACCCACTGTATTGTACTTCATGATAGTGGTAAAATTTATTCGATATAACATTTCCCACATGTATACTTTACATCAGCACAATTTTGGAACCAAAATTTTTCTTTGTTAGGAAGTTATAGGGATTAAAAGTTGACCAGTGATTTCTCATTTTTCCAACAAAATTTACAAAACCATTTTTTTAGGGACCACATCTTATTTGAAGTGACTTTGAGGGGCCTTTATGACAGAAAATACCCAAAAGTGACACCATTCTAAAAACCACACCCCTCAAGGTGCTCAAAACCACATTCAAGAAGTTTATTAACCCTTTAGGTGCTTCATGGGAATTTTTGGAATGTGGAAGAAAACAATTAAAATTTAACTTTTTTTCACAAAAATGTTACTTTGAACCCCAATTTTTTTATTTTTGCAAGTGTAACAGGAAAAAATGGACAACAAAACTTGTAGTGCAATTTTTCCTGAGCACGCTGATACCCCATATGTGAGGGAAAACCACTGTTTGGGCGCTCGGCAGGGTTCGGAAGGGAAGGAGTGCCATTTGACTTTTTAAATGTAAAATTTGTTTGAATAATTAGCGGACGCCATGTCACATTTGGGGAGCCCCTGATGTGCCTATACAGTAGAAACCCCCCACAAGTGACACCATTTTGGAAACTAGACCACTTAGGGAACTTATCTAGATGTGTAGTGAGCACCTTGAACCCCCAGGTGCTTCACAGAAGTTTTTTAATATTGAGCCGTAAAAATAACATTTTCACATTTTTCCCACAAAAATGTTTTTCATCCCCTAATTTTGCATTATCATAAGGGTAATATTAGAAATTGCACCATGAAAATTGTTGTGCAACTTCTCCTGAGTTCGCCAATGCCACATATGTGGGGAAAAACCACTGTTTGGGCGCACTGCAGGGTTCGGAAAGGAAGGAGCGCCGTTTGACGTTTTGAATGTAAAATTTGCTTGAATAATTAGGGGACGCCATGTTGCGTTTGGGAAGCCCCTGATATGCCTAACCAGTGGAAACTCCCCCCCCCACAAATGACACCATTTTGGAAACTAGACCCCTCAGGGAACTTATCTAGATGTGTTGTGAGTACCTTGAACCCCCAGGTACCTCACAGAAGTTTATAATATTGAGCCGTAAAAATACAATTTTCACATTTTTCCCACAAAAATGTTTTTTATCCCTCAATTTTGCATTATCATAATGGTAACAGGAGAAATTGCACCATGAAATTTGTTGTACAATTTCTCCTGAGTATGCCGATACCCCATATGTGGTGGAAAACTTACTGAGGGCTTGGAAGAGTAAGGAGCGCTATGTTGGCTGGGATAGGTTGCAGACACCATGTCACATTTGAAGAGTTGGTGACATGCCGAAACAGCAGAAACCCTCACAAGGGACCCCATTTTGTAAACTACACCTCTCAAGGAATTCATCTAGGGAAGTAGTATTTTTTTAATTTTTAAATTTATGCCATTGGGCAGTGAAGAAAAAATAATTATATTTTTACCACAAGATAATTGTTTTAGCCTCAGATTTTACATTTTCACACAGGGCAATGGGTAAAAATGGTGCCGAAATGTGTCACACAATTTCTTCTAAATGTGACTATACCCCATATGTGGCTGTACAGTACCGCTTAACCATACGGCGATACCTGGTAGGGATGGAGCGCCATTTGACTCTTGGAGAACAAATTATTGTAGAACAGTTTGCGGACTCCATATACAGTCATGGCCAAAAGTATTGAGAATGAGACAAATAGTAATTTTTCCAAAGTTTACTGCTTCATTTTTTGTAATGGCAATTTGCATATACTCCTGAATGTCAAAGAGTGATCAGCTTAACAGCAATTACTGTACTTGCAAAGTCAATATTTGCCCAGAAAATGAACTTTAACCCCCAAAACACATTTCAACATAATTGCAGTCCTGCCTTAAAAGGAGCAGCTAACATCGTTTTAGTGATTGATTCATTAACACAGGTGTGGGTGTTGATGAGGACAGGGCTGGCGATCAATCAGTCATGATTAAGTAAGAATGACATCACTGGACACTTTAAAAGGAGGCTGGTTCTTGGTATCATTGTTTCTCTTCAGTTAACCATGGTTATCTCTAAAGAAACACGTGCAGCCATCATTGCACTGCACAAAAATGGCCTAACAGGGAAGAGTATCGCAGCTACAAAGATTGCACCTCAGTCAACAATCTATCGCATCATCAAGAACTTCAAGGAGAGAGCTTCCATTGTGGTCAAAAAGGCTCCAGGGCGCCCAAGAAAGACCAGCAAGCGCCAGGACCGTATCTTAAAACTGTTTCAGCTGCGGGATCGGACAACCAGCAGTGCCAAGCTTGCTCAGGAATGGCAGCAGACTGGTGTGAGTGCTTCTGCACGCACTGTGAGGCGGAGACTCTTTGAGCAAGGGCTGGTTTCAAGGAGGGCAGCAAAGAAGCCACTTCTCTCCAGAAAAAACATCAGGGACCGACTGATATTTTGCAAAAGGTACAGGGAGTGGACTGCTGAGGACTGGGGCAAAGTCATTTCTCTGATGAATCCCCTTTTCGATTGTTTGGGACATCTGGAAAACAGCTTATTCGGAGAAGAAGAGGTGAGCGCTACCACCAGTCGTGTCTCATGCCAACTGTAAAGCATCCTGAAACCATTCATGTGTGGGGTTGCTTCTCAGCCAAGGGAATCGGCTCACTCACAGTCTTGCCTAAAAACACAGCCATGAATAAAGAATGGTACCAGAATGTCCTCCAAGAGCAACTTATCCCAACCGTCCAAGAGCAGTTTGGCGCCCAACAATGCCTTTTCCAGCATGATGGAGCACCTTGCCATAAAGCAAAGGTGATAACTAAATGGCTCATGGAACAAAACATTGAGATTTTGGGTCCATGGCCTGGAAACTCCCCAGATCTTAATCCCATTGAGAACTTGTGGTCAATCATCAAGAGACGGGTGGACAAACAAAAACCAACAAATTCTGGCAAAATGCAAGCATTGATTATGCAAGAATGGACTGCTATCAGTCAGGATTTGGTCCAAAAGTTTATTGAGAGCATGCCAGGGAGAATTACAGAGGTCTTGAAGAAGAAGGGGCAACACTGCAAATATTGACTTGCTGCATTAACTCATTCTAACTGTCAATATAACCTATTGGTACTCATAATATGATTGCAATTATATTTCTGTATGTGATATAAACATCAGACAAACACTAATAAAAACCAGAGGCCAGCAGATCATGTGAAAATATAATTTTGGTGTCATTCTCAAAACTTTTGGCCATGACTGCACACAGCCCCTAAGTGCTAGAAGAGCAGAATCCCCCCTCAAGTGGCCCCACTTTGGAAATTATACCCCTTTGGGAATTTACCTACAGGTGTAGTGACGATTTTGACTTCATAGGTCTTTTCCAGAAACAAGCAGCAGTGGATGTTGCTGAGTGAAAATTTCAAACTGCCATTGAAGTGACCATTACACTGTAGTGACCAGTACGTTGTGCACGGCTCATGCTTCTGGAGACATGCACCTGTAAATTAGGCAACCTCTCATTGCTACAGGAATGCCAAACATGTGGACCCTAAATGAAGTTTAGGCACATTGTGGGGCTCAGAAAGGAGGGAGGCATTTGGATTTGGGAGCACAAAATTTTCTGAATCTTTTTGGGGGGCAAGGGCAATTTCGCTTTTCCAGAGCCTTTGTGCTACCAGTAACTTGGAAGTCCCTTATATTTTTAACAGATGATGGACCTGAGTGGGGACTTGCTTTTTTTGAGGATTGAGTTGAAGCTGTTATTGGAAACATTTTACATAACGTTTATCTGGCGCTCTAGGCTGAGCACTTACATCTAAATCTCCAAGTGATGTAATTCAGATGAAACCCCCGTGGGATCTATTCACTATAATGAGGCAGCAGAGTTACTCTGGACTCCGTCTGGCCTCTGTTCAGCGGTGTCCTTTTTTTCAGAAGTGCACAAAACTGTGGCCAACCGCACTTTTATGCATGCTTAAAAAAAACTGAGACCATGGGATCACATGCTAGACCGCATCCACAATGCCTCCAACTGCCTCATTACAGGGAGACTTCCGCCGGGGGGTTCTGTCTGAATTATGTATTTCAGAGATTTACACTGAAACCCCGGTGTAAGCGCTCATCGCAGGATAAATGTAAGCCGCGCCTTACTGCGATCTTTGGGAGACATAGTAACATAATAAACAAAGCAGCAGGTGAAGAATTGGTTTTATTTATTTTTTACGCCGTTCCTTGTGCGGTATAAGTGATTAGACGACTTTATTCTTCGGGTAGGTGCGATTACAGTGATGCCAGATTCATATCGGGTTTTTATGATTGACAGCTGTCATACACTAAAACACCCTTTTTTTTGCAAAATATAGTTTTTGCATCGCCATATTTTGAGATCTATAATTTTCCATATTTCGGCCGACAGAGTCAAGTAAGGGCTTGTTTTTTGTGGGAAGAGTTGACGTTTTTATTGGTACCATTTTTGGGTACGTGACATTTTTTCATCGCTTTCTATTCCGTTTTTTGGGAGGTAAAATGAACAAAAACCTGCAATTCAGGATTTGTTTTTGAGGTTTTTTTTAATGCCATTCCGCGTGTGGTAAAAGTGATAAGGCAGCTTTATTCTTCGGGTCAGTATGTTTACAGCGGTACCACATTTATTTAGTTTTTTTATGTTTTGGTGCTTTTACGCAATAAAACTATTTTATAGAAAAAATATTTTTTTTTGCTTCGCTTTATTCTGAGAGCTATAACTTTTTTAAGTTTTGGCTGATGGAGCTGTATGGCGGCTTTTTATTTGCACATTTTGCCCAGGACAAGATGATGTTTTCAGCGGTACCATTTTTTTTTTCATTTGGCTTTTTGATCGCATTTTATTCCACTTTTTGTTTGGCGATAAGATGAAAAAGCATAGCTTTTTGCTCCATTTTTTATTTATTATTTTTACGGTGTGCACGGAAGGGGTTAATTAGTGTGACAGTTTTATAGATCGGGTTGTTCTGGATGTGGCAATACCAAATATGTGTACTTTTTTTGTTTTTGCATAAATATACTGATTTATTGGTTTAATATTTTTTTTATTTATTTTTTTTATTTTGTGATTTTTTTTAACAGTTTGAAAACATTTTTAGACTTTTTTTTACATTTTTACTTATTCCCTGTATGGGACTTAAATTTTTATTTTTCTGATCACTAGTCTCATGCAATGCAATAGACATGTATCTATAAGCTATCACTGGGGCCATGGATTGAGGCATCTAGAAGATAGAAAAGGGTTAACATCATTGAGACTTGATCCAATCATGATGTCCCTTGTCAAAGCTGTCGCTCTGCACCACACCCGCAGCATTTGCAGGACCCTGGGGTTCCTGAGCGCTGCGGGACCACCGACCGTTTATAAACGTCCGCACTGCACAGAGCCCAGGCAGCGCGGACGTTTATATACAGTGGGCGGTCGGGAAGCGGTTAAAACCTAATCAAACAAGTGCTACACCAGATACTCATTGTGTGCACGTGGCCTTATAGACAATGTACGATAGCTGTGAATATACTACAACCCCTGGCATAAATTATGGAATCACCAGGCTCTGAGGATGTTCATTCAGTTGTTTAATGTTGTTGAAAAAAAGCAGATCACATACATGGCACAAAACTGAAGTAATTTCAAATGGCAACTTTATGGCTTTAAGAAACGCTAAAAGAAATCAAGAAAAAAAATGTGGTACTCAGTAAGGGTAATTTTTTTCAGACCAAGCAGAGGGAAAAAATTATGGAATCACTCAATTCTGAGGAAAAAATTATGGAATCATGAAAAACCCACACACAAAAGAACACTCCAATGCATCACTAGTACTTTGTTGCACCACCTCTGGCTTTAATAACAGCTTGCAGTCTCTGAGGCATGGACTTAATGAGTGACAAACAGTACTCTTCATGAATCTGGCTCCAACTTTCTCTGATTGCTGTTACCAGATCAGCTTTGCAGGTTGTAGCCTTGTCATGGACCATTTTCTTCAACTTCCACCAAAGATTTTCAATTGGATTGAGATCCAGACTATTTGCAGGCCATGACATTGACCTTATGTGTCTTCTTTCAAGGAATGTTTTCACCATTTTTGCTCTATGGCAGGATGCATTATCATCTTGAAAAATTATGTCATCATTCCTAGACATCCTTTCAATTGATGGGATAAGAAAACTGTCTAAAATATCAATGTAAACTTGGGCATTTATTGAAGATGTAATGACAGCCATCTCCCCAATGCCTTTACCTGACATGCAGCCCAATATTATCAATGACTGTGGAAATTTGCATGTTCTCTTCATGCAGTAATCTTTATAAATCTCATTGGAAGGGCACCAAACAAAAGTTCCAGCATCATCACCTTGCCCAAAGCAGATTCGCGATTCATCACTGAATATGACTTTCATCCAATTATCCACAGTCCACTAATGCTTTTCCGTAGCTCATTGTAACCTTGTTTTTTTCTGTTTAGGTGTTAATGATGGCTTTTTTTAAGCTTTTCTGTATGTAAATCCAATTTCCTTTAGGCGGTTTCTCACAGTTCGTTCACAGACATTGACTCCAGTTTCCTCCCATTTGTTCCTCATTTGTTTTGTTGTGCATTTCCTGTTTTGGAGACATATTGCTTTAAGTTTCCGGTCTTGACGCTTTGATGTCTTCTTTGGTCTACCAGTATGTTTGCCTTTAACAACCTTCCCATGTTGTTTGTATTTGGACCAGATTTTAGACACAGCTGACTGTGAACAACCAACATCTTTTGCAACATTGCGTGATGATTTACCTTCTTTTAAGAGTTTGATAATCCTCTCCTTTGTTTCAATTGACATCTCTCGTGTTGGAGCCATGATTCATGTCAGTCCACTTGGTGCAACAGCTCTCCAAGGTGTGATCACTCCTTTTTAGATGCAGACTAACAAGCAGATCTAATTTGATGCAGGTGTTAGTTTTGGAAATGAAAATTTACAGGGTAATTCCATAATTTTTTCCTCAGAATTGAGTGATTCCATATTTTTTTCCCTCTGCTTGGTCTGAAAAAAATTACCCTTACTGAGTACCACATTTTTTTTCTTGATTTCTTTTAGTGCTTCTTAAAGCCATAAAGTTGCCATTTGAAATAACTTTAGTTTTGTGCCATGTCTGTGATCTGCTTTTTTTCAACAACATTAAACAACTGAATGAACATCCTCCGAGCCCAGTGATTCTATAATTTTTGCCAGGGGTTGTATAAGTCCACATGCACACCTTGAGTATTTGGTGAGTTTTTTACCTCAGTATTTGTAAGCCAAAACCAGGAGTGTAACAATCAGAGGAAAAGTATAATAGAAACACGTCACCACTTCTGCATTTATAACCCACTTCTGGTTTTGGTTTACAAACACTGAGGTAAAAAACTCACCAAATACGCAACATGTGCACAAGGCTTTAAATAGAATTATTGACGAATATCTGTTTTTAACCAGGGTTGCATTTGAGTAAATTGTGGGATAAAAAAATAGTTTTTTGCTGTATTGTTTTGTAATAGTACAAAAATGGAAGAATTTATTTAATGCATACATGTCAAACTCTGGCCCGTAGGGTAGTTTTATTTGGCCCGCGACACCTGAACCACCACCCCTATGTGGGGCACATTATTTTGTATGGAGGAGTATGTGATGCCCATAATATTGTATGGAAGATTATGTTGGGCCCATTATTCTGTATGGAGGACTATGTGGGGCCTGTTATTCTGTACGGAGGACTTTGTGTGGCCCATTATACTGTATGCTGGTTGACCCGCGACTTTGTCCAAGTTTTTCATTTTGGTCCTCTGTGTATTTGAGTTTGACATCTCTGATTTAATGTAACTAAAGATGAAAAGATGCAACAAGACCAATGGGTGGCCAAATCCACTGATTTTATCTGGACTAGCCAATCATCTGAGCTGTATTTGTTGCTTATTTGTTTGGCCTATGTCAGGGAAAATAGAATCAGGCAAATTGAATTTCAATATGGTAAAGATAGATAGTTTTTAATATCAAAACTGACAACTATTTAATGTGTATGGTCATCATAATTTCCATTTATCTTTACTTACTTTTCTGCATCTTTTAGCATATCTATAGACACTAGACAGCTATGACAAATATTAATTACATAGATTTGATATTTATTGCTGTTAACATTATGCAATTTTTGTTTTGAAGGTCTATTTTTCAATTTTTCTTGCTGCACTCACTTTGGGGTTGGCATTACCAAGCATGGAAAGTATAAACTTTGCAAGAGGAGCAGCCTTTGAGATATACAAAATTATAAACAAGGTAATAAATGTCATTAAAAGGATGCATGACATGTTAATTATAGTGATATAAATATTTGGAAGGTAATAGACATAGCTTTCTACAAATCAGTAATACAAGTAATGATAAAAAAAACCTTTTTCTTCACTTATAGTTTGTATAGTTCTTCTAGTCGTCGTCCCCTTGAAAAATCTGTGTTTCTGAATTCACCAATAATACACAGGAGACAGAAAAGTGTTATTGTTTTTTTCCAACTGCAGTGAGAGATCAGGTTACAGTCACTGACCATTGACTTCTTTGAAATCTGTATGGGGGGGTAAACCTTACTAACCTTCTGGTGTGTTACATTACTCTTTATCTGTTCTCCATGGGTATGATTTGTTTCCTTCTTGCTTGTGTTGTGTTTGACAGGTTCTGCAAACAGAGCCACCACCAAACACTTAGAACAGTCCTGGTTGCCATGGATTGCAGCTACATAGACATATGCTCGTCTACCACAGGTCCATTTAGCAGAGTTATATATATACTCATTACTCAGGATACATCCTCTGTTTGGCCATCCTTGGAGTACATCCACATGGGATGGAAATGTTGCAGATTTTGCACATAAAATATCTGCAGTATATTCCAGGGCCATATCTTATCCATATACTGCAGAATTTTTCAGCATGAAAGTTGAGCTGTGGTGAGAATTTTTAAGTATGCAGCATGCAAATTTATGGCCAACGTAGAGAGGTGAATTCCTTGGTGAACTTTGTTAGAATCCAACTGTTTTATGTATGGATTTTATACTGAATTTGACACATATTTGCTGTAAAATCTACATGCAGATTTGCAGAAGTTTTTCCACAGTTTGAGGGCCTTATTGTATGTCTGATGATCCCTGGTTCCATGGAAACAAAGGTGGTTGCTATAACCACAATACCAAGACATATGCAAATAATGATGTATATTATACTTTCTAAGCAAAATTTGTCAAGGCATGGAGCTCTACTTTAACCCCTTTACCCCCCAGGGTGGTTTGCACGTTAATGACCAGGCCAATTCCTTCAATTCTGACCACTGTCACTTAATGAGGTAATTACTCTGGAACGCTTCAACGGATCCCCCTGATTCTGAAATGTTTTTTTCGTGACATATTGTACTTCATGATTGTGGTAAAATTTCTTCAATATCACTTGCGTTTATTTGTGAAAAAAACAGAAATTTGTCGAAAATTTTGAAAATGTCTCAATTTTCAAACTTTGAATTTCCATGCTCTTAAATCAGAGAGATATGTCACACAAGATAGTTAATAAATAACATTTCCCACATGTCTACTTTACATCGGCACAATTTTGGAACCAAAATAGTTTTTTTTGTTAGGAAGTTATAAGGGTTAAAAGTTGAACAGCGATTTCTAATTTTTCCAACAAAATTTGCAAAACCATTTTTTTAGGGACCACATCACATTTGAAGCGACTTTGAGGGGCCTTTATGACAGAAAATACCCAAAAGTGACACCTTTCTAAAAACTGCACCCCAAGGTGCTCAAAACCACATTCAAGAAGTTTATTAACCCTTCAGGTGCTTCACAGGAATTTTTGGAACGTGAAAGAAAAAAATGAACATTTAAATTGTTTTACAAAAATTTAACTTTAGACCCCAATTTTTTTATTTTTGCAAGGGTAACAGGAAAAAATGGACCCCAAGATTGTTGTGTAATTCCTCCTGAGCATACCAATACCCCATATGTAGGGGAAAATCACTGTTTGGCTGCAGAGCAGGGTTCAAGGGAAGGAGTAACATTTGAATTTTTAAATGTAAAATTTGCTTGAATAATTAGCGGATGCCATGTTGCATTTGGAGAGCCTCTGATTTGCCTAACCAGTGGAAACCCCCCACAAGTGACACCATTTTGGAAACTAGACCCCTCAAGGAACTTACCTAGATGTGTGGTGAGCACCTTGAACCCCCAGGTGCTTCACAGACGTTTATAACATTGAGCTGTAAAAATTAAATTTTCACATTTTTCCCACAAAAATGCTTTTCAGCCCCCAATTTTGCATTTTCCAGCTGAAGCCAACGATCTCCTGCAATAAAAGTAAAATAATAAACCAACCTCATCCTTACCTTTCCATGGTTCCCACGACGGCTCCAGCTCTGCTACATTGAGATGGCAGGCTGGATCGCTGCAGAACGCTGCCATCCAGCTTGCCATGCTGCAGAGACAGTGCGCAAGGCTCAAGTGTCTTGCAGTGACGGCATCCAGATGAACTCGGCTCACCTTATGCATGTCACTGACAGCGTGGGAGAATTCTCCTGTTCAAGCGGTGACATCATTTGCCGGCACCGCATGCGCAGTAGAATTCTCCCATGCTGTCAGTGACGTGCATAAGGTGAGCCGAGTTCATCTTGATGCCGTCACAGGCAGACACTGAGGAGTGCAAGGCTCCTCAGTGTCTCTGCGGCATGGCAAGCTATTATTCCACTGCCACCGCTACAGGGCAGTGGGAAGAGCGAGGCTAAGTGCCTATGGATGCACCATTTCTGGGGCGGCTGAGGGCTGGTGTTTCTAACCTGGGAGGGGGCCAATATTCATGGCACCCTTCCTGGGCTATTAATATCAGCCCCTAGCTGTCTGCCTAGCCTTTGCTAGCTATTAAAATAGGGGGACCCCACATCATTTTTTTTCGTTGGTCCCCCATTTTAATAGCCAGTAAAGGCTAGATATTCAGCTGGGGGCTGATATTAGTAGCCTGGGAAGCTCCGTGGGTATTACCCCCTTCCCAGGCTTCAAACATCTGCCCCAGTCATCTGCTTAACCTCCGCTAGAGACTAAAATTACAGGGAACCCCACGCCAATTTTTTTTTAAATAAATCCTTTATTTTAACACTAAATGACAAGTACAGTAACCAACACTGTCACTGTTCTCATTATATATATGACTGACATGTTTCTATCTATCTAATCTATGTGTGATGCTCTATTCTTTCTGCTCTAAATTGTCGAGTACTGATGTCTGCCACTGCTGAATTGCCGGCTTTTTTAAAGAGACAGGTGCATGAAAATCGGAGGGCACTAGTGTGTTCCGAGTGTCCTGCTATGTTTTTCATGCACCCTCCTATATACCCTGCCTGCCTGCCTATATATTCTGCCTGCCTGACATGCTTCATTGAGCACTGCTCGCATAGATTTGGGCAATTTTTGACCTTCTGTAGACCGCCGGGGGGGGGACCGCCAGAAAAATGCTCTAGTTTCCCATAGACTTACAGTACATTGGGCTCGTTGCTTAGGTCAAGCACCCGAGTATCACGGTGTGCTCGGCCCGAGCTTTGAGCACCCGAGCATTTTAGTGCCCGCTCATCAATAGACTTTATTATTCTGGTCGGTGCTACTACAGCGATACCAGATTTATAGCGGGTTTTTATTATTGACAGCTTTCACACACTAAAAGTTGTTTTTTTTGCAAAGACTAGTTTTTGCATCGCCATATTTTGAGAGCTATAATTTTTCCATATTTCGGCCGATAGAGTCATGTAATGGCTTGTTTTTTGCGAGATAAGTTGACGTTTTTATTGGTATCATTTTCAGGCACGTGACATTTTTTGATCGCTTTCTATTCCGATTTTTTGGGAGGCAGAATAAACAAAAACCAACAATTCAGGAATTGTTTTTTTTTTTTTTTTTTTTATGCCATTCTGCGTATGGTAAAATTGATAAGGCAGCTTTATTCTTCGGGTCAGTACATTTACACCGGTACCACATATAGTTTTTCTATGTTTTGGTGCTTTTACAGACTAAAAGCTATTTTATAGAAAAAATAATATTTTTTGCATTGCTTTATTCTGAGACCTGTAACTTTTTTATTTTTCTGCTGATGGAGCTGTATGGCGCTTATTTTTTGCAGGACAAGATGACGTTTTCAGCGGTACCATTTTTATTTATATTTGTCTTTTTGATCGCGTTTTAATCCATTTGTTGTTTGGCGGTGTGATAAAGCATTGTTTTTTGCTTCATTTTTTATTTATTTTTTTTACTTTGGTCACTAAAGGGGTTAACTAGTGGGACAGTTTTACAGGTCAGGTCGTTCTGGACCTGACTATACCAAATATGTGTACTTTTATTGTTTTTTTTTTATATAATAATATTTATTGATGGGTACATTATATTTTTATTTTTGTGGGATTATTTTTTTTTATATTTTATAAAAAAAAATTTTTTTCATTTTCTAACACTTTTTTTACTTTTATACTTTGCTCCACTGTGTAACTTTCACTTTTTTTACTCTGATCGCCTGTATAGCCCAGGGATGGAGCCCCATCCCTGTGCTATACAGGATGTCAGCGCTGCAGAAACAGAACATACTTTGATCGTGCACTGCGCATGATCAAAGTATCTTCCGGCTGTCTGGTGACCCGGATGTTGTCATGACGACATCCAGGTCACCATGACAACCACGAGACCCGGCCTCTGACAGCTCGGGACGCCGGGGAAGAGGTGAGTACCGGCGCTTAACTTCGAAGTCGATCACAGCATTCCGCGGGGTGCGGGACAGCTTCCAGCACTTCCAGCGTTTCTGCCTGTGTGCGGGCGCAATTGCCTGGGTGTATTAATAGGTACATGACTCTTAAACCCAGGACGCAGGTACATATTAGTACGCCCTGGGCTTTAAAGAGGTTAAAGTGTAAATACTACAATTACTGAAATAAATTCTATTTGCTCTTTAGTAGGGAAGGGATGAGAGAACCCGTGGATATTTCAGTTCAATGAGCATACAGTAAAAAGTTTTGTTCGGGTCCATACTTGACCTCGAACTTGACCCTGGACCCGAACCCAATACAAGTCAATGGGGACCTGAACTTCGGTGCTATAAAATGGTTATAGTCAGGGCTTGGGGGCTGCAAAAGTTAGCTAAAGCTAGAATTGCCCTGCAGACAAATATGGACAGGGAAATTATTTTAAATAACACAGAATAAAAAAAAAGAAAAAATAATAATTTTGAACCAGAAGGAGGAGGTCCAAGTGGAGAAGGTGGACGTGGTGGTTCTGGGGAAGAGACAGGGGAGGAGGTATCCAACAATGGTTTAGTGTGTTTAATTTTTTTTGCTAGGGAACTGATTTAAAACAGCATAGATTAAAAAAAATAACAATCTAGAACAGGGAGGCGGAGGTCCAAATAGAGGAGGAGGTTGAGATGGAGGTGTAAGGGGAAGAGGCGTACGAGAAAGAGGTAGCCAACACTGGTTTTGTTGTTTTTTTTAATCTGCTGGGCACTGTCTGTCTGTATACAGGCCATGTAATACTTTTAAAGCAATGAGAGCATCAAATAGGGGACATGGCCATGTTGCTGCTGGTGCTGGTGTAGCTGCTGCAGGGAGAAAGAGAATGTGGTTGATCTGTGCCTGCTACCAGGGATGTGGGGTCGTAGTCGTGGAGTCGGTGGCCTTTTTGGTGGAGTCAGAGTTAGTATAAAGTGGACCGACCCCCACTCCTAAAATATACAGTATAATAAATTGGGTTTAGTAGCTCAATGCAGTATGTGTTGTACATTTTTTATTAAGAATTTGGGAAAGTTATGAAATGTACTATAAATGTCAGCTCTATTCCTAATCTAAGGATGTAGGCTTTTAGTTGAGATGAATCTGTTTTGCACTTTATGTACATGCTCAGTAGCGAGTCAGTGCTGTGGAGTCAGAGTTGTTGATTCGCTATTATTATTATTATTATTTATTATTATAGCGCCATTTATCCCATGGCGCTTTACATGTGAAAAAGGGGTATAATACAAGAACAATTACAATAACAATAATCTTGAACACAATGTGACAGCGACTGGTACAGGAGGAGCGAGGACCCTGCCCGCGAGGGCTCACAATCTATGAGGGATGGGTGAGGATACAGTAGGTGAGGGTAGAGCTGGTCGTGCAGCGGTATGGTGGAGCGGTGGTTACTGCAGGTTGTAGGCTTGTCGGAAGAGGTGGGTCTTCAGGTTCCTTTTGAAGGTTTCCACGGTAGGCGAGAGTCTGATACGTTGGGGTAGAGAGTAGAGATGAGCGTTGTTCTACTCGAACTGTTCGCCAATCTCAAATTCGAGCTGTTTTGGGCGGTGTTCGAGCCGTTCGGCGAACACGAACAATTTGAGAAAAATTCGGCTGTTCGAGGTTATGTTCGATAACTGTTCGTGCACCAAAATCATAACTGGATTTTTTCTCAGTAATGATGAAAATTAATGTTAATACGCAGTTTGAGTGTACAGCGGGGTGGGGGGAGGGGCAGGGGATGGATCTCTGCAGGAACAATGAAGATCTCCATTTTTTTTTCTCTTTCCCGCATTTACAGTGGGGAGGTGCAATCTGTCAGCCTATCAGCAGCACACACACGGAGCGAAGTGCTTTTTTTCACACAAGCAAGGGCATGTGTCATTGGCAGTGTATGTCACATGTCCTTGCCCTATAAGACCAAGCCATTTTCCCCGTCGCCACCATTTTCTCACTGCTGCAGCTGCGTGTTAGACGGCACCGCTGTTGCTGTGTGCGCTATACCTTGTTAATTTCAAGCCAATTTTCGCACAAATATACAGATAGCTTGGGAGTAGGGAATAGTTGTGATTGCAGTCCTTTTAAGGACTAGGTTACAGCATTTCCTACGACTTTTATCAGGCAGGTCTGTGCTCTTAAATAGATAGGTTGTGGGAGTAAAGACTAATTGTAATTGGAGTCCTTTTCAGGACTAGGTTACATCAGTTCCTATCAGTTTTTGCCAGGCAGGTCTGTGCCAGTGCTGTGCAAGTTTTTTTCACAGCATTTGGCTGAATCTAGCAAAGCTAATCCTTTTTGGCCTATTGCAGAGTGTGTTAGTCAGTGGAGTAGCCTATCTGTGTTGCAAGATATACCACCTGTATATAGAATACCAATTTTTTTACTGCACCTAGTGAAGTAAAATATTTTGGGCATAGCATCATTCTATTAGTCCATCTATACTGACCTCCATCAGGTTGCAAACTGAATCTAATTTTTTTCTGCATCTAGCTCTGAAAAAATATTTGGCTTCTAGTTGTGTGTGGGTCTTGTTCTATTAATCCATCTATACTGACCTCCATCAGGTTGCAAACTGAATCTAATTTTTTTCTGCATCTAGCTCTGAAAAAATATTTGGCTTCTAGCTGTGTGTGGGTCTTGTTCTATTAATCCATCTATACTGACCTCCATCAGGTTGCAAACTGAATATAATTTTTTTCTGCATCTAGCTCTGAAAAAATATTTGGCCTTCTAGTAGTGTGTCGGACTTTCTCTATTAGTCCATCTATACTGACCTCCATCAGGTTGCAAATTAAAAATAAATTTTATCTGCATCTACAGTACCTCTGAAAAAATATTTGGGCTTCTAGCTGTGTGTGGGACTTGTTGTATTAGTCCATCTATACTGACCTCCATCAGGTTGCAAACTGAATATATTTTTTTCTGCATCTACCTCTGAAAAAATATTGGGCTTCTAGCTGTGTGTGGGACTTGTTGTATTAGTCCATCTATACTGACCTCCATCTGGTTGCAAACTGAATATATTTTTTTCTGCATCTACCTCTGAAAAAATATTGGGCTTCTAGCTGTGTGTGGGTCTTGTTCTATTAATCCATCTATACAGACCTCCATCAGGTTGCAAACTGAATATATTTTTTTTCTGCATCTAGCTCTGAAAAAATATTTGGCCTTCTAGTAGTGTGTGGGACTTTCTCTGTTAGTCCATCTATACTGACCTCCATCAGGTTGAAAACTGAATATATTTTTTTCTGCATCTACCTCTGAAAAAATATTGGGCTTCTAGCTGTGTGTGGGTCTTGTTCTATTAATCCATCTATACTGACCTCCATCAGGTTGCAAACTGAATATAATTTTTTTCTGCATCTAGCTCTGAAAAAATATTTGGCCTTCTAGTAGTGTGTCGGACTTTCTCTATTAGTCCATCTATACTGACCTCCATCAGGTTGCAAATTAAAAATAATTTTTATCTGCATCTACAGTACCTCTGAAAAAATATTTGGGCTTCTAGCTGTGTGTGGGACTTGTTGTATTAGTCCATCTATACTGACCTCCATCAGGTTGCAAACTGAATATATTTTTTTCTGCATCTACCTCTGAAAAAATATTGGGCTTCTAGCTGTGTGTGGGACTTGTTGTATTAGTCCATCTATACTGACCTCCATCAGGTTGCAAACTGAATATATTTTTTCTGCATCTACCTCTGAAAAAATATTGGGCTTCTAGCTGTGTGTGGGTCTTGTTCTATTAATCCATCTATACAGACCTCCATCAGGTTGCAAACTGAATATAATTTTTTTCTGCATCTAGCTCTGAAAAAATATTTGGCCTTCTAGCAGTGTGTGGGACTTGTTCTATTAGTCCACCTATACTGACCTCCATCAGGTTGCAAATTCAAAATAATTTTTTGTATGCATCTAGCTCTGAAAAAATATTTGGCCTTCTAGCAGTGTGTGGGACTTTCTCTGTTAGTCCATCTATACTGACCTCCATCAGGTTGCAAACTGAATCTAATTTTTTTCTGCATCTAGCTCTGAAAAAATATTTGGCCTTCTAGCAGTGTGTCGGACTTTCTCTATTAGTCCATCTATACTGACCTCCATCAGGTTGCAAATTAAAAATAATTTTTATCTGCATCTACAGTACCTCTGAAAAAAATATTTGGCCTTCTAGCTGTGTGTGGGACTTGTTGTATTAGTTCATCTATACTGATCTCCATCAGGTTGCAAATTCAAAATAATTTTTTGTATGCATCTAGCTCTGAAAAAATATTTGGCCTTCTAGCAGTGTGTGGGACTTTCTCTGTTAGTCCATCTATACTGACCTCCATCAGGTTGCAAACTGAATCTAATTTTTTTCTGCATCTAGCTCTGAAAAAATATTTGGCCTTCTAGCAGTGTGTCGGACTTTCTCTATTAGTCCATCTATACTGACCTTCATCAGGTTGCAAATTAAAAATAATTTTTATCTGCATCTACAGTACCTCTGAAAAAATATTTGGGCTTCTAGCTGTGTGTGGGACTTGTTGTATTAGTCCATCTATACTGACCTCCATCAGGTTGCAAACTGAATATATTTTTTTCTGCATCTACCTCTGAAAAAATATTGGGCTTCTAGCTGTGTGTGGGACTTGTTGTATTAGTCCATCTATACTGACCTCCATCAGGTTGCAAACTGAATATATTTTTTTCTGCATCTACCTCTGAAAAAATATTTGGCTTCTAGCTGTGTGTGGGTCTTGTTCTATTAATCCATCTATACAGACCTCCATCAGGTTGCAAACTGAATATAATTTTTTTCTGCATCTAGCTCTGAAAAAATATTTGGCCTTCTAGCAGTGTGTGGGACTTGTTCTATTAGTCCACCTATACTGACCTCCATCAGGTTGCAAATTCAAAATAATTTTTTGTGTGCATCTAGCTCTGAAAAAATATTTGGCCTTCTAGCAGTGTGTGGGACTTTCTCTGTTAGTCCATCTATACTGACCTCCATCAGGTTGCAAACTGAATCTAATTTTTTTCTGCATCTAGCTCTGAAAAAATATTTGGCCTTCTAGCAGTGTGTCGGACTTTCTCTATTAGTCCATCTATACTGACCTTCATCAGGTTGCAAATTAAAAATAATTTTTATCTGCATCTACAGTACCTCTGAAAAAATATTTGGGCTTCTAGCTGTGTGTGGGACTTGTTGTATTAGTCCATCTATACTGACCTCCATCAGGTTGCAAACTGAATATATTTTTTTCTGCATCTACCTCTGAAAAAATATTGGGCTTCTAGCTGTGTGTGGGACTTGTTGTATTAGTCCATCTATACTGACCTCCATCAGGTTGCAAACTGAATATATTTTTTTCTGCATCTACCTCTGAAAAAATATTTGGCTTCTAG
The DNA here is from genome assembly GCF_046119375.1 of Phyllobates terribilis. Lineage (NCBI taxonomy): Eukaryota > Metazoa > Chordata > Amphibia > Anura > Dendrobatidae > Phyllobates > Phyllobates terribilis. Next base: position 148,166,217 of record NW_027362764.1, on the reverse strand, counting down.
CTGTGTGTGGGTCTTGTTCTATTAATCCATCTATACAGACCTCCATCAGGTTGCAAACTGAATATAATTTTTTTCTGCATCTAGCTCTGAAAAAATATTTGGCCTTCTAGCAGTGTGTGGGACTTGTTCTATTAGTCCACCTATACTGACCTCCATCAGGTTGCAAATTCAAAATAATTTTTTGTGTGCATCTAGCTCTGAAAAAATATTTGGCCTTCTAGCAGTGTGTGGGACTTTCTCTGTTTGTCCATCTATACTGACCTCCATCAGGTTGCAAACTGAATCTAATTTTTTTCTGCATCTAGCTCTGAAAAAATATTTGGCCTTCTAGCAGTGTGTCGGACTTTCTCTATTAGTCCATCTATACTGACCTCCATCAGGTTGCAAATTGAATATAATTTTTTTCTGCATCTAACCCAGCCAATAGTTTTGGCCTAATACCACAGTTTGGCCACTCAGCTCTGCTTGGTTACCATCCATTGTTTTTTTGTGCAAACAACTCCAGAGTTGTGAATTAGTTAACCACCAAAATGAGTGGAAAAAGGCCTGCTGCTGGTGGAAAGGGGAATAGGCGTGTTGGGAAGGGGAAAAAAGGTTGTGTCCGTGGGGTAGGTGTTAAAGCAACAGTAACATCTGCAGAAGAAAGACCATCTTCCAGCCAAACTAAAATGTCTACTTCTTTTAGCGGACAATGTGATAAGATCCCTTTCTTACGGCCACGCCAATCGCTACAAATTCCAGATGAGGCACAAAAACAGCAGGTGCTTCAACGGATATCAAGTGCTCCTTTAAGTGGGCTCTCCTCCACATCAACTTCAACATCACAAATACTCCAGTCCTCAAAGGTGTCACCCAAATCGCACTTGCTTCCTCACAGCTCCCAAATCTCCAGCTGCCCATCTGAGTATGAGGTAGAACAGATGGTTGAGTCTGCAGAGCTGTTTACTCATACTATAGCCTGGGAATCAGAGGTCGACTCCAGCGCTTCTGTGAATCCAGACGAGGAAATGATCTGCACTGATGCCCAGAATCTTTATGAGTCGGATCCAGGACCAGACACAGAAGGTTCTGACCATAATGTAGACCCTCATTCCCAAACTGTAACTCCTGTTGGTGGAGACAATGAGGAAGACGATGATAAGACTCAAATACCTGATTGGAGCGACAACTTTAGTTTTTTGTCAGGGCAGGAACAGGTTGGCTCTGAGGACGACGGGTGTGATAACACACAGGGTGATGATGATGAGGTTGGAGATCCCACTTACTGTCAACCCACAGTCAGCCAAGAGATGAGGTCAGCAGAGGAGGTGGGGGAAGATGCTAGTGACGACGAGGTCAGGTTGCGCCTTCCTGGACAGAGACGTAGTACTGGAAGCACGTCAACAACTGCATCCTCAAACACAACTCTGCCTCTCACCACAAGTCGTGGTGGCTCTTCAGGTCGCATGGGTGTTAAGCCTTGCATAGCCTGGGCATTTTTTCAGATCGATAAAGATGACCCAACTCGTGTTATCTGTAACATTTGTCAGCAAAAGCTAAGTAGAGGCCAAAAAATACATAGTTTGAGTACTTCATGCATGAACCGACACATGGACATGAAGCATAAGTTGCAGTGGGAAGCTCAGTGTGCTACAATGCGGCCTAGCCGGCCGGGCCAACCACCGTCTGCCATATCTTGTGCATCCGTGGCCTCTTCATCCTCTGTGACTGGGGGGACAGCAGTCACACCTGTTTTGGGGCGCAGACCTGCCACCTCTTTACCCGCAACAGCCAGCGTGATTGGCAGGTCATCATTTTCTTTGGAGGTGGTAACACCAGCTGGTGTTGAGCGCTGTCCGACATCGATAGCACCACCTTTGGATCAAGGCAACCTAACATGTCCGCCTGCATCTTCCTCACAGACCGGCAGTTTGCCGGGGACACCCTTATCAACCCCGTCTAAGCACAATAGCCAGCCCTCGGTCCCTCAGATGTGGACAAGTAAAAGACCATTTCCTCCTAGCCATGAGAAAGCTAAGAGGTTGAATTTCACCATCTGCAAGCTCTTGGCTACAGAAATGCTGCCTTTCCGCCTGGTGGACACAGAGGATTTTCGAGACCTTATGTCCGTCGCAGTGCCCCAGTACCAGATGCCCAGTCGGCACTACTTCTCAAAGAAAGGTGTGCCTGCGCTCCACCAGCATGTCGCACACAACATCACCGCTTCTTTGAGAAACTCTGTGTGTGACAGGGTGCATTTCACCACAGACACTTGGACGAGTAGGCATGGACAGGGGCGTTACATGTCGCTGACTGGGCACTGGGTAACTATGGTGACAGCAGGACAAGGGGCTGCTGTCCAAGTCTTGCCGTCCCCACGAGCTGTGCGTCAATCCTCTTTATGTCAAAGTTCCTCCACTGCTTCTGCCTCCTCAACCTCCTCTTGGTCTTCCACCTGCACCCAAAGCCTGTCTGGTCATGCCACAAGCTTTCTAACTGCGCAGAAGGGATCCTGCACACCTCCTTACTATGCTGGCAGTAGGGCTCAACGTCATCAGGCGGTTTTTACTTTGAAATGTCTGGGAAATGTGAGTAACACAGCTGAGGAGTTGTGGTCAGCTCTGGAGAACCAATTTCATGAATGGCTGTCTCCACTGGACCTGAAACCAGGGAAGGCCGTGTGCGACAATGCTGCAAACCTGGGTGCGGCCCTTCGCCGGGGCAATGTCACACACGTGCCTTGTATGGCTCACGTGTTGAACCTGGTTGTCCAGCAATTTTTAGCCCACTATCCCAGACTAGATGGCCTTCTGCAGAGGGCACGGTCGCTGTGTGCTCACTTCCGCCGTTCGCATCCCGCAGCTCAGCGACTTACATCTCTACAGAAGTCGTTGGGCCTGCCACTTCACCGGCTAAAATGCGATGTGCCTACCCGGTGGAATTCAACTCTGCACATGTTGCAGCGACTGTGGCAGCACCGACAAGCCCTGGTGCAATACGTTCTGACGTATAGCCTGGGCCAACGAGATCCAGAGGTGGGGCAAATCACGCTGGAGGAGTGGTCTCAGATCAGGGACCTATGCACCCTTCTGCACAGTTTTGAAATGGCGACGAAGATGTTTAGTGCTGATGATGCCATTATCAGCATGACTATTCCGGTGATTTACATGCTGGAGCACATGTTAAACAGAATTCGGAGTCAGGTGGTGGCACAAGAGGAGGTGGAGGAAGTAGAGGAGGAGGAGTTGTATGCGGAAGGGCTAACATCTGCAAGGTCCAGACGGTCGGCAGCACCAAGGCGGCAGGCATGTGAGGGTGGGGGAGATGGTTTTACCAGGGCACATGGTAGCAGCCAAACTAGTGAGGAAGGTGCAGGAGCCCAGGAAGAAGTGGAGGACGAACTGATGGAAGACTCATCAGATGAGGGAGACCTTGATCACATTTCTGTTGTGCGAGGTTGGGGGGAGAGGACAGAGGAAGGAAGCATGATTGTTACCTCGCCACCAACACAACAGGGACTTGGTGCTCCTGGATGCGCAACACACATGAGTGCCTTCTTGCTGCACTACCTGCAACATGACCCTCGAATTGTGAGAATTAGAAATAATCCTGACTACTGGGTTGCCACACTGTTAGATCCCCGGTACAAAAGTAAATTGGCCGAAATTATTCCTGCCATAGAAAGGGATGCACGCATGCAGGAGTATCAGCAGAGACTGTTGCAGAATCTTACATGTGCTTTTCCACAAAACACCAGTGGTGCACGTAGTGAATCTCACAGTTCCAACTTGCCAACCGTGGGACCGTCAAGTGTTCAGCACTCAAACCGTAACAGAACCACAGTATCTGCTGGTAACATCAATTTTTCGGAATCATTTCACCACTTTTTTAGCCCATCCTTTGCAAGGCCACAGGAGACAAGAAGTCTGACACATAGTCAACGCCTAGAGACGATGGTACAGGAGTATCTCCAAGTAAACATTGAAGCCACGACTGTGTCACTGGACCCTTGCTCTTTTTGGGCTTCCAATCTGGATAAATGGCCGGAGCTAGCCACTTACGCCTTGGAGATCTTGTCATGCCCCGCAGCCAGCGTTCTGTCTGAACGTGTGTTCAGCGCTGCTGGTGGTGTGCTGACAGATAAGCGCACGCGGCTCTCCACTGATAATGTAGACAGACTCACGTTCATAAAGATGAACAAATCATGGATCCGAAACGACTTTTCTACCCCTGTGTCATCCTGGGGAGAGTAAAAGCTTGATGATTGGTTAAAATCACCCTACCAACCGTTTTAAGCTTTCAAATTACTAATCATGTTTATCTGTATCTTGACTGGAAAATAATTTGGGCTTTGTAGCAGTGTGCAGCACTGATCCTATTAGGCCATCTATAATAAGCTCCACCAGATTTAAAATTAAAAATAATTTTTAGCTGCATCTAGCCCAGAAAATAATTTTGGGGCTCCGAGATGCGCAAGACACATAAGTGCCTTCTTGCTGCACTACCTGCAGCATGACCCTCATATTGTCAGAATTCGAAGTAATCATGACTACTGGGTTGCCACACTCTTAGATCCCCCAAACTTTTCGATCAACCTTTTCATTTTAATAAAGACCAAAAAAATGGTCATTTTTGAAATTATAAGCATTAGCAGGTTGTTAGAAACTGAAATCAAACAGTTTTCAACTCAAAACTTTATTCTAGGTGATGTTACATTTTCACATAGGACCCCTTGTTCGAAAGGAGCTTCTGAACTCTCTCGTCCATTGAATTTGTCAGGTTTTGGATGGTTTCTGCTTCAATTGTTTTGCATGATGACAGAATACCCTCCCAGAGCTGTTGCTTAGATGTGAACTGCCTCCCGCCATCATAGACACTCCTTTTAATGATGCTCCAAAGGTTCTGAATGGGGTAGAGGTCAGGGGAGCATGGGGGTCACACCATAAGTTTGTCCCCTTTTATGCCCATATCAGCCAGAAATGCAGATGTTTTATGTGCAGCATGAGATGGTGCATTATCATGCAGAAAAATGATCTTGCTGTGAAATACACGGTTCTTCTTCTTGAACCATGGCAGGAAGTGCTGTTTGAGAAAATCCACATACATTATGGAGTTCATCTTTAGCGCCTTCAGGGATCCTAAAGGGGCCGACAATCTCTCTCCCCATCGAGCGCTGCACGGCACTCATCCGTGAACAAAACAGTTTTGAAATCAGTCTTCATGTAATGTTTGGCCCACTGGAGCCGTTTCTGCTTGTGTGAAGTGGATAGAGGAGGTCGACAGGATGGCGTATGCACAGCTGCAAACCTCTGAAGGACCCTGCATCTTGTTGTTCGGGGGACGTTGGAGGCACAAGCAGCTTCAAAAACTTGTCTGCTGCTATGACAAGGCTTTTTTGCCGCTGCTCTTTCAACCTGACGTAATTGCCTGTAGGAAAGAGTCCTCAATTTGCCCTTATCAGCACGCACACGTGTGTACTGTGAATCAGCTACATACTTCTTGATTGCCAAGACACTTCATCCTGATCATCGCACAATGTTGATTGTAGTCATGCCTTGACCTAAACAGTCCACAATTTGTTGCTTCTCAGCAGCCGACACATCCTTTTTCTTTCCCATTTTGGCAGAAAATGTAGGCTGCTTAATAATGTGAGAGAGCCTTCTTAAGTAGTCTTGCCTTTCATTGGACACACCTGCCAAACTAATTAGCACAGGTGTCTGCAATTGCTTACAGTGATATAAAGAGCCCTGACACACATCACCATCAATGAGTTTAACTGACAAACAAACAAATTCTTCCCTTATCACTCCTAAACACTTTTTGCATAATAATTTGGAACGCAGTGTACATGTGCTTTTCCACAAAACACCAGTGGTTCACGTAGTGAATCTTACAGTTCTAACTTGCCAACCGTGGTCTGTATGGAATTGTTCAATAAAGGGCCCAAAATTAAGATAACATAGATGGGAGAGGTCTCTATGAATAGGAATTCCTAAGTATTTGATACCCTGTGAGGGCCAGGCAAAGGGAAAGTTGGACTGGATGGAATCCTATATGGTTTTGGGGAGGGAGACATCGAGGGCCTCAGACTTCGCTGCATTGATTTTAAAATTTTACCATGTAACAAAGTGATCTATTTCAGCCATAACAGCAGGGATGGATATATGTGATTGAGTGATATATACTAGGACATCATCAGCAAATAGAGAGCACTTGTACTCAGTGCCTCCCACCTCAATCCACCTAATATTGGGGTTATGGCGAATTGATGAGAGCAGGTGCTCCGTCACTAGGATGTATAAGAGAGGGGACAGAGGACATCCCTGCCTTGTCCCATTGGTGATTGTGAAAGGTGATGAAAATGTTCTGACGCACCCCCTGGGCCTTGGGACACCCGGAGCCGGACCCTTTTTGGTGGATGCTGGTGGTTGTAGTCTTCGTGGCGGCGACCCGGTTCCGTGGCTCAGGGCAGTCAAACCAGTGGCGGAGCTATTTATGTGGTTTTGATGTTTAAATGTCCGACTACGCCACCCGTGGATTGCGGTCAGAGTGAACCGCCGCTACAGGGCAGACCGCTGAGGCTGGTGTTGTGGGTGCAGCAGAGCGTAGCATAACTCCCCACGGGAGGAGTATAGCCTCAGGGCAGTGTATGCGGAGGATGGGGGTGATGGTGCAGGGCAGCAGCAGTAACGACACGGAGTCAGTGATGCAGTCCAGGGCCTTTACTCACAGTTCTTATTATCCAGACCACGTCTGCAGGTAACGGCTGCCCACGTCGTACTGTGCTCACCAGGTGAGGGGCTCAGACAACTCCCAGATAACTTTGGAGCACTTCACAGGACCCCCTTTGTGTGTCCTTTGTCTGGCCTTTCTTACCAACACTTCTGTCCGGCTGCCTCGGGCCTCCTCTTGGTAAACTTGGCGCCAGTTTCCCTGACCCTATGTGGTGCCTTCCTAGCGGGTGTAGCGAGGGGCTGCGCCACATAAAATGTCAGAGCCTCCGGTTTCTAGCTGAGGGTCGTTTCCTGCCTCCACTAGTTTGGGGACCGGTCTCCCCCTTTGGCCTGACCCCTCCACGCAGGTGGATTCGGGCGTGCGGTGGCGACTCGCCCGTCCGCACCCCTGGGATCCCTTCATTCCTCGTTCCTGGAGCCTTCTCCGCTCCTCTTCCTTCCTTCTCCCTCTTCCAGGCCTGGGCCTCTGTTACTAGGTCCGCCTCCGGAGCAGAGCTCATGCAGAGCCCCTGCTCTCTGCCACTTCTGCTCAGACTTCTCTGCACTGAACTAAGATGGTGCCCACCTTTTATACTCCCTTCTCAATGCACCCAGGAACTGCTTCCTCCCTGCTCCTGCACTACAGGGTTCCCCTTCCTCAGTGTTCCCTCCCCCCACTCCAGCCAGGGACAGGGACTGTCGTGCCCATCTCAGGGGCATATTGGTCGCCCTGCCCCACGGCAATGTGGTGTAATGCATGCAGGTGTCGGGTCCTGATCCACACTCCATCCTTACCTGAGAGTGAGATATCACACCTCTGGGTGAGGTGCAATACGTCTGTAGCAACCGAGCCCTCAGGGTGCTACAGTTCCATTTATCTTCAGCCTAGGTGACGTATTGCGATACAGGGCCGTGATTTTGGCTATAAAAGGGTCCCCTAGACCCCTACCCCAAGCTTTTTAAGAGAATCATATATGGCGTGCCAGGAGACTCTATGGAATGCTTTCTCAGCATCCAACGAGAGTATCTAATTACAAATTTTTAACTGCATCTAGCCCAGGAAATACTTTGTGCCTAGTAGCAGTGTCTGCTAGTCAACGGATTATCCCGGCTGTTAAGCAAGCTACACCACCTGTAGTTTAGACACTTAATTTTTTCAAAGGAAATGCTTCGGGACCATGGGATATTCAGTGAAGAGCATCAGGAGGCACCCGAAGGCATAGGGGCTGGGACTGGCAGTAGGATGCCTTGCGGTGGACAGCCGAGCTCGATCCTTATAAAAGCTTTTTAACTGCAGCAGCTTTAGTGGACGCTACTGGAGCTGGAATTACCGCGGCTGCTGGCATGAGACTTGCCCTCCAATAGATCCTTGTAAATGGATTTAAAGTGTATTCATTCAAATTAGAGAGACAATTTAAATTAAAAAGCTTAGAGCTGCCTCCACCACAGGGGGGCTCGCTCGACCCACCAGCGGACAGGCACCAGTATTGGGAGAGGGGGGCTGGCTGTCAGGGTTCACCGCGGCTCTGGCACAAACCCGGCGACACGGAGGTGGCACGGGCAGGAGCGGACTGAACGTGTCGGCTTCTCACTTTTTGGATTTTAGAAGGGCATGACATGCCTATATTTGTGTCTCCCTCTCCTTTTACTCCTCCACCTCTTTTCTTTTCGCATGACTATATGTACTTGTCACTTTTCCATGTGTTAGTTGTGTCTTCTGAGCAGTTTGTCAGCTTTTGGACACCTTTGAAGGTGTTTTCTATGTGTTTCTATGTGTTTTTGTTTGCCTGCCATTGGTTTTAACGGTGTTCGAAGGTGTTCGACGAACAGTTCGACGAACAGTTCGGCGAACACACGGGTGTTCGACGAACCGAACCGAACTCGAACACTACGGGGGTGGCTCAACACTGGTAGAGAGTTCCAGAGTAGGGAGGAAGCACGGGAGAAATCTTGTATACGGTTGTGGGAGGAGGAGATTAGAGGGGAGTAGAGCAGGAGATCTTGTGAGGATCGGAGGTTGCGTGCAGGTATGTAACGGGAGACTAGGTCGGAGATATATGGAGGAGACAGGTTGTGAATGGCTTTGTATGTCATGGTTAGGGTTTTGAACTGCTTTTTGAGTATGGGTGTGATTGAAGCATGTTTGAAGCATGAGGGGAAGACACCAGTTGTTAGTGACAGGTTGAAGAGGTGGGCTAGGGCTGGGATGAAGATAGTGGTAAGGTTTGAGATGAGGTGGGACGGGATTGGGTCAAGTTTACAGGTGGTGAGGTGTGATTTGGAGAGTAAGGAGGAAAGTTGATCTTCAGAAATGGTGGAGAATGTGGTTTTGGAGGAGGAGGGTTGAGTAGGTGTGGGGGAGCTGTGGGGGCTTTAGGCAAAAACTTTGTCTGATGGTGTCAATCTTCTGCTTGAAGAATGAGGCAAAGTCTTCGGCTGAAATAAGAGGAGAGGGAGGAGGCACTGGGGGACGGAGGAGAGTATTGAAGGTGTTGAATAGTTGTTTAGGGTTGTGAGACAGGGAGGATATGAGAGATGCAAAGAATGTTTGTTTTGCTGCAGTGAGTGTGGACTTGAAGGTAGTGAGTGACTGTTTGAATGCGATGAAGTGCTCATGGGAGTGGGACCTTTTCCATCTACGTTCAGCAACCCTGGAGGCCCGTCGCAGTTCTTTAGTTAGGCTGGTGTGCCAGGGTTGTCTGTTGATTGTGCGAGCCTTGGTATGTGTGAGGGGGGTGACCGAATCGAGAGCTGCAGCTGTTGTGGTGTTGTATAAAGTGGCAGCAGCATCTGCATCATGTAAGGAACTAATGTCTGTAAGAGGGAGGAGGGATTCAGAGAGAGAGTGTAAGTCAAGGTGTTTGAGATTTCTATGAGGGTATGCAAGTTTGTGGAGTGGGGATTGTTGCCCCGGGGAGGAGAGAGAAGAGAATGTGAGTAGGTTGTGGTCAGAGAGAGGGAGAGGTGAGTTAGAGAGGTTAGATAGGGAACAGAGGCGGGTGAAGATGAGGTCTAGTGTGTGGCCATCTTTGTGGGTGGGTGTGGAAGACCACTGAGTAAGACCAAAGGAGGAAGTGAGGGATAGAAGCTTAGAGGCAGCTGAGAGGGAAGTGTCAATGGGGATGTTAAAGTCGCCCATGAGGATAGTGGGGATGTCAACGGAGAGGAAATGAAGTAGCCAGGTGATGAAGTGGTCAAATAAAGTGGTGGTTGATCCTGGGGGGCGGTAGATGACAGCCAGTTGGAGGTTGGAGGGGGAGTAGATGCGCACGCAGTGCACTTCAAAAGAGGGGAGAGTAATTGCGGGCGGCAGTGGGATATGGGTGAAGGAGCACTTTTCTGAGAGGAGGAAACCTATTCCTCCACCGTGCTTGCCGGTGGGGCGGGGGGTATGGGAGAGGTGGAATCCGGCATACGAAAGTGCAGCAGGAGAGGCTGTGTCGGAGGGGCTGAGCCAGGTTTCAGTGATGCCGAGGAAGGAAAGCTTGTTAGTGATGAAGAGATTGTGAATGTAGGAAAGTTTATTGCAGACCGAGCGAGCGTTTTATAGAGCTCCTGTTAGTGTAACTGGGGAAGTGGGGGCTGGGCGTATAGGTCTAAGGTTAGAAGGGTTACGAGAGTTTGGGATAGATCGTGGGTAGGAGGTGGAAGTGATTGTAGGGATGTGGTGAGGAGGGTCGGGATTTGGAGAGATGTTGCCGGCAGTAAGGAGGAGCAGAGAAAGCGTTAGTAGGTGGGAGCAGGAGAGGGCATGAGGTGGCTGTCTGTGTTTGGAGACAAAGGATTGTATATTGAGGAATAGCTCTGAGGAGAAGGTGAGATGGGTGGAGAGAGTGGAGGGAGAGATGAAGAGTTCCTTACTAGGTGTAGGGATTAGGGGTGGTTGTAAGAAGTGAAGGATTAGGGGGGTGAGAGTGAAAACAAAGACAAACATTGTTTACTGTGACAAAGTATCCAGTTACCTTCTGTTCCCTTCAGGTTCAATTCAGGATTAATTCAAATTTCAGACACTTCAGCTCATGGACACTTAAGCTGAGGGACACAGACTGAAGTCTGACACAGACTCCTAGTTCTCAATATATGGGCTACAGAATGCATTCAGCTGTGAAGCAGATGGGAGTGGTCTGTGTTCATCTTGATCAGCTGATTAGATTGAACCAGATGCTGGATGCTCAACTCAGAGTAAACAAGGCCATAAATGAAAGTGGGGGGTGGCTGGATCACATACCAGTGGGACATAGGGGTAGAGAAATATAGAGAAATCTGCATGGGAGTCAAGACGGAAAAGTTGGGTGATGTACCATTAGAGAATTGGAACAGAACGGTATAGAGAAGACAGCATGGAATTCAGCATAGATTGGGGGGCAATTGACGAGTCAGAGAATTGGCTTAGGAACGCCACAGCCCTGCCTGCTACGTGGCCACATTAAACACCATCCTTTTTTGCATGACAGGACGTTCTGCGTACTTTTGCAGGCACGAGTACTGCTGGACGAAAAGTGATGCCACAAGTTGATGTGGTTTTAGATTGTTGGATGAGAGAGCCTTCAGTTCCTTTGCTTTGTCTTCCACCAAGTCCCACGCTTAAAGCGCTGATTTTACACCTGCAGCCAATGGGAATCTGTCTTGCAACTCACCACCTTCCAAATCAGGCAAACAGTCTGAGCCCTCATGTAGCAGTCACTTCTGCTTTTTGATGAGTCTGATGGCAGTGGTTCTGTGGTACATCTGACTCGCCCCCTGGGCCGTGGGGTACCCGGAACCGGGCCTTCTGGTGTACGGTGCTGATGGGGGTAGTAGTGGCCACCCGATCCCGTGGCTCAGGGTGGTCAGACCAAATTGAGGCAGTCTATTTATCAGTGTTTTGAATGTCCGACTACGCCACCCGTGGATTGCGGTCAGGGATAACCGCCGCTGCAAGGCAGACCGCTGAGGCTGGAGTTGGGGTGCAGCACAGGGTAGGATAACTCCCCATGGGAAGAGTGTAGCCTCAGGGCAGTGTAAGTGGATGCTGGGGGTGATGGTGCTGGCGCAGCACAAATCACACAGAGTCCAATGATGCAGTCCAGGGTCTTTTACTCACAGTTGTTATCCAAGTCACTTCTGTCAGCAAGGACTGCCCGAGCCGTGCTGCGTCCACCAGGTGAGGAGCTCAGTCAACCCCCAGGCAATTCAGGAGTATGGCACAGGACCCCCTTCTGTCCTTTCTCTGGCCTCTCGTGCCCCACCAGTGTCCTGACTTCTGTCCAGCTACCGCGGACCGTGTCGGGTAAGCGTTGGCCTTCACTTCCCGCTATCCTATATGGTGCCTTCCTAGCAGGTTTAGTGGGGGGTCGCACCAATAAATAGTCACACCCTCCAGTTCTTGGCTGAGGGTAGATTCGCCTCCACCAACTTAGGGATCCGGTACCTTTCTGCGGCCTGACCCTTCCACCCGGTATAATGGGGTATGCAACGGTTGCTGACCGTTCTGCACTCTTAGTGTCCCTTCTGCCTTCTTGTTTCTGGAGCCCTTCCACTCCTCTGTCTCTTCTCCTTCCTTCCTTCTCCTTCTTCTCTTCTCCTCTCTGGCCCCAGCCTTTTCTCTAAGCCTGCCTCGTGGAGCTGAGCTCAGGCTGAGCCACGGCTCCAAGTCAGCTCTGACTGAACTGAACTGAACTTCCCCTTGACTAAGATGGCTCCCACCTTTTATCTGCTTCTCTGTGTCTGAGCTCAGGTGACCTGCACCCAATGAGCTCCTTACTATGCTCCAGAAACCGTCCCCTTCAGCTCCTACATCACTGTGTTCTCTCCCCCCTCCCCACTCCAGCCAGGGACATGGTCAGTTGTGCCTGCATAAATGGGAGCACCGTCAAGCTGTCCCCCGGAAATGGGGTGAGTGTGTGTGTGCAGCTAACTGAGCCCTGGTCCACACTCCATCCTTACCTGGGAGTGGAATATCACACCTCTGGTTGAGGTGCAATACCCCTGTAGCAACCGAACCCTCGGGGCGCTACACATCCAACTGGACCTGGCCAACAATTTGAAGAAATTGAGTGCACTGATGCCCAACCACTTGTTCTGTTGGAGTATGTGTGACAAGCAGAAGTAGTGCTGTTGCTTCAAAAGCATCCAGCAACTATTAGAAGTAACACAAGCACAGGAGACAGGAAGTGTTGTGCTCCAGAACCATCCAGCAACTAGAGGGGTTAACACAGTCACAGGAGACAGGGAGTGTTTTAGCAGAGCTCCAGGAGGATTGTGGAGAAGTTGTTTACTGTCTGGCTGGAGCCGAAGAGAAAGGTGGTGTGTGATCTGTATCTCACAGAAGGCAAGGAAACAGAATTCAGGTCAGGAGGGAAGCTAGACACAGGTCAGATAGACTCCCTGAGCTAGCAGTGTGCAGTATTATCAGGAAGAAAGATAAGGACTGGAAGGAATCGTGTCATAGGGTTCTTTTCATCAAACCCTCCCCCCTCCATCTGCATGCAGGATATGGAATCCTGTGTACTATAGAGTCCTTGTGAAGGAAAAGCCTATGGCTGTGTATGCATAGAAGTGTGCTGCTAAGAGATCTATTCTGTGCTGAATTATACTACTGAAGAGACTGACGTTACTGTGCCTGCTTTATTAGACTGTACTGTAATGAAGATTGTTGCTGTAATATCCCTGAATTGCACTGACCGTGCTACAGATTAAATCCCACTGTTAAAGTGTTGAAAAAGGCTCTTCTCAGATGTGTCTGGTCAGCAACTAAATCTATCGTGTGCCTGACAGAAGCTGCCGTCTATGGTCGCCCTGAGTAACGGTTCCCCCGGGATATGAGTACGTGGGAGGAGTAGCACATCTCTAATGATGATGAAAGACAGGTGCCATCTGCTGTAGCTTTCTGCTGTTTGTATTTTGGCAAGAAGGGCAGGGTTGAGGACTGGGTGGAACATCATACGGAGGATTATTATTATAATTTTTTTTTAGAGCACTATTCATTCCATGGTGCTGTACATGAGGAGAGGTTACATACAAAACGCAAATAGAAATTACAATGAACAAGCTAATAGTGACAGACAGGTACAGAGGGGAGAGGAGCCTACCCTTGCGGCCTTCCATTCTACAGTATAATGGGGAAGGGGACAGTAGGGTTGGGGGCTGCAGCAGCTCTGGTGTCGGTGAGGTGGCATTGGGGTCATTGCATGCTGTATCCTGTTCTGAAGACATGGGCTTTCAAGATCCACTTGAAATTTCAGAATGTAGGGGATAATCAGATGTGTTGAGCTACAGAATTCTACAGGATGGGGGATACTCGGGAGAAGTCTTGCAGGCGATTGGATGAGAAACAAACAATTGAGAAGGATAGAAGGAGGTCTTGAGAGGACCTGAGATTACATGGTGGGAGATATTGTAAGTTTAGCTCAGAGATATATCATGCATGAAATAATCTCGATGGTCCAGATGGATGGAGTGGAGGATGGCTGGTTGATGGACACCCCATGCAAACACGGCTACGGCGCTAACAAGGAGGAGGTGGAGTAATGTTTTGGGCTGGAATCATGGGGAGATAGATTGTCGGCATGACTACAATCAACATTGTGCGATGATCAGGATGAAGTGTCTTGGCAATCAAGAAGTATGTAGCTGATTCACAGTACACACGTGTGCGTGCTGATAAGGGCAAATTGAGGACTCTTTCCTACAGGCAATTACGTCAGGTTAAAAGAGCAGCGGCAAAAAAGCCTTGTCATAGCAGCAGACAAGTTTTTGAAGCTGCTGGTGCCTCCAACGTCCCCCGAACAACAAGATGCAGGGTCCTTCAGAGGTTTGCAGCTGTGCATACGCCATCCTGTCGACCTCCTCTATCCACTTCACACAAGCAGAAACGGCTCCAGTGGGCCAAACATTACATGAAGACTGATTTCAAAACTGTTTTGTTCACGAATGAGTGCCGTGCAGCGCTCGATGGTCCAGATGGATGGAGTGGAGGATGGCTGGTTGATGGACACCCCACGCAAACACGGCTACAGCGCCAACAAGGAGGAGGTGGAGTAATGTTTTGGGCTGGAATCATGGGGAGAGAGATTGTCGGCCCCTTTAGGATCCCTGAAGGCGTAAAGATGAACTCCATAATGCATGTTGAGTTTCTCAAACAGCACTTCCTTCCATTGTTCAAGAAGAAGAACCGTGCATTCCGCAGCAAGATCATTTTCATGCATGATAATGCCCCGTCTCATGCTGCACATAACACATCTGCATCTCTGGCTGATATGGGCATAAAAAGGGACCAACTTATGGTGTGGCACCCATGCTCCCCTGACCTCAACCCCATTGAGAACCTCTGGAGCATCATCAAAAGGAGTGTCTATGATGGCGGGAGGCAGTTCACATCTAAGCAACAGCTCTGGGAGGGTATTCTGTCCTCATGCAAAACAATTGAAGCAGAAGCCATCCAAAACCTGACAAATTCAATGAATGAGAGAGTTCAGAAGATTCTTTCGAACAAGCGGTCCTATGTGCAAATGTAACATCACCTAGAATAAAGTTTTGAGTTGAAAACTGTTTGATTTCAGTTTGTAATAACCTGCTAATTCTTATAATTTCAAAAAAGTCATAATTTTTGTTCTTTATTAAAATGAAAAGGTTGAAAACTCTGCTGTGCATAATAATTTGGAACATGCATTTTGAGTGCAGTTTGAGTTTTTTATTTTTTAAAAAATATACTGTTATCATAGGCAGTTTGTACAAAAACCTTTCAATTGTACTCTAATAGTTATTTGACTGGAAAATTACAATGACTGCAATTCATATAGGTAATTTGGGAAAATCTGAGAAAATATTATTTGCATAATAATTTGGAACACAGTGTATGGTGGAGACAGATTATGGACAGCTTTGTAGGACAGTGTTACTAGCTTGAAGTGGATACGTTGTGGAACTGGGAGACAATGAAGGGATTAGCAGAAGGGATAAGTGGAGGAGTAGCGAGGACAGAAGTGGATCAGTAGAGCAGCAGAGTTAAGGATAGACTGGAGAGTTGTGATGATGTAAATGATGAGGTTCTAGACTTCACATGGAGTCAAGGCCATCCGAGTGATGTGGACAGTTCGGAGAAAGAGGTGTTGGTCACACTGCCCAAGCTGCACAGCAAAAGAGGGATCAGGATGCAAAAGTGCTGAGGACAGCCCCTAGCCATTAAGTTGGCTGCTACTGCGCACCGCGGCTGGACCCTAGCTATTACGTGAGCTGCTACAAAGTGATGATGCTGGACCCTAGCCATTAAGTTGGCCGCTACTATACACTATTGACGCACCCCCTGGGCCGTGTGTGCACGGGAAATACCCGGAGCTGGGTCTCTGTATAATGCTGGGGGTTGTAGTCTCCGTGGCGGCGACCCGGTCCCGTGGTTCAGGGTGGTCAAACCAGTGGCAGTCTATTTATGTGGTTTTTATGATTAAATGTCCGACTACGCCACCCGTGGATTGCGGTCACTGAGAACCGCCGCTGCGTGGCAGACCGCTGAGGCTGGTGTGGTGTGCGCAGCAGAGGGTAGTATAACTCCCCACGGGAGGAGTATAGCCTCAGGGCAGCGTCTGTAGATGGTGAGGGTTGTGGTGCGTGGGCGCAGCAGAAATGACTCAGAGTCCGTGCAGTGCGGTTCAGGGTCTTTACTGTTGGTAATGAAGAAGGCCCTGCCGGGAGTACTGGCTAACATTAGAGGCCTGGTCAGTCTGTGAGCGAACAAGAGTCCCCCTGGCCAGGTGGAGGTATAGGCCTTCCCGTCTGACTGCACTCTTCCTGGCTACCCTGCTGTAGTCATGTAGTAGTCCACGTCCCTGAGTGTACCGTGTGGTGCTCACCCGTATGGCTGGTCACTTGGGGCCTTTGGTGCCTTCCGCTCCTCGATGGTGGTGCCGGTCCCTTGCGTGTAACTGAGCCTCCGGGCTTTCTATGGCAAGAGGACCTGAAATCCCCTGCCAGGTTGTTTCTGCTGCAGGATGTAGATATCCCCACAGCCTCGGACTCCGGTGTCCGGTTCTCTGCGTCTTCTGCCAGGACGAGCTCTGCTTCAGTCCCTGGTCTTCAGCTCCTGGCTCCTACAGAGCTCCTTGCTGCTGCTCTGTCCCTTCTCTGGAACTAGACTAGACTCCTCTAACCCCACCCCAGATCCAGTTTATAAAGGGCAGGTTCCTCCCCTCCCTGAACTGGGGCAGGAGGTGTGGGATGCAATATTGCTCCTGACCAGTAAAACCCATGCTCGCTCTCAGACATGGTATTTCTACCACTGTAGCAACCAGACCCCTGGGGTGCCACATTCCCCCATAGTAAATTTTAGTACTCCGGGACTAAACACATTTTTATGAAAACATAACATAACAGGGTATAAGCAATAACACAACATATATACAAGAAGTTTAGTCTTTTTAGGTCACGGCGCTTCCGTCACCAGGCGTCCATGTCACCCGAGATGCATTTTGAGGGACCCGTCCCAAACCCTCCACGTAGGCCCTGGGGTGGCTACAGGGCATAGAGGATCCAGCGTTGGACCACGTCTTCAGCCACCTCCACGGGTTTTTGTTCTGTGGTCTGGGACAAAAAGGGGAACTTTACAGGTGCAACTATATACAAGGTACAGTTCCGGTTATTCATTGTCCATAACCTGTTAGTCCATGAACCCTGTCGGGTAACTAGAAAAACACAATTAGTATGCAGGCAACAAACATTAAACGTTTCAACAGTTGCAATATACTGGTATATATACATTGCATTTAGATTCTCCAGCGAGCGGGCATCTGACCCCTAGTGCTCCTGGTGGACCTACGTAACACACTATCTGGTGGTGTCCTTTCTGGGTCCCCTGTTTCTACCCCTTGTGTAGTGGGCTCACTAGTGTATGAACTACAGGTATTTGAAGATGTTTTGGGTAGGCTGGGCAGCTTTCTGCGTACTCTTTGGCTCACTACGGGCACGGCAGGCTCACTACTAGCAGAGGGTTGATTCTCCAGGGCTGCTGGTATGGAATCTTCTGCCTCCAGGGCCGGTTGCTCTCCCAACACTACTTGCTCTTCTGTAGGCCCTTGAGGGGCTGGCTGGAGAAAGGTAAGGACGGGTACCACAATAGCGTTGTTAATTTGTGTCCAGGACCGGGGAAATTCTCCGAGTACTGTATTGACCATTTCTTCCTTTTCCTCTGCGGTTTGTGGGCTATCTTGGTCTTCATCAGTGCTTTGCAGTTGCTCGGGACACTTCTTCAGGTGGTCCCTGGAGACAGTGGCTGAGGTCTCTCCTCCATGCTTACTGATAATACATACTTTCGGATTGTCGTGACTTGATGGCAGTACTGTGTACGGTTCCTTCTCCCACTGGTCACCTCTCCAGGTGCCAGGGGAACAGCGGGAGCATGCTGGTTGTAAGTCCTCTCTTGCCTTTCTCTTGCTTGAGACAGTCTTTTCTCAACACTCTCCTGCACTTTCCGGTACTGCTGCTGCCGTTCTGTATCCCAGTCTGCCTCTGGCGAGGTGTCCTCGGGTGTGAGGACTCCAATTTCCAGGTCAATAGGCAGCTTACCAGGTCTTACTCTCATTAGGTAAGCCGGGGTGCAGTTGGTGGAATTTACTGGGATGTGGTTATACAAGTCCACCAGATCAGGCAGTTTCTCAGGCCACAGACTGCGTTCTTCCAGGGGCAACGTTTTCAGAAAGTCTATCACCACCTGGTTCATCTTCTTGCATAATCCGTTGGTTTGGGGGTGATAGGGCGTTGTCCTTATCTTCTTGCAGCCATAGAGGTTGCAGAACTCTTGGAAGACCTCCGCTTCGAAGGCTGGACCTTGGTTGGTCAACACTTGCTCCGGATACCTGTGTTGACCGCAGAAGTGCTGCTGGAAGGCTCTAGCTGCTGTCTGAGCAGTTAAGTCCTTGACAGGGACCACCACCAGAAACCGGGAGTAGTGGTCTACGATGGTGAGGGCGTAGAGGTACCCGGACCTATTTGGAGCCAGCTTCACATGGTCCAGGGTTACCAGTTCTAGTGGCTGCTTCATGATGATGGACTGCAGGGGAGTCTTCTGACTGGCACGGTCCTTTCTTCTTAGGTTACACGGGCCGCAGTCTCTGCACCATCTCTCAATGGCCCCTCTCATGCCTACCCAGAAGAACCGTTCATGCAACAGGAACTCCAACTTCTTCCATCCAAAGTGCCCTGCTCCGTCGTGATATGCCTCCAGGACCATAGCCGCGTCTCGTCTCGGGACCACTACCTGTCAGTTCAGCTCATGTGTCCGGGAGTTGACAATTCTCCGGCACAGCTTCCCCTTGTAGAGAAACAGTTTACTCTTATGTTTGGTTTCTTCTGGAGCGTCTGGGTCAAGGCGGGCATCAGCCTGTGTCAGCATCTCTTTTACCAGGTGGACGGCTGGGTCACTGTCTTGCGCCTCCCCCCAGCTGTGGTGGGGTAAGGGATTGAACGTGGCAGAGTGTCTGTCCCTTACACGGTGGGAATACTGGGTAATCCCATGACAGTGGAACGCAGGGAGTTCAATCTCTTCCAGTTCTTCTGGATCTTCCTCTCCGTCCGGCAAGTTTGGCATCCTGGACAGGGCGTCTGCATAGGCATTTGTGCGTCCCGCCCGGTATTTGATGGTGAACTCATAGTTGGATAGGCGGGCCATCCATCTCTGCTCCAGGGCACCAAGTTTTGCAGTGTCCAGGTGTGTCAATGGGTTGTTGTCCGTGTACACTGTGAACTTGGAAGAGGCAAGGTAATGTTTAAAGTGCTCCGTCACTGCCCATACAACCGCGAGGAACTATAGTTTGAAGGAGCTGTAATTTTCAGGATTCCTTTCTGTGGGCAGGAGCTTCCTGCTGGCATAAGCGATTACCCGTTCTCAGCCCTGTTGGATCTGGGACAGCACCACCCCTAGCCCGATGTTGCTCGCGTCTGTGTGGAGAATAAAAGGCTGGCCGTAATCAGGGTACGCCAGGATTTCATCCTCCGTGAGGGCCAACTTCAGCTGGCGGAAAGACTCATCCTCCAGCTTGTCCCATTTGAAGGGCGGCTTCTGGTTTTTGGCCTTCCTGGACTGGCCTATCAGGAGGTCCTGCATAGGAGCTGCCATTTTGGTGAACCCGGAGATGAATCTTCGGTAGTAGCCTACCAACCCGAGGAACTGCCGCACTTCCTTTATGCTGGAGGGTCTTGGCCAGTCCTTAATTACTGTGATCTTATCAGGGTCTGGAGCTACTCCATCAGCACTCACCACGTGTCCCAGGTACTGTACCTTCGGTTTCAGTAGATGACACTTGGAGGGTTTCACCTTTTGGCCGTAGCCTGCTATTGCGTCAAACACCTCTGCCAGGTGTTTCAGATGGTCCTCGTATGTTTTGGAATGCACGATGACATCGTAAAGGTATAGCAGGACCGTCTCGAAATTCCTGTGCCCCAAGCCGCATTCCATCAACCGCTGGAAGGTTCCTGGCGCATTGCAGAGCCCGAATGGCATACAGTTGAATTCGCTGAGACCCATCGGGGTGGTGAACACGGTCTTCTCCTTGTCAGCCTCTGCTACAGGAACCTGCCAGTACCCGCTAGTAAGATCCAAAGTAGAAAAGAAGTTAGCAGTTTTTAATGCAGCTAAGGACTCTTCTATTCAAGGTAACGGGTATGCATCTTTGTGTGTGATACGGTTGACCTTCCTATAGTCTACACACATTCTCATGGTGCCATCTTTCTTTTTCACAAGAACTAGTGGAGCTGCCCAGGGGCTACAGCTGTCCCTGATTACCCCAGCCTCCTTCATTTCTCGCAACATTCCCTTGGCATTCTGATAGTGTGCAGGGGGTACAGGTCAGTATCTTTCCTTTATGCGTGGATGGTCTCCTATGGTGATGTGGTGTTCTACCCCCTTTACTTGCCCAAAGTCTAGCGGGTGTTTGCTAAAGACTCTTTCGTACTCTTGCACCACCCGGTAGACTCCCTGTTTTTGGTGTGAGGGAGTGTGATCGGTGCCCACATGCAGTTTCTGACACCAGTCCTCCATTTGTTTCTTGGAGCCGTTACCCTCCTCTGGTTGAGATGGAGGCAAGGGTTCCATGGCCTTTACAGAGTTCTGGTTAACGGTGAACAATTTGGCTAGAGTGGCATACCGGGGCAAGTATACTTCTCTTTCCCCAATGTTTAGGATGCGGACGGGTACCCTTCCATGGCGTACATCGACCACCCCCCATGCTGTAAAAATGGTGGGCCTACTGTCTGAGTAGACGGGTTCTACCATGGCTTGGTAGTCCCTTCCTCTTAACCCGATTGCAGTCCGGCACCAGATCATCATCTCACTTTTTGGGGGCATGGCGATAGGGAACGGGTCACTCATCCTAACGCTACCAATCTCACCACCAGAAAGTTTTACCTGTTGCCTTTTCGTAAAGGCTCTGATCTCTTTTTGTAGGACACACTGTTGGCTGTAGCTGGCGTTCATCGCAACCTGCTGTAAAATGACAATTATCTCTGCAAGACAATTTTCAATAACATTAGTACCCATGGTTATCTTAGGGTGGCTTTCACGACGGTCAATGTCCACAATAATCAGTCCTTGCGCTGGCAGTTCAACTTTACCAATTTTGATGGTCACCTCCTTGAATCCCACCTGCGGTACGGGCTGACTATTGCTGGCTATGATGCTCAAATCGTCATCTGGGTAGCAGGTAATATCCGAGTCATTCCAGTACCGCTTAAAAAGCACATAGGGGATGGTGGTTACCTGTTACCCGTTGTCCTGTAGTGCACTCATAGGAATGCCATCCAGCACCACAGGCAAGACCGGTCATCCCCCTACGTACTTATCATGCCAGCTTGATGGGCCTGATGATCTTATGCCTGGGGGTCGGCCCTCTGCCCCAGGTTGGGCCCGTTTAAATGACAGTACCTTGCCATATGTCCTGGTTGATTGCAGCGGCGGCAGATGGGTTGTCCGTCCTGGTTGTAGCGGTCGCTGGGCCTTCCTCTGGACGATGGGATCCTCCTCTGTTGACTCCAAGGAATGTCCTCCGGACTGGAAGCCAGCTGGATCTTTCCTGGGGAAGACACCTGTAAAGACTGCAGAGTTCTGGTTAGCGCGGCAACGCTTTTGGTCAGTTCTTGGACCTGATGGTGCAGGTCTTCAGCCAGGTCTTTGTCCAAGCCTGTGCATCAGCTCCCACAGGCTCTGCAGACAAGGGCGCCACCTCCTGGTGATAGGTGATAGCAGGGCGCCTATGGGTTACAGCGCCACCTGGTGCCGGTTCTCGGAGCACCCGGATGGCCCTGTCTTTAAACTGTGCAAAGTCCAAATCCGGGTTCTGCAAGGCCATTACACGCAATTGGGTTCGGTGGGCGCTGGACTGTAGACCCTCAATGAACTGTTCAGTCAATAGCTTATCCTCATTCCGCATGCTGTCAGGGTCTGCCTGCTTAATGGCTCTCAGGGCCTCCTGCAAATTCAAAGCATAGTCCCGTATACTGTCTTGTGCCCGCTGTTTGCATCCATAAAATTTTAATTTAATCTCTGCTGAGGTGCGGGTACCAAAAGTGTCCTTTAGACGGGCTAGTATTTCCTTTACGGTCCCCTTTTCCCTGGCTGACCAGGACTTCACTTCTCTTTGGGCTGCCCCGATTAACTGGCCTGTCAGGATGCTCACTTTTTGTTCCTCAGACAGGGGGTATACTTTGAATAAGCTATATAGTCTTTCTTTAAAGTCGCTCAGGGTATGCGACTCCCCTGAGTACTGGGGTAACCATGCCGCTCCAGGGATATACGGCATCGTGAACGGCATCACTGCGGCAGCAGCCGCGCTGGCGGTGGGAGCTCCCTCCATTCCTGGTGTCTTTCTCCCCCCTAGTTAACCGTGGCCTACCTTCCTTTGCTTCTTCTCCGTAGGCCGCGGCTCCGCAGGCGATTGTCGGGGGCGAGGACCTTGCGTCACGCGCTGTTGACATCGGCGTCCGCTCGGCTCCTTCCAGGACCTTGCGCAGCGTTTGTGCATAAGGCGGGGCTTCAGCTCTCGCGCGCTTTTGGCATCCACGCCCCTCTTCTTCCCGCGCGGCGTGTCAGGATGCTCACTTTTTGTTCCTCAGACAGGGGGTATACTTTGAATAAACTATATAGTCTTTCTTTAAAGTCGCTCAGGGTATGCGACTCCCCTGAGTACTGGGGTAACCATGCCGCTTCAGGGATATACGGCATCGTGAACGGCATCACTGCGGAAGCAGCTGCGCTGGCGGTGGGAGCTCCCTCCATTCCTGGTGTCTTTCTCCCCCCTAGTTGACCGTGGTCTACCTTCCGTTGCTTCTTCTCCGTAGGCCGCGGCTCCGCAGGCGATTGTCGGGGGCGAGGACCTTGCGTCGTGTGCTGTTGACGTCGGCGTCCGCTCGGCTCCTTCCAGGACCTTGCGCAGTATCAGTGCATAAGGCGGGGCTTCAGTTCTTGTGCGCTTTTGGCATCCACGCCCCTCTTCTTCCCGCGCGGTGTCCCAAAAATGGCGCCCAATGGCGGGAAAATGGCGGCGAATGGCGGGAAAACGGCTGCGGAAGGCGGGAAACTTCACCACTGTAAGTATCACAGTCTTTCTTCAGGCATGCAGTACCCGGTGGTTGCGGGCACGAAATCCTGCCTACTACGCCAAAGTTGACGCACCCCCTTGGCCGTCTGTGTAGGAGAAATACCCGGAGCCGGGTCTCTGTATAATGCTGGAGATTGTAGTCTCCGTGGCGGCGACCCGGTCCCGTGGCTCAGGGTGGTCAAACCAGTGGCAGTCTATTTATGTGGTTTTTATGATTAAATGTCCGACTACGCCACCCGTGGATTGCAGTCACTGAGAACCGCCGCTGCGTGGCAGACCGCTGAGGCTGGTGTGGTGTGCGCAGCAGAGGGTAGTATAACTCCCCACGGGAGGAGTATAGCCTCAGGACAGTGTCTGTAGATGGTGAGGGTTGTGGTGAGTGGGCGCAGCAGGAATGACTCAGAGTCCGTGCAGTGCGGTTCAGGGTCTTTACTGTTGGTAATGAAGAAGGCCCTGCCGGGAGTACTGGCTAACATTAGAGGCCTGGTCAGTCTGTGAGCGAACAAGAGTCCCCCTGGCCAGGTGGAGGTATAGGCCTTCCCGTCTGACTGCAATCTTCCTGGCTACCCTGCTGTAGTCGTGTAGTAGCTCACGTCCCTGAGTGTACCGTGTGGTGCTCACCCGTATGGCTGGTGACTTGGGGCCTTTGGTGCCTTCTGCTCCTCGATGGCGGTGCCGGTTCCTTGCGTTTAACTGAGCCTCCGGGCTTTCTATGGCCAGAGGACCTGAAATCCCCTGCCAGGTTGTTTCTGCTGCAGGATGTAGATATCCCCACAGCCTCGGACTGCGGTGTCCGGTTCTCTGCGTCTTCTGCCAGGACGAGCTCTGCTCCAGTCCCTGGTCTTCAGCTCCTGGTTCCTACAGAGCTCCTTGCTGCTGCTCTGTCCCTTCTCTGGAACTAGACTAGACTCCTCTAAACCCGCCCCAGATCCAGTTTATAAAGGGCAGGTTCCTCCCCTCCCTGGACTGGGGCAGGAGGTGCGGCATGCAATATTGCTCCTGACCAGGAAAACCCATGCTCGCTCTCAGACATGGTATTTCAACCACTGTGGCAACCAGACCCCTGGGGTGTCACACTATGGATAGCCCCTAGCCATTAAGTGACTGTAAGGCCTTCCCAAAATTTGGAAAAAACCCAATACACATAGAGGGCCTGATTTAAAAAAAAATTCCCATTATTAAGGAGCGGATCTCCTATACTGTTATTGTGTATGCAGTGACTGCAAGGGCTGTACAAATTTTCAAAAAAGCCCAGTACACCTTTGAAGACACATAGAGGGCCTGAATGGTAGTTTTGCAGGCCCTGCTGATGCTGGCCTGGCAGATGTTGCAAATGGCCTTTTTTTTTATTATCTGGACAGTCTTTAAAAACGACCCAGACTCTGGAAGACTTAACAGTTGGACTGGCAGCTTCCGTTGTGATGGTGTTCCGGGTATCAGTTGCCCACCTTGTGTCTGTGAGCACCCCACTGCTTGTTTCTGCCTGTTGTGATGCTATGCCTCCCTCCCCCTGTGTGCAGCTGTCCTCACTATGCATGTCACTATGCCAGGTTGGGACTTCATCGTCCACCACCTCATCTTTCACTTCCGCACCTTGGTCCTCCTCCTGAATTTCTGGCAATTGTGTCTCGTGTCTCATCATCATCCACCTCTTGTGACAGTAATTGCACTTTCCCACTGTAGCCTTCATGTGATCGTGGCTGCTCAAATATTTTGGCATCGCTACATGTGATCTCCTCTTGCCCCTCATGATGCTGGCCAGCGAGAGGCCTGAATCTCTAAATGGAAAAGTGAACAGCTCTTCGGAGTGTCCAAGTATGGGATCAGTTGTCTCGTGGCACTCGGCATGGTGGGAGGAAGGAGGATCAGTGTGAGATATATGTGGTCTAGACCAGTGATTTTCAACCTTTTTTGAGCCGCGGCACACTTTTTATACTTAGAAAATCCTGGGGCACACCACCAACCAAAATAGCACAAAATGACACTAAAACAGTCATATTATACATATAGTTAATAATATAGATTCTAAATTTATTTTACTCACTCAGTGTGAAACCTGGGCCTGTTTCGATAAACACAAAAGGGATATCCTGG
Source organism: Phyllobates terribilis (assembly GCF_046119375.1). Classification (NCBI taxonomy): domain Eukaryota; kingdom Metazoa; phylum Chordata; class Amphibia; order Anura; family Dendrobatidae; genus Phyllobates; species Phyllobates terribilis. Next base: position 148,140,872 of record NW_027362764.1, on the reverse strand, counting down.
CAGGAATGGTGGAAAGACACACACGAAGCTCTTCCTCAACAGTTCTCAGTTTCTCCCTGTTTTTAGTTTTTATCGCAGTCAAGCTTGAGAAGCCCAGCTCACATAGATATGTGGTTGAAAATGGGAGCAATGTCAAAATAGCTTTGTTGGCCAGAATGGGTAACTCCTTGGCAACAGATAACCAAAAACTGTCCAAAGGAAGATAAGCAAACTTTAGCTTTAAACCGCGATCTTGCTTCAGTTCAATGAGTTCCTCTTGCTCCTTTAAAGTCATGTCCTTTCCAGCAACGGATAATGAGCTGTATGGGTCCCTAACCCAGTCAAGGCATTCTGTGAAGGCTGAAGAGAAATAGAATGATAACTTCTCCTCAAAAGTTTTCAAATGTCTGCCAATCGCTTCGCACATTGCAGCAGTATTGTCATCATGCAGTTTCTCGGTGAGTGGGAACATCTGAAGGTTGCCACCCTGCACATGTTGTTGCCAGAGCTGCACCTTTAAACAGAATCTGTTCATTTTATCAGTGCTTGTAAGCAGGTTTTCATTTCGACCTTGCATCTGTGTGTTTAGTTCATTCAGATATTGAAATATATCAGCCAGGTATGCCAGCTTTGCACACCACTCATCACTTGCAAGCAGCTTTGAATAATCGGACCTCTCGTTTGTAAGAAATATTTTAAGCTGCTCTCGCAACTCATACACACGGGCCAGCACTTTGCCATGTGACAGCCACCTGACCTCCGTGTGGAGCAATAAGATTTTATGTTCCGCTCCCATTTCTGTACACAAAGACGCAAATAAGCGACATCTCAAAGGTCGCGTCTTCACAAAGTTCACTATGCACACAACATCATCCAACACAGGAGCTAGATCTGCTGGTAAGGTCTTTGCAACGAGGGCCTCACGGTGCAAGAAACAGTGGGTAGCAAGAACATCTGGGTTTCTTTCTTTAACCCTACTTACAAAGCTTTTGATGCGCCCGACCATGGCTGCGGCTCCATCAGTGCAGACACCTGTGCAGTTTTCCCATGTAAGTCCACTTTTATCAAGATATTCCGATGTGACTTGGAATATTGCCTCTCCTGTTGATTTTTCTGTCAGTGCCTTGCAAAATAGGAAGTTTTCTCTAATGGCTTCACCATACACAAAACGCACATTGGCCAACAACTGACAATGTCCACTGATATCCGTCGACTCATCAAGTTGCAAGGCAAATTTCTTACTGATGCGCATCTTTTCCAAAACAACTGTTTTAATGTCCGCAGACAAGTCATCAATCCGTCTGGCAATTGTGTTATCAGAGAGAGGCACTTTAGCTATCTCTTTAGCTGCTTCAGGGCCAAGCATATCATTTACAATAGCTTTACAAGCTGGTAGTATTAATGTTTCTGCCACAGTGTGGGACTTTTTTGATTTAGCTATGAGTTCAGCAACAAGGTAGCTAGCTTTGAGGGCTCTCTCATTTACCTTTGTGCTTTTTCTCAAAAAAGTTGCCCCTTTCTCATTGTTTGTACGTAAGCGTACAAAATACTCCATCGGTTTATTTTGAACGGAAGGGTGTTTCGTTTGGAGATGGCGTTTAAGTTTGCTTGGCACCATAGCGCTATTGGAAAGCTTCTCACCACACACCAAGCACAGTGGTGTTGGTGCTGTCGCATCCCCAGTGGAAGTAAATCCAAATGAAAGATAGCTTTCACTGTATTGCCTTGAGCTCACCGTCTTGTCTTTTTTCTTTTGTCGAACTCTCATACTAGGGCCTTCATTTGGGTTAGAATTGTGTCTAGGGTCCTGTTCGGCATTTGCCTTTTCCATTCTCAAATACTTCTCCATCACTGCTGAGATAGTGTGCGCAGCCACACACTAAAATAGAAGAGTATTACATTATCTGCCACACTTAAAGGACCTCTGCTAGGCATATTTCATTCCTGAGGGCTTAAAAAGCAGCTCTCGTGGTGACAAGAAGCTGATTTAAACCCCCCAAGAGTGAACTTCGCGAGAGCTGTATGTGTGTGATAATAACTTATATTACTACGGTTTGCATTTCCTGCTTGAATTGACACTAGTGACGTAGCACTCAGCTTTCTCTATAAGTAGAATAGAGCCGGCTGCCAAGTGCTACGCCACTAGACTCAATTCAAGCAGGACATGACTGCTGAAGAACGGTACTAATATCATTTATTATTCCATACATACAACTCTCACGGAGTTCACTCTTGGGGGTTTTAAATCAGCTTCTTACCACCACAAGAGCTACTTTTTTAGCCCTCAAGAGTGAAATATGCCTGGCAGAGGTCCTTTCAATAAATTATTTATTTTAAAAAAGTGAAATAAAAAAGGATAACCCCCTCATATATTCAATCCCATGTAACCTCATAAATACAGTCCCACGTATATGAGCACATGATTATCAGCATCATATACTGTGGTGATGTGCACTGTACAGCGCCACAGTATATGGTGCTGATTATTATGTGGCTCATATACTGCAATATAAAGGGGTACAATGAGAAGTACTATGGCCATGAGGCCAGAGTACAAGTGCCAGCTCATATATTCAGCATATGAGCTGGTACTTGTAGTACTCTAGCCTCATGACTATAGTATTTCTCATTTTACATTTCTCATTGTTATATGCAGTATACTGCTGGAGTACTAAAAGTACCAGCTCATAAGCTGAGTATTCTGCCAACAGTTCATATACTCTGGCAAAAGCTCATATAGTCAGCATTATTGGCGGGCATTACCTTGGCGGCGGGCAAATGCGAGAGTCTCTCCACTCTCAGGATGACGCGCCGGCCTCGGTGACGTCATTAAGTCGCGCGAGGTTCAAAGCTTGCGCATGTGTTATTGTACACGTCTCCTACATTGTAAGAAGGCGTGACTGCGCATCGAGCGCATTGCCGGGAAACAAAACACAGGGGGCACCATAGTTTGGGGAACTTTCCCCGCGGCACACCCGACCATGTGTCGCGGCACACTAGTGTGCCGCGGAACACTGGTTGAAAATCACTGGTCTAGACTCACGGCTACTGACTCTTGACCGTGTGGAAGACAGGGTGGTGGTGGTGGCAAAGTGACTGAAAGCATTATCTGCCATCCAACCAACAACCTTTTAACACTGCTTTGTGTTCAATAGTGGTGGTCCGTGGCTCCCTAGTAAATGGGACAGGAAGGTAGTTTCACATGATGTGGGTGTTTGTTGTGCTCCCTCAGCAGGTGCAGTTTCATCTTGCCCACGGCCTCGGCCTCTGCATGCACCATCACCATCATGTCCACTTCCCTGTCCCTTGCCATGCTCTTTTACCATTTTAAATGGAGTAAATTTGGCACGCTCCACAAAATATCTGTATTATTACTGTAGTAATATGCAATGATTTGTGACGACCACGGTTTTAGGCTGTTGCCTTGTAGTATAGTATTGGTCAGCGACCAAGTGTGAATAGGTTCAACAAAACACAGCTGTCAGACTTTAAATGGAGAGTAATATTTGGCCTGCTCCAAAATATGTCATAATTATTACCTCAGTATTATGGGATCACATCTGATGACCACGGTTTTAGGAAGTGGCCTTATAGATATGGTATTGGTCAGCGAGCAAGTGTGAATAGGTTCAACAAAACACAGCTGGCTGACTTTAAAGGGAGTAGAATATTTGGTATGCTTCAAAAATGTCTCGATTATTATAACAGTAACATGGGATCACGTGTGATGACGTAAAAGTTTCTCTAATTACACAGTACAGCAATGGGAATAAAATCCCAAAAATCTGCCTGTATTCTGCTAACAAGCAAATGGAGCAGTAAAATGGAGTACTGTGTTGCTTTTTAAGCAAATAATCAGGATTGAAATAAAAAAAAAAATAATCAGCCCTGATATGTAAGGCTATGGATATCTGTAACAGCAGCAGACAGAAAGTACACAGAACGTGCAATGGACCCTATTGTGATGTATACACTGTGCACAAACCCTGCCTAACTCCTGCTATTACCAGTAATATATGGGGCTGGATTAGTCCTCAGAAGGACTGTTAGCTTAGATATATATAGCTGTGGAATACCCCACTAAAACAACCACCAATTCTCTCCCTCACTCAGCAGCACCTCTCCCTACTCTGCCTGTTTCCAGGTAGACTGTAGACGGTAAACAAACATACAATAATAAAACTGCAAACAATTGTAAAGTCCAATTTCACGTTTGGTGGCTTGTAGTCCATGATAGTAGGATAATCCAAGTCCAATTGAAAACCCATCTTCGGACTGGGAAAGCAACAGCTTGCAAACACTTCCACCAACCCAACATTCCAAATGGTGAAATTTTGTATCCTAACACAGCTGGGGTGTATGGCGGAAGGCTCCCCACCGTAAGCTGTGTGGAGTAGCAATGTCCTTCATGTGATGCCATCTCTCATGAAGAACTTGGCAACATAAATCAGGTGAATACCAGCCTGCACGGCCAGTGATCAGCTTGAGAAGCATCCAGAGTAGTAATGATCGAGTATGAATTGTTAACCCTTTCGGCGAGCACGTTCAGGTGCTCGACATTTATGTTATTGTGGCCGCTGCTGTCAAACATGTAATCCCTGCATATGTCACTGACACGCCCAGGAGGGATATGGGGGGAAACTCGGTACCCGGGCCTTGACCTTCTATGGGATGTCACGGCAGTCGGTTCCCAGGCTCGTACCCTGGGGTCACTCTTTAAAAAGGGGATTGTTAACAGTTTTGTCTCGTGACGCCACCTGCGGTTCCCGGTAATGAGTACCGGCGCTGCTGCAGACCTCCGGGGGCGATGGGATGGCAGCTGGGATGTTTATGCTCCCCACAGGCGGAGCGGGCCCCCGGGTCAGAGTTGATGGAAGGGATGCAGGTGAGAGGTGGCCCGGTCGGGTCAGGGGGAATGACGGACATGCACACAGGGGAGTCGCTTCAGTACCTTTACTGGTGTAACGGCAGGTATGGTCCAAGGTACCTATTAGGAGGGTGCACTTCTGGACTCTCCCCAGTGAGCGGGTAGTAGGCCTCCTGGTCCTTTTCTTCCTTTCTCTAAAGCTTCTGGCCAGCCTGGAACTAGGCCTAGCTTTTATGCTTTTTCACTGTCTCCCCTGTCTGCTTGTAGTAGAACTTTTCTTTGGCTACCACTTTCCCTGGACGCTGGGGCCTTTGTGCTTCCTAGTTCTGTAAAATGATGGTAGCTTCAGGTTGACCCGGGATCTGGAATCCTCCTGGCATGCCAGTTGTCCCTACTGGGTGTAGAGGACACTGTAGGCGCGGACCCGGTGTCCGGCTTGTGTCCTGGGGTGAGCTTCAGATGCTCCTCTGCCCCCTTAACTCCTCTCTCCTCTTTCCTTGCCTCTGCCGCATTCGGGGCCCTCAACACAGCAGCTCACGTGCTGCTTCTTCACTGGTCTCAGTGCCAGCACACTCTCTGCCTACCTAACTCCACCCTCCAGTATATATCCCTAACAGGGCTCCCTCTGGTGGTATCAGGTGGAAGGGTGGAGGTGTCTGTTATGTAATGAGGGCCTCTGGTGGAGAAGTCCATCCATGCACCCTTTTGGGTCCTGTGGTACCTGTGGTAGCAGGGTGCTACATTCCCCCCTAGTACAAATCTGTACTCCCGGACTGAAGCATTTTTGTAAAACATGTAACAACAACAATTATGATAACAATAACACATAGAAAATTTTCAAAGTTACAGTGAGTCCCATGACCAGGTGTCCATCTCACTGGTGAAGGTGCAACATAAGCAGCATGAGGGACCCGTCTGAAAACCCTCAACGTAGGCACTGGGCGTGGCTACAGGGCATAAGTGATCCAGGTGTTGGACCATGTCTTCGGCCACGCCAAACGGGTTTTTGTTCAGTGGTCTCCAGTAGGGGGCACTTTAAGAAGCGCAACTATTTACAATGGACAGTTCTTTGGTTGCTCACAGTCCTCAGCCTACAAGTCTTTATACCCTTAATGGGTAACTAAAGGCATATATTATTTTTAGTTCACACAATAAATAACAGTAGACAATACCCAACTGGGTAACTATTTACACTGTAGGCATTTTGTATTTTATTCTCTATACCTGGCCGGGATTTGGCCTTGTGTGCTGCGTGTGGATCTATGTAGCACGGGGGTGATACTGGTGTCTGTGCATGCACTAGTTAGAGAACTGCCTCAACATCTCTATAGGACTGGCAAGTGCACTGTTCACTGGACCCTCAGGTTCTGCTTCAACTGGTGATCCTCCTCTTACTGGGGACTCTTCCTGTTCCTGAGCAGGTTCTTCTAGAGTGTTCACAGGTTCTTCTTGTTGTGGAGGTTCTTCTGGTGGCTGACAGAAGAGTATCATTGGTATGATAACTGCTCCATCGAGTTGAGGCCAGTCCGCAGGGAAGTCTCCTAGGACTGTATGAACCACATCTTCCTTGGGTTCTTCCGGTATTGTAAGAGGTACTTCTTCTTCCTGTGTCTTCAGTAGACCTGGGAACAATTTCAAGTGGTCTCTTGAGACTGTTGTGGTTGTCCTACCTCCATCCTTGCTGATCAGGCAGGTTTTGGTGTTGTCAAATCTGGAATTTAACATGGTGTAGGGCTCTCTTTCCCGCTGGTCATCGAGCTTGTGACCTCTTCTTTTCCACTTTAGCACTATTTCTCCGGGTGCCAAGTGTTCTGCTGGTGCATGCTTGTTATCCTGGTCTTCCTGTCTTTCCCTGACTTTGTTTAGGCTGTCTTCCACACAGGCCTGTACTCTCCTGTACTGCTCTTGCCGATTTGTATCCCAGTCTTCAGTGGACATATCCACAGCAGGTTCTTCCACTCCGAGCTCCAGGTCCATGGGCAATTTTCCAGGTCTTGCTCTCATGAGGTACGCTGGGGTACAATTAGTAGAACTCACAGGTATGTGGTTATACAGGTCCACCAGGTCAGGTAGTTTGTCTTGCCACTGGTTCCTCTCTTCCAAAGGTAGAGTTTTTAACAGGTCAATGATGATGTTATTCATTTTCTCGCACATACCGTTGGTTTGAGGATGATACGGTGTAGTCCGGATCTTCTTGTATCTGTACAGGTGACAGAATTCTTTAAACAGCTCAGCTTCAAAGGCAGGGCCTTGATCTGTTAGCACCTTGTCCGGATATCCATGGGGCCTGCAGAAGTAGGTTTGGAACGTTATTGCTGCAGTTTCTGCTATCAGATCCTTGACAGGGGCCACCACCAGGAACCGGGAATAGTGATCCACCATGGTCAGGGCATAGGAATAGCCTGATCTGCTGGGTGACAGTTTGACGTGATCCAGAGCGACAATCTCCAGGGGTTGGGTTGTTTTGATGGACTGCAAAGGTGCTTTCTGACTTCAGTAGTCCTTCCTTCTGAGGCTACAGGGCCCACAATTCCGGCACAACCTCTCTATGGAACTCCGCATTCCAACCCAACAGAACCTTTCCTTCAGCAGGGTTTCCAGCTTCTTCCAGCCAAAATGACCTGCTTGGTCATGGTAAGCCTCTAGCACCATCTGGATATCCATCCAGGGCACTACAATCTGCCACACCATTTCATGGGTTCTAGGGTTGACATACCTCCTGCACAGCTTCTCTCTGTAGATGAACAGCCGGCTTCTCTCATTCCACAGGTGTTTGGCTTGTGGAGGAGCATCCTTCTCCAGGTGAGAACCTTCTTGGGTTATCAGTCCTTTGATGACGCTGATAACCGGGTCACTGTCCTGGGTCTCCTTCCAGCTGTGATGAGGTAAAGAGTTTAGCGTCTTACCATGACGTCTTCTGGAGGTGCGTTGCTCGTGGACCATTCAATTTCTGTGGAAAGCAGGTAATCAAATTTCTTCTAGGTCATCCACTTCATCCTCGGTGTCCGACTGGTGGGGCATTCTTGACAGGGCATCAGCATTGGTGTTCTTGTGACCTGCCCGGTACTTGATTGTGAACTGGTAATTCGACAATCTGGCCACCCAACACTGTTCCATTGCTCCCAACCTGGCTGTCTCCAGGTGTGTCAAGGGGTTATTGTCGGTAAAGGCTGTAAATTTTGTTGAGGCTAGGTAATGTTTAAATCTTTTGGTGAAAGCCCAGACCAAGGCCAGGAACTCCAGCTTAATGGAACTGTAATTCTCCGGGTTCCTCTCAGTAGGGCGAAGCTTCCTACTGGCATAGGCAATCACCTTTTCTCTGCCGTTTTGCTTCTGGGACAACACAGCTCCCGTCCCTCATTGCTGGCATCTTTGTATAACAAGAAAGGTTGGCTGTAGTCGGGGTAAGCCAGGATTTCTTCACCGGTTAGAGCTTCCTTTATCAATGCAAAGGACTCAGTCTGTTCTTTGCCCCACTGGAATGGGGGACTTTTACCTCTTTTGGACTGTCCTACTAGGAGATCTTGTAAGGGAGCTGCCTTTTTGGTGTAGTCCTTAATGAACCTCCTGTAGTACCCGACCAGTCCCAGAAATTGACGTACTTCTCTGATGTTCCTTGGTTCCGGCCACTTCTGGATGGCAGTGACCTTCTCCGGGTCTGGTGCTACACCCTCTGAGCTGACTATGTGTCCCAGGTACTGAACCTTCCGTTTAAGCAGGTGACACTTGGAAGGTTTTAGTTTCATCCCATACCGGGACAGTGCCTCAAATACCTCCGCCAGGTGCTTTAGATGGTCTTCATATGTCCTCGAGTACACGATAACGTCATCCAGGTATAGTTGCACTGTCTCAAAGTTCCAGTGTCCCAAGCAACACTCCATCAACCTCTGGAACATTCCGGGTGCGTTGCAGAGTCCAAACGGCATGCTGTTGAATTCGCATAATCCCATCGGGGTGGTGAAGGCTGTCTTCTCCCGGTCTTCCTCAGCAACAGAGACTTGCCAGTACCCGCTAGTGAGATCCAATGTAGAGAAATAATTGGCAGATTTCAGTGCAGCCAGGGATTCCTCTATACTGGGCAAAGGGTATGCATCTTTATGTGTTATTCGATTAATTTGTCTATAATCCACACACATCCTCATGCTACCGTCCTTCTTTCTGACCAGGACCAGGGGAGCTGCCCAGGGGCTACAGCTATCCCTTACTTCCCTTGCCTTTTTCATGTCATGCAACATTTCTTTTGCTTTTTGGTAGTGTGCTGGTGGTATGGGTCTGTAACGCTCCTTAATGGGTGGATGGTTACCTGTGGGTATGTGGTGTTGTACCCCTTTGACCCTTCCAAAATCAAGTGGGTGTTTACTAAACACCTGTTCATATTCCTGAACCACCCTGTAAACACCGTGTTTTTGATGGACAGGAGTGGCGTCAGTTCCAACATGGAGCTGTCGACACCATTCCTCCAGCTGGGTTTCGGAGTCATTGTCCTCCACTGTATCTGGTGGGGTCAAGGATTCCACGGTGTGTATGGCATTATTATTCACAGCATACAGTCTGACAACAGTGGCATATCTTGGCAATTTGACCTCCTCCTCCCCACAATTTAGGAGGCGTACGGTTACCCTCCCATTGCGCACATCAACTACCCCTCTAGCAGTTAGGAGTGTAGGTCTGTGCTCTGAGTTTACGGGCTCTACTACCGCCAGGTAGTTCTGTCCCTTGAGACCTATTGCTGCCCTACACCAAATCAGCATTTCACTCATTGGGGGAATCACAATGGGTATCGGGTCTGTCACCCGTACATTACCAATCTCACCACCTGTTAGTTTTACCTGTTGCTGGTACAGGAAGGCTCGAATCTCTCTCTGGAGCACCTTCCTCTGCCCTGGTTTGGTAGTGTCAGCAATCTGTTGGATTAAAAGCAACACTTCTCCCAAACAGTTACCAACAACATTTGTGCCAAGTATCATATATGGGTTTGTATCACCAGGGTTAGACTCTATTACAATCAGTCCTTGGTCCTTTAGTTCCACACTTCCCTACCTTCACTGTCACGTCCTTAACCCCGACTAGGTTCAGAGGAAGGCCATTAGAGGCATACTCAAAGAGGTTTGGGGCAGGCGGGTGGAGTTCATCTATTGACCAGTACCTTTGTAAAGGACATCAGGTATGATGGTTAGCTGTGACCCGGTGTCTAGTAGTGCAGGTGTTGCTATGCCGTCCAGCACAATGGACAGGAAAGGCCTTCCTCCTACAAACCGGTCGTACCAGCTCGATGGGCCTGGTTAATCTACTCCTGGGTGTCGGCCCTTGGCCCCAGGGTTTGGCCATTTAGAGGACAGATCCGTGTGGTGTGGCCTGCCTTGTGGCAACGGTAGCAAATGAGTTCTCCTGGAGGGCGACGTCGGTCGTTGGTCCTCCCACGGGGTGGCGTTGTCCTCCTTCTTCTCCTCATCCAGGGGACATCCTCAGGGCTGTCGGCGAGTAGGATTCTTCCTTCCGGCTCGGGCTCCGTCTGTAGCTGCAGGGCGCTCAGGACAGTGGCCAGGGTTTTACTTAGCTGACGCACTTCAGAGTGCAGGCTGTTCAGCTCGCTAGAGGACACTGCTTGCACTTTTGCCTCAGCAATGAAGGGGCAGTGAGTGCTGTGGGCATTTGGGTGGCCCCACTCTGGTAACGCTGGATAGCAGTATCTGATGTTTGAGGGGCTGAAGGCCTTTAATAGCCATGTCCTTCAGGGCGTCAAAGGTTGCATTTGTATGATCTAAGGCCCACCACCGTACAGTTCTGCTCTCCTCCAGGGACCTTAACCCCCGGATGAATTGTTCTATCAGCATTTTGTCCTCATCATGTATGCTGGCTGGACTAACCTATTTCAGGGCCCGCAAGGCCTCTTGTAAACACCAGGCATAGTCCCGGATACTTTCCTCAGGTTTCTGGGTACAGTGGTAGAACCTCATCCGAAGATCTGTCTCAGTGCGGTTTTCAAAGACAGTTTGCAGTGTCTTAAATATAATAGATACTGATTCCTGGTCTGCGGCTGGCTAGGTTTCAACTTCCCACTCTGCGGCATCAGCCTATTGTCCCAGCACAACAGCGGCTCTCTGTTTACCAGTCATTGAGTACATGTCCAATACACCGCATATTTTCTTTTTGAACCCAGACAGGGTGTCTGGTCTGCCGTCATACTGGGGAAGCCATTTCGCTCCGGGGACGTATAGCAGGGCCATGGGTATCACTGGAGTCACGACCCCTGCTGGTGGGGCAGCCACTCTGGCCTGAGCAGCGCCGGGCGCGAGTTGAGCATCGGGGGCATTAACCGGTGCTCCGGCGTTTTGCTGGTCGTCGGCCATAGTTGCGCCCCCCTAGTAAACCGTAGCCTACCTTCTTTACTTTTATCAGGTAAGCCGCAGCTCCCCAGATCACGGTCTCCTTCCTGGACCTGATGCTTCCTGGTGCCGCGTCAGAGCGCGAGGCGGGGCTTGAGCTTTGTGCGCTACTAACGGTCACACCTCTCTGGTTCCCGTGGTTACACCCCTCTTCTTCCCGCGCGGTGACGCGGTAATGGCGGCGATGTTCACCACAGTTAAAACACAGTTCAAATACGGCACACAGTACCCGGTGGAAACGGGCACGAAATCCTGTTCGTGACGCCAGGAAGAGCTGACTCACCCAAGGAGGGATATTGGGGGGAAACTCGGTACCCGGGCCTTGACCTTCTATGGGATGTCAAGGCAGTCGGCTCCCGGGCCCGTACCCTGGGGTCACTCTTTAAAAAGGGGATTGTTAACAGTTTTGTCTCGTGATGCCACCTGCAGTTCCCGATAATGCGTACCGGCGATGCTGCAGACCTCCGGGGGCGATGGGATGGCAGCTGGGATGTTTCTGCTCCCCACAGGTGGAGCGGGCCCCCGGGGCAAAGTTGATGGAAGGGATGCAGGTGAGAGGTGGCCCGGTTGGGTCAGAGGGAATGACGGACACGCACACAGGGGAGTCGCTTCAATACCTTTACTGGTGTAACGGCAGGTATGGTCGAGGGTACCTATTAGGAGGGTGCACTTCGGGACTCTCCCCAGTGAGTGGGTAGTAGGCCTCCTGGTCCATTTCTTTTTTTCTCTAAAGCTTCTGGCCAGCCTGGAACTAGGCCTAGCTTTTATGCTTTTTCACTCTCTCCCCTGTCTGCTTGTAGTAGAACTTATCTTTGGCTACCACTATCCCTGAACACTGGGGCCTTCATAGTTCCTAGTTCTGTAAAATGATGGCAGCTTCAGGTTGACCAGGGATCTGGAATCCTCCTGGTATGCTGGTTGTCCCTACTGGGTGTAGAGGACCCTGTAGGCGTGGACCCGGTGTCCAGCTTGTGTCCTGGGGTGAGCTTCAGATGCTCCTCTGCCCCCTTAACTCCTTTCTACTCTCTCCTTGCCTCGGCCACACTTGGGGCCCTCAACACAGCAGCTCACGTGCTGCTTCTTCACTGGTCTCAGTGCCAGCACACTCTCTGCCTACCTAATTCCACCCTCCAGTATATATGTCCCTAACAGGGCTCCCTCTGGTGGTATCAGGTGGAAGGGTGGAGGTGTCTGTTATGTAATGAGGGCCTCTGGTGGAGAAGTCCGTCCATGCACCCTTTTGGGTTCTGAGGTACCTGTGGTAGCAGGGTGCCACATCACAACTGTGTAACAGCTATGACACTTGCAGCCGAGGCGACAATAACATAAATGCCGAGCACGCCAAAATACTCGGCAAGCCCTTGAGCGTGGTCGCAGAAAGGGTTGGAAATTCATACTTGATCATCACTAGTCCAGAGTGATGAGGCCTCAGCTTCAGCCTGTCGGTGTCCGGTTCCTCAAGTGCACATGTGTTGCTGGCATCAACAGAACAAGGGTCCTCGTGTAGAAAGCTTGGAGGCGGCAGCCATGTGTTGTCGCAAAAGCTAGATGCAGCTCTGAACCCTGTTCCTCGGTCAGCTGGGCTCAGATCAGTGGAGATGTGATGCCACTGTTGAGGGGCAACTTTGGCAACCACCACCAGTACAGCAGTACAAAGTCCAAGCCCTGATACAGTGTGGAGTCTTTGGGGCTAGTTTGGCCTTGCCCAGGACAAATCCACAATGTACCCTGCTGTTGGCTTCTGAAGTCTTCAAGTAGGTTACTGCAGCTATGGCATCTGTAGATGCCTCAGAGAAAATGTGGACTTTTCTTCTAATGGCAGCTGAAAGGGACCTTAAGGAATAACAACGTGGTACTTGAAGAAGTTCTAAGCCTTTCTGATATAGAGCTCATAAACTGCACACAGTTGTCCTAACGCTCCCTCTAATGTTAGTTTGTGAGAAGTAGGCTGGGAAATGCTGTTGATGTAACTCAGTAATTTTTGCCATACTTCTGCTATATCACAAGAAAGTTCATGTTTAATGGTTTCAAAGTTCTCTCTAGATTTCCATGTAGGTTTTGTAATAATAATAATCTTTATTTTTAAATAGCACTAACATATTGCACAGCACTTTACATACAAAAACACCACTGTCCCCATTGGGGCTCACAATCTACGTTCCCTATCAGTCTTTGGAGTGTGAGAGGAAGCCGGAGAACCCGGAGGAAACTCACGCAAACACAGGGAGATCATACAAACTCCTTGAAGATGTTGTCTTTGGTAGATTTGAACTCAAGACCCCAGCGCTGCAACGCTGTAAGGCTGCAGTGTTAACCACTGAGCCACTGTGCTTTGCAGAACATTTAGCCTTCTCACTGGACTGTGGATTAAACTTTATACATTTTTCATCTGACAATGGATCTGGTAAAGACCGTGTAGTCTTTCAGCCATTGTACTTCACAAGCAGAATAGAGTTGTGATTAGTGGTGAGTAGTGTTGAGCGAGCATGCTCGACACTGCTCGGTACTCGCCCGAGCATCACGCTACTCGGGATGTTCGGTGAGCACCGAGCAATTCCGGGTTACTCGGGCGGGAGCTCCGGTCTCCGCCCTGCATGTTTGGCGCTCTTTACAGAGCCAATGAACATGCAGGGATTGCCAGCCAGTCACTGTAATGCCGCAGCCATGTTGTTTGTGGGCATTACAGTGATTGGCTGGCCGCACAGCGTCACGTCGAGTATTTAAAACCGGGCGTCGCCATCTTGGACACAGTCGCTCCGGATCAGACAGTGTAGGGACAGCGCTGCTGAGCTAGGGAGAGATTTATCCTGCAAAATAGTTAGTGTAGGCTCTGTAAAGGCTGCCAGATCAAACAAACAGTCCTTCTCAGGACTAATATCCATCCCAGATATCAGGCAGGCAGGCAGGCTGTATAGGAGACGCAGTGTTTATACCAGCAATCGCTGCATTACAGTCCTGTGTGCTCCTGTTTCTGAAATTGCTGGACTTAGCTCCAGGTCTCGGGGGCCAGGAAAAATCCTTTTTTTCCTCTAAATCCTCTTTTTTTTTCCTCCTTCACACTGTACAAATACCTGTCTTATTAACCTATTGGTGTCCCCCCCTCCACCAAAAAAAAGTGTGTCTCTGATTTTTCAGACACAAATATATCTGTTGAAAAGTAAATTATAACTGTGGTTTTGCTGTTCCACGGTAAAAAATCTCTATTATCCTGTTTTTGGTATTTTTTGCCGTAAAAAAAAAATAATAGTGTCTCCTGATTGTTCAGACACAAATATATCTGTTGAAAATAGTCTGGTGTATGCCCGAGAAATACAAGTGTGGTTTTGCAGTTCCACGGGTCAAATCTTTGTATTATCCTGCTTTTCACAATTTTTGGCCGTAAAAAATAAATAATAGTGTCTCCTGATTCTTCAGACACAAATATATCTGTTGAAAATAGTCTGGTATACACCAATAAATTATAACAGTGGTTTTGCTGTTCCACGGTAAAAAATCTCTATTATCCTGCTTTTGGCATTTTTTTGCGGTAAAAAATAAATAGTGTCTCCTGATTGTTAAGACACAAATAAATCTGTTGAAAATAGTCTGTTGTAGGCCCGAGAAATACAAGTGTGGTTTTGCAGTTCCACGGTTCAAACCTCTGTATTATCCACTTTTGGGCCATTTGTATCTAAAAAAAACAGTTTGAGTGTGTCGCTCACTGTTCAGCCGCAAATATATATATATTTAAAAAAGTCTGGTATACATACACCAGTAAATTATAACTGTGGTTTTACTTTTCCAGGGTAAAAAGTCTCTATTATTCAGCTTTTGGTATTTTTTCCGTAAAGAAAAACAGTAATATTTTCTCCCTGATTGTTCAGATTGTTTGAAAGAGACGGGTGTAGGCCAGAATAATAGAACTGTGGCTTTCCTCTTCCACGGTTCTAATCTACTTTTTATTTCTCTTTTTCCATTGATAGTGCGAGTGTAAGCTATTTTACTTCCTTTACAATGGGCAAGGCGCATGGCAAGGGACGTGGAAGTGGACGTTCTGGTGATGGTGCGTGCAGAGGACAGGGCCGTGGCCAAGGTGAAAATGTGCCACAACCAACAGCCACATCTTCTCGCTCCCACTTCTTGACCGAATTACTAGGGAAGCACAGAACAACACCAGTATTGCGAACTGATCAGTGTGAACAGGTTATTAATTGGATAGCAGATAATACTTCCAGTTACCTGGGCACCACCACCTTCGGCCTGTCTTCGACACGGTCGACTCTTTGTGGCCGTGAGTTTCGACCGCATACTCCTCCTCACCCTGATGCTCCTTCCTCCCACCTTGCCGAGTGTCGTCAGACAGCAACTGATCCCACACTTTGACACTCTGAAGAGCTGTTCACTGGTCCATTTCCAGATTTGTGCCCCACGCCTGCTCCGCACAAATATTTGAACAGCAACTGCCACAGGAAGTCGACGCTGGCAATTTGTCACAAGAGGTGGACGATGACGAGACACAATTGCCAGGAAGTGAGGAGGAGGATCTTGGTGCACAAGTGGAAGAGGAGTAGGTGGTGGATGATCTAGTAACTGACCCAACGTTGCAGGAGGACATGCAGAGTGAGGCCAGCAGCACACAGGGGGAGGGAGGCAGAGTACCCCAACAGGCAGGAAGAAGCAGTATGGTGGCCGCAGACAGAAGGCGGGCAACCGTTCCCCGTAACACCAACGTTGCCAGTACAAGTGGTAGGTCTTCCAGAGTCTGGAATTTTTTTAAAGACTCTGCTGATAACCCCAAAAAGGCCATTTGTACCACCTGCCATGCCAGCATCAGCAGGGGTGACAAAACTAACAGCCTGACCACCACCAGCATTATCAGGCACATAGCAGCAAAGCACCCGACTTTGTGGGGCGAACCCCAGGGTCCACGACCAGTGTCAGCGGGTGTTACCACTGCTTCTTCCGCTGTTGTGTGTGCAATATAACCCCATGTTGTGTGTGCAAGGCAATCCCCTGTCCATTCAGTCTTCACTTGTTATGGCACTTTCTCCAGAAACAGCATCAACGTCCACGTCCATGTCCCACTGCAGCGTTCAATTGTCCATATCAAAGACCTATGAACGAAAGCGGAAATTCGCAGCTAACGCCCCACAGGCCACAGTCCTAAATTTGCACATTTCACGACTGCTTGCATTGGAAATGCTGCCTTTTAGGCTGGTGGAGACGGAATCCTTACGCAACCTTATGGCGGTGGCCGTCCCTCGTTACTCGGTCCCCAGCCGTCACTATTTTGCCCGGTGTGCCATCCCCGCACTACACAAGCACGTGTCCCAAAACATCTGCCGTGCCCTCAACAACGCAGTTACTGGGAGAGTCCACCTGACAACGGACATGTGGACTAGTGCTTGTGGCCAGGGAGGGTACATCTCCCTGACGGCACACTGGGTAAACATAGTGGAAGCCGGGACCCAGTCGGACCTTGGGACGGAACACATCCTCCCCACACCGAGGATTGCGGGCCCTATGTCAGTCAGAGTTGTCCCCACAGTGTACAGCTCCTGAGCATCATCCTCCTCCTCCTCCTCATGTTCAGCCTCCATCTCAGATATCAACACATCAGTTACAAGCTGGAAGCACTGCAGTACTGCCTCCGCCAAGCGGCAACAGGCTGTGCTGAAACTCATAAGCTTAGGTGAGAAGCCTCACACTGCTTGTGAGTAGTTTTGAGCCACCCCCGTAGTGTTCGAGTTCGGTTCGGTTCGTCGAACACCCATATGTTCGCCGAACTGTTAGTCGAACTGTTCGTCGAACACCTTCGAACACCGTTAAAACCAATGGCAGGCAAACAAAAACACATAGAAACAGATAGAAAACACCTTCAAAGGTGTCCAAAAGCTGACAAACTGCTCAGAAGACACAACTAACACATGGAAAAGTGACAAGTACATATACTCATGCGAAAAGAAAAGAGGTGGAGGAGTAAAAGGAGGGGGAGACACAGATATAGGCATGTCATGCCCTTCTAAAACCAAAAAAGTGCGAAGCTGACACGGCCAGTCCGTTCCTGCCCGTGCCACCTCCGTGTCTCCAGGTTTGTGCCAGAGCCGCGGTGGACCCTGACGGGCAACCCCCCTCTCCCAATACTGGTGCCTGTCCGCTGGTGGGTCGAGCCCCCCCGCGGTGGGGGGGAGTAACATCTGCAGAAGAAAGACCATCTTCCAGTCAAACTAAGATGTCTACTTCTTTTCGTGGACAATGTGATACAATCCCTTTCTTACGGACACGCCCATTGCTACAAATTCCAGATGAGGCACAAAAACAGCAGGTGCTTCAACGGATATCAAGTGCTCCTTCAAGTGGGCTCTCCTCCACCTCAACTTCAACATCACAAATACTCCAGTCCTCAGAGGTGTCACCCCAATCGCACTTGCTTCCTCATAGCTCCCAAGTCTCCAGCTGCCCGTCTGAGTATGGGGTAACACAGATGGTTGAGTCTGCACAGCTGTTTACTCATACTATAGCCTGGGAAATGGAGGTCTGCTCCAGAGCTTCTGTTAATCCAGATGAGGAAATGATCTGCATTGATGCCCAGAATCTTTATAAGTCGGATCCAGGACCAGATGAAGAAGGTTCTGAGCATAATGTAGACTCTCGTTCCCAAACTGTAACTCCTGTTGGTGGAGACAATGATGAAGACGAGGATGAGACTCAAATACCTGATTGGAGCAACAACTTAACTTTTCGGTCAGGGCAGGAAGAGGTTGGCTCTGAGGACTACGGGTGTGAGAACACACAGGGTGATGATGACGAGGTTGGAGATCCCACTTATTGTCAACCCACAGTCAGCCAGTCGATGAGGTCAGCAGAGGAGGTGGAGGAGGATGTGACTAGCCCAGGAGATGGGGATGACTCGGTACCCGGGCCTTTGCCTGGCCTTGGGGATGTCGCGGTGGTCGGCTCCCGGGCCCGTACCCTGGGGTCACTCTTTAAAAGGGTGGATAATTGTTAATTTTATAAGAGTTCGTGACGCCACCTGTGGTATCTGGTGAGAAGCACCAGTGCTGCAGCAGTCCACTGAGGCCGGTGATAAGGCAGCTCGATGGTATAGCTCCCCACAGGTGGAGCTAGGCCTCAGAAAAGCGTATGCAGGGGGAATGCAGGACAGGCGAGACCCAGCTGGGTCAGAGCAAGAACGGGAATGGACATGGTAGTCACTTCAGTACCTTTTACTGGTGGAAATTCAGGCACATCCCGGAGCATTGTAGGGTGAAGGGTGCATATCAGGATCCTCCCCAATGAGCGGGTGTAGGGCCTCCTGTTTCTTGCCTCTGCGTAGTAAGTTTCTGACCTGCCTGGAGCTAGGCCTAACTTAGTCTCTGTCCTGCGCTGGCTGACCTTATGGTAGGGCCTTGTCTTGGAGTTCATGCTCCCAGTATGCGGGGCCTAAGCGTCTCCTGGCTCTGTTACGTATCAGCACCTTAGCGATCATGGGACTTGTAGTTCTCCAGGGAATCCCGGTTATGCCTTACAGGGTCATAGAGATCCCGGTAAGCTCGGATCCGGTGTCCGGTAAATGCTTCGGGGTGAGCTGGTTAAGCTCCTCTGACCCTTATATACTAACTCGCCACTCGCCTTCGGCCTACTCGGGCCCTCACTAGGCTATACACACTAACAGCAGCTTGCCGCGCTTCACCAATCTTATGGCGCCGGCACACCTTAAGCTCTAACTGGGCTCCCTGAATCTAGCTAGCAGGAGCCTCGTGCTCCACTGCTGAACTATTAACTGAGTTCTCTAGACTAGACTGAGCTCCACTGCAGACTGACCTCTCTTAGGCTTCTCTACTGCAGGAACTCTTCAGAGGAACTGAACTGCCTAGCTCCACCTTCCCTATTTATATCCCGAACGGGCTCCCTCTGCTGGTCTGAGGTGGAAGGTGGAGATGTCTGAATGTTTATGGGGGCCTCTTGTGGAGGATTCCATCAATGCACTCTTCTAGGATCTGTGATACCAAACGCAGCGGGGCGTCACAGATGCTATTGACGACGAGGTTAGGTTGCGCCTTCCTGGACAGAGACGGAGTACTGAAAGCACGTCAACAACTGCATCCTCAACCACAACTCTGCCTCTGACCACAAGTCGTAATGGCTCTTCAGGTCGAATGGGCTCTAAGCCTTGCATAGCCAGGGCATTTTTTCAGATCGATAAGGATGACCCAACTCGTGTTATCTGTAATATTTGTCACCAAAAGCTAAGTAGAGGCCAAAAAATCCATAGTTTGAGTACTTCATGCATGAATCGTCACATGGATATGAAGCATAAGTTGCAGTGGGAAGCTCACTGTGCTACAATGCGGCCTAGCCGGCCGGGCCGACCAGCATCTGCCCCATCTTGTGCATCCGCGGCCTATTCATCCTCTATGACTGGGGGGACAGCAGTCACACATGTTTTTGGACGCAGACTTGCCACCTCTTTACCCGCAACAGCCAGTTTGATTGGCAGGTCGTCAGTTCATTTGGAAGTGGAAACACCTGCTGGTTTTGAGAGCTCTCCGACATCGAGAGCACCACCTTTGGATCAAGGCAACCTAACATGTCCACCTGCATCTTCCTCACAGACCGGCATGTTGCTGGGGACACCCTACTCAACCTCGTCTAAGCACAAAAGCCAGCCCTCGGTCCCTCAGATGTGGAAAAGTAAAAGACCATTTCCTCCTAGCCATGACAAAGCTAAGAGGTTGAATTTCACCATCTGCAAGCTGTTGGCTACAGAAATGCTGCCTTTGCGCCTGGTGGACACAGAGGATTTTTGAGACCTTATGTCCATCGCAGTGCCCCATTACCAGATGCCCAGTCGGCAATACTTCTCAAAGAAAGGTGTGCCTGCGCTCCACCAGCATGTCGCACACAGCATCACCACTTCTTTGAGAAACTCTCTGTGTGACAGGGTGCATTTCACCACAGACACTTGGACGAGTAGGCATGGACAGGGGCGTTACATGTCGCTGACTGGGCACTGGGTAACTATGGTGACAGCAGGACAAGGGGCTGCTGTCCAAGTCTTGCCGTCCCCACAAGTTGTACGTCAATCCTCTTTATCTCGAAGTTCCTCCACTGCTTCTGCCTCCTCAACCTCATCTCGGTCCTCCACCTGCACCCAAAGCCTTTCTGGTAATGCCACCTGCTTTCTAACTGCGCAGAAGGAATCCTGCACACCTCCTTACTATGCTGGCAGCAGGGCTCAACGGCATCAGTGTTTACTTTGAAATGTCTGGGAAATGTGAGTCACACAGCTGAGGAGTTGTGGTCAGCTCTGGTGACCCAGTTTCATGAATGGTTGTCTCCACTGGACCTGCAACCAGGGAAGGCCGTGTGCGACAATGCTGCAAACCTGGGTGCGGCCCTTCACCGGGCAATGTCACACACGTGCCTTGTATGGCTCACGTGTTGAACCTGGTTGTCCATCAATTTTTAGCCCACTATCCCGGACTAGATGGCCTTCTGCAGAGGGCACGGTCGCTGTGTGCTCACTTCCGCCGTTCGCATCCCGCATCTCTACAGAAGTCGTTGGGCCTGGCCGTTCACCGGCTGAAATGCGATGTGTCGACACGGTGGAATTCAACTCTGCACATGTTGCAGCGACTGTGGCAGCACCGACAAGCCCTGGTGCAATACGTTCTGACGTATAGCCTGGGCCAACGAGATCCAGAGGTGGGGAAAATCACGCTGCAGGAGTGGTCTCAGATCAGGGACCTATGAAGTTGACGCGCCCCCTGAGCCGTGGGGTACCCGGAGCCGGGCCGGTAGACGCTGGGGGTTGTAGTCACTGTGGCAGTGACCCAGTCTGTGACCCAGGGCGGTCAATCCAAGGGTAATTTGTATATATGGGTTTTATAATGTCCGACTACGCCACTGTGGAGTGCGGCCATAGGGGCCGCCGCTGCGAAACAGTCCTCTGAAGCTGGTGGTTTTGCAGCAATGGTATTATTACTCCCCACAGGAAGAGTGTAGCTTCAGGGCAGTGTGGGTGGATGATGGTGCTTGTAGTGCAGGGAGTCAGTAATGAACACAGAGTCCGTGTTGATGCAGTCCCAAGATCTTTACTCACAGTTGTTGCAGTCCAGATTACAGGTACCAGAGCAATCTCCCCCGTCGTGCTGTGCGTACTCAGTGAGGGGCTCAGTCCACCCCCAGATAGCTCCGAAGTACTTAGCAGGACCCCCTTCTGTGTGTCCTTTCTCTGGCCTTCTCCTTGAACCTCACAGCCAGTGACACTTCTATCCGGTATCCTCGGGCCTTGGCGGGCGACATGTGTTCCGTCCCCTGGGTCCTATGTGGCTACCTTCTTAGTGAGACTGGTGTGGACTTTGGCCTGCAGTACATGAAAAGCTGCAGCCTCCGGTTTCTAGTTGAGCCTTGCTGTTTCTCCGCTAGTTGATGGACCGGTTCCCCTTATCTGGCCTGACCCCTCAACCTCCTGGTAGCAGCGGGCGTACGGGTGGCATTCTGCACGGCCCGTACCCCTAGGGTCCCTTCGGTTCCTGGAGCCTTCCTGCTCCCACTCCTCTCTTCTCTCCTTCAGTCCTGGGCCTCCCAGGCTAGGCCCGCCTCCGGAGCAGAGCTCATGCAGAGCCTCTGCTCCTGTCACTTCTCCTCCTCTGACTGGCTTGCTCTTTCTAAGATGGCTTCCTATTTATATTCTCC
Organism: Phyllobates terribilis; assembly: GCF_046119375.1. Classification (NCBI taxonomy): domain Eukaryota; kingdom Metazoa; phylum Chordata; class Amphibia; order Anura; family Dendrobatidae; genus Phyllobates; species Phyllobates terribilis. The sequence goes on along the minus strand of NW_027362764.1, from coordinate 148,118,960 downwards.
CTGTCATGTGCTCCCCTAAGCTGCTCCCCTAAGCACCCACTACATAGGACCCACCCGCCAGCTAGGGACCTTGGACTGTGCTCTCCCTTAGGAGCAATCTCGCCCTACCCCCACTGCGGGTATGTGTTGGATGCAGGTGTTAGGGTCCCGAGCCATACTCCTTCCTTACCTGAGGGTGAGATACCACACCTCTGGGTGAGATGCAGTAACTCTGTGGCGACTGAACCCTCAGGGGCGCCACACACTCTTCTGCACAGTTTTGAAATTGCGACGAAGATGTTTAGTGCTGACGACGATGCCATTATCAGCATGACTATTCCGGTGATTTACATGCTGGAGCACACATTAAACAGAATTCAGAGTCAGGTGGTGGGACAAGAGGAGGTGGAGGAAGTAGAGGAGGAGTCGTATGTGGAAGGGATAACATCTCCAAGGTCCAGACGGTCGGCAGCACCAAGGCGGCAGGCATGGGAGGGTGGGGGAGAGGGATTAACCAGGGCGCATGGTAGCAGCCAAACTGTTGAGGAAGGTGCAGGAGCCGAGGAAGAAGTGGAGGACGAACTGGTGATGGGCATGTAAGACTCATCAGATGAGGGAGACCTTGATCACATTTCTGTTGTGCGAGGTTGGGGGGAGAGGGCAGTGGAAGGAAGCATGATTCTTACCTCGCTACCAAAACAACAAGGACTTGGTCCTCCTGGATGCGCAAGACACATGAGTGCCTTCTTGCTGCACTACCTGCAACATGACCCTAGGATTGTCAGAATTCGAAGTAATCCCGACTACTGGGTTCCCACACTCTTAGATCCCTGGTACAAAAGTAAATTTGCCGAAATAATTCCTGCCATAGAAAGGGATTGCAGAATCTTACATGTGCTTTTCCACAAAACACCAGTGGTGCACGTAGTGAATCTCACAGTTCTAACTAGCCAACCGTGGGACTGTCGAGTCTTCATCACTCAAACCGTAACAGTAACACAGTATCTGCTGGTAACAGCAATTTTGTGGAATCGTTTCACCACTTTTTTAGACCATCCTTTGCAAGGCCACAGGAGACAAGAAGTCTGACACATAGTCAACGCCTAGAGAGGATGGTACAGGAGTATCTCCAAGTGAACATCGAAGCCATGACTGTGCCACTGGAACCTTGCTCATTTTGGGATTCCAATCTGGAAAAATGGCCTGAGCTCGGCACTCACGCCTTGGAGATCTTGTCATGCCCTGCAGCCAGCGTTCTCTCTGAACGTGTGTTCAGCGCTGCTGATGGTGTGCTGATAGATAAGCGCACGCGGCTGTCCACTGAGAATATAGACAGACTCATGTTCATAAAGATGAACAAATCATGGATTCGCAAGGACTTTTCTACCCCTGTGTCATCCTGGTGAGACTAAAAGCTTGAGGATTTGGTAAAATCACCTCACCAACCATTTTAAGCAACTGTGGGGCAATTGATGCCACTTAACCCTAGAATGCATGACCATAAAAATCTACACTTTCACATACCTGGGGCCTTTTAGGCCCGTGTGCAATTAACATGGAATAACTCAAACTCAAATGACAAACAACTATATACATGAGAAGAATACCTAGAGTTTCAAAATTCTAACTAAAGTAATGTTGCAGAAAATAGAAAACAATAGAAAACAATTAACAGGGCGGGCCTGCGAGGCCCCAGGTATGCGTTCTAGGGTTAAGTGGTGTCTGTGCCAAAATTTTGGGAAAAAATGGAGACTCTTTTTGGAGTCCCCTTGCTGTGTCTTACGTGACGTTGGCATCGTCAATTTCAGGTGGGTTGGGTCGCTCCCCCCCCATTTAACTGTAAGAAACTACATACACTATGGCTTGGGGTAACACAGATGGTTGAGTCTGAAGAGCTCTTTACTCAGAGGTCTGCTCCAAAGCTTCAGTGTCTGCTAGTCAGCGTAGAATTTTTAACTGCATCTAGCCTAGGCAATTCTTTTGGCGTAGTAGACCAGCTGCGAAGCAAGCTGCACCACCTCTGTATCTAATAAGAGTTTTTAAATGCATCTAGCCTAGGCAGACTGTGGGGACCCCCAACCAAACCCAGACGCTCAGCCCCCCTACCGCCCCCCTTTCCTTGACAATACAATAATGTAACTCTTACAACTGCATGGGTGAGGATCGGTCACAGCTTTATTAACTCTTTATACTCATTCCATTAGAAAGGCATTTTATTTCTAAAATAATTCAGCTTGTTGCAGCATGCACTGGGTCTCCACTCCGGCAAGTTGGCCAACAAGTGTAACTCTCCAACATGTCCTTTCTATTTCCAGGCCACGGAGGATCCTGCATACTCGTATGCAGGACTCTGACCCCCATCCATCACTCTTAACGCTTGTTCCACTCCGTCCTGGAGTCCTGACAGGAATATGTCCAGTCCAATATCCATTAAGTGAACACCGTTGGGCCGTATGAGGCCTGCTTTATCTCCTTCCATTTGTCGGTGTCGTATCACTACACCACCTCTGTCTCTTCTAAATTTTGCCATCTGAATATTTATTACCCGCCTTGTCCGATCGATGGCCGTGATGTCTCGCGCACCTTGCCATACCAATATCGGCACAATCTCTGACCATAATATAGTTAGTTTTGTGAAAAATTCTCTGAAGCGCTCAGTGTCTAGTTTTATTATTGCCATTAGTTATGCGCTCTTGTGATGACCTAGGTAGTTTCCCCCGGCCTGTATAACTAAGATGACCGGACCTCTTGCCTCTCTACCTACCTTGATTACCTCCATTAGTACCTGTGGCCATAGCAGGCCTCTAATATCTCTCCAGCTGAAATATGTGTTATGAAACTCTAATTTCCTCCCGCCTGGGCGGACGTTCGCCCTTTTTTCTGCCCAATATACAGTACAGACCAAAAGTTTGGACACACCTTCTCATTTAAAGATTTTTCTGTATTTTCATGACTATGAAAATTGTACATTCACGCTGAAGGCATCAAAACTATGAATTAACACATGTGGAATTATATACTTAACAAAAAAGTGTGAAACAACTGAAAATATGTCTTATATTCTAGGTTCTTCAAAGTAGCCACCTTTTGCTTTGATGACTGCTTTGCACACTCTTGGCATTCTCTTGATGAGCTTCAAGAGGTAGTCACCGGAAATGGTCTTCCAACAATCTTGAAGGAGTTCCCAGAGATGCTTAGCACTTGTTGGCCCTTTTACCTTCACTCTGCAGTCCAGCTCACCCCAAACCATCTCGATTGGGTTCAGGTCTGGTGACTGTGGAGGCCAGGTCATCTGGCGTAGCACCCCATCACTCTCTCTCTTGGTCAAATAGCCCTTACACAGCATGGAGGTGTGTTTGGGGTCATTGTCCTGTTGAAAAATAAATGATGGTCCAACTAAACGCAAACCGGATGGAATAGCATGCCGCTGCAAGATGCTGTGGTAGTCATGCTGGTTCAGTATGCCTTCAATTTTGAATAAATCCCCAACAGTGTCACCATCAAAGCACCCCCACTTCATCACACCTCCTCCTCCATGCTTCACGGTGGGAACCAGGCATGTAGAGTCCATCCGTTCACCTTTTCTGCGTCGCACAAAGACACGGTGGTTGGAACCAAAGATCGCAAATTTGGACTCATCAAACCAAAGCACAGATTTCCACTGGTCTAATGTCCATTCCTTGTGTTCTTTAGCCCAAACAAGTCTCTTCTGCTTGTTGGCTGTCCTTAGCAGTGGTTGCCTAGCAGCTATTTTACCATGAAGGCCTGCTGCACAAAGTCTCCTCTTAACAGTTGTTGAGGAGATGTGTCTGCTGCTAGAACTCTGTGTGGCATTGAACTGGTCTCTAATCTGAGCTGCTGTTAACCTGCGATTTCTGAGGCTGGTGACTCGGATAAACTTATCCTCAGAAGCAGAGGTGACTCTTGGTCTTCCCTTCCTGGGGCAGTCCTCATGTGAGCCAGTTTCTTTTTAGCGCTTGATGGTTTTTGCAACTGCACTTGCGGACACTTTCAAAGTTTTCCCAACTTTTCGCACTGACTGACCTTCATTTCTTAAAGTAATGATGGCCACAGGTTTTTCTTTACTTAGCTGCTTTTTTCTTGCCATAATACAAATTCTAACAGTCTATTCAGTAGGACTATCAACTGTGTATCCACCTGACTTGTGCACAACACAACTGATGGTCCCAACCCCATTTATAAGGCAAGAAATCCCACTTATTAAACCTGACAGGGCACACCTGTGAAGTGAAAACCATTTCCAGTGATTACCTCTTGAAGCTCATCAAAAGAATGCCAAGAGTGTGCAAAGCAGTCATCAAAGCAAAAGGTGGCTACTTTGAAAAACCTAGAATATAAGACATATTTTCAGTTGTTTCACACTTTTTTGTTAAGTATATAATTCCACATGTGTTAATTCATAGTTTTGATGCCTTCAGTGTGAATGTACAATTTTCATAGTCATGAAAATACAGAAAAATCTTTAAATGAGAAGGTGTGTCCAAACTTTTGGTCTGTACTGTATATACGAGTGGCCTATCACTCACACTGTTGGCTTAGCGTCACCTGTAAAAGAAACAAACCACGTTAGGATAACAAGTCCGGTCTTATGTATCTCGCCAAACACGTGGATCGCCATCTCTCTATCCTCTGAACTTCCGTTTCTGACAGTCCTGCCTTGCTGCTTCCGTCGCCGCGCCTATGCGGAATGAGTGTGTCCCGTAATCTTTGGGGTGGTTCCCTGCCGATGTTATGCATTTATTAAATATAGCTTGGAACTGGTATCTTGATAATGGCGTTCCATCAATGTGTGATAGGAAGAAATTACTTTGTGATCTGATGGTTATTTATGTTTTTACTATTGTTACCCGACTCAGTGTACCATTTGTGGGTTGTAGAAGTACCCAAGTGCCCCTGCCCGCTGGAACCATTTTCGATTGGCGTATGCGTAGACGTATTGCATTATTGGCTATGACTACGTCCTGGTGTAATAAGCCTCCACTGGTGGTAATTTTGGATTGAGGGACTAATTCGTTTATGCATAGCGCCCCGAAGAAGGCGATCGCAAATGCAGTAGACAGTAGTGTTGCTTCAAATTGTGAGTGTCATGTTAATGGTGTTAGGGATATGATGCGAGAAATCAGTTTTAGTGACACGGGACGGGACGTCTACACTCCTGACTTGGCTGACCCCTTTTCCACCCTTTTATGCGCTGACGCCCCTGATATGCCCCTCATCATTAGCTGGTGGAGAAATTCTATGGTGACTTGTGATCTGGCTTCTTCACATTGGTCAACCCATCTGCCTGCTACTAGTCGAGTCCACTCTTCCCATGCCACGTCGGCGGGGCAACTGACACTCTGATTAATGGCATCAACTATTCGCCACTATATCCCGTAGGGAATATAGGCAACTGTTGCCTGATGGGGAAAAGCTCTGTGAAAATCTGCCAATTGAATTGTGATAAAGCGTTAGCAGCAGCTTTAGACCCCTCAGCATCGTGGCTAGCGCGGACCCATACATTGTGTTTTAGGCACAGGAATGCTAGCCGGCGTAGTAGGCCTAGCACTGGGAGAGACGATGATGACATCTTATTAATGCAGTGCGCTAGGCTGGTGTTTTTTGTTATGAAGCGTATATTTTTGTTAGCCAGGAGCGCGCCCCATATTTCTATTGCTACCACTACTGGGAAGAAAAATTATTTTCAGGGCTAGATGCAGCTAAAAATTATTATTAATTTCAAAGCTGGTGGAGCTTGGTATAGATGGCCTAATACAATGAGTACCACACACTGCTACAAGCCCAAATATTTTTTCAGAGCTAGATGCAGTTAAAAATTATATTGAATTTGCAACCTGGTGGAGGTTAGTATAGATGGACTAATAGAACAAGTCTCACACACTGCTACAAGCCGAAATATTTTTTCAGAGCTCGATGCAGAAAAAAAATATTTTGAATTTGCAACCTGGTGGAGGTTAGTATAGATGGACTAATAGAACAAGTCTCACACACTGCTACAAGCCGAAATATTTTTTCAAAGCTAGATGCAGAAAAAAATTATATTGAATTTGCAACCTGGTGGAGGTTAGTATAGATGGACTAATAGAACAAGTCCCACACACTGCTAGAAGCCGAAGCACAAATATTTTTTCACACCTAGATGCAGATAAAAATTATATTGAATTTGCAACCTGGTGGAGGTTAGTATAGATGGACTAATAGAACAAGTCTCACACACTGCTACAAGCCGAAATATTTTTTCAGAACAAGATCCGGAAAAAATTATATTGAATTTGCAAACTGGTGGAGGTTAGTATAGATGAACTAATAGAACAAGTCCCACACACTGCTACAAGCCAAAGCCCAAATATTTTTTCACACCTAGATGCAGATAAAAATTATATTGAATTTGCAACCTGGTGGAGGTTAGTATAGATGGACTAATAGAACAAGTCTCACACACTGCTACAAGCAAAAAATATTTTTTCAGAGCTAGATGCAGAAAAAAATTATATCGAATTTGCAACCTGGTGGAGGTTAGTATAGATGGACTAATAGAATAAGTCCCACACACTGCTACAAGTTGAAGCCGAAATATTTTTTCAGAGCTAGATGCAGATAAAAATTATATTGAATTTGCAACCTGGTGGAGGTTAGTATAGATGGACTAATAGACCAAGTCCCACACACTGCTACAAGCTGAAATAAATATTTTTTCAGAGCTAGATGCAGAAAAAAATTATATTGAATTTGCAACCTGGTGGAGGTTAGTATAGATGGACTAATAGAATGATGCTATGCCCAAAAGGTTTTACTTCACTAGGTGCAGTAAAAAAAATTGTATTCTATACACAGGTGGTGTAGCTTGCAACACAGATAGGCTTCTCCACTGACTAACACACACTGCAAGAGGACAAAAAGGATTTGCTTTGCTAGATTTAGCCAAATACTGGGAAAAAATCATGCACAGCACTGGCACAGACCTGCCTGGCAAAAAGTGATAGGAACTGATGTAACCTAGCCCTGAAAAGGACTGCAATTACAATTAGTCTTTACTCCCAACCTATCTATTTAAGAGCACAGACCTGCCTGATAAAAGTGATAGGAACTAATGTAACCTAGCCCTGAAAAGGACTGCAATTACAATTAGTCTTTACTCCCAACCTATCTATTTAAGAGCACAGACCTGCTTGATAAAAGTCGTAGGAAATGATGTAACCTAGTACTTAAAAGGACTGCAATCACAACTATTCCCTACTCCCAAGCTATCTGTAGATTTGTGCGAAAATTGGCTTGAAATTAACAAAGCATAGCGCACACAGCAACAGCGGTGCCGTCTAACACGCAGCTGCAGCAGTGAGAAAATGGTGGCGACGGGGAAAATGGCTGGGTCTTATAGGGCAAGGACATGTGACATACACTGCCAATGACACATGCCCTTGTTTGTGTGAAAAAAAGCAGTTCGCTAAGTGTGTGCGCTGCTGATAGGCTGACAGATTGCACCTCCCCACTGTAAATGTGGGAAAGAGAAAAAAAAATGGAGATCTTCATTATTTCTGCAGAGATCCATCCCCTGCCCCTCCCCCCGCCCCGCTGTACACTCAAACTGCGTATTAACATTAATTTTCAGCATTACTGAGAAAAAATCCAGTTATGATTTTGGTGCACGAACAGTTATCGAACATACCCTCGAACAGCCGAATTTTTTCAAATTGTTCGTGTTTGCCGAACGGCTCGAACACCGCCCAAAACAGCTCGAATTTGAGATTGGCGAACAGTTCGAGTCGAACACCGCTCATCTCTACTTGTGAGTTGTGGACAGCTGTGAAAAAGCAGGCAAATATGTGTCTTAGACCGCTGAACCTACATCCAGGCATGGTCGTGTGTGACAATGGCCGTAACCTGGTGGCGTCTCTGAGGCTAGGCGAGATCACACACGTACCATGCCTGGCTCATGTGCTTAACCTCGTGGTTCAGCGGTTTCTTAAATAGTAACCCAAGTTGCCAGATCTGCTCGTCAAAGTACGCCGCCTGTCAGCTCATTTTCGCAAGTCGGCTACAGCTTTCGCCGCCCTTGCTGTGTGGCAGCAGCGTTTGCAGCTTCCATCACACCGACTGGTGTGTGATGTCCCCACACGTTGGAACTCTACCCTCCACATGTTGCAAAGGATTTGTGAGCAGAAGAGAGCAGTTGTGGAGTACCAGCTGCAATAAGGCCGTCGATAGTCAGGTCAGACTCCTCACATAAGACCTCAAGAGTGGACCTGAATGTCTGACATCTGTACCATCTTGACAAACTTTGAGGAGTCCACCCAGATGGTGAGTGGCGATGATGCCATCATTAGCGTCAGCATTCCACTTGTCTGTCTTTTCCAACGCTCTCTGCAGAGAATTAAAGAGGAGGCATTGCAGCCAGAGTATGATGAGATGGATCAAGAAGCCATAGCGGTCGATTACACACAGCCCAGCCTCATCTCATTCCAACGTGCATTGGGGGACAATGAGGGAGAGGAGGAGGAGGAGGAAGAAGAACAGGAGCTTGTGTCATGCGCTGTAGACGGTAGTACCTGTACAACTGTCATACCGTCGGTTCAGCGTGGGTGGCCTGAGGACAGGGGGGAGGGAGGAGGAGGAGGAGGAGAGCAAGGTCAGTCATCATCTTGGTGAGGACACGAAAGTCTTGCCCGTCACCAGTCTGGCACGCATGGCTGACTTTATGTTACGCTGCCTTAAACGTGACCCTCGCGTTGTCAAAATGTTGGGTGACAGTCATTACTGGTTTGTGACACTTTTAGACCCCCGCTACAAGGAGAACTTGCATTCTCTTATTCATGAGGTTGAGAGGTCTACAAAAATGTGGCAGTACCAGAAGGCCCTTGCTGCAGAACTGTTAAAAAAGTTTCCATCTGAACACGCTAGCGGCAGAGGTCACAGTTCGTTGACCAACCAAGGCGTACAAGCGAGAGAGAGAAAATTCCAATCCAGCAGAGGCAGGGGAACACTGTCAACGTTCTGGGACAGTTTTCTGAGACCTGCCCAGCTTACAGGCCCTGAGGCATGGGGTACTCTCACAAGGAGTGGAAAGTTTCAAAAGATGGTGAGGTAGTACCTTGCCGACCGTACCAGCGTCCTCCGTGATTCCTCTGTGCCTTTTAATTATTGGGTATTCAAGCTGGACACTTGGAATGAACTCGCTCTGTACGCCTTGGAGGTCCTGGCCTGCCCTGCCGCTAGCGTGTTATCGGTGCGAGTTTTTAGTGCCGCTGGGGGAATTATAACTGAAAAGCGCACTCGCCTGTCAACTGACAATGCTGACAAGCTTACCCTTATCAAAATGAACAAGGGCTGTATTGGGCTAGACTTCTCATCACCACCAAATGACAGCAGAGTAACATAAAGTCAAATCCACTGTGTTTTTTCGGGAGGTGTATTCACATGCACCGCCTCACACCCACACATGTGTATACGCTTCCTCATTTCGGCTGTTTTATGTTCTTCTCCTTATCCTCAGCCTCCACCACCACTATACCACCAGGGTGACCGTGGTCCGTGTTGCCATTATTGAAAGTTCCTCCATCCTTATTTTTGTCAGCTTTTGCTTGGAAGGCATAAGCAAAGACTGTGGGAGACCAACTCACGGATAATGGGAATAATATTTTTAAAATGCTGTATTGTATGGCTCTTGTAAGGGGCATTGCAAGTTCGTCCATCCTAATTTTTGGCAGGTTTGCTTGGAAGGCATAAGCAAATACTATGGGAGACCCACTACCCAATCATGGGAATAATGTTTGTAATATGCTGTACTGCATGGCTCTTGTAAGGGGCATTGCAATTTCCTCCATCCTAATTTTTGGCAGCTTTTGCTTGGACGCCATAAGCAAAGACTATAGGAGACCCACTCCCCAATAATGGGAATAATGTTTGTTATATGCTGTACTGCATGGCTCTTGTATGGGGCATTGCAAGTTCCTCCGTCCTAATTTTTGGAAGCTTTTGCTTGAAAGGGATAAGCAAAAACTATGGGAGACACACTCCCAAATAATGGGAATAATATTTTTAAGTTGCTGTACTGTATGGCTCTTGTAAGGGGCATTAAAAGCATCTTGTTAAGCTACTGTGACCTCCACCACTTTTCCGAGGGGCATTAAAAGCGTCTTTTTAAGCTACTGGGACCTCCACGTCTCTTCTGAGGGGCATTAAAAGTGTCTTGTTAAGCTACTGGGACCTCCACGTCTCTTCTGAGGGGCATTAAAAGCGTCTTGTTAAGCTACTGGGACCTCCACGTCTCTTCTGAGGGGCTTTAAAAGCGTGTTGTTATACCACTCTGACCTCCACGTCTCTTCCAAGGGGCATTAAAATCGTCTTATTATACCACTCTGACCTCCACGTCTCTTCTGAGGTGCAGTAAAAGTTTCTTGTTAAGCTACTGCGACCTCCACGTCTCTTCTGAGAGGCATAAAAACCATCTTGTTATACCACTCTGACCTCCACATCTCTTCGGAGGGGCATTAAAACGGTCTTGTTAAGCTACTGAGACCTCCACGACTCTTCGAACGGGCATTGCATTTCCTCATAATTTTTGGCAGCTTGTGCTTGGAAGGCATAAGCAAATACTATGGGAGACCCACTCCCCAATAATGGGAATAATATTTGTAATATGCTGTACTGCATGGCTCTTGAAAGGGTATTGCAAGTTCCTACGTCCTAATTTTTGGCAGCTTTTGCTTGGAAGGCATAAGCAAAGACTATGGGAGACCCATTTCCCAATAATGGGAATAATGTTTGTAATATGCTGTACTACATGGCTCTTGTAAGGGTATTGCAAGTTCCTCCGTCCTAATTTTTGGAAGCTTTAATTTTTGGCAGCTTTTGCTTGGAAGGCATAAGCAAAGACTATGTGAGACAAACTTCCCAATAATGGGAATAATGTTTGTAATATGCTGTACTGCATGGCTCTTGTAAGGGTATTGCAAGTTCCTACATCCTAATTTTTGGAAGCTTTTGCTTGGAAGGCATAAGCAAAGACTATGGGAGACACACTCCCCAATAATGGGAATAATATTTTTAAGTTGCTGTACTGTATGGCTCTTGTAAGGGGCATTAAAAGCATCTTGTTAAGCTACTGCGACCTCCACCACTTTTCCGAGGGGCATTAAAAGCGTCTTTTTAAGCTACTGGGACCTCCATGTCTCTTCTGAGGGGCATTAAAAGTGTGTTGTTATACCACTCTGACCTCCACGTCTCTTCCAAGGGACATTAAAATCGTCTTATTATACCACTCTGACCTCCACGTCTCTTCTGAGGTGCATTAAAAGCTTCTTGTTAAGCTACTGCGACCTCCACGTCTCTTCTGAGGGGCATAAAAACCATCTTGTTATACCACTCTGACCTCCACGTCTCTTCTGAGGGGCATTAAAACGGTCTTGTTAAGCTACTGAGACCTCCACGACTCTTCGAATGGGCATTGCATTTCCTCATAATTTTTGGCAGCTTGTGCTTGGAAGGCATAAGCAAATACTATGGGAGACCCACTCCCCAATAATGGGAATAATGTTTGTAATATGCTGTACTGCATGGCTCTTGAAAGGGTATTGGAAGTTCCTGCGTCCTAATTTTTGGCAGCTTTTGCTTGGAAGGCATAAGCAAAGACTATGGGAGACCCACTTCCCAATAATGGGAATAATGTTTGTAATATGCTGTACTGCATGGCTCTTGTAAGGGTATTGCAAGTTCCTACGTCCTAATTTTTAGCACCTTTTGCTTGGAAGGCATAAGCAAAGACTATGGGAGACCCACTTCCCAATAATGGGAATAATGTTTGTAATATGCTGTACTACATGGCTCTTGTAAGGGTATTGCAAGTTCCTCCATCCTAATTTTTGGAAGCTTTAATTTTTGGCAGCTTTTGCTTGGAAGGCATAAGCAATGACTATGGGAGACCCACTTCCCAATAATGGGAATAATGTTTGTAATATGCTGTACTGCATGGCTCTTGTAAGGGTATTGCAAGTTCCTACATCCTAATTTTTGGAAGCTTTTGCTTGGAAGGCATAAGCAAAGATTATGGGAGACACACTCCCCAATAATGGGAATAATATTTTTAAATTGCTGTACTGTATGGCTCTTGTAAGGGGCATTAAAAGCATCTTGTTAAGCAGATGCTAACTTCTATCATCATCATGCTCCTCACCTTGGCACTCTCAACTGCCCTGATGGAGTAGCCAGGGCACACTGGAGGAGTCTGGTTCTCTGGTGGGCTTGTCCAATGCTGCCCTAAAGTAGGCCGGGCTAAGAAAAGTCTGTGGGGATGTTCTGCGGAGAAATCGGGATGGCTGGGGACCGTTTATGGACACCCGGCCGCCCGCAGGCGGCTGGGGACCGTGTGTGGACACCCGGCCGCGGGGCGGCTGGGGACCGAGCATGGACACCGGGCCGCCTTGCGGCTTGGGACTGAGTGTGGATACCTCACTGCCGAAGCAGCCATGAGGTAGTGGCCAGGTTCGGCCTCCTCAAAACTAAAAGGCCCCATTTCAAGTGCAAGCTAGTAGTATGGTATTGCAGCCTGCGGGTGGGTGGGTGGTTGGCTGCATATTTGCGCTTGCATTGCTAGGAATGTGGGAGGTACAACTGAACACTGCCCTGGGACAAGGACTTGCACGGGGATAGTTGCAAATCTGCATCTTCTGATGCGGCAAGGATCACTTCTGATGGGCACCCTTTTGGGCAGTGACCTGGGAGTCATAGATGCTTCCAGGGGTCTTCCCCATGCTGTCCCCATGTCTTTTCAGCACTGTATGCATGTGTCACACAGCACATGGCCAGATAAGGTTGTAAAATGTTAAAATGACATTTCCCTGTGAATGCATTTGTCACAGTTGAAAGCAATACAAAAGTGCAAAAACGCATAAAAAATGCTACTTGTGAACATAGCCCAAGGTGTGGAGGAGTATTTTTGTTTTTGGTTATTTATTTTACCTTATACACAAGTCTTTACCATGGAAAATAAATTCCTTAACATATTTCACAGGAAAAAAGTTTCACTTTTGTTTTTGAACGTTTTATTATGAGCCTGTAAAAGTGGCTTAATACCTCTGATCACGTTGTTGACAACAGTGACCTGGGGGTCAGAAATGCTTCCTGGGGCAATCCCCATGCTGTCCCCATGTCATTTGAGCACTGTCACTATTGTTTTGGGCACTTGTTAGGCTTTTAAAAGACTGCCGGGGGTGCCGCCGCAAAAATGCTCGGGTCTCCCATAGACTAACATTGGGCTCGTTGCTCGGGTCGAGCACCCGAGTATCACGGCGAGCTCGGCCCGAGCTTCGAGCACCCGAGCATTTTAGTGCTGGCTCAACACTAGTGTTGAGCCACCCCCGTAGTGTTCGGGTTCGGTTTGGTTCGTCGAACACCGGCATGTTCGCCGAACGGTTTGTTGAACGGTTCGTCGAACACCGTTAAAACCAATGGCAGGCAAGCAAAAACACATAGAAACACATAGACAACACATAGAAAACACCTTCAAAGGTGTCCAAAAGCTGAAAAACTGCTCAGAAGACACAACTAACACATGGAAAAGTGACAAGTACATATAGTCATGCGAAAAGAAAAGAGGTGGAGGAGTAAAAGGAGGAGGAGACACAGATATAGGCATGTCATGCCCTTCTAAAATCAATAAAGGCTGGAATAAAAATCTAAAATCAGCCTACCAACACCCAGACGTCGTGACAAGAAAATTAAAAAAATAAATATCTTTAGGTAGAATGGCGGTTCCATTTAGAACACTTTTCTTACAAGACGTAGTGGTATCCCTGTTAGGAGTCGTGCCAAAAACGGAACCCAATACATTCGGACTTATCCACCATTTGTCATATCCAAGGGGCAGGTCAGTAAACAACAACATCGACCAAGTACAGTAGTATATAAACATAAACCAAGTACAGTAGTATATACTGTACCTCCTTTGACAAGGCAATCAGGCGGGTCAAGAAGTTGGGAAGGGGCACCCTAATGGCCAAAACAGACATTGAGGGGGCGTTCCGGTTACTTACTACCTGTGCCTCCGAATAGTGTCCGCCTATTGGGCTGCTTCTGGGAAGGATCATACTATATAGATAGCTGTTTGCCCATGTGGTGCTCCATATCCTGGTCATTATTTGAGGCGTTTAGTTGCTTCCTCGAATGGGTCGTCATGGATGTTTCTAAGGGGGCACATATTATCCATTACCTCGATGACTTCTTATGCCTGGGCCCAAAAGATTCGCCACAGTGTGCATACACGCGGTAGTCCACCTGTGAGAAGGAGAGAGCAGGAGGGAGAGTGGACACCACAGAGCCGAGGGGTTATGTTACGGATCCGGGTGGTGGAACCTCTGTGCCGCGGTGCAAGGAGGGACCCAGATGGGCGTAACTAAGTATCAACTGAGACTGACCCTGGTCATAAGGCGGCTAACGACTCCGTGACCAGGGAGGGACCGAGCAGAGGGACCAGGTGCTACTCTGGGGACGACCTCGTAAGAGAGCAGGTGGCTCCCATGGGTCAGCAGACTGGGACTGACCGGTATAGCGGATGGACACAACAGGCAGGCAGAAGTCTCTGGATAGTTGACAGGTGGTCACGGCACGTGACGGCAGAGCAGGTTGAAGTCTCTAGGTTAACAGACAGGTAGTCACGGCAAGTGACAGCAGGAGCCTCCAGGTAGGCTACGGCAAGTGACGGCCAAGCAGGCTGAAGTCTCTAGGTTAGCAGTCGGGTGGTCACGGCAAGTGAACGCAGGAGCCTCCAGGTAGGCTATCAGGTAACAGGCAGGTAACAGGCGAGTGCTCCCAGGTGAGTGGGCTAGCAGGCACGGCAAGTAGCAGGCAGGTAACTGGCAGGTGCTTCCTTGTAAGCAGGCGGACTTGACCATAGACAGACTGGCGGGTTGAACGGAAGGCAGACTATTGGGCTGGAGAGTAGTCAGACTGGCGGACTGGAACAGTAGTCAGGCTGGCAACTGGACCTGAGGGCTGAAGCAGAGGTAAGTATACTGTGCAACAACTTTTGCTCGGGCACCTCCATTTTGGAGGAGGTGCCTTATATATGGGAGGTCCTCCGGCTATTGGCCGGGGACTCCTTAGGAAAATTGCTATTAGATATAAAGGCGATGTAGCTTGCTTCAGATGGGCTATTCCGCTGACTACGAGACACTGCTACTAGCCCAAAAGGATTTCCTGGGTTAGATGCAGTAAAAAATTGTTATTAGATACACAGGCGGTGTAGCTTGCTTCACAGCTGGGCTACTACACTGACTAGCAGATACTGAAGCTTTGGAGCAGACCTCTGATTCTCAGGCTATAGTATGAGTAAATAGCTCTGCAGACTCAACCATCTGTGATACCCCAAGCCATAGAGTATGTAGTTTCTTACAGTTAAAAGGGGGGGAGCGACCCAACCCACCTGGAATTGACAATGTGTAAAACACAGCAATTTTCCAAAAATGGGGGCACAGACACCACTTAAGTGGCATCAATTGCCCCAGAGTTGCTTAAAATGGTTGGTGAGGTGATTTTCCAAAATCCTCAAGCTTTTAGTCTCCCCAGGATGACACAGGGGTAGAAAATTCCTTGTGGAGCCATGATTTGTTCATCTTTATGAACGTGAGTCTGTCTACATTCTCAGTGGACAGCCACGTGCGCTTATCTGTCAGCACACCACCAGCAGCGCTGAACACACGTTCAGAGAGAACGCTGGCTGCGGGGCGCGACAAGATCTCCAAGGCGTGAGTGGCGAGCTCAGGCCATTATTCCAGATTGGAAGCCCAAAATGAGCAAGGGTCCAGTGACACAGTCATGGCTTCGATGTTCACTTGGAGATACTCCTGTACCCTCCTCTCTAGGCATTGACTATGTGTCAGACTTCTTGTCTCCTGTGGCCTTGCAAAGGATGGTCTAAAAAATTGGTGAAACGATTCCACAAAATTGCTGTTACCAGCAGATACGGTGTTACTGTTACGGTTTGAGTGATGAAGACTCGACAGTCCCACAGTTGGCAAGTTAGAACTGTGAGATTCACTGCGTGCACCACTGGTGTTTTGTGAAAAAGCAGATGTAAGATTCTGTAACAGCCTCTGCTGATACTCCTGCATGCGTGAATCCCTTTTTATGGCAGGAATTATTTCGGCAAATTTACTTTTGTACCGGGGATCTAAGAGTGTGGCAACCCAGTAGTCGGTATTACTTCGAATTCTGACAATCCGAGGGTCATGTTGCAGGTAGTGCAGCAAGAAGGCACTCATGTGTCTTGCGCATCCAGGAGGACCAAGTCCTTGTTGTGTTGGTGGCGAGTTAAGAACCATGTTTCCTTCCTCTGCCCTCTCCCCCCAACCTTGCACAACAGAAATGTGATCAAGGTCTCCCTCATCTGATGACTCCTCCACTTCTTCCTCGGCTCCTGCACCTTCCTCAACAGTTTGGCTGCTACCATGTGCCCTCGTTAATCCCTCTCCCCCACCCTCCCATGCCTGCCGCCTTGGTGCTGCCGACCGTCTGGACCTTGGAGGTGTTATCCCTTCCGCATACGACTCCTCCTGTACTTCCTCCCCCTCCTCTTGTCCCACCACCTGACTCCGAATAATGTTTAAAGTGTGCTCCAGCATGTAAATGACCGGAATAGTCATGCTGATAATGGCATCGTCAGCACTAAACATCTTCATCGCCATTTCAAAACTGTGCAGAAGGGTGCATAGGTCCCTGATCTGAGACCACTCCTCCAGCGTGATTTGCCCCACCTCTGGATCTCGTTGGTCCAGGCTATATGTCAGAATGTATTGCACCAGGGCTCGTCGGTGCTGCCACAGTCGCTGCAACATGTGCAGAGTTGAATTCCGTCTTGTCAGCACATCGCATTTCAGCCGGTGAACTGGCAGGCCCAGCGACTTCTGTAGAGATGTAAGTCGTTGAACTGCGGGATACGAACGGCGGAAGTGAGCACACAGCGACCGTGCCCTCTGCAGAAAGCCATCTAGTCCGGGATAGTGGGCTAAAAATTGCTGGACAACCAGGTTCAACACTTGAGCCATACATGGCACGGGTGTGACATTGCCCCGGCGAAGGGCCGCACCCAGGTTTGCAGCAATGGCACACATGGCCTTCCCTGGCTGCAGGTTCAGTGGAGACAACCATTCATGAAACTCGGTCTCCAGAGCTAACCACAACTCCTCAGTTGTGTGACTCACATTTCCCAGACATTTCAAAGTAAAAACCGCCTGATGACGTTGAGCCCTGCTGCCAGCATAGTAAGGAGGTGTGCAGGATTCCTTCTGCGCAGTTAGAAAGCAGGTGGCATTACCAGACAGGCTTTGGGTGCAGGTGGAGGACCAAGAGGAGGTTGAGGAGGCAGAAGCAGTGGAGGAACTTCTAGATAAAGAGGATTGAGGCACAACTCGTGGGGACGGCAAGACTTGGACAGCAGCCCCTTATCCTGCTGTCACCATAGTTACCCAGTGCCCAGTCACCGACATGTAACGCCCCTGTCCATGCCTACTCGTCCAAGTGTCTGTGGTGAAATGCACCCTGTCACACACAGAGTTTCTCAAGGAAGCGGTGATGTTGTGTGCGACATGCTGGTGTAGCGCAGGCACAGCTTTCTTTGAGAAGTAGTGGCGACTGGGCATCTGGTACTGGGGCACTGCGACGGACATAAGGTCTCGAAAATCCTCTGTGTCCACCAGGTGGAAAGGCAGCATTTCTATAGCTAACAGCTTGTAGATGGTGAAATTCAACCTCTTAGCTTTGTCATGCCTAGGAGGAAATGGTCTTTTACTTGTCCACATCTGAGGGACCGAAGGCTGGCTGTTGTGCTTAGACGGGGTTGAGTAGGGTGTCCCCGGCAAACTGCCGGTCTGTGAGGAAGATGCAGGCGGACATGTTATGTTGCCTTGATCTAAAGGTGGTGCTCTGGATGTCGGAGAGCGCTCAACACCAGCAGGTGTTTCCACTTCCAAATGAACTGACGACCTGCCAATCACACTGGCTGTTGCGGGTAAAGAGGTGGCAGGTCTGCGTCCAAAAACATGTGTGACTGCTGTCCCCGCAGTCACAGAGGATGAAGAGGCCACGGATGCACAAGATGGGGCAGACGGTGGTTGGCCCGGCCCGCTAGGCCGCATTGTAGCACAGTGAGCTTCCCACTGCAACTTATGCTTCATATCCATGTGACGGTTCATGCATGAAGTACTCAAACTATGGATTTTTTGGCCTCCACTTAGCTTTTGGTGACAAATGTTACAGATAACATGAGTTGGGTCATCCTTTGCGATCTCAAAAAATGCCCAGGCTATGCAAGGCTTAGAGCCCATGCGACCTGAAGAGCCACCACGACTTGTGATCAGAGGCAGAGTTGTGGTTGAGGATGCAGTTGTTGACATGCTTCCAGTACTCCGTCTCTGTCCTGGAAGGCGCAACCTAACCTTGTCGTCACTAGCATCCTCCTCCACCTCCTCTGCTGACCTCATCGACTGGCTGACTGTGGGTTGACAGTAAGTGGGATCTCCAACCTCGTCATCATCACCCTGTGTGTTCTCACACCCATCGTCCTCAGAGCCAACCTCTTCCAGCCCTGACTGAAAAGTCAAGTTGTCGCTCCAATCAGGTATCTGAGTCTCATCATCGTCTTCCTCATTGTCTCCACCAACAGGAGTTACAGTTTGGGAACGAGGGTCTACATTATGCTCAGAACCTTCTTCATCTGGGCCTGGATCTGACTCATAAACATTCTGGGTATCAGAGCAGATTATTTCCTCGTCTGGATTCACAGAAGCTCTGGAGCAGACCTTTGATTCCCAGGCTATAGTATGAGTAAACAGCTCTGCAGACTCAACTATCTGTGTTACCCCATACTCAGACGGGCAGCTGGAGACTTGGGAGCTGTGAGGAAGCAATTGGGGTGACACCTCTGAGGACTGGAGTATTTGTGATGTTGAAGTTGAGGTGGAGGAGAGCCCACTTGAAGGAGCACTTGATATCCGTTGAAGCACCTGCTGTTTTTGTGCCTCATCAGGAATTTGTAGCAATGGGCATGTCCGTAAGAAAGGGATCATATCACATTGTCCACGAAAAGAAGTAGACATCTTAGTTTGGCTGTGAGATGGTCTTTCTTCTGCAGATGTTACTGTTGCTTTACCACCTACCCCACGAACATAACCTTTTTCCCCTTTCCAACAGCAGCAGGCCTTTTGCCACACATTTTGGTGGTTAACTAATTGGCAACTCTGTAGTTGTTTGCACAAAAAACGATGGATGGAAACCGAGCAGAGCTGAGTGGCCAAACTGACCCAAAAGGATAGGCTGGGTTAGATGCAGTAAAACAATTTTATTAGATACACAGGCGGTGTAGCTTGCTTCACAGCTGGGCTACTCCAATGACTACGAGACACTACTACTAGGCCCAAAAGGATTTCCTGGGTTAGATGCAGTAAAAAATTAGAATTAGATACACAGGCGGTGTACCTTCCTTCACAGGTGGGCTATTCCGCTGACTAAGATACACTGCTACTAGCCCAAAAGGATTTCCTGGGTTAGAGGCAGTAAAAAATTAGAATTAAATACACAGGCGGTGTAGCTTCCTTCACAGGTGGGCTACTCCGCTAACTACCAGACACTGCTACTAGGCCCAAAAGGATTTCCTGGGTTAGATGCAGTAAAAAATTAGAATTAGATACACAGGCGGTGTAGCTTATTTCACAGCTGGGCTACTCCGCTGACTGCGAGACATTGTTACTAGGCCCAATAAGATTTCCTGGGTTAGATGCAGTAAAAAATTAGAATTAGATACACAGGCGGTGTATCTTCCTTCACAGGTGGGCTACTCCGCAGACTACCAGACACTGCTACTAGGCCCAAAAAGATTTCCTGGGTTAGATGCAGTAAAAAATTAGAATTAGATACACAGGCGGTGTAGCTTCCTTCACAGGTGGGCTACTCTGCTGACTACGAGACACTACTACTATGCCCAAAAGGATTTACTGGGTTAGATGCAGTAAAAAATTGTTATTAGATACACAGGTGGTGTAGCTTGCTTCAGATGGGCTACTCCACTGACTACCAGACACCAGTGTTGAGCGAGCATGCTCGACACTGCTCGGTACTCGCCCGAGCATCACGCTACTCGGGATGTTCGGCGAGGACCGAGCATTTCCGGGTTACTCGGGCGGTAGCTCGGGTCTCCGCCCTGCATCTTTGGCTCTCTTTAAAGAGCCAATGAATATGCAGGGATTGACAGCCAGTCACTGTAATGCCGCAGCCATGTTGTTGCGTCACCTCGAGTGTTTAAAACCCGGCGCCGCCATCTTGGACACAGTCGCTCCGGATTAGACAGTGTAGGGACAGCGCAGCTGAGCTAGGGAGAGATTTAGCCTGCGAAATAGTTAGTGTAGGGTCTGTGAAGGCTGCCAGATCAAACAAACAGTCCTTCTCACGACTAATATCCATCCCAGATATCAGGCAGGCAGGCAAGCAGGCTGTATAGGAGACGCAGTGGTTATACCAGCAAACGCTGCATTACAGTCCTGTGTGCTCCTGTTTCTGAAATTGCTGGACTTAGCTCCAGGTCTCGGGGGCCAGGAAAAATCCTTTTTATCCCTCTAAATCCTCTTTTTTTTCTCTCCTTCACACTGTACAAATACCCGCCTTATTAAGCTATTGGTGTCCCCCCCCCCCCAAAAAAAAAGTGTGTCTCTGACTTTTCAGACACAAATATATCTGTTGAAAAGAGTCTGGTATAGGCCACAGAAACAGAAGTGTGGCTTTGCAGTTCCATTGGTGAAATCTCTGTATTATCCAGTTTTGTGCCTTTTGTATCTAAAAAAAAACAGTTTGAGTGTGTCGCTCACTGTTCAGCCAGAAATATATATATATATATACATATATATATATATATATATATATATATATATATATATTTTTTTTTTAAAAAAGTCTGGTATACACCAGTAAATTATAACTGTGGTTTTGCTCTTCCACGGTAAAAAATCTCTATTATCCTGCTTTTGGCATTATTTGCCGTAAAAAATAAATAATAGTGTCTCCTGATTGTTCAGACACAAATATATCTCTTGAAAATAGTCTGATATACACCAGTAAATTATAACTGTGGTTTTGCTGTTCCACAGTAAAAAATCTTTATTATCCTGCTTTTGGCATTTTTTGCCGTAAAAAATAAATAATAGTGTCTCCTGATTGTTCAGACACAAATATATCTGTTGAAAATAGTTGAAAAACAGTTTGAGTGTGTTGCTCACTGTTCAGCCGCAAATATATATATATATTTAAAAAAGTCTGGTATACATACACCAGTAAATTATAACTGTGGTTTTGCTGTTCCACGGTAAAAAAATCTCTATTATTCAGCTTTTGGTATTTTTTCCGTAACGAAAAACAGTAATATTTTCTTCCTGATTGTTCAGATTGTTTAAAAGAGTCGGGTGTAGGCCAGAGAAATAGAACTGTGGTTTTCCTCTTCCACGGTTCTAATCTACTTTTTAGTACACTTTTTCCATTGCTAGTGCGAGTGTAAGCTATTTTACTTCCTTCACGGTCGACTCTTAGTAGCCGTGAGTCTTGACCGCATACTCCTCCTCACCCTGATGCTCCTTCCTCCCACCATGCCGAGTGTTGTCAGACAGCAACTGATCCCACACTTGGACACTCTGAAGAGCTGTTCACTGGTCCATTTCTAGATTTGTGCCCCTCGCCTGCTCCGCTTGAAGTGGTGGAAGAGGAGATCCCATGTAGCGATGCCCAAATATTTGAACAGCCACGGCCACAGGAAATCGACGCTGGCAATTTGTCACAAGAGGTGGACGATGACGAAACACAATTGCCAGGAAGTGAGGAGGAGGATCGTGGTGCACAAGTGGAAAAGGAGGAGGTGGTGGATGATCTAGCAACTGACCCAATGTGGCAGGAGGACATGCAGAGTGAGGCCAGCAGCACACAGGGGGAGGGAGGCAGAGTACCCCAACAGGCAGGAAGAAGCAGTGTGGTGGCCGCAGACAGAAGGCGGGCAACCGTTCCCCATAACACCAACACGAGGGACGTTGCCAGTACAAGCGGTAGGTCTTCCAGAGTCTGGAATTTTTTTAAAGACTCTGCTGATAACCCCAAAAAGGCCATTTGTACCACCTGCCATGCCAGCATCAGCAGGGGTGACAAAGCTACAAGCCTGACCACCACCAGCATGATCAGGCACAAAGCACCCGACTTTGTGGGGCGAACCCCAGGGTCCACGACCAGTGTCAGCGGGTGTCACCACTGCTTCTTCCGCTGTTGTGCGTGCAATATAACCCCCTGTTGTGTGTGCAAGGCAATCCCCTGTCCATACTGTATGCAAACATGCCCCCTCCTCTCAGTCTTCACTTGTTATGGCAGTTTCTCAAGAAACAGCATCAACGTCCACGTCCCACCGCAGCGTTCAATTGTCCATATCCCAGACCTTTGAACGAAAGCGGAAATTCGCAGCTAACGCCCCACAGGCCACAGTCCTAAATTCGCACATTTCATGACTGCTTGTGTTGGAAATGCTGCCTTGTAGGCTGGTGGAGACGGAATCCTTCCGCAACCTTATGGCGGTGGCCGTCCCTCGGTACTCTGTCCCCAGCCGACACTATTTTTCCCGGTGTGCCATCCCCGCACTACACAAGCACGTGTCCCAAAACATCTGCCGTGCCCTCAACAACGCAGTTACTGGGAGAGTCCACCTGACAACGGACACGTGGACAAGTGCTTGTGGCCAGGGACGGTACATCTCCCTGATGGCACACTGAGTAAACATAGTGGAAACCGGGACCCTGTCGGACCGTGGGACGGAACACATCCTCCCCACACCGAGGATTGCGGGCCCTATGTCAGTCAGAGTTGCCCCCACAGTGTACAGCTCCTGCGCATCATCCTCCTCCTCATGTTCAGCCTCCATCTCAGATATCAACACATCAGTTACAAGCTGGAAGCACTGCAGTACTGCCTCCGCCAAGAGGCAACAGGCTGTGCTGAAACTCATAAGCTTAGGTGAGAAACCTCACACTGCTTGTGAGTTGTGGACAGCTGTGAAAGAGCAGGCAGATCTGTGGCTGAGACCGCTGAACCTACATCCAGGCATGGTCGTGTGTGACAATGGCCGTAACCTGGTGGCGGCTCTGAGGCGAGGCGAGATCACACACGTACCATGTCTGGCTCATGTGCTTAACCTCGTGGTTCAGCGGTTTCTTAAATTGTACCCCGAGTTACCAGATCTGCTCGTCAAAGTACGCCGCCTGTCAACTCATTTTCGCAAGTCGGCTACAGCTTCCGCCGCCCTTGCTGTGTTGCAGCATCGTTTGCAGCTTCCGTCACACCGACTGGTGTGTGATGTCCCCACACATTGGAACTCTACACTCCACAAGTTGCAAAGGATTTGTGAGCAGAACAGAGCAGTTGTGGAGTACCAGCTGCAACAAGGCCATCGATATTCTGGTCAGACTCCACACATAAGACATCAGGAGTGGAACTGGATGTCTGACATCTGTACCATCTTGAAAAACTTTGAGGAGTCCACCCAGATCGTGAGTGGCAATGATGCCATCATTAGCGTCAGCATTCCACTTGTCTGTCTTTTCCAATGCTCTCTGCAGAGAATTAAAGAGGAAGCATTGCAGCCAGAGTATGATGAGATGGATCAAGAAGCCATAGCGGTCAATTACACACAGCCCAGCCTCATCTCACCAAAATGTGCATTGGGGGACAATGAGGGAGAGGAGGAGGAGGAGGAGGAAGAAGAACAGGAGCTTGTGTCATGCACTGTAGACGGTAGTACCTGTACAACTGTCATACCGTCGGTTCAGCGTGGGTGGCCTGAGGACAGGGGGGGGGGGAGGAGGAGGAGAGCATGGTCAGTCGTTATCTTGGTGAGGACACGGAAGTCTTTCCCATTACCAATCTGGCACGCGTGGCTGACTTTATGTTATGCTGCCATAACCGTGACCCTCGCGTTGTCAAAATGTTGGGTGACAGTCATTACTGGTTGGTGACACTTTTAGACCGCCGCTACAAGGAGAACTTTCACTCTCTTATTCCTGAGGTGGAGAGGTCTACAAAAATGGGGCAGTACCAGAAGGCCCTTGCTGCAGAACTGTTAAAAAAATTCCCATCTGTACACGCTAGCGGCAGAGGTCACAGTTCGTTGACCAACCAAGGCGTACAAGCGAGAGAGAGGCAACTCCAATACAGCAGAGGCAGGGGAACACTGTCAACGTTCTGGGACAGTTTTCTGAGACCCGCCAAGCTTACAGGCCCTGAGGCACGGGGTACTCTCACAAGGAGTGGAAAGTTTCAAAAGATGGTGAGGGAGTACCTTGCCGACCGTACCAGCGTCCTCCGTGATTCCTCTGTGCCTTTTAATTATTGGATATCCAAGCTGGACACTTGGAATGAACTCGCTCTGTATGCCTTGGAGGTCCTGGCCTGCCCTGCCGGTAGCGTGTTATCGGAGCGTGTTTTTAGTGCCGCTGGGGGAATTATAACTGATAAGGTCTCCTCCAGGTCTCA
Organism: Phyllobates terribilis; assembly: GCF_046119375.1. Classification (NCBI taxonomy): domain Eukaryota; kingdom Metazoa; phylum Chordata; class Amphibia; order Anura; family Dendrobatidae; genus Phyllobates; species Phyllobates terribilis. The sequence goes on along the minus strand of NW_027362764.1, from coordinate 148,094,426 downwards.
TCTGAAGGGCGTTAAAAGCATCTTGTTAAGCTACTGGGACCTCCACGCCTCTTCTGAGGGGCATTAAAAGCATCTTGTTAAGCTACTGCGACCTCCACCACTTTTCCGAGGGGCATTAAAAGCATCTTTTTAAGCTACTGGGACCTCCATGTCTCTTCTGAGGGGCTTTAAAAGCGTCTTATTAAGCTACTGGGACCCCCACGTCTCTTCTGAGGGGCATTAAAAGCGTGTTGTTATACCACTCTGACCCTCCACGTCTCTTCCAAGGGGCATTAAAACCATCTTGTTACACCACTCTGACCTCCACGTCTCTTCTGAGGGGCATTAAAAGCATCTTGTTAAGCTACTGCAACCTCCACGTCTCTTATGAGGGGCATTAAAACCGTCTTGTTATACCACTCTGACCTCCACGTCTCTTCTGAGGGGCATGAAAACGGTCTTGTTAAGCTACTGGGACCTCAACGACTCTTCGAGCGGGCATTGCATTTCCTCATAATTTTTGTCAGCTTTTGCTTTGAAGGCATAAGCAAATACTCTGGGAGACCTATTCCCCAATAATGAGAATAATGTTTGTAATATGCTGTACTGCATGGCTCTTGTAAGGGTATTGCAAGCTGCTACGTCCTAATTTTTGAAAGCTTTTGCTTGGAAGGCATAAGCAAATACGATGGGAGACCCACTCCCCAATAATGCGAATAATGTTTGTAATATGCTGTACTGCATGGCTCTTGTAAGGGTATTGCAAGTTCCTACGTCCTAATTTTTGGCAGCTTTTGCTTGGAAGGCATAAGCAAAGACTATGGGAGACCCACTCCCCAATCATGGGACTAATGTTTTTAAGATGCTGTACTGTATGGCTCTTGTAAGGGGCATTAAAAGCGTCTTGTTAAGCTACTGCGACCTCCACCACTTTTCCGATGGGCATTAAAAGCGTCTTCTTAAGCTACTGGGACCTCCAGGTCTCATCTGAAGGGCATTAAAAGCGTCTTGTTAAGCTACTGGAACCTTGATGTCTCTCCTGAGCGGCATTAAAAGCATCTTGTTAAGCTACTGGGACCTCCACCACTTTTCCGAGGGGCATTAAAAGCATCTTTTTAAGCTACTGGGACCTCCACGACTCTTCTGAGGGGCATTAAAAGCGTCTTGTTAAGCTACTGGGACCCCCACGTCTCTTCTGAGGGGCATTAAAAGCGTGTTGTTATACCACTCTGACCCTCCACGTCTCTTCCAAGGGGCATGAAAACCATCTTGTTATACCACTCTGACCTCCACGTCTCTTCTGAGGGGCATTAAAAGCATCTTGTTAAGCTACTGCAACCTCCACGTCTCTTATGAGGGGCATTAAAACCGTCTTGTTATACCACTCTGACCTCCACGTCTCTTCTGAGGGGCATGAAAACGGTCTTGTTAAGCTACTGGGACCTCCACGACTCTTCGAACGGGCATTGCATTTCCTCATAATTTTTGTCAGCTTTTGCTTGGAAGGCATAAGCAAATACTCTGGGAGACCTACTCCCCAATAATGAGAATAATGTTTGTAATATGCTGTACTGCATGGCTCTTGTAAGGGTATTGCAAGCTGCTACGTCCTAATTTTTGGAAGCTTTTGCTTGGAAGACATAAGCAAATACGATGGGAGACCCACTCCCTAATAATGGGAATAATGTTTGTAATATGCTGTACTGCATGGCTCTTGTAAGGGTATTGCAAGTTCCTACGTCCTAATTTTTGGCAGCTTTTGCTTGGAAGGCATAAGCAAAGACTATGGGAGACCCACTCCCCAATCATGGGAATAATGTTTTTAAGATGCTGTACTGTATGGCTCTTGTAAGGGGCATTAAAAGCGTCTTGTTAAGCTACTGCGACCTCCACCACTTTTCCGATGGGCATTAAAAGCGTCTTCTTAAGCTACTGGGACCTCCAGGTCTCATCTGAAGGGCATTAAAAGCGTCTTGTTAAGCTACTGGGACCTCCATGTCTCTTCTGAGCGGCATTAAAAGCATCTTGTTAAGCTACTGGGACCTCCACCACTTTTCCGAGGGGCATTAAAAGCATCTTTTTAAGCTACTGGGACCTCCACGTCTCTTCTGAGGGGCATTAAAAGCATCTTGTTAAGCTACTGGGACCCCCACGTCTCTTCTGAGGGGCATTAAAAGCATGTTGTTATACCACTCTGACCCTCCACGTCTCTTCCAAGGGGCATTTAAACAACCTTGTTATACCACTCTGACCTCCACGTCTCTTCTGAGGGGCATTAAAAGCATCTTGTTAAACTACTGCAACCTCCACGTCTCTTATGAGGGGCATTAAAACCGTCTTGTTATACCACTCTGACCTCCACGTCTCTTCTGAGGGGCATGAAAACGGTCTTGTTAAGCTACTGGGACCTCCACGACTCTTCGAACGGGCATTGCATTTCCTCATAATTTTTGTCAGCTTTTGCTTGGAAGGCATAAGCAAATACTCTCGGAGACCTACTCCCCAATAATGAGAATAATGTTTGTAATATGCTGTACTGCATGGCTCTTGTAAGGGTATGGCAAGCTGCTATGTCCTAATTTTTGGAAGCTTTTGCTTGGAAGGCATAAGCAAAGACTATGGGAGACCCACTTCCCAATCATGGGAATAATGTTTGTAAAATGCTGTACTGCATGGCTCTTGTAAGGTTATTGCAAGTTCCTACGTCCTAATTTTTGGCACTTTTTGCTTGGAAGGCATAAGCAAAGACTATGGGAGACCCACTTCCAAATAATGGGAATAATGTTTGTAATATGCTGTACTGCATGGGTCTTGTAAGGGTATTGCAAGTTGCTCCGTCCTAATTTTTGGAAGATTTTGCTTGGAAGGCATAAGCAAATACTATGGGAGACCCACTCCCCAATAATGGGAATAATGTTTGTAATATGCTGTAATGTATGGTTCTTGCAAGGGGCATTAAAACCGTCTTGTTATGCTACTGCGACCTCCACCACTTTTCCAAGGGGCATTAAAACCATCTTATTAAGCTATTGCGACCTCCACGTCTCTTCCGAGGGGCATTAAAACTGTCTTGTTAAACTACTGCGACCTCTACCACTTTTCCAAGGGGCATTAAAACCGTCTTGTTAAGCTACTGCGACCTCCACCACTTTTCCAAGGGGTATTAAAAGCGTCTTTTCATGCTATTGCGACCTCCATGTCTCTTCTGAGGGACATTGAAATGTTGTTTATAATTACCTCTAACATCCACGACTCTTCCAACGGGCATTGCATTTCCTCCTAATTTTAGTTAGCTTTTGCTTTTCAATGTAAAGGCGAAAACTAACGGAGACCCACTCCCCAATAATGGGTAGAAGGTTTTTAGTACATTTTTTAGTACATTTAGTTGCATTGCAAGGAATGGGAGAGGTACAATTGAACACTGCCCTGGGACAAGGACTTGCACGGGGATAGTTGCAAGTCTGCATCTTCTGATGCGGCAAGGATCACTTCTGATGGGCATACTTTTAGGCAGTGACATGGAATTCAGAGATGCTTCCAGGGGTCTTCCCCATGCTGTCCCCATGTATTTTCAGCACTGTATGCATGTGTCACACAGCACATGGCCAGATAAGGTTGTAAAATGTTAAAATGACATTTCCCGGTGAATGCATTTGTCACAGTTGAAAGCAATACAAAAGTGCAAAAACGCATAAAAAATGCTACTTGTGAACATAGCCCAAGGTGTGGAGGAGTATTTTTGTTTTTGGTTATTTATTTTACCTTATACACAAGTCTTTACCCTGGAAAAGAAATTCCTTAACATATTTCACAGGAAAAAAGTTTCACTTTCGTTTTTGAACGTTTTATTATGAGCCTGTAAAAGTGGCTTAATACCTCTGACCACATTGTTAACAACAGTGACCTGGGGTACAGAAATGCTTCCTGGGGCGATCCCCATCCTGTCCCCATGTCATTTGAGCACTGTCACTATCGTTTTGGGCACTTGTTGGGCTTTTAAAAGACTGCCGGGGATGCCGCCGCAAAAATGCTCGGGTCTCCCATAGACTAACATTGGGCTCATTGCTCGGGTTGAGCACCCGAGTATCACGACGAGCTTGGCCTGAGCTTCGAGCACCCGAGCATTTTAGTGCTCGCTCAACACTACCAGACACTGCTCCAGGCCCAAAAGGATTGGCTGGCTTAGATGCAGTAAAAAATTGGTATTAGATACGCAGGTGGTATAGCTTGCAACACAGATAGGCTACTCCAATGACTAACAGACACTGCTACAGGTCCAAAAGGATTGGCTGAGCTACATTTCGCCAAATGCTGTGAAAAACACTTGCACAGCACTGGCAAAGACCTGCCTGGCAAAAAGTGCTATGAACTGCTGTAACCTAGCCCTCAAAAGGGCTGCAATTAGAACTAGTCCCTACTCCCTAAACCTATCTCTCTATGTAACTGGAAATTCGCTCGCAATTCACACAGTTATACTGTATAGCGCCCACAGCAGCAGCGGTGCCATCTAACACTCAGCTGCAGCAGTGAGAAAATGGTGGCGATGGGGTAAATGGCTGGGTCTTAAAGGGCAAGGACATGCGACATACACAGCCAATGACACATGCCCTTACTTGTGTGAAAAAAAAGCACTTCGCTGCGTGTGTGCGCTGCTGATAGGCTGAAAGACTGCACCGCCCCACTGTAAATGTGGGAAAGAAAAAAAAAATGGAGATCGGCTTTATTTCTGCAGCTAACCATCCCTTGCCCCTCCCCCCGCCCACTCTACACTGAAACTGTCTATTAACATTGATTAACAGTATTACTGTGAAAAAATCCAGTTACGCTTTTGGTGCACGAACAGTTATCGAACATAACCTCGAACAGCCGAATTTTTTGCAAATCGTTCGAGTTCGTCGCTCATCTCTACTTGTGATGTGACCTGTTGGTTTCTGGAAGTTGGAGGAGGGGCTGTGCTATTATGCTTACACAGACTGGATAATTTCTTATATGCTGTAAGTGTGGCGCCCAGGGGATGGGGATAACTCGGCACCCGGGCCTTAATGCCTGGTCTTGGGGGATGTCGCGGTGGTCGGCTCCCGGGCCCATACCCTTGGGTCTCTCTTAAAAAAGGGGAAAATGAAATGTCAAAGTTCATGACGCCACCTGTGGTGTCTGGTGAGGATCCCTAGCGCTGCGGCAGTCCACTGAGGCCGGTGTTACGGCAGCTTTGATGGTGTAGCTCCCCACAGGTGGAGCTAGGCCTCAGGGCAGTGATGTTTGACGAGGTACACTATATGGCGGTGACCCAGCCGGGTCCAAGGAAGAATAGGGGACAAACACACACGGTTTGCTTCTGTACCTTTTACTGGTGGAAATGCAGGTACCATCCGGAGCACTGTAGGGTGAGGGGTGCACTGCAGGACTCACCCCAGTGAGCAGGTGTAGGGCCTCCTGTTTCTTCGCCGCTTAGTGTTAGTCTCTGGCCTGCCTGGAGCTAGGCCTAACTTAGTCTCTGTTCTGCACCGGCTGATCCTGTGGTAGGGCTTTCTGTTAGAGTACACACTCCCTGGCATATGGGGCCTCGGTAACTCCTGACCCTGGTATAATAGCAAGCGTTTGGTATTCCTGGGACATGTAGTTCGCCAGTGGTTCTGGTTGTCTTCCGCTGGGTGTAAAGAATCCCTGCAGACTCGGACCCGGTGTCTGGTATATTGCTTCTGGGGTGAGCTGGTAAAGCTCCTCTGCCCCCAATGCTACTCACTCCTCTAGCCTTCGGCCTACTCGGGCCCTCACTAGGCTATACACACTGGTAGTTAGCTGGCTGCCTCTTCTCCTGCTCTCTGAGCATCAGCAATGCTCCTAGCTCACTTAACTCGAGCTGCTATGTCTGACTGAGACCCACTGCAGACTGACCTGTTTCTCTGTGTCTCACTCTGCAGGAACTGGCTGTGGACTCCAGACTGTTCTGTCTCCACTCACTTCCTGAGGAGAACTAACTCACAGACTGACTCTGCCAAGCTCCACCCACCCTCCGTATTTTTATCCCTATCCGGGCTCCCTCTGGTGGTCTGAGGTAGGGTGGAGGTGTGTTTATGCTCTGAGGGCCTCTTGTGGAGAAATCCTGAAATGCACCCCTCCAGGATCTGTGGCTCCATGCACAGCAGGGCGTCACATAATCAGATGCTCTGCTGTATGTTCTTCAGCTTTATAGAAGCTGTAGACTGACTTTACAGATGTATCTCACAAAAGTCTTTTTTACTGTTCTAACTCCATATCTAGGCTGCAAGTGTAGGGAGCTTGAGACATTTCATGGTTTCCTCAGTGTAAAATCGGTACTCCCACATGGATATATCATCAGATAGCTTGAACTCGACTGTAGGATGCAGGTATGAAAATTCCAGAAGAAGGTTTATTTTCCAGCTGAATTCTTGTAGATATGTTCACATACAGTAGGTAAAAAAGACTTTTCAGAAACAGGGCTGCAAACACATGAGCTTCTAAGATGGCTAATAGACAGTGAATTAGGAAGAAGGGAGGGGTTAGAAACATCAGCGTTATATCAGAGAAAGACAGGGAGAGAGTAAGGTAAACTTCTAAGAGAGCAATCCTTATTGCATATCAACGAAACAGCACAATATAACGACACAATGATAATACAATACTGTCTGATGATTCCCAAATCATGGGACATTACAAGAACAGTTACCCATTTAAATCTGTGGAGTTATTCACTAGTCCATGTTTTTTCAGGGACTGTGTGTCCGTGGAAAACACACAGAAACATTTCTGTTTTTTCCGTCAGTACAGATAAAAAAGGCTTATAGAAGTCTATGGGTCTGTGAAAAACATGTACAGCACATGGATAGCATCCATGTGCTGTCCGTATTTAACATTGCAAAGGTTAGGAGAAGGTTTGTCATTTATTTATCCATCCGTGAAAAACACTAATGACACACTGGTTAACAACGGACACTGATAACACACTAATCCTAAACACTGATGACGTTGGTATCATTCTTTCAAGTATGTGTTTAAACATGGAAATGTGAATGAGGCCTAACACACACTGATAAGGATTGTATAAAGTGTCAGTCACATAGATACGTGTAGTGCACCATGCTGACTTACTGCCTTTTGCTGACACCTATTCTATTACAACAGGCAGACTGCCCAACACTATGCAAGGCCTCCTTCACACATCCGTGTAAAACACGTACTTGAAAAACAGGTACCAGTGTCGTCAGTGTTTTCCATCAGTGTGTCATCAGTGTTTTTCATCAGTTCGTCATTCATGTGTCCATTTTTACTATCAGTGTGTCATTTTTTTTTGGGTATGGATAAAGCAAGAAATAAATTACAAAGCCTCTCCTATACTTTGCATTATTAAACACAGACAGCACACAAATGGCACACGAATGCCATCTGTGGGATGTACATGGTTTTCATGGATCAATAGATTTGTATTGGCCCTTGTCATCTATGCAGCCGCAAAAAATGGACATTTCTCCCTGTATTTTGCACAGACACACGGTCATGTAAAAACAAGGACATGTGCATAACACCATAGGTTATAATGGATACGTGTGGTATCCGTGAAAAAAACAGATAACACACGCACTGGATACATGGACGTGTGAAGAAGGCCTAAGTGAAAACCACAAGGACAGACACCCCAATTTTCCCCCACAACATTATAGGGCTTGGCTGAATCCTGCAAAGAGGAATAAATACAAACAAGGGAGGTTGTTTCAGTAGTTTAGCTACAAAATTTTAAATGTTTACAAACATTATTAGAATTTTTGTCTTCTAAGAAAGGATAAATATCTTTTTTTTTCTATAGCCTCGCCCTATTGATAGTGGATCTTCAGAGGGATACAAGCCTGAGAAATTAATAGGGGATATTGAATTTAAAAATATTCATTTTGCTTACCCTTCCCGTCCAGATGTTCAGGTAGGTTTTGTACCTTTTTAACATATAGTAGTTGCCAACAATCTCAGATTTCCAGGGACTCTTTGTTCAAGAGTGGATGGGGTTTATGTAAATCCTCCTGAAAGTGAGTGATCGAGGTTGAACTGTTGCAATCTTGGGAGGAGTGGGGCTAAACCAACTCTATAAATATGCAATTATGTTTAAAGTCATTAAGTAATATAATTGTTTTTTACATGTTTATTTGCATTTATATTTGTAGGTTCTACTTGGTCTGAACCTGAAAGTACCAGCTGGCAAGACTATAGCTCTGGTAGGCATGAGTGGCTGTGGGAAAAGCACAGCTATTCAGTTGCTACAGAGGTTTTATGATCCCACAGAAGGCAAGGTAGGATTTATTTTATTTATAGGCAATGAATTTTTGTGCACACACTTTTTTATTGTGATTTGCTGCTTGTGATGGGCAAGCTGAAACTGCAGAGTTACTTAGCCAATAGGTTCAGCATATGCACTTTGGCTGTTTACCTGATGATTTCTTCATTAAGGTACATCAACACTTCTGAAGCATGTGGATAAGATTTGTTACAATCCCATCCACTTTAATGGTACTTAGAGATTGCCAAAGTTTCCAAATTTATTTTGAGCAGATTCACTAGATTCGACCAATAGATTTGATTTGTTCCAAATGAAATTAGTCTAAATTGAAATTAATAGAGAGATCAGAAGGTATTAAAAAATAAATAAACAAAAGTTTACACTCACCTCTACTAGGTCCACCCTCACCTGTTCTGCTACACTCTACCAGATCCCCCACTTATTTCCTCTGGTCAGAGTTTGTGTATTTATTCTTCATATTTAATTTCCCAAAGAAATATTCCATGGCTTATAAGTCTTCTCATGTTGGCTTCGCACTCTCCACAGATAAAAGCGTTCCTTGTTAGACCTGCTTTCAGTGGCCTCTCACCTAACCAAATCAGATCTCCTGCTTTGCACTGATGAGGGTAAAAGCCATAGAAACACGTGTTTGCAAATGAAGTATCTGGTTTGGATTCAAATTCTAAGTCATGTGGCAAGGTTCACTAAATGGTCGACATTGACTTTTAGGATTGCTATATTCAATAGGTACAGCTCAAGGTCAAGTCATCTTCCTCTCTGAAGAGGCTATTTGCATTTATTGAATAAAGAGTATATATTTCTTTAAATAGAAATAGTACAATTGTATTAGAGAAATATAAATGTTAATTATTTCATTTTATTCTTAATTGTTAGGTTACATTGGATGGACATGATATTCGTTCCCTCAATGTCAAATGGCTAAGAGATAATATTGGTGTGGTAGAACAGGAACCTGTTTTGTTTGGGACAACCATTACTGAAAATATTCGCTTTGGTAAAGATGGAGTAACTGACGAAGAAATCGAGCAAGCAGCCAGAAAAGCAAATGCCTCTGACTTCATATCTAGACTTCCAGAAGTAATTTTGTTTTACATTAATACCTTGTTTGTTTAATATGTTTGAGATAAGTTTTTATGTTTAACATAGGTTATATCTTTACTTTGCAGTATGACTGTGCACAATCAGCCACCTTTCTAGTCCAGAATGGTGACATGTAACAGTATCAACTGGCTTCGCTTCATTATATGTTTATGACTTGCCTAATAGTAAAAAATAAAAGGTATCTTATAATACAATTCCTTGTTAAAAAAAGCTACCACCTAAAAAGCTAAATTCTTGAATGGAGGAACATTATTAAATTAAACATTAGTCACCTAGTTTACTGGAGTTTTTTAACAAAATTCTTTAAAATGTAAACTTGATTTAATCCTTCATCGTGCACATCCAAAGAATGAAAACATTTAGACTAATCCACTAATTCTTATGTATATCTGGTAGCCCCCCACACTAAAAACATGGATTATTTCTAGAATAGGACTTATGTTTGTAACCTGATGAATGTGTATGTGACAGGACCCCTGGGCCGTGGGGTACTCGGTGCTGGGCCGGTCGTTGCTAGGGGAGATGTCACAGTGGCGGTGACCCGGTCCGTGACCCAGGGCGGTCAATCAAAGGGGAAATATTTACAGGGGATTTATAGTTTATATATACAGTTTGTGATGCCACCTGTGGTATGTGGCTATATGGAGCCGCCGCTGCGGTGCAGAACCTTTAGAGCCGTTGTTAGTGCAGCAGAGTTGGTTCAGCTCTCCACAGGCAGAGCTCAGCTCCAGGGCAGGAAGTAGTGATTTTATAGATGTTGCTGTGCGGTGTAGTGCAGAGGATGGCTCAGTTAATAATCGGTCCACAACTTAATGGCGGCTTCCTCTTATATTTACTTGCGGTGGTTAGGTAGACCGGGGCACGGTTACTAGCTGGTAGTAGAAGTCTGGGCTGCCTGGAAGCAAGCTGGGGATCCACCTAGCCAGGTGGAGTTGTAGGTCTTCCCTTTGCACTACCTCTTTGGCCCTGCTGCGTATAGCTATGCTGTGGCCCTCTTCCCTGAGTAAAACGTTTTTGTGCTCACCCGTATGGCAGGCAGCTCGGGCCTTCCTGGAGTGTCGCTCCCACGTGGCGGTGCTGGGCCCTATGTGCTGCTGAGCCTCCGGGCGTCTGATAGGGCCAGGAGACCTGCAGTCTCTTGCCGTCCGGTTTCTGCTGCTGGGCTTTCGGTGCCCCACAACCTCAGACTCCGGTGTCCGGTTCATCTGCGCTTCCCTCTGGGGTGAACTGCCGTGCAGCTCCACTCCCCAGGTCTTTCCTCGTTGACGTCCTGACTTCAACTCCTGTCTGCTCTCCTCAGACTAACTAAGCCCGCCTCCAGATCCCAGTTGCTAAGGAGAGGAGCTCCCCTTGCTGGTCTGGAGCCAGGAAAGTGTTGCATGCTAGCAAAACCTGATTAGGGGACCCCTCCTTGCTTCCAGGCATGGCAGCACCCCCTTGTGAGGGAGGCAATGTCACTGTGGCAACCGGACTCCTGGGGTGCCACATATGCATTCCAGAAGGTATGTAGGGACGTAATGTTGTTGGCACCTGTTATCTCATGGGTAAGTGAGCAGTTCTCAACATTACTCTATTAAGTACCATACAGCTATATCTTTAATGAAGGTATGAATTAAATGTCTATAACAACATATATCAGAGCATACTCATGTTGGGAAAATACATTAATATACACACATAAATCTAATGCCCTGCTTGTATGAAGTATCCAAATTGTTGCAAATCAATGCAAATAGTTGCAAATCAATAAAAATATGTAAAGTCAGCGTATGCATTAATTATTAATATGAGTGCTTTAAATAATAGCACTTTAAGAAAAAGGATTCCAGATTTTTCCAGGGTTAGTTAAGGGAAGGAAACAATATTATACTTGTGTCCAAAATGTTTGTTAAATGAAAAGGTGGCATTGGCAATAAATAGCATGAGGGAAGTAAAACCCTATACTATGACAAATAATGTGGGAGCCGCTAGCAGTAGTCTTACTGACACTGCTGAAGCAATTGTCCCAGTAGTCGTAGTACCAAATATGGGTCACACTAGGCCTCCTCTGCCTTTGGAAAGGGTATTAGAGTGGAGGAAACCTAGGGCATAATTGTGATGCTGAGTCACCTCTCACGGACAAGACGTGAGTCGGGGAAGTCAAGGAGTCCGAGATTATAAGCCAGGAGGGTATGTTGTAAACAGAGGGGTGAGACAAAGACTAAAGCCCCCGTCTCACATAGCGATATCGCTAGCGATATCGCTGCTGAGTCACGGTTTTGGTGACTCACCAGCGACCTCACCAGCGATGTCGCTGTGTGTGACACTTTGCAACGATCAGGCCCCTGCTGTGAGGTCGCTGATCGTTGCAAAGTGTCCTGGACCATTTTTTGGTCGTTGGCCTCCCGCTGGCCAGCACACATCGCTGTGTGTGACCAGCGGGACCAACGATCTGGCTGGTAACTATGGTAAACATTGGGTTACTAGGGGCACGCGCGCACTTAGTAACCCGCTGTTTACCATGGATACCACTCTGCTACGGTGCGCGGAGGCTCCCGCGCACCGTAGCAGAGTGGTATCCATGGTAAACAGCGGGTTACTAGGGGCACACGCGCACTTAGTAACGCGATGTTTACCATAGTTACCAGCCTGCTTCTGCTTGCAGCAGGCTGGTAACGGGAGCAGGACATCGTGGAACGATTCTTTCCACGATATCGCTGCTCCCCTGATCGCTGGTGAGCCTGCCTGTTTGACAGCTCACCAGCGATGTATTAGCGATGCAGCAACGATCCCTGACAGGTCGTATCGTTGTCGGGATCGCTGCTGCATCGCTTAGTGTGACGGGGCCCTAAGTCAGGTCACAGTCCAGGGTCAAACTTCCAAGAAAGTAGCAGACTAAGACAAAGGGGCTAGGCAAGGTTAAGCAACAAAGCTCAGACAATAAGAACTCAGAGCACAGAGCAAACATACACCACTTGAGCTAAGCTACAACTAGCAATCTCCTAAACATTGCCAGCCAGCTAATTAGCCAGATAATCACCCATAATGGGCAACACCTGGAGGAAACCCAACAGGGCCAGCCAGATTGGACAGCTGAGCTGTCATTCACAGTAATGACAGCTCAACATGCCCCTTCCTCACATTGGGCTGCTGAGCTGTCTCTCACAATCCTAACAGCTCAGCACACCCTTTATCCTATAGTGTGGCTGGGGTGTCACTGACACTGTTTTCAGGACTCTCTGAGTGATGGAATCGTGACAATAATGATAAATAAAAAATATATGTCATATCACTTGCCTCAGTCACAGCAGGACAATGTAGCTTTTAATAGCAATACCATCAACTTCATAAAAAGGGCATACACATTTTTGCTATGTCTCAGCTCTTTTAGCATTATTTGTGAAATATTTTTTTTGTGCCTGTATATGGGGTGAATTCCACAGATAGAACCCTGTGCAGGATTGGGCACGTGTAAAGGTCTGGGCACAAAGCGGAAAAATAGTTTTCAAATATACAGTAATTGCTTGGCTTTCATTACTTCCAATTTTCATAAGGTCTCTGTTTCACATTAGTTTTGACAAAGTTTTGGGGAGGCATCTAGTGAGTGGCTTCTATCGGTAGGACCACATGCAGAGACCCCTGCACAGGCTAGAGCACAAAGAGAAAAACTGTTGTAAATTAAGAATCCCAAAATCTGACAGTAATCAGTATTTTACTTCAGTATTTGTAAGCCAAAATCAGGAATGGAACAATCAGAGGAAAAGTATAATAGAAACATGTCACCACTTCTGTATTTATCACCAACTCCTGGTTTTGGCTTACAAATATTGATGTGAAATTCTGACCAAATACTGAACATGTGACCGTAGCCTTAAATTCCCTTTAACAAAATTCTGGATTTTAGTCTAAATTATTAAGGATTTTTTTGGTCAGATGAAATTTCCTGATAAGATAAGTCCTGCCTAAACACTGAAGGTACATGTTACATGCAGCAGGATGTGGAGGAGGAGGAGCAGTAGCAGATGGATGTGGAGGGGGACTTTGAATTGGCGAAGGCAGGCGACGAGGCTGACAGAGTAAAAATGATGACATCAATGACACCACTGGCCATGACGACCAACCCTTGCAGCGTGGTGCAGAAAGTAAACCAGCAGTATCATCGGTTGTGTTGGCTAGCATGGCAAACGATTTGCTGAAATGCTTGTGGGATGACAGGTGTATCATTACCATTAAGCAAAGGGATGGCTAATGGACAGCATGTTTATATAGCCTTATTATAATAGAAAAATGGGTGGGAGATGGGGGGAAAAATGGGGGTATGCTGATAACAAACTGGCTCCCTCTCCCAGTCAATCAGCACCCACGTGCAGTCATCGGGACGGGCCGATCATTGCCATGGTGACCCTGTAACGGGGCTCAGGGTGGCAGTCATGGGCGAGCATCGCTTCTTTGACATCCCGGCCCACAACAGGAAATAGTGTACTGTGTGACTGCATGTGCAACGATGCTTTGAGATCTGAGATCTCCATAATCCCTGATAATGCGATGGCTGCAGAACTGTCCCTTTTAACCCTCTCAGTCAAGAAGCCAAACCAGCTGTTAAAAACAGTGTTATTTTTATGCACAGTCAAACAGGTGAACTTAGAGTAACAGGTTATGCATTCTTCATCACTTGCCACACGGTACTCAGGCTCCATTCTCAGAGTTACAGTCTGCACTTTGTTTCTGGCAACAGGTACAGCACAGTAGTGAGGAGAGATCTTAAATGCCTGCATTTTCTTAGGGGTAGAGTCATACGGGTCCACGTGTGTCGCTATCCCCTGATCCCGTGTCCTTGCTTATATCAGTCCCAGGGGCCGCTCGTAGAGACATGCTCCCTGTTTCAGTGCCCACAGCAGGGCGATGCCTTGTCCCAAGGTCCCCTTTCTCGCTGGACAATATGTTTCCTGGTCTTCTAAGCTTTTCTGCAGGTTTCCCCACTTGCCTGTGTTTCCTGCTGCCTCTGTAACTAGATCCTTGTCCTCATGAGACTTGTAGCTCCACACCAGGAACAATCTGTCTTTCCTCTTTTTCTAACTTTTCTAGACTGACTAAAATGGATCCCTTCTCTCAGAATCCACAAAACTCCCTCCCACTATGGGCTGTATGTCTAATTAACCCTCAACTGTCTTTGTTCCTGATGTCTGTATCTGGGCAGATTTCACCTACACTCTATACCAGAGTGAAAAGAAAGAGAGTGACACCTTGTGGCCTCCGGTCAACACTGCAACCCATAGGGAAATAACCATTAAATACATAGCAGTAACATGCATGTGAAATACATTCAACCAACAGAAATATCAGAGTAGTGAGATGCCATCCTCACACCATTACATCCCCCCATGCTTTAATTATGGTCGTCCTCGACCATACAGTACCTAAAGGCAAGGGTTAATACAAAATCAAACATTTTAATACATTCAGACGGAAGTCTTCCTCAGACGTCGTCTCCTCACTGGACATCCGGCCCTTCTCGGTTAAGGGCCCCGGAACAACCGACACAGTCCATAACTTTATCAGCACTGGTCCTTCTTGGTAAGGACCCCGGAACAAAGTGTCCATGTCCATACAGAGGCCCATGGGCCCACACAGTAGCAGCCCTTCCTGTCCAAGGGCACAGTCCTCAAAGTTCCTGACCTGGCTGGAGCATCAGGTCGTCCATCACACTTCCCCCCAACAACAGTCCTTAGGACCAGGGTCTCAGTCCTTTCATCATACAGAAGTTCCCACGTGGCAAACACACAGTCCTTTGGGGGGCCAACGTCCTTTTATGGGTTTGGGCACAGTCCTCAGCAAACGGTGGGCTACCCTCTCGCAGCTGCAATGTCTTCCAATCCAGCAAGGGGGCAAAACAAACAACGTGAGCCATCCGCTGCTACTACAGGCCCAACCGGCCTCGAGGGTATCTCGAACAGTCCCTCTGATTTCTTTTAGGAAAAAAAACACACACAGGCCTTCTGGCCATGAAGGTATAAACAGTCCTTCCAAGGATAACAAAGGCGAGGCGCCTTAAACTTAGTTTCCTGAGACTCGACTGGTCTTCAGCCTTTAAATAGGGGTTCCTCGGAACTCGACCCCTCAAAATAGCCTGCAGGACAAATCGAGTAACTGCAACTGCCCAGAGGTCACCTTGGTCACTGCTCAGGTTTCTCGTGAAATTTCTCTATCTTCTTCCTGTCTTCTCTCAGGAAAAGTCAAGCCACTTCCAGACAAAGTCATCACGGGAACTACCTGTACACTTGCATCCGGTTCCCGTAGTGAAGTCAAAGCCCAAAATCCTTCCCGGAGCTCCTCAATCATCGTCATTCCCTCGGCATACCACTGCTCAATGCTTCTGAGGAATTCACCACAGCTCCTTTGGGTTAATAACTGAGCACAATGCAACAGTTGCTGGCTTGTGTCTGGCCTTACTGGACGGGATGGGGCTGAGGCTTGCATACCTTCTGCAGTGGGCTCTGCTTCTTCTTGGTACTCTGGAGGGATCACGTACTCTCTGGTCCCACGAGCGATGTACATTGAGTGTCTCCCTTCAGGCTGAACCACAATAATTGGTGATGGTGGCATCTCTGGAACTTCTTGATCATGGTAATCAGGGCCCCAGGGCAGGCAAAAGACTCCAGACCCCTGCCAGTACTCGTCCACTGCATACGGGTCCTCATATTGACTCTCACCGTTCATGGCCTCTACCTCCTCATCATCACCGCCAATGCTCATTCGCCATGCAGACTGTGCTCTTGCCTTGCGGTCACTGTGTGTCATCACGACTACTGTTTTTCCCAGCTCCTCTCTCTCCAGAAGCTGCAGGGCAAATGGCGCAGGCCTCTCACTCACCATACGTTTCCGGTGGCCCTTGGCTTGCCTGTTCCTGGGCCGGACTTCAGACACATCTGCTGCACCACACTTCACTCCCTGCAACACTGCTTTCGGCCACACCTTCAGCATTTGCCATCTTCCACCTGATGGGCGGTGCCTTGCACTGCGCCGCACCCTCCTTAGGTATTCACCTCCCACTCTGGGCTGGATCCTAGCTGCAGGGCACATCCTTCTTCTGGCCGACACCCTTGGGGGCTGGACACATTTTCGCGCTCTTGGGCGCCATCCACTCCCATGATAGGCGGTCTTTCTTCTTCTCTTCACCGCTGCCATTGCCATCTTGGAGTCTTGGTCTTCTCTACCCCGCTGTCTTCATGCTAGGAACTCGCATCCTGCCGACTACGTCAAATGTAACGGGGCTCAGGGTGGCAGTCATGGACGAGCATCGCTTCTTTGACACCCCGGCCTGCTACAGGAAATAGTGTACTGTGTGGCTGCATGTGCAACGATGCTTTGAGATCTGAGATCTCCACAATCCCTGATAATGCGCTGGCTGCAGAACTGTCTCGTTTAACCCTCTCAGTCAAGAAGCCAAACCTGCTGTTAAAAACAGTGTTCTTTTTATGCACAGTCAAACAGGTGAACTTAGAGTAACAGGTTATGCATTCTTAATCACTTGCCACACAGTACTCAGGCTCCATTCTCAGAGTTACAGTCTGTACTTTGTTTCTGGCAACAGATACGGCACAGTAGTGAGGAGAGATCTTAAATGCCTGCATTTTCTTAGGGGTAGAGTCATACGGGTCCACGTGTGTCGCTATCCCCTGATCCCGTGTCCTTGCTTATATCAGTCCCAGGGGTCGCTCGTAGAGACGTGCTCCCTGTTTCAGTACCCACAGCAGGGCGATGCCTTGTCCCAAGGTCCCTTTCTCGCTGGACAGTATGCTTCAGTGCCCACAGCAGGACGCTATATTATCCCAAGGTCCCCTTTCTCGCTGGACAGTACGTTTCCTGGTCTTTTAAGCTTTTCTGCAGGTTTCCCCACTTGCCTGTGTCATCCTGCTGCCTCTGTAACTAGATCCTTGTCCTCATGATCCTTGTAGCTCCACACCAGGAACAATCTGTCTTTCCTCTTTCTCTTACTTTTCTAGACTGACTAAAATGGATCCCTTCTCTCAGAATCCACAAAACTCCCTCCCACTATTAGCTGTACTTCTAATTAACCCTCAACTGTCTTTGTGCCTGATGTCGGTATCTGCGCAGAATTCACCTACACTCTATACCAGAGTGAAAAGAAAGAGAGTGACATCTTGTGGCCTCCGGTCAACACTGCAACCCATAGGGAAATAACCATTAAATACATAGCAGTAACATGCATGTAAAATACATTCAACCAACAGAAATATCAGAGTAGTGAGATGCCATCCTCACCACCCTAACAACCCGATGTCATCATGATGACATCCGGGTCACCAGGGCTAGCAGGCTAGTTAGATCATATACAGTGCATGATCTAACTAGCTTGTGTCAGTGCAGCACTGACAGCTTAAAAAGCATTGCAATGCTAGTGAACTGCAGTGCTTGATAAAGCGATCAGACAGCAAAAAGTGAAATTCTCATAGAGGGTAAAAGAGTAAAAAAAAGGTTTAAAAAAATATTGTAAAAATATTTTTTCAAAAAATAATAAAAAATAATGTACATATTATTCCCATAAATACACCGCGTGCAGAATTATTAGGCAAATGCGTATTTTGATCACTTTGATACTTTTTATACATGTTGTCCTACTCCAAGCTCCATAGGCTTGAGAGCCAACTACCAATTAAGTAAATCTGGTGATGTGTGACGCGCCCCCTGGGCCTGTGTTGTGCGGGGAACCTGGAACCGGGCCTTTTTGTGGGATTCTGGGGGTTGTAGTCACCGTGGCGGCGACCCGGTCCGTGCCCAGGGTGGTCAATTCAGTGGCAGTCTTAATGTTGTAACAAGTGTCCGACTACGCCACCCGTGGATTGCGGTCAGTGGGGCCCGCCGCTGCGCTGCAGACCGCTGAGGCTGATGTAGTTTGCGCAGCCGAGTATGGAATAACTCCCCACGGGAGAAGTATTGCCTCAGGGCAGCTAATGTGAATGATGGGAGTAATGGTGTGAGCGTCCCAGTCCTAATGGTGCTGGTGCGGCGATGAAACACAGAGACTTGTAATTGCAGTTTCCAATGCTTTACTCACAGTTGTTATTCGGTCAATCCTGCAGGCGATGACGGCTCAAGCCATGCTGCGTCCACCAGGTGAGGGACTCGGTCAACTCCCAGGCAATTCCAGAGCGTGGCACAGGGCTCCCTTCCTTTCCTTTCTCTAGCCGTCCCCACCAGTGACCCACCTTTATCCAGCTCCCTCGGGCCTTCTGTTGGCGAAACCTATCTCCGGTTTCCCTGACCCTATGCGGTATGCTTTCCTGGTGGATGTAGTGGGGGGTCGCACCAAGATGTGGTGATGACCTCCGGTCTTTGGCTGAGGAATCTGTTGCCTCCACCAATTTGGGTTCCGGTACCCTGCTCTGCCAACCCTTCACCCTGTATCTCCTGGGCATATGGGGTTCCTTCTTTACTCGCGTCTCTGGGCCTTTCTCTGTGCTCCTTCCTTCCTTTCTCCTCTGTTCCAGTTCCTTTCTTACTTTCCTTTCCGTTCCTTCTCCTCTCTCTTTCTGCTGTTTCTGGCCTCCACTCCAGGCCTGCCTCTGGAGCTGGGCCCAGACTGAGCCACAGCTCCCTGTCAGCCCTCTCTGGCTGAACTCCTCTCTGAACTGAACCCTGTCCTAAGATGGTGCCCACCTTATATACCTCCCTCTATGTGTGAGCCCAGGTGACTAGCAACCAATGGGCTCCTACCTATGCCCAGAGACCCACCCCTATCTGCTCCTACACCACTGGGTGTGCTTTCCCCTCCCCACTCCAGCCAGGGACAGATGCTGTCGTCGTGCCTGCACTCCTGTCTCGTGGGAGCACCGTTGACATGTCCCTCGGAAATGGGGTGTGTGTGGTGCATGCAGCCTACCGAGTCCTGGTCCACACTCCATCCTTACCCGGGAGTGGAATATCACACCTCTGGTTTGAGGTGCAATACCCCTGTAGCAGCCGAGCCCTCTTTGTGCTACATTCCCCCCTGGTAAATTACAGCACGTCCTCGGGCTGGAAAAGAGCAAAACAATTTAAAACACACAAAAATTTTAGAATGCATTCGTATATAAGGCATTAACCTAAAACTCATCCATCTATGGGAGGTACTCTTCTCTTTTTAACGTTACAGGTATAAAACATTTTACTAATGCCACCGGAACTCTTTTATAGAACACTATATAAAACTTTGGCATTATTATTTTAGCAGCATATTAAACTTTCCAATTTAAGACATTTTCAAGTAAAACATTTTCTTCAAGAACACATTCTTGAGTTCTGGCCGCGGTGCAACTTGCGACCAGGTAAAGGTGCAACAGTCCATTTAATCCGCCTTGAGGTAGACGTTGCGGTTTTTGTATAAAACCAGTAGGGGGCGCTTTAAGAAGCGCAACTATTTACAAGGGGTTGGCCGCTCTCAGTCCTTGGCCAGTGGGGATAGGGGAATGGCTGCTCACAGTACTCAGCCTGGTTAGGGATTAGGGGCACACAGATAACAGTCCACATTAGTCCCAACGGGGACCACACTCCAATTCAGTAACAGTTCTTATACCCTGACGGGTAACTATATACAGTTCCATTTTACCGTTTACTGGTAACGGTGTCCTCCTTGCTCTTCTGGGTAGTCTTCAGGTCCGTCCGGACCCTCAGGGTAGTCCATGTCTGGGCGGTACCGCAGCTCCTCCTCTGTTAGATGGTGGACATGGAGGGCGTACAGTCCCTTTGCGCCCTTGTGCCTGGTGTAGGTGACCACGTGACCGGGGTACAGGTCACGGCCGTGATGTCCCTCTGGCAAGTGGCTTTCGACGTCCCTTCTAGTGATGAAGACGTCAGTGTCAGCCTCCGGGTCTCTGATGAAGCCCCAGCCATGCTCTAGCTGGAACTCTACTATGGTCCCGGTGGCTCGGGGACCGCGGATGGCTTCCTCTTTTGCTCCGCGCTCCGGGCTTGGAGTCGCTCCTCCTTGATGCACCTCTGCCGCCGCTCCCTTTCATAGGTGGCCAGCTGTTGACGGCAGCAATCCAGGCGATGGCTGCCTCCGCCCGGGTCTCCTGGGTGAACCCCATGAGATCCTCGCCGGTGGGGTCCCATGTAAACTGGGCATCCTCCGGCGGGTGTGGAGCGATGTTGGCAGACTCCGGGGCCGGGATCAGAGGCTCGCTCAGGGGTTGTTCTCTCCGGAGACGGGGGTTGACAAACTCTGGTGGCCACTCAAAAGGCAGTCCGTCCGGGCGGGTATGTTGGGCGTACAGGTCCGCACCCAGGGGTGGCACCACGGGCTTCGGACGGGTGGCAGCGCCCAGGGGCACTCGGCCTTGCGACCAGGCCGGTGGTCGCTTGTTGGTCGCACCCGGGGGTGGCACCGCCAAGGTAGGGGTCGCTGGTGAGGCTGCGGCGCCCGGGTGTGCTGGGCCTTGCGTCCAGGCCTGTGACGTCTCCCGCTTTACGGCGCCCGGGTTCAGAGGGCACAGCGCGGGGCGGGGCGTGACAGTGACGTTTGCAGCCTGAGGCCTAGCTGGCGGCGGTGGAGGCATGATGTCAGGTACGGTCCCCGGGGCTTCGGGTCCAGCAGCAGAGGGTGAGGGCAGGCTGGTGTTCCCAGGGCTTGGGGTGGTGGCGTCCCCATTACCTGCCTCGGTCTCCGTGGCCTCCTCCGCGGCGTCGTCTGCAGCTGCCGGTCCCTCTTCTCTGCGCCCAGCGGTAAGCACGCTGCCCGGTCACGGCGGGGTCCTCCACTGGCTGCCTTCGTGCTGCCGGGCCATCTTCTCTCTCCACCCGGCAAACACATCCCGCTGCGCCCGGACCATCCGTCTGTTCAAATCTTCCAGCGCTGCGCGCGCACAGTCTGGGTCCCTGGGCAGCTGGGCTAGCAACTCTGTCAGGCTGCAGGGTGGCTCAGCTTGCAACAGGCTGCGGGCCAGGGTGCTGGTGGGGTTTGCTGCTCCCTCCATCTCCGGGTGCAGCAGGTCCAGACTGATCCAGGCCGCGCCCGTCCCCACAGTTTTCTTTCCTATCCGCCCCCATGGGGGATGGTCTTGGGGGCATCTGCTGACAATCACCTTTAGGGGCAGCCCCCCCACGTTGATGGACATCTCCACTGCTGCATTCATGGCTGGTGGGGGCGGGCTCCTTCTTTGACGCCATTCTGGGACCTGGCCCACGATGGGAGGTGGCTTCCTGCTGTCTTTTGGTGCGCACATAATGGTGTCCGCTCTGCCAGGGCGGGAAAAACGGATGAAGATGGCGGGAAACGGTCCAAGATGGCGTCTGATGGTGGGAATCGGCTCCGGATGGCGGGAAACTTCTGGAAATGGCGGGAGACTCCTTTTCAAGGTACATGCACAATCTTCTTCAGGCACGCAATACCCGCTTGTAGCGGGTTGGTAAAGATCCTGCCGACTACGCCAAAGTTGACGCGACCCCTGGGCCTGTGTTGTGCGGGGAACCCGGAACCGGGCCTTTTTGTGGGATTCTGGGTGTTGTAGTCACCGTGGCGGCGACCCGGTCCATGCCCAGGGTAGTCAATTCAGTGGCAGTCTTAATGTTGTAACAAGTGTCCGACTACGCCACCCGTGGATTGCGGTCAGTGGGGCCCGCCGCTGCGCTGCAGACCGCTGAGGCTGATGTAGTTTGCGCAGCCGAGTATGGAATAACTCCCCACGGGAGAAGTATTGCCTCAGGGCAGCTAATGTGAATGATGGGAGTAATGGTGTGAGCGTCCCAGTCCTAATGGTGCTGGTGCGGCGATGAAACACAGAGACTTGTAATTGCAGTTTCCAATGCTTTACTCACAGTTGTTATTCGGTCAATCCTGCAGGCGATGACGGCCCAAGCCATGCTGCGTCCACCAGGTGAGGGACTCGGTCAACTCCCAGGCAATTCCAGAGCGTGGCACAGGGCTCCCTTCCTTTCCTTTCTCTAGCCGTCCCCACCAGTGACCCACCTTTATCCAGCTCCCTCGGGCCTTCTGTTGGCGAAACCTATCTCCGGTTTCCCTGACCCTATGCGGTATGCTTTCCTGGTGGATGTAGTGGGGGGTCGCACCAAGATGTGGTGATGACCTCCGGTCTTTGGCTGAGGAATCTGTTGCCTCCACCAATTTGGGTTCCGGTACCCTGCTCTGCCAACCCTTCACCCTGTATCTCCTGGGCATATGGGGTTCCTTCTTTACTCGCGTCTCTGGGCCTTTCTCTGTGCTCCTTCCTTCCTTTCTCCTCTGTTCCAGTTCCTTTCTTACTTTCCTTTCCGTTCCTTCTCCTCTCTCTTTCTGCTGTTTCTGGCCTCCACTCCAGGCCTGCCTCTGGAGCTGGGCCCAGACTGAGCCACAGCTCCCTGTCAGCCCTCTCTGGCTGAACTCCTCTCTGAACTGAACCCTGTCCTAAGATGGTGCCCACCTTATATACCTCCCTCTATGTGTGAGCCCAGGTGACTAGCAACCAATGGGCTCCTACCTATGCCCAGAGACCCACCCCTATCTGCTCCTACACCACTGGGTGTGCTTTCCCCTCCCCACTCCAGCCAGGGACAGATGCTGTCGTCGTGCCTGCACTCCTGTCTCGTGGGAGCACCGTTGACATGTCCCTCGGAAATGGGGTGTGTGTGGTGCATGCAGCCTACCGAGTCCTGGTCCACACTCCATCCTTACCCGGGAGTGGAATATCACACCTCTGGTTTGAGGTGCAATACCCCTGTAGCAGCCGAGCCCTCTTTGTGCTACATTCCCCCCTGGTAAATTACAGCACGTCCTCGGGCTGGAAAAGAGCAAAACAATTTAAAACACACAAAAATTTTAGAATGCATTCGTATATAAGGCATTAACCTAAAACTCATCCATCTATGGGAGGTACTCTTCTCTTTTTAACGTTACAGGTATAAAACATTTTACTAATGCCACCGGAACTCTTTTATAGAACACTATATAAAACTTTGGCATTATTATTTTAGCAGCATATTAAACTTTCCAATTTAAGACATTTTCAAGTAAAACATTTTCTTCAAGAACACATTCTTGAGTTCTGGCCGCGGTGCAACTTGCGACCAGGTAAAGGTGCAACAGTCCATTTAATCCGCCTTGAGGTAGACGTTGCGGTTTTTGTATAAAACCAGTAGGGGGCGCTTTAAGAAGCGCAACTATTTACAAGGGGTTGGCCGCTCTCAGTCCTCGGCCAGTGGGGATAGGGGAATGGCTGCTCACAGTACTCAGCCTGGTTAGGGATTAGGGGCACACAGATAACAGTCCACATTAGTCCCAACGGGGACCACACTCCAATTCAGTAACAGTTCTTATACCCTGACGGGTAACTATATACAGTTCCATTTTACCGTTTACTGGTAACGGTGTCCTCCTTGCTCTTCTGGGTAGTCTTCAGGTCCGTCCGGACCCTCAGGGTAGTCCATGTCTGGGCGGTACCGCAGCTCCTCCTCTGTTAGATGGTGGACATGGAGGGCGTACAGTCCCTTTGCGCCCTTGTGCCTGTTGTAGGTGACCACGTGACCGGGGTACAGGTCACGGCCGTGATGTCCCTCTGGCAAGTGGCTTTCGACGTCCCTTCTAGTGATGAAGACGTCGGTGTCAGCCTCCGGGTCTCTGATGAAGCCCCAGCCATGCTCTAGCTGGAACTCTACTATGGTCCCGGTGGCTCGGGGACCGCGGATGGCTTCCTCTTTTGCTCCGCGCTCCGGGCTTGGAGTCGCTCCTCCTTGATGCACCTCTGCCGCCGCTCCCTTTCATAGGTGGCCAGCTGTTGACGGCAGCAATCCAGGCGATGGCTGCCTCCGCCCGGGTCTCCTGGGTGAACCCCATGAGATCCTCGCCGGTGGGGTCCCATGTAAACTGGGCATCCTCCGGCGGGTGTGGAGCGATGTTGGCAGACTCCGGGGCCGGGATCAGAGGCTCGCTCAGGGGTTGTTCTCTCCGGAGACGGGGGTTGACAAACTCTGGTGGCCACTCAAAAGGCAGTCCGTCCGGGCGGGTATGTTGGGCGTACAGGTCCGCACCCAGGGGTGGCACCACGGGCTTCGGACGGGTGGCAGCGCCCAGGGGCACTCGGCCTTGCGACCAGGCCGGTGGTCGCTTGTTGGTCGCACCCGGGGGTGGCACCGCCAAGGTAGGGGTCGCTGGTGAGGCTGCGGCGCCCGGGTGTGCTGGGCCTTGCGTCCAGGCCTGTGACGTCTCCCGCTTTACGGCGCCCGGGTTCAGAGGGCACAGCGCGGGGCGGGGCGTGACAGTGACGTTTGCAGCCTGAGGCCTAGCTGGCGGCGGTGGAGGCATGATGTCAGGTACGGTCCCCGGGGCTTCGGGTCCAGCAGCAGAGGGTGAGGGCAGGCTGGTGTTCCCAGGGCTTGGGGTGGTGGCGTCCCCATTACCTGCCTCGGTCTCCGTGGCCTCCTCCGCGGCGTCGTCTGCAGCTGCCGGTCCCTCTTCTCTGCGCCCAGCGGTAAGCACGCTGCCCGGTCACGGCGGGGTCCTCCACTGGCTGCCTTCGTGCTGCCGGGCCATCTTCTCTCTCCACCCGGCAAACACATCCCGCTGCGCCCGGACCATCCGTCTGTTCAAATCTTCCAGCGCTGCGCGCGCACAGTCTGGGTCCCTGGGCAGCTGGGCTAGCAACTCTGTCAGGCTGCAGGGTGGCTCAGCTTGCAACAGGCTGCGGGCCAGGGTGCTGGTGGGGTTTGCTGCTCCCTCCATCTCCGGGTGCAGCAGGTCCAGACTGATCCAGGCCGCGCCCGTCCCCACAGTTTTCTTTCCTATCCGCCCCCATGGGGGATGGTCTTGGGGGCATCTGCTGACAATCACCTTTAGGGGCAGCCCCCCCACGTTGATGGACATCTCCACTGCTGCATTCATGGCTGGTGGGGGCGGGCTCCTTCTTTGACGCCATTCTGGGACCTGGCCCACGATGGGAGGTGGCTTCCTGCTGTCTTTTGGTGCGCACATAATGGTGTCCGCTCTGCCAGGGCGGGAAAAACGGATGAAGATGGCGGGAAACGGTCCAAGATGGCGTCTGATGGTAGGAATCGGCTCCGGATGGCGGGAAACTTCTGGAAATGGCGGGAGACTCCTTTTCAAGGTACATGCACAATCTTCTTCAGGCACGCAATACCCGCTTGTAGCGGGTTGGTAAAGATCCTGCCGACTACGCCAAAGTTGACGCGACCCCTGGGCCTGTGTTGTGCGGGGAACCCGGAACCGGGCCTTTTTGTGGGATTCTGGGTGTTGTAGTCACCGTGGCGGCGACCCGGTCCATGCCCAGGGTGGTCAATTCAGTGGCAGTCTTAATGTTGTAACAAGTGTCCGACTACGCCACCCGTGGATTGCGGTCAGTGGGGACCGCCGCTGCGCTGCAGACCGCTGAGGCTGATGTAGTTTGCGCAGCCGAGTATGGAATAACTCCCCACGGGACAAGTATTGCCTCAGGGCAGCTAATGTGAATGATGGGAGTAATGGTGTGAGCGTCCCAGTCCTAATGGTGCTGGTGCGGCGATGAAACACACAGACTTGTAATTGCAGTTTCCAATGCTTTACTCACAGTTGTTATTCGGTCAATCCTGCAGGCGATGACGGCTCAAGCTATGCTGCGTCCACCAGGTGAGGGACTCGGTCAACTCCCAGGCAATTCCAGAGCGTGGCACAGGGCTCCCTTCCTTTCCTTTCTCTGGCCGTCCCCACCAGTGACCCACCTTTGTCCAGCTCCCTCGGGCCTTCTGTTGGCGAAACCTATCTCCGGTTTCCCTGACCCTATGCGGTATGCTTTCCTGGTGGATGTAGTGGGGGGTCGCACCAAGATGTGGTGATGACCTCCGGTCTTTGGCTGAGGAATCTGTTGCCTCCACCAATTTGGGTTCCGGTACCCTGCTCTGCCAACCCTTCACCCTGTATCTCCTGGGCATATGGGGATCCTTCTTTACTCGCGTCTCTGGGCCTTTCTCTGTGCTCCTTGCTTCCTTTCTCCTCTGTTCCAGTTCCTTTCTTACTTTCCTTTCCGTTCCTTCTCCTCTCTCTTTCTGCTGTTTCTGGCCTCCACTCCAGGCCTGCCTTTGGAGCTGGGCCCAGACTGAGCCACAGCTCCGTGTCAGCCCTCTCTGGCTGAACTCCTCTCTGAACTGAACCCTGTCCTAAGATGGTGCCCACCTTATATACCTCCCTCTATGTGTGAGCCCAGGTGACTAGCAACCAATGGGCTCCTACCTATGCCCAGAGACCCACCCCTATCTGCTCCTACACCACTGGGTGTGCTTTCCCCTCCCCACTCCAGCCAGGGACAGATGCTGTCGTGCCTGCACTCCTGTCTCGTGGGAGCACCGTTGACCTGTCCCTCGGAAATGGGGTGTGTGTGGTGCATGCAGCCTACCGAGTCCTGGTCCACACTCCATCCTTATCCGGGAGTGGAATATCACACCTCTGGTTTGAGGTGCAATACCCTTGTAGCAGCCGAGCCCTCGGGGTGCTACATGTGCATCTCTGTGATGAGGAGGGGTGTTGTCTAATGACATCAACACCTTATATAAGGTGTACTTAATTATTAGGCAACTTCCTTTCCTTTGGCAAAATGGGTCAGAAGACAGATTTGACAGGCTCTGAAAAGTCCAAAATTGTGAGATGTCTTGCAGAGGGATGCAGCAGTCTTGAAATTTTCAAACTTTTGAAGCGTGATCACCGAACAGTCAAGCGTTTCATGGCAAATAGCCAACAGGGTCGCAAGAAGCGTGTTGGCCAAGACCAAGGTGCAAAATAACTGCCCATGAATTGAGGAAAATCAAGCGTGAAGCTGCCAAGATGCCATTCGCCACCAGTTTTGCCATATTTCAGAGCTGCAACGTTACTGGAGTATCAAAAAGCACAAGGTGTGCGATACTCAGGGACATGGCCAAAGTAAGGAAGGCTGAAAAACTACCACCTTTGAACAAGAAACATAAGATAAAACATCAAGAATGGGCCAAGAAATATCTTAAGACTGATTTTTCAAAGGTTTTATGGACTGATGAAATGAGAGTGACTCTTGATGGGCAGATGGATGGGCCAGAGGCTGGATCAATAAAGGGCAGAGAGCTCCACTCCGACTCAGACGCCTGCAAGGTGGAGGTGGGGTACTGGTATGGGCTGGTATCATCAAAGATGAACTTGTGGGACCTTTTTGGGTTGAGGATGGAGTGAAGCTCAACTCCCAGACCTACTGCCAGTTTCTGGAAGACAACTTGTTCAAGCAGTGGTACAGGCAGAAGTCGGTATCGTTCAAGAAAAACATGATTTTCATGCAGGACAATGCTCCATCACATGCATCCAACTATTCAACAGCGTGGCTGGCCAGTAAAGGTCTAAAAGAAGAAAAAATAATGACATGGCCCCCTTGTTCACCTGATCTGAACACCATAGAGAACCTGTGGTCCATTATAAAATGTGAGATCTACTGGGAGGGAAAACAGTACACCTCTGGGAACAGTGTCTGGGAGGCTGTGGTGGCTTCTGCAGGCAATGTTGATTGAAAACAGATCAAGCAACTGACAGATTCTATGGATAGAAGGCTGTTGAGTGTTATCATAAAGAAAGGTGGCTATATTGATCACTAATTTTTTTGGTTTTTGTTTTAGCATGTCAGAAATGTTTATTTCTAAATTTTGTGCACTGATATTGGTTTACCTGGCGAAAATAAACAAGTGAGATGGGATTATATTTGGATTTTATTAAGTTGCCTAATAATCCTGCACAGTAATAGTTACCTGCACAAACAGATATCCTCCTAAGATAGCCAAATCTAAAAAAAAAAACACTCCAACTTCCAAAAATATTAAGCTTGGATATTTATGAGTCTTTTGGGTTGCTTGAGAACATAGTTGTAAAATACAACTTGCCTAATAATTCTGCACACAGTGTAAGTATTTTTATGAAGAAAAAAATAGTACACATATTTGGTATCGCTGTGTCTGGAACGACCCGACATATAAAATTGTCCCACTAGTTAACCCCTTCAGTGAACATCGTCAAATAAATAAATTAAAAAAGAGGCAAAAAAATAGGCTTTTTCATCATGCTGCCGAAAAAAAGTGGAATAAAACGCAATCAGAAAGATGAATGTAAATTAAAATGGTATCACTGAAAACATCATCTTATCCAGCAAAAAAACAAGCCGCTAAACAGTTCCATCAGTGGAAAAATTAAAAAGTTATAACTCTCAGAATAATGCAATGCAAAAATAATTATTGCTTCTATAAAAGAGTTTTAATTGTGTAAAAGCGCCAAAACATAAAAAATAATGTAAATATGGTATTGCTGTAATCATACTGACCCGAAGAATAAAAGTGCCTTATCAATTTTACCACATGAGGAACGGCATAAAAAAAAAAACATTCCTGAGTTGCTGGCTTTTGTTCACTGTGCCTATCAAAAATCTGAATAGAAAGCAATCAAAACTCTGTTGGCAGAAATATGGAAAATTATAGCCCTCAAAATATGTTGATGCAAAAACTTGTTTTTGGAAAAAAAGCGTATTTTAGTGTGTGACAGCTGCCAAACATAAAAACCCAATATAAATCTGGTATCACTGTAATTGCACCGACTCGAAGAACAAAGTCACCTAATCACTTATACCGCATGAGGAACTGAATAAAAAAAAGAAATAAAACTTAATCTTTACCTGTTTTTGATTTGTTCATTTTGCCTCCCAAAGATTGCAGTATGGTTCTGCTCACATTTATCCTGCTCTCTACGCTGAGCGCTTACATGGGAGTTTCCATGTAAATCTCTGAAATACGTGATTCAGATGGAACCCCTGATGGAAGATTCCCTATAATGAGGCACTGCGGATGCCATCTGGCCTATGAACTGGTGGTATCCGTCTTTTTAGGCATACATAAAAGTGCCGTCGGCCACAGTTTTGTGTACCTCTGAAAAGAAGGACACTGCTGAACAAAGGCCAAACAGAGTCTAGAGTAACTCTGAGGCCTCATTATAGTGAATGGATCCCTCAGGTGTTTCATAAGAATCATGTCATTTATAGATTTAGATGGAAACAGCAATATAACAGCTCAGCATAAAGTGCCGGATAAATGAAATGTGATCTCAAACGTTATGTAAAATGTTCGCAATAAAAGCTTCAACTCAATCCACAAAAAAGCAAGTCCCCACTCAGGTCCATCATCTGTTAACAGAAATATAGGGGGCTTCCACCTTACTTGTAGTACAAAGGCTCTGGAACAGTACTATGGCTCCTCACCCCCCAAAAGAAATACAGCAAATTCTGCACTCCCAAATCCAAATTCCCCCCTCACTTCTGAGCCCCACAATGCGACTAAACCACATTTAGCATCCACATGTTTGGCATTTCTGTAGTGATAAGGGCACGCTTAATTTATGGGTGCATGTCTCCAGAAGCACAAGCTGGGCATAATGTACCGAGTACTACAACATACTGGACACTTGTTACACGCACGCCGCTAGGTTCTGATAGGGGTGATACAGGTTACTAGAGATGAGCGGTGTTCGACTCGAACTGTTCGCCAATCTCAAATTCGAGCTGTTTTGGGAGGTGTTCGAGCCGTTCGGCGAACATGAACGATTTGAAAAAAATTTGACTGTTCGAGGTTATGTTCGATAACTGTTTGTGCACCAAAATCATAACTGGATTTTTTCTCAGTAATGATGAAAATTAATGTTAATACGCAGTTTGAGTGTACAGCGGGGCGGGGGGAGGGGCAGGGGATGGATCTCTGCAGGAATAATGAAGATCTCCATTTTTTTTTCCTCTTTCCCGCATTTACAGTGGGGAGGTGTAATCTGTCAGCCTATCAGCAGCGCACACACGGAGCGAAGTGTTTTTTTTCACACAAGCAAGGGCATGTGTCATTGGCAGTGTATGTCACATGTCCTTGCCCTATAAGACCCAGCCATTTTCCCCGTCGCCACCATTTTCTCACTGCTGCAGCTGCGTGTTAGATGGCACCGCTGTTGCTGTGTGCGCTATACCTTGTTAATTTCAAGCCAATTTTCGCACAAATCTGCAGATAGCTTGGGAGTAGGGAATAGTTGTGATTGCAGTCCTTTTAAGGACGAGGTTACAGCATTTCCTATGACTCTTATCAGGCAGGTCTGTGCTCTTAAATAGATAGGTTGTGGGAGTAAAGACTAATTGTAATTGCAGTCCTTTTCAGGACTAAGTTACATCAGTTCCTATCAGTTTTTGCCAGGCAGGTCTGTGCCAGTGCTGTGCAAGTTTTTTTCACAGCATTTGGCTAAATGTAGCAAAGCTAAACCTTTTTGGCCTATTGCAGAGTGTGTTAGTCAGTGGAGTAGCCTATCTGTGTTGCAAGCTACACCACCTGTGTATAGAATACCAATTTTTTTACTGCACCTAGTGAAGTAAAACCTTTTGGGCATAGCATCATTCTATTAGTCCATCTACACTGACCTCCATCAGGTTGCAAACTGAATATAATTTTTTTCTGCATCTACCTCTGAAAAAATATTTGGGCTTCTAGCTGTGTGTGGGACTTGTTCTATTAGTCCATCTATACTGACCTCCATCACGTTGCAAATTGAAAATAATTTTTTTCTGCATCTAGCTCTGAAAAAATATTTGGGCTTCTAGCAGTGTGTGGGACTTGTTCTATTAGTCCATCTATACTGACCTCCATCAGGTTGCAAATTGAATATAATTTTTTTCTGCATCTAGCTATGAAAAAATATTTGGGCTTCTAGCAGTGTGTGGGACTTGTTCTATTAGTCCATCTATACTGACCTCCATCAGGTTGCAAATTGAATATAATATTTTTCTGCATCTAGCTCTGAAAAAATATTTGGCCTTCTAGCAGTGTGTGGGACTAGTTCTAATAGTCCATCTATACTGACCTCCATCAGGTTGCAAACTGAATATAATTTTTTTCTGCATCTACCTCTGAAAAAATATTTGGGTTTCTAGCAGTGTGTGGGACTTGTTCTATTAGTCCATCTATACTGACCTCCATCAGGTTGCAAATTGAATATAATTTTTTCTGCATCTAGCTCTGAAAAAATATTTGGCCTTCTAGCAGTGTGAGGGACTTGTTCTATTAGTCCATCTATACTGACCTCCATCAGGTTGCAAATTGAATATAATATTTTTCTGCATCTAGCTCTGAAAAAAATATTTGGCCTTCTAGCAGTGTGTGGGACTTGTTCTATTAGTCCATCTATACTGACCTCCATCAGGTTGCAAACTGAATATAATTTTTTTCTGCATCTACCTCTGAAAAAATATTTGGCCTTCTAGCAGTGTGTGGGACTTGTTCTATTAGTCCATCTATACTGACCTCCATCAGGTTGCAAACTGAATATAATTTTTTTCTGCATCTAGCTCTGAAAAAATATTTGGCCTTCTAGCAGTGTGCGGGACTTGTTCTATTAGTCCATCTATACTGACCTCCATCAGGTTGCAAATTGAATATAATTTTTTTCTGCATCTAGCTCTGAAAAAATATTTGGCCTTCTAGCAGTGTGTGGGACTTGTTCTATTAGTCCATCTATACTGACCTCCATCAGGTTGCAAATTGAATATAATTTTTTTCTACATCTAGCTCTGAAAAAATATTTGGCCTTCTAGCAGTGTGTGGGACTTGTTCTATTAGTCCATCTATACTGACCTCCATCAGGTTGCAAATTGAATATAATTTTTTTCTGCATCTAGCTCTGAAAAAATATTTGGCCTTCTAGCTGTGTGTGGGACTTATTCTATTAGTCCATCTATACTGACCTCCATCAGGTTGCAAACTGAATATAATTTTTTTCTGCATCTACCTCTGAAAAAATATTTGGGCTTCTAGCAGTGTGTGAGACTTGTTCTATTAGTCCATCTATACTGACCTCCATCAGGTTGCAAATTGAATATAATTTTTTTCTGCATCTAGCTCTGAAAAAATATTTGGTCTTCTAGCAGTGTGTGGGACTTGTTCTATTAGTCCATCTATACTGACCTCCATCAGGTTGCAAATTGAATATAATTTTTTTCTGCATCTAGCTCTGAAAAAATATTTGTCCTTCTAGCAGTGTGTGGGACTTGTTCTATTAGTCCATCTATACTGACCTCCATCAGGTTGCAAATTGAATATCATTTTTTTCTGCATCTAGCTCTGAAAAAATATTTGGCCTTCTAGCAGTGTGTGGGACTTTTTCTATTAGTCCATCTATACTGACCTACATCAGGTTGCAAATTGAATATAATTTTTTTCTGCATCTAGCTCTGAAAAAATATTTGGCCTTCTAGCTGTGTGTGGGACTTGTTCTATTAGTCCATCTATACTGACCTCCATCAGGTTGCAAACTGAATATAATTTTTTTCTGCATCTACCTCTGAAAAAATATTTGGGCTTCTAGCAGTGTGTGGGACTTGTTCTATTAGTCCATCTATACTGACCTCCATCAGGTTGCAAATTGAATATAATTTTTTTCTTTATCTAGCGCTGAAAAAATATTTGGCCTTCTAGCAGTGTGTGGGACTTGTTCTATTAGTCCATCTATACTGACCTCCATCAGGTTGCAAATTGAATATAATTTTTTTCTGCATCTAGCTCTGAAAAAATATTTGGCCTTCTAGCAGTGTGTGGGACTTGTTCTATTAGTCCATCTATACTGACCTCCATCAGGTTGCAAATTGAATATAATTTTTTTCTGCATCTAGCTCTGAAAAAATATTTGGCCTTCTAGCAGTGTGTGTGACGCACCCCCTGGGCCATATTCTTTAGGGGAATATCCGGAGCCGGATCAGATGGGGGTTGTAGTCTTCCGAGTGGCTGTGACCCGGTCCGTGCCCAGGGTGTCAAGCTCAGAGTATGTGGCAGTCCTACAGATGTTATTAAGTTCTTAATGTCGACTACGCCACCCGTTGGATTGCGGTCACTACGGCCGCCGCTGCAGCAGGGTCCGCTGAGGCTGATGGTGTTGGTGCAGCTTTAGATAGTATAACCCCCAACGGGAGGGGTATGGCCTCAGGGGGTCAGGTGCAGAGGATGGGGGGTTGTGGTGGTGCAGCATAGATGTTAAATGAAGACAGAGTCGGGTTGTGCAGTTTAGGGTATTTACTCACTGCTGATGTTCCGGTCACTCTAGCTTCAAGTGACCACCCGAGCTGTGCTGCGTCCACCAGGTCCTGGATTCAGCAAACCCCCAAACAAGTCCGGAGCGTGACCCTGAGCTCTCCTTCTGTCCTTTCCTCTGGCCGTCCCCACTAGTGATCCACCTAGGTCCAGCTCCCTCGGGCCTTCTGTTGGGAGACCCTTGGCCTTGGGTTCCCTGACCCTCCACGTGGTTTGCCTTCGGGGTGGATGTGGTGGGTGGCCGTGGCAGACGCTGCCCACGGCCTCCGGTCTCTGGCTAGGGTGTGCTTTTGCCCCCACCAGTTTGGGATCCGGTACCCTATTGCCGACTCTTCACCCGGGGATTGAATTTGGGTTCTCAGAGTCCTCTCTTTGTCTCCTCTGGGTCTTTCCTTCTCTGCTCCACTCTCTCTCTGCAGGCTCATCTGGACCTCTGCTTCTTGCTCTGACAGACTGACCCTGTTCTCTGATGGTGCCCACCTTATATACACCCTCTATGTGTGAGCTCAGGCGACCAGCACCCAATGAGCTCCTATCTTTACCCAGGCTGCTCCCCCTATCTGCCCCTACACTACTTGGGATGTACCACCCCCCTCCCACTCCAGCCAGGAACAGACTCGGTCGTACCTGCACATTTCTAAGTGGGAGTACCGTCGGCCTGCCCCTCGGAAATGGGATGTGTGTAGTGCATGCAGCCTACCGAGTTCAGGTCCACACTCCATCCTTACCCGGGAGTGGAATATCACACCTCTGGGTTGAGGTGCAATACCCCTGTAGCAGCCGAATCCTCAGGGTGCTACATGTGGGACTTGTTCTATTAGTCCATCTATACTGACCTCCATCAGGTTGCAAATTGAATATAATTTTTTTCTGCATCTAGCTCTGAAAAAATATTTGTCCTTCTAGCTGTGTGTGGGACTTGTTCTATTAGTCCATCTATACTGACCTCCATCAGGTTGCAAACTGAATATAATTTTTTTCTGCATCTAACCCAGACAATAGTTTTGGCCTAATACCACAGTTTGGCCACTCAGCTCTGCTCGGTTCCCATCCATTGTTTTTTTGTGCAAACAACTCCAGAGTTGTGAATTAGTTAACCACCAAAATAAGTGGAAAAAGGCCTGCTGCTGGTGGAAAGGGGAATAAGTGTGTTGGGAAGGGAAAAAAAGGTTGTGTCCGTGGAGTAGGTGTTAAAGCAACAGTAACATCTGCAGACGAAAGACCATCTTCCAGCAAAACTAAAAAGTCTACTTCTTTTAGCGGACAATGTGATAAGATCCCTTTCTTACGGCCACGCCAATCTCTACAAATTCCAGATGAGGCACAAAAACAGCAGGTGCTTCAACGGATATCAAGTGCTCCTTTAAGTGGGCTCTCCTCCACATCAACTTCAACATCACAAATACTCCAGTCCTCAGAGGTGTCACCCCAATCGCACTTGCTTCCTCACAGCTCCCAAATCTCCAGCTGCCCGTCTGAGTATGAGGTAGAACAGATGGTTGAGTCTGCAGAGCTGTTTACTCATACTATAGCCTGGGAATCAGAGGTCGACTCCAGTGCTTCTGTGAATCCAGACGAGGAAATGATCTGCACTGATGCCCAGAATCTTTATGAGTCGGATCCAGGACCAGACGCAAAAAGTTCTGACCATAATGTAGACCCTCATTCCCAAACTGTAACTCCTGTTGGTGGAGACAATGAGGAAGACGATGATGAGACTCAAATACCTGATTGGAGCGACAACTTTAGTTTTTTGTCAGGGCAGGAACAGGTTGGCTCTGAGGACGACGGGTGTGATAACACACAGGGTGATGATGATGAGGTTGGAGATCCCACTTACTGTCAACCCACAGTCAGCCAAGAGATGAGGTCAGCAGAGGAGGTGGAGGAGGATGCTAGTGACGACGAGGTCAGGTTGCGCCTTCCTGGACAGAGACGTAGTACTGGAAGCACGTCAACAACTGCATCCTCAAACACAACTCTGCCTCTGACCACAAGTCGTGGTGGCTCTTCAGGTCGCATGGGTGCTAAGCCTTGCATAGCCTGGGCATTTTTTCAGATCGATAAAGATGACCCAACTCGTGTTATCTGTAACATTTGTCAACAAAAGCTAAGTAGAGGCCAAAAATACATAGTTTGAGTACTTCATGCATGAACCGGCACATGGACATGAAGCATAAGTTGCAGTGGGAAGCTCACTGTGCTACAATGCGGCCTAGCCGGCCGGGCCAACCACCGTCTGCCCCATCTTGTGCATCTGCGGCCTCTTCATCCTCTGTGACTGGGGGGACAGCAGTCACACCTGTTTTGGGACGCAGACCTGCCACCTCTTTACCCGCAACAGCCATCATTTTCTTTGGAGGTGGTAACACCAGCTGGTGTTGAGCGCTGTCCGACATCGATAGCACCACCTTTGGATCAAGGCAACCTAACAAGTCCGCCTGCATATTCCTCACAGACCGGCAGTTTGCCGGGGACACCCTTATCAACCCCGTCTAAGCACAACAGCCAGCCCTCAGCCCCTCAGATGTGGACAAGTAAAAGACCATTTCCTCCTAGCCATGAGAAAGCTAAGAGGTTGAATTTCACCATCTGCAAGCTCTTGGCTACAGAAATGCTGCCTTTCCGCCTGGTGGACACAGAGGATTTTTGAGACCTTATGTCCGTCGCAGTGCCCCAGTACCAGATGCCCAGTCGGCACTACTTCTCAAAGAAAGGTGTGCCTGCGCTCCACCAGCATGTCGCACTCAACATCACCGCTTCTTTGAGAAACTCTGTGTGTGACAGGGTGCATTTCACCACAGACACTTGGACGAGTAGACATGGACAGGGGCGTTACATGTCGCTGACTGGGCACTGGGTAACTATGGTGACAGCAGGACAAGGGGCTGCTGTCCAAGTCTTGTCGTCCCCACGAGTTGTGCGTCAATCCTCTTTATCTCAAAGTTCCTCCACTGCTTCTGCCTCCTCAACTTCCTCTCGGTCCTCCACCTGCACCCAAAGCCTGTCTGGTCATGCCACAAGCTTTCTAACTGCGCAGAAGGGATCCTGCACACCTCCTTACTATGCTGGCAGTAGGGCTCAACGTCATAAGGCGGTTTTTACTTTGAAATGTCTGGGAAATGTGAGTCACACAGCTGAGAAGTTGTGGTCAGCTCTGGAGAAGGGAAGGCCGTGTGCGACAATGCTGCAAAGCTGGGTGCGGCCCTTCGCCGGGGCAATGTCACACACGTGCCTTTTATGGCTCAAGTGTTGAACCTGGTTGTCCAGCAATTTTTAGCCCACTATCCCGGACTAGATGGCCTTCTGCAGAGGGCACGTTCGCTGTGTGCTCACTTTCGCCGTTCGCATCCCGCAGCTCAGCGACTTACATCTCTACAGAAGTCGTTGGGCCTGCCACTTCACCGGCTAAAATGCGATGTGCTTACCCGGTGGAATTCAACTCTGCACATATTGCAGCGACTGTGGCAGCACTGACAAGCCCTGGTGCAATACGTTCTGACGTATAGCCTGGGCCAACGGGATCCAGAGGTGGGGCAAATCACGCTGGAGGAGTGGTCTCAGATCAGGGACCTATGCACCCTTCTGCACAGTTTTGAAATGGCGACGAAGATGTTTAGTGCTGACGATGCCATTATCAGCATGACTATTCCGGTGATTTACATGCTGGAGTACATGTTAAACAGAATTCGGAGTCAGGTGGTGGCACAAGAGGAGGTGGAGGAAGTAGAGGAGGAGGAGTTGTATGCGGAAGGGCTAACATCTGCAAGGTCCAGACGGTCGGCAGCACCAAGGCGGCAAGCATGTGAGGGTGGGGGAGATGGTTTTACCAGGGCGCATGGTAATAGCCAAACTAGTGAGGAAGGTGCAGGAGCCCAGGAAGAAGTGGAGGACGAACTGATGGAAGACTCATCAGATGAGGGAGACCTTGATCACATTTCTGTTGTGCGAGGTTGGGGGGAGAGGACAGAGGAAGGAAGCATGATTGTTACCTCGCCACCAACACAACAGGGACTTGGTGCTCCTGGATGCGCAAGACACATGAGTGCCTTCTTGCTGCACTACCTGCAACATGACCCTCGAATTGGGAGAATTAGAAATAATCCTGACTACTGGGTTGCCTCACTGTTAGATCCCCGGTACAAAAGTAAATTTGCAGAAATAATTCCTGCCATAGAAAGGGATGCACGCATGCAGGAGTATCAGCAGAGACTGTTGCAGAATCTTACATGTGCTTTTCCACAAAACACCAGTGGTGCACGTAGTGAATCTCACAGTTCCAACTTGCCAACCGTGGGACCGTCGAGTGTTCAGCACTCAAACCGTAACAGAAACACAGTATCTGCTGGTAACATCAATTTTGCGGAATCATTTCACCACTTTTTTAGCTCATCCTTTGCAAGGCCAGAGGAGACTAGAAGTCTGACACATAGTCAACGCCTAGAGACGATGGTACAGGAGTATCTCCAAGTAAACATTGAAGCCATGACTGTGTCACTGGACCCTTGCTCTTTATGGGCTTCCAATCTGGATAAATGGCCGGAGCTCGCCACTTACGCCTTGGAGATCTTGTCATGCCCCGCAGACAGCGTTCTGTCTGAACGTGTGTTCAGCGCTGCTGGTGGTGTGCTGACAGATAAGCGCACGCGGCTCTCCACTGATAATGTAGACAGACTCACGTTCATAAAGATGAACAAATCATGGATCCGAAACGACTTTTTTACCCCTGTGTCATCCTGGGGAGAGTAAAAGCTTGATGATTGGTTAAAATCACCTCACCAACCGTTTTAAGCTTTCAAATTACTTATCATGTTTATCTGTATCTTGGCTGGAAAATTATTTGGGCTTTGTAGCAGTGTGCAGTAATGATTCTATTAGGCCATCTATACTAAGCTCCACCAGATTTAAAATTACTAATCATGTTTATCTGTATCTTGGCTGGAAAATTATTTGGGCTTTGTAGCAGTGTGCAGTAATGATTCTATTAGGTCATCTATACTAAGCTCCACCAGATTTAAAATTACTAATCATGTTTATCTGTATCTTGGCTAGAAAATAATTTGGGCTTTGTAGCAGTGTGCAGTACTGATTCTATTAGGCCATCTATACTAAGCTCCACCAGATTTAAAATGAATAATAATTTTTAGCTGCATCTAGCCCGGAAAATAATTTTGGGGCTCCGAGATGCGCAAGACACATAAGTGCTTTCTTGCTGCACTACCTGCAGCATGACCCTCAGATTGTCAGAATTCGAACTACTGGGTTGCCACACTCTTAGATCCCCCACACTCTTCGATCAACCTTTTCATTTTAATAAAGACCAAAAAAATGGTCATTTTTGAAATTATAAGCATTAGCAGGATATTAGAAACTGAAATCAAACAGTTTTCAACTCAAAACTTTATTCTAGGTGATGTTACATTTGCACATAGGACCCCTTGTTCAAAAGGAGCTTCTGAACTCTCTCGTCCATTGAATTTGTCAGGTTTTGGATGGTTTCTGCTTCAATTGTTTTGCATGAGGACAGAATACCCTCCCAGAGCAGTTGCTTAGATGTGAACTGCCTCCCGCCATCATAGACACTCCTTTTGATGATGCTCCAGAGGTTCTGAATGGGGTAGAGGTCAGGGGAGCATGGGGGTCACACCATAAGTTTCTCCCCTTTTATGCCCATATCAGTCAGAGATGCAGATGTGTTATGTGCAGCATAAGACGGTGCATTATCATGCATGAAAATTATCTTGCTGTGGAATACACGGTTCTTCTTCTTGAACCATGGCAGGAAGTGCTGTTTGAGAAACTCCACATACATTATGGAGTTCATCTTTACCCCTTCAGGGATCTCTCTCCCCATGATTCCAGCCCAAAACATTACTCTACCTCATCCTTGTTGGCGCTGTAGCCGTGTTTGCGTGGGGTGTCCATCAACCAGCCATCCTCCACTCCATCCATCTGGACCATCGAGCGTTGCACGGCACTCATCCGTGAACAAAACAGTTTTGAAATCAGTCTTCATGTAATGTTTGGCCCACTGGAGCCGTTTCTGCTTGTGTGCAGTGGATAGAGGAGGTCGACAGGATGGCGTACGCACAGCTGCAAACCTCTGAAAGACCCTGCATCTTGTTGTTCGGGGGACGTTGGAGGCACCAGCAGCTTCAAAAACTTGTCTGCTGCTATGACAAGGCTTTTTTGCCGCTGCTCTTTTAACCTGACGTAATTGCCTGTAGGAAAGAGTCCTCAATTTGCCCTTATCAGCACGCACACGTGTGTACTGTGAATCAGCTACATACTTCTTGATTGCCAAGACACTTCATCCTGATCATCGCACAATGTGGATTGTAGTCAGGCCTTGACCTAAACACTCCACAATTTGTTGCTTCTCAGCAGCCGACACATCCTTTTTCTTTCCCATTTTGGCAGAAAATGTAGGCTGCTTAATAATGTGGGACAGCCTTCTTAAGTAGTCTTGCCTTTCATTGGACACACCTGCCAAACTAATTCGCACAGGTGTCTGCAATTGCTTACAGTGATATAAAGAGCCCTGACACACATCACCATCAATGAGTTTAACTGACAAACAAACAAATTCTTCCCTTATCACTCCTAAACACTTTTTGCATAATAATTTGGAACACAGTGTACATGTGCTTTTCCACAAAACACCAGTGGTTCACGTAGTGAATCTTACAGTTCTAACTTGCCAACCGTGGTCTGTATGGAGCTGTTCAATAAAGGGCCCAAAATTAAGATAACATAGACCGGAGAGGTCTCTATGAATAGGAATTCCTAAGAATTTGATACCCTGTGAGGGCCAGGCAAAGGGAAAGTTGGACTGGATGGAATCCTGTATGGATTTGGGGAGGGAGACATCGAGGGCCTCAGACTTCGCTGTATTGATTATAAAATTTGACCATGTAACAAAGTGATCTATTTCAGCCATAACAGCCTGCTGATGGATATATGTGATTGACATCATCAGCAAAGGCAGAGCACTTGTACTCGGTGCCTCCCACCTCAATCCACCTAATATTGGGGTTATGGCGAATTGATGAGAGCAGGTGCTCCGTCACTAGGATGTATAAGAGAGGGGACAGAGGACATCCCTGCCTTGTGTTAGAACCTTGCTCTTAGTTTTTTTTTCCTTTGCTGGTCACATGACCTTGTTGGCCTATTTAATCCTGCTCCGCCCTTCTGGCTTTGCTGGACTTCATTGTATATCCACTTTCTAGCTAGCCTGTGCTCTGTGTCTTGCT
Source organism: Phyllobates terribilis (assembly GCF_046119375.1). Lineage (NCBI taxonomy): Eukaryota > Metazoa > Chordata > Amphibia > Anura > Dendrobatidae > Phyllobates > Phyllobates terribilis. The sequence continues at coordinate 148,053,728 of NW_027362764.1, read as the reverse complement.
CTGTTAGTTTACTTGGTCTACTGACCTCTATGTTCTATATATTTTGTTTGTTCGTCTGTCTGCTACTATTTCTGTTAGGAGGTGTCCCATATTCCTCCCAGTCCTTAGCACTTGTAGGGATTCCTTCCCCACATCTATAGGTCTCCGTACAGACTAGCTTAGGACTTTAGCAGGTCTGATCGCAGGATCAGGTCCCCTGTTACATCGTAGGGATTAAGCTGAGTTCTATCGTAGGGACAGATCTCCTCTCTTTCCTTAGCTCTGGTAGCAGAACATAACAGTAAGTCCAGCCTGCAAATTCTCTAAGGAAAGATTTTTCTGTTCCATCATGGTGTCGGTTCAGGATTTGGCTCATCGCCTGCAGGGACTCTCTCTGGAGGTGGCCGAGCTCCGTCAGCACGTGAGTAGCTGTCCTGGAGCACATTTCTTGGAGCCTAAGGTATGTTTGCCGGATTTATTTTTTGGTGAACACCGAGAATTTTTTTCATTTAAAAATGCTTGCTTATTGTATTTTCGTTTGAGACCTAAGTCCTCTGGGGATGAATCCCAGCGCGTAGGGTTCATAATGTCACTTTTGCGCAAAGAGCCTCAGGAGTGGGCCTTTTCTTTGCAACCTAGTGATACATGCTTCAGATCAGTGGATAGTTTTTTTTCTGCTTTGGGACTATTATATGATGATCCTGACCGTGTCGCATCAGCTGAGACTGAGTTGAGACGTTTAAAACAGGGATCAGGTAATGTGGAAAAATATTGTACTCATTTCCGTCGTTGGTCTACTCAAACAGGGTGGAACGATTCTGCTCTGAAAAGTCTATTTCTTGCTGGGCTCAGTGAAAGGGTTAAAGACCTGCTAATTGCTTATCCTACACCTGAAGATTTGCAACAGGCTATGCAATTAGCTATACGGGTGGATAGAAGACTGCGTGCAAGGGTTAATGGGAGCAAATCCTCTGCTATGTCAGTTTCTGGTTATGAGAATGTGTGTACTAACAGTGGTGAACCGATGGAGATTGGATCGGTGGCACCTCGCTCTCAAGAAAAAGACCGTCGATTTTCTGAAGGCTTGTGTTTCTATTGCGGAAAATCTGGTCATTTGATTAAAGGCTGTGAGCTTCGTATGAAGAAAGAAAAAAAAAAGGTCAGTCACGCCCGTATTGCCTGTTTAAATTCCAAGGGTATATTTTTAGCTGCTTCCACGATTGCTCAGAAAAAATTAATGGAATTTCGGGTGTTTGTTGATTGCGGGTCTACTCTGAATGTAATTGATGGGGGATTCGTGGAAAGGCTCAATTTAAAACCTGAACCTTTATCATCCCCCATTGCTGTGGTTTCTGTGGATGGTTCCCCTTTGAAGAATATTACTCTCAAGGTCTGTGAATTTCCTCTCACTATTAATGGTGTTCACCATGAGAAATTGGATTTGGTAGTGTTGAATAACTTGCCTTCTCCAGTAATATTGGGATTGCCCTGGTTAAAATTTCACAATCCTGTACTGGATTGGTCTACCAGTGAAATTAAATCCTGGAGCCATAAATGTTATGACAAGTGTTGTAACGGGCGTATTGCAGCTTTGGATAGGGGAGAATTGCCTGTTCCTATTCAGGATTTTTGGAGAGTTTTTTCTGAGAAGGAATCGCAGGTTTTGCCTCCCCATAGAGACTATGATTGTTCTATTGAATTTGTCCCTGGAGCGACTCTTCCTAAAAGTCGTTTATTTAACCTTACTATTCCTGAGAGGAAGGCTTTGGAGGAATACATACAGACAAGTTTGGCCGCTGGTCACATTAGGCCCTCTAAGTCTCCTGTGGCGGTTGGATTTTTTTTTGTAAAAACAAAAGACGGCGATTTACGTCCTTGTCTGGATTTTCGTGAGATTAACAAAATTACTGTACGCAATCCTTACCCACTGCCATTGATTCCTGATCTGTTTAACCAGTTAATAGGGGCCAAGTGGTTCTCTAAAATTGACCTTAAGGGGGCATACAATCTGTTGCGCATGAAGGAGGGTGACGAATGGAAGACTGCTTTTAACACTCCTGTGGGTCATTTTGAGAATCTGGTTATGCCTTTTGGTCTTACTAATGCTCCTGCATTTTTTCAGAATCTGATTAATGACATCCTTAGACCTTTGATCGGTAAAAATGTGGTTGTGTATTTGGATGACATTTTGATTTATTCGCCAGATCTGGAGTCTCATTGGCGGAGCGTGCGTGAGGTATTACAGTTATTAATGGACAATTCGCTTTTTTCTAAGCTGGAGAAATGTGAGTTCGCTGTACAGAGAATTAGTTTTTTGGGCTACATTATCTCCAGCAAAAGTTTTGAGATGGATCCGGTTAAGGTTCAGGCTGTGCAGGAATGGCCTAGGCCTATTAGTTTGAAATCGATACAGAGGTTTTTGGGTTTCGCCAATTACTACAGAAAATTCATAAAAAAATTTTCTAGTATTGTCAAACCTCTGACTGATCTCACCAGGAAAGGTGCTGATGCGGTTCAGTGGTCTTCTGAGGCCATTGAAGCTTTTGTGTATCTCAAGGAGAGGTTCACCTCTGCTCCCATCCTTATGCAGCCTGATGTTACTAGGCCGTTTTTGTTTGAGGTTGATGCTTCCTCTGTGGGGGTTGGCGCAGTATTGTCTCAGGATAACGGGGATGGATTACATCCCTGTGCCTTTTTTTCAAAAAATTTTTCGGAGACTGAACTGAATTACGATATTGGTAATCGGGAATTATTGGCTATTAAACTCGCATTTGAACACTGGCGCCACTTCTTGGAAGGTGCGGAATTTCCCGTTCAGGTTCTTACGGATCATAAAAATCTGATATATCTTGATGCTGCCAAGCGCCTGAATGCCCGTCAGGCTAGGTGGGCACTGTTTTTCTCGCGGTTTAATTTCTCCGTTACTTACATCCCTGGTACTAAGAATGTTAAGGCGGATGCCTTGTCTCGCAGTTTTTCTCCCATAGTCGGTGCTGAGAAAGAGGAGAACATTTTACAAGAAGGTGTTGTGATAGCTGCTTTGGACTCCGTTTTGGAAAATGAGATTCTTAAAGCACAGGAGAATGCCCCTTCTAACACTCCTCATGGGAGGTTGTTTGTGCCTGGGACCTTTAGGAGAGATTTGTTTGTTGAGTGTCACGAATCTCGGTTGGCAGGTCATCCCGGAATCTCTGAGACCAAGAGACTGGTGGGTCGCAGTTTTTGGTGGCCTGGATGGCAGAAGGAAGTCATTAAGTGGGTGCGTCAATGTACTATATGTGCTAGATCTAAGTCCTCACATACTCCTGCTGCGGGGTTGCTTTGTCCTTTGGAGGTTCCCAGTGCTCCTTGGACACATTTGGCTATGGACTTTATAACTGACCTTCCCCCCTCTGAGGGTTTTACTGTCATCTGGGTGGTCGTGGACCGTTTTAGCAAGATGTGTCACTTGGTTCCTTTCGTCAAACTGCCCTGCGCTAAAACTCTTGCTAAGGCCTTTGTCAAGGAAATTGTCAGACTTCATGGTGTTCCTACTGACATTGTTTCTGATAGGGGTCCTCAGTTCGTGGCTCGTTTTTGGCGTGCCTTTTGTGATAGGTTGGGAGTTCATTTGTCGTTCTCATCCGGATATCATCCTGAATCTAATGGCCAGACAGAAAGGAAAAACGAGGATGTTGAGCAGTTCTTGCGTTGTTTTGTGGCAGACAATCAAGAGGGGTGGTCTGAGTTTCTGCCACTTGCTGAATTTGCTCTGAACAATCATACATCTTCTTCTGCTGGTTGTTCGCCTTTTTTTTGTTGTTCTGGGAGACATCCGTCGTTTGGGTCGTTCTCCAAGTTGGGATCTACCGTGCCTGAGGAGGAGAATTTTTCCGGTGATTTGGAGAGAGTTTGGACGGATGTGCGTGGTAATCTTCAGGAGGCAAACAGAAAATCTAAAGACTACTTTGATAGGAAACGACAGGAGGTTTTGTTCGCTGTTGGTGACATGGTTTGGTTGTCCTCTAGGAATCTGCGGTTGAGGATTCCTTCAAAGAAATTGGGTCCCAAGTTTGTAGGGCCCTTTAAGGTGCTTCAGGTTGTCAACCAATCTGCTGTTAGGTTGGAGGTTCCTACCTCCTGGAGAATTAATCCGGTATTTCATGTCTCTCTGTTGAAAAAAGCTGTTGTATCGGATTGTGACGCCTCTGCCTCTGTTCCTCCGGTGGTGGAGGACGGGGAATATGAAATTTCTCGCATCCTTAACTCTAGACGGTATAGAGGTAGTTTGCAGTATCTTGTGGCCTGGAAAGGTTTCGGTCCCGAGGATAACTCTTGGGTGAGGTCAGATGATGTTTCCTCGTCCAGACTTATCAGAGCGTTTCACAGGAGATTTCCTGATAAGCCTGGTCCTAGGGGATCCGGAAGATCCTCTTAGAAGGGGGGGTACTGTTAGAACCTTGCTCTTAGGTTTTTTTTCCTTTGCTGGTCACATGACCTTGTTGGCCTATTTAATCCTGCTCCGCCCTTCTGGCTTTGCTGGACTTCATTGTATATCTACTTTCTAGCTAGCCTGTGCTCTGTGTCTTGCTCTGTTAGTTTACTTGGTCTACTGACCTCTATGTTCTATATATTTTGTTTGTTCGTCTGTCTGCTACTATTTCTGTTAGGAGGTGTCCCATATTCCTCCCAGTCCTTAGTACTTGTAGGGATTCCTTCCCCACATCTATAGGTCTCCGTACAGACTAGCTTAGGACTTTAGCAGGTCTGATCGCAGGATCAGGTCCCCTGTTACATCGTAGGGATTAAGCTGAGTTCTATCGTAGGGACAGATCTCCTCTCTTTCCTTAGCTCTGGTAGCAGAACATAACACCTTGTCCCATTGGTGATTATAAAAGGTGATGAAAATGTTCTGACGCGCCCCCTGGGCCTTGGTACATCCGGAGCCGGACCCTTTTTGGTGGATGCTGGTGGTTGTAGTCTCCGTGGCAGTGACCCGGTTCCGAGGCTCAGGGCGGTCAAACCAGTGGCGGAACTATTTATGTGGTTTTGATGTTTAAATGTCCGACTACGCCACCCGTGGATTGCGGTCAGAGTGAACCGCCGCTGCAGGGCAGACCGCTGAGGCTGGTGTTGTGGGTGCAGCAGAGCATAGCATAACTCCCCACGAGAGGAGTATAGCCTCAGGGCAGTGTATGCGGAGGATGGGGGTGATGGTACAGGGCAGCAGCAGTAACGACACGGAGTCAGTGATGCAGTCCAGGGCCTTTACTCACAGTTCTTATTATCCAGACCACTTCTGCAGGTAACGGCTGCCCACGTTGTACTGTGCTCACCAGGTGAGGGGCTCAGACAACTCCCAGATAACTTTGGAGCGCTTCACAGGACCCCCTTTGTGTGTCCTTTGTCTGGCCTTTCTTACCAAACCTTCTGTCCGGCTGCCTCGGGCCTTCTCTTGGTAAACTTGACGCCAGTTTCCCTGACCCTATGTGCTGCTCTCCTAGCGGGTGTAGCGAGGGGCTGCGCCACATAAAATGTCACAGCCTCCGGTTTCTAGCTGAGGGTCGTGTCCCGCCTCCACTAGTTTCAGGGACCGGTCTCCCCCTTTGGCCTGACCCCTCCACGCAGGTGGATTCGGGCGTGCGGTGGCGACTCGCCCGTCCACACCCCTGGGATCCCTTCGTTCCTCGTTCCTGGAGCCTTCTCCGCTCCTCTTCCTTCCTTCTCCCTCTTCCAGGCCTGGGCCTCTGTTACTAGGCCCGCCTCTGGAGCAGAGCTCATGCAGAGCCCCTGCTCCCTGTCACTTCTGCTCAGACTTCTCTGCACTGAACTAAGATGGTGCCCACCTTTTATACTCCCTTCTCAATGTACCCAGGAACTGCTTCCTCCCTGCTCCTGCACTACAGAGTTCCCCTTCCTCAGTGTTCCCTCCCCCCACTCCAGCCAGGGACAGGGACTGTCGTGCCCATCTCAGGGGCATATTGGTCGCCCTGCCCCACGGCAATGTGGTGTAATGCATGCAGGTGTCGGGGACCTGATCCACACTCCATCCTTACCTGAGAGTGAGATATCACACCTCTGGGTGAGGTGCAATATCTCTGCAGCAACCGAGCCCTCGGGGTGCTACAGTTCCATTTATCTTCAGCCTAGGTGACGCATTGCGATACAGGGCCGTGATTTTGGCTATAAAAGGGTCCTCTAGACCCCTACCCCAAGCTTTTTAAGAGAATAATATATGGCGTGCCAGGAGACTCTATGGAATGCTTTCTCAGCATCCAACGAGAGTATCTAATTACAAATTTTTAACTGCATCTAGCCCAGGAAATACTTTGTGCCTAGTAGCAGTGTCTGCTAGTCAGCGGATTATCCCGGCTGTTAAGCAAGCTACACCACCTGTAGTTTGGACACTTAATTTTTTCAAAGGAGATGCTTCGGGACCACTGGATACTCAGTGAAGAGCATCAGGAGGCATCCCAAGGCATAGGGGCTGGGACTGGCGGTAGGACGCCTTGCGGTGGACAGCCGAGCTCGATCCTTATAAAAGCTTTTCAACTGCAGCAGCTTTAGTGGACGCTACTGGAGCTGGAATTACGCGGCTGCTGGCATGAGACTTGCCCTTCAATAGATCCTTGTAAAAGGATTTAAAGTGTATTCATTCAAATTAGAGAGACAATTTAAATTAAAAAACTTAGAGCTGCCTCCACCACAGGGGGGTTCGCTCGACCCACCAGCGGACAGGCACCAGTATTGGGAGAGGGGGGCTGGTCGTCAGGGTCCACCGCGGCTCTGGCACAAAAGGAGGTGGCACGGGCAGGAACGGACTGGCCGTGTCGGCTTCTCACTTTTTGGATTTTAGAAGGGCATGACATGCCTATATCTGTGTCTCCCCCTCCTTTTACTCCTCCACCTCTTTTCTTTTTGCATGACTATATGTACTTGTCACTTTTCCATGTGTTAGTTATGTCTTCTGAGCAGTTTGTCAGCTTTTGGACACCTTTGAAGGTGTTTTCTATCTGTTTCTATGTGTTTTTGTTTGCCTGCCATTGGTTTTAACGGTGTTCGAAGGTGTTCGACGAACAGTTCAATGAACAGTTCGGCGAACACAAGGGTGTTCGACGAACCGAACCGAACTCGAACACTACGGGGGTGGCTCAACACTACAGGTTACATGAATTCTTTGGAATCCTGGGGGAACCGTTACTCAGGGCAACCATAGACCATGTGCTGCAGCTTTTCTCAGGCACACAGGAGTATTGACCCTCAGGCACAGATACGTAGGTTGTTTCACTTGCTGACCAGACACACTTGACAAGAGTCTTCATAAACGGTAGCATTTAATAAGAAGCCGCACAGCCAGTGCAAGTTAAGTCTTATGAGCAACATGCTCCAGTGGCAAACAGCACAGTTACCTTAACAGCACAACAGTTCACAGTCTTCCCAGTAGTACAGGACAGCACAGTTCTAATGCCAAGGCACGTTAATGAACACAGCATTCTTTACAGCACAGTGAGATGGAGGAGGGGGGGAGGGTTTGCTGAGGGAGATGATCCCTATGACACCATTTCTTCCAGTCCTTATTTCTCTGCCTGACAATGTTCTACACTGTTAGTTCAGGAACTCTACCTGACCTGTGCTTAGCTTCACTCCTGACTTGAATCCTTTTCACTTGTAGGGGCACATCTGTGAGATACAGAACACACACACCACCTTTCTCTTCGGCTCCAGCCAAATAGTAAACAACTTCCCCACAATCCCCCTGGGGCTCTGCTAAGACACTCCCCTTCTCCTGTGACTGTGTTAACCCCTCTAGTTGATGGATGCTTTTGGAGCACAATACTTCCTGTCTTATCTCATGTGCTTGTGTTACTTCTAATAGTTGCTGAATGATTTTAAAGCAACAGCACTACTTCTGCATGTCACACTCTGCAACAGCATTACTTCTGCATGTCACACTCTTCCCTCCTTTTAGAATGTCGTTCTCGACATTCATCTTAATTGGTCAATCTGACCAATTCTGAGACAGTGGTGAAAATTGGATAACTTTATATACAGATTGGCATTGTGAAATTGGTATAACGCTTATAAACATTAACAACCTAATCTTACAACCTTTTTCTTGTAGGATGCCTGTAAGAAATAAACAATTAAAATAATTAAAACAATCAGCATCTCTTCAGCTGGAGCTTTTCGTACGTCTTCAACCAGCTCTCTCTCTCTATGCTTTAACAGTTCTTTGTTTCCACAAAGTCTTTTAAGGAAAACAAGTCCTTCCACCAGGCAACATCTTCCATACTGCTTCTCGGTGGTGAATACCACTCAAGCGGGCTTACCTGGTCCACAAGCAGAGATACCTGTTTCCAGTCCACAGTCCTTGGCACTTGACTCGGTTCACCAAGTGTCTCATACGTCAGCATCACTGGCCTCCTCACTTCTCGAGTCGATATCCTCCTGGTGGGTTGTTCCTCAGAGACCACGGGTTCTTCAGTCACAGGAGTTTCTTCTGCCACACTCATTTCACGTGCTTCCTCAGATGCTCATGGAGCTGCCTCTATAAGCTCCTCTACTTCTCCTGAGTCGCTTGTTTCCACATGGTCTAGTAATTCCGCTTCTCTTCAGGGGCCGTCATCAGATCTGAATTGGATTTCATCTGTACTCCTTGGTATGAACTCTGGATCCTCAGGACTTAGTTCATTCTCCTGAGGATGGTACATCCCTCTCCTTGCTGGTCCGAGAAATACAACGGTGTGTTCTTCTCCATCGGAACTTTCAAGATCACTATCCATCTCCAGAGCTTCAGTCTGTGATAGTCCCTTAGTCAATCTTAGACAATGTCGGTCTACTTCTGGGAAGTCTTGTTGTGGTGGGAGATAATCAAAGGGTAGCAGTAAATTACAATGGACTATTCTGCTCTTCTTGTCTCCTGTTTCCAATCAGATTTCATACACTGGGCTGTCATCAGCTTTCCTCCTTACGACCACATACACCTTGTCTTCCCAGTATGAATGAAGTTTTCCTGGACCGCCTTTCTCACGTACATTCTTGAATAGCACCTGGCTTCCCTGTGCCAATTCTGCTCCATAATACTTTATATCATAGTACTCCTTACTCTTGCTCTGTCCTTGTGTAACCACTTTGGACACTATGTTGTATGCCTCTGCCATCCGTTCCTTCCATTTCCGAACGTAATCCGGATACGTTCTGTAAGTCTCTGACACCGGAGTATCGAACATGATGTCGATTGGCAGTCTTGGCGATCGTCCATACAATAGGAAAAAGGGTGAGTAACCCGTTGCATCGCTCTTTGTATAGTTATAGGCATGTACCACTTTTGACAGAGAACTCTTCCAGTCTTTCTTCTCATCAGCTGTTAAAGTGCGCAACATCGACGATAATGTCCGGTTAAAACGTTTCACTTGTCCATTACCCTCTGGGTGATAGGGCGTTATGTGGGATCTGTGAATTCTACAGTACTTTCCTAGACTGGCAAAGAGCTGGTTCCCAAATTCTCTTCCATGTTCTAGCCTCGTAGGGAACCCAAACCTCAAAGCAAAATCATTGAAGATCTTCTCTGCTGCTGTTCGACCCGATTTATTGGTGGTGTCATATGCTTGAGCAAATCAAGTGAAATGGTCCATCACCACCAAGATGTATTCGTAACCACCCTTGTACTTCTCGAGATGTAGAAAGTCTATTGAGACCATCTCAAACAAATATGTAGTTTGGAAGTTGCCCATAGGTGCCCCGGTTTATGTGTTGGGACGTTTATCTTTCAGACACCTACACTCCCTGGTCATGTACCTCTCAATATTTCTCTGCATGTACGGCCAGAAGAAACATTCACGGATCAAATTTGTTGTCCTTTCCACTCCCAGGTGTCCCATGTTTTGATGGAGTTCTTTGAAGACCAACCTACGGAATGCTCTGGTAGTACCAACTGCCATTTTTTTCCTCCTTTACGATACAGGATACCATCTTCACTGAGGTAGAGCTTCGTCCATTCTTTAATTAAAACAGATACTGCTGGTGACTCATTGCCTCTCTCCCATTTACTTGGAAACCGATTTTGGTCCACATAAAGTATTATTCTACCAATTAGCTGATCTTCCCAATGTGCTCTACAGATTTTCCCTTTTGGTAGTTGTTGAATAGACTGGGGGGTGATCTTGTTCTCTTGCTTTTATGGTGGCATCCACCGTCAACGGACACCACAATGGTGTGTCTATCTCCTGATAAGCTTGTACTGCTTGGATAGTGCTCTCAATTGCTTCCAGACTGACTTCCTCCGTGCATTCTTGCATGAACTCCTCAGGCTCTAGTGGCATTCTTGACAATCCGTCAGCATCCGCATTGAATTTTCCTGGCCTGTACTTGATGCTGAAATTAAAAGCAGCTAGTTCAGCGACCCATCCCTAACCCATTGCATTCAATTTAGCTGTAGTGAGGACATAGGTCAAAGGGTTGTTGTCAGTGTATACCTCAAACTCTTTGCTGTAGTAGAGATAATCTCTTAATCATTCACAGATAGCCCATTTCAATGGCAGGAACTACAATTTTCCAGAATATACTGTAGATGGTAATTCTTCTCGGCGTCTGTCAACGTCCTAGAACCGTAACCGATGACTCTCATTTTTCCATCTTGATGCTGATACAGGGCAGCTCCCAGTCCAACTTGAGATGCATCACAATGAAGAAGAAATGGTAAATTTAAATCAGGATATCCCAAGATTGGAGGTTTTACCAGGTAGTCTACTAGTTCTTGCAATACCTCCTGGTGGTCTGCTGTCCATAGAATGGGCTGTTGGGATGAAACGGCGTTGTTTCTTTTAAGCCTGGTCCTACCCGCGTTCTTTTTTTTCACCGTGAGTGTTGTTGTCTTTGTTTTCCCCCCAAGAGGAGGTATAGTGGGACAGCAATCCTGGAGAAGTTCAGAACGTAAGTACAATAGTAGGAGGGGAATCCTAATATCTGCCTCAACTCCCCGACAGTAGAGGACCGCTTGTCTTTTAAGGCCACTACCGGAGCGATTTCTGCTGGGTCCATGGTATATCCTTCTCCTGACACAATTTTCCCTAGAAATCTGACTTGTCTTTTGAACAGTTCACACTTCTTTGGGGTCATCTTAACTCCGTGTTGTTGTTAACGTTGTAATACAGTCCTCACGTGTTCAACATGCTCCTGGAAGGTTTTGCTGGCAAATATAGTCCCTCTATCCTTCTAAACATGTCTCCATGCCCCTCTGGAATTCTGCTGTAGCTGAACTGAGCCCAAATGGTATGCGGATCCACTCATATAATCCCCACGGTGTTATGAATGTTGTCAAGGGTCTACTGGACTCTTCGATATACCCTTGGTGGTATGCCTTACCCAGATCGAGGACAGAGAACCAGGTGCTTCCTGATAGGCTATCCGGCATATCTTGGATCTTTGGTATCGGATGCCGATCAGGTACTGACTTTCGGTTTAGTTCCCGGAAATCACAATAGAGTCTCAACGTACCGTCCTTTTTCCTAACACAGACAATAGGAGAGAAATAAGACGACTTCGACTTTTGGACCCAACCTCTGTTGATGAGATCTTGTAAATATTCTTTCACTTCATGATGTAATGGTTTTGGCACAAACATGTAACTTCTGGTTACTGGAGTCCTGTCTTTCAAATTGAATTTCAAATGCAATGATGGGATACAGCCTATATCAGAGTCATCTTTGGAGTACGCATGACACTCTTCTCTCAGCATCTGTTTTGCTACCGCTAGATCTTCAGCACACAAGTGTTCCAGGGGTACTGGGGGATCCCAGGACCCTGAGGTGGGTTGCGCAATTTCCTCCCCTGGGCAACTCCTGTTCCTTGGTGGGGAGACTGAATTCATTGTAGACCTCAGTGGCGACTTTGCCAATCATGGTGTTCTGTGGCAAATGCCAAGCGTCCTACACGGTGTTGGGCTGTGAGCACAACCCCCATCTGTGGACGTCGGGCCCTCATACCACCCTTATGGAGTCGTTTTCTAACCGTTTGTGCAGACACATGCACATTTGTGGCCTGCTGGAGGTCATTTTGCTGGGCTCTGGCCGTGCTCCTCCTGTTCCTCCTTGCACAAAGGCAGAGGTAGCGATCCTGCTGCTGGGTTGTTGCCCTCCTACGGCCCCCTCCACGTCTCCTGGTGTACTGGCCTGTTTCCTGGTAGCGCCTCCAGTCTCTGGACACTATGCTGACAGACACAGCAAACCTTCTTGCCACAACTCGCATTGATGTGCCATCCTGGATGAGCTGCACTACCTGAGCAACTTCTGTGGGTTGTAGAGTCCATCTCATGCAAAACATCAGCCAGAAAGCATTGGTACTGAGATGTGGTCTGTGGTCCTCACTTGCAGAACCACTCAGTTATTGAGGGTGTCTTGATAATTGCTAATAATTTCAATCTATTGTCTATTCCATTTGCACAACAGCATGTGAAATTTATTGTCAATCAGTGTTGCTTCCTAAGTGGACAGAGTGGACAGTTTGATTTCACAGAAGTTTGATTTACTTGGAGTTATATTCTGTTGTTTAAGTGTTCCCTTTATTTTTTTGAGCAGTGTAGTATTCATCACAGGTATTGTCACTCGAGCAAACCCACCAGTAGGAATCGTAAGCACAGTCTCACCTTGAACTAGGCCTTCCTGAAGTTCTGAGGAGTCTTTTGGCTTGAACAGTCTTTTCTGGACTTTTCTTCCCGGTTGTAGCCGGACACACCCCCACCATTTGGTTTGCAGGGATGATGGTTGAACGCAAGCCTACCTTGACTTCTTTTAGGTCCATTGTATTCTGTGCTTTCTTTATACTATGAGTCACATTTTCCGCCACGGCGTTGGGTATGGCGAGCGATGTGGCGATTGCATCCTCCACCAACGCCCCCGTCTTGTGTTTCGTGATGACCTCACTGATTACAATTTAACCCAGGATAGGATGCTCTGCCACGTTCTGATCACTGGTCATGAGAAAAGGTACCAAAAGTTCGATGGTGTTGCTGTTCTTCGTGGCCCTGAGTTGGAAAGTCACTTCCACCGAAAGGGATTTCGGTCTGGTTGACAGCTTTGTCGCGGAGTTCCACTGGTCCCAAGAGCTCTTTTAGTGACCGAAGGCAAGTGTGTGGCATGTAGCGCCTTCTCCATTCTTCATTTAAAAGCCTCCTTTGGGCTCCTGTGTCCCACGGTGCTTTTACTAGGAGTCCATCTAGCTGGCACTGTATAAAGCACCTTTCACCGATTAGACTGATGAGGCTATCTGTAGCATCTACGTCTCTGCCTCCTGCCGGGCAGAGACTCCGTTCCCCTCACCGCCGCGGTCCTGGTCTGGCGTCTTCCTGCTGCCCTGCTGCTGTGGCGTGCACCACGCGCAGCTTCCCGGGAACTGTGCTTAGGGCGCACGCGTGCTCCCTCTTAAAGGGGCCGCGTGCGCTGTCCTATAGAGTCCCCGCCAATGGCCAGAGTACTTCTCCTATATAAGGCACCTCCTCCAAAATGGAGGTGCCTGTGCAAGGTTGTTGTTCCGTTTGCTAACACTTGCTCCAGCCCTCAGGTCCCGCTGCCTTTCAGTCCTGCTCGCCAGTCTGTCTGTCATTCCAGCCCACTAGCCTGTCTAACAGTTCTGTCCTCCAGTCTGTCTACAGTCGTTTCCACCAGCCTGCTTACCTGGAGCATCAGCCAGTTACCTGCTGTGCCCGCCAGCCAGCTTACCCAGAGCAGCTGTCTGTTACCTGTTGTGCCCACCAGCCAGTCTACTTGGAGCACCTGCCTGTAACCTGTCGTGCTTGCCAGCCAGTCTTCCCGGAGCACCTACCAGTTATCTGCCGTGCCCGCCTGCTTGCCTACCCAGAGCACCTGTCTCTGCCAGTTACCTGCCATGCCCGCCTGCTTGCCTACCCGGAGCACCTGTCTGGTGATCTGCCGTGCCCGCTTGCTTGCCTACCCGGAGCACCTGTCTGGCTATCTGCCGTACCAGCCTGCTTATCTATCCGGACCACCCGTCAGCCTTCCTGCCGTGCTCATCTGCTGTAACGGTCAGCTCCTGTCATCTGACCCGTGGGAGTCACCAGCTCTCACACTAGGTCGGTCCCAGAGTGGCACCTGGTCCACCTGGCTGTTCCCTCCCTGGTTCATGGAGTAGACTGAGTCACCGTGTGTCCTGGGTCGGTCCGAGTAGGCACTTAGTTACGCCCCTCTGGTCCCTCCTTGCACCGCAGCACAGAAGTTCCATCACCCGGACCCGTAACACTATCTTTACTGACTGAGGAATCCTCCTCCCAGGAGTACATCATTTGACCTCCACACTGGGCATTAAGTAACTGATGCCCCTGTCTCCCTTGCAGCTGCTGTAGACGGGAACACACTTGGGGATATTACTGATGCAGCAGTTTTACCTTATGTGACTTTCTGGGGTTTGGTGAGATTTGGATTTGCTTCTGGGGCCTCCACCGTGTCGCAGTTACCAGTCACCCCGCAAGGGTAACCTCCTTTCTTTTAACCCAAACGACCGTGACCATTGGCATTCCTTGGCATAATATCCTTCCTCACCATATCTTAGACAGTGGACACACACTGTACTCTGATTTGATGAACAGCACGCTTCACAAGCCGGGTATCTTCTGTTTTGGAACCCACTACTGGGTCTGAGGGATACCGGTTCTGGCCTGGAACAAATCAACTTTTTCACCTCAATCAACTCGGCTCGCAGTTCTCCAGTTAGTGCTGGCAGGCCTCTCTTTTGTTGATGCTTTAAGGTTCCCTCTCGGAGGTGGCACTGGAGGGTCTCTATGATGATCTTCGGACTGGCCACCGGGGGTCTCCAACTTCAGCTGACTCATTTTGGTGATTTTAGGAGCAGAGGCGTTCTTTAACTTCTGTTCGCTCTCTGACTCCAAACTAGCGGCCTCATTCATTTTTTCAATTAGGACTTCGTCCAAAATGCCAGGATCTTCTAGGTACTGTTTCAGCTGCAACTTGATATCTTTGCTGATTAATCCCGTTCCCAATGATCTCAAGAACTTCTTCTGGACTAGTCCAGCATCAAACTTCTCTTCCGCTTCTACATCTCTGGATGCAAACAACAGTTTATCCTTCAGTTCAATTGCTCTGAACAAGAAATTTTGGGGTGACTTATTATTTTTCTGTGAGAGGTTAATGAGTCGGTGGAAGAATTCTGATGTACTCTCTTCTTTATAGTGCTCTTTTAAAATCATCTTCAGCTGTTGCAAGGTCAATTGACTTTTCATTTCTAGCATACTACGGAGGTTCAGTCCTTGGCTGATCGCTTTCAACACTCCCTCAACGATTTCATCTGGCTGGTAGCCTTTCTGTAAGCCTGCATCGATTTGGAGCAACAAGTTCCTATAAGACAGTCTCTCTTTCTGTTCACACTCTCCAATCTGTCCCAGGATCTTGAATTCTTTCCTTATGGTGATTTGTGGTGTTAGAGAGGACTTTCTCCCTGATTTATCTAACCCGAGCAGGTTAAAGGTCCTGTCTGAGTTTATCACCCTTTCAGAGGTTTTGGTCGATTCACGCAGGGCTGTTGTTAGGGCTTTGAGTTGTTCTTTCAATTCCTGTAGTTGAGTCTGTGGACAGAGATTCCCGCTTTTGGTAATTGGTGCTGCCCCTCCATCCTCCAACTTCAACTTGGTTAGAAACTGTGTTAGCTCCTGGAGGAACGTCCCCATGACGTCTTCAACTTCTTTCTCCCCAAGCTCATTCAATTTTGCATTAATGGCAGCTAACAGTTGCCTGCGGTTGTTTGCTTTGGAAATCTGTTCTTCTGACATATTTATATGTTCTGCTATTGTTCTCAATTCTTCACAGGTTAACTGAAGAAGCAGCTCACTAATTCTGTCCATTTGTATTTCCACATCCATTGCTGCTAGTGAATATTTGTTTAGAGCTGCTCCCCTTTAACTGGTGTAGCAGAGTTGAGTTGAGGTGCTCTTGTGACGCTCACAGCCCTCCCTGGGAAATGGGGTACTCGGAGCCGGGTAGGATGTTGGGGAGACAGTCGTGGCCTGGACCCGTTCCGTGCCCAGGGCCGTCACATTAAAAAGTAATGGGCTTTCAGGGTTGAGTGGTATTATCGACTATGCCACCTGTGGTGTCTGGTGATGCGCCACCAGCGCTGCTAGCAGTCCTCTGAGGCTGGATGTGTTGTGGCAGCTTGCGATGTTATAACTCCCCACAGGCGGAGCAGGGCCTCAGGGCAGATGGGACAGGAGGATGGGGAGAGTAGTCCTGGGTCACTCAGGTGCTGTGTGGTGCAGTGCAGAAATGAAGGAACCAGAGGCCATAGGGATAGTCTTCCAGGTCTTTTACTCACAGTTCTTTTAGGTCAGCCGCAAGGCTTCTCCCTGCTCCTCACGGATCACTGCGGCCACCAGGGATGAGGGCTCAGCGCACCCAAGGAATTCAGGTACCTCGATCAGGACCCTCCGAGTGTTCCTAACAGTCCCCTTTGAACCTCTCCTGTGTGTGTGCGTGCAAAGGCTGGGTCCCACTGGATAAACGCAGGTAGAGGGGTACAGGTGGCGTAGGCCGCTCCGTCTGTATCCCTGCCGGGATCCACTAAGCCTCCGGGCTTTTCTGACTGAGACCTGAAGTAACAAAGTCAGATATCGGGGGCCGGTCACCCCTCTTGCAGCAGGAGTCCCTCTGGCAGGGCCAGAATGGAGAGTACAGGTGGCGTACGCCGCTCCGTCCGTGCTCCCTGGGATCCTTTTGCTTGTGGAGCTGTCACTAAAGCTCCCATCCTTTTCAAGCAAGGGAACTTGACCAGGGTAGAGACTTTGTTAACTCCTTCCCGCTCCTCGTGTCAAGGTCAGGGCACGAGGACCGTGTATCTTCAGCACACTGCAGGCTCCTACACAAGGCCACTGACAGCTGCAAAGACCACAATCAAAGAACCTTCTGCTTAAGATGGCTGGCTATTATATATGAAACTATGTGTGCAAACTAAAACTGTGTTCTACCCTTCACCCACTACATGGTTCCCCTAACTTTTGGTTCCCCTACTCGTGATCCTGGTGAGGCAGCACTATGGTGCATACTTGCCTCCCATAGGTCAGGAGTGTGTAGTGTTGAATGTGGATTCAGGGTCCTGATTAGTACACCTTCCTTACCTGGGTGAGGAAACACTACACCTGCTGACAGGCTGCAGTATCCCCCCTTGTGGCGATCGAACCCTCAGGGGCGCCACACTCTGCTGCTGTGTTTTTCCAGACACTTTTCCTCGTCTCCCTCTATGCACTAATTCCCGTTCAGGATTCCCCGTACAGGCCACCAATGTTATACACACACCGCTAGGTTTAGATAGGGACAAGACAGGTTACATGAATTCTTTGGAATCCTGGTGGAACCTTTACTCAGGGCTACCATAGACCATGTGCTGGAGCTTCTCTCAGACACACAGGGGTATTGACCCTCAGGCACAGACACGTAGTTTGTTTCACTTGCTGACCAGACACACTTGACAAGAGTCCTCATAAACGGTAGAACAGTAGGATTTAATAAGAAGCCGCACAGCCAGTGCAAGTTAAGTCTTATGAGCAACAGGCTCCAGTGACAAACAGTACAGTTTCCTTAGCAGCACAGCAGTTCATAGTCTTCCCAGTAGTACAGTACAGCACAGTTCTAATGCAAAGGCACATTAATGAACACAGGATTCTTTACAGCACAGTGAGATGGAGGAGGGGGGGTTGTTGTGGGAGATGATCCCTGTGACACCGTTTCTTCCTGTCCTTATCTTTCTGCCTGACAATGTTCTGCACTATTAGTTCAGGAACTCTACCTGACCTGTGCTTAACTTCACTCCTGACTTGAATCCTTTTCACTTGCAGGGGCACATCTGTGAGATACAGAACACACACACCACCTTTCTCTTCGGCTCCAGTCAGACAGTAAACAACTTCCTCACAATCCCCTGGGGCTCTGCTAAGACACTCCCCTTCTCCTGTGACTGTGTTAACCCCTCTAGTTGCTGGATGCTTCTGGAGCTCAACACTTCCTGTCTCATGTGCTTGTGTTACTTCTAATAGTTGCTGAATTCTTTTAAAGCAACATCACTACTTCTGCATGTCACACTCTGCAACAGCATTACACACTACAATGTACTGGGCACTACAATGGCAGATTTGCAATTTTCACTCAGCAACTGCTGCTTGTTTCTGGAAAACATCCATGGAGTCAAAATCATCACTACTCTTGTAGGTAAATTCCCAAACAGGTATAATTTCCAAAATGGGGTCACTTGAGGGGGGTATTCTGCTAATCTAGCACTTAGGGGCTCTGTATATGGAGTCTGCAAACTATTGTAGGAAAGTCTGCGCTCCAGGAGGCAAATAGCACTCTGCCCCTCCCGAGTTTCGCTGTGTGGCTATGCAGTACTGAATAGCCACAAATGTTCAGCAGAAATTGTTGGACACATTTTAGTGCCATTTTTACCCATTTCCCCATCTTTAAATGTAAAACCTGGGGCTAAAACAATTTTTTTGTGGTAAAAATGTAAATACTTTTTCTTTACTGCTCAATTGTATAAACTTCTGTGACACACCTGTGGTGTCAGAATGATCACTGCACCCTTAGGTGAATTACTTGAGAGATATAGTTTGTAAAATGTGGTCACATATGGGGGGTTCTGCTGTTCTGGCACCTCAGTGGCTCTCCCAGTGCGTCATGGCACCAGCAAACCATAACAGTAAAATCTGCCCCAAATTATGGCACTCCTTTCCTTCTGAGTTTTGCACTGTGCCTCAAAAGTAGTTCTGAATTACATGTAAAGTATTAGCACACTCAGGATAAATTGCACAACAGAGAGATCCATTTTTTCCTATTAGCCCTTATAAAAATGTTAAATTTTGGCTAAAACAACATTTTAGGTGTAAAAATGTAATTATTCTTCATTTACCGCCCAGTGGTATAAATTTCTGTGAGGCATATGTGGTGTCAACATGCTCACTGCACCCCTATATAAATGTATTGACAGGTGTAGTTTGTAAAATGACATCTCTTATGGGGGGTTTCTGCTGCTCTGGGATTTCTGGTGCTCTGCCAATGTGACATGGCACCCTCAAACCGTTCCAGCAAAATCTGAACTCCAATATGGCGCTTTTTCCCTTCTGAGCTTTGCACTGTGCCTCAAAAGTAGTTTTTGACCACATATGGGGTATCACAAATTGTATGGTGTAATTTCTCCTGTAACTCTTGTGAAAATAGAGAAAAAAAATTGGGGCTAAATGAATATTTTTGTGGGAAAATTTTGATTTTATATTTTCACAGATCAGGTACAAACTTATGTGGAGCACATGGAGGTTCAAGGTGATCACCACACATCTAGATACATTCCTTGAGTGGTCTAATTTCCAAAATGGCATCAATTGTGGGGGATTTCCACCATTTAGGCACATCAAGGGCTCTACAAATGTTATATGACATCCACTAATGATTCCAGCCAATTTTGCATTCAAAAAGTCAAACGGTGTTCCTTACCTTCCGAGCCCTGCTGGCTCATGGTGCAAGCGGTGACGTCAGTAAAGTTATAGCAGTTCATATTCCAACTCACACAGAGCTGACCGTGGTAATGTGGCTGCCTGTGAACGGCGTTAACTTCAATGACATCACCTCTTGTCACTGTTGCTGCGTTCTCCCGCTCAGCTCAATGTATCCGGGATGCAGGGTTGAGCAGTCGCATCATGCCACCACTTAGTAATGCATCCAGATGTAGCTGAGTTGGGGTCCTTGTGGGACATATGAATTATTGGCGAACAGGTGAGGATACTGTGTTTTTTATTTTTATTTGGCTAATAAAGGGTTGGGAAGTTTTTATTTCAAATAAATCACTTTACTCTGTGTGAGTGCTTTTTAACTTAAAGTTACAGGGTTAGTAATGGGGGCATTAAGATGGAAGCCTCTCCATTGTAATCCCTGGGCTTGATGTCACCTGACATTACAAAGCTGACATCAACCCCACAAATATTACCCCACTTGCCACCGCACCAGAACAAATGGGAAGAGTGAGTCTAAGCGACAGATTCGGCACATCTTATATTCTTAGTCTGGGAGGGGGTCAATATCGATGACCCCTTCCCAGGCTATTAAAATCAGCCCACAAATGTATGTTTAGACTTTGCTGGTTAGGGCTAAAGGCTAAGAAAACAGTTTTATGGCTATTGGCCCCTTTCCCAGAATATTAACATCAGCCCCAGTTGTCAGCTTTCCCTCAGCTGGTTATAAAAATGATGGGTGACCCCACACAATTTAAAAAAAACAAACATTTATTTATACGTGCTACACAAAGATGGCAACCTCTTACTACAACTATCATCAGCGTCGCTTGGTCTCGCTGATCGCAGGGAGACCAGCTGACAATGATGACAGTTGTAGTTAGCGCTATACACAGACGCTATATCACAGGGAGACTGGGCAGCAATGATGACAGTATGATTCAGCACCCAGCACTTGGGAAAAATGCTAAATGTCATCAGAGTGCACGTGTATGGGACATTTGCGGCTGGTTTAAAATGGACGTGTCCGCGTATTTTTCTCACGGACATACGGTCTGTATAAACACACTGACATATGCGCAGACCAATTGATTTGAATGGGTCTATATGTGTAAGTGGCTCCTGTACATGTGAAAACTGACATGTACCGGAGAAACTGACTTGTGAAGGAGGCCTAAATGCAACTCTTTGTCAAGGGCCCGCAGTTAATATTTTGGCAACCTGACTTCTCTTCCTCTCTCCTTTATTACTAATTACTAGTGTTGAGCGAGCACTAAAATACTCGGGTGCTCGAAGCTCGGGCCGAGCTCGCCGTGATACTCGGGTGCTCGACCCGAGCAACGAGCCCAATATTAGTCTATCGGAGACTCGAGCATTTTTGCGGTGGCACCCCCAGCAGTCTTTTAAAAGCCTAACAAGTGCCCAAAACGATAGTGACAGTGCTCAAATGACATGGGGACAGCATGGGGATCGCCCCAGGAAGCATTTCTGACCCCCAGGTCACTGCTGTCAACAACGTGGTCAGAGGTATTAAGTCACTTTTACAGGCTCACAATAAAACGTTCAAAAACTAAAGTGAAACTTTTTTCCTGTGAAATATGTTAAGGAACATCCTTTCCAGGGTAAAGACTTGTGTATAAGTTAAAATAAATGACCAAAAACAAAAATACTCCTCCACACCTTCGGCTATGTTCACAAGTAGCATTTTTTTGCGTTTTTGCACTTTTGTATTGCTTTCAACTATGACAAATGCATTCACCGTGAAATGTCATTTTAACATTTTACAACCTTATCTGGCCATGTGCTGTGTGACACATGCATAAAGTGCTGAAAAGACAAGGGAACAGCATGGGGAAGACCCCTGGAAGCATCTCTGACTCCCAGGTCACTGTCTAAAAGTGTGCCCATCATAAGTGATCCTTACCGCATCAGAAGATGCAGACTTGCAACTATCCCCATGCAAGTTCTAGTCCCAGGGCAGTGTTCAATTGTACCTCCCCCATTCCTTGCAATACAAGCTCAAGTATGCAGCCTGCCACCCACCCACCCCCAGGCTGCAATACCATACTGCTTGCTTGCTTGAACTTGAAATTGGGCCTTTTAGGCATGTGGAGGCGGAATCTGGCCACCACGTCATGGCTGTGTTGGCGGCCTGGAATACATACTCAGTCCCCAGCAGCCCGGCGGCCGGGTGTCCATACTCGGTCTTCAGCCACCCCTATTTGTCCCGGTAACCTTTCCCACACTTTTCTTAGCCTGGACTGCTTTAGGGCAGCATTGGCCGAGCCCACTGGACTATCAGACTCCTCCGGTGGGCCCTGGCTTCTCCATCAGGGGAGTTGAGAGTGCCAAGGTGAGGAGCATGATGAGGATGATAGAAGTTAGCATCTGCTTTGTTTTGTTGTAATGCAAGCGCATGTATGTAGTAGCGGCTAGGCCTGAGGTGGTCAGCGTTTTGGCGCATATCCTACCTCCTCCGAGGATTGCTGGATGTTTTCCTGCTACTATCCAAGTTCTATGACTCCCGTTAAAACAAAGCTTCAGGTGATAAATGATGGATGAGGTAGTGGCAAAGGAGAAAGAGCAGGAGGAACAGGGACCATTCACATCAATATCAGGCCAGTCAACCAGATATGTCATGTAGGATATGTTTCTGTAACAAAAGGAGCGGTTCGGCTACACAGTTATAGGACATACAGTGAGTGCAATGCCTACCAAAAATTTCGAGCCACTCCAATGCTCCTTGGAAATGACATGGAGGTCAGAGGGCGTTAACTAAACCTTTTTTTCCATTTATAGCAACTGGGTCTCCCGTGCACTGTTGGCCTAAGCAGTGAATGGAAGGCTTTCCAAAAATTATGAGGAACTGCAATGCCCCTTACAAGAGCCATGTGTGGCACCCCAGGGGTCTGGTCACCACAGTAATAGAGATATTACGTCGGAGAGCAAGTGGGAGGTTTCCTGGTCAGGATCCCTTAAACATGCAACATCCTCCTGCCCCAATCCTGGGAGGGGAGAATTCTGCCCTTATAAACTGGATCTTGGGCGGGGTTGAGTGAGTCAGAGAACAGTCAGAGTCAGAGTGAGAGCAAGGGAAAGTAACAGCAAGGAGCTCTGTAGGAGCTAGGAGCTAAAGACCAGGGGCTGGAAGCTGAGCAGAGCTCGCCCTGGTAGAAGACAATAGGAATCGGACACAGGAGTCCGAAGCTGTGAGGACTTATATATCCAGCAGCAGAAACCAGCCGGCAGGGGATTTCAGGTCCTCTGGCCATAGAAGCCCGGAGGCTCAGTCACAAGCAAGGGACCAGCACCGCTGTCGTGGAGCGGAGGCTAACAGAAGGCCCCAAGTCACCAGCCATATGGGTGAGCACTACACGGTACACTCAGGGACGTGGGCTACTTCTACCCGCTTACAGCAAGGTAGCCAGGAAGAGTGCAGACACACGGGGAGGCCTACAACTCCACCTGGCCAGGGGAACTCCTGCTTGCTCACAGACTGACCAGGCCTCTTATGCTAGCCAGTACTCCCGGGAGGGTCTACCTTATAATCATCAGTAAAGACCCTGAACTGCACTGCAAAGACTCTGAGTCATTCCTGCTGCGCTGGTGCACCAACACCCCCATCATCCACACTCACTGCCCTGAGGCTATACTCCTCCCGAGGGGAGTAATCCCATTCTATGCTGCGCACACAACACCAGCCTCAGCGGTCTGCCTCGCAGCGATGGTACTCCCTGACCGCAATCCACGGGTGGCGCAGTCGGACAATTAACCTCAAAACCTAAGAAAGACTGCCACTGGTTTGACCAGCCTGAGCCAGGGGACCGGGTCACCGCCACGGAGACTACAGACCCCAGAGACCCGGCACCGGGTATCCCACACACATGTACACACTGCCCAGGGGGCGCGTCACATGCAGTACAGCATATTACAAACATAAGTCCCATTATTGGGGAGTGGGTGTCCCATAGTATTTGCTTATGCTTTCCAAGCAAAAGCTGCCAAAAATTAGGATGGAGCAACTTGCAATGCCCCTTACAAGAGCCATGCAGTACAGCATATTAGAAACATAAGTCCCATTATTGGGGAGTGGGTGTCCCATAGTATTTGCTTATACTTTCCCAGCAAAAGCTGCCAAAAATTAGGATGGAGCAACTTGCAATGCCCCTTACAAGAGCCATGCAGTACAGCATATTACAAACATAAGTCCCATTATTGGGGAGTGGGTGTCCCATAGTATTTGCTTATGCTTTCCCAGCAAAAGCTGGCAAAAATTAGGATGGAGCAACTTGCAATGCCCCTTACAAGAGCCATGCAGTACAGCATATTACAAACATAAGTCCCATTATTGGGGAGTGGGTGTCCCATAGTATTTGCTTATGCTTTCCAAGCAAAAGCTGCCAAAAATTAGGATGGAGCAACTTGCAATGCCCCATACAAGAGCCATGCAGTACAGCATATTAGAAACATAAGTCCCATTATTGGAGAGTGGGTGTCCCATAGTATTTGCTTATGCTTTCCCAGCAAAAGCTGCCAAAAATTAGGACGGAGCAACTTGCAATGCCCCTTACAAGAGCCATGCAGTACAGCATATTACAAACATAAGTCCCATTATTGGGGAGTGGGTGTCCCATAGTATTTGCTTATGCTTTCCCAGCAAAAGCTGCCAAAAATTAGGACGGAGCAACTTGCAATGCCCCTTACAAGAGCCATGCAGTACAGCATATTACAAACATAAGTCCCATTATTGGGGAGTGGGTGTCCCATAGTATTTGCTTATGCTTTCCCAGCAAAAGCTGGCAAAAATTAGGATGGAGCAACTTGCAATGCCCCTTACAAGAGCCATGCAGTACAGCATATTACAAACATAAGTCCCATTATTGGGGAGTGGGTGTCCCATAGTATTTGCTTATGCTTTCCAAGCAAAAGCTGCCAAAAATTAGGATGGAGCAACTTGCAATGCCCCATACAAGAGCCATGCAGTACAGCATATTAGAAACATAAGTCCCATTATTGGAGAGTGGGTGTCCCATAGTATTTGCTTATGCTTTCCCAGCAAAAGCTGCCAAAAATTAGGACGGAGCAACTTGCAATGCCCCTTACAAGAGCCATGCAGTACAGCATATTACAAACATAAGTCCCATTATTGGGGAGTGGGTGTCCCATAGTATTTGCTTATGCTTTCCCAGCAAAAGCTGCCAAAAATTAGGACGGAGCAACTTGCAATGCCCCTTACAAGAGCCATGCAGTACAGCATATTACAAACATAAGTCCCATTATTGGGGAGTGGGTGTCCCATAGTATTTGCTTATGCTTTCCAAGCAAAAACTGCCAAAAATTAGGATGGAGCAACTTGCAATGCCCCTTACAAGAGCCATGCAGTACAGCATATTACAAACATAAGTCCCATTATTGGGGAGTGGGTGTCCCATAGTATTTGCTTATGCTTTCCTAGCAAAAGCTGCCAAAAATTAGGACGGAGCAATTTGCAATGCCCCTTACAAGAGCCATGCAGTACAGCATATTACAAACATAAGTCCCATTATTGGGGAGTGGGTGTCCCGTAGTATTTTCTTAGGCTTTCCCAGCAAAAGCTGCCAAAAATTAGGACGGAGCAACTTGCAATGCCCCTTACAAGAGCCATGCAGTACAGCATATTACAAACATAAGTCCCATTATTGGGGAGTGGGTGTCCCATAGTATTTGCTTATGCTTTCCAAGCAAAAGCTGCCAAAAATTAGGACGGAGCAACTTGCAATGCCCCTTACAAGAGCCATGCAGTACAGCATATTACAAACATAAGTCCCATTATTGGCGAGTGGGTGGCCCATAGTATTTGCTTATGCTTTCCCAGCAAAAGCTGCCAAAAATTAGGACGGAACAACTTGCAATGCCCCTTACAAGAGCCATGCAGTACAGCATATTACAAACATAAGTCCCATTATTGGGAAGTGGGTGTCCCATAGTATTTGCTTATGCTTTCCCAGCAAAAGCTGCCAAAAATTAGGATGGAGCAACTTGCAATGCCCCTTACAAGAGTCATGCAGTACACCATATTACAAACATAAGTCCCATTATTTGGGAGTGGGTGTCCCATAGTATTTGCTTATGCTTTCCCATCAAAAGCTGCCAAAAATTAGGACGGAGCAACTTGCAATGCCCCTTACAAGAGCCATGCAGTACAGCATATTACAAACATAAGTCCCATTATTGGGGAGTGGGTGTCCCATAGTATTTGCTTATGCTTTCCCAGCAAAAGCTGCCAAAAAATAGGACGGAGCAACTTGCAATGCCCCTTACAAGATCCATGCAGTACAGCATATTACAAACATAAGTCCCATTATTGGGGAGTGGGTGTCCCATAGTATTTGCTTATGCTTTCCAAGCAAAAGCTGCCAAAAATTAGGACGGAGCAACTTGCAATGCCCCTTACAAGAGCCATGCAGTACAGCATATTACAAACATAAGTCCCATTATTGGGGAGTGGGTGTCCCATAGTATTTGCTTATGCTTTCCAAGCAAAAGCTGCCAAAAATTAGGATGGAGCAACTTGCAATGCCCCTTACAAGAGCCATGCAGTACAGCATATTAAAAACATAAGTCCCATTATTGGGGAGTGGGTGTCCCATAGTATTTGCTTATGCTTTCCCAGCAAAAGCTGCCAAAAATTAGGACAGAGCAACTTGCAATGCCCCTTACAAGAGCCATGCATTACAGCATATTACAAACATAAGTCCCATTATTGGGGAGTGGGTGTCCCATTGTATTTGCTTATGCTTTTCCTGCAAAAGCTGCCAAAAATTAGGACGGAGCAACATGCAATGCCCCTTACAAGAGCCATGCAGTACAGCATATTACAAACACAAGTCCCATTATTGGGGAGTGGGTGTCCCATAGTATTTGCTTATGCTTTCCAAGCAAAAGCTGCCAAAAATTATGACGGAGCAACTTGCAATGCCCCTTACAAGAGCCATGCAGTACAGCATATTACAAACATAAGTCCCATTATTGGGGAGTGGGTGTCCCATAGTATTTGCTTATGCTTTCCCAGCAAAAGCTGCCAAAAATTAGGACGGAGCAACTTGCAATGCCCCTTACAAGAGCCATGCAGTACAGCATATTACAAACATAAGTCCCATTATTGGGGAGTGGGTGTCCCATAGTATTTGCTTAGGCTTTCCCAGCAAAAGCTGCCAAAAATTAGGATGGAGCAACTTGCAATGCCCCTTACAAGAGCCATGCAGTACAGCATATTACAAACATAAGTCCCATTATTGGCGAGTGGGTGTCCCATAGCATTTGCTTATGCTTTCCCAGCAAAAGCTGCCAAAAATAGGGACGGAGGAACTTGCAATGCTGGCACCCAGGTGGTATAGTGGTGGTGGAGGCTGAGGATAAGGAGAAGAAGATTAAACAGCCGAAACGAGGAAGCGTATACCCATGTGTGGGTGTGAAGCGGTGCATGTGAATACACCTCCCGAAATAACACAGTGGATTTGACTTTATGTTACTCTGCTGTCATTTGGTGGTGATGAGAAGTCTGGACCAATCCAGCCCTTGTTCATTTTGATAAGGGTCAGCTTGTCAGCATTGTCAGTTGACAGGCGAGTGCGCTTTTCAGTTATAATTCCCCGAGCGGCACTAAAAACACGCTCCGATAACACGCTAGCGGCAGGGCAGGCCAGGACCTCCAAGGCGTACAGAGCGAGTTCATTCCAAGTGTCCAGCTTGGATACCCAATAATTAAAAGGCACAGAGGAATCACGGAGGACGCTGGTACGATCGGCAAGGTACTCCCTCACCATCTTTTGAAACTTTCCACTCCTTGTGAGAGTACCCCGCGCCTCAGGGCCTGTAAGCTGGGCGGGTGTCAGAAAACTGTCCCAGAACGTTGACAGTGTTCCCCTGCCTCTGCTGGATTGGAGTTGCATCTCTCTCGTCTGTACGCCTTGGTTGGGCAATGAACTGTGACCTCTGCCGCTAGCGTGTTCAGATGGGAATTTTTTTAAGAGTTCTGCAGCAAGGGCCTTCTGGTATTGCCCAATTTTTGTAGACCTCTCCACCTCAGGAATAAGAGTGTGAAAGTTCTCCTTGTAGCGGGGGTATACCACACTTTTTTAAATAGAGATATTTGCGGCTGAACTCAAACTGCTTTCATTTTAGATACCAAAGGCCCAAAACTGGATAGTACAGCGATTTGACCCGTGGAACTGCAAAACCACACTGGGATGTCGGGCCTACACAAGACTATTTTCAACAGATATATTTTTGTGTCACAACAGTCAGGAGACACTACTGTTTTTCTTTACGGAAAAAACTACCAAAAGCTGAATAATAGTGTGCCGTCAGAGAGATGTACCGTCCCTGGCCACAAGCACTTGTCCACGTGTCCGTTGTCAGGTGGACTCTCCCAGTAACTGCGTTGTTGAGGGCACAGCAGATGCTTTGGGACACGTGCTTGTGTAGTGCGGGGATGGCACACCGGGCAAAATAGTGTCGGCTGGGGACCGAGTACCGAGGGACGGCCACCGCCATAAGATTGCGGAAGGATTCCATCTCCACCAGCCTAAAAGGCAGCATTTCCAATGCAAGCAGTCGTGAAATGTGCGAATTTAGGACTGTGGCCTGTGGGGCGTTAGCTGCGAATTTCCGCTTTCGTTCAAAGGTCTGGGATATGGACAATTGAACACTGCGGTGGGATGTGGATGTGGACGTTGATGCTGTTTCTTGAGAAACTGCCATAACAAGTGAAGACTGAGAGGAGGGGGCATGTTTACATGCAGTATGGACAGGGGATTGCCTTGCAAACACAACAGGGGGTTCTATTGCACGCACAACAGCGGAAGAAGCAGTGGTGACACCTGCTGACACTGGTCGTGGACCCTGGGTTTCGCCCCACAAAGTCGGGTGCTTTGCTGCCATGTGCCTGATCATGCTGGTGGTGGTCAGGCTGGTAGTTTTGTCAGCCCTGCTGATGCTGGCATGGCAGGTGGAACATATGGCCTTTTTGGGGTTATCAGCAGAGTCTTTAAAAAAATTCTAGACTCTGGAAGACCTACCGCTTGTACTGGCAACATCCCTCGTGTTGGTGTTACGGGGAACGGTTGCCTGCCTTCGGTCTGCGGCCACCACACTGCTTCTTCCTGCCTGTTGGGGTACTCTGCCTCCCTCCCCCTGTGTGCTGCTGGCCTCACTCTGCATGTCCTCCTTCCACGTTGGGTCAGTTACTAGATCATCCACCACCTCCTCCTCTTCCACTTGCGCACCACGATCCTCCTCCTCACTTCCTGGCATTTGTGTCTCGTCATCGTCCACCTCTTGTGACAGATTGCCAACGTCGACTTCCTGTGGCCGTGGCTGTTCAAATATTTGGGCATCGCAACATGGGATCTCCTCTTCCACCACTTCAAGCGTATGAGGCGAGGGGCCCAAATATGGAAATTGACCAGTGAACAGCTCTTCAGAGTGTCCAAGTGTGGGATCACTTGCTGTCTGACGACATTCGGCATGGTGGGAGGAAGGAGCATCAGGGTGAGGAGGAGTATGCGGTCGAGACTCACGGCTACTAAGATTTGACCGTGTGGAACACAGACCGGAGGTGGTGGTGCCCAGGTAACTGGAAGTATTATCTGCTATCCAATTAATAACCTGTTCACACTGATCAGTTCTCAATACTGGTGTTGTTCTGTGCTTCCCTAGTAATTTGGTCAAGAAGTGGGAGCGAGAAGATGTGGCTGTTGGTTGTGGCACATTTTCACCTTGGCCACGGCCCCGTCCTCTGCACGAACCATCACCAGAATGTCCATTTCCACGTCCCTTGCCACGCGCCTTGCCCATTGTAAATGAAGTAAAATAGCTTACACTTGCACTATTAATGGAAAAAGGGTAATAAAGAGTAGATTAGAACCGTGGAAGAGGAAAACCACAGTTATTGTTTACTGGGGTATACCACACTTTTTTAAATAGAGATATTTGCGGCTAAACAGTGAGCGACACACTCAAACTGCTTTCATTTTAGATACCAAAGGCCCAAAACTGGATAGTACAGCGATTTGACCCGTGGAACTGCAAAATCACACTGGGATGTCGGGCCTACACAAGACTATTTTCAACAGATATAGTTTTGTGTCACAACAGTCAGGAGACACTACTGTTTTTCTTTACGGAAAAAACTACCAAAAGCTGAATAATAGTGTGCCGTCAGAGAGATGTACCGTCCCTGGCCACAAGCACTTGTCCACGTGTCCGTTGTCAGGTGGACTCTCCCAGTAACTGCGTTGTTGAGGGCACGGCAGATGCTTTGGGACACGTGCTTGTGTAGTGCGGGGATGGCACACCGGGCAAAATAGTGTCGGCTGGGGACCGAGTACCGAGGGACGGCCACCGCCTTAAGATTGCGGAAGGATTCCATCTCCACCAGCCTAAAAGGCAGCATTTCCAATGCAAGCAGTCGTGAAATGTGCGAATTTAGGACTATGGCCTGTGGGGCGTTAGCTGTGAATTTCCGCTTTCGTTCAAAGGTCTGGGATATGGACAATTGAACACTGCGGTGGGATGTGGACGTGGACGTTGATGCTGTTTCTTGAGAAACTGCCATAACAAGTGAAGACTGAGAGGAGGGGGCATCTTTACATGCAGTATGGACAGGGGATTGCCTTGGAAACACAACAGGGGGTTCTATTGCACGCACAACAGCGGAAGAAGCAGTGGTGACACCCGCTGACACTGGTCGTGGACCCTGGGTTTCGCCCCACAAAGTCGGGTGCTTTGCTGCCATGTGCCTGATCATGCTGGTGGTGGTCAGGCTGGTAGTTTTGTCAGCCCTGCTGATGCTGGCATGGCAGGTGGAACATATGGCCTTTTTGGGGTTATCAGCAGAGTCTTTAAAAAAATTCTAGACTCTGGAAGACCTACCGCTTGTACTGGCAACATCCCTCGTGTTGGTGTTACGGGGAACGGTTGCCTGCCTTCGGTCTGCGGCCACCACACTGCTTCTTCCTGCCTGTTGGGGTACTCTGCCTCCCTCCCCCTGTGTGCTGCTGGCCTCACTCTGCATGTCCTCCTTCCACGTTGGGTCAGTTACTAGATCATCCACCACCTCCTCCTCTTCCACTTGCGCACCACGATCCTCCTCCTCACTTCCTGGCATTTGTGTCTCGTCATCGTCCACCTCTTGTGACAGATTGCCAACGTTGACTTCCTGTGGCCGTGGCTGTTCAAATATTTGGGCATCGCAACATGGGATCTCCTCTTCCACCACTTCAAGCGAATCAGGCGAGGGGCCCAAATATGGAAATTGAGCAGTGAACAGCTCTTCAGAGTGTCCAAGTGTGGGATCACTTGCTGTCTGACGACATTCGGCATGGTGGGAGGAAGGAGCATCAGGGTGAGGAGGAGTATGCGGTCGAGACTCACGGCTACTAAGATTTGACCGTGTGGAAGACAGACCGGAGGTGGTGGTGCCCAGGTAACTGGAAGTATTATCTGCTATCCAATTAATAACCTGTTCACACTGATCAGTTCTCAATACTGGTGTTGTTCTGTGCTTCCCTAGTAATTTGGTCAAGAAGTGGGAGAGAGAAGATGTGGTTGTTGGTTGTGGCACATTTTCACCTTGGCCACGGCCCCGTCCTCTGCACGAACCATCACCAGAATGTCCACTTCCACGTCCCTTGCCACGCGCCTTGCCCATTGTAAATGAAGTAAAATAGCTTACACTTGCACTATTAATGGAAAAAGGGTAATAAAGAGTAGATTAGAACTGTGGAAGAGGAAAACCACAGTTATTGTTTACTGGGGTATACCACACTTTTTTAAATAGAGATATTTGCGGCTGAACAGTCAGCGACACACTCAAACTGCTTTCATTTTAGATACCAAAGGCCCAAAACTGGATAGTACAGCGATTTGACCCGTGGAACTGCACAACCACACTGGGATGTCGGGCCTACACAAGACTATTTTCAACAGATATATTTTTGTGTCACAACAGTCAGGAGACACTACTGTTTTTCTTTATGGAAAAAACTACCAAAAGCTGAATAATAGAGATTTTTTACCGTGGGATGGCCAAACCACAGTTATTGTTTACTGGGGTATGCCACACTTTTTTAAATAGAGATATTTGTGGCTGAACAGTGAGCGACACACTCAAACTGCTTTTTTTTTAGATACCAAAGGCCCAAAACTGGATAGTACAGCGATTTGACCCGTGGAACTGCGAAACCACACTGGGATGGCGGGCCTACACAAGACTATTTTCAACAGATATATTTTTGTGTCACAACAGTCAGGAGACACTACTGTTTTTCTTTACGGAAAAAACTACCAAAATCTGAATAATAGAGATTTTTTACCGTGGGATGGCAAAACCACAGTTATTGTTTACTGGGGTATGCCACACTTTTTTAAATAGAGATATTTGCGGCTAAACAGTGAGCGACACACTCAAACTGCTTTTTTTTTAGATACCAAAGGCCCAAAACTGGATAGTACAGCGATTTGACCTGTGGAACTGCGAAACCACACTGGGATGTCGGGCCTACACAAGACTATTTTCAACAGATATATTTTTGTGTCACAACAGTCAGGAGACACTGCTGTTTTTCTTTACGGAAAAAACTATCAAAAGCTGAATAATAGAGATTTTTTACCGTGGGATGGCAAAACCACCGTTACTGTTTACTGGGGTATACCACACTTTTTTAAATAGAGATATTTGCGGCTGAACAGTGAGCGACACACTCAAACTGCTTTTTTTTAGATACCAAAGGCCCAAAACTAGATAGTACAGTGATTTGACCCGTGGAACTGCGAAACCACACTGGGATGTCGGGCCTACACAAGACTATTTTCAACAGATATATTTTTGTGTCACAACAGTCAGGAGACACTACTGTTTTTCCTTACGGAAAAAACTACCAAAAGCTGAATAATAGAGATTTTTTACCGTGAGATGACAAAACCACAGTTATTGTTTACTGGGGTATACCACACTTTTTTAAATAGAGATATTTGCGGCTGAACAGTGAGCGACACACTCAAACTGCTTTTTTTTAGATACCAAAGGCCCAAAACTGGATAGTACAGCGATTTGACCCGTGGAACTGCGAAACCACACTGGGATGTCGGGCCTACACAAGACTATTTTCAGCAGATGTATTTTTATGTCACAACAATCAGGAGACACTACTGTTTTTCTTTACGGAAAAAACTACCAAGACCTGAATAATAGAGATTTTTTACCGTGAGATGGCAAAACCAAAGTTATTGCTTACTGGGGTATACCACACTTTTTTAAATAGAGATATTTGCGGCTGAACAGTGAGCGACACACTCAAACTGTTTTTTTTTAGATACCAAAGGCCCAAAACTGGATAGTACAGTGATTTGACCCGTGGAACTGCGAAACCACACTGGGATGTCGGGCCTACACAAGACTATTTTCAACAGATATATTTTTGTGTCACAACAGTCAGGAGACACTACTGTTTTTCTTTACGGAAAAAAATACCAAAAGCTGAATAATAGAGATTTTTTACTGTGGGATGGCAAAACCACAGTTATTATTTACTGGGGTATACCACACTTTTTTAAATAGAGATATTTGCGGCTGAACAGTGAGCGACACACTCAAACTGCTTTTTTTTTAGATACCAAAGGCCCAAAACAGGATAGTACAGCGATTTGACCCGTGGAACTGCAAAACCACACTGGGATGTCGGTGCTACACAAGACTATTTTCAACAGATATATTTTTGTGTCACAACAGTCAGGAGACACTACTGTTTTTCTTTACGGAAAAAACTACCAAAAGCTGAAGAATAGAGATTTTTTACCATGGGATGGCAAAACCACAGTTACTGTTTACTGGGGTATACCACACTTTTTTAAATAGAGATATTTGCGGCTGAACAGTGAGAGACACACTCAAACTGCTTTTTTTTTAGATACCAAAGGCCCAAAACTGGATAGTACAGCGATTTGACCCGTGGAACTGCGAAACCACACTGGGATGTCGGGCCTAGACAAGACTATTTTCAGCAGATGTATTTTTACGTCACAACAGTCAGGAGACACTACTGTTTTTCTTTACGGAAAAAACAACCAAGACCTGAATAATAGAGATTTTTTACCGTGGGATGGCAAAACCACAGTTATTGTTTACTGGGGTATACCACACTTTTTTAAATAGAGATATTTGCGGCTGAACAGTGAGCGACACGCTCAAACTGATTTTTTTTTAGATACCAAAGGCCCAAAACTGGATAGTACAGCGATTTGACCCGTGGAACTGCAAAACCACACTGGGATGTCGGGCCTACACAAGACTATTTTCAACAGATATATTTTTGTGTCACAACAGTCAGGAGACACTACTGTTTTTCTTTACGGAAAAAACTACCAAAA
Source organism: Phyllobates terribilis (assembly GCF_046119375.1). Taxonomy (NCBI): domain Eukaryota; kingdom Metazoa; phylum Chordata; class Amphibia; order Anura; family Dendrobatidae; genus Phyllobates; species Phyllobates terribilis. The sequence goes on along the minus strand of NW_027362764.1, from coordinate 148,019,845 downwards.
CCTGAATAATAGAGATTTTTTACCGTGGGATGGCAAAACCACAGTTATTGTTTACTGGGGTATACCACACTTTTTTAAATAGAGATATTTGCTGCTGAACAGTGAGCGACACACTCAAACTGTTTTTTTTTTTAGATACCAAAGGCCCAAAACTGGATAGTACAGTGATTTGACCCGTGGAACTGCAAAACCACACTGGGATGTCGGGCCTACACAAGACTATTTTCAGCAGATGTATTTTTATGTCACAACAGTCAGGAGACACTACTGTTTTTCTTTACGGAAAAAACTACCAAAAGCTGAATAATAGAGATTTTTTACCGTGGGATGGCAAAACCACAGTTATTATTTACTGGGGTATACCACACTTTTTTAAATAGAGATATTTGCGGCTGAACAGTGAGCGACACACTCAAACTGCTTTTTTTTTAGATACCAAAGGCCCAAAACAGGATAGTACAGCGATTTGACCCGTGGAACTGCGAAACCACACTGGGATGTCGGTGCTACACAAGACTATTTTCAACAGATATATTTTTGTGTCACAACAGTCAGGAGACACTACTGTTTTTCTTTACGGAAAAATCTACCAAAGGCTGAATAATAGAGATTTTTTACCGTGGGATGGCAAAACCACAGTTATTGTTTACTGGGGTATACCACACTTTTTTAAATAGAGATATTTGCGGCTGAACAGTGAGCGACACACTCAAACTGCTTTTTTTTAATATACCAAAGGCCCAAAACAGGATAGTACAGCGATTTGACCCGTGGAACTGCGAAACCACACTGGGATGTCGGGCCTACACAAGACTATTTTCAGCAGATGTATTTTTATGTCACAACAGTCAGGAGACACTACTGTTTTTCTTTACGGAAAAAACTACCAAGACCTGAATAATAGAGATTTTTTACCATGGGATGGCAAAACCACAGTTATTGTTTACTGGGGTATACCACACTTTTTTAAATAGAGATATTTGCGGCTGAACAGTGAGCAACACGCTCAAACTGCTTATTTTTTAGATACCAAAGGCCCAAAACTGGATAGTACAGCGATTTGACCCGTGGAACTGCAAAACCACACTGGGATGTCGGGCCTACACAAGACTATTTTCAACAGATATATTTTTGTGTCACAACAGTCAGGAGACACTACTGTTTTTCTTTACGGAAAAAACTACCAAAACCTGAATAATAGAGATCTTTTACCGTGGGATGGCAAAACCACAGTTATTGTTTACTGGGGTATACCACACTTTTTTAAATAGAGATATTTGCTGCTGAACAGTGAGCGACACACTCATACTGTTTTTTTTTAGATACCAAAGGCCCAAAACTGGATAGTACAGCGATTTGACCCGTGGAACTGCGAAACCACACTGGGATGTCAGTCCTACACAAGACTATTTTCAACAGATATATTTTTGTGTCACAACAGTCAGGAGACACTACTGTTTTTCTTTACGGAAAAAACTACCAAAAGCTGAATAATAGAGATTTTTTACCGTGGGATGGCAAAACCACAGTTATTATTTACTGGGGTATACCACACTTTTTTAAATAGAGATATTTGCAGCTGAACAGTGAGCGACACACTCAAACTGCTTTTTTTTTAGATACCAAAGGCCCAAAACAGGAGAGTACAGCGATTTGACCCGTGGAACTGCGAAACCACACTGGGATGTTGGTCCTACACAAGACTATTTTCAACAGATATATTTTTGTGTCACAACAGTCAGGAGACACTACTGTTTTTCTTTACGGAAAAAACTACCAAAAGCTGAATGATAGAGATTTTTTACCGTGGGATGGCAAAACCACAGTTATTGTTTACTGGGGTATACCACACTTTTTTAAATAGAGATATTTGCGGCTGAACAGTGAGCGACACACTCAAACTGCTTTTTTTTTAGATACCAAAGGCCCAAAACTGGATAGTACAGCGATTTGACCCGTGGAACTGCGAAACCACACTGGGATGTCGGGCCTACACAAGACTATTTTCAGCAGATGTATTTTTGTGTCACAACAGTCAGGAGACACTACTGTTTTTCTTTACGGAAAAAACTACCAAGACCTGAATAATAGAGATTTTTTACCGTGGGATGGCAAAACCACAGTTATTATTTACTGGGGTATACCACACTTTTTTAAATAGAGATATTTGCGGCTGAACAGTGAGCGTCACACTCAAACTGCTTTTTTTTAGATACCAAAGGCCCAAAACTGGATAGTACAGCGATTTGACCCGTGGAACTGCAAAACCACACTGGGATGTCGGGCCTACACAAGACTATTTTCAACAGATATATTTTTGTGTCACAACAGTCAGGAGACACTACTGTTTTCCTTTACGGAAAAAACTACCAAAACCTGAATAATAGAGATTTTTTACCGTGGGATGGCAAAACCACAGTTATTGTTTACTGGGGTATACCACACTTTTTTAAATAGAGATATTTGCGGCTGAACAGTGAGCAACACACTCAAACTGTTTTTTTTTTAGATACAAATGGCCCAAAATGGATAATACAGAGGTTTGAACCGTGGAAGTGCAAAACAACACTTCTGTTTCTCTAGCCTACACCAGACTATTTTCAACAGTTATATTTGTGTCTGAAAAATCAAAGACACGCTTTTTTTTTGGGGGGGGGGGACACACCAAAAGGTTAATAAGACGGGTATTTGTACAGTGTGAAGGAGGAAAAAAAAAGGAGGATTTAGATGAAAAAAAAGGATTTTTCCTGGCCCCCGACACCTTGTGCTAAGTCCAGCAATTTCAGCAACAGGAGCACACCGGACTGTAATGAAGCGTTTGATGGTATAACCATTGTGTCTCCTATACAGCCTGCCTGCCTGGTATCTGGGATGGATATTAGTCCTGGAAAGGACTGTTTGTTTGTTCTGGCAGCCTTTACAGACCCTACGCTAACTATTTCGCAGTTTATATCTCTCCCTAAATCAGCAGCGCTGTCCCTACACTGTCTAATCCGGTGCGACTGTGTCCAAGATGGCGGCGCCCCATTTTAAATACTCGAGGTGACGCTGTGCGGCCAGCCAATCCCTGTAATGCCCACAACCAACATGGCTGCAGCATTACAGTGACTGGCTGGCAATCCCTGCATGTTCATTGGCTCTGTAAAGAGCGCCAAACATGCAGGGCGGAGACCCAAGCTCTCGCCCGAGTAACCCGGAAATGCCCGGTGCTCGCCGAACATCCCGAGTAGCGTGATGCTCGGGCGAGTACCGAGCAGTGTCGAGCATGTTCGCTCAACACTACTAATTACCATTAATTTCAGCATTAACAAAAAAACATCTTCAGATGACTCTGCTCATTTGCATGGTGGCAAAGTTTTGTATCATTGTGAGGGGTGTGTGGAGAATAGCAGCTCCACTCCCCTATAGAACTGTACTGTTTTAATAACTGTGTATGTTTTAGGCTGTGTTTTATGTATTTTTCAAGCGTTTTTGATGCGGAATTTCCGCAGCAGAAACGCTTTAAGGCTGTGTGCCCACGATGCGTTTTTTAAGCGTTTCCGGAGCAGCAAAAACGCTGCAGAAACGCTTAAAAAATGCATGGTAGAAGGCCTGCCATGTTCCCCAATGATAATCCGCATGTGCTGTGCACATGCTGTGGAAATTTCCGCTGCGGATTATCATTGGGGAAAAAAGCAGCGTTTTCGCTGCCATTGACTTGCATTAGAACGCATGCATTCCGCTTCACTAGATAAGGACATGCGGAATGCATGCGTTCCAATGTGCGGATGGTACCCAGGTCTAGAGGAGAGGAGGCTCTCCTCCGGACCCGGGTACCATAGAAACTGTGAAAAAAAGAAGAAAATAAAAAATAAAGATTATATTTACCTTCTTGCGGCCTCCGCTGCACTCGTCCTTTCATGCCGCAGCTAGCGATGGACTGAAGGATCTGCGCTGACGTCATAGTCATGTGACGGGTCACGCGATGCTGACGTCGGCAGGTCCTTAAGTGTACGGCTGCCGGCAGCCAGGACGGAGGGAATCAAGACTGCGGGTGCCATCAGAAGGTAAGTATAGATTTATTTTTTATTTTTTACCATTCTTTCGGTCACAATATATAAATCCATGCCGTTTGCATGGATTTATATATTGTCACCAAGTTGTGAAGCAATTTCCAAGTGATGCTAAAATTGCTTGGAAAGCGCTTGACAACCCGCATGCGGAAATGCAAGTGAAGAACGCTTCACTTCCGCATGTCCCTGGCAGGAAAACGCATGTACAATCCGCATGCGTTTTTTTCTGCCAGGGAGATGCAGAAACGTTCAGGAAAAAATCCTGAGCATTTCTGCATCGTGGGCACATAGCCTTAAAACGCTTGGTAATCCATGCCCCATGATCCCCAACGAAAATCTGCATGTTCTGTGCCATGCTGCAGAAAAATCCGCAGCATGTTCATTATTTGTGCATTTCTGCATGCGGATTTGAGGTCCCAATGGACTTGAAAAACGCAAGTCAAATCCGCATGTAAAAACGCTGCAAAAACGTGTCAAAAACACGTGTAAAATGCGCAAGCATTTTTGACTGCCAAGACCATGCAGAAACGGTGCAGAAATTTTTTGCTTCATTTCTCCATCGTGGGCACATAGCCTTAGTCATCTGAAAAAAAACTGTTGTTTTCAGGTACGGCTATTAGATGGCAGCAGAGGTTTATACTTGTATTATCTTAGACTCATGGTAGTTGTTGGCACATAGAGGGTTAACCAAGGATGGGCCACCCTCAGTGACAAGCTAAGGACTTAGGGATCTCTGGGAAATGAGATTGGGCCATCTTAGTGAGTTAAGAGGAGTCAGTGAGAGAGGACAGATGTGCTAAGAGCACAGAGAAGAAGAGAGATGGGTGTGTGTGGGAGAAACCAGGAGGATTAACAGGAACGGGCACACCACAGCCTAATCTATACTCTACAGGTCAATTTGTGGATCCTGGCCTCTTCCAGCCGATATGCAGTAACGACGTGCCTGGACTATGGAGCCTCAGAAGCGAGGTAGTCCCTGCTAGAGTCAGGTATTGGGAGCCGTGGGTAGAAGCATAGAAGCAGGAGCTTCCCCGCGAGAAAGTCCAGAAGCAGTTTCCCCTAGGTCCGAGTCACACCGTGATTAGCACTGTGTGGGGATTAAGACTGTTTTTTACCATCTGTGAATGCCATGTTTTGCAACAAGTGTTGTACCTGTAAACCCCTGTTTCTACGGCCGTGCTGAGCAAGTAAACTGGACTGTTGTGTTTTTAAAGAACTGTGTCGTCTTTCATTCAAAGCACAGAAGATCTGTACCCGTCTGAGCCAAGGATGAAACTGAGTAAAGACTCCCACTGCATACAGCCCAACGTACAGCATACCACACACACCTAGGGACAAGCACGTCCCCACATTTCTGTAGCGGGCCGGGGTGATGAAGAAAACACTGCGACACTCGCCCATGACTACCACTCTGTCCCCCTTTACAGCATCACAACACATACTGCGTAGGAACAGCTTGCCACTCGATCAATCCATGTGGCTTCAGCCACAACCTTCTGTTTCCTGCTATAAGTCCATTTTAATTTGGGGCATATTCCACAGAGCCTTCAGAATAATATATGCTCTTCACTTTTGTTAATAGATATGGTATCTTACAAGAGATAACTCAGAATTCTCTGAAAGGGTATTTTAAAATGGACTTTCTAAACAAAACAACCCTTTATAGAATGTGCTCCAAATAATGCATGATGGTGAACATATACATGTGCAATACTACTCTAATTCCATCTGCATCTGTAGCACTAGCTCTGTCTTTTAAAAATGTTAACAAAATGTCCAAAGAAAATATAAACTTTGTATTGTATTCTATTTTTTTTTGCGCAGAAATTCAACACAATGGTGGGTGAGTGGGGAGCCCAGCTAAGTGGTGGTCAGAAACAGAGAATAGCATTAGCTCGAGCTCTAGTACGCAACCCAAAAATACTTCTCCTAGATGAAGCAACATCAGCACTGGACACACAGAGTGAGGCTTTAGTGCAAGCTGCCTTGGATAAGGTGACAAATTTTAAACACTTTGTAAGGAGTAATATTGTACATTTTGCAGTATTATTTTTACTTTGATCTTTTATTCATGTTGATGCTTTGAGGCTAGGGCTGGTCGGACCACCATTATGATAGCACATCGATTGTCTACTATCAAGACAGCTGATATCATTGCCAGCATTCAAGGTGGTATTGTGGTGGAACAAGGAACACACAGTGAGCTCATGAAAAAGAACGGTATCTACCATTCTCTCGTGATGCTTCAGGTAATGGATCTACAAAAAAACTGCATAGAAAACAACCTAATTCAAATGGAAAAAAAAAACATATCTAATGTTATTGCAATGCAACAATGACACAACCCTTAAAAATTATGAATTGCTAAGGACATTATGGAAACATTGGTATATTGAATTATTTAAGTTGATGCTGTAAGTTTGTAACTAAACTGTCCTAGTTTCTGCCTTCTCTTTTCCGGTTCAGTCATTGGGCATGGCAGAGTGACTATACGATGGCCGCACTTTACTTCTTGGACTTGTGGTTCTGCACCACTTCTGCATTTTTAACCCAGTCCTGGTTTTGGCTTACAAATACTAGTGTAAAATACTGACCAAATACTGAACGTGTGAATGTAGCCTTCTAGTAAATACTATTCTTTCTATCTGCAACTGTTGTTTTGCTATTGTTCAACCTGTGTTATCCATATTCTAATCTCTGCCCATTTCTTGACTATTCCACTGCCATTGATTTTGTATATTGTATGCCCCCTGGTTCTGACTCAGGGATGTGGCGCCCTGCTACGCACTGGTGCCACAGAACCCAGAAGGGTGCATGGATGGACTTCACCACAAGAGGCCCTCACACATTCACACACCTCCACTCTACCACCTCAGACAAGCAGAGGGAGCCCGTTAGGGACATATATAGGGAGGGTGGAGCCAGGCAGCTGAGTGAGTTGCGAGTTAGTCTCTGAGACACAGAGAGAGACAGAGCTCAGAGTTGAGCTGAGAGCGTGCTGACGCTCAGAGAGCAGCGAAGAGGCAGCAAGCTGGCTGCTGTGCTTAGGCGAGCCAAGGCCTACAGCACATGTGAAAGCCTAGTGAGGGCCCTGAGTGTGGCTGAAGGCGAGAGGAGAAGGAAGAAGTAGAGAGGGGGATGAAGAGGCGCATACCAGGCTCACCCCGATATATATACCAGACACCGGGTCCGCGCCTACAGGGACCCTTAATGCCCAGTAGGAACCACCGGAACCCTTCGAGGACTACAGGTCCCAGGTTCACCAAATGCTGATTGCAGTGCCAGGGCTCGGAGTCACGGAGGTCCCAGCGTCCAGGGAGAGTGATCTCCAAAGAGAAGGCCCTACCACCAGGTCAGCAGGTGCAAGGAGAGACAGTAACCAAACTAGGCCTATTTCCAGGCAGGCCAGAAGCTTAGAGAATAAAGCCACGGATCAGGAGGCCCTATACCCGCTCACTGGGGAGAGTCCAGAAGTGCGCCCTTCGTCCGGAGTACCCTGGACCGTGCCTGCATCACCACCAGTAAAGGTACTGAAGCTTACCCCTGTGTGAGTGTCCGTCTTTCCTCTGGGACCGTCCTGCCATCTCTCCCCTGCACCACCATCCATTACACCCCACGCTGCCCTGGAGCTAGCTCTACCTGTGGAGAGCTACACCATCCCTGCTGCCGTATCACCAGCTCCAGAGGACTGCTCCGCAGCGGCGGCTCCCCTTAGCCACATTCCACAGGTGGCGTCACGATCTTTCCAAATCCCCATATAAATAATAATCCCCCCCCTTTTCATTGACCGCCCTGGATCACGGACCGGGCCGGCCACCGTGATATCCCCGCCGTACTGGCATCCATAGGCCCGGCTGCAGAGTACCCCACTTCCCAGGGGGCGCATCAGGGACCTCACTATTCCTGCCAGCTCCACTACTGGTAAATGACTACTACGACGACTCAACATAGGGCCTCTTCGTAAGTCACTATCCCTGGATAGGAATTAAAGGTTAAAGGCCAGGGCTCCCTTGAAACCTGATAGACTTTGTGCTGGCTATCTGTCAGGCCAACACTGACAAACGCCTGTGAAAAAACAAAGGCAGTCTGTAACACACATATGGACTCTGTGACAGACTGGGGAGCCAAGGGCCCACCAGTAGCATCAACTCCAGGGCCCCACTTTTAAGCTACATCGAAATATGATGTTATCCTCATTCACAAATGCGAGGCTTAGTGGCTGAATGTGAGTGGAACTTTCTGTAATATTAATTGTTGTGAATGCTGATGGAATTGTGTAGCAGAATTAGTTTTTTTATGATTATTTTTTGTATGAAAAATTATTACTAGAACCTTTATCCTGTAATAAATAATAGTTTTCTTGGCACATTTTTTTTAGAACCAAGGCAATGGAAACCATGCAGAAAATAATTGTTCGGAGAATCCTTTTGATAATGAAAATTCTGGTGCAGCATTTGACAATAGTTTAATTCAAGATGAAGAAGACTTCCAGCCAACTTTTCAAGATGTTGAGAACATGCTGGCACCTATAAAAAGTGGAAGCTTCCAAAATGGTTCAATTAGAAGAATAAGTAAAGAGGATCCTTTAGAAAAAAAAACTAGTATGAAAAAATCTGGAGTTGCAAATGAAGTAAGAGGTGACGAGGGTATAATATTAAACAAGGGCCTTGAATATTATACCAAAAAAGACACATGAAGGGTGCATGTACATGGATAGATCTGCTTCTACAAGGGCAAAATATGAACCAAAGTGCCTTGGGGTACTCGGCAGCCGGGCCTAGGGATGCTGGTTGGGGATATCACGGTGGCTGGCCCGGTCCGTGGACCAGGGCGGTCAACAAAAAGGGGATTGTTGTTTGTATGGGTTTTGGGAAGTGTTCGTGACGCCACCTGTGGATTGCGGCTAGATGGAGCCGCCGCTGCGGAGCAGTCCTCTGAAGCTGATGTTACTGCAGCAGGGATGGTATGGCTCTCCAGAGGAAGAGCTAGCTCCAGGGCAGTGTAGGTATTGGTTGCGCTGGGCGTTGTAGTGCAGGGGGAAAGATGGCGCAGAGGAAAGAATGGACGGAGGCAGTGCGGTGCAGTCATCCGAGTCTTTACTCACAGTTGTTAAGTTCCTCAGGTTGCACTGTCAGCTTACAGCCTCCCACGTCGCGCTGCGTTCACCAGAACAGGGGTTCAGCTCTTCCTCAGGTGATTTAGGAATACCTGACAGAACCCCGCTTTCTTGTGTTCCTCACTAGACCGTCTTCACGCTGGGTCTTCTCCCTCCTGCCCTGCGCTTCCCCACTCTCAGTCCCGCTCGGGTGCTCTGAAGTCCCTCTTGTCTTGCTGGAGTTCCCGGACCTACTTGACCCTCACGGAGATTAGAATTAGGCTTTGGCAACTGAGCTATATAAGCCAGAAGCCTCCGGTTTTCCCAGCCGAGACCTGAAGTAACACGGCTGGTCCAGGGGCCGGTCCCCTTCTTGCGGCCTACGATCCTTCTGTCTTCTGACAGATTCGGGGCATACGGGTGCCGTCCTGCACTTGCCGTACTACCTGGGATCCCTTCAACAAAACGGAGCCTACTCCTCTGCTCCCCTCCTGGGCCTCTAGGACTGGGCCCTACTTGTGGAGCAGAGCTCCTAAAGAGACTCTGCTCCCAGACTGACTTCTCCTCACTCACTCCTCTTACTGATCTGCCACCCTAAGATGGCTTCCCTTTTTATACCTACTTTCAAAGTGCTCCCCTAAACTACTTCCTCCACCCACACCCTCTACTGGTTCCCCCTACCTTTGGGTTCCCCCCCACTCTAGCCAGGGACAGGGCTCAGCAGAAAACACATTGCGTTTTGCCCTTCTATCCCGCCTGGAGCAGTGTAGTGTTGGATGCTGGTGCTGGGGTTCCGGGCAGCACTCCCTCCTTACCTGAGAAAAGTAGATACCACACCTCTGGGTGAGGTGCAGTACCTCTGTAGTGACTGAACCCCCAGGGGCGCCACACAATGCTAATACTATAATACACCGATTTTGGGAAATTTAACCCAAATGATTATAACCGGAGACAGACTTGTCACTTTACAATGAAAAATAGTTTTTTTTTATTTTTGCACTAAATATTTAGGTCTCATTCATATGTCCATTTTTCAGGTAAGAGTTCTACCTGTGTATTTCACACACATTATAGTCTATAAAACTGTTTATGTGTTCATGTTATTTTGCAGGCCGTATGGCCTGCAAGCAAAACACCCCTTCCCCCCAAAACGGAAACATTCCAAATCTGATCTGGACCAAACTCACCCATATAGCTCTTTGTGGCCATGATAAATTCAAACTGCAAGCTGGTGGCATGTAAAATGCAACCTAGTGCTGCCCTTTTATCATAGTAGCTTAAAAGGAGAAGCTTTAAAGTGATGGAAATTGGACCCAAAACAGTGATAAAAAACAGTCTGTTTTTTTCATACGAGAAAAATGACTGACATATGAATTAAACCCTAATAAAATGATGCCTTCAACATAATATATTGGACAGAACTTACAAAATGTAGACATGTCGTGCAACAAGATTAGAAATAATTGTAATCATAACCTTTGTGCATTTCATTAGACACAGTTCATCCCACGTTTTCTACAACCTCTACAACCACATAGTAAATGCTGCCATCTAGTGGTTATAGTTGACCTGCTGCAATAGTAATGGCTCAGATCATACTACATGAGTGTCTTCTTAATAATAATAACAATAGTCATTATAATTAATTTACCACCAATAATATCAGTAGTAATAATAGCATAATAATATTTTCATTGTAGTCTTGATGTATTATTTCCTCCATGTTCTTTGCAGGCACGGGATATATCCATTGCACTTCTAAGAAGAATTTTAGAGTTAGGCAAACCAGAGTGGATATACGTTGTGATTGGACTGATATTTGCTGCTATATCTGGGATTGTTATTCCATCATTTGCAATTGCATTGTCAAAGTCTATTGGGGTAGGTGTCTAAGTTCCATGTTACATATATTTGACAAAACTGTTATATTATGGTTTTCTGGCATGATAGTTTATCACTGTGACAGTTTATGCACTGAATATGTGTTGTAAAGTTTGTGATTAGTGATGAGTGAGCCTGCTCGATATGCTCAGCACTCGGCGAGTACTTCTGGGTTCTAAGGCGGGAGCTCGGGTACCCGCCCTGCATGTTTGGCGCTCTTTAGAGAGCCAATGACCATGTAGAGATTGCTTGCAACACACTGTAATGCTGTAGCCATGTTGGTTGTGGCATTACAGTGATTGGCTGGCTGCATAGTGTCATCAGGTAAATATGCATATGCTTCTCACAAAATTAGAATATCCTCAAAAATTTAATTTATTTCAGTTCTTCAATACAAAAAGTGAAACTCAAATATTATATAGAGTCATAACAAACAGAGTGATCTATTTCAAGTGTTTATATCTGTTAGGCTGAGTTCACACGATGCGTATTTAATGCGTTTCCGCGGCGTTTTTGCAGTTGCGTAAATGCCGCGGAAACGCTTGAAAAACGCATGGTAGAAGGGCAGCAATGTTCCCCAATTGAAATCCGCATGTGCTGTGCCCATGACGCGGATTTTTCCGCAGCGTAAACGCTGCGCTCAAAAATCCGCAGCATGTCAATTAATTTTGCGTAAACGCGGCGTTTTCGCCGCCATTGACTTGCATTAGAACGCGCCAATTCCGCAAGACTGCATCTGTACTTGCGTTATTGGCGCGTTCTAATGTGCGGATGGTACCCGGGTGTGGAGGAGAGGAGAGTCTCATCCACACCCAGGTACCATTAAAAAAGCTGTAAAACAAGAATAAAATAAAAAATATATATATATTTACCATCTGTCGGCCCGCGCAGCGCTCCTGCTTGCTTCCCGGCACTTGCAGTTAGTTGAAGGACCTGCGCTGACGTCAGAGTCATGTGACGGGTCACGTGACGCTGACGTCGGCAGGTCTTTCAATTCAAAGTTGCCGGCAGCCGGGAGAACGGAGTGAGCAGGACAGCGCGGGCCATCGGAGGCAAGTATATACACTCTCCCGGGTCACACTATATAAATCCATGCTGTTTGCATGGATTTATATAGTGTGACCTAGTTGTCAAGCACTTTCCAGGTGATGCTAAAATCGCCTGGAAAGCGCTTGTCAATCTGCATGCGGAAACGCATGTGAATCCGCATGTGGATCCGCATGTATTCTGCAGGAAAAACGCATGCACAATCTGCATGCTTTTTTTCTGCCAGGGAGATGCAGAAATTATGCAGAAATTTTCTGCTTCATTTCTGCATCGTGTGCACATACCCTTAATGTTGATGATTATGGCTTACAGCCAATGAAAACACAAAAGTCATTATCTCAGTATATTAGAATACTTTATAACAACAGCTTGAAAAATGTTTTTAAAATCCGAAATGTTGGCCTACTGAAATGCATGTTCAGTAAATCCACTCAATACTAGGTCAGGGCTCCTTTTGCATCAATTACTGCATCAATGCAGCGTGGCATGGAGGCGATCAGCCTGTGGCACTGCTGAGGTGTTATGGAAGCCCAAGTCGCCTTGATAGCGGCCTTCAGCTCGTCTGCATTGTTGGGTCTCGTGTCTCTCATCTTTCTCTTGACAAGGTTAAGGTCAGGCGAGTTTGCTGGCCAATCAAGCACAGTGTTACTGTTGTTTTTAAACCAATTATTGGTACTTTTGGCAGTGTGGACAGGTACCAAGTCCTGCTGGAGAATGAAATTTCCATCTCCAAAAAGCTTGTCGGCAGAGGGAACATGAAGTGCTCTAAAATTTCCTGGTAGAGGGCTGCGCTGACTTTGGTCTTGATAAAACACAGTGGACCTACACCAGCAGATGACATGGCTCCCCAAACCATCACTAATCGTGGAAGCTTTACACTAGACCTCAAGAAGCTTGGATTGTGGCCTCTCCTCTCTTCCTCCAGACTCTGGGACCTTGATTTCCAAAAGAAATTCAACATTTACTTTCATCTGAAAACAACACCTTGGACCACTGAGCATCAGTCCAAGTCTTTTTCTCCTTTGCCAAGGTAAGACACTCCTGGCATTGTCTATTGGTCATGAGTGGCTAGGCACAAGGAATGCGACACTTGTAGCCCATGCCCTGGATATGTCTGTGTGTGGTGGCTCTTGAAGCAATGACTCCAGCAGCAGTCTAGTCCTTGTGAATCTTTTCTTAACAATCCTTTCAAGGCTGCAGTTATCCCAGTTGTTTGTGCACCTTTTTCTACCACACTTTTTCCTTCCACTAAACTTTCCATTAATATGCTTGGATACAGCACTCTGTGAACAGCCAGCTTCTTTAGCAATGACCTTTTGTAGCTTACTGTCCTTGTGGAATGTGTCAATGACTGCCTTCTGGACATCTGTCAAGTCAGCAGTCATCCCCCTGGTTGTGGAGCCTACTGAAACCGACTAAGGGACCTTTTTAAATGTGTAGGAAGCCTTTGCAGGTGTTTTTTGTTAATTATTCTAATTTACTGAGATAATGACTTTTGTGTTTTCATTGGCTGTAATCCATAATCATGAACAGAAATAAACACTTGAAATGCATCACTCTGTTTGTAATGACTCTATATAATATATGAGTTTCACTTTTTTATTCAATAACTGAAATAAATTAAATGTGTGATGATACTCTAATTTTGTGAGAAGCACATGTAAGACCTGATGCCCTTTTGCTCATCACAGTTTAACCCAGAAACAGGCAGAGTAGGTAGAGATGCTTTTGAGCTAGGGACATAATTGATGGTGTAATAGTTAGATATACAGTACAGACCAAAAGTTTGGACACACCTTCTCATTGAAAGTTTTTTCTGTATTTTCATGACTATGAAAATTGTACATTCACACTGAAGGCATCAAAACTATGAATTAACACATGTGGAATTATATGCTTAACAAAAAAGTGTGAAACAACTGAAAATATGTCTTATATTCTAGGTTCTTCAAAGTAGCTACCTTTTGCTTTGATGACTGCTTTGTACACTCTTGGCATTCTCTTGATGAGCTTCAAGAGGTAGTCACAGGAAATGGTCTTCCAACAATCTTAAAGGAGTTCCCAGAGATGCTTAGCACTTGTTGGCCCTTTTGCCTTCATTCTGAGGTCCAGCTCACCCCAAACCAGCTCGATTGGGTTCAGGTCTGGTGACTGTGGAGGCAAGGTCATCTGGCGTATCACCCCATCACTCTCCCTCTTGGTCAAATAGCCCTTACACAGCCTGGAGGTGTGTTTGGGGTCATTGTCCTGTTGAAAAATAAATGATGGTCCAACTACACGCAAACCGGATGGAATAGCATGCTGCTGCAAGATGCTGTGGTAGCCATGCTGGTTCAGTATGCCTTCAATTTTCAATAAATCCCCAACAGTGTGACCAGCAAAGCACCCCCACACCATCACACCTCCCCCTCCATGCTTCACGGTGGGAACCAGGCATGTAGAGTCCATCCGTTCACCTTTTCTGCGTCGCACAAAGACACGGTGGTTGGAAACAAAGATCTCGAATTTGGACTCATCAGACCAAAGCACAGATTTCCACTGGTCTAATGTCCATTCCTTGTGTTCTTTAGCCCAAACAAGTCTCTTCTGCTTGTTGCCTGTCCTTAGCAGTGGTTTCCTAGCAGCTATTTTACCATGAAGGCCTGCTGCACAAAGTCTCCTCTTAACAGTTGTTGTAGAGATGTGTCTGCTGCTAGAACTCTGTGTGGCACTGACCTGGTCTCTAATCTGAGCTGCTGTTAACCTGCAATTTCTGAGGCTGGTGAATCGGATAAACTTATCCTCAGAAACAGAGGTGACTCTTGGTCTTCCTTTCCTGGGGCGGTCCTCATGTGAGCCAGTTTCTTTGTAGCGCTTGATGGTTTTTGCAACTGCATTTGGGGACACTTTCAAAGTTTTCCCAATTTTTTGGACTGACTGACATTAATTTCTTAAAGTAATGATGGCCACTCGTTTTTCTTTACTTAGCTACTTTTTTCTTGCCATAATACAAATTCTAACAGTCTATTCAGTAGGACTATCAGCTGTGTATCCACCAGACTTCTGCACAACACAACTGATGGTCCCAACCCCATTTATAAGGCAAGAAATCCCACTTATTAAACCTGACAGGGCACACCTGTGAAGTGAAAACAATTTCCGGTGACTACCTCTTGAAGCTCATCAAGAGAATTCCAAGAGTGTGCAAAGCAGTCATCAAAGCAAAAGGTGGCTACTTTGAAGAACCTAGAATATAAGACATATTTTCAGTTGTTTCACACTTTTTTGTTAAGTATATAATTCCACATGTGTTAATTCATAGTTTTGATGCCTTCAGTGTGAATGTACAATTTTCATAGTCATGAAAATACAGAAAAAACTTTCAATGAGAAGGTGTGTCCAAACTTTTGGTCTGTACTGTAGGTATTATAGAGCAAGATATATATCCATCTGAACTAACAGTCCTTCTGAGGACTAATCCAGCTGCATATATTCAGTGGTGAAGGTGATAGCAGGAGTTAGGCAGGCAGGCAGGGTTTGTGACAGGGTATACCGCACAAGAGGGTCCATTGCACGTTCTGTCTGATCATGCTGTTACAAATATCTGTAGACATAGCCCCAGATATCAGGGGCCAGGGCTATATTTTTATCTTAATCTTGATTATTTGCTTAAAAAGCAATCCAGAGTTCACTATTTTACTGCTCAATTTGCTTGTTAGTACTGCAGAATACAGCCAGATCTTTGCCATCATCAGACGTGATCCCATATTACAGCGATAAAAATCTAGAAATATGTAGTGAATGTGGAAAATATTGTCCTCCATTTAGAGCTTGTAGCAGTGTGTCAGTGAAGCTATTCACATGTGGTCACTGTGACAAATAGAAAACTACAGGGCCGCTATTTAAAACAGTGGGTGTCTGTCAGACGTATCACATATAACTGTGGTGCAAATCCAGCCATTTCTGTCCTCCTTTTACAGTTTGTAGCAGTGTGTCAATAAAGCTATTCACAGATGGTTGCTGGCAATAATAGGAAACTACAGGGACACTATTTAAAACCGTGGGTGTCCGTCAGGGTCAAACGTATCACATATAACTACAGTACGGGTCTAACAGAAATATGCCAGAAATGGGCCAGAAATGACCAGAAGGTATGAATAACCATTTATTAATTGCACTTAGTTCCTCTTTCTCATTCACACTTAAACCTTCATTATGCTTACATATGTCCTTAATGTCATTACACCATTAATTCTTACTCTCCTTCGCTATCCCCTAACCCCAGCACCCTCTAACCAAATAATTATCTCTCCTTCCCTCTTATCTCCCCACTTGACCTCATCTGCAGATCTGCTCCTCAACCTCAGATCTATCCGACCAAAGCATAAAACAAGCCGAAAACTCTCCTTCTCCCACCTGCTCTCCCTTTCTCTGCCTCTTCTCACTGCTGTCGACATATCTTTCAATCTTGGACCCCCACAGCTTACACCTCCCACCAATTCCCTGTCCTATTGTTTCCAACCAACTACAAACTACCGCAACCACTCCTACGTAAAACCCGTGCCCCGGACGCCCACCCCCCTGCTCCCTCTCTCTGGAGCACTCTGGAACGCCCCCTCTGTCTGCAACAAGCTCCATTTTGTCCACAACCTCTTTACCTCTTGTAATCTCTTCTGTCTGGGCATCACAGAGACATGATTGACACCCTCCGACACTGCCTTCCCTGCTGCACTGTGTTACTGTGGCCTCCACTTCACCCACACTCCTCACCCTGGTAACAGACATGGTGGAGGAGTGGGTCTTCTCCTTTCCACCAACTGCACCTTTAGCCCTATCCCACTTCTTCCCTCCCTCATTCTCCCTTCTTTTGAAGTCCACTCTGTCCACATCTACTCTCTCTCCAACCTCCAAGTGGCTGTCATATACCGACCTCCAGGCCCGGTCACTGCCTTTATTGACCAATTCTCCACCTGGCTTCTCCACTTTCTCACTGCTGACATACCCACAATCATCATGGGTAATTTCAACATACCCACTGACACTCGCCAGTCAGCAACATCCAAACTCCTGTTGCTTACTTCATCCTTTGGACTTACTCAGTGGTCCTTCTCAGCTACCCACACAGACACACACACTAGACCTCATCTTCACCCGACTCTGCTCCCTATCTAACCTCACAACCTTCCCCCCTACCCCTATCTGACCACCATCTACTCACATTCTCATCCATGTCCTCCTCACCTGTCATCCATGTCCAGCAACTAGCACACCCCTGCAGATACCTTGCACATCTAGACACACACACACTCTCTGACTCTATTTTACCTCTGACATCCATATCTTCACTCCATGACACAGTCAGCGCCACTGCTTTCTACAATGCTACTCTTGCATCAGCTATTAACTCGGTCGTCCCTCTTGTGCATGGCAGAGTGCGATGAGTCAATAGACAACCTGGCACAACAACCTCACTAAACAGCTTCGGCAAGCATCCAGGGTTGAGGAGCGGCATTGGAAGAAAACACATTCGCAAGATGACTTCACTGCATTCAAACAAGCAACACTAGCATTCAAATCAGCCCTCACCTCTGTTAAACAAGCCTACTTCACAACCCTCATATCTTCCTTATCCTACAACCCCAAACAGTTATTCAACACTTTTAACTCTCTCCTCTGCCCTCCACTGCTCCCTCCGACCTCTGTCATCTCTGCTGAGGAGTTTGCCACACACTTCAAAAACAAAATTGACCAAACAAGGCAAGTCTTTACTGTCCAACCACCACAACCCCTTTGTCTTCCAGACCATTGCCCTTCCCCCATAACCTCCCTTTCCAACATCACTGAAGGAGACCTTACTCGTCTCCTCTCCAAATCACACCTCGCCACTTGTGCACTCGACCCCTTCCCATCCCACCTCCTCCCCAACCTCTCCCCCACACTCATCCCATCCCTAACCCATCTCTTCAACCTTTCACTAACTTCTGGTACCTTCCCCGCTGCCTTCAAACATGCCACAATCACGCCCATCCTCAAAAAGCCATCCCATGACCCAACTGCCTTGTCCAGCTACCGCCCCATATCGCTGCTCCCATTTGCCTCCAAACTCCTTGAGCAACACATTCACGCTGAACTTTCCTCTCACTTCTCATCTAATTCTCTCTTTGACAACTGACAAGCTGGCATCCGCCCCCACCGTTCCACCGAATCTGCCCTTACCAAAATGACTAATGACTTACTTACATCCAAAGCTAACAGACAATTCTCTGTACTCTTTCTTGACCTGTCCTCTGCCTTTGACGCAGTTGACCACTGCCTTCTACTACAGATCCTCTCTTCCTTTGGCATCAAAAACCTTGCCCTATCTTGGGTCTCCTCATACACTTCTAACTGCACATTTAGTGTCTCCCACTCCCACACTACCTCCTCATCCCGCCCCCTCTCTGTTGGAGTCCCTCAAGGCTTTGTCCTAGGACCCCTACTCTTCTCAATCTATACCCCTTGACTGGGACAGCTCATAAAACCCCATGGCTTCCAGTACCATCTGTACGCTGATGACACCCAGATCTACCTCTCTGTCTCTGATGTCACCTCTCTGCTGTCCAGAATCTCAGCAAGTCTATCAGCCATATCCTCCTTCGTCTCCTCTCGCTTCCTCAAGCTCAATGTGGGCAAAACTGAACTCATCATCTTTCCCCCATCTCGCATATCTTCCCCACCTGATCTTTCTATCAAAATAAATGACATCACACTTTCCCCTGTACTGCCTCGGATTAACGCTTGACTCTGCCCTGTCTTTGAAACCCCACATCCAACTCTCGCCACCTCCTGTCGCCTCCAGCTCAAAAATATTTAGAGAATCCGTCCTTTCCTCAACCTTAAATCTACTAAACTGCCTGTACATGCCCTTATCATCTCCCGCCTTGACTACTGCAATATCCTCCTCTGTGGCCTACCTGCTAATGCTCTCTCACCCCTCCAGTCCATCCTTAACTCTGCTGCGTGACTAGTTCATCTCTCGCCTCGCTACTCCTCTGCTACCCCCCTTTTCAAATCCCTTCACTGGCTCCTAATTGCCCAGTTTATCCAGTTCAAACTACTAACACTGACCTAAAAAGCCATCCATAACCTTTCTCCTCTATACATCTCTGAATAATCTCCCAATATATTCCCTTACGTAATCTCCGGTCCTCCCAAGACCTTCTTCTCTCCTCCACACTTATTCGTTCCTCACCCAATTGCCTCCAAGATTTCTCTTGAATATCCCCCATCCTATGGAATTCTGTGCCTTAACACGTCCGATAATCTGCCACATTTGGATCCTTCAGACGGAACCTGAAAACCTATCTCTTCAAACAAGCTTACAGTCTGCCATGTCCTTGCTTGCTGCCACCTCAACAACATCGGAACTACTGCAACCCCACAACCTACTGTCTCCTCCCCATTCCTGTAGAATGTAAGCCTGCAAAAGCTGGGTCCTCTTCTAATGCACCAGTCTATCATTGTTAGTTTTGTTTACTGTAAGTAATATCTGTATCTGGTATGTAACCCTCGCCGCCGTGGTCCCGGTCCGGCGTCCTCTGGCTCCCCTGCTGCATCTGCCTGGGGTGCATGCACCACGTGCAGTTCCCTGGGCACTGTACTTAGGGTGCGCACGCTCTCCCTCCCTCTTAAAGGGGCCGTGCGCGCCGTCCTAAAGAGTCCCAGTGGCCAGAGGACTGCCCCAGTATAAGTCACCTCCTCCAAAATTGAGGTGCCTGTGCAAGGTTGTTGTTTGTGTGCTAACACTCTCCTCAGCCCTCAGGTTCCAATGCCGCCAGCCTGCCTATCAGCCATGCCCGCCTGCCTGTCTATCAGCTGTACCCGCCTGCCTGTCTATCAGCCGTGTCCACTTGCCTATCTAGCAGCAGTGCCTGCCAGCCTGTCTATCAGCCGTGCCCGACTAGCTGTCTATCACCAAGGAGGGGTGCGCTACCCCTCCTCGGTGCCCCTGTGTTTCCCTTCTAGTATCGTTCTTCTGCCAGCTGGAGTTACATTATCGCCATCTGGATATTTAAAAAAAATTCTAAATAACAGAAATTTGTTTTTACTATTGGAGTCTGTGGAGCTGGATCATCATTTTTCCTATTACTTAGTTATGCTCCTCTGGTTCCTCCTTGTATCACAGCACAGAGGTTCCACCACCGGGATCCGTAACATAACCCCTTCTTATGTACAGCACCATGGAATGAATGGCGCTATATAAATAAGTAATAATAATAATACATATCCAGCCATTTCTGTCTTCCATTTAGAGTTTGTAGCAGTGTGTCAGTGAAGCTATTCACACGTGGTCACTGTGACAAATAGGAAACTACAGGGCCGCTATTTAAAACCGTGGGTGTCCGTCAGACGTATCACATATAACTGCTGTACAAATCCAGCCATTTCTGTCCTCCATTTACAGTTTGTAGCAGTGTGTCAGTGAAGCTATTCACACGTGGTCGCTGTGACAAATCGGAAACTACAGGAACGCTATTTAAAACCATGGGTGTTCGTCAGACATATCAAATTTAACTGCGGCACAAATCCAGTCATTTCTGTCCTCCATTTACAGTTTGTAGCAGTGTGACAGTGAAGCTATTCACACGTGGTTGCTGGCAATAATAGGAAACTACAGGGCAGCTATTTAAAAATGTGGTTGTCCGTTAGCAGTGTGTCAGTAAAGGTATTCACACTTGGTCGCTGTGACAAATAGGAAATTACAGAGCCGCTATTTAAAACCGTGGGTTTCCATCAGACGTATCGAATTTAACCGCAGTACAAATCCAGACATTTCTGTCCTCCATTTACAGTTTGTAGCAGTGTGTTAGTGAAACTACAGGGCTTCTATTTAAAACCGTGGGTGTCCGCCAGACGTATCATATATAACTGTTTTTTTAAATCCAGTCATTTCTGTCCTCTATTTAGAGTTTGTAGCAGTGTGTCAGTGAAGCTATTCACACTTTGTCGCTGTGACAAATGGGAAACTACAGGGCCGCTATTTAAAACCGTGTGTGTCCGTCAGACGTATCACATATAACTGTGTTACAAATCCAGCCATTTGTAGTGAATATGGAAAATATTGAATGTGGAAAATATTGTTCTCCATTTACAGTTTGCAGCAGTGTGTCAGTGTACACCATTTTACTGCTCCATTTGCAGAATACAGCCAGATTTTTTTAATCTTATTCACATTACTGTATTGTGGAAGCAGAGAAACTTTTTTCAATGATCAGACGTGATCTCACATGACTGCTGTAATAATACAGAAATTTTGTGGAGCGAGCCAAATATTCCACTCCATTTTAAGTCAGCAAGCTGTGTTTTATTGAACCAATTGACACATGATCGCTGACAAATACCATGCTATTATACGACTTCCTGAAATGATGGCCATCAGACGTTATCCCATATGATTGCCCTAATAATCCAGCAATTTTTGTGAGTGTGTCAAATATTAGACTCCATTTAAAGTATTGCAGTTGTGGGTTCAAACTTATTCACAGTTGGTCCCTGACAAATAGCATATCTGTGAACAATGTTTTCAGAGAATTACGCCACTTTTATGGACTGAGAAAAAAAAACATACAAAAAACAAGCTAAAATTGAAAAAATGTTAAGAAACATTCTTTCCATGGTAAGGACTTGTATATAAGGCCAAAGAAAGACAAAAGAAATAGTTATGGACTGTGGAAGACCTTTATGCGACCAGATGAACATTCATCTGGAGTAGAGATGAGCGGTGTTCGACTCGAACTGTTCGCCAATCTCAAATTCAAGCTGTTTTGGGCGGTGTTCGAGCCGTTCGACGAACCCGAACAATTTGCAAAAAATCCGGCTGTTCGAGGTTATGTTCGATAAGTGTTCATGCACCAAAATCGTAACTGGATTTTTTCACAGTAATACTGTTAATGTTAATAGACAGTTTCAGTGTAGAGTGGGCGGGGGTAGGGGCAGGGGATGGATCTCTGCAGAAATAATGCCGATCTCCATTTTCTTTTTTCTTTCCCGCAATTACAGTGGGGAGGTGCAGTCTGTCAACCTATCAGCAGCGCACACACACAGCGAAGTTCTTTTTTTTCACACAAGCAAGGGCATGTGTCATTGGCTGTGTATGTCACATGTCCTTGCCCTATAAGACCCAGCCATTTTCCCCGTCGCCACCATTTTCTCACTGCTGCAGCTGAGCGTTAGACGGCACCGCTGCTGCTGTGGGCGCTATACTTTGTAACTGTGTGAATTGCAAGCGAATTTGCTCTTAAATAGACAGATAGGTTTAGGGAGTAGGGATTAGTTGTAATTGCAGCCCTTTTGAGGGCTAGGTTACAGCAGTTCCTAGCACTTTTTGCCAGGCAGGTCTGTGCCAGTGCTGTGCAAGTGTTTTTCACAGCATTTAGCTAAATCTAGCTAAGACAATCCTTTTGGGCCTCTAGCAGTGTGTGTTAGTCAGTGGAGTAGCCTCTCTGTGTTGCAAGCTACACCACCTGTGTATCTAATACCAATTTTTTACTGCACCTAGCCAAGTTAAGCCTTTTGGGCATAGTAGCAGTGTCTGTTACTCATTGGAATAGCCCATCTGTACCAAGCTACACCACCTTTGTATTTAATAACAATTTTTTACTGCATCTAGCCCAGTAAATCCTTTTGGACCTGTAGCAGTGTCTGTTACTCATTGTAGTAGCCCATCTGTACCAAGTTACACCACCTTTGTATTTAATAACAATTTTTTACCGCATCTAGCCCAGTAAATACTTTTGGGCATAGTAGCAGTGTCTGTTACTCATTGGAGTAGCCCATCTGTACCAAGCTACACCACCTTTGTATTTAATAACAATTTTTTACTGCATCTAGCCTAGTAAATACTTTTGGGCCTGTAGCAGTGTCTGTTACTCATTGTAGTAGCCCATCTGTACCAAGCTACACCGCCTTTGTATTTAATAACAATTTTTTACTGCATCTAGCCCAGTAAATACTTTTGGGCATAGTAGCAGTGTCTGTTACTCATTGTATTAGCCCATCGGTACCAAGCTACAGAACCTTTGTATTTACTAACAATTTTTTACTGCATCTAGCCAAGTAAAACCTTTTGGTCCTGTAGCAGTGTCTGTTACTCATTGGAGTAGCCCATCTGTACCAAGCTACACCACCTTTGTATTTAATAACAATTTTTTACTGCATCTATCCAAGTAAAACCTTTTGGGTCTGTAGCAGTATCTGTTACTCATTGGAGTAGCCCATCTGTACGGATCTGCAGCGCTACTAAATAACCAATGGTGCACAAGCTTATGGCCTCCGTATTTGGCAGAACAAGTGCTGACAAAAAACAGACACTCCTGGAACTCGTCCCAATAGTGGTAGCAATAGAAATATGGGGTGTGCGCCTGGCTAACAAAAATATACGCTTCATAACAGAAAACACCAGCCTAGCACACTGCATTAATAAGATGGCATCATCGTCTCTCCCAGTGCTAGGCCTACTACACCGGCTAGCATTCCTGTGCCTAAAACACAATGTATGGGTCCGCGCTAGCCACGATGCTGAGGGGTCTAACGCTGCTGCTAATGCTTTATCACAATTCAATTGGCAGATTTTCACAGAGCTCCTCCCCAATGCCCACCCATCGGGCAACAGTTGCTCACCTTCCCTATGGGATCTAGTGGCAAATAGTTGATGCCATTAATCAGAGCATCAGTTGCCCCGTCGACGTGGCAAGCATACGGTAAGGCATGGGAAGAGTGGACATGACTAGTGGCAGGCAGACGGGTTGACCAATGTGAACAAGCCAGATTACAAGTCACCATAGAATTTCTCCACCACCTAATGATCAGGGGCATATCAGGGGCGTCAGCGCAGCGGTGTCTGACCGGAGTAGCATTTCACTTCCAACTACTGAATTGGGGAGATGTGACAAAGAGATTCATCATCAGACAATCCATAAAAGGGTAGAAAAGGGGTCAGCCAAGTCAGGAGTGTAGACGTCCCGTCCCGTGTCACTAAAACTGATTTCTCACATCATATCCTTAACACCATTAACATGACACTCACAATTTGAAGTTACACTACTGTCTACTGCATTTGCGATCGCCTTCTTCGGGGCGCTATGCATAAGCAAATTAGTCCCTCAATCCAAAATTACCACCAGTGGAGGCTTATTACACCAGGACGTAGTCATAGCCAATAATGCAATACGTCTACGCATACGCAAATCGAAAACGGTTCCAGCGGGCAGGGGCACTTTGGTACTTTTACAACCCACAAACGGTACACTGAGTCGGGTAACAATAGTAAAAACATATATAACCACTAGATCACAAAGTAATTTCTTCCTATCACACATTGATGTAACGCCATTATCAAGATACCAGTTCCAAGCTATATTTAATAAATGCCTAACATCTGCAGGGAACTACCCCAAAGATTACGGGACACACTCATTCCGCATAGACGCGGCCACAGAAGCAGCAAGAGCAGGACTGTCAGAAACGGAATTTCAGAGGATAGGGAGATGGTGATCCACGTGTTTGGCGAGATGCATAAGACCGGACTTGTTATCCTAACGTGGTTTGTTTCTTTTACAGGTGACGCTAAGCCAACAGTGTGGGTGATAGGCCACTCGTATATATATTGGGCAGAAAAAAGTGCGAAAGTCCGCCCAGGCGGGAGGAAATTAGAGTTTCATAACAGATATTTCAACTGGAGAGGTATTAGAGGCCTGCAATAGCCACAGGTACTAATTGAGGTAATCAAGGTAGGGAGAGAGGCAAGAGGTCCGGTCATCTTAGTTATACAGGCCGGGGGAAACGACCTAGGTAATCACAAGAGTGCAGAACTTATGGCAATAATGAAACTAGACACTGAGCGCTTCAGAGAATTTTTCACAAAACTAACTATAGTATGGTCAGAGATTGTGCCGATAGCGGTATGGCAAGGTGCGCGAGACATCACGGCCATCGAGCGGACAAGGCGGGTAATAAATATTCGGATGGCAACATTTAGAAGATACAGAGGCGGTGTAGTGATACGACTCCGACAACTGGAAGGAGATAAAGCAGGCCTCATACTGTTATGATCTGCTACAAGAACTAAGGAAAGATAGGAAAACTGTCCCTACAATAGGACTAAGCTGATTTCCTACGATGCAGCGCTCAACCTGTTCCTTGTGAACCGACCCGCCTTCGTCCTCAGCTAGTCTGAACGCAGACCTATAGATATAAGGGAGGGGTCCCTAAAAGTACTAAGGACTGGGACAAAATTGGACACCGCCTAGCAGATGTTGTAGCGGAGAAAAAAGACCAACAGACAAAAATACTTAGAGGTCCAAGGACCGAGCAAACTATAGAGATAGGTACAAAGCACCTGACTAGATTAAGAGTAAAAGTAACACTGAAGTCCAGCAGAGCCAGAAGGGTGGAGCTGGAATAAATAGGCAGCCGTTCACGTGACTACAAAATAGAAAAAACTAACAGGAGGGTTCTAACAGTACCCCCTCCGGATCCTCCAGGCCCAGGCCTATCAGGAAACCTCCTGTGAAATGCTCTGATAAGTCTAGGAGCAGAGACATCATCTGCCCTTACCCAGGAGTTATCCTCAGGACCGAAACCTTTCCAAGCGACGAGATACTGCATTCTCCCTCTATGCCTTCTACGTCTTCCACCACCGGAGAAACTGTGACAGTGGCATCCCTATCCGATACATCAGCTTTTTTCAACAAGGAAACATGAAACACCGGATTAATCTTCCAGGAGGAGGGAACCTCCAACCTAACAGCAGACTGGTTGACCACATGAAGCACCTTAAATGGTCCCACAAACTTCGGACCCAATTTCTTAGAAGGAATCTTCAACCACAGATTCTTTGAGGACAACCAAACCATGTCACCAACAGCAAACAAAACCTCTTGACGTTTCCTGTTAAAATACTTCTTGGACTTTTTGTTAGCCTCTTGAAGGTTACAACGTACATCAGTCCAAACTCTCTCCAAATCACCGGAAAAATTCTCCTCCTCCGGCACAGCCGACACCAATTTGGAGAACGAACCAAGCGACGGATGTCTCCCAGAACAACAAAAAAATGGAGAACACCCAGCAGAAGAGGATGTATGGTTGTTAAGAGCAAATTCGGCAAGTGGGAGAAACTCAGACCACCCCTCTTGATTGTCTGGCACAAAACAACGCAAAAACTGCTCAACATCCTGGTTCTTTCTTTCTGTCTGTCCATTAGACTCAGGATGATACCCAGATGAAAATGACAAATGGACTCCCAACCTGTCACAAAAGGCACGCCAAAAACGAGCCAGAAACTGAGGTCCCCTATCAGAAACAATGTCGGTGGGAACGCCATGGAGTCTGACAATTTCCTTGACAAAAGTCTTAGCGAGTGTCTTAGCGCAGGGTAGTTTAATGAAAGGAACCAAGTGACACATCTTGCTAAAACGGTCCACGACCACCCAGATGATAGTGAAACCCTCGGACACAGGAAGATCAGTAATAAAATCCATAGCAAGATGCGTCCAAGGTGCACTAGGAACCTCCAGAGGGCAAAGCAACCCCGCAGCAGGAGTATGTGAAGCCTTTGACCTGGCACACACAGTACATTGACGCACCCATTTAATGATTTCCTTCTGCCACCCAGGCCACCAAAAACTGCGACCTACCAGTCTCTTAGTCTCAGAAATTCCTGGATGACCTGCCAACCGAGACTCATGATACTCCACAAACAACTCTCTCCTAAAGGTTCTAGGTACAAACAACCTCCCATGGGGAGTGTTAGATGGGGCATCCTCCTGGGCTTTCAGAATCCCATCTTCCAAAACGGAGTCCAATGCTGCTATCACAACTCCTTCCTGTAAAATGCTCTCCTCCTCCTCGGTACCAACCATGGGAGAAAAACTGCGAGATAAAGCATTAGCTTCAACATTCTTAGTACCCGGGATGTAAGTAACAGAAAAATTAAACCACGAAAAAACAGTGCCCACCTAGCCTGACGGGCATTCAAGCGCTTGGCAGCATCTAGATAGATCAGATTCTTATGATCAGTATAAACCTGAATGGGAAATTTAGCACCTTCCAAGAAATGACGCCAATGTTCAAATGCGAGTTTGATAGCCAGCAATTCCCGATTACAAACATCGTAATTAAGTTCGGTTTCAGAATTTTTTTTAGAAAAAAAAGCACAGGGATGAACCCCATCATTGTTCTCCTGAGACAAAACCGCACCGACCCTCACCGAAGAAGCATCAACCTCTACCAAAAAAGGGTTGGTCTCATCAGGCTGCATAAGGATGGGGGCTGAACTGAACCTCTCCTTGAGATACACAAAAGCTTCAATGGCCTCAGTAGTCCACTGGACCGTATTCGCACCTTTCCTGGTGAGATCGGTCAGCGGCTTAACAATTATAGAAAAATTCTTAATGAATTTTCTGTAATAATTGGCGAAACCCAAAAATCTCTGTATCGATTTTAAGCCAATAGGCCTAGGCCATCCTGTACAGCCTGAACCTTCACCGGGTCCATCTCAAAGCCCTCGCTGGAGATAATGTAGCCCAAAAAACTAATTCTCTACACAGCGAACTCGCATTTCTCCAGCTTAGCAAAAAGTGAATTGTCACTTAATAACTGCAATACTTTACGTACGCTCTGCCAATGAGACTCCAGATCTGGCGAATAAATCAAAATGTCATCCAAATACACCACCACATTCTTACCAATCAAATGTCTCAGGATGTCATTAATAAGGTTCTAAAAAAACGCTGGTGCATTGGTAAGACCAAAAGGCATAACAAGATTCTCAAAATGACCCACTGGAGTGTTAAAAGCAGTCTTCCATTCATCACCCTCCTTCATTCGCAACAAATTGTATGCCCCCCGGAGATCAATTTTAGAGAACCACTTGGCCCCCACTAACTGGTTAAACAAGTCAGGAATTAACGGCAGTGGGTAGGAATTGCGTACTGTAATTTTATTAATTTCGCGAAAGTCCAGACATGGACGTAAACCGCCGTCTTTTTTTTTAACAAAAAAAAATCCAACAGCCACAGGTGACTTAGAAGGTCTAATGTGACCAGCAGCCAAGCTCGTCTGTATGTATTCCTCCAAGGCTTTTCTTTCAGGGATAGTAAGATTAAATAAGCGACTCTTGGGAAGAGTAGCTCCAGGAACAAACTCAATGGTGCAATCATAGTCCCTATGAGGATGTAGAATTTGCGACTCCTCCTCTGAAAAAACATTCCAAAAATCCTGAATAGGTACAGGTAATTCCCCTCTTTCCACAGCAGCAATGCGACCGTTACAACATTTATCATAACACTTAGGACTCCAAGATTTAATCTCATTAGTAGACCAGTCCAGTAAAGGATTGTGCAGTTTAACCAAGGCAAGCCTAACACTACTGGAGAAGGTAAATTATTTAATACCACTAAATCCAACTTCTCTTGGTGAATACCATTAATAGTGAGGGGAAATTCAAAAACCTTGTGAGTAACACTTTTCAAAGGAGTGTTATCAACAGCAACCACAGAAAAAGGAGTTGACAAAGGTTTAGGTTCCAATTTAAGTTTTTCCAAAAATCCCTTATCAATCACATTCAGTGTAGAACCACAATCCACAAAAACCTGAAATTCAATCAACTCCTCCTGCAATGAGGTACTCCCGGAAAGAAATACTCCCTTAGACTTTAAACAAGCAATACGGGCGTAACTGACCTTTTTTTTTTCTTTGTTTAACAGAAGCTCACAGTTCTTAACAAAATGGTCAGATTTACCACAGTAAAAACACAATCCCTTGGAAAACCTGCGGTCTTTTTCCTGAGAGCGGAGTGGCATCATGCCAATCTCAATCGGTTCTCCGTCGTCCGAGCAGACCCTCTGATGACTAGGAGCTGCCATAGCAGGAGTTTTCTCCTCATTAACCCTGGCTCGCAGTCTCCTGTCCACCCGTATAGCTAATTGCATGGCTTCTTGCAAGTTTCCAGGTGCAGGGAAAGCAATCAGCAGATCCTTAACCCTACCACTTAGACCAGCAAGAAAAAAACATTTTAACGCCAAATGATTCCATCTCACTTCAGAAGACCAACTTCTGAAGTGTGTACAATAATTTTCAACATCACCTGACCCCTGCTTTAAATGTCTCAGTTGTGTCTCAGCAGAAGAGACTCGATCAGGATCGTCATACAACAACCCCATAGCAGAAAAAAAATCCTCCACTGAACTAAAACACGGATCATTAGGTTGGAGAGAAAAAGCCCATCCCTGTGGTTCCTTGCGCAAAAGTGACATGATAAACCCAATGCGCTGTGATTCATTCCCAGAGGACCTGGGTCTCAAACAAAAATATAATAAACAAGCATTTTTAAAGGAAAAAAATCATGTTGTTTACCATAAAAAAAATCAGGCAGTCCTACCTTCGGTTCAACAAAATGCGCTCCAGGACAGCTACTCACGTGTTGTTGGAGCTCGGCGACCTCAAGAGACAATCCCTGCAGGCGTTGAGCCAATTCCTGAACAGACACCATGGTGATCTCCGGATCTCGTTCCTTAGGATTTTTTTTTTCTTTTGATTTTTGGCTGGACTTACTGTTATGATCTGCTACAAGAACTAAGGAAAGATAGGAAAACTGTCCCTACAATAGGACTAAGCTGATTCCCTATGATGCAGCGGGCAACCTGTTCCTTGTGAACAGACCCGCCTTCGTCCTCAGCTAGTCTGAACGCAGACCTATAGATATAAGGGAGGGGTCCCTAAAAGTACTAAGGACTGGGACAAAATTGGACACCTCCTAGCAGAAGTTGTAGGGGAGCTAAAAGACAAACAGACAAAAATACTTAGAGGTCCAAGGACCAAGCAAACTATAGAGATAGGTACAAACCACCTGGCTAGATTAAGAGTAAAAGTAACACTGAAGTCCAGCAAAGCCAGAAGGGCGGAGCTGGAATAAATAGGCAGCAGGTCACGTGACCACAAAATAGAAAAAAACTAACAGGAGGGTTCTAACACATTCGGCCCGATGGTGTTCACTTAATGGATATTGGACTGGACATATTCCTGTCAGGACTCCAGGACGGAGTGGAACAAGCGTTAAGAGTGATGAATGGGGGTCAGAGTCCTGCATACGAGTACGCAGGATCCTCAGTGGCCTGGAAATAGAAAGGACATGTTGGAGAGTTACACTTGGCCAACTTGGCCATTGGCCAACTTGCCGGTGTGGAGACCAAGGGCATGCTGCAACAAGCTGAATTATTTTAGAAATAAATGCCTTTCTAATGGAATGAGTATAAAGCGTTAATAAAGCTGTGACCGATCCTCACCCATCCAGTTGTAAGAGTTACATTATTGTATTGTCAAGGAAAGGGGGGCGGTAGGGGGGCTGAGCATCTGGGTTTGGTTGGGGTCCCCACAGTCTGCCTAGGCTAGATGCAGTTAAAAATTCTTATTAGATACACAAGCGGTGTAGCTTGCTTCAGAGCTGGGCTACTACACTGACTAGCAGACACTGAAGCTTTGGATCAGACCTCTGAGTAAACAACTCTTCAGACTCAACCATCTGTGTTACCCCAAGCCATAGTGTATGTAGTTTCTTACGGTTAAAAGGGGGGGAGCGACCCAACCCACCTGGAATTGACGATACCAACGTCATGTAAAACACAGAACGGGGACTCCAAAAAGAGTCTCCATTTTTTCCAAAAATTGTGGCACAGACACCACTTAAGTGGCATCAATTGCCCCAGAGTTGCTTAAAATGTTTGGTGAGGTGATTTTACCAAATCCTCAAGCTTTTCGTCTCCCCAGGATGACACAGGGGTAGAAAAGTCCTTGCGGATCCATGATTTGTTCATCTTTATGAACGTGAGTCTGTCAACATTTTCAGTGGACAGCCGCGTGCGCTTATCTGTCAGCACACCACCAGCAGCGCTGAATACACGTTCAGAGAGAACGCTGGCTGCAGGGCATGACAAGATCTCCAAGTCATGAGTGGCGAGCTCCGGCCATTTTTCCAGATTGGAAGCCCAAAATGAGCAAGGATCCAGTGACAAAGTCATGGCTTCGATGTTCACTTGGAGATACTCCTGTACCATCCTCTCTAGGCGTTGACTATGTGTCAGACTTCTTGTCTCCTGTGGCCTTGCAAAGGATGGTCTAAAAAAGTGGTGAAACGATTCCAAAAAATTGCTATTACCAGCAGATACTGTGTTACTGTTATGGTTTGAGTGATGAAGACTCAACAGTCCCACGGTTGGCAAGTTAGAACTGTGAGATTCACTACGTGCACCACTGGTGTTTTGTGGAAAATCACATGTAAGATTCTGCAACAGCCTCTGCTGATACTCCTGCATGCGTGAATCCCTTTCTATGGCAGGAATTATTTCGGCAAATTTACTTTTGTACCGGGGATCTAAAAGTGTGGCAACCCCATAGTCGGGATTACTTCGAATTCTGACAATCCGAGGGTCATGTTACAGGTAGTGCAGCAAGAAGGCACTCATGTGTCTTGCGCATCCAGGAGGACCAAGTCCTTGTTGTGTTGGTAGCGAGGTAAGAATCATGCTTCCTTCCTCTGCCCTCTCCCCCCAACCTCGCACAACAGAAATGTGATCAATTCTCCCTCATCTGATGAGTCTTCCAAGCCCATCGCCAGTTCGTCCTCCACTTCTTCCTCGGCTCCTGCACCTTCCTCAACAGTTTGGCTGCTACCATACGCCCTGGTTAATCCCTCTCCCCCACCCTCCCATGCCTGCCACCTTGGTGCTGCCGACCGTCTGGA
The DNA here is from genome assembly GCF_046119375.1 of Phyllobates terribilis. Taxonomy (NCBI): domain Eukaryota; kingdom Metazoa; phylum Chordata; class Amphibia; order Anura; family Dendrobatidae; genus Phyllobates; species Phyllobates terribilis. Next base: position 147,988,017 of record NW_027362764.1, on the reverse strand, counting down.
CCTTGGAGATGTTAGCCCTTCCGCATACAACTCCTCCTCTACTTCCTCCACCTCCTCTTGTCCCACCACCTGACTCTGAATTCTGTTTAAAGTGTGCTCCAGCATGTAAATCACCGGAATAGTCATGCTGATAATGGCATCGTCAGCACTAAACATCTTCATCGCCATTTCAAAACTGTGCAGAAGGGTGCTTAGGTCCCTGATCTGAGACCACTACTGCAGCGTGATTTGCCCCACCTCTGGATCTCGTTGGCCCAGGCTATATGTCAGAACGTATTGCACCAGGGCTTGTCGGTGCTGCCACAGTCGCTGCAACATGTGCAGACTTGAATTCCATCGTGTCGGCACATCACATTTCAGCCGGTGAACTGGCAGGCCCAACGACTTCTGTAGAAATGTAAGTCGTTGAGCTGCGGGATGCGAACGGCGGAAGTGAGCACACAGCGACCGTACCCTCTGCAGAAGGCCATCTAGTCCGGGATAGTGGGCTAAAAATTGCTGGACAACCAGGTTCAACACTTGAGCCATACAAGGCACGTGTGTGACATTGCCCCGGCGAAGGGCCGCTCCCAGGTTTGCAGCATTGTCGCACACGGACTTCCCTGGTTTCAGGTCCAGTAGAGACAACCATTCATGAAACTGGGTCTCCTGAGCTGACCACAACTCCTCAGCTGTGTGACTCACATTTCCCAGACATTTCAAAGTAAACACCGCCTGATGCCGTTGAGCCCTGCTGCCAGCATAGTAAGGAGGTGTGCAGGATTCCTTCTGTGCAGTTAGAAAGTTGGTGGCATTAATAGACAGGCATTGGATGCAGGTGGAGGACCAAGAGGAGGTTGAGGAGGCAGAAGCAGTGGAGGAACTTTGAGATAAAGAGGATTGACGCACAACTCGTGGGGACGGCAAGACTTGGACAGCAGCCCCTTGTCCTGCTGTCACCATAGTTACCCAGTGCACAGTCAGCGACATGTAACGCCCCTGTCCATGCCTACTCGTCCAAGTGTCTGTGGTGAAATGCACCCTGTCACACACAGAGTTTCTCAAAGAAGCGGTGATGTTGTGTGCGACATGCTGGTGTAGCGCAGGCACACCTTTCTTTGAGAAGTAGTGCCGACTGGGCATCTGGTACTGGGGCACTGCGACGGACATAAGGTCTCGAAAATCCTCTGTGTCCACCAGGCGGAAAGGCAGCATTTCTGTAGCCAGCAGCTTGCAGATGGTGAAATTCAACCTCGTAGCTTTCTCATGGCTAGGAAGAAATGGTCTTTTACTTGTCCACATCTGAGGGACCGAGGGCTGGCTGTTGTGCTTAGACAGGGTTGAGTAGGGTGTCCCCGGCAAACTTGCCGGTCTGTGAGGAAGATGCAGGCGGAAAAGTTAGGTTGCCTTGATCCAAAGGTGGTGCTCTCGATGTCGGAAAGCGCTCAACACCAGCTGGTGTTTCCACTTCCAGATGAAATGATGACCTGCAAATCACACTGGCTGTTGTGGGTAAAGAGGTGGCAGGTCTGCGTCCAAAAACATGTGTGACTGCTGTCCCCCCAGTCACAGAGGATGAAGAGGCCGCGGATGCAGAAGATGGGGCAGACGGTGGTTGGCCCGGCCCGCTAGGCCGCATTGTAGCACAGTGAGCTTCCCAATGCAACTTATGCGTCATATCCATGTGACGGTTCATGCATGAAGTACTCAAACTATGGATTTTTTGGCTTCTACTTAGCTTTTGGTGACAAATATTACAGATAACACGAGTTGGGTCATCCTTATCGATCTGAAAAAATGCCCAGGCTATGCAAGGCTTAGAGCCCATGCGACCTGAGAGCCACCACGACTTGTGGTCAGAGGCACAGTTGTGGTTGAGGATGCAGTTGTTGACGTTCTTCCAGTACTCCATCTCTGTCCAGGAAGGTGCAACGTAACCTCGTCGTCAATAGCATCCTCCTCCACCTCCTCTGCTGACTTCATTGACTGGCTGACTGTGGGTTGACAGTAAGTGGGATCTCCAACCTCGTCATCATCACCCTGTTTGTTCTCACACCCGTCGTCCTCAGAGCCAACCTCTTCCTGCCCTGACCGAAAAGTCAAGTTGTCGCTCCAATCAGGTATTTGAGTCTCATCATCGTCTTCATCATTGTCTCCACCAACAGGAGTTACAGTTTGGGAACGATGGTCTACATTATGCTCAGAACCTTCTTCATCTGGTCCTGGATCCGACTTATAAAGATTCTGGGCATCAGTGCAGATCATTTCCTCGTCTGGATTAACAGAAGCTCTGGAGCAGACCTCCGTTTCCCTGGCTATAGTATGAGTAAACAGCTGTGCAGACTCAACCATCTGTGTTACCCCATACTCAGACGGGCAGCTGGAGACTTGTGAGCTGTGAGGAAGCAAGTTCAATTGGGTTGACACTTCTGAGGACTGGAGTATTTGTGATGTTGAAGTTGAGGTAGAGGAGAGCCCACTTGAAGGAGCACTTGATATCCGTTGAAGCACCTGCTGTTTTTGTGCCTCATCTGGAATTTGTAGCGATGGGCGTGTCCGTAAGAAAGGGATCGTATCACTTTGTCCACGAAAAGAAGTAGACATCTTAGTTTGGCGGGAAGATGGTCTTTCTTCTGCAGATGTTACTCCCCCCCCCACCGCGGGGGGCTCGACCCACCAGCGGACAGGCATCAGTATCGGGAGAGGGGGGCTGGCCGTCAGGGTCCACCGCTGCTCTGGCACAAACCCGGCGACACGGAGGTCGCACGGGCAGGAACGGACTGGCCGTGTCGGCTTCGCACTCCAGCGTAGTCCCTCTGCCTGCTCACGCCCGTAACCTCAAAGGCATACGCAAGCGGCTTTTCTTCCCAGCAGGAAAGTGGGGGAGCTCAGGTCGGCCTTCCACTGTACTCCCTTACCTCCCTCGCCCTCTTTCCTTCTTCCATTCTCCATCTAACCCCTCGGCTCTGTGGTGTCCGCTCTCCCTCCAGCTGTCTTCTTCTCACAGGTGGACTACCGCCTGTATTCACACTGTGGCGAATCTTTTGGGCCCAGGCATAAGAAGTTGTCGAGGTAATGGATAATATGTGCCCCCTTAGAAACGTCCATTACAACCCATTCGAGGAAGCAACTAAACACCTCAAATAGTGAGCAGGATCTGGACCACCCCATGGGCAAACAGCGATCTATATAGTATGCTCCTTCCCAGAAGCAGCCCAATAGGTGGATACTATTCGGAGGCACAGGTAGTAAGTAACCGGAACGCCGCATCAATGTCTGTTTTGGCCATTAGGGTGACCCTTCCCAACTCCTTGATCCGCTTGATTGCCTTGTCAAAGGATGTACAGTATTTACTACTGTACTTGATTCCGCGTCGATGTTGTCGTTTACTGACCTGCCCCTTGGATATGACAAATGGTGGATTAGTCCGAATGTATTGGGTTCAGTTTTTGGCACAACTCACAACGGGGATACCACTACGTCTTGTAAGGAAAGTGTTCTGAATGGAACCGCCATTCTACCTAAAGATATTTCTTTTTTTAATTTTCTTGTTACGACATCTGGGTGTTGGTAGGCTGATTTTTGATTTTTACTCCAGCCTTTCTTGATTTTAGAAGGGCATGACATGCCTATATCTGTGTCTCCCCCTCCTTTTACTCCTCCATCTCTTTTCTTTTCGCATGACTATATGTACTTTTCACTTTTCCATGTGTTAGTTGTGTCTTCTGAGCAGTTTGTCACCTTTTGGACACCTTTGAAGGTGTTTTCTGTATGTTTCTATTTTTTTTGTTTGCCTGCCATTGGTTTTAACGGTGTTCGACGGTGTTCGACGAACAGTTCGATGAACAGTTCGGCGAACACACCGGTGCTGGACGAACCGAACCGAACCCGAACACTACGGGGGTGGCTCAACTCTAATCTGGAGCTGATGATATCACCTAGCAACACCTGTCACTATTGTAAATGCATCTAACAGCGTTATCGATAGGGAATAGAATAGATTTTAAAATTTTTTGGGCAGCATCAGCAGCATGCAGTATAAGGAAATAATACATGCCTGGATTGGTGTAATACGCTATACATACTGCAATACCTCACCTGTAAATGAATTTTAGATAAGACTGTTCATATTCTAGAATATAGAATCTATTTGAATTGTCCTTCCCATTATTAAGGAGTGGGTCTCCTATACTGTTATTGCATATGCTGCAATTTCAAGGGCGGACAAAAATTAGGACGCACTCCAATACACATTTGAAGAGGCATAAAAAAAATAAATAAAACACAGTAGGATCTTTAGTATATAAACCAGACTCGCCAAAGTACCCTCAATGTAATCACACTGTTCAGCTCCTGCAGCTCCTTCTCTTTCTCCTCCTGTTTGGCCTTCATCTCCGAAATGACCACATCAGTCACATGCTGGAAGCACAGCAGCACTGCCTTCTACAAGCGGCAACAGGCTGTGCTGAAGATAATATGCTTAATGCTTAGGTGACAAACCGCACACCGCTGCAGAGTTGTTGAAAGCTGTATCACAGCAGGCTGATCCGTGGCTCCCACCGCTGAACATACAGTCAGTCATGATTGTGTGTGACAATGGCCGGAACCTGGTGGTGGACAAATGACAGCCGGAGTAGATAGAGTTTCCCTGTATGCCAACCTAAAGAATATGGCTGTGGTGAAATACAACTCTCTCCGAGAACTAGCCCTGGCTAAGAAAGGTCTGTGTGAAGGTTCCCGGACACTCTGTGGCTGCTTTTTTTAACTGTGGATTGGACATGCTTATGCATGTTATTTCTCAAACCGCAATGAAGATGAGGCCATTGGTTAACTCTGTAGTCATGAAATTCAAGGCGCAAAGAAAGATCTTTGTGTGTCGAAGCACCACCGACAAGTGTGAGCTGATGTTGGACGGGCTGCCATTGCTTATGCAACAAGCTGCATTAGAGGACTTCCTGGGAGAAATGGCAGCCAAAGCAGATACAGTTTCCCTCTATGCCAGTCCTTACACCAAGCTGAAGAATATGGCTGTGGTGAAATACAACTCTCACCGAGAAGCAGTGCAAGACTGGAGAACATTGGGCCCACCAGAAGATTTGTTTCTGAGTGTCCCCCTTTCTCCCCCACTCAAGAGCCCCAAAGCAGCTGCAACGTTTGCGCTATGAACTCTCCTGATGTAGAAGCCAGGGTCCACTGGAGGATTCTCTGGTGGGCCCATCCAACTCTTCTGAGAAGAAGCCCTGGCTAAAAAAAGTCTTTGTGAAGGTTCCTGGATACTCTATGGCTGCTTTTTAACTGAGAGGGAAACCCGAGAAAACACAGGGAGAAGATACAAAATCCTTGCAAATGTTGTCCTTGATGGGATTTGAACGCAGGACCCCAGCACTGCAAGGCTTCAGCTGTAACCACTGAGCCACTGTGCTGCCCTCTCTGTTCTCCCTCTAATATCTAACATGCTGGAGAAACTTGCACCTACTGCCACTCAGTATCTTCAGCTCCTTTTTGAGAAACTAATGTATTTGGGCAGCCACTCAGTCTACCAAATAAAATTCCTGAGAAGGAAATTGTGGATGGCTTCGCTGCTGGTACTGGGGGCACTGCTAATACCATGGTGTCGTGCCATAGTTCACTGAAAATATTCCAGGCTGGTTGGAGCCAAGCTAATTCCCACAGAAAAGTACCAGCAGCAAGCTAAGAAGATGGTGGCCTCTATCATCATCATGACTTGCAAGGTTTGCACTATGATTTCTCCTGAAGGAGAAGCCAGGGCCCACAGGAGGATTCTCCAGTTCTCTGGTGGGCCCATCCAACCCTGCTGAAAAGCCGCCCTGGCTAAGTAAAGTCTGGGACGGTTCCCAGACACTCTATGGCTTCTTTTTATTTACTGTGGACTGGCTCTAGCAATCTATAAGATTGCAATCTATAAGTTCCCCATTGCCCAGAGACTCCAGTTCAAAACCCCAACGATGACATGCAAACCCATTCACAATCTGTCTCCTCCATATATCTGTGACCTAGTCTCCCGATACATACCTACACGCAACCTCTGATCCTCACAAGATCTCCTTCTATACTCCCCTCTCCTCTTTCCACAATCGCATACAAGATTTCTCCCGTGCATCCCACCTACTCTTGAACTCTGTACTAGTAATGACTTGCATATAAAGCAAAATAAATAACCAAAAACAAAAATGCTCCTCCACACCTTGGGCTATGTTCACACGTAGCGTTTTTAATACGTTTTTTCACTTTTGCATTGCTTTCAACCGTGACAAATGCATTCACCAGGAAATGTCATTTTAACATTTTACAACCTTATCTGGTCATGTGGTGTGTGAGATGTCATCAGACACATCGTGTTTAATTTATGAAGGAGGGACTCTGAGAGTCACAAAGCCTATTTTTATAGGGCCATCAGGCGGCCTTTAATATTCTTAAAGGGCCAGCAGTCGGCCCTCACTATTCTTAAAGAGCCATCAGCCGGCTCTCTATTGTTTTATTGTTCCCATTACTAAAGATTGGGTCTCCTATACTATTATTGTGTATGTAATGAGTGGCAGGCCTACCCAAAATTTGGACTCACCCCAATACCCCTTTGAAGAGACTTAGAGGAGGGCCTCCTGAAAACAATGTTCCCATTATTAGGAAGTAGGTCTCCCATTGTGTTTGCCTATGCAGTGAATGCAAGGCTTGGCAAAAATTTGGAGGCACTCCAATACCCCTTGGAAGAGATGTGGAGGTCTGAGGGCCTCCTGAAAACAATGTTCCCATTACTAGGAAGTGGGTCTCCCATTGTGTTTGCCTATGCAGTGAATGCAAGGGTTGCCAAAAATTTGGAGGCACTCCAATGCCCCTTGGAAGAGACGTGGAGGTCTGATGGCCTCCTGAAAACAATGTTCCCATTATTAGGAAGTGGGTCCTCCATTGGGTTTACCTATACAGTGAATGCAAGGGTTGCCAAAAATTTGGAGGCACTCCAATGCCCCTTGGAAAAGATGTGGAGGTCAGAGGGCCTCCTGAAAACAATGTTCCCATTATTAGGAAGTGGGTCCTCCAATGGGTTGGCCTATACAGTGAATGCAAGGGTTTCCAAAAATGTGGAGGTACTCCAATGCCCCTTGGAAGAGAAGTAGAGGAGGGCCTCCTGAAAAAAATGTTCCCATTATTAGGAAGTGGGTCTCCCATTGTGTTTGCCTGTGCAGTGAATGCAAGGGGTGCCAAAAATTGGGAGGCACTCCAATGCCCCTTGGAAGAGACGTGGAGGAGGGCCTCATAAAAAAAATGTTCCCATTAGAAAGGAGCAGGCCTCCTATACTTGTAATGCCCATGCACTAAGTGTATGGGCTGACAAACATTTACCCCTGATGGGTATACATGAACATACTGTATAAAAATGTTTTTTTACGAGCATCATAAACACCCTTTAAAAAAAATTATGTTGGTGTTGCATCACGGACCACGGTCACCCTGGTGATACGGTGGTGGAGGATGAGGAGAAGGAGGAGACAAGAGCAAATAGCCCAAATCAGGAAGCATATACCCATGTGTAGGTGTGAGGAGGTGCCCAAAAAAAGACACTGGATTTGAGTTTATGTCACGCTGCTATCATTCAAGAGTCAGCCTGTCAGCATTTTCAGTTGACAGGCAGATGCGCTTATCAGTTATAATTCCACCAGAGGCACTAAATACCCACTCTGATAAAACGCTGGTGGCAGGGCAGGCCAGGACCTCCAAGGCATAGAGAGCCAGTTCATTCCACGTATCCAGCTTGGATACCCAATAATTATAAGGCACAGAGGAATCACGGAGGATGTTGGTACGGTCGGCAAGGTACTCCCTCAGCATCTTCCCAAACTTTGCACTCCTTGTTAGAGTACCCCGCGCCTCAGGGCTTGTGCGATGGGAGGGGCTGAGAAATTTTCCCAGAACTTTGACAGTGTTCCCCTGCCTCTGCTGGATTGGAGTTGTGTCTCTCTTGCCTCTACTCCTTGGTTGTCCAACGAACTGTGACCTCTGCCGCCAACGTTTTCAGATGGGAATTTTTTAATAGTTCCGCAACAAGGGCCTTCTTGTACAGCCCCATTTTTGTAGACCTGTCTGCCTCAGGAATAAGAGATATAAAGTTCTCCTTGTAGTGTGGGTCTAGAAGTGTCACCAACCAGTAATGACTGTCACCCAAAATTTTGAAAACACGAGGGTCATGGGAAAGGCAGCGTAACATAAACTCAGCCATGCGTGCCAGACTGCTACCAGGCAAGACTTCTGTGTCCTCGCCAATAATTTGACTGACCATGCTCTCCTAATCCTCCTCCTCTCTGTCCTCTGGCCATCCACGCTGAACAGACGTTATGACAGCTGTGCAAGTAGTACCGTCTCTAGCGCCTGAAACTAGCTCCTGTTCTTCCTCCTCCTCATCCTCTTCCTCTTTGTCACCCAATCCAAGTTGGGATGAGATGAGGCTGGGCTGTGTGGAATCACCCTGTATGGTTCCTTGCTCCATCTCATCGTGCTCTGCCTGCAATGCATCCTCTTTGATTGTGATGCAAAAAGAACAAAAAAAAGACACAAATGGGTATATGCTATATGTGAGAATGATCTATGTTAACCCTGTCATGGACATATTAGAGGAATGTGACCATCGAAGCAAAAACTACTGATGAATCACAGAACACAGGAAATATTAAAAACAATGCGGTGGAGAGTCACCAATGGACGGAGGTGTAATAAATAACATCAAATGTATAATCTACAGTACATTAGACATCCGTCTATATACGCTGCTGAATAAAGTTTATATAAGTAAAGAGTGAACTATATAAAAGTGTCATTGCCTAATAATATAATAAAGGGCAGATATTACATGATGATAGAAAATGCCAAGTGGCCGATGCCTATGAATCAGATCATGAATGAACTAGATTAGTCAGGTAAGGTATGAACTAAAATGACATCAAATATATAATATACTGTATATTAGACCTCCATCAATATACACTGCTGAATGAAATTTATGCAGGTAAAGTATACATTTTCTAAAGGTGCCAGTGACTAACAGTGTAATAAAGTGCAGGTATTATATGATAATAGATAATGCCAAGTGGCATATTCCTATAAGTCAAGTCATGAATTTAAATAAATTGGTCAGGTAAAGTATAAACCAAAGGCATACCATTAGATATATCAAATGCACAAAAAAGCCACAAATAAAAAATTAATTTAAGGGGCCCTCTGCCTACATGTTCAACAGGGGACTAGATGAAGCAGCGAAAACATCCATATCTATGGTAGCTAGCAATTACTTACATCAACTGTGGGTGTAAACAACCTCCTCAATGGCGCATGGCCTTGTTGATGCTGGTACTCAACAACTGCCCTCTTCTGCTCACAAATCCTTCCCAACATCTGCAGTGTAGAGTTCCAATGCGTGGGGACATCACACACCAGTCTGTGAGTCGGAAGCTGCAAACGCTGCTGAAACACGCAAGGGCGGCGGAAGCTGTAGGTGACTTTCTAAAATGGGCACACAGGCAGCGTACTTTAACAAGCAGATCCGGCAGCTCCAGGTAGGATTTGAGAAACTGCTGAACCACGAGGTTAAGCACATGGGCCAGGCATGGTATGTGTGTGAGCTCGCCTCAGAGCCGCCACCAGGTTCCGGGCATTGTCGCACACGACCATGCCTGGCTGTAGGTTCAGCAGTGTGAGCCACAGATCTGCCTGCTCTTTCAGAGCTGCCCACAACTCTTCAGCATTGTGTGGTTTGTCACCTAAGCATATTAGCTTCAGCACTGCCTGTTGCCGCTTGGCAGAGGCAGTGCTGAAGTGCTTCCAGCTTGTGACTGATGTGGTCATTTCGTAGATGGACGCTGAAGAGGAGGAGGAGGCTGAGGAGGATAAGGTGCAGGAGCTGTAGACCGTAGTGGCAACCCTGATTGACCTACGGCACACAATCCTTGGCGTCGGGAGGACGTGTTACATCCCAAGGTCCGACTGGGTCCCGGTTTACACTATGTTAACCCAGTGTGCAGTCAGCGAGATGTACCGTCCCTGCCCACAAGCACTTGTTCACGTGTCCGTGGTTAGGTGGACTTTCCCAGCAACTGCTTTGTTGAGGGCACGGCTAATGTTTTGGAACATGTGCTTGTGTAATGCAGGGATGGCACACTGGGAGAAATAGTGGCGGCTGGGGATCGAGTACCGAGGGACAGCCACCGCCATCAGGTTACGGAATGCTTCCATCTCCACGAGCCTAAAAGGCAACATTTCGAGCGCAAGCAGTCCTGAAATGTGAGAATTTCTGGCTGCATATTTGCGCTTTCGTTCCAAGGACTGAGGTATGGACAACTGAACGCTGAGCTGGGACAAGGACGTGGACGTGCTTCCTGATGCTGCTACTTGAGAGTGTGCAACGACAGGTGCAGGGCAGGAGGCATCTTTGCATGCACCATGGACAGGGGATTAGCTTTCATGCACAACAGCGGAAGAAGCAATGGTGCCACCCGCACACACTGTTCCTGGATTCTGGGGTTTGGCCCACAAAGTCGGGTGCTTTGCTGCCATGTGCCTGATCATGCTGGTGGTGGTCAGGCTGCTAGTTTTGCAACCCCTGCTGATGCTGGCCTGGCAGGTGGTGCAAATGGCCTTTTTGGGATTATCTGCAGAGTCTTTAAAAAACAACCAGACTCGGGAAGACCTAACAGTTGTACTGGCAACTTCCTTCGTGTTGGTGTTAGGGGAACAGTTGCATGCCTTCTGTCTGCGACCACCACACTGCTTCTTCCTGCCTGTTGGGGTGCTCTGCCTCCCTCCCGCTGTGTGCTGCTGTCCTCGCTCTGTATTTTCTCCTGCCAGGTTGGGTCAGTTACTATATCATCCACCACCTCGTCTTCCACTTCCGCACCCTGGTCCTCCTCCTGACTTTCTGGCAATTGTGTCTCATCAGCGTCCACCTCTTCTGACACTTTCCCACCGATACCTTCGTGTGATCGTGGCTGCTCAAATATTTGCACATCACTACATGCGATCTCCTCTTGCCCCGCTTCAAGTGGACCAGTTGAGAGGCCTGAATCTATAGATGGAAAAGGGAACAACTCTTCAGAGTGTCCAAGTGTGGGATCATTGTCTCCGAGCACTCAGCATGGTGGGAGGAAGGAGGATCAGGGTGAGGAATATGCGGTCCAGACTCACGACTACTGAGACTTGACCTTGTGGAAGACAGGGTGGTGGTGGTGGTGGTGGTGGCTAAGTGACTGGAAGCATTATCCGCTATCCAACCAACAACCTTTTGACATTGCTCTGGGTTCAATAGTGGTGTGCCGCGGTCCCCTAGAAATTGGGACAGGATGGTCGAGCGAGAAGATGTGGGTGTTTATTGTGGCACAATTTCAGCTTACCCACGGCCTCTGCATGCACCATCACCATCACGTCCAGTTCCCTGTCCCTTGCCACGTGCCTTGCCCATTTTAAATGGATGACAACATCTTCCACGCTCACTACAAATGGATGGAAGCCATCCGTGTGATGGAGAAACCAAAGTTTTAAATACCTGGCCTGTAGGTAACTATTTTGAACAGCAAACCGGTGTCAAAAACTTCGCTGACACAGTGAAAAAAAAATTGAATGGAGGCCAAAAATGGCAGTATTTTCAGCGCAATTATATGTGATCCGTGTGACGGACAAACCACAGTTTTAAATTGCTGGATTTTTAGCACTGTAAAATGGAAAGGACCTGGCTGTATTCTGCAGTGCCAGCAAGCAAATGGCGCAGAAAAACTGTGTTCTCTGGATTGCTTTTTAAGCAAATAATGAGGATTAAGATCCTAAAAAAAGTTATTCCTGGCCCTTGAGACCTGGCACTTTGTCTAGAAATATCTAACAGCAGCAGAAGGAAGAACTGGAATGGAGCCTCTTGTGCTATATGCACTGCAGTCTGCTATATACACTGCCTGCCTGCCTATTTACACTGCCTGCCTGATATCTCTGCAGATGGATTAGTCCTGAGAAGGACTGTTTGTTGAGATGGATTTGTGTAATGCATTTTTTTTCTCCCTACAATACCTAATACACAACCAGATCTCTCCCTAGCTCAGCAGCACCTATCCCTACACTCTCATTGCGGAGTAGACTGACGAGCACAGCGCCGCCAGGTCTGATATAGACCTGATGACGCTGTGCGGCCAGCCAATCACTGTAATGCCACAACCACCATGGCTGCGGCATTACAATGAGTGGCAGGCAATCCCTGCATGTTGATTGGCACTCTAAAGAGCGCCAAACATGCAGGGAGGGGACCCGAGCTTCCGCCTGAGCATCTCGCAAGTACTCGGCGAGCTCCGAGCATCTCGAGTACTGAGATGCTTGGGCGAGTACTGAGTACTTGCGAGTATGCTCGCTCATCACTACTCTGTACCCCAACATATCAGACTCTCGTCTACTGTTGAAACCTTTAAAAGGAAGTTGAAGATCCACCTTTTCCCACAAGCCTACAACCTGCAGTAACCCTCGCTCCACCATACTGCTGCACTACCACCTGTACCCTCACCTACCGTATCCTCACCCATCCCTTAGACTGTGTGCCCTTACTGGCATGGTCCTCTCTCATCTTGTACCAGTCAGTGACCTATTTTCACATTTAAAGCTCCATGGTATAAATGGCGCTATAATAATAAATAATAATAATTATACTACTTGTACTCTGGGTCTACTGTCACTTTCCTGGTGTCTGCCCCTAAATTGATGTGTTTTGGCAGCTTTTGATCCCGTTTGAAGGTGTTAAGAATGTGTTTGGTCTTGGCTCCCATTGAATCCAATAGCGTTTGGCAATGTTCGGTAAATATTCAACAATTGCATTGGCGATCGTAATCCGAAACGAATATTAAAATATTCGCTCATCTCTAATCAGAAGCACCCTTAAAAAAATTATGTGGGCATGGCATGATGGACCCCCTGGTGATACCATGGTGGAGGATGGGGAAAAGGAGGAGGGCAACATAAAATAGAACAATTCCTAAAGCACATACCCATGTCTGAGTGTGAAGTGGTGCATGGGAATAGACCCCCCAAAAAATAATCACTGGATTTGAGTTTATGTTCGATGCTAATTTCTGATGGTGTTGAGAAATCTGGCCCAATCCATCCCTTGTTCATTTTGATAAGTCAGCCTGTCAGCATTTTCAGTTGACAGGCGGATGCGCCTATCAGTTATATCAGTTATTAAGCCCCCGGCAGCACTAAAAACCATCTCTGCCAAAACGCTAGTGGCCAGGACCTCCATGGCGTAGAGTGACAGTTCATGCCACGTGTCCAACTTGGATACCCAACAATGGTAAGGCACAGAGAGGAATCATGGAGGACGCTGGTACTGTCGCCAAGCTAGTCCTTCAGCATCTTCCAAAACTTTTCCCTCCTTGTCAGAGTACCCCGTGTATCAGGGCCTGGACGATGGGAGGGTCTGAGAAAAACTGTCCCAAGCCTTTGACAGCGTTCCCCTGCCTCTGCCGCAACTGGTTTGTGTATCCCTTGCTTGTACTCCTTGGTTGTCCAATGAACTGTCTGTGACCTCTGCCACCAGCGTTGTCAGATGGGAGTTTATTTTTTTCTATAATTCTTTAACAAAAGCCTGAACTTAATATCTCCAAAAATTAACTCCTTCGGTTTCCTCCCTCTACTAACTTACCTACAGTGGGGGAAATAAGTATTTGATCCCTTGCTGTTTTTATAAGTTTGCCCACTGACAAAGACATGACCAGTTTATAATTTTAAGGGTAGGTTAGGGTAGGTTAATTTTAACACTGAGAGATAGAATATCCAAAAAATAAAACAGGAAAATCACATTGTATAAATTAGATAAATGTTTTTGCATTTTGCAGTGAGAAATAAGTATTTGATCCCTCTGGCAAACAACACTTAATACTTGGTGGCAAAACCCTTGTTGGCAAGCACAGCAGTCAAACTTTTTTGTAGTTGATGATGAGGTTTGCGCACATGTCAGAAGGAATTTTGGTCCACTCCTCTTTGCAGATCATCTCTAAATCATTAAGATTTTGAGGCTTTCGCTTGGCAACTTGGAATTTCAACTCCCTCCATAAGTTTTCTATGGGATTAAGGTCTGGAGACTGGCTAGGCCACTCCATGACCTTACTGTGCTTCTTTTTTGAGACACTCTTTTGTTGCATTGGCTGTATGTTTTGGGTCATTGTCTTGCCGGAAGACCCAGCCACGACCCATCTTCAATGCTCTTACTGAGAGAAGGAGGTTGTTGGCCAAAATCTTGCGATACATGACCCCATCCATCTTCCCTTCATTACGGTGCAGTCGTCATGTCCCCTTTGCAGAAAAGCACTCCCTGTTATGTTCTGCTACCAGAGCTAAGGAAAGAGAGGAGATCTGTCCCTACGATAGAACTCAGCTTTATCCCTACGATGTAACAGGGGACCTGATCCTGCGATCAGACCTGCTAAAGTCCTAAGCTAGTCTGTACGGAGACCTATAGATGTGGGGAAGGAATCCCTACAAGTACTAAGGACTGGGAGGAAAATGGGACACCTCCTAACAGAAATAGTAGCAGACAGACAAACAAACAAAATATATAGAACACTGAGGTCCGTAGACCAAGCAAACTAACAGAGTAAGATACAGAGCACAGGCTAGCTAGAAAGTAGTTATACAATGAAGTCCAGCAAAGCCAGAAGGGCGGAGCAGGATTAAATAGGCCAACAAGGTCATGTGACCAGCAAAGGAAAAAAACCTAAGAGCAAGGTTCTAACAGTACCCCCCCTTCTAAGAGGATCCTCCGGATCCCCTAGGACCAGGCTTATCAGGATATCTCCTGTGAAACGCTCTGATAAGTCTGGACGCGGAAACATCATCTGACCTCACCCAAGAGTTATCCTCGGGTCCGAAACCTTTCCAGGCCACAAGATACTGCAAACTACCTCTATACCGTCTAGAGTTAAGGATGCGAGAAATTTCATATTCCCCGTCCTCCACCACCGGAGGAACAGAGGCAGAGGCGTCACCATCCGACACAACAGCTTTTTTTAACAGAGAGACATGAAATACCGGATTAATTCTCCAGGAGGTAGGAACCTCCAACCTAACAGCAGATTGGTTGACAACCTGAAGCACCTTAAAGGGCCCTACAAACTTGGGACCCAATTTCTTAGAAGGAATCCTCAACCGCAGATTCCTAGAGGACAACCAAACCATGTCACCAACAGCGAACAAAACCTCCTGTCGTTTCCTATCAAAGTAGTCTTTAGATTTTCTGTTGGCCTCTTGAAGATTACCACGTACATCCGTCCAAACTCTCTCCAAATCACCGGAAAAATTGTCCTCCTCAGGCACGGCAGATCCCAACTTGGAGAACGACCCAAACGACGGATGTCTCCCAGAACAACAAAAAAAAGGCGAACAACCAGCAGAAGAAGATGTATGATTGTTCAGAGCAAATTCAGCAAGTGGCAGAAACTCAGACCACCCCTCTTGATTGTCTGCCACAAAACAACGCAAGAACTGCTCAACATCCTGGTTTTTCCTTTCTGTCTGGCCATTAGATTCAGGATGATATCCGGACGAGAACGACAAATGAACTCCCAACCTGTCACAAAAGGCACGCCAAAAACGAGCCACGAACTGAGGACCCCTATCAGAAACAATGTCAGTAGGAACGCCATGAAGTCTGACAATTTCCTTGACAAAGGCCTTAGCGAGAGTTTTAGCGCAGGGCAGTTTGACGAAGGGAACCAAGTGACACATCTTGCTAAAACGGTCCACGACCACCCAGATGACAGTAAAACACTCAGAGGGGGGAAGGTCAGTTATAAAGTCCATAGCCAAATGTGTCCAAGGAGCACTGGGAACCTCCAAAGGACAAAGCAACCCCGCAGCAGGAGTATGTGAGGACTTAGATCTAGCACATATAGTACATTGACGCACCCACTTAATGACTTCCTTCTGCCATCCTGGCCACCAAAAACTGCGACCCACCAGTCTCTTGGTCTCAGAGATTCCGGGATGACCTGCCAACCGAGATTCGTGACACTCAACAAACAAATCTCTCCTAAAGGTCCTAGGCACAAACAACCTCCCATGAGGAGTGTTAGATGGGGCATTCTCCTGTGCTTTAAGAATCTCATCTTCCAAAACGGAGTCCAAAGCAGCTATCACAACACCTTCTTGTAAAATGTTCTCCTCTTTCTCAGCACCGACTATGGGAGAAAAACTGCGAGACAAGGCA
This sequence comes from Phyllobates terribilis, assembly GCF_046119375.1. Lineage (NCBI taxonomy): Eukaryota > Metazoa > Chordata > Amphibia > Anura > Dendrobatidae > Phyllobates > Phyllobates terribilis. The sequence continues at coordinate 147,971,801 of NW_027362764.1, read as the reverse complement.
TCCGCCTTAACATTCTTAGTACCAGGGATGTAAGTAACGGAGAAATTAAACCGCGAGAAAAACAGTGCCCACCTAGCCTGACGGGCATTCAGGCGCTTGGCAGCATCAAGATAAATCAGATTTTTATGATCCGTAAGAACCTGAACGGGAAATTCCGCACCTTCCAAGAAGTGGCGCCAGTGTTCAAATGCGAGTTTAATAGCCAATAATTCCCGATTACCAATATCGTAATTCAGTTCAGTCTCCGAAAATTGTTTTGAAAAAAAGGCACAGGGATGTAATCCATCCCCGTTATCCTGAGACAATACTGCACCAAAACCAACAGAGGAAGCATCAACCTCAACCAAAAACGGCTTAGTCACATCAGGCTGCATAAGGATGGGAGCAGAGGTGAACCTCTCCTTGAGATACACAAAAGCTTCAATGGCCTCAGAAGACCACTGAACCGCATCAGCACCTTTCCTGGTGAGATTGGTCAGAGGTTTGACAATACTAGAAAAATTTTTTATGAATTTTCTGTAATAATTGGCGAAACCTAAAAACCTCTGTATCGATTTCAAACCAATAGGCCAAGGCCATTCCTGTACAGCTTGAACTTTAACCGGGTCCATCTCAAAACCTTCGCTGGAGATAATGTAACCCTAAAAACTAATTCTCTGTACAGCGAACTCACATTTCTCCAGCTTAGCAAAAAGCGAATTGTCCATTAACAACTGTAATACCTCACGTACGCTCCGCCAATGAGACTCCAGATCCGGCGAATAAATCAAAATGTCATCCAAATACACAACCACATTTTTGCCGATCAAAGGTCTAAGGATGTCATTAATAAGATTCTGAAAAAATGCAGGAGCATTAGTAAGACCAAAAGGCATAACCAGATTCTCAAAATGACCCACAGGAGTGTTAAAAGCAGTCTTCCATTCGTCACCCTCCTTCATGCGCAACAGATTGTATGCCCCCTTAAGGTCAATTTTAGAGAACCACTTGGCCCCTATTAACTGGTTAAACAGATCAGGAATCAATGGCAGTGGGTAAGGATTGCGTACAGTAATTTTGTTAATCTCACGAAAATCCAGACAAGGACGTAAACCGCCGTCCTTTTTTTTTACAAAAAAAAATCCAACCGCCACAGGAGACTTAGAGGGCCTAATGTGACCGGCGGCCAAACTTGTCTGTATGTATTCCTCCAAAGCTTTCCTCTCAGGATTAGTAAGGTTAAATAAACGACTTTTAGGAAGAGTCGCTCCAGGGACAAATTCAATAGAACAATCATAGTCTCTATGGGGAGGCAAAACCTGCGATTCCTTCTCAGAAAAAACTCTCCAAAAATCCTGAATAGGAACAGGCAATTCCCCCCTATCCAAAGCTGCAATACGCCCGTTACAACACTTGTCATAACATTTATGGCTCCAGGATTTAATTTCACTGGTAGACCAATCCAGTACAGGATTGTGAAATTTTAACCAGGGCAATCCCAATATTACTGGAGAAGGCAAGTTATTCAAAACTACCAAATCCAATTTCTCATGGTGAACACCATTAATAGTGAGAGGAAATTCACAGACCTTGAGAGTAATATTCTTCAAAGGGGAACCATCCACAGAAACCACAGCAATGGGGGATGATAAAGGTTCGGGTTTTAAATTGACTCTTTCCAAGAATCCCCCATCAATTACATTCAGAGTAGACCCACAATCAACAAACACCCGAAATTCCATTAATTTTTCCTGAGCAATCGTGGAAGCAGCTAAAAATACACCCTTGGAATTTAAACAGGCAATACGGGCATGACTGACCATTTTTTTTTCTTTCTTCATACGAAGCTCACAGCCTTTAATCAAATGACCAGATTTTCCGCAATAGAAACACAAGCCTTCAGAAAATCTGCGATCTTTTTCTTGAGAGCGAGGTGCCACCGATCCAATCTCCATCGGTTCACCACTGTTAGTACACACATTCTCATAACCAGAAACTGACATAGCAGAGGATTTGCTCTCATTAACCCTTGCACGCAGTCTCCTATCCACCCGTATAGCTAATTGCATAGCCTGTTGCAAATCTTCAGGTGTAGGATAAGCAATTAGCAGGTCTTTAACCCTTTCATTGAGCCCAGCAAGAAATAGACTTTTCAGAGCAGAATCGTTCCACCCTGTTTGAGTAGACCAACGACGGAAATGAGTACAATATTTTTCCACATTACCTGATCCCTGTTTCAAACGTCTCAACTCAGTCTCAGCTGATGCGACACGGTCAGGATCATCATATAATAGCCCCAAAGCAGAAAAAAAACTATCCACTGATCTGAAGCATGTATCACTAGGTTGCAAAGAAAAGGCCCACTCCTGAGGCTCTTTGCGCAAAAGTGACATTATGAACCCTATGCGCTGGGATTCATCCCCAGAGGACTTGGGTCTCAAACGAAAATACAATAAGCAAGCATTTTTAAATGAAAAAAATTCTCGGTGTTCACCCAAAAATAAATCCGGCAAACATACCTTAGGCTCCAAGAAATGTGCTCCAGGACAGTTACTCACGTGCTGACGGAGCTCGGCCACCTCCAGAGAGAGTCCCTGCAGGCGATGAGCCAAATCCTGAACCGACACCATGATGGAACAGAAAAATCTTTCCTTAGAGAATTTGCAGGCTGGACTTACTGTTATGTTCTGCTACCAGAGCTAAGGAAAGAGAGGAGATCTGTCCCTACGATAGAACTCAGCTTTATCCCTACGATGTAACAGGGGACCTGATCCTGCGATCAGACCTGCTAAAGTCCTAAGCTAGTCTGTACGGAGACCTATAGATGTGGGGAAGGAATCCCTACAAGTACTAAGGACTGGGAGGAAAATGGGACACCTCCTAACAGAAATAGTAGCAGACAGACAAACAAACAAAATATATAGAACACTGAGGTCCATAGACCAAGCAAACTAACAGAGTAAGATACAGAGCACAGGCTAGCTAGAAAGTAGTTATACAATGAAGTCCAGCAAAGCCAGAAGGGCGGAGCAGGATTAAATAGGCCAACAAGGTCATGTGACCAGCAAAGGAAAAAACCTAAGAGCAAGGTTCTAACACTCCCAAAGTATAATGTTTCCCCCACCATGCTTCACGGCTGGAACGATGTTCTTATGGTTTTACTCATCCTTCTTCTTCCTCCAATCACGGCGAGTTGAGTGAATGCCAAAGAGCTCAATTTTTGTCTCATCTGACCACATCACCTTCTCCCAATAACTCATAGAATCATTCAGGTGTTCATTGGCTAACTTCAGACTGGCCTTCACATGCGCCTTCTTGAGCAGGGGGACATTACGGGCACTGAAGGATTTTAAACCTTTAAGACATAATGTGTTACCAATAGTTTTCTTGGTGACTGTGGTCCAAGTTGCCTGTAGATCATTAACAAGCTCCCCCGTGTCGTTTTAGGCTCACCACGAAGTGAGATTTTGCATGGTGCCCCAGATCGATGTCGATTGACTGTCATTTTGTATTTCTTCCATTTTCTTACTATTGCACTAACAGTTGGCTCCTTCTAACCCAGCATATTATTTATGGTTTTGTAGCCCATTCCAGCTTTGTGCAGGTCTATGATCTTGTCCCTGACATCCTTAGAAAGCTCTTTGGTCTTGCCCATGTTGTAGAGGTTAGAGTCTGACTGATTAATTGACTCTGTGGACAGGAGTCTTTTATACAGGTGACTATGTAAGACAGCTGTCTTTAATGCAGGTAACAAGTTGATTAGGGGCGTCTAACTGGTCTGTAGGAGCCAGAACAGATTTTCTTGATTTTTTTTGGATATTCTATCTGTCTATGTTAAAATTAACCTACTCTTAAAATTATAGACTGTTCATGTCTTTGTCAGTGGGCAAACTTACAAAAACAGCAAGGGATCAAATACTTTTTCCCCCCACTGTATATCTGACTGTTACTAACCTACCATTACCTACCTTTACCTGACTTTACCTGACTTTTACTAACCTACCTATATCTGACTTTTACTAACCTACCTACACCTGACTTTGCAATTTCCCTTAGGTGGTGCCACCATAACTCCCACTCGGCACGTCTGCTGTCTTGGAGTCATATTTGACACACAACTTTCCTTTATTCAAAAATCACTCACTCGCTCATGTCACTTTCACCTTAAAAACATCTCCAGAATTCAACCTTTTCTCACCTTTGAAACTGCAAAAACTTAGTGTGGCTCTTATTCACTACTGCAACTCTCTTCTAATCGGCCTTCCTCTAAACAAACTGTTTCCTCTCCAATCTCTTCTGAATGCAGCAGCCAAGGTCGTATTTCTATCAAGTCGCTTCACCGATGCCTCTACCCTGTGCCAGTCAGGTTTAGTGATGAGTAGTGTTGAGCGATACCTTTCGATATCGGGAAATATCGGATCGGATTGGATTGGACCGATACCCAAAAAATATCGGATATCGCCAATTCCGATACCAGAAACCAATGCAAGTCAATGGGACACAAATATCGGAATGAAAATAAACCCTTTCTTTCCTTGTAGGTTAATTCTACATGAAGGAAAACAACTAAGAATAATGTAGAATGTATTGGGGGAGGTGGAGGAGACATTAAAGGCATAGAGGTTTAGCCCAATCAAATGGAATAGCAGGAATTAATATTTTTTTTAAGACGTTCGGAGTTACAAAGATATTGACTATGTTAAGCTTTTTTATATTTGGTCAAATATTTATGTTTCACTACTTCCATGCTCTTCACCTTCTTTTTTACTTCTCCCACACTTTCTCCTTCATCATCCTCAGCAGCAGCATCTTTTTCATCAACTTCTTCTTCACCTTATTCATCTTCTTCTTCACCTTCTTCCTATTATTCTTTTTTTTTACATTCTTCATATTCTTCTTATTCAACTATTATTCTTCTTCATATTCTACTACTTCATCTTCTTCATATTCTTCTTCATTATATTCTTATTTGTGACAAGCATTCCTGTAGTTGTTATCTATAAAAGTATGAAGATTACACCTTCCGTTCTGCCTGTCACAAAAGATTTACAACAGGATTTGTCCGCGTTCAGTTTGGCCTGCAGCAGCAGGTATTTTCTAGGGGCACCACGAGGAGGAATGGACTCACCCCCATACCCTGCTTAGTCTTCTTCTGCTTATAATTTAGATAATATCTTTTGCTCTGATTTTTAGTATTATGCTTAATGTTCTTCTGCTTTTTGTTCTGCAGCTTCTTGTTCTTCTGCTTCTTGGTCTTCTGTCTCTTGTTCTTCTGTATCTTGGTGGTTGTCTTCTTGTTCTTTGTCCTCTTGGTCATCTTCTTCAGGGTCACCTTGTTAGTCTTCTTTGGGGTGGTCTTAGGGTCGTCGTCTTCAGGGTCGTTGTCTTCAGGGTCGTCATTTTCGGGGTCCTCGTCTTCTTCGGGGTGGTCTTCAGGGTCGTCGTCTTCAGGGTCGTCGTCTTCGGGGTCCTCGTCTTCTTCGGGGTGGTCTTCAGGGTCGTTGTCTTCAGGGTCGTCATCTTCGGGGTCCTCGTCTTCTTCAGGGTGGTCTTTAGGGTCGTCATCTTCAGGGTCATCGTCAGGGAGATCCAGAGTGATTACCAAAAACCATTTCAAAAAGCTTAAATTTTGAAATGTAGCAGAAGGTACAAGAAGGCTAAGGAACTACCGAGGACCAGCGGATGGTACTGGAACCCGGTTACTAAGCAGGAGGTACCTGTGGCAGAAAGCACTACCAAGGACCAGCAGACGTTGGTGGAACTCGGATACCGAGAAGGAGGCACCTAAGCCAAAGGCACTGCCTGGAACCAGCTGATGTTACTGGAACCCAGGGGGACATATTCAAGATTGACTTCCAAAGAACCAGCTAATGGTACTGGAACTCAGATAGGCAGCAGAAGGTACACATGAAAAAAAAAGTTGCAAGGCCGCGAGCCTGCCGGAGTTACCAAAACCCACAGTCCTACAGGGGGTGCTTGTCCTATTGGCACTATGGAACCAGCCTTCATTGCCAGATCCCGCAGCCCACATAGAAGTCACCTAAACTGCAGGCACCATAGAGTCGGCTAACCCGACCGCAACACGACAGGACAACGTATTGGAGGCAATGTGACGTTGACACTACCCGGAAACAGCTGGCGTGCTGGAACCAGGCTGGACAGGAGGGAGTACCCGTGCCAAAGACACTGCCGAGAACCAGCTGATGGTACTGGAACCCGGATGGGTAGCAGAAGGTACAAGAGCCAATGGAACTACCGAGGACCAGCTGATGGTACTGGAACCCGGTTACTAACAGAAGGTACCTGTGCCAGAAAGCACTACCAAGGACCAGCAGATGTTGGTGGAACTCGGATACCGAGAAGGAGGCACCTAAGCCAAAGCCACTGCCTGGAACCAGCTGATGTTACTAGAACCCAGGGGGACATATTCAAGATTGACTTCCAAAGAACCAGCTAATGGTACTGGAACTCAGATAGGCAGCAGAAGGTACACATGAAAAAAAAGTTGCAAGGCCGCGAGCCTGCCGGAGTTACCGAAACCCACAGTCCTACAGGGGGTGCTTGTCCTATTGGCACTACGGAACCAGCCTTCATTGCCAGATCCCGCAGCCCACATAGGAGTCACCTAAACTGCAGGCACCATAGAGTCGGCTAACCCGACCGCAACACGACAGGACAACGTATTGGAGGCATAGTGACGTTGACACTTCCCGGAAACAGCTGGCGTGCTGGAACCAGGCTGGGCAGGAGGGAGTACCCGTGCCAAAGACACTGCTGGGAAACAGCTGGCGGTGCTGGAACCCAGTGTAAATACTAAAAACAGAGTGGAGCCAAAGGCCTAATTGGAGCAAGTTTAAAATCAGTAGTAGTGTGAATGTGGACAGCAGGAGAAATTGCCGGGCACACAGCAGGGGATCAGCTGACGTTACTGAACCCCAATAACACTGGAGCAAGTGTTGACTGTGCAGACGGCACTTCTGAGCAGCAACTAGCGGTGTCGGAGCCCAGGGTAAATACTGAAAACAGAGTGGAGCCAGAGGCCTAATTGGAGCAAGTTTAAAATCAGTAGTAGTGTGAATGTGGAGAGAGCAGGAGAAATTGCCGGGCACACAGCAGGGGATCAGCAGACGTTACTGAACCCCAATAACACTGGAGCAAGTGTTGACTGTGCAGACGGCACTTCTAAGCAGCAACTGGCGGTGTTGGAGCCAAGGGTAAATACTGAAAACAGCGTGGAGCCAGAGGCCTAATTGGAGCAAGTTTAAAATCAGTAGTAGTGTGAATGTGGACAGAGCAGGAGAAATTGCCGGACACACAGCAGGGGATCAGCTGACGTTACTGAACCCCAGTAACACTGGAGCAAGTGTTGACTGTGCAGATGGCACTTCTGAGCAGCAACTGGCGGTGTTGGAGCCCAGGGAAAATACTAAAAACAGAGTGGAGCCAGAGGCCTAATTGGAGCAAGTTTAAAATCAGTAGTAGTGTGAATGTAGACAGAGCAGGAGAAATTGCCGGGCACACAGCAGGGGATCAGCTGACGTTACTGAACCCCAATAACACTGGAGCAAGTGTTGACTGTGCAGATGACACTTCTGAGCAGCAACAGGCGGTGTTGGAGCTCAGGGATTACAGTTCAGGTGGTAGAAACATGAACACAACAGGAGACCTGGATACTGTTGCCATCCAATTATTTAATCTGGAAGAGGACTGGCAAATTCATGCGAGATCCAGGTTTTGTTCATTTTCAGAAAAGTAAGCCAGTCAACGTTATCGGAGGATAGTCGGATGCGACGGTTTGTTAGTACACCACATGCAGGAAACTAAAGACGCATTCCGATAATACACTAGCAGCAGGGCAAGCCAGCACCTCTAATGCATACTGGCTAAGCTCTGGCCATGTATACAGCTTATAGACCCAAAACTTGAAGGGGGAAGAGCCGTCTGGGAGTACACTGACAGGGCTAGACATGTAGTCTGTCACCATCTGACGGAAACGTTGCCTCCTGCTGACTGGAGCCGTCTGTGATGGTGTAGACATTTGTGGCGAAGACACAAAACTTTGCCACATTTGGGCCATACTGGTCTTGCCTTGTGCTGAGGCGCTGCTTCTGCTCCCTCTTTGTGCAGAGCTTCCTCCACTGCCTCAACGCACTGAGCTTTTTACGCTCCCGGTTCAACGGTGTTATGAGACTTTGTAAGTTGTCCCGGTAGCGAGGATCTAGGAGGGTGGACACCCAATAATCAGCCATGTTGAGAATGTGGGCACTGCAGCATGAAATCAACCATGTGCTGCAGACTGCCAACTGGCCAAGAAACGCTGTCCCCTGCTTGAGGCGTGATCTCTGCCTGCTCTGCATCACCCCACCCTCGCTCTAGATACTGACTACTAGAGAATTGTGTACCTCCCTCCACTGGACAGATGTCTTCCTCCTCCATTGACTCCTCCTCATCCTCCTCACAAAGTGTCCCCTGCCTAGGCCTTTGTGAGGAACCACATTGCGCAGACTGTACAGAAGCAGATGGCATTTGTGACTCCTCATCCTCCACCTCTTCCAAAACCTCCTCCCTTAGTGCTGGCAGTGTTTTTTCAAGCAGTCAGAAAAGGGGGATAGTCATGCTGATTAGTGCATCATCTGCACTCGCCATCCGCGTGGAATAATCGAAGGCACGCAAAACATGGCAGATGTCCTTCATAGAGGCGCACTCAGTGGTGGAGAAGTGTGAACGGCGCGCAGTGCGACTTGTTTGCGCCTGCTGCAGCTGGTACTCCATTACTGCTGCCTGCTGCTCACACAACCTCTCCAACATATGTAACGTTGAATTCCACCTGGTGGGTAGGTCACATATGATGCGATGTTCCGGAAGGCGTAATCGGCACTGCAGAGCTGCAATGCGCGATCTTGCGATGCTGGAATGCCGCAAGTGAGCGCACTCTATGCGGACCTTGTGCAGCAGTGCCTCAAGATCCGGATAGTCCCTCAAAAAACTCTGCATGACCAAGTTGAGCACATGTGCCAGACATGGGATGTGAGTGAGGTTGCCTAGGCCCAGAGCTGCCACCAGATTTCGGCCATTGTCACACACTACCATGCCTGGCTGGACGTTCGCTGGCACAAACCACACGTCGCTCTGCTGCTTGATGGCATTCCAGAGCTCCTGCGCTGTGTGGCTTTGATTCCCCAAGTAAATTAATTTCAATACGGCCTGTTGACGTTTGGCCACGGCTATGCTCAAAACGGTCGTAACAGGTAACCGTTCACGGGTCGATGTGGAGGTAGACCGTGACGGCTGGAGTATGAAGAGGAGTCAATATGTACAGACTGTATTCCTGCAATCCTTGGAGTTGGCAGAACACATACAGCGCCACTCTCAAGATCTGTACCCGGCTCCACTACATTTACCCAATGGGCAGTGAGGGAAAGGTATTGTCCCTGTCCATGCTTACTGGTCCACGCATCAGTGGTCAGGTGGACCTTGCTACTGATTGCGTTTTGTAGCACATGTTTAATTTTTCCCTCCACATGCTGTTGCAGGGCAGGGACGTCTTGCCTGCTGAAATAAAAGCGGCTGGGCACATTGTATTGTGGGACTGCCAATGCCATAAAGTTACGGAAGGTGTCAGTCTCCACCAGCCTGAATGATAGCATTTCAAGGGCCAGTAGTTTTGCAATGTCAGCATTCAGAGCCTGTGCTCGGGGGTGGTTTGCCGAGTATGGGCGCCTTTTCTCCTATGCCTGTGCTAACGATGGCTGTAGACTGGCCTGGGAGTGTGAGGATGACAGGGAATGTGGTGCTGTGGGTGGAATGACACTGTGTCTCTGTACAACAGTGCCAGAGGTTCTTCCATGGCGATCCTGCGAGGAAGCCGAACCAGCTGTGTGTGAGCTGGAGGAAGAGGCTACAACATGAGCTGAAGAGGTGGTAGGTGGCGCTGTAGGTTGGCCTAGGTCTTCAATGTGTCTTTGTAACTCCACCACGTGCTTGGTCCGCACATGTTTCCACATATTTGTGGTATTGAGGTTGCTGACACTTTTCCTTCTTTTCACTTTCTGATTACACAGCTTGCATTTGACAAAGCAAATGTCATCTGCAACTGTGTCAAAAAAGGACCAGGCACTGCAAGTCTTGGGAGCGCCCGTTTGGGGTTTTGGAAGAGGCATGCTCCTAATGGGTGCCGAAGTGGAGGCTACAGGCAACCAAGTCTGCCCCCTCCCTCTCCCTCCTTTTTGGGCTGTTCGGGGAATCTCTTCCTCAGAGCTGCTCCCACCACCTTCCTGTACCTCACGCCATGATGGGTCAAGGACCTCATCATCTACACCACCCTCTTCAAACAACTGCTTCTCCTGGGTAGTCTCGAGAGCACAGTACGCACCAGAAAGCGGCACCTGAGTCTCATCATCAGATGCGTACTGAGGTGTGCTGACCATAGGCACTGGCCCACCCGCCTCTTCAGATTCAGAGAGACAAAGCGGTTGCACATCACTGCATACTACCTCTTCTTCAAATTCTAGAATTCTGCTTGGCTGGCCCCCTCTTTCCAAGCCAAGAGATTCAGAGAACAGAAGTAGAGATGGCTCCTGTCCAGGGCTCTCTGACTGCCTGGGCAATTTGGCAGGTGGTGAAGAGACAGATGGGTGCTCTTAAGTGCTCAGGACCTGAGAGGATCTGGAACTAATTGAAGTCGATGCGTTAGCTGCCATCCATCCGACAACGGCTTCAATTTGGTCCTCCCGCAAAAGTGGGGTATGGCGAGCTCCTACAAAGCTGCGCATAAAGGACTGTTCCCTGGTAAAACTGGGGGATGCTGAGTCACTGGTGCCCGCAGCAGGCACAGAATCCCCACGTCCTCTCCCTGCAGGCACATAATCCCCACGTCCTCTCCCTACAGAAACTCCACGCCCACGACCACGGGCATATGCCTTACTCCCTGCCTTATTCATATTGCTAGACTGATAAAGATAGGCACAAAAGTACTAAGGGCTTAGTGTGCTTATTTCTGAACAGCTGCTAACAGGTATAAGAAACACTAATTTTATAAAGTGTGGACTAGACTTTAATATGAGCTAATGTGGCCTACACAACTGTAAAGTGGAGTGTTTGGTGAACTTTATTTACATTATTTTTTTCACAAAAAGACACTGGATGTGTAGTATCACAAACTTTTTGTAGCAGAGAACTGTGCACTAGTGCTGCAAGGCAAAAGAAAGCTTCTCTATCTACTCCTATATAGTGTGTTTGGAAGAAATCTAGCTGGATACGGATGGAACCACACTAATAGGAGAAATCAGGAAAAATGAGCAGCACTAATTCAAAAAAGCACAATGTATGAGGCAGTGACGCATGCTGAGTGGACTACAACCGGACATGGCTGCAGCACACACTACAGCATGAGCTGCACTCACACACAGAGACCTCGCAGACAACCGTGAACAGTGCAGAGAACTGTGCACTAGCGCTGCAAGGCAAAAGAAAGCTTTATAAAGTAGCCTGGGTAAAGCACAATAAAGCAAATCGGTAGCTAAAACTGTCCCCCAGAACAGCAGCGTCCTGTCCCTAACTGAATTCACAGCAGAGTGAACCCAAAATGGCGGCGGCGGCTTTTATAGTGCATCATGACATCATTTCAGCAGTCAATCACAGCCATGCCATTAGTTAACATGCCTAACATGTCTAACAGGATGTGCCCACACTTCTTAGGATCCTCATTGGCTGAATAAAATCAAACTGGCTCATTGCATTATGGGAACTTCCAATTCCGGTATTCGATATTCTAAAAGTATCAGAACTCAGTATCGGAACTCCGATACCGCGAATATCGGTCGATACCTGATATTTCAGTATCGGAATGCTCAACACTAGTGATGAGCGAATTTGTTCGAAATACGATCTTACAACTTAAATTCGACACGAATATGGCACATTCAGATTCGTGATCGGAAATGCGAGCAAAATTTCATACGTTCGTGAAAAATCAGCAACGTTCGGTGAATAAATGTGGGAACATGATTGCGGGACAACTACAGTTTTTAACTGTTTTGCTAGCATAGTGTTTGTGTATGATGAGCGGGGGGACGTGGTAGATGAGTGTGGGGGCTGGTGATAACTTAGAACAGGTCAGATCAGCGGCGCGCTTGTAATTTTTTTTCTTCCTGTAGGCGGTAACTTTAAGTCAGGAAAGTGCTAGCCAATCAGAGCACAGGAAGCATCCACACTGTCCAGACACAAGGGCTTCTGCAATTGGCTGCTAAAATCACATGTCCTCTCTATATAAAAACCGGCCATTTTTCCTCAGCGCCATGTTGTCCATGTAATTGAAGGAGACAGACGCTGCTCAGTGTGCTCTGTCCTGTGTACTGAGAGATATTAGCTGGATAGATGGGCGCTTGTTTGGAAGTCAGATAGTGTACATAAGTCCTCTGCTGTGTACCTGTTCAATCTACCTAGCAGCACTTTTTTTTTTTCTCGTGCAATTACAGAGATTCTGACAGAAAGAGCAGGGCCCATGCCATAGAACAGTGTTGTGCACGGGTTGTACAGCGCTCCATGCAGGAGTATACCTTCTATTTTTGCACTTAGTAATGTGATAAAGCAAGCAAGCATGCCCTTGTAGGCCACTCTTTGATTTTGTGGGGTTGAAATTCAGCTATCTGCAGAGCTTGTCAGTGCAGAGCTTCTGAGCGCAGAGCACAAAAACCTTTTTTTTTCATTTGCTAATGTGATAGTGCAAGCTGTGGTAGCCCAGTTTGTCATTTTTGATGGGAGAATTTTAGCTGTATGCACAGTAAAACAAATATGTTTTTTTCTGTTGGCAGGCAGAGTCCACGAAAGAAACGTGATACACTCTGATAAAAGCCACCTACTATCTTAGTGGCTGTGAACCGCAGCTGTTTTCAGAGTAAAAAAATAGATTTTTTGTCTTGCTAGGCAGAGTCCACCAAAGATTTTTTTGTGTGGCAAACGTCATACACTCTGCTATACGTCAGCTACTACGTTAGTGATGGTGAACTTCAGCTGTTTTCAGAGTAAAAAAAAATATTTTTCCTGTTGCTAGCCACAGTCCACTGAAGATTTTTTTGTGTATGTTTTTTCTGTTGGCAGGCAGAGTCCACGAAAGAAACGTGATACACTCAGCTAAAAGACAATTACTATCTTAGTGGCGGTGAACCTCAGCTGTTTTCAGAGCAAACAATTGCTAGGCAGAGTCCACCAAAGATTTTTTGTGTGGCAAACGTCATACACTCTGCTAAACGTTAGCTACTACATTAGTGGCGGTGAACTTCAGCTATTTTTAGAGTAAAAAAAATTTTTTTTTTTCTGTCGCAATTGTGTTACACTCTGCTATAAGCCACCTAGTCCTTTTAATGATGGTGAAATTCAGCTGTATTCAGAGATTATGCAGAGTAAAAAACTCTATTTTTTGCTGTCCCTAACGTGATACAGCAATCTAGATCCGAGTTTGGCGAATATCTCATATGTTATACAAGCGTCATCCATACTAAAAAAAATACTTTGTTCGGTTCCTAACGTTATACAGCAGGGACATATCAGTTTGAAATAGTTTGGAGAATATCTCCTATGTTATACAGGCCTCATCCACTGTAAAAAAATACTTTGGTTCCTACTGTTATACAGCAAGCCATATCTTACCTTATCATTTAGTGCCGCTGAAATTCAGGTGTGTGCAGAGCTGTTACAGAGGAAAAAAATAGAATTTTGTTTTGCTAATAGCATGCTCCTACCACAGTATCTGAGCAACACAAGTGGGAAAAAGAGAGGTCGTGGTGGAAGAGGGAATATTCTTGGTGTTCAGGGTATACGTGGGGTAGGTGGTAATGTTAGTGAAAGCACTAGTGAACCAACACCGTCATGTCCTATCCGAAGACAACTGACAACTTCTGTTAGTGGTCGGGCTACTCCACTCCCTTTCTTTGGCAGCCACACAGCGATACACCTTATTGATAAGGGTCAGAAAGAGCAGCTGCTCCAGTGGATGGCAAGTGCTGCTTCAAGTAGCCTCTCCTCTTCTTCTTCCACCTCAACATCACACACAGCACAGTCCACAGAGGTGGCACAGCAATTAGCCTTGCTTCCCCCGCATCACAACTGTCCAAGTGCCCACCTGACTGTAGGGAACCACAAATCGGTGAGTCTGTAGAACTGTTCACCCATTCTATATCATGGGCATCAGAAGTGTACTCTAATTATTCACATAGTCAAGAAGAGGAGGAAAGCATCTGCACCGATGCCCAAAATTTTTTTAGGTTGGATTCGGGGCAGGACGGAGTAGGGTCCAGGCTGGTTACTGACCCTCGTCACCAGATGTTAACCACCGTGGAGGGAGGTGATCCTGATTAGACTCAGATACCTGAGGCTCATGCAGACTGTACTGTGCTGTCAGGACAACAAGAGGAGAAGGGTCACTCTGAGGGCGAGGAATGGGATAACACATTGGATGATGACGAGGTTGAAGATCCTACTTGGTGTGAACCCAGAGTAACACAGCCGAGTAGCTCATCTGAGGAGCTGGAGGAGAAAGATGAGGAGGTTACCTTTTGTCCTACGGTGCAAACACGGAGTGATGCAAGACGAGGAGCACTGCATCCTTAGCGACAACTGTGGCTGTGGCCAGCAGCGGTCACGGGTCTGCAGCTCGCTGGGGCTGCAAGGGTTGCCTAGCCTGGGCCTTTTTAGTCACAGCAAAGGATGAACAAACTCACGTTATCTGCAAACTTTGCGATAAAAAACTCAGTAAAGGGAAAAACTGCAATAATTTACTACTACAAGCATAAACATTCACATGCGCAAACAAGATGCGTTACGCTGGGAATCTTACCATGCTGAAATGCGGACCAGCGGACCTCAACAACCATCAGATGCCCCATCAATCACATCCGCTGCTTCTTCCTCCTTCTCTGTTACCGTGTCAAGTATTGGCACGCAGGTCTCCCACCCAGCTGTAACTGAAGCAGATATGCCTGCTGTGTTTGTTTCACCGAGCACACCACATGTTTCTCAATCCACCGTAACATCTGCACCTCATTCACAGTCTAGCAGTTTGTCGGTATTACCGAACTCTGCCCTCTCTCAACACTGCAGCCAGCCCTCGGTCCCGCAGTTGTGGTCTCATAAAAGATTGATTCATCCTACACATGACAAAGCTAAGAGGTTAAACGCCACCATCTCCAATCTGTTGGCCAAGGAAATGCTGCCTTTCCGCCTGGTAGATACAGATGGTTTTGAAAGCTGATGGCTGTCGCAGTCCCCCAGTACCAGTTGCCCAGTCGCCATTTTCTCTAAGAAAGCTGTGCCTGCGCTACACCAGTATGTCGCAGACAACATCACCCGTTCCTTGACTAAATCTATATCTGCCAGGGTGCATTTCACCACAGACACCTGGACGAGTAAGCATGGCCAAGGGCGTTACATCTCGCTGACTGGGCACTGGGTGAAAATGGTGGCTGTGGGGACAGGCGGGGAAGGGGCTGCTCCACAAATCTTGGAATCCCCAAGGTTTGCAAAACAAACCTCTGGATTTCCCACTTCCTAGACTGCTTTTGCCTCCTTCACTTCCTCTAGGGCCTTCACCTGCGCACTCTACCTCTGCCTTAATGAGTCACACGTTCCAACAGTGCAGAGCGAATCCACACCACCTCCGTACTGCACAGCCAGGGCTCACCGCAATCAGGCAGTCTTCAAATTAATATTCCTTGAAGATCGCAATCATACAGCTGAAGAGATGTGGACAGCTCTCCAGTTTGAGCAATGTCTTTCTCCGCTGAACCTGGAGCCAGGGAAGGCCGTGTCCGATAAAGGTTTGAACCTGTTGTCGGCCCTATGCTGAGGCGAGCTCACACACGTGCCTTGCATGGCTCACGTCCTCAACCTGGTGCTAAAGTGATTTCTCCGCCACTATCCCAGCCTGGATGAGCAGCTTCAGAAAGTACGGAAACTGTGTCCTCACTTCCACCATTCGCAGCCCTCATGTCATTGACTTGCATTGATACAAAGGTCTTTCTCCATACCAGTTAACAGGTTTATATGTGATGTGCCGACGCGGTGGAATTCCACTCTGCACCTGTTGTAGTGACTATGTCAGCAGCAACAAGCTCTGATGCAGTATGTCATGTCGTGTAGCCTGGGCCAATGCAATATGGACATGGGGCATATCACATTTACAGAGTGGGAACAGATTAAGGAACTCTGCACCCTTCTGCACACTTTTGAAATGGCTACTAAAATAGTTAGTGGTGACAATGCCGTCATCAGCATCACTATTCCGGTCATCTACATGCTGGAGCAGACTTTGAATAGTGTGCGGCATGAGGTGGTTGTCCCAGAAGAAGAGGAGGATGCGGAAGGGATAAGAATGTCTCAAAGTTTCAGACTGTCGTCACACAGGTGGATGCCAAGTGATGGTGGATTCCTGCAATCGAGGGAGTTTGGTGACACCAGACATACTGATAGTGAAGATGCAAGAGCCGAGGAACAAATGGAGGAGGAAGAGGTGATGGGCGAGCAACAGTCAGAAGATGAAGAGGATAATCATTCCCTCTCTGTTAAACGAGGTTGGCAGGAGGGGATGGAAAAAACAAGCATCAGTGTTAGGCCGCCAACAATAGAGTCTGGCTTTGGACCACCTGGAAGAGCCCAACATATGAGTGCCTTCTTGCTGCACTATCTGCAACATGATCCCCTTATAGTTAGAATTCGAAATAATGCTGAATACTGGGTTGCCACTCTGTTAGATCCACGTTATAAGAGTAAATTTTGCCAGATGCTTCCCGCTCTGGAAAGGGACCCGCTAATGTTGGAGTATTGAAGCAAGCTTTTAAGCAACCTTAACAGAGCTTTTCCCTAAGATAGAAGTGAGGCACACAGTGTGCATCGCAGCTTTAGTCTTTCAACCTCTGGCACATCAGTTTGTCAATGCCAAAACATTAGCAGCAGCAGCAAAGTAAGTGGCAGAAGCAATTTCTGTGGGTCCTTTCACACATATTTTAGACCATCTTGTGCACCAGCACAACAGAGTACAAGACTGACACGTGGTGAATGACCGGAGAGGATGGTGGAGGAGTATCTAGAGCTCAATATGATTACCATCAGGGAGGATTTTGACCCTTTTACATTACTTCTTCAAAAATGTATGAATGGCCTAAGCTCGCCTATCAATTTCTACTTTACTAAAATTGATGCAACTTTATTGGTGTCTGCCACCAAATTTTGGAAATGTGGGGAATCCTGATTGGTTCTCCATCTATTGGGTTGGCTCTAATGGAAGAGGTGTTATACCATTATACTACTTATGCTCTAGTGAAATTGATGCCTTATTTGGTGTTTTTTAGTGATGAGCGAGCATGCTCGCTACTGCTCGGTGCTCGCCCGAGCATCTCACTACTCGAGATCCTCGGCGCTCGCCGAGTATTTCTGGGGTTGCTCGGCGGGAGCTCAGGTCTCCTCCCAACATGTTTGGTGCTCTTCATAGAGCCATGCAGGGATTGCCTGCCACTCACTGTAATGCCGTAGCCATGTTGGTTGCGGCATTACAGTGATTGGCTGGCCGTATAGCGTCATCGGGTCTATATCAGACCTGGCGCCACCATGTTCGTCACAGTCACTCCGGAATTAGACAGTGTAGGTAGAGGTGCTGCTGCGTCAGGGAGAGATTTGCTTGTGTATTAGGTAGTGTAGGGAGAAAAACCGTACATTACACATATCCATCTTAACAAACTAATCCATATGCAGAGATATCAGCAGGCAGTGTATATAGGCAGGCAGGGTATATAGCAGACTGCAGTGCATATAGCACAAGAGGCTCCATTCCAATTCTGCCTTCTGTTGCTGTTAGATATTTCTATACAAAGGCCCAGGTCTCAGGGGCCAGGAATACTTTTCTTTGGATCTTAATCCTCATTATTTGCTTAATAAGCAATCCAGAGAACACCGTTTTTCTGCGCCATTTGCTTGTTGGCACTGCAGAATACAGCCAGGTCCTTTCCATATTACAGCGCTAGAAATCCAGCTATTTAAAACTGTGTTTTCTCCGTCCTTCACATATACGTTGTCAGAAAATACTGCCATTAAAAATTTCTTTCAGTGTGTCAGTGAACCAATTCACAGCAGTTTGCTGTTCAAACTACTTACCTACAGGCCAGGTATTTAAAACTCTGTTTTCTACATCACACGGATCACATGTACGTTGTCAGACTCTGCCGATAACCCTAAAAAGGCATTTGCACCACCTGCCAGGCCAGCATCAGCAGGGCTGGGAAAACGACCAGCCTGACCGCCACCAGCAAGTCAGGCACATGGCAGCAAAGCACCTGACTTTGTGGGCCGAACCCCAGGGTCCAGGAACAGTGTCTGCAGGTGGCACCATTGCTTCTTCCGCTGTTGTGCATGCAAGCCAATCGCCTGTCCATGGTGCATGCGAAGATGCCTCCTGCCCTGCACCTGTCGTTGCACACTCTCAATTAGCAGCATCAGGAAGCATGTCCATGTCTTTGTCCCAGGAAAGCATTCAATTGTCCATACCCCAGTCCTTGGAACGCAAGCGCAAATATGCAGCCAACGCATGGTGAATGATCGGAGAGGATGGTGGAGGAGTATCTAGAGCTCAATATGATTACCATCAGGGAGGATTTTGACTCTTTTACATTTCTTCTTCAAAAATGTATGAATGGCCTAAGCTCGCCTATCAATTTCTACTGTACTAAAATTGATGCAACTTTATTGGTGTCTGCCACCAAATTTTGGAAATGTGGGGAATCCTGATTGGTTCTCCATCTATTGGGTTGGCTCTAGTGGAAGAGGTGTTATACCATTATACTACTTATGCTCTAGTGAAATTGATGCCTTTTTTGGTGTTTTTTAGTGATGAGCGAGCATGCTCGCTACTGCTCGGTGCTCGCCCGAGCATCTCACTACTCGAGATCCTCGGCGCTCGCCGAGTATTTCCGGGGTTGCTCGGCGGGAGCTCAGGTCTCCTCCCAACATGTTTAGTGCTCTTCATAGAGCCATGCAGGGATTGCATGCCACTCACTGTAATGCCGTAGCCATGTTGGTTGCGGCATTACAGTGATTGTCTGGCCACACAGTGTCATCAGGTCTATATCAGACCTAGCGCCGCCTTGCTCGTCACAGTCACTCTGGAATCAGACAGTGTAGGGAGAGGTGCTGCTGAGCTAGGGAGAGATTTGCTTGTTTCTAGTTAGTGTAGGTATACCAAACTATGTTAGAGAAACATATCCATCTCAACAACCAGTCCTTCTGATGACTAATCCATCTGCAGAGATATCAGGCAGGCAGTGTATATAGGTAGGCTGGCCAGCAGGGTATATAGCAGACTGCAGTGCACATAGCACAAGAGGCTCCATTCCAGTTTTGTCTGCTGCTGATAGATATTTCTAGAAATAGGCCCAGGTCTCAGGGGACAGGAATAATTTTTTTTTGGATCTTAATCTTCATTATTTGCTTAAAAAGCAATCCAGAAAACACTGTTGTTCTGTGCCATTTGCTTGTTGGCACTGCAGAATACAGCCAGGTCCTTTCCATATTAAAGCACTAAAAATCCAGCTATTTACAGCTGTGGTTTGTCCGTGACACTGATCACATATGATTGCACTGAAAATACTGCCATTTCTGGCCTTCATTAAAAATTTGTTTCAGTGTGTCATTGAAGCAATTGACACCAGTTTGCTGTTCAAAATAGTTACCTACAGGCCAGCTATTTAAAACTGTGTTTTCTCCGTCACACGGATCGCATATACATTTTAAGAAAACACTGCCATCTCTGGCCTCCATTAAAAAAAATTTCAGTGTGTCAGTGAAGCAGTTGACACCAGTTTGCTGTTCAAAATAGTTACCTGCAGGCCAGGAATTTTAAACCGTGTTTTCTCCGTCACACGGATCACATAAACGTTTTCAGAAAATACTGCCATTTCTGGCCTCCATTAAAAAAAATTTCAGTGTGTCAGTGAAGCAATTGACACCAGTTTGCTGTTCAAAATAGTTACCTACAGGCCAGGTATTTAAAACTGTGGTTTGTCCGTCACATGGATCACATATAAGTTCGCTCCAAATTCAGTCATTTGTAGTGAGCATGGAAGATATTGTCCTCCATTTAAAATGAGTAAGGCACGTGGCAAGGGACGGGCAACTGGACGTGATGGTGCATGCAGAAGCTGAGGCCGTGGGCAAGCTGAAATTGTGCCATAACAAACACCCACATCTTCTCGCTCGACCTTCCTGTCCCAATTAATAAGGGACCGCAGAACCCCACTATTGAACACAGAGCAGTATGAAAAGATTATAGGTTGTATAGCAGATAATGCTTCCAGTCACTTAGCCACCACCACCACCACCTTGTATTCCACACGGTCAAGTCTCAGTAGCTGTGAGTTTACACCGCATATTCCTCACCCTGAAAATCCTTTCTCCCCCAATTCCGAGTGCCCGGAGACAACTAATTCCACACTTGGACACTCCAAAGAGCTGTTCACTTTTCCATTTATAGATTCGGGCCTCTCGCCCGGTCCTCTTGAAGCGGGGCAAGAGGAGATCGCATGTAGCGATGCCCAAATATTTGAGCAGCCAAGGTCACGCAAAGGCGGCGGTGGGAAAGTGTCACAAGAGATGGACGATGATGAGACACAATTGCCAGAAAGTCAGGAGGAGGACCAAAGTGCGGAAGTGGAAGCCGAGGTGGTGGATGATATATTAACTGACCCAACCTGGCAGGAGGACATGGAGAGCGAGGACAGCAGCACACAGGGGGAGGGAAGCAGAGCACCCCAACAGGCAGGAAGAAGCCGTGTGGTGGCCTCAGAAAGAAGGCAGGCAAACGATCCCCGTAACACCAACACGAAGGAAGTTGCCAGTACAACTGTTAAATCTTCCCGAGCCTTGTTGTTTTTTAAAGACTCTGCCAATTACCCCAAAAAGGCCATTTGCACCACCTGCCAGGCCAGCATCAGCAGGGGTGGCAAAACTAGCTGCCTGACCACCACCATCATGATCAGGCACATGGCAGCAAAGCACCCGACTTTGTGGGCTGAACCCCAGTTTCCAGGAACAGTGTCTTCGGGTGGCAACACTGCTTATTCTGCTGTTGCGCATGCAAGCCAATCCCCTGTCCATGGTGCATGCAAAGATGCCTCCTGCCCTGAACCTGTCATTGCACACTCTCAAGTAGCAGCATCAGGAATCACGTCCTTGTCCCAGCGCAGCGTTCAGTTGTCCATAACCAGGTCCGTGGAATGCAAGTGCAAACACGCAGCCAACGCTGCACAGGCCACACTACTAAATTCCCACATTTCGCGACTGCTTGCGCTAGAAATGTTGCCTTTTAGGCTCGTGGAGATGGAAGCAATCTGCAACCTGATGGCGGCGGCCGTTCCTCGGTACTCGATCCCCAGCCGCCACTATTTCTGCCGGTGTGCCGTCCCCGCATTACACAAGCACGTGTCCCAAAACATTAGGCGTGCTCTCAACAATGCAGTCCACCTAACCACGGACTCATGGACAAGTGCTTGTGTGCAGGGATGGTGCATCTCACTGATGGCTCCTCCTCTTCAGCCTCCATCTCTGAAATTACCACATCAGCTGGAAGCACTGCAGAACTGCCTTGGCCAAGCGGCAACAAGCTATGTTGAAGCTAATATGCTTAGGTGACAAACAGCACAATGCTGAAGAGTTGTGGACAGCTCTGAAAGAGCAGGCAGATCTGTGGCTCACACAACTGAACCTACAGCCAGGCATGGTCATGTGTGACTATGGCCGGAACCTGGTGGCGGCTCTGAGGCGAGGCGATCTCACACAAGTACCATGCCTGGCCCATGTGCTTAACCTCGTGGTTCAATGATTTCTCAAATCCTACCCGGAGCTGCCAGATGTGCTTGTCAAAGTAAGCTGTCTGTGTGCCCATTTTAGAAAGTCAGCTACTGCTTCCGCCGCCCTTGCCGTGCTTCTGCAGCGTTTGCAGCTTCTGGCTCACAGATTGGTGTGTGATGTCCCCACGCATTAGAACTCTACACTGCAGATGTTGGGAAGGATTTGCGAGCAGAAGAGGGCAGTTGTTGAGTACCAGCCTAAACAAAGCCGTCGGTATTCAGTTCAGACTCCATACATAAGAACTCAGGAGTGGACATGGATGTCAGACATATGTACCATCCTCCAAAATTTTGAGGACTCCACCAAGATGGTGAGCGGCAATGACGCCATAATTAGCATCACCATCCCGCTTCTGTCTAATGACATGCTCTCTGCTCACGATCAAACAGGATGCATTGCAGACGGAGCACAATGAGATGGAGCAAGGAACCATACAGGGTGATTACACACAGCCCAGCCTCATCTCATCCCAATGTGGATTGGGTGACAATGAGTTAGAGGAGAAGGAGGAGGAGAAACAGGAGCTAGTTTCATGCGCTATAGATGGTACTACCTGCATAACTGTCATACCATCTGTTCAGCATGGATGGCCTGAGGACATAGAGGAGGAGAAGGAGAGCATGGTCACTCGTCCTCTTGGTGAGGACACGGAAGTCTTACCTGTTAGCAGTCTGGCATGCATGACTGGGTTTATGTTACGCTGCCTTTCCCATGACCCTCGCATTCTCAAAATTTTGGGTGACAGTCATTACTGGTTGGTGACTCTTCTAGACCTACGCTACAATTAGAACTTTATATCTCTTAATCCTGAGGCGGACAGGTCTACAAAAATGGGGCAATACCAGAAGGCCCTAGTCATAGTTCGTCGGACAGCCAAGGACTACAGGCGAGAGAGACACAACTCCAATCCAGCAGAGGTAGGGGAACACTGTCAAAGTTCTGGGAGAATTTTCTCAGCTCCTCCCATTGCACAAGCCCTGAGGTGTGGGGTACTCTCTCAAGGAGTGCAAAGTTTGGGAAGATGCTGAGGGAATACCTTGCTGACCGTACCAACATCCTCCTTGATTCCTCTGTGCCTTATAATTATTGGGTATCCAAGGTGGATACGTGGAATGAACTGGCTCTCTACACCTTGGAGGTCCTGGCCCGCCCTGCCGCCAGCAATTTTTCAGAGCGGGTTTTTAGTGCCACTGGTGGAATTATAACTGATAAGCGCATCCGCCTGTCAACTGAAAATGCTGACAAGCTGACTCTTATAAAAATCAACAAAGGCTTTTTTGGGAGGTGTATTCCCATGCACCTTTTCACATCCACACATGGGTATATGCTTCCTGATTTTGGCTATTTGCTCTTGTCCTCCTCCATTGTAACATAAACTCAGCCATGCGTGCCAGACTACTAACAGGCAAGACTTCCGTGTCCTCAACAAAAGGATGACTGACCATGCTCTCCTCCTCCTCCTCTCTGTCCTCTGGCCATCCACGCTGAACAGACGGTATGACAGCTGTGCAGGTAGTACCATCTATAGTGCATGAAAGTAGCTCCTGTCCTTCTCCTACTCCTCCTCTTCCTCATTGTCACCCAATCCACATTGGGATGAGATGAGGCTTGGCTGTGTGTAATCACCCTGTATGGTTCCTTGCTCCATCTCATCGTGCTCCGCCTGCAATACATCCTCTTTGATTTTGAGCCGAGAGCGTTTCAGAAGACTGGGAAGCGGGATGTTGATGCTAATTATGACGTCATCGCCGTTCACCATCTTGTTGGAGTCTTCAAAGTTTTGGAGGATGGTACATATGTCTGAGATCCATGTCCACTCCTGAGGTCTTACATGTGGAGTCTGAACTGAATACTGACGGCCTTGTTGATGCTGGTACTCAACAACTGCCCTCTTCTGCTCACAAATCCTTCCCAACATCTGCACTGTAGAGTTCCAATGCGTGGGGACATCACACACCAGTCTGTGAGCCGGAAGATGCATACGCTGCTGAAACACAGCAAGGGCGGCGGAAGCTGTAGCTGACTTTCTAAAATGGGCACACAGGTGGCGTACGTTATCAAGCAGATCTGGCAGCTCCGGGTAGGATTTGAGAAACCGCTGGATTAAGCACATGGGCCAGGCATGTTACGTGTTTGAGCTCGCCTCGCCTCAGAGCCGCCACCAGGTTCCGGCCATTGCCACACACGACCATGCCTGGCTGTAGGTTCAGCGGTGTGAGCCACAGATCTGCCTGCTCTTTCAGAGCTGTCCACAACTCTTCAGCATTGTGCGGTTTGTCACCTAAGCATATTAGCTTCAGCACAGCCTGTTGCCGCTTGGCAAAGGCAGTGCTGCAGTGCTTCCAGCTTGTGCCTGATAGGGTCATTTCGTAGATGGAGGCTGAAGAGGGGGAGGAGGCTGAGGAGGATGAGGTGCAGGAGCTGTAGACCGTGGGGGCAACCCTGATATACCTAGGGCCCGCAATCCTTGGCGTCGGGAGGATGTGTTCCGTCCCAAGGTCTGACTGGGTCTCGGCTTCCGCTATGTTAATGTTATGATCTGCAACATGAACTAAGGAAAGATAAGGGAAAGCTGTCCCT
This sequence comes from Phyllobates terribilis, assembly GCF_046119375.1. Classification (NCBI taxonomy): domain Eukaryota; kingdom Metazoa; phylum Chordata; class Amphibia; order Anura; family Dendrobatidae; genus Phyllobates; species Phyllobates terribilis. Next base: position 147,947,354 of record NW_027362764.1, on the reverse strand, counting down.
ACAGTAAGACTAAGCTGAATCCCTACGATATAGCGGGCTGCCTGTTCCTAGCGAACAGACCCGCCTTAGTCCTCGGCTAGTCTGAACGAAGACCTATAGTATAAAGGGACGGGTCCCTAAAAGAACTAAGGACTGGGACAAAAAATGGGACACCTCCTAAACAGAGAAGTAGTTGCAGAACACAAAAAGACAAACTGACAAAAAGGTACTAGAGGTCCCAGAAGGACCAAGCGAACTGACAGAGAAAGGCACAGAAGCACCTGGCTAGAGAAACAGTCAAACACTGAAGTCCAGCACAGCCAAAAGGGCGGAGCTGGAATATAAAGGCAGATGGTCACGTGACCGCAAAACACAAGATGGAAAAAACAAACAGGAGGGTTCTAACAGTTAACCCAGTGTGCCGTCAGCGAGATGTACCATCCCTGCCCACAAGCACTTGTCCACGTGTCCGTGGTTAGGTGGACTTTCCCGGCAACTGCCTTGTTGAGGGCACGTGTAATGTGGGGACGGCACACCGGGAGAAACAGTGGCGGCTGGGGACCGAGTACCGAGGGACGGCCGCCGCCATCAGGTTGCGCAATACTTCCGTATCCACGAGCCTAAAAGGCTTTCAAGCGCAAGCAGTCATGAAATGTGAGAATTTAGCAGTGTGGCCTGTGGGGCGTTGGCTGCATATTTGCGCTTGCGTTCCAAGGACTGGAGTATGGACAATTGAATGCTTTCCTGGGACAAGGACATGGACATGCTTCCTGATGCTGCTAATTGAGAGTGTGCAACGACAGGTGCAGGGCAGGAGGCATCTTCACATGCACCATGGACAGGGGATTGGCTTGCATGCACAACAGCGGCAGAAGCAATGGTGCCACCTGCAGACACTGTTCCTGGACCCTGGGGTTCGGCCCACAAAGTCGGGTGCTTTGCTGCCATGTGCCTGACTTGCTGATGGCGGTCAGGCTGGTCGTTTTGCCACCCCTGCTGATGCTGGCCTGGCAGATGGTGCAAATGCCTTTTTGGGGTTATCGGCAGAGTCTGACAACGTACATGTGATCCGTGTGATGTAGAAAACAGAGTTTTAAATACCTTGCCTGTAGGTAAGTAGTTTGAACAGCAAACTGCTGTGAATTGGTTCACTGACACACTGAAAGAAATTTTTAATGGCAGTATTTTCTGACAACGTATATGTGAAGGACGGAGAAAACACAGTTTTAAATAGCTGGATTTCTAGCGCTGTAATATGGAAAGGACCTGGCTGTATTCTGCAGTGCCAACAAGCAAAGGGCGCAGAAAAACGGTGTTCTCTGGATTGCTTATTAAGCAAATAATGAGGATTAAGATCAAAAGAAAAGTATTCCTGGCCCCTGAGACCTGGGCCTTTGTATAGAAATATCTAACAGCAGCAGAAGGCAGAATTGGAATGGAGCCTCTTGTGCTATATGCACTGCAGTCTGCTATATACCCTGCCTGCCTATATACACTGCCTGCTGATATCTCTGCAGATAGATTAGTTTGTTAAGATGGATATGTGTAATGTACGGTTTTTCTCCCTACACTACCTAATACACAAGCAAATCTCTCCCTGACGCAGCAGCACCTCTACCTACACTGTCTAATTCCGGAGTGACTGTGATGAACATGGTGGCGCCAGGTCTGATATAGACCCGATGACGCTATACGGCCAGCCAATCACTGTAATGCCACAACAAACATGGCTACGGCATTACAGTGAGTGGCAGGCAATCCCTGCATGTTGATTGGCACTCTAAAGAGTGCCAATCATGCAGGACGGGGACCCGAGCTCCCGCCGAGCAACCCCGGAAATACTCGGTGAGCGCCGAACATTTCGAGTAGTGAGATGCTCGGGCGAGCACCGAGCAGTAGCGAGCATGCTCGCTCATCACTGCTACCCACTGATCCAATGCGCTGCTGTTCACCCTCTGATATCTAACAGGCTGGAGAAACTTGCACCTACTGCCACTCTATCTTCAGCTCCTTTGTGAGAAACTAATGTATTTGGGCAGCCACTCAGTCTACCAAATAAAATTCCTGAGAAGGAAATTGGGGATGGCTTCGCTACTGGTACTGGGGGCAGTGCTAATAGTTTACTGGAAGCAGATTCCCACAGAAAAGTAGCACAGTAATGTTCAGGGACCCACGCTTGAAGAAGGCGGAGACAACACCGAGAGAAATAGTGGCGGCTGGGGACCAAGTATGGAAATAAGGCATGAGGTTGTGAAAAGCTTCCGCCTCCACGAGCCTAAGAGGCCACATTTCAAGGGAAAGCAGCTTTAGAGGATTTCCTGGGAGAAATGACAGCTGGAGTAGATATGGTTTCCCATGTCCTTTGACCAAGCTAAAGAATATGGCTGTGGTGAAATACAACTCTGCAATAAAAACTGTGGACTGGCTTCGTACCATCCCTGGCCACATTAACTTGACCATGTGTTTGTGGGTAGGCAGTCCTTCCCAGTAATTTCACTGGGGAGGGCACGGGTAATGTTGTGGGACCCGTGCTTGTGGAAGGTGGAGATGACACCGTGAGAAATAGTGGCAGCTGGGGACCGAGTAAGGACACCCGGTCGCTGCCGGCATGAGGTTGTGAAAAGCTTCCACCTCCATGAGCATAAAAAAGGCCATATTTCAAGAGCAAGCAGCTGCCCAGAAATCTGGCAGTTTAGTATTGTGGCCTGTGGATGGGTGGGTGGCTGGCTGCATACTTGCGCTTGCATTCCAAGTAACTGAAAACTAAGCAGATGGTGGCCTCTATCATCATCATGGCTCACCTCGGCACTATGAACTCTCCTGAAGGAGAAGCCAGGGCCCACCGGAGGAGTCTCCGGTTTTCTGGTGGGCCCGTCCAACCCTGCCGAGAAGCAGACCTGGCTAAGAAAAGTGTGGGGGAAGGTTCCCGGACACTCTATGGCTGCTTTTTTAATATGGATCGGACGTGCTTATGCATGTTATTTCTCAAACCGCATTGCAGATCAGGCCATTGCCCAACTCTGTAGTCATGAAATTAAATGTGCAAAGAAAGATGTTTGTGTGTCAAAGAACCACCGACAAGTGCGAGCTGATGTTGGACGGGCTCCCATTGCTTCTGCAATAAGCTACATTAGAGGACTTACTGGGAGAAATGACACCCAGAGTAGATACGGTTTCCCTCTATACCAACCAGTCCTTTCACCAACCTAAAGAATATGGCTGTGGTGAAATACAACTCTCAGCAAAAAAAAGCTGTGGACTGGCTCCGTACTATCCCTGGCCACATTCACCTGTCCACGTGTTTGTGGTTAGGCGGTCCTTCCCAGTAAGTGCACTGGGAGGGCATGGGCAATGTTGTGGGACCTGTGCTTGTGGAAGGCGGAGACAATACCTGGAGAAATAGTGGCGGGTGGCGACCGATTATGGACACCCGGCCACCACCGGCATGAGGTTATGAAAACCATCCGCCTCCACAAGCCTAAAAGTCCACATTTCAACAGAAAGCAGCTTTAGAGGACTTCCGGGGAGAAATGACAGCTGGAGTAGATATGGTTTCCCAAGTCCTTTCACCAAGCTAAGGAATATGGCTGTGGTGAAATACAACTCAGCAAAAAAAGCTGTGGACTAGCTCCGTACCGTTCCTGGCCACATTCACTTGTCCACGTGTTTGTGGGTAGGCGGTCCTTCCCAGTAAGTTCACTGGGGAGGGCACGGGTAATGTTATGGGACCCATGCTTGCGGAAGGCGGAAACGACACCGTGTCAAATAGTGGCAGCTGGGGACCGAGTATGGATACCCGGTCGCCACCACCATAAGATTGTGGACAGCTTCTGATTCCACGAGCCTAAAAGACTACAATTCAAGTGCAAGCAGCTGTCAAAAATTTGGCAGCATAGTATTGCAGCCTGTGTGTGCGCGGCTGGCTGCATATTTGCGCTTGCATTCCAAGGAATGGGGCAGGGTTAACTGAACGCTGCACTGGGACAAAGACATGGACGGTGATTGTTGCAAGTCTGCAATGACAGGTGCATGGCGGGAGGCATCTTCGAATGCGCCAAGGATCACTTATGATGGGCACACTTTTATGCAGTGACCTGGGAGTCAGAGATGCTTCCAGGGGTCTTCCCCATGCTGTTCCCATGTCTTTTCAGCACTGTAACATGTGTCTGATGATGTGTCACACACCACATGGCCAGATAAGGTTGTAAAATGTTAACATGACATTTCCCAGTGAATGCATTCGTCTTGGTTGAAAGCAATGCATAAGTACAAAAATACATCAAAAACGCTATGTGTGAACATAGCCCAAGGTGTGGAGGAGTATTTTTGGTTTTTGTTATTTATTTTGTCTTATACACAAGTCATTACCCTGGAAAGGATGTTCCTTAACATATTTCCCAGGAAAATCCATTTTGGATTAGTTTTTGTATGTTTTATTGTGAGTCCGTAAAAGTGGCTTAATACCTCAGTTGTTGACAGCAGTGACCTGGGATTCAGAAATGCTTCCAGGGGTCTTCACCATGCTGTTCCCATGTCATTTGAGCACTGTTACCATCGATTTGGGCAATTTTTAGGCCCTCTGCATACCACCGGGGGGAGCCGCCTAAAAAATGCTCGAGTTTCCCATAGACTTACATTGAGCTCGTTGCTCGGGTATTCCAATTTGCTCGACCCGAGCATTTTAGTGCTCGCTCATCACTAGTGGTTTTAGGCCCAAATGTTTTCAAATGTGAACATTTCTGATTGGGTCTCCATTTACTGGGCTGGCTGTAGGGGAAGAGGTGTCATTTCTAATTCTACAATTTCTACTGTACTGAAATTGATGGCACTTTGTTGGTGTCTGCCACTAATTTTTGGAAATGTGGGGAATCCTGATTGGTTCTCCATCTATTGGTTTGGCTGTAGTGGAAGAGGTGTCGGTCCCCATTATACTACTTATACTCTAGTGAAATTGATGCCACTTTGGTGGTTTTAGGCCCAAATGTTTTCAAATGTGAACACTTCTGATTGGGTTTCCATCTACTGGGTTGGCTGTAGGGGAAGAGGTGTCATATCTAATTCTTCAATTTCTACTGTACTGAAAATGATGCCACTTTGTTGGTGTCTGCCACTAATTTTTGGAAATGTGAGGAATCCTGATTGGGTCTCCATCTAATGGATTAGCTGTAGGGGAAGAAGTGTCGGTCCTTATTATACTATTTCTACTTTAGTGAAATAGATGCCACTTCAGTGGTGTTAGGCCCTAATTTAGGGAAATGTGAACACACTTGATTGGGTCTCCATGTACTTGTTTGGCTGTAGTGGTTTTGGTCTCCTTTACAATATTTATACTCTAGTGAAATTACTTTTTTGGTGTAGATATTCTTCTTCACACAGGGGAACACAGACCTGATAAACTCAAAATGGGTATATAAAGCAGACTACATCTCAACTTAAAATAGTTTGGGCCAGATATTCTTTTCCACACAGGGGTACACAGACCTGAAACGCAAAATTGGTATATAAAGCAGACTACAACTCAAATAAAAATTGTTTGGGTAGATATTGTTCTCCATACAGGGGAAAAAAGAAAAGGTTGGGTACGAGCAGCTTCCTGACCCTCGACTTTACTGTGTTGTCAGGGCAAGAAGAGGAGGAGGGTGACTCTGAGGGCGAGGAAAGGGATAACACATTGGATGATGAACAGGTTGTACATCCAACTTGGTGTGGACCCAGAGGCACGCAGCTGAGAAGCTCATCTGAGGAGGTGGAGGAGAAGGAAAAAGAGGAGGTTATGTTGGATCCTATGGTGTAGACACGGAGTGATGCAAGCACGAGGAGCACTGCATCCTTTGCAACAACCGTGGTAGTGACCAGCAGCCATCGCGCGTCTGCAGCTTGCAGGGGCGGAAAGGGTTGCTTATCATGAGCCTTCTGTGAGGCCGCAAAGGATGAGACAACTCACATTATCTGCCAACTTTGAGCTAAAAAACTCAGTAGAGGTAAAAAGTGCAATAATTTGACTACTATGTACATGCATGAACCTTCACATGCAGAATCCACATGCGTTACTGTTGCAATCTCACTGTGATAAAATGCGGACCTCAACAACCATCAGCCGCTCCATCAACCGCATCCGCTGCTTCTTCCTCCTCCTCTGTTACCATGCCAAGCAATGTCATGCAGGTCTCCCACCGCAGAACTTCTGGTTCTCTATCTGCTCCAGTCAGGCTGAGTGAGAGCCCGTTAGCTGTAACAGAAGTGGACATGCCAGCTGTGTTTGTTTGATCGAACACACCACATGTTTCTCAATCCACCGTAACATCTGCACCTTCACCTCACTCACAGTCCAGCAGTTTGTCCTTTTCATGGTACTCCGCCCTCTCTCAGCACTGCAGCCAGCTCTCAGTCCCACAGTTGTGGTCATGTAAAAGATTGTTTCCTCCCACACAAGACAAAGCTAAGAGGTGGAACTCCACCATTTCCAATCTGTTGGCCACGGTGGTGTCAGGCCCTAATTTTTTGAACTTTGAACACTGCTGTATGGCTGCTTTTTTACTGAGGTAACCGGAGAACCTGGGGGAAACCCCTGCAAACACGGGGAGAACATACAAACTACTTGCAGATGTTGTTCTTTATCCTAATAAAGGAGTTAGCTCATTGTCTAGGAAACCGACTACTGCTGCTGTCTACCTTGTGAGCATTGTGTTGAAGCTTGCAAGGAGTAACAGGTTTACCATGACAGAGAGGAGCCAGAAAACCACAGCGTTTGATTCCTCCCACTCCTGCAGCCATTAGAAGCCTTTCACCTTCATATTAATCAGTGCAGGGGTTAATCTGCTCAGTTGTGAGCTCCTGGAAGCTTACCGTGATTTAGGCTCTCTGCAGATTTTTCCCATGCATCTCCCCTACTGTGATAACGCTCTACCCCAACACATCAGACTGTCACCTACTGTGGAAACCTTGAAAAGGAAGCTAAAGACCCACTTCTTGTGACAAGCATACAATCTTTGGTAAGCCTCGCTCCAGCATACCGCTACACGACTAGCTGTACCCTGACCTACTGTACCCTCACCCATCCCTTGTACATTGTTTGTGCGCCATCATGGGCAGGGTGCTCTCTCCTCTTGTACCAGTTGGTGACCCCTTTTCACATGTAACGCGCCACGGAATAAATGTCACTGTAATAGTAATAATAATTATAGTACTTGTACTCTGGGTCAATTGATGGCAGTTTCCTGGTGTCTACCCCTAATTTGATGTGTTTTGGCAGCTTTTGGGCCCACTTGAAGGTGTTGTATATGCGTTTTTGTTTGTCCACCCATTGAATCCTACGGTGTTCGGAATTGTTCATGGAATTAATCGACGAATAATATATAGGTGAATGTTTACTATTCCCGAGACAAACATTGAAATGTTCGCTCATCTCTAGTTAGATTAGACAATTACTACAGAATACAATACAAACTCATTCCTCTCACCCACCAAGCTGTCCACAGTTCTACACCACCCTATATCTCATCCCTCATTTTTGTTTATCACCCCTCCCGCGCCCAACGTTCTGCAACTGATCTAAGACTGACATCCTCCTTAATCAGAACCTCACACCTCCATCTTCAAGAATTCTCTCGTGCCATGCCAGTTTTCTGTGATGCCAACAGCCAAGACTTCCCTGTTCTCACCAAGAGGACGACTATCCATGTTCTCTTCCTCCTCCTCCTCCTCATTATCACCCAATCCTCATTGAGATGAGGCTGGGCTGAGTAGCATCACCCTTTATAGTTCCTTGCTCCGCCAGCAATGCCTCCTCTTTAATTGTGAGCTGAGAGCGTTTCAGTAGACAGGGAAGTGGGATGGTGATGCTAATTATGGCGTCATCGCCGCTCACCATCTTGGTAAAGTTCTCAAAGTTTTGGAGGACTGCACAGATGTCATTCATTCATGCCCATTCATCAGCTCTTATGTGCAAAGACTGACCTGAATACCAACAGGCGTGTTGAAGCTGGTACTCAACAACTGCTCTCTGCTGCTCAAAATCATTCCAAACATCTACAACGTTGATTTCCAACGCGTGCTAACATCGCACACCAGTCGGTGAGCTGTAAGCTGCAAACGCTGCTGTAGCCCTGCCAGGGCAGCGGAAGCTGTAGCTGGCTTTCTGAAATTAGCACACAAGCGGCGTACTTTCACAAGCCACTCTGGCAGATCCGGGTAGGTTTTGAGAAACTGCTGAACCTCTAAGTTGAGCACATGGGCCAGGCATGGTACGTGTGTGAGCTTGCCTAGCTTCAGAGCCGCCACCTGGTAGAGGCCATTGTCACACATGACCATGCCTGGCTGTAGGTTCAGCAGTGAGAGCCACAGATCTGTCTTCTCTGTTACAGATTTCAACAACTCTGCAACGGTGTGAGGTTTGTCACCTAAGCATACAGTCCTGCTCATTATTATTGGCACTCATGAAGATTAATTACATAATCTGGTGTGACTTGGTCCCGGCTTCCACAATATGTGCCATCAGCGAGATGTACCATCCCTGGCCACAAGCACTTGCGTTGGTGAGGGCACGAGAAATGTTCTGGGACACGTGCTTGTGTAAGGTGGGGACACCATACCGGGAGAAATAGTGGTGGCTGGGGACAGAAGGCCAGCCGCCGCCATGAGGTTTTGGAAAACTTCCGCCTCCACGAGCTTAAAAGGCTAAATTTCTCGTGCAAGCAGTCAAGAAATGTGGCAATTTAGTATTGTTGCCTGTTTCTGGCTGCATATTTGCGCTTTCATTCCAAAGACTGGGGCAGGGATAACTGAACGCTGTGCTGGGACAAGGACGTGGGCGGTGAGGGTGATGGTTTCAAGTGTGCAATGACAGGTGCCGAGTGGTAGGCATCTCTGCCTGCACCAAAGACAGGGGATTGGCGTAAACGAACAACAGCGAAACAGGCAGTGGTGTCATCTGCAGAAACTGTTTCTGGACCCTGGTGTTCTGCCAAACTAGTCAGGTGCTTTGCTGTCATGTGCGTGAGCATGCTTGTGGTGGTCAGGCTGGTAGTTTTGCTGCCCCTGCTGATGCTGACATGACAGATATTGCAAATGGCCTTTTTGGGGGTAACTAGACAGTCTTTTATAAAGAGCCAGACTCTGGAAGTCTTAACAGTTGTACTGGTTACTTCCCTGGTATTGGTGTTTTGGGGAACAGTTGCCCGCCTTGTGTCTGTGGCCACCCCACTGCTTCTTCCTCCCTGTTGTGGTGCTATGCCTCCCTCCCTCTCTGTGCTGCTGTCCTCGCTATGCATGTCACCTTGCCAGGTTGGGTAAGTGACTTCATCGTCCACCACCTTGTCTTACACTTCTGCACCCTGGTCCTCCTCCTGACTTTATGTCCATTGTGTCTCATCATCATTAGTGTTGAGCAAACATGCTCGACACTGCTCGGTACTCGCCCGAGCATCACGCTACTCGGGATGTTCGGCGAGCACCGAGCATTTCCGGGTTACTCGGGCGGGAGCTCGGATCTCCGCCCTGCATGTTTGGTGCTCTTTACAAAGCCAATGAACATGCAGGGATTGCCAGCCAGTCACTGTAATGCCGCAGCCATGTTGTTTGTGGGCATTACAGTAATTGGCTGGCCGCACAGCGTCACCTCCCAGACGATCAGCCCGTCATGATTGGTGTGTGTGGGTGTCTGTGAGTGTGTGCGGGTGTGCGCGGTGTCTGTGCGATGTCTGCAGGTGTGTGCGGTGTTTGTGCGATGTCTGCGAGTGTGTGCGGTGTCTGTGCGATGTCTGCGGGTGTGTGCGGTGTCTGTGCGATGTCTGCGGGTGTGTGCGGTGTCTGTGCGATGTCTGCGAGTGTGTGCGGTGTCTGTGCGATGTCTGCGAGTGTGTGCGGTGTCTGTGCGATGTCTGCGAGTGTGTGCAGTGTCTGTGCGATGTCTGCGGGATGTGTGCGGGTGTGTGCGTGCAGGCAGACATAGGCCGATGTGACACTACTACTCCCATCGGCCTATGTCTGTCCCCGGTCCACTCGTGCCAGCAGGATCAGCTCGATGGGAGCAGTAGTTCCCATCAGCCTGATCCTGCTATATAAATTGCCCTACTGTGTCCCCAATAAATTTTAAATACATGTCATTGGTGGCCAGTGGTTGCCTACAATAAATTAGTTCATACATTACCTGTCCCCGCCGATCGCCACCTAAAATAAAGTAAAAAATAAAAAGCTACACCTATACTCACCTAGACACCTAATTCCCTGAAGCCATCAATCTCCTGTAATAAAATATAAAATAATAAACCACAACCTTATCCTTACCCCTCCGTAGTAGTCCACGAGTGTCCCACGATGATCTCCAGTTTAGAGCAGCCACATAGAATGTGACCGCTCTGAACCGCTGCCGCCGCTAGAATGATGGGGCCGTAAGGGTTCGCCGGAGTTCAGGCAGCGCTGCTCCGGTTAGCTCCTTTATGGCCCTGCTGTATCGTGAGAAATTCCCACGGTACAGCAGTGCAGTAAAGGAGGTCTCCGGAGCCGCGCTGCCTGAATGCACTATGGTGACCTCAGTCAGTGGCTCCCGCTGCCGGGAGCGGACGTGTTCCCGGCAGCGTGAGCTTACAGCAGCCATGCACAGCTGTTACCATCTCCAGATGTGACAGCTGTGCATGGGAGATCAGCGCAGGAACGTGGACAGGTAACTATTTTTTTTAGTAAACTAAGAATTAAATAAAATTGTGTGTTTTATTTCAAATAAATTATTTTTTCTGGGTGTAGTGTGTTTTTTTCTTTTTAACACTTTGTAGGTTAGTAATGGGGGTGTCTTATAAACGCCCATCATTACTAACCTGGGCTTCATAGCAGCTGGCGCTGACATGAACCCCAACCCTATTACCCCCTGCCACCGCACCAGGGCAGCGTGGAAGAGCGAGGCTAAGTGCCAGAGTTGGCGCATCCTATGGATGCGCCATTTCTGGGGCGGCTGACGGCTGGTGTTTCTAGCCTGGGAGGGGGCCAATATTCATGGCACCCTTCCTGGGCTATTAATATCAGCCCCCAGCTGTCTGCCTAGCCTTTGCTAGCTATTAAATAGGGGGTACCCCACGTCATTTTTTTGGGGGGGTCCCCCATTTTAATAGCTAGTAAAGGCTAGGTATTCAGCTGGGGGCTCATATTAGTAGTCTGGGAAGCTCCGTGGGTATTACCCACTTCCCAGGCTTCAAACATCTGCCCCAGCCGTCTGCTTAACCTCCGCTAGAGCCTAAAATTATGGGGGATCCCCACGCCAATTTTTTTTTAAATAAATCCTTTATTTTAACACTAAATGACATTTGAGGAGTTAATAAAGATGCAGTCCCTAAATTATTATTTATTTTTTAATTAATTTTTCCCAAAAATGTTGACGTGGGCTTTGCCATATTTTTGTATGCCAGCCAGGTACAGCATCCAGCTTCTATGAACGCGCCATTTTCTGGGGTGGCTGCGGACTGCAATTTGCACCGGGGGGGGGGCAGAAAGCTTGGGCCTCCCTGCGCTGCAGATTCCATCCCCCAGCTGCCTAGTTGTACCTGGCTGGACACACAAATAGGGAGAAGCCCAACGTATTTTTTTTTTAAATTATGTCATGAAATTCATGAAATAATAAAGAAAAAAAGGGCTTCCCTATATTGTTGTGTCTGGCCAGGTACAAATAGGCAGCTGGTGGTTGGGCGCAGCCCGTTCCTGCCTGCTGTACCTGGCTGGACACAAATATAGTGCGAAGCCCCAAGTCAATTTTTTTTTTATTATTTCAGGAAATTCATGAAATAATTAAAAAAAAATTGATGTGGGGCTTCGCCCTATATTTGTGTCCAGCCAGGTACAGCAGTCAGGAACGGGCTGCGCCCAACCACCAGCTGCCTATTTGTACCTGGCCGGACACAACAATATAGGGAAGCCCTTTTTTTATAAAATTATTTCATGAAATAATTAAAAAAAAATTGACGTGGGGCTTCGCACTATATTTGTGTCCAGCCAGGTACAGCAGGCAGGAACGGGCTGCCCCCAACCACCAGCTGCCTATTTGTACCTGGCCGGACACAACAATATAGGGAAGGCCTTTTTTTCTTAATTATTTCATGAATTTCATGAAATAATTAAAAAAAAAAATACGTGGGGCTTCGCCCTATTTTTGTGTCCAGCCAGGTACAACTAGGCAGCTGGGGGCTGGAATCCGCAGCGCAGGGAGCCCCAAGCTTTCTTGGCCCCACCAGCTGTGAATTGCAGTCCGCTGCCACCCCGGAAAATGGCGCGTTCATAGAAGCGCCATCTTCTGGCGCTGTACCCAACTCATCCAGGGCCCTGGTGCGGTGGCTCACTGGGTAATAAAGGGGTTAAGGCCAGCTTGGCATTATCAGCTGGCCCTAAGCCAGAAATTCATGGGGTCACGCCAATATTAGACATGACCACCATGAATTTCTAGTAAAGTATTTAAAAAAAACACAACACCCAGAAAAAAGTCCTTTAATTGAAATAAACACACAATTCTTTTTTGTTCTAAATTAAACTATACTTACCATCACGCCCATTCCAGCTGAAGCCAACGATCTCCTGCAATAAAAGAAAAATAATAAAGCAACCTCATCCTTACCTTTCCATGGTTCCCACAACAGCTTCAGCTCTGCTACATCGAGATGACAGGCTGGACCGCAGCAGAACGCTGCCATCCAGCCTGTCATCCCGCAGACACTGAGAAGCGCAGGCTTGCTTGCGCTCCTCAGTGTCTCTGTGTGACGGCATCCAGATGAGCCGAGTTCATGTCCAATGAACTCGGCTCACCTCATGCACGTCACTGACAGCGTGGGAAAATTCTCCTGCACTCAGCGCTTCAGCGTGAGAATTTTCCCACGCTGTCAGTGACGTGCATGAGGTGAGCTGAGTTCATTGGACATGACCTCACCTCATTCACGTCACTGACAGCGTGGGAAAATTCTCACGCTGAAGCGCTGAGTGCAGGAGAATTTTCCCACGCTGTCAGTGACGTGAATGAGGTGAGGTCATGTCCAATGAACTCAGCTCACCTCATGCACGTCACTGACAGCGTGGGAAAATTCTCACGCTGAAGCGCTGAGTGCAGGAGAATTTTCCCACGCTGTCAGTGACGTGCATGAGGTGAGCCGAGTTCATTGGACATGAACTCGGCTCATCTGGATGCCGTCACACAGAGACACTGAGGAGCGCAAGCATGCCTGCGCTTCTCAGTGTCTGCGGGATGACAGGCTGGATGGCAGCGTTCTGCTGCGGTCCAGCCTGTCATCTCGATGTAGCAGAGCTGGAGCTGTCCTGGGAACCATGGAAAGGTAAGGATGAGGTTGCTTTATTATTTTTCTTTTATTGCAGGAGATCATTGGCTTCAGCTGGAATGGGCGTGATGGTAAGTATAGTTTAATTTAGAACAATAAAGAATTGTGTGTTTATTTCAATTAAAGGACTTTATTCTGGGTGTTTGTGTTTTTTTTTTTAACTTTGACTATGGGGTTAGTAATGGGGGTGTCTTATAGACGCCTCTCCATTACTAACCTGGGCTTGATGTCAGCTGGCATTATAAGCTGACATCAACCCCAGCCCTATTACCCCACTGCCACCGCTACAGGGCAGTGGGAAGAGCGAGGCTAAGTGCTAGAATTGGCGCATCCTATGAATGCGCCATTTCTGGGGCGGCTGACAGCTGGTATTTCTAGCCTGGGAGGGGGCCAATATTCATGGCACCCTTCCTGGGCTATTAATATCAGCCCCCAGCTGTCTGCCTAGCCTTTGCTAGCTATTAAATAGGGGGTACCCCACGTCATTTTTTGGGGGGGGTCCCCCATTTTAATAGCTAGTAAAGGCTAGGTATTCAGCTGGGGGCTGATATTAGTAGCCTGGGAAGCTCCGTGGGTATTACCCCCTTCCCAGGCTTCAAACATCTGCCCCAGCCGTCTGTTTAACCTCCGCTAGAGACTAAAATTAAGGGGACCCCCACGCCAATTTTTTTTAAAATAAATCCTTTATTTTAACACTAAATGACAAGTACAGTAATCAACACTGTCACTGTACTTCATATATATGTGACTGACATGTTTCTATCTATCTAATCTATGTGTGAAGCTCTATTCTGTCTGTTATAAATTGTCGGGTACCGCAGCTGAATTGCCGGCCGGCTTTTTTAAAGAGACAGTGCATGAAAACACAATTATTTTTTTAAATAAATCCTTTACACTAAATGACAAGTACAGTAAGCAACACTGTCACTGTACACTGTACTTCATATATATGTGACTGACATGTTTCTATCTATCTAATCTATGTGTGAAGCTCTATTCTTTCTGTTGTAAATTGTTGGGTACCGGTGTATGCCTCTGCAGAATTGCCGGCTTTTCGCGTAATACATTCTACGTTATTCTTAGTTGTTTTACTTCATGTAGAATTAACCTACAAGGAAAGAAAGGGTTTATTTTCATTCCGATATTTGTGTCCCATTGACTTGCATTGGTTTCCTGTATCGGAATCGGCGATATCCGATACTTTTTGGGTATCGGTCCGATCCAATCCGATACGATATTTCCTGATATCAGAAGGTATCGCTCAACACTATCCTTAACATATTTCACAGGAAAGCACTTTCACTTTCGTTTTTGAACGTTTTATTTTGAGCCTGTAAAAGTGGCTTAATACCTCTGACCACGTTGTTGACAGCAGTGACCTGGGGGTCAGAAATCCTTCCTGGGGCGATCCCCATGCTGTCCCCATGTCATTTGAGCACTGTCACTATCGTTTTGGGCACTTGTTAGGCTTTTAAAAGACTGCCGGGGGAGCCGCCGCAAAAATGCTCAAGTCTCCCATAGACTAACATTGGGCTCGTTGCTCGGTTCGAGCACCCGAGTATCACGGCGAGCTTGGCCCGAGCTTCGAGCACCCGAGCATTTTAGTGCTCGCTCAACACTAATCATCGTCCAACTTTTGTGACAGTAATTTCATTTTCCCACCATCACCTTTGAGTGACCATGGCTGCTGAAATTTTGGGGCATCGCTACATGCGATCTGTTGCCCCGGTTGAAGCGGACCGAGCGAGAGGCTAGAATCTATAAATGATAAGATGAACAAAACAGCTTTCTGGAGTATCCAAATGTGGAATCAGTTGTCTCAGGGCACTCGGAATGGTGGAAGGAAGGAGGATCACGGTGAGGAATATGCTGACTCCAAGTAAAATAAAATCTCCCAGATCCGCACATTCCTCAAGCAAGAGTCTGCAAAAACACTAGTGCACACCCTCATCATTTCCCACCTCAATTACTGTAACCTCCTGCTGTCTGGCCTCCCTTCCAACACTCTCGCACCCCTCCAATCTATCCTAAACTCTGCTGCCCTACTAATCCACTTGTCCCCTTGCTATTCCCTGGCCTCTCCTGTCTGTCAATCCCTTCACTGGCTCCCCATTGCCCAGAGACTCCAGTTCAAAACCGCAACCTTTGCATGCAAAGCCATCCACAACCTGTCTCCTCCATACATCTGTGACCTAGTCTCCCAGTACTTACCTGCACGCAACCTCCAATCCTCACAAGATCTTCTTTTCTACTCGCCTCTTATCTCCTCTTCCCACAATCACATACAATATTTCTCCGCGCATCCCTCCCACTTTGGATCTCTCTACCCAAACATATCAGACTCTCGCCTACTGTTGAAATCTTCAAAAGGAAGCTGAAGACCCACCTCTTCCTCCAAGCGAACAACCTGCAGCAGCCCTCGCTCCACCATACCACTGCGCGAACAGCCCATCCCTTGTAGACAGGGTCCTCACCAGGGTCCTGGCAGGGTCCTCACCTCTCCTGTGCTAGTCGCTGTCACCTTTTTATTTCAAGATTATTGTAATTGTTTTTGCAAGGTACACCCCTTTTTTCACATGTAAAGTGCCATGGAATAAATGGCGCTATAGTAATAATAATATTATGGTCCAGACTCATAGCTACTGAGACTGGACCATGTGGAAGACAGGGTGGTGGTGGCAAACTGACTGAAAGCATTATCTGCTATCCAACCAACAACCTTTTCACACTGCTCTTGCTTCAAGAGTGGTTTTCCTCGGCCCCCTAGTAATTGGGACATGATGGTAGTTCGACATGATGTGGGCGTTTGTTGTGCTCCCTCAACAGGCACAGTTTCATCTTGCCCACGGCCTCGGCCTCTGCGTGCACCATCACCATTACGTTCACTTTCCCGTCCCTTGCCATGAGCCTTGCCCATTTTAAATGGAGGTTAATATTTGTCACATTGCCAAAAATGTCTGTATTATTACCGTATTAATAGGGGATCACATCTGATGACCACAGTTTTAGGCAGTGACCTGGGAGTCAGAGATGCTTCCAGGGGTCTTCACCAAGCTGTTGCCATGTCATTTCAGCACTGTATATATGTGTCTGATCATGTTTCACCACCACTAACGTAGTAGATGGCTTATAGCAGACTGTATCACATTTGTCACACAAAAAAATATTTTTGGACTCTGCTAAGCAAGAGAAAAAATCTATTTTTTTACTCTGAAAATAGCGGAACTTCAGCGCCACTAAAATAGTAGATGTCTTTCAGCAGAGTGTATCACGTTTGCGACACAAAAAAATCTTTGGACTCCGGCTAGCAACAGAAAAAAATCAATTTTTTTTACTGTGCATGCTGCTGAATTTCACGCACCAAAAAAATGACAAAATAGGCTGCTATAGCTTGCACTATCACATTAGCAAATTTAAAAACAAAAGGTTTTTGTGCTCTGCACTGAGAAGCTCTGCAGAGTCTGCGTACACCTCAATTTCAACCTCACAAATCAAAAAGTGGGCTGCAAGGGCTTGCTTACTTGCTTTATCACATTAGCAAGTGAAAAAATAGATTGACAGCATACTTGTGCATGGAGCACAATACAACCAGTGCAAAACATAATTCTATGGCATGGGCCCTGCGCTTTCTGTCAGAATCTCAGTAATTGCACAAGAAAAAAAAAATGTGTTGCAACATCGATTTCACAGGTAACAGCACAGGACTTATCTACACTATCTGACTTCCACACAAGCGCCCATCTATCTATCTAAAATCTCTCAGTACACAGGAGCACACTGAGCAGCGTCTGGCAACAGTCAGGGACATGCATAAAATGGTGCTGAGGGAACATGCCCACTATTTGTATAGAGAGGACATGTGATTTCAGCAGCCAATGGCAGAAGCCCTTGTGTCTGGACAGTGTGGATGCTTCCTGCGGTTTGATTGGCTAACCGCGCTTTCCTCCCTTAATGTTACAGGTAAAAGAAAAAAAAAAAGATTTCAAGTGCGCCGCTGATCTGACTTGTTCTGAACATCTCATCTCATCTAACACGTCCCCCTGCTCATCATAAACAGGCACTATTCTAGCCAAACTGTTCAAAACGCTGTAGATGACCCGCAATCATGTTCCTGCACTTATTCACAGAACGGTGCCAATTTTACCGACTATAAGGAAAAATGCTTGTCTTTCCAATCACGAATCCGAATGTGCCACATTTGTGTCGAACTTAAGTTTGGAGATCGGATTTCGAACATATTCGCTCATCACTATGTGATACGTCTGATGGACACCCATGGTTTTAAATAGCAGCCCTGTAGTTTACTATTCTTGGCAGCGACCACGTGTGAATTGCTTCACTGACACACTGCTACAAACTCTAAATGGAAGATAATATTTTCCATGTTCACTACAAATGGCTGGATTTGTACTGCAGTTATATGTGATACGTCTGACGGACACCCACTGTTTTAAATAGCGGTACTGTAGTTTACTATGCATCACAGAGACCACGTGTGAATAGCTTCACTGACACACTGATGTAAAGCTCTAAATGGAGGACAATATTTTCCACGTTCACTACAAATGGCTAGATTTTTACCGTAGTTGATGTGATACAGTACGTCTGATGGACACTCACGGTTTTAAATAGTGGCGCTGTAGTTTTCTATTCTTGGCAGCTACCTGGTGTGAATAGCTTCACTGACACACTGCTATAAACTCTAAATGGAGGACAATATTTTCCACCTTCTCTACAAATGGCTGGATTTGTACCACAGTTATATGTGATGACACTGTACGGCTAGCCTATCACTGTAATGCCCACAACCAACATGGCTACAGCATTACAGTGCATGGCAGGCAATACCTGCATGTTCATTGGCTCTCTAAAGAGCGCCAAACATGCAGGGAGAGGACCCGAGTTCCCCCCTGAGCAACTCGGAAATACTCGCTGAGCGCCAAGATCGTCGAGCACAGTGATGCTCGGGCGAGTACCGAGCAGTGGCGAGCACGTTTGCTCATCACTAGTCTTCATACATTATTAACATATTGGATCACTAGGGAGGTCATTGTTAATAACCCATTTTGTGTCCCCATTATTAATTATATTCTCCATTGCCCCATCCACTAATAATGTTCCCCATTGAAACCCCATTCATAAATATTGTCTACCATTGTGGCCTAATAAAGTAAAGTCCCTTCTTATGGACTCATACACTAATAAAGTCCCCAAAAATTTCAACTCTTCTGGACCCAATAGTTTTCAATTAGATATGCAACTAAGGATGCACATTGAGCTAACAATAGCACTGGCCACCTGTGGACTCCCGGTGCTCCAGACCCAGATGCGGTCACACCCTCCGTTGTTACCCAAAAATACCTACATGAATCAATTTTGTTTAAAGCTTGCCTGTGTTGCATTTTTGTTCATGGGACATTCTTGGAAAAATTGGGACTTTTGGCAAGTGTGGAAAGTACCATATTTTCCAATGTTGTGTTTTGTTGTGATTGGATTACTGTAATAAAATGTTTTCTTACATTGTAACTGTTTAATCATCTTCCTCTTAGCCTATGTAGCTTGTCTCACTTAATTTAAAAAATATTAAGGGACTCCCACATACTTGATTCAACCCTGCCAATCAGTGAAAATTTGGAAGCATAACAGCATCAGAAACCTAAATAACTGTCATTATGTAAATAGGCATAATATCTGATGGCTATACATACAACTACAGACAAAGGTACAGCAGGGAGGGTGGGAGGTTGGGTAACTTGCAACTTGTGTGGACAATGTAAAGTTTTTAGACTATATGAAAACTCCCTATATACTGATGCAGCATCAGTATTAAACTAGCTCATATAAAAAAATGACGTCAAAGAACGTAATTTAGCAAAAGAACTCCATACTTTTATTAAATACACATAGGACAACAATGATATTAAAAAAAAAAGGGTTGCACAAATACATAGATGGTGAGCAAAAACTGAAGACATCAGGACAGAAGCAATCATAGAATAAACCATTGGAACTAGATGCTTGGAGCAGATGTAAATAAGGGCATGTAGACCACACGCTCAAACCCAGCTATAAACAAATTTAATTCAGATGCTAAAGTGCACAGTGCATATGTCAAATAGAAACTGGGATATAAATATGAGCATATGGGCCACATGTCCCATCCCAAACACTCACATATAAGTCATCAGAAAACTACACTCAGTTGTCAAAGTGCACAGTGCATATACAGACAAATCCATTAGGCATTAAAAATAGATAACAACAGAATATAACTCACATGTAGAATGCTATTCAGTCCAGATATCGTCACCCCTACATGCGTTTCGGCGCTGTGCCTTCTTCTGTCTGTATATGCACTGTGCACTTTGACATCTGATTGTAGTTTTCTGATGACTTATATGTGAGTGTTTGGGATGGGACATGTGGCCCATATGCTCATATTTATATCCCAGTTTCTATTTGACATATGCACTGTGCACTTTAGCTTCTGAATTAAATTTGTTTATAGCTGGGTTTGAGCGTGTGGTCTACATGCCCTTATTTACATCTGCTCCAAGCATCTAGTTCCAATGGTTTATTCTATGATTGCTTCTGTCCTGATGTCTTCAGTTTTTGCTCACCATCTATGTATTTGTGCAACCCCTTTTTTTAATATCATTGTTGTCCTATGTGTATTTAATAAAAGTATGGAGTTCTTTTGCTAAATTACGTTCTTTGACGTCATTTTTTTATATGAGCTGCTATTATAGACATTGAACTAATATACCATTTTCTGATTATAGTGAATTTGTATATGTGACCTTGGTGGTCCAAAAAAATTTGTTTCATCAGTATTAAACTGTTGGAAGGAAGGGTTTTGACGTAACTACCTAATCTAATTTTGTCAATCTGTGGTTCATATTTGTACATGTAAAGTTTTAATATTTAGTCTACCAAATAGGCCCATTGTGAAAATAACTCTCATTCTCGTATAATCATATTATATTCTGATTAATTATAATTTAACAAAATTTTTCTTGATTCTAATTTTCAGGCTTTTGAGGAACAAGACGCCATCAAACATATTCAGAAGTCCACTTTATTATCACTAATATTTTTAGTCTTCGCATTTATCTATTTTGTAGCATATACTGTCTGGGTAAGAAATATTTAAATCTTAATTAATTTCATGGAATAAAGTACACCATCATATGTATAAAAGCACAAATTAGTCTATAACAACCCCATCACAACTACAGGGTGGTTACACATATAGAATTTATAACACGGCACTCCTGTGAAGGTGATACACAAGTAGAATCCCATTATACAAAAAGTTGCCCAACAATATTAGTAGGCAGGGGAGTAACGAGGCCCATCTGGAAGGTGGGGGGCACGCCAACAGCTATTTCAGCTGGACGTGCGACTGAGAACGCACATTCAGCTGAAATGCATTGCAGAGCAGAGACCCACCAGGTCTCTGAACTGCACTACATGCAGCCAGCCAATCAGAGGCCAGCAGCTGTTGTCAGTGTGGAAGTCACTGGTGGCGCATGGCAGTAACCTCATGCGCTGCACATCGCTTGCACACTGAAGTCAGTTGCTGGCTTCTGCACCAGCTATGGAAAAGGACACTGTGCGTTGTGGGAACATATGAACGTAAACAATAGAACAATAAAATTGTTGAGAACAATAAAATTACATCTTATGCTTAGTTAATTAATCCAGGGATTTAATCTGACTGCTAGATTGGTGTCGGGAAGTGAATTTTTCCTCAATGATGTAAATTGGCCTATACCGCATGGTTTTTTGTTGCCTTCCCCTGGATCAACGCTGCGGAATAGCTGCAGTGCACAAGAAATAGGCTGAACTGGATGGACGCTTGTCTTTTTTCGGCCTTATAAACTATGTAACTATATAAGTAGAATCATTTCTTTTATCTTATTAATTAAAGAACAGCGGCAGCATGGGGGGCATATATACCAGGATGGACCTAAGATGGGGGACATGTATACAAGGATAACGACTGCTGTAAGAAGGAGGGAAATAGGAGTGCAGCAAAGGTCAGACAGATGTTGGTGGTGGGGGACTCTATAATTAGGCGGAAGACAGGGTCATATGCCGCCGAGACCGTGAATTCCAAACAGTGTTGTTTGCAGGGGTGCTCAGGTTCGACACATTGCAGATCGGATAGGCAGATTGCTGGGTAGCAAGTGAGTAGAAAGAACAGAAAAGCGGCACCATTCAGATCGCCAACCTGCAAGCAGTTCAATGGGTGTCAGTCCACAGATGGCCAGAGATCGCAATCAGCAGGTGCTCAGCCCAGAAGAGAGAAGTCTTGTAATACTTTGTGAGTAGACAAAAGGTGGCACTCCAGCAAGCGATTTCAATTGAAGAACCTTTATTCCTTATGGCTGGAACCTGGTGGCGGCTCTGAAGCTTGGCAACCTCGCACACGTACCATGCCTGGCCCATGTGCTCAACTTAGTGGTTCAGCGGTTTCTCAAATCCTACCCAAATCTGCCTGAGCTGCTTGTGATAGTACGTAGCGTGTGTGCCATTTTCGGGAAGTCACTTACATCTTCCACCGCCCTGGCAGTGCTTCAGCAGTGTTTGAAGCTTCCAGCTCACTGATTAGTGTGCGATGTCACCACGTGTTGGAACTCAACGTTGCAGATGTTGGGAAGGATTTGTGAGCAGCAGAGGGCAGTTGTTGATTACCAGCTTCAACACGCCCATCGGTATTCAGGTCAGCCTCCGCACATAAGTGCTAATGAGTGGGCATGGATGTCTGACATCTGTGACATTCTCCAAAACTTTGAGGACTCCACAAAGATGGTGAGGCAGCGATGACGCCATAAATAGAGTCACCATCCTGCTTCTCTGCCTGCTGAAATGCTCGCTGCTCAAAATTAAAGAGGAGGCTTTGCAGGCAGAGCATGATGAGATGGAGCAAGGGACTATACAGGGTGATGCTACACAGCCCAGAATCATCTATTCTCAATGCGGATTGGGTGATAATGAGGAGAAGGAGGAGGAGAAACAGGAGCTGGTTTCCTGCACTATAGATGGTCCTACCTACACCACATTCATACCATCTGTTCAGCGTGGATGACCTGATGAGGAGGAGGACCAGGAGGAGGATGAGGAGGAGAACATGGACCATCATTCCCTTAGCGGGGACAGGGAAGTCTTGGCTGTTGGCAGTCTGGCACATATGGCTGAATTTATGTTCCGCTGCCTTTCCTGTGACCCTCACGTTGTACGCATTTTGGGCAACAGTAAATACTGGTTGGTCACACTTCTAGAGCCATGCTACAAGGAGAACTTTCTATCTTTTCGTCCCATGGCAAAGAGGTCTAATAAAATGTTGCAGTACCAGAAGGTCCTTGTTGAATAATTATTAAAAAAATTTCCATCTGACAATGCTGGCAGCAGAGATCACAGTTTCTTAGACAATCAAAGAGTTCAGGCGAGGGACACACAAACCAGATGCAGGAGAGATAGGACAACAGTGTCTAAGGTCTGGGACAGTTTCTCAGACCCTCATAGTGCCCGGGCCCTGTTGCATGGAGTACTCTGACAAGGAGGGAAAAGTTTTGGAAGATGCTGAAAGACTACCTTGCCGACTGTACCAGCATCCTCCGTGATTCCTCTGTGACTTACAACTATTGGGTATCCAAGCTGGACACGTGGTATGAACTGTCTCTCTATGCCTGTGAGGTCCTGACTTGCCCTGCCACTAGCATTTTGTCAGAGTGGGTTTTTAGTGCCGCCGAGTGTATTATAACTGATAGGCGCATCCGCATGTCAACTGAAAATGCTCACAGGCTGACTCTTATCAAAAAGCCCTGGATTGGGCCAGACTACTCAACATCACCGAATATTAGCAGCAGAACATAAACTCAAATCCAGTGTTTTTTTTGGGGAGTCTATTCCCATGCATCCCTTCACACCCAGACATGGGTATGCGCTTTTGTCATCCTCCTCCTTCTCCTCATCTTCCACCACCCACATAATTTTTTTAAGGGTGTTTATGATGCCCGTAGGAACTATTTTAGAGGCCTACCACTAACATTCTATAAAATATAAAATATATTGGTATACCCCCCAGGGGTAAATGTTTTTTAGCCCATGCACTGCATGGGTATTACCAGTGTAGGAGACCCACTCCTTAATAATGGGAAGAAAATGTTGACTGAAGCCCTCCACTACGTCTCTTCAAAGGGGTATTGCAGTGTGTCCTAATTTTTGTCATCCCTTTAACTTATTGAATATGCAGTAACAGTATAGGAGACCCACTCCTTAATAATATTTAATACAATATTTTCTGAGGCCCTTCACTATGTCTCTTTAAAGTTGTATTGGAGTGCGTCCTAATTTTTATCAGCCCTTGCACTTACTGCATGTGCAATAACAGTATAGGAGACCCACTCCTTAATAATGGGAAGGCCAATTCAAATAGATTCTATATTCTACAATATTACTTCTTTTATCTGCAATTCGTATACGGGTGAGCTATCGCACCATGGATAGCGTATTACACGCATCCAGCCAGGAATTATTGTCTTATAGTCCTTGCTGCTACAACCAAACAAAAAAAATATTCTATTTCCTATTGATGCTGCTGTTAGCTGCATTTAGAACAGGGACAGATGCTAGGTGGTAACATCTGCTGTAAATCAGTGTTCATTCTGGTTGCATACATTTCTTCCACAGTTCATAACTAGATTGTTTTTTTCCATACACGCATTGACCGATTCATAATTTTTACGGTGATCTGAAGTAAGAAATTCATTGAAGCAGACAGAGTTGCTTGCGATCCTCCATAGTTTGGTGCTGCTATGTACCAAAAAAAACCCTTTGGGACGATTAAAATCTATTTTTAATTCTACAATAATTACCTCTTTTATCTGTGATTCGTGTATGGGTGAGCTATCGCACTATGGATAGCGTATTACACACATTCAGACAGGGATTATTGCCTTATATTCTTGCTGCTGCAAGTAAAGGAAAAAAAAATTTATTCACTTTTGATACCACTGTTAGCTGCATTTAGAATAGGGACAGGTGCTAGGTATCATCAGCAGGAAATAAGTGTTTATTCTAGTCGCATGCATCTCTTCCACAGTCCATAACTTGATTGCTTTTTTCCAAACAATCATTGACAGATTCATGTTTTTTTATATTGATTGTACTCAGCAATTCATCAAAGCAGGCAGGGTTGCTTGCATCCCTCTTCAGCTTGGTGCTGCCACTTACCAAAAAAAACTCTTCAGACCTGGTTAAAATCTATTTTTTATTCTACAATATTACCTCACATATCTGAAATTCGTGTACGGGTGAGGTATTGCAGTATGGATAGCGAATTACACGGTTCCAGCCAGGGATCATTTTCTTGTACTGCATGCTGTTGCAAAAATATTCTATTCCCTATTAATACCGCTATTAGCTACTTTTACAATAGGGACAGATGCAAATTATCATCAGCTGAAAATGAGTGTTCATTCTGGTCGCATACATCTCTGACACTGTCTATAACTTGATTGCTTTTTTCCAAAAATCATTGAAAGATTCATGTTTTTTAATATAAACTGTAGTTAGCAATTCATCAAAGCAGGCAGGGTTGCTTGCGTTCCTCTTCATTTTGGTGCTTCCACGTAACAAAAAAAACCTCTTCAGACATGGTTAAAATATATTTTTTATTCTACAATATTGCCTCACTTATCTGAAATTTGTGTATGGGTGAGGTATCGCAGTATGGATAGAGTATTAGATGGATCCAGCCAGGGATCATCTATAATATAACCGGAGATGCGACGCTCTGTCTGAAGCCTTTATACACTGTGTTCCAAATTATTATGCAAATAATATTTTCTCAGATTTTCCCAAATTACCTATATGAATTGCAGTCATTGTAATTTTCCAGTCAAATAACTATTAGAGTACAATTGAAAAGTTTTTGTACAAACTGCCTATGATAACAGTATATTTTTTAAAAAATAAAAAACTCTAACTGCACTCAAAATGCATGTTCCAAATTATTATGCACAGCAGAGTTTTCAACCTTTTCATTTTAATAAAGAGCAAAAAAAATGTCATTTTTGAAATTATAAGCATTAGCAGGTTATTACAAACTGAAATCAAACAGTTTTCAACTCAAAACTTTATTCTAGGTGATGTTACATTTGCACATAGGACCGCTTGTTCGAAAGGAGCTTCTGAACTCTCTCGTCCATTGAATTTGTCAGGTTTTGGATGGTTTCTGCTTCAATTGTTTTGCATGAGGACAGAATACCCTCCCAGAGCTGTTGCTTAGATGTTAACTGCCTCCCGCCATCATAGACACTCCTTTTGATGATGCTCCAGAGGTTCTCAATGGGGTTGAGGTCAGGGGAGCATGGGTGCCACACCATAAGTTTGTCCCCTTTTATGCCCATAGCAGCCAGAGATGCAGATGTGTTATGTGCAGCATGAGACGGGCATTATCATGCATGAAAATGATCTTGCTGCGGAATGCACAGTTCTTCTTCTTGAACCATGGAAGGAAGTGCTGTTTGAGAAACTCAACATACATTATGGAGTTCATCTTTACCCCTTCAGGGATCCTAAAAGGGCAGACAATCTCTCTCCCCATGATTCCAGCCCAAAACATTACTCCACCTCCTCCTTGTTAGCGCCGTAGCCGTGTTTGCATGGGGTGTCCATCAACCAGCCATCCTCCACTCCATCCATCTGGACCATCGAGATCATTTCATGCATGATAATGCCCCGTCTCATGCTGCACATAACACATCTGCATCTCTGGCTGCTATGGGCATAAAAGGGGACAAACTTATGGTGGGACAAACTTATCCTGGGCATTGGATAAAGGTCAAACTTTGACACTTTATTCAATTTCTGGAAATTGCTAGAGAAGCATAACGATCCGTCTGGTTTCGGAATCAGTACAATGGGGCTAGTCCACTCACTCCGTGATTCCTCTATGACGCCTAACTGAAGCATTTGTTTTACCTCAGCCGTGATGGCTTGCCTCCGGGCTTCGGGTACCCGGTACGGTCTTATTCGCACCCTTACCCCAGGTTCGGTGACAATGTCATGTTGGATAACCATAGTCCTACGTAGTACACGTCGGTATTGTGCTGCACCAGCGAGCGAGCCTCCTGTCGCTGCTGTTTAGTGAGGGCATCACTTATCCTGACCTCCCCCTCGGACGCTTCCCTGGCTGAAGGTAGAGAACTCTCTGGTGATATGTCTGGGGTGACATCTGTAACTAAACACTCCCGATCTTTCCAAGGCTTTAGCAGGTTTACATGGTAAAGCTGCTCAGGTTTCCTCCTTCCGGGCTAATACACCCGGTAATTTACCTCCCCCACTTTTTCTCGAATCTCATATGGCCCTTGCCACTAGGCCATGAGCTTACTCTCGGCTGTGGGTACCAGTACTAACACCCGATCACCCTTGTTAAAAGACCTGACTCTGGCTCTTTTATTATATGTGCGCCTCTGTGCTGCCTGGGCATCTAACAGATGTTCTTTCACGATGGGCATGACCGCCGCGATCCGGTCCTGCATACTAGCCACGTGTTCAATTATACTCCTATGTGGAGTCGGATCTTGTTCCCATGTCTCTTTGGCTACGTCCAACAGACCCCTAGGGTGTCTGCCGTACAATAACTCAAAGGGAGAGAACACTGTGGAAGCCTGGGGTACCTCACGGACGGCGAACATCAAATAGGGTAGCAACATGTCCCAATCCCTTCCGTCCTTAGAAACCACCCTTTTTAACATGGACTTGAGGGTTTTATTGAACCATTCTACTAGCCCGTTGGTTTGAGGGTGGTACACCGAGGTGCGCAATAGTGTTGAGCCACCCCCTTAGTGTTCAAGTTCGGTTCGGTTCGTCGAACACTCGTATGTTCGCCGAACTGTTCATCGAACACCTTCGAACACCGTTAAA
The DNA here is from genome assembly GCF_046119375.1 of Phyllobates terribilis. Taxonomy (NCBI): domain Eukaryota; kingdom Metazoa; phylum Chordata; class Amphibia; order Anura; family Dendrobatidae; genus Phyllobates; species Phyllobates terribilis. Next base: position 147,920,133 of record NW_027362764.1, on the reverse strand, counting down.
ACCAATGGCAGGCAAACAAAAACACATAGAAACACATAGAAAACAAATAGAAAACACTTCAAAGGTGTCCAAAAGCTGACAAACTGCTCAGAAGACACAACTGACACATGGAAAAGTGACAAGTACATATAGTCATGCGAAAAGAAAAGAGGTGGAGGAGTAAAAGGAGGGGGAGACACAGATATAGGCATGTCATGCCCTTCTAAAACCAAAAAAGTGCGAAGCCGACACGGCCAGTCCGTTCCTGCCCGTGCGACCTCCGTGTCGCCGGGTTTGTGCCAGAGCCGCGGTGGACCCTGACGGCCAGCCCCCCTCTCCCAATACTGGTGCCTGTCCGCTGGTGGGTCGAGCCCCCCCGCGGTGGGGGGGAGTAACATCTGCAGAAGAAAGACCATCTTCCAGCCAAACTAAGATGTCTACTTCTTTTCGTGGACAATGTGATACGATCCCTTTCTTACGGACACGCCCATCGCTACAAATTCCAGATGAGGCACAAAACAGCAGGTGCTTCAACGGATATCAAGTGCTCCTTCAAGTGGGCTCTCCTCCACCTCAACTTCAACATCACAAATACTCCAGTCCTCAGAGGTGTCACCCCAATCGCACTTGTTTCCTCACATCTCCCAAGTCTCCTGCTGCCCGTCTGAGTATGGGGTAACACAGATGGTTGAGTCTGAACAGCTGTTTACTCATGCTATAGCCTGGGAAACGGAGGTCTGCTCCAGAGCTTCTGTTAATCCAGACCAGGAAATGATCTGCACTGATGCCCAGAATCTTTATGAGTCGGATCCAGGACCAGATGAAGAAGGTTCTGAGCATAATGTAGACCTTCGTTCCCAAACTGTAACTCCTGTTGGTGGAGACAATGATGAAGATGATGATGAGACTCAAATACCTGATTGGAGCGACAACTTGACTTCTCGGTCAGGGCAGGAAGAGGTTGGCTCTGAGGACGACGGGTGTGAGAACACACAGGGTGATGATGACGAGGTTGGAGATCCCACTTACTGTCAACCCACAGTCAGCCAGTCAATGAGGTCAGCAGAGGAGGTGGAGGAGGATGTGACTAGCCCAGGGGATGGGGATGACTCGGTACCCGGGCCTTTGCCTGGCCTTTGGGATGTCGCGGTGTTCGGCTCCCAGGCCCGTACCCTGGGGTCACTCTTTAAAAGGGTGGATAATTGTTAATTTTATAAGAGTTCGTGATGCCACCTGTGGTATCTGGTGAGAAGCACCAGCGCTGCAGCAGTCCACTGAGGCCGGTGATAAGGCAGCTCGATGGTATAGCTCCTCACAGGTGGAGCTAGGCCTCAGAAAAGCGTATGCAGGGGGAATGCAGAACAGGCGAGACCCAGCTGGGTCAGAGCAAGAACGGGAACGGACACGGTAGTCACTTCAGTACCTTTTACTGGTGGAAATTCAGGCACATCCCAGAGCACTGTAGGGTGAAGGGTGCATATCAGGATCCTCCCCAATGAGCGGGTGTAGGGCCTCCTGTTTCTTGCCTCTGCGTAGTAAGTTTCTGACCTGCCTGGAGCTAGGCCTAACTTTGTCTCTGTCCTGCGCTGGCTGACCTTGTGGTAGGGCCTTGTCTTGGAGTTCACGCTCCCAGTATGTGGGGCCTAAGCGTCTCCTGGCTCTATTACGTATCAGCACCTTAGCGATCCTGGGACTTGTAGTTCTCCAGGGATTCCGGTTATGCCTTACTGGGTCATAGAGATCCCGGTAGGCTCGGATCCGGTGTCCGGTAAATGATTCGGGGTGAGCTGGTTAAGCTCCTCTGCCCCCTATGTACTAACTCTCCACTCGCCTTTGGCCTACTCGGGCTCCACTGCTGAACTATTAACTGAGTTCTCTAGACTAGACTGAGCTCCACTGCAGATTGACCTCTCTTAGGCTTCTCTACTGCAGGAACTCTTCAGAGGAACTGAACTGCCTAGCTCCACCTTCCCTATTTATATCCCTAACGGGCTCCCTCTGCTGGTCTGAGGTGGAAGGTGGAGATGTGTGAATGTTTATGGGGGCCTCTTGTGGAGGATTCCATCAATGCACTCTTCTAGGATCTGTGATACCAAGCGCAGCGGGGTGTCACAGATGCTATTGACGACGAGGTTAGGTTGCGCCTTCCTGGACAGAGACGTAGTACTGGAAGCACGTCAACAACTGCATCCTCAATCACAACTCTGCCTCTGACCACAAGTCGTAGTGGCTCTTCAGGTCTCATGGGCTCTAAGCCTTGCATAGTCTGGGCATTTTTTCAGATCGATAAGGATGACCCAACTCGTGTTATCTGTAATATTTGTCACCAAAAGCTAAGTAGAGGCCAAAAAATACATAGTTTGAGTACTTCATGCATGAACCGTCACATGGATATGAAGCATAAGTTGCAGTGGGAAGCTCACTGTGCTACAATGCGGCCTAGCGGGCCGGGCCAACCACCGTCTGCCCCATCTTGTGCATCCGCAGCCTCTTCATCCTCTGTGACTGGGGGGACAGCAGTCACACATGTTTTTGGACGCAGACCTGCCACATCTTTACCCGCAACAGCCAGTGTTATTTTCAGGTCATCATTTCATTTGGAAGTGGAAACACCAGCTGGTGTTGAGCGCTCTCCGACATCGAGAGCACCACCTTTGGATCAAGGCAACCTAACTTTTCTGCCTGCATCTTCCTCACAGACCGGCAAGTTTGCCGGGGACACCCTACTCAACCCTGTCTAAGCACAACAGCCAGCCCTCGGTCCCTCAGATGTGGACAAGTAAAAGACCATTTCTTCGTAGCCATGAGAAAGCTAAGAGGTTGAATTTCACCATCTGCAAGCTGTTGGCTACAGAAATGCTGCCTTTCCGCCTGGTGGACACAGAGGATTTTTGAGACCTTATGTCCGTCGCAGTGCCCTAGTACCAGATGCCCAGTCGGCACTACTTCTCAAAGAAAGGTGTGCCTGCGCTCCACCAGCATGTCGCACACAACATCACAGCTTCTTTGAGAAACTCTGTGTGTGACAGGGTGCATTTCACCACAGACACTTGGGCGAGTAGGCATGGACAGGGGCGTTACATGTCGCTGACTGGGCACTGGCTAACTATGGTGACAGCAGGACAAGGGGCTGCTGTCCAAGTCTTGCCGTCCCCACGAGTTGTACGTCAATCCTCTTTATCTAGAAGTTCCTCCACTGCTTCTGCCTCCTCAACCTCCTCTCGGTCCTCCACCTGCACCCAAAGCCTATCTGGTAATGCTACCCGCTTTCTAACTGCGCAGAAGGAATCCTGCACACCTCCTTACTATGCTGGCAGCAGGGCTCAACGGCATCAGGCGGTGTTTACTTTGAAATGTCTGGGAAATGTGAGTCACACAGCTGAGAAGTTGTGGTCAGCTCTGGAGACCCAGTTTCATGAATGGTTGTCTCCACTGGACCTGCAACCAGGGAAGGCCGTGTGCGACAATGCTGCAAACCTGGGTGCGGCCCTTCACTGGGGCAATGTCACACACGTGCCTTGTATGGCTCACGTGTTGAACCTGGTTGTCCAGCAATTTTTAGCCCACTATCCCGGACTAGATGGCCTTCTGCAGAGGGCACGGTCGCTGTGTGCTCACTTCCGCCGTTCGCATCCCGCAGCTCAACGACTTACATCTCTACACAAGTCGTTGGGCCTGCCAGTTCACCAGCTGAAATGCGATGTGCCGACACGATGGAATTCAACTCTGCATATGTTGCTGTGACTGTGGCAGCACCGACAAGCCCTGGTGCAATACGTTCTGATGTATAGCCTGGGCCAACGAGATCCAGAGGTGGGGCAAATCATGCTGCAGGAGTGGTCTCAGATCAGGGACCTATGAAGTTGACGCACCCCCTGGGCCGTGGGGTACCCGGAGCCGGGCTGGTAGATGCTGGGGGTTGTAGTCACTGTGGCGGCGACCTAGGGCGGTCAATGTAAGGGTAATTTTTAAATATGGGTTTTATAATGTCCAACTACGCCACCTGTGGAGTGCGGCCAAAGGGGCCGCCACTGCGGAACAGTCCTCTGAAGCTGGTGGTTTTGCAGCAATGGTATTATTACTCCCCACAGGAAGAGTGTAGCTTCAGGGCAGTGTGGGTGGATGATGGTGGTTGTAGTGCAGGGAGTCAGTAATGAACACAGAGTCCGTGTGATGCAGTCCCAAGATCTTTACTCACAGTTGTTGCAGTCCAGATTACAGGTACCAGAGCAATCTCCCCGGTCATGCTGTGCTTACTCAGTGAGGGGCTCAGTCCTCCCCCAGATATCTCTGGAGTATTTAGCAGGACCCCCTTCTGTGTGTCCTTTCTCTTGCCTTCTCCCTGCACCTCACACCCAGTGACACTTCTATCCGGTATCCTCGGGCCTTGGCGGGCGACGTGTGTTCCGTCCCCTGGGTCCTATGTGGCTACCTTCTTAGTGAGACTGGTGTGGACTTTGGCCTGCAGTACATGAAATGCTGCAGCCTCCGGTTTCTAGTTGAGCCTTGCTGTTTCTCCGCTAGTTGAGGGACCGGTTCCCCTTATCTGGCCTGACCCTTCTACCTCCTGGTAGCAGCGGGCGTACGGGTGGCCTTCTGCACGGCCCGTACCTCTAGGGTCCCTTCGGTTCCTGGAGCCTTCCTGCTCCAACTCCTCTCTTCTTTCCTTCAGTCCTGGGCCTCCCAGGCTAGGCCCGCCTCCGGAGCCGATCTCATGCAGAGCCTCTGCTCCTGTCACTTCTCCTCTGACTGACTTGCTCTTTCTAAGATGGCTTCCTATTTATACTCTCCCTGTCATGTGCTACCCTAATCTTCTTTCTTCACCCACACCCACTACATAGGACACTCCCACCAGCTAGGGACCTGGGACTGTGCTCTCCCCTAGGAGCAATCTCGCCCTACCCCCACTGCGGGTATGTGTTGGATGCAGGTGTTAGGGTCCCGAGCCATACTCCTTCCTTACCTGAGGGTGAGATACCACACCTCTGGGAGAGATGCAGTACCTCTGTGGCGACTGAACCCTCAGGGGCGCCACACACCCTTCTGCACAGTTTTGAAATGGCGATGAAGATGTTTAGTGCTGACAACGATGCCATTATCAGCATGACTATTCCGGTGATATACATGCTGGAGCACACGTTAAACAGAATTCAGAGTCAGGTGGTGGGATAAGAGGAGGCGGAGGAAGTAGAGGAGGAGTCGTATGCGGAAGGGATAACATCTCCAAGGTCCAGACGGTCAGCAGCACCAAGGCGGCAGGCATGGGAGGGTGGGGTAGAGGGATTCACCAGGGCGCATGATAGCAGCCAAACTGTTGAGGAAGGTGCAGGAGCCGAGGAAGAAGTGGAGGACGAACGGGCGATGGGCATGTAAGGCTCATCAGATGAGGGAGACCTTGATCACATTTCTGTTGTGCGAGGTTGGGGGGAGAGAGCAGAGGAAGGAAGCATGATTCTTACCTCGCTACCAACACAACAAGGACTTGGTCCTCCTGGATGCGCAAGACACATGAGTGCCTTCTTGCTGCACTACCTGCAACATGACCCTCGGATTGTCAGAATTCGACATAATCCCCACTACTGGGTTGCCACACTCTTAGATCCCCGGTACAAAAGTAAATTTGCCAAAATAATTTCTGCCATAGAAAGGGATTCACGCATGCAGGAGTATCAGCAGAGGCTGTTGCAGAATCTTACATGTGCTTTTCCACAAAACACCAGTGGTGCACGTAGTGAATCTCACAGTTCTAACTTGCAAAACATGTGACTGTCGAGTCTTCATCACTCAAACCGTAACAGTAACACAGTATCTGCTGGTAACAGCAATTTTGCGGAATCATTTCACCACTTTTTTAGAACATCCTTTGCAAGGCCACAGGAGACAAGAAGTCTGACACATAGTCAACGCCTAGAGAGGATGGTACAGGAGTATCTCCAAGTGAACATCAAAGCTATGACTGTGTCACTGGACCCTTGCTCATTTTGGGCTTCCAATCTGGAAAAATGGCCGGAGCTCGCCACTCACGCCTTGGAGATCTTGTCATGACCTGCAGCCAGCGTTCTCTCTGAACGTGTGTTCAGTGCTGCTGGTGGTGTGCTGACAGATAAGCGCACGTGGCTGTCCACTGAGAATGTAGACAGACTCACGTTCATAAAGATGATCAAATCATGGATCCACAAGGACTTTTCTACCCCTGTGTCATCCTGGGGAGACTAAAAGCTTGAGGATTTGGTAAAATCACCTCACCAACCCTTTTAAGCAACTCTGGGGCAATTGATGCCACTTAAGTGGTGTCTGTGCCACAATTTTTGGAAAAAATGGAGACTCTTTTTGGAGTCCCCTTGCTGTGTTTTACTTGACGTTGGCATCGTCAATTCCAGGTGGGTTGGGTCGCCCCCCCCCCCTTTTAACTGTAAGAAACTACATACACTATGGCTTGGGGTAACACAGATGGTTGAGTCTGAAGAGCTGTTTATGTAGCGCCCCGAGGGTTCGGTTGCTACAGGGGTATTGCACCTCAACCAGAAGTGTGATATTCCACTCCCGGGTAAGGATGGAGTATGGACCAGGGCTCAGTTAGCTGAATACACACACTCACCCCATTTCCGGGGGACAGCTCGACGGTGCTCCCATTTATATATATGCAGGCACAACTGACCATGTCCCTGGCTGGAGTGGGGAGGGGGGAGAGAACCCTGTGTTGTAGGAGCAGAAGGAAGGAGCTCATTGGGTGCTGGTCACCTGAGCTCAGACACAGAGGCAGATAAAAGGTGGGGGCCATCTTAGGAGGGAGTTCGTTCAGTCAGAGCAGAAAGGGAGAGAGAGCTGACAGGCTCGGCCTGAGCTCAGCTGAATGAGGCAGGCCTAGGGTGAAGGCCGGAGCCAGAAGGGAGAAGAGGAGAAGGAGAAGGAAGGAAGAAAGGTGGAAAGAAAGAGGAGTAGAAAGGCTCCAGAAACAAGAAGGCATAAGGGACCCTAAGAACCCACGAGATAACGAGTGAAGGGTCAGGCAGAATAAGGGTACTGGATTCCCAAGTTGGTGGAGGTAAATCATCCCTCAGCCAAAGACCGGAGGTCGTGATCATCTATTGGTGCGACCCCCCGCCAAACCTGCTAGTAAGGCACCATATAGGATAGCGGGAAACGGGCCCCACGTTTGCCCGCATAGATCCGCGGCAGCTGGACAGAAGTTTGGTCACTGGTGGGGCACGAGAGGCCAGAAAAAGAACAGAAGGGGGTCCTGTGCCATATTCCTGAATTGCCTGGGGGTTGACCGAGCCCCTCACCTGGTGGATGCAGCACGGCTTGGGCAGTGACATGGATAACAACTGTGAGTAAAAACCCTGGACTGCATCATTGGACTCTGTGTTATTTATGCTGCGCCTGCACCATCACCCCCAGTATCCTATTACCTGCCCTGAGGCTACACTCTTCCCGTGGGGAGTTATACTATCTCAGCTGCGCACACCATCAGCCTCAGTGGACTGCCTTGCAGCGGAGGTTCATAATAGCCGCAATCCACGGGTGGCGTAGTCGGACATTCCTAAATCTAAAAATAGACTGCCACAGCATTTGGTCTGACCACCCTGAGCCACGGGATCGGGTTGCCACTACTACCCCCATCATTGCACTAAAGCCCGGTTCCGGGTGCCCCACGGCCCAGGGGGCGAGTCATTTACTCAGAGGTCTGTTCCAAAGCTTCAGTGTCTGCTACAGCGTAGAATTTTTAACTGCATCTAGCCTAGGCAATACTTTGGGCGTAGTAGCCCAGCTGCGAAGCAAGCTGCACCGCCTGTGTATCTAATAAGAATTTTTAAATGCATCTAGCCTAGGCAGACTGTGGGGACCCCCAACCAAACCCAGACGCTCAGCCCCCCTACCGCCCCCCTTTCCTTGACAATACAATAATGTAACTCTTACAACTGGATGGGTGAGGATCGGTCACACCTTTATTAACTCTTTATACTCATTCCATTAGAAAGGCATTTTATTTCTAAAATAATTCAGCTTGTTGAATCATGCCCTGGGTCTCCACAACGGCAAGTTGGCCATCAAGTGTAACTCTCCAACATGTCCTTTCTATTTCCAGGCCACGGAGGATCCTGCGTACTCGTATGCAGGACTCTGACCCCCATCCATCACTCTTAATGCTTGTTCCACTCCGTCCTGGAGTCCTGACAGTAATATGTCCAGTCCAATATCCATTAAGTGAACACCGTCAGGCCGTATGAGGCCTGCTTTATCTCCTTCCAGTTGTCGGTGTTGTATCATTACACCGCCTCTGTCTCTTCTAAATTTTCGATTGGCGTATGCGTAGACGTATTGCATTATTGGCTATGACTACGTCCTGGTGTAATAAGCCTCCACAGGTGGTAATTTTGGATTGAGGGACTAATTCTCTTATGCATAGCCCCCCGAAGAAGGTGATCACAAATGCAGTAGAAAGTAGTGTTGCTTCTAATTGTGAGTGTCATGTTAATGGTGTTAGGGATATGATATGAGAAATCAGTTTTAGTGACACGGGACGGGACGTCTACACTTCTGACTTGGCTGACCCCTTTTCCACCCTTTTATGGATTGTCTGATGATGAATCTCTTTGTCACATCTCCCTAATTCAGTAGTTGGAAGTGAAAAGCTACTCCGGTCAGACACCGCTGCGCTGATGCCCCTGATATGCCCCTCATCATTAGCTGGTGGAGAAATTCTATGGTGACTTGTAATCTGGCTTGTTCACATTGGTCAACCCGTCTGCCTGCTACTAGTCGTGTCCACTCTTCCCATGCCTTACCGTATGCTTGCCACGTCGATGGGGCAACTGACGCTCTGATTAATGGCATCAACTATTCACCACTAGATCCCATAGGGAGGGTGGGCAACTGTTGCCCGATGGGTGGGCGTTGGGGAGGAGCTCTGTGAAAATCTGCCAATTGAATTGTGATAAAGCGTTAGCAGCAGCTTTAGACCCCTCAGCATCGTGGCTAGCGCGGATCCATACATTGTGTTCTAGGCACAGGAATGCTAGCCGGCGTAGTAGGCCTAGCACTGGGAGAGACGATGATGCCATCTTATTAATGCAATGCGCTAGGCTGGTGTTTTTTGTTATGAAGCGTATATTTTTGTTAGCCAGGAGCGCGCCCCATATTTCTATTGCTACCACTATTGGGAAGAAAAATTATTTTCCGGGCTAGATGCAGCTAAAAATTATTATTAATTTCAAAGCTGGTGGTGCTTGGTATATATGGCCTAATACAATGAGTACCACACATTACTACTATGTCCAAAATTATTTTCCGGCTAGATGCAGCTAAAAATTATTATTAATTTTAAAGCTGGTGGAGCTTGGTATAGATGGCCTAATACAATGAGTACCACACACTACTACTATGCGCAAAATTATTTTCCAGGCAAGATGCAGCTAAACATTATTATTAATTTCAAAACTGGTGGAGCTTGGAATAGATGGCCTAATACAATGAGTACCACACACTTCTACAAGACCAGATATTTTTTCAGAGCTAAATGCAGATAAAAATTATTTTGAATTTGCAACCTGGTGGAGGTTAGTATAGATGGACTAATAGAACAAGTCCCACACACTGCTACAAGCCCAAGCCCAAATATTTTTTCAGAGCTAGATGCAGATAAAAATTATTTTGAATTTGCAGCCTGGTGGAGGTTAGTATAGATGGACTAATAGAACAAGTCCCACACACTGCTACAAGCCCAAGCCCAAATATTTTTTCTGATCTAGATGCAGATAAAAATTATTTTGAATTTGAAACCTGGTGGAGGTTAGTATAGATGGACTAATAGAACAAGTCCCACACACTGCTACAAGCCCAAGCCCAAATATTTTTTCAGAGCTACATGCAGATAAAAATTATTTTGAATTTGCAACCTGGTGGAGGTTAGTATAGATGGACTAATAGAACAAGTCCCACACACTGCTACAAGCCCAAGCCCAAGTATTTTTTCTGAGCTAGATGCAGATAAAAATTATTTTGAATTTTAAACCTGGTAGAGGTTAGTATAGATGGACTAATAGAACAAGTCCCACACACTGCTACAAGCCAAGCCCAAATATTTTTTCAGAGCTACATGCAGATAAAAATTATTTTGAATTTGCAACCTGGTGGAGGTTAGTATAGATGGACTAATAGAACAAGTCCCACACACTGCTACAAGCACAAGCCCAAGTATTTTTTCTGAGCTAGATGCAGATAAAAATTATTTTTAATTTGAAACCTGGTGGAGGTTAGTATAGATGGACTAATAGAACAAGTCCCACACACTGCTACAAACCCAAGCCCAAATATTTTTTCAGAGCTAGATGCAGATAAAAATTATTTTGAATTTGCAACCTGGTAGAGGTTAGTATAGATGGACTAATAGAACAAGTCCCACACACTGCTACAAGCCCAAGCCCAAGTATTTTTTCTGAGCTAGATGCAGATAAAAATTATTTAGAATTTGAAACCTGGTAGAGGTTAGTATAGATGGACTAATAGAACAAGTCCCACACACTGCTAAAAGCCCAAGCCCAAATATTTTTTCTGAGCTAGATGCAGATAAAAATTATTTTGAATTTGCAACCTGGTGGAGGTTAGTATAGATGGACTAATAGAACAAGTCACACACACTGCTACAAGCCCAAGCCCAAATATTTTTTCTGAGCTAGATGCAGATAAAAATTATTTTGAATTTGCAACCTGGTGGAAGTTAGCATAGATTGACTAATAGAACAAGTCCCACACACTGCTACAAGCCCAAGCCGAAATATTTTTTCAGAGCTAGATGCAGATAAAAATTATTTTGAATTTGCAACCTGGTGGAGGTTAGCATAGATGGACTAATAGAACAAGTCCCACACACTGCTACAAGCCCAAGCCCAAATATTTTTTCAGAGCTAGATGCAGATAAAAATTATTTTGAATTTGCAACCTGGTGGAGGTTAGTATAGATGGACTAATAGAACAAGTCCCACACACTGCTTCAAGCCCAAGCCCAAATATTTTTTCAGAGCTAGATGCAGATAAAAATTATTTTGAATTTGCAACCTGGTGGAGGTTAGTATAGATGGACTAATAGAACAAGTCCCACACACTGCTACAAGCCCAAATATTTTTTCAGAGCTAGATGCAGATAAAAATTATTTTGAATTTGATACCTGGTGGAGGTTAGTATAGATGGACTAATAGAATGATGCTATGCCCAAAAGGTTTTAGTTGGCTAGGTGCAATAAAAAAAATTGTATTCTATACACAGGTGGTGTAGCTTGCAACACAGATAGGCTACTCCACTGACTAACACACTGCAAGAGGCCAAAAAGGATTTTCTTAGCTAGATTTAGCCAAATGCTGTGAAAAAAACTTGCACAGCACTGGCACAGACCTGCCTGGCAAAAAGTGATAGGAACTGATGTAACATAACCCTCAAAAGGACTGCAATTACAATTAGTCTTTACTCCCAACCTATCTATTAAAGAGCACAGACCTGCCTGTTAAAAGTGATAGGAACTGATGTAACATAACCCTCAAAAGGACTGCAATTACAATTAGTCTTTACTCCCAACCTATCTATTTAAGAGCACAGACCTGCCTGATAAAAGTTATAGGAACTGATGTAACCTAGCCCTCAAAAGGACTGCAATTACAATTAGTCTTTACTCCCAACCTATCTATTTAAGAGCACAGACCTGCCTAATAAAAGTCGTAGGAAATTATGTAACCTAGTCCTCAAAAGGACTGCAATCACAACTATTCCCTACTCCCAAGCTATCTGGAGATTTGTGCGAAAATTGGCTTGAAATTAACAAGGTATAGCGCACACAGCAACAGCGGTGCCGTCTAACACGCAGCTGCAGCAGTGAAAAAATGGTGGCTATGTGGAAAATGGCTGGGTCTTATAGGGCAAGGACATGAGACATACACTGCCAATGTCACATGCCCTTGCTAGTGTGAAAAAAAGCAGTTCACTCCGTGTGTGCGCTGCTGATAGGCTGACAGATTGCACCTCCCCACTGTAAATGCAGGAAAGAGAAAAAAAAATGGAGATCTTCATTATTTATGCAGAGATCCATACCCTGCCCCTCCCCCCGCCCCACTGTACACTCAAACTGCATATTAACATTAATTTTCAGCATTACTGAGAAAAAATCCAGTTATGATTTTGGTGCACGAACAGTTATCGAACATAACCTCGAACAGCCAAATTTTTTTCAAATTGTTCGTGTTCGCCGAACGGCTCGAATATTGCCCAAAACAGCTCGAATTTGAGATTGGCGAACAGTTCGAGTCGAACACCGCTCATCTCTAGTGCGCAATTGTTTAATTTTTAGCAATTTGCACAGTTCCCTTGTCACTTTGGACATAAAAGGGGTCCCCTGATCTGTCAGGATCTCCTTAGGTAGTCCAAGGCGACAGAACATGGCAAACAGCTCCCGTGCAATCAGTTTTGCCGAGGTGTGGCGTAGTGGTATAGCCTCCGGGTACCGGGTGGCATAGTCAACGACCACCAGTATATGTTGGTGGCCACGGGTGGAGTTTACAATGGGCCCTACCAAATCCATTGCAATCCGTTCAAAAGGTACCTCTATCACTGGCAGGGGTACCAATGGGCTACGGAAACTTGCGGTGGGTGAGGTCAACTGACATTCGGGGCAGGATTCGCAGTACCTTTTGACCTCTACATAAACCCCAGGCCAAAAGAACCGCTGCAAGATACGTTCTTGCATTTTTTTTACCCCTAAGTGTCCACCCAGCAAGTGTGTGTGTGCCAAATCTAGAACCACCCGATGGTACGACTGAGGTACTGCCAACTGTTCCACGACCTCGTCCCTAATCTTATCTATCCTATAGAGTAACTCACCGTTGACTACCATGCGTGGAAATACAGTATCTGAATTGGACTGTTGGGCTATGCCGTTTACCTCTACCACCCTTTCCCGCGCCTGAGTCAGAGTGGGATCCTGTAGCTGAGTCGTCCCAAACGTGTCCCGGGACACTTCCAGCTCGGGGATCAATGGGGTCTCCTTGATCTCTCCTGCCTGCACCTCTAAGGGAAACCTATCAGGGTCACACTCTGTCCCTAGGTTGGACACCCCTATGGCAGGCTCGTTGGGTACAGCGTCTGTAATACATTTTACCGGGGTGAGAGTGGATTTTGTTTTCCCACAGAGTCCAGAACAGGGGCAAGTCTCTTCCCAACACAGTCCCATAGGGAAGAGTTTTTACCACTCCCACCACATGTTTTATGTCTCCACATGGCGTGGACAAAACTACCTCCGCAGTTGGGTACTCTCGGAGGTCCCCATGGATACACACAACCCCGACTGGCCATCCACTTGGGTTGCTCCTGCCACCAGTGACCCATGTACCAGAGTCACGAGGCTCCCTGAGTCCTGGAGGGCCTCCGTGGGGTACCCATTAACCAGTACCTGGCATAGTTGGAGTTCACTGTCCCGGGGGTTGGCACTCGCTGTGCAGACGGTCTGGGCATACATTGAGACCCGGCGGCTATATCCGCAGTCCATGGGTTCCGTAGTCAGGGGACAATTAGCAACCACATGTCCCGGCCCCTGACACCGCCAGCACCTAAGGGTGGAGGTACTGTTAGGTTTTATGACAGTTTGGGAGGGAATCGGTCTCCTGCCACTCTCACTCTGAGGTTCCCCTTCAGCACGGGTACGGTGCAGACTGTCCCCAGCAGAGGGACGTGACCCCTTTCCCGACTCCTGGGTTGGCAGGGATCGGCGTGACAGCCGCGAGGGGGCAGAGTCCCGGATAAAGTCCTGAGTGGCCGAGTAACGCTCGATCAGGCTGACCACCTAGTCAAGTGTGCCGGGGTCCCCCACCCAACGTTGGATAGCGGCTGGCAGAGTCCTCACCAGCCGGTCAGCCACCACCCTCTCCACCATCTGGGCTGGAGACAAAGTCTCAGGCTGGAGCCAGCTCTTTACCAGCTGCAGGAGGTCATAAGCCTGAGACCGGGCGGGTCGGGTCTCCACATAGGCCCACGAAAACACACGCTGAGCCCTCACGTATGTATTGATCCCCAGCCGGGCAAGGATCTCACCTTTGAGCCTCTGGTAGTCCTGGGCGTCCTCACAACTTAGGTCGAAGTAGGCCTTTTAGGCATCGCCGACAAGAAACGGAGCCACCACTTCTGCCCACTGTCCGGCTGGTAGGTTTTCCCGCTCTGCTGTGCTCTCATAGATGGTCAGGAAGGCTTCCACATCGTCCTCCTGTCCCATCTTCCTCAGCGCTGATCGAACCTTGTCCTGGGCCTCTCGACATTCCACGGCTGGCGCCGTCGGTGTCTCCCGCAGGGCAGCCATCTGTTGCAGCAACAGTTCGTTTGTTTTTTTCTGCTGCTGCATGGTGAGTCCCAGATTCTTTAACAGCTCCTCCATTTAGTCCACGGGGTGGAACTGAAAGGTGGCAGGCCGGATTGTGGTCATGCAGCTGCCGGTGAGGTATGCCTCAGTCACAATGCCCGCATTCTCCACCAAGCTGTAGGGCGGCGGTGTTCACACCGTGCAGTAACTGAGGCAGTGACCCAAACAAGTCCAACATAAACAGCTTTTATTCAGCAACTCAAGGGTAAACAGAAAGTCCTCCGGTTCGCAGCCAGGTTAACGTGAGTCCATAAACAACGGTTGCCGGGGGCAACGGCCGCACCGGGCTGCTCATAGCCTGACAGGTGCAGAGGCTTCCCAGGCGTGGGTTCAGCCACAATCAATCCTGCTGAGCTTTCCTGCTGTGCTCCTAGCAGGTTTCAACAGAGAATACCACTAATCCTTAGTGCAGGGGTTTTAAAGGACCTGTGGCAAGAGCCACTGGAAAACCTGGGTTGGAGGAAGGAGGCCTCCCCACTGCCTCCTGTGACCTCCTCCAAGAAATAAAGGTTTTACTTAATCTGCCTTAGCCAGGTAGTCTGACCAAGTCATTGCTCACCTTCATTCCTGCATTGTAGCCGAAGCTGTGTCTGTGACTGCAATTCACTCCAATAGATTTAATAGTAGTGTTGAGCCACCCCCGTAGTGTTCGAGTTCGGTTCGGTTCGTCGAACACCCGTGTGTTCGCCGAACTGTTCGTCGAACTGTTCGTCGAACACCTTCGAACACCGTTAAAACCAATGGCAGGCAAACAAAAACACATAGAAACACATAGAAAACACCTTCAAAGGTGTCCAAAAGCTGACAAACTGCTCAGAAGACACAACTAACACATGGAAAAGTGACAAGTACATATAGTCATGCGAAAAGAAAAGAGGTGGAGGAGTAAAAGGAGGGGGAGACACAGATATAGGCATGTCATGCCCTTCTAAAATCCAAAAAGTGAGAAGCCGAGACGGCCAGTCCGCTCCTGCCCGTGCCACCTCCGTGTCGCCGGGTTTGTGCCAGAGCCGCGGTGAACCCTGACGGCCAGCCCCCCTCTCCCAATACTGGTGCCTGTCCGCTGGTGGGTCGAGAGAGCCCCCCTGTGGTGGAGGCAGCTCTAAGCTTTTTAATTTAAATTGTCCCTCTAATTTGAATGAATACACTTTAAATCCATTTACAAGGATCTATTGGAGGGCAAGTCTCATGCCAGCAGCCGCGTAATTCCAGCTCCAGTAGCGTCCACTAAAGCTGCTGCAGTTAAAAAGCTTTTATAAGGATCGAGCTCGGCTGTCCACCGCAAGGCATCCTAGTGCCAGTCCCAGCCCCTATGCCTTGGGGTGCCTCCTGATGCTCTTCACTGAGTATCCCGTGGTCCCGAAGCATTTCCTTTGAAAAAATTAAGTGTCCAAACTACAGGTGGTGTAGCTTGCTTAACAGCCGGGATAATCCGCTGACTAGCAGACACTGCTACTAGGCACAAAGTATTTCCTGGGCTAGGTGCAGTTAAAAATTTGTAAGTAGATACTCTCGTTGGATGCTGAGAAAGCATTCCATAAGGTCTCCTGGCACGCCATATATGATTCTCTTAAAAAGCTTGGGGTAGGGGTCTAGGGGACCCTTTTATAGCCAAAATCACGGCCCTGTATCACAATACGTCACCTAGGCTGAAGATAAATGGAACTGTAGCACCGAGGGCTCGGTTGCTACAGACGTATTGCACCTCACCCAGAGGTGTGATATCTCACTCTCAGATAAGGATGGAGTGTGGATCAGGACCCGACACCTGCATGCATTACACCACATTGCCGTGGGGCAGGGCGACCAATATGCCCCTGAGATGGGCACGACAGTCCCTGTCCCTGGCTGGAGTGGGGGGAGGGAACACTGAGGAAGGGGAACCCTGCAGTGCAGGAGCAGGGAGGAAGCAGTTCCTGGGTGCATTGAGAAGGGAGTATAAAAGGTGGGCACCATCTTAGTTCAGTGCAGAGAAGTCTGAGCAGAAGTGGCAGGGAGCAGGGGCTCTGCATGAGCTCTGCTCCGGAGGCGGGCCTAGTAACAGAGGCCCAGGCCTGCAAGAGGGAGAAGGAAGAAAGAGGAGCGGAGAAGGCTCCAGGAACGAGGAATGAAGGGATCCCAGGGGTGCGGACGGGCGAGTCGCCACCGCACGCCCGAATCCACCTGCGTGGAGGGTCAGGCCAAAGGGGGAGACCGGTCCCCGAACTAGTGGAGGCAGGAAACGACCCTCAGCTAGAAACCGGAGGCTCTGACATTTTATGTGGCGCAGCCCCTTGCTCCACCCGCTAGGAAGGCACCACATAGGGTCAGGGAAACTGGCGCCAAGTTTACCAAGAGGAGGCCCGAGGCAGCCGGACAGAAGTGTTGGTAAGAAAGGCCAGACAAAGGACACACAAAGGGGGTCCTGTGAAGCGCTCCAAAGTTATCTGGGAGTTGTCTGAGCCCCTCACCTGGTGAGCACAGTACGACGTGGGCAGCCGTTACCTGCAGACGTGGTCTGGATAATAAGAACTGTGAGTAAAGGCCCTGAACTGCATCACTGACTCCGTGTCGTTACTGCTGCTGCCCTGCACCATCACCCCCATCCTCCGCATACACTGCCCTGAGGCTATACTCCTCCCGTGGGGAGTTGTGCTACGCTCTGCTGCACCCACAACACCAGCCTTAGCGGTCTGCCCTGTAGCGGCGGTTCACTCTGACCGCAATCCACGGGTGGCGTAGTCGGACATTTAAACATCAAAACCACATAAATAGTTCTGCCACTGGTTTGACCGCCCTGAGCCACGGAACCGGATCGCCGCCACGAAGACTACAACCACCAGCATCCACCAAAAAGGGTCCGGCTCCGGGTGTCCCAAGGCCCAGGGGGTGCGTCAGAACATTTTCATCACCTTTCACAATCACCAATGGGACAAGGCAGGGATGTCCTCTGTCCCCTCTCTTATACATCCTAGTGACGGAGCACCTGCTCTCATCAATTCGCCATAACCCCAATATTAGGTGGATTGAGGTGGGAGGCACCGAGTACAAGTGCTCTCTATTTGCTGATGATGTCCTAGTATATATCACTCAATCACATATATCCATCCCTGCTGTTATGGCTGAAATAGATCACTTTGTTACATGGTAAAATTTTAAAATCAATGCAGCGAAGTCTGAGGCCCTCGATGTCTCCCTCCCTAAATCCATATAGGATTCCATCCAGTCCAACTTTCCCTTTGCCTGGCCCTCACAGGGTATCAAATACTTAGGAATTCCTATTCATAGAGACCTCTCCCATCTATGTTATCTTAATTTTGGGCCCTTTATTGAACAATTCCATACAGACCACGGTTGGCAAGTTAGAACTGTAAGATTCACTACGTGAACCACTGGTGTTTTGTGGAAAAGCACATGTACACCGCGTTCCAAATTATTATGCAAAAAGTGTTTAGGAGTGATAAGGGAAGAATTTGTTTGTTTGTCAGTTAAACTCATTGATGGTGATGTGTGTCAGGGCTCTTTATATCACTGTAAGCAATTGCAGACACCTGTGCTAATTAGTTTGGCAGGTGTGTCCAATGAAAGGCAAGACTACTTAAGAAGGCTCTCTCACATTATTAAGCAGCCTACATTTTCTGCCAAAATGGGAAAGAAAAAGGATGTGTCGGCTGCTGAGAAGCAACAAATTGTGGAGTGTTTAGGTCAAGGCATGACTACAATCAACATTGTGCGATGATCAGGATGAAGTGTCTTGGCAATCAAGAAGTATGTAGCTGATTCACAGTACACACGTGTGCGTGCTGATAAGGGCAAATTGAGGACTCTTTCCTACAGGCAATTACGTCAGGTTGAAAGAGCAGCGGCAAAAAAGCCTTGTCATAGCAGCAGACAAGTTTTTGAAGCTGCTTGTGCCTCCAACGTCCCCCGAACAACAAGATGCAGGGTCCTCCAGAGGTTTGCAGCTGTGCATACGCCATCCTGTCGACCTCCTCTATCCACTTCACACAAGCAGAAACGGCTCCAGTGGGCCAAACATTACATGAAGACTGATTTCAAAACTGTTTTGTTCACGGATGAGTGCCGTGCAGCGCTCGATGGTCCAGATGAATGGAGTGGAGGATGGCTGGTTGATGGACACCCCACGCAAACACGGCTACAGCGCCAACAAGGAGGAGGTGGAGTAATGTTTTGGGCTGGAATCATGGGGAGAGAGATTGTCGGCCCCTTTAGGATCCCTGAAGGCGCTAAAGATGAACTCCATAATGTATGTGGATTTTCTCAAACAGCACTTCCTGCCATGGTTCAAGAAGAAGAACCGTGTATTTCACAGCAAGATCATTTTTCTGCATGATAATGCACCATCTCATGCTGCACATAAAACATCTGCATCTCTGGCTGATATGGGCATAAAAGGGGACAAACTTATGGTGTGACCCCCATGCTCCCCTGACCTCTACCCCATTCAGAACCTTTGGAGCATCATTAAAAGGAGTGTCTATGATGGCGGGAGGCAGTTCACATCTAAGCAACAGCTCTGGGAGGGTATTCTGTCCTCCTGCAAAACAATTGAAGCAGAAACCATCCAAAACCTGACAAATTCAATGGACGAGAGAGTTCAGAAGCTCCTTTCGAACAAGGGGTCCTATGTGAAAATGTAACATCACCTAGAGTAAAGTTTTGAGTTGAAAACTGTTTGATTTCAGTTTCTAACAACCTGCTAATGCTTATAATTTCAAAAATGACCATTTTTTTGGTCTTTATTAAAATGAAAAGGTTGATCGAAAAGTTTGGGGGATCTAAGAGTGTGGCAACCCAGTAGTCATGATTACTTCGAATTCTGACAATATGAGGGTCATGCTGCAGGTAGTGCAGCAAGAAGGCACTTATGTGTCTTGCGCATCTCGGAGCCCCAAAATTATTTTCCGGGCTAGATGCAGCTAAAAATTATTTTTAATTTTAAATCTGGTGAAGCTTATTATAGATGGCCTAATAGGATCAGTGCTGCACACTGCTACAAAGCCCAAATTATTTTCCAGTCAAGATACAGATAAACATGATTAGTAATTTGAAAGCTTAAAACGGTTGGTAGGGTGATTTTAACCAATCATCAAGCTTTTACTCTCCCCAGGATGACACAGGGGTAGAAAAGTCGTTTCGGATCCATGATTTGTTCATCTTTATGAACGTGAGTCTGTCTACATTATCAGTGGAGAGCCGCGTGCGCTTATCTGTCAGCACACCACCAGCAGCGCTGAACACACGTTCAGACAGAACGCTGGCTGCGGGGCATGACAAGATCTCCAAGGCGTAAGTGGCTAGCTCCGGCCATTTATCCAGATTGGAAGCCCAAAAAGAGCAAGGGTCCAGTGACACAGTCGTGGCTTCAATGTTTACTTGGAGATACTCCTGTACCATCGTCTCTAGGCGTTGACTATGTGTCAGACTTCTTGTCTCCTGTGGCCTTGCAAAGGATGGGCTAAAAAAGTGGTGAAATGATTCCGCAAAATTGATGTTACCAGCAGATACTGTGGTTCTGTTACGGTTTGAGTGCTGAACACTTGACGGTCCCACGGTTGGCAAGTTGGAACTGTGAGATTCACTACGTGCACCACTGGTATTTTGTGGAAAAGCACATGTAAGATTCTGCAACAGTCTCTGCTGATACTCCTGCATGCGTGCATCCCTTTCTATGGCAGGAATAATTTCTGCAAATTTACTTTTGTACCGGGGATCTAACAGTGTGGCAACCCAGTAGTCAGGATTATTTCTAATTCTCACAATTCGAGGGTCATGTTGCAGGTAGTGCAGCAAGAAGGCACTCATGTGTGTTGCGCATCCAGGAGCACCAAGTCCCTGTTGTGTTGGTGGCGAGGTAACAATCATGCTTCCTTCCTCTGTCCTCTCCCCCCAACCTCGCACAACAGAAATGTGATCAAGGTCTCCCTCATCTGATGAGTCTTCCATCAGTTCGTCCTCCACTTCTTCCTGGGCTCCTGCACCTTCCTCACTAGTTTGGCTGCTACCATGCGCCCTGGTAAAATCATCTCCCCCACCCTCACATGCCTGCCGCCCTGGTGCTGCCGACCGTCTGGACCTTGCAGATGTTAGCCCTTCCGCATACAACTCCTCCTCCTCTACTTCCTCCACCTCCTCTTGTGCCACCACCTGACTCCGAATTCTGTTTAACATGTGCTCCAGCATGTAAATCACCGGAATAGTCATGCTGATAATGGCATCGTCAGCACTAAACATCTTCGTCGCCATTTCAAAACTGTGCAGAAGGGTGCATAGGTCCCTGATCTGAGACCACTCCTCCAGCGTGATTTGCCCCACCTCTGAATCTCGTTGGCCCAGGCTATACGTCAGAACGTATTGCACCAGGGCTTGTCGGTGCTGCCACAGTCGCTGCAACATGTGCAGAGTTGAATTCCACCGGGTAGGCACATCGCATTTTAGCCGGTGAAGTGGCAGGCCCAACGACTTCTGTAGAGCTGTAAGTCGCTGAGCTGCGGGATGCGAACGGCGGAAGTGAGCACACAGCGACCGTGCCCTCTGCAGAAGGCCATCTAGTCTGGGATAGTGGGCTAAAAATTGCTGGACAACCAGGTTCAACACGTGAGCCATACAAGGCACGTGTGTGACATTGCCCCGGCGAAGGGCCGCACCCAGGTTTGCAGCATTGTCGCACACGGCCTTCCCTGGTTTCAGGTCCAGTGGAGACAACCATTCATGAAATTGGTTCTCCAGAGCTGACCACAACTCCTCAGCTGTGTGACTCACATTTCCCAGACATTTCAATGTAAAAACCACCTGATGACGTTGAGCCCTACTGCCAGCATAGTAAGGAGGTGTGCAGGATCCCTTCTGCGCAGTTAGAAAGCTTGTGGCATGACCAGACAGGCTTTGGGTGCAGGTGGAAGACCGAGAGGAGGTTGAGGAGGCAGAAGCAGTGGAGGAATAATGACATAAAGAGGATTGACGCACAACTCGTGGGGACGGCAAGACTTGGACAGCAGCCCCTTGTCCTGCTGTCACCATAGTTACCCAGTGCCCAGTCAGCGACATGTAACGCCCCTGTCCATGCCTACTCGTCCAAGTGTCTGTGGTGAAATGCACCCTGTCACACACAGAGTTTCTCAAAGAAGCGGTGATGTTGTGTGCGACATGCTGGTGGAGCGCAGGCACACCTTTCTTTGAGAAGTAGTGCCGACTGGGCATCTGGTACTGGGGCACTGCGACGGACATAAGGTCTCGAAAATCCTCTGTGTCCACCAGGCGGAAAGGCAGCATTTCTGTAGCCAAGAGCTTGCAGATGGTGAAATTCAACCTCTTAGCTTTCTCATGGCTAGGAGGAAATGGTCTTTTACTTGTCCACATCTGAGGGACCGAGGGCTGGCTATTGTGCTTAGACGGGGTTGATAAGGGTGTCCCCGGCAAAATGCCGGTCTGTGAGGAAGATGCAGGCGGACATGTTAGGTTGCCTTGATCCAAAGGTGGTGCTATCGATGTCGGACAGCGCTCAAGACCAGCTGGTGTTACCACCTCCAAAGAAAATGATGACCTGCCAATCACGCTGGCTGTTGCGGGTAAAGAGGTGGCAGGTCTGCGCCCCAAAACAGGTGTGACTGCTGTCCCCCCAGTCACAGAGGATGAAGAGGCCGCGGATGCACAAGATATGGCAGACGGTGGTTGGCCCGGCCGGCTAGACCGCATTGTAGCACACTGAGCTTCCCACTGCAACTTATGCTTCATGTCCATGTGCCGGTTCATGCATGAAGTACTCAAACTATGTATTTTTTGGCCTCTACTTAGCTTTTGCTGACAAATGTTACAGATAACACGAGTTGGGTCATCTTTATCGATCTGAAAAAATGCCCAGGCTATGCAAGGCTTAGCACCCATGCGACCTGAAGAGCCACCACGACTTGTGGTGAGAGGCAGAGTTGTGTTTGAGGATGCAGTTGTTGACGTGCTTCCAGTACTACGTCTCTGTCCAGGAAGGCGCAACCTGACCTCGTCGTCACTAGCATCTTCCTCCACCTCCTCTGCTGACCTCATCTCTTGGCTGACTGTGGGTTGACAGTAAGTGGGATCTACGACCTCATCATCATCACCCTGTGCGTTATCACACCCGTCGTCCTCAGAGCCAACCTGTTCCTGCCCTGACAAAAAACTAAAGTTGTCGCTCCAATCAGGTATTTGAGTCTTATCATCGTCTTCCTCATTGTCTCCACCAACAGGAGTTACAGTTTGGGAATGAGGGTCTACATTATGGTCAGAACCTTCTGCGTCTGGTCCTGGATCCGACTCATAAAGATTCTGGGCATCAGTGCAGATCATTTCCTCGTCTGGATTCACAGAAGCGCTGGAGTCGACCTCTGATTCCCAGGCTATAGTATGAGTAAACAGCTCTGCAGACTCAACCATCTGTTCTACCTCATACTCAGACGGGCAGCTGGAGATTTGGGAGCTGTGAGGAAGCAAGTGCGATTTGGGTGACACCTTTGAGGACTGGAGTATTTGTGATGTTGAAGTTGATGTGGAGGAGAGCCCACTTAAAGGAGCACTTGATATCCGTTGAAGCACCTGCTGTTTTTGTGCCTCATCTGGAATTTGTAGCGATTGGCGTGGCCGTAAGAAAGGGATCTTATCACATTGTCCGCTAAAAGAAGTAGACATTTTAGTTTGGCTGGAAGATGGTCTTTCTTCTGCACCTACCCCACGGACACAACCTTTTTTCCCCTTCCCAACACGCCTATTCCCCTTTCCACCAGCAGCAGGCCTTTTTCCACTCATTTTGGTGGTTAACTAATTCACAACTCTGGAGTTGTTTGCACAAAAAAACAATGGATGGTAACCGAGCAGAGCTGAGTGGCCAAACTGTGGTATTAGGCCAAAACTATTGGCTGGGTTAGATGCAGAAAAAAATTATTTTTAATTTGCAACCTGATGGAGGTCAGTATAGATGGACTAATAGACCAAGTCCCACACACCGCTAGAAGCCCAAATATTTTTTCAGAGCTAGATGCAGAAATTTTTTTTATTCAATTTGCAACCTGATGGAGGTCAGTATAGATGGACTAATAGACCAAGTCCCACACACTGCTAGAAGCCCAAATATTTTTTCAGAGCTAGATGCAGAAAAAAATTATTTTTAATTTGCAACCTGATGGAGGTCAGTATAGATGGACTAATAGACCAAGTCCCACACACCGCTAGAAGCCCAAATATTTTTTCAGAGCTAGATGCAGAAAAAAATTATTTTTAATTTGCAACCTGATGGAGGTCAGTATAGATGGACTAATAGACCAAGTCCCACACACCGCTAGAAGCCCAAATATTTTTTCAGAGCTAGATGCAGAAAAAAATTATATTCAATTTGCAACCTGCTGGAAGTCAGTATAGAAGGACTAATAGAACAAGTCCCACACACTGCTAGAAGCCCAAATATTTTTTCAGAGCTAAATGAAGAAAAAAATTATTTTTAATTTGCAACCTGATGGAGGTCAGTATAGATGGACTAATAGACCAAGTCCCACACACTGCTAGAAGCCCAAATATTTTTTCAGAGCTAGATGCAGAAAAAAATTATTTTTAATTTGCAACCTGATGGAGGTCAGTATAGATGGACTAATAGACCAAGTCCCACACACCGCTAGAAGCCCAAATATTTTTTCAGAGCTAGATGCAGAAAAAAATTATTTTTAATTTGCAACCTGATGGAGGTCAGTATAGATGGACTAATAGACCAAGTCCCACACACCGCTAGAAGCCCAAATATTTTTTCAGAGCTAGATGCAGAAAAAAATGATATTCAATTTGCAACCTGCTGGAGGTCAGTATAGAAGGACTAATAGAACAAGTCCCACACACTGCTAGAAGCCCAAATATTTTTTCAGAGCTAAATGAAGAAAAAAATTATTTTTAATTTGCAACCTGATGGAGGTCAGTATAGATGGACTAATAGACCAAGTCCCACACACTGCTAGAAGCCCAAATATTTTTTCAGAGCTAGATGCAGAAAAAAAATATATTCAGTTTGCAACCTGATGGAGGTCAGTATAGATGGACTAATAGAATGATGCTATGCCCAAAAGATTTTACTTCACTAGGTGCAGTAAAAAAATTGGTATTCTATACACAGGTGGTATATCTTGCAACACAGATAGGCTACTCCACTGACTAACACACTCTGCAATAGGCCAAAAAGGATTAGCTTTGCTAGATTCAGCCAAATGCTGTGAAAAAAACTTGCACAGCACTGGCACAGACCTGCCTAGCAAAAACTGATAGGAACTGATGTAACCTAGTCCTGAAAAGGACTCCAATTACAATTAGTCTTTACTCCCACAATCTATCTATTTAAGAGCACAGACCTGCCTGATAAAAGTCGTAGGAAATGCTGTAACCTAGTCCTTAAAAGGACTGCAATCACAACTATTCCCTACTCCCAAGCTATCTGTATATTTGTGCGAAAATTGGCTTGAAATTAACAAGGTATAGCGCACACAGCAACAGCGGTGCCATCTAACACGCAGCTGCAGCAGTGAGAAAATGGTGGCGACGGGGAAAATGGCTTGGTCTTATAGGGCAAGGACATGTGACATACACTGCCAATCACACATGCCCTTGCTTGTGTGAAAAAAAGCACTTCGCTCCGTGTGTGCGCTGCTGATAGGCTGACAGATTGCACCTCCCCACTGCAAATGCGGGAAAGAGAAAAAAAAATGGAGATCTTCATTGTTCCTGCAGAGATCCATCCCCTGCCCCTCCCCCCGCCCCGCTGTACACTCAAACTGCGTATTAACATTAATTTTCATCATTACTGAGAAAAAATCCAGTTATGATTTTGGTGCACGAACAGTTATCGAACATAACCTCGAACAGCCGAATTTTTCTCAAATTGTTCGTGTTCGCCGACCGGCTCGAACACCGCCCAAAACAGCTCGAATTTGAGATTGGCGAACAGTTCGAGTAGAACAACGCTCATCTCTATTTAATAGGTCTCTGTACACATTCTGGGGGATATATAACGTCCCTTGTATACGATCCCGGTCACTGCCTCACAGGTACCATACATACCAGGATAGGGATGAGGGATGGGGTACCATGCATATCAGGATGGGGATGAGGAGTGCCTTGCACACCAGGATGGGGGTTAGGGGTACCATACATACCAGGATAGGGATGAGGGATACCATGCATACCAGGATAGGGATGAGGGGTGCCATGAATACCAGTAAAGGATGGGGGCAGCACATAACAGGATTGGGGTCTCACAAATACCAGGATGGGGGCAGCACATACCAGCATGGGAGACCATATACCAATAAAAATGCTCGCCACCCGGGCGTAGAACGGGTTCAATAGTTAGTTTCCTTATACTGCATGCTGCAAAAAAAAAAATATTCTATTCCCAATTGATACTGCTATTAGCTGCTTTTACAATAGGAACAGATGCAAGGTATCATCAGTTGGAAATGAGTGTTTATTCTGGTCGCATACATCTCTACTGTCTATATCTTGATTGATTCATCAAAGCAGGCAGGGTTGCTTTCGATCCTCCATAGTTTGGTATTACCACGTACCAAAAAATACTCTTCCGGGCCGGTTAAAATCTATTTTTTATTCTATAATATTACCTTTCTTATCTGCGATTCGTGTACAGGTAAGCTATCGCACTTTGGATAGCGTATTGCTATGATTATGATTATTGCCTCATACTCTTGCTGCTGCAAGCAAACAAAAAAAATTATATTGTCTATTGATACTGCTGTTAGCTGCATTTAGAATAGGGACAGGTATCATCAGCATGAAATGAGTTTTTATTCTGGTTACGTACATCTCTTCCACAGTCCATAACTTGATTGCTTTTTTCCAAAAATCATTGACGAGTTCATGTTTTTTAGTATAAACTGCACTTAGAAATTCATCAAAGCAGGCAGGGTTGCTTGCATTCCTCCACAGTTTGGTGCAGCCACGTACTAAAAAAAACCTCTTTGGAACAGGTTAAAATCTATTTTTTATTCTACAATATTACTAGTGATGAGTGAGCACTAAAATGCTCGGGTACTCATTGTTCGAGTCAAGCAAATTGGAATGCTCGAGTGTTCGGTCCGAGTAACGAGCCCAATTTAAGTCTATGGGAAACTCGAGCATTTTTCTGGTGGCATCGCCACTTCCCCGCAGTCTGCAGAGGGCCTAAAAATTGCCCAAATCAATGGGAACAGTGCTCAAATGGCATGGGAACAGCATAGGGAAGACCCCTGGAAGCATTTCTGACTCCCAGGTCACTGCTGTCAGCAATGTTGTCAGAGGTATTACTCCACTTTTACGGACTCACAATAAAATATAAATCAAAATGGATTTTCAAGGGAAATATGTTAAGGAACATCCTTTCTAGGGTAATGACTTGTATGTAAGGCAAAATAAATATACAAAAACAAAAATGCTCCTCCTCACCTTGGGCTATGTTCACACGTAACGCTTTTGATGAGTTTTTGCACTTTTGCAATGCTTTCAACCAAGACAAATGCATTCACAGGGAAATGTCATTGTAACATTTTACAACCTTATCTGGCCATGTGATGTGTGACATGGGAACAGCATGGGGAAGACCCCTGGAAGCATCTCTGACTCCCAGTGCACTGCCTAAAACTGTGGTCATCTCATCAGACGTGATCCTATATTACTGTGGTAATAATACAGACATTTTTGGCAACGTGACAAATCTTAAACTCCATTTAAAATGGGCAAGGTGTGTGCCAAGGGATGGGAAAGTAAACATTATGGTGATGGTGCACGCAGAGGTCATGGGCAAGATGAAACTGTGCCTACTGAGGTAGCACAACAAACACCCACGTCATGTCTAACTACCTTCCTGTCCAAATTTCTAGGGGGCCGCGGAACACCAATATTGAAACCAGAGCAGTGTGAAAAGGTTGTTGGTTGGATAGCAGATAAAGTTTCCAGTCAGCAGATAAAGTTCCACCACCACCACCCTGTGTTCCATATGGTCCAGTCTCAGTAGATGTGAGTCTGGATCATATTATTATTATTACTTTATCACCATTTATTCCATGGCACTTTACATGTGAAAAAGGGGTATACATCGCAAAAACAATTACAATAATCTTGAACAAAAATGTGACAGCGACTTGTACAGGAAAGGAGAGGACCCTGCCAACGAGGGCTCAGTCTACAAGGCATGGGTGAGGATACAGTAGGTGAGGATAGAGCTGGTCTTGCAACGGTATGGTGGAGTGAGAGTTTCTGCAGTTGGTACGCATGTCACAAGAGGTGGGTCTTCAGCTTCCTTTTAAAGGTTTCAACAGTAGGCCAGAGTCAGAAATGGTGGGGTAGAGAGTTCCAGAGAAGGGGGGATGCACGGGAGAAATCTTGTATGCTACTGTGGGAAGAGGAGATAAGAGTAGAGTAGAGAAGGAGATCTTTTGAGGATTGGAGTTTGCGTGCAGGTAAGTACCAGGAGACTAGGTCACAGATGTATGGAGGAGACAGGTTGTGGATAGCTTTGCAGTCGAAGGTTAGGGTTTTGAACTGGAGTCTCTGGGTAATGGGGAGCCAGTGAAGGGATTGACAGAGAGGAGAGGCCAAGGAATAGCGAGGGGACAGGTGGATTACTCGGCCCACAGAGTTTAGGATAGATTGAAGGATTGAAGTAATGCAAGAGTGTTAGAAGGGAGGCCACAGAGCAGGAGATTGCAGTCGTCGAGAAGGGAGATGATGAGCACATGCACTAGTGTTTTTGTAGATTTATGGTTGAGGAATGTGTGGATCTGGGAGATTTTTTTTACTTGGATTCGTCATCTTCCTCACCCTGATCCTCCTTCCTCCCACCATTCCGAGTGCGCTGAGACAACTGATCCCACACTTGGACACTTCAATGAGCTGTTTTGTTCATCTTTCCATTTATAGGTTCTGGCCTCTCGCTCGGTCCGCTTGGAAGTGGAAAGAGCTTGGATATGTGGTTTGAAGGAGAGATTAAAGTCCAGGGTTACCCCAAGAGCTGTTCACTTAAGCTTATTGTTATTGACACCCATGAAGTTTAAGTACATAATCTGGAATATCTCCTGAAAAAAATGAATGACAACCCCCACACAGTTGCACAGTTGTAAAAAAGCTGTAGCAAAGCAGGCAGATCTCTGGCTCTCACCGCAGAACATACAGCCAGGCAAGGTCGTGTGTGACAATGGATGGAACCTGGTGGTGGCTCTGAAGCTAGGCAAACTTGCATATGTAACATGCCTGGCCCATGTGCTCAACTTAGTGGTTCTGCATTTCCTCAAAATGTACACGGATCTGCCAGAGCGACTTGTGAAAGTACGCCGCGTGTGTGCCCATTTCTGAAACTCAGCTACAGCTTCCGCCACCTTGGCAGGGCTTCAACAGCATTTGCATTTGCATATCCACAGAGTTTAGGATAGATTGAAGGAATGCGAGAGTGTTAGAAGGGAGGCCACAGAGCAGGAGGTTGCAGTCGTCGAGAAGGGAGATGATGAGCGCGTGCACTAGTGTTTTTGTAGATTTATGGTTGAGGAATGTGTGGATCTGGGAGATTTTTTTTACTTGGATTCGGCACCTTCCTCACCCTGATCCTCCTTCCTCCCACCATTCCGAGTGCGCTGAGACAACTGATCCCACACTTGGACACTTCGAAGAGCTGTTTTGTTCATCTTTCCATTTATAGGTTCTGGCCTCTCGCTCGGTCCGCTTGGAAGTGGAAAGAGCTTGGATATGTGGTTTGAAGGAGAGATTAAAGTCCAGGGTTACCCCAAGAGCTGTTCACTTTTCCATCGATAAATTTGGGACTCTCGACCGGCCAGCTTTAAGCAGGGCAACAGAAAATCACATGTAGCGATTTGAGGAGCCATGGTCACCTGAAGGTGACGGTGGGAAAGTGCCAGGGATAGTTCATCTCACTGACACATTCCACTGGGTTAATATTGTGTAAGCCGGGACCCAGTGGGACCCTGGCATGGAACACGTCCTCCCGACGCAGAGGATTTCGAGCCCTGGGTCAATCAGGGTTGCCCCCACATTCTACAGCTCCTGCACATCCTCCTCCTCTTCAGACTCCATCTCAATCACTTGATTCATTTTTTTCAGGAGATATTCCAGATTATGTACTTAAACTTCATGGGTGCCAATAACAATAAGCTTAAATGACAAACCGCACACAGTTGCAGAGTTGTAAAAAAGCTGTAACAAAGAAGGCAGATCTCTGGCTCTCACCGCTGAACATACAGCCAGGCATGGTCGTGTGTGACAATGGACGGAACCTGGTGGCGCCTCTGAAGCTAGGCAAACTTGCATATGTAACATGCCTGGCCCATGTGCTCAACTTAGTGGTTCTTCATTTCCTCAAAATCTACACGGATCTGCCAGAGCGACTTGTGAAAGTACGCCGCGTGTGTGCCCATTTCTGAAACTCAGCTACAGCTTCCGCCACCTTGGCAGGGCTTCAACAGCATTTGCATCTTCCAGCTCTCTGACTGGTGTGCGATGTGACTACTAGTGATGAGCGAGCATGCTCGCTACTGTTCGGTGCTCGCCCGAGCATCTCACTGCTCAAGATGCTCGGCACTCGCTGAGTATTTCTGGGGTTGCTCGGCGGGAGCTCTGGTCCCCTCCCTGCATGTTTGGCGCTCTGTAGAGCACCAATCAACATGCAGGGATTGTCTGCCACACACTGTAGTGCCGCAGCCATGTTGGTTGTGGCATTACATTGATTGGCTGGCAACACAGCGTCATCAGGTCTATATCAGAACTGGCGCCGCAATGATCGTCACAGTTACTCCGGAATCAGTCAGTGTAGGGAGAGCTGCTTCTGAGCTAAGGAGAGATTTGCTTGTTTCTAGATAGTGTAGGTATACCAGACTATATTAGAGACATACAGTATATCCATCTCAACTAACAGCCCTTCTGAGGACTAATCCAGCTGCAGAGATATCAGTGCTAGACAGGCAGGCAGGGAATATAGCAGACTGCAGTGCACATAGCAAGAGGGTCCATTCCAGTTCTGTCTGCTGGTGCTTTTACAGATATTTGTAGAAATAGCCCCAGGTATCAGGGGCCAGGAATATTTTTTTTTATCTTAATCCTGATTATTTGCTTAAAAAGCAACCCAGAGAGTGCTTGTTGGCACTGCAGGATACAGCCAGGTCCTTTCTATATTACAGCACTAAAAATCCAGCTATTTAAAACTGTGGTTTGTCCGTCACACGGATCACATATAATTGCACTGAAAATATTGCCATTTCTGGCCTCCATTGAAATTTTGGTGCAGTGTGTAAGTGAACTTATTGACACAAGGTCGGAGCTGTTAAAATAGTTACCTACAGGCCAGCTATTTAATATCGTGGTTTGTGTGTCACACGTATCACATATAAGTTCGCTCCAAAATCAGCCATTTGTAGTCAGCGTGGAAAATATTGTCCTCCATTTAAAATGGGCAAGGCACGTGGCAAGGGACGGGGAACTAGACGTGATGGTGCATGCAGAGGCCGAGGCCGTGGGCAAGCTGAAATTGTGCCACAACAAACACCCACATCTTCTCGCTCAACCTTCCTGTCCCAATTAATAGGGGACCGCAGAACACCACTATTGAACACAGAGCAGTGTGAAAAGGTTATTGGTTGTATAGCAGATAATGCTTCCAGTCACTTAACCACCACCACCACCCTGTCTTCCACACTGTCAAGTCTCAGTAGCCGTGAGTCTGGGCGGCATATTCCTCACACCATACCGAGTGCCCAGAGACAACTGATCCCACACTTGGACACTCCAAAGAGCTGTTCACTTTTCCAATTATAGATTCTGGTCTCTCGCCTGGTTCACTTGAAGCAGGGCAAGAGTAGATCGCATGTAGCGATGCCCAAATATTTGAGCAGCCATGGTCATACGAAGGCGACAGAGGGAAAGTGTCACAAGAGGTGGACGATGATGAGACACAATTGCCAGATAGTCAGGAGGAGGACCAGGGTCTGGAAGTGGAAGACGAGGTGGTGGATGATATAGTAACTGACCCAACCTGGCAGGAGGACATGCAGAGCGAGGACAGCAGCACACAGTAGGAGGGAGGCAGAGCACCTCAACAGGCAGGAAGAAGCAGTGTGGTGGCCGCAGACAGAAGGCGGGCAACCGTTCCCCGTAACACCAACACAACGGAAGTTGCCAGTACAACTGTTAGGTCTTCCCGAGTCTGGTTGTTTTTTAAAGACTCTGCTGATAACCTCAAAAAGGCCATTTGCACCACCTGCCAGGCCAGCATCAGCAGGCGTAGCAAAACTAACAGTCTGACCACCACAAGCATGATCAAGCACACGGCAGCAAAGCACCCGACTTTGTGGGCCGAACCACAGGGTCCAGGAACAGTGTCTGCGGGCGACACCACTGCTTCTTCCGCTGTTGTGCATGCACGCCAATCCTCTGTCCATGGCGCATGACAATATGCCACCCGCCCTGCACGTATCATTGCACACTCTCAACTAGCACCATCAGCAAGCACGTTCTTGTCCCAGTGCAGCGTTCAGTTATCCATACCCCAGTCCTTGGAACGCAAGCGCAAATACGCGCAAACGCCCCACAGCCACATGTAACATACCTGGTGGCGGGCTTGCATGGTGCACCATCTCTCACTATGCAGATCGCAAACTTGATCTTCAGTCCAGTCTGCTAGCCTGGCTTCTATTCATGCTGTCTGTTTGTCTCTGTTCTGACTGCTTAGGGCGGCGGCCCGGTTACTTCCTGTTTTTTGTAGCTGCTGTGGGCACACCCCTTATGCGTCCTCAGTCTGTTGCTGTCTGTCACTGGATATTTAAACCAGCTCCACCTTGAAGCTGGTGCCTGAGCAACTCTTAACCTCAGAGGGCTTCTTGCCTCTGATGTGCTAGGTCCTGTTCTGTTTTTCCTGCCTGTCTGCCTTCCTGGAGGCTGTATTCCCAGGCCTGTCTGAACACGCTCCTAGCCTGTTCGTCCCGCTTTCTGGGGGCCGCATACCCAGACCTGTTATCTGTGTCTTCTAGCCTGTTTGTCCGCCATTCAGGGGCCGCATACCCAGACTCGCTCCTGTATCTCGCTGCAGTGTCAGTTCCTGTCTGA
The DNA here is from genome assembly GCF_046119375.1 of Phyllobates terribilis. Taxonomy (NCBI): domain Eukaryota; kingdom Metazoa; phylum Chordata; class Amphibia; order Anura; family Dendrobatidae; genus Phyllobates; species Phyllobates terribilis. The sequence continues at coordinate 147,887,656 of NW_027362764.1, read as the reverse complement.
ACATTCAGTTCCTGTCTAAACACTCTCCTAGCCTGTTACCTGTTTTTCTCTATGTCCGTACCTTCCCTTTTTCTGCAGAGTCTGAACCTGCACCTAACTCCTAGTCGTTGTTGCTGTACTTCCATTTGTGAGTTTAGAGTCCACTCGCTACTTCATTGCAAGCATCTTGTGTGTATCTGGTTCTGCCTTTCCAGTACCCTCCTGTCTGCATTCCAGCCGTGCCTGCCAGTATCCTCCTGTCTGCACTCCAGCCGTGCCTGCCAGTGCCCACCTGTCTGCATGCCAGCCATGCCTGCCAATACCCACCTGTCTGTGTGCCAGCCTAACCTGCCTGTTCCTGTATTCCCCAGTGTGGGTCAACAGCCGTGTCCGGGGTCTGGCCTGGAGAAGCACCTGGTCCCTCTGCTCAGTTCCTCCTTGGTGCACGGCGTCATTAGCCATCATGCGACCTTGGTCGGATCGGGTTGATACTTAGTTACGCCCCTCCTGGCACTCTCCGGTTCATGGCACAGTGGAATCACTAAACCACGCACACGCCAGTCAGCCCGGGCGTGTGCATAACAGTTTGCACAGGCCATGGTTCCTGTTGAGCCCCACGGCCCTTCGCTCTCAGAAACATTTTCTGGCTAAAACGTGCACCAAGAAATTTTTTTTTCGCAAGCTGATGTCCAGGCGATGTACGCACCAGCCCAAATGGAGCTTTCTGCACCCATTCCTGCGGATCCGCCACGGTACTATGGGGATCCTAAACAAAGCCATGCGTTTGTGGAGCAATGCATGCTGCATTTCAAGTTCTACCCTCTCTATTTTCCTACCGATTGGGCTAAAGTGGCATTTATGATATCCTACCTAGCGGGTGATGCTTTGAAATGGATCACCCCCCTATGGGAAGCATGGGATCCTATCGTCCTTGACCTGCAGGCCTTCCTGGTGGCCTTTCTAATGGTCTTCGATGACCCCAATCCTGAAGTCTCTGCTAAAGCTTCCCTTCCCAATATCCCGGAGCAGCCCCGATGGTTAATGTGTGTGGGTAACTCACCAGTTCTCCAGCCTGAAGAGACTGCTGCCCACCCAGAATCCTCACAGGATGACTACGCCCCACAGAATACTTCTCTTCCCAACCTCAAAAGGCAGTCCAGACATGCTAGTCGTAGAGGCAAGCCATCACGCCAGGTTCTGTCCTCCCAAAGACCTCCTGTTCCCCAGCCTGAAGAAGCAGCTACCCGCACGGAATCCATGAAGGTTGACCATGTTCGGCAGGCAAAGCAGAGGCCGGAACTCAGTCACGAAATCGGATTGCAGTCCCGCTGCAGTTGTTTGGGACCCCCTGACGGTCTTTGTCCAGTGAAGGTTGGAGAATCCCAAGACATTAGGCCTGTAGGAGAGGCTGCCCTGGGCATTAGTGTTTCCTCTCCACAGATGACAATGACTGTCTCCGTGGCAAGTAAAAGCCTCGGATTAATCGGAAGTTTGGGCTTAAAGCCTTGAAGAGTCAGTGTCTGATTCCCGTCCGAAAACTTCAGAAGCCGGTTTGGGCATTGTCAGCAGAAGGACGAGCCCTACTCAGAAACAGTCAAAATATGTCTGTACAAATTATGCTCCAGATTGGAGCATCACACTTGAAGAAGCTTTCCTTTCAGGTGCTGACTGGTTTACCCACAAGTCGTCCAGAGCCGAGAGATCTAGTGCCCGCTCAGGTCTGGAGACCTTGCATGGTGTAACTTGGGGGACTGTTAAGGTACAAGGGGTTTCCAGTCCACATATCTTCAGGACAGTCAGCAATGTCTTCTTCTTCTTCACCAGATCTGCTAGTCACTGATTCGCTGTGCGCTGAAGTCTCTGAAGCAAGAGAAGTGGAGGCAATGTCCCCACACAGTCTCGACGATTTTACCAATGATCTGGCTTCAGGTACCGTCCCGCCTCACAGACATGTCATCTCTGAAACCAGTTTGAGGATGGCCCCAAAGCATGGACCCTCCATCTCTAATAAATCTGGCCTTGCATCCATCGAGGCGGTGGATACCCCCAAGTCTCTGCACCCCTCCAACCAGGCGGAGGACCTCCAATTGCCTCCTGAATCCTCTGGGGTGCTACCTGATAACAAATGGACAGAGACTTTCTTACACCCTGTACCTGGTACCTCGCCCACTTCATCCAGTGAGCTTGACCAAGTGTACTCCGAAGCTATGGTTACCCCCGAGTCTCTGCTCTCCTCCAACAAGGTGGAGGACCTCCAGTAGTCTCCTGAACCCTCCGGGGTGCTACCTGATAACAAATGGACAGAGACTTTCTTACACCCTGTACCTGGTACTTCACCCACTTCATCCATTGCTGAGGATGGCTTGATGGGAGGAAACATCCTAGTTAGCAAGATGATGAGACCAGTTTCGTTTCCTCTAGTGGACAGAAGAGGTAATCCTCATGAAGAGAAGGATTGGCCTCCCAATTCTCTGCGGAACACTCTTGCAGGCTTGAAGAAGAGGGGGCGTAAGGGGGGGTACTGTAACATACCTGGTGGCGGGCTTGCATGGTGCACCATCTCTCACTATGTAAGATCGCAAACTTGATCTTCAGTCCAGTCTGCTAGCCTGGCTTCTATTCATGCTGTCTGTTTGTCTCTGTTCTGACTGCTTAGGGCGGCGGCCCGGTTACTTCCTGTTTTTTGTAGCTGCTGTGGGCACTCCCCTTATGCATCCTCAGGCTATTGCTGTCTGTCACTGGATATTTAAACCAGCTCCACCTTGAAGCTGGTGCCTGAGCAACTCTTATCCTCAGAGGGCTTCTTGCCTCTGATGTGCCAGGTCTTGTTCTGTTTTTCCTGCCAGTCCGCCTTCCTGGAGGCTGTATTCCCAGGCCTGTCTGAACACGCTCCTAGCCTGTTCGTCCCGCCTTCTGGGGGCCGCATACCCAGACCTGTTATCTGTGTCTTCTAGCCTGTTTGTCCGCCATTCTGGGGGCCGTATACCCAGACTCGCTCCTCTATCTCGCTGCAGTGTCAGCTCCTGTCTGAACACTCAGTTCCTGTCTGAACACTCTCCTAGCCTGTTACCTGTTTTTCTCTATGTCCGTACCTTCCCTTTTTCTGCAGAGTCTGAACCTGCACCTAACTCCTACTCGTTGTCGCTGTACTTCCGTTTGTGAGTTTAGAGTCCACTCGCTACTTCATTGCAAGTATCTTGTGTGTATCTGGTTCTGTCTTTCCCTTCCAGTCTGTTCCGTGTGAACAGAGCCCAGTCCCCTCTGCTCTGTCTTTGCTCACCGCTCCGGCGGTTTATCTCTGTTCTGCCTTACTCACCGCTCCGGCGGTTCCTGCCTGCTCTGCCTTGCTCACCGCTCCGGCGGTTCCTTCCTGCTCTGCCTTGCTCACCGCTCCGGCGGTTCCTGCCTGCTCTGCATTGCTCACCGCTCCGGCGGTTCCTGCTTGCTCTGCCTTGCTCACCACTCCGGTGGTTCCTGCCTGCTCTGCCTTGCTCACCGCTCCGGCGGTTCCTGCCTGCTCTGCCTTGCTCACCGCTCCGGTAGTTTCTCCCTGCTCTGCTTGCTCACCGCTCCGGCAGTACCTCTCTGCTCCGCCATGCCCACCGCTCCGGCTGTTCCTCTCTGCTCTGCTTGTCTACCGCATCTGCGGTTCTGTTCCTGAATCCCAGTCTGTTCTGGACTAGTGTTGAGCCACCCCCGTAGTGTTCGAGTTCGGTTCGGTTCGTCGAACACCCGTGTGTTCGCCGAACTGTTCGTCGAACTGTTCGTCGAACACCTTCGAACACCGTTAAAACCAATGGCAGGCAAACAAAAACACATAGAAACACATAGAAAACACCTTCAAAGGTGTCCAAAAGCTGACAAACTGCTCAGAAGACACAACTAACACATGGAAAAGTGACAAGTACATATAGTCATGCGAAAAGAACAGAGGTGGAGGAGTAAAAGGAGGGGGAGACACAGATATAGGCATGTCATGCCCTTCTAAAATCCAAAAAGTGAGAAGCCGACACGTTCAGTCCGCTCCTGCCCGTGCCACCTCCGTGTCGCCGAGTTTGTGCCAGAGCCGCGGTGAACCCTGACGGCCAGCCCCCCTCTCCCAATACTGGTGCCTGTCCGCTGGTGGGTCGAGCGAGCCCCCCTGTGGTGGAGGCAGCTCTAAGCTTTTTAATTTAAATTGTCTCTCTAATTTGAATAAATACACTTTAAATCCATTTACAAGGATCTATTGGAGGGCAAGTCTCATGCCAGCAGCAGCGTAATTCCAGCTCCAGTAGCGTCCACTAAAGCTGCTGCAGTTAAAAAGCTTTTATAAGGATCGAGCTCGGCTGTCCACCGCAAGGCATCCTACTGCCAGTCCGAGCCCCTATGCCTTGGGGTGCCTCCTGATGCTCTTCACTGAGTATCCCGTGGTCCCGAAGCATTTCCTTTGAAAAAATGAAGTGTCCAAACTACAGGTGGTGTAGCTTGCTTAACAGCCAGGATTATCCGCTGACTAGCAGACCCTGCTACTTGGCACAAAGTATTTCCTGGGCTAGATGCAGTTAAAAATTTGTAATTAGATACTCTCGTTGGATGCTGAGAAAGCATTCCATAGAGTCTCCTGGCACGCCATATATGATTCTCTTAAAAAGCTTGGGGTAGGTGTCTAGGGGACCCTTTTATAGCCAAAATCACGGCCCTGTATCGCAATACGTCACCTAGGCTGAAGATAAATGGAACTGTAGCACCCTGAGGACTCGGTTGCTACAGAGGTATTGCACCTCACCCAGAGGTGTGATATCTCACTCTCAGGTAAGGATGTAGTGTGGATCAGGACCCGACACCTGCATGCATTACACCACATTGCCGTGGGGCAGGGCGACCAATATGCCCCTGAGATGGGCACGACAGTCCCTGTCCCTGGCTGGAGTGGGGGGAGGGAACACTGAGGAAGGGGAACCCTGTAGTGCAGGAGCAGGGAGGAAGCAGTTCCTGGGTGCATTGAGAAGGGAGTATAAAAGGTGGGCACCATCTTAGTTCAGTGCAGAGACGTCTGAGCAGAAGTGGCAGGGAGCAGGGGCTCTGCATGAGCTCTGCTCCGGAGGCGGGCCTAGTAACAGAGGCCCAGGCCTGGAAGAGGGAGAAGGAAGGAATAGGAGAGGAGAAGGCTCCAGGAATGAGGAACGAAAGGATCTCAGGGGTGCGGACGGGTGAGTCGCCACCGCACGCCCGAATCCACCTGCGTGGAGGGGTCAGGCCAAAGGGGGAGACCGGTCCCCGAAACTAGTGGAGGCAGGAAACGACCCTCAGCTAGAAACAGGAGGCTGTGACATTTTATGTGGCGCAGCCCCTCGCTACACCCGCTAGGAAGGCACCACATAGGGTCAGGGAAACTGGCGCCAAGTTTACCAAGAGGAGGCCCGAGGCAGCCAGACAGAAGGGTTGGTAAGAAAGGCCAGACAAAGGACACACAAAGGGGGTCCTGTGAATCACTCCAAAGTTATCTGGGAGTTGTCTGAGCCCCTCACCTGGTGAGCACAGTACGACGTGGGCAGCCGTTACCTGCAGACGTGGTCTGGATAATAAGAACTGTGAGTAAAGGCCCTGGACTGCATCACTGACTCCGTGTCGTTACTGCTGCTGCCCTGCACCATCACCCCCATCCTCCGCATACACTACCCTGAGGCTATACTCCTCCCGTGGGGAGTTATGCTACGCTCTGCTGCACCCACAACACCAGCCTCAGCGGTCTGCCCTGGAGCGGCGGTTCACTCTGACCGCAATCCACGGGTGGCGTAGTCGGACATTTAAACATCAAAACCACATAAATAGTTCCGCCACTGGTTTGACCACCCTGAGCCACGGAACCGGGTTGCCGCCACGGAGACTACAACCACCAGCATCCACCAAAAAGGGTCCGGCTCCGGGTGTCCCAAGGCCCAGGGGGCGCGTCAGAACATTTTCATCACCTTTCACAATCACCAATGGGACAAGGCAGGGATGTTCTCTGTCCCCTCTCTTATACATCCTAGTGACGGAGCACCTGCTCTCATCAATTCGCCATAACCCCAATATTAGGTGGATTGAGGTGGGAGGCACCGAGTACAAGTGCTCTTTATTTGCTGATGATGTCCTAGTATATATCACTCAATCACATATATCCATCCATGCTGTTATGGCTGAAATAGATCACTTTGTTACATGGTCAAATTTTAAAATCAATGCAGCGAAGTCTGAGGCCCTCGATGTCTCCCTCCACAAATCCATATAGGATTCCATCCAGTCCAACTTTCCCTTTGCCTGGCCCTCACAGGGTATCAAATACTTAGGAATTCCTATTCATAGAGACCTCTCCCATCTATGTTATCTTAATTTTGGGCCCTTTATTGAACAACTCCATACAGACCACGGTTGGCAAGTTAGAACTGTAAGATTCACTACGTGAACCACTGGTGTTTTGTGGAAAAGCACATGTACACTGTTTTCCAAATTATTATGCAAAAAGTGTTTAGGAGTGATAAGGGAAAAATTTGTTTGTATGTCAGTTAAACTCATTGATGGTGATGTGTGTCAGGGCTCTTTATATCACTGTAAGCAATTGCAGACACCTGTGCTAATTAGTTTGGCAGGTGTGTCCAATGAAAGGCAAGACTACTTAAGAAGGCTGTCTCACATTATTAAGCAGCCTACATTTTCTGCCAAAATGGGAAAGAAAAAGGATGTGTCGGCTGCTGAGCAGCAACAAATTGTGGAGTGTTTAGGTCAAGGCATGACTACAATCAACATTGTGCGATGATCAGGATGAAGTGTCTTGGCAATCAAGAAGTATGTAGCTGATTCACAGTACACGCGTGTGCGTGCTGATAAGGGCAAATTGAGGACTCTTTCCTACAGGCAATTACGTCAGGTTGAAAGAGCAGCGGCAAAAAAGCCTTGTCATAGCAGCAGACAAGTTTTTGAAGCTGCTTGTGCCTCCAACGTCCCCCGAACAACAAGATGCAGGGTCCTTCAGAGGTTTGCAGCTGTGCATACGCCATCCTGTCGACCTCCTCTATCCACTTCACACAAGCAGAAACGGCTCCAGTGGGCCAAACATTACATGAAGACTGATTTCAAAACTGTTTTGTTCACGGATGAGTGCCGTGCAGCGCTCGATGGTCCAGATGGATGGAGTGGAGGATGGCTGGTTGATGGACACCCCACGCAAACACGGCTACAGCGCCAACAAGGAGGAGGTGGAGTAATGTTTTGGGCTGGAATTATGGGGAGAGAGATTGTCGGCCCCTTTAGGATCCCTGAAGGCGCTAAAGATGAACTCCATAATGTATGTGGATTTTCTCAAACAGCACTTCCTGCCATGGTTCAAGAAGAAGAACCGTGTATTTCACAGCAAGATAATTTTTCTGCATGATAATGCACCATCTCATGCTGCACATAAAACATCTGCATCTCTGGCTGATATGGGCATAAAAGGGGACAAACTTATGGTGTGATCCCCATGCTCCCCTGACCTCTACCCCATTCAGAACCTTTGGAGCATCATTAAAAGGAGTGTCTATGATGGCGGGAGGCAGTTCACATCTAAGCAACAGCTCTGGGAGGGTATTCTGTCCTCATGCAAAACAACTGAAGCAGAAACCATCCAAAACCTGACAAATTCAATGGACGAGAGAGTTCAGAAGCTCCTTTCGAACAAGGGGTCCTATGTGAAAATGTAACATCACCTAGAATAAAGTTTTGAGTTGAAAACTGTTTGATTTCAGTTTCTAACAACCTGCTAATGCTTATAATTTCAAAAATGACCATTTTTTTGGTCTTTATTAAAATGAAAAGGTTGATCGAAAAGTTTGGGGGATCTAAGAGTGTGGCAACCCAGTAGTCATGATTACTTCGAATTCTGACAATATGAGGGTCATGCTGCAGGTAGTGCAGCAAGAAGGCACTTATGTGTCTTGCGCATCTCGGAGCCCCAAAATTATTTTCCGGGCTAGATGCAGCTAAAAATTATTATTAATTTTAAATCTGGTGAAGCTTTAGTATAGATGGCCTAATAGGATCAGTGCTGCACACTGCTACAAAGCCCAAATTATTTTCCAGTCAAGATACAGAAAAACATGATTAGTAATTTTAAATCTGGTGGAGCTTATTATAGATGGCCTAATAGAATCAGTGCTGCACACTGCTACAAAGCCCAAATTATTTTCCAGCCAAGATACAGATAAACATGATTAGTAATTTGAAAGCTTAAAACGGTTGGTAGGGTGATTTTAACCAATCATCAAGCTTTTACTCTCCCCAGGATGACACAGGGGTAGAAAAGTCGTTTCGGATCCATGATTTGTTCATCTTTATGAACGTGAGTCTGTCTACATTATCAGTGCGCTTATCTGTCAGCACACCACCAGCAGCGCTGAACACACATTCAGACAGAACGCTGGCTGCGGGGCATGACAAGATCTCCAAGGCGTAAGTGGCTAGCTCCGGCCATTTATCCAGATTGGAAGCCCAAAAAGAGCAAGGGTCCAGTGACACAGTCGTGGCTTCAATGTTTACTTGGAGATACTCCTGTACCATCGTCTCTAGGCGTTGACTATGTGTCAGACTTCTTGTCTCCTGTGGCCTTGCAAAGGATGGGCTAAAAAAGTGGTGAAATGATTCCGCAAAATTGATGTTACCAGCAGATACTGTGGTTCTGTTACGGTTTGAGTGCTGAACACTTGACGGTCCCACGGTTGGCAAGTTGGAACTGTGAGATTCACTACGTGCACCACTGGTGTTTTGTGGAAAAGCACATGTAAGATTCTGCAACAGTCTCTGCTGATACTCCTGCATGCGTGCATCCCTTTATATGGCAGGAATAATTTCTGCAAATTTACTTTTGTACCGGGGATCTAACAGTGTGGCAACCCAGTAGTCAGGATTATTTCTAATTCTCACAATTCGAGGGTCATGTTGCAGGTAGTGCAGCAAGAAGGCACTCATGTGTGTTGCGCATCCAGGAGCACCAAGTCCCTGTTGTGTTGGTGGCGAGGTAACAATCATGCTTCCTTCCTCTGTCCTCTCCCCCCAACCTCGCACAACAGAAATGTGATCAAGGTCTCCCTCATCTGATGAGTCTTCCATCAGTTCGTCCTCCACTTCTTCCTGGGCTCCTGCACCTTCCTCACTAGTTTGGCTGCTACCATGCACCCTGGTAAAACCATCTCCCCCACCCTCACATGCCTGCCGCCTTGGTGCTGCCGACCGTCTGGACTTTGCAGATGTTAGCCCTTCCGCATACAACTCCTCCTCCTCTACTTCCTCCACCTCCTCTTCTGCCACCACCTGACTCCGAATTCTGTTTAACATGTGCTCCAGCATGTAAATTCCCGGAATAGTCATGCTGATAATGGCATCGTCAGCACTAAACATCTTCGTCGCCATTTCAAAACTGTGCAGAAGGGTGCATAGGTCCCTGATCTGAGACCACTCCTCCAGCGTGATTTGCCCCACCTCTGGATCTCGTTGGCCCAGGCTATACGTCAGAACGTGTTGCACCAGGACTTGTCGGTGCTGCCACAGTCGCTGCAATATGTGCAGAGTTGAATTCCACCGGGTAGGCACATCGCATTTTAGCCGGTGAAGTGGCAGGCCCAACGACTTCTGTAGAGATGTAAGTCGCTGAGCTGCGGGATGCGAACGGCGAAAGTGAGCACACAGCGACCGTGCCCTCTGCAGAAGGCCATCTAGTCTGGGATAGTGGGCTAAAAATTGCTGGACAACCAGGTTCAACACGTGAGCCATACAAGGCACGTGTGTGACATTGCCCCGGCGAAGGGCCGCACCCAGGTTTGCAGCATTGTCGCACACGGCCTTCCCTGGTTTCAGGTCCAGTGGAGACAACCATTCATGAAATTGGTTCTCCAGAGCTGACCACAACTCCTCAGCTGTGTGACTCACATTTCCAAGACATTTCAATGTAAAAACCGCCTGATGACGTTGAGCCCTACTGCCAGCATAGTAAGGAGGTGTGCAGGATCCCTTCTGCGCAGTTAGAAAGCTTGTGGCATGACCAGAAAGGCTTTGGGTGCAGGTGGAAGACCGAGAGGAGGTTGAGGAGGCAGAAGCAGTGGAGGAACTTTGACATAAAGAGGATTGACGCACAACTCGTGGGGACGGCAAGACTTGGACAGCAGCCCCTTGTCCTGCTGTCACCATAGTTACCCAGTGCCCAGTCAGCGACATGTAACGCCCCTGTCCATGCCTACTCGTCCAAGTGTCTGTGGTGAAATGCACCCTGTCACACACAGAGTTTCTCAAAGAAGCGGTGATGTTGTGTGCGACATGCTGGTGGAGTGCAGGCACACCTTTCTTTGAGAAGTAGTGCCGACTGGGCATCTGGTACTGGGGCACTGCGACGGACATAAGGTCTCGAAAATCCTCTGTGTCCACCAGGCGGAAAGGCAGCATTTCTGTAGCCAAGAACTTGCAGATGGTGAAATTCAACCTCTTAGCTTTCTCATGGCTAGGAGGAAATGGTCTTTTACTTGTCCACATCTGAGGGACCGAGGGCTGGCTATTGTGCTTAGACGGGGTTGATAAGGGTGTCCCCGACAAACTGCCGGTCTGTGAGGAAGATGCAGGCGGACATGTTAGGTTGCCTTGATCCAAAGGTGGTGCTATCGATGTCGGACAGCGCTCAACACCAGCTGGTGTTACCACCTCCAAAGAAAATGATGACCTGCCAATCACGCTGGCTGTTGCGGGTAAAGAGGTGGCAGGTCTGCGCCCCAAAACAGGTGTGACTGCTGTCCCCCCAGTCACAGAGGATGAAGAGGCCGCGGAAGCACAAGATATGGCAGACGGTGGTTGGCCCGGCCGGCTAGGCCGCATTGTAGCACACTGAGCTTCCCACTGCAACTTATGCTTCATGTCCATGTGCCGGTTCATGCATGAAGTACTCAAACTATGTATTTTTTGGCCTCTACTTAGCTTTTGCTGACAAATGTTACAGATAACACGAGTTGGGTCATCTTTATCGATCTGAAAAAATGCCCAGGCTATGCAAGGCTTAGCACCCATGTGACCTGAAGAGCCACCACGACTTGTGGTGAGAGGCAGGGTTGTGTTTGAGGATGCAGTTGTTGACGTGCTTCCAGTACTACGTCTCTGTCCAGGAAGGCGCAACCTGACCTCGTCGTCACTAGCATCTTCCTCCACCTCCTCTGCTGACCTCATCTCTTGGCTGACTGTGGGTTGACAGTATGTGGGATCTCCAACCTCATCATCATCACCCTGTGCGTTATCACACCCGTCGTCCTCAGAGCCAACCTGTTCCTGCCCTGACAAAAAACTAAAGTTGTCGCTCCAATCAGGTATTTGAGTCTTATCATCGTCTTCCTCATTGTCTCCACCAAGAGGAGTTACAGTTTGGGAATGAGGGTCTACATTATGGTCAGAACCTTCTGCGTCTGGTCCTGGATCCGACTCATAAAGATTCTGGGCATCAGTGCAGATCATTTCCTCGTCTGGATTCACAGAAGCGCTGGAGTCGACCTCTGATTCCCAGGCTATAGTATGAGTAAACAGCTCTGCAGACTCAACCATCTGTTCTACCTCATACTCAGACGGGCAGCTGGAGATTTGGGAGCTGTGAGGAAGCAAGTGCGATTGGGGTGACACCTTTGAGGACTGGAGTATTTGTGATGTTGAAGTTGATGTGGAGGAGAGCCCACTTAAAGGAGCACTTGATATCCGTTGAAGCACCTGCTGTTTTTGTGCCTCATCTGGAATTTGTAGCGATTGGCGTGGCCATAAGAAAGGGATCTTATCACATTGTCCGCTAAAAGAAGTAGACATTTTAGTTTGGCTGGAAGATGGTCTTTCTTCTGCAGATGTTACTGTTGCTTTAACACCTACCCCACGGACACAACCTTTTTTCCTCTTCCCAACACGCCTATTCCCCTTTCCACCAGCAGCAGGCCTTTTTCCACTCATTTTGGTGGTTAACTAATTAACAACTCTGGAGTTGTTTGCACAAAAAAACAATGGATGGGAACCGAGCAGAGCTGAGTGGCCAAACTGTGGTATTAGGCCAAAACTATTGGCTGGGTTAGATGCAGAAAAAAATTAAATTCAATTTGCAACCTGATGGAGGTCAGTATAGATGGACTAATAGAGAAAGTCCCACACACTGCTAGAAGGCCCAATATTTTTTCAGAGGTAGATGCAGAAAAAAATATATTCAGTTTGCAACCTGATGGAGGTCAGTATAGATGGACTAATACAACAAGTCCCACACACAGCTAGAAGCCCAATATTTTTTCAGAGGTAGATGCAGAAAAAAATATATTCAGTTTGCAACCTGATGGAGGTCTGTATAGATGGACTAATACAACAAGTCCCACACACAGCTAGAAGCCCAATATTTTTTCAGAGGTAGATGCAGAAAAAAATATATTCAGTTTGCAACCTGATGGAGGTCAGTATAGATGGACTAATACAACAAGTCCCACACACAGCTAGAAGCCCAATATTTTTTCAGAGGTAGATGCAGAAAAAAATATATTCAGTTTGCAACCTGATGGAGGTCAGTATAGATGGACTAATACAACAAGTCCCACACACAGCTAGAAGCCCAATATTTTTTCAGAGCTAGATGCAGAAAAAAATATATTCAGTTTGCAACCTGATGGAGGTCTGTATAGATGGATTAATAGAACAAGTCCCACACACAGCTAGAAGCCCAATATTTTTTCAGAGGTAGATGCAGAAAAAAATATATTCAGTTTGCAACCTGATGGAGGTCAGTATAGATGGACTAATACAAAAAGTCCCACACACAGCTAGAAGCCCAATATTTTTTCAGAGGTAGATGCAGAAAAAAATATATTCAGTTTGCAACCTGATGGAGGTCTGTATAGATGGATTAATAGAACAAGTCCCACACACAGCTAGAAGCCCAATATTTTTTCAGAGGTAGATGCAGAAAAAAATATATTCAGTTTGCAACCTGATGGAGGTCTGTATAGATGGATTAATAGAACAAGTCCCACACACAGCTAGAAGCCCAATATTTTTTCAGAGGTAGATGCAGAAAAAAATATATTCAGTTTGCAACCTGATGGAGGTCAGTATAGATGGACTAATACAACAAGTCCCACACACAGCTAGAAGCCCAATATTTTTTCAGAGGTAGATGCAGAAAAAAATATATTCAGTTTGCAACCTGATGGAGGTCTGTATAGATGGACTAATACAACAAGTCCCACACACAGCTAGAAGCCCAATATTTTTTCAGAGGTAGATGCAAAAAAAAATATATTCAGTTTGCAACCTGATGGAGGTCTGTATAGATGGATTAATAGAACAAGTCCCACACACAGCTAGAAGCCCAATATTTTTTCAGAGGTAGATGAAGAAAAAAATATATGCAGTTTGCAACCTGATGGAGGTCAGTATAGATGGACTAATACAACAAGTCCCACACACAGCTAGAAGCCCAATATTTTTTCAGAGCTAGATGCAGAAAAAAATTATATTCAATTTGCAACCTGATGGAGGTCAGTATAGATGGACTAATAGAATGATGCTATGCCCAAAAGATTTTACTTCACTAGGTGCAGTAAAAAAATTGGTATTCTATACACAGGTGGTATATCTTGCAACACAGATAGGCTACTCCACTGACTAACACACTCTGCAATAGGCCAAAAAGGATTAGCTTTGCTAGATTCAGCCAAATGCTGTGAAAAAAACTTGCACAGCACTGGCACAGACCTGCCTGGCAAAAACTGATAGGAACTGATGTAACCTAGTCCTGAAAAGGCAAGGACATGTGACATGCACTGCCAATGACACATGCCCTTGCTTGTGTGAAAAAAGCACTTCGCTCCGTGTGTGCGCTGCTGATAGGCTGACAGATTGCACCTCCCCACTGTAAATGCCGGAAAGAGAAAAAAAAAATGGAGATCTTCATTGTTCCTGCAGAGATCCATCCCCTGCCCCTCCCCCCACCCCGCTGTACACTCAAACTGCGTATTAACATTAATTTTCATCATTACTGAGAAAAAATCCAGTTATGATTTTGGTGCACGAACAGTTATCGAACATAACCTCAAACAGCCGAATTTTTCTCAAATTGTTCGTGTTCGCCGAACGGCTCGAACACCGCCCAAAACAGCTCGAATTTGAGATTGGCGCGAACAGTTCGAGTAGAACGCTCATCTCTATTCTGGACCCTATCCAGCCTGTGCTCCAACCTGCTAGTACCTCCTCGTCTGCACGCCAGCCGTACTTGTCAGTACCCTCCTGTCTGAATACCAGCCGTGCCTGCCAGTATCCTCCTGTCTGCACTCCAGCTGTGCCTGCCAGTGCCCACCTGTCTGCATGCCAGCCATGCCTGCCAATACCCACCTGTCTGTGTGCCAGCCTAACCTGCCTGTTCCTGTATTCCCCGGTGTGAGTCAACAGCCGTGTCCGGGGTCTGGCCTGGAGTAGCACCTGGTCTTTCTGCTCAGTTCCTCCCCTGGTGCATGGCGTCGTTAGCCGTCGTGCAACCTTGGTCGGATCAGGTTGATACTTAGTTACGCCCCTCCAGGCACTCTTCGGTTCATGGCAGAGTGGAATCACTAAATCACGCACACGCCAGTCAGCCCGGGCGTGTGCATAACGCCACACTACTAAATTCACACATTTCATGACTGCTTGCCCTCGAATTGTTGCCTTTTAGGCTCAGTGAGATGGAAGCTATCCATAACCTGATGGCAGCGGCCGTCCCTCGGTACTCGGTCACCAACCGCCAATTTTTCTCCCAGTGTGCCGTCCCCGCATTACACAAGCACGTGTCCCACAACATTAGAAGTGCCCTCAACAATGCAGTTACAGGGAAAGTCCACCAAACCCCGGACACGTGGACAAGTGCTTGTGGGCAGGGACTTTACATCTCGCTGATGGCACACTTGGTTAACATAGTGGAAGCCGGGACCCAATCGGACCTTGGGACAGAACACATACTCCCGACGCCGAGGATTGCGGGCCCTAGGTCAATCAGGGTTGCCCCCACAGTCTACAGCTCCCATACCTCATCCTCCTCAGCCTCCTCCTCCTCTTCAGTCTCTATCTCCGAAATGACCACATCAGTCACAATCTGGAAGCACTGCAGCACTGCCTCGGCCACGCGGTAACAGGCTGTTCTGAAGCTAATATGCTTAGGTGAAAAACCGCATAATGGTGAAGAGTTGTGGACAGCTCTGAAAGAGCAGGCAGATCTGTGGCTCACACCGCTGAACCTACAGCCAGGTATGGTCGTGTATGACAATGGCCGGAACCTGGTGGCGGCTCTGAGGCGAGGCGAGCTCACACACGCACCATGCCTGGCCCATCTGCTTAACCTCGTGGTTTAGCGGTTTCCTAAAACCTACCTTGAGCTGCCGGATCTGCTTGTCAAAGTACGCAGCCTGTATGCCCATTTTAGAAAGTCAGCTACACCTTCCGCCACCCTTGCCATGCTTCAGCAGCATTTGCTGCTTCCGGCTCACTGACTGGTGTGTGATGTCCCTACACGTTAGAACTCTACACTAAGGGGCAGTCGTTGACTACCAGCATCAACAAGGCAGTCGGTATTCAGTTCAAACTCCACACATAAGACCTCAAGAGTGGACATGGATGTCAGACATCTGTACCATCCTCCAAAACTTTAAGGACTCCACCAAGATGGTGAGCGGCGAGGACGCCATAATTAGTGTCACCATCCCGCTTCTCTGTCTTCTGAAACGCTCTCTACTCACAATCAAAGAGGATGCATTGCAGGCAGAGCACGATGAGATGGAGCAAGGAACCATACAGGGTGATTCCACACAGCCCAGCCTCATCTCATCCCAACGTGGATTGGGTGACAATGAGGAAGAGGAGGTGGAGGAGGAAGAACAAGAGCTACTTTCATGCGCTATAGACGGTGCTACCTGCACATTCTGTCATACAGTCTGTTCAGCTTGGATGGCCTGAGGACAGGGAGGAGGAGGAGAGCATGGTCAGTCGTCCTCTTGGTGAGGACACGGAAGTCTTGCCTGTTAGCAGTCTGGCACGCATGGCTGAGTTTATGTTGCGCTGCCTTTCCCGTGACCCTCGCATCCTCAAAATTTTGGTCATTACTGGTTGGTGACACTTTTAGACCCACGCTACAAGGAGAACTTTATATCTCTTATTCCTGAGGTGGACAGGTCTACAAAGATGCGGCTGTACCAGTAGGCCCTTGTTGCGGAACTAATAAAAAAATTCCCATCTGAAAATGCTGGCGGCAGAGGTCACAGTTCTTTGGACAACCAAAGAGTACAGGTGAGAGAGACACAACTCCAATCCAGCAAATGCACGGGAACACTGTCAAAGTTCTGGGAGAGTTTCCTCAGCCCATCCCATCGCACAGACCCTGAGGCGCTATGTACTCTCACAAGGAGTGCAAAGTTTAGGAAGATCCTGAGAAAGTACCTTGCCGACCGTACCAACGTTCTCCGTGATTCCTCTGTGCCTTATAATTATTGAGTATCCAATCTGGACACGTGGAATGAACTGGCTCTCTATGCCTTGGAGATCCTGGCCTGCTCTGCCGCTAGCGATTTATCAGAGCGGGGTTTTAGTGCCACTGGTGGAATTATAACTGATAAGCGTATCCGCCTGTCAACTGAAAGTACTGACAGGCGGACTATTATAAAAATGAACAAAGGCTGGATTGGGCCAGACTTCTCAACACCACCGAATGATAGTAGCGTAACATGAACTCAAATTCAGTGTCTTTTTTTGGGAGGTGTATTCCCATGCACCTTTTCACACCCAGACATGGGTATACGCTTCCTGATTTTGTCTATTTGCTCTTGACCTCCTACTTCTCCTCATCCTCATCCTCCACCACCATATCACCAGGGTGACCATGGTCCGTGATGCAGCACCCACATAATTTTTTTAAAGGGTGTTTATGATGCCCGTAAAAAAAATTTTTTATACAGTATGTTCATGTATACCCCCCAGGGGTAAATGTTTGTCAGCCCATACACTTAGTGCATAGGTATTGCAACTATAGGAGACCCGCTCCTTTCTAATGGGAACATTTTTTTATGAGGCCCTCCTCCACGTCTTTTCCAAGGTGCATTGGAGTGCCTCACAATTTTTTGCAGCCCTTGCATTCACTGCATAGGCCAACACAATGGGAGACCCACTTCCTAATAATGGGAACATTTTTTCATGAGGCCCTCTATGTCTCTTTCAAGGGGCATTAGAGTGTCTCCCAATTTTTGGCATCACTTGCATTCACTGCATAGGCAAACACAATGGGAGACCCACTTCCTTAAAATGGGAACATTGTTTTCAGGATGCCCTCAGACCTCCACGTCTGTTCCAAGGGGCATTGGAGTGCCTCCAAATTTTTGGCAACCCTTGCATTCACTGCATAGGCAAACACAATGGGAGACCCACTTCCTAATAATGGGAATATATTTTTTCAGGAGGCCCTCCTCTATGTCTCTTCCAAGGGGCATTGGAGTAGGTCCAAATTTTTCGCAGTCCTTGCATTCACTGCATAGGCAAACAGTATGGGATACCCACTTCCTAATAATGGGAACATTGTTTTCAGGAGGCCCTCCTCTAAGCCTCTTTAAAGGGGTATTGGGGTGCATCCCAATTTTCAAAGGGGTATTGGGGCGTGTCCAAATTTTGGGCAGCCCTGCCACTCACTGCATACACAATAACAGTATAGGAGACCCACTCTTTAGTAATGGGAACAACTAAGCATAGCCGGCTGATGGCTCTCTATGAATAGTGAGGGCCGACTGCTGGCCCTTTAAGAATAGTAGAGGCCGCCTGATGGCCCTATAAAAATAAGCTTTGTGACTTCCAGAGTCCCTCCTTCATAAATGATACCGGATGTGTCTGATCATGTCTCAAACACCACATGGCCAGATAAGGTTGTAAAATGTTAAAATGACATCTCCCGGTAATGCATTTGTCACGGTTGAAAGCAATGCAAAAGTGTAAAAAACGCATCAAAAACGCTACATAGCCCAAGATGTGGAGGAGTATTTTTGGTTTTGGTTATTTATTTTGGCCATTATACAAGTCATTACCCTGGAAAGGTTGTTCCTTAACATATTTCCCAGGAAAATCCATTTTGGTTTTGTTTTTGTATGTTTTATTGTGAGTCCGTAAAAGTGGCGTAAAACCTCTGACAACTTTGTTCACAGCAGTGACCTGGGAGTCAGAAATGCTTTAAGGGGTCTTCCCCATGCTGTTCCCATGTCATTTGATCACTGTTCCCATCGATTTGGGCAATTTTTAGGCCTCTGCAGACTGCAGGTGGGAGCCGCCTGAAAAATGCTATAGTTTTCCATAGATTTACATTGGGCTTATTTCTCGGGTCGAGCACCCAAGCATTCCAATTTGCTCGACCCGAGCATCAAGCAGCCGAGCATTTTAATGTTCGCTCATCACTAGTGACTACGCAGTCTGGCACACAAGGCCGACTTTATGTTCCTCTGCCTTTACCGTGACCATCTCGTTGTGCGCATTTTGGGCTTTACAGAAAACTGGCACGGCACGAGAGAATTCTTGGAGACGGAGGTGTGAAGTTCTGATTAAGGAGAATGTCTGTCTCAGATAAGTAGCAGAATGGAGGGCACAGGAGGGGAGATACACAGAAATTAAGGAAGACATATAGGCTGGTGCAGAACTGTGGACAGTTTGGTGGGTGAGTGAGATGAGTTTGTATTGTATTCTGTAGTGATTGTTTAACCTAACCCGTGCAATGACTGGCAGAGGGTAGAGGATTCAGTGAAGCATGATAGAAATAGGACCCTGGCTGCTGCATTCAGAAGGGATTGGAGAGGAGACAGTTTGTTTAGAGGGAGACCGATTAGAAGAGAGTTGCACTAGTGAATAAGAGTGACAGTAAGAGTTTTTGCAGTAACAAAGGTGAGAAAAGGTCGACTTCTGGAGAAGTTTTTTAAGGTGCAGGTGATATGAGCGAGTGAGTGATTTTCCAAGTTGAATAAAGGAAAGTTGTGTGTCAAATATGACTCCAAGATAGCAGGTTTGCAGAGTGGGAGTTATGGTGGCAGCACCTAAAGGAGTTCATTTTGGGAGATATTAAGTTCAGTCTCTTGTTGAAGAATTATAACAAAAAAAAAATTCCCATCTGACAACGCTGGCGGCAGAGGTCACAGTCAGACAGTTCATTGGACAACCAAGGAGTACAAGCGAGGAAGACACAAACCAGATGCAACAGAGGCAGGAGAACGCTGTCAAAGGTCTGGGACAGTTTTCTCAGACCCTCCCAGTGCCCAGGCCCTGATACACGGGGTACTCTGACAAGGAGGGAAAATTTTGGGAAAATGCTGGACACGTGGCATGAACTGTCTTTCTATGCCTTGGAGTTCCTGGCCGCTAGCGTTTTGTCAGAAATAGCTTTTAGTGCCGCCCGGGGCATTATAACTGATAAAACTGATAGGCGCATCCGCCTGTCAACTGAAAATACTGACAGGCTGACTCTTATAAAAATGAACAAGGGCTGAATTGGGCCCGACTTCTCAACACCACAAGTTGATAGCATCAAACATAAACCCAAATCCAGTGGTTATTTTTTGGGGGGTCTATTCCCATGCACCCATTCACACCCAGACATGGCTATACTCTTCAGGAATTGTTCTATTTTATGTTGCCCTCCTCCTTTTCCTCAACCTCCACCACCATATCACCAGTGAGACCGTGATGCAACACCCACATAATTTTTTTAAGGGTGTCTCTGATTAGAGATGAGCAAATATTTCAATATTTGTTTCGGATTACAATCGCCGTTTTTGCAATATTCACCAATGTAATTGTTGAATATTCGCCAAACATTGCCATTGGATTCAATGGGTGCCGAAACCGAACGTATACACAACACCTTTAAATGGGATCAAAAGCTACCAAAACATATTTAGGTGCAGTCACCAGGAAAGTGCCATCAATTGACCCAGAGTACAAGTAGTATAATTATTATTATAGAGCCATTTATTCCATTGCACTTTAAATGTGAAAAGAAATCACTGACTGGTACAAGAGCAGAGAGGACCCTGCCCGTGAGGGCGCACAAACAGTCTATAAGGGATGGGTAAGGATACAGTAGGTGAGGGTACAGCTGGTCATGCAGCGGTATGGTGGAGCGAGGGTTACTGCAAGTTGTAGGCTTTTCGGAATAGGTGGGTCTTCAGCTTCCTTTTAAAGGTTTCAACAGTAGGTGAGAGTCTGAAATGTTGGGGTGCACAGTTCAAGAGTAGAAGGGATGGACAGGAAAAATCTTGTATACGATTGTGGGAAGAGGAGAGAAGACGGGAGTAGAGAAGGAGCTCTTGTGCTGGTATGTACCGGGAGACTAAGTCACAGATATATGGAGCAGACAGCTTGTGGATGGCTTTGCATGTCATGGTTATGGTTTTGAATTGAAGTCTCTGGCCAATGGGGAGCCAGTGAAGGGATCATAGATTACAATCTTATAGATTGCTGGATCCAGTCCACAGTAAAAAAGCAGCCATAGTGTGTCCAGGAACCTTCCCACACACTTTTCTTAGCCAGGGTTTCTTCTCGGCAGGGTTTTACGGGCCCACCAGAGAATCATCGGGTGGGCCCTATCTTCTCCATCAGGAGAGGTCAAGATAGCGTAAACTTTGCAGTAGCAATGGGGCTCTTGAGCGGGGGAGAAAGTTAGGCCCTCAAAATCAATCCCCTGGAGGGCCCAATGTTTTTCACTGACACTGCTTTTCGGTGAGAGTGTAATAATTGTAATGGATACCTCAGGAGTCTCTTTGCTTGGAACAAAGATACTACAAAACACACTTTATAGGGGTCAAATTCTATATTATAAACACATAGTGTTTCAAACAAGCGCAGAAAAAACTCAAAGTCCATAAACACTCAGGGGATAATGCAATCAACGGAGCAGTCCATAAGTGCAGTTCACACTTGAGGATGCTAGAAAACAAGTAAGTCTTTATCAAGTCCATACATGAATATATATATATATGTAAGTAAGTCCATACAATATATTAGATCATCCAGGGTAGGATGTCTCTGATAGTGCAGCACAGTCCCGTGCTCTGCAACTATCTAACGAAGGCGAGTCAGAGCAGAAACCAGCTTAAGTGTTAGCAAAATGCAGGTGGGGACTGAGGCTCAGAGGAAGCAGCACAAGCAGCCAGGAGAAGGAGGGATGCTGGTAAGAAGTCTATGCAGCAGAATCTCAGAGAGCAGGTAAGAGGAGATCCACACAGGTTTGCAGGGGAAAGCAGGAAGCCATGAGGCCACCAGGAACAGGTCACAGGCAGAATACTCTAGCACTGACTAAAGGCTGGGGTGGAGGCAGGAAGACAAGGGGCACATGAGACAAATGACGCCATCTTGGAAGAGGGCAAAAATGCCCAAAGTGTAATCAAAAATATTAAATGTCCTGACAGAGAGTTGTATCTCACCACAGCCATATTCTTTTGCTCAGTGAAAGGACTTGGCATAGAGGGAATCCGTATCTACTCCGGCTCTCATTTGTCCACCACCAGGTTCCGCCTATTATCACACACGACCATACATGGCTGTATGTTCAGTGGGGAGAGCAACAGATCAGACTGCTGTATTACGGCTTTCAACAACTCTACAGCGGTGGGCGGTTTGTCACCCAAGCATTAAGCATATTATCTTCAGCACAGCCTGTTGCCGCTTGGCCAAGGCAGTGCTGCATTGCTTTCAGCTTGAGACTGATGTGGTCATTTTGGAGATGGAGGCTGAACTGGAGGAGAAGGTGCAGGAGCTGAACAATGTGATTACATTGAGGTTACATTGGCAAGTCTGGTTTTTATACTAAAGGAAGATCCTACTGTGTTTTTATTTTTATTTATTTATTTACGTCTCTTCAAATGTGTATTGAAGTGCATCCTAATTTTTGGCAGCCCTTGAAATTGTTGCATATGCAATAACAGTATAGGAGACACACTCCTTAATAATGGGAAGGACAATTCAAATAGATTTTATGTTCTAGAATATTAACTGTCTTATCTGAAATTCTTTTACTGGTGAGGTATCGTAGCATGGATAGCATATTACACCGATCCCGCCAGGTATTATTGCTTTATACTGCGTCCTGCTGGTGCTGCCCAAAAAAAAAAAAAATCTATTCTATTTCCTATAGATAACGCTGTCAAATGCATTCACAATAGGAACAGGTGCTGCTGCTAGATGGTATCATCACCAGCTACACATGAGTGTTCATTCTGGTCACATAAATGTCTTCCACAGTCCATAACTTTATATTCTTATTTCTTTGACCTTATATACAAGTCATTACCCTGGAAAGAATGTTTCTTAATATTTTGTCCATTTTAGCTTGTTTTTTGTATGTTTTTTTTTTGTCAGTCTGCAAAAGTGGCGTAATACTCTGACAACATTGTTCACAGATATGCTATTTGTCAGCGGCCAACTGAGAATACGTTTGAACCCTCAACTGGAATACTTTAAATGGAGTGTAATATTTGACATGCTCACAATAATTTCTGGATTATTAGGGCAGTCATATGGGATAACATCTGATGGCCTCGGTTTCAGGCAGTTGCCTAATAGTACGGTATTTGTCAGCGACCAAGTGTCAATTGGTTCAACAAAACACAGGTGGCTGACTTTAAAAGGAGTGTAATATTTGGTACGCTCCACAAAATTTCTGCATTATTACGGCAGTCATATAGATCACGTGCATCTGATCATTGAAAAAAGTTCCTCTGCTTCCACAATACAGTAATATGAATAAAGCGAAAAAAATCTAGCTGTATTCTGTGAACAAGCAAATGGAGCTGTAAAATGGTGTACACTGGCACACTGCTTCAATCTATAAATGGAGGACAATATTTTCCACATTCACTACAAATGTGTCACGGGTGTGTCGCCACGAAGATCGTCACGATTACACAGCCTGACTTCTCGCAGCTGAGTTTTTGGTGCTTTGTGTTTTTCGGCAGTGAGGGAGTTAACTCTCTCTCTCGCTGTGCTAGACAGGTCCAGCCTCGCCCAGCTGCAATCAATGCTGCTGTAGTGGGACTCCTTCAAATGCCTGCCGGTCTGTTGGGGAAGTGTCGGTGAAAGCATTTCATGCAGACTAACAGAGCGGATCGTGGTATTTGGAGTTTAAGAGCTAAGTGTATTTGGAGCGTTTTTTCCCTTCCTCGCTTTATCATTTATCTCCTTTCCCGTTGGTGTTCCCTCTGTTGTAGTTGTGTAGTTTTTGTATGCAAGGTGGTTTTGGTTTTACCCTTTTACTGTCTCGTTCGTCTAAGTACTGAGTGTGGGCATATTATTACCTGTCCCCTTTTGTTGTGATCAGGGGTCCTTCTCAGGACTAGATTACTTAGGTGCAGGGATCCTCAGGAGGTAGGGGTTACGCTGGCGGCCTGGACTTCTGTACCTTTAACAGTACCTCCAGGTAGAGGGATTAGTCAGGGCCCCAGCTTAGGGTCAGCTTAGGCCCCCTACCTCCAGTACACAGAGACAGCATGACATTTTCACCGACCACTTAGATTTTCACCAGCTACCATGCATCCAGTAGCCGGTCTAGCTCAGCAGTTGCAGAGTTTGTCCATGGAGCTGGCGGACGTTAGGTCCAAGGTTTTGTATCCTCCGGAGCAAGCCGGACCAGAACCTAAAGTAGCTCTCCCTGACAGGTTCACTGGGGGGCGGGACAAGTTTTTTGTTTTCCGGGAGGCATGCAAGTTGTACTTTCGGCTGCGGCCTCGGTCATCGGGGAGTGAAGAACAAAGGGTGGGAATTGTCATCTCGCTCCTACAAGGGGACCCACAATCTTGGGCGTTCTCTCTTCCCCCGGGCTCCCCGGCTCTTCAGTCAGTGGATAGGTTTTTTGCTGCTCTGGGTCTTGTATATGATGACCCGGATCGGAACTCCCTTGCTGAATCTAAGTTACGTAGGATCCGGCAGGGAGATCGTCCGGCGGAGGAATTCTGTTCGGAGTTCCGTAGGTGGGCCACTGACACCCAGTGGAATGACCCGGCTCTTAGGAGCCAGTTTTGTAAAGGTTTATCCGACAAATTACAGGATGTGTTGGCACAGTATGACTCTCCCGCGTCACTGGAAGCCGCTATGGCCCTTGCTATTCGCATTGACAGACGGCTTCGGGAGAGGTGCGGGATAACTCCACCCCCTCTGATGACTCCACCTCCTACAAGGTCCCCTCATATAGTGGTTCCCCTGGTCAGTCCAGAGGAGCCTATTCAATTAGGAGGGACATAATTTCGGGGGAGGGGACCGGTGGTGCGCCATAAGACAGGAAGGTGTTTCTTCTGCGGGAGAAAGGGACATTTTATTGGGGGGTGTCCATCCCGTCCCTTGCAGAGTGAAGAGTCGTCGGAAAACTGTTGATCCCAGGTTGTGTGGTGGACGGCAATCTGGGAGTAGGTATTTCGTCCCTAGGTTCGTCTCAGTTTCTCGTACCGGCGGAGGTGGTGGTGGGTACGAGAACTGAGAGGATATCTGTTCTTCTGGATAGTGGGTCCGGGGCTAATCTGGTGGACGCTCGGTTTGCCCGGGTTCAAGGTATGCGTTTGAGTGAGTTGGCTAAACCCATCCCCATATTCTCGATCGATGCCAGGCCTCTTGGTCAGGGAAGTTTTTTGCAAGCTGTGCATAACGTAAAACTTCAAGTGGGGGCGATACATAAAGAACTGTTGTCTTGCTACGTGTTGGAGGGTCTTCCCACTCCTATAGTGTTGGGCCTTCCTTGGTTAACTAAGCATAACCCGGTTATTAATTGGCAATCCAGAGAGATAAGCCAATGGAGTAAATTCTGTAATAAAAACTGCATGAATACGGTCATCGGTGCGGTTACTCCTAGGGTCTTACCTCCATTACTGGCGGACTTTGAGGATGTATTCTCGGAGAAAGGGTGTCAGGACCTACCTCCTCATTGCGAGTATGACTGTTCTGTAAAACTGCTCCCTGAGGCCAAGTTACCTAAAGCTAGGTTGTATAACCTTTCTGGTCCTGAGAGGCAGGCCATGAAGGATTATATTTCAGAAAGTCTGGATAAGGGGCATATTAGACCTTCATCTTCACCGGTGGCCACGGGGTTCTTCTTTGTTAAGATGAAAGATGGAGGCCTACGCCCTTGCCTGGATTTCCGTGAACTTAATCAGATTACGGTCCGAGATCCGTATCCGCTCCCACTTATTCCCGATCTCTTTAATCAGATCGTGGGCGCCAAATGGTTCTCTAAGTTGGATCTCAGGGGGGCGTACAATCTGATTAGGATGAAGGAGGGGGATGAGTGGAAGACGGCGTTTAACACTCCGGAGGGGCATTATGAGAACCTTGTCATGCCATTCGGTCTGACTAATGCCCCGGCGGTGTTCCAACACTTTGTTAATGACATTTTTCGCCGCCTGGTGGGACAGTTTGTTGTCATATATCTGGATGATATCTTAATTTACTCGCCGGATCTGGTGTCTCATCAGGAGCACGTTAGGCAGGTGTTACAGATCTTGCGGGATAATAAACGGTTTGTTCCAGATCAGTTGCGACAAAAGGTGATCGAGGCACACCATAACTCAGTTCTTGCAGGACACCCGGGGAGTAAAGCAACTGTGGATCTCCTCTCGCGTCGGTTTTGGTGGCCTAACTTACATAAGGAGGTGGTAACTTTTGTCTCGTCCTGTGGGGTTTGTGCGCGCTCTAAGACCTCACATACCCGTCCGTCTGGGGCCCTCTTACCTTTGAAGATCCCGGCGCGTCCTTGGACTCATCTGTCTATGGACTTTATTACGGACCTCCCTCCGTCTTCGGGTAAAACGGTCATACTCGTTGTAGTGGACAGGTTCAGCAAGATGGCACATTTTATCGCTCTTCCTGCTCTTCCTAATGCTAAAACTCTTGCGCAGGTGTTCATTGGGGAGATTGTGAGGCTTCACGGGGTACCCTCCGAGGTGGTGTCAGATCGGGGGTCTCAGTTTGTGTCCAAATTCTGGAAGGCGTTTTGTACACGGCGGGGGATGCATTTATCGTTCTCATCGGCTTTTCATCCTCAGACCAATGGTCAGACGGAACGTATGAACCAGAGCTTGGAGACATATCTCCGGTGTTTTGTGTCAGAGAACCAGGAGGACTGGGCTTCTTTCTTACCTCTGGCAGAGTTTGCTCTTAATAATAGGCGGAGCGAGTCCACTGGTAAGTCCCCGTTTTTTGGGGCATATGGTTTTCACCCCCAGTTTTGTACTTTCAGTAGGGGGGGCTCTTCGGGGGTTCCTGAGGAGGAACGATTTTCCTCATCACTCGCTTCAGTATGGAGAGGGGTGCCGAAGAATCTGAATACTATGGGGAACCGATACAAACGTATGGCTGATAGGAGGAGAGTGTCTGGTCCGGACCTAAGTGTGAACGATCGGGTATGGTTGTCTACCAGGAATATAAAACTTAAGGTTCCCTCCTGGAAACTGGGTCCCAGGTTCATCGGGCCATACAGGATCAGTTCTATAATTAATCCGGTGGCATTCCGTCTTGACCTCCCCCCTACGTTTAAAATTCACAACGTGTTCCACAGATCGTTGCTTAAGAGGTATGTGGCGCCGGTGGTACCGTCACCTTTACCTCCCCCTCCAGTGGTGGTCAATGGTAACTTGGAGTTCCAGGTATCGAGGGTCATCGATTCACGCTTTAATCGCCGGTCCCTTCAGTACCTGGTTCATTGGAAGGGCTATGGTCCTGAGGAGAGGATGTGGGTTCCTGCGTCGGATATTAACGCAGACCGATTAGTTCGGGCCTTCCACACGACTCACCCGGATAAACCTGGCCCTGAGGGTCCGGAGGCCCCTCGTAGAAGGGGGGGTACTGTCACGGGTGTGTCGCCACGAAGATCGTCACGATTACACAGCCTGACTTCTCGCAGCTGAGTTTTTGGTGGTTTGTGTTTTTCGGCAGTGAGGGAGTTAACTCTCTCTCTCGCTGTGCTAGACGAGGTCCAGCCTCGCCCAGCTGCAATCAATGCTGCTGTAGTGGGACTCCTTCAAATGCCTGCCAGTCTGTTGGGGAAGTGTCGGTGAAAGCATTTCATGCAGACTAACAGAGCGGATCGTGGTATTTGGAGTTTAAGAGCTAAGTGTATTTGGAGCGTTTTTTCCCTTCCTCGCTTTATCATTTATCTCCTTTCCCGTTGGTGTTCCCTCTGTTGTAGTTGTGTAGTTTTTGTATGCAAGGTGGTTTTGGTTTTACCCTTGTACTGTCTCATTCGTCTAAGTACTGAGTGTGGGCATATTATTACCTGTCCCCTTTTGTTGTGATCAGGGGTCCTTCTCAGGACTAGATTACTTAGGTGCAGGGATCCTCAGGAGGTAGGGGTTACGCTGGCGGCCTGGACCTCTGTACCTTTAACAGTACCTCCAGGTAGAGGGATTAGTCAGGGCCCCAGCTTAGGGTCAGCTTAGGCCCCCTACCTCCAGTACACAGAGACAGCGTGACAAAATGTCTGGATTTGAACCACAGTTATATGTGATACGTCTGACAGAGAACCACAGTTTTAAATAGCAGCCTGTAATTTATTAATATTATTCTACACAGAGACCTAGTGTGAATAGCTTGACCGACACACTGCAACAGAATGAAAATGGAAGAAATATCTGATTTTGGAACAGTCTTATAGGTGATATGTCTGACAGAGAACCACAGTTTTAAATAGCAGGTCTGTAATTTACTAATACTATTCTTCACAGACACCTATTGAGAATAGCTTGACCTACACACTGCAACAGAATGGAAAAGGAGGCCAAGATTTTCCACGTTCAGTTCAAATTTCTGGATTTTTATTGTTGAAATATGGAACAGATCTGGCTTTATTCTGCAGTAAGAACAAGAAAATGGAGCAGAAAAATGGTGTACTCTGGATTTCTTTTTAAGCAAATCAGGATTAACATAAAAAAAAAAATTGCCCTGGCTTCTGATATCTGGAGCAATGTCTACAAATATATGTAATTATTACAGCAGCAGCAGACAGGACCCTCTTATGCTGTATCATACACTGCAGTCTGCCACATACACTGCCTAGCATTGATTATATGCAACTGGATTAGTCCTCAGAACGACTGTTACTTCAGATGGATATATATGTATATACACTGCTCAAAAAAATAAAGGGAACACTCAAATAACACATCCTAGATCTGAATGAATGAAATATTCTCATTGAATACTTTGTTCTGTACAAAGTTGAATGTGCTGACAACAAAATCACACAAAAATCATCAATGGAAATCAAATTTATTAACCAATGGAGACCTGGATTTGGAGTCACCCCCAAAATTAAAGTGCAAAAACACACTACAGGCTTATCCAACTTTGATGCAATGTCCTTAAAACAAGTCAAAATGCAGCTCAGTATTGTGTGTGGCCTCCACGTACCTGTATGACCTCCCTACAATGCCTGGGCATGCTCCTGATGAGCTTGCCGATGGTCTCCTGTGGGATCTCCTCCCAGACCTGGACAAAAGCATCTGTCAACTCCTGGACAATCTGTGGTGCAATGTGATGTTGGTGGATGGAGCGAAACATAATGTCCCAGATGTGCTCAATCGGATTCAGGTCTGGGGAACGAGTAGGCCAGTCCATAGCTTCAATGATTATATCTTGCAGGAACTGCCGACACACTCCAGCCACATGAGGTCTGGCATTGTCCTGCATTAGGAGGAACCCAGGGCCAACCGCACCAGCATATGGTCTCACAAGGGGTCTGATGATCTCATCTCGGTACCTAATGGCAGTCAGGCTACCCCTGGCGAGCACACAGAGGGTTGTGCGGCCCTCCAAAGAAATTCCACCCCCACACCATTACTGACCCACTGTTCTGTGGCAAATGCCAAGCATCCTGCACAGTTTTGGGCTGTGAGCACAACCCCCATTGGTGGATGTCGGGCCCTCATACCACCCTCATGGAGTCGGTTTCAAGCTGTTTGTGCAGACACATGCACATTTGTGGCCTTCTGGAAGTCATTTTGCAGGGCTCTGGCAGTGCTCCTCCTGTTCCTCCTTGCACAAAGGCGGAGGTACCGGGTTGTTGCCCTCCTGTGGCCCCCTCCACGTCTCCTGGTGTACTGCCCTGTCTCCTGGTAGCGCCTCCAGCCTCTGAACACTACGCTGAAAGACACAGCAAACCTTCTCACATTGATGTGCCATCCTGGATGAGCTGAACTAACTGAGCAACTTCTGTGGGTTGTAGAGTCTGTCTCATGCTACCACGAGCGTGAAGGCACAACCAACACTCAAAAGTGACCAAAACATCAGCCATAAAGCATTGGTACTGACATGTGGTCTGTGGTCCCCACCTGCAGAAACACTCCTTTATTGATTGTGTCTTGATAATTGCCAATCATTTCCATCTATTGTCTATTCCATTTGCACAACAGCATGAAATTGATTGTCAATCAGTGTTGCTTCCTAAGTGGACAGTTTGATTTCACAGAAGTTTGATTTACCTGGAGTTATATTCTGTTGTTTAAGTGTTCCCTTTATTAATTTATTTATATATATACAGTACAGACCAAAAGTTTGGACACACCTTCTCATTTAAAGATTTTTCTGTATTTTCATGACTATGAAAATTGGACATTCACACTGAAGGCATCAAAACTATGAATTAACACATGTGGAATGATATACTTAACAAAAAAGTGTGAAAAAGGTGGACTTCCGATGAACATCTGTCTGCAACTGCAGTGTTAGATCCACTCTTAATTTGATATCCAAGAAATCCACCTCGGTCGTACTGTATGAATAGGTCAACCGGATGTTGAACCTGTTCACATTAAGCTGTTTCATAAAGCCTTGTAATTGGATGTCTGTACCCTGCCAAATAATTAGAGCATCGTCTATATAGCGGAGCCAGCACTGCACACGGTCGGTGACCGGAATGCCCTCCCCGCCAAAGAGCTCCCCTCTCCCAAAAGCCTAGGAAGATATTGGCAAAGGAAGGCGCCAGCATTACCATTGGGTTCAACACTGTTCTGCCTAATCAAAATTTGGTACCAATGATGATGTATGTAATCATGTAATATAATTTTTAATGGATGAAATAAAGTATATATTTTTAGCTAGAACTCTATTAGCTTTTGTATGTAAGAAGTAGTGGTGGTAGACTTGACGCTACTGGAGCTGGAATTGCCACTTCAGAACTTTCCAGTGCTTTGTTTCCATCCATTTCTGGGTGCTTCTTGAAGTATGTTTGGGGTCGTTGTCCTGCTGGAACACCCATGATCTAGGATGCAAATCCAGCTTTATGACACTGGGCACTACATTGCATCCCAAAATCCTTTGAGAATCTTCAGATTTCATGATGCCTTGCACACAGTCAAGGCGCCCAGTGCCAGTGACAGCAAAACAACCCCTATATATCTTTGAACCTCCATCATATTTGACTTTAAGTACTGTGTTTTTTTATTTGTAGGCCTCTTTCCATTTACAGTAAACAGTTTACCAAAAAGCTCTATCTTGGTCTCATCTGTCCCCAAGATGCCTGCTGCCCCTCTAAATATAGTGGAGGCTGCCTGCTGACACTATAAATTGTGAGGGCTGCCAGACGAACGTCCATAAATGTGAGGTCAGCTTGTTGGGCAGCTTGCTGGAAATCCATAAATGGTGAGGGCTGCCTGCTGGACATCCAAATTTCAAACTTTACAGAATATATACTAAAAGAAATTGACCACCTCAGATGTATATGTTATATTGCAGTAACAATAAACTGCTAGGCAAACCAAATGTGGCTGATGGCCCTCTAGCGATTGTAAGGGCCGCCTGATGGCCCTGTAAAAATAAGCTTTGTGACTTTCAGAGTCCCTCCTTCATAAATTAAACAGGATGTGTCTGACCATATCTCACACACCACATGCCCAGATAAGGTAGTAAAATGTTAAAATTACATTTACTGGAGAATGTATTTTTCACCATTGAAAGCAATGTGAAAGCGGAAAATCTCAGCAAAAACACTACTTGTGAACATAGTCCAAGATGTGGAAAAGCATTTTTGTTTTTCTTATTTATTTTGCCTTATATAAAAGTCATTACCCTGGAAAGAATGTTTTTTAAAGAAATTTTCCAGGAAAATCTATTTTAGCTTCGTTTTTGTATGTTTTATTGCCAGTCCGTAAAAGTGGCGTAATACTCTGACAGTGTTGTTCACAGCAGTGACCTGGGATCAGAGATGCTTCCAGTGGTCTTCCCCATGTTGTTCCCATGTCATTTCAGCACTGTTTACATCGGTTTGACCAACTTTTAAATCCCTTCCAGACCTCCAGGGGGGCCGCCGGGAAGTTTCCCATTGACTTACATTGTATTTGTTACTTGGGTCAAATACCCGAGCCTTATGATTTACTTGACCCGAGTAACAAGTACCCAAGCATTTTATTGCTTGCTTATCACTAATCATTATCCATTTGTTGATGCCGTCCTCTTTTCAACTTCAGCTTTTTTACAGATGTTGTTATGTTTGCATCAATTTGTTGAAATTTCATTGAATCCATTCTTCTCTCTGTCTGTGAAATGTTCCCCATGGCATTGGCTGCAACACAACCCCAAAGCATGATTGATCCACCCACATGCTTAATGGTTGGCGAGATGCTCTTTTCCTGAAATTCTGTATCCTTTTTTCTCCACACATACACTACCGTTCAAAAGTTTGGGGTCACCCAGACAATTTTGTGTTTTCCATGAAAACTCATACGTTTATTTATCAAATGAGTTGCAAAATGAATAGAAAATATAGTTCAGACATTGACAAGGTTAGAAATAATGATTTTTATTTGAAAGAATAATTTTCTCCTTCAAACTTTGCTTTCGTCAAAGAATGCTACCTTTGCAGCAATTACAGCATTGCAGACCTTAGGCATTCTAGCTGTTAATTTGCTGAGGTAATCTTGAGAAATTTCACCTCATGCTTCCTGAAGCCCCTCCCACAAGTTGGATTGGCTTGATGGGCACTTTTTGCGTACCATTCGGTCAAGCTGCTCCCACAACCGCTCAACAGGGTTGAGATCTAGTGACTGCGCTGGCCACTCCATTACAGATAGAATACCAGCTGCCTGCTTCTTCCCTAAATAGTTCATGCATAATTTGGAGGTGTGCTTTGGGTCATTGTCCTGTTGTAGGATGAAATTGGCTCCAATCAAGCACTGTCCACAGGGTATGGCATGGCATTGCAAAATGGAGTGATAGCCTTCCTTATTCAAAATCCCATTTACCTTGTACAAATCTCCCACTTTACCAGCAGCAAAGCAACCCCAGACCACCACATGACCTCCACCATGCTTGACAGATGGCATCAGGCACTCTTCCAGCATCTTTTCAGTTGTTCTGCATCTTACAAATGTTCTTCTGTGTGATCCAAATACCTCAAACTTTGATTTGTCTGTCCATAAAACTTTTTTCCAATCTTCCTCTGCCCAATGTCTGTGTTCCTTTGCCCATATTAATCTTTTTCTTTTATTAGCCAGTCTCAGATATGGCTTTTTTTTGCCACTTTGCCCTGAAGGCCAGCATCCCGGAGTCGCCTCTTCACTGTAGACGTTGACACTGGTGTTTTGCGTGTACTATTTAATGAAGCTACCAGTTGAGGAGCTGTGAGGCGTCGACTTCTCAAACTAGAGACTCTAATGTACTTGTCTTGTTGCTCAGTTGTGCAGCGGGGCCTCCCACTTCTGTTTCTACTCTGGTTAGAGCCTGTTTGTGCTCTCCTCTGAAGGGAGTAGTACACACCGTTGTAGGAAATCTTCAGTTTCTTGGCAAATTCTCACATGGAATAGCCTTCATTTCTAAGAACAAGAATAGACTGTCAAGTTTCACATGAAAGTTCTCTTTTTCTGGCCATTTTGAGAGTTTCATAGAACAAACAAATGTAATGCTCCAGATTCTCAACTAGCTCAAAGGAAGGTCAATTTTATAGCTTCTCAAATCAGCCAAACCATTTTCATCTGGGCTAACATACTTGTGCAAGGGTTTTCTAGGGTTTTCTAAACACCCATTAGCCTTCTTACACAGTTAGCAAACACAATGTACCATTAAACACTGAAGTGGTGGTTGGTGGAAATGGGCCTCTATACACATATGTAGATTTTGCAACAAAAACAAGACATTTGCAGTTAGGATAGTCATTTACCACATTAATAATGTATAGAGTGTAGTGATGAGCGAGCATGCTCAGTACTCGAGATGCTCGGAGCTCGCCGAGTACTTTCGAGATGCTCGGACGGGAGCTCGGGTCCCCGTCCTGCATGTTTGGCGCTCTTTAGAGCACCAATCATGCAGGGATTGTCTGCCACTCACTGTAATGCCACAGACATGGTGGTTGTGACATTACAGTGGTTGCCCAAATCGATGGGAACAGTGCTCACAGTGAAACATGAAAAGCCGGCAATTCAGCAGCGGCATACACTGGTACCCGACAATTTAGAACAGAAAGAATATAGCATCACACATAGATTAGATAGATAGAAACATGTCAGTCACATATATAATAAGTACAATGACAGTGTTGGTTACTGTACTTGTTATTTAGTGTTAAAATAAAGGATTTATTAAAAAAATAACAATAGTGTTTTCATGCACCCGTCTCTTTAAAAAAGCCGGCCGGCAATTCATCAGCAGCATACACCGCTACCCGACAATTTAGAACAGAAAGAATAGAGCATCACATATAGATTAGATAGATAGAAACATGTCAGTCACATATATAATAAGTACAGTGATAGTGTTGATTACTGTACTTGTCATTTAGTGTTAAAATAAAGGATTTATTAAAAAAAAAATTGGCGTGGGGTTCCCCTTAATTTAAGTCTCTAGCGGAGGTTAAGCAGACGGCTGGGACAGATGTTTGAAGCCTGGGAAGGGGGTAATACCCACGGAGCTTCCCAGGCTACTAATATCAGCCCCCAGCTGAATACCTAGCCTTTACTAGCTATTAAAATGGGGGACCACCCAAAAAAATGACGTGGGGTTCCCCCTTTTTCAATAGCTAGCAAAGGCTAGGCAGACAGCTGGGTGTTGATATTAATAGCCCAGGAAGGGTGCCATGAATATTGGCCCCCTCCCAGGCTAGAAACACCAGCCGTCAGCCGCCCCAGAAATGGCGCATCCATAGGATGTGCCAATTCTGGCATTTAGCCTCGCTCTTCCCACTGCCCTGTAGCGGTGGCAGTGGGGTAATAGGGCTGGGGTTGATGTCAGCTTATAATGCCAGCTGACATCAAGCCCAGGTTAGTAATGGAGAGGCGTCTATAAGACACCCCCATTACTAACCCCATAGTCAAAGTTAAAAATAAAACCACAAACACCCAGAATAAAGTCCTTTAATTGAAATAAACACACAATTCTTTATTGTTCTAAATTAAACCATACTTACTATCACGCCCATTCCAGCTGAAGCCAACGATCTCCTGCAATAAAAATAAAATAATAAAGCAACATCATCCTTACCTTTCCATGGTTCCCAGGACAGCTTCAGCTCTGCTACATTCACATGACAGGCTGGATCGCAGCCGAAAGCTGCCATCCAGCTTGCCATGCCGCAGACACTGAGAAGCGCAGGCATGCTTGCGCTCCTCAGTGTCTGGCTGTGACGGCATCCAGATGAGTCGAGTTCATGTCCAATGAACTCAGCTCACCTCATGCACGTCACTGACAGCGTGGGAAAATTCTCCTGCGCTTGCTGTGAGCGCAGGAGAATTCTCTCACGCTCACCGCAAGTGTGATCCAGCCTGTCATGTGAATGTAGCAGAGCTGGAGCCGTCCTGGGAATCATGGAAAGGTAAGGATTATTCATACATGAAGAAAGCGAGGTGGCACACCGATGTAATAAAATCATCTTTTATTCCATTTCCATTAAAAATGCAGGGAAGCGGCACCTTTTGAGGACGACGGCCGTTTCGCGTGTCTATCACGCTTCCACGGGTCAATTTATGGAAATTGAATGAAACAAGATTTTATTACATCGGTGTGCCACCTCGATGTACCTTTCTTCATGTATGAATTGTGACTTACTTGGTTTCTGGAGGGAGTTGCACCCGATGGTAAGATTGATTGCTCCAGCTGATGAGGTCGAGCTTCTGGAGTCTCTGCACAAGGACTGAGTCGCTGCAGTGCTGGTTGCCTGTGCATTTGTATAAAGGTAAGGATGTGGTTGCTTTATTATTTTACTTTTATTGCAGAAGACATTGGCTTCAGCTGGAATGGGCGTGATGGTAATTATGGTTTAATTTAGAACATTAAAGAATTGTGTGTTTATTTAAATTAAAGGACGTTGTTCTGGGTGTTTGTGTTTTTTTTAACTTTGACTATGGGGTTAGTAATGGGGGTGTCTCATAGACGCCTCTTCATTACTAACCTGGGCTTGATGTCAGCTGGCATTATAAGCTGACATCAACCCCAGCCCTATTACCCCACTGCCACCGCTACAGGGCAGTGGGAAGAGCGAGGCTAAGTGCCAGAATTGGCGCATCCTATGGATGCGCCATTTCTGGGGCGGCTTATAGCTGGTGTTTCTAGCCTGGGAGGGGGCCAATATTCATGGCACCCTTCCTGGGCAATTAATATTAGCCCACAGCTGTCTGCCTAGCCTTTGCTAGCTATTAAAATAGGGGGGACCCCACGTCATTTTTTTTTGGGCTCCCCAATTTTAATAGCCAGTAAAGGCTAGATATTCAGCTGGGGGCTGATATTAGTAGCCTGGGAAGCTCCGTGGGTATTACCCCCTTCCCAGGCTTCAAACATCTGCCCCAGCCATCTGCTTAACCTCCGCTAGAGACTAAAATTACGGGGAACCCCACGCCATTTTTTTTAATAAATCCTTTATTTTATTTTAACACTAAATGACAAGTACAGTAATCAACACTATCACTGTACTTATTATATATGTGACTGACATGTTTCTATCTATCTAATCTATGTGTGATGCTCTATTCTTTCTGTTCTAAATTGTCGGGTACCGGTGTATGCTGCTGAGGAATTGCCGGACGGCTTTTTTAAAGAGACTGGTGCATGAAAATTGGAGGGCACTAGTGTGTTCCAAGTGCCCTGCTTTGTTTTTCATTCACCCTCCTATATACCCTGCCTGCCTGTCTGCCTATATATTCTGCCTGCCTGACGTTTAATTAAGCACCGTTCCCATCGATTTGGGCAATTTTTGACCTTCTGCAGACTGCCGGGGGGGACCACCAGAAAAATGCTCGAGTGTCCCATAGACTTACACTGGGCTCGTTGCTCGGGTCGAGCACCCGAGTATTCCAATGTGCTCGACCGGAGCTTCGAGCACCTGAGCATTTTTGTGCTCGCTCATCACTAATAGAGTGTATTTCTGATTCATTTAATGTTAGCTTCATTGAAAAAATATGTGCTTTTCTTTCAAAAATAATGAAATTTTGAAATGACCCCAAACTTTTGAACGGTAGTGTACCTTTGATCATTGGGGCCAAAGAGTTCTATTTTAACCTCATCGGTCCACAGGACTTGTTTCCAAAATGCACTTAGATGTTCTTCTGCATACTTCTGACACTGAATTTTATGGTGAGGATGCAGGAGGTTTTCTTCTGATGACTCTTCCACGAAGGTCATATATGTGCAGGTGTTTCTGAACAGTAGAACAATGTATCACAACTCCTGAGTCTGCTAAATCTTTCTGAAGGTCTTTTGCAGTCAAAAGTTTTGATTTGCCTCTCTATCAATCCTACAAGCAGCTATCACTGACATTTTGCTTGGTCTTCCAGACCTTATCTTGACCTCCACTGTTCCTGTTAACTGCCATTTCGTAATTACATTTCAAACTGAGGAAGGGCAAAACGCTTTGCTATCTTCCTATAGCCTTCCTCCACCATTTTAATTTTCATAGTGCTAGGCAGGTGCTTAGAAGAACCCAAAGCTTGCAGCTTTTTGGCACCAGGTTAGAGGAGGCTTGGTTTTTATAAAGCTGAGAAATTTTCATCACCTGGCCTTTTCTAGTGATGATAGTGGACAAGCCATAACCCTAACAGGCTAATTAAGGTCTGAAACCTTAGTCAGAGTTATCTCAGCACACGAATCTCCAAGGGTGCCCAAACTTTTGCATCGGCCCATTTTCCTTTTTGTAATTTTTAAAATGTAAAAGATGAAAATAGCATACCACATGTTTCTCAATCCACTGTAACATCTTCGCCTGCACCTCACTCACGGTCCACCAGTTTTTCTGGTTCACCGGTACTCTGCCTTCTATCAGCACTGCAGCCAGCCCTCGGCCCCGCAGTTGTGGTCACATAAAAGATTGTTTCTACCTACACATGACAAAGTTAAGAGGTTGAACTCCACCATCTCCAATCTGTTGGCCACAGAAATGGTGGTCTTAGGCCCTAATTTTTTGAAATGTGGAGAATCCTGATTGGTTCTCCATCTATTGGGTTGGCTGTAGTGGAAGAGGTGTCAGTCCCCATTATACTACTTATACTCTAGTGAAATTGATGCCACTTCGGTGGTGTTAGACCCTAATTTAGGGAAAAGTGAACACTCCTGGTTAGGTCTCAATCTCCTGGGTTGGCTGTACTGGAAGAGGTGTTGGTCATAATTACACTATTTCTACTGTACTGAAATTGATGCCACTTTGCTGGTGTCTGCCACTAATAGAGGTGTAGTTCCTAATTCTACAATTTCTACTTTACTGAAATTGATGCCACTTTGGTGGTTTAAGGTCCTAATTTTTGTAAATGTGGAGAATCATGATTGGGTCTCCATCTGCTGTGTTGGCTGTCGTGGAAGAGGTGTTGGTCCCCATTATAATAGTTATACTCTATTGAAATTAATTCTTTGGTGTAGATATTGTTCTCACAAGGGTACACACAAAAAATAGAAATTGGTTTTCTTTCTACCGTGGAATATAAAACATGCTATATTTCATCTTTTAATTCTTTGGTGCAGATATTGTTCTCCACACAGGGGTGCACAGACATGATAAACTCAAAATTGGTATAGAAAGCTGACTACATCTCTGCTTAAATTTATTTGGGCAAATATTGTTCTCCATACAGTAAAAAAAGTTGGGTCCAAACAGCTTACTGACTCTCATCCCCAGACATTAACCACTGGGGGAGGCGTGGGTGATCCTGATAAGATTCAGATACATGAGGTTCACGCGGACTGTACTGTGCTGTCAGGGCAAGAAGAGGAGGAGGGTGACTGTCAGGGCGAGGAATGGGATAACACTTTGGATGATGATGAGGTTGTGGATCCCACTTGGTGTGAACCCAGAGGCACGCAGCTGAGTAACTCATCTGAGGAGGTGGAGGAGGAGGAAGACGAGGGTGTTTGATGAGGCTGTGGATCTCACTTGGTGTGAACCCAGATGCACGCAGCTGAGTAGCTCATCTGAGGAGGTGGAGGAGGAGGAAGACGAGGGGGCTACGTTGCGTCCTACGGTGCACACGGAGTAATGCAACCGCGACAAACACTGCATCCTTAGCCACTACTGTGGATGTGGCCAGCAGTGGTCGTAGGTCTGCAGTTTGCAG
The DNA here is from genome assembly GCF_046119375.1 of Phyllobates terribilis. Taxonomy (NCBI): domain Eukaryota; kingdom Metazoa; phylum Chordata; class Amphibia; order Anura; family Dendrobatidae; genus Phyllobates; species Phyllobates terribilis. The sequence goes on along the minus strand of NW_027362764.1, from coordinate 147,849,152 downwards.
GGGCGGCAAGGGTTGCCTAACCTGGGCCTTTTTTGAGACCACAAAGGATGAGTCAACTCACGTTATCGGCAAACTTTGCGAGAAAAAACTCAGTAGAGAGAAAAAGTACAATAATTTGACTACTACATGCATAAACCTTCACATGCGCAATCAACATGCTTTACATTGCCAATCTCACTGCTATAAAATGCGGACCAGCGGACCTCAACAACCGTCAACCACCCCATCAATCGCATCTGCTGCTTCTTCCTCCTCCTCTGTTACCATGCCAAGTATTGTAACGCAGGTCTCTGACCACAGAACCTCCGGTTCTTTACCCGCTACAGTTAGGCTGAGTGAGAGCCCGTCAGCTGTAGTGGAAGTGGACATGCCTGCTGTGTTTGCTTCACTGAGGACACCACATGTTTCTCAATCTACCGTAACATCGCCGCCTGCACCTCATTCACGGTCTAGCAAATTGTCTGCTTCACCGTACTCTGTCCTCTCTCAGCAATGAACTAAAGTTGTGGTCACGTAAAAGATTGCTTCCTCCTACACATGACAAAGCTAAGAGATTGAACTCCACCATCTCCAATTTGTTGGCAACGGAAATAGTGGTCTCACTCCTGGTTGGGTCTCCATCTGCAGGGTTGGCTGTAGTGGAAGAGTTGCCAGTGGCCATTATACTAGTTCTACTCTAGTGAAATTAATTCTTTGGTTAAGATATTGTTGTCACAGGAGTACACATGATATAATCGAAATTGGTTTTCTTAGTACCGTGGTATATAAAGCAGGCTATATTTCATCTTTTAGTTCTTTGGTGCTGATATTGTACTCCATACAGGGGTTCACATTAGTAATGAGAGAGCACTAAATGTGCTCAACTTAGTGGTTCAGCGGTTTCTCAAAACCTACCCAGATCTGCCAGAGTTGCTTGTGAAAGTACAATGTTTGTGTGCCCATTTCAGAAAATAAGCTACAACTTCCGCCACCCTGCCAGTGTGTCATGGGTGTGTCAGAGGTGACAGGGTGACAGACAGTCGCCCTGCAGTTGGTTGCAGGAGATCTCTACATTTGTCATTACAGACATCTTCTTAAAGGCTGTCTCTAGGACCCAGCAGCTACATCCCTCTGACTAATTAACACCCTGCCTGGGTGTATAAATACATGCTGTGTTTCAGAGGGAGGTGTCGGTGATATTCATTACTATTTGTGAAAGCTTTAGCAAAAGCAGTACTTCGTCCTCTCTGGAGCTTGAGGACGTGTTCGCTTTTGTCTGGAGTTTGTCTAAAGCGAAGCAATTTCCCCCTGTTTGTCCATCCCTGTTGTCTATAGTGTTTAGTGGAGATTGACTAGTGCTCCTCTCCTCCCTTCCCTAGACTTAGCCATATGCCAGGGAAAGACAGGGCGAGGTACGCATGCGGCGATTGGTGTAGAGCCAATACAGAGATGTTAGGGGAGACAGGGTGACGCTAGATCAACCTAGGAGGTCTCCACTTCCCCCCTTTCCGTAGAGTCTGGGCTCCCTTTCCCTCTTCCCTTTGTATTGCACTAAGTCTTTCCCACACCTTGTGTGATACAGTGCTTCAGCAGCGTTTGCAGCTTCCAGCTTACCGACTGGTGTGTGAGGTCATCTCACGTTGGAAATCAACATTGCAGAAGTTGGGAAGGATTTGTGAGCAGCAGAGGGCAGTTGTTGAGTACCAGCTTCAACACGCTCATCGTAATTCAGGTCAGCCTCCGCACATAAGAGCTGTTGAGTGGGCATGGATGTCTGACATCTGTGCCGTCCTCCAAAACTTTGAGGTCTCCACCAAGATGGTGATCGGCGATGACACCATAATTAGCATCACCATCCCGCTTCTCTGACTACTGAAACGCTTGGTGCTCACAGTTAAAGAGGAGGCATTGCAGGCATTGCAGGCAGAGTAAGGAACTATATAGGGTGAAACTACACAGCCTAGCCTCATCTCAATGCAGATTGGGTGATAATGAAGAGGAGGAGGAGGAGAACATGGACAGTCATCCTCTTGGTGAAGACAGGGAAGTCTTGGCTGTCTTGGACATCTTGATACCCATCTTTCAGTCTGTGGGAAAACTGTATGAGTTTCATTAATGATGATCTTGAGAGAACTAAACCGTGGCTTTGCTTATGCAAGTTATTTCTCAAAACACATTGCAGATCAGGCCATTGCCCAACCCTGTAGTCATAAAATTCAAGAAAGATCTTTGTGTGTCAAAGAACCACCGAGAAGTGTGTGCTGATGTTCGATGGGCTGTCATTGCTTATGGAACAAGATGCGTTACAGGACTTTCCTGGGAGAAATGACAGCCTAGGAGTAGATATGGCTTCTCCCTCTGCCAGTTCTTTCACTGAGCTAAAGAATATGGCTGATGTGAAATACAACTGACACCGAGAAGCAGTGCAAGACTGAACAACATTGGGCCTACCAGAGGTTTTGATTCTGAGGGCCCACCTTTCTCCCCCGCTCAAGAGCCCCATAGCAGCTGCAAGGTTTGCACTATGAACTCTCCTGAAGGAGAAGCCAGTGCCCACCGGAGTTGCCTCCAGTTCTCTGGTGGGCCCGTCCAACCCTGCCGAGAAGCAGCCCTGGCTAAGAAAAGTCTGTGTGAAGGTTCCTGGACACTCTATGGCTGCTTTTTTTTTTTACTGTAGACTGGCTCCAACAATCTATAAGATTGCAATCTATAAGATCCCTTCACTGGCTACCAATTGCCGAGCGTATCCCGTTCAAACTACTAACACTGACATACAAAGCCATCCATAACCTTTCTTCTCTGTACATCTCTGAACTAATCTCCCTATATATTTCCATATGTAATCTCTGGTCCTCCCAAGACCTCCTTCTCTCCTCTACACTTATTTGTTCCTCACCCAATCGCCTACAAGACTTCTACAAAATATCCCCCATCCTCTGGTATTCTGTGCCTCAACACTAGGCATGAGTGAACGTGCTCGCCACTGCTCGGTACTCACCCGAGCATTACGGTGCTCGACAAGTATTTCTGGGTTGCTCGGGCGGGAACTCAGGTCCCCGCCCTGTATGTTTTGCTCTCTTTAGAGAGCCAATGAACATTCATGAATTGCTTGCCACGCACTTTAATGCCATAGCCATGTTGGTTGTGGGCATTACAGTGATTGGCTGGCCGCACAGCATCATCAGGTCTATGCCCGTCACAGTCTACCCTGGTACAAGGCAGAGTAGGGAGAGCTGCTGCTGATGAGTTAGGGAGGGATTTGCTTGTTTATAGTTAGTATAGGTATTCCACAACATGTATATATATCCATCTGAACTAACAGTCCTTCTGAGGACTAATCAAGCTGCATATATTCAGTGGTGCTAGCAGGAGTTAGGCAGACTGGCAGGGTATGTGACAGACTGCAATGCATATAGTGCAAGAGGGTCCATTGAACGTCCTGTCTGCTGCTGTGTAATTACAGATATTTGTAGACATAGCCCCATGTATCAGGGGCCAGGACAATTTTTTTTTAATCTTAATCCTAGTTATTTGCTTAAAAAGCAATCCAGAGTACACATTTTTCTGCACTATTTGCTTGTTAGCACTGCTGAATACAGCCAGATCTGTTCCATATTTCAGCGATAAAAATCCAAAAATTTGAACCGAACCTGGAAAATATTGGCCTCCTTTTCCATTCTGTTGCAGTGTGTGGGTCAAGCTATTCACACTAGGTCTCTGAGAAGAATAGTATTAGTAGACTACAGGCTTGCCATTTAAATCCGTGATTCTCTGTCAGACATATCACATATAACAGTGTTCCAAAATCAGCCATTTCTGCCTTCCATTTTGTTGCAGTGTGTCGGTCAAGCTATTCACACTAGGTCTCTGGGAAGAATAATATTAGTAAATTACAGGCCTGTTATTTAAAACCGTGGTTCTCTCTCAGACATATCACATATAACAGCATTCCAAAATCAGTCATTTCTGCCTTCCATTTCGTTGCAGTGTGTCAGTCAAGCTATTCACACTAGGTCTTTGTGAAGAATAGTATTATTAAATTACAGGCCTGCTATTGTTAAACCGTGGTTCTCTGTCAGACATATCACATATAACTGCGTTCCAAAATCAGCCTATTCTCGTGAACGTGGAAAATATTGTCCTCCCTTTAAAATGAGTAAGGTGTGTGGCAAGGGACGGGGAAGTGGACTTGATGGTGATGGCGCATGCAGAGGCCGATGACGTGGCCGTGGACAAGCTGAAATTGTGCCACAACAAATTGTGCCACCCACATCTTGTCACTCGACTTTCCTGTCCCAATTACTAGGGAACCGCAGTAGACCACTATTGAACCCAGAACAGTGTCAAAAGGTTGTTGGTTGGATAGCAGATAATGCTTCCAGTCACTTTGTCACCACCACCAACACCACCCTGTCTTCTACACGGTCAAGTCTCAGTAGCCTTGAGTCTGGACCGCATATTTCTCACGCTGATCCTCCTTCCTTCCACCATGCCCAGTGCCCGGAGACAACTGATCCCACACTTGGACACTCAGAAGAGCTGTTCATTTTTCCATTTGTAGATTCGGGCCTTTCGTCCGGCCAGGTTCAAGCGAGTTAAGATGAAAACGCGTGTGGTAATGCCCAAATATTGGAGCAGCCATGGTCACATGAAGGCAACGGTGGGAAAGTGCAATTACAGTCACAAGCGGTGGATGATGATAAGACACAATTGCCAGAAAGTCTGGAGGACCAGTGTGAGGAAGTGGAAGACGAGGTGGTGGATGATGTAGTAACTGACCCAACCTGGTAAGGGGACATACAGAGCAAGGACAGCAGCACACAGGGGGTGGGAGGCATAGCACCACAACAGGCAGGAAGAAGGTGTGTGGTGGCCGCAGATACAAGGTAGGGAAAGCGCTTCTCGTAACGCCAACACGATGGAAGTTGCCAGTGCAACTGTTAGGTCTTCCCGAGTCTGGTTGTTTTTAAAGACTCTGCAGATAACCCCAAAAAGGCTATTTGCACCACCTGCCAGGCCAGCATCAAGAGAGTTAGCAAAACTGGCATCCTGAGCACCACCAGCATGATCAGGCACATGGCAGCAAAGCACCTGACTAAGTGGGCCAAACCCCATGGTTCACCAACAGTGTCTGTGGGTGACAACACTGCTACTTCCGCTGTTGTGCGTGCATGCCAATCCCCTGTCCATGACTCATGCCAAGATGCCTCCCACCTTGCACGTGTCATTGCACACTCTTAACTAGCACCATTAGCAGGCACGTCCACGTCCTTGTCCCAGTGCAGCGTTCAGTTGTCCCTGCCCCAGTCCTTCGAATGCAAGCTCAAATACACAGCCAATCCCCCAGAGGCCACACTACAAAATTTCCACATTTTCCGAATGCTTGCCCTCAAAATGTTGCCTTTTAGGCTCATGGAAACTTTCTGCATCCTGATGGTGGCGGCCGTCCCTCGATACTCGGTCCCCAGCCGCCACTGTTTCTCCCAGCGTGCCGTCCCAGTATTACATGAGCACGTGTCCCACAACATTAGCCGTGCCCTCAACAACGCAGTTAGTGGGAAAGTCCACCTAACCACAGAGACGTGGACAAGTGTTTGTGAGCAGGAGCGGTACATCTCGCAGATGGCACACTGGGTTAATATAGTGGAAGCCGGAACCCAGTCGGACCTTGGGACGGATCACGCCCTCCCGACGCCGAGGATTGCGGGCCCTGGGTCAATCAGGGTTGCCCCCACATTCTACAGCTCCTACACCTCTTCCTCCTCCTCTTCAGCCTCCATCTTCGAAATGACCACATCAGTCGCAAGCAGGAAGCACTGCAGCACTGCCTTGGCCAAGCGGCAACAGGCTGTGCTGAAGTTAATATGCTTAGGTGACAAACCGCACAAATCTGAAGAGTTGTGGACAGCTCTGAAAGAGCAGGCAGATCTGTGGCTGACACCGCTGACCCTACAGCCAGGCATGGTCGTGTGTGACAATGGCTGCAACCTGGTGGCAGCACTGAGGCAAAGCGAGCTCACACACGTACCATGCCTGGCCCATGTGCTTAATCTCGTGGTTCAGCAGTTTCTCAAAACCTATCTGGATCTGCTTGTCAAAAGTGCGCCATGTGTGCCCATTTTAGAAAGTCAGCTACAGCTTTTGCCGCTCTTGCCATGCTTCAGCAGCGTATTCAACTTCTAGCACAGCGACTGAGCTACTATGTCCCCACGCGTTGGAACTCTACATTACAGATGTTGGGAAGGATTTGTGAGCAGAAGAGGGCAGTTGTTGACTACAAGCACCAACAAGGCTGTCGGTATTCAGGTCAGACTCCACACATGAAACCTCAGGAGTGGATATGGATGTCAGACATGTGTACCATCCGCCAAAACTTTGAGGACTACACCAAGATGGCGAGCAGCGACGACGCCATAATTAGCATCACCATTCTACTTCTCTGTCTTCTGAAATGCTCAATGCTCACAATTAAAGAGGATGCATTGCAGGTGGAGCACGATGTGATGGAGCAAGGAACCATACAGGGTGATTCCAAACATCCCAGGCTCATCTCATCCCAATGTGGATTAGGTGACAATGAGGAAGAGGAGGAGGAAGAACAGGAGCTACCTGCACAACTGTCATACCATCTGTTCAGCCTGGATAACCTGAGGATAGAGAGGAGGAGAGCATGGTCAGTCGTCCTCTTGGTGAGGACACGGAAGTCTTGCCTGTTAGCAGTCTTGCACACATGGCTGAGTTTATGTTACGCTGCCTTTCCCGCGACCCTCGCGAAGTCCAAATTTTGGATGACAGTCATTACTGGTTGTTGACACTTCTAGACCCATGCTACAAGGAGAACTTTCTGTCTCTTATTTCGTTGCAGGATAGGCCTAATAAAATGGTGCAGTACGAGAAGGCCATTGTTGCGGAATTATTTAAAAAATTCCCATCTGAAAACGCTGGCAGCAGAGGTCACAGTTTGTTGGACAACTAAGGAGCAGAGGCAGGGGAATACTGTTAAAGTTCTGTGACAGTTTTCTCAGAACCTCCCATCGCACAGGCCCTGAGGCTCGGGGTACTCTCAAAAGGAGGGAAAAGTTTCGGAAGATGGTGAGGAAGTACCTTGTCAACCGTACCAACGTCCTCCCTTATTCCTCTGTGCCTCTGTGCCTTATAATTATTGGGTATCCAAGCTGGACATGTGGCGTGAACTGGCTCTCTATGCTTTGGAGGTCCTGGCCTGCCCTGCTGCTAGCTTTTTGTCAGAGCAGGTTTTTAGTGCCGCCGGTGGAATTATAGCTGATAGGCGCATCCACCAGCCAACTAAAAATGCTAACAGGCTGACTCTTATAAAAATGAGCAAAGGCTAGATTGGCCAGACTTCTCAATACCACCGAATGATTGCAGCGTAACATAAACTCAAATATACTGTCTTTTTTTTGGGAGGTCTATCTCTATTCCCATCCACCTCTGTCTTCACACCCAAGCATGGGTATATGCTTCCTGATTTTGTCTATTTGCTCTTGTCCTCCTCCTTCTCTTCATCCTCATCCTCCACATTATCCTCCATATCACCACCATATCTACCATATCACCATATCTATGTCTCTTGCAAGAGGCATTGGAGTTCCTCCAAATTTTTGGCAGCCATTCCATTCACTGCATAGGCTAACAGTATGGAGACCCGTTTCCTAATAATGGGAGAATTTTTTTCAGGAGGCACTCCGACCTCTACGTCTCTTGCAAGGGACATTGGAGTTCCTCCAAATTTTTTGCAGCCGTTGCATTCACTGCGTAGGCAAGCAGTATGGGAGACCAATTCCTAATAATGGGAGATTTTTTTTCAGGAGGCCCTACGACCTCTACGTCTCTTGCAAGGGACATTGGAGTTCTTCCAAATTTTTTGCAGCTGTTGCATTCACTCCATAGGCAAACAGTATGGGAGTCCCACTCCTTTTTATTGGGAACATGTCGTACTCGTTACTGTAGCCCAGCTTTATGTGTCTTTAAATTGTTAGTAGGGTTTTTCCTAAATTTTAGTTGAATACACTGCATATTTGTCACACCAGGTGGGAGTGTAACACAGAGGGGAAAGGGAAAAGGAGCCCAGTCACTAGGGAAAGGGGGGAAGAGGTGAGCTTCTAATCTGGACTAGCGTCACCCTTTCTTCCCCTAACGTCCCTATACAGCCTCCGCAGCTGTCGCTGATAACGTGCCTCTCCCTACTATCCCTGGCGTAAGGCTATAGCTGGTGGTGCAAGGAGATGAGCACTAGTCAACCTCCACTAGCACTCTAAAGACAAAAGGGGAAAACAACACAGGAGAGCAACAACTCAGCTTTAGAAGAACTCCAACAGGGCACACGGCCTCAAGACTCCAGAGAGTATGTGATGCTGTTTCAGCCAAGTTCCAAGTAGAAATGAGTATAACCGGCGACGCCCACCTAGACACACCAGATATATATACACCCAGACTGAAGAGAGGTAGTCGCTGGGTCCTAAACACAGCCTCCTCTCTAGGCAGCTGTCTGCATTGCCAAACGTGGAGATCTCCTGCAAAGCATTGCAGGGCGACTGTCTGTCACCTCTGACACACCCGTGACAATATCGTATAACTGGATAGCAGACCCTCCCCTTTCTAATGGGAAGATGTCGTTACTGTAGCCCAGCCCTATGTATCTTTAAATTGTTAATGGGGTTTTTCCTAAATTTTGGCAGCCGTTGGACTCACTGAATACCCTATAACTGTATAACAGACCCTCTCCTTTCTAATGGGAACATGTCGTTACTGTGGCCCAGCTATATGTGTATTAATCGCTAGTAGGGTTTTTCCTAAATTTTCGCAGCTGCTTGACTCACTGTATACCCTATAAATGGATAGCAGACCCTCTCCTTTCTAATCGGAACATGTCGTTACTGTGGCCCAGCTCTATGTGTCTTTAAATTGTTAGTGGGGTTTTTCCTAAATTTTGGCAGCCGTTGGACTCACTGTATACACAATAACTGTATAGCAGACCCTCTCCTTTCTAATGGGAACATGTCGTTACTGTGGCCCAGCTCTATGTTTGTTTAAATTGTTAGTGGGGTTTTTCCTAAATTTTGGCAGCCATTGGACTCACTGCATACCCTATAACTGGATAGAAGACCCTCTCCTTTCTAATGGGAACATGTCATTACTGTGGCCCAGCTCTATGTGTCTTTAAATTTAGTGGGCTCTTTCCTAAATTTTGTCAGCCGTTGGACTGCATACCCTATTACTGGATATCAGACCCTCTCCTTTCTGTTACGGATCCGGGTGGTGGAACCTCTGTGCTGCAGTGCAAGGAGTGACCAGAGGGGCGTAACTAGGTATCAACTCGGACCGACCAAGGTGGTACGGCGGCTCAATCGACTCCGTGACCAGGGAAGGACCGAGCAGAGGGACCAGGTGCTACTCTGGGACCGACCTTGTATGAGAGCAGGTGACTCCCAGAAGGCAGGGACTGACTGATACAGCAGATGAGCACGGCAGGCAGGCTGACGTGTGATCCGGGCAGACGGACTGGCAGACACGGCAGGTAACAAGCAGGAGCCTCCAGGTAGGCTGGCTGGTAGGCACGGCAGGTAACTGGCAGGTGCTTCCAGGTAAACAGGCTGGCAGGCACGGCAGGCAACGGGCAGGTGCTTCCAGGTAAGCAGGCGGGCAGAGCCCATAGACAGACCGGTGGACTGGACTGTAGACAGACTGTCGGGCTGGAGAGTAGTCAGGCTGGTGGACTGGACTTGTAGTCAGGCTGACGGACTGGGCTAGTAGTCAGGCTGGAGGGCTGGACTTGTAGTCAGGCTGGCGGGCTGGACTTGTAGTCAGGCTGGCGGGCTGAACTAGTAGTCAAGCTAGCAGCGGGACCTGGGAGCAGAAGCAGAGTATAACACACAAAGCTACAACCTTGCACGGGCACCTCCATTTTGGAGGAGGTGCCTTATAAATGGGAGGTCCTCCGGCCATTGGCCGGGGACTCCTTAGTACGGCGCGCGCGGCCCCTTTAAGAGGGAGGGAGCGCACAGGCCCTAAGCACAGTGCCCGGGAAGCTGCGTGCGCCGGCAGCAGCAGATGTAGGAGCGCCAGAGGACGCCGGGCGGGGAGCGCGGCTTTAAGAGGGACGGCGTCTCTTCCTGTCAGGGGGCAGAGACGCAGATACTACACTACCCCCACCCCCTTTACGCCCCCTCTTTTTGGTCCTGAAAGAAATTTTTTAAGGAGAAGCGGGGCATGGATGTTCTCCCTGGGTTCCCAAGTTCTCTCCTCTGTGCCAAACCCCTTCCAATCAACCAGAAAAAAGGTTTTTCCCCTTACCCTCTTGGTGGACAGAATGTTCTCTACCTCATAGACGTCCTCAGCGGAGACCAGAGCTGGGGAGGTTCCTGGATTGTCGGAAAAAGAATTAAGCACAACTGGTTTGAGGAGAGATACGTGGAAGGAGTTGGGAATCCGTAAGGTGGCCGGGAGTTTTAACTTGTAGGCTACTGGGTTGATTTGCTTGAGGACTTCAAATGGACCGATGAACCGTGGACCCAACTTATAGGAGGGTATTTTGAGATGAACATGTTTGGAGGAGAGCCAAACCTTGTCTCCCGGATGGAACTGAGGCGGATCCATACGTCTCTTATCAGCATGTCTGTTCATCTGGTCGGAGGATTGAAGAAGTGCGGACCTAGTGTCCTCCCAAATAGTATTCACTGACCAGAGACTCCGCGGCAGGGTTGTCCACAGCAGCGGAAACGGGAAACGGAATCCGGGGATGTTGACCATAGACCACAAAGAACGGGGACTTGGAAGAAGATTCGCTCTCATGGTTGTTGTAGGAGAACTCGGCCCATGGTAGGAGCCCCACCCAATCGGTATGGTGAGCATTGACGAAGTGCCGGAGGTAGCTGGTAAGGATCTGGTTGATACGTTCCACTTGGCCATTGGACTGTGGATGGTAAGCAGAGGAGAAGTCCAAGGTGACATCGAGTAGTTTACACGTAGCTCTCCAGAAGCGCGAAGTGAACTGGACCCCTCGATCAGACAGTATGTGGAGGGGCAGGCCGTGGAGACGAAAGATGTGAAGGATGAAATCCTTAGCCAGCACAGATGCAGACGGGAGACCAGGCAGAGGGATGAAGTGGGCCATTTTAGAAAAGCGGTCAGCGACCACCCAAATGACCGTACAACCGGCAGAAACAGGGAGATCAGTAATAAAGTCCATAGCAATGTGTTGCCACGGGGCAGCAGGTACGGGAAGAGGCAGGAGACGGCCGGCTGGAAGATGTCTGGGAACTTTATTGCGAGCACAGGACGAACAGGCCGTGACGAAGTTTACAACATCCTTGCACAGGGTAGGCCACCAGAAATGCCGGGTAATGAGCAGGAAGGTCTTCTTCTGGCCAGCATGGCCGCCTAGTTTGGATGAATGACCCCAGTGAAGAACCTGTTTACGATTCGGAACCGCTACAAACGTCTTACCGGGTGGGAGACGAGACAGGTCCAAGGGGGCCACATTCATCACTTTGGAGGGATCGATGATATGCATAGACTCCTCCTCTTGATCGGACGACAGGAAGGTACGGGGCAAGGCGTCGGCTTTAACGTTTTTGTCCGCCGGGCGGTAATGTAGGGTAAAGATGAAGCGGGCGAAGAACAAAGACCACCGGACCTGACGCGAATTGAGTCTTTGGGCATTCTGTAGATATGTCAAGTTTTTGTGGTCAGTGTAGATGACCAACGGGTGAAGAGCCCCCTCTAGCAGATAACGCCACTCCTCCAGCGCCAATTTGATGGCAAGTAGCTCATGATCTGCTATAGAGTAATTTTGCTCGGACGAGGAGAAGAGCTTGGAGAAGAAGCCGCAGGTTACCATTCTCCCGGAGAGAGATTTCTGGGTAAGCACCGCTCTGGCTCCGGAAGAGGAAGCATCAACCTCCAGAAAGAACTGTTTGTTGCAATCCAGACGGTGCAGCACAGGGGCAGAAGAGAAGGCTTGTTTTAAGGAAAGGAAGGCCTCCTCCACTTCGGACGGCCATTCCTTAGGATTTGCTCCCTTTCAGGTGAGCGCAGAGATGGGAGCAGTCCGGGAAGAGAAATGTGCAATGAAGAGACGATAATAGTTGGCGAAGCCCAGGAATCGCTGAATAGCCTTCAACCCCTCCGGACGGGGCCACTTTAAGATGGCAGAGACCTTCTCGGGGTCCATCCGTAGACCTGTCTTAGAGATAATATAGCCAAGGAACGGAAGAGAGGTCTGCTCGAAGAGGCATTTCTCAAATTTTGCATATAGGTGATTCTGCCTGAGCCTAAGCAGGACCTGACGAACATCCCTCCGATGTGTGGGTAGATCCGGAGAGAAGACCAAGATGTCGTCCAGGTACACCACTACGCATGAATATAAGAGGTCACGGAAGATGTCGTTAACTAGCTCTTGGAAGACAGCTGGAGCATTACAGAGGCCGAAGGGCATCACACGGTATTCATAGTGGCCGTGCCGGGTATTGAATGCCGTCTTTCACTCGTCTCCTTGGCGGATCTGGACCAAGTTATATGCCCCACGAAGATCAAGCTTGGTGAAGATCTTCGCGCCTTTAAGGAGGTCGAACAGTTCAGAGATGAGCGGCAGGGGGTATTTGTTTTTGATAGTAATCTGGTTGAGTCCTCTATAATCAATACAGGGGTGTAGTGAACCGTCTTTCTTTTTTACGAAGAAAAATCCAGCTACAGCCGGAGAGGTAGATTTCTGGATGAATCCCCTAGCCAGATTTTATTCGATGTACTCCGACATGGCCCGGGTTTCGGCCAACGACAACGGGTAAATACGCCCATGGGGTGGAGTGGCACTGGGTACCAGGTCGATAGGGCAATCATATGGCCTATGAGGTTGCAGTGTCTCTGCTTCCTTCTTGTCGAAGACATCTGCATAGGACCAGTAAGGTGCCGGTAGACCAGGTAAATTAGCCGGAGTAGATGGAGGTCGAGCCGGGCGAACCGGGACCCAGCAGGTCTCACGGCAATCCTGCCCCCAACGGAGCACCTCACCGGTTCGCCAATTCAGAATGGGTTCATGTCTCTGTAGCCAGGGTAGACCAAGCAAGAGAGAGTGAGAGAGACTGGACAGCATGTAAAAGGAGATCTTCTTCGAGTGCAGCATTCCCACCTGAAGGGTTACAGGCTCTGTGACGAGCAGTATGTTCACTGGAAGAGGCCTCCCGCCCACAGAGACGACCGCCAGAGGTTCAGCCAGATGCATGGTAGGAATCTGGTACCACTCCACTACCGCCTGTGAGATGAGATTCCCGGCGGATCCGGAATCCAGGTAGGCTGTCTCAAAGAAGCGTGTTTCGTCACTGGAAATACAAACAGATAGAGTCAATGACGGAGAGGTTTTACTCTTGTCTAGGATGACCTCTCCAAGCGGTCCTAGACACTGCAGTTTTCCGACTTCTCCAAGCATGAACTGATCTGATGCCCTTTATTACCGCAATAGAATAAACTCCCCTCTGCTCGGCGTGTCTCCAGGCGAGATTTGGCCATCTTGGTTTGGTCAACTTGCATGGGTTCGGGCGAGCGTGCCCTGGGAATTGTTGGTTGCGGTACTGGCTCTTGGGAGGTTGGTGCGAGATACGGAAATATACTCTCCCGGGTTGTCTCCTTGGCACGTTCCTGGTAACGGATGTCGATCCGGGTAGCCAACGACACTAGGTCGTCCAGGGTGGAAGGAATGTCCCGACCGGCTAGTTCATCCTTAATCCGTCCGGAAAGACCTTCCCAGAAGACAGACACAAGAGACTCGTTATCCCAAGCAAGTTCCGATGCCAGGGTCCGGAAACGTATGGCATACTGACCCACGGAGAGACTCCCTTGACGGAGACAGAGAAGAGCGGAGGCAGTAGAAGATTTTCATCCTGGTTCATCGAAGACCTTCCGGAAGGCAGCGAGGAGAGCCGGTAGATTAGACTCCAGGGGGTCCCCTCTCTCCCACAGGGGGTTTAGCCAAGCTAGTGCTTCTCCAGGGAGGTGAGACATGATGAATGCTTCCTTGGCCTGGTCTCATATGAACTGGTGTGCCAGGAGTTCAAAGTGTAGGGAGCACTGATTGATGAAGCCCCGAGCTAGGGAAGGGGCACCAGCAAAATGTGGGGGTGCCGAGAGCCGGGGTCCATAGTCGGGCGCCTTAGCAACAATGGGTTGTGGTGGCACAGGAGCAGGTGTCGCTCGGCTAGAGACGAACACAGACGGGGTGGACAGCGTGTCCAGGCGTGAGTTAACAGTCCGTAGAAGAGACAGGATAGTCTTCTGTTGGACTCTCTGACGTGAGACCTCCTGGTGCAGGTCAGAGAGCACGGGGGCCTGGGGGCCACCGGGTTCCATGGCCCATGCAAACTGTTACGGATCCGGGTGGTGGAACCTCTGTGCTGCGGTGCAAGGAGGGACCAGAGGGGCGTAACTAGGTATCAACTCGGACCGACCAAGGTCGTACGGCGGCTCAATCGACTCTGTGACCAGGGAAGGACCGAGCAGAGGGACCGGGTGCTACTCTGGGACTGACCTTGTCTGAGAGCAGGTGACTCCCATGGGTCAGAAGGCAGGGACTGACCGATACAGCAGATGAGCACGGCAGGCAGGCTGACTGGTGATCCGGGTAGACGGACTGGCAGACACGGCAGGTAACAAGTAGGAACCTCCAGGTAGGCTGGCTGGTAGGCACGGCAGGTAACAGGCAGGTGTTTCTAGGTAAGCGGGCTGGCAGGCACGGCAGGTAACTGGCAGGTGCTTCCAGGTAAGCGGGCTGGCAGGCACGGCAGGTAACGGGCAGGTGCTTCCAGGTAAGCAGGCGGGCAGGGCCCATAGACAGACTGGCGGACTGGATTGTAGACAGACTGTCGGGCTGGAGAGTAGTCAGGCTGGTGGACTGGACTTGTAGTCAGGCTGGCGGACTGGGCTAGTAGTCAGGCTGGCGGGCTGGACTTGTAGTCAGGCTGGCGGGCTGGACTGGTAGTCAGGCTAGCAGCAGGACCTGAGGGCTGAAGCAGAGTATAACACACAAAACTACAACCTTGCACGAGCACCTCCATTTTGGAGGAGGTGCCTTATATATGGGATGTCCTCCGGCCATTGGCCGGGGACTCCTTAGGACGGTGCGCGCGGCCCCTTTAAGAGGGAGGGAGCGCGCGCGCGCCCTAAGCACAGTGCCCGGGAAGCTGCGTGTGCCGGCAGCAGCAGATGCAGTAGTGCCAGAGGATGCCGGGCGGGGAGCGCGGCGGTAAGAGGGACGGTGTCTCTGCCTGTCAAGGGGCAGAGACGCCGATACTACACTTTCTAATGGGAACATGTCGTTACTGTGGCCCAGCTCTACGTGTCTTTAAATTTAGTGGGGTTTTTCCTAAGTTTTGGCAGCCGTTGGACTCACTGCATACCCTTTAACTGTATAGCAGACCCTCTCCTTTCTAATGGGAACATGTCGTTAATGTGGCCCAGCTCTATGTGTCTTTAAATTGTTAGTGGGGTTTTTCCTAAATTTTGGTAGCCGTTGGACTCACTGCATACCCTATAACTGGATAGCAGACCCTCTCCTGTCTAATGGGAGCACATCATTACTGTGGCCCAGCTCTATGGATCTTTAAATTGTTATTAGGGTTTTTCCCAAATTTTGGCAGCCCTTGCAGTCACTGCATGGGCATTACCATTATAGGAGACCCACTCAGTTATAATGGGAACATGTTTTTTACTGGACCCTCCTCTATGTTTCTTCAAAGGGGTATTGGGGTGCGTCCAAATTTTTGGCAGACCTTACAGCCACTTCATACACAATAACAGTATAGGAAACCCACTCTTTTATAATGGGAATAACAAAGCATAGCCGACTGCTGGCCCTTTAAGAATAGTAAAGCTGTAAAAATAGTGTTTGTGACTTTCAGAGTCCCTCCTTCATAAATGAAACAGGATGTGTCTGATGATGGTTCACACACCACATGGCCATATAAGGTTGTAAAATGTTTAAATGACATTTCCCGGAGAATGCATTTTTCACTGTTGAAAGCAATGCAATAGTGCAAAAACGCATCAAAAACACTACGTGTGAACATAGCCCAAGGTGTGGAGGAACATTTTTGTTTTTGTATATTTATTTTGCCCTACATGCAAGTCATTACCCTGGAAAGGATGTTCCTTAACATATTTCCCAGGAAAATCCATTTTGGTTTAGTTTTTGTATCTTTTATTGTGAGTTTGTAAAAGTGGCGTAATATCTCTGACAACATTATTGACAGCAGTGACCTGGGAGTCAAAAATGCTTCCAGCGTTCTTCCCCATGCTGTTCCCACATTATTTGGGGCACTGTTCCCATCGATTTGGGCAATTTTTAGGCCCCCTGCAGACTGCCGGGGGGGCCGCCGGAAAAATGGTTGAGTTTCCCATATACTTACATTGGGCTCTTTGCTCGGACCGAGCATTCGAGCACTCCAATTTGCTCGACCCGAGTACCCAAGCATTTTAGTGCTCACTCATCACTACTCAACATGTCCCATTAGCCACCACATTCTGATCCTTCAGACAGAACCTGAAATCCCATCTCTTCAAGACAGCCTACAGCCTGCCATTGCCTCGCTGCCACCTCAACACCACCGGAGCTAATGCAACTCCACAACCTACTGTCTTCTTCCCCACCATCCTATAGAAAGTAAGCTCCCAAGTGCAGGGTCTATAAGACTTAAGATGCACTATGGCACCTTGGCAAAGCCTAGTTATGTTATCCCTCTGATATCTAACAATAACATACAGGTCATGCTGGAGAAACTTACTGGAGAACTTGGATTCCTTCTCCTCCTGTCTCAGTTAATAATATTGCTGTTTTATTGGGACTTTGAATAGGAGAACTCCTGTGAACTTGACTCAATACCGTCCCACCTCTCTCCAAACCATGCCACAATCTTCATCCCAAGTCTAACACTCCTCTTCAACCTGTCACTAAGAACTGGTGTCTTCCCCTCTTAATTCAAACATACCTCGATCACACCCATCCTCAAAAATTCCTCCCTTGACCCATCCTATTTCCAGCTATCTCCCCATCTCACTTCTCCCTTATGCCTCCAAACAACTGGATCAACACGTCCATTTCGAACTGTCCTCCCACCTCTCCTCCTGCTCCCTCTTTGACCGCTTACAATCTGGCTTCCGACTGCACCATTCCACTGAAACTTCCCTGACTAAAATCACCAACAACCTATTAACTGCCAAATCCAAGCAAGACTACTCTGTCCTCCTCCTAAACCTGTCATCTGCCTTCGAGACAGTAGACCATTCCTTCTTACTACAGACTCTCATCTCTCGGCATCACAGACTTGGCCCTGTCTTGGATCTTTTCATACCTAACCGACAAGACATTTAGTGTCTCCCACTCACACACCATCTCCTCATCTCACCCTCTATGTGTCCCCAAGGTTCAGTTCTATGATCCCTGCTCTTCTCAATCTACACCTTCGGCCTAAGACAGCTCATAGTCTCACGGTTTTCAGTATCGCCTCTATGCTGATGACACACAGATCTACCTCTCTGGATCTGATATCACCTCCTTACTAACCAGAATCCCACAATGTGTGTTCTCTATTTCATATTACTTCTCTGTTAGATTTATAAAACTTAACATGGATAAAACAGAATGCATCATCTTTCCACCATCTCATTCATCCCCCCCAACTGACCTATCCATCAAAGTGAATGCTGCCCACTCTCCCCAGTCCCGCAAGCTTGACTCTGATCTGTCCTTCAACCGTCAGATCCAAGCCCTTTCCACTTGCTGCTGACTCCAATTCCAAAGTATCTCGATAATCCGCACATTCCTCAGCCATGAATCTAGAAAAACACCAGTGCACGCCCTCATCATCTCCCGCCTCGACTACTACAAGCTCCTGCTCTGTGGCCTCCCTTCTACCACTCTTGCACCCCTCTAATCTATCCGAAACTATGCTGACCGATTAATCCACTTGTCACCCTGCTATTCCCAGGGTTCTCCCCTCTGTCAAGCCCTGCGCTGGCTCCCTGTTGACCAGAGACTCCAGTTGAAAAGCCTAACATTGGCATACCAAGCCATCGAAAACCTGTCTCCCCCATACATGTGTGACCTATTCTCCCTGTACTAGTTACCTGCATGCAACCTCCCATCCTTCCAAAATCTCCTTCTCTACTTCTCCCTTATCTCTTTTTGCCACAATTGCATACAAGATTTGTCCCTCCTAGTGTGTAACTCTGTACCCCAACACATCAGATTGTCGCCTACCGTGGAAAACTTGAACAGGAAGCTGAAGACCCACTTTTTGTGACAAGCATACAATCTGCGTTAACCCTCGTTACATTATACCCCTGACAACTGGCTGTACCCTGGCCTACTCTATCTTCACCTATCCCTTATAAATTTGTGCACCCTCGTGGGCAGGGTCCGCTCTCCTCTTGTACCAGTCAGTGAGTCACCGACGGTGACCCTTTTTCACATGCAAAGTGCCACGGACTAAATGTTGCTGTAATAATAACAATTATTATCCTATGGCGTTCGGTAATGTTTGGAAAATATTCGACGAATAAATTGTTGCAAATTCAACGATCGTAATCCGAACCGACTATTGAAACATTCGCTCATCCCTAATCAGCAGTTTGGAGCTTAGGTTGCAATGAGCAAGAGTAATGACTAAGGCACAAGATTCATTAAAAATGGCACACAACTTTTATAAATGTGTCTAAAAAATAAAAAAAATAAAAATGACACCAAAATGTGCCAAAAGTTATCATAAAGCAAAGGAAAGATTCCTTGTGTTTTATTGATTTGTAGTCCCATTTTAGAAAAAAAAAAAATGGAAGTGCAAGTATTTTTTCATATTTTTAGGTATTGTAATGGGAGCAATGTTCGCGGCAGATCTAAAGATGGCAATCACGAACAGGTTTGGTGCTAGCTACTCCTTTCTCCAGATCCCAGGGGTTGCCCTGGCCTTCACCCTTCAACACCTGTGTAAGGATCTGGATTTAATAGGGACCCAAGGAGTTAGCTGCCATTCGGTGGTGCGTGCTGGCAAACTGAATAGTCTGGTAGGTGGGTCAGAATCAGAAGGTCAGTACAAGGACAAAATCACCAGGCAGGAGTGTAGTCAAAAATGGATCGCAGTCAAGATCAGAAAAGTCTACAGCGAGTTAAACCAGGATCCTAATATGTTCACAGGCTCTAGTTGAATTATAACTGACAGTGGATAACAGCCTTTTAGGAGCCTAAATAGCCTGGAACCCTGCCCTGGCCACACAGAAGGAAGCAAATACAGAAAAGTTAACTACTGATCTCCCAGTACTGACAGAACTACAAGCGTCAGAGGACACAGAAGTAGAATTGTCACCTTGCGTCGCAACAAGTGTGTAGCTCTGCCCACAAGCAGAGACAGCAAGGACAGGAACCGACATACATGTCACAGGTATCTAATTATCAGGTAACACCATCACACTACCTAAATCATCATCAGCTTTAACAAAGTCTATTGCATGATAAAATAATTATTTGGTTAGTATTTACAGCAGATTTTCTTACATAACCCTGGATTTGATTCAAAACCACTGTGTTAGAACTCCATGGAATTTTTCAAAAATCTTACAATTTTCATCTCTGAAACAGCATCACCGTATAATTCTGAATAAGCTAGACTCAAAAGATAGCAATAGACTTTTTCTCACAAAATATATTTTTCAGGGTTTCATGCTTGGAAAGTCTGGGGAAAGTCTAACAATGAGGCTCAGATCTTTGTCATTTAAGGCATTGCTTCGACAGGTAATGTAGTTGTTTCTATGATTTTTCCTGCTAATAAATATCAGATTCTGGATTTTAATATGGTGATACTCAGGTTCTGCATATAACTTATAATATTTTTTTCAAATTTATCATGGTTTATGATATTTTTTATAACCAGGATAGTGCAGTTTACAACCCTTTTCTTCCAATCAAAATTACTGGAGTAATACTGAAAGGGAGTAATCTCTGTCTCTGGCCCGGTCACTTACCAGACAGATCCCAGAGGAGGGAGAGATCTATGAGGAGGGGGCAGAGGTGTTCAGCTGTGCACTGTCAAGGCTGCGTGACTACTGGAGGAGAGGACATTATGTGCTGCAAGAGGAGGAGGTAGTAAACGGGAATTTCCCAATCACTGGTGCTAAAGCTCAGCCTCACTAGAGCCATCTTTAAAGGGACAATTCATAGCTGGAGGCGATAAAGAAATCCTCTCCCCTCCTTTAATTCCCTTGCAATAAGAAATCTACCCTGGGAAGCTAACTCTGTGTCATGCCAGGTGTGAGTGCAACACAGAGAGTCACGCCAGGCGTGAGTGCAACACAGAGGAGAAAGGGAAAGGGAGCCCAGACACTAGGGAAAGGGGGAAGAGGTGACCTCCTAATCTGGACTAACGTCACCTTGTCTCCCCCTAACGTCCCTATACAGCCTCCGCAGCTGTCGTCGATCATGTGTCTCACCCTACTGTCCCTGGCATAAGGCTATAGCTGGGGGTGGAAGGAGATGAGCACTAGTCAACCTCTGCTAGCATTCTAAAGACAAAAGGGGAAAACAACACAGAGGAACAACAACTCAGCTTTAGAAGAACTCCAACAGGGCACACGGCCTCAAGACTCCAGAGAGGATGTGATGCTGCTTCAGCCAAGTTCCAAGTAGAAATGAGTATAACCAGTGACGCCCACCTAGACACACCAGGCATATATACACCCAGACTAAAGAGAGGTAGTTGCTGGGTCCTAAACACAGCCTCCTATCTAGGCAGCTGTCTGCATTGCCAAACATAGAGATCTCCTGCAAACCACTGCAGGGCGACTGTCTGTCACCTCTGACACACCCGTGACAGTATCCCCCCTCTACGAGTGGCCTCTAGACACTCAAGACTGGGTTTCTCAGGAAAAGAGGTGTGAAAAGAGCGAACCAATCAGGGAGCGTTCACCTCTGATGCTGAAACCCACGTCCTCTCCTCCGGACCATAGCCTTTCCAGTGCACCAAGTATTGCAGAGAACGACGTTGGAGACGAGAATCTACTATCCTCGAAATCTCAAACTCCAAATTACCATCAACCATTACTGAGGGCGATGGTAGAGGTGAGGGCTCAAGAGGTTCTATATACCTTTGGAGTAAAGACCTGTGGAACACATTGTGAACCTTAAGCGCCCGAGGAAGTTCAAGACGAAATGCTGCTGGGTTAATGACGGGGCTAATTTTGTAGGGACCAATAAACCTAGGTCCCTGCTTCCAAGAAGGAACTTTCAATATTATATTCTTGGTAGACAACCACACAAAGTCATTCACATTCAGACTTGGACTTGGCAAGCGTTTTCTGTCAGTCATACTTTTATACCTGTCACCCATGTTCTTCAAATTACACAGAACACCCTGCCACACCGAGGAGAGCGACGAAGCAAACCATTCCTCTTCGGAACTCCTGAAGCTCCTCCCCCACTGAAAGTACCAAACTGTGGATGATAACCGTATGCACTGAAAAACAGTGACCTGCCAGTGGATTCTTGACGATGATTATTGATGGCAAATTCTGCCAGCGATGAGTAGGATGCCTAATCCTCCTGATTTTTGGAGACAAAACACCTGAGGTATGTCTCAAAATTCTGATTGACCCGCTTGGTCTGACCATTCAACTGAAGGTGGAAGGCAGAGGAAAAGGACAGCTGAACACCCAGTCGAAACCAGAATGCCTTCCAGAACTTGGAAACAAACTGGGTCCCCCAATCAGACACTACATCGGAGGGAACACTGTGAAGCTTCACAATCTCAATTTTGAACACCTGAGAAAGTGTCTTAGCATTGGGAAGTGCAGGTAAAGCGACGAAGTGAACCATTTTACTGAACCTATCTACTACTACCAAAACCACCATTTTGCCTGCAGAAACTGGAAGGTCAGTAATAAAATCCATGGACAAGTGTGTCCATGGCCTGCTAGGGATAGGTAGTGGAAGAAGAGTACCAGACGCAAGGGTGTGAGAAACCTTAGAACGTGCGCAAATGCTACAAGCAGCTATGTGTTCAATTACATCCCGATGCAACCCTGGCCACCAAAAACGACAAGAGAGGAGGTCCGCGGTTGCCTTTTCACCTGGAAAAGCACAAAGTTATGATGTTCCTTGATTACTTTACGGCGCAGATCAGGTTGTACAAATAACTTTCCTGAAGGGCACGAGGCAGAGGTGTCCCCCTGAGCCTCCAGCACCTCACCCTCCAGCTCAGGAAAAAGAGCCAAAATAACTACCCCTTTCTGTAATATCGGGGCAGGGTTCTCATGGTCACCAGGGAAGCTCCAGGACAAGCATCAGCCTTGATGTTTTTGACCCCTGGACGAAAACTGACAACAAAATTGAACCAAGTAAAAAACAGGGACCTTCTGGCTTGCCTAGGGTTGAGACATTTAGCTGACTGGAGATATGACGGATTCCTATGGTCAGTAATAACAGTAATAGGATGGACAGCCCCCTCCAACCAGTGTCGCCATTCCTCGAATGCCAATTTGATCACCAAATGTTCCCTATTACCCACATCATAATTTCTCTCAGCCGAAGACAATTTTTTAGAAAAGAATGCGCATGGACGCCATTTACCAGGGGACGAACCCTGAGACAACACAGCCTCAACCCCGACATCCAAAGCATCGACATCCACAATAAAGGGTTGAGAAACATTGGGTTGACTGAGAATAGGTGCAGTGGCAAAATAATTGTTTAAGGAAGAAAAATCCTGGAGGGAAGCCTCCGACCAGTTGGAAAAATCAGACCCCTTCTTAGTCATGTCAGTAAGGGGTTTCACTGCCACAGAGTAATTTTGGATGAATTTCCTGTAAAAATTAGTAAATCCCAGAAAACATTGTAGGGCCTTCAGGTTCTCGGGACGTTTCCAGTCAAGGACTGCACAGATCTTCTCCGGATCCATCCGAAAACCTGAAGATGACAACAAGTTCCCCAAAAACTGCACCTCCTGAACAGCAAAAACACATTTTTATAATTTGGCATTAAGTTTGTTATCCCTTAATATCTGGAGCACCTGCTTAACATGCCCACGATGGGTCTCAAAATCAGGTGAATAAACCAAAATATCGTCCAGATAGACCACCAAAAACCTCCCCACCAAATGATGAAAAATATAATTTTTGAAATGCTGGAATACCGCAGGTGCATTGGTCAAACCAATAGGCATATCCAGACTCTCAAAATGACCTTCCGGGGTATTGTATGCTGTCTTCCATTCGTCCCCCTCTCTGATTCTAACCAGATTGTAGGCTCCCCTAAAATCCAACTTGGAGAGTACCTTAGCTTCCACAACCTGGCTGAACAAATCAGGAATCAGAGGAAGAGGGTATGGATCACGGATGGTAATTTGATTTAATTCCTGGAAATCTAAACAGGGACGTAGACCGCCATCTTTTTTCTTCACAAAGAAGAACCCTGCCGCCACGGGCGAAGATGAGGGTCTGATATGTCCCTTCTCCAGACTTTCCGCAATGAAAACCTTCAGGCTATGTGCCCACGATGCAGAAATGAAGCAGAAAATTTCTGCAGCATTTCTGCATCTCCCTGGCAGAAAAAATGCATGCAGATTGTGCATGCGTTTTTCCTGCAGAATACATGCGGAATACATGCAGATTCACATGCGTACCCACATGCGTTAACGCATGTGTTTCCGCATGCGGACTGACAAGCACTTTCCAAGCGATAGCATCACTTGGAAAGTGCTTGACAACTAGGTCACATTATTTAAATCCATGCAAAAGGCACGGATTTATATAGTATGACCGTAAAAATAAAGCTATACTTACCCCCGATCCCCTGCCGCGTGTGACTGGCGGGCCTCAACGCGCGTTTCGCAAGTTTGCTTTGTCAAGAGGACGCCTCTTGACAAAGCAAACTTGCGAAACGCGCGTTGAGGCCCGCAGGTCCCACACTGGTTTGCTCCTGCCTTGTCCCCTGGCCCCCTCCTTGAGCGTCCCTTGGTGACTTCATCGGTGAGTGTATCTTACACTATGGATTATATCTACTCTGGCCCCATTAGGGGGAAAAATGGGATATGTATCCACCATTACTTGAAGTACTGATATCCTTCTATAGATACCTCTCCTATCTTGTCATTCATTAGCATATGCTATTTAGGGTCGCTCTTCCCTCTCCCCCTTTTCACACTATCCTGCTACACTGGTTAGCTGTGGATAGCTGCTACGTGCTTCCGTGGTTCTATATCGTCTCCCTATTTGCATTTATTTACTATATATGTAATATTATGTATTTATACTTCTACTAATAAAGTCTTTTTTACATGCTGTATACTCAGTTTTCTCTTGTGTTTCTACACTTATCTTGAGTAAGCAATCTTTTGTGCGACTATGGGGTGTGAGTCGTGGCTCTTCCGCACTCCATACTCGTGATCTTCATTATGCTGGCCGAAGTGTTTATTATTTCTCATGGCAGTAATCTCCCCATTCAGTAATCTCCCTGATTTGCCAATCCACCAACGAGTTATGTTTAACAAGCCAGGGGACACATAAAACAATCGGAGTAGGGAGATTTTCCAAAACATAGCAAGGGATGATTTCACAATGAACTGACCCCACCCTCATTTTTACATTATGTACAATCTGAGTAAATGCTTTCTGTGCAAGTGGTGCCGAGTCAATGGCAAAGATGGGAATAGGTTCAGCTAAAGCACAGCAAGCAAGACCATGAGTTTTCACAAACTCAGCATCAATCATGCTGACCCCAGCTCCACTGTCAACAAACACAGACATTTTTTTGGTTTTGCTCTCTAGCACCACCTATGCTGTGAGGACAAAGCGGGAACAGCAGTTTGGCCACAAATGCACCCCTTGTTTATCCGACTCAAGACTATGGAGAGTTAAACGAGTTTCCTTTTGTTTCGAAATTGAAGGACCGGTCCCAACAAAGTGTCCCTTTTTCCCACAAAAAAAACATACGCCTCTTTTCTTGTGAATCTCCAGGGAGATGTATGATGTAGAGACACCCCCTAACTGCATAGTTCCTTCACCTCCCCCAGTACTGGTTCACCCCCAGACTGCTGGTTGCACCCCTCTATCCCGAAAGCGCCTATCCAGACGTATGGCAAAAGACATGGCAGCCTCCAAGGACTGAGAGGTATTATATACAGCCAAGGCATCTTTCAAACTTTCAGTAAGCCCCTCACAAAATTGACTTTTAAGGGCTGAGTCATTCCATTTGGAATCCATTGCCCATCTACGGAACTCCGAACTGTATGTTTCCATTGACTGAATCCCCTGCTGAAGGTGACGTAGCTTAGACTCAGCCAAGGCGACTCAGTCAGGGTCATCATAGATGAGGGCAAGAGATCCAAAAAACCCCTCCACAGACTGGAGACAAACTGAGTCCTGCGGTAATGAAAACACCCATGACTGAGGATCGTCCTGCAGTAGAGAGATCACAATACCAACCCGTTGCTCCTCATTATCGGAGGAGTAGGGACGAAGTTTGAAGTACAATTTGCATGCCTCCTTAAACACAAAAACCTTGTCCCTACCTCCTGAAAACCTGTCGGGAGGGCAACCTTCTGTTCAGACTGGACAGGTCTACCAGCAGAAACCCCTACATTGGTGGCCTGTAACCGGTGAAACTGCTGCTGAACCTCACAGCGGAGGTCATTCACCTCCAGAGACAGACAGCGGAACTGCTCTGCGAGCTCTGCAACTGATCCCATACTAAAGGGAGTAAGGAAATAAAAGGTGCATGCCCAAAAACACACAAAGAAAAAAAACAAAATGTCAATCTTGTGTCTTTTTTTTTTTTCAAAAACGTGCTCAGCCTGTTATAATGTCACGCGAAGTGTGAGTGCAACACAGTGGGGAAAGGGAAAGGGAGCCCAGACACTAGGGAAAGGGGGAAGAGGTGACCTCCTAATCTGGACTAGCATCACCCTGTCTCCCCCTAACGTCCCTATACAGCCTCCGCAGCTGTCGTCGATCACGTGCCTCACCCTACTAGCCGTGGCGTAAGGCTATAGCTGGGGGTGGAAGGAGATGAGCACTAGTCAACCTCTGCTAGCACTCTAAAGACAAAAGGGAAAGACAACACAGGAGAACAACAACTCAGCTTTAGAAGAACTCCAACAGGGCACACGACCTCAAGACTCCAGAGAGGATGTGATGCTGCTTCAGCCAACTTCGAAGTAGAAATAAGTATAACCGGCGACGTCCACCTAGACACACCAGGTATATATACACCTAGACTAAAGGGAGGTAGTCGCTGGGTCCTAAACACAGCCTCCTATCTAGGCAGCTGTCTGCATTGCCAAACGTGGAGATCTCCTGCAAAGCACTGCATGGCGACTGTCTGTCACCTCTGACACACCCATGACACTCTGTGTTGACTGTGCACAGTTTTGGCGCCAAAATCCACCATTTTCTCCTGCAGCACTTCTCATAACAACTGAGAGTCAGACGGGGATTTGCTCTCCTCCCCCTCCCCTCTTCTGTTCACTTTAGCAAAGAACTGCATGGGAGGATTTATCTGATATATCTGAGTTTGTGCACAGACTTCTAAACACTTACTTATCACAGGCACAAGATAAGACTTAACTCTTTGTTTACTGTAGACAATTTTGGCGCCAAAACCCACCATTTTCTCATTGCCTCTTAAAGCAACAGAAACTCAAACATGGGCGCTAGCTCTCCCCCCTCCTCTTCCTTGTTCACTTTAGAAGACAGGCTGAGTGGGAAGAAGTATTTGACTTTATTGAAACTACTTTAACAAGGGAAATATCACAGATAAAAGAGCAGGGAGCCCCTACTACATCTCCCACCCTCCCATATCTCTCCCCCTTCTCCCTGAAGCTTCATCTTCTCCTGGCCTGGAGCTTTGGAGGGATCCAGCGTGATTCTTTGGGCCTATACAGGGGGCACTCCTAGTCTATTTTTTTTTTTTTGGCACCAAAACACAACTCTGGAGAAGAGAGAAGATATAATAGCCTAAAATTCTGTTAACAAACCATAAACATAAGGGGCACAAAGGAGTGTTCTGACCACATCCCTAACAGAGATTTTCACTTGTCTTAGGGGGAGCGCTTGCTGATGGAGGAGTGACATAAAGGTGACGGCAGCTCAGCACCACATGATCATCTATGACCACCTTTAAGTAAATACTACCATTGACTCATATGGGCAAACCTAGAAGGCATACCAGGCAGACTGCAAGCTCAGAGAACAGATCAGACAAGATGGACTGTTATTTGAGTTCATGTACTCAGGCTAGAAACACAAGATCCAAAATTGCTTCCACAGCGCCCCGAGACAGCTTACCGGCGCAATAGTCCTTAACATCCCACTGTTCTTCTCACAGGCTGACAGATGAGTGTGATAGGGATAGTGAAGCCACAGATGACATGAACATATCTGAGTTAAGTAAATATACACTGCTCAAAAAAATAAAGGAAACACTTAAACAACAGAATATAACTCCATGTAAATCAAACTTCTGTGAAATCAAACTGTCCACTTAGGAAGCAACACTGATTGACAATCAATTTCATGCTGTTGTGCAAATGGAATAGACAATAGATGGAAATTATTGGCAATTATCAAGACACACTCAATAAAGGAGTGGTTCTGCAGGTGGGGACCTCAGACCACATCTCAGTACCAATGCTTTCTGGCTGATGTTTTGGTCACTTTGAATGTTGGTTGTGCTTTCACACTCGTGGTAGCATGAGACGGACTCTACAACCCACAGAAATTGCTCAGGTAGTGCAGCTCATCCAGGATGGCACATCAATGCGAGCTGTGGCAAGAAGGTTTGCTGTGTCTGTCAGTGTAGTGTCCAGAGGCTGGAGGCACTACCAGGAGGCAGGCCAGTACACCAGGAGACGTGGAGGGGGCCGTAGGAGGGCAACAACCCAGAAGCAGGACCGCTACCTCCGCCTTTGTGCAAGGAGGAACAGGAGGAGCACTGCCAGAGCCCTGCAAAATGACCTCCAGCAGGCCACAAATGTGCATGTGTCTGCACAAACGGTTAGAAACCGACTCCATGAGGGTGGCATGAGGGCCCGACGTCCACAGATGGAGGTTGTGCTCACAGCCCAACACCGTGCAGGACGCTTAGCATTTGCCACAGAACACCAGGATTGGCAAAGTCACCACTGGTGCCCTGTGCTCTTCACAGATGAAAGCAGGTTCACACTGAGCACATGTGACAGACGTGACAGAGTCTGGAGACGCCGTGGAGAGTGATCTACTGCCTGCAACATCCTTCAGCATGACCGGTTTGGCAGTGGGTCAGTAATGGTGTGGGGTGGCATTTCTTTGGAGGGCCGCACAGCCGTCCATGTGCTCACCAGAGGTAGCCTGACTGCCATTAGGTACCGAGATGAGATCCTCAGACCCCTTGTGAGGCCATATGCTGGTGCGGTTGGCCCAGGGTTCCTCCTAATGCAGGACAATGCCAGACCTCATGTGGCTGGAGTGTGTCAGCAGTTCCTGCAAGATGAAGGCATTGAAGCTTTGGACTGGCCCGCCCGTTCCCCAGACCTGAATCCGATTGAGCACATCTGGGACATCACGTCTTGCTCCATCCACCAACGTCATGTTGCACCACAGACTGTCCAGGAGTTGGCAGATGCTTTAGTCCAGGTCTGGGAGGAGATCCCACAGGAGACCATCCGCAACCTCATCAGGAGCATGCCCAGGCATTGTAGGGAGGTCATACAGGCACGTGGAGGCCACACACAATACTGAGCCTCATTTTGACTTGTTTTAAGGACATTACATCAAAGTTGGATCAGCCTGTAGTCTGTTTTTCCACTTTAATTTTGGGGGTGACTCCAAATCCAGGCCTCCATTGGTTAATAAATTTGATTTCCATTGATGATTTTTGTGTGATTTTGTTGTCAGCACATTCAACTTTGTATATAACAAAGTATTCAATGAGAATATTTCATTCATTCAGATCTAGGATGTGTTATTTCAGTGTTCCCTTTATATTTTTGAGCAGTGTATAAAAGTCCTACCCATCAAGAAAGATCTGGAAGGGTTTGTCTGCAGACTAGAGAACTCTTACAAAAAGGAACTCCATACTTTGAAAACAGAATTCACTACACGGGTGGAGTAATTAGAGAAGTATCAGGAGGACATACTACAGGAGCTGCAAATTCATAAGGAAATCATATCTAGCTACACTCTCATACTAGAGGAAATATCATCAGGAATTGAGGCTCTAGAAAACTGCAAAAGACTAAATAACACCTGTATATGCGGCTTACCGGAATCCATAACTGCACCTGATCTAGATTCCACAGTACAAAAATTGTTTCTAGACTTACTAGATGATACTGAAGCTAACTCAATTCAATTTGACCGTACCCACAGAGCATTGGGCCCTAATCCTCCAATGGAATCCCGCCCCAGAGGCATTATTTGCAGAGTTCATTATTATAAGGTCAAAGAGGTCATTATGTCCGCTGCAAGACAAAAAGGAGCTACACTAAACTATTTTGGAACCCAGGTTATATTTCTTTCAGATTTATCCAGACGTACGTTACAGCTAAGAAGAGCGTTAAGACCCTTATTGTCCCTTCTTAAAGAAAAAGACATTCTCAACAGGTGGGGTTTCCCCTTTCAACTAATCGCCTTTAAGGGGATGGAAGATTGACATATTTCGTAGACTTGGAGATTTGGCTAATTTCCTGGGGGTATTTCAGCTCCCAATGATAGATCTCCCCGAATGGCCGCAGAGCCCCCAATTCCCAGCAGCTCCTCCAAGATGTCTCAACATTCAGCACACCAAAAAGCAGAAACTACCTGGAACTTCACATAACGACACCTGATGGGATTTAGTTCCCAGCTTGCCTATTTTTTGATTTACCTCTTATCCACTAGAGGGAGACTTACTCAACTCAACAGTCCTGCCTGGATTTACTTCCTTCTTTTTCTGTTTTTACATGTTGCCCATGTGTTGTCATGCGGATTTGAACAGTTATTGACATTTGATAGCTTCTTTCCTGTTAACAATATAAGAATAAGAGATAATATTTGTGGCAAAAAGTTATTATGATTAATGCTTCTCTAATATTCATCATATCTTGCCATGTTAATGGGTTATGTCCTAAGAAGGTTATTGCAAATAGCAAAATGTGATTCCTAGTTAGATCACTAATCTGCCACTTGTTCAGTATTTAGATTTGAATTTCTTCTCTTTTATATGTTTACAAACAAGGTTATAACATAAGTGATTTTGATTTATCTTAGATTCATTATGACTAGGTGGTGGGGGATTGTGGAAGGAGTACCGACTCGTTCACAGCTTCCTCTTCCCCTCTTTCTTCAGGTGTTAAAGGTAGTGAGCACTACTAGTTCACCGCACCAATGGCCCATGATACTGTCTGTTCATGTGTCACCTATCCTAACTTCTACTCTTACTTTTTTCTTTCTTCTTTACTCCTTTACCTCTCTACTCACCCTCCAAATTACTTCCCTCGTCTCTCCACTGGGCTGGCATTTAAATTCATTCAACCAAGTGCCAGAACAGCATAGCCATTATGGATAAAGTAAAGTTCTGCTCCTTTAATGCAAAGGGGCTAAATACACTGACTGGGGCCCCCTTTATTAAGTATATCACTCAATGGTTCTCAAAAGTGTGAAAAATCTTATCTACAGCAGCTGGGGTATAGTCTGACCCGGAGGGGTATAATCTGTCCTAAGCCAATTTATACCATGGGGTATAGTTTAGCCTAGGCCAGAATATACCCTGGGTATATTCTGGCCCAGAAGGCCTAGGCCAATTTATACCCCGGGGTATAGTTTGGCCTATGCCACTTTAACCCCCGGTATATTCTGGGCGGGGGCGTTAATCTGGCCTGTTACACAGTAGTTGATCGGCGGGAGCTTGGGTCCCCTCCCTGCATGTTTGGTGTTCTTTAGAGAGCCAATCAACATTCAAGTATTGTCTACCACACACTGTAATGCTGCAGCCATGTTGGTTGTGGCATTACAGTGATTGGCTGGCCGCACAACGTCATCAGCTCTATATTAGACCGTGCTCGTCACAGTCTACTCCGCAATCAGACAGTATAGGGAAAGGTGCTGCTGAGCTAGTGAGATATTTGGTTGTTTATTAGTTAGTGTAGGTATTCTACAAGTTTCTCTACATATCCATCTCAACTAAGAGTCCTTCAGAGGACTAATCCAGCTGCAGAGATATCAGTGCTAGGCAGGCAGGGTATATAGCAGACTGCAGTGCATATAGCAAGAGGGTCCATTCCAGTTCTGTCTGCTGGTGCTTTTACATATATTTGTAGAAATAGCCCCAGGTATCAGGGGCCAGGAATATTTTTTTTTTATCTTAATCCTGGTTATTTGCTTAAAAAGCAATCCTGAGAACACAGTTTTTATGCGCCATTTGCTTGTTGGCACTGCAGTATACAGACTGGTGCTTTCCATATTACAGCACTAAAAATCCAACTATTTAAAACTGTGGTTTGTCCGTCACACGAATCACATATAATTGCGCTGAAAATATTGCCATTTCTGGGCTCCATTGAAATTTTGTTGCAGTATGTCAACGAACTTATTGACACGAGGTCGGCACTGTTAAAAATAATTACCTACAGGCCAGCTATTTAAAACTATGATTTCTCCGTCACACGGGTCTCATATAGGTTCGCTCCAAATTCAGCCATTTATAGTGAGCATGGAAGATACTGTCCTCCATTTAAAATGGGCAATTTGCATGGCAAGGGACAGGGAACTGGACGTGATGGTGATGGTGCATGCAGAGGCCGAGGCAGTGGGCAAGCTGAAATTGTGCCACAACAAACACCTACATCTTCTTGCTCGACCTTCCTGTCCCAATTAATAGGGGACCGCAGAACACCACTATTGAACACAGAGCAGTGTGAAAAGATTATTGGTTGGATAGCAGATGAAGCTTCCAGTCACTTAGCCACCACCACCACCACCCTTTCTTCCATACTGTCAAGTCTCAGTAGCCGTGAGTCTGGACCGCATATTCCTCACCCTGATCCTCATTCCTCCCACCATGCTGAGTGCCTGGAGACAACTCATCCCACACTTGGACACTCTGAAGAGCTGTTCACTTTTCCATTTATAGATTCGAGCCTCTCGCCTGGTCCACTTGAAGCGGAGCAAGAGGAGATCGCATGTAGCGATGCCCAAATATTGGAGCAGCGACGGTCATATGAAGGCGACGGTGGGAAAGTGTCACAAGAGGTGGACGATGATGAGACACAATTGCCAGAAAATCAGGAGGAGGACCAGGGTGCAGAAGTGGAAGACGAGGTGGTGGATGATATAGAAACTGACCCAACCTGGCAGCAGGACATACAGAGCAAGAACAGCAGCACACAGGGGGAGGGAGGCAGAGCACTCCAACAGGCAGAAAGAAGCAGTGTGGTGGTCGCAGACAGAAGGCAGGCAACCGTTCCCCATAACACCAACACCAAGGAAGTTGCCTGTATAACTGTTAGGTCTTCCCGAGTCTGGTTATTTTTTAAAGACTCTGCTGATAACCCCAAAAAGGTCATTTGAACCACCTGCCAGGCCAGAAACAGCAGGGGTAGCAAAACTACCAAACTGACCACCACCAGCATAATCAGGCACATGGCTGCAAAGCACCCGACTTTGTGGGGCGAACCCCAGAGTCCTGGAACAGTGTCTAAGGGTAACACGACTGCTTCTTCCGCTGCTGTGGGTGCAAGCCAATCCCCGGTCCTAAGTGTATGCAAAGATGCCTCCTGTCCTGCACCTGTCTTTGCACACTCTCAAATAGCACCATCATCAAACACGTCCTTTTCCCAGTGCAGAGTTCAGTTGTCCATACCACAGTCCTTGGTACGCAAACGCAAATACGCAGCATCTCCCCACAAGCCACATTACTAAATTCCCACATTTCGCGACTTCTTGCGCTCGAAATTTTGCCCTTTAGACTCGTGAAGACGGAAGCTTTCCGCAACCTGATGGCAGCGGCCATCCCTCGGTACTCGGTCCCCAGCAGCCACTATTTCTCCTGGTGTGCCGTCCCTGCATTACACAAGAACGTGTCCCACAACATTAGCTGTACCCTCAACAATGCAGTTACTGGGAAAGTCCACCTAACCACAGACACATGGATAAGTACTTGTGGGCAGGGACGGTACATCTCACTGACTGCACACTGGGTTAACATAGTGGAAGGGACCCAGTTGGACCTTGCGACGGAACACATCCTCCCGACACCAAGGATTGTGGGCCCTAGGTCAATCAGGGTTGCCCCACAGTCTACAGCTCCTGCACCTCAGCCTCCTCATCCTCTTCAGCCTCCATCTCCGAAATGACCACATCAGTCCCAAGTTGGAAGCTCTGCAGCATTGCCTGAGCCAAGCGGGAACAGGCTGTGCTGAAGCTAATATGCTTAGGTGACAAACCGCACAATGCTGAAGAGTTGTGGACAGCTCTAAAAGAGCAGGCAGATCTGTGGCTCACTCCACTGAACCTACAGCCAGGCATGGTCATGTGTGAAAATGGGCGGAACCTGGTGGCGGCTCTGAGTCAAGGTGAGCTCACACACGTACCATACCTGGCCCATGTGCTTAACCTCGTGGTTCAGCGGTTTCTCGAAACCTACCTGGAGCTGCCGAAACGGCTTGTCAAAGTACGCCACTTGTGTGCCCATTTAAGAAAGCCAGGTACAGATTCTGCTGCCTTTGCCGTGTTTCCTAAACGTTTGCAGCTTCCGGGTCACCGACTGGTGTGTGTTGTACCCACGCATTGGAACTCTACACTTCAGATGTTGGGAAGGATTTGTGAGCAGAAAAGAGCAGTTGTTGACTACCAGCATCAACAAGGCCGTCGGTATTCAGTTCAGACTCCACACATAAGACCTCAGGAGTGGACATGGATGTCAGACATATGTACCATCCTCCAAAACTTTGAGGACTTCACCAAGATGGTGAACGGCGATGATGCCATAATTAGCGTCACCTTCCCACTTCTCTGTTTTCGGAAATGCTCTCTGCTCACAATCAAAGAGGATGCATTGCAGTCGGAGCACGATGAGATGGAGCAAGAAATCATGCAGAGTGATTAAACACAGCCCAGCCTCATCTCATCCTAGCGTGGATTGGGTGAAGAGGAGGAGGAGGAAGAACAGGAGCTAGTTTCATGCACTATAGGCGGTACTACCTGCACAACTGTCATACCGTCTGTTCAGCGTGGAATGCCTTAGGACAGAGAGGAGTAGAGCATGGTCAGTCTTCCTCTTGTTGAGGACACGGAAGTCTTGCCTGTTAGCCGTCTGGCACGCATGGCTGAGTTTATGTTACGCTGCCTTTCCCGTGACCCTCGCGTTCTCAAAATTCACTCAACAGTCATTACTGGTTGGTGACACTTCTAAACCCATGCTACAGGAGAACTTGCTATCTCTTATTCCTGAGGCAGACAGGTCTACAAAAATGGGGCAGTACCAGAAGGCCCTTGTTGCAAAACTATTAAAAAAATTCCCATCTGAAAACGCTGACGGCAGAGGTCACAGTTCGTTGGACAAGAAAGGACTACAGGCGAGAGAGACACAACTTCAATTCAGCAGAGACAGGGGAACACTGTCAAAGTTCTGGGAGAGTTTTCTCAGACCCTCCCATTGCACAGGCCCTGAGGCGCTGGGTGCTCTCCCACGGAGTGCAAAGTTTGGGAAGATGCTGAGGGAGTACCTTGCTGACCGTACCAACGTCCTCCGTGATTCCTCTGTGCCTTATAATTATTGGGTATCCAAGCTTGATACGTGGAATGAACTGGCTCTTTGTGCCTTGGAGGTCCTGGCCTGCCCTGCCACTAGCCTTTTATCAGAGCGGGTTTTTAGTGCCTCTGGTGGAATTATAACTGATAAGTGCATCCGCCTGTCAACTGAAAATGCTGACAGGCTGGCTCTTATAAAAATGAACAAGGGCTTGATTGGGCCAGACTTCTCAAAACCACCAAATGACAAAAACTCAAATACAGTGTCTATTTTTGGGGGGTGTATTCCCATGCACCTTTTCACACCCACACATGGGTATACGCTTCCTGATTTTGGCTATTTGCTCTTGTCCTCCTCCTTCTCCTTCTCCTGATCCTCAACCTCCACCACCATATCATCAGGGTGACCGTGGCCTGTGATGCAACACCCGCATAATTTTTTTAAAGGGTGTTTATGATGCCCTTAAAAAAAAAAATGTTCTACTGTATGTTCATGTATACCTCCCAGGGATAAATGTTTGTCAGCCCATAAACTTAGTGCATGGGCATTACAAGTATAGGAGACCCTCTCCTTTCTAATGGGAACACTTTTTTATGAGGCCCTCCTCCACATCTTTTCAAAGGGGCACTGGAGTGCCTCCCAGTTTTTGGCAGCCCTTGCATTCACGGCATAGGCAAACACTATGGGAGACCCAATTCCTAATAATGGGAACATTGTTTTCAGTAGGCCCTCTGACCTCCACGTCTGTTCCAAGGGGCATTGGAGTGCCTCCAAATTTTTGGCAGCCCTTGCATTCACTACATAGGCCAACACTATGGGAGACCCACTTCCTAATAATGGGAACATTGTTTTCAGGAGACCCACTGACCTTCATGTCTCTTACAAGAGGCATTGGAGTGCCTCCCAATTTTTGGCAACCTTTGCGTTCACTGCATAGGCAAACACCATGGGAGACCCAATTCCTAATAATGGGAACAATGTTTTCAAGAGTCCCTCTGACCTCTACGTCTCTTCCAAGGGGGATTGGAGTGCCTCCAAACTTTTGGCAGCGCTTGCATTCACTGCATAGGCCAACACTATGGGAGACCCACTTCCTAATGATGGGAACATTTTTTCATGAGGCCCTCTACGTCTCTTCCAAGGGGCATTGGAGTGCTTCCCAACTTTTGGCAGCCCTTGCATTTACTGCATAGGCAAACACAATGGGAGACACGCTGAACAGACGGTATGACAGTTGTGCAGGTAGTGCCATCTATAGCGCATGAAACTAGCTCCTGTTCATCCTCTTCCTCATTGTCACCCAATCCACGTTGAGCTGAGATGAGGCTGGGCTGTGTGTAATCACCCTGTATGGTTCCTTGCTCCATCTCATCGTGCTCCACCTGAAATGCATCCTCTTTGATTGTGAGCAGAGAGCGTTTCCGAAGACAGAGAAGTGGGATAGTGATGCTAATTATGTCGTCATCGCCGCTCTCCATCTTGGTGGAGTCCTCAAAGTTTTGGAGGATGGTACATATGTCTGACATCCATGTCCACTCCTGAGTTCTTATGTGTGGAGTCTGAACTGAATACCGACGGCCTTGTTGATGCTGGTAGTCAACAACTGCCCTCTTCTGCTCACAAATCCTTCCCAACATCTGCAGTGTAGAGTTCTAACGCGTGGGGACCTCACATACCAGTCGGTGAGCCGGAAGCTGCAAACGCTGCTGAAACATCGCAAGGGCGGCGGAAGCTGTAGGTGACTTTTTAAAACGGGCACACATGCGGCATACTTTATCAAGCAGATCCAGCAGCTCTGGGTAGGATTTGAGAAACTGCTGAACCATGAGGTTAAGCACATGGGCCAGGTGTGGTACGTGTGTGAGCTCGCCTTGCCTAAAAGCCGCCACCAGATTCCGGCCATTGTCGATTGAGCGGTGTGAGCCACAGATCTGCCTGCTGTTTCAGAGTTGTCCACAACTCTTCAGCATTGTGCGGTTTGTCACCTAAGCATATTAGCTTCAGCACAGCCTGTTGCCGCTTGGCCGAGACAGTACTGCAATTCTTCCAGCTTGTGACTGATGTGGTCATTTTGGAGATGGAGGTTGAAGAGGAGGGGGAGGCTGAGGAGGATGAGGTGCAGGAGCTGTAGATTGTGGGGGCAAGCCTGATTGATCCTTGGCGTCGGGAGGACATTTTCTGACTGGGTCACGGCTTCCACTAGGTTAACCCAGTGTGCCGTCAGCGAGATCTACCATCCCTGCCCACAAGCACTTGTCCACGTGTCCGTGGGTAGGTGGACTTTCCCGGTAACTG
Source organism: Phyllobates terribilis (assembly GCF_046119375.1). Lineage (NCBI taxonomy): Eukaryota > Metazoa > Chordata > Amphibia > Anura > Dendrobatidae > Phyllobates > Phyllobates terribilis. Next base: position 147,812,128 of record NW_027362764.1, on the reverse strand, counting down.
TGTTGTTGAGGGCACGGCTAATGTTTTGGGACACGTTCTTGTGTAATGCAGGGACGGCACACCGGGAGAAATAGTGGCGGCTGGGGACCGAGTACCGAGAGACGGCCGCCGCCATCAGTTTGTGCAATGCGTCTGTCTCCACGAGTCTAAAAGGCAATATTTCGAGCGCAATCAGTCGCGAAATGTGGGAATTTAGTAGTATGGCCTGTGGGGCGTTGGCTGCGTATTTGCGCTTGCGTTCCAAGGACTGGGGTATGGACAACTGAACGCTGCGCTGGGATAAGGACATGGATGTGCCTCCTGATGCTGTTGCATGAGAGTGTGCAACGACAGGTGCAGGGCAGGAGGCATCTTCGCATGCACCATGGACATGGGATTGGCTTGCATACAGAACAGCGGAAGAAGCAGTGGTTCCACTCGCAGACACTGTTCCTGGACCCTGGGTTTCAGCCCACAAAGTCGGGTGCTTTGTTATCATGTGCCTGATCATGCTGGTGGCGCTCATGCTGGTAGTTTTGCCATCCCTGCTGATGCTGGCATTGGCAGGTGGTGCAAATTGCCTTTTTGGGGTTATCGGCAGGGTCTTTAAAAAGCAACCAGACTCGGGAAGACCTAACAGTTGTACTGGCAACTTCCTTTGTGTGTTGGTGTTACGGGGAACGGTTGCCTGCCTTCTGTCTGCGGCCACCACACTCCTTCTTCCTGTCTGTCGGGGTGCTCTGCCTCCCTCCCCCTGTGTGCTGCTCTCCTCGCTCTGCATGTCCTTCTGCCAGGTTGGGTCAGTTACTATATCATCCACCACCTCGTCTTCCACTTCCTCACCCTGGTCCTCCTCCTGAATTTCTGGCAATTGTGTCTCATCATTGTCCACCTCTTGTGACACTTTCCCACCTTCACCTTCGTGTGACCGTAGCAGCTCAAATATTTGGGCATCACTACATGCGATCTCCTCTTGACCTGCTTCAAGTGGACTGGGGTCGAGAGGCCCGAATCTATAAATGGAAAAGTGAAGATCTTTTCGGAGTGTCCAAGTGTGGGATCAGTTGTCTCCAGGCACTCGGCATGGTGGGAGGAAGGATGATCAGGGTGAGGAATATGCAGTCCAGACTCATGGTTATTGATACTTGACCGTGTGGAAGACAGGGTGGTGGTGGCATAGTGACTGACAACCTTTTGACACTGCTCTGGGTTCAATAGTGGTGTGCTGCAGTCCCCTAGGAATTGGGACAGGAAGGTCAGGCAAGAAGATGCGGGTGTTTCTTGTGGCACAATTTCAGCTTGCCCACTGCCTCGGCCTCTGCATGCACCATCACCATCACATCCCTTGCCACGTGCCTTGCCCATTTTAAATGGAGGACAATATCTTCCACACTCACTACAAATGGCTGTATTTGGAGCGAACTTATATGTGATCCGTGTGACGGACAAACCACAGTTTTAAATAGCTGGCCTGTAGGTAACTATTTTTTAACAGCGCCGACCTCGTGTCAATAAGTTCGCTGACACTCTGCAACAAAATTTCAATGGAGGCCAGAAATGGCAATATTTTCAGCGCAATTATATGTGATTCGTGTGACAGACAAACCACAGATTTAAATAGCTGTATTTTTAGCGCTGTAATATGGAAAGGACCTGTCTGTATTGTGCAGTGCCAACAAGCAAATGGAGCAGAAAAACGGTGTTCTCTGGATTGCTTTTTCAGCAAATAATCAGTATTAAGATAAAAAAAAAAATGATTCCTGGCCCCTGATACCTGGGGCTATTTCTAGAAATATCTGTAAAAGCACCAGCAGACAGAACTGGAATGGACGAAGTTATATGTGATCCGTGAGACGGAGATACCACAGTTTTAAATACCTGGCCTGTAGGTAACTATTTTGAACAGCAAACCGGTGTCAAAAACTTCTCTGACGCCCTGAAATTTTTTTTAAATGGTGTCCAGAAATATCAGTATTTTCTGAAAGCGTATATGTGATGGAGAAACCACAGTTTTAAATAGCTGGATTTTTAGCACTGTAATATGGAAAGGACCTGGCTGTATTCTGCACTGCCAACAAGCAAATGGCGCAGAAAAACGGTGTTCTCTGGATTGCTTTTTAAGCAATTAATGAGGATTAAGATCCAATAAAAAATTATTCCTGGCCCCTGAGACCTGGGCCTATGTCTAGAAATGTCTAACAGCAGCAGCAGACAGAACTGGAATGGAGCCTGTTGTGCTATATGCACTGCAGTCTGCTATATACACTGCCTGCCTGCCTATATACACTGCCTGTCTGATATCTCTGCAGATGGATTAGTTCTCAGAAGGACTGTTTGTTGAGATGGATATTTGTAATGTACTTGTTTTCTCCCTACACTACCTAATAAACAAGCAAATCTCTCCCTAGCTCAGCAGCACCTTTCCCTACCCTGTCTGATTGCGAAGTAGACTGACGAGCACAGCGGCTCCAGGTCTGATATAGACCTGATGACGCCGTGCGGCCAGCCAATCACTGTAATGCCACAACCAACATGTATCCTCCATTAGAAGCTCATGTGCTTACCCTGTCTCTGGTAAAGTTCTTTTTTTCCTGCTGCTGTATTCATGCATTTAACAAGAGTTCTTAAAGAAATAAAAGTCTCTTCTGGATACTTCACAACATGTGTGCCTGCACCTGAGTTAAGCTATCTGTGACCATCGCAAATTTTGAGTACAGGTGAAGAGATCCAGTGTCTCACAGAGCCTTATTTACTGCCACAGGCCATGGGGACAGAATACCTTGTATAATATAGCAGGCCATTTTAAAGACCTCCCTACACCGCAGATTCAAAACAAAATTAATACATACCTACTTTTAAATAAATGACCCATAGTTCCTGAAGAGACATTACCAGATCTGGAAAAATATTTCACCTTAGAGGAAGTTACTTCAGTTGTGAGGGACCTGAAGAAAGGGAAGAGTCCTGGTCCTGATGGGTATACTGCAGGCTTTTATAAACAGTTCACTAATTTGTTAAGCCCCATATTTCTGTCAATGTGCAATTTTACATCATTGCACATATCACCGTACTCCCTAAACCTGGGAAAGACTTAGCACTTTGTAGGAGTTATTGTCTCATTTCCTTAATAAACATAGATATTAAAATGTATGCGAAAATGAGCTCAAGTAGACTTAGTTACCTTCTTCCGTGTTTGATAAACCATGACCAGGTGGGATTTATTCCCGGATGCGAAGCAAGGGATAATACTATAAGGTCTATCTCATTAATAGATAGGGTGAGAAGAGAGGGAAGTCCCATGTGTATGCTTTTAATTGACGCAGAAAAAGCGTTTGATCCCTGTCGTCCCCGTTTAAAATATGGAATGGTACGAGGCAGGGATGCCCTTATCGCCTCTATTGTATGTACTAACTATGGAACACTTAGCTGTCGCAATTCGCAATAACCCCTCAATCAAAGGAGTGACACTCCACTCTGAAGAACATAAGTTAGCCCTCTTTGCAGACAACATCCTCGTATACATCACTTACCCTATTACCAGTCGACCGAATAGTCTATCTGAACTACATAAATTTGGCTTTTTAAGCAACTTCAAAATAAACTTCCATAAGTTCAAGATAATGAATGTATTTCTACAACCATCTCTAGTTGCACAATTATGTTCATCTTTCCCCTTTAAATGGCATTCAGACTCACTCACCTTTTTAGGAAAAAAATTAACCGCCAAAACTTCACAATTATATGAAACAAACTTTAAAGATGCCCTGCGCAAAACTGAACTTGATCTTGAAAATTGGAATAAGTTACAATTGTCATGGTTTTGGCAGAATCAGTGCAATAAAAATGAATCTTCTACTGCACCTACTATATTTCTTTCAAACAATTCCTTGTTATCTCCCTGCTTCATTTTTTTTCTAGACTCAAGAAGGCGATCACTAGATTTGTATGGTCTTATAAGCATTCACGTGTAACGCCCTCCCTGAGCAGATGGGGGATACTCAGAGCCGGGCCCTGCAGATGTTGTGGGGATGCAGTCGTGGCCTTGACCCGTTCCGTGCCCAGGGCTGTCACAGTAAAAGAAAAAGAATGGGCTTTTTGGATGAGTGGTTAATGTTCGATTACGCCACCTGTGGTTTCTGGCGAAGGCCACCAGCGTTGCAACAGTCCTCTGAGGCCGGTGTTCCGGCAGCTTGGTTGGTACTACTCCCCACAGGCGGAGTAGGCCTCAGGGCAGTGTTTGATGAACTGTGTGGAGGTATGGTGGGTGCAGTGCCGCGCAGGATAAACAAACGGAGGCGGTAAATGAAGTCATCCAGGTCTTTACTCACTTTAGATGCACTTTCAGCCACAAATCTTCTCTCTGCTACACATGGCGTACTACGGCCATCAGGAAGGGGGTTCAGCACTTCCCAGGTAGATCAGGAGCACCCGTCAAAACCACGTTGGTGTGTTCCTCTCCTTCTTATCTCCTCCCGCTTGTGTTCCTCCCTGGGATCCACTAAGCCGCCGGGCTTTTCCAACAGTGACGTGAAGTACACAGTCAGATATCAGGGGCGGGTCACCCCTCTTGCGGCAGGAGTCCCTCTGGCAAGGCCAGAGTGAAGAATACAGGTGGCGACTCCGCTCCGTCCATACCCCTCTAGGATCCTTTCGCCTGTGGAGCCTATCTCCTCTGCTCCCCTCCAAGGCCTTCTTAGAACGGGACCCTGACCGGGCAGAGACACTTGTTAACTCTGACCCGCTCCTCGTCTCAAGGCCAGAGAGCGAGGACCGTGAATCTTCAGCCAGCTACAGACTCTTGCTGGACTCTGACAGAAGACCACAATCAAAGGACCATGAACTTAAGATGGCCACCTATTATATATGATTCTATAAGTGCTTCCTGTAAGTGTTTCCTCCACCCTCACCCACTACTTGGTTCCCCCTCTCTATGGGTTCCCCCCATCTCCATCTCCTCTATCCCGGCCCGGGGCAGCACCCTGGTGCTATCTGGCCCCCTACAGGACGGGAGTGGTGTAGTGTTGAGTGTCAAGTGGGGTCCTGTGTGATGCTCCATCCTTACCTGGAAGAGGAGATACCACACCTCTATCTGAGGTGCAGTACCCTTGTGGCGACTGAACCCTCAGGGGCGCCACACACGTATATCTTACTTCTTACTAAGTAGATGTAAACAGGCAGGAGGAGTAGGTTTACCAGACTTTGCTCTTTAAAATAGTGCCGCGCTAGGGACATGTATCCTAGACTTATTCCATCATAAAAATGATAAGAAATGGGCTAATATGGAAACTGCTTTCTCAATATAACCCACTGACAGCTTTATGGCCAGCAAAGGTGGCTGATGGGGGCAGCGATCCTCTCCCATTTCTAACCAGGAACCTTATCCGCTTCATCAAACATGGAAATAGATCACTTCACATTTCATCAACACCTGGTCCTTTAACACCATTTTACAATAATCCATCTTTTCCTGCAGGCATCAATAAACACTACTGAACAAACATAAGGATAAACAACCTATCTTGTATGACTACATAGATCAAGCAGGAGTGAAACCAATACAAGATATTTTCCCTGGTAATGACTCTCCTACAGGTGCATGGCTTTTTTTATAAACAATTAAAGAGCTTTTTCAACACAATATCCAAAAAAACTGACATTTTTAAACCGCTTATGACTCGCCCCTGGGCCGTGGGGCACCCGGAACCGGGCTTCGGTGCAATGTTGGGGGTAGTAGTGGCAACCCGATCCCGTGGCTCAGGGTGGTCAGACCAAATGCTGTGGCAGTCTATTTGTAGGGTTTTGAATGTCCGACTACGCCACCCGTGGATTGCGGTCAGGGATGACCGCCGCTGCAAGGCTGACCGCTGAGGCTGATGTTGGTATGCAGCACAGGGATAGGATAACTCCCCACGGGAAGAGTGTAGCCTCAGGGCAGTGTAATAGGATGCTGGGGGTGATGGTGCAGGCAGCAAAAATAAGGGTTCAGAGTCTGCTTCAACAGTCCAGGGTCTTTATTGTAGTTAGTACTAATGACCCAACAGGAGAACAGGGTAGGAATGGGCCTGGGTGTCTGAGAGCATTCGGGCGGGCCCCACTGGTCAGGGTGAGTGGGTAGGCCTACCGTTCTCTCTCTGCCCTTGCTGACTATCCCCCTTTTCGTGGTGTGATAGCCCACGTCCCTGAGCTGGCCGTGTACTATGCCTGTATGGCTTGTGACTCGGGCCTTAGGTACCTGTTACTTCTCCGTGCTGTACTGGTCCCTCTGTGTGGCAGAGCCTCCAGGCTTCTTAGGCCAAGGAATCTGAAATCCCTTGCGGGTTGGTTATCTGCTGCCGGGCTTGCAACCCTGACAGCCTCGGACCCCAGTGTCCGGTTGTGTAGTTCTCTCTCAGCCAGGACCGGCTCCCGTCGCCTCTGTCCCTGGCTTGCTGTTCCTCCTCTGCCTCCTGGACTCCTCAGCTGCTGCTGACGTGTCTCTTTCCTCTGGGAACCTTTCTGGATGCTTCAGAAGTGAGTCCTGGTCTCTCTATCCCTGCCCTCAGTTCCTGCTTTTAAAGGGGCAGCCTGCTCCCCCTACTGGCCTGGGACAGGAGGTGCTGCATGCTAATGGTCCCTGACCAGGGAACCTCCCTCCTGCTCTCAGACACAGCCTTTAATATTTGTGACATCCAGGCCTGGGGTGACACATTCCCCCCTAGTAAATTTTAGTACTCCGGTACTAAACAAGAAACACAAATACAGGGTATAAATGCATGACCATAAACACAACAGGGAAAGAAATAACAACCAACACCACATATTGAGTTCTTTAGGTCACAGTGTGGTCTGTGACCGGGTGTCCATATCACCAACAAAAGAAGAGGGTCACAGTATGATCCGTGACCGGGTGTCCATTTTACCAACACAACGGGAGCCTTAACCAGGTGGGGGTCTGTCCTTGCCCCGAGTCCTTGACAGTCTTTATTCATTCCTTTGGTTAGGCTCCGAACATATTTACAAGGAAGTCCCGATTACTGAAAGTTCATAACCTGTTAGTCCATATATCTAGAAAAACTGGGAAAACAGTATTAATAACCAGGGTATAAACATAAAACATTAAATATATACACTGTGCATTTAGATCTTCCAGCGAGCTGGTATTTGACCCCTAGTGCTCCGGGTTGACCTCCGTAACCCACTGTCTGGTGGTGGTCTAACCTGGCTTTCCCCACTAGTATTAAGGGTACAGCTACTGTCTGGGTTTACAGGCAGGGCAGGCAGCTGTCTGCGGGTCCTTTGGCTTACCGCAGGCATGGCAGGCTCACTGTCAGCAGAGGGTTGACTCTCCTGGGCTGCTGGCAAGGGTTCTTCTGCCTCTGGGGCTGCTTGTTCTTCTTGTTCTTCTGTAGGCTCCTGCTGGGTAGGCTGAAGGAAGTGTAGGACGGGTACCACTATCGCGTCATTTATCCGAGTCCAGGTCCAGGGGAACTCTCCGAGAACGGTGCTGATCATTTCTTCCTTGTCCTCTGCGGGTTCAAGGTCATCTTGATCTTCACTTGGACTCTGTAGCTGCTCGGGACACTGTTTTAGGTGGTCTCTGGAGAGGGTGCTAGTGGTTTCTCCTCCTTCCTTGGTAATCACACATACCTTCAGGTCGGACTGCAGTACTGTGTACGGGTCTCTCTCCCACTGGTCGTCCAGCTTGTGAAGCCTTCTCTTCCGCTTCAGGACCTGCTCACCAGGTTCCAGGGGACCAGCAAGGGCGTGTTGGTTGAAGAGCCTCTCTTGCTTTTCTCTCGCTTGAGCCAGACTCCTCTCCACACTCTCCTGTACCTTCTTGTACTGTAGCCGCCGTTCCGTATCCCAATCCGCGTCTGGGGAGGTGTCCTCGGGTGTCAGGACTCCCATCTCCAGGTCTATAGGCAGCTTACCTGGTCTTACTCGCATCAGGAAAACCGGGGTGAAATTTGTAGCATTCACCGGGATATGGTTGTACAAGTCAATCAGGTCTGGCAGCTTCTCCGGCCACAGGCTGCGTTCTTCCAGGGGCAACGTCTTGAGGAGATCAATGACGATATTGTTCATTTTCTCACACAGCCCATTGGTTTGTGGGTGGTAAGGCGTTGTCCGAATCTTCCTACAGCCGTAGAGGTTGCAGAAGTCCTGGAATACTTCAGCCTCAAACGCTGGACCTTGATCCGTCAAGACTTGTTTCGGATACCCGTGTGGACGGCAGAAGTGTTGCTGGAAGGCTCTGGCCGCTGTTTGGGCTGTCAGATCTTTAACAGGAACCACCACCAGGAACCGGGAGTAATGGTCCACAATTGTCAGGGCATAGATGTATCCCGACCGGCTTGGAGCCAATTTCACATGGTCCAGAGCTACCAGCTCAAGAGGCTGCCTGGTGACGATGGGCCTCAATGGTGTCTGCTGGCTGGTATGGTCCTTCCTTCTGAGGTGGCATGGGCCGCAGTCCCTGCTCCACTTCTCTATGGCCCCTCTCATACCGATCCAGTAGAACCGCTCTTTCAGTAGGAACTCCAGTTTCTTCCACCCGAAGTGTCCCGCTCTGTCATGGTAGGCCTCCAGGACCATCGCTGCATCTCACCTTGGGACCACTATCTGCCAGGTCAGCTCGTGCGTCCGGTGGTTGACAAGCCTTCTGCACAGCTTACACTCGTAGAGGAATAGCCTGCTTTTCTCCTTCCATATCTGCTTGGCTTCCTCTGGAGCGTCCGGGCCAGGGCTAGCGTCTGCCTGGGTTAACAGGTCTTTCACCAGGCGAACTGCAGGGTCACTATCTTGTGTTTCAGCCCAGCCGTGGTGGGGTAAGGGGTTGAACATGACGGTGGTTAAGTCTTTGTCTCTTACCCGGTGAGAATACTGAGTGGCCCCATACCGGTGGAACGCAGGGAGCTCTACTTCCTGCAGCTCTTCCGAGTCTTCTTCTCCTTCATATAGGTGGAGCATTCTTGATAGGGGGTCTGCATTGGCGTTGGTCCTGCCTGCCCGGTACTTGATTGTGAAGTCATAATTGGATAGCCGGGCCATCCACCGCTGTTCTAGGGCACCTAGTCTTGCATTGTCCAGGTGTGTCAGCGGGTTGTTGTCCATGTACACAGTGAACTTTGCGGCGGCCAGGTAATGCTTAAACCGTTCTGTGACGGCCCACACCACTGCCAAGAATTCTAGCTTGAAGGAGCTGTAATTCTCCGGGTTTCTTTCAGTGGGCCTCAGCTTCCGGCTGGCGTACGCGATCACCCTTTCTCTGCCCTGTTGGTTTTGTGACAGTACGGCTCCCAGCCCCACATTACTGGCATCTGTGTGGAGGATAAAAGGCTGGCCATAATCGGGGTAGGCCAGGATCTCATCCCCCGTGAGGGCCATCTTCAACTGGTGGAAGGATTCCTCTTCCGGCCTGTCCCACTTGAAGGGTGGCTTTTGGCTTCTGGTCTTAGACTGACCTATCAGGAGGTCCTGCATTGGAGCTGCCATCTTTGTGAACCCGGGGATGAACCTTCGGTAGTAGCCTACCAACCCGAGGAACTACCTCACTTCTTTGATGTTTGAGGGGCTTGGCCAGCTCTTGATTACTGTGACCTTGTCGGGATCGGGGGCTACTCCTTCAGCACTCACCACGTGCCCCAGGTACTGGACCTTCGGTTTCAACAGGTGACACTTTGAGGGTTTCACCTTCAGGCCATAGCCTGCCAGGGCTTCGAACACCTCTGCCAGGTGTTTTAGGTGGTCCTCGTAGGTCTTCGAATAGACGATCACGTCGTCCAGGTAAAGGAGGACCGTCTCGAAGTTTCGGTGCCCTAGACAGCATTCCATCAGCCTCTGGAAGGTCCCTGGTGCGTTGCAGAGCCCGAAGGGCATACAGTTGAATTCGCTCAATCCCATCGGGGTGGTGAAGGCGGTCTTCTCCTTGTCAGCCTCTGCCACAGGAATCTGCCAGTACCCGCTAGTAAGGTCCAAAGTAGAGAAGAAGTTAGCTGATTTTAGGGCTGCTAAAGACTCCTCTATCCTAGGTAACGGGTACGCGTCTTTATGGGTGATACGATTGATTTGTCTATAGTCCATGCACATTCTCATGGTACCATCTTTCTTTTTTACCAGAACCAAGGGGGCTGCCCAGGGGCTACAGCTATCTCTAATGACCCCAGCTTCTTTCATTTCTCTCAGCATACCCTTTGCATTCTGATAATGTGCAGGGGGTACAGGTCTGTGTCTCTCTTTTATTGGTGGGTGGCTCCCCGTGGGGATGTGGTGTTCTACTCCCTTTACCCTGCTGAAGTCTAGCGGGTGCTTACTAAAAATTCTCTCGTACTCCTGAACCACCCGGTAGACTCCTTGTTTTTGGTGCAGGGGAGTAGAGTCAGCACCCACATGGAGTTTCTGGCACCAGTCCTCCTTGTGTTTCTGGGAGCCATTACCCTCCACCGGGGAAGATGGAGGCAAGGGTTCCACGACCCTGATAGCATTGTGTTCGACGGTAAACAATTTGGCTAGTGTAGCGTACCGGGGCAAGTGTACTTCCCTTTCCCCGATGTTTAAGATCTGGACGGGCACCCTTCCATGGCAGACTTCAACCACCCCCCTGGCTGTCAAAATGGTGGGCCTGCTGTCTGAGTACACGGGTTCTACCATGGCTTGGTAGTCTCTCCCTCTTAACCCGATTGCAGTCCGACACCAGATCATCATTTCACTTTTGGGAGGCATGGCAATGGGGAACGGGTTTCTCATCCTCAAGCTACCGATCTCACCACCAGACTGTTCTACTTGTTGCCGTCTCATCAGGGCTCTTATCTCTTTCTGGAGGACCCTCTGTTGGCTGGAGCTCGCATTCATCGCCACCTGCTGCAAAATCACAATTACTTCGGAAAGACAGTTTTCAATCACATTAGTACCCAAGGTTATTTTAGGGTGACTTTCACGACGGTCAATGTCCACAATGATCACTCCCTGTGCCGGCAGTTCAACCTTACCAATCTTGATAGTCATCTCTCTGAACCCCACCTGCGGCACTGACTGACCATTGCTGGCGATGATGCTCAAGTCACTATCTGGGTAACGAGTTATATCAGTGTCACTCCAGTACCGCTTGAAAAGTACTTAGGGGATGGTAGTCACTTGAGACCCGGTGTCCAGCAGTGCACTCATGGGGATACCGTCCAGCACTACGGGTAAGACCGGGCGTCCCCCCACGTACTTATCACGCCAATTAGACTTGCCTGATGACCTTATGCCTGGGGGTTGGCCCTCTGCCCCAGGCTGGACGCATTTAAAGTACACTACCTTGCTATGTGTCCTTGCTGACTGCAACGGCGGCAAATCGGCTGTCCATCCTCAGTGTAACGGTCGCCGGGCCTCCCTCTGAATGACGGCATCCTCCTCTGTCGACGCCACGGGACATCCTCCGGACTGGAAGCCAGCTTGATTGGTCTTGACGGTTCCACCTGCAACGACTGTACGGTCCTGGTCAATGCAGCCACACTCTTTGTTAGTTCTTGGACCTGATGGTGCAGGTTTGCGGGCTGGGATGGATTTAGGGCCTGTGCATCAGCCCCCACAAGGTCTGCGGGGTAGGGCGCTGCCTCCTGGTGGTAAGTGATGGCAGGGCGCCGGGGAACTACAGCGCCACTTGGTGCGGGTTCTCGGAGCACCCGGATGGCCCTATCCTTGAACTGCGCAAAAGTCAGATCGGGGTTCTGTAGGGCCATGAGGTGCAGCTGGGTTCTGTGGGCGCTGGACAGCAGACCTTCTATGAACTGGTCAGTCAACAGTTTATCGGTGTCCTGCACGCTGCCAGGGTCAGCTTGTTTAATTGCTCCCAGAGCTTCTTGCAGGTTCAAGGCACAGTCTCTGATACTATCTTGGGCTCGCTGCTTACAGCCATAGAACCGCATTTTGATTTCTGCTGAGGTACGGGTATCAAAGGTACTCCGCAGCTGGGTCAGAATGTCCTTTACAGTCCTTTTCTCCTCATCTGACCATGATTTCACTTCCTGCTGGGCTGCGCCGGTTAGCTGCCCCGTCAGAATGCTCACTTTCTGTTCTTCTGTCAGGGGATAAACTTTAAATAAACTGTGCAGTCTTTCCTTAAAGTCAGTTAACGTATGGGATTCCCCTGAGTATTGGGGCAGCCAGGCTGCTCCGGGGATGTAGGGCATGGAGAACGGCATCACCGCTGCTGCAGCCACGCTGGTGGCAGAAGGTCCCTCCGCGTCCGTCATCTTCCTCCCCTCTAGTTAAGCGTGGCCTACCTTCCGTTGATCCTCTTCCGTAGGCCGCGGCTCCGCTGGTGCTGCTCCGGGCGAGGACCTTGCGTCGCGTCCTGGTGATGTCAGCGTCGCTCTCGCTCCTTCCAGGAACTTGCGCAGCGTCGGTGCGTAGGGCGGGGCTTCAGGTCTCGCGCGGTTTGGACGTCCATGCCCCTCTTCTTCCCGCGCGGTATCCCGAAGATGGCGTCCGATGGCGGGAAAACGGCTGAAGATGGCGGGAAATCTCTTTTTAAGGTATGTGTACAGTCTTTTTCAGGCACACAATACCCGTTTGTGGCGGGTTGGTAACAATCCTGCCAACTACGTCAAAGCTGACTCGCCCCCTGGGCCGTGGGGCACCCGTAACCGAGCTTCGGTACAATGTTGGGGGTAGTAGTGGCAACCCGATCCCGTGGCTCAGGGTGGTCAGACCAAATGCTGTGGCAGTCTATTTGTAGGGTTTTGAATGTCCGACTACGCCACCCGTGGATTGTGGTCAGGGATGACCGCCGCTGCAAGGCTGACCACTGAGGCTGATGTTGGTATGCAGCACAGGGATAGGATAACTCCCCACGGGAAGAGTGTAGCCACAGGGCAGTGTAATAAGATGCTGGGGGTGATGGTGCAGGCCGCAATAATAAGGGTTTTAGAGTCTGCTTCAAACAGTCCAGGGTCTTTATTGTAGTTAGTACTAATGACCCAACAGGAGTACTGGCCTGCTGCATGCTAATGGTCCCTGACCAGGGAACCTCCCTCCTGCTCTCAGACACAGCCTTTAATATTTGTGACATCCAGGCCTGGGGTGACACACTTACCCCTTTTGAATGCCTGTGTCTGGCAAAGAGCCCTCCAGACCATACTGTCTCCTTGCTATACAAACTATACCAAGAAGGCCAAAATGGCCTCCCAGGACCCTCCATTGTTCTTTTCGAAGTAGGAGAGCGACTTGGGTAGATCTCTTTCATCAGAGGACCATGCTAGAATTCTCTTATTTACATTCAGGTCTTCAATTTGCTCCTTGTCACAGGAGAGGAGTTACAAGGTCTTAACACGGTGGTATAGATGCCCTTCTATCATCCATTCTATGTCCCCTACAACTCCAGATACTTGTTGGAGATGTTTGGAGGAGAAGGGCTCATACACTTATATTTGGTGGTCGTGTCCACCCATCAAGAGTTTCTGGTTTGCAATATTTGAACTATTTAGCAAACTCTCCCTATACAGAATTCAACCCTCTCTGGAACTAGCATTATTATCACTAAACAACATCTCAATTTCTAGCTTTAAAAGGGGGTTGTTGAGACTTTTCCTCACAGCCGCTAGGAATTTAATTCCTAGATACTGGAAGCAAGAAAAATCACCATCACGCTCTGAATTTGTGTCTGAGCTCAACAACATATTTAGAATGGAACAATTAATAGGCCAGATTACAGGAAACTTGGACAAGATACACAACACATGGGCTCCTTGGATCGCGTTCAGAGAAACCCCAGATTTGGCCTCTTGGTTAAACTGAGCCTCAGTTTTATTTATTTCATGTTGAGCGAAAGTATTAGTGTTGAGCGAGCACTAAAATGCTCGGGTGCTCGAAGCTCGGGCCGAGCTCACCGTGATACTCTGGTGCTCGACCCGAGCAACGAGCCCAATGTTAGTCTATGGGAGACCCGAGTATTTTTGTGGCGGCACCCCCGGCAGTCTGTAGAAAGCCTAAAAAGTGCCCAAAACGATAGTGACAGTGCTCAAATGACATGGGGACAGCATGGGGATCTCCCCAGGAAGCATTTCTGACCCCCAGGTCACTGCTGTCAACAACGTGGTCAGAGGTATTAAGCCACTTTTACGGGCTCACAATAAAACGTTCAAAAACTAAACTGAAACTGTTTTGCTGTGACATATGTTAAGGAACATCCTTTCCAGGGTTAAGACTTGTGTATAAGATAAAATAAATAACTAAAAACAAAAATACTCCTCTACAAGGTTAATAAGATTGGTATTTGTACAGTCTGACTGAGGAAAAAAAAAAAAAAAAGGATTTAGATGAAAAAAAAGGATTTTTCCTAGCCCCTGAGACCTGGGGCTAAGTCTAGCAATTTGAGCAGCAGCAGCAGCACACAGGACTATAATGCAGTGTTTGTTGGTATAACCACTGCATCTTCTATACAGCCTGCCTGCCTGCCTGATATCTGGGATGGATATTAGTCCTCAGATGGACAGTGTAACGGGTCTGGGAGGCGGAACCTCTGAGCTACTATACAAGGGGGCGGTTCTGGTAAGGGAGCGGGTGGCGACCAGGCAGATGGTCACGGCAAGTGACCGGGACAGTCTCTGGAAGAACGGGCAGGAGATCACGGCAAGTGACTGGGGCAGTCTCTGGGTGAACGGGCAGATGATCACGGCAAGTGACCGGGACAGTCTCTGGAAGAACGGGCAGATGGTCACGGCAAGTGACCGGGGCAGTCTCTGGGTAAAGGGTTGGTACGAGCTGTGGCGGCTGATGGTAGACTTGAACTCCCAGGTGAGCAGGCGAGAGTCTCTGGATAAACGGGTGGTCACAGCATGTGAGGGCGGAGCCTCCAGGAAGACCAACAGACAAGCGGCAGATGAGCGCTCCCAGATGAGCGGGCGAGAGTCTCTGGATAAGCGGGTGGTCACAGCACGTGACGGCAGAGCCTCTAGGTAGGCTAACGGACAGGCAGCAGATGAGCGCTCCCAGGTGAGCGGACAGGAGTCACTGGACAGGCAGGTGGTCACAGCACGTGACGGCGGAGCCTCCAGGTAGGCTAGCAGGCAGGTAGCAGATGAGCGCTCCCAGGTGAGCGGGCAAGCTGGTCCATAGACAGACTGACAGGAGTTGGAAGGCAGACCGTCGGACCTCAGGCAAGCAGGCAGGTAGCTGAAGTGCGCTCCCAGGTGAGCGGGCAAGCTGGTCCTTAGACAGACTGACAGGAGTTGTAAGGCAGACCGTCGGACCTCAGGCTAGCAGGCAGGTAGCGGAAGATCAGGCAGGAATAAGACAGCAGGCTGGCAGGAATCTGGCAGGTATCTGGCAGGTAACTGGCAACGGGACCTGAGGGCTGAAGCAGAGTAGTGAACAGTGCAACAACATTGCTTGGGCACCTCCATTTTGGAGGAGGTGCCTTATATATGGTGAAGTCCTCCGGCCATTGGCCGGGGACTCCTTAGGACGGCGCGCGCGGCCCCTTTAAGAGGGAGGGAGAGCGCGAGCGCGCGCCCTAAGCACAGTGGCCGGGAAGGAGCGCGCGCTGCCAGCAGAGTGGGAGGAGGACGCCGGGCACAGAGCAGGGAGGTGAGGGGAACAGCGTCCCTGCCTAGCAGAGGGCAGGGACGCCGGCGCTACAGTACCCCCCCCTTTAGGCCCCCCCTTTTTTAGGCCAGACAGAAATTTAGCAAGGATAAGAGGGGCATGGATGTTCTCCCGGGGCTCCCACGTTCTCTCCTCAGGACCAAACCCCTTCCAATCTACTAGAAAAAAGGTCTTTCCTCTTACCCTTTTGGTGGCAAGAATGTTCTCTACCTCAAACTCGTCCTCAGCAGAAACCGGAGCAGGAGGCGTACCTGTAGACTTGGAAAAAGAGTTAAGTACCACAGGTTTGAGGAGAGATACATGGAAGGAGTTAGGGATCCGTAAGTTGGCCGGGAGTTTCAATTTATAGGCCACCGGGTTGATCTGACTGATGACCTCCAGGGGACCGATGAACCGAGGCCCTAACTTGTAAGAAGGTATCTTGAGTCGGACATATTTAGATGAGAGCCAAACTTTATCTCCGAGACGAAATTGTGGAGGATCCAGGCGTTTTTTGGCAGCGTGTCTTTTCATCCGTTCGGACGACTGAAGGAGTGCAGATCGGGTACTCTCCCAAATGGAGGAAAATTTGCTAACGAGAGATTCCGCAGCCGGGTTGTCCACAGAGGTGGAGACAGGAAAAGGAATCCGAGGATGCTGACCGAAGACTACAAAAAACGGGGATTTGGAGGAGGATTCGCTCTCGTGATTATTATAAGAGAACTCGGCCCATGGTAGGAGATCCACCCAATCAGAATGATGGGCATTAACGAAGTGTCGGAGGTAACTGGTCAGGTTCTGATTGATCCGCTCCACTTGACCATTGGACTGTGGGTGGTAAGCGGAAGAGAAGTCCAGGGTGACATCTAGCAGTTTACAAGTGGCTCTCCAGAAGCGTGAGGTGACCTGTACCCCACGATCCGACACGATGTGGAGGGGCAGGCCATGAAGACGAAAGATGTGATGAATAAAGTCTTTAGCTAGCTCGGGTGCAGACGGGAGACCTGGCAGGGGAAC
The DNA here is from genome assembly GCF_046119375.1 of Phyllobates terribilis. Lineage (NCBI taxonomy): Eukaryota > Metazoa > Chordata > Amphibia > Anura > Dendrobatidae > Phyllobates > Phyllobates terribilis. Next base: position 147,795,586 of record NW_027362764.1, on the reverse strand, counting down.
GAAATGAGCCATCTTGGAGAAGCGGTCAGCGACCACCCAAATGACCGTACAACCGGCAGAGACTGGGAGGTCTGTTATAAAGTCCATTGCTATATGCTGCCAGGGGGCAGCAGGTACTGGGAGCGGAAGGAGGCGACCGGCTGGCAGATGTCTCGGAACCTTGTTGCGGGCGCAGGACACACAGGCAGAAACAAAGTCTATTACGTCCTTGTGCAGGGTAGGCCACCAGTAGTGCCGGGTAATAAGCTGGAGGGTCTTTTTCTGACCGGCATGGACAGCTAGTTTAGACGAGTGACCCCAGTGAAGGATCTTCTCCCGATCAGGTACTGATACGAACGTCTTTCCGGGAGGGAGACGATTTAGACTCACGGGAGCCACCTGCATTACTCTGGCGGCATCGATGATGTGTTTCGGATCTTCCTCGAGATCAGACACCAGAAAGGATCGAGACAAGGCGTCCGCCTTGACGTTTTTGTCAGCCGGGCGAAAATGAAGAACAAAATCAAAGCGAGCAAAAAACAAGGACCACCGGGCTTGGCGCGGGTTAAGTCTCTGGGCATGCTGGAGGTAAGCCAAGTTCTTGTGGTCAGTGTAAATTATTACCGGGTGAAGAGCCCCCTCGAGCAGGTAACGCCACTCCTCCAATGCCAGTTTGATGGCCAATAACTCTCGGTCTCCTATGGAATAATTGCGTTCTGAGGAGGAGAAGAGTTTAGAGAAGAAGCCGCAAGTTACCATCCTCCCGGAAGATGATTTTTGAGTAAGTACCGCTCCGGCTCCAGAGGAGGAGGCGTCAACTTCCAGGAAGAACTGCTTGTTGCCGTCCGGGCGATGCAGCACCGGGGCGGAAGAGAAGGCCTGTTTTAAGGAAAGAAAGGCCTCCTCTGCTTCGGGCGGCCACTCTTTGGGATTAGTACCCTTACGGGTGAGCGCGGAAATTGGGGCAGTCCGGGAAGAGAAGTGTGGTATGAAGAGGCGGTAGTAGTTGGCGAAGCCCAGGAACCACTGAATGGCCTTCAACCCCTCCGGTCGAGGCCATTTCTCGATGGCAGACAGTTTCTCTGGATCCATTCGTAGGCCGGTCTGAGAAATAATGTAGCCCAAAAACGGAAGCGAGGTCTGCTCAAAGAGGCACTTCTCGTATTTAGCGAAGAGGTGATTCTGCCTGAGCCTGAGCAGGACCTGACGAACGTCCCTCCGGTGAGTCTGGAGATCCGGAGAGAAGACCAAGATGTCGTCCAGGTACACCACTACGCAGGAGTAGAGAAGGTCCCGGAAGATGTCATTGACCAACTCTTGAAAGACGGCAGGAGCGTTACAGAGACCAAAGGGCATTACCAGATATTCATAGTGGCCGTCCCGGGTGTTGAATGCCGTCTTCCATTCATCCCCCTGACGGATACGAACCAGGTTGTATGCCCCACGGAGGTCCAGTTTGGTGAAGATTCTAGCCCCTCTCAGACGATCAAATAACTCCGGAATGAGCGGAAGGGGGTACTTATTCTTCACCGTGATCTGGTTAAGGCCTCTATAGTCTATACAGGGACGGAGAGAGCCGTCCTTCTTTTTTACGAAGAAGAAGCCTGCTCCCGCCTGGGAGGTAGATTTCCGGATGAATCCCCTGGCCAGATTCTCCTCAATATATTCGGACATTGACCGGGTCTCAGCAGCGGATAATGGATAAATACGCCCACGGGGAGGAGTAGTACCGGGTAACAAGTCGATAGGGCAGTCGTATGGTCTATGAGGGGGTAGTGTCTCTGCCTCCTTTTTATTAAAGACATCAGCATAAGACCAATAAGGAATCGGAAGTCCAGGTAGATTAGCTGGGGTAGGAGAAGGACGGACGGGATGGACGGGAACCAGACAGGTCTTATGGCAGTCCTGTCCCCAGCGAAGGACTTCTCCGGTCTGCCAGTCAAGCACGGGTGCATGTCTCTGGAGCCAAGGTAGACCTAGCAGGAGGGCGTGAGAGAGTCCAGGCAGAACATGAAAGGAGATACTCTCAGAATGCAGCATTCCCACCTGCAGAGTAATGGATTCGGTGATGAGTTGGATGGGGCGTGGTAAGAGACCCCCATCCACGGCAGCAACAGACAAGGGTACAGCCAGAGGTTTGGTGGGGATGCGGTATTTCTCTACCAGGGACTGTGAAATAAGATTCCCGGCTGCTCCAGAGTCCAGTTGGGCTAGTTCGAAATAACGGTTCTCCCCGCAGACGATTGAAACTGACAGCAGCAGAGATGGAGAGGATTTATTCTTGTCTAGGTCGACCTCTCTGAGCGAACCTAGACACAGGCGTTTCCCGACCTCTCTGGGCAGGCACGGATACGGTGCTCCTTACTGCCACAGTAGAAGCAGCTCCCCTCGGCACGGCGTAAGTCCTGACGGGTTTTGACCATCTTGGTCTGGTCGACCTGCATAGGCTCAGGAGAGTGTACCTGGGGAGAGACGGAAGGAGTGACGGGTTTCTGAAAAGTAAGAGCTAGACGTGGAAACCTCCTCTCACGGGTGACCTCTTTGGCACGCTCCTGGAACCGTAGGTCAATCCGGGTGGCAAGAGTTATTAGGTCATCGAGAGTGGTAGGAACGTCCCGACCGGCAAGTTCATCTTTAATACGGCCGGACAGACCCTCCCAGAAGACGGATACCAGAGCGTCGTTATCCCAGGCCAGCTCCGAGGCAAGGGTACGGAACCGTATGGCATATTGACCCACGGTGAGACTTCCCTGACGGAGGCGTAGCAGAGATGATGCGGATGAGGTCTTCCGTCCGGGTTCGTCGAAGACTTTCCGGAAAGCCGTGAGGAAGGCAGGCAAGTCGGACACCAGGGGGTCTCCTCTCTCCCATAGAGGATTTAGCCAGGCCAGGGCCTCCCCGGTGAGATGGGACATGATGAAGGCAATTTTGGCCCGGTCGGAGTTAAACTGGTGGGACAAAAGTTCAAAGTGCACTGATTAATGAAGCCCCGAGCCTGGGCGGAGTCGCCTCCGAAGCGAGGAGGTGCAGAAAGCCGGGGTCCGGTGTAGGATACCATGGTATTGGTGGGCAGCGGAGCAGCCGGGTTGCGAGTCATGGCACTGGCGGTGGTTGCTGGTGGAGCAGTCAGAGTGTCCAGGCGAGAATTGACTTTCCGCAGGTGACCCAGGATGGACTCCTGTTGGGACCTCTGACGGGACAGTTCATGACAGAGGTCCGAGAGCGAGGGAGCTTGGGTGCCACCGGGTTCCATGGCCCGAGCAAACTGTAACGGGTCTGGGAGGCGGAACCTCTGAGCTACTATACAAGGGGGCGGTTCTTGTAAGGGAGAGGGTGGCGACCAGGCAGATGGTCACGGCAAGTGACCGGGACAGTCTCTGGAAGAACGGGCAGTAGATCACGGCAAGTGACTGGGGCAGTCTCTGGGTGAACGGGCAGATGATCACGGCAAGTGACCGGGACAGTCTCTGGAAGAACGGGCAGATGGTCACGTCAAGTGACCGGGGCAGTCTCTGGGTAAAGGGTTGGTACGAGCTGTGGTGGCTGATGGTAGACTTGAGCTCCCAGGTGAGCAGGCGAGAGTCTCTGGATAAACGGGTGGTCACAGCATGTGACGGCGGAGCCTCCAGGAAGACCAACAGACAAGCGGCAGATGAGCGCTCCCAGATGAGCGGGCGAGAGTCTCTGGATAAGCGGGTGGTCACAGCACGTGACGGCAGAGCCTCCAGGTAGGCTAACGGACAGGCAGCAGATGAGCGCTCCCAGGTGAGCGGACAGGAGTCACTGGACAGGCAGGTGGTCACAGCACGTGACGGCGGAGCCTCCAGGTAGGCTAGCAGGCAGGTAGCAGATGAGCGCTCCCAGGTGAGCGGGCAAGCTGGTCCATAGACAGACTGACAGGAGTTGGAAGGCAGACCGTCGGACCTCAGGCAAGCAGGCAGGTAGCTGAAGTGCGCTCCCAGGTGAGCGGGCAAGCTGGTCCTTAGACAGACTGACAGGAGTTGTAAGGCAGACTGTCGGACCTCAGGCTAGCAGGCAGGTAGCGGAATATCAGGCAGGAATAAGACAGCAGGCTGGCAGGAATCTGGCAGGTATCTGGCAGGTAACTGGCAACGGGACCTGAGGGCTGAAGCAAAGTAGTGAACAGTGCAACAACATTGCTCGGGCACCTCCATTTTGGAGGAGGTGCCTTATATATGGTGAAGTCCTCCGGCCATTGGCCGGGGACTCCTTAGGACGGCGCGCGCGGCCCCTTTAAGAGGGAGGGAGAGCGCGCGCGCGCGCCCTAAGCACAGTGGCCGGGAAGGAGCGCGCGCTGCCAGCAGAGCGGGAGGAGGACGCCGGGCACAGAGCAGGGAGGTGAGGGGAACAGCGTCCCTGCCTAGCAGAGGGCAGGGACGCCGGCGCTACAGACAGTTTGTTTGATTTTGCAGGCTTTAGAGACCCTATACTACCTATTTCGCAGTATAAATCTCTCCCTAGCTCAGCAGCACTCTCCCTACACTGTCGGATCCGGAGCGACTGTGTCCAAGATGGTGGCGCCCGGTTTTAAATACTCGAGGTGACGCTGTGCGGCCAGCCAATCACTCTAATGCCCACAACCAACATGGCTGCGGCATTACAGTGACTGGCTGGCAATCCCTGCATGTTCATTGGCTCTGTAAAGAGTGCCAAACATGCAGGGCGGAGACCCGAGCTCCCGCCCGAGTAACCCGAAAATGCTCGGTGCTCTCCGAACATCCAGAGTAGTGAGATGCTCGGGCGAGTACCGAGCAGTGTCGAGCATGCTCGCTCAACACTAATCAGTAGTTAACATATGTCTTACCATAGTAAACATCTTCTCCTGGTTATTCCATCTAAATACACAGTTTCAGCCAACTTATAAGGTTCGTTAGGATCTGAGCTACACAGGAAGAGTGAACTTTTTCCCTCCCACCTTTTTCCCCTCTGATGCTCCCTCCTTTTTCTTGCTGTGACTTTCTTACTTTTCTTTCCTTCATTTTGTTTTTTATCATATTACTGTCTTCTATATACCAATGCCGTTTAAATCAAAACACATTTAAACATAATTTAACCAATTATACATAAATCTATTAAGTAATATGAGCTTAAAGTTGTACTGTGTTAATGTGACAAAGTAAAATTCCTTTTTCATTAGTCTATATTGTTCACATTTGTTGTATTTTGTTTAATTAATACAATTCTGATTTACAAAAATAAAAAATTACTGGAGTCTAGTGATGAGCGAGCGTGCTCGCAATTGCTCGGTACTCGCCTGAGAATCTCACTGTTCAAGATGCTTGGTGAGTACTTCCGGAATGCTCAGGTGGGAGCTTGGGTCCCCGCCCCACATGTTTGTCGCTCTTTAGACAGCGAATAAACCTTCGGGGATTGCCTGTCACTCACTGTAATGCCGAGCCATGTTGGTTGTGGCATTCCGTGATTGGCTGGCTGCATAGCATCATCGGGTCTATATAAGACCCGAGACTCTATGCTCGATACAGTCTATCCCAGAAACAGGCAGAGTAGGGAGAGCTGCAGCTGAGTGAGGGAGAGAATTGGCATTTTATTAGTTAGGTATAGGTTTTCCACAGCAAGATATATATTCATCTGAACTAACAGTCCTTCTAAGGACTAATCCAGCTGCATATGGTCATAGCTCCTGGTAATAGCAGGAGTTAGGCAGGCAGAGTTTGTGGACAGTGTATACAGCAGAATAGGGTCCATTGCACATTCTGTCTGCTGCTGCTTTCACAGATATCCATAGCCCTAGATATCAGGACTAATATTCTTTTTGCTCTTAGTCTTGATTTTTTACTTAAAAAGCAATATAATACACAATATAATAACCATTTGCTTGTTAGCAGAATACAGCCAGAATTGGTTGATTTTATTTACATTGCTGTATTGTGGAAGCAGAGAAACTTGTTCATCATCAGACATGACCCGATATTACTGCCGCAATAAGACAGACATTTTGTGGAGCGTGCCAAATATTATATTCCATTTAAAGTCTGCCAGCTGTGTGTTGTTGAACCTATTTACACTTAGTCGCTGATCAATTGCATATTACAAGGCCACTGCCTAAAATCATGGTCATCAGATGTGATCCCATATTACTGCGGTAATAATACAGACATTTTGTGGAGCATGACAAATATTATACTCCATGTAAATTTTGCCAGGTGTGTGTTGTTCAACCTATTCACACTTGGTCGCTGACTAATAGCATATTACAAGGCCACTGCCTAAAATCGTGGTCATCAGATGTGATCTCATATTACTGTGGTAATAATACAGACATTTTGTGGAGCGTGCCAAATATTATACTCCATTTCAAGTCTGCCAGCTGTGTGTTGTTGTAAATATTCACACTTGGTTGCTGACCAATACTACACTACATAGCCATGGCCTAAAACCATGGTCATCACACGTGATCCCATATTACTGTGGTAATAATACAGACATTTTGTGGAGTGTGCCAAATATTATACTCAATTTAAAATGGGCAAGGTACGTGACAAGGGACAGGGAAGTTGATGTGATGGTGATGGAGAACGCAGAGGCCGAGGCCATGGCAAGATGAAACTGTGTCTGCTGAGGGAGCACAACAAACATCCACATCATGTCGAACTACCTTCCTGTACCAATTTATAGTGGGCCACAGAACACCACTCGTGAAGCCAGAGCAGTGTGAAAAGGTTGTTAGTTGGATAAGTTAATGCTTCCAGTCAGTTTGCCACCATCCTGTCTTTCACACGGTCCAGTCTCAGTGGCCGTGAGTCTGGAGCACATATTCCTCATCCTGATCCTCCATCCTCCCACCATGCCGAGTGCCCAGAGACAAGTAATCCCACACTTGGACACTCCAAAGAGCTGTTCACTTTTCCATTTAGAGATTCGGGCCTTTCGCCTGGCCCACTTCAAGCGAGGCAAGAGGAGATCGCATATAGCGAAGCCCAAATATTTGAGCAGCCAAGGTCACATGAAGGCGATGGTGGGAAGCTTTCGCAAGAGGTGAATGATGTTGATAAGATAATATTGCTACCAAGTCAGGAGGAGGCCCAGGGTGCATACGTGGAAGTTGAGGTGGTGAACAATTAAGTCACTGACCCAACCTAACAAGGTGAGATGCATTACGAGGACAGCAGCACACAGGGGGAGGGTGGCATAGCACCATAACAGGCAAGAACAAGCAGTGTGGTGGTTACAGACACAAGGCGGGCAACTGTTACCCGGAACACCAACAAGAGGAAAGTTGCCAGTCCAACTGTTAGGTCTTTCAGAGTCTGGCTTTTTTTAAAGCCTGTCCAGATAATCTCAAAAAGCCCATTTGCAATATCTGCCATGCCTGCATCAGCAGGGGCAGCAAAACTACCAGCTTAACCACCACCAGCATGCTCAGGCACATTACAGCAAAGCACACAACTAAGTGGGCTAAACACCTGGGTTCACAATCAGTGTCTGCGGGAGACACCATGCCCGTTCCACTGGTGTGCATGCATGCCAATCCCCTGTCCATGGCGCAGGCAAAGATGCCTCCCTCCCTGCACCTATAATTGCACACTCGCAACCACCACCATCAGCAACCATATCCACGTCCTTGTCCCAGCACAGTGCTTAGTTGTCCCTACCCCAGTCCTCTGAACGCAAGTGCCAATAAGCAGCCAACACCCCACAGGCCACAATACTAAACTCCCATGTTTCTGGAATGCTTGCACTTGAAATGCTATCTTTTAGGCTCGTGGAGGCGGAATCTTTCCACAGCCAGATGGCGGCGGTCCCCAGCCGCCAATATTTCTCCCTCAACAGCGCAGCTACTGGGAAGGTCCACCTAACCACAAACACATGGACAAGAGCATGTTGCCTGACATGGTACATCTTGCTGACGGCACACTGGGTAAATATAGTGGAAGCCGGGACCCAGTCGGACTCTGGGACGGAACACGTCCTCCAGAAGCCAAGGATTGTGGGCCCCACATTCTACAGCTCCTGCACCTCCTCCTGCTCAGCCTCCATCTCCAAAATGACCACATCAGTTGGAAGCTGAAAGCGCTATAGCACTGCCTCAGCCAAGTGACAACAGGCTGTGCTGAAGCTAAAATGTTTAGGTGAAAAACCGTACACCGCAGCAGAGTTATTGACAGCTGTAAAAGAGCAGGCATATCTGTGGCTGCACCGCTAAACCTACAGCCAGGCATGGTCGTGTGTGACCGTGGCCGGAACCTGGTGGCGGCTCTGAAACTAGGCAAGCTCGCACATGTATCATCCCAGGCCCATGTGCTCAACCTAATGGTTCCGCCGTTTCTCAAAACCTACCTGGATCTGCCTGAGCTGCTTGTGAATGTAGCAGAGATGAAGCTGTCATGGGAACCATGGAAAGGTAAGGATGATGTTGCTTTATTATTTTACTTTTATTGCAGGAGATCGTTGGCTTCAGCTGCAATGGGCGTGATGGTAAGTATGGTTTAATTTAGAACATTAAAGAATTGTGTGTTTAATTCAATTAAAGGACTTTATTCTGGGTGTTTATGTTTTTTTTTAACTTTGACTATTGGGTTAGTAATGGGGGTGTCTTATAGACGCCTCTCCATTACTAACCTGGGCTTGATGTCAGCTGGCATTATAAGCTGACATCAACCCCAGCCCTATTACCCCACTGCCACTGCTACAGGGCAGTGGGAAGAGCGAGGCTAAGTGCCAGAATTGGCGCATCCTGTGGATGCGCCATTTCTGGGGCGGCTGACGGCTGGTGTTTCTAGCCTGGGAGGGGGCCAATATTCATGGCACCCTTCCTGGGCTATTAATATCAGCCCCCAGCTGTCTGCCTAGCCTTTGCTAGCTATTAAAATAAAGGGGACCCGACGTCATTTTTTTGGGGTCCCCCATTTTAATAGCTAGTAAAGGCTAGGTATTCAGCTGGGGGCTGATATTAGTAGCCTGGGAAGCTCCGTGGGTATTACCCGCTTCCCAGGCTTCAAACATCTGCCCCAGCCATCTGCTTAACCTCTGCTAGAAACTAAAATTACGGGGAACCCCACGCCAATTTTTTTTTTAATAAATCCTTTATTTTAACACTAAATGACAAGTACAGTAATCAACACTATCACTGTACTTCTTATATATGTGACTGACATGTTTCTATCTATCTAATCTATGTTTGATGCTCTATTCTTTCTGTTATAAATTGTCGGGTACCGATTCTGAATTGCCGGCTGGCTTTTTTAAAGAGACGGTGCATGAAAACACTAATATTTTTTTTTAATAAATCCTTTAACACTAAATGACAAGTACAGTAACCAACACTGTCACTGTACTTCTTATATATGTGACTGACATGTTTCTATCTATCTAATCTATGTGTGATGCTCTATTCCTTCTTGTCTAAATTGTCGGGTACCGGTGTATGCCGCTGCTGAATTGCCGGCCGGCTTTTTTAAAGAGAATGTCTTCTGAGCAGTTTGTCAGCTTTTGGACACCTTTGAAGGTGTTTTATATGTGTTTCTATGTGTTTTTGTTTGCCTGCCATTGGTTTTAACGGTGTTTGACGATGTTCGACGGTGTTCTAAGGTGTTCGACGAACAGTTCCACGAACATCCCGGTGTTCGACGAACCGAACCGAAGCCGAACACTACGGGGGTGGCTCAACACTAGCGACAATGACACCATAATTAGCATCACCATCCCACTTTTCTGTCTACGGAAATGCTTTCTGCTCACAATTAAAGAGGAAGCATTGCAGGCGGAGCACGATGAGATGGAGCAAAGAACCATACAGGATGATGCCACACAGCCCAGCCACATTTCTTCCCAATGTGGATTGGGTGATAATGAGGAGGAGGAGAAGGAACAGGAGCTGGTTTCCTGCGCTACAGACGGTACTACCCACACAACTGTCATACCGTTTGTTCAGTGTGGATGGCCTGAAGAAAGGGAGAATGAGGAGGAGGACCAGGAGGAGCATGAGGAGGAGGAAAGCATGGACAACCGTCCTCTTGGTCAGGACAGGAAAGACTTGGCTTTTGACAGTCTGGCACACATGGCTGACTTTATGTTCCTCTGCTTTTCCTGTGACCCTCGCGTTGTACACATTTTGGCTGACAGTAATTACTGATTGGTCATACTTCTAGACCCACGATACAAGAAGAACTTTCTTTCTGTCCTTCTCGTGGTGGAAAGATCTAATAAAATGTTGCAGTACAAGGAAGCCCTTGTTGAGAATTATTAAAAAAATTTCCATCTGAAAATTCTGGCAGCAGAGGTCACAGTTCCTTGGACAATCGAGGAGTACAGATGAGGGAGACAGCGATATGATGCAGAAGAGGCAGGGGAACAGTGTCAAAGTTCTGGGACCGTTTTCTCAGACCCTCCCAACGCCCATGCCCTGATGGGTGGGGTACTCTGACAAGGAGGAAAATGTTTTGGAAGATGCTGAAGGAGTACCTTGCCGACGGTTCCAAAGTCCCCTGTGATTCCTCTGTACCTTACAACTATTGGGTATCCAAGCTGGACATGTGGCATGAACTGGCTCTTTATGCCTTGGAGGTCCTGGCCTGCCCTGCCACTAGCTTTTTGTCAGAGAGTGTTTTTAGTGCCGCCGGGGTCATTATAACTGATAATCTCATCTGCCTGTCAACTGAAAATGCTGATAGTCTGACTCGTATCAAAATGAACAAGGGCTGAATTGGGCCAGACTTCTCAACATCACCGGATGATAGCAGCGGAACATAAAGTAAAGCCCAGTAGCTTTTTTTGGGGGGGGTCTATTCCCATGCACCTCTTCACACCAAGACATGGGTATAAGCTTCCTGATTTTGTCTATTTTCTGTTGTCCTCCTCCTTCTCCTTTTCCTCATCCTCCACCAGCATATCACCAGGGTCACCATGATGATACACCCACATAATTTTTTCTAAGGGTGTTTATGATGCCCATAGGAATTTTTTAGAGGCCTACCCCTAACATTCTGTATGTTATACAGTATGTTCATGTATACCCCCAGGGGTAAATGTTTTTCTGCCCATGCACTTTGTGCATGGGTATTGCCAGTATAGGAGATCCACTCCTTAATAATGGGAACTCTATGTCTCTTCAAAGGGGTATTGGAAAACGTCCAAATTTTTGGAAGCCCTTGCAGTCACTGCAGGCGCAATAACAGTATCTGAGATCACATTCCTTTACACTGGGAACATTTTTTTTACTAAGGCACTCCTCTATGGCTCTTCAAAGGTGTATTGGGTGCATCCAAATTTTTGGCAGCCCTTGCAGTGACTGCATACGCAATAACAGTATAGGAGACCCACTCTTTTATAATGGGAACATTTTTTAACTGAGGCCCTCCTCTGTGTCTCTTCAAAGGGGTGTTGGGAGGCGTCCAATTTTTTGGCAGCCCTTGCAGTCACTGCATACGCAATAACTATTTAGGAAGACCAGTCTTTAATAATGAGAACAGCAAAGCATAGCCGGCTCATGGCTGTATAACAATAGTGAGGGCCTACTGCTGGCTCTTTAACAATAGTAAGGGCCACCTGAAGGCCCTGTAAAAATAGGCTTTGTGACTTTCACAGTCAAATGAAACAGGATGTATCTGATCATGTCTCACACACCACATGGCCAGATAAGGTAGTAAAATGTTAAAATAACATTTACTGAATACTAATGTATTTTTTACCATTGAAAGCAATGCAAAAGTGCAAAAATGCATCAAAAACGCTACATGTGAACATAGCCCAAGGTGTGGAGGACCATTTTTTGTGTGTGTGTGTGTTTTTTTTTTGCCTTATATACCAGTCATTACCCTGGAAAGAATTTTCCTTAACGTTTTTTCCAGGAAAATCCATTTTGGCTTCGTTTTTGTATATTTTATTGTGTGTCCGTTAAAGTGGCATAATACTCTGACAACATTGTTCACAGCAGTGACCTGGGAGTCAGAGACACTTCCAGGGGTCTTCCCCATGCTGTTCCCATGTCATTTGAGCACTGTTCCCATCTATTAGGGCAATTTTTTGGCTCCCAGCAGACCTCCGAGGGAGGTCGCCGGTACAATGCTCAAGTATCCCCTTGACTTTCCTTGTGGCTTATTGCTCGGGTCGAGCATCCGAGTATTAAGATTTTCTGGACCCGAGCAACAAGCACCCAAGCATTTTAGTGCTCGCTCATCACTACTGCAGTCGCATTAAAAACTTAAGTGAGCCTTATAAGTCAGGAGGTATTGGTATTAGTCTGTCATTCAAACACACAGAGGTCGAACATGGCTGTACACAATGTTTTTGACTAATTGCTGGTATCAAATCCAGCTGCCATCTAATAACTCATAACAGTCAGTGGCTTACCTTAAATTACTATGATGCCTCGTTCCCACTGAATGGGACCCAATGTGTCTCTATGATTCTCTTAGTGTGATAGCCATTCTATCCCTTTCTCTATAGTGCCACAGCAGTATCTTTCTCTATTCCAAATTTTTTAGATGATCTGTTTTCATGTTAAATATTGATATTATTCTGAATAAAATTTATTACCTTTGTATAAAACTGTCTCCACAGTTTGTTTCGATTCCTGCTAGTCTCCAACGTAACATTATAATGATGTATCACTAGTGTGTGACATAGACCTGGGAATGTTTTGTTTTTTGGCTCTTTATTAATTTTGGGACTGATTTCACTTTCGAGTGATTTCTTTATAGGTTTATATACTGATTTATCATGGCCGAACATTTATTTCAAGAAGGGTTTGTCCTAGTAGTGGACAACCCCTTTAAGGGAATTTGCCAGCAAGATTTTATCCAGCAAACTACTTATATGTGCATGTAGCTATTTCCAAACAATTCCAGCAATGCCTTTACATGGCCAGTCCATTCGTCTGTTACTGAGGAATCAGCATTTGGATTGATATGTAAGTGGTGCTGTAATGTTTTTTGTAGATTTGAAGCCTCTGTCACGCTAGCTCTATAACCCGCCAAGTGTCCCCACCTCCTGCTTGATTGAAAACCTCTTTACTGCACGACTGCAGACAAAGGAGCCGTCAGTCAATATAAATTCATATTCATTGCAATTCATATTAATTCAAATGCTAATTTCCGAGTAATGGAGGGATGGACTGGCTATGTAAAGGTATTGCTGGCATTTTCTTTAAAAGAGTTACATCTGCATATAAATAGTTTGCGTTGTGAAATCCTGCTGACAGATTACTTCTTATCATTGAAATTTATAATCCTATCGAAAGGTAACCACTGGGAGCCCAATCTATCGCTCTGAAATTCCCATCATCTGAATTTTCCATCATCACTTATCCAAAGGATGTGCTGTCAGCACTTCATTCCAACAGTGCATGCCAGAGCCCCGTTCTACATTGGCTGGGGTTCCATGGGTTGGACTCCTATTTATCATCTGCTATTTAAATTTCAGTAATCGTAACAATCTTTTAATCTAAAAATCCAGTAGGAGCATCAACCAGCAAAGATTCACTTACTTCTGCTAAAGATTCACCACTTCTAAACTCCCTGATCTTTGTGGGACCTTTTTGTTTTTACAGAGAGCTCCTGCATCCTTAAAACTCAGAAAATAACTTAGATCATATTCAAGAGCATCTAATAATATACTATTCTTTTCTCATCTTACTAATAGGATATGGCCTATTTTGATGAACATAAAAATTCTGTGGGAGTCCTTCTCACAAGACTTTCAATGAATGCTTCTCAGATTACAGGGGTAAGTATGAAAGCAAGAGTCTTTCACCAGATTTTAGAATACAAACCATACATTATTTAATAGATCTCTTAGACTCCTATGACGCTGGTACTGGTATACTTACCTTGAAAGCCCATGTCAAGTGGAGCTGTATACCTATTTAAAGATTTTTCAGCTTAATATTAAGGTGAGTCCAGCTTTACCCTGATTCATAAAATGCTCATTTTAATTTTACAGCTATTTTGATGGAATTTTACAAAGCAAGTACACCAGTTTCATCAGGTTTATGAAAAGGGTTTTCCACTAATTTAATTTTGACAACTTCTGGACTACCCTCCATAGACTATAAAAATTTTGGCAGTCTGCACTTTATTCTACACTGAATTTCTAGCATGTCCATGCAGAGCAAGCAGCTTGCATGAGATCATGAAGCTCTATGGGGCAGGGAGTCGGTTGTCAAAAACAGCCAGACTTCCTATATGGAAGGCAAACATGGTTTATTACCATGTTTGCATTTTTAATCGATGTATATATAAGATTCAACCAGTGCTTATGTATACAAATTAGAAAGCACTGAGAATGCTTCTTCCTCTGGACTCAGTAATCATGTGATTGCTGGGTGTAGGGAGGGCACAGGATCTTATGGCTCCCAATGAAAACAGTCAGCTCTTCTATGCAGGCATTAGGACTTTATTTCCCCTGTAACTTGGGTTAATATGGTAGCCCCAGTTACAGAGGAAATCAACCATTAAAATAATGCCTAATGTCTTTTAAAGGGAATCTGTTACCCCTCCCCGGGTGATATCAGATATCTACTATGGGCATACAGGTGATAGAAAAGTAAATCTATACTTACCTGTAGGGCCCATAGTAGAGGTTTAATTGCAGAGAAATGTGTTTTTATAAAGTCTGTTTTCCAGAGGCTTGGCTTCCTGGGGACGCCAAGCAAACCCCTCCTATCTGCTTACTATTCCCCTAAATAATCGCCTCTGTGCTAAATTCCCATATTTCCCACTCCTCTGCACGTCACAGCGTCCTGTGACAGGCTCTGTGACGTGCCCTGCTCTGCCCCCCCCGCGCATGCGCAAAGTACCGCTCCCTTGGCGCGCGCTTTGTTTCCCTTCAGCCCCGTTTGGCTGCGTACTGCCAGCGGAGCGGAAATCTCAGTGACTCATCGTCTCTTGCGCAATACAAGGCTGTGGCGCAGTACGCAGCCAAATGCGGCCTGGGGGAAACAAAGCGCGCTCCAAGGGAGCGGCACTTCGCACATGCGTGGGATAGTAGGCAGAGCAGGGCACGTGACAGGGCCTGTCACAGGGCCCTGTGACATGTAGAGGAGAAGGGAATATGGTAATTTAGCACAGAGGCGGCGATTTAGGGGAATAGTAAGCAGATAGGAGGGGTTTGCTTGGCGTCCTCAGGACGTTAAGCCTCTGGAAAACAGACTTTATAAAACCAGATTTCTCTGCAATCAAACCTCTGCTATGGGCCATACAGGTAAGTATAGATTTACTTTTCTATCACCTGTATGCCCATAGTAGAGGTGTGATATCACCCTGGAGGGTGACAAATTCCCTTAAGACCTTATGGAGGGAGGCAAAGTGTGCAAAATAAATGAAAGTCTGATAGCTGCTTCTAGCTCAGCTCCTGTTGAAAAAAAATATGTCCAATAGATAAAAATGATTTATCTGGAAAGGACAATGCAATTTAAAAAATTTTTTTAGCTGTAATTTTTGGTTGTAAAGCATATAACTAGTGATGCGCAAATGTGCTCGCCACTGCTCGGTACTCGCCGGAGCATCACTGTGCTTGACAAGCTCGGCGATCGTCGAGTATTTCCGGGTTACTCAGGTGGGAACTCTTTAGAGAGCCAATGAACATGCAGGGATTGCCTGCCACGCACTGTAATGCTGTAGCCATGTTGGTTGTGGCCATTACAGTGATTGGCTGACCGCACAGCATCATCAGGTCTATATAAGACCTGGAAGATACCAATAAATAGGCCAAATCTATAATAACCTCCTTAATTCACCAAGAACACCAATATAAACAAACAGAGGTTCCTTTATAAAATTTAACAATTCTTTATTTCATACATAATTAAAAACAACACAAACAATTAAAAACGCATGAAATATTGCAATAATGGGCATCAAGTGGCATGACCAATAAATATTATGTCTTTATTCACACACAGGATACAAGATATATCTATCTCTTAAGTGCATAGTGCTGGGAAAATACTAAAGTGTCGCCACCTAGCGAAAATGATTATACAAAACAGGCACCAAATATTTATTTAAATAAATTACACATAGATCAGTTTTTCACCACAGACTTTTATGCACTATTACCATCCTGTTAATTGTTGCACCGATGGTGCAGCATGGGCATTAGACAGTGACGCAATCTAGAAACATTATAACAACATAATACATCCATGTCCAGGAAGCACCATCAAAGCACACAAATCCTCATGACTACTTTTATAAACATATTTACCAGGTAAGGAAGAAATGGTCAGCCACATAGAAATGTCTCCCTTAAAGCGCGTTTCGTACGAGCTTCTTTGGTTCTATATAAGACCTGGCGCCGCAATGTTCGTCACTGTCTACCCCGGAATTGGGTAGAGTAGGGAGAGGTGCTGTTGCGTCACGGAGAGATTTGCTTGTTTATAGTTAGTATATGTATTCCATAACATCTATAATATAACGCTACAAGCATCCTTCTGTCTGAAGCCTCTATAGACTGTGCAAGTGTGACACGCCTGCGCAGTCTGGCTCCAGACAGAACGCATGGAGCCATTACAGATAAGAGGAGTGTATATGGCGCCGGAGATCTCATTATGCGTGGACACTGAACACTTACCGCGATCTCTGGTGCAATACTTACATACTTACCAGACCGGTAGGAGCGTTGCCGCGACGCCTCTCTTCTGGCCAGAGACCAGGGGCAGAGTGAATGCGTCGGAATTGGTGCATGCACATTTGCAGTGTGTCTTCAGCAAAATGGCACCCGACAGCATGGTATGGGCACTCCTCCCCCAGCCTCCGGCAGAACAGGACACAGCAGCGCTGGAGCACAGGGAAAAAAGGTGAGCATAAGTGTTTTGTTTTTTTTGTATGTGTGCAGCGTGAAAGGGATGAGGGGGCCACACATACCAGGATTGGGGATGAGGGGTGCCATGCATACCAGGATTGGGAGATGAGGGGGCCACACATAACAGAATTGGGGAATGAGGGGTACCATACATACCAGGATTGGGGGGTGAGGGGTGCCATGCATACCAGGATTAGGGGATGAGGGGACCATGCATACCAGGATTGGGGGATCATGGGTACCATACATACCAGGATTGAGGGGTTTGGGGTACCATGCATGCCAGGATTAGGGATGAGGGGTGCCATGCATTCCAGGATTGGGGGGTGAGGGGTGCCATGCAAACCAGGATTGGGAGTGAGGGGACCATGCATACCAGGATTGGGTGATGAGGGGTACCATGCATACCAGGATTTGGGGGGTGAGGGGTGCCATGCATACCAGGATTGGGGTGAGGGGACCATGCATACCAGGATTGGGGGTGAGGGGACCATGCATACCAGGATTGGGGGTGAGGAGACCATTCATACCAGGATTGGGGGATGAGGGGTACCATGCATATCAGAACTGGGGGTGAGGGGTACCATGCATACCAGGATTGGGAGTGAGGGGTACCATGCATACCAGAATTGGGGGATGAGGGGTACCATGCATACCAGGATTAAGGGGTACCATGCATACCAGGATTAGGGGACTAGGGGACCATCCATACCAGGATTGGGGATGAGGGGTGCCATGCATACCAGGATTGGGGGGTGAGGGGGTGCCATGCATACCAGGATTGGGGGATGAGGGGTACCATGCATACCAGGATTGGGTGTGAGGGGACCATGCATACCAGGTTTTGGGGATAAGGGGTACCATGCATACCAGGATTGGGGTGAGGGGTACCATGCATACCAGGATTGGGGGTGAGGGGACCAAGTATAGCAGGATAGGGGGGTGAGGGGTGCCATACATACCCGGATTAGGGGATGTGGGGTCCCATCTTACCAGCATTGGGGATGAGGGGTGCCATGCATACCAGCATTGGGGATGAGGGGTAACATGCATACCAGAATAGGGATGAGGGGTACCATGCATACGATGATAGGAATGTGGAATACCATGCATACCAGGATGAGGGATGGGGTACCATTCATACCAGAATAGGGATGAGGGGTACCATGCATTCCAAAATAGGAATATATGGTGCCATGCATACCAGGATTGGGGGATGAGGATTGCAATGCATACCAGGATTGGGTGGTGAGGGGACCATGCATACCAGGATTGGGGGTGAGGGGACCATGCATACCAGCAATGGGGATGAGGGGTGCCATGCATACCAGCATTGAGGATGAGGGAACAATGCATACCAGGATGAGGGATTGGGTGCCATGCATACCAGGATTGGGGGATGAGGGAGCCATGCATACCAGGATGAGGGATTGGGTGCCATGCATACCAGGATTGGGGATGATTGATGCCATACATACCAGAATTGGGATGAGGGGTGCCACGTATACCAGGATGAGGGTTGGGGTGCCATGCATACCAGGATGAGAGATGGAGTGCCATGCATACCAGGATTGAGGGATGAGGAGGCCATACATACTAGAATTGGGATGAGGGGTGCCATGTATACCAGGATGTGGGGTACCATACATACAAGAATAAGGATGCGGGCTACCATGCATACCAGGATGAGGGATGGGGTGCCATGCATACCAGGATATGGCATACCATACATAGCAGGATAGGGATGAGGAGTAGTGTTGAGCCACCCCCGTAGTGTTCGAGTTCGGTTCGGTTCGTCGAACACCCGTGTGTTCGCCGAACTGTTCGTCGAACTGTTCGTCGAACACCTTCGAACACCGTTAAAACCAATGGCAGGCAAACAAAAACACATAGAAACACATAGAAAACACCTTCAAAGGTGTCCAAAAGCTGACAAACTGCTCAGAAGACACAACTAACACATGGAAAAGTGACAAGTACATATAGTCATAAGAAAAGAAAAGAGGTGGAGGAGTAAGAGGAGGGGGAGACACAGATATAGGCATGTCATGCCCTTCTAAAATCCAAAAAGTGAGAAGCCGACACGTTCAGTCCGCTCCTGCCCTTGCCAGCTCCGTGTCGCCGGGTTTGTGCCAGAGCCGCGGTGAACCCTGACGGCCAGCCCCCCTCTCCCAATACTGGTGCCTGTCCGCTGGTGGGTCGAGCGAGCCCCCCTGTGGTGGAGGCAGCTCTAAGCTTTTAATTTAAATTGTCTCTCTAATTTGAATGAATACACTTTAAATCCATTTACAAGGATCTATTGGAGGGCAAGTCTCATGCCAGCAGCCGCGTAATTCCAGCTCCAGTAGCGTCCACTAAAGCTGCTGCAGTTAAAAAGCTTTTATAAGGATCGAGCTCGGCTGTCCACCGCAAGGCATCCTACTGCCAGTCCCAGCCCCTATGCCTTGGGGTGCCTCCTGATGCTCTTCACTGAGTATCCCGTGGTCCCGAAGCATTTCCTTTGAAAAAATTAAGTGTCCAAACTACAGGTGGTGTAGCTTGCTTAACAGCCGGGATAATCCGCTGACTAGCAGACACTGCTACTAGGCACAAAGTATTTCCTGGGCTAGATGCAGTTAAAAATTTGTAATTAGATACTCTCGTTGGATGCTGAGAAAGCATTCCATAGAGTCTCCTGGCACGCCATATATGATTCTCTTAAAAAGCTTGGGGTAGGGGTCTAGGGGACCCTTTATAGCCAAAATCACGGCCCTGTATCGCAATACGTCACCTAGATAAATGGAACTGTAGCACCCTGAGGGCTCGGTTGCTACAGAGGTATTGCACCTCACCCAGAGGGGTGATATCTCACTCTCAGGTAAGGATGGAGTGTGGATCAGGACCCGACACCTGCATGCATTACACCACATTGCCGTGGGGCAGGGCGACCAATATGCCCCTGAGATGGGCACGACAGTCCCTGTCCCAGGCTGGAGTGGGGGGAGGGAACACTGAGGAAGGGGAACCCTGTAGTGCAGGAGCAGGGAGGAAGCAGTTCCTGGGTGCATTGAGAAGGGAGTATAAAAGGTGGGCACCATCTTAGTTCAGTGCAGAGACGTCTGAGCAGAAGTGGCAGGGAGCAGGGGCTCTGCATGAGCTCTGCTCCGGAGGCGGGCCTAGTAACAGAGGCCCAGGCCTGGAAGAGGGAGAAGGAAGGAAGAGGAGTGGAGAAGGCTCCAGGAACGAGGAACGAAGGGATCCCAGGGGTGCGGACGGGCGAGTCGCCACCGCACGCCCGAATCCACCTGCATGGAGGGGTCAGGCCAAAGGGGGAGACCGGTCCCCGAAACTAGTGGAGGCAGGAAACGACCCTCAGCTAGAAACCGGAGGCTGTGACATTTTATGTGGCGTAGCCCCTCGCTACACCCGCTAGGAGGGCAGCACATAGGGTCAGGGAAACTTGCACCAAGTTTACCAAGAGGAGGTCCGAGGCAGCCGGACAGAAGGGTTGGTAAGAAAGGCCAGACAAAGGACACACAAAGGGGGTCCTGTGAAGCGCTCCAAAGTTATCTGGGAGTTGTCTGAGCCCCTCACCTGGTGAGCACAGTACGACGTGGGCAGCCGTTACCTGCAGACGTGGTCTGGATAATAAGAACTGTGAGTAAAGGCCCTGGACTGCATCACTGACGTTACTGCTGCTGCCCTGCACCATCACCCCCATCCTCCGCATACACTGCCCTGAGGCTATACTCCTCCCGTGGGGAGTTATGCTACGCTCTGCTGCACCCTCAACACCAGCCTCAGCGGTCTGCCCTGCAGCGGCGGTTCACTCTGACCGCAATCCACGGGTGGCGTAGTCGGACATTTAAACATCAAAACCACATAAATAGTTCCGCCACTGGTTTGACCACCCTGAGCCACGGAACCGGGTCGCCGCCACGAAGACTACAACCACCAGCATCCACCAAAAAGGGTCCGGCTCCGGGTGTCCCAAGGCCCAGGGGGTGCATCAGAACATTTTCATCACCTTTCACAATCACCAATGGGACAAGGCAGGGATGTCCTCTGTCCCCTCTCTTATACATCCTAGTGACGGAGCACCTGCTCTCATCAATTCGCCATAACCCCAATATTAGGTGGATTGAGGTGGGAGGCACCGAGTACAAGTGCTCTCTATTTGCTGATGATGTACTAGTATATATCACTCAATCACATATATCCATCCATGCTGTTATGGCTGAAATAGATCACTTTGTTACATGGTCAAATTTTAAAATCAATGCAGCGAAGTCTGAGGCCCTCGATGTCTCCCTCCCCAAATCCATATAGGATTCCATCCAGTCCAACTTTCCCTTTGCCTGGCCCTCACAGGGTATCAAATACTTTGGAATTCCTATTCATAGAGACCTCTCCCATCTATGTTATCTTAATTTTGGGCCCTTTATTGAACAACTCCATACAGAACACGGTTGGCAAGTTAGAACTGTAAGATTCACTACGTGAACGACTGGTGTTTTGTGGAAAAGCACATGTACACTGTGTTCCAAA
Organism: Phyllobates terribilis; assembly: GCF_046119375.1. Taxonomy (NCBI): domain Eukaryota; kingdom Metazoa; phylum Chordata; class Amphibia; order Anura; family Dendrobatidae; genus Phyllobates; species Phyllobates terribilis. The sequence continues at coordinate 147,774,298 of NW_027362764.1, read as the reverse complement.
TTATTATGCAAAAAGTGTTTAGGAGTGATAAGGGAAGAATTTGTTTATTTGTCAGTTAAACTCATTGATGGTGATGTGTGTCAGGGCTCTTTATATCACTGTAAGCAATTGCAGACACCTGTGCTAATTAGTTTGGCAGGTGTGTCCAATGAAAGGCAAGACTACTTAAGAAGGCTGTCTCACATTATTAAGCAGCCTACATTTTCTGCCAAAATGGGAAAGAAAAAGGATGTGTCGGCTGCTGAGAAGCAACAAATTGTGGAGTGTTTAGGTCAAGGCATGACTACAATCAACATTGTGCGATGATCAGGATGAAGTGTCTTGGCAATCAAGAAGTATGTAGCTGATTCACAGTACACACGTGTGCATGCTGATAAGTGCAAATTGAGGACTCTTTCCTACAGGCAATTACGTCAGGTTAAAAGAGCAGTGGCAAAAAAGCCTTGTCATAGCAGCAGACAAGTTTTGAAGCTGCTGGTGCCTCCAACGTCCCCTGAACAACAAGATGCAGGGTCCTTCAGAGGTTTGCAGCTGTGCATATGCCATCCTGTCGACCTCCTCTATCCACTTCACACAAACTGAAACGGCTCCAGTGGGCCAAACATTACATGAAGACTGATTTCAAAACTGTTTTGTTCACGGATGAGTGCCGTGCAGCGCTCGATGGTCCAGATGGATGGAGTGGAGGATGGCTGGTTGATGGACACCCCACGCAAACACGGCTACAGCGCCAACAAGGAGGAGGTGGAGTAATGTTTTGGGCTGGAATCATGGGGAGAGAGATTGTCGGCCCCTTTAGGATCCCTGAAGGCGCTAAAGATGAACTCCATAATGTATGTGGATTTTCTCAAACAGCACTTCCTGCCATGGTTCAAGAAGAAGAACCATGTATTTCACAGCAAGATCATTTTTTTGCATGATAATGCACCATCTCATGCTGCACATAAAACATCTGCATCTCTGGCTGATATGGGCATAAAAGGGGACAAACTTATGGTGTGACCCCCATGCTCCCCTGACCTCTACCCCATTCAGAACCTCTGGAGCATCATCAAAAGGAGTGTCTATGATGGCGGGAGGCAGTTCACATCTAAGCAACAGCTCTGGGAGGGTATTCTGTCCTCATGCAAAACAATTGAAGCAGAAACCATCCAAAACCTGACAAATTCAATGGACGAGAGAGTTCAGAAGCTCCTTTCGAACAAGGGGTCCTATGTGAAAATGTAACATCACCTAGAATAAAGTTTTGAGTTGAAAACTGTTTGATTTCAGTTTCTAATAACCGCTAATGCTTATAATTTCAAAAATGACCATTTTTTTGGTCTTTATTAAAATGAAAAGGTTGATCGAAAAGTTTGGGGGATCTAAGAGTGTGGCAACCCAGTAGTCATGATTACTTCGAATTCTGACAATATGAGGGTCATGTTGCAGGTAGTGCAGCAAGAAGGCACTTATGTGTCTTGCGCATCTCGGAGCCCCAAAATTATTTTCCGGGCTAGATGCAGCTACAAATTATTATTAATTTTAAATCTGGTGGAGCTTAGTATAGATGGGCTAATAGGATCAGTGCTGCACACTGCTACAAAGCCCAAATTATTTTCCAGTCAAGATACAGATAAACACGATTAGTAATTTGAAAGCTTAAAACGGTTGGTAGGGTGATTTTAACCAATCATCAAGCTTTTACTCTCCCCAGGATGACACAGGGGTAGAAAAGTCGTTTCGGATCCATGATTTGTTCATCTTTATGAACGTGAGTCTGTCTACATTATCAGTGGAGAGCCGCGTGCGCTTATCTGTCAGCACACCACCAGCAGCGCTGAACACACGTTCAGACAGAACGCTGGCTGCGGGGCATGACAAGATCTCCAAGGCGTAAGTGGCTAGCTCCGGCCATTTATCCAGATTGGAAGCCCAAAAAGAGCAAGGGTCCAGTGACACAGTCATGGCTTCAATGTTTACTTGGAGATACTCCTGTACCATCGTCTCTAGGCGTTGACTATGTGTCAGACTTCTTGTCTCCTGTGGCCTTGCAAAGGATGGGCTAAAAAAGTGGTGAAATGATTCCGCAAAATTGATGTTACCAGCAGTTGCTGTGGTTCTGTTACGGTTTGAGTGCTGAACACTTGACGGTCCCACGGTTGGCAAGTTGGAACTGTGAGGTTCACTACATGCACCACTGGTGTTTTGTGGAAAAGCACATGTAAGATTCTGCAACAGTCTCTGCTGATACTCCTGCATGCGTGCATCCCTTTCTATGGCAGGAATAATTTATGCAAATTTACTTTTGTACCGGGGATCTAACAGTGTGGCAACCCAGTAGTCAGAATTATTTCTAATTCTCACAATTCGAGGGTCATGTTGCAGGTAGTGCAGCAAGAAGGCACTCATGTGTGTTGCGCATCCAGGAGCACCAAGTCCCTGTTGTGTTGGTGGAGAGGTAACAATCATGCTTCCTTCCTCTGTCCTCTCCCCCCAACCTCGCACAACAGAAATGTGATCAAGGTCTCCCTCATCTGATGAGTCTTCCATCAGTTCGTCCTCCACTTCTTCCTGGGCTCCTGCACCTTCCTCACTAGTTTGGCTGCTACCATGCGCCCTGGTAAAACCATCTCCCCCACCCTCACAGGCCTGCTGCCTTGGTGCTGCCGACCGTCTGGACCTTGCAGATGTTAGCCCTTCCGCATACAACTCCTCCTCCTCTACTTCCTCCACCTCCTCTTGTGCCACCACCGGACTCCGAATTCTGTTTAACATGTGCTCCAACATGTAAATCACCAGAATAGTTATGCTGATAATGGCATCGTCAGCACTAAACATCTTCGTCGCAATTTCAAAACTGTGCAGAAGGGTGCATAGGTCCCTGATCTGAGACCACTCCTCCAGCGTGATTTGCCCCACCTCCGGATCTCGTTGGCCCAGGCTATACGTCAGAACGTATTGCACCAGGGCTTGTCGGTGCTGCCACAGTCGCTGCAACATGTGCAGAGTTGAATTCCACCGGGTAGGCACATCGCATTTTAGCCGGTTAAGTGGCAGGCCCAACGACTTCTGTAGAGATGTAAGTCGCTGAGCTGCGGGATGCGAATGGCGGAAGTGAGCACACAGCGACCGTGCCCTCTGCAGAAGGCCATCTAGTCTGGGATAGTGGGCTAAAAATTGCTGGACAACCAGGTTCAACACGTGAGCCATACAAGGCACGTGTGTGACATTGCCCCGGCGAAGGGCCGCACCCAGGTTTGCAGCATTGTCGCACACGGCCTTCCCTGGTTTCAGGTCCAGTGGAGACAACCATTCATGAAATTGGTTCTCCAGAGCTGACCACAACTCCTCAGCTGTGTGACTCACATTTCCCAGACATTTCAAAGTAAAAACCGCCTGATGACGTTGAGCCCTACTGCCAGCATAGTAAGGAGGTGTGCAGGATCCTTTCTGCGCAGTTAGAAAGCTTGTGGCATGACCAGACAGGCTTTGGGTGCAGGTGGAAGACCGAGAGGAGGTTGAGGAGGCAGAAGCAGTGGAGGAACTTTGACATAAAGAGGATTGACGCACAACTCGTGGGGACGGCAAGACTTGGACAGCAGCCCCTTGTCCTGCTGTCACCATAGTTACCCAGTGCCCAGTCAGCGACATGTAACGCCCCTGTCCATGCCTACTCGTCCAAGTGTCTGTGGTGAAATGCACCCTGTCACACACAGAGTTTCTCAAAGAAGCGGTGATGTTGTGTGCGACATGCTCGTGGAGCGCAGGCACACCTTTCTTTGAGAAGTAGTGCCGACTGGGCATCTGGTACTGGGGCACTGCGACGGACATAAGGTCTCGAAAATCCTCTGTGTCCACCAGGCGGAAAGGCAGCATTTCTGTAGCCAAGAGCTTGCAGATGGTGAAATTCAACCTCTTAGCTTTCTCATGGCTAGGAGGAAATGGTCTTTTACTTGTCCACATCTGAGGGACCGAGGGCTGGCTATTGTGCTTAGACGGGGTTGATAAGGGTGTCCCCGGCAAACTGCCAGTCTGTGAGGAAGATGCAGGCGGACATGTTAGGTTGCCTTGATCCAAAGGTGGTGCTATCGATGTCGGACAGCGCTCAACACCAGCTGGTGTTACCACCTCCAAAGAAAATGATGACCTGCCAATCACGCTGGCTGTTGCGGGTAAAGAGGTGGCAGGTCTGCGCCCCAAAACAGGTGTGACTGCTGTCCCCCCAGTCACAGAGGATGAAGAGGCCGCGGATGCACAAGATATGGCAGACGGTGGTTGGCCCGGCCGGCTAGGCCGCATTGTAGCACACTGAGCTTCCCACTGCAACTTATGCTTCATGTCCATGTGCCGGTTCATGCATGAAGTACTCAAACTATGTATTTTTTGGCCTCTACTCAGCTTTTGCTGACAAATGTTACAGATAACACGAGTTGGGTCATCTTTATCGATCTGAAAAAATGCCCAGGCTATGCAAGGCTTAGCACCCATGCGACCTGAAGAGCCACCACGACTTGTGGTGAGAGGCAGAGTTGTGTTTGAGGATGCAGTTGTTGACGTGCTTCCAGTACTACGTCTCTGTCCAGGAAGGCGCAACCTGACCTCGTCGTCACTAGCATCTTCCTCCACCTCCTCTGCTGACCTCATCTCTTGGCTGACTGTGGGTTGACAGTAAGTGGGATCTCCAACCTCATCATCATCACCCTGTGCGTTATCACACCCGTCGTCCTCAGAGCCAACCTGTTCCTGCCCTGACAAAAAACTAAAGTTGTCGCTCCAATCAGGTATTTGAGTCTCATCATCGTCTTCCTCATTGTCTCCACCAACAGGAGTTACAGTTTGGGAATGAGGGTCTACATTATGGTCAGAACCTTCTGCGTCTGGTCCTGGATCCGATTCATAAAGATTCTGGGCATCAGTGCAGATCATTTCCTCGTCTGGATTCACAGAAGCGCTGGAGTCGACCTCTGATTCCCAGGCTATAGTATGAGTAAACAGCTCTGCAGACTCAACCATCTGTTCTACCTCATACTCAGACGGGCAGCTGGAGATTTGGGAGCTGTGAGGAAGCAAGTGCGATTGGGGTGACACCTTTGAGGACTGGAGTATTTGTGATGTTGAAGTTGATGTGGAGGAGAGCCCACTTAAAGGAGCACTTGATATCCGTTGAAGCACCTGCTGTTTTTGTGCCTCATCTGGAATTTGTAGCAATTGGCGTGTCCGTAAGAAAGGGATCTTATCACATTGTCTGCTAAAAGAAGTAGACATTTTAGTTTGGCTGGAAGATGGTCTTTCTTCTGCAGATGTTACTGTTGCTTTAACACCTACCCCACGGACACAACCTTTTTTCCCCTTCCCAACACGCCTATTCCCCTTTCCACCAGCAGCAGGCCTTTTTCCACTCATTTTGGTGGTTAACTAATTCACAACTCTGGAGTTGTTTGCACAAAAAAACAATGGATGGGAACCGAGCAGAGCTGAGTGGCCAACCTGTGGTATTAGGCCAAAACTATTGGCTGGGTTAGATGCAGAAAAAAATTATATTCAATTTGCAACCTGATGGAGGTCAGTATAGATGGACTAATAGAGAAAGTCCCACACACAGCTAGAAGCCCAAATATTTTTTCAGAGGTAGATGCAGAAAAAAAATATATTCAGTTTGCAACCTGATGGAGGTCAGTATAGATGGACTAATAGAGAAAGTCCCACACACTGCTAGAAGGCCAAATATTTTTTCAGAGCTAGATGCAGACAAAAAATTATTTTCAGTTTGCAACCTGATGGAGGTCAGTATAGATGGACTAATAGAGAAAGTCCCACACACTGCTAGAAGGCCAAATATTTTTTCAGAGGTAGATGCAGATAAAAATTATTTTTAATTTGCAACCTGATGGAGGTCAGTATAGATGGACAAATAGAGAAAGTCCCACACACTGCTAGAAGGCCAAATATTTTTTCAGAGCTAGATGCAGACAAAAAATTATTTTCAGTTTGCAACCTGATGGAGGTCAGTATAGATGGACTAATAGAACAAGTCCCACACACAGCTAGAAGCCCAAATATTTTTTCAGAGGTAGATGCAGAAAAAAATTATATTCAGTTTGCAACCTGATGGAGGTCTGTATAGATGGATTAATAGAACAAGTCCCACACACAGCTAGAAGCCCAATATTTTTTCAGAGGTAGATGCAGAAAAAAAATATATTCAGTTTGCAACCTGATGGAGGTCAGTATAGATGGACTAATAGAGAAAGTCCCACACACTGCTAGAAGGCCAAATATTTTTTCAGAGCTAGATGCAGACAAAAAGTTATTTTTAATTTGCAACCTGATGGAGGTCAGTATAGATGGACTAATAGAGAAAGTCCCACACACTGCTAGAAGGCCAAATATTTTTCAGAGCTGGATGCAGATAAAAATTATTTTTCATTTGCAACCTGATGGAGGTCAGTATAGATGGACTAATAGAGAAAGTCCCACACACTGCTAGAAGGCCAAATATTTTTTCAGAGCTAGATGCAGAAAAAAATTATATTCAGTTTGCAACCTGATGGAGGTCAGTATAGATGGACTAATAGAACAAGTCCCACACACAACTAGAAGCCCAAATATTTTTTCAGAGGTAGATGCAGATAAAAATAATTTTTAATTTGCAACCTGATGGAGGTCAGTATAGATGGACTAATAGAGAAAGTCCCACACACTGCTAGAAGGCCAAATATTTTTTCAGAGCTAGATGCAGACAAAAAATTATTTTCAGTTTGTAACCTGATAGAGGTCAGTAAAGATGGACTAATAGAACAAGTCCCACACACAGCTAGAAGCCCAAATATTTTTTCAGAGGTAGATGCAGAAAAAAATTATATTCAGTTTGCAACCTGATGGAGGTCTGTATAGATGGATTAATAGAACAAGTCCCACACACAGCTAGAAGCCCAATATTTTTTCAGAGGTAGATGCAGAAAAAAAATATATTCAGTTTGCAACCTGATGGAGGTCAGTATAGATGGACGAATAGAGAAAGTCCCACAAACTGCTAGAAGGCCAAATATTTTTTCAGAGCTAGATGCAGACAAAACATTATTTTTAATTTGCAACCTGATGGAGGTCAGTATAGATGGACTAATAGAGAAAGTCTCACACACTGCTAGAAGGCCAAATATTTTTTCAGAGCTAGATGCAGAAAAAAATTATATTCAGTTTGCAACCTGATGGAGGTCAGTATAGATGGACTAATAGAACAAGTCCCACACACAGCTAGAAGCCCAATATTTTTTCAGAGGTAGATGCAGAAAAAAAATATATTCAGTTTGCAACCTGATGGAGGTCAGTATAGATGGACGAATAGAGAAAGTCCCACAAACTGCTAGAAGGCCAAATATTTTTTCAGAGCTAGATGCAGACAAAAAATTATTTTCAGTTTGTAACCTGATAGAGGTCAGTAAAGATGGACTAATAGAACAAGTCCCACACACAGCTAGAAGCCCAAATATTTTTTCAGAGGTAGATGCAGAAAAAAATTATATTCAGTTTGCAACCTGATGGAGGTCTGTATAGATGGATTAATAGAACAAGTCCCACACACAGCTAGAAGCCCAATATTTTTTCAGAGGTAGATGCAGAAAAAAAATATATTCAGTTTGCAACCTGATGGAGGTCAGTATAGATGGACGAATAGAGAAAGTCCCACAAACTGCTAGAAGGCCAAATATTTTTTCAGAGCTAGATGCAGACAAAACATTATTTTTAATTTGCAACCTGATGGAGGTCAGTATAGATGGACTAATAGAGAAAGTCTCACACACTGCTAGAAGGCCAAATATTTTTTCAGAGCTAGATGCAGAAAAAAATTATATTCAGTTTGCAACCTGATGGAGGTCAGTATAGATGGACTAATAGAACAAGTCCCACACACAGCTAGAAGCCCAAATATTTTTTCAGAGGTAGATGCAGATAAAAATTATTTTTAATTTGCAACCTGATGGAGGTCAGTATAGATGGACTAATAGAACAAGTCCCACACACAGCTAGAAGCCCAAATATTTTTTCAGAGGTAGATGCAGAAAAAAATTATATTCAGTTTGCAACCTGATGGAGGTCTGTATAGATGGATTAATAGAACAAGTCCCACACACAGCTAGAAGCCCAATATTTTTTCAGAGGTAGATGCAGAAAAAAAATATATTCAGTTTGCAACCTGATGGAGGTCAGTATAGATGGACTAATAGAGAAAGTCCCACACACTGCTAGAAGGCCAAATATTTTTTCAGAGCTAGATGCAGAAAAAATTATATTCAGTCTGCAACCTGATGGAGGTCAGTATAGATGGACTAATAGAATGATGCTATGCCCAAAAGATTTTACTTCACTATGTACAGTAAAAAAATTGGTATTCTATACACAGGTGGTATATCTTGCAACACAGATAGGCTACTCCACTGACTAACACACTCTGCAATAGGCCAAAAAGGATTAGCTTTGCTAGATTCAGCCAAATGCTGTGAAAAAAACTTGCACAGCACTGGCACAGACCTGCCTGGCAAAAACTGATAGGAACTGATGTAACCTAGTCCTGAAAAGGACTGCAATTACAATTAGTCTTTGCTCCCACAATCTATCTATTTAAGAGCACAGACCTGCCTGATAAAAGTCGTAGGAAATGCTGTAACCTAGTCCTTAAAAGGACTGCAATCACAACTATTCCCTACTCCCAAGCTATCTGTAGATTTGTGCGAAAATTGGCTTGAAATTAACAAGGTATAGCGCACACAGCAACAGCGGTGCCGTCTAACACGCAGCTGCAGCAGTGAGAAAATGGTGGCGACGGGGAAAATGGCTTGGTCTTATAGGGCAAGGACATGTGACATACACTGCCAATGACACATGCCCTTGCTTGTGTGAAAAAAGCACTTCGCTCCGTGTGTCCGCTGCTGATAGGCTGACAGATTGCACCTCCCCACTGTAAATGCGGGAAAGAGAAAAAAAATGGAGATCTTCATTATTCCTGCAGAGATCCATCCCCTGCCCCTCCCCTCACCCCGCTGTACACTCAAACTGCGTATTAACATTAATTTTCATCATTACTGAGAAAAAATCCAGTTATGATTTTGGTGCACGAACAGTTATCGAACATAACCTCGAACAGCCGAATTTTTCTCAAATCGTTCGTGTTCGCCGAACGGCTCGAACACCGCCCAAAACAGCTCGAATTTGAGATTGGCGAACAGTTCGAGTAGAACAACGCTCATCTCTAATGAGGAGTGCCATGCATACCAGCATTGGGGATGAGGAGTGCCATGCATACCAGCATTGAGGATGAGGGAACAATGCATACCAGGATGAGGGATTGGGTGCCATGCATACCAGGATTGAGGGATGAGGGAGCCATGCATACAAGGATGAGGGATTGGGTGCCATGCATACCAGGATTGGGGATGATTGATGCCATACATACCAGAATTGGGATAAGGGGTGCCACGTATACCAGGATGAGGGTTGGGGTGCCATGCATACCAGGATGAGAGATGGAGTGCCATGCATACCAGGATTGAGGGATGAGGAGGCCATACATACCAGAATTGGGATGAGGGGTACCATGTATACCAGGATGTGGGGTACCATACATACAAGAATAGGGATGCGGGGTACCATGCACACCAGGATGAGGGATGGGGTGCCATGCATACCAGGATATGGCATACCATACATAGCAGGATAGGGATGAGGAGTGCCATGCATAACAGGATTGGGATGAGGGGTGAAATGTATATTAAATTTGGGATGAGGGGGCCATGCATACCAGGATGAGAGATGGGGTGTCATGCAAACCAGGATTGGTATGAGGGGTGCCATGTAAACCAGATTTGAAATAAGGGGTGCCATGCATACCAGGATGGGGATGGGGGGTGCCATCCATACCAGGATTGGGATGGGGGGTGTCATACATACCAGGATTGGGATCAGGAGTGCCATGTATATCAAATTTGGGATGAGGGGGCCATGCATACCAGGATGAGAGATGGGGTGACATGCAAACCAGGATTGGTATGAGGGGTGCCATGAATACCAGATTTGAAATAAGGGGTGCCATGCATATCAGGATTGGGGATGGGGTGTGCCATGCATACCAGGATTGGGGATGGGGGGTGCCATGCATACCAGGATTGGGGATGAGGGGTGCCATGCATACAAGGATTGGAGATGAGGAGTGCCATGCATACCAGGATCCAGAATTGGGGATGAAAGGTGCCTTGCATACCAGGATTAGGGATGAGGGGTGCCATGCATACCAGAATTGGCAATGAGGGGTACCATGCATACCAGGATTGGAGATGAGGGGTGCCATATATTCCAGGATTGGGGATGAGGGGTGCCATGCATCCCAGGATTGGGGATGAGGGATGCCATGCATACCAGGATAGGGATGAGGGGGGCCATGCATACCAGGATTCGGATGAGAGGCCCTGCATACCAGGATTGGGGATGAGGGGTACCATGTATACCAGGATAATGAAGAGGGGTACCATGCATACCAGGATGAGGGATGATTGGTACCAATTTATACCAGGATGAGGGGTACCGTGCATACCAGGATAGGGATGAGGAGTGCCATGCATACCAGGATTGGGGATGAGGGAGCCATGCATATCAGGATAAGGCTGAAGGAGCCATGCATGCAAGTATTGGGATGAGGGGTGCCATGCATACCAGGATTGGGCGTGAGGGGTGCCATGCATACAGGATTGGGGGTGAGGGGTGCCATGCATGCAGGATTGGGAGTGAGGGGTGCCATACATACCATGATTAGTGGTGAGGGGTGCCATGCATACCTGGATTAGTGGTGAGGGGTGCCATGCATACCAGGATTGGGTGTGAGGGGTGCCATGCATACCAGGATAGGGATAAGGAGTGCCATGTATACCAAGATAGGGGATGAGGGGGCCATGCATACCAGGTTAAGGCTGAGGGGGCCATTCATGCCAGGATAAGGCTGAGGGGCCATGCATGCCAGGATTGGGATGAGGGGTGCCATGTATACCAGGATTGGGGATGAGGGGTGCCATGCATTCCAGGATTGGGGGTGAGGGGTGCCATGCATGCAGGATTGGGAGTGAGGGGTGCCATACATACCAAGATTAGTGGTGAGGGGTGCCATGCATACCAAGATTAGTGGTGAGGGGTGCCATGCATACCAGGATTGGGGGTGAGGGGTGCCATGCATACCAGGATAGGGATGAGGAGTGCCATGCATACCACGATTGGGGATGAGGGAGACATGCATATCAGGATAAGGCTGAGGGAGCCATGCATGCCAGTATTGGGATGAGGGGTGATATGCATACAAGGATTGGGGGTGAGGGGTGCCATGCATTCAGAATTGAGGGTGAGGGGTGCCATGCATGCAGGATTGGGAGTGAGGGGTGCCATGCATACCATGATTAGTGGTGAGGGGTGTCATGCATACCAGGATTAGTGGTGAGGGGTGCCATGCATACCAGGATTGGGATGGGGGTGTCATACATACCAGGATTGGGATAAGTGGTGCCATGTATAGCAATTTTGGGATGAGGGGGCCATACATGCCAGGATGAGAGATGGGGTGCCATGCAAACCAGGATTGGTATGAGGGGTGCCATGGATACCAGATTTGAAATAAGGGGTGCCATGCAAACCAGGATTGGGGATGTGGGGTGCCATACATACCAGGATTGGGATGGGGGGTGCCATACATACCAGGATTGGGATGAGGGGTGCCATGTATATCAAATTTGGGATGAGGGGGCCATGCATACCAGGATGGGAGATGGGGTGCCATGCAAACCAGGATTGGTATGAGGGGTGCCATGTATACCAAATTTGAAATAAGGGATGCCATGCATACCAGGATTGGGGATGGGGGGTGCCATGCATACCAGGATTGGGGATGGGGGGTGCCATGCATACCAGGATTGGTGATGAGTGGTGCCATTCAAACAAGGATTGGGGATGAGGAGTGCCATGCATACCACGATCCAGGATTGGGGATGAAAGGTGCCTAGCATACCAGGATTAGGGATGAGGGGTGCAATGCATACCAGAATTGGCAATGAGGGGTACCATGCATACCAGGATTGGAGATGAGGGGTGCCATATATTCCAGGATTGGGGATGAGGGGTGCTATGCATACCAGGATTAGGGATGAGGGGTGCCATGCATACCAGGATAGGAATGAGGGGGGCCATGCATACCAGGATTCGGATGAGGGGCCCTGCATACCAGGATGAGGGATGAGGGGTGCCATGTATACCAGGATAATGATGAGGGGTACCATGCATACCAGGATGAGGGATGATGGGTACCATGTATACCAGGATGAGGGATGAGGAGTGCCATGCATACCTGGATTGGGGATGAGGGAGCCATGCATATCAGGATAAGGCTGAGGGAGCCATGCATGCCAGTATTGGGATGAGGGGTGCCATGCATACCAGTATTGGGGGTGAGGGGTACCATGCATACAGGATTGGGGGTGAGGGGTGCCATGCATGCAGGATTGGGAGTGAGGGGTGCCATGCATACCATAATTAGTGGTTAGGGGTGCCATGCATACCTGGATTAGTGTTGAGGGGTGCCATGCATACCAGGATTGGGGGTGAGGGGTGCCATGCATACCAGGATATGGATGAGGAGTGACATGTATACCAAGATAGTGGATGAGGGAGCCATGCATACCAGGTTAAGGCTGAAGGGACCATTCATGCCAGGATAAGGCTGAGGGGCCATGTATGCCAGGATTGGGATGAGGGGTGCCATGCATACCAGGATTGGGGATGAGGGGTGCCATGCATTCCAGGATTGGGGTGAGGGGTGCCATGCATACAGGATTGGGGGTGAGGGGTGCCATGCATGCAGGATTGGGAGTGAGGGGTGCCATGCATACCAGGATTAGTGGTGAGGGGTGCCATGCATACCAGGATTAGTGGTGAGGGGTGCCATGCATACCAGGATTGGGGGTGAGGGGTGCCATGCATACCAGGATAGGGATGAGGAGTGCCATGCATACCAGGATTGGGGATGAGGGAGCCATGCATACCAGGATAAGGCTGAGGGGGCCATGCATGCCAGGATTAGTGGTGAGGGGTGCCATGCATACCAGGATTGGGGGTGAGGGGTGCCATGCATACCAGGATAGGGATGAGGAGTGCCATGCATACCAGGATTGGGGATGAGGGAGCCATGCATACCAGGATAAGGCTGAGGGGGCCATGCATGCCAGGATTGGGATGAGGGGTGCCATGAATACCAGGATTGGGGATGAGGGGTGCCATGCATACCAGGATTGGGGGTGAGGGGTGCCATGCATTCAGGATTGGGTGTGAGGGGTGCCATGCATGCAGGATTGGGAGTGAGGGGTGCCATGCATACCAGGATTAGTGGTGAGGGGTGCCATGCATACCAGGATTAGTGGTGAGGGGTACCATGCATACCAAGACTGGGGGTGAGGGGTGCCATGCATACCAGGATAGGGATGAGGGCAGCACAAATACCAAGATGGGGGCAGCACAAATACCAGGATGGTGGCAGCACAAATACCAGGATGGGGGCAGCACACATAGCAAGATGGGGCAGCACAAATACCAGGATAGGAGACTATATACCAATAAAAATGCTCGCCACCTGGTCGAAGAACGGGCTCAATAGCTAGTATACATATACTGTATACACTGCTCGAAAAAATAAAGGGAACACTTAAACAACAGAATATAACTCTAAGTAAATCAATCTTCTGTGAAATCAAACTGTCCACTTAGGAAGCAACACTGATTGACAATCAATTTCACATGCTGTTGTGCAAATGGAAGAGATAATATATGGAAATTATTGGCAATTATCAAGACACACTCAATAAAGTAGTGGTTCTGCAGGTGGGGACCACAGACCACATCTCAGTACCAATGCTTTCTGGCTGATGTTTTGGTCACTTTTGAATGTTGGTTGTGCTTTCACACTCATGGTAACATGAGACGGACTCTACAACCCACAGAAGTTGCTCCAGTAGTACAGCTCATCCAGGATGGCACATCAATGCAAGCTGTGGCAATAATGTTTGCTGTGTATTTCAGCGTAGTGTTCAGAGGCTGGAGGCGCTACCAGGAGACAGACCAGTACACCAGGAGACATGGAGGGGGCCGTAGGAGGGCAACAACTCAGAAGCAGGACCGCTACCTCCGCCTTTGTGCAAGGAGGAACAGGAGGAGCACTGCCAGAGCCCTGTAAAATGACCTCCAGCAGGCGACAAATGTGCATGTGCCTGCCCAACGTCCACAGATGGGGGTTGTGCTCTCAGCCCAACACCTGGCAGGACGCTTGGCATTTGCCACAGAACACCAGGATTGGCAACGTTGCCACTGGCACCCTGTGGTCTTCATAGATGAAAGCAGGTTCACACTGAGCACATGTGACAGACGCGACAGAGTCTGGAGATGCCGTGAGAGCGATCTGCTGCCTGCAACATCCTTCAGCATGACTGGTTTGGCAGTGGGTCAGTAATGGTGTGGGGTAGCCGCACAGCCCTCCATGTGCTCGCCAGAGGTAGCCTGACTGCCATTAGGTACCGTGATGAGATCCTCAGACCTCTTGTGAGACCATATGCTGGTGTGGTTGGCCCTGGGTTCCTCCTAATGCAGGACAATGCCATAACTCATATGGCTGGAGTGTGTCAGCAGTTCCTGCAAGATGAAGGCATTGAAGCTATGGACTGGCCCGCCCGTTCCCCAGACCTGAATCCGATTGGGTATGTGGCAGACTGCAGTGCATATAGTGCAAGAGGGTCCATTGAACGACCTCTTAGTATAGGTATTCCACAACATATATATATCTCCATCTGAACTAACAGTCCTTCTGAGGACTAATCCAGCTGCTTATAACCAGTGCTAGACAGGAGTTAGGCAGACAGTATATGTGGCAGACTGCAGTGCATATAGCACAAGAGGGTCCATTGAACATCCTGTCTGCTGCTGTTGTAATAATTACAGATATCTGTAGACATAGACCCAGATATCAGGGGCCAGGGCAATTTTTTTTTTCTTAATCCTGGTTATTTGCTTAAAAAGCAATCCAGAGTACACCATTTTTCTGCTCCATTTGCTTGTTAGCACTGCAGAATACAACCATATCTGTTCCATATTTCAGCGATAAAAATCCAGAAATTTAAACTGAACGTGCAAAATATTGGCCTCCTTTTCGATTTTGTTTCAGTGTGTGGGTCAAGCTATTTACACTTGGTCTCTGTGGAGAATAATATTAGTAATTTACAGGCCTGCTATTTAAAACCATGGTTCTCTGCCCGACATATCACCCATAAGAGTGTTCCAAAAACAGCCATTTCTTCCATTTTCATTTCGTTGCAGTGTGTCGGTCAAGCTATTCACACTTGGTCTCTGTGGAGAATAATATTAGTAAATTACAGGCCTGCTATTTAAAACCATGGTTCTCTGCCTGACATATCACCTATAAGAGTGTTCCAAAAACAGCCATTTCTTCCATTTTCATTTCGTTGCAGTGTGTCGGTCAAGCTATTCACACTAGGTGTCTGTGAAGAATAGTATTAGTAAATTACAGGCCTGCTATTTAAAGCCATGGTTCTCTGTCTGACATATCTCCTATAAGAGTGTTCCAAAATCAGCCATTTCTTCCATTTTCATTTCTTTCAGTGTGTCAGTCAAGCTATTCATACCAGGTGTCTGTGAAAAGGAGTATTAATAAATTACAGGCCTGCTATTTAAAACCGTAGTTCTCTGTCAGACATATCAGCTATAAGAGTGTTCCAAAATCAGCCATTTGTTCCATTTTCATTTCTTTGCAGTGTGTCGGTCAAGCTATTCATACCAGGTGTCTGTGAAAAGGAGTATTAATAAATTACGGGCCTGCTATTTAAAACTGTAGTTCTCTGTCAGATGTATCACATATAACTGTGTTCCAAAATCAGTCATTTCTCGTGAACGTGGAAAATATTGTCCTCCATTTAAAAAGGGCAAGGTGCGTAGCAAAGGACGGGGAAGTGGACGAGATGGTGATAGTGCATGCAGAGGCCGACGATGTGGCTGTGGGCAAGCTGAAATTGTGCCACAACACCCACATCTTGTCGCTCGACCTTCCTATCCCAATTATTAGGGGACCACAGTACATCACTATTGAACCCAGAGCAGTGGCAAAATGTTGTGGGGTGGATAGCAGATAATGCTTCCAGCCACTTTCCCACCACCACCCTATCTTCCACATGGTTAAATCTCAGTAGCCGGAGTCTGGACCGCATATTCCTCACCCTGATCCTCCTTTCTCCCACCATGCCGAGTGCCCGGAGACAACTGATCCCACACTTGAACACTCAGAAGAGCTGTTCACTTTTCAATTTGTAGGTTCAGGCCTCTCGTCCGGTGAGTTTCAAGAGAGTTAAGAGGAGAATGCGTGTAGTGATGCCAAAATATTGGAGCAGCCACGGTCAAATGAAGGCAGCAGTGGGAAAGTGCAATTACTGTCACAACAGGTGGATGATGATGATGAAACACAATTGCCAGAAAGTCAGGAGGAGGACCAGGGTGCGAAAGTGGAAGACGAGGTGGTGGATGATATAGTAGCTGACCCAACCTGGCAGGGGGACATACAGAGCGAGGACAGCAGCATACAGAGAGAAGGAGGCGTAGCACCACAACAGGCAGGAAGAAGCAGTGTTTTGGCTCCAGAACAAGGCGCGAAAGCGTTCCTCATAACGCCAACATGATGGAAGTTGCCATTACAACTGTTAGGTGTTCCCGAGTCTGGTTGTTTTTGAAAGACTGTAGATAACCCCAAAAAGGCCATTTGCACCACATGCCATGCCAGCATCAGCAGGGGTAGCATAATTAGCAACCAGGACAACACAAGCATGATCAGGCACATGGCAGCAAAACACCCGACTAAGTGGGCCGAACCTCAGGGTCCAGAAACAGTGTCTGCAGGTGACACCACTGCTAGTTCCGCTGCTGTGTGTGCACGCCAATCCCCTGTCCATGGAGCATGTCCAGATGCCTCCCGCCCTGCACCTGTCATTGCATACTTTCAAGTAGCACCATAGGCTAGCACATCCACGTCCTTGTCCCAGCGCAGAGTTCTCCAGTCCTTAGAATGCAAGCGCAAATACGCAGCCAACGCCCCACAGGCCACACTACTATATTCACACATTTAGCCAATGCTTGCGCTCGAAATGTTGCCTTTTAGGCTCGTGGAAACGGAAGCTTTCCGCAACCTGATGGCTGCTATCCGTCGGTACTCGGTCCCCAGCCGTCACTATTTCTCCCGATGTGCCATCCCCGCATGACACAAGCACGTGTCCCACAAGATTAGCTGTGCCCTCAACAGCGCAGTTACTGGTAAAGTCAAAGTAACCACGGACACGTGGACAAGTGCTTGTGTGCAGGGACGGTACATCTCGCTGATGGCACGCTGGGTTAATATAGTGGAAGCCGGTACCCAGTCAGACCTTGGGACGGAACACGTCCTCCCGACATCAAGGATTGCGGGCCATGGGTCAATCAGGGTTGCCCTCACATTCTACAGCTCATGCAACTCCTCCTCCTCTTCAGCCTCCATCTCCAAAATGACCACATCAAGCTGGAAGCACTGCAGAACTGCCTCGGCCAAGCGGCAACAGGCTGTGCTGAAGCTAATATGCTTAGGTGACAAACCACACAATGCTGAAGAGTTGTGGACAGCTCTGTAAGAGCAGGCAGATCTGTGGCTGACACCGCTTACCCTACAGCCAGGCATGGTCATGTGTGACAATGGCTGGAACCTGGTGGTGGCTCTGAGGCGAGGCGAGCTCACACATGTACCATGCATGACCCATGTGCTTTACCTCGTGGTTCAGCGGTTTCTCAAAACCTACCTGGATCTGTCGGATTTGCTTGTTAAAGTACATTGCCTGTGTGCCCATTTTAGAAAGTCAGCTACAGCTTCCGCTGCCCTTGCCGTGCTTCAGCAGCATTTGCATCTTCCAGCTCACCGACTGATCTGCAATGTCCCCACTCCCCATGCGTTGGAACTCTACATTGCAGATGTTGGGAAGGATTTGTGAGTAGAAGAGGGCAGTTGTTGACTACCAGCATCAACACAGCCGTCGGTATTCAGTTCAGACTTCACACAGAAGACCTCAGGGATGGACATGGATGTTAGACATATGTACCGTCCTCCAAAACTTTGAGGACTCCACCAAGATGGTGAGCAGTGATGACGCCATAACTACCATCACCATCCCACTTCTCTGTCTCCTGAAATGCTCTCTGCTTACAATTAAAGAGGCTGCATTGCAGGCGGAGCACGATGAGATGGAGCAAGGAACCATAAAGGGTGATTCCACACAGCCCAGCCTCATCTCATCCCAACGTAGATTGGGTGACAATGAGGAAGAGGAGGTGGAAGAACAGGAGCTAGATTCCTGCACTATAGACGGTACTACCTGCACAACTGTCATACCGTCTGTTCAACGTAGATGGCCTGAGGACAGGGAGGAGAAGGGGGATGAGGAGAAGGATTAGGAGGAGAGCATGGTCAGTCGTCCTCTTGGTGAGGACACGGAAGTCTTGCCTGTTAGCAGTCTGGCACACATGGCTGAGTTTAAGTTACGCTGCCTTTCCTGTGACCCTCGCATTGTCCAAATTTACAGTCATTACTGGTTGCTGACACTTCTAGACCCACGCTACAAGAAGAACTTTCTGTCTCTTATTCCCACGCAGAACAGGCCTAATAAAATGGTGCAGCACCAGAAGGCCCTTGTTGCAGAATTATTTAAAAAATTCCCATCTGAATACGCTGACGGCAGAGGTCACAGTTCGTTAGACAACCAAGGAGTAAAGGCGAGAGAGACACAAATGCAATCCAGTAGAGGCAGGGGAACACTATAAAATTTCTGGGACAGTTTTCTCTGACACTCACATCGCACAGGCCCTGAGGCGTGGGGTACTCTCCCAAGGAGGGAAAAGTTTGGTGAAGAAGTACCGATGTCCTTTGTGATTCCTCTGAGCCTTATAATTATTGAGTATCCAAGCTGGACTCGTGGCATGAACTGTCTCTCTATGCCTTGGAGGTCCTGGCCTGCCCTGCCGCTAGCATTTTGTTGGAGCGGGTTTTTAATGCCGCTGGTGGAATTACAGTATAACCGATATACGCATCCGCCTGTCAGCTGAAAATGCTGACAGGCTGATTCTTATAAAAATGAACAAGGGCTGGAATGGGCCAGCCTTCTCAACACCACCGAATGATAGCAGCATAACAAAAACTGAAATCCAGTGTCTTTTTTTTGGGAGGTCTAACTCTATTCCCATGCACCTCTTTCTTCACACCCAGACATGGGTATATGCTTCCTCATTTTGTCTATTTGCTCTTGTCCTCCTCCTTCTCCTCATCCTCCACATCACCATAATATCTACCATATCACCATATCTACGTCTCTTGCAAGGGATATTGGAGTTCCTCCAAATTTTTAGCAGCCTTTGCATTCACTATATAGGCAAACAGTATGGGAGACCCGCTTCCTAATAATGGGAACATTGTTTTCAGGAGGCCCTCCGACCTCTACTTCTCTTGCAAGGGGCATTGGAGCGCCTCCAAATTTTTGGCAGCCGTTGCTTCACTGCATAGGCAAACAGTATGGGAGACGCTCTTCCTAATAATGGGAACACATTTTTCAGGAGGCCCTCCGACCTCCACGTCTCTTGCAAGGGGCATTGGACTGCCTCCAAATTTTTGGCAGCCATTGCATTCACTGCACAAGCAAACAGTATGGGAGACCCACTCCTTTTTAATGGGAACATGTCGTACTTGTTACTGTAGCCCAGCTCCTTGTGTTTTTAAATTTTTAGTATGGTTTTTCCTAAATTTTGGCAGCCGTTGAACTCACTGCATACCCTATAGATGGATAGCAGATCCTGTCCTTTCTAACTGGAACATGTCATTACTGTGGCCCAGCTCTATGTGTGTTCAAATTGTTAGTGGGGTTTTTCCTAAATTTTGTCAGCCGTTGAACTCACTGTATACCCTATAGCTGGATAGCAGACCCTCTCCTTTCTAATGGGAACATGTCATTACTGTGGCCCAGCTCTATGTGTCTTTAAATTGTTATTTGGGTTTTTCCCAAATTTTCGCAGCCCTTGTAGTCACTGCATGGGCATTACCACTATAGGAGACCCACTACTTTATAATGGGAACATTTTTTTACTGAGACCCTCCTTTATGTCTTTTCAAATGGATATTGGGGTGCGTCCAAATTTTTGGCAGTCCTTGCAGTCATTACATACGCAATAACAGTATAGGAGACCCACTCTTTAATAATGGTAACAACAAAGTATAGCCGACTGCTAGCCTTTTAAGAATAGTAAGGCTGTAAAAATAGTGTTTGTGACTTTCACAATCCCTCCTTCATAAATGAAACAGGATGTGTCTGATGATGTTTCACACACCACATGGCCAGATAAGGTTGTAAAATGTTAAAATGACATTTCCCAGTGAATGCATTTGTCTTGGTTGAAAGCAATGCAAAAGTGCAAAAACGCTACGTGTGAACATAGCCCAAGGTGTGGAGGAGCATTTTTGTTTTTGGTTATTTATTTTGCCTCATATACAAGTCATTATCCTGGAAAGGATGTTCCTTAACATATTTCCCAGGATAATACATTTTGGTTTCGTTTTTGTATGTTTTATTGTGAGTCCGTAAAAATGGCGTAATACCTCTGACAACATTGTTGACATCAATGACCTGGGAGTCAGAAATACTTCCAGGGGTCCTCCCCATGCTGTTCCCATGTCATTTGAACACTGTTCCTATCGATTTGGGCAATTATTAGGCCCTCTGCAGACCACCGGAGGGAGCCGCTGGAAAAATGCTCGAGTTTCCCATAGACTTACATTGGGCTCGTTACTCGGACTGCACACTCAAGCATTCCAATTTTCTCGACCCGAGCAACGAGTACCTGAGCATTTTAGTGCTCGCTCATCACTACACATAAAGCAATATGAAAATTGTAACGGGTCTGGGAGGCGGAACCTCTGGGCTACTATACAAGGGAGCGGTCCTTGTAAGGGAGCGGGTGGCGACCAGGCAGGCAGTCACAGCAGGTGACCGGGACAGTCTCTGGGTGTACGGGCAGGAGGTCACGGCAAGTGATCAGGGCAGTCTCTGGAAGAACGGGCTGGAGGTCACGGCAAGTGACCGGGGCAGTCTCTGGAAGAACGGGCTGGAGGTCACGGCAAGTGACCGGGGCAGTCTCTAGGTAAAGGGTAGGTACGACCTGTGATGGCTGAACCTCCAGGTAGGCTAGCAAGGCAGATGGAGGATGTGTGCTCCCAGGTGAGCAAGCGAGAGTCTCTGGAATAGCAGGTGGTCACAGCACGTGACGGCGGAGCCTCCAGGTAGGCAAGCAGGCAGGTAGCGGAGAAGCGCTCCCAGGTGAGCGGGCAAGAGTCAGGAATAGCTGGTGGTCACAGCACGTGACAGCGGAGCCTCCGGACTGGCAAGCAGGCAGGTAGCGGAGAAGCGCTCCCAGGTGAGCGGGCAAGAGTCTGGAATAGCTGGTGGTCACAGCACGTGACAGCGAAGCCTCCGGGCAGGCAAGCAGGCAGGTAGCGGAGAAGCGCTCCCAGGTAAGCGGGCAAGCTGGTCCATAGACAGACTGACCGGAGTTGTAAGGCAGACCGTCGGACCTCAGGCAAGCAGGCAGGTAGCTGATGTGCGCTCCCAGGTGAGCGGGCAAGTTGGTCCTTAGACAGACTGACCGGAGTTGTAAGGCAGACCATCGGACCTCAGGCAGGCAGGCAGGTAACAGGAAATCAGGCAGGATTAGGACAGCAAGCTGGCAGGAATCTGGCAGGTAACTGGCAGGTAACTGGCAAGGGACCTGAGGGCTGAAGCAGAGTAGAACGGTGCAACAACATTGCTCGGGCACCTCCATTTTGGAGGAGGTGCCTTATATATGGTAAAGTCCTCCGGCCATTGGCCGGGGACTCCTTAGGACGGCGCGCGCGGCCCCTTTAAGAGGGAGGGAGGGCGCGCGCGCGCGCCCTAAGCACAGTGGCCGGGAAGGAGCGCGCGCTGCCAGCAGAGCGGGAGAGGGACGCCGGGCACGGAGCAGAGCGGTGAGGGGAACAGCGTCCCTGCCTAGCAGAGGGCAGGGACGCCGGCACTACAGTACCCCTCCCTTTAGGCCCCCCCTTTTTTAGGCCAGATAGAAATTTAGCTAGGATGAGAGGGGCATGGATGTTCTCCCGGGGCTCCCACGTTCTCTCCTCAGGACCAAACCTCTTCCAATCTACCAGAAAAAAGGTCTTTCCTTTTACCCTTTTGGTGGCAAGAATGTTCTCTACCTCAAACTCGTCCTCAGCAGAAACCGGAGCAGGAGGCGTACCTGTAGACTTGGAAAAAGAGTTAAGCACCACGGGTTTGAGGAGAGATACATGGAAGGAGTTAGGGATCCGTAAGTTGGCCGGGAGTTTCAATTTATAGGCCACCGGGTTGATCTGACTGATGACCTCCAGAGGACCGATGAACCGAGGTCCTAACTTGTAAGAAGGTATCTTGAGTCGAACATATTTAGATGAGAGCCAGACTTTATCTCCTGGACGAAATTGTGGAGGATCCAGGCGTTTTTTGTCAACATGTCTTTTCATACGCTCGGATGACAGAAGGAGTGCGGATCGGGTACTCTCCCATATGGAGAAAAATTTGCTAACGAGAGATTCCGCAGCCGGGTTGTCCACAGAGGTGGAGACAGGAAAAGGAATCCGAGGATGCTGACCAAAGACTACAAAAAACGGGGATTTGGAGGAGGATTCGCTCTCGTGATTATTATAAGAGAACTCGGCCCATGGTAGGAGATCCACCCAGTCAGAATGGTGGGCATTAACGAAGTGCCGGAGGTAACTGGTCAGGTTCTGATTGATCCGCTCCACTTGACCATTGGACTGTGGGTGGTAAGCGGAAGAGAAGTCCAGGGTGACGTCTAGTAGTTTACAAGTGGCTCTCCAGAAGCGTGAGGTGAACTGTACCCCACGATCCGACACGATGTGGAGGGGCAGGCCATGAAGACGGAAGATGTGGCGGATAAAGTCTTTAGCCAGCTCGGGTGCAGACGGAAGGCCTGGCAGGGGAATAAAGTGAGCCATCTTGGAAAAGCGGTCAGCGACCACCCAAATGACCGTACAACCGGCAGAGACGGGGAGATCAGTTATAAAGTCCATTGCTATATGCTGCCAGGGGGCAGCAGGTACAGGAAGCGGAAGGAGGCGTCCGGCTGGCAGATGTCTCGGGACTTTGTTGCGGGCGCAGGACACACAGGCAGAAACAAAGTCTATTATGTCCTTGTGCAGGGTAGGCCACCAATAGTGCCGGGCAATAAGCTGGAGGGTCTTTTTCTGACCGGCGTGGCCAGCTAGTTTAGACGAATGGCCCCAGTGTAGGATCTTCTCCCGATCAGGTACTGAAACAAACGTCTTACCGGGAGGGAGACGATTTAGACTCACGGGAGCCACCTGCATTACTCTGGCGGGATCGATGATATGTTTAGGTTCTTCCTCGAGATCGGACACCAGAAAGGATTGGGACAAGGCGTCTGCTTTGACATTTTTGTCAGCCGGGCGAAAATGAAGAACAAAATCAAAGCGAGCAAAAAACAAGGACCACCGGGCTTGGCGCGGGTTAAGTCTCTGGGCATGCTGGAGGTAAGCCAAGTTCTTGTGGTCAGTGTAAATTATTACCGGATGAAGAGCCCCCTCGAGTAGGTAACGCCACTCCTCCAACGCCAGCTTGATGGCCAATAACTCTCGGTCTCCTATGGAATAGTTGCGCTCAGAAGAGGAGAAGAGTTTGGAGAAGAAGCCACAAGTTACCATTCTCCCGGAAGATGATTTTTGAGTAAGTACCGCTCCGGTTCCAGAGGAGGATGCGTCAACTTCCAGGAAGAACTGCTTGTTGCCGTCCGGGCGATGCAGCACCGGGGCGGAAGAGAAGGCCTGTTTTAGGGAAAGAAAGGCCTCCTCTGCTTCGGGCGGCCACTCTTTGGGATTAGTACCCTTACGGGTGAGCGCGGAAATTGGGGCAGTCCGGGAAGAGAAGTGCGGGATGAAGAGGCGGTAATAGTTGGCGAAGCCCAGGAACCGTTGAATAGCCTTCAACCCCTCTGGTCGGGGCCATTTCTCGATGGCAGACAGTTTCTCAGGATCCATTTGTAGGCCGGTCTGAGAGATAATGTAGCCCAGAAACGGAAGCGAGGTCTGCTCAAAGAGGCACTTCTCATATTTAGCGTAGAGATGGTTCTGCCTGAGCCTGAGCAGGACCTGACGAACATCCCTCCGGTGAGTCTGGAGATCCGGAGAGAAGACCAAGATGTCGTCCAGGTACACCACTACGCAGGAGTAGAGAAGGTCCCGGAAGATGTCATTGACCAACTCTTGAAAGACGGCAGGAGCGTTACAGAGGCCAAAGGGCATTACCAGATATTCATAGTGGCCGTCCCGGGTGTTGAATGCCGTCTTCCATTCATCCCCCTGACGGATACGAACCAGGTTGTACGCCCCACGGAGGTCCAGTTTGGTGAAAATTCTAGGCCCCCTCAGACGATCAAATAACTCCGGAATGAGCGGAAGGGGATACTTATTCTTCACCGTGATCTGGTTAAGGCCTCTATAGTCTATACAGGGACGGAGAGAGCCGTCCTTCTTTTTGACGAAAAAGAAGCCTGCTCCCGCCGGGGAGGTAGATTTCCGGATGAATCCCCTGGCCAGATTCTCCTCAATATATTCGGACATCGACCGGGTCTCAGCAGCGGATAATGGATAAATACGCCCACGGGGAGGAGAAGTACCAGGTAACAGGTCGATAGGGCAGTCGTATGGTCTATGAGGGGGTAGTGTCTCTGCCTCCTTTTTATTAAAGACATCAGCATAAGACCAATAAGGAATCGGAAGTCCAGGTAGATTAGCTGGGGTAGGAGAAGGACGGACGGGATGAACGGGAACCAGACAGGTCTTATGGCAGCCCTGTCCCCAGAGAAGGACTTCTCCGGTCTGCCAGTCAAGAACGGGTGCATGTTTCTGGAGCCAAGGTAGGCCTAGCAAGAGGGCGTGAGAGAGTCCAGGCAGAACATGGAAGGAGATACTTTCAGAATGCAGCATTCCCACCTGCAGAGTAATGGATTCGGTGATGAGTTGGATGGGGCGTGGTAAGAGCCCCCCATCCACGGCAGCAACAGACAAGGGTACAGCCAGAGGTTTGGTGGGGATGCGGTATTTCTCTACCAGGGACTGTGAAATAAGATTCCCGGCTGCTCCAGAATCCAGTTGGGCTAGTTCGAAATAACGGTTCTCCCCGTAGACGATTGAAACTGACAACAGCAGGGATGGAGAGGATTTATTCTTGTCTAGGTGGACCTCTCTGAGCGAACCTACACACAGGCGTTTCCCGACCTCTCCGGGCAGGCACGGATCCGGTGCTCCTTACTGCCACAGTAGAAGCAGGTCCCCTCGGCACGGCGTAAGTCCTGACGGGTCTTGACCATCTTGGTCTGGTCGACCTGCATAGGCTCAGGAGGGTGTACCTGGTTAGAGACAGAAGGAGTGACGGGTTTCTGAAAAGTAGGAGCTAGACGTGGTAACCTCCTCTCACGGGTGACCTCTCTGGCACGCTCCTGGAACCGTAGGTCAATCCGGGTGGCAAGAGTTATTAAGTCATCGAGAGTGGTAGGAATGTCCCGACCGGCAAGTTCATCTTTAATACGGCCGGACAGACCCTCCCAGAAGACGGAAACCAGAGCGTCGTTATCCCAGGCCAGCTCCGAGGCAAGGGTACGGAACCGTATGGCATATTGGCCCACGGTGAGACTTTCCTGATGGAGGCGTAGCAACGATGATGCGGATGAGGTCTTCCGTCCGGGTTCGTCGAAGACTTTCCGGAAAGCCGTGAGAAAAGCAGGCAAGTTGGACACCAGGGGGTCTCCTCTCTCCCATAGAGGATTTAGCCAGGCCAGGGCCTCCCCGGTGAGATGGGACATGATGAATGCAATTTTGGCTCGGTCGGAGTTAAACTGGTGGGACAATAGTTCAAAGTGCAGGGTGCACTGATTTATGAAGCCCCGAGCCTGGGCTGAGTCGCCTCCGAAGCGAGGAGGTGCAGAAAGCCGAGGTCCGGGATAGGATATCATGGTGTTAGTGGACAGCGGAGCTGCCGGATTGCGAGACATGGCACTGGCGGAGGTTGTTGGTGGAGCAGTCAGAGTGTCCAGGCGAGTATTGACATTCCGCAGGTGACCCAGGATGGACACCTGTTGGGACCTCTGACGGGACAGTTCATGACACAGGTCCGAGAGCGAGGGAGCTTGGGTGCCACCGGGTTCCTTGGCCCGAGCAAACTGTAACGGGTCTGGGAGGCGGAACCTCTGGGCTACTATACAAGGGAGCGGTCCTTGTAAGGGAGCGGGTGGCGACCAGGCAGGCAGTCACAGCAGGTGACCGGGACAGTCTCTGGGTGTACGGGCAGGAGGTCACGGCAAGTGATCAGGGCAGTCTCTGGAAGAACGGGCTGGAGGTCACGGCAAGTGACCGGGGCAGTCTCTGGAAGAACGGGCTGGAGGTCACGGCAAGTGACCGGGGCAGTCTCTAGGTAAAGGGTAGGTACGACCTGTGATGGCTGAACCTCCAGGTAGGCTAGCAAGGCAGATGGAGGATGTGTGCTCCCAGGTGAGCAAGCGAGAGTCTCTGGAATAGCAGGTGGTCACAGCACGTGACGGCGGAGCCTCCAGGTAGGCAAGCAGGCAGGTAGCGGAGAAGCGCTCCCAGGTGAGCGGGCAAGAGTCAGGAATAGCTGGTGGTCACAGCACGTGACAGCGGAGCCTCCGGACTGGCAAGCAGGCAGGTAGCGGAGAAGCGCTCCCAGGTGAGCGGGCAAGAGTCTGGAATAGCTGGTGGTCACAGCACGTGACAGCGAAGCCTCCGGGCAGGCAAGCAGGCAGGTAGCGGAGAAGCGCTCCCAGGTGAGCGGGCAAGCTGGTCCATAGACAGACTGACCGGAGTTGTAAGGCAGACCGTCGGACCTCAGGCAAGCAGGCAGGTAGCTGATGTGCGCTCCCAGGTGAGCGGGCAAGTTGGTCCTTAGACAGACTGACCGGAGTTGTAAGGCAGACCGTCGGACCTCAGGCAGGCAGGCAGGTAACAGGAAATCAGGCAGGATTAGGACAGCAAGCTGGCAGGAATCTGGCAGGTAACTGGCAGGTAACTGGCAAGGGACCTGAGGGCTGAAGCAGAGTAGAACGGTGCAACAACATTGCTCGGGCACCTCCATTTTGGAGGAGGTGCCTTATATATGGTAAAGTCCTCCGGCCATTGGCCGGGGACTCCTTAGGACGGCGCGCGCGGCCCCTTTAAGAGGGAGGGAGGGCGCGCGCGCGCGCCCTAAGCACAGTGGCCGGGAAGGAGCGCGCGCTGCCAGCAGAGCGGGAGAGGGACGCCGGGCACGGAGCAGAGCGGTGAGGGGAACAGCGTCCCTGCCTAGCAGAGGGCAGGGACGCCGGCACTACAAAAATAGACACTTGTAATGTCTCGTCAGGAACAGGAGAAAATAACCCAATCCTGAACTGGCTGATGTCTTCCATGTCAGATTGGTGGGGCGTCAAACACCTAATATACCCACCAATTGGCTGTTTTCAGCTCAGATGGCAGCCGGATGTACTGAATGGAACAACACAACTAAGTACACTGTTTGGTAGCAATAGCCGAAATTGCTGCTGAGCTTCTATGCAATTAAAAACAACATGAAATAGGAAATACCAGGACATGAAAAAGGGAAACAGAGCTTGGAACATAAGAGAGCATTTAAATAATTAAGTATACTAGTAAGGGCAATTATATAACATCTCATACTCAACAGAACATATTTTTGCCCTTCTGGCTAAAAAGATCGGTAAGTTTTCTATACAATATGTTCTCTGCTATGTCTGTTGGTAGACAGAGGAGCAGTTGGGAATTTCTTACATTTTTATGAAATATTGCATACTGTAATTATTTCTGACATTAATTAAATGTTCAGTCATACAAGTATGCCAAATATATAAATAATGTTTGGTATATTATTACACTATATGATTTCAGCATTTATTTGCAGCCTTGACACAAGACAATTATCTCTAACGATTTCTTAACTTCAATTAAATTTCTATCTTCTAGGTTATGGGAAAGCAACTGGGATTACTAACAATGAATGTGTTCATTCTACTTGCTGCATTTATCATTGCCTTTATAAATAGCTGGCAACTGACGCTAGTTATCTTGTTATGTGTTACAATAATAATCGCAGCCAACATTATTAAGCAGAAGTCTTTCATGCATCAATCATCCGGTGATCGCAAGGCCCTGGAAGAAGCTGGAAGGGTAAATTAATATTTCTGTCATTCTCATATGCCAGTCAAACATACAATATTCTAGACAATTAGTTAATTAGATTTTTTTTTATATATATAAAAGTAATATTAACTTCAGTGGCACACATATTAAGTTTAAAACCTATGCACACATTTAGTAACATAGTAACATACAGTAGGTTGAATAAATACCTAGGTCCATCAAGTTCAACCTTTCTCCCACCAATTGTACTCCCCATACACTACACTAAGTAACTGGAACTAGGCTTCACAAATGAATTACCATTTTTATTTTTATCATTACTGCACTATTACAATTACAAATAAACCAGTTTATAATTTTTTAATTAGTTTTATTTTTGTATTACTGTTATGGTATTACTAAAATCCCTATACATAAATCTGTTGATCCAGTCGAAGGCAAAAATCCCAGGATACATTCAGCCAATTTGCATCACAGGGGAAAAATTCCTTCTTGACCCCGAGAAAGGCGATCAGTACAAGAACCCTGGATCAAAAGTTCTACTATGGGTGTAACATTTTGTCAATTTTAACATTGTAGTCCACAATGTTATGTGTATCAAGGAAATCATCCAGCTCTTTTTTGAACGCTGTTATATTATCTGCCATTACTACCTCTTGTGGTAGGGAATTCCAGTCTGACTGTAAAGAGCACTTTCCTGTTTAGGTGCTGGAATTGCCTTTCTTCCACCCGTGATGAGTGCCCCCTGGTCATTAGTATAGTCTTTGGAAGAAATAAGTCATGGGCTAGACCTTTGTACTGACCACACACATATTTATACATTTAACTATTTTATTTTATCCTCTCCACATGAAGCAAGTGATGCACCATTTTATGAAAAGTGCCTGGAGTCAAAAGTGACAAAACCGTTAAGAGTAGTGATGAGCGAATATGTGCGAATTTCAAATTTGGCACGAATATGGCACATTCGAATTCGTGATCGGAAACACAAGCATTTTTTCTTAAATCGGCAAAAATCGGTAAAATTCTGTAAAAGTGTGGGAAATTATTGCGTTGTAACTAAAGTATTTTTATCACTTTGGTTAGGAAAGTGGTGGTGTATGACGAGCGAGGGGACGTGTTTGATGGGGGGGGGGGTTGAGGAGAGCTCAGAGGAGCTCAGAGCAGCGGCATTCTTGTAATCATTTTTTTCCCCTAACTTTATGTGTGCAAATTGTGGCTAGCCAATCAGGGCGCAGGAACCATCCGCATTGTCCAGACACAAGGGCTTGTGCCATTGGCTGCTGAAACCACATGTCCTTTTTATATAAAGAGGGGATATGTTGTTTTAGCACCATTTTGTCATTTTATCACGTCACAGAGGCTACTGCTGATGCTGCTCCTAGGTTCATTAGAGATTTAAGCTAGTTAGCTAGGCGTTGCTTCTAAGTCAGATAGTTTAGGTAGCTAGTGTCCTGTGTGGCAGTGAAATCGACCTTACAGCAGAATATTTTTTCTTGTGACATTACTGAGGTCCACACAAAGACAACAGGGCACATTTCAAGTCTGTTGTGCACTGTTTCTATTGTGCTCCATGCACGAGTACACCTTTAAAAATAGATTTTTTTTCAGGTGCTAACTAGTAATGAGTGAACACTAAATTGCTCGGGTACTTGTTGCTCGGGTCGAGAAAATTGGAATGCCCGAGTGCTCGGTCCGAACAATAAGCCCAATGGAAGTCTATGGGAGACTCGAGCATTTTTCCGGTGCCCCCCCTCAGCGGTCTGCAGGGGGCCTAAAAATTGCCCAAATTGATGGGAACAGTGCTAATTGACATGGAAACAGCATGGGGAAGACCCCTGGAAACATTTCTGACTCCCAGGTCACTGCCATTGACAATGTTGCCAGAGGTATTACGCCACTCTTACGGACTCAAAAAAAACATACAAAAACGAAACCAAAATGGATTTTCCTGTAAAATATGTTAATGAACAAAGGAAAGGAGAGGGTCTGTTTTCCAGAGATAAGGTGTGCAGTGAGTCCAACGGCTACCAAAATTTAGGAAAACCCCACTAACAATTTAAAGACAAATAGAGCTGGGTTACAGTAACAACATGTTTCCATTAGAAAGGAGAGTGTCTGCTATACAGTTATAGGGTATTCAGTGAGTCCAATGGCTGACAAAATTTAGGATAAACCCGACTAACAATTTAAAGACATATAGAGTAGGGCTACAGTAACGAGTATGACTTGTTCCTATTAAAAAGGAGTACGTCTCCTTTTACTGTTTGCCTATGGAGTGAATGCAATGGCTGCCAAAAAATTGGAGGAACTCCAATATCCCTTGCATGAGATGTAGAGGTTGGAGGGCCTCCTGAAAACAATGTTCCCATTATTAGGAAGTGGGTCTCCCATACTGTTTGCCTATGCAGTGAATCAATGGCTGCCAAAATTTTGGAGGAACTCCAATGCCCCTTGCAAGAGATGTAGAGGTCGGAAAGTCTCCTGAAAACAATGTTCCCATTATTAGGAAGTTGGTCTCCCATACTGTTTGCCTATGCAATGAATGCAACGGCTGCCAAAAATTTGGAGGAACTCCAATGCCCCTTGCAAGAGACGTAAATATGGTGATATGGTAGATTTGGAGGTGATATGGAGAAGGATGTGGAGAAGTAGGAGGACAAGAGCAAATGGACAAAATCAGGAAGCATACACCCATGTCTGGGTGTGAAGACAGAGGTTCGTGGGAATAGAGTTAGACCTCCCAAAAAAAAAGACACTGGATTTGAGTTTATGTTACGCTGCTATCATTCGGTGGTGTTGAGAAGTCTGGCCCAATCCAGCCCTTCTTCATTTTTATAAGAATCAGCCTGTCAGCATTTTCAGTTGACAGGCGGATGCGCCTATCGGTTATAATTCCACCGGCAGCACTAAAAACCCGCTACGACAAAACGCTAGCGAGCCAGTTCATGCCATTTGTCCAGCTTGGATACCCAATAATTATAAGGCACAGAGGAATCACGGAGGACGTTGGTACGTTGGGCAAGGTACTCCCTCACCATCTTCCAAAACTTTTCCCTCCTTGGGAGAATACCCAGTGCCTCAGGGCCTGTGCGGTGGGAGGGTCTGACAAAACTGTCCCAGAATGTTGACAGTGTTCCCCTTCCTCTGCTGGATTGCATTTGTGTCTCTCTCGCCTGTGCTCCTTGGTTGTCCAACAAACTGTGACCTCTGCCGCCTGCGTTTTCAGATGGGAATTATTTAAATAATTCTGCAACAAGGGCCTTCTCATACTGCACCATTTTATTAGGCCTGTCGTGCGCGGGAATAAAAGGCAGAAAATTCTCCTTGTAATGTGGGTCTAGAAGTATCAATAACCAGTAATGAATGTTACCCAAAATTTGGGCAACGTGAGGGTCACGGGAAAGGCAGCGTAACATAAACTTAGCCATGTGTTCCAGACTGCTAACAGGCAAGACTTCCGTGTCCTCACCAAGAGGACGATTGACCATGCTCTCTTCCTCCTCCTCCTCTACCTCCTCCTCTCTGTCCTCAGGCCATCCACTCTGAACAGACGGTATGACAGTTGTGCAGGTAGTACCATCTATAGCCCAAGAAACTAGCTCCTGTTCTTCTTCCTCCTCCTCCTCTTCCTCATTGTCACCCAATCCACGTTGGGATGAGATGAGGCTAGGCTGTGTGAAATCACGCTGCATGGTTTCTTGCTTCATCTCATCGTGCTCCGCTTGCAATGCATCGTCTTTAATTGTGAGAAGAGAGCGTTTCAGAAAACAGAGAAGTGGGATGGTGATGCTAATTATGGCGTCATCATGGCTCACCACCTTGATGGATTCCTCAAAATTTTGGAGGATGGTACAGATGTCTGACATCCATGTCCACTCCTGAAGTTTTATGTGTGGAGTCTGACCTGAATGCCGATGGCCTTGTTGTTGCTGGTAGTCAACAACTGCCCTCTTCTGCTCACAAATCCTTCCCAACATCTGCAATGTAGAGTTCCAATGCGTGGGGACATCGCAAATCAGTTGGTGAGCTGGAAGCTGCAAATGCTGCTGAAGCACGGCAAGAGCGCTGGAAGCTGTAGCTGACTTTCTAAAATGGGCACACAAGCAGCACACTTTGACAAGCAGATCTGGCAGATCCAGATAGATTTTGAGAAACCGCTGAACCACGAGATTAAGGACATGAGCCAGGCATGATACGTGTGTGAGCTTGTCTCGCCTCAGAGCTGCCACCAGGTTCCGGCCTTTGTCACACACGACCATGCCTGGCTGTAGGGTCAGCGGTGTCAGCCACAGATCTGCCTGCTCTTTCAGAGCTATCCACAACTCTTCAGAGGTGTGCGGTTTTTCACCTAAGGATATTAGATTCAGCACAGCCTGTTGCCGCTTGGCCAGGGCACTGCTGCAGTGCTTCCAGCTTGCGACTAATGTGGTCATTTTGGACATGGAGGCTGAAGAGGAGGAGTTGCAGGAGCTGTAGAATGTGGGGGCAACCCTGACTGATCCAGGGCGTCGGGAGACGTGTTCCGTCCCAAGGTCCGACTGGGTCCCGGCTTCCTCTATAATAACCCAATGTGCCAGTGTGTCAGTGAGATGTACCGTCCCTGCCAATAAGCACTTGTCCACGTGTCCATGGTTAGGTGGACTTTACCAGTAACTGCGTTGATGAGGGCTTGGCTAATGTTGTTGGACACATGCTCGTGTAATGCGGGCACGGCACACCGGGAGAAATAGTGGCGGCTGGGGACCGAGTACCGTGAGACAGCTGCCACCATCAGATTGTGGAAGGCTTCCATCTCCACGAGCCAAAATGGCAACATTTTGAGCGCAAACATTCGCGAAATGTGTGAATTTAGTAGTGTGTCCTTTTGGGCATTGGCTGCATATTTGCGCTTGCGTTCCAAGGACTGAGGTAGGGACAACTGAACATTACTCTGGGACAAAGACATGGAAGTGCTTGCTGATGGTGCTAGTTGAGAGTGTGCAATGACACGTGCAAGGTGGGAGGGATCTTGGCAAGCACCATGGACAGGGGATTGGCGTGCCTGCACAACAGCAGAAGAAGCAGTGGTGTCACCCGCAGACACTGTTTCTGGACCCTGGGGTTCTGCCCACTTAGTCGAGTTCTTTGATGCCATGTCCCTGATCATGATGGTTGTGGTCAGGCTGCTAGTTTTGCAACTATGCTGATGCTGGCCTGGCAGGTGGTGCAATTGGCCTTTTGGGGTTATCTGCAGAGTCTTTATAAAACAACCAGACTCGGGAAGATCTAACAGTTGCACTGGCAAATTCTATCGTGTTTGCATTACGGGGAATACTTTCCCGCCTTGTGTCTGCGGCCACCACATTGCTTCTTCCTGCCTGTTGTGGTGCTATGCCTCTCTCCCCTTGTGTGCTTCTGTCCTCACTCTGTATGTCCCCCTGCCAGGTTGTGTCAGTTACTATATCATCCACCACCTCTTCTTCCACTTCCGCACCCTGGTCCTCCTCCTGACTTTCTGGCACATGTGTCTCATCATCATCATCCAACTCTTGCGACAGTAATTGCACTTTCGCACTGTTGCCTTCATGTGACCATGGCTGCTCCAATATTTGGGCATCGCTACACGCGTTCTTCCCCTGACTCGCTTGAAGCTGGCCGGGCAAAAGACCTGAATCCACAATTGGAAAAGTGAACAGCTCTTCTGAGTGTCCAAGTGTGGGATCAATTGTCTCCTGGCATTCCGCATTGTGGGAGGAAGGAGGATCAGGGTGAGGAATATGCGGTCCAGACTCAGGGCTACTGAGACTTAAGAGTGTGGAAAACAGGGTGGTGGTGGTGGTGGCAAAGTGACTGGAAGCATTATCTGCTATACAGCCAACAACCTTTTGACACTGCTCTGAATTCAATAGTGGTGTACTGCGGTCCCATAGTAATTGGAACAGCATGGTTGAGAGACAAGATGTGGGTGTTTGTTTTGGCACAATTTCAGCTTGTCCACGGCCATGTCCTCGACCTCTGCATGCACCATCACTATCACATCCACTTTCCCGTCACTTGCCATGCACCTTGCCCATTTTAAATGGAGGACAATATTTTCCACTTTCACGAGAATTGGCTGATTTTGGAACGCAGTTATATGTGAGACGTCTGACAGAGAACCACGGTTTTAAATAGCAGGCCTGTAATTTACTAATACTATTCTTCACAGAGTCCTAGGGTGAATAGCTTGACTGACACACTGCAAAGAAATGGAAGACAGAAATCGTTGATTTTGGAACGCTGTTATATGTGATACGACTGACTGAGAACCACGGTTTTAAATAGCAGGCCTATAATTTACCACCAGTATTATTCTTCACAGAGACCTGGTGTGAATAGCTTGACCAACACACTGCAACGAAATGGAAGCCAGAAATCGTTGATTTTGGAACACTGTTATATGTGATATGTCTGACAGAGAACCACGATTTTAAAAAGCAGGCCTGTAGTCTACTAATACTATTATTCACAGAGACCTAGTGTGAATAGCTTGACCGACACACTGCAACAGAATGGAAAAGGAGGCCAATAGTGCTGAGCGAACGTGCTCGCCACTAATCATGGTGCTCGACAAGCTCGGCGCTCGGTGAGTATTTCTGGGTTGCTCGGGCGGGAACTCGGGTCCCCTCCCTGCATGTTTGGCGCTCTTTAGAGAGCCAATGAACATGCAGTGAATGTCTGCCATGCACTGTAATAACGTAGCCATGTTGGTTGTGGGCATTACAGTGATTGGCTGGCCACACAGCGTCAACAGGTGTATATCAGACCTTGCGCCGCCATGCTCGTCACAGTCACTCCGGATCAGACAGTGTAGGGAGAGGTGCTGCTGCGTCAGGGAGAGATTTGCTTGTGTATTAGGTAGTGTAGGGAGAAAAACCGTACATTACACATATCCATCTTAACAAACAGTCCTTTGGAGGTCTAACTAATCCATCTGCAGAGATATCAGGCAGGCAGTGTATATAGGCAGACCGGCAGGGTATATAGCAGACTGCAGTGCACATAGCACAAGAGGCTCCATTCCAGTTCTGTCGGTTGCTGCTGTTAGATAATTCTGGAAATAGGCCCAGGTCTCAGGGGCCAGGAATAATTATTTTTTGCATTTTAATCCTCATTATTTGCTTAAAAAGCAATACAGAGAACAAGGTTTTTCTGCGCCATTTGCTTGTTGGCACTGCAGAATAAAACCAGGTCCTTTCCATATTACAGCGCTAAAAATCCATCTATTTGAAACTGTGTTTTCTCCGTCACACAGATCACATATACGTTTTCAGAAAATACTGCCATTTTTGGCCTTAATTAATTTTTTTTTTCAGTGTGTCAGCAAAGTTTTTGACACTAGTTTGCTGTTCAAAACAGTTACCTACAGGCCAGGTATTTAAAACTCTGTTTTCTCCGTCACACGGAATACAAATACGTTTTCCGAAAATACTGCCATTTCTGGCCTCCATTAAAAAAAAATTTCAGTGTGTCAGCAAACTTTTTGATACTGGTTTGCTATTCAAAACAGTTACCTACAGGCCAGGTATTTAAAACTGTGTTTTCTCCATCACACGGATCACATATACGTTTTCAGAAAATACTGCCATTACTGGCCTCCATTAAAAAAAAATTTTCAGTGTGTCAGCAAAGTTTTTGACACTGGTTTGCTGTTCAAAACAGTTACCTACAGGCCAGGTATTTTAAACTTTGTTTTCTCCGTCACACGGATCACATATACAGTGGTGGCCAAAAGTATTGGCACCCCTGCAATTCTGTCAGATAATACTCAGTTTTTCCTGAAAATGATTGCAATCACAAATTCTTTGGTATTATTATCTTCATTTAATTTGTCTTCAATGAAAAAACACAAAAAGAATTGTCCTAGAGCCAAATTGGATACAATTCCACACTAAACCTAAAAAAGCGGGTGGACAAAAGTATTGGCACAGTTTGAAAAATCATGTGATGCTTGTCTAATTCGTGTAATTAACAGCACCTGTAACATACCTGTGGCACCTAACAGGTGTTGGCAATAACTAAATCACACTTGCAGCCTGTTAACATGGATTAAAGTTGACTCAACCTCTGTCCTGTGTCCTTGTGTGTACC
This sequence comes from Phyllobates terribilis, assembly GCF_046119375.1. Lineage (NCBI taxonomy): Eukaryota > Metazoa > Chordata > Amphibia > Anura > Dendrobatidae > Phyllobates > Phyllobates terribilis. The sequence goes on along the minus strand of NW_027362764.1, from coordinate 147,737,811 downwards.
ACATTGAGCATGGAGAAAAGAAAGAAGACCAAAGAACTGTCTGAGGACTTGAGAAACCAAATTGTGAGGAAGCATGAGCAATCTCAAGGCAACAAGTCCATCTCCAAAGACCTGAATGTTCCTGTGTCTTCCGTGCACAGTGTCATCAAGAAGTTTAAAGCCCATGGCACTGTGGCTAACCTCCATAGATGTGGACGGAAAAGAAAAATTGACGAGAGATTTCAACGCAAGATTGTGCGGATGGTGGATAAAGAGCCTCGACTAACATCCAAACAAGTTCAAGCTGCCCTGCAGTCCGAGGGTACAACAGTGTCAACCCATACTATCCGTCGGCGTCTGAATGAAAAGGGACTGTATGGTAGGATACCCAGGAAGACCCCACTTCTTACCCCGAGACATAAAAAAGCCAGGCTGGAGTTTGCCAAAAACTTACCTGAGAAAGCCTAAAACGTTTTGGAAGAATGTTCTCTGTTCAGATGAGACAAAAGTAGAGCTTTTTGGGAAAAAGCATCAACATAGAGTGTATAGGAAAAAAAAGAGGCATTCAAAGAAAAGAACGCGGTCCCTACAGTCAAACATGGCGGAGGTTCCCTGATGTTTTGGGGTTGCTTCGCTGCCTCTGGCACTGGACTGCTTGACCGTGTGCATGGCATTATGAAGTCTGAAGACTACCAACAAATTTTGCAGCATAATGTAGGGCCCAGTGTGAGAAAGCTGGGTCTCCCTCAGAGGTCATGGGTAGTGTTGAGCCACCCCCGTAGTGTTCGAGTTCGGTTCGGTTCGTCGAACACCCGTGTGTTCGCCGAACTGTTCGTCGAACTGTTCGTCGAACACCTTCGAACACCGTTAAAACCAATGGCAGGCAAACAAAAACACATAGAAACACATAGAAAACACCTTCAAAGGTGTCCAACAGCTGACAAACTGCTCAGAAGACACAACTAACACATGGAAAAGTGACAAGTACATATAGTCATGCGAAAAGAAAAGAGGTGGAGGAGTAAAAGGAGGGGGAGACACAGATATAGGCATGTCATGCCCTTCTAAAATCCAAAAAGTGAGAAGCCGAGACGGCCAGTCCGCTCCTGCCCGTGCCACCTCCGTGTCGCCAGGTTTGTGCCAGAGCCGCGGTGAACCCTGACGGCCAGCCCCCCTCTCCCAATACTGGTGCCTGTCGGCTGGTGGGTCGAGAGAGCCCCCCTGTGGTGGAGGCAGCTCTAAGCTTTTTAATTTAAATTGTCCCTCTAATTTGAATGAATACACTTTAAATCCATTTACAAGGATCTATTGGAGGGCAAGTCTCATGCCAGCAGCCGCGTAATTCCAGCTCCAGTAGCGTCCACTAAAGCTGCTGCAGTTAAAAAGCTTTTATAAGGATCGAGCTCGGCTGTCCACCGCAAGGCATCCTAGTGCCAGTCCCAGCCCCTATGCCTTGGGGTGCCTCCTGATGCTCTTCACTAAGTATCCCGTGGTCCCGAAGCATTTCCTTTGAAAAAATTAAGTGTCCAAACTACAGGTGGTGTAGCTTGCTTAACAGCCGGGATAATCCGCTGACTAGCAGACACTGCTACTAGGCACAAAGTATTTCCTGGGCTAGATGCAGTTAAAAATTTGTAAGTAGATACTCTCGTTGGATGCTGAGAAAGCATTCCATAGAGTCTCCTGGGACGCCATATATGATTCTCTTAAAAAGCTTGGGGTAGGGGTCTAGGGGACCCTTTTATAGCCAAAATCACGGCCCTGTATCACAATACGTCACCTAGGCTGAAGATAAATGGAACTGTAGTACCGAGGGCTCGGTTGCTACAGACGTATTGCACCTCACCCAGAGGTGTGATATCTCACTCTCAGATAAGGATGGAGTGTGGATCAGGACCCGACACCTGCATGCATTACACCACATTGCCGTGGGGCAGGGCGACCAATATGCCCCTGAGATGGGCACGACAGTCCCTGTCCCTGGCTGGAGTGGGGGGAGGGAACACTGAGGAAGGGGAACCCTGCAGTGCAGGAGCAGGGAGGAAGCAGTTCCTGGGTGCATTGAGAAGGGAGTATAAAAGGTGGGCACCATCTTAGTTCAGTGCAGAGAAGTCTGAGCAGAAGTGGCAGGGAGCAGGGGCTCTGCATGAGCTCTGCTCCGGAGGCGGGCCTAGTAACAGAGGCCCAGGCCTGCAAGAGGGAGAAGGAAGGAAGAGGAGCGGAGAAGGCTCCAGGAACGAGGAATGAAGGGATCCCAGGGGTGCGGACGGGCGAGTCGCCACCGCACGCCCGAATCCACCTGCGTGGAGGGGTCAGGCCAAAGGGGGAGACCGGTCCCCGAACTAGTGGAGGCAGGAAACGACCCTCAGCTAGAAACCGGAGGCTCTGACATTTTATGTGGCGCAGCCCCTTGCTCCACCCGCTAGGAAGGCACCACATAGGGTCAGGGAAACTGGCGCCAAGTTTACCAAGAGGAGGCCTGAGGCAGCCGGACAGAAGTGTTGGTAAGAAAGGCCAGACAAAGGACACACAAAGGGGGTCCTGTGAAGCGCTCCAAAGTTATCTGGGAGTTGTCTGAGCCCCTCACCTGGTGAGCACAGTACGACGTGGGCAGCCGTTACCTGCAGACGTGGTCTGGATAATAAGAACTGTGAGTAAAGGCCCTGAACTGCATCACTGACTCCGTGTCGTTACTGCTGCTGCCCTGCACCATCACCCCCATCCTCCGCATACACTGCCCTGAGGCTATACTCCTCCCGTGGGGAGTTATGCTACGCTCTGCTGCACCCACAACACCAGCCTTAGCGGTCTGCCCTGTAGCGGCGGTTCACTCTGACCGCAATCCACGGGTGGCGTAGTCGGACATTTAAACATCAAAACCACATAAATAGTTCCGCCACTGGTTTGACCGCCCTGAGCCACGGAACCGGATCGCCGCCACGAAGACTACAACCACCAGCATCCACCAAAAAGGGTCCAGCTCCGGGTGTCCCAAGGCCCAGGGGGTGCGTCAGAACATTTTCATCACCTTTCACAATCACCAATGGGACAAGGCAGGGATGTCCTCTGTCCCCTCTCTTATACATCCTAGTGACGGAGCACCTGCTCTCATCAATTCGCCATAACCCCAATATTAGGTGGATTGAGGTGGGAGGCACCGAGTACAAGTGCTCTCTATTTGCTGATGATGTCCTAGTATATATCACTCAATCACATATATCCATCCCTGCTGTTATGGCTGAAATAGATCACTTTGTTACATGGTAAAATTTTAAAATCAATGCAGCGAAGTCTGAGGCCCTCGATGTCTCCCTCCCTAAATCCATATAGGATTCCATCCAGTCCAACTTTCCCTTTGCCTGGCCCTCACAGGGTATCAAATACTTAGGAATTCCTATTCATAGAGACCTCTCCCATCTATGTTATCTTAATTTTGGGCCCTTTATTGAACAATTCCATACAGACCACGGTTGGCAAGTTGGAACTGTGAGATTCACTACGTGCACCACTGGTATTTTGTGGAAAAGCACATGTAAGATTCTGCAACAGTCTCTGCTGATACTCCTGCATGCGTGCATCCCTTTCTATGGCAGGAATAATTTCTGCAAATTTACTTTTGTACCGGGGATCTAACAGTGTGGCAACCCAGTAGTCAGGATTATTTCTAATTCTCACAATTCGAGGGTCATGTTGCAGGTAGTGCAGCAAGAAGGCACTCATGTGTGTTGCGCATCCAGGAGCACCAAGTCCCTGTTGTGTTGGTGGCGAGGTAACAATCATGCTTCCTTCCTCTGTCCTCTCCCCCCAACCTCGCACAACAGAAATGTGATCAAGGTCTCCCTCATTTGATGAGTCTTCCATCAGTTCGTCCTCCACTTCTTCCTGGGCTCCTGCACCTTCCTCACTAGTTTGGCTGCTACCATGCGCCCTGGTAAAATCATCTCCCCCACCCTCACATGCCTGCCGCCCTGGTGCTGCCGACCGTCTGGACCTTGCAGATGTTAGCCCTTCCGCATACAACTCCTCCTCCTCTACTTCCTCCACCTCCTCTTGTGCCACCACCTGACTCCGAATTCTGTTTAACATGTGCTCCAGCATGTAAATCACCGGAATAGTCATGCTGATAATGGCATCGTCAGCACTAAACATCTTCGTCGCCATTTCAAAACTGTGCAGAAGGGTGCATAGGTCCCTGATCTGAGACCACTCCTCCAGCGTGATTTGCCCCACCTCTGAATCTCGTTGGCCCAGGCTATACGTCAGAACGTATTGCACCAGGGCTTGTCGGTGCTGCCACAGTCGCTGCAACATGTGCAGAGTTGAATTCCACCGGGTAGGCACATCGCATTTTAGCCGGTGAAGTGGCAGGCCCAACGACTTCTGTAGAGATGTAAGTCGCTGAGCTGCGGGATGCGAACGGCGGAAGTGAGCACACAGCGACCGTGCCCTCTGCAGAAGGCCATCTAGTCTGGGATAGTGGGCTAAAAATTGCTGGACAACCAGGTTCAACACGTGAGCCATACAAGGCACGTGTGTGACATTGCCCCGGCGAAGGGCCGCACCCAGGTTTGCAGCATTGTCGCACACGGCCTTCCCTGGTTTCAGGTCCAGTGGAGACAACCATTCATGAAATTGGTTCTCCAGAGCTGACCACAACTCCTCAGCTGTGTGACTCACATTTCCCAGACATTTCAATGTAAAAACCGCCTGATGACGTTGAGCCCTACTGCCAGCATAGTAAGGAGGTGTGCAGGATCCCTTCTGCGCAGTTAGAAAGCTTGTGGCATGACCAGACAGGCTTTGGGTGCAGGTGGAAGACCGAGAGGAGGTTGAGGAGGCAGAAGCAGTGGAGGAAAAATGACATAAAGAGGATTGACGCACAACTCGTGGGGACGGCAAGACTTGGACAGCAGCCCCTTGTCCTGCTGTCACCATAGTTACCCAGTGCCCAGTCAGCGACATGTAACGCCCCTGTCCATGCCTACTCGTCCAAGTGTCTGTGGTGAAATGCACCCTGTCACACACAGAGTTTCTCAAAGAAGCGGTGATGTTGTGTGCGACATGCTGGTGGAGCGCAGGCACACCTTTCTTTGAGAAGTAGTGCCGACTGGGCATCTGGTACTGGGGCACTGCGACGGACATAAGGTCTCGAAAATCCTCTGTGTCCACCAGGCGGAAAGGCAGCATTTCTGTAGCCAAGAGCTTGCAGATGGTGAAATTCAACCTCTTAGCTTTCTCATGGCTAGGAGGAAATGGTCTTTTACTTGTCCACATCTGAGGGACCGAGGGCTGGCTATTGTGCTTAGACGGGGTTGATAAGGGTGTCCCGGGCAAACTGCCGGTCTGTGAGGAAGATGCAGGCGGACATGTTAGGTTGCCTTGATCCAAAGGTGGTGCTATCGATGTCGGACAGCGCTCAAGACCAGCTGGTGTTACCACCTCCAAAGAAAATGATGACCTGCCAATCACGCTGGCTGTTGCGGGTAAAGAGGTGGCAGGTCTGCGCCCCAAAACAGGTGTGACTGCTGTCCCCCCAGTCACAGAGGATGAAGAGGCCGCGGATGCACAAGATATGGCAGACGGTGGTTGCCCCGGCCGGCTAGACCGCATTGTAGCACACTGAGCTTCCCACTGCAACTTATGCTTCATGTCCATGTGCCGGTTCATGCATGAAGTACTCAAACTATGTATTTTTTGGCCTCTACTTAGCTTTTGCTGACAAATGTTACAGATAACACGAGTTGGGTCATCTTTATCGATCTGAAAAAATGCCCAGGCTATGCAAGGCTTAGCACCCATGCGACCTGAAGAGCCACCACGACTTGTGGTGAGAGGCAGAGTTGTGTTTGAGGATGCAGTTGTTGACGTGCTTCCAGTACTACGTCTCTGTCCAGGAAGGCGCAACCTGACCTCGTCGTCACTAGCATCTTCCTCCACCTCCTCTGCTGACCTCATCTCTTGGCTGACTGTGGGTTGACAGTAAGTGGGATCTCCGACCTCATCATCATCACCCTGTGCGTTATCACACCCGTCGTCCTCAGAGCCAACCTGTTCCTGCCCTGACAAAAAACTAAAGTTGTCGCTCCAATCAGGTATTTGAGTCTTATCATCGTCTTCCTCACTGTCTCCACCAACAGGAGTTACAGTTTGGGAATGAGGGTCTACATTATGGTCAGAACCTTCTGCGTCTGGTCCTGGATCCGACTCATAAAGATTCTGGGCATCAGTGCAGATCATTTCCTCGTCTGGATTCACAGAAGCGCTGGAGTCGACCTCTGATTCCCAGGCTATAGTATGAGTAAACAGCTCTGCAGACTCAACCATCTGTTCTACCTCATACTCAGACGGGCAGCTGGAGATTTGGGAGCTGTGAGGAAGCAAGTGCGATTTGGGTGACACCTTTGAGGACTGGAGTATTTGTGATGTTGAAGTTGATGTGGAGGAGAGCCCACTTAAAGGAGCACTTGATATCCGTTGAAGCACCTGCTGTTTTTGTGCCTCATCTGGAATTTGTAGCGATTGGCGTGGCCGTAAGAAAGGGATCTTATCACATTGTCCGCTAAAAGAAGTAGACATTTTAGTTTGGCTGGAAGATGGTCTTTCTTCTGCACCTACCCCACGGACACAACCTTTTTTCCCCTTCCCAACACGCCTATTCCCCTTTCCACCAGCAGCAGGCCTTTTTTCACTCATTTTGGTGGTTAACTAATTCACAACTCTGGAGTTGTTTGCACAAAAAAACAATGGATGGTAACCGAGCAGAGCTGAGTGGCCAAACTGTGGTATTAGGCCAAAACTATTGGCTGGATTAGATGCAGAAAAAAATTATTATTAATTTGCAACCTGATGGAGGTCAGTATAGATGGACTAATAGACCAAGTCCCACACACCGCTAGAAGCCCAAATATTTTTTCAGAGCTAGATGCAGACATTTTTTTTATTCAATTTGCAACCTGATGGAGGTCAGTATAGATGGACTAATAGACCAAGTCCCACACACTGCTAGAAGCCCAAATATTTTTTCAGAGCTAGATGCAGAAAAAAATTATTTTTAATTTGCAACCTGATGGAGGTCAGTATAGATGGACTAATAGACCAAGTCCCACACACCGCTAGAAGCCCAAATATTTTTTCAGAGCTAGATGCAGAAAAAAATTATTTTTAATTTGCAACCTGATGGAGGTCAGTATAGATGGACTAATAGACCAAGTCCCACACACCGCTAGAAGCCCAAATATTTTTTCAGAGCTAGATGCAGAAAAAAATTATATTCAATTTGCAACCTGCTGGAGGTCAATATAGAAGGACTAATAGAACAAGTCCCACACACTGCTAGAAGCCCAAATATTTTTTCAGAGCTAAATGAAGAAAAAAATTATTTTTAATTTGCAACCTGATGGAGGTCAGTATAGATGGACTAATAGACCAAGTCCCACACACTGCTAGAAGCCCAAATATTTTTTCAGAGCTAGATGCAGAAAAAAATTATTTTTAATTTGCAACCTGATGGAGGTCAGTATAGATGGACTAATAGACCAAGTCCCACACACCGCTAGAAGCCCAAATATTTTTTCAGAGCTAGATGCAGAAATTTTTTTTATTCAATTTGCAACCTGATGGAGGTCAGTATAGATGGACTAATAGACCAAGTCCCACACACTGCTAGAAGCCCAAATATTTTTTCAGAGCTAGATGCAGAAAAAAATTATTTTTAATTTGCAACCTGATGGAGGTCAGTATAGATGGACTAATAGACCAAGTCCCACACACTGCTAGAAGCCCAAATATTTTTTCAGAGCTAGATGCAGAAAAAAATTATTTTTAATTTGCAACCTGATGGAGGTCAGTATAGATGGACTAATAGAACAAGTCCCACACGCTGCTAGAAGCCCAAATATTTTTTCAGAGATAAATGAAGAAAAAAATTATTTTTAATTTGCAACCTGATGGAGGTCAGTATAGATGGACTAATAGACCAAGTCCCACACACTGCTAGAAGCCCAAATATTTTTTCAGAGCTAGATGCAGAAAAAAATTATTTTTAATTTGCAACCTGATGGAGGTCAGTATAGATGGACTAATAGACCAAGTCCCACACACCGCTAGAAGCCCAAATATTTTTTCAGAGCTAGATGCAGAAAAAAATTATATTCAATTTGCAACCTGCTGGAGGTCAGTATAGAAGGACTAATAGAACAAGTCCCACACACTGCTAGAAGCCCAAATATTTTTTCAGAGCTAAATGAAGAAAAAAATTATTTTTAATTTGCAACCTGATGGAGGTCAGTATAGATGGACTAATAGACCAAGTCCCACACACTGCTAGAAGCTCAAATATTTTTTCAGAGCTAGATGCAGAAAAAAATTATTTTTAATTTGCAACCTGATGGAGGTCAGTATAGATGGACTAATAGACCAAGTCCCACACACCGCTAGAAGCCCAAATATTTTTTCAGAGCTAGATGCAGAAAAAAATTATATTCAGTTTGCAACCTGATGGAGGTCAGTATAGATGGTCTAATAGAATGATGCTATGCCCAAAAGATTTTACTTCACTAGGTGCAGTAAAAAAATTGGTATTCTATACACAGGTGGTATATCTTGCAACACAGATAGGCTACTCCACTGACTAACACACTCTGCAATAGGCCAAAAAGGATTAGCTTTGCTAGATTCAGCCAAATGCTGTGAAAAAAACTTGCACAGCACTGGCACAGACCTGCCTGGCAAAAACTTATAGGAACTCATGTAACCTAGTCCTGAAAAGGACTCCAATTACAATTAGTCTTTACTCCCACAATCTATCTATTTAAGAGCACAGACCTGCCTGATAAAAGTCATAGGAAATGCTGTAACCTAGTCCTTAAAAGGACTGCAATCACAACTATTCCCTACTCCCAAGCTATCTGTATATTTGTGCGAAAATTGGCTTGAAATTAACAAGGTATAGCGCACACAGCAACAGCGGTGCCGTCTAACACGCAGCTGCAGCAGTGAGAAAATGGTGGCGACGGGGAAAATGGCTTGGTCTTATAGGGCAAGGACATGTGACATACACTGCCAATCACACATGCCCTTGCTTGTGTGAAAAAAAGCACTTCGCTCCGTGTGTGCGCTGCTGATAGGCTGACAGATTGCACCTCCCCACTGCAAATGCGGGAAAGAGAAAAAAAAATGGAGATCTTCATTGTTCCTGCAGAGATCCATCCCCTGCCCCTCCCCCCGCCCCGCTGTACACTCAAACTGCGTATTAACATTAAATTTCATCATTACTGAGAAAAAATCCAGTTATGATTTTGGTGCACGAACAGTTATCGAACATAACCTCGAACAGCCGAATTTTTCTCAAATTGTTCGTGTTCGCCGACCGGCTCGAACACCGCCCAAAACAGCTCGAATTTGAGATTGGCGAACAGTTCGAGTAGAACAACGCTATTCTCTAGTCATGGGTCTTCCAGCAGGACAATGACCCAAAACACACTTCCAAAAGCACTATAAAATGGTTTGAGAGAAAGCACTGGAGACTTCTAAGGTGGCCAACAATGAGTCCAGACCTGAATCCCATAGAACACCTGTGGAGAGATCTCAAAATGGCAGTTTGGAGAAGGCACCCTTCAAATATCAGGGACCTGGAGCAGTTTGCCAAAGAAGAATGGTCTACAATTCCAGCAGAGCATTGTAAGAAACTCATTCATGGTTACCGGAAGCGGTTGTTCGCAGTTATTTTGGCTAAAGGTTGTGCAACCAAGTATTAGGCTGAGGGTGCCAATACTTTTGTCTGGCCCATTTTTGGAGTTTTGTGTGAAATGATCAATGATTTGATTTTTGCTTCATTCTCTTTTGTGTTTTTTCCTTGCAAGCAAATTAAATGAAGATAATAATACCAAAGAATTTGTGATTGCAATCATTTTCAGGAAGAAACTGAGTATTATCTGACAGAATTGCAGGGGTGCCAATACTTTTGGCCACCACTGTACGTTTTCAGAAAATACTGCCATTTCTGGCCTCCATTAAAAATTTGTTTCAGTGTGTCAGCAAAGTTTTTGACACTGGTTTGCTGTTCAAAACAGTTACCTACAGGCCAGGTATTTAAAACTGTGTTTTCTACGTCACACGGATTACATATACGTTTTCAGAAAATACTGCCATTTCTGGCCTCCATTAAAAAATTTTTCAATGTGTCAGCAAAATTTTTGACACTGGTTTGCTGTTCAAAACAGTTACCTACAGGCCATTTATTTAAAACTGTGTTTTCTCCGTCACACGGATAACATATACGTTTTCCAAAAATACTGCCATTTCTGGCTTCCATTAAAAAAAATTTTCAGTGTGTCAGCAAATTTTTTGACACTGGTTTGCAGTTCAAAACAGTTACCTACAGGCCAGGTAAATAAAACTGTGTTTTCTCCGTCCCACGGATCACATATACATTTTCAGAAAATACTGCCATTTCTGGCCTCCATTAAAAAAAAATCTCAGTGTGTCAGCAAAGTTTTTGATACTGGTTTGCTATTCAAAACAGTTACCTACAGGCCAGGTATTTAAAACTGTGTTTTCTCCGTCACACGGATCACATATACGTTTTCAGAAAATACTGCCATTTCTGGCCTCCATTAAAAAAATGTTTTCAGTGTGTCAGCAAAGTTTTTGACACTGGTTTTCTGTTCAAAACAGTTACCTACAGGCCAGGTATTTAAAACTGTGTTTTGTCTGTCACACGGATCACATATACAGTGGTGGCCAAAAGTATTGGCACCCCTGCAATTCTGTCAGATAATACTCAGTTTCTTCCTGAAAATGATTGCAATCACAAATTCTTTGGTATTATTATCTTCATTTAATTTGTCTTCAATGAAAAAATACAAAAAGAATTGTCCTAAAGCCAAATTGGAAACAATTCCACACCAAACCTAAAAAAGGGGGTGGACAAAAGTATTGGCACTGTTTGAAAAATCATGTGATGCTTGTCTAATTCGTGTAATTAACAGCACCTGTAACGTACCTGTGGCACCTAACAGGTGTTGGCAATAACTAAATCACACTTGCAGCCAGTTAACATGGATTAAAGTTGACTCAACCTCTGTCCTGTGTCCTTGTGTGTACCACATTGAGCATGGAGAAAAGAAAGAAGACCAAAGAACTGTCTGAGGACTTGAGAAACCAAATTGTGAGGAAGCATGAGTAATCTCAAGGCTACAAGTCCATCTCCAAAGACCTGAATGTTCCTGTGTCTTCCGTGCGCAGTGTCATCAAGAAGTTTAAAGCCCATGGCACTGTGGCTAACCTCCATAGATGTGGACGGAAAAGAAAAATTGACGAGAGATTTCAACGCAAGATTGTGCGGATGGTGGATAAAGAACCTCGACTAACATCCAAACAAGTTCAAACTGCCCTGCAGTCCGAGTGTACAACAGTGTCAACCCGTACTATCCATCCGCGTCTGAATGAAAAGGGACTGTATGGTAGGATAACCAGGAAGACCCCACTTCTTTCCCCGAGACATAAAAAAGCCAGGCTGGAGTTTGACAAAAACTTACCTGAGAAAGCCTAAAACGTTTTGGAAGAATGTTCTCTGGTCAGATGAGACAAAAGTAGAGCTTTTAGGGAAAAAGCATCAACATAGAGTGCACAGGAAAAAAAAAGAGGCATTCAAAGAAAAGAACACGGTCCCTACAATCAAACATGGCGGATTTTCCCTTATGTTTTGGGGTTGATTTGCTGCCTCTGGCACTGGACTGCTTGACCGTGTGCATGGCATTATGAAGTCTGAAGACTACCAACAAATTTTGCAGCATAATATAGGGCCCAGTATGAGAAAGCTGGGTCTCCCTCAGAGGTCATGGGTCTTCCAGCAGGACAATGACCCAAAACACACTTCCAAAAGCACTATAAAATGGTTTGAGAGAAAGCACTGGAGACTTCTAAGGTGGCCAGCAATGAGTCCATACCTGAATCCCATAGAACACCTGTGGAGAGATCTCAAAATGGCAGTTTGGAGAAGGCACCCTTCAAATATCAGGGACCTGGAGCAGTTTGCCAAAGAAGAATGGTCTACAATTCCAGCAGAGCATTGTAAGAAACTCATCAATGGTTACCGGAAGCGGTTGTTCGCAGTTATTTTGGCTAAAGGTTGTGCAACCAAGTATTAGGCTGAGGGTGCCAATACTTTTGTCTGGCCCATTTTTGGAGTTTTGTGTGAAATGATCAATGATTTGATTTTTGCTTCATTCTCTTTTGTGTTTTTTCCTTGCAAGCAAATTAAATGAAGATAATAATACCAAAGAATTTGTGATTGCAATCATTTTCAGGAAGAAACTGAGTATTATCTGACAGAATTGCAGGGGTGCCAATACTTTTGGCCACCACTGTACGTTTTCAGAAAATACTGCCATTTCTGGCCTCCATTAAAAATTTGTTTCAGTGTGTCAGCAAAGTTTTTGACACTGGTTTGCTGTTCAAAACAGTTACCTACAGGCCAGGTATTTAAAACTGTGTTTTCTCCGTCACACGGATTACATATACGTTTTCAGAAAATACTGCCATTTCTGGCCTCCATTAAAATTTTTTTCAATGTGTCAGCAAAATTTTTGACACTGGTTTGCTGTTCAAAACAGTTACCTACAGGCCATTTATTTAAAACTGTGTTTTCTCCGTCACACGGATAACATATACGTTTTCCAAAAATACTGCCATTTCTGGCTTCCATTAAAAAAAATTTTCAGTGTGTCAGCAAATTTTTTGACACTGGTTTGCAGTTCAAAACAGTTACCTACAGGCCAGGTAAATAAAACTGTGTTTTCTCCGTCCCACGGATCACATATAAGTTTTCAGAAAATACTGCCATTTCTGGCCTCCATTAAAAAAAAATCTCAGTGTGTCAGCAAAGTTTTTGATACTGGTTTGCTATTCAAAACAGTTACCTACAGGCCAGGTATTTAAAACTGTGTTTTCTCCGTCACACGGATCACATATACGTTTTCAGAAAATACTGCCATTTCTGGCCTCCATTAAAAAAATGTTTTCAGTGTGTCAGCAAAGTTTTTGACACTGGTTTGCTGTTCAAAACAGTTACCTACAGGCCAGGTATTTAAAACTGTGTTTTGTCTGTCACACGGATCACATATACAGTGGTGGCCAAAAGTATTGGCACCCCTGCAATTCTGTCAGATAATACTCAGTTTCTTCCTGAAAGTGATTGCAATCACAAATTCTTTGGTATTATTATCTTCATTTAATTTGTCTTCAATGAAAAAATACAAAAAGAATTGTCCTAAAGCCAAATTGGAAACAATTCCACACCAAACCTAAAAAAGGGGGTGGACAAAAGTATTGGCACTGTTTGAAAAATCATGTGATGCTTGTCTAATTCGTGTAATTAACAGCACCTGTAACGTACCTGTGGCACCTAACAGGTGTTGGCAATAACTAAATCACACTTGCAGCCAGTTAACATGGATTAAAGTTGACTCAACCTCTGTCCTGTGTCCTTGTGTGTACCACATTGAGCATGGAGAAAAGAAAGAAGACCAAAGAACTGTCTGAGGACTTGAGAAACCAAATTGTGAGGAAGCATGAGTAATCTCAAGGCTACAAGTCCATCTCCAAAGACCTGAATGTTCCTGTGTCTTCCGTGCGCAGTGTCATCAAGAAGTTTAAAGCCCATGGCACTGTGGCTAACCTCCATAGATGTGGACGGAAAAGAAAAATTGACGAGAGATTTCAACGCAAGATTGTGCGGATGGTGGATAAAGAACCTCGACTAACATCCAAACAAGTTCAAACTGCCCTGCAGTCCGAGTATACAACAGTGTCAACCCGTACTATCCATCCGCGTCTGAATGAAAAGGGACTGTATGGTAGGATAACCAGGAAGACCCCACTTCTTTCCCCGAGACATAAAAAAGCCAGGCTGGAGTTTGACAAAAACTTACCTGAGAAAGCCTAAAACGTTTTGGAAGAATGTTCTCTGGTCAGATGAGACAAAAGTAGAGCTTTTAGGGAAAAAGCATCAACATAGAGTGCACAGGAAAAAAAAAGAGGCATTCAAAGAAAAGAACACGGTCCCTACAATCAAACATGGCGGATTTTCCCTTATGTTTTGGGGTTGATTTGCTGCCTCTGGCACTGGACTGCTTGACCGTGTGCATGGCATTATGAAGTCTGAAGACTACCAACAAATTTTGCAGCATAATATAGGGCCCAGTATGAGAAAGCTGGGTCTCCCTCAGAGGTCATGGGTCTTCCAGCAGGACAATGACCCAAAACACACTTCCAAAAGCACTATAAAATGGTTTGAGAGAAAGCACTGGAGACTTCTAAGGTGGCCAGCAATGAGTCCATACCTGAATCCCATAGAACACCTGTGGAGAGATCTCAAAATGTCAGTCTGGAGAAGGCACCCTTCAAATATCAGGGACCTGGAGCAGTTTGCCAAAGAAGAATGGTCTACAATTCCAGCAGAGCATTGTAAGAAACTCACCAATGGTTACCGGAAGCGGTTGTTCGCAGTTATTTTGGCTAAAGGTTGTGCAACCAAGTATTAGGCTGAGGGTGCCAATACTTTTGTCTGGCCCATTTTTGGAGTTTTGTGTGAAATGATCAATGATTTGATTTTTGCTTCATTCTCTTTTGTGTTTTTTCCTTGCAAGCAAATTAAATGAAGATAATAATACCAAAGAATTTGTGATTGCAATCATTTTCAGGAAGAAACTGAGTATTATCTGACAGAATTGCAGGGGTGCCAATACTTTTGGCCACCACTGTACGTTTTCAGAAAATACTGCCATTTCTGGCCTCCATTAAAAATTTGTTTCAGTGTGTCAGCAAAGTTTTTGACACTGGTTTGCTGTTCAAAACATTTACCTACAGGCCATTTATTTAAAACTGTGTTTTCTCCGTCACACGGATAACATATACGTTTTCCAAAAATACTGCCATTTCTGGCTTCCATTAAAAAAAATTTTCAGTGTGTCAGCAAATTTTTTGACACTGGTTTGCAGTTCAAAACAGTTACCTACAGGCCAGGTAAATAAAACTGTGTTTTCTCCGTCCCACGGATCACATATACGTTTTCAGAAAATACTGCCATTTCTGGCCTCCATTAAAAAAAAATCTCAGTGTGTCAGCAAAGTTTTTGATACTGTTTTGCTATTCAAAACAGTTACCTACAGGCCAGGTATTTAAAACTGTGTTTTCTCCGTCACACGGATCACATATACGTTTTCAGAAAATACTGCCATTTCTGGCCTCCATTAAAAAAATGTTTTCAGTGTGTCAGCAAAGTTTTTGACACTGGTTTGCTGTTCAAAACAGTTACCTACAGGCCAGGTATTTAAAACTGTGTTTTGTCTGTCACACGGATCACATATACAGTGGTGGCCAAAAGTATTGGCACCCCTGCAATTCTGTCAGATAATACTCAGTTTCTTCCTGAAAATGATTGCAATCACAAATTCTTTGGTATTATTATCTTCATTTAATTTGTCTTCAATGAAAAAATACAAAAAGAATTGTCCTAAAGCCAAATTGGAAACAATTCCACACCAAACCTAAAAAAGGGGGTGGACAAAAGTATTGGCACTGTTTGAAAAATCATGTGATGCTTGTCTAATTCGTGTAATTAACAGCACCTGTAACGTACCTGTGGCACCTAACAGGTGTTGGCAATAACTAAATCACACTTGCAGCCAGTTAACATGGATTAAAGTTGACTCAACCTCTGTCCTGTGTCCTTGTGTGTACCACATTGAGCATGGAGAAAAGAAAGAAGACCAAAGAACTGTCTGAGGACTTGAGAAACCAAATTGTGAGGAAGCATGAGTAATCTCAAGGCTACAAGTCCATCTCCAAAGACCTGAATGTTCCTGTGTCTTCCGTGCGCAGTGTCATCAAGAAGTTTAAAGCCCATGGCACTGTGGCTAACCTCCATAGATGTGGACGGAAAAGAAAAATTGACGAGAGATTTCAACGCAAGATTGTGCCGATGGTGGATAAAGAACCTCGACTAACATCCAAACAAGTTCAAACTGCCCTGCAGTCCGAGTATACAACAGTGTCAACCCGTACTATCCGTCCGCGTCTGAATGAAAAGGGACTGTATGGTAGGATAACCAGGAAGACCCCACTTCTTTCCCCGAGACATAAAAAAGCCAGGCTGGAGTTTGACAAAAACTTACCTGAGAAAGCCTAAAACGTTTTGGAAGAATGTTCTCTGGTCAGATGAGACAAAAGTAGAGCTTTTAGGGAAAAAGCATCAACATAGAGTGCACAGGAAAAAAAAAAGAGGCATTCAAAGAAAAGAACACGGTCCCTACAATCAAACATGGCGGATTTTCCCTTATGTTTTGGGGTTGATTTGCTGCCTCTGGCACTGGACTGCTTGACCGTGTGCATGGCATTATGAAGTCTGAAGACTACCAACAAATTTTGCAGCATAATATAGGGCCCAGTATGAGAAAGCTGGGTCTCCCTCAGAGGTCATGGGTCTTCCAGCAGGACAATGACCCAAAACACACTTCCAAAAGCACTATAAAATGGTTTGAGAGAAAGCACTGGAGACTTCTAAGGTGGCCAGCAATGAGTCCATACCTGAATCCCATAGAACACCTGTGGAGAGATCTCAAAATGTCAGTCTGGAGAAGGCACCCTTCAAATATCAGGGACCTGGAGCAGTTTGCCAAAGAAGAATGGTCTACAATTCCAGCAGAGTATTGTAAGAAACTCATTGATGGTTACCGGAAGCGGTTGTTCGCAGTTATTTTGGCTAAAGGTTGTGAAACCAAGTATTAGGCTGAGGGTGCCAATACTTTTATCTGGCCCATTTTTGGAGTTTTGTGTGAAATGATCAATGATTTGATTTTTGCTTCATTCTCTTTTGTGTTTTTTCCTTGCAAGCAAATTAAATGAAGATAATAATACCAAAGAAATTGTGATTGCAATCATTTTTAGGAAGAAACTGGGTATTATCTGACAGAATTGCTGGGGTGCCAATACTTTTGTCACCACTGTACGTTTTCAGAAAATACTGCCATTTCTGGCCTCCATTAAAAATTTGTTTCAGTGTGTCAGCAAAGTTTTTGACACTGGTTTGCTGTTCAAAACAGTTACCTACAGGCAAGGTATTTAAAACTGTGTTTTCTCCGTCACACGGATTACATATACGTTTTCAGAAAATACTGCCATTTCTGGCCTCCATTAAAAAAATTTTCAATGTGTCAGCAAAATTTTTTACACTGGTTTGCTGTTCAAAACAGTTACCTACAGGCCATGTATTTAAAACTGTGTTTTCTCCGTCACACGGATAACATATACATTTTCCGAAAATACTGCCATTTCTGGCTTCCATTAAAAAAAATTTTCAGTGTGTCAGCAAATTTTTTGACACTGGTCTGCAGTTCAAAACAGTTACCTACAGTCCAGGTAAATAAAACTGTGTTTTCTCCGTCACACGGATCACATATACGTTTTCAGAAAATACTGCAATTTCTGGCCTCCATTAAAAAAAAATCTCAGTGTGTCAGCAAAATTTTTGATACTGGTTTGCTATTCAAAACAGTTACCTACAGGCCAGGTATTTAAAACTGTGTTTTCTCCATCACACGGATCACATATATGTTTTCAGAAAATACTGCCATTACTGGCCTCCATTAAAAAAAAATTTTCAGTGTGTCAGCAAAGTTTTTGACACTGGTTTGCTGTTCAAAACAGTTACCTACAGGCCAGGTATTTAAAACTGTGTTTTCTCCGTCACACGGATCACATATACAGTGGTGGCCAAAAGTATTGGCACCCCTGCAATTCTGTCAGATAATACTCCGTTTTTCCTGAAAATGATTGCAATCACAAATTCTTTGGTATTATTATCTTCATTTAATTTGTCTTCAATGAAAAAACACAAAAAGAATTGTCCTAGAGCCAAATTGGATACAATTCCACACTAAACCTAAAAAAGCGGGTGGACAAAAGTATTGGCACAGTTTGAAAAATCATGTGATGCTTGTCTAATTCGTGTAATTAACAGCACCTGTAACATACCTGTGGCACCTAACAGGTGTTGGCAATAACTAAATCACACTTGCAGCCTGTTAACATGGATTAAAGTTGACTCAACCTCTGTCCTGTGTCCTTGTGTGTACCACATTGAGCATGGAGAAAAGAAAGAACGCCAAAGAACTGTCTGAGGACTTGAGAAACCAAATTGTGAGGAAGTATGAGCAATCTCAAGGCAACAAGTCAATCTCCAAAGACCTGAATGTTCCTGTGTCTTCCGTGCACAGTGTCATCAAGAAGTTTAAAGCCCATGGCACTGTGGCTAACCTCCATAGATGTGGACGGAAAAGAAAAATTGACGAGAGATTTCAACGCAAGATTGTGCGGATGGTGGATAAAGAGCCTCGACTAACATCCAAACAAGTTCAAGCTGCCCTGCAGTCCGAGGGTACAACAGTGTCAGCCCATACTATCCGTCGGCGTCTGAATGAAAAGGGACTGTATGGTAGGATACCCAGGAAGACCCCACTTCTTACCCCGAGACATAAAAAAGCCAGGCTGGAGTTTGCCAAAAACTTACCTGAGAAAGCCTAAAACGTTTTGGAAGAATGTTCTCTGGTCAGATGAGACAAAAGTAGAGCTTTTAGGGAAAAAGCATCAACATAGAGTGCACAGGAAAAAAAAAGAGGCATTCAAAGAAAAGAACACGGTCCCTACAATCAAACATGGCGGATTTTCCCTTATGTTTTGGGGTTGATTTGCTGCCTCTGGCACTGGACTGCTTGACCGTGTGCATGGCATTATGAAGTCTGAAGACTACCAACAAATTTTGCAGCATAATATAGGGCCCAGTATGAGAAAGCTGGGTCTCCCTCAGAGGTCATGGGTCTTCCAGCAGGACAATGACCCAAAACACACTTCCAAAAGCACTATAAAATGGTTTGAGAGAAAGCACTGGAGACTTCTAAGGTGGCCAGCAATGAGTCCATACTTGAATCCCATAGAACACCTGTGGAGAGATCTCAAAATGGCAGTTTGGAGAAGGCACCCTTCAAATATCAGGGACCTGGAGCAGTTTGCCAAAGAAGAATGGTCTACAATTCCAGCAGAGCATTGTAAGAAACTCATTCATGGTTACCGGAAGCGGTTGTTCGCAGTTATTTTGGCTAAAGGTTGTGCAACCAAGTAGTAGGCTGAGGGTGCCAATACTTTTGTCTGGCCCATTTTTGGAGTTTTGTGTGAAATGATCAATGATTTGATTTTTGCTTCATTCTCTTTTGTGTTTTTTCCTTGCAAGCAAATTAAATGAAGATAATAATACCAAAGAATTTGTGATTGCAATCATTTTCAGGAAGAAACTGAGTATTATCTGACAGAATTGCAGGGGTGCCAATACTTTTGGCCACCACTGTACGTTTTCAGAAAATACTGCCATTTCTGGCCTCCATTAAAAATTTGTTTCAGTGTGTCAGCAAAGTTTTTGACACTGGTTTGCTGTTCAAAACAGTTACCTACAGGCCAGGTATTTAAAACTGTGTTTTCTCCGTCACACGGATTACATATACGTTTTCAGAAAATACTGCCATTTCTGGCCTCCATTAAAAAATTTTTCAATGTGTCAGCAAAATTTTTGACACTGGTTTGCTGTTCAAAACAGTTACCTACAGGCCATTTATTTAAAACTGTGTTTTCTCCGTCACACGGATAACATATACGTTTTCCAAAAATACTGCCATTTCTGGCTTCCATTAAAAAAAAATTTCAGTGTGTCAGCAAATTTTTTGACACTGGTTTGCAGTTCAAAACAGTTACCTACAGGCCAGGTAAATAAAACTGTGTTTTCTCCGTCCCACGGATCACATATACGTTTTCAGAAAATACTGCCATTTCTGGCCTCCATTAAAAAAAAATCTCAGTGTGTCAGCAAAGTTTTTGATACTGGTTTGCTATTCAAAACAGTTACCTACAGGCCAGGTATTTAAAACTGTGTTTTCTCCGTCACACGGATCACATATACGTTTTCAGAAAATACTGCCATTTCTGGCCTCCATTAAAAAAATGTTTTCAGTGTGTCAGCAAAGTTTTTGACACTGGTTTGCTGTTCAAAACAGTTACCTACAGGCCAGGTATTTAAAACTGTGTTTTGTCTGTCACACGGATCACATATACAGTGGTGGCCAAAAGTATTGGCACCCCTGCAATTCTGTCAGATAATACTCAGTTTCTTCCTGAAAATGATTGCAATCACAAATTCTTTGGTATTATTATCTTCATTTAATTTGTCTTCAATGAAAAAATACAAAAAGAATTGTCCTAAAGCCAAATTGGAAACAATTCCACACCAAACCTAAAAAAGGGGGTGGACAAAAGTATTGGCACTGTTTGAAAAATCATGTGATGCTTGTCTAATTCGTGTAATTAACAGCACCTGTAACGTACCTGTGGCACCTAACAGGTGTTGGCAATAACTAAATCACACTTGCAGCCAGTTAACATGGATTAAAGTTGACTCAACCTCTGTCCTGTGTCCTTGTGTGTACCACATTGAGCATGGAGAAAAGAAAGAAGACCAAAGAACTGTCTGAGGACTTGAGAAACCAAATTGTGAGGAAGCATGAGTAATCTCAAGGCTACAAGTCCATCTCCAAAGACCTGAATGTTCCTGTGTCTTCCGTGCGCAGTGTCATCAAGAAGTTTAAAGCCCATGGCACTGTGGCTAACCTCCATAGATGTGGACGGAAAAGAAAAATTGACGAGAGATTTCAACGCAAGATTGTGCGGATGGTGGATAAAGAACCTCGACTAACATCCAAACAAGTTCAAACTGCCCTGCAGTCCGAGTGTACAACAGTGTCAACCCGTACTATCCGTCCGCGTCTGAATGAAAAGGGACTGTATGGTAGGATAACCAGGAAGACCCCACTTCTTTCCCCGAGACATAAAAAAGCCAGGCTGGAGTTTGACAAAAACTTACCTGAGAAAGCCTAAAACGTTTTGGAAGAATGTTCTCTGGTCAGATGAGACAAAAGTAGAGCTTTTAGGGAAAAAGCATCAACATAGAGTGCACAGGAAAAAAAAAAGAGGCATTCAAAGAAAAGAACACGGTGCCTACAATCAAACATGGCGGATTTTCCCTTATGTTTTGGGGTTGATTTGCTGCCTCTGGCACTGGACTGCTTGACCGTGTGCATGGCATTATGAAGTCTGAAGACTACCAACAAATTTTGCAGCATAATATAGGGCCCAGTATGAGAAAGCTGGGTCTCCCTCAGAGGTCATGGGTCTTCCAGCAGGACAATGACCCAAAACACACTTCCAAAAGCACTATAAAATGGTTTGAGAGAAAGCACTGGAGACTTCTAAGGTGGCCAGCAATGAGTCCATACCTGAATCCCATAGAACACCTGTGGAGAGATCTCAAAATGTCAGTCTGGAGAAGGCACCCTTCAAATATCAGGGACCTGGAGCAGTTTGCCAAAGAAGAATGGTCTACAATTCCAGCAGAGTATTGTAAGAAACTCATTGATGGTTACCGGAAGCGGTTGTTCGCAGTTATTTTGGCTAAAGGTTGTGAAACCAAGTATTAGGCTGAGGGTGCCAATACTTTTATCTGGCCCATTTTTGGAGTTTTGTGTGAAATGATCAATGATTTGATTTTTGCTTCATTCTCTTTTGTGTTTTTTCCTTGCAAGCAAATTAAATGAAGATAATAATACCAAAGAAATTGTGATTGCAATCATTTTTAGGAAGAAACTGGGTATTATCTGACAGAATTGCTGGGGTGCCAATACTTTTGTCACCACTGTACGTTTTCAGAAAATACTGCCATTTCTGGCCTCCATTAAAAATTTGTTTCAGTGTGTCAGCAAAGTTTTTGACACTGGTTTGCTGTTCAAAACAGTTACCTACAGGCAAGGTATTTAAAACTGTGTTTTCTCCGTCACACGGATTACATATACGTTTTCAGAAAATACTGCCATTTCTGGCCTCCATTAAAAAAATTTTCAATGTGTCAGCAAAATTTTTTACACTGGTTTGCTGTTCAAAACAGTTACCTACAGGCCATGTATTTAAAACTGTGTTTTCTCCGTCACACGGATAACATATACATTTTCCGAAAATACTGCCATTTCTGGCTTCCATTAAAAAAAATTTTCAGTGTGTCAGCAAATTTTTTGACACTGGTTTGCAGTTCAAAACAGTTACCTACAGTCCAGGTAAATAAAACTGTGTTTTCTCCGTCACACGGATCACATATACGTTTTGAGAAAATACTGCAATTTCTGGCCTCCATTAAAAAAAAATCTCAGTGTGTCAGCAAAGTTTTTGATGCTGGTTTGCTATTCAAAACAGTTACCTACAGGCCAGGTATTTAAAACTGTGTTTTCTCCATCACACGGATCACATATATGTTTTCAGAAAATACTGCCATTACTGGCCTCCATTAAAAAAAAATTTTCAGTGTGTCAGCAAAGTTTTTGACACTGGTTTGCTGTTCAAAACAGTTACCTACAGGCCAGGTATTTAAAACTGTGTTTTCTCCGTCACACGGATCACATATACAGTGGTGGCCAAAAGTATTGGCACCCCTGCAATTCTGTCAGATAATACTCCGTTTTTCCTGAAAATGATTGCAATCACAAATTCTTTGGTATTATTATCTTCATTTAATTTGTCTTCAATGAAAAAACACAAAAAGAATTGTCCTAGAGCCAAATTGGATACAATTCCACACTAAACCTAAAAAAGCGGGTGGACAAAAGTATTGGCACAGTTTGAAAAATCATGTGATGCTTGTCTAATTCGTGTAATTAACAGCACCTGTAACATACCTGTGGCACCTAACAGGTGTTGGCAATAACTAAATCACACTTGCAGCCTGTTAACATGGATTAAAGTTGACTCAACCTCTGTCCTGTGTCCTTGTGTGTACCACATTGAGCATGGAGAAAAGAAAGAAGGCCAAAGAACTGTCTGAGGACTTGAGAAACCAAATTGTGAGGAAGTATGAGCAATCTCAAGGCAACAAGTCAATCTCCAAAGACCTGAATGTTCCTGTGTCTTCCGTGCACAGTGTCATCAAGAAGTTTAAAGCCCATGGCACTGTGGCTAACCTCCATAGATGTGGACGGAAAAGAAAAATTGACGAGAGATTTCAACGCAAGATTGTGCGGATGGTGGATAAAGAGCCTCGACTAACATCCAAACAAGTTCAAGCTGCCCTGCAGTCCGAGGGTACAACAGTGTCAGCCCATACTATCCGTCGGCGTCTGAATGAAAAGGGACTGTATGGTAGGATACCCAGGAAGACCCCACTTCTTACCCCGAGACATAAAAAAGCCAGGCTGGAGTTTGCCAAAAACTTACCTGAGAAAGCCTAAAACGTTTTGGAAGAATGTTCTCTGGTCAGATGAGACAAAAGTAGAGCTTTTAGGGAAAAAGCATCAACATAGAGTGCACAGGAAAAAAAAAGAGGCATTCAAAGAAAAGAACACGGTCCCTACAATCAAACATGGCGGATTTTCCCTTATGTTTTGGGGTTGATTTGCTGCCTCTGGCACTGGACTGCTTGACCGTGTGCATGGCATTATGAAGTCTGAAGACTACCAACAAATTTTGCAGCATAATATAGGGCCCAGTATGAGAAAGCTGGGTCTCCCTCAGAGGTCATGGGTCTTCCAGCAGGACAATGACCCAAAACACACTTCCAAAAGCACTATAAAATGGTTTGAGAGAAAGCACTGGAGACTTCTAAGGTGGCCAGCAATGAGTCCATACTTGAATCCCATAGAACACCTGTGGAGAGATCTCAAAATGGCAGTTTGGAGAAGGCACCCTTCAAATATCAGGGACCTGGAGCAGTTTGCCAAAGAAGAATGGTCTACAATTCCAGCAGAGCATTGTAAGAAACTCATTCATGGTTACCGGAAGCGGTTGTTCGCAGTTATTTTGGCTAAAGGTTGTGCAACCAAGTAGTAGGCTGAGGGTGCCAATACTTTTGTCTGGCCCATTTTTGGAGTTTTGTGTGAAATGATCAATGATTTGATTTTTGCTTCATTCTCTTTTGTGTTTTTTCCTTGCAAGCAAATTAAATGAAGATAATAATACCAAAGAATTTGTGATTGCAATCATTTTCAGGAAGAAACTGAGTATTATCTGACAGAATTGCAGGGGTGCCAATACTTTTGGCCACCACTGTACGTTTTCAGAAAATACTGCCATTTCTGGCCTCCATTAAAAATTTGTTTCAGTGTGTCAGCAAAGTTTTTGACACTGGTTTGCTGTTCAAAACAGTTACCTACAGGCCAGGTATTTAAAACTGTGTTTTCTCCGTCACACGGATTACATATACGTTTTCAGAAAATACTGCCATTTCTGGCCTCCATTAAAAAATTTTTCAATGTGTCAGCAAAATTTTTGACACTGGTTTGCTGTTCAAAACAGTTACCTACAGGCCATTTATTTAAAACTGTGTTTTCTCCGTCACACGGATAACATATACGTTTTCCAAAAATACTGCCATTTCTGGCTTCCATTAAAAAAAAATTTCAGTGTGTCAGCAAATTTTTTGACACTGGTTTGCAGTTCAAAACAGTTACCTACAGGCCAGGTAAATAAAACTGTGTTTTCTCCGTCCCACGGATCACATATACGTTTTCAGAAAATACTGCCATTTCTGGCCTCCATTAAAAAAAAATCTCAGTGTGTCAGCAAAGTTTTTGATACTGGTTTGCTATTCAAAACAGTTACCTACAGGCCAGGTATTTAAAACTGTGTTTTCTCCGTCACACGGATCACATATACGTTTTCAGAAAATACTGCCATTTCTGGCCTCCATTAAAAAAATGTTTTCAGTGTGTCAGCAAAGTTTTTGACACTGGTTTCCTGTTCAAAACAGTTACCTACAGGCCAGGTATTTAAAACTGTGTTTTATCTGTCACACGGATCACATATACAGTGGTGGCCAAAAGTATTGGCACCCCTGCAATTCTGTCAGATAATACCCAGTTTCTTCCTGAAAATGATTGCAATCACAAATTCTTTGGTATTATTATCTTCATTTAATTTGTCTTCAATGAAAAAATACAAAAAGAATTGTCCTAAAGCCAAATTGGAAACAATTCCACACCAAACCTAAAAAAGGGGGTGGACAAAAGTATTGGCACTGTTTGAAAAATCATGTGATGCTTGTCTAATTCGTGTAATTAACAGCACCTGTAACGTACCTGTGGCACCTAACAGGTGTTGGCAATAACTAAATCACACTTGCAGCCAGTTAACATGGATTAAAGTTGACTCAACCTCTGTCCTGTGTCCTTGTGTGTACCACATTGAGCATGGAGAAAAGAAAGAAGACCAAAGAACTGTCTGAGGACTTGAGAAACCAAATTGTGAGGAAGCATGAGTAATCTCAAGGCTACAAGTCCATCTCCAAAGACCTGAATGTTCCTGTGTCTTCCGTGCGCAGTGTCATCAAGAAGTTTAAAGCCCATGGCACTGTGGCTAACCTCCATAGATGTGGACGGAAAAGAAAAATTGACGAGAGATTTCAACGCAAGATTGTGCGGATGGTGGATAAAGAACCTCGACTAACATCCAAACAAGTTCAAACTGCCCTGCAGTCCGAGTGTACAACAGTGTCAACCCGTACTATCCGTCCGCGTCTGAATGAAAAGGGACTGTATGGTAGGATAACCAGGAAGACCCCACTTCTTTCCCCGAGACATAAAAAAGCCAGGCTGGAGTTTGACAAAAACTTACCTGAGAAAGCCTAAAACGTTTTGGAAGAATGTTCTCTGGTCAGATGAGACAAAAGTAGAGCTTTTAGGGAAAAAGCATCAACATAGAGTGCACAGGAAAAAAAAAAGAGGCATTCAAAGAAAAGAACACGGTGCCTACAATCAAACATGGCGGATTTTCCCTTATGTTTTGGGGTTGATTTGCTGCCTCTGGCACTGGACTGCTTGACCGTGTGCATGGCATTATGAAGTCTGAAGACTACCAACAAATTTTGCAGCATAATATAGGGCCCAGTATGAGAAAGCTGGGTCTCCCTCAGAGGTCATGGGTCTTCCAGCAGGACAATGACCCAAAACACACTTCCAAAAGCACTATAAAATGGTTTGAGAGAAAGCACTGGAGACTTCTAAGGTGGCCAGCAATGAGTCCATACCTGAATCCCATAGAACACCTGTGGAGAGATCTCAAAATGTCAGTCTGGAGAAGGCACCCTTCAAATATCAGGGACCTGGAGCAGTTTGCCAAAGAAGAATGGTCTACAATTCCAGCAGAGTATTGTAAGAAACTCATTGATGGTTACCGGAAGCGGTTGTTCGCAGTTATTTTGGCTAAAGGTTGTGAAACCAAGTATTAGGCTGAGGGTGCCAATACTTTTATCTGGCCCATTTTTGGAGTTTTGTGTGAAATGATCAATGATTTGATTTTTGCTTCATTCTCTTTTGTGTTTTTTCCTTGCAAGCAAATTAAATGAAGATAATAATACCAAAGAAATTGTGATTGCAATCATTTTTAGGAAGAAACTGGGTATTATCTGACAGAATTGCTGGGGTGCCAATACTTTTGTCACCACTGTACGTTTTCAGAAAATACTGCCATTTCTGGCCTCCATTAAAAATTTGTTTCAGTGTGTCAGCAAAGTTTTTGACACTGGTTTGCTGTTCAAAACAGTTACCTACAGGCAAGGTATTTAAAACTGTGTTTTCTCCGTCACACGGATTACATATACGTTTTCAGAAAATACTGCCATTTCTGGCCTCCATTAAAAAAATTTTCAATGTGTCAGCAAAATTTTTTACACTGGTTTGCTGTTCAAAACAGTTACCTACAGGCCATGTATTTAAAACTGTGTTTTCTCCGTCACACGGATAACATATACATTTTCCGAAAATACTGCCATTTCTGGCTTCCATTAAAAAAAATTTTCAGTGTGTCAGCAAATTTTTTGACACTGGTTTGCAGTTCAAAACAGTTACCTACAGTCCAGGTAAATAAAACTGTGTTTTCTCCGTCACACGGATCACATATACGTTTTGAGAAAATACTGCAATTTCTGGCCTCCATTAAAAAAAAATCTCAGTGTGTCAGCAAAGTTTTTGATACTGGTTTGCTATTCAAAACAGTTACCTACAGGCCAGGTATTTAAAACTGTGTTTTCTCCATCACACGGATCACATATATGTTTTCAGAAAATACTGCCATTACTGGCCTCCATTAAAAAAAAATTTTCAGTGTGTCAGCAAAGTTTTTGACACTGGTTTGCTGTTCAAAACAGTTACCTACAGGCCAGGTATTTAAAACTGTGTTTTCTCCGTCACACGGATCACATATACAGTGGTGGCCAAAAGTATTGGCACCCCTGCAATTCTGTCAGATAATACTCAGTTTTTCCTGAAAATGATTGCAATCACAAATTCTTTGGTATTATTATCTTCATTTAATTTGTCTTCAATGAAAAAACACAAAAAGAATTGTCCTAGAGCCAAATTGGATACAATTCCACACTAAACCTAAAAAAGCGGGTGGACAAAAGTATTGGCACAGTTTGAAAAATCATGTGATGCTTGTCTAATTCGTGTAATTAACAGCACCTGTAACATACCTGTGGCACCTAACAGGTGTTGGCAATAACTAAATCACACTTGCAGCCTGTTAACATGGATTAAAGTTGACTCAACCTCTGTCCTGTGTCCTTGTGTGTACCACATTGAGCATGGAGAAAAGAAAGAAGACCAAAGAACTGTCTGAGGACTTGAGAAACCAAATTGTGAGGAAGTATGAGCAATCTCAAGGCAACAAGTCAATCTCCAAAGACCTGAATGTTCCTGTGTCTTCCGTGCACAGTGTCATCAAGAAGTTTAAAGCCCATGGCACTGTGGCTAACCTCCATAGATGTGGACGGAAAAGAAAAATTGACGAGAGATTTCAACGCAAGATTGTGCGGATGGTGGATAAAGAGCCTCGACTAACATCCAAACAAGTTCAAGCTGCCCTGCAGTCCGAGGGTACAACAGTGTCAGCCCATACTATCCGTCGGCGTCTGAATGAAAAGGGACTGTATGGTAGGATACCCAGGAAGACCCCACTTCTTACCCCGAGACATAAAAAAGCCAGGCTGGAGTTTGCCAAAAACTTAGCTGAGAAAGCCTAAAACGTTTTGGAAGAATGTTCTCTGTTCAGATGAGACAAAAGTAGAGCTTTTTGGGAAAAAGCATCAACATAGAGTGTATAGGAAAAAAAAGAGGCATTCAAAGAAAAGAACGCGGTCCCTACAGTCAAACATGGCGGAGGTTCCCTGATGTTTTGGGGTTGCTTCGTTGCCTCTGGCACTGGACTGCTTGACCGTGTGCATGGCATTATGAAGTCTGAAGACTACCAACAAATTTTGCAGCATAATGTAGGGCCCAGTGTGAGAAAGCTGGGTCTCCCTCAGAGGTCATGGGTCTTCCAGCAGGACAATGACCCAAAACACACTTCCAAAAGCACTATAAAATGGTTTGAGAGAAAGCACTGGAGACTTCTAAGGTGGCCAGCAATGAGTCCAGACCTGAATCCCATAGAACACCTGTGGAGAGATCTCAAAATGGCAGTTTGGAGAAGGCACCCTTCAAATATCAGGGACCTGGAGCAGTTTGCCAAAGAAGAATGGTCTACAATTCCAGCAGAGTATTGTAAGAAACTCATTGATGGTTACCGGAAGCGGTTGTTTGCAGATATTTTGGCTAAAGGTTGTGAAACCAAGTATTAGGCTGAGGGTGCCAATATTTTTATCTGGCCCATTTTTGGAGTTTTGTGTGAAATGATCAATGATTTGATTTTTGCTTCATTCTCTTTTGTGTTTTTTCCTTGCAAGCAAATTAAATGAAGATAATAATACCAAAGAAATTGTGATTGCAATCATTTTTAGGAAGAAACTGGGTATTATCTGACAGAATTGCTGGGGTGCCAATACTTTTGTCACCACTGTACGTTTTCAGAAAATACTGCCATTTCTGGCCTCCATTAAAAATTTGTTTCAGTGTGTCAGCAAAGTTTTTGACACTGGTTTGCTGTTCAAAACAGTTACCTACAGGCCAGGTATTTAAAACTGTGTTTTATCCGTCACACGGATTACATATACGTTTTCAGAAAATACTGCCATTTCTGGCCTCCATTAAAAAAATTTTCAATGTGTCAGCAAAATTTTTGACACTGGTTTGCTGTTCAAAACAGTTACCTACAGGCCATGTATTTAAAACTGTGTTTTCTCCGTCACACGGACAACATATACGTTTTCCGAAAATACTGCCATTTCTGGCTTCCATTAAAAAAATTTTTCAGTGTGTCAGCAAATTTTTTGACACTGGTTTGCAGTTCAAAACAGTTACCTACAGTCCAGGTAAATAAAACTGTGTTTTCTCCGTCACACGGATCACATATACGTTTTCAGAAAATACTGCAATTTCTGGCCTCCATTAAAAAAAAATCTCAGTGTGTAAGCAAAGTTTTTGATACTGGTTTGCTATTCAAAACAGTTACCTACAGGCCAGGTATTTAAAACTGTGTTTTCTCCGTCACACGGATCACATATACGTTTTCAGAAAATACTGCCATTTCTGGCCTCCATTAAAAAAATGTTTTCAGTGTGTCAGCAAAGTTTTTGACACTGGTTTGCTGTTCAAAACAGTTACCTACAGGCCAGGTATTTAAAACTGTGTTTTGTCTGTCACACGGATCACATATACAGTGGTGGCCAAAAGTATTGGCACCCCTGCAATTCTGTCAGATAATACTCAGTTTCTTCCTGAAAATGATTGCAATCACAAATTCTTTGGTATTATTATCTTCATTTAATTTGTCTTCAATGAAAAAATACAAAAAGAATTGTCCTAAAGCCAAATTGGAAACAATTCCACAGCAAACCTAAAAAAGGGGGTGGACAAAAGTATTGGCACTGTTTGAAAAATCATGTGATGCTTGTCTAATTCGTGTAATTAACAGCACCTGTAACGTACCTGTGGCACCTAACAGGTGTTGGCAATAACTAAATCACACTTGCAGCCAGTTAACATGGATTAAAGTTGACTCAACCTCTGTCCTGTGTCCTTGTGTGTACCACATTGAGCATGGAGAAAAGAAAGAAGACCAAAGAACTGTCTGAGGACTTGAGAAACCAAATTGTGAGGAAGCATGAGCAATCTCAAGGCTACAAGCCCATCTCCAAAGACCTGAATGTTCCTGTGTCTTCCGTGCGCAGTGTCATCAAGAAGTTTAAAGCCCATGGCACTGTGGCTAACCTCCATAGATGTGGACGGATAGAAAAATTGACGAGAGATTTCAACGCAAGATTGTGCGGATGGTGGATAAAGAACCTCGACTAACAACCAAACAAGTTCAAGCTTCCCTGCAGTCCGAGTGTACAACAGTGTCAACCCGTACTATCCGTCCACGTCTGAATGAAAAGGGACTGTATGGTAGGATAACCAGGAAGACCCCACTTCTTTCCCCGAGACATAACAAAGCCAGGCTGGAGTTTGCCAAAAACTTACCTGAGAAAGCCTAAAACGTTTTGGAAGAATGTTCTCTTGTCAGATGAGACAAAAGTAGAGCTTTTAGGGAAAAAGCATCAACATAGAGTGCACAGGAAAAAAAAAGAGGAATTCAAAGAAAAGAACACGGTCCCTACAATCAAACATGGCGGATTTTCCCTTATGTTTTGGGGTTGATTTGCTGCCTCTGGCACTGGACTGCTTGACCGTGTGCATGGCATTATGAAGTCTGAAGACTACCAACAAATTTTGCAGCATAATGTGGGGCCCAGTATGAGAAAGCTGGGTCTCCCTCAGAGGTCATGGGTCTTGCAGCAGGACAATGACCCAAAACACACTTCCAAAAGCACTATAAAATGGTTTGAGAGAAAGCACTGGAGACTTCTAAGGTGGCCAGCAATGAGTCCATACCTGAATCCCATAGAACACCTGTGGAGAGATCTCAAAATGGCAGTTTGGAGAAGGCACCCTTCAAATATCAGGGACCTGGAGCAGTTTGCCAAAGAAGAATGGTCTACAATTCCAGCAGAGTATTGTAAGAAACTCATTGATGGTTACAGGAAGCGGTTGTTCGCAGTTATTTTGGCTAAAGGTTGTGCAACCAAGTATTAGGCTGAGGGTGCCAATACTTTTATCTGGCCCATTTTTGGAGTTTTGTGTGAAATGATCAATGATTTGATTTTTGCTTCATTCTCTTTTGTTTTTTCCTTGCAAGCAAATTAAATGAAGATAATAATACCAAAGAATTTGTGATTGCAATCATTTTTAGGAAGAAACTGTGTATTTTCTGACAGAATTGCTGGGGTGCCAATACTTTTGGCCACCACTGTACGTTTTCAGAAAATACTGCCATTTCTGGCCTCCGTTAAAAATTTGTTTCAGTGTGTCAGCAAAGTTTTTGACACTGGTTTGCTGTTCAAAACCATTACTTACAGGCCAGGTATTTAAAACTGTGTTTTCTCCGTCACACAGCTCATATATACGTTGTCAGAAAATACTGCCATTTCTGGCCTCCATTAAAAAAAATTTTCAGTGTGTCAGTGAAGCAATTCACAGCAGTTTGCCTGTCAAACTATTTACTTACAGGACAGGTATTTAAAACTCTGTTTTCTCCTTCACACGGATCACATATAAGTTCGCTCCAAACTCAGTCATTTGTAGTGAACGTGGAAGATACTGTCCTCCATTTAAAATGGGCAAGGCAAGGGACGGGGAACTGGACGTGATGGTAATGGTGCATGCAGAGGCTGAGGACAAGGCCATGGGCAAGCCAAAATTGTGCCGCAACAAACACCCACATCTTCTCGCCTGACCTTCCTGTCCCAATTTCTAGGGGACCGCAGCACACCACTATTGAACCCAGAGCAATGTCAAAAGGTTTTTGGCTGGATAGCGGATAATGCTTCCAGTCACTTAGCCACCACCACCACAATGTCTTCCACACGATCAAGTTTCAGTAGCCGTGATTCTGGACCGCATATTCCTCACCCTGATCCTTCTTCCTCCAACCATGTACCCAGAGACAACTGATCCCACACTTGGACACTCTGAAGAGCTATTCACTTTTCCATTAATTGATTTGGGCCTTTCGCCCGGTCCACTTGAAGAGGGGCAAGAGGAGATCGCGTGTAGCGATGCCTAAATATTTGGGCAGCCAAGGTCACATGAAGGCGACGGTGGGAAAGTGTCACAAGGGGTGGACGATGATGAGACACAATTGCCAGAAAGTGAAGAGGAGGACCAGGGTGCGGAAGTGGAAGACAAGGTGGTGGATGATATTGTAACTGACCCAACCTGGCAGGACGATATGCAGAGTGAGGACAGCAGCACACAGGGGAAGGAAGGCAGAGCACCCCAACAGGAAATAAGAAGCAGTGTGGTGGCCACGGACAGAAGGCAGGCAACTGTTCCCCGTAACACCAACATGAAGGAAGTTGACTGTACAACTGTTAGGTCTTCCCGAGTCTGGTTGTTTTTTAAAGACTCTGCCAATAACTCCAAAAAGGCCATTTGCAACACCTGGCAGGCCAGCATCAGCAGGGGTGGCAAAACGACCAGCCTGACCACCACCAGCATGATCAGGCACATGGCAGCAAAGCACCCGACTTTGTGGGCCAAAGCCTAGGGTCCAGGAACAGTGTCTGCGGGTGGCACCATTGCTTCTTCCGCTGTTGTGCATTCAAGCCAATCCCCTGTCCATGGTGCATGCAAAGATGCCTCCTGCCCTGTAACTGTCGTTGCACACTCTCACGTAGCAGCATCAGGAAGCACGTCCATGTCCTTATCCCAGCACAGCATTCAGTTGTCCATACCCCAGTCCTTGGAACGCAAGCGCAAATATGCAGCCAATGCCCCACAGGCCACACTACTAAATTCTCACATTTCACGACTGCTTGCGCTCGAAATGTTGCCTTTTAGGCTCGTGTAGACAGAAGCATTCTGCAACCTGATGGCGGCGGCCATCCCTCAGTACTCGGTCCCCAGCCGCCAATATTTCTTCCGGTGTGCCGTCCCCGCATTACACAAGCACGTGTCCAAAAACATTAGCCGTGCTCTCAACAATGCAGTTACCGGTAAAGTACACATAACCACGGACACGTGGACAAGTGCTTGTGGGCAGGGACGGTACATCTCGCTGACGGCACACTGGATTAACATAGTGGAACCGGGACCCAGTCGGACGGAACACGTCCTCCCGACTCCAAGGATTGCGGGCCCTAGGTCAATCAGGGTTGCCCCCATGGTCTACAGCTCCTGTACCTCATCCTCCTGAGCCTCCTCCTCCTCTTCAGCCTCCATCTCCGAAATGACCACATCAGTCACAAGCTGGAAGCACTGCAGCACTGCCTCGGCCAGGCGGCAACAGGCTGTGCTGAAGCTAATATGCTTAGGTGAAAAACCGCATAATGCTGAAGAGTTGTGGACAGCTCTGAAAGAGCAGGCAGATCTGTGGCTCACACCACTGAACCTACAGCCAGGCATGGTCGTGTTTGACAATGCCCGGAACCTGGTGGCGGCTCTGAGGCGAGGCGAGCTCACACACGTACCATGCCTTGCCCATGTGCTTAACCTCATGGGTCAGTGGTTTCTCAAATCCTACCCGGAGCTGCCGGATCTGCTTGTTAAAGTACGCCGCCTGTGTGCCTATTTTAGAAATTCAGCTACAGCTTCCGCCGCCCTTGCAGTGTTTCAGCAGAGTTTGCAGCTTCCGGCTCACGGACTTGTGTGTGATGACCCCAAGCATTGGAACTCTACACTGCAGATGTTGGGAAGGATTTGTGAGCAGAAGAGAACAGTTGTTGAGTACCAGCATCAATAAGGCCATCGGTGTTCAGTTCTGACTCCACACATAAGACCTCAGTAGTGGACATGGATGTCAGACATATGTACCATCCTCCAAAACTTTGAGGACTCCACCAAGATGGAGAGCGGCGATGACACCATAATTAGCGTCACCATCCCACTTCTCTGTCTTCGGAAATGCTCTCTGCTCACAATCAAAGAGAATGCATTGCAGGCGGAGCACGATGAGATGGAGCAAGGAACCATACAGGGTGAATACACACAGCCAAGCCTCATCTCATCCCAACTTGGATTGGTTGACAATGAGGAAGAGGAGGAGGAGGAGGAAGGACAGGAGCTATTTTCATGCACTATAGACGTTACTACCTGCACATGCACAGCTGTTATACCGTCTGTTCAGCGTGGATAGCCAGAGAACAGAGAGGAGGAGAGCATGGTCAGTCATCCTCTTGGTGAGGACATGGAAGTCTTGCCTGTTAGTAGTCTGGCACGCATGGCCGAGTTTATGTTATGCTGCCTTTCCCATGACCCTCGCGTTCTCAAAATTTTGCATGACAGTCATTACTGTTTGGTGACACTTCTAGACCCACGCTACAAGGAGAACTTTATATCTCTTATTCCTGAGGCGGACAGGTCTACAAAAATGGGGCTGTACAAGAAGGCCCTTGTTGCAGAACTATTAAAAAAATTCCCATCTGAAAACGCTGGTGGCAGAGGGCATACGTCGTTGGACAGCCAAGGAGTACAGGCGAGAGAGACACAACTTAATCCAGGAGAGGCAGGGGAACACTGTCAAAGTTCTGGGAGAGTTTTCTCAGACCCTCCCATCGGACAGGCCCTGAGGCGTGGGGTACTCTCACAAGGAGTGCAAAGTTTGGAAAGATGCTGAGGGAGTACCTTGCCGACCGTACCAACGTCCTCCGTGATTCCGCTGTGCCTTATAATTATTGGGTATCCAAGCTGCATAAGTGGAATGAACTGGCTCTCTATGACTTGGAGGTCCTGGCCTGCCCTGCCGCCAGCGTTTTATCAGAGCGGGTTTTTAGTGCCGCTGGTGGAATTATAACTGATAAGCGCATCCGCCTGTCAACTGAAAATGCTGACAGGCTGACTCTTATAAAAATGAACAAGGGCTGGATTGGGCCAGACTTCTCAACACCACCGGATGATAGCAGCATAACATAAACTCCAATCCAGTGTCTTTTCTTGGGAGGTGTATTCCCATGCACCTTTTCACACCCACACATGAGTATACGCTTCCTGATTTTGGCTATTTGCTCCTGTCCTCCTCCATCTCCTCATCCTCCACCACCATATCACCAGGGTGACCGTGGTCCGTGATGCAACACGCACCTAATTTTTTTAAAGGGTGTTTATGATGCCCGTCAAAGTAAATTTTTTTGTGTCCAGCCAGGTACAGCAGGCAGGAACGGGCTGCCCCCAACCACCAGCTGCCTATTTGTACCTGGCCGGACACAACAATATAGGGAAGCCCTTTTTTTTTAATTATTTCATGAATTTCATGAAATAATTACAAAAAAAAATACGTGGGGCTTCGCCCTATTTTTGTGTCCAGCCAGGTACAACTAGGCAGCTGGGGGCTGGAATCCGCAGCGCAGGGAGGCCCAAGCTTTCTGGGCCTCCCCCGCTGCAAATTGCAGTCCGCAGCCACCCCAGAAAATGGTGCATTCATAGAAGCGCCATCTTCTGGCACTGTACCCAACTCATCCAGGGCCCTGGTGCGGTGGCTCACTGGGTAATAAAGGGGTTAGGGCCAGCTTGGCATTATCAGCTGGCCCTAAGCCCGAAATTCATGGGGTCACGCCAATATTAGACATGACTGCCATGAATTTCTAGTAAAGTATTTAAAAAAACACAAAACCCAGAATAAAGTCCTTTAATTGAAATAAACACACAATTTTTTAATGTTCTAAATTAAACCATACTTACCATCACGCCCATTCCAGCTGAAGCCAACGATCTCCTGCAATAAAAGTAAAATAATAAAGCAATCTCATCCTTACCTTTTCATGGTTCCCATGACAGCTTCAGCTCTGCTACATTGACATGACAGGCTGGATGGCAGCCGAAAGCTGCCATCCAGCTTGCCACGCCACAGAAACAGAGAAGCGCAGGTATGCTTGCGATCCTCAGTGTCTCGCTGTGACGGCATCCAGATGAGCCGAGGTCATGTCCAATAAGCTCAGCTCACCTCATGCACGTCACTGACAGCGTGGGAAAATTCTCCTGCGCTCAGCGCTTGAGCAGGAGAATTCTCCCATGCTGGGTTGGCATTCAGATGACAGGCTGGATGGCTGCTGAGCGCTGCCATCCAGCATGCCATCCTTCATATAGACACTGCAGAGCGCAGGCATGCATGCGCTCTGCAGTGTCTCTGAAGGATGACAAGCTGGATGGCAGCGCTCAGCTGTGATCCAGCCTGTCATCTCAATGCCATCCCAGCGTGAGAGAATTGTCCTGCTGAAGCGCTGAGCGCTGAGAATTTTCCCTCGCTGTCAGTGACGTGCATGAGGTGAGCTGAGTTCATTGGACAAGAGCTCACCTCATGCACGTCACTGACAGCGCGGGAACATTCTCCTGCACTCACCGCATGCGCAGGAGAATTTTCCCACGCTGTCAGTGACGTGCATGAGGTGAGCTGAGTTCATTGGACATGACCTCGGCTCATCTTTATGCAGTCACAGCCAGACACTGAGGAGCGCAAGCATGCCTGCGCTTCTCAGTTTCTGCGGCATGGCAAGCTGGATGGCAGCGTTCTGCTGCGGTCCAGCCTGTCATTGTGAATGTAGCAGAGCTGAAGCTGTCGTCGGAACCATGGAAAGGTAAGGATGATGTTGCTTTATTATTTTACTTTTATTGCAGGAGATCGTTGGCTTCAGCTGGAATGGGCGTGATGGTAAGTATGGTTTAATTTAGAACAATAAAGAATTGTGTGTTTATTTAAATTAAAGGACTTTATTCTGGGTGTTTGTGTTTTTTTTTTTTACTTTGACTATGGGGTTAGTAATGGGGGTGTCTTATAGACGCCTCTCATTTACTAACCTGGGCTTGATGTCAGCTGGCATTATAAGCTGACATCAACCCCAGCCCTATTACCCCACTGCCACCGCTACAGGGAAGTGGGAAGAGCGAGGCTAAGTGCCAGAATTGCCGCATCCTGTGGATGCGCCATTTCTGGGGTGGCTGATGGCTGGTGTTTCTAGCCTGGGAGGGGGCCAATATTCATGGCACCCTTCCTGGGCTATTAATATCAGCCCCCAGCTGTCTGCCTAGCCTTTGCTAGCTATTAAAATAGGGGGGACCCCACGTCATTTTTTTGGGGGTCCCCCATTTTAATAGCTAGTAAAGGCTAGGTATTCTGCTGGGGGCTGATATTAGCAGCCTGGGAAGCTCCGTGGGTATTACCCCCTTCCCAGGCTTCAAACATCTGCCCCAGCCATCTACTTAATCTCCGCTAGAGACTAAAATTACGGGGAACCCCACGCCTATTTTTTTTTACTAAATCCTTTATTTTAACACTAAATGACAAGTACAGTAATCAACACTATCACTGTACTTCTTATATATGTGACTAACATGTTTCTATGTATCTAATCTATGTGTGATGCTCTATTCTTTCTATTCTAAATTGTCGGGTACTGATGCTGAATAGACAGCCGGCTTTTTTAAAGAGACGGTGCATGAAAACACTGTTATTTTTTTAAATAAATCCTTTAACACTAAATGACAAGTACAGTAAGCAACACTGTCACTTTACTTCTTATATATGTGACTGACATGTTTCTATCTATCTAATCTATGTGTGATGCTCTATTCCTTCTTGTCTAAATTGTCGGGTATCGGTGTATGCCGCTGCTGAATTGCTGGCCGGCTTTTTTAAAGAGAGTGTCTTCTGAGCAGTTTGTCAGCTTTTGGACACATTTGAAGGTTTTTTCTATGTGTTTTTGTTTTCCTGCCATTGGTTTTAACGCTGTTCGACGGTGTTCGACGGTGTTCGACGAACAGTTCCACGAACATCCCAGTGTTCGACGAACCGAACCCGAACACTACGGGGGTGGCTCAACACTAAAATAGTGACGGCTGGGGACCGAGTATGGACACGAGGCATGAGGCATGTGGTTGTGAAAAGCTTTCGCCTCCATGAGCCTAAAAGGCCACATTTCAAGTGGAAGCAGCTTTATAGGACTTCCTGTGAGAAATGACATGCTTTTTTAATGTGGATAGGCCATGCTTATGCATGTTATTTCTCAAACCGCATTACAGATCAGGCCATTGTCCAACTCTGTATTCAAGAAATTAAATGCGCAAAGAAAGATGTGTGTGTGTCAAAGCACCACCGACAAGGGCGAGTTGATGTTGGACGGGCTGCCATTGCTTCTGCAACAAGCTGCATTACAGGACTTCCTGTGAGAAATGACATGCAGGGTAGATTGGGTTTCCCTCTATGCCAGTCCTTTCACCAAGATAAATACAACTGTGAGCCAAAAAAGTTGTAGACAGGCTCCGTACCGTACCTGGCCACATTCACCTGTCCACGTGTTTGTGGTTAGGCGGTCCTTCCCAGTAAGTGCACTGGGGAGGGCACGGGTAATGTTGTGGGACCCGTGCTTGTGGAAGGCAGAGGCGATACTGGGAAATATAGTGGCGGCTGGGGACCGAGTATGGACACCCGGCCGCTGCCGGCATGAGGTTGTGAAAAGCTTCCGCCTCCACGAGCTTAAAAGGCCATATTTCAAGTGCAAAAAGCTGCCCAGAAATCTGGCAGTTTAGTGTTGCGGCCTGTGGGTGGGTGGCTGGCTGCATACTTGCACTTGCATTCCAAGTAACAGAAAACTAAGCTGATGGTGGCCTCTATCATCATCATGGCCTCACGTCGGCACTATGAACTCTCCTGAAGGAGAAACCAGGGCCCGCCGGAGGAGTCTCCGGTTCTCTGGTGGGCCCGTCCAACCCTGCCGAAAAGCAGCCCTGGCTAAGAAAAGTGTGGGAGAAGGTTACCGGACACTCTATGGCTGCTTTTTTAATGAGGTTCGGCCATGCTTATGCATGTTATTTCTCAAACCGCATTACAGATCAGGCCATTGTCCAACTCTGTATTCAAGAAATTAAATGCGCAAAGAAAGATGTGTGTGTGTCAAAGCATCACCGACAAGGGCGAGTTGATGTTGGACGGGCTGCCATTGCTTCTGCAACAAGCTGCATTACAGGACTTCCTGTGAGAAATGACATGCAGGGTAGATAGGGTTTCCCTCTATACCAGTCCTTTCACCGAGCTAAATACAACTGTCCGCAAAAATATTTGTGGACTGGCTCCGTACCGTCCCTGGCCACATTCACCTGTCCATGTGTTTGCGGCTAGGCGGTCTTTCCCAGTAAGTGCACTGGGGATGGCACGGGTAATGTTGTGGGACCCGTGCTTGTGGAAGGCGGAGGCGATACCGGGAATTATAGTGGCGGCTGGGTACCGAGTATGGACACCCGGCCGCCGCTGGCATGAGGTTATGAAAAGCTTCCGCCTCCTCGAGCCTAAAACGCCACATTTCAAGTGCAAGCAGCTGTCAAAAATTTGGCAGTATAGTTGTAATGCACACGCCCGGGCTGAGTGGCGTGTGCGTGTGTATGTAGTGAATCCACTGTGCCATGAACCGGAGAGTGCCTGGAGGGGCGTAACTAAGTATCTGCCCGATCCGACCAAGGTCGCACGACGGCATACGACGCCAGTGCACCAGGGAGGAACCGGGCAGAAGGACCAGGTGCTACTCCAGGTCAGACCCTGGACACGGCTGTTGACCCACACAGGGAAATACTGGTACAGGCAGGTTAGGCTGGCACACAGACTGGTGGGTATAGGCAGACACGGCTGGAATACAGACGGGTGGATGCTGGCGAGCATCACTGGTATGCAGTCAGGGAGGTACTGGCTGGTATGACAGGTTGGAGCACAGAGTGGATAGGACCCAGTTCAGACTGGGACTCAGGAACAGAACCGCAGATGCAGCGGACAAACACAGCAGAGTGAGACCGCCCGGAGCGGCGAGTAAAAGCAGAGCAAGACGAGACTGCCAGTAGCGGTGAGCGAGAGTAGAGCAGGACAAGGCCGCCTGGAGCGGTGAGCAAAGGGTCAGAGCAGAGCGAGACTGCCGGAGCAGTGAGCAAGGAGTCAGAGTAGAGCGAGACTGCGGGAGCAGTGAGTAAAGGAGTCAAAGCAGAGCGAGACTGCCGGAGCAGTGAGCAAAGGGTCAGAGCAGAGCGAGACTACCGGAGCAGTGAGCAAAGGGTCAGAGCAGAGCGAGACTGCTGGAGCAGTGAGAAAAGGGTCAGAGCAGTGCGAGACTGCCGGAGCAGTCAGCAAAGGGTCATAGCAGAGCGAGACTGCCAGAGCAGTGAGCAAATGGTCAGAGCAGAGCGAGACTGCCGGAGCAGTGAGCAAAGGGTCAGAGCAGAGTGAGACTGCCGGAGCAGTGAGCAAAGGGGTCAGAGCGGAGCGAGACTGCCGGAGCAGTGAGCAAAGGGTCAGAGCGGAGCGAGACTGCCGGAACTGTGACCAAAGGGTCAGAGCGGAGCGAGACTGCCGGAGCAGTGAGCAACGGGTCAGAGCGGAGCAAGACTGCCAGAGCAGTGAGCAAAGGGTCAGAGCAGGCCAGAACCGCCGGAGCGGTGAGCAAAGGCAGAGCAGGCTAGAACCGCCGGAGCGGTGAGCAAGGCAGAGCAGGCTAGAACCGCCGGAGCGGTGAGCAAGGCAGAGCAGGCTAGAACCGCCAGAGCGGTGAGCAAGGCAGAGCAGGCTAGAACCGCCAGAGTGGTGAGCAAGGCAGAGCACGGGGGACAGGGCTCTGTACACATGGAACAGACAGGAAGGGAAAGGCAGAACCAGATACCCACAGGGTACTTGCAGTGAAGTAGCGAGTGGACCACAAACTCACAAACGGAAGTACAGTGACAACGAGCAGGAGATAGGTACAAGTTCAGACTCTGCAGAAAAAGGGAAGGTACGGATATAGAGAAAAACAGGAAACAGGCTAGGAGAGTATTCATGCAAGAAAAGACACAGCAGCAAGATACAGGAGCGGGTCTAGGTATGCGGCCCGTAGAAGGCGGAACGAACAGGCTAGGAGTGTGTTCAGACAGGAACAGGCAAGATACAGAAACGGGTCTAGGTATGCGGCCCCTAGAAGGTGGAAAGAACAGGCTAGGAGCGTGTTCACACTGGCCTGGAAATACAGCCTCCAGGATAGGCAGAAGACAACAGGCTAGAAGATAGTTCAGACAGGACACAGTTCAGACACGGGAACTGATACCGCAAGGCAGGAAACATAGACAGGACCTGGCACATCAGTGACAAGACGCCAACTGACAGAACACAATGCTCAGGCAGGGTTTCTTGGGAGGAGCTGGGTTAAATACCAGATGACAGACAGCAATAGGCTGAGGACGCACAAGGGGTGTGTCTGCAGCAGGTACAAGAAACAGGAAGTGATTGGGCGCCGTCCTTAAGCAGCAGAAACAGAGGCAAGCAGACAACATGGAGGGAAGCCAGGCTAGCAGACTGGACTGGAGATCAAGTGCACGCTCTTGCACAGTGGGAGATGGACCACTATGCAAGGACGCCGCCAGGTATGTTACAGTACCCCCCCCTTACGCCCCCTCTTCTTCAGGCCTGCTAGAATGTTCCGCAGGGAATTCGACGGCCAATCCTTCACTTCAAGGAGATCACTTCCACTGTCCACAGGAAAAACTGGTCTCATCTGGGTAGCTAGGATGCTACCTCCTATCCAGCCATCCTCAGCAACAGACGAAACGGGTGGAGTACCAGGAGTAGAGATGAGCGTTGTTCTACTCGAACTGTTCGCCAATCTCAAATTCGAGCTGTTTTGGGCGGTGTTCGAGCCGGTCGGCGAACACGAACAATTTGAGAAAAATTCGGCTGTTCGAGGTTATGTTCGATAACTGTTC
This sequence comes from Phyllobates terribilis, assembly GCF_046119375.1. Classification (NCBI taxonomy): domain Eukaryota; kingdom Metazoa; phylum Chordata; class Amphibia; order Anura; family Dendrobatidae; genus Phyllobates; species Phyllobates terribilis. Next base: position 147,696,022 of record NW_027362764.1, on the reverse strand, counting down.
GTGCACCAAAATCATAACTGGATTTTTTCTCAGTAATGATGAAAATTAATGTTAATACGCAGTTTTAGTGTACAGCGGGGCGGGGGGAGGGGCAGGGGATGGATCTCTGCAGGAACAATGAAGATCTCCATTTTTTTTTCTCTTTCCCGCATTTGCAGTGGGGAGGTGCAATCTGTCAGCCTATCAGCAGCGCACACACGGAGCGAAGTGCTTTTTTTCACACAAGCAAGGGCATGTGTGATTGGCAGTGTATGTCACATGTCCTTGCCCTATAAGACCAAGCCATTTTCCCCGTCGCCACCATTTTCTCACTGCTGCAGCTGCGTGTTAGACGGCACCGCTGTTGCTGTGTGTGCTATACCTTGTTAATTTCAAGCCAATTTTCGCACAAATATACAGATAGCTTGGGAGTAGGGAATAGTTGTGATTGCAGTCCTTTTAAGGACTAGGTTACAGCATTTCCTACGACTTTTATCAGGGAGGTCTGTGCTCTTAAATAGATAGGTTGTGGGAGTAAAGACTAATTGTAATTGGAGTCCTTTTCAGGACTAGGTTACATCAGTTCCTATCAGTTTTTGCCAGGCAGGTCTGTGCCAGTGCTGTGCAAGTTTTTTTCACAGCATTTGGCTGAATCTAGCAAAGCTAATCCTTTTTGGCCTATTGCAGAGTGTGTTAGTCAGTGGAGTAGCCTATCTGTGTTGCAAGATATAACACCTGTGTATAGAATACCAATTTTTTTACTGCACCTAGTGAAGTAAAATCTTTTGGGCATAGCATCATTCTATTAGTCCATCTATACTGACCTCCATCAGGTTGCAAACTGAATATAATTTTTTTCTGCATCTAGCTCTGAAAAAATATTTGGGCTTCTAGCGGTGTGTGGGACTTGGTCTATTAGTCCATCTATACTGACCTCCATCAGGTTGCAAATTAAAAATAATTTTTTTCTGCATCTAGCTCTGAAAAAATATTTGGGCTTCTAGCGGTGTGTGGGACTTGGTCTATTAGTCCATCTATACTGACCTCCATCAGGTTGCAAATTAAAAATAATTTTCTTCTGCATCTAGCTCTGAAAAAATATTTGGGCTTCTAGCAGTGTGTGGGACTTGGTCTATTAGTCCATCTATACTGACCTCCATCAGGTTGCAAATTAAAAATAATTTTTTTCTGCATCTAGCTCTGAAAAAATATTTGGGCTTCTAGCGGTGTGTGGGACATGGTCTATTAGTCCATCTATACTGACCTCCATCAGGTTGCAAATTAAAAATATTTTTTTTCTGCATCTAGCTCTGAAAAAATATTTGGGCTTCTAGCAGTGTGTGGGACTTGGTCTATTAGTCCATCTATACTGACCTCCATCAGGTTGCAAATTAAAAATAATTTTTTTCTGCATCTAGCTCTGAAAAAATTTTTGGGCTTCTAGCAGTGTGTGGGACTTGGTCTATTAGTCCATCTATACTGACCTCCATCAGGTTGCAAATTAAAAATAATTTTTTTCTGCATCTAGCTCTGAAAAAATATTTGGGCTTCTAGCGGTGTGTGGGACTTGGTCTATTAGTCCATCTATACTGACCTCCATCAGGTTGCAAATTAAAAATAATTTTTTTCTGCATCTAGCTCTGAAAAAATATTTGGGCTTCTAGCGGTGTGTGGGACTTGGTCTATTAGTCCATCTATACTGACCTCCATCAGGTTGCAAATTAAAAATAATTTTTTTCTGCATCTAGCTCTGAAAAAATATTTGAGCTTCTAGCAGTGTGTGGGACTTGGTCTATTAGTCCATCTATACTGACCTCCATCAGGTTGCAAATTAAAAATAATTTTTTTCTGCATCTAGCTCTGAAAAAATATTTGGGCTTCTAGCAGTGTGTGGGACTTGGTCTATTAGTCCATCTATACTGACCTCCATCAGGTTGCAAATTAAAAATAATTTTTTTCTGCATCTAGCTCTGAAAAAATATTTGGGCTTCTAGCGGTGTGTGGGACTTGGTCTATTAGTCCATCTATACTGACCTCCATCAGGTTGCAAATTAAAAATATTTTTTTTCTGCATCTAGCTCTGAAAAAATATTTGGGCTTCTAGCAGTGTGTGGGACTTGGTCTATTAGTCCATCTATACTGACCTCCATCAGGTTGCAAATTAAAAATAATTTTTTTCTTCATTTAGCTCTGAAAAAATATTTGGGCTTCTAGCAGTGTGTGGGACTTGTTCTATTAGTCCTTCTATACTGACCTCCAGCAGGTTGCAAATTGAATATAATTTTTTTCTGCATCTAGCTCTGAAAAAATAGTTGGGCTTCTAGCGGTGTGTGGGACTTGGTCTATTAGTCCATCTATACTGACCTCCATCAGGTTGCAAATTAAAAATAATTTTTTTCTGCATCTAGCTCTGAAAAAATATTTGGGCTTCTAGCAGTGTGTGGGACTTGGTCTATTAGTCCATCTATACTGACCTCCATCAGGTTGCAAATTAAAAATAATTTTTATCTGCATCTACACTACCTCTGAAAAAATATTTGGGCTTCTAGCAGTGTATGGGACTATTTGTGTTAGTCCATCTATACTGACCTCCATCAGGTTGCAAATTCAAAATAATTTTTTTCTGCATCTAACCCAGCCAATAGTTTTGGCCTAATACCACAGTTTGGCCACTCAGCTCTGCTCGGTTACCATCCATTGTTGTTTTGTGCAAACAACTCCAGAGTTGTGAATTAGTTAACCACCAAAATGAGTGGAAAAAGGCCTGCTGCTGGTGGAAAGGGGAATAGGCGTGTTGGGAAGGGGAAAAAAGGTTGTGTCCGTGGGGTAGGTGTTAAAGCAACAGTAACATCTGCAGAAGAAAGACCATCTTCCAGCCAAACTAAAATGTCTACTTCTTTTAGCGGACAATGTGATAAGATCCCTTTCTTACGGCCACGCCAATCGCTACAAATTCCAGATGAGGCACAAAAACAGCAGGTGCTTCAACGGATATCAAGTGCTCCTTTAAGTGGGCTCTCCTCCACATCAACTTCAACATCACAAATACTCCAGTCCTCAAAGGTGTCACCCAAATCGCACTTGCTTCCTCACAGCTCCCAAATCTCCAGCTGCCCGTCTGAGTATGAGGTAGAACAGATGGTTGAGTCTGCAGAGCTGTTTACTCATACTATAGCCTGGGAATCAGAGGTCGACTCCAGCGCTTCTGTGAATCCAGACGAGGAAATGATCTGCACTGATGCCCAGAATCTTTATGAGTCGGATCCAGGACCAGACGCAGAAGGTTCTGACCATAATGTAGACCGTCATTCCCAAACTGTAACTCCTGTTGGTGGAGACAATGAGGAAGACGATGATAAGACTCAAATACCTGATTGGAGCGACAACTTTAGTTTTTTGTCAGGGCAGGAACAGGTTGGCTCTGAGGACGACGGGTGTGATAACGCACAGGGTGATGATGATGAGGTCGGAGATCCCACTTACTGTCAACCCACAGTCAGCCAAGAGATGAGGTCAGCAGAGGAGGTGGAGGAAGATGCTAGTGACGACGAGGTCAGGTTGCGCCTTCCTGGACAGAGTCGTAGTACTGGAAGCACGTCAACAACTGCATCCTCAAACACAACTCTGCCTCTCACCACAAGTCGTGGTGGCTCTTCAGGTCGCATGGGTGCTAAGCCTTGCATAGCCTGGGCATTTTTTCAGATCGATAAAGATGACCCAACTCGTGTTATCTGTAACATTTGTCAGCAAAAGCTAAGTAGAGGCCAAAAAATACATAGTTTGAGTACTTCATGCATGAACCGGCACATGGACATGAAGCATAAGTTGCAGTGGGAAGCTCAGTGTGCTACAATGCGGCCTAGCCGGCCGGGCCAACCACCGTCTGCCATATCTTGTGCATCCGCGGCCTCTTCATCCTCTGTGACTGGGGGGACAGTAGTCACACCTGTTTTGGGGCGCAGACCTGCCACCTCTTTACCCGCAACAGCCAGCGTGATTGGCAGGTCATCATTTTCTTTGGAGGTGGTAACACCAGCTGGTGTTGAGCGCTGTCCGACATCGATAGCACCACCTTTGGATCAAGGCAACCTAACATGTCCGCCTGCATCTTCCTCACAGACCGGCAGTTTGCCGGGGACACCCTTATCAACCCCGTCTAAGCACAATAGCCAGCCCTCGGTCCCTCAGATGTGGACAAGTAAAAGACCATTTCCTCCTAGCCATGAGAAAGCTAAGAGGTTGAATTTCACCATCTGCAAGCTCTTGGCTACAGAAATGCTGCCTTTCCGCCTGGTGGACACAGAGGATTTTCGAGACCTTATGTCCGTCGCAGTGCCCCAGTACCAGATGCCCAGTCGGCACTACTTCTCAAAGAAAGGTGTGCCTGCGCTCCACCAGCATGTCGCACACAACATCACCGCTTCTTTGAGAAACTCTGTGTGTGACAGGGTGCATTTCACCACAGACACTTGGACGAGTAGGCATGGACAGGGGCGTTACATGTCGCTGACTGGGCACTGGGTAACTATGGTGACAGCAGGACAAGGGGCTGCTGTCCAAGTCTTGCCGTCCCCACGAGTTGTGCGTCAATCCTCTTTATGTCAAAGTTCCTCCACTGCTTCTGCCTCCTCAACCTCCTCTCGGTCTTCCACCTGCACCCAAAGCCTGTCTGGTCATGCCACAAGCTTTCTAACTGCGCAGAAGGGATCCTGCACACCTCCTTACTATGCTGGCAGTAGGGCTCAACGTCATCAGGCGGTTTTTACATTGAAATGTCTGGGAAATGTGAGTCACACAGCTGAGGAGTTGTGGTCAGCTCTGGAGAACCAATTTCATGAATGGTTGTCTCCACTGGACCTGAAACCAGGGAAGGCCGTGTGCGACAATGCTGCAAACCTGGGTGCGGCCCTTCGCTGGGGCAATGTCACACACGTGCCTTGTATGGCTCACGTGTTGAACCTGGTTGTCCAGCAATTTTTAGCCCACTATCCCAGACTAGATGGCCTTCTGCAGAGGGCACGGTCGCTGTGTGCTCACTTCCGCCATTCGCATCCCGCAGCTCAGCGACTTACATCTCTACAGAAGTCGTTGGGCCTGCCACTTCACCGGCTAAAATGCGATGTGCCTACCCGGTGGAATTCAACTCTGCACATGTTGCAGCGACTGTGGCAGCACCGACAAGCCCTGGTGCAATACGTTCTGACGTATAGCCTGGGCCAACGAGATTCAGAGGTGGGGCAAATCACGCTGGAGGAGTGGTCTCAGATCAGGGACCTATGCACCCTTCTGCACAGTTTTGAAATGGCGACGAAGATGTTTAGTGCTGACGATGCCATTATCAGCATGACTATTCCGGTGATTTACATGCTGGAGCACATGTTAAACAGAATTCGCAGTCAGGTGGTGGCACAAGAGGAGGTGGAGGAAGTAGAGGAGGAGGAGTTGTATGCGGAAGGGCTAACATCTGCAAGGTCCAGACGGTCGGCAGCACCAAGGCGGCAGGCATGTGAGGGTGGGGGAGATGGTTTTACCAGGGCGCATGGTAGCAGCCAAACTAGTGAGGAAGGTGCAGGAGCCCAGGAAGAAGTGGAGGACGAACTGATGGAAGACTCATCAGATGAGGGAGACCTTGATCACATTTCTGTTGTGCGAGGTTGGGGGGAGAGGACAGAGGAAGGAAGCATGATTGTTACCTCGCCACCAACACAACAGGGACTTGGTGCTCCTGGATGCGCAACACACATGAGTGCCTTCTTGCTGCACTACCTGCAACATGACCCTCGAATTGTGAGAATTAGAAATAATCCTGACTACTGGGTTGCCACACTGTTAGATCCCCGGTACAAAAGTAAATTTGCAGAAATTATTCCTGCCATAGAAAGGGATGCACGCATGCAGGAGTATCAGCAGAGACTGTTGCAGAATCTTACATGTGCTTTTCCACAAAATACCAGTGGTGCACGTAGTGAATCTCACAGTTCCAACTTGCCAACCGTGGGACCGTCAAGTGTTCAGCACTCAAACCGTAACAGAACCACAGTATCTGCTGGTAACATCAATTTTGCGGAATCATTTCACCACTTTTTTAGCCCATCCTTTGCAAGGCCACAGGAGACAAGAAGTCTGACACATAGTCAACGCCTAGAGACGATGGTACAGGAGTATCTCCAAGTAAACATTGAAGCCACGACTGTGTCACTGGACCCTTGCTCTTTTTGGGCTTCCAATCTGGATAAATGGCCGGAGCTAGCCACTTACGCCTTGGAGATCTTGTCATGACCCGCAGCCAGCGTTCTGTCTGAACGTGTGTTCAGCGCTGCTGGTGGTGTGCTGACAGATAAGCGCACGCGGCTCTCCACTGATAATGTAGACAGACTCACGTTCATAAAGATGAACAAATCATGGATCCGAAACGACTTTTCTACCCCTGTGTCATCCTGGGGAGAGTAAAAGCTTGATGATTGGTTAAAATCACCCTACCAACCGTTTTAAGCTTTCAAATTACTAATCATGTTTATCTGTATCTTGACTGGAAAATAATTTGGGCTTTGTAGCAGTGTGCAGCACTGATCCTATTAGGCCATCTATACTAAAGCTTCACCAGATTTAAAATTAAAAATAATTTTTAGCTGCATCTAGCCCGGAAAATAATTTTGGGGCTCCGAGATGCGCAAGGCACATAAGTGCCTTCTTGCTGCATTACCTGCAGCATGACCCTCATATTGTCAGAATTCGAAGTAATCATGACTACTGGGTTGCCACACTCTTAGATCCCCCAAACTTTTCGATCAACCTTTTCATTTTAATAAAGACCAAAAAAATGGTCATTTTTGAAATTATAAGCATTAGCAGGTTGTTAGAAACTGAAATCAAACAGTTTTCAACTCAAAACTTTATTCTAGGTGATGTTACATTTTCACATAGGACCCCTTGTTCGAAAGGAGCTTCTGAACTCTCTCGTCCATTGAATTTGTCAGGTTTTGGATGGTTTCTGCTTCAATTGTTTTGCATGAGGACAGAATACCCTCCCAGAGCTGTTGCTTAGATGTGAACTGCCTCCCGCCATCATAGACACTCCTTTTAATGATGCTCCAAAGGTTCTGAATGGGGTAGAGGTCAGGGGAGCATGGGGGTCACACCATAAGTTTGTCCCCTTTTATGCCCATATCAGCCAGAGATGCAGATGTTTTATGTGCAGCATGAGATGGTGCATTATCATGCAGAAAAATGATCTTGCTGTGAAATACACGGTTCTTCTTCTTGAACCATGGCAGGAAGTGCTGTTTGAGAAAATCCACATACATTATGGAGTTCATCTTTAGCGCCTTCAGGGATCCTAAAGGGGCCGACAATCTCTCTCCCCATGATTCCAGCCCAAAACATTACTCCACCTCCTCCTTGTTGGCGCTGTAGCCGTGTTTGCGTGGGGTGTCCATCAACCAGCCATCCTCCACTCCATCCATCTGGACCATCGAGCGCTGCACGGCACTCATCCGTGAACAAAACAGTTTTGAAATCAGTCTTCATGTAATGTTTGGCCCACTGGAGCCGTTTCTGCTTGTGTGAAGTGGATAGAGGAGGTCGACAGGATGGCGCATGCACAGCTGCAAACCTCTGAAGGACCCTGCATCTTGTTGTTCGGGGGACGTTGGAGGCACAAGCAGCTTCAAAAACTTGTCTGCTGCTATGACAAGGCTTTTTTGCCGCTGCTCTTTCAACCTGACGTAATTGCCTGTAGGAAAGAGTCCTCAATTTGCCCTTATCAGCACGCACACGTGTGTACTGTGAATCAGCTACATACTTCTTGATTGCCAGGACACTTCATCCTGATCATCGCACAATGTTGATTGTAGTCATGCCTTGACCTAAACACTCCACAATTTGTTGCTTCTCAGCAGCCGACACATCCTTTTTCTTTCCCATTTTGGCAGAAAATGTAGGCTGCTTAATAATGTGAGAGAGCCTTCTTAAGTAGTCTTGCCTTTCATTGGACACACCTGCCAAACTAATTAGCACAGGTGTCTGCAATTGCTTACAGTGATATAAAGAGCCCTGACACACATCACCATCAATGAGTTTAACTGACAAACAAACAAATTCTTCCCTTATCACTCCTAAACACTTTTTGTATAATAATTTGGAACGCAGTGTACATGTGCTTTTCCACAAAACACCAGTGGTTCACGTAGTGAATCTTACAGTTCTAACTTGCCAACCGTGGTCTGTATGGAGTTGTTCAATAAAGGGCCCAAAATTAAGATAACATAGATGGGAGAGGTCTCTATGAATAGGAATTCCTAAGTATTTGATACCCTGTGAGGGCCAGGCAAAGGGAAAGTTGGACTGGATGGAATCCTATATGGATTTGGGGAGGGAGACATCGAGGGCCTCAGACTTCGCTGCATTGATTTTAAAATTTTACCATGTAACAAAGTGATCTATTTCAGCCATAACAGCATGGATGGATATATGTGATTGAGTGATATATACTAGGACATCATCAGCAAATAGAGAGCACTTGTACTCGGTGCCTCCCACCTCAATCCACCTAATATTGGGGTTATGGCGAATTGATGAGAGCAGGTGCTCCGTCACTAGGATGTATAAGAGAGGGGACAGAGGACATCACTGCCTTGTCCCATTGGTGATTGTGAAAGGTGATGAAAATGTTCTGACGCACCCCCTGGGCCTTGGGACACCCGGAGCCGGACCCTTTTTGGTGGATGCTGGTGGTTGTAGTCTTCGTGGCAGCGACCCAGTTCCGTGGCTCAGGGCGGTCAAACCAGTGGCGGAACTATTTATGTGGTTTTCATGTTTAAATGTCCGACTACGCCACCCGTGGATTGCGGTCAGAGTGAACCGCCGCTACAGGGCAGACCACTGAGGCTGGTGTTGTGGGTGCAGCAGAGCGTAGCATAACTCCCCACGGGAGGAGTATAGCCTCAGGGCAGTGTATGCGGAGGATGGGGGTGATGGTGCAGGGCAGCAGCAGTAACGACACGGAGTCAGTGATGCAGTTCAGGGCCTTTACTCACAGTTCTTATTATCCAGACCACGTCTGCAGGTAACGGCTGCCCACGTCGTACTGTGCTCACCAGGTGAGGGGCTCAGACAACTCCCAGATAACTTTGGAGCACTTCACAGGACCCCCTTTGTGTGTCCTTTGTCTGGCATTTCTTACCAACACTTCTGTCCGGCTGCCTCGGGCCTCCTCTTGGTAAACTTGGCGCCAGTTTCCCTGACCCTATGTGGTGCCTTCCTAGCGGGTGTAGCGAGGGGCTGCGCCACATAAAATGTCAGAGCCTCCGGTTTCTAGCTGAGGGTCGTTTCCTGCCTCCACTAGTTCGGGGACCGGTCTCCCCCTTTGGCCTGACCCCTCCACGCAGGTGGATTCGGGCGTGCGGTGGCGACTCGCCCGTCCGCACCCCTGGGATCCCTTCATTCCTCGTTCCTGGAGCCTTCTCCGCTCCTCTTCCTTCCTTCTCCCTCTTCCAGGCCTGGGCCTCTGTTACTAGGCCCGCCTCCGGAGCAGAGCTCATGCAGAGCCCCTGCTCCCTGCCACTTCTGCTCAGACTTCTCTGCACTGAACTAAGATGGTGCCCACCTTTTATACTCCCTTCTCAATGCACCCAGGAACTGCTTCCTCCCTGCTCCTGCACTACAGGGTTCCCCTTCCTCAGTGTTCCCTCCCCCCACTCCAGCCAGGGACAGGGACTGTCGTGCCCATCTCAGGGGCATATTGGTCGCCCTGCCCCACGGCAATGTGGTGTAATGCATGCAGGTGTCGGGTCCTGATCCACACTCCATCCTTACCTGAGAGTGAGATATCACACCTCTGGGTGAGGTGCAATACGTCTTTAGCAACCGAGCCCTCAGGGTGCTACAGTTCCATTTATCTTCAGCCTAGGTGACGTATTGCGATACAGGGCCGTGATTTTGGCTATAAAAGGGTCCCCTAGACCCCTACCCCAAGCTTTTTAAGAGAATCATATATGGCGTGCCAGGAGACTCTATGAAATGCTTTCTCAGCATCCAACGAGAGTATCTAATTACAAATTTTTAACTGCATCTAGCCCAGGAAATACTTTGTGCCTAGTAGCAGTGTCTGCTAGTAAGCGGATTATCCCGGCTGTTAAGCAAGCTGCACCACCTGTAGTTTAGACACTTAATTTTTTCAAAGGAAATGCTTCGGGACCATGGGATACTTAGTGAAGAGCATCAGGAGGCACCCCAAGGCATAGGGGCTGGGACTGGCAGTAGGATGCCTTGCAGTGGACAGCCGAGCTCGATCCTTATAAAAGCTTTTTAACTGCAGCAGCTTTAGTGGACGCTACTGGAGCTGGAATTACCGCGGCTGCTGGCATGAGACTTGCCCTCCAATAGATCCTTGTAAATGGATTTAAAGTGTATTCATTCAAATTAGAGAGACAATTTAAATTAAAAAGCTTAGAGCTGCCTCCACCACAGGGGGGCTCGCTCGACCCACCAGCGGACAGGCACCAGTATTGGGAGAGGGGGGCTGGCCGTCAGGGTTCACCGCGGCTCTGGCACAAACCCGGCGACACGGAGGTGGCACGGGCAGGAGCGGACTGGCCGTGTCGGCTTCTCACTTTTTGGATTTTAGAAGGGCATGACATGCCTATATCTGTGTCTCCCCCTCCTTTTACTCCTCCACCTCTTTTATTTTCGCATGACTATATGTACTTGTCACTTTTCCATGTGTTAGTTATGTCTTCTGAGCAGTTTGTCAGCTTTTGGACACCTTTGAAGGTGTTTTCTATGTGTTTCTATGTGTTTTTGTTTGCCTGCCATTGGTTTTAACGGTGTTCAAAGGTGTTCGACGAACAGTTTGACGAACAGTTCGGCGAACACACGGGTGTTCGACGAACCGAACCGAACTCGAACACTACGGGGGTGGCTCAACACTAACCAGGAGCAGCACACAAGGAAGTCTCTCTCCACTTATTATCAGGTAGCACCCCAGAGGGTTCAGGAGACAACTGGAAGTCCTCCGCAGGGTTGGAGGGGTGCAGAGACTCGGGGGTAGCCTCTGCTTCGGGGTACATCTTGTCAAGCTCACAGGATGAAATGGGCGAGGTATCAGGTACAAGGTGTAAAAAGGTCACTTTCTCTTGGCTATCTGGTGGTACCCTGGAGGATTCAGGAAACAACTGGGGGTCCTCTGCCGGGTCGGAAGAGTGCAGAGACTCGGGGGCGACCTCTGCTTCGGAGTACACTAGGTCGGACTCGCTGGAAGAAGCGGGCGAGGTATCAGGTACCGAGTATAGGAGAGTCCCTGTACATTCGCTATCAGGTAGCACCCCAAAGGGTTCAGGAGACAACTGGAGGTTCTCCGCCTGGTCGGAGGGGTGTAGAGACTCGGGGATAACCTCTGCTTCGGAGTACACTAGGTCGGACTCACTGGAAGAAGCGGCCGAGGTATTAGGTACCGAGTATAGGAGAGTCTCTGTCCATTCGCTATCAGGTAGCACCCCGAAGGGTTCAGGAGACAACTGGAGGTCCTCCGCCTGGTTGGAGGGGTGTAGAGACTCAGGGATAACCTCTGCTTTGGAGTACACTAAGTCGGACTCACTGGACGAAGCGGGCGAGGTATCAGGTGCAGAGTATAGGGAAGACTCTGTCCATTTGCTACCAGGTAGCACCCCGATGGTTCTGGAGACAACTGGAGGTCCTCCGCCTGGTCGGAGGGGTGTAGAGACTCGGGGTTAACTACCGCTTTGTGGTACCCATTGTCAGGCTCACAGGACGGAGCAGACGAACTATCGGGTACCGGGTGTAGGGAAGTCTCTCTCCATTTGTCATTAGGTGGTATCCCGGAGGATTCAGGAGGCAACAGGGGGTCCTCCGCCAGGTAGTAGAGATGCACAGATTCAGAGGTAATCACTGCTTCGGAGTACCCTTGGACAGGCTCACCGGTTAAAGTGGGTGAAGCATCTGATATCAGGTGCAGGAAGTCCTCCTGTGTGGATTCTAGGTGGGCATAAGTCTCTTCGGGTAGGAGAACTGGTGCGCTACCCACGCACATTACCCATCGGGGCTGCTCCGGGATACAGGGAAGTGAAGCTTCAGCAGGGACTTCAAGGTTGGGGTCAGGAGGTCTTTGGGAGGACAGACCCTGGCGTGACTGCTTGCCTCTACGCCTAGCACGTCTGGACTGCCTCTTGAGGTTGGGAGAAGTATTCCGGAGAGCCTTGTCATCCTGTGTGGATTCTGGGTGGGCAGTAGTCTCTTCGGGCAGGAGGACTAGTGCATTACCCACACGCATTACCCATCGGGGCTGCTCCGGGTTATTGGGAAGTGAAGCTTCAGCAGGAGCCTCTGGATTAGGGTCATCGAAGACCACCAGGAAGGCCTGAAGGTCCAGGAGGATATGATCCTGTGCTTCCCATAGGGGGTTGATCCATTCCAAGGCATCACCCATTAGGTAAGACATCATGAATCCCACCTTAACCCGGTCGGTGGGAAAACAAAGAGGGTAGAACTTGAAGTGTAGCATGCATTGCTCCACAAATGCACGACTCAGTCTTGGATCCCCATAGTACCGTGGCGGATCCGCAGGAACGAGTGCTGATAGATCCATCTGGACGGGTGCGTAATACGCATGAAACTCAGCTGGTAGCAAAAAAATAAATTTCTTCTAGAAGCACGTATTCGCTGGAAAACATCTCAGAGAGCGAAAGCCGTGGGGCTCAACGGGAACCATGGCCTGAGCATGCTGTAATGCACACGCCCGGGCTGAGTGGCGTGTGCGTGTGTATGTAGTGATTCCACTGTGCCATGAACCGGAGAGTGCCTGGAGGGGCGTAACTAAGTATCTGCCCGATCCGACCAAGGTCGCACGACGGCATATGACGCCAGTGCACCAGGGAGGAACCGGACAGAGGGACCAGGTGCTACTCCAGGTCAGACCCCGGACACGGCTGTTGATCCACACAGGGAAATACTGGTACAGGCAGGTTAGGCTGGCACACAGACTGGTGGATATAGGCAGACACGGCTGGAATACAGACGGGTGGATGCTGGCGAGCACGACTGGTATGCAGGCAGGGAGGTACTAGCTGGTATGACAGGTTGGAGCACAGAGTGGATAGGACCCAGTTCAGACTGGGACTCAGGAACAGAACCGCAGATGCAGCGGACAAACACAGCAGAGTGAGACCGCCCGGAGCGGTGCGTAAGAGCAGAGCAAGACGAGACCGCCAGTAGCGGTGAGCGAGAGTAGAGCAGGACAAGGCCGACTGGAGCGGTGAGCAAAGGGTCAGAGCAGAGCGAGACTGCCGGAGCAGTGAGCAAAGGGTCAGAGCAGAGTGAGACTGCCAGAGCAGTGAGCAAAGGGGTCAGAGCGGAGCGAGACTGCCGGAGCAGTGAGCAAAGGGTCAGAGCGGAGCGAGACTGCCGGAACTGTGACCAAAGGGTCAGAGCGGAGCGAGACTGCCGGAGCAGTGAGCAAAGGGTCAGAGCGGAGCAAGACTGCCAGAGCAGTGAGCAAAGGGTCAGAGCAGGCCAGAGCCGCCGGAGCGGAGAGCAAAGGCAGAGCAGGCTAGAACTGCCAGAGAGGTGAGCAAGGCAGAGCAGGCTAGAACCGCCAGAGCGGTGAGCAAGGCAGAGCAGGCTAGAACCGCCGGAGCGGTGAGCAAGGCAGAGCAGGCTAGAACCGCCGGAGCGGTGAGCAAGGCAGAGCAGGCTAGAACCGCCAGAGCGGTGAGCAAGGCAGAGCACGGGGGACAGGGCTCTGTACACACGGGACAGACAGGAAGGGAAAGGCAGAACAAGATACCCACAGGGTACTTGCAGTGAAGTAGCGAGTGGACCACAAACTCACAAACGGAAGTACAGTGACAACGAGCAGGAGTTAGGTACAAGTTCAGACTCTGCAGAAAAAGGGAAGGTACGGACATAGAGAAAAACAGGAAACAGGCTAGGAGAGTATTCATGCAAGAACAGACACAGCAGCAAGATACAGGAGCGTGTCTAGGTATGCGGCCCCTAGAAGGAGGAACGAACAGGCTAGGAGCGTGTTCAGACAGGAACAGGCAAGATACAGAAACGGGTCTAGGTATGCGGCCCCTAGATGGTGGAAAGAACAGGCTTGGAGCGTGTTCACACTGGCCTGGAAATACAGCCTCCAGGATAGGCAGAAGACAATAGGCTAGAAGATAGTTCAGACAGGACACAGTTCAGACACGGGAACTGATACCGCAAGGCAGGAAACATAGACAGGACCTGGCACATCAGTGACAAGACTCCAACTGACAGAACACAATGCTCAGGCAGGGTTTCTTGGGAGGAGCTTGGTTAAATACCAGGTGACAGACAGCAATAGGCTGAGGACGCACAAGCGGTGTGTCTGCAGCAGGCACAAGAAACAGGAAGTGATTGGGCGCCGCCCTTAAGCAGCAGAAACAGAGGCAAGCAGACATCATGGAGGGAAGCCAGGCTATCAGACTGGACTGGAGATCAAGTGCACGCTCTTGCACAGTGGGAGATGGACCACTATGCAAGGACGCCACCAGGTAAGTTACAGTACCCCCCCCCTTACGCCCCATCTTCTTCAGGCCTGCTAGAATGTTCCGCAGGGAATTCGAGGGCCGATCCTTCACTTCAAGGAGATCACTTCCACTGTCCACAGGAAAAACTGGTCTCATCTGGGTAGTTAGGATGCTACCTCCTATCCAGCCATCCTCAGCAACAGACGAAACGGGTGGAGTACCAGGAGCAGCACACAAGGAAGTCTCTCTCCACTTATTATCAGGTAGCACCCCAGAGGGTTCAGGAGACAACTGGAAGTCCTCTGCAGGGTTGGAGGGGTGCAGAGACTCGGGGGTAGCCTCTGCTTCGGGGTACATCTTGTCAAGCTCACAGGATGAAATGGGCGAGGTATCAGGTACAAGGTGTGAAAAGTCACTGTCTCTTGGTTATCTGGTGGTACCCCGGAGGATTCAGGAAACAACTGGGGGTCCTCCGCCAGTTCGGAAGAGTGCAGAGACTCGGGGGCAATCTCTGCTTCGGAGTACACTAGGTCGGACTCGCTGGAAGAAGCGGGCGAGGTATCAGGTACCGAGTATAGGAGAGTCCCTGTCCATTCGCTATCAGGTAGCACCCCGAAGGGTTCAGGAGACAACTGGAGGTTCTCCGCCTGGTCGGAGGGGTGTAGAGACTCGGGGATAACCTCTGCTTCGGAGTACACTAGGTCGGACTCACTGGAAGAAGCGGCCGAGGTATCAGGTACCGAGTATAGGAGAGTCTCTGTCCATTCGCTATCAGGTAGTACCCCGAAGGGTTCAGGAGACAACTGGAGGTCCTCCGCCTGGTTGGAGGGGTGTAGAGACTCGGGGATAACCTCTGCTTCGGAGTACACTAAGTCGGACTCACTGGACGAAGCGGGCGAGGTATCAGGTACAGAGTATAGGGAAGACTCGGTCCATTTGCTACCAGGTAGCACCCCGAAGGGTTCTGGAGACAACTGGAGGTCCTCCGCCTGGTTGGAGGGGTGTAGAGACTCAAGGTTAACTACCGCTTTGAGGTTCCCATTGTCAGGCTCACAGGACGGAGCAGACGAACTATCGGGTACCGGGTGTAGGGAAGTCTCTCTCCATTTGTCATTAGGTGGTATCCCGGAGGATTCAGGAGGCAACAAGGGGTCCTCCGCCAGGTAGTAGAGATGCACAGATTCAGAGGTAATCACTGCTTCGGAGTACCCTTGGACAGGCTCACCGGTTAAAGTGGGTGAAGCATCTGATATCAGGTGCAGGAAGTCCTCCTGTGTGGATTCTAGGTGGGCATAAGTCTCTTCGGGTAGGAGAACTGGTGCGCTACCCACGCACATTACCCATCGGGGCTGCTCTGGGATACAGGGAAGTGAAGCTTCAGCAGGGACTTCAAGGTTGGGGTCAGGTGGTCTTTGGGAGGACAGACCCTGGCGTGACGGTTTGCCTCTATGCCTAGCACATCTGGACTGCCTCTTGAGGTTGGGAGAAGTATTCCGGAGAGCGTATTCATCCTGTGTGGATTCTGGGTGGGCAGTAGTCTCTTCGGGCAGGAGTACTAGTGCACTACCCACACACATTACCCATCGGGGCTGCTCCGGGTTATTGGGAAGTGAAGCTTCAGCAGGAGCCTCTGGATTAGGGTCATCGAAGACCATTAGAAAGGCCACCAGGAAGGCCTGAAGGTCCAGAAGGATATGATCCTGTGCTTCCCATAGGGGGTTGATCCATTCCAATGCATCACCCATTAGGTAAGACATCATGAATCCCACCTTAAACCGATCGGTGGGAAAACAAAGAGGGTAGAACTTGAAGTATAGCATGCATTGCTCCACAAATGCACGACTCAGTCTTGGATCCCCATAGTACCGTGGCAGATCCGCAAGAACGAGTGCTGATAGATCCATCTGGACGGGTGCGTAATACGCATGAAACTCAGCTGGTAGCAAAAAAATAAATTTCTTCTAGAAGCACGTATTCGCTGGAAAACGTCTCAGAGAGCGAAGGCCGTGGGGCTCAACGGGAACCATGGCCTGAGCATGCTGTAATGCATACGCCCGGGCTGAGTGGCGTGTGCGTGTGTATGTAGTGATTCCACTGTGCCATGAACCGGAGAGTGCCTGGAGGGGCGTAACTAAGTATCTGACCGATCCGACCAAGGTCGCACGACGGCATATGACGCCAGTGCACCAGGGAGGAACCGGACAGAGGGACCAGGTGCTACTCCAGGTCAGACCCCGGACACGGCTGTTGACCCACACAGAGGAATACAGGAACAGGCAGGTTAGGCTGGCACACAGACTGCTGGGTATAGGCAGACACGGCTGGTATGCAGACTGGCGGATGCTGGTAAGCACGACTGGTATGCTAGCAGGGAGGTACTGGCAGGTTCGACAGGTTGGAACACCGAGTGGATAGGACCCAGTACAGACTGGGACTCAGGAACAGAACCGCAGATGCGGTGGACAAACACAGCAGAGTGAGGCCGCCCAGAGCGGCGAGCAAGAGCAGAACAAGACGAGACCGTCTGGAGCGGTGGGCGAGAGAAGAGCAGGACAAGGCCGCCTGGAGCGGTGAGTGAGAGAGGAGCAGGACGAGACTGCCGAAACAGCGAGCAAAGGGTCAGAGCAGGACGAGACTGCCGGAGCAGCGAGCAAATGGTCAGAGCAGGACGAGACTGCCGAAAAAGCGAGCAAAGGATCAGAGCAGAGCGAGACTGCCGGAGCAGCGAGCAAAGGGTCAGAGCAGAGCGAGACTGCCGGAGCAGCGAGCAAAGGGTCAGAGCAGAGCGAGACAGCCGGAGCAGTGAGCAAAGGGTCAGAGCAGAGCAAGACTGCCGGAGCAGCGAGAAAAGGGTCAGAGCAGAGCGAGACTGCCGGAGCAGCGAGCAAAGGGTCAGAGCAGAGCGAGACTGCCGGAGCAGCGAGCAAAGGGTCAGAGCAGAGTGGAAAGCACCGGAGCGGTGAGCAAGGCAGAGCCGGCATGAACCGCCAGAGCGATGTGCAAGGCAGAGCAGAGGGGACAGGGCTCTGTTCACACGGAACAGACTGGAAGGGAAAGGCAGAACCAGGTACACACAAGATACTTGCAATGAAGTAGCGAGTGGACACTAAACTCACAAACGAGAGTACAGGGACAATGAGTAGGAGTTAGGTACGGGATCAGATTCTGCAGGAAAAGGGAAGGTACGGACATAGAGAAAAACAGGTAACAGGCTAGGAGAGTATTCAGACAAGAACAGACACAGCAGCAAGATACAGGATCGGGTCTAGGTATGCGGCCCCTAGAAGGCGGAACGAACAGGCTAGGAGCGAGTTCAGACTTGAACAGGCAAGATACAGGAACGGGGCTAGGCATGCGGCCCCTAGAAGGAGGAAAGAACAGGCATGGAGCGTGTTCACACTGGCCTGGAAATACAGCCTCCAGGATAGGCAGAAGACAACAGGCTAGAAGATAGTTCAGACAGGACACAGTTCAGACACGGGAACTGATACCGCAAGGCAAAAAACATAGACAGGACCTGGCACATCAGTGATAAGACTCCAACTGACAGAACACAATGCTCAGGCATGGATTTCAGGGAGGAGCTGGGTTAAATACCAGGTGACAGACAGCAATAGGCTGAGGACGCACAAGGGGTGTGCCTGCAGCAGCTACAAGAAGCAGGAAGAGATCGGGCGCCGCCCTTAAGCAGCAGAAACAGAGGCAAGCAGACAGCATGGAGGGAAGCCAGGCTAGCAGACTGGACAGGAGATCAAGTGCGCGCTCTTGTACAATGGGAGATGGACCACTATGCAAGGACGCCGCCAGGTATGTTACAGTACCCCCCCTTTATGCCCCCTCTTCTTCAGGCCTGCCAGAATGTTCCGCAGGGAATTCGAGGACCAATCATTCACTTCAAGGAGATCACTTCCAATGTGCACAGGAAAAAGTGGTATCATCTGAGTAGCCAGGATGCTACCTCCTATCCAGCCATCCTCAGCAACAGACGAAACGGGTGGAGTTCCAGGAACAGCACACAAGGAAGTCTCTCTCCACTTATTATCAGGTAGCACCCCAGAGGGTTCAGGAGACAACTGGAAGTCCACCGCCAGGTTGGAGGGGTGCAGAGACTCGGGGGTAACCTCTGCTTCGGGGTACATCTTGTCAAGCTCACAGGATGAAATGGGCGAGGTATCAGGTACGAGGTGTAGAAAAGTCACTGTCTCTTCGCTATCAGGTAGCACCCCGAAGGGTTCACGAGACAACTGGAGGTCCTCTGCCTGGTCGGAGGGGTGTAGAGACTCGGGGATAACCTCTGCTTCGGAGTACACTAGGTCAGACTCACTGGAAGAAGCGGCCGAGGTATCAGGTACCGAGTATAGGAGAGTCCCTGTCCATTCGCTATCAGGTATCACCCCGGAGGGTTCAGGAGACAACTGGAGGTCCTCCGCCTGGTCGAAGGGGTGTAGAGAATCGGGGAAAACCTGTGCTTCGGAGTACACTAGGTCGGACTCACTGGACGAAGCGGGCGAGGTATCAGGTACAGAGTATAGGGAAGACTCTGTCCATTCGCTACCCGGTAGCACCCCGAAGGGTTCTGGAGACAAATGGAGGTCCTCCGTCTGGTCGGAGGGGTGTAGAGACTCGGGGGTAACCTCTGCTTCGGAGTACACTAGGTCGGACTCACTGAACGAAGCGGGCGAGGTATCAGGTGCAGAGTATAGGAAAGACTCTGTCCATTCGCTACCAGGTAGCACCCCGAAGGGTTCAGGAGACAACTGGAGGTCCTCCGCCTGGTCGGAGGGGTGTAGAGACTCGAGGGTAACCTCTGCTTCGGAGTACACTAGGTCGGACTCACTGGACGAAGCGGGCGTGGTATCAGGTACCGGGTGTAGGGAAGTCTCTCTCCATTTGTCATCAAGTGGTATCCCGGGGGATTCAGGAGGCAACAGGGGGTCCTCCGCCAGGTTGTAGAGGAGCATGGACTCGGAGGTAATCACTGCTTTGGAGTACCCTTAGATAGGCTCACCGGTTAAAGTGGGTGAAGTATCAGATACTGGGTGCAGGAAGTCCTCCTGTGTGGATTCTAGGTGGGCAGAAGTCTCTTCGGGCAGGAGAACTGGTGCGCTACCCACGCACATTACCCGTCGGGGCTGCTCCGGGATTCAGGGATATGAATCTTCAGCAGGGACTTCAAGGTTGGGGTCAGGAGGTCTTTGGGAGGACAGACCCTGGCGTGACGGCTTGCCTCTACACCTAGCATGTCTGGACTGCCTCTTGAGGTTGGGAGAAGTATTGCGGAGAGCGTAGTCATCCGGTGTGGATTCTGGGTGGGCAGTAGTCTCATCGGGCAAGAGGACTAGAGCGCTACCCACACGCATTACCCATCGGGGCTGCTCCGGGATATTGGGAAGTTAAGCTTCAGCAGGACCCTCCAGATTAGGGTCATCGAAGACCATTAGAAAGGCCACCAGGAAGGCCATTATGTCCAGGATGATAGGATCCTGTGCGTCATATAGGGGGGTGATCCATTTCAAGGCATCACCCGCTAGGTAAGACATCATGAATCCCACCTTAGCCCGATCGGTGGGAAAACAAAGAGGGTAGAACTTGAAGTGTAGCATGCATTGCTCCACAAATGCACGACTCTGTCTTGGATCCCCATAATACTTTGGTGGATCCGCTGGAACGGGTGCAGAAAGCTCCATCTGGACGGGTGCGTAATTCCCCTGGAACTCAGCTAGTAGCAAAAAATATATATAAATTTCTTCTAGATGCACGTATTCGCTGGAAAACGTCTCAGAGAGCTAAGGCCGTGGGGCTCAACGGGAACCATGGCCTGAGCATGCTGTAATGCACACGCCCGGGCGAAGTGGTGTGTGCGTGTATATGTAGTGATTCCACTGGACCGTGCCGGAGAGTGAATGCCTAGAGGGGCGTAATTAAGTATCCACCTGATCCGACCAGGGTCGCACGACGGCATCCGACGCCAGTGCACCAAGGAGGAACTAAGCAGAGGGACCAGGTGCTACTCCAGGACAGACCCCGGACACGGCTGTTGACCCACACAGGGGAATACAGGAACAGGCAGGTTAGGCTGACACACAGACTGGTGGGTATAGGCAGACTCGGCTGGTATGCAGACTGGCGGATGCTGGTAAGCACGACTGGTATGCAGGCAGGGAGGTACTGGCAGGTACGACAGGTTGGAGCACCGAGTGGATAGGACCCAGTACAGACTGGGACTCAGGAACAGAACCGCAGATGCTGTGGACAAACACAGCAGAGTGAGGCCGCCCAGAGCGGCGAGCAAGAGCAGAACAAGACGAGACCGCCTGGAGCGGTGGGCGAGAGAAGAGCAGGACAAGGCCGCGTGGAGCGGTGAGCGAGAGAGGAGCAGGACGAGACTGCCGAAGCAGCGAGCAAAGGGTCAGAGCAGGACGAGACTGCCGGAGCAGCGAGCAAAGGGTAAGAGCAGAGAGAGACTGCCGGAGCAGCGAGCAAAGGGTCAGAGCAGAGCGAGACTGCCGGAACAGCGAGCAAAGGATCAGAGCAGAGCGAGACTGCCGGAGTAGCGAGCAAAGGGTCAGAGCAGAGCGAGACTGCCGAAGCAGTGAGCAAAGGGTCAGAGCAGAGCAAGACTGCCGGAGCAGCGAGCAAAGGGTCAGAGCAGAGCGAGACTGCCGGAGCAGCGAGCAAAGGGTCAGAGCAGAGCGAGACTGCCGGAGCAGAGAGCAAAGGGTCAGAGCAGAGCGAGTCTGCCGGAGCAGCGAGCAAAGGGTCAGAGCAGAGCGGAAACTGCAGGAGCGGTGAGCAAGGCAGAGCGGGCAAGAACCGCCGGAGCGGTGAGCAAGACAGAGCAGAGGGGACAGGCTCTGTTCACAAGGAACTGACTGGAAGGGAAAGGCAGAACCAGGTACACACAAGATACTTGCAATGAAGTAGCGAGTGGACACTAAACTCACAAGCGGGAGTACAGGGACAACGAGCAGGAGTTAGGTACGGTATCAGATTCTGCAGGAAAAGGGAAGGTACAGACATAGAGAAAAACAGGTAACAGGCTAGGAGAGTATTCAGACAAGAACAGACACAGCAGCAAGATACAGGATCGGGTCTAGGTATGCGGCCCCTAGAAGGCGGAACGAACAGGCTAGGAGCGAGTTCAGACAGGAACAGGCAAGATACAGGAACGGGTCTAGGTATGCGGCCCCTAGAAGGCGGAAAGAAAAGGCAAGGAGCGTGTTCACACTGGCCTGGAAATACAGCCTCCAGGATAGGCAGAAGACAACAGGCTAGAAGATAGTTCGGACTGGACACAGTTCAGACACGGGAACTGATACCGCAAGGCAAGAAACATAGACAGGACAAGCAGACAGCATGGAGGGAAGCCAGGCTAGTAGACTGGACTGGAAGTCAAGTGTGCGCTCTTGCACAGTGGGAGATGGACCACTATGCAAGGACGCCGCCAGGTATGTTATATTCCTCCTCTAGTTATCCAAAATTCTATAATAACATGATTGCTGCCTCCTAGGTTCCAGCCACTTTTACCTCCTCAACCATTTCCTCCCTGTTTATAAGGATTAGATCCAAAGTAGCAGATCCCCTTGTTTTCTCCCCTACCTTTTGGAAGATAAAGTTGTCAGCAAGAGAGGATAAGAATTTGCTTGACCTGTTAGCTTTACTTGAGAGAGATTCCCAACAAGTGTCTGGATAGTTGAAATCTCCCATGACCACTACGTCATATTTTTTGGAGAACTTGTTCATTTGATACATAAAGAGTTCATCCATATATTTAGCTTGCCCAGGTGGCCTGTAGTAGATGCCTACAATGGTGTCCTTTCCGTTGTTCTCTCCTTGTATCCTTACCCAGTTTCCACAGAAGTCCCACTCTCTGCTTCAATCTCTATGCAGATATACGCTTTTCTAACATACAAGGCGACACCTCCTCCTCGTTTATCAAGTCTGTTTCTTGCAAATAAGTTGTATCCTTTTAGCCTTGTATTCCAATCATGTGTATCATCCCACCAAGTTTCAGTGATTCCAATGACATCATATTACTTTTCCTGCATTAGTAGTTCCAATTCTCCTTGTTTGTTGCCCATGCTTTGTGCATTTGTATAAAAACATTTTAGTTTGTGATTGGTTTCTCTTCCTCCCATATTTTTATTATTTACATGTTTTGTCTTTGTTCTTCCTTTCCACTTCCAATAGCAGAGATCTCAATAGTATTTGTCAGCTGTATATCTTTTTCTGGCCTTTTGCTTCCCTTCCCACATTGTTCTAGTTTAAAGCTCTCCTGATGAGTGTAGCAAGGCGACTTCCAAATACTTGTTTTCCAGTCTTCGTAAGGTTCACCCCATCTCTAGCAAGTAGTCCATCATATAGGTAATTCATTCCGTGATCCAGAAATCCAAATCCTTGTTGACGGCACCATCGACGTAGCCAGTTGTTCACCTGTAGAATCTTATTCCACCTCATTGTTCCATGGACATCCACTGGGAGGATGGATGAAAAGACCACCTGTGCTCCCAATTCTTTCACTTTCTTGCCTAAGTCTTCAAAGTCACTGCAGATGGTTTCCAGGTCCTTTCTTGCGGTGTCATTTGTCCCCACATGTATTAGCAGGAATGGGTAGTGATCTGTAGGTCTGAAGAGTCTTGATATCCTGTCAGACACATCTGTAATTTTTGCTCCTGGAAGACAGCACATTTCTCTTGAGGTTATGTCTTGTCTGCAGATAGCGGCCTCTGTTTCTTTCAACAGAGAATCCCCCATAACCATCACTCTCCGTTTTTTTCAATGGAACCTCTTGCACTATATGCACTGCAGTCTGTCACATACCCTGACTGACTGCCTAACTCCTGCTATCACCACTGAATATATGAAGCTGTATTAGTTCTCAGAAGAACTGTTAGTTCAGATGGATATATATATATATATATGTGTTTGTGGAATACCTATACTAACTATAAACAACCAAATCTCTCCCTGACTCAGCAGCAGCTCTCCCTATTCTACCTCTTTCCGAGTTAGACTGTGACGAGCATAGCGGCGCCAGATCTTATATAGACCTGCTGATGCTGTGTGGCCAGCCAATTCATGTAATGCCCACAACCAACATGGCTATTACATTACAGTGTGCGGCAAGCAATCCCTGCATGTTCATTGGCTCTCAAAAGAGCGCCAAACATGCAGGGCGGGGACCTGAGTTCCCACCTTGAGCAACCTGGAAATACACTCTGAGCACCAAGCTTGTCGAGCACCGTGATGCTCTGGCGAGTACCAAGTAGTTGCGAGCACATTCACTCATCACTATTGCTTATGTGATACAGCAAGCCATAGTATCTCACCTTGTCATTTTGTGAGGTTGATATTCAGCTGTATGCAGAACTCCTGCAGAGTACAAGAATCTATTTTTTTCAGTTGCTAATGTATTACAGCAAGCTATAGTAGTACACCTTGTCATTTTGTGGCATAGAAATTCAGCTGTATGCAGAGTAAAAAAATCATTTTTTTTTCTATAACATGATGCAGCACGCCATAGGCCACCTTGTCATTTTGTGACGTTAAAATTCAGCTGTATGCAGAGTTAAAAAAATGTTTTTTTGTGACAAACGTGATATAGCAGGCTACATCTGAGTTTGAAATTTTTAGGACCATATCTATTCTGTTATACTGACCTCATACACACTAAAAAAATACTTTCTTCTGTTACTAACATGATACAGTAGGGGATATCTCAGTTTGAAATTGTTTGGAGCACATCTTCTCTGCTCTACAGGCCTCATCCACACAAAAAAAATATTTTCCTCTGTTACTAACGTGATGCAGTAGGGGATATCTCAGTTTGAAATTGTTTAGCTCATATCTTGTATCTTATACAGACCTCATCCACACTTAAAAAATATTTTCTTCTGTTACTAACGTAATACAGTAGGGGAAATCTCAGTTTGAAATTGTTTGGGGCATATCTTGTATGTTATACAGGCCTCATCCACACTAAAAAATTTTTTTGTCTGTTACTAAGGTGATACAGTAGGGGAGATCTCAGTTTGAAATTGTTTGGAGCATATTTTGTATATTATACAGGCCTCATCCACACAAAAAAATACTTTCTTCTGTTACTAATGTGATACAGTAGGGGATATCTCAGTTTGAAATTGTTTGGAGCATATCTTCTCTGTTATACAGGCCTCATCCACACTAAAAAAAATATTTTCTTCTGTTACTAAGGTGTAGTGATGAGAGAACGTGTTCGCCACTACTCGGTACTCGCCTGAGCATCACTGTGCTCGACAAGCTCGGCGAGTATTTCTGGGTTGCTTCGGCGGGAGCTGAGGTCCCCGCCCTTGGCGATCCTTAGAGAGCCAATAAACATGCAGGGATTGCTTGCCACACACTGTAATGCCGTAGCCATGTTGGTTGTGGTATTACAGTGATTGGCTGGCTGCACAGCATCATCGGGTCTATATAAAACCTGGTGGAGCCATGCTCGTCACAGTCTACCCCGGAAACAGACAGAGTAGGGAGAGCTGCTGTGAGTCAGGGAGAGGTTTGCTTCTTTATAGTTAGTATACAGTGGTGGCCAAAAGTATTGGCACCCCTGCAATTCCGTCAGATAATACTCAGTTTCTTCCTGAAAATGATTGCAATCACAAATCAAATTCTTTGGTATTATTATCTTCATTTAATTTGCTTGCAAGGAAAAAACACAAAAGAGAATGAAGCAAAAATCAAATCATTGATCATTTCACACAAAACTCCAAAAATGGGCGAGACAAAAGTATTGGCACCCTCAGCCTAATACTTGGTTGCACAACCTTTAGCCAAAATAACTGTGAACAACCGCTTCCCGTAACCATCATTGAGTTTCTTACTAGAGATGAGCGGTGTTCGACTAGAACTGTTCGCCAATCTCAAATTCGAGCTGTTTTGGGCGGTGTTCGAGTTGTTCGACGAACCCGAACGATTTGCAAAAAATTCGGCTGTTCGAGGTTATGTTCGATAACTGTTCGTGCACCAAAAGCGTGTCCTGCATGTCTGGCGCTATTTAGAGCACCAATCATGCAGGGATTGTCTGCCACTCACTGTAATGCCACAGCCATGGTGGTTGTGGCATTACAGTGATTGCCCAAATCGATAGGAACAGTGCCAACAGTGAAACATGAAAAGCCGGCAATTCAGCAGCGGCATACACCTGTACCCGACAATTTAGAACCGAAAGAATAGAGCTTCACACATAGATTAGATAGATATAAACATGTCAGCCACATATATACGAAGTACAGTGAAAGTGCTGCTTACTGTACTTGTCATTTAGCGTAAAGGATTTATAAAAAAAAATAATAGTGTTTTCATGCACCGTCTCTTTAAAAAAGCGGGCCGGCAATTCAGCAGCGGTACCCGACAATTTAGAATAGAAAGAATAGAGAATCACACATAGATTAGATAGATAGAAACATGTCAGTCACATATATATGAAGTACAGTGACATTGCTGCTTACTGTACTTGTCATTTAGCGTAAAGGATTTATCAAAAAAAATAATAGTGTTTTCATGCACCGTCTCTTTAAAAAAGCCGGCCGGCAATTCAGCAGCGGTACCCGACAATTTATAACAGACAGAATAGAGCTTCACACATAGATTAGATAGATAGAAACATGTCAGTCACATATATATGAAGTACAGTGATAGTGTTGGTTACTGTACTTGTCATTTAGTATTAAAATAAAGGATTTATTATTAAAAAAATTGGCGTGGGGTTCCCCTTAATTTTAGGCTCTAGCGGAGGTTAAGCAGACGGCTGGGGCAGATGTTTGAAGCCTGGGAAGGGGGTAATACCCACGGAGCTTCCCAGGCTACTAATATCAGCCCCCAGCTGAATACATAGCCTTTACTAGCTATTAAAATGGGGGACCCCCCCAAAAAAATGACGTGGGGTCCCCCCTAATTTAATAGCTAGCAAAGGCTAGGCAGACAGCTGGGGGCTGATATTAATAGCCCAGGAAGGGAGCCATGAATATTGGCCCCCTCCCAGGCTAGAAACACCAGCCGTCAGCCGCCCCAGAAATGGCGCATTCATAGGATGCGCCAATTCTGGCACTTAGCCTTGCTCTTCCACGCTGCCCTGGTGCGGTGGCAGGGGGTAAAAGGGTTGGGGTTGATGTCAGCTTATAATGCCAGCTGACATCAAGCCCAGGTTAGTAATGGAGAGGCGTCTATAAGACACCCCCATTACTAACCCCATAGTCAAAGTTAAAAAAAACACAAACACCCAGAATAAAGTCCTTTAATTGAAATAAAGACACAATCTTTTATTGTTCTAAATTAAACCATACTTACCGTCACGCCCATTCCAGCTGAAGCCAACGATCTCCTGCAATAAAAGAAAAATAATAAAGCAACCTCATCCTTACCTTTCCATGGTTCCCACGACAGCTTCAGCTCTGCTACATCGAGATGACAGGCTGGACCGCAGCAGAACGCTGCCATCCAGCCTCTCATCCCGCAGACACTGAGAAGTGCAGGCTTGCTTGCGCTGCTCAGCGTCTCTCTGTGACGACATCCAGATGAGCCGAGTTCATGTCCAATGAACTCGGCTCACCTCATGCACGTCACTGACAGCGTGGGAAAATTCTCACGCTGAAGCGGTGAGTGCAGGAGAATTCTCCCACGCTGTCAGTGACGTGCATAAGGTGAGCTCATGTCCAATGAACTCAGCTCACCTTCTGCACGTCACTGACAGCGTGGGAGAATTCTCCTGCACTCAGCGCTTCAGTGTGAGAATTCTCCCACGCTGAAGCGCTGAGTGCAAGAGAATTTTCCCACGCTGTCAGTGACGTGCATGAGGTGAGCCGAGTTCATTGGACATGAACTCGGCTCCTCTGGATGTCGTCACAGAGAGACGCTGAGCAGCGCAAGCAAGCCTGCGCTTCTCAGTGTCTGCGGGATGACAGGCTGGATGGCAGCGTTCTGCTGCGGTCCAGCCTGTCATCTCGATGTAGCAGAGCTGAAGCTGTCGTGGGAACCATGGAAAGGTAAGGATGAGGTTGCTTTATTATTTTTCTTTTATTGCAGGAGATCGTTGGCTTCAGCTGGAATGGGCGTGATGGTAAGTATGGTTTAATTTAGAACAATAAAGGATTGTGTCTTTATTTCAATTAAAGGACTTTATTCTGGGTGTTTGTGTTTTTTTTAACTTTGACTATGGGGTTAGTAATGGGGGTGTCTTATAGACGCCTCTCCATTACTAACCTGGGCTTGATGTCAGCTGGCATTATAAGCTGACATCAACCCCAACCCTATTACCCCCTGCCACCGCACCAGGGCAGCGTGGAAGAGCGAGGCTAAGTGCCAGAATTGGCGCATCCTATGAATGCGCCATTTCTGGGGCGGCTGACGGCTGGTGTTTCTAGCCTGGGAGGGGGCCAATATTCATGGCTCCCTTCCTGGGCTACTAATATCAGCCCCCAGCTGTCTGCCTAGCCTTTGCTAGCTATTAAATTAGGGGGGACCCCACGTCATTTTTTTGGGGGGGTCCCCCATTTTAATAGCTAGTAAAGGCTAAGTATTCAGCTGGGGGCTGATATTAGTAGCCTGGGAAGCTCCGTGGGTATTACCCCCTTCCCAGGCTTCAAACATCTGCCCCAGCCGTCTGCTTAACCTCCGCTAGAGCCTAAAATTAAGGGGAACCCCACGCCAATTTTTTTAATAATAAATCCTTTATTTTAATACTAAATGACAAGTACAGTAACCAACACTATCACTGTACTTCATATATATGTGACTGACATGTTTCTATCTATCTAATCTATGTGTGATGCTCTATCTTTCTGTTCTAAATTGTCGGGTACCGCTGCTGAATTGCCGGCCGGCTTTTTTAAAGAGACAGTGCATGAAAACACTATTATTTTTTTAAATAAATCCTTTACACTAAATGACAAGTACAGTAAGCAACACTATCACTGTACTTCATATATATGTGACTGACATGTTTCTATCTATCTAATCTATGTGTGAAGCTCTATTCTTTCTGTTCTAAATTGTCGGGTACAGATGCTGAATTGCCGGCCGGCTTTTTTAAAGAGACGGTGCATGAAAACACTAATATTTTTTTTAATAAATCCTTTACACTAAATGACAAGTGCAGTAACCAACACTGTCACTGTGCTTCTTATATGTGTGACTGACATGTTTCTATCTATCTAATCTATGTGTGATGCTCTATTCCTTCTTGTCTAAATTGTCGGGTACCGGTGTATGCCGCTGCTGAATTTGCCGGCCGGCTTTTTTAAAGAGAGTGTCTTCTGAGTAGTTTGTCAGCTTTTGGACACCTTTGCAGGTGTTTTCTATGTGTTTCTATGTGTTTTTGTTTGCCTGCCATTGGTTTTAACGGTGTTCGACGGTGTTCTAAGGTGTTCGACGAACAGTTCGACGAACAGTTCCTCGAACATCCCGGTGTTCGACGAACCGAACCGAACCCGAACACTACGGGGGTGGCTCAACACTATTTCTTACAATGCTCTGCTGGAATTGTAGACCATTCTTCTTTGGCAAACTGCTCCAGGTCCCTGATACTTGAAGGGTGCCTTCTCCAAACTGCCATTTTGAGATCTCTCCACAGGTGTTCTTTGGGATTCAAGTCTGGACTTATTGCTGGCCACCTTAGAAGTCTCTAGTGCTTTCTCTCAAACCATTTTATAGTACTTTTGGAAGTGTGTTTTGGGTCATTGTCCTGCTGGAAGACCCACGACTAGTGTTGAGCCACCCCCGTAGTGTTCGAGTTCCGTTCGGTTCGTCGAACACCCGTGTGTTCGCCGAACTGTTCGTCGAACTGTTCGTCGAACACCTTCGAACACCGTTAAAACCAATGGCAGGCAAACAAAAACACATAGAAACACATAGAAAACACCTTCAAAGGTGTCCAAAAGCTGACAAACTGCTCAGAAGACATAACTAACACATGGAAAAGTGACAAGTACATATAGTCATGCGAAAATAAAAGAGGTGGAGGAGTAAAAGGAGGGGGAGACACAGATATAGGCATGTCATGCCCTTCTAAAATCCAAAAAGTGAGAAGCCGACATGGCCAGTCCGCTCCTGCCCGTGCCACCTCCGTGTCGCCGGGTTTGTGCCAGAGCCGCGGTGAACCCTGACGGCCAGCTCCCCTCTCCCAATACTGGTGCCTGTCCGCTGGTGGGTCGAGCGAGCCCCCCTGTGGTGGAGGCAGCTCTAAGCTTTTTAATTTAAATTGTCTCTCTAATTTGAATGAATACACTTTAAATCCATTTACAAGGATCTATTGGAGGGCAAGTCTCATGCCAGCAGCCGCGGTAATTCCAGCTCCAGTAGCGTCCACTAAAGCTGCTGCAGTTAAAAAGCTTTTATAAGGATCGAGCTCGGCTGTCCACCGCAAGGCATCCTACTGCCAGTCCCAGCCCCTATGCCTTTGGGTGCCTTCTGATGCTCTTCACTAACTATCCCATGGTCCCGAAGCATTTCCTTTGAAAAAATTAAGTGTCTAAACTACAGGTGGTGCAGCTTGCTTAACAGCCGGGATAATCCGCTGACTAGCAGACACTGCTACTAGGCACAAAGTATTTCCTGGGCTAGATGCAGTTAAAAATTTGTAATTAGATACTCTCGTTGGATGCTGAGAAAGCATTCCATAGAGTCTCCTGGCACGCCATATATGATTCTCTTAAAAAGCTTGGGGTAGGGGTCTAGGGGACCCTTTTATAGCCAAAATCACGGCCCTGTATCGCAATACGTCACCTAGGCTGAAGATAAATGGAACTGTAGCACCCTGAGGGCTCGGTTGCTACAGACGTATTGCACCTCACCCAGAGGTGTGATATCTCACTCTCAGGTAAGGATGGAGTGTGGATCAGGACCCGACACCTGCATGCATTACACCACATTGCCGTGGGGCAGGGCGACCAATATGCCCCTGAGATGGGCACGACAGTCCCTGTCCCTGGCTGGAGTGGGGGGAGGGAACACTGAGGAAGGGGAACCCTGTAGTGCAGGAGCAGGGAGGAAGCAGTTCCTGGGTGCATTGAGAAGGGAGTATAAAAGGTGGGCACCATCTTAGTTCAGTGCAGAGAAGTCTGAGCAGAAGTGGCAGGGAGCAGGGGCTCTGCATGAGCTCTGCTCTGGAGGCGGGCCTAGTAACAGAGGCCCAGGCCTGGAAGAGGGAGAAGGAAGGAAGAGGAGCGGAGAAGGCTCCAGGAACGAGGAATGAAGGGATCCCAGGGGTGCGGACGGGCGAGTCGCCACCGCACGCCCGAATCCACCTGCGTGGAGGGGTCAGGCCAAAGGGGGAGACCGGTCCCCGAACTAGTGGAGGCAGGAAACGACCCTCAGCTAGAAACCGGAGGCTCTGACATTTTATGTGGCGCAGCCCCTCGCTACACCCGCTAGGAAGGCACCACATAGGGTCAGGGAAACTGGCGCCAAGTTTACCAAGAGGAGGCCCGAGGCAGCCAGACAGAAGTGTTGGTAAGAAAGGCCAGACAAAGGACACACAAAGGGGGTCCTGTGAAGTGCTCCAAAGTTATCTGGGAGTTGTCTGAGCCCCTCACCTGGTGAGCACAGTACGACGTGGGCAGCCGTTACCTGCAGACGTGGTCTGGATAATAAGAACTGTGAGTAAAGGCCCTGAACTGCATCACTGACTCCGTGTCGTTACTGCTGCTGCCCTGCACCATCACCCCCATCCTCCGCATACACTGCCCTGAGGCTATACTCCTCCCGTGGGGAGTTATGCTACGCTCTGCTGCACCCACAACACCAGCCTCAGCGGTCTGCCCTGTAGCGGCGGTTCACTCTGACCGCAATCCACGGGTGGCGTAGTCGGACATTTAAACATCAAAACCACATAAATAGTTCCGCCACTGGTTTGACCGCCCTGAGCCACGGAACCGGGTCGCCGCCACGAAGACTACAACCACCAGCATCCACCAAAAAGGGTCCGGCTCCGGGTGTCCCAAGGCCCAGGGGGTGCGTCAGAACATTTTCATCACCTTTCACAATCACCAATGGGACAAGGCAGTGATGTCCTCTGTCCCCTCTCTTATACATCCTAGTGACGGAGCACCTGCTCTCATCAATTCGCCATAACCCCAATATTAGGTGGATTGAGGTGGGAGGCACCGAGTACAAGTGCTCTCTATTTGCTGATGATGTCCTAGTATATATCACTCAATCACATATATCCATCCATGCTGTTATGGCTGAAATAGATCACTTTGTTACATGGTAAAATTTTAAAATCAATGCAGCGAAGCCTGAGGCCCTCGATGTCTCCCTCCCCAAATCCATATAGGATTCCATCCAGTCCAACTTTCCCTTTGCCTGGCCCTCACAGGGTATCAAATACTTAGGAATTCCTATTCATAGAGACCTCTCCCATCTATGTTATCTTAATTTTGGGCCCTTTATTGAACAACTCCATACAGACCACGGTTGGCAAGTTAGAACTGTAAGATTCACTACGTGAACCACTGGTGTTTTGTGGAAAAGCACATGTACACTGCGTTCCAAATTATTATGCAAAAAGTGTTTAGGAGTGATAAGGGAAGAATTTGTTTGTTTGTCAGTTAAACTCATTGATGGTGATGTGTGTCAGGGCTCTTTATATCACTGTAAGCAATTGCAGACACCTGTGCTAATTAGTTTGGCAGGTGTGTCCAATGAAAGGCAAGACTACTTAAGAAGGCTCTCTCACATTATTAAGCAGCCTACATTTTCTGCCAAAATGGGAAAGAAAAAGGATGTGTCGGCTGCTGAGAAGCAACAAATTGTGGAGTGTTTAGGTCAAGGCATGACTACAATCAACATTGTGCGATGATCAGGATGAAGTGTCTTGGCAATCAAGAAGTATGTAGCTGATTCACAGTACACACGTGTGCGTGCTGATAAGGGCAAATTGAGGACTCTTTCCTACAGGCAATTACGTCAGGTTGAAAGAGCAGCGGCAAAAAAGCCTTGTCATAGCAGCAGACAAGTTTTTGAAGCTGCTTGTGCCTCCAACGTCCCCCGAACAACAAGATGCAGGGTCCTTCAGAGGTTTGCAGCTGTGCATGCGCCATCCTGTCGACCTCCTCTATCCACTTCACACAAGCAGAAACGGCTCCAGTGGGCCAAACATTACATGAAGACTGATTTCAAAACTGTTTTGTTCACGGATGAGTGCCGTGCAGCGCTCGATGGTCCAGATGGATGGAGTGGAGGATGGCTGGTTGATGGACACCCCACGCAAACACGGCTACAGCGCCAACAAGGAGGAGGTGGAGTAATGTTTTGGGCTGGAATCATGGGGAGAGAGATTGTCGGCCCCTTTAGGATCCCTGAAGGCGCTAAAGATGAACTCCATAATGTATGTGGATTTTCTCAAACAGCACTTCCTGCCATGGTTCAAGAAGAAGAACCGTGTATTTCACAGCAAGATCATTTTTCTGCATGATAATGCACCATCTCATGCTGCACATAAAACATCTGCATCTCTTGCTGATATGGGCATAAAAGGGGACAAACTTATGGTGTGACCCCCATGCTCCCCTGACCTCTACCCCATTCAGAACCTTTGGAGCATCATTAAAAGGAGTGTCTATGATGGCGGGAGGCAGTTCACATCTAAGCAACAGCTCTGGGAGGGTATTCTGTCCTCATGCAAAACAATTGAAGCAGAAACCATCCAAAACCTGACAAATTCAATGGACGAGAGAGTTCAGAAGCTCCTTTCGAACAAGGGGTCCTATGTGAAAATGTAACATCACCTAGAATAAAGTTTTGAGTTGAAAACTGTTTGATTTCAGTTTCTAACAACCTGCTAATGCTTATAATTTCAAAAATGACCATTTTTTTGGTCTTTATTAAAATGAAAAGGTTGATCGAAAAGTTTGGGGGATCTAAGAGTGTGGCAACCCTGTAGTCATGATCACTTCGAATTCTGACAATATGAGGGTCATGTTGCAGGTAGTGCAGCAAGAAGGCACTTATGTGCCTTGCGCATCTCGGAGCCCCAAAATTATTTTCCGGGCTAGATGCAGCTAAAAATTATTTTTAATTTTAAATCTGGTGAAGCTTTAGTATAGATGGCCTAATAGGATCAGTGCTGCACACTGCTACAAAGCCCAAATTATTTTCCAGTCAAGATACAGATAAACATGATTAGTAATTTGAAAGCTTAAAACGGTTGGTAGGGTGATTTTAACCAATCATCAAGCTTTTACTCTCCCCAGGATGACACAGGGGTAGAAAAGTCGTTTCGGATCCATGATTTGTTCATCTTTATGAACGTGAGTCTGTCTACATTATCAGTGGAGAGCCGCGTGCGCTTATCTGTCAGCACACCACCAGCAGCGCTGAACACACGTTGAGACAGAACGCTGGCTGCGGGGCATGACAAGATCTCCAAGGCGTAAGTGGCTAGCTCCGGCCATTTATCCAGATTGGAAGCCCAAAAAGAGCAAGGGTCCAGTGACACAGTCGTGGCTTCAATGTTTACTTGGAGATACTCCTGTACCATCGTCTCTAGGCGTTGACTATGTGTCAGACTTCTTGTCTCCTGTGGCCTTGCAAAGGATGGGCTAAAAAAGTGGTGAAATGATTCCGCAAAATTGATGTTACCAGCAGATACTGTGGTTCTGTTACGGTTTGAGTGCTGAACACTTGACGGTCCCACGGTTGGCAAGTTGGAACTGTGAGATTCACTACGTGCACCACTGGTATTTTGTGGAAAAGCACATGTAAGATTCTGCAACAGTCTCTGCTGATACTCCTGCATGCGTGCATCCCTTTCTATGGCAGGAATAATTTCTGCAAATTTACTTTTGTACCGGGGATCTAACAGTGTGGCAACCCAGTAGTCAGGATTATTTCTAATTCTCACAATTCGAGGGTCATGTTGCAGGTAGTGCAGCAAGAAGGCACTCATGTGTGTTGCGCATCCAGGAGCACCAAGTCCCTGTTGTGTTGGTGGCGAGGTAACAATCATGCTTCCTTCCTCTGTCCTCTCCCCCCAACCTCGCACAACAGAAATGTGATCAAGGTCTCCCTCATCTGATGAGTCTTCCATCAGTTCGTCCTCCACTTCTTCCTGGGCTCCTGCACCTTTCTCACTAGTTTGGCTGCTACCATGCGCCCTGGTAAAACCATCTCCCCCACCCTCACATGCCTGCCGCCTTGGTGCTGCCGACCGTCTGGACCTTGCAGATGTTAGCCCTTCCGCATACAACTCCTCCTCCTCTACTTCCTCCACCTCCTCTTGTGCCACCACCTGACTCCGAATTCTGTTTAACATGTGCTCCAGCATGTAAATCACCGGAATAGTCATGCTGATAATGGCATCGTCAGCACTAAACATCTTCGTCGCCATTTCAAAACTGTGCAGAAGGGTGCATAGGTCCCTGATCTGAGACCACTCCTCCAGCGTGATTTGCCCCACCTCTGAATCTCGTTGGCCCAGGCTATACGTCAGAACGTATTGCACCAGGGCTTGTCGGTGCTGCCACAGTCGCTGCAACATGTGCAGAGTTGAATTCCACCGGGTAGGCACATCGTATTTTAGCCGGTGAAGTGGCAGGCCCAACGACTTCTGTAGAGATGTAAGTCGCTGAGCTGCGGGATGCGAACGGCGGAAGTGAGCACACAGCGACCGTGCCCTCTGCAGAAGGCCATCTAGTCTGGGATAGTGGGCTAAAAATTGCTGGACAACCAGGTTCAACACGTGAGCCATACAAGGCACGTGTGTGACATTGCCCCGGCGAAGGGCCGCACCCAGGTTTGCAGCATTGTCGCACACGGCCTTCCCTGGTTTCAGGTCCAGTGGAGACAACCATTCATGAAATTGGTTCTCCAGAGCTGACCACAACTCCTCAGCTGTGTGACTCACATTTCCCAGACATTTCAATGTAAAAACCACCTGATGACGTTGAGCCCTACTGCCAGCATAGTAAGGAGGTGTGCAGGATCCCTTCTGCGCAGTTAGAAAGCTTGTGGCATGACCAGACAGGCTTTGGGTGCAGGTGGAAGACCGAGAGGAGGTTGAGGAGGCAGAAGCAGTGGAGGAACTTTGACATAAAGAGGATTGACGCACATCTCGTGGGGACGGCAAGACTTGGACAGCAGCCCCTTGTCCTGCTGTCACCATAGTTACCCAGTGCCCAGTCAGCGACATGTAACGCCCCTGTCCATGCCTACTCGTCCAAGTGTCTGTGGTGAAATGCACCCTGTCACACACAGAGTTTCTCAAAGAAGCGGTGATGTTATGTGCGACATGCTGGTGGAGCGCAGGCACACCTTTCTTTGAGAAGTAGTGCCGACTGGGCATCTGGTACTGGGGCACTGCGACGGACATAAGGTCTCGAAAATCCTCTGTGTCCACCAGGCGGAAAGGCAGCATTTCTGTAGCCAAGAGCTTGCAGATGGTGAAATTCAACCTCTTAGCTTTCTCATGGCTAGGAGGAAATGGTCTTTTACTTGTCCACATCTGAGGGACCGAGGGCTGGCTATTGTGCTTAGACGGGGTTGATAAGGGTGTCCCCGGCAAACTGCCGGTCTGTGAGGAAGATGCAGGCGGACATGTTAGGTTGCCTTGATCCAAAGGTGGTGCTATCGATGTCGGACAGCGCTCAACACCAGCTGGTGTTACCACCTACAAAGAAAATGATGACCTGCCAATCACGCTGGCTGTTGCGGGTAAAGAGGTGGCAGGTCTGCGCCCCAAAACAGGTGTGACTGCTGTCCCCCCAGTCACAGAGGATGAAGAGGCCGCGGATGCACAAGATATGGCAGACGGTGGTTGGCCCGGCCGGCTAGGCCGCATTGTAGCACACTGAGCTTCCCACTGCAACTTATGCTTCATGTCCATGTGCCGGTTCATGCATGAAGTACTCAAACTATGTATTTTTTGGCCTCTACTTAGCTTTTGCTGACAAATGTTACAGATAACACGAGTTGGGTCATCTTTATCGATCTGAAAACATGCCCAGGCTATGCAAGGCTTAGCACCCATGCGACCTGAAGAGCCACCACGACTTGTGGTGAGAGGCAGAGTTGTGTTTGAGGATGCAGTTGTTGACATGCTTCCAGTACTACGTCTCTGTCCAGGAAGGCGCAACCTGACCTCGTCGTCACTAGCATCTTCCTCCACCTCCTCTGCTGACCTCATCTCTTGGCTGACTGTGGGTTGACAGTAAGTGGGATCTCCGACCTCATCATCATCACCCTGTGCGTTATCACACCCGTCGTCCTCAGAGCCAACCTGTTCCTGCCCTGACAAAAAACTAAAGTTGTCGCTCCAATCAGGTATTTGAGTCTTATCATCGTCTTCCTCATTGTCTCCACCAACAGGAGTTACAGTTTGGGAATGAGGGTCTACATTATGGTCAGAACCTTCTGCGTCTGGTCCTGGATCCGACTCATAAAGATTCTGGGCATCAGTGCAGATCATTTCCTCGTCTGGATTCACAGAAGCGCTGGAGTCGACCTCTGATTCCCAGGCTATAGTATGAGTAAACAGCTCTGCAGACTCAACCATCTGTTCTACCTCATACTCAGACGGGCAGCTGGAGATTTGGGAGCTGTGAGGAAGCAAGTGCGATTTGGGTGACACCTTTGAGGACTGGAGTATTTGTGATGTTGAAGTTGATGTGGAGGAGAGCCCACTTAAAGGAGCACTTGATATCCGTTGAAGCACCTGCTGTTTTTGTGCCTCATCTGGAATTTGTAGCGATTGGCGTGGCCGTAAGAAAGGGATCTTATCACATTGTCCGCTAAAAGAAGTAGACATTTTAGTTTGGCTGGAAGATGGTCTTTCTTCTGCAGATGTTACTGTTGCTTTAACACCTACCCCACGGACACAACCTTTTTTCCCCTTCCCAACACGCCTATTCCCCTTTCCACCAGCAGCAGGCCTTTTTCCACTCATTTTGGTGGTTAACTAATTCACAACTCTGGAGTTGTTTGCACAAAAAAACAATGGATGGTAACCGAGCAGAGCTGAGTGGCCAAACTGTGGTATTAGGCCAAAACTATTGGCTGGGTTAGATGCAGAAAAAAATTATTTTGAATTTGCAACCTGATGGAGGTCAGAATAGATGGATTAATAGAACAAGACCCACACACAGCTAGAAGCCCAATATTTTTTCAGAGGTAGATGCAGGAAAAAAATATATTCAGTTTGCAACCTGATGGAGGTCAGTATAGATGGACTAATACAACAAGTCCCACACACAGCTAGAAGCCCAAATATTTTTTCAGAGGTACTGTAGATGCAGATAAAAATTAGTTTTAATTTGCAACCTGATGGAGGTCAGTATAGATGGACTAATAGAGAAAGTCCGACACACTACTAGAAGGCCAAATATTTTTTCAGAGGTAGATGCAGAAAAAAATATATTCAGTTTGCAACCTGATGGAGGTCAGTATAGATGGACTAATAGAGAAAGTCCGACACACTACTAGAAGGCCAAATATTTTTTCAGAGCTAGATTCAGAAAAAAATTATATTCAGTTTGCAACCTGATGGAGGTCAGTATAGATGGATTAATAGAACAAGACCCACACACAGCTAGAAGCCCAATATTTTTTCAGA
Source organism: Phyllobates terribilis (assembly GCF_046119375.1). Classification (NCBI taxonomy): domain Eukaryota; kingdom Metazoa; phylum Chordata; class Amphibia; order Anura; family Dendrobatidae; genus Phyllobates; species Phyllobates terribilis. The sequence goes on along the minus strand of NW_027362764.1, from coordinate 147,657,955 downwards.
GGTAGATGCAGAAAAAAATATATTCAGTTTGCAACCTGATGGAGGTCAGTATAGATGGACTAATACAACAAGTCCCACACACAGCTAGAAGCCCAATATTTTTTCAGAGGTAGATGCAGAAAAAAATATATTCAGTTTGCAACCTGATGGAGGTCAGTATAGATGGACTAATACAACAAGTCCCACACACAGCTAGAAGCCCAAATATTTTTTCAGAGGTACTGTAGATGCAGATAAAAATTAGTTTTAATTTGCAACCTGATGGAGGTCAGTATAGATGGACTAATAGAGAAAGTCTGACACACTACTAGAAGGCCAAATATTTTTTCAGAGCTAGATGCAGAAAAAAATTATATTCAGTTTGCAACCTGATGGAGGTCAGTATAGATGGATTAATAGAACAAGACCCACACACAGCTAGAAGCCCAATATTTTTTCAGAGGTAGATGCAGAAAAAAATATATTCAGCTTGCAACCTGATGGAGGTCAGTATAGATGGACTAATACAACAAGTCCCACACACAGCTAGAAGCCCAATATTTTTTCAGAGGTAGATGCAGAAAAAAATATATTCAGTTTGCAACCTGATGGAGGTCAGTATAGATGGACTAATACAACAAGTCCCACACACAGCTAGAAGCCCAAATATTTTTTCAGAGGTACTGTAGATGCAGATAAAAATTAGTTTTAATTTGCAACCTGATGGAGGTCAGTATAGATGGACTAATAGAGAAAGTCCGACACACTACTAGAAGGCCAAATATTTTTTCAGAGCTAGATGCAGAAAAAAATTATATTCAGTTTGCAACCTGATGGAGGTCAGTATAGATGGATTAATAGAACAAGACCCACACACAGCTAGAAGCCCAATATTTTTTCAGAGGTAGATGCAGAAAAAAATATATTCAGTTTGCAACCTGATGGAGGTCAGTATAGATGGACTAATACAACAAGTCCCACACACAGCTAGAAGCCCAATATTTTTTCAGAGGTAGATGCAGAAAAAAATATATTCAGTTTGCAACCTGATGGAGGTCAGTATAGATGGACTAATACAACAAGTCCCACACACAGCTAGAAGCCCAATATTTTTTCAGAGGTAGATGCAGAAAAAAATATATTCAGTTTGCAACCTGATGGAGGTCAGTATAGATGGACTAATACAAGTCCCACACACAGCTAGAAGCCCAAATATTTTTTCAGAGGTACTGTAGATGCAGATAAAAATTAGTTTTAATTTGCAACCTGATGGAGGTCAGTATAGATGGACTAATAGAGAAAGTCCGACACACTATTAGAAGGCCAAATATTTTTTCAGAGCTAGATGCAGAAAAAAATTATATTCAGTTTGCAACCTGATGGAGGTCAGTATAGATGGACTAATAGAGAAAGTCCGACACACTACTAGAAGGCCAAATATTTTTTCAGAGCTAGATGCAGAAAAAAATTATATTCAGTTTGCAACCTGATGGAGGTCAGTATAGATGGATTAATAGAACAAGACCCACACACAGCTAGAAGCCCAATATTTTTTCAGAGGTAGATGCAGGAAAAAAATATATTCAGTTTGCAACCTGATGGAGGTCAGTATAGATGGACTAATACAACAAGTCCCACACACAGGTAGAAGCCCAAATATTTTTTCAGAGGTACTGTAGATGCAGATAAAAATTAGTTTTAATTTGCAACCTGATGGAGGTCAGTATAGATGGACTAATAGAATGATGCTATGCCCAAAAGATTTTACTTCACTAGGTGCAGTAAAAAAATTGGTATTCTATACACAGGTGGTATATCTTGCAACACAGATAGGCTACTCCACTGACTAACACACTCTGCAATAGGCCAAAAAGGATTAGCTTTGCTAGATTCAGCCAAATGCTGTGAAAAAAACTTGCACAGCACTGGCACAGACCTGCCTGGCAAAAACTGATAGGAACTGATGTAACCTAGTCCTGAAAAGGACTCCAATTACAATTAGTCTTTACTCCCACAACCTATCTATTTAAGAGCACAGACCTCCCTGATAAAAGTCGTAGGAAATGCTGTAACCTAGTCCTTAAAAGGACTGCAATCACAACTATTCCCTACTCCCAAGCTATCTGTATATTTGTGCGAAAATTGGCTTGAAATTAACAAGGTATAGCGCACACAGCAACAGCGGTGCCGTCTAACACGCAGCTGCAGCAGTGAGAAAATGGTGGCGACGGGGAAAATGGCTTGGTCTTATAGGGCAAGGACATGTGACATACACTGCCAATGACACATGCCCTTGCTTGTGTGAAAAAAAGCACTTCGCTCCGTGTGTGCGCTGCTGATAGGCTGACAGATTGCACCTCCCCACTGCAAATGCGGGAAAGAGAAAAAAAAATGGAGATCTTCATTGTTCCTGCAGAGATCCATCCCCTGCCCCTCCCCCCACCCCGCTGTACACTCAAACTGCGTATTAATATTAATTTTCATCATTACTGAGAAAAAATCCAGTTATGATTTTGGTGCACGAACAGTTATCGAACATAACCTCGAACAGCCGAATTTTTCTCAAATTGTTCGTGTTCGCCGAACGTCTCGAACACCGCCCAAAACAGCTCGAATTTGAGATTGGCGAACAGTTCGAGTAGAACAACGCTCATCTCTACCCACGACCTCTGAGGGAGACCCAGCTTTCTCACACTGGGCCCTACATTATGCTGCAAAATTTGTTGGTAGTCTTCAGACTTCATAATGCCATGCACACGGTCAAGCAGTCCAGTGCCAGAGGCAGCAAAGCAACCCCAAAACATCAGGGAACCTCCGCCATGTTTGACTGTAGGGACAGCGTTCTTTTCTTTGAATGCCTCTTTTTTTTTCCTGTACACTCTATGTTGATGCTTTTTCCAAAAAACTCTACTTTTGTCTCATCTGAGAAAATTCTTCCAAAACGTTTTAGGCTTTCTCAGGTAAGTTTTGGCAAACTCCAGCCTGGCTTTTTTATGTCTCGGGGTAAGAAGTGGGGTCTTCCTGGGTATCCTACCATACAGTCCCTTTTCATTCAGACACCGACAGATAGCACGGGTTAACACTGTTGTACCCTCGGACTGCAGGGCAGCTTGTACTTGTTTGGATGTTAGTCGAGGTTCTTTATCCACCATCCGCACAATCTTGCGTTGAAATCTCTCGTCAATTTTTCTTTTCCGTCCACATCTATGGAGGTTAGCCACAGAGCCATGGGCTTTATACTTCTTGATGACACTGCGCACGGAAGACACAGGAACATTCAGGTCTTTGGAGATGGCCTTGTAGCCTTGAGATTGCTCATGCTTCCTCACAATTTGGTTTTTCAAGTCCTCAGACAGTTCTTTGGTCTTCTTTCTTTTCTCCATGCTCAATGTGGTACACACAAGGACACAGGACAGAGGTTGAGTCAACTTTAATCCATGTTAACTGGCTGCAAGTGTGATTTAGTTATTGCCAACACCTGTTAGGTGCAACAGGTAAGTTACAGGTGCTGTTAATTACACGAATTAGAAAAGCATCACATGATTTTTCAAGCAGTGCCAATACTTTTGTCCACCCCCTTTTTTAGGTTTGGTGTGGAATTGTATCCAATTTGGCTTTAGGACAATTCTTTTTGTGTTTTTTCACTGAAGACGAATTAAATGAAGATGATAATACCAAAGAATTTGCGATTGCAATCATTTTCAGGAAGAAACTGAGTATTATCTGACAGAATTGCTGGGGTGCCAATACTTTTGGCCACCACTGTATCCAAGCTATTTCCACTTCCAAGCGGACTGAGCGAGAGACCAAAATCTATAAATGGAAAGATGAACAAAACAGCATTTCAGTGCTCACTCATCACTAGTCGGTACCCATTATAATATTTCTACTCTAGTGAAATTGTTGCCAATTTGGTGGTGTCAGCCCTAATTTAGGGAAATGTGAACACTCTTGGTTGGGTCTCCATCTGCTGGGTTGGCTGTAGTGGAAGAGGTGTTGGTCCCCATTATATTATTTCTACTCTAATGAAATTGTTGCAACTTTGGTGGTGTCAGTCCCTAATTTAGGGATATGTGAACACCCTTGGTTGGGTCTCCATCTGCTGGGTTGGCTATAGTGGAAGAGGTGTCAGTCTCAATTATAATTTTTCTACTCTAGTGAAATTGTTGCCACTTTGGTGGTGTCAATCACTAATTTAGGGAAATATGAACACTCCTGGTTAGCTGTAGTGGAAGAGGTGTCAGTCACCATTGTATTATTTCAACACTGATGATATTGATGCCACTAGTGAAATTGTGAAATTGATGGCCAAGCATAAAAGCAGGTTGCGATGTTGCATGTGGTATCAGGACTCTCAGCACAGCAGACCTACTCCGATCCCTCACCCACCTCGTCTTAATTTGAAGTTCAATTCAAAGCTGTAAATGCTGGCCCAGACCCTGATACTTCATTCATGGCCCATGGCTGATTGCTGCTGTGCCTTTATAAAATTTGTACTGTGGGTCAATTGAGGCCACTTTCCTGGTGTCTGCCCCTAATTTCATGTGTTTTTTGCAGCTTTTGGGCCCATTTGAAAGTGTTGTGCATGCATTTGGTTTAACCCCCCGTTGAATCCAATGGCGTTCGGCTATGATCAGCGAATATTAGACTAATAAATCGGCGAATATTGCAAATTCAGCGATTGTAATCCGAACCGAATATTGAAATATTCGCTCATCTCTAATTAAGAGGCATGCACCCATTAATGAATTTGATGCATCTGTAAGCTGCCACGTGCAACTGCAAGAGATGTATGGCAGTCAAGGGCTTTCATACATTTCTGTCATAATTTACGCCACTTTTGTGGCATGAATTATAATGACTTTATCAGACATGTTTGGCTACTCCCTGTCTCACCCGAGCTCCACCCACTTTACAAAATGTTGCTGGAGCCTGCTGGAACTAACCTAAAAGCACCAAAAGTTGCATGTTGAGTTTAAGCGCTTTTTTTAAAGAAAGAAAAAGTTCATATGTAGATTCTATGTTTCCATGGTAACATTCAATAAACCATTTACATTTTTGTACCAATACTAATCTATGAAGCTGATTTTTCTGCCATCTGAGCGTGGCTGAGCATAAAAGCAGGTTGAACACAGTCTCCTATGTGTTCCCCTTTCAACCAGAGGCCTGGTAAAGGCCCCCATGGATGCCATATTGGTACTTTTGTGAAAAAGACTTCATAGAAGACTGTTATTTTTGCTCTATACTGTATAATTAGGCAGACCTAAAAACTATGGTTTACAATGGTTTAAAATCTAGAACAGTTCATATTTTATAAAATTAACCCCTTCCCGACATGTATTGAGCATTTAAGTGTGGGAATATGGAGCAGGAGCAGCGAGCATCTCCATATAACAGCAGTGATTTAGATTGCTGATATTTACACTTAAATGTTGCTGGACCACCGTTCCAGTTGCTTTGTGCTGATGAGTGACAAAAAAATCTGAAAGGGGTGTCTAGAAATGAAGTTTCTGGTTTGACTTCTTATCCTATATCGTGGCAAGGTTCATTAAAGGGTTTATACTGACTTTTTGGATTCCTACCTCCAATAGGTGGTACTAGAGTTCCTGTTCTCATTTTCATTGTCTAAATGGGGCTTTGCATATTTAAAGGGAAACTAACATCAGAAGATGACCTATTGTTTAAATCAGATTATGTGTTAAATGAATTTGTTAAATATTTTTGGCATTTTTTTTTACATATGGCAATCTGTGTGAAAAATAAAAAATAGAAATCTTGCAATTTTCACACTGTAGCAAGAGATAGAAAAGACAGTGCACATAGGGCTTTATCTGTATAAAAGTAAATACCAGGTCCCACAATCAGTCTGACTCACCTTCTGAGGTTGTGTGAGTCACAACCAACTGTGAAGCACCTGTCAGATGGCCTCTGCAGGAGACCCCGCTGATCAGTAAACAACGAGAGGAGATAAGAAGCCGGGCTGATCCTCTGCGCTGGTCCAGAGACACACAAGGGTTAATGATAAACCAAACCTCCTTTATTACTTGACCTACACGTTTCGTGGCTACTGAGGAAGTGGCAGTGTACCACGAAACGCATAGGCCAAGTAATAAAGAAGGTTTGGTTTATCATTAACCCTTGTGTGTCTCTGGACCAGCGTGGAGGATCAGCCCGCTTCTTATCTCCTCTCATAATTTTCACACTGGTCACTTGGGCTTTTAACTTCCTGTTGCTTCAAGAAACAACACACGTAGCCATAATGGTCAGACACTAACTATATTTCATATGGAAGTGTCTATTAAGCCTGTGCAAAGGTTATTGAGAAGGGAGGGGGGAGCAGGATAAGCTGTGATATCACCTATTGTGTATGGTGGATCCATTGTTAACTGTGTATGTAGGTTTTACCTGTCATTGCAATCCTGTCCCTGATAATATGGAGCCTTGTTGAAAACTATTTCTAAAAGGACAGGAAAAATTGGTCTAAAGAAATCCACAGTGGTCAGTGTAAAAGTTCCAAGATTACTATTTTATTTTTTTAACCCCCTACTGACATGCAGGCTCCTTTACTTTGATGTGGGCTTGCAAGCTGAGCCTGCATCTTTCCCTGGCAGATGATGGCTGAATTATGGAGCCATCATCTGCCTCTAACTTGTTAAATGTGTTATGATCTGCAAAAAGAATTAAGGAAAGAAGGGGAAAGCTTTCCCTACAGTAAGACTAAGCTGAATCCCTACGATGTAGCGGGCTGCTTTTTCCTAGCATACAGACCCGCCTTAGTCCTAGGCTAGTCTGAACGAAGACCTATAGAATAAAGGGAAGGGGTGCCTAAAAGAACTAAGGACTGGAACAAAAAGGGACACTTCTTGAACAGAGAAAGTTGTCGCAGAAAACAAAAGATAAACTGACAAAAAGGTACTAGAGGTCCCAAAAGGACAAAGCGAACTGAGAGATAGGCGCCGAAGCACCTGGCTAGCAAAACAGTCAAACAACACTGAAGTCCAGCACAGCCAAAAAGGCGGAGCTGGAATATAGAGGCAGATGGTCACGTGACTGCAAAACACAAGATGGAAAAAACAAACAGGAGGGTTCTAACAGTACCCCTTCTTTTAAGAGGATCCTCCGGATCCTCAAGGCCCAGGCCTATCTGGAAACCTCTTGTGGAAAGCTCTAACAAGCCTGGGAGCAGAGACATCATCCACCCTTACCCAGGAGTTATCTTCGGGACCGAAACCCTTCCAGGACACGAGATACTGTACTCTCCCTCTATGCCATCTAGAATTCTAGATACGTGAAATTTCATATTCGCCGTCTTCCACCACAGGAGGAACTGAGACAGTGGCATCCCTATCAGATACATCCGCCTTTTTCAACAAGGAAACATGAAACACAGGATTAATCTTCCAGGAAGTAGGAACATCCAACCTAACTGCAGATGGGTTAGCAACCTGAAGCACTTTAACCCCTTCGTGACCTTGGGATTTTCCGTTTTTGCATTTTCTTTTTTGGTCCCCTTGTTCCCAGAGCTATAGCGTTTTTATTTTTTTGGTCAATATGGCCGTGTGAGGGCTTATTTTTTGCGGGACGAGTTGTACTTTTAAACTCCATTACAATTGCAATTGCAAAAAAAGTGCAATAACACAAATTTTTTTTTTTTTTTACCACATTCACTGAATGCTAAAACTGACCTGCCATTATTATTCTCCAGGTCATTACGAGTTCGTAGACACCAAACATGTATACGTTCTTTTTTATTTAAGTGGTGAAAAAAAAATCCAAAGTTTGCTAAAAAAATTTTTTTAAAAAATGGCACCATTTTCCAAGACCCGTAGCGTCTAAATTTTTTCGGGATCTGGGGCCGGGTGAGGGCTTAATTTTTGTGCGCCAAGCTGATGTTTTTACTAATACCATTCTGGGGTACATCTGATGTTCTGATCGCCTGTTATTGCATTTTATTGCAATGTTGCGGCGGACAAAAAAACGTAATTCTGCCGTTTAGTTTTTTTTTTCTCATTACGCCGTTTACCGATCGGATTAATTATTTTTTTTATATTAGCTTACAAAAGTCCCACAATGGTATCCCATATATAATGATATAGCTCACAAAAAATACTCCAACAATATGTAACAACTACTTGCATATAGGATATTAATCCAAATAACTAGAAAATTAGTATATCAGATCATAAAATTTAACTTTTATTAAATAAAGTCACAATACTATAAAAACTAGATTAAAAGCACACCAGTAACTTCATGGGATGGGTATCGTCAGAAAGTGGCATCAAATCACATATTGCCATACAGATGGATCACAAAGCACTAATAACAAAGTTGTAGCATATAATGGTTTACATCACATCCAGTAGCTATAACATACCAAACAAATAAATAAAGTTGCACAGAAATCTTATATCATGAAATTGGTGTTAATAGCTCATAACCATGATTAAGAATAAATCTGATCTTCATATAATCTCATATATACAAAATATGCACACAATTTGCCGTATTGTCCATTACCTGAGGGAACAATGAGGTGAGTAAACAGGACGACCCACCGCTCCCTATCTTTTTTTATATTGATAGATCGTGCCATTCTGAACGCGGCCATACCAAATATGTGTATTTGGGGTTTATTTTTTATTATTTTATTTTGAATGGGGCAAAAGGGGGGTGATTTAAGCTTTTATATTTTTTAAATTGTTTTAATATTTTTAACAACTTTTTTTTAAACTTTTTGCTTGCTTCTATAGTCTCCATAGAAGACTAGAAGCAGAAACTGTCCGATCGCCTCTGCTACATATAGGTGATCAGCAGATCACCTGTATGTAGCAGAAATGCTCCTGTACTATGAGCGCCCACCACTAGGTGGCGCTCATAGTAATCTTTACATGACAACCACTGGTGTCTGCTGCAGACCTAGGCTTGTCATGACCACCCATCGGTGACCCGCGATCACGTGTCGGGGTCACCGATGGGCGGGGCTAATGCCGCGCTTCCGGCGCGGCGATATTAAATGCCGCTGTCAGAGATTGACAGCGGCATTTAACATGTTAACAGCCGCGGGTGGATCGCGATTGTTGCAAAAGAGTATGCAAAGTTAAAAACTGAAACTTTGGCACGCTTGCGGGTAACTATGTCTGTCAGGGCACGGCGGGTCCACCGCTGGGTGTATCATCGCGAGAAACCCCCTCGTTCCCAAATGTTTGACTTACTGCACCTGTTCCAAAAATTGAGTCCTCTACACCTGCGCAGATGGTGGAGCGAGTGGTTATGGACCGGTTCGTATATTCCTTGCCAAGGCCAATATAGGCTTGGGTTGCCCAGGGTGATCCCCGGGATGCTGATGAACTAGTTGGTCTGGTTCAGAGGTATCACGGGGACAAGGGTTCCATGGGAAGGAAGCCCACTCCATACTGGGGAACTCACCAGGGGGTGGAGGCCCAAAAAGGTGCGGGGTTTACCAGGTCCAAAGGGGTGGGGGAGGCAATGCCAAGGTCCCTGCGGGTGATATATGCTAGAGGTGTCATGGCCCAGGCCACGTGGCTGCCCATTGCCCCTTGACCACAGAGCAGATGGACTGTTGCCTGGGACGCCGGTGCTCTTACTATGCCTACCTTGCCTGCAGTGTGGACTGTCAGCCCAGGGAGGGGCCACAGTAATTTCCCGTGACCGTAAATGTGGTATTGGTGGCAGATTTGGACTCAGGGAGTTTGGTGACTCTGATAAGGCTCCTTCACCAGTTGATCCCCAGGAAAAACGTGGGTGTCCGATGCATTCACTGGGATGCCAAGGATTACCCAATGGCCAAAGTAACTATACAAACTAACTATGGGGGTGATTAAGGATATTCTCCACCTAATAATAATAAGGCAGGACTTCAGTCTGTTCTGTGACTTGTGGTGGAAATGTGCCATGTGTCTCCAACAGGAGCTGGTTACACCGTCGCACTCAGAGGCAGATGAGTTCCCCCTGTGTGTCCTTGCTGGTGACGAGAACAAGACGGTGACCCCGGAGACCGATATTCCGGATTTGGGGATGTCTGGGGGGAACTTTGGTACTGAGCAAATGCAGGATCTGACATTGAAGCATGCTATTGATAATGTATCTGTAATCAATGGGGTTGCTCAAGAGCCGGGGGCTGACACCAGGTACCCATATTTTACACTCAATGGGGAACTTCTTGATCAGGTCACTAAGCCAAAAGGGGAGGTGATAGAGCACTTGGTGGTACTGGGACCCTATAGGTGTAGGGTATTAGACCTGGCCCATTCTCACATCTTGGGTGGGCATCTAAGGGTAGACAAAACTCGGGAGAGGGTCCTGCAGGGGTTCTACTGGCATGGATGTCACTGTGAAAATGTGAATTACTGCCTGTCCCACCTGTCAGCTAACAGCTAAAAAACTAAAAAAGTTATGGCTCTTAGAAGAAGGCGAGGGAAAAAAATAGCCCCTTCAGGAAGGGGTTAATAAAGATTGTGATATAAAAATAAATTGCAAATTTCATTTTAAGAATATACAGTGGGGAAAAAAAGTATTTAGTCAGCCACCAATTGTGCAAGTTCTCCCACTTAAAAAGATGAGAGAGGCCTGTAATTGACATCATAGGTAGACCTCAACTATAATAGACAAGATGAGAAAACAAATCCTGTCTGATTTGGAAATAATTTTTTTTCAAATTTTGGTGGAAAATAAGTATTTGGTCAATTACAAAATTCATCTCAATACTTTGTTATATATCCTTTGTTGGCAATGACAGAGGTCAAAGGTTTTCTGTAAGTCTTCACAAGGTTGGCACATACTGTTGCTGGTATGTTGGCCCATTCCTCCATGCAGATCTCCTCTAGAGCAGTGATTGTTTGGGGCTGTCTCTGGGCAACACGGACTTTCAACTCCCTCCAAAGGTTTTCTATAGGGTTTAGATCTGGAGACTGGTTAGGCCACTCCAGGACCTTGAAATGCTTCTTACGAAGCCACTCCTTTGTTGCCTGGCGGTGTGCTTGGGACCATTGTCATGTTGAAAGACCCAGCCACATTTCATCTTCAATGCACTTCCTGATGGAAGGAAGTTTGCACTCAAAATCTCACGATACATGACCCCATTCATTATTTCATGTACACGGATCAGTCGTCCTGGTCCCTTGGCAGAGAAACTGCCCCAAAGCATGATGTTGCGACCCCCATGCTTCACATTAGGTATGGTGTTCTTTGAATGCAACTCAGCATTCTTTCTCCTCCAAACACGATGAGTTGTGTTTCTACCAAACAGGTCTACTTTGGTTTCATCTGACCATATGACATTCTCCCCATACTCTTCTGGATCATCCAAATGCTCTCTAGCAAACTTCAGACAGGCCCGTACATGTAATGGCTTAAGCAGGGGGACACGTCTGGCACTGCTGGATCTGAGTCCATGGTGGCACAGTGTGTAACTGATGGTAGCCTGTATAACGTGTTCCCAGCTCTCTGCAGGTCATTCACTAGGTCCCCCCGTGTGGTTCTGGGATTTTTGCTTACCGTTCTTGAAATAATTTTGACCCCACGGGGTAAGATCTTGTGTGGAGCCCCAGATCGAGGGAGATTATAAGTAGTCTTGTATGTCTTCCATTTTCTAATTATTGCTCCCACAGTTGATTTCTTCACACCAAGCTGCTTGCCTATTGCAGATTCTTCCCAGCCTGGTGCAGGGCTACAATTTTGTTTCTGTTGTCCTTTGACAGCTCTTTGGTCTTCACCATAGTGGAGTTTGGACTGTTTGACGTTGCGAACAGGTGACTTTTATACTGATAACAAATTCAAACAGATGCCAGTACTGCAGGTAATGAGTGGAGGACAGAGGAGCCTCTTACAGAAGAAGTTACAGGTCTGTGAGAGCCAGAAATCTTGCTTGTTTGTAATTGACCAAATACTTATTTTCCACCAAAATTTAAAAAAATAATTCTTTCCAAATCAGACAATGTGATTTTCAGGATTTGTTTTTTCATTTTGTCTCTCATAGTTGAGGTCTACCTATGATGTCAATAACAGGCCTCTCTCATCTTTTTAAGTGGGAGAACTTGCACAATTAGTGGCTGACTAAATACTTTTTTTCCCCACTGTATGTAGCACAAAAACCTGATTGAAACAATTGTTCATTTTCTGAAGATAGCTTCCCTTTAATTTCTCAGAGGAGCTTTGCACAGCCTACAAGTCTCTCTACTCCAACTAAGGGTAAGTGCAGACTATCCATTGCCGGCTGTGGCCCCCGAGGCTGCGGAGCAGCCGCCTCTTGCTTCAGCTCATTGTGCAAATGAGCGCCGGCCTCCTTTTTTTTCTCACATGCAGACTTTCCCCATAGAGATCTAGGTCTATGGGGAAAGCCTGCATGCGGACCCACAGGAGAAATTGACATGCTGCGGTCTGGAAAAACACGCCGCATGTCAGTTTCTGTGGGAGTGCCGCAGGCGCATAGTGGACATGGGATTTGTATAAATCCCATCCACTATTCTGTAACAACTGGCCATTGATTAAAATTGCGCTGCGTCTAGTCCGCAGTGAACACTGATTGTGTGCACATACCCTTTTGCTCTCCGCAAGGAGAGAATTTAACATTTAGACCACCTTTCCTGTGAAACAAGTGCTGCACTTCATATAACAGAGTCTCTGTGTTCTCTGTGAAGGGTCTATGCTAAAATGTCTTTTGTTCCTTACATGCATTTTTAAAACTTTCATTATAAACATTTTTCCCCTGATCTTTAGATTTGGACAGAAGTTGTTAAAAATATCAGGACAGTGGTGTCACTAAGCAAAGAAGATGTATTTTATCGAAAATATAATGACATTCTATCAGGGCCCTGCAGGTAAGCCAAACTCTGTGTGTTGAAAGTGCTGTGCTGCCATCCAATACATTCACTATGGTCTTGTATAGGCTTTTCAGCTTTTCCTGTGTATTCAGAGTTGACATCAACTGTACTTATACACATTTAGAAATGAAAAGTTCTAGCAGTCAACTAATTCTAGCAGAACACCCCCAAAACAATTGGGTATACTTAAAAATGGTTCTTCATTTCTTCAAGGTTCCATATTTACGGACAATTGTGAAGCAGAAATAGAAGGGAGGGCATATTTTTTCCTTAGAAAATGATAGAATCTTAGAATATCTCCATGTTTGATAATCCAGCTCTAATTTTAGCTTCTATTTCCATTTTAAATATGATGCATTTTTGACAAATGTAATTTTATTAAAATAGCTACTAAATTTAAATGTGTCAAATTTAACATCATGGGGGTATTCAAAAAGATCAGGGAAACATTTTCATTAGGAACCTGTGTTTATCGGACAGGACCATGTGACCCGCCTCCTCTCTGCTAGCATCCGCGGCTCTTCATTTAAATACGTGGCAGGCTAACTAATCAAAAGAGCAGCCCCGAATGTTGTCAGATAAAAGGCAGTTTTCATGGCTCTCATCCAGTGGACACAAATTACTGATGAGGCTGTTGGACCAGATCCTACAAGTCTATTCACACAATCTCTACAAACAAGCTGTATATAAAAAATGGCACTCCTAGAGCAGTGGTGAGCAAGATGGGTCCTGATACCTACACTCATCACTAGTGTTGAGCCACCCCCTTAGTGTTTGGGTTCGGTTCGGTTCGTCGAACACCGGGATGTTCGTGAAACTGTTCGTCGAACACCTTAGAATACTGTTGAACACAAATAAAACCAAAGGCAGGCAAACAAAAACACATAGAAAACACCTTCAAAGGTGTCCAAAAGCTGACAAACAGCTCAGAAGACACTCTCTTTAAAAAAGCCGCCCGGCAATTCAGCATCGGTACACGAAAATTTAGAACAGAAAGAAAAGAGCATCACACAAAGATTAGATAGATAGAAACATGTCAGTCACATATATAAGAAGTACAGTGACAGTGTTGGTTATTGTACTTGTCATTTAGTGTTAAAGGAGTTAATAAAAAAAAATAATAGTGTTTTCATGCACCCGTCTCTTTCAAAAAGCCGGCCGGCAATTCAGCATCGCTACCCGACAATTTAGAACAGAAAGAATAGAGCATCACACATAGATTAGATAGATAGAAACATGTCAGTCACATATATAATAAGTACAGTGATAGTGTTTATTACTGTACTTGTCATTTAGTGTTAAAATAAAGGATTTATTTAAAAAAAAATGGCGTGGGGTTCTCCGTAATTTTAGTCTCTAGCGAAGGTTAAGCAGATGGCTGGGGCAGATGTTTGAAGCCTGGGAAGGGGGTAATACCAACGGAGCTTCCCAGGCTCCTAATATCAGCCCCCAGCTGAATACCTAGCCTTTACTAGCTATTAAAATGGGGACCCCCCAAAAAAATTACGTGGGGTCACCCCTATTTTAATAGCTAGCAAAGGCTAGGCAGACAGCTGGGGGCTGATATTAATAGCCCAGGAAGGGATGCCATGAATATTGGCCCCCTCCCAGACTAGAAACACCAGCCGTCAGCCGCCCCAGAAATGGCGCATCCACAGGATGCGCCAATTCTGGCACTTAGCCTCGCTCTTCCCACTGCCCTGTAGCGGTGGCAGTGGGGTTATAGGTCTGGGGTTGATGTCAGCTTATAATGCCAGCTGACATCAATCCCAGGTTAGTAATGGAGAGGCGTCTATAAGACACCCCGATTACTATCCCCATTGTCATAGTTAAAAAAAACACAAACACCCAGAATAAAGTCCTTTAATTGAAATAAACACACAATTCTTTAATGTTCTAAATTAAACCATACTTACCGTCACGCCCATTCCAGCTGAAGCCAACGATCTCCTGCAATAAAAGTAAAATAATAAACCAACCTCATCCTTACCTTTCCATGGTTCCCAGGATGGCTCCAGCTCTGCTACATTCACATGACAGGCTGAATCGCAGCCGAAAGCTGCCATCCAGCTTGCCATGCCGCAGACACTGAGAAGCGCAGGCATGCTTGCGCTCTTCAGTGTCTGGCTGTGACGGCATCCAGATGAGCCGAGTTCATGTCCAATGAACTCAGCTCACCTCATGCACGTCACTGACAGAGTGGGAGAATTCTCCTGCGCTTGCGGTGAGCGCAGGAGAATTCTCTCACGCTCACCGCATGCGCAGGAGAGTTCTCCCACGCTGTCAGAGACGTGCATGAGGTGAGCTGAGTTCATTGGACATGAACTCGGCTCATCTGGATGCCGTCACAGCGAGATACTGAGGAGCGCAAGCATGCCTGCGCTTCTCAGTGTCTGTCGAGTCAGTGCTTGACTGGAGTAACGAGTATAAGGGAAGTCAATGGGAAACTTGAGCATTTTTCTGGCAGACCTTCCTAGGGGGTGGGGGAGGCATTAAAAAATGCCAAAATTAAAAGGATGAGTGACTCTGATACACCCTATATCCACATAACGGGGGCCTCACCCACATTCTGTTAAAATTCTTAGGTAGTGAGACTCATAGACTCATAAAGCCTATGCACAAAGAACAAAGATTGCTGAAAATCAGAAGGAAAACACCGTGGCAAACACGTAGGAAAAAAAATGACCTGGACAAAAATGATGGAACCATTAACTTAATATCTTGTTGCGCAACTTTTTGAAGCAATTACTGAAATCAAATGATTTCTGTAACACAGTGAAACTTTTGCACCTGTTCACAGGTACTTTGGCCCACTCCTCGTGAGCAAACTGCTTCTGCTGTCTCAGGTATAAATGGTGCCTTCTCAAAACTGTAGGTTTAAGCTCCTTGCACAGATGTGCAATAGGATTTAGATCAGGTCTCATAAATAGTGTTGAGCCACCCCCGTAGTGTTCGGGTTCGGTTCGGTTCGTCGAACACCGGGATGTTCGAGGAACTGTTCGTCGAACTGTTCGTCGAACACCTTAGAACACCGTCGAACACCGTTAAAACCAATGGCAGGCAAACAAAAACACATAGAAACACATAGAAAACACCTTCAAAGGTGTCCAAAAGCTGACAAACTGCTCAGAAGACGCTTTCTTTAAAAAAGCCGGCCGGCAATTCAGCAGCGGCATACACCGGTACCCGACAATTTAGACAAGAAGGAATAGAGCTTCACACATAGATTAGATAGATAGAAACATGTCAGTCACATATATATGAAGTACAGTGACAGTGTTGCTTACTGTACTTGTCATTTAGTGTAAAGGATTTATTAAAAAATATAATAGTGTTTTCATGCACTGTCTCTTTAAAAAAGCCGGCCGGCAAATCAGCAGCGGTACCCGACAATTTATAACAGACAGAATAGAGCTTCACACATAGATTAGATAGATAGAAACATGTCAGTCACATATATATGAAGTACAGTGACAATGTTGCTTACTGTACTTGTCATTTAGTGTAAAGGATTTATTAAAAAAAATAATAGTGTTTTCATGCACCGTCTCTTTAAAAAAGCCGGCCGGCAATTCAGCATCTGTACCCGACAATTTATAACAGACAGAATAGAGCTTCACACATAGATTAGATAGATAGAAACATGTCAGTCACATATATATGAAGTACAGTGATAGTGTTGGTTACTGTACTTGTCATTTAGTATTAAAATAAAGGATTTATTATTAAAAAAAATTGGCGTGGGGTTCCCCTTAATTTTAGTCTCTAGCGGAGGTTAAGCAGACAGCTGGGGCAGATGTTTGAAGCCTGGGAAGGGGGTAATACCCACGGAGCTTCCCAGGCTACTAATATGAGCCCCCAGCTGAATACATAGCCTTTACTAGCTATTAAAATGGGGGACCCCCCAAAAAAATGACGTGGGGTCCCCCCTAATTTAATAGCTAGCAAAGGCTAGGCAGACAGCTGGGGGCTGATATTAATAGCCCAGGAAGGGAGCCATGAATATTGGCCCCCTCCCAGGCTAGAAACACCAGCCGTCAGCCGCCCCAGAAATGGCGCATTCATAGGATGCGCCAATTCTGGCACTTAGCCTCGCTCTTCCACGCTGCCCTGTAGCGGTGGCAGGGGGTAATATGGCTGGGGTTGATGTCAGCTTATAATGCCAGCTGACATCAAGCCCAGGTTAGTAATGGAGAGGCGTCTATAAGACACCCCCATTACTAACCCCATAGTCAAAGTTAAAAGAAAACACAAACACCCAGAATAAAGTCCTTTAATTGAAATAAAGACACAATCCTTTATTGTTCTAAATTAAACCATACTTACCGTCACGCCCATTCCAGCTGAAGCCAACGATCTCCTGCAATAAAAGAAAAATAATAAAGCAACATCATCCTTACCTTTCCATGGTTCCCACGACAGCTTCAGCTCTGCTACATCAAGATGACAGGCTGGACCGCAGCAGAACGCCGCCATCCAGCCTGTCATCCCGCAGACACTGAGAAGCGCAGGCATGCTTGCGCTCTGCAGTGTCTGGCTGTGACGGCATAAAGATGAGACGAGTTCATGTCCAATGAACTCGGCGCACCTCATGCACGTCACTGACAGCGTGGGAAAATTCTCACGCTGAAGCGCTGAGTGCAGGAGAATTCTCCCACGCTGTCAGTGACGTGCATAAGGTGAGCTCATGTCCAATGAACTCAGCTCACCTCCTGCACGTCACTGACAGCGTGGGAGAATTCTCCTGCACTCAGCGCTTCAGCGTGAGAATTCTCCCACGCTGAAGCGCTGAGTGCAGGAGAATTTTCCCACGCTGTCAGTGACGTGCATGAGGTGAGCCGAGTTCATTGGACATTATCTCGGCTCATCTGGATGCCCTCCCAGAGAGACACTGTGGAGCGCAAGCAAGCCTGCGCTTCTCAGTGTCTGCGGGATGACAGGCTGGATGGCAGCGTTCTGCTGCGGTCCAGCCTGTCATCTCGATGTAGCAGAGCTGAAGCTGTCATGGGAACCATGGAAAGGTAAGGATGATGTTGCTTTATTATTTTTCTTTTATTTCAGGAGATCGTTGGCTTCAGCTGGAATGGGCATGACGGTAAGTATGGTTTAATTTAGAACAATAAAGAATTGTGTGTTTATTTCAATTAAAGGACTTTTTTCTGGGTGTTGTGTTTTTTTTAAATACTTTACTAGAAATTCATGGTGGTCATGTCTAATATTGGCGTGACCCCATGAATTTTGGGCTTAGGGCCAGCTGATAATGCCAAGCTGGCCCTAACCCCTTTATTACCCAGTGAGCCACCGCATCAGGGCCCTGGATGAGTTGGGTACAGCGCCAGAAGATGGCGCTTCTATGAACGCGCCATTTTCCGGGGTGGCTGCGGACTGCAATTTGCAGCGGGGGTGGCCCAGAAAGCTTGGGCCTCCCTGCGCTGCGGATTCCAGCCCCCAGCTGCCTAGTTGTAACTGGCTGGACACAAAAACAGGGCGAAGCCCCACGTCAATTTTCTTTAAATTATTTCATGAAATAATTAAGAAAAAAAGGGCTTCCCTATATTGATGTGTCCGGCCAGGTACAAATAGGCAGCTGGTGGTTGGGGGCAGCCCGTTCCTGCCTGCTGCACCTGACTGGACACAAATATAGTGCGAAGCCCCACTTCAATTTTTTTTAATTATTTCATGAAATTCATGAAATAATTAAGAAAAAAAGGCCTTCCCTATATTGTTGTGTCCGGCCAGGTACAAATAGGCAGCTGGTGGTTGGGGGCAGCCCGTTCCTGCCTGCTGCACCTGACTGGTCACAAATATAGTGCGAAGCCCCACGTCAATTTTTTTTTAATTATTTCATGAATTTCCTGAAATAATTTTAAAAAATTGAAGTGGGGCTTCGCACTATATTTGTGTCCAGCCAGGTACAGCAGGCAGGAATGGGCTGCCCCCAACCACCAGCTGCCTATTTGTACCTGGTCGGACACAACAATATAGGGAAGGCCTTTTTTTCTTAATTATTTCATGAATTTCATGAAATAATTTAAAAAAAAATACGTGGGGCTTCGCACTATATTTGTGTCCAGCCAGGTACAACTAGGCAGCTGGGGGCTGGAATCTGCAGCGCAGGGAGGCCCAAGCTTTCTGGGCCCCCCCCGCTGCAAATTGCAGTCCGCAGCCACCCCGGAAAATGGCGCGTTCATAGAAGCGCCATCTTCTGGCGCTGTACCCAACTCATCCAGGGCCCTGGTGCGGTGGCTCACTGGGTAATAAAGGGGTTAGGGCCAGCTTGGTATTATCAGCTGGCCCCAAGCCCAAAATTCATGGGGTCACGCCAGTATTAGACATGACCGCCATGAATTTCTAGTAAAGTATTTAAAAAAATACAACACCCAGAATAAAGTCCTTTAATTGAAATAAACACACAATTCTTTATTGTTCTAAATTAAACTATACTTACCATCACGCCCATTCCAGCTGAAGCCAACGATCTCCTGCAATAAAAGAACAATAATAAACCAACCTCATCCTTACCTTTCCATGGTTCCCACGACAGCTTCAGCTCTGCTACATCGAGATGACAGGCTGGACCGCAGCAGAACGCTGCCATCCAGCCTGTCATGCCGCAGACACTGAGAAGAGCAGGCATGCTTGCGCTCCTCAGTGTCTCGCTGTGACGGCATCCAGATGAGCTGAGGTCATGTCCAATGAACTCGGCTCACCTCATGCACGTCACTGACAGCGTGGGAAAATTCTCACGCTGAAGTGCTGAGTGCAGGAGAATTCTCCCACGCTGTCAGTGACGTGCATGAGGTGAGCTCATGTCCAATGAACTCAGCTCACCTCATGCACCTCACTGACAGCGTGGGAAAATTCTCCTGCACTCAGCGCTTCAGCGTGAGAATTCTCCCACGCTGTAAGTGACGTGCATGAGGTGAGCCGAGTTCATTGGACATGACCTCGGCTCATCTTTATGCCGTCACAGAGAGACAATGTGGAGCGCAAGCAAGCCTGCTCTTCTCAGTGTCTGCGGGATGACAGGCTGGATGGCGGCGTTCTGCTGCGGTCCAGCCAGTCATCTCGATGTAGCAGAGCTGAAGCTGTCGTGGGAACCATGGAAAGGTAAGGATGAGGTTGCTTTATTATTTTATTTTTATTACAGGAGATCGTTGGCTTCAGCTGGAATGGGCGTGACGGTAAGTATGGTTTAATTTAGAACAATAAAGAATTGTGTCTTTATTTCAATTAAAGGACTTTATTCTGGGTGTTTGTGTTTTTTTTAACTTTGACTATGGGGTTAGTAATGGGGGTGTCTTATAGACGCCTCTCCATTACTAACCTGGGCTTGATGTCAGCTGGCATTATAAGCTGACATCAACCCCAGCCATATTACCCCCTGCCACCGCACCAGGGCAGCGTGGAAGAGCGAGGCTAAGTGCCAGAATTGGCGCATCCTATGAATGCGCCATTTCTGGGGCGGCTGACGGCTGGTGTTTCTAGCCTGGGAGGGGGCCAATATTCATGGCTCCCTTCCTGGGCTATTAATATCAGCCCCCAGCTGTCTGCCTAGCCTTTGCTAGCTATTAAATTAGGGGGGACCCCACGTCATTTTTTTGGGGGGGTCCTCCATTTTAATAGCTAGTAAAGGCTATGTATTCAGCTGGGGGCTGATATTAGTAGCCTGGGAAGCTCCGTGGGTATTACCCCCTTCCCAGGCTTCAAACATCTGCCCCAGCTGTCTGCTTAACCTCCGCTAGAGCCTAAAATTAAGGGGAACCCCACGCCAATTTTTTTAATAATAAATCCTTTATTTTAATACTAAATGACAAGTACAGTAACCAACACTATCACTGTACTTCATATATATGTGACTGACATGTTTCTATCTATCTAATCTATGTGTGAAGCTCTATTCTGTCTGTTATAAATTGTCGGGTACAGATGCTGAAATGCCGGCCGGCTTTCTTAAAGAGACGGTGCATGAAAACACTATTATTTTTTTTAATAAATCCTTTACACTAAATGACAAGTACAGTAAGCAGCACTGTCACTGTACTTCATATATATGTGACTGACATGTTTCTATCTATCTAATCTATGTGTGATTCTCTATTCCTTCTATTCTAAATTGTTGGGTACAGATGCTGAATTGCCGGCCGGCTTTTTTAAAGAGACGGTGCATGAAAACACTATTATTTTTTTTTATAAATCCTTTACGCTAAATGACAAGTACAGTAAGCAGCACTTTCACTGTACTTCGTATATATGTGGCTGACATGTTTATATCTATCTAATCTATGTGTGAAGCTCTATTCTTTCGGTTCTAAATTGTCGGGTACCGGTGTATGCCGCTGCTGAATTGCCGGCTTTTCATGTTTCACTGTTGGCACTGTTCCCATCGATTTGGGCAATCACTGTAATGCCACAACCACCATGGCTGTGGCATTACAGTGAGTGGCAGACAATCCCTGCATGATTGGTGCTCTAAATAGCGCCAGACATGCAGGACACGCTTTTGGTGCACGAACAGTTATCGAACATAACCTCGAACAGCCGAATTTTTTGCAAATCGTTCGGGTTCGTCGAACAACTCGAACACCGCCCAAAACAGCTCGAATTTTAGATTGGCGAACAGTTCTAGTCGAACACCGCTCATCTCTACTCATAAAGCCACTAGGGAACAGTCCAAAGCTTTCTTCTTAGTAATTCTTGGATGTTTTTCGCTACATATTTTGCATCATTATTCTGTTTGAGGACCTATGATCTGTGACTCAGACCATGCTTTCTGACACTGGGCAGCATGTTTCACTTCAGAATGCCATGACAGTCTTGAGAATTCATTGCACCCTGCACAGATTCAAGACACTCTGTGTAAGATGTAGCAAAGCAGCCCCAAAACATAACCAAGCCTCCACTATGTTTCACAGTAGGTACAATGTTTTTTCCTTTATATGCTTCATTTTTGCATCTGTGAACATAGAGCTGTGATGACTTGCGAAAAGCTCCAGTTTTCTCTCATCTGTCTAAAGGACATTCTCTTAGAAGCCTTGCAGCTTGTCAATATGCGTTTTGTCAAATTTAAGTCACGCTTTTGCATGATTTGCTTTCAACAGTTGTTTTCATCTCGGTCGCCTTCCATGAAATTCACTTTGGCCAAGACAGTAAAGAATAGGGTGATCAGATACTGATGTACCTTGACCTTATAGTTCACCTATAACCTCTTTGGATGTTGTTCTGGGCTCTTTGGTTACCATTTTTATTATCTATCTCTTCAATTTCTCATCAATTTTTCCTTTTAAGGCCACATCCAGGGAGGTTGGCTACAGTCCGATGTACCTTAAACTTCAGAATAAAATATGCAGCTGTAATAACTAGTGTTGAGCAAGCCCTAAAATGCTCGGGTGCTCGAAGCTCGGGCCGAGCTCACTATGATACTCGGGTGCTCAACCCGAGCATCGAGCCCAATATTAGTCTATGGGAGACCCGAGCATTTTTGCGGCGGCAACCCCGGCAGTCTGTAGAAAGCCTAAAAAGTGCCCAAAATGATAGTGACAGTGCTCAAATGACATGGGGACAGCATGGGGATCGCCCCAGGAAGCATTTCTGACCCCAGAAGTCACTGCTGTCAACAACATGGTCAGAGGTATTAAGCCACTTTTACGGGCTCACAATAAAACGTTCAAAAGCGAAACTGAAACTGTTTTCCTGTGAAATATGTTAAGGAACATCCTTTCCAGGGTAAAGACTTGTGTATAAGGTAAAATAAATAACCAAAAACAAAAATACTCCTCCACACCTTGGTCTATGTTTACAAGTAGCATTTTTTATGCGTTTTTGCACTTTTGTATTGCTTTCAACCATGACAAATGCATTCACTGGGAAATGTCATTTTAACATTTTACAACCTTATCTGGCCATGTGCTGTGTGACACATGCATACAGTCCTGAAAACACATGGGAACAGCATGGGGAAGACCCCTGGAAGCATCTCTGACACCCAGGTCACTGCCTAAAAGTGTGCCCATAAGAAGTGATCCTTGCCGCATCAGAAGATGCAGACTTGCAACTATCCCCGTTCAAGCCCTTGTCCCAGGGCAGTGTTCAATTGTATTTCCCCCATTCCTTGCAATGCAAGTGCAAATATGCAGCCAACCACCCACCCACCCACAGGCTGCAATACTATACTGCTAGCTTGCACTTGAAATTGTGCCTTTTAGTTTGGAGGAGGCCGAAGCTTGCCACTACCTCATGGCTGCGTCGGCGGCGAGGTCTCCATACTCAGTCCCCAGCCACTACTATTTGTCCCGGGTACCTTCCCCACACTTTTCTTAGCCTGGCCTGCTTTAGGGCAGCATTGGACAAGCCCACCAGACAACTAGAGACTCCTCCGGTGGGCCCTGGCTTCTCGATCAGGGGAGTTGAGAGTGCCAAGGTGAGGAGCATGATGATGATGATAAAAGTTAGCATCTGCATTGTTTTCTTGGAATGTAAGCGTAAGTGTGCAGCCTGCCACCCACCCACCCCCAGGCTGCAATACCATACTGCTAGCTTGCACTTGAAATGGGTCCTTTTAGTTTGGAGGAGGCCGAAGCTGGCCACTACCTCATGACTGCTTTGGCAGTGAGGTCTCCATACTCAGTCCCCAGCCGCCACTATTTGTCCCGGTAACCTTCCCCACACTTTTCTTAGCCTGGCCTGCTTTAGGGCAGCATTGGTCGAGCCCACCAGACAACCAGACTCCTCCGGTGGGCCCTGGCTTCTCCATCAGGGGAGTTGAGAGTGCCAAGGTGAGGAGCATGATGATGATGATAGAAGTTAGCATTATGCTTTTTTTCTTGGATTGCAAGCGTAAGTGTGCAGCCTGCCTCCCACCAACCCCCAGGCTGAAATACCATACTGCTAGCTTGCTTGCACTTGAAATGAGGCCTTTTAGGCTTGTGGAGGCAGACGCCGGCCACCATGTCATAGCTGCGTCGGCGGCCTGGTATCCATACTCAGTCCCCAGTCGCCCGGCGGCCGGGTGTCCACACTAGGTCCCCAGCAGCCAGGGGGCGACCGGGTGTCCCTACTCGGTCCCCAGCCGCCCCTATTTGTCCTGGTGCGCCTTATACATAAGCGCGCATACCAAAACATTACCTGTGCCCTCCGTAGTGCATTTAGTGGGAAGGACAGCCTAACCACAAACAAGTGGACAAGTGAATGTGGCCAGGGATGGTCCATCTCACTGACGCTTTCAAGCTGAGTTAATATTGTGGAAGCTGGGACACATTTGGACACTGGGATGCAACACGTCCTCCAGACATAGAGGATTGCGTGTCCTGGGTCAATCAGGCTACAAAACAAAGTTCAGAAGGTAGACAGCAGCAGTGGTCGGCCTCCTACACAACGAGTAAATTATTCATGATCATGAGGCCATCCATCTCCTTAGCTTTCTGTTCCTTGGAATGCAAGCGCATGTATGTAGTAGCGGCTAGGCCTGAGGTGGACAGCGTTTTGGCACATATCCTACCTCCTCCGAGGATTGCTGGATGTTTTCCTGCTACTATCCCAGTTCTAAGACTCCCGTTAAAACAAAGCTTCAGGTGATGAATGATGGATGAGGTGGTGGCAAAGGAGAAAGAGCAGGAGGAACAAGGACCATTCACATCAATATCAGGCCAGTCAACCACACATGTCTTATAGGATATGTTTCTGTACCAAAAGGAGTGGTTCGGCTACACAGTTTTAGGGCATACAGTGAGCGCAATGCCTACCAAAAATTTCGAGGCACTCCATTGCCCCTTGTAAGTGACATGGAGGTCAGAGGGCCTTAACTAAACCGTTTTTTCCATTTATAGCAACTGGGTCTCCTGTACACTGTTGGCCTAAGCAGTGAATGGAAGGCTTTCCAAAAATTATGAGGAACTGCAATGCCCCTTGAAACAGACGTAGATTACAGCATACTAAAAACCTTCTACCCATTATTAGGGAGTGGGTCTCCCTTAGTGTTCGCCTATGCATTGAAAAGCAAAAGCTGACAAAAATTAGGAGGAAATGCAATGCCCGTTGGAAGAGTCGTGGAGGTTAGAGGTAATTAAAAACAACATTTCAATGCCCCTTGGAAGAACTGTGTAGTTCAGAGTGGTTTAACAAGATGGTTTTAATGCCCCTTGGAAGAGACGTGGAGGTCACAGTAGCTTAACAAGATGGTTTTAATGCCCCTTGGAAGAGACGTGGATTTCGGAGTGGTTTAGCAAGATGGTTTTAATGCCCCTTGGAAGAGATGTGGACATCCCAGTGGAATAAAAAGACAATATCAATGACCCTTGGAAGAGTGGTGGAGGTCCCAGTGGAATAAAAAGACAATATCAATGCCCCTTGGAAGAGTGGTGGAGGTTACAGTGGAATAAAAAGACAATATCAATGCCCCTTGGAAGAGTGGTGGAGGTCGCAGTGGAATAAAAAGACAATATCAATGCCCCTTGGAAGAGTGGTGGAGGTCCCAGTGGAATAAAAAGACAATATCAATGACCCTTGACGTGGACGTGGAGGTCACAGTAGCTTAGCAAGACGATTTTAATGCCCCTTACAAGAGCCATGCAGTACAGCATATTAAAAACATTATTCCCAATATTGGGGAGTGGGTCTCCCATAGTCTTTGCCTATGCCTTCCAAGCAAAAGCTGCCAAAAATTAGGACGGAGGAACTTGCAATACCCCTTACAAGAGCCATGCAGTACAGAATATTAAAAACATTATTCCCATTATTGGGGATTGGGTCTCCCATAATCTTTGCCTATGCCTTCCAAGCAAAAGCTGCCAAAAATTAGGACGGAGGAACTTTCAATGCCCCTTACAAGAGCCATGCAGTGCAGCATATTAAAAAAATTATTCCCATTATTGGGGAGTGGGTCTCCCATAGTCTTTGCCTATGCCTTCCAAGCAAAAGCTGCCAAAAATTAGGACGGAGGTACTTGCAATGCTGGCAACACGGACCACGGTCACCCTGGTGGTATAGTGGTGGTGGAGGCTGAGGATAAGGAGAAGAGCAAAAAACAGCCGAAATGAGGAAGCGTATACCCATGTGCAGGTGTGAAGCGGTGCATGGGAATACACCTCTCAAAATAGCACAGTGGATTTGACTTTATGTTACTCTGCTGTCATTTTGTGGTGATGAGAAGTCTGGACCAATCCAGCCCTTGTTCATTTTGATAAGGATCAGCTTGTCAGCATTGTCAGTTGACAGGCGAGTGTGCTTATCAGTTATATTTCCCCCAGCAGCACTTAAAACACGCTCCGATAACACGCTAGCAGCAGGGCAGGCCAGGACCTCCAAGGCGTACAGAGCGAGTTCATTCCAAGTGTCCAGCTTGGATACCCAATAATTAAAAGGCACAAAGGAATCAAGGAGGATGCTGGTATGGTCGGCAAGGTACTCCCTCACCATCTTTTGAAACTTTCCACTCCTTGTGAGAGTACCCCACGCCTCAGTGCCTATAAGCTGAGCGGGTCTCAGAAAACTGTCCCAAAACATTGACAGTGTTCCCCTACCTCTGCTGGATTGGAGTTGCATCTCTCTCGCCTGTATGCCTTGGTTGGGCAACGAACTGTGACCTCTGCTGCTAGCGTGTTCAGATGGGAATTTTTTTAACAGTTCTGCAGCAAGGGCCTTCTGGTACTGCCCCAGTTTTGTAGACCTCTCCACCTCAGGAATAAGAGTGTGAAAGTTCTCTTTGTAGCAGGGGTTTAAAAGTGTCACCAAACAGTAATGACTATCACCCAACATTTTGACAACGCGAGGGTCACAGTTAAGGCAGCATAACATACAGTCAGTCATGCGTGCCAGACTGTTAACGGGCAAGACTTCCTTGTCCTCACCAAGATGACGACTGACCATGCTCTCCTCCTCCTCCTCCTCCTCCCCCCTGTCCTCAGGCCACCCACGCTGAACCGACGGTATGACAGTTGTACAGGTACTACCGTCTACAGCGCATGATGCCAGCTTCTGTTCTTCCTCCTCTTCCACTCCCTCATTGTCCCCTAATGCACGTTGGGATGAGATGAGGCTGGGCTGTGTGTAATCCACCGCTACGGCTCCTTGATCCATCTCATCATACTCTGGCTGCAATGCCTCCTCTTTAATTCTCTGCAGAGAGCGTTGCAAAAGACAGACAAGTGGGATGCTGATGCTAATGATGGTGTCATCGCCACTCACCATCTTGGTGGACCCCTCAAAGTTTGTCAGGATGGTACATATGTCAGACATCCAGGTCCACTCCTGAGGTCTTATGTGTGGAGTCTGACCTGAATATCGACGGCCTTGCAGCCTTGTTGCAGCTTGTACTCCACAACTGCTCTCTTCTGCTCACAAATCCTTTGCATCATGTGGAGGGTAGAGTTCCAATGTGTGGGGACATCACACACCGGTGTGCCGGAAGCTGCAAACGCTGCTGCAACACAGCCAGGGCGGCGAAAGCTTTTACCGACTTCCAAAAATAAGCTTACAGGCGGCTTTCTTTGACGAGCAGATCTGGGAACTCGGGGTACGATTTAAGAAACCGCTGAACCACGTGGTTAAGCACATGAGCCAGGCATGGTACGTGTGTGATCTCGCCTCGCCTCAGAGCCGCCACCAGGTTACGCCCATTGTCACACACGACCATGCCTGGATATAGGTTCAGCGGTCTCAGCCACAGATCTGCCTGCTCTTTCACAGCTGTCCACAACTCACAAGCAGTGTGAGGTTTATCACCTAAGCTTATGAGTTTCAGCACAGCCTGTTGCTGCTTGGCTGAGGCAGTACTGCAGTGCTTCCAGCTTGTAACTGATGTGGTGATATCTGAGATGGAGGCTGAACATGAGGAGGAGTAGGAGGATGATGCGCAGGAGCTCTACACTGTGGGGGCAACTCTGACTGACATAGGGCCCGCAATCCTCGGTGTGGGGAGGATGTGTTCCGTCCCAAGGTCCGACTGGGTCCCGGCTTCCACTATATTTACCCAGTGTGCCGTCAGGGAGATGTACCGTCCCTGGCCACAAGCACTTGTTCGTTGTCAGGTGGACTCTCCCAGTAACTGCATTGTTGAGGGCACGGCAGATGTTTTGGGACATGTGTTGTGTAGTGCGGGGATGGCACACCGGGCAAAATAGTGTCGGCTGGGGACCGAGTACTGAGGGACGGCCACCGCCATAAGGTTGCGGAAGGATTCCGTCTCCATCAGCCTAAAAGGCAGCATTTCCAATGCAAGCAGTTGTGAAATGTGCGAATTTAGGACTGTGGCCTGTGTGGAGTTGGCTGCAAATTTGCACTTTCATTCAAAGGTCTGTGATATGGACAGTTGAACGCTGCGGTGGGACGTGGACGTGGACGTTGATGCTGTTTCTTGAGAAACTGCCATAACAAGTGAAGACTGAGAGGAGGGGGCATTATTGCATGCAGTATGGACAGGGGATTGCCTTGCACGCACAACAGGGGGTTCTCTTACATGCACAACAGCGGAAGAAGCAGTGGTGACACCCGCTGACACTGGTCGTGGACCCTGGGGTTCGCCCCACAAAGTCGGGTGCTTTGCAGCCATGTGCCTGATCATGCTGGTGGTGGTCAGGCTGGTAGTTTTGTCACCCCTGCTGATGCTGGCCTGGCAGGGGGTATAAATGGCCATTTTGGGGTTATGGGGTTATCAGCAGAGCCTTTAAAATAATTCCAGACTCTGGAAGACCTACCAGTTGTACTGGCAATGTCCCTCGTGGTGGTGTTACGGGGAACTGTTGCCCGCCTTCTGTTTGCGGCCACCACACTGCATCTTCCTGCCTGTTGGGGTACTCTGCCTCCCTCCCCCTGTGTGCTGCTGGCCTCGCTCTGCATGTCCTCCTGCCATGTTGTGTCAGTTACTAGATCATCCACCACCTCCTCCTCTTCCACTTCCGCACCACGGTCCTCCTCCTCACTTCGTGGCAATTGTGTCTCGTCATCGTCCACCTCTTGTGACAAATTGCCAGCGTCGCCTTCCTGTGGCCGTGGCTGTTCAAATATTTGGCCATTGCTACATGGGATCTCCTCTTCCACACTTCAAGCGGAGCAGGCGAGGGGCCCAAATATGGAAATGGACCAGTGAACAGCTCTTCAGAGTGTCCAACTGTGGGATCAGTTGCTGCCTGATGACACTCGGCATGGTGGGAGGAAGGAGCATCAGGGTGAGGAGGAGTATGGGGTCGAGACTCATGCCTACTAAGACTTGACCGTGTGGCAGACAGACCGGAGGTGGTGGTGCCCAGGTGACTGGAAGTATTATCTGCTATCCAATTAATAACCTGTTCACACTGATCAGTTCGCAATAGTGGTGTTGTTGTGTGCTTCCCTAGTAATTCGGTCAAGAACTGGGAGCGAGAAGATGTGGCTGTTGGTTGTGGCACATTTTCACCTTGGCCACGGCCCGGTCCTCTGCACGCACCATCACCAGAACATCCAGTTCCACGTCCCTTGCCACGTGCCTTGCCCATTGTAAATGAAGTAAAATAGCTTGCACTCACACTATCAATGGCAAAAGGGTAATAAAAAGGAGATTAGAACCGTGGAAGAGGAAAACCACAGTTCTAGTTCTCTGGCCTACACCAGAATCTTTTAAACAGATATATTTGTGTCTAAACAGTCAGCGAGACACTCAAACTGTTTTTTTTTTTATGTAAAAAAGGCAAAAAGGTGGATTACACCCAAATTTGAACCGTGGAAGAAGTAAACCACAGTTCTAGTTCTCTGGCCTACACCAGAATCCTTTAAACAGATACTTTTGTGTCTGAACAGTCAGCAAGACACTCAAACTGTTTTTTTTATGGAAAAAAGGCAAAAAGGTGGATAACACCCAGATTTGAACTGTGGAAGAGGAAAACCACAATTCTATTTCTCTGGCCTACACCAGAATCTTTTAAACAGATATTTTTGTGTCTGAACAGTCAGCGAGACACTCAAACTGCTTTTTTATGTAAAAAAGGCAAAACGGTGGATAACACCCAGATTTGAACCGCGGAAGAGGAAAACCACAGTTCTATTTCTCTGGCCTACACCAGAATCTTTTAAACAGATATATTTGTGTCTGAACAGTCAGCGAGACACTCAAACTGTTTTTTTTTATGTAAAAAAGGCAAAAAGGTGGATTACACCCAGATTTGAACCATGGAAGAGGAAAACCACAGTTCTAGTTCTCTGGCCTATACCAGAATCTTTTAACCAGATATATTTGTGTCTGAACAGTCAGCGAGACACTCAAACTGTTTTCTATTATGGAAAAAGGCAAAAAGGTGGATTACACCCAGATTTGAACCGTGGAAGAGGAAAACCACAGTTCTAATTTCCTGGCATATACCAGACTTTTTTAAATAGACATATTTGTGTCTGAACAGTCAGCGAGACACTCAAACTGTTTTTTTTTTATGGAAAAAAGGCAAAAAAGTGGATAATACAGAGATTTGAACCGTGGAACTGCAAAATCACAGTTCTAGTTATCTGGCCGAAACCAGACTCTTTTAAACAGATATATTTGTGTCTGAACACTCACAGACGCACTCAATTTTTTTTTTTGGGGAGGGGGAAACCAGAATGTTAATCAGATAGGTATTTGTACAGTCTGACTGAGTTAAAAAAAAAAAAAAGAGAATTTAGATGAAAAAGAAAAGGATTTTTCCTGGCCCCTGAGACCTGGGGCTAAGTCTAGCAATTTGAGCAGCAGCAGCACACAGAACTGTAATGCAGTGTTTGTTGGTATAACCACTGCGTCTCCTATACAGCCTTCCTGCTTGCCTGATATCTGGGATGGATATTAGTCCTCAGAAGGACTGTTTGTTTGATTTTGCAGGCTTTAGAGACCCTACACTAACTATTTCACAGTATAAATCACTCCCTAGCTCAGCAGCACTCTCCCTACACTGTCTGATCCGGACCGACTGCGTCCAAGATGGCGACGCCCGGTTTTAAATACTCGAGGTGATGCTGTGCGTCCAGCCAATCACTGTAATGCCCACAACCAACATGGCTGCGGCATTACAGTGACTGGCTGGCAATCCCTGCATGTTCATTGGCTCTGTAAAGAGCACCAAACATGCCGGGCGGAGACCCAAGCTCCCTCCCGAGTAACCCGAAAATGCTCGGTGCTCGCCGAACATCCCGAGTATTGAGATGCTCGGGCGAGTACCGAGCAGTGTCGAGCATGCTCTCTCAACACTAGTAATAACAGGATCAAAAGTTGTTTGGAAATGGTCTATAACTTTTACGTTTAACATATTTGTGTATTATTTTTTTTCTAATCTCATGAGACAACTCTATCCTTAGAGTTTTTTGGTCCATTTGCAATGTGGAATAATGATGAGCGAGCGTGCTCGTTACTTGAGATTTAGGAGCATGCTCTCGTGTTTTCCGAGTATTTTCGGTGTGCTCGAATTTTATGTTTGAATCACTGTGTGCGCATTATTTGTGACTGTTTGACAGCTTTAATACATGTGAGGGTTGCCTGTTTTTTAGGCAATAAAATTGCATAAAATTTGTGCACGCAGAAGACACTCAGAAAACACCCAAGCATGCTCGCAAATATCGAGTAACGAGTATGCTCGCTCATCACTAATGTGGAACACACCATGATGTCAAACAGCACAGTGACTACTTTTAACCCTAAAAAGGCAGATTAACTGATTACAAGATAGTAGGTTCCTGTAATGCTCATTACAGGACTCAACTTAGTTAAACAAATTCCTATGGTAAAAATAAATATCTTTAATCTTCTCTAGAGGTACCATTATTTTTGTCCTGTCCACTTTCCTTAGTTTTTTTTCTTAATTTCCTGTTGAACCACAATTCAAAAGCTATGTCTGATTTTTGTTAGTTGACATTCAGAAAATGTAATTGGCTTTTGTCAGTTTCACATTATTTCAGTGACCATTGTGGATTTTTCTTACTTTAACAGGTTATCAACAATTTTGTTCACATGTGTGCATTGTGCAGTATTTTGATAAATTTGACACAAAGTCCTTTGGCTTAGAAAAAAGCACACTTCAAAAACATGACTTAAAAAATTCCCTGATAATACTATACCACTGTAAATTTGTAAGTAGAGTTGAAGAAAAACAAAGGAAGTAAATGTCCAACAAAATCATCAGACTTTATTATCTCCTTCCCAATATCCGCCGTACATATATGTTTCAGTGAGCAATGGATTCTCGCAAACCACTATACATGTACAGTGTGATGATTTTCCTGGATCACAAATGGAGCTGGCAAGATTATCAGTGGGTATCAGCTGTATATCATAGTTGACACCCTGCTGCAATGGCTACGATTGGTGCTAGCACCAATTGCAGCCATATAACCCCTTAGATGCAGCCATAGCTGCATCTAGATGGTTATTTGAGTGAGGTGGCTCCCTTTTGTTCTTATAATCACCCTGCAATTGGAGCTGGAAAGTATCTATGGTTGCCATAATATAAAATACGCAATAAATTGTGTGGTACAATTTTTCCTGTTACCCTTGTGCAAATGGAAAATTTAGGAGTAAAGCAACATTTTTGTGGAATTGTTTATTTTTTTCACGGCCCATTTTCATGTTCAAGATTATCAACACACCCCTAAATTATATTTTTGTATAGGTTATTAGTGTGCTCAGAAGAAATAGCACAAAAAATTATGGTGTCCATTTTCTTCTTTTACCTTTGTAAAAATATGACATATAAAATACACTATTTAATTTTCAGAGCCCAATGTTATACAAGTTATACAATTCTGTGAAGCTCCTGTGAGTTCAATTTGCTCACACACCTCTAGATTAATTCCTTGAGTTGTTTAGTTTTCAAAATGTGACCAATGTGGAATGGTTCTTCTGTTTGGCACCTCAGGGGCTCTGCAAATGTAGCTGTATTTTGGCACCTCAGGGGCTCTCTGAATGCGACATAGTGTCTGCAGTCTATTCTAGCCAAAATGGTGTGCTAAAACTCAATAGCACACCTTCCCTTCCGAGCCATACCGTACTGTTTCTGACCACGTATAGTGTACTCAGAAGAAGTTACACAACAAATTATATAGTCCATATTCTCCTATTACCCCATATAAAATAAAACATTTGGGGCTAAAGTAACATTTTTTGTGAAAAAAAATAAATGTTTCATTGCACTTTGCATTAATTCTTGTGAAGCACCTGAAGGGTTAAGACAATTCTTGAATGTGGTGTTCAATACTCTGAGGAGTGCAATTTTTAAAGTAGGTCCTTTTTTGGGGGGTATCTGATATATACAGTGCTGCTCACAATTGTTGGCACCCCTTCATTTTTTTCATAGATTGTACAATATCTTCAGAAATAAATGGAAATGTATCAAAGTTATATCCTCAGTATTTTTTAATCAGTGGACCAAAGTAATACAACAATAAAACATTGTTTTTCAATTTCCATGTTGCAGTTTCAAAGAAAAAAAACACAGTAAACAGAATATGCAGCAATAAAGGCACCCCTTATTAATACTTGGTTGCACATCTTTTGGCATTGATGACAGCCTCCAAAGTTTCTTGTAGCCATTTATAAGCTTCTTTCACTTCTCAGCTGGAATTTTCTCCCACTCTTCCTTTGTAGTTTGTTCAAGCTCTTGAATGTCTGCAGTGTTCTTTTTCCCAATGGCAGATTGCAGCTCACCCCAAAGATTTTCAATGGGATTGATTTCTGGACTCATTGCTAACCATTTTAAAACAGTCCATTTTTTATTTTTCAACCATTCCTGTGTACTTTCGGACATGTGCTTTGGGTCATTGTCTTGCTGGAGAACCCATGCTCTTTGACCCAAGTTTTCTTACACAGGGTAGGACATTTTTCTCTAAAACATCTTGATAATTCTCTGATTTCATGATTCCTGTGATATGGTCAAGCCCTCCAGTACCAGACGCAGCAAAGCAACCCCACAGCATTATGGATCCTCCACCATACTTAACTGGTGATAGGGTGTTCTTTTACTTTTAAGCTTCATTGCATCATCTGTAAACAAACTGTTGCTTTGTATTGCCAAAGGCTCTATTTTTGTTTCATTTGTCCACAGAACATTTGCACCAACCTTCAAAGACATCTCTTGTCAATTTTCCTCTTTCCCCCACTTTCAGGGAGGTTCTTGATGGTTCCATGCTTGGAAAACTTCTTAATAACATTGCACACTGTTGAAACTGGGATTCCAAGGTCTTTGGAGATGGCCTTATACCCTTTGTAAGTCTTGTGTTTGCTAATAATAGCAGTTCTGATGTCCTGAGACACCTTTCTCTTCACCATTGTGACAAAGATACGGGACCTACCATAAGGCTTTTTAAAACAGTGAAGTCATCATTCATTGGCTAATTCATGTCACATGGGCACCGACAATAAATCACAGGTGAATCTCTTTTGTGATTTACCACAGGCGAGTCAAAATGTGTTTCCATACTAAATTAATGTAAATGGTGCCAATACCAGTGTCAGAGCAAGCTTTAGGTTTTTCTATTTTCCCTCCCATTGTTTTTTGCTTTAAATTATTGTTTATCATTTGCTCTTTGGTATTTAACACGAGTGCTCTATACCAAAAAACAGTTTCACTTGATTCATTTTTTTCAGAAGATATTCCACATTATGTTCTTAAACTTCATGGGTGCCAATAATGATGAGCAGGACTGTAGGCCTCTCAAGAATGAACTGATCCCTAAAAAAATAGGTTTTGTAAATTTTGTTGAAAAAATGAAAAATTGCTACCATATCTAAGAGAAGCATGATGTAGAGTCAGGGACTCTGATTCCAGCGATGTATTACTTACTGGGCTGCATGTTGTATTTTTTATAACGTCACGGTTTTATCTGCTGCGTTATCTACCAGTTATCTAAATGCTGAGCTCTTTATAACACTACCCATGTCACTGATTGGCAGCTTTCTGTGTATACTGTGCATAGGGAGAAAGATGCAAATCAGTTTTGGAGTTATACAGAGCTCATGAACATGAAGTATTACATGGCTACTGGTTTACTAGTCTTCAAGTGATAATCTCCTGCTGATAATGACAGTGATTATATCAAACCTACAGCAAACGGTCTAGTTATTGCCATATCACTGGAATTAGGGTCTCTGTCTCTCCATTATTCACTAGTCACAGATTGTGCAAGAAAAATTGAAACATTTCAAAAAGTCTCAAATGATAATGAAAATTAATAATAAAAACCACACTGTTGAGCAAAAATGATCCAGCAAAAATCATGTTCTTCTTTGAAGCCCAGCCACAGGCAGGATTTCAAAGAAGCTCCACAATGACAAGCACAGGGGTCTTCTGCAGACCCCTGGCTGTCATAGCAACCCATCGGCGACCCATAATTGTGTCACAGACACACCAATTGCCACATGGAATGATGCACCCCCATGTAGTTCTATGAGTAGTGTTTCCTGAATATGGAAAATGAAAATGGATTATCATTATCAATATATAGAGCAATCTACATTATTTTATACAAATTGGTCACTCAAATATATATGTTCATGTATATTTTTATATACTTTTTTTGCTTTATTATACCTTTTTGTTTCTTTCAGACATTTATTAAAGAACGCACTTTTTCAGGGATTGACATACGCAATAGAGCTGTCATTACCCTTCTTTTTGAATTCTTCAATGTTCAGATTTGGGGCATGGCTTGTTGCACATTGCTATTTACATTTTGAAAGTGTTTTCATGTAAGTTTTTGAATTTCCTTATTTGGTAATTTAGTATAAAGTCAACATGTTTTTATAATTTTTTATATTTATAACTGATAAACCTGTCCCTTTTAATTCCTTAAGTTTCCAAATAATACACAGCTACGCAATGAAATTGTGTTAGTGATATATATCTTACATTTATATTACCATTGTGTGAAGACCCGGGGTCTTCCATGGGCGTAATACAACTCAGACAACACAGGGTGAGAGTGAAACAGTGTGGCAATATTTTATTGAACCACTAAATGGACAATAAAAACATAGAACAGTCCCAGCAAAATTACACAGTGTCACCCTTCCACTGGCCTGCCGGGAAAAGAGCAGCTGTGACTTTGGGACTTCCAGGGCAACCAGTGGCCCTCTGCTTTTGCCGGCCCCCAGAGAGAGGAGGTAGCAGCAATCTTAGGAAGCAGACAGTCCATCGAGGTACAGTGCCAGGAGATCCAAGGGTCCCACCCTGGCTTCTCTGAGAGTATCCATGTGGCCATATAACCGGCTGGTCCCAATCTGGCTTCTCCAAATGTCTCCATGGGTTCCAGACAGCCGGAGGCTCCCACCTGGCAACCCCAAACAACATATCCATAAGGCCAGGTGACCTCATTGTCCCAATCTTGTTTCCCCAAATTTATCCATGGCCATTCAAGCATATCTGTATCCTTACAGCCAGGGCCGTGTACCCTTAGGCTGGAATCCTGTAGAATCCAATTTTGTGTCCCTCTGGATCGAGCCATGCTACCTGTCCTGAAGAGTCTCTCTGAATCTCTGATTCTCCTTGAAAAAGGATAGAAAACCCTTTATATTTACATATGTTGTTAAGGTCATCATTCACAGGTTTGGGGGAAAGGTGCAGGGCTCAGGGCTCATTGTTTGAGCATTTAACCAATTTGCATAGTTGGTATCCCTCTGCTCTTTAGATCAACAAAAAGCTGGCTTAGTACAATATGTAATTGGCATATTAACAAACAGTATTGTTCCCCGACCAAGAGAAATCAACATTCAGGTTTATTCAAATACTAGTATGTCCTTCTTGACCAGCCCAAAAAAACACATACATTCAAAAGTCAACACAAACACAATAGCGTATTTCTCTTGGCCTAACAAATCTAGACGTCTGGCTAATTAAAATGAGAAGCTGTGTTCGCACATATTGTTTTAAATATAATAATTTAGGTAGTATTATAATGTTCTTTAAATAGTCATCTAGTTTCTAAAGTTAAATAAAAAGAGAAAGAGTACTTACTATTTCTTTCCCCCACATATCCAGTGCAAACTTTTCACTAGTCCTCCCAGTCTTTGCTTACACGTGATCAGCAGATTACTACTGCAGTCCATTGGTTCTTTGCCATATTGCCATAAATCGTCTAAACACAGTTTAGAAATATTGAAAGGAGTTTTCCCATAAACAAAGTAGATTTTAATTAATAGATTTTAGAATAAAAATAAGTTCTACAATTGGATGTGTTAAAAAAATGAAAAATGTTCCTGTGCTGAGATAATCTTATAAATGTGCCCCTGCTGTGTACTGTGTAATGACTGTGTCTGATCGTGCAGGAACATGGGCCTGGGCAAGAGAAGAAGCAAAAGAGTATACAGACAGGACAGCATGGGATCACAGCTGATTGTTTCTGTGAGATAAAACAAGTTTTTAAACAGGCCGGGAAATGTTTTTCCTTATAGAAACCAGTAGCTGTGATCCTGTTCTTTCCTGTCTGTATACTCTCTTTTGTTTTCTCGCCTGGCTAGGAGATGTTGTATGATCTGATAGTGTTCCTGCATGGTCAGAAAACAGCCATTACACTGTACATAGCAGGGGCACATTAATAAGATTTTTCCCTTCACCCATGACAGCACACCTGAGAGAGGAATCCGCCCCACCAAAGACAGGAAGCCATCTGAAATAAAAGGGCGGTACCGCTCTTCCTCTTCAGTTGGTTTCCTATCCTTGATGGGAACCTGGTCTGAAAATGGCAGAGAAGAAAGAAGATGGAAGATGGAAGAAGTATTCGGAACACTTACCCAGCCCTGTCCCATTGACAGAAGAACAGTTTCAGGCCTGGGCATCGGCCTTC
Source organism: Phyllobates terribilis (assembly GCF_046119375.1). NCBI lineage: Eukaryota > Metazoa > Chordata > Amphibia > Anura > Dendrobatidae > Phyllobates > Phyllobates terribilis. The sequence continues at coordinate 147,620,372 of NW_027362764.1, read as the reverse complement.
AGGGACCAGAAGCGCCATCCGCAGCTCCCTGGTGATGCTGCATCTGAACAGGCAAAGAGGAGGGCTCAGGCTCCCCACAGACCACTGCGCCACCCTCCTCCTACCATGATTCCCTGGTCCACGCCGCGGCATACCTCTGGGTGACGCGCCGGGGTTGCGCGGCCCCAACGTGACGGAGCTGGGCGCGCTGGTAGAGGCGTACCGGAAGACAGCAAGGGCAGGGCCCCGGATAAAACAAGGCGGCGCCCTTTAGCGTCGCCGGCCAGTTAAAGAATCCTTGGCTGGCGAACGCAAGGAGGGGGGAGGGCACATGGACCACTGGAAGAGGAGGATTGGGTGGCACTGACCCTCTATTAAAAGGGCGGCGAACAAGGGTAGTGCTGCTCATGCTCCAGCCCACAATCTTGGCAGCTATGGCAGACCAGGATAGCCAGGAGCAGCAGCAGCTGACACCGCCATCTCAACAGAAGCAGCAGTAACAGCGGCAGCGAAAGAAACAGTCAGACACCCAGCTGGCAGACAGCCGCTCGAGCAACCGGAGCAGCAGCCGTAGGAGCAAGGTATCAGAAGACTCCGTGCCATCCAGAAGGGATTCATCCCGCCACATCCTCCAAATCCGGTATCCTTCAATGACTACGGGGGTGAGTGATCTTCATGAATGTCACCATTTATTAATGAAGGTTTTATTATGTGTTTTAACCCTTCGGAGCCTAAGAAGAATAGCGCAAAAAAGAAACACAGGATGTGTGTCTCATGCCAAATACCTCTAGCTGTAGATTGGCAGAAAGAACTTTGCTCGGACTGTATTAATAGGACCATTGATGAAGGTACACCAGACTTCGCAGTGAGTCTTAGGTCCATAGTCAGAGGTTTGAAGGCTCTCTAAAGGGCTTGCTTAAGAGGAAGAAGAGGCCTCATAGGAAAATCTCTTCTAATTCTAGTTAATCTCCCCAGTCAGGAGAACAATTTGTTAGTGATTCCGCACCCTCTTCCTCTTCGGATAGTGACTGTGGTAGACCATGCTTCCCCATAGAGGATACAAACAAATTGGTTAAAACCATTATTACCACCATGGGGTTAAGAGAGGAGAAAATAGCCATATCCTTAGAGCATATTATGTTTGCAGGACTGGAGGACAAAAAGAAATGTATGTTTCCAGTAAATTCTAAAATGCAGGCCCCCGTTGACAAATAATGGAGGAAGACTGAAAAAACAGGGGCATTACCCTCATCCTCAAAGAGAAAATGCCCCTTTGAGGACAAAGATTCTGAGTCATGGGACAAATGTTGATGGCGCCGTGGCCCGATCCTCGAAAAAATCGTCACTGCCATTAAAAGACTCAGGGGTCCTTAGAGATGCCCTGGATATAAAGGCGGACTCCTTCCTGTGTCACACATGGTAGCCAGCAGCAGGAGACTTTAAGCCAGCGGTAGCAGCAACCTGTGTAGCCAGATTTCTTGTGGTCTGGCTACAACAGTTGGAAGACTAACTTAAAGACAGGAAAGTTCCAAGAGAGCAAATCCATGCCTGATCTACCCCTAATGCAGGCGGCATCGGCCTTCTTTGCGGATACTTCAGCTGACTCAGTAAAACTGTCAGCTAGATCGGCTAACCTATCAAATGCAGCCAGGCAAGCCCTGTGGCTCAAAGGTTGACCGGGAGACTTGCAGTCAAAGCATAAATTGTGAGCTTTACCATGTGATGGCAAGTTCCTATTTGGTAAAAACCTGGATGATATTTTAGAGAGGGCAGGCAACAGAAAAAAGTGCTTTCCAGGATTCTCAGGTGACTCAAAGAGTCTTATTTTTGAAGGAGAAAATTTAACCGTGGACGTCCTCCGGGGGAAAAAAGCGGATGGGACTTCAGAACCAAAAAGGAGTCAGATTACATTTCTGGTGGACTCTCCTCCTCCACGTCAAAAAAACCATTCCAATGACGCCAGGCCGATGGTAGGCGGAAGACTATCCTGATTTGTTCAGGCTTGGGAGCTCATCTCCTCAAGCTCCTGGGTGCTAAATATAGTATAAGAAAGCCTGAAGATACTCTTTCATCAGATTCCTCATTGTTCCTTTGTAGTCACCCCCATGAGGAAGTCTGCAGGGTAGCAAATAGCATTGGAGGCAGAAATTCTAAACTTGGTGAAGAAACAGGTCTTTATATACAAAAGTGAAGGGGATTTTATTCCCTCCTCTTCTTGATAAAACAACAAACGCGTCCTCCAGGACCATCATCAACCTCAGGAAGCTGAACCGAGTGGTGGAAAAGCATACATTCAAAATGGAATCAGTGGACTCAGCGATAAAGCTTCTTCATCGCAATTGCTTTATGACGATAGTGAATCTGAAGGATGCCTATTACCACATCCTGATACATCTGGACTACCAAAAATACCTGAGAGTAGCTTTGTACATAGAGGGGAAAATCAGGCATTTTCAGTTCACAGCCCTACCATTCGGTCTCTCAATAACACCAAGAGTATTCACCAAGCTTGTGGCGGAGATGACAGCCTTCCTACGAATCAAAAACATAGTTATCATCCCCTACTTAGATGACTTTCTTACAGTGGGGAAATAAGAAGACCACTGTTCCGCTCAACTATCAGAAGTTACGGCGGTTTTATAGGGGCTAGGCTGGTTCAGAAATACTCAGAAATTAAGATTGACACCCTCAAAGATGCAAATCCTTCTATGTCTAGTCCTGGATTCTCATCTTCAGGCCTGTTTTCTTCCTGAACACAAAATAGTCAAAATAATCAATTTAGCCGTGGATGCAATCAGATCACTGACGATGACGATTGAGGAAAGCGATGTCTCTCATAGGGACCATGGTGTCATGTCTCCCAGAGGTCAGATGGGCCCAATTTCATGTGAGGCAACTCCAGTGGTATGTCCTGTCAGCTCATAAGTCATTGAACAGACATTTAGAAGGAAGAATAGATCTTTCCTTAGAAACTATACACTCCCTCTCCTGATGGACAGCCAAGGAAAATTTGACTTCAGGCATGCAGGGGGCCAGACCCGTAGACTACATAATCACAACCGATGCAAGCTGTTCTAGCTGGGGGGCTCATCTGGCAGACCACATAATTCAGGGGCGCTGGAGAAACCACGAAAAGAAGGGGTCATCAAACCAAAAAGAACTGTGGGCGGTAGAAAAAACTTAACAGGCTTCCTACCTCACATTCACGGTCACCATGTCCGAATCATGTCGGACAATCAGACAACAGTAGCATAAATAAATCACCAGGGGGTACAAGATCTCTCTCCCTGATGTTAGTGGTGAACAGTATCTTTCAGCTAGCAGAATGACATCTCCCATCCCTCATGGCACTACACATAAAGAGGGTAGAAAACTTGAAAGCAGACTTTCTAAGTCGCCATACATTAAAACAGGGAGAGTAGGCCCTAAACCCGGTGATATTTCAGCAAATAGTCAAGCTATGGGGATTGCCGGAGATAGATCTGTTTGTGTTATGCACACGCCCGGGCTGACTGGCGTGCTTGATTTAGTGATTCCACTGTGCCATGAACCGGAAAGTGCCTGGAGGGGTGTAATTAAGTATCTACCCGATCCGACCAAGGTCGCACGACGGCTAACGACGCCGTGCACCAGGGAGGAACCGAGCAGAGGGACCAGGTGCTACTCCAGGCCAGACCCCGGACACGGCTGTTGACCCCCACCAGGGAATACAGGAACAGGCAGGTTAGGCTGGCACACAGACAGGTGGGTATTGGCAGGCACGGCTGGCATGCAGACAGGTGGGCACTGACAGGCACGGCTGGAGTGCAGACAGGAGGATACTGGCAGGCACGGATGGTATGCAGACAGGAGGGTACTGAAAAGTACGGCTGGCGTGCAGACGGAGAGGTACTAGCAGGTTGGAGCACAGGCTGGATAGGGTCCAGTACAGACTGGGATTCAGGAACAGAACCGCAGATGCGGTAGACAAGGAGAGCAGAGAGGAACCGCCGGAGCGGTGGGCAAGGCGGAGCAGGGAGAAACCGCCGAAGCTGTAAGCAAGGCAGAGCGGGCAGAAACCGCCGGAGCGGTGAGCAAGGCAGAGCAGAGATAAACCGCTGGAGCGGTAAGCAAGGCAGAGCGGGCAGAAATCTCCGGAGCCGTGAGAAAGACAGAGCAGAGGGGACAGGGCTCTGTTCACACGGAACAGACTGGAAGGGAAAGGCAGAACCAGATACACACAAAATACTTGCAATGAAGTAGCGAGTGGACTCTAAACTCACAAACGGAAGTACAGCGACAACAAGTGGGAGTTAGGTGCAGGTTCAGACTCTGCAGAAAAAGGGAAGGTACGGACATAGAGAAAAACAGGAAACAGGATAGGAGAGTGTTCAGACAGGAACTGAGTGTTCAGAGAGGAACTGACACTGCAGCGAGATACAGGAGCAGGTCTGGGTATGCGGCCCCCAGAAGGCGGGATGAACAGGCTAGGAGCGTGTTCAGACTGGCCTGGAAATACAGACTCCAGGAAGGCGGACAGACAGGCAAGGAAACACAGATAACAGATCTAGGTATGCGGCCCCTAGAAGGCAGGACGAACAGGCTACGAGCGTGTTCAGACTGGCCTGGAAATACAGCCTCCAGGAAGGCAGACAGACAGGCAAGAAAACACAGAACAGGACATGGCACATTCAGAGTCAAGGAGCACACTGAATGATAGAGTTGCTCAGGCATCAGCTTCTAGGTGGAGCTGGTTTAAATACCCAGTGACAGACAGCAATAGGCTGAGGACGCATTAGGGGTGTGCCCACAGCAGCTACAAGAAACAGGAAGTAACCGGGCCGCCGCCCTAAGCAGTTAGAACAGAGACAAACAGACAGCATGAATAGAAGCCAGGCTAGCAGACTGGACTGAAGATCAAGTTTGCGATCTTGCATAGTGAGAGATGGTGCCCCATGCAAGCCCACCACCAGGTATGTTACAGTTTGCCTGCAGATCCAACAGGAAGGTAAAGAAGTTCTGTTCGTTAGACCCAACAGAGAGTCCTTATGCAGTAGACACCCTCCACATACCGTGGAATTTTGAAAAAGCCTATGCTTTCCCCCAATAGTGATGATTCCGGCAGTAATGAGGAAATTAAAAGAGGATCAGGGGAGAGTAATTCAGATCGCACCCTTCTGGCCAAAAAGACCTTGTTTTTCTCTGCTCCGACTGATGTCAATATCGAATCCTTGGATACTGCCAGAAAGGCCGGACCTTCTCATTCAAGGGCCAGTTTTCCATGCACAAGTTAAAGGTTTCCATCTTGCAAGGTGGAATTTTAGAGGGCAGTGTTAAGTAATAAAGGATTTTCCCCGGACGCAGTTTCCACCATACTGTGTAGCAGGAAGCTTATAACTAGAGATGAGCGGTGTTCGACTCGAACTGTTCGCCAATCTCAAATTCGAGCTGTTTTGGGCGGTGTTCGAGCCGTTCGGCGAACACGAACGATTTGAAAAAAATTCGGCTGTTCGAGGTTATGTACGATAACTGTTCGTGCACCAAAATCATAACTGGATTTTTTCTCAGTAATGCTGAAAATTAATGTTAATACGCAGTTTGAGTGTACAGCGGGGCGGGGGGAGGGGCAGGGGATGGATCTCTGCAGGAATAATGAAGATCTACATTTTTTTTTCTATTTCCCGCATTTACAGTGGGGAGGTGCAATCTGTCAGCCTATCAGCAGCGCACACACGGAGCGAAGTGCTTTTTTTCACACAATCAAGGGCATTGGTCATAGGCAGTGTATGTCACATGTCCTTGCCCTTTAAGACCCAGCCATTTTCCCCGTCGCCAACATTTTCTCACTGCTGCAGCTGCGTGTTAGACGCCACCGCTGTTGCTGTGTGCACTATACCTTGTTAATTTCAAGCCAATTTTCGCACAAATCTACAGATAGCTTGGGAGTAGGGAAGAGTTGTGATTGCAGTCCTTTTAAGGACTAGGTTACATCATTTCCTACGACTTTTATCAGGCAGGTCTGTGCTCTTAAATAGATAGGTTGGGAGTAATGACTATTTGTAATTGCAGTCCTTTTCAGGACTAAGTTACATCAGTTCCTATCAGATTTTGCCAGGCAGGTCTGTGCCATTGCTGTGCAAGTTTTTTTCACAGCATTTGGCTAAATCTAGCAAAGCAAATCCTTTTTGGCCTATTGCAGAGTGTGTTAGTCAGTGGAGTAGCCTATCTGTGTTGCAAGCTACACCACCTGTGTATAGAATGCCAATTTTTTTACGGCACCTAGTAAAGTAAAACCTTTTGGGCATAGCATCATTCTATTAGTCCATCTATACTGACCTCCATCAGGTTGCAAATTCAATATAATATTTTTCTGCATCGAGCTCTGAAAAAATATTTGGGCTTCTAGCAGTGTGTGGGACTTGTTCTATTAGTCCATCTATACTAACCTCCATCAGTTTGCAAATTCTATATAATTTTTTTCTGCATCTAGCTCTGAAAAAATATTTGGGCTTCTAGCAGTGTGTGGGACTTGGTCTATTAGTCCATCTATAGTAACCTCCACCAGGTTGCAAACTAAAAATAATTTTTATCTGCATCGAGCTCTGAAAAAATATTTCGGCTTCTAGCAGTGTGTGGGACTTGGTCTATTAGTCGATCTATACTAACCTCCACCAGGCTGCAAATTAAAAATTATTTTTATCTGCATCGAGCTCTGAAAAAATATTTCGGCTTCTAGCAGTGTGTGGGACTTGTTCTATTAGTCCACCTATACTGACCTCCATCAGGTTGCAAACTAAATATCATTTTTTTCTGCATCTAGCTCTGAAAAAATATTTGGGCTTCTAGCAGTGTGTGGGACTTGTTCTATTAGTCCATCTATACTGACCTCCATCAGGTTGCAAATTCAATATAATTTTTTTCTGCATCTAGCTCTGAAAAAATATTTGGGCTTCTAGCAGTGTGTGGGACTTGGTCTATTAGTCCATCTATACTAACCTCCACCAGGTTGCAAATTAAAAATAGTTTTTATCTGCATCGAGCTCTGAAAAAATATTTGGGCTTCTAGCAGTGTGTGGGACTTGTTCTATTAGTCCATCTATACTGATCTCCATCAGGTTGCAAATTCAATATAATTTTTTTCTGCATCTAGCTCTGAAAAAATATTTGGGCTTCTAGCAGTGTGTGGGACTTGGTCTATTAGTCCATCTATACTGACCTCCATCAGGTTGCAAATTCAATATAATTTTTTTCTGCATCTAGCTCTGAAAAAATATTTGGACTTCTAGCAGTGTGTGGGACTTGGTCTATTAGTCCATCTACACTAACCTCCACCAGGTTGCAAATTAAAAATAATTTTTTTCTGCATCGAGCTCTGAAAAACAATTTCGGCTTCTAGCAGTGTGTGGGACTTGTTCTATTTGTCCATCTATACTGACCTCCATCAGGTTGCAAATTCAATAGAATTTTTTTCTGCATCTAGCTCTGAAAAAAATATTTGGGCTTCTAGCAGTGTGTGGGACTTAGTCTATTAGTCCATCTATACTAACCTCCACCAGGTTGCTAATTAAAAATAATTTTTATCTGCATCGAGCTCTAAAAAAATATTTCGGCTTTTGGCAGTGTGTGGGACTTGTTCTATTAGTCCATCTATACTGACCTCCATCAGGTTGCAAATTCAATTTATTTTTTTTCTGCATCTAGCTCTGAAAAAATATTTGGGATTCTTGCAGTGTGTGGGACTTGTTCTATTAGTCCATCTTTACTAACCTGCACCAGGTTGCAAATTAAAAATAATTTTTATCTGCATCTAGCTCTGAAAAAATATTTGGGCTTCTAGCAGTGTGTGGGACTTGGTCTATTAGTCCATCTATACTGACCTCCATCAGGTTGCAAATTCAATATAATTTTTTTCTGCATCTAGCTCTGAAAAAATATTTCGGCTTCTAGCAGTGTGTGGGACTTGTTCTATTAGTCCATCTATACTAACCTCCACCAGGTTGCAAATTCAATATCATTTTTATCATATTTATTTTTATTTAACCCAGCCAATACTTTTGGCATAATATCACAGTTTGGCCAGTCAGCTCTGCTTGGTTCCCATCCATAGTTTTTTTGTGCAAACAACTCCAGAGTTGTGAATTAGTTAACCACCAAAATGAGTGGAAAAAGGCCTGCTGCTGGTGGAAAGGGGAATAGGCGTGTTGGGAAGGGGAAAAAAGGTTGTGTCCGTGGGGTAGGTTTTAAAGCAACAGTAACATCTGCAGAAGAAAAACCATCTTCCAGACAAACTAAAATGTCTACTTCTTTTAGCGGACAATGTGATAAGATCAATTTCTTACGGCCACGCCAATCGCTACAAATTCCAGATGAGGCACAAAAACAGCAGGTGCTTCAACGGATATCAAGTGCTCCTTTAAGTGGGCTCTCCTCCACCTCAACTTCAACATCACAAATACTCCAGTCCTCAGAGGTGTCACCCCAATCGCACTTGCTTCCTCACAGCTCCCAAATCTCCAGCTGCCCGTCTGAGTATGAGGTAGAACAGATGGTTGAGTCTGCAGAACTGTTTACTCATACTATAGCCTGGGAATCAGAGGTCGGCTCCCGAGCTTCTGTGAATCCAGACGAGGAAGTGATCTGCACTGATGCCCAGAATCTTTATGAGTCGGATCCAGGACCAGACGCAGAAGGTTCTGACCATAATGTAGACCCTCATTCCCAAACTGTAACTCCTGTTGGTTGAGACAATGCGGAAGACGATGATGAGTCTCAAATACCTGATTGGAGCGACAACTTTAGTTTTTTGTCAGGGCAGGAACAGGTTGGCTCTGAGGACGACGGGTGTGATAGCACACAGAGTGATGATGATGAGGTTGGAGATCCCACTTACTGTCAACCCACAGTCAGCCAAGAGATGAGGTCAGCAGAGGAGGTAGAGGAGGATGCTAGTGACGACGAGGTCAGGTTGCGCCTTCCTGGACAGAGACGTAGTACTGGAAGCACGTCAACAACTGCATCCTCAACACAACTCTGCCTCTGACGACAAGTCGTGGTGGCTCTTCAGGTCACATGGGTGATAAGCCTTGCATAGCCTGGGCATTTTTTCAGATCGATAAAGATGACCCAACTCGTGTTATCTGTAACATTTGTCAGCAAAAGCTAAGTAGAGGCCAAAAAATACATAGTTTGAGTATTTCATGCATGAACCGGCACATGGACATGAATCATAAGTTGCAGTGGGAAGCTCACTGTGCTACAATGCGGCCTAGCCAGCCAGGCCAACTACCGTCTGCCCCATCTTGTGCATCAGCGGCCTCTTCATCCTCTGTGACTGGGGGGACAGCAGTCACACCTGTTTTGGGATGCAGACCTGCCACCTCTTTACCCGCAACAGCCAGCGTGATTGGCAGGTCATCATTTTCTTTGGAGGTGGAAACACCAGCTGGTGTTGAGCGCTGTCCGACATCGATAGCACCACCTTTGGATCAAGGCAACCTAACATGTCTGCCTGCATCTTCCTCACAGACCGGCAGTTTGCCGGGGACACCCTTCTCAACCCCGTCTAAGCACAACAGCCAGCCCTCGGTCCCTCAGATGTGGACAAGTAAAAGACCATTTCCTCAAAGCCATGACAAAGCTAAGAGGTTGAATTTCACCATCTGCAAGCTCTTGGCTACAGAAATGCTTCCTTTCCGCCTGGTGGACACAGAGGATTTTCGAGACCTTATGTCCGTTGCAGTGCCCCAGTACCAGATGCCTAGTCGGCACTACTTCTCAAAGAAAGGTGTGCCTGCGCTCCACTAGCATGTCGCACACAACATCACCGCTTCTTTGAGAAACTCTGTGTGTGACAGGGTGCATTTCACCACAGACACTTGGACGAGTAGGCATGGACAGGGGCATTACATGTCGCTGATTGGGCACTGGGTAACTATGGTGACAGCAGGACAAGGGGCTGCTGTCCAAGTCTTGCCGTCCCAACGAGTTGTGAGTCAATCCTCTTTATCTCAAAGTTCCTCCACTGCTTCTGCCTCCTCAACCTCCTCTCGGTCCTCCACCTGCACCCAAAGCCTGTATGGTCATGCCACAAGCTTTCTAACTGCGCAGAAGGGATCCTGCACACCTCCTTACTATGCTGGCAGCAGGGCTCAACGTCATCAGGCGGTTTTTACTTTGAAATGTCTGGGAAATGTGAGTCACACAGCTGAGGAGATGTGGTCAGCTCTGGAGAACCAGTTTCATGAATGGTTGTCTCCACTGGACCTGAAACCAGGGAAGGCTGTGTGCGACAATGCTGCAAACCTGGGTGCGGCCCTTCGCCGGGGCAATGTCACACACATGCCTTGTATGGCTCACGTGTTGAACCTGGTTGTCCAGCAATTTTTAGCCCACTATCCCGGACTAGATTGCCTTCTGCAGAGGGCACGGACGCTGTGTGCTCACTTCCGCCGTTCGCATCCCGCAGCTCAGCGGCTTACATCTCTACAGAAGTCGTTGGGCCTGACACTTCACCGGATAAAATGCGATGTTCCTACCCGGTGGAATTCAACTTTGCACATGTTGCAGCGACTGTGGCAACACCGACAAGCCCTGGTGCAATACGTTCTGATGTATAGCCTGGGCCAACGAGATCCAGAGGTGGGGTAAATCACGCTGGAGGAGTGGTCTCAGATCAGGGACCTATGCACACTTCTGCACAGTTTTGAAATGGCGACAAAGATGTTTAGTGCTGACGATGCCATTATCAGCATGACTATTCCGGTGATTTACATGCTGGAGCACATGTTAAACTGAATTCGGAGTCAGGTGGTGGCACAAGAGGAGGTGGAGGAAGTAGAGGAGGAGGAGTTGTATGCGGAAGGGCTAACATCTGCAAAGTCCAAACGGTCGGCAGCACCAAGGCGACAGGCATGTGAGGGTGGGCAAGATGGTTTTACCAGGGCGCATGGTAGCAGCCAAACTAGTGAGGAAGGTGCAGGAGCCCAGGAAGAAGTGGAGGACGAACTTTTGGAAGACTCATCAGATGAGGGAGACCTTGATCACATTTCTGTTGTGCGAGGTTGGGGGGAGAGGACAGGGGAAGGAAGCATGATTGTTACCTCGCCCCCAACACAACAGGGACTTGGTGCTCCTGGATGCGCAAGACACATGAGTGCCTTCTTGCTGCACTACCTGCAACATGACCCTCGAATTGTGAGAATTAGAAATAATCCTGACTACTGCGTTGCCACACTGTTAGATCCCCAGTACAAAAGTAAATTTGCAGAAATCATTCCTGCCATAGAAAGGGATGCACGCATGCAGGAGTTTCAGCAGAGACTGTTGCAGAATCTTACATGTGCTTTTCCACAAAACACCAGTGGTGCACGTAGTGAATCTCACAATTCCAACTTGCCAACCGTGGGACCGTCGAGTGTTCAGCACTCAAGCCGTAACAGAAACACAGTATCTGCTGGTAACAGCAATTTTGCGGAATCATTTCACCACTTTTTTAGCCCATCCTTTGCAAGGCCACAGGAGACAAGAAGTCTGACACATAGTCAACGCCTAGAGACGATGGTACAGGAGTATCTCCAAGTAAACATTGAAGCCATGACTGTGTCACTGGACCCTTGCTCTTTTTGGGCTTCCAATCTGGATAAATGGCCGGAGCTCGCCACTTACGCCTTGGAGATCTTGTCATGCCCTGCAGCCAGCATTCTGTCTGAACGTGTGTTCAGCGCTGCTGGTGGTGTGCTGACAGATAAGCGCACACGGCTCTCCACTGATAATGTAGACAGACTCACGTTCATAAAGATGAACAAATCATGGATCCGAAACGACTTTTCTACCCCTGTGTCATCCTGGGGAGAGTAAAAGCTTGATGATTTGTTAAAATCACCTCACAAACCGTTTTAAGCTTTCAAATTACTAATCATGTTTATCTGTATCTTGGCTGGAAAATAATTTGGGCTTTGTAGCAGTGTGCACTACTGATTCTATTAGACCATCTATACTAAGCTCCACCAGATTTAAAATTACTAATCATTTTTATCTGTATCTTGGCTGGAAAATAATTTGGGCTTTGTAGCAGTGTGCAGTACTGATTCTATTAGGCCATCTATACTAAGCTCCACCAGATTTAAAATTACTAATCATGTTTATCTGTATCTTGGCTGGAAAATAATTTGGGCTTTGTAGCAGTGTGCAGTACTGATTCTATTAGGCCATCTATACTAAGCTCCACCAGATTTAAAATTAATAATAATTTTTAGCTGCATCTAGCCCGGAAAATAATTTTGGGGCTCCTAGATGCGCAAAATACATGAGTGCCTTCTTGCTGCACTACCTGCAACATGACCCTCGGATTCTCAGAATTCGAAGTAATCCTGACTACTGGGTTGGCACACTCTTAGATCCCCCACACTCTTCGATCAACCTTTTAATTTTAATAAAGAACAAAAAAATGGTCATTTTTGAAATTATAAGCATTAGCCGGTTATTAGAAACTGAAATCAAACAGTTTTCAACTCAAAACTTTATTCTAGGTGATGTTACATTTGCACATAGGACCCCTTGTTCGAAAGGAGCTTCTGAACTGTATCGTCCATTAAATTTGTCAGGTTTTGGATGGTTTCTGCTTCAATTGTTTTGCATGAGGACAGAATACCCTCCCAGAGCTGTTGCTTAGATGTGAACTGCCTCTCGCCATCATAGACACTCCTTTTGATGATGCTCCAGAGGTTATGAATGGGGTAGAGGTCAGGGGAACATGGGGGTCACACCATAAGTTTGTCCCCTTTTATGCCCATATCAGCCAGAGATGCAGATGTGTTATGTGCAGCATGAGACGGTGCATTATCATGCATGAAAATGATCTTGCTGTGGAATACACGGTTCTTCTTCTTGAACCATGGCAGGAAGTGCTGTTTGAGAAACTCCCCATACATTATGGAGTTCATCTTTACCCCTTCAGGGATCCTAAAGGGGCCGACAATCTCTCTCCCCATGATTCCAGCCCAAAAAATTACTCCACCTCCTCCTTTTTGGCGCTGTAGCCGTGTTTGCATGGGGTGTCCATCAACCAGCCATCCTCCACTCCATCCATCTGGACCATTGAGTGTTGCACGGCACTCATCCGTAAACAAAACAGTTTTGAAGTCAGTCTTCATGTATTGTTTGGCCCACTGGAGCCTTTTCTGCTTGTGTGCAGTGTATAGAGGAAGTCGACAGGATGGCTTATGCACAGCTGCAAACCTCTGAAGGACCCTGCATCTTGTTGTTCAGGGGACGTTGGAGGCACCAGCAGCTTCAAAAACTTGTCTGCTGCTATGACAAGTCTTTTTTGCCGCTGCTCTTTTAACCTGACGTAATTGCCTGTAGGAAAGAGTCCTCAATTTTCCCTTATCAGCACGCACACGTGTGTACTGTGAATCAGCTACATAATTCTTGATTGCCAAGACACTTCATCCTGATCATCGCACAATGTTGATTGTAGTCATGCCTTGACCTAAACACTCCACAATTTGTTGCTTCTCAGCAGCCGACACATCCTTTTTCTTTCCCATTTGGGCAGAAAATGTAGGCTGCTTAATAATGTGGGACAGCCTTCTTAAGTAGTCTTGCCTTTCATTGGACACACCTGCTAAACTAATTAGCACAGGTGTCTGCAATTGCTTACAGTGATATAAAGAGCCCTGACACTCATCACCATCAATGAGTTTAACTGACAAACAAAAAAATTCTTACCTTATCACTCCTAAACACTTTTTGCATAATAATTTGGAACACAGTGTACATGTGCTTTTCCACAAAACACCAGTGGTTCACATAGTAAATCTTACAGTTCTAACTTGCCAACCATGGTATGTATGGAGTTGTTCAATAAAGGGCCCAAAATTAAGATAACATAGACGGGAGAGGTCTCTATGAATAAGAATTCCTAAGTATTTGATGCCCTGTGAGGGCCAGGCAAAGGGAAAGTTGGACTGGATGGAATCCTGTATGGATTTGGGGAGGGAGACATCGAGGGCCTCAGACTTCGCTGCATTGATTTTAAAATTTGACCATGTAACAAAGTGATCTATTTCAGCCATAACAGCAGGGATGGATATATGTGATTGAGTGATATATACTAGGACATCATCAGCAAATAGAGAGCACTTGTACTTGGTGCCTCCCACCTCAATCAACCTAATATTGGGGTTATGGCGAATTGATGAGAGCAGGTGCTCCGTCACTAGGATGTATAAGAGAGGGGACAGAGGACATTCCTGCCTTGTCCCATTGGTGATTATGAAAGGTGATGAAAATGTTCTGACGTGCCCCCTGGGCCTTGGGACACCCGGAGCCGGACCCGTTTTGGTGGATGCTCCGTGGCGGCGACCCGGTTCCGTGGCTCAGGGCGGTCAAACCAGTGGCGGAAGTATTTATGTGGTTTTGATGTTTAAATGTCCGACAACGCCACCCGTGGATTGCGGTCAGAGTGAACCGCCGCTGCAGGGCAGACCGCTGAGGCTGGTGTTGTGGGTGCAGCAGAGCGTAGTATACAGTGCTGGCCAGAAGTATTGGCACTCCTGCAATTCTGTCAGATAATACTCAGCTTCTTCCTGAAAATGATTGCAATCACAAATTCTTTGGTATTATTCTCTTCATTTAATTTGCTTGCAAGGAAAAAACACAAAAGAGAATGAAGCAAAAATCAAATCATTGATCATTTCACACAAAACTCCAAAAATGGGCCAGACAAAAGTATTGGCACCCTCTGCCTAATACTTGGTTGCACAACCTTTAGCCAAAATAACTGCGAACAACCGCTTCCGGTAACCATCAATGAGTTTCTTACAATGCTCTGCTGGAATTGTAGACCCTTCTTCATTGGCAAACTGCTCCAGGTCCCTGATATTTGAAGGGTGCCTTCTCCAAACTGCCATTTTGAGACAGCAAAACAACCCCAAAACATCAGGGAACCTCCGTCATGTTTGACTGTAGGGACCGTGTTCTTTTCTTTGAATGCCTCTTTTTTTTTCCTGTACACTCTATGTTGATGCTTTTTCCCAAAAAGCTCTACTTTTGTCTCATCTGACCAGAGAACATTCTTTCAAAACGTTTTAGGCTTTCTCAGGTAAGTTTTGGCAAACTCCAGCCTGGCTTTTTTATGTCTCGGGGTAAGAAGTGGGGTATTCCTGGGTATCCTATCACACAGTCCCTTCTCTTTCAGACGCCGACGGATAGTACGGGTTGACACTGTTGTACCCTCGGACTGCAGGGCAGCTTGAACTTGTTTGGATGTTAGTCGAGGTTCTTTATCCACCATTCACACAATCTGGCATTGAAATCTCTCGTCAATTTTTCTATTCCATCCACATCTAGGGAGGTTAGCCACAGTGCCATGGGCTTTAAACTTCTTGATGACACTGCGCTCGGAAGACACAGGAACATTCAGGTCTTTGGAGATGGACTTGTAGCCTTGAGAATGCTCATGCTTCCTCACAATTTGGTTTCTCAAGTCCTCAGACAGTTCTTTGGTCTTCTTTATTTTCTCCATGCTCAATGTGGTACACAGAAGGACACAGGACAGAGGTTGAGTATACTTTAATCCATGTTAACTGGCTGCAAGTGTGATTTAGTTATTGCCAACACCTGTTAGGTGCCACAGGTAACTTACAGGTGCTGTTAATTACATGAATTAGAGAAGCATCACATGATTTTTCAAACAGTGCCAATACTTTTGTCCACCCCCTTTTTTAGGTTTGGTGTGGAATTATATCCAATTTGGCTTTAGGACAATTCTTTTTGTGTTTTTTCATTGAAGACAAATTAAATGAAGATAATAATACCAATGAATTTCTGATTGCAATCATTTTCAGGAAGAAACTGAGTATTATCTGACAGAATTGCAGGGGTACCAATACTTTTGGCCACCACTGTATGATGCAGTCAGTGCACAACATGTCATCTGGTATTTCAATAATATCTTCTCCAAGGTTGTATTTGTTGCTAAGTTCACCGCTACCAAGTTTAAGAATCCACTTGCTGTACTCTGGGTCAGAAGATCGCATGTTGTTAATTAGTTGGAGTTTATTAAACTGTTTCCAAAGGTCAGCCATTTTTAAGCTGGACTCGATAACATCTGTTCTTGTTCCATTTGGTATGACTGGAAGGCATTGCCTAAAATCTCCGCCTATGACAAAAACTTTACCTCCAAACATAATTTCATTTTTTTCAGCAACATTTGTAGTCATTACTTCACGCAGAAGTCTGTCAATTAAGCTCACGGCGTATTTGTGTGCCATGGTGCACTCGTCAAGTATCAAAAGATTTGCGTTGTTTAACTGTCTTCCTGCAAATGTGTCTTGCTTTATTCTTGAAACAGAGATTTCGTTGACTGGAACTGGTATCTCAAAGAGTGAATGGATAGTGCGACCTCGTAAAAGGTTTGCTGCAATACCTGTTGTAGCCAATGGCAATACAACTTTTCCCAACCCTCTAACGTGATGCATTAAAACTTCATAGAGCTATGTTTTGCCGCTCCTTCCTGGACCGTCAATAAAGAAACATTTTGGCCTTGCATCTGCTTGGTTTTCTATAGCTCTCACACTAGTGTCATATGCAATCCGTTGTTGTTCATTTAAGGAGTTTCTTTTCTCTGTTGCCAACAATAATTCATAAGCTTCGTCATACTCTGGAACTTGTGGAACTTGAATTGCAGGCTGTGGCAAATTAAAGTCTGAAAACGTTTTTCCATGCAGTAGTAAGACATTTTGGCCATCTTCCATGGCATAAGATTCACAATTTTGACAATTTCCACTTCTGTTGTGAAGATGTGAGCAGTAATCCTCGATTATATGTTCTTTGAAATTTGTCCTAAGTTGAGCCGGATTTGTAAGCGGTCCAAATACGCAGATGTAGGCAAACAATTCACGAAGTTGCTTAGGCATATTTAGGGTAACTGCGTCTTCTAAAGTAAGTCTCTACACAGTATCATCCAATAGAAGTCCTAAAGCCAAAGCTGCAGCTTTAAATGTATCGTGCAATACTGTTTTCAAACCGTCATAACTTGTAGCTCCTTTCACATGCAGTAGTAATAGCCGAAGGCAATATCTTTGTTGATCCTTGACACTAACAGTATACATGCGTCCAATTATTCTGCTAAGTCCTTGTTGTCTTGGATTCCAAGTTTTATTCCAAACGTAATGCTCTGGAATCTCTCGGTACAAATACTGCCTTGCGTTTTCGTCACATTGGTTCAGCAAAAAACATTCCATTAATGTTGACGTCGTGCTTAAAGTTCTTGAGACATCTTTGACTTAAGCATCTTCAAAGAAATAAAGCAGCTGTTGATTTGGTAAATGAATAGCTAAACGTATAATGGCATGGGACTGTGAATGCATTGGAAACCCAAATATCCTCCAAGCAGCTTCTGGTGCACTCACATATCTTGAGTCAACAAAAGTTGATAATTCATCGTGATTGACTGTTTTCTATTGTATTTCGACGTTAGCTTTGTCATGCCTCTTGTAGATGTACTTGAAAAGATATTTTACACTTTTTATTGAAGCACAGATTTCTACGTTGATGTGACAGTTGTAGCGTTTTGATAAGTACGGGTTGTATGGAATTATCCATGAGTTATTTATAATTTTTTTGTTGCGAACAATGTTATCAATGTGTTGTCGCCGGCTGGATGGGTAGCCATCCAAGTCTTTAACAGTGTGCTGTTTGTACTCCTTTGGAAACCCTTTTGTACACTTTCCGTTTTCCATGCATGGACTTTTTGAATTTGCTATACCGCATGGGCCATGAACCATATGAGAGACTACAATATTATACAGTTCTGGATACTTTTTTTGGTTAGGAATTTCAGCCCACTCAATGTTGTCGATTTCTTCCTCCGTGCGAAACTTGGAATCCACGTCTAAGATAAATAGCATATGCGCATGTGGGAGACCTCGTTTCTCAAACTCTATGACGTGTACCATTGCTACGACTGTTCCAAAAAGCCCATTTTTGATGTCTTTCAAAAGGCTGCTGAATTTCAGTGAAAATACGCATGCGACTAAGTCCGGCCTGTGTTCAACTTGTTTCTAGGGTTGTAGATTTTCGGTAATTTCTGGCCATTTAGGATTACAGGTCATTGTCACAAAAATGTCAGGTCTTCCATACTTTGTTACTTTGTTACTATTGCCATTGCATCTTGATAACGCTGTTGCATGTTGCGGGGGCTACCTTCAAACGACGACAGGAGAATTTCTGTTTTTCCAATTGGAATACCCTTTTGAATTTATTGTTTTTGCAAATGTTCTTGAAGAACGCAGTAGTCTTCAACTTTAAGTTGTTTTTGGTTCATTCGTTTGAAATTTAGACGATTAGCTTCAATTTTAATGTATGCGTCAACTAAGTACTGTTGTGTCAGTTTCTCACCGTTTAAAATAGGATTGAAGTAATTTTGGACAGACAGAAGAAAACTGTAGTACTGCAGTTGTGTAATTCTTCTTGAAGTTCCTTGCTGGTGTAAGTTTTCATGCCACCTTTGATCACCTCTTGGAAAGAATAGCGGATACAGAAGAGCATCAAGGTTGCAGTGCAAAATGCTAATTCGTTGTGTTTTAGGAACCAAAGGGTTGTTTTGGTCTGGCTTAAGATGGACTAATATATCCCTTTGTAAAGGAGGCTCTCCGTCATCATTTTGAAAAACAACTGCGACCTCACTTACACGTGGTTTGCTGTAAAGTCGGGGATCCTGTTTACGTTCTTGTTTAATGGCCATGACAATAGAAGGCATTTCAGTCCCATTTTGTATAGCCCTCTGTTCCTCCTCAGCTTCGACGTCTTTTAGCATGCGATATACGGCAGCAAATGGGCTGATTTTTTGTAAATGTACGGCAATTTGGTTCATCAGTTCAGCATCACACTTTTCATTTTCTTTTAGGTTCATCCTTTGTTCTGTAGCCTCATTCGTATCAAGGATGTATAATTGTGCAAATTTTGGTGGTTGTCCTATTTCTGGGTGCAGTGTTCCAGTGTGGTGGTAGATCTGGCCGTGAATTTTAAAACACTACAGTCCGAATCCAGGGGGCGGTGCAATGTTGCCACCAAATGAAGCAAACGCATGAGAACTGTTGATGCTTCTGATATTTTCCATAAAATTTCTACTGTGTTGATGCTTTCCTTTCATCATCTGCTCAAACAGATTTGAGTAGTGAGATCTCGGTAGCATAACTTTTCCTTTTTGGCAGCATTGAGTAAACTGATTGTCAGATGTTTTTTCATCAATAAAATTCAGAGAGTCGTATTTAGAGCAAACTGCATTCATATTCCCACAGTAGTGTTCAATAATTGTAATTTCGTTGTCTGTTACGTAACGTGCAAGTTGTTTAATATTCTGCTGGGCTTGCCGTAGTTGGTAGAGCATTCGTTTTTTATGAATTTGGCGATCGTGTTGTTGTCTGTTTGCCCTGGATTGTGGAGATTCATTCACCTGACGTTGTCTGTGGGATCCTGCATCGTGTTCCTGCCTAGAGTCAATGTGTTGTGGTGTCTCCTGTTCCCGACGTTGTCTCTGATAATCAGCTACTTGTACCTGTCATGTGGCAGTTTGTTGTGGTGTTTCCTGTTGGCGACGTTGTCTGTGAGATTCCACATCCTGGGCTTGTCTGGTGGCATTTTGTTGAAGTGTCTCTTGCTCTCGATGTTGTCCTTGCCTTGCTGCTGCTGCTTTTCTGTCATCCTTATTGGCGTATTTTCGGTTACGAACCATTGGAAGACAGGAAGCGTAAATCGTGATAGCATACAGTAAAGAAGTATCTGTTCAGCGCACTGTGACTGACAGAACGTGTTCAGTAAACGTGACTGAACTACGTGGCACTGCAACTGACAGAACTTGTTAAGTAAACGTGACTGAACTACGTGGCACTGTGACTGACAGAACTTATTCAGTAAACGTGACTGAACTATGTGGCACTGTGACTGACAGAACTTGTTCAGTAAACGTGAGTGAACTATGTGGCACTGTCACTGACAGAACTTGTTCAGTAAACTTGAGTGAACTACATCACACTGTGACTGACAGAACTTGTTCAGTAAAGGTGAGTGAACTACGTCGCGCTGTGACTGGGGGTTAAATTCCGCGCCAATATCTCTGATTGGTCGCGGCCGGACGGGCGCGACCAATCAGCAAAGTGGGGTTTAAAGGGGTTGTCCACTACTTTAAATTAACCCCAAAATGTATCCCCCCGGGGCCCCTAATGAATTTCAAAAATACCTCATGTTGCCAATACTGCCTGTCACTCACCATGGAACGCGCAACAGGAGACCCCTGGCTGCAGCTGCAAATAGTCGTGATGTAAGCGGAAGCAAGAGCCGGCTGCAGCCGGGGGTCACGTGCTGCCTCTGCGCGGTCAGCGATAGCGCCACGAACAGGCAGTATAGGCAACATGAGGTATTTACGAAATTAATTAGGGGCCCCGGGGGATACATTGGGGAGTTAATTTAAAGTAGCCATGCCAATATCGCTGATTGATCATGGCCGGCCGGGCGCGACCAATCAGCAACGCAGGATTTCCATTACAAACAAACAGACAGAATTAGACAATTATATTATTAGTGATGAATGAGCACTAAAATGCTCGGGTGCTTATTGCTCGGGCCGAGCAAATCGTAATGCTCTGGTGCTCGGCCCGAGCAACAAGCCCAATCTAAATCAATGGTAAACTCTTGCATTTTTTTCTGTGGCTCCCCCGGAGGTCTGCAGGGGTCTAAAAATTGCCCAGATCAATGGGAACAGTGCTGAAATGACATGGGAAGAGCATGGGGAAGACCCCTGGAAGCATCTCCGACTTCCAGGTCACTGCTGTGAACAATATTGTCAGAGTATTACTGATTGGCTGGACGCACAGAATCATCAGGTCTGTCAGACCTGGCGCCACCATGCTCATCACAGCCACTCCGGAATCAGACAGTCTAGGGAGAGGTGCTGCTGTGCTAGGGAGAGATTTGCTTGTTTCTATTTAGTGTAGGTATACCACAACATATTCTACACATATCCATCTCAACAAACAGTCCTTCTGAGGCCTAATCCATCTGCAGAGACATCAGGCAGGCAGTGAATATAGGCAGGGTATATAGCAGACTGCAGTGCACATAGCACAAGAGACTCCATTCCAGTTTTGTCTGTTGCTGCTCTTAGAAATTTCTAGAAATAATGATTTTTCTCTGTCACATGGATCACATATACGTTTTCAGAAAATACTGCCATTTCTGGACTTCATTAAAAATTAGTTTCAGTGTGTCAGTGAAGCAATTGACACCAGTTTGCTGTTCAAAATAGTTACCTACAGGCTAGGTATTTAAAACTGTGTTTTCTCCGTCACACTGATCACATATACGTTTTCAGAGAATACTGCCATTTCTGGCCTCCATTAAAAATTTGTTTCAGTGCGTCAGTGAAGCAATTTACACCAGTTTGCTGTTCAAAATAGTTACCTACAGGCCAGGTTTGATTTCACCTCTACCTACTACATATCCCATGTGTGTGGCCTTTCTTTCCCCATGGCACTTTTTTGGCTTTAAATAGAACCCGCCTTCCTAAGTGCAGCAAACATTGCCTGAAGCTTTCCCACATGTCTGCCCCAATCTGGGCTTAAGATTACGATATCGTCCAGGTATGCCGCAGCGTAATTCTTGTGAGGCGCGAGGATCCAGTCTATGGCCCTCTGGAAGGTGGCCGGAGCTCCCTGCAGTTCAAACAGCATCTGGATATACTGGAAGCAACGGTCGGGTGTAGAGAAAGCCGTCTTCTTCTTTATATCTTGTGACATGGGGATTTGCCAATATCCCTTTGTTAGATCCAAGATGGTTATTAGTAGTGTTGAGCCACCCCCGTAGTGTTCGGGTTCGGTTCGGTTCGTCGAACACCGGGATGTTCGAGGAACTGTTCATCGAACTGTTCATCGAACACCTTAGAACACCGTCGAACACCGTTAAAACCAATGGCAGGCAAACAAAAACACATAGAAACACATAGAAAACACCTTCAAAGGTGTCCAAAAGCTGACAAACTGCTCAGAAGACGCTTTCTTTAAAAAAGCCGGCCGGCAATTCAGCAGCGGCATACACCGGTACCCGACAATTTAGACAAGAAGGAATAGAGCCTCACACATAGATTAGATAGATAGAAACATGTCAGTCACATATATATGAAGTACAGTGACAGTGTTGCTTACTGTACTTGTCATTTAGTGTAAAGGATTTATTAAAAAATATAATAGTGTTTTCATGCACTGTCTCTTTAAAAAAGCCGGCCGGCAATTCAGCATCTGTACCCGACAATTTATAACAGACAGAATAGAGCTTCACACATAGATTAGATAGATAGAAACATGTCAGTCACATATATATGAAGTACAGTGATAGTGTTGGTTACTGTACTTGTCATTTAGTATTAAAATAAAGGATTTATTATTAAAAAAAATTGGCGTGGGGTTCCCCTTAATTTTAGTCTCTAGCGGAGGTTAAGCAGACAGCTGGGGCAGATGTTTGAAGCCTGGGAAGGGGGTAATACCCACGGAGCTTCCCAGGCTACTAATATGAGCCCCCAGCTGAATACATAGCCTTTACTAGCTATTAAAATGGGGGACCCCCCAAAAAAATGACGTGGGGTCCCCCCTAATTTAATAGCTAGCAAAGGCTTGGCAGACAGCTGGGGGCTGATATTAATAGCCCAGGAAGGGAGCCATGAATATTGGCCCCCTCCCAGGCTAGAAACACCAGCCGTCAGCCGCCCCAGAAATGGCGCATTCATAGGATGCGCCAATTCTGGCACTTAGCCTCGCTCTTCCACGCTGCCCTGTAGCGGTGGCAGGGGGTAATAGGGCTGGGGTTGATGTCAGCTTATAATGCCAGCTGACATCAAGCCCAGGTTAGTAATGGAGAGGCGTCTATAACACACCCACATTACTAACCACATAGTCAAAGTTAAAAGAAATCACAAACACCCAGAATAAAGTCCTTTAATTGAAATAAAGACACAATCCTTTATTGTTCTAAATTAAACCATACTTACCATCACGCCCATTCCAGCTGAAGCCAACGATCTCCTGCAATAAAAGAAAAATAATAAAGCAACATCATCCTTACCTTTCCATGGTTCCCACGACAGCTTCAGCTCTGCTACATCGAGATGACAGGCTGGACCGCAGCAGAACGCTGCCATCCAGCCTGTCATCCCGCAGACACTGAGAAGCGCAGGCATGCTTGCGCTCTGCAGTGTCTGGCTGTGACGGCATAAAGATGAGCCGAGGTCATGTCCAATGAACTCGGCGCACCTCAAGCACCTCACTGACAGCGTGGGAAAATTCTCACGCTGAAGCGCTGAGTGCAGGAGAATTCTCCCACGCTGTCAGTGACGTGAATAAGGTGAGCTCATGTCCAATGAACTCAGCTCACCTCCTGCACGTCACTGACAGCGTGGGAGAATTCTCCTGCACTCAGCGCTTCAGCGTGAGAATTCTCCCACGCTGAAGCGCTGAGTGCAGGAGAATTTTCCCACGCTGTCAGTGACGTGCATAAGGTGCGCTCATGTCGAATGAACTCAGCTCACCTCCTGCACGTCACTGACAGCGTGGGAGAATTCTCCTGCACTCAGCGCTTCAGTGTGAGAATTCTCCCACGCTGAAGCGCTGAGTGCAGGAGAATTTTCCCACGCTGTCAGTGACGTGCATGAGGTGAACCGAGTTCATTGGACATTAACTCGGCTCATCTGGATGCCCTCACAGAGAGACACTGTGGAGCGCAAGCAAGCCTGCGCTTCTCAGTGTCTGCGGGATGACAGGCTGGATGGCAGCGTTCTGCTGCGGTCCACCCTGTCATCTCGATGTAGCAGAGCTGAAGCTGTCATGGGAACCATGGAAAGGTAAGGATGATGTTTGCTTTATTATTTTTCTTTTATTTCAGGAGATCGTTGGCTTCAGCTGGAATGGGCGTGATGGTAAGTATGGTTTAATTTAGAACAATAAAGAATTGTGTGTTTATTTCAATTAAAGGACTTTTTTCTGGGTGTTGTGTTTTTTTTAAATACTTTACTAGAAATTCATGGTGGTCATGTCTAACATTGGCGTGACCCCATGAATTTTGGGCTTAGGGCCAGCTGATAATGCCAAGCTGGCCCTAACCCCTTTATTACCCAGTGAGCCACCACATCAGGGCCCTGGATGAGTTGGGTACAGCGCCAGAAGATGGCGCTTCTATGAACGCGCCATTTTCCGGGGTGGCTGCGGACTGCAATTTGCAGCGGGGGTGGCCCAGAAAGCTTGGGCCTCCCTGCGCTGCGGATTCCAGCCCCCAGCTGCCTAGTTGTACCTGGCTGGACACAAAAACAGGGCGAAGCCCCACGTCAATTTTCTTTAAATTATTTCATGAAATAATTAAGAAAAAAAGGGCTTCCCTATATTGATGTGTCCGGCCAGGTACAAATAGTCAGCTGGTGGTTGGGGGCAGCCCGTTCCTGCCTGCTGCACCTGACTGGACACAAATATAGTGCGAAGCCCCACTTCAATTTTTTTTAATTATTTCATGAAATTCATGAAATAATTAAGAAAAAAAGCCCTTCCCTATATTGTTGTGTCCGGCCAGGTACAAATAGGCAGCTGGTGGTTGGGGGCAGCCCGTTCCTGCCTGCTGCACCTGACTGGACACAAATATAGTGCGAAGCCCCACGTCAATTTTTTTTTAATTATTTCATGAATTTCCTGAAATAATTTAAAAAAATTGAAGTGGGGCTTCGCACTATATTTGTGTCCAGCCAGGTACAGCAGGCAGGAATGGGTTGCCCCCAACCACCAGCTGCCTATTTGTACCTGGCCGGACACAACAATATAGGGAAGGCCTTTTTTCCTTAATTATTTCATGAATTTCATGAAATAATTAAAAAAAAAATACGTGGGGCTTCGCCCTATTTTTGTGTCCAGCCAGGTACAACTAGGCAGCTGGGGGCTGGAATCTGCAGCGCAGGGAGGCCCAAGCTTTCTGGGCCCCCCCCCCCGCTGCAAATTGCAGTCCGCAGCCACCCCGGAAAATGGCGCGTTCATAGAAGCGCCATCTTCTGGCGCTGTACCCAACTCATCCAGGGCCCTGGTGCGGTGGCTCACTGGGTAATAAAGGGGTTAGGGCCAGCTTGGTATTATCAGCTGGCCCCAAGCCCAAAATTCATGGGGTCACGCCAGTATTAGACATGACCGCCATGAATTTCTAGTAAAGTATTTAAAAAAAACACAACACCCAGAATAAAGTCCTTTAATTGAAATAAACACACAATTCTTTATTGTTCTAAATTAAACCATTCTTACCATCACGCCCATTCCAGCTGAAGCCAACGATCTCCTGCAATAAAAGAAAAATAATAAACCAACCTCATCCTTACCTTTCCATGGTTCCCACGACAGCTTCAGCTCTGCTACATCGAGATGACAGGCTGGACCGCAGCAGAACGCTGCCATCCAGCCTGTCATGCCGCAGACACTGAGAAGAGCAGGCATGCTTGCGCTCCTCAGTGTCTCGCTGTGACGGCATCCAGATGAGCCGAGGTCATGTCCAATGAACTCGGCTCACCTCATGCACGTCACTGACAGCGTGGGAAAATTCTCACGCTGAAGTGCTGAGTGCAGGAGAATTCTCCCACGCAGTCAGTGACGTGCATGAGGTGAGCTCATGTCCAATGAACTCAGCTCACCTCATGCACCTCACTGACAGCGTGGGAAAATTCTCCTGCACTCAGCGCTTCAGCGTGAGAATTCTCCCACGCTGTAAGTGACGTGCATGAGGTGAGCCGAGTTCATTGGACATGACCTCGGCTCATCTTTATGCCGTCACAGAGAGACAATGTGGAGCGCAAGCAAGCCTGCTCTTCTCAGTGTCTGCGGGATGACAGGCTGGATGGCGGCGTTCTGCTGCGGTCCAGCCTGTCATCTCGATGTAGCAGAGCTGAAGCTGTCGTGGGAACCATGGAAAGGTAAGGATGAGGTTGCTTTATTATTTTATTTTTATTACAGGAGATCGTTGGCTTCAGCTGGAATGGGCGTGACGGTAAGTATGGTTTAATTTAGAACAATAAAGAATTGTGTCTTTATTTCAATTAAAGGACTTTATTCTGGGTGTTTGTGTTTTTTTTAACTTTGACTATGGGGTTAGTAATGGGGGTGTCTTATAGACGCCTCTCCATTACTAACCTGGGCTTGATGTCAGCTGGCATTATAAGCTGACATCAACCCCAGCCCTATTACCCCCTGCCACCGCACCAGGGCAGCGTGGAAGAGCGAGGCTAAGTGCCAGAATTGGCGCATCCTATGAATGCGCCATTTCTGGGGCGGCTGACGGCTGGTGTTTCTAGCCTGGGAGGGGGCCAATATTCATGGCTCCCTTCCTGGGCTATTAATATCAGCCCCCAGCTGTCTGCCTAGCCTTTGCTAGCTATTAAATTAGGGGGGACCCCACGTCATTTTTTTGGGGGGTCCCCCATTTTAATAGCTAGTAAAGGCTATGTATTCAGCTGGGGTCTGATATTAGTAGCCTGGGAAGCTCCGTGGGTATTACCCCCTTCCCAGGCTTCAAACATCTGCCCCAGCTGTCTGCTTAACCTCCGCTAGAGCCTAAAATTAAGGGGAACCCTACGCCAATTTTTTTAATAATAAATCCTTTATTTTAATACTAAATGACAAGTACAGTAACCAACACTATCACTGTACTTCATATATATGTGACTGACATGTTTCTATCTATCTAATCTATGAGTGAAGCTCTATTCTGTCTGTTATAAATTGTCGGGTACCGCTGCTGAATTGCAGGCCGGCTTTCTTAAAGAGACGGTGCATGAAAACACTATTATTTTTTTTAATAAATCCTTTACACTAAATGACAAGTACAGTAAGCAACACTGTCACTGTACTTCATATATATGTGACTGACATGTTTCTATCTATCTAATCTATGTATGATTCTCTATTCCTTCTATTCTAAATTGTCGGGTACAGATGCTGAATTGCCGGCCGGCTTTTTTAAAGAGACGGTGCATGAAAACACTATTATTTTTTTTGATAAATCCTTTACGCTAAATGACAAGTACAGTAAGCAGCACTTTCACTGTACTTCATATATATGTGACTGACATGTTTATATCTATCTAATCTATGTGTGAAGCTCTATTCTTTCGGTTCTAAATTGTCGGGTACCGGTGTATGCCGCTGATGAATTGCCGGCTTTTCATGTTTCACTGTTGGCACTGTTCCCATCGATTTGGGCAATCACTGTAATGCCACAACCACCATGGCTGTGGCATTACAGTGAGTGGCAGACAATCCCTGCATGATTGGTGCTCTAAATAGCGCCAGACATGCAGGACACGCTTTTGGTGCACGAACAGTTATCGAACATAACCTCGAACAGCCGAATTTTTTGCAAATCGTTCGGGTTCGTCGAACAACTCGAACACCGCCCAAAACAGCTCGAATTTGAGATTGGCGAACAGTTCTAGTCGAACACCGCTCATCTCTAGTTATTAGTGATGAGCGAGCACTAAAATTCTTGGGTGCTCATTGCTCGGGTCGAGCAATTCGCAATGATCTGGTGCTCGACCCGAGCAATGAGCTCAATCTAAATCAATGGGAAACTCTTGCATTTTTTTCGGTGGCACGCCCGTAGGTCTGCAGGGGGCCTAAAAGTTGCCCAAATCAACGGAAACAGTACTGAAATGACATGGTAACAGCATGGGGAAGACACCTGGAAGCATCTCCGACTTCCAGGTCACTGCTGTGAACAATGTTGTTAGAGTATTACTTCACTTTTACGGACTGACCATAAAGCATTCAAAAACAAAGCCAAAATGGATTTTCCTGGAAAAAAAAACACACAAAAAAATGCTCCTCCACACCTAGGGCTTCGTTCACACATAGCGTTTTTGATGCGTTTTTGCACTTTTGCATTGCTTTCAATGGTGAAAAATACATTCACCGGTAAATGTTATTTTAACATTTTACTACATTATCTGCCCATGTGGTGTGTGAGACATGAAAAACACATCCTGCTTCATTTAAAAGGACCGACTCTGAAAGTCACAAAGCCTATTTTTACAGGACCATCAGGCGGCCCTTACTATTGTTAAAGTGCCAGCAGTCGGCCCTCAATTTTGTTAGAGGGCAATCAGCTGGCTATGCTTTGTTGCTCCCATTATTAAAGAGTGGGCCTCCTATACTGTTATTGTGCATCCAGTGACTGCAAGGGCTGCCAAAAAGTTTGGACACACTCCAATACCCCTTTGAAGAGACGTACAGGAGGGCCTCATTAGAAAAGTTATTCCCATTATAAAGGAGTGGGTCTCCTATAGTGGTAATGCCCATGCAGTGACTGCAAGGGCTGGCAAAAAATTGGATGCACTCCAAACCACTTTGAAGACATGTAGAGGAGGTCCTCATTAAAAAAAAAAATGTTACCATTGTTAAGGAGTGGGTCTCCCATGCTCGTAATGCCTATGTACTAAGTCCATGGGCTGAAAACCATTAACCCCTGGGGGAACACATGAACATACTGTATAACATACAGAATGTTAGAGGTAGGCCTCTAAAAAAAATTCCTACGGGCATCATAAACACCCTTAAAAAAATGATGTGGATGTTGCATCACTTTCACTCTGGTGATATGGTGGTAGAGGATGAGGAG
The DNA here is from genome assembly GCF_046119375.1 of Phyllobates terribilis. NCBI lineage: Eukaryota > Metazoa > Chordata > Amphibia > Anura > Dendrobatidae > Phyllobates > Phyllobates terribilis. The sequence continues at coordinate 147,591,731 of NW_027362764.1, read as the reverse complement.
AAGGAGAAGGAGGAGGACAACAGAAAATAGACAAAATCCGGAAGCTTATACCCATGTCTGGGCGTGAAGAGGTGCATGGGAATAGACCACTCAAAAAAACCACTTGATTTGAATTTATGTTCCGATGCTATCATCCGGTGGCGTTGAGAAGTCTGGCCGAATACAGCCCTTGTTCATTTTTATAAGAGTCAGCCTGTCAGCATTTTCAGTTGACAGGCGGGTGCGCCTATCAGTTATAACTAGTGATGAGCGAGCATGCTCGCTACTGTTCGGTGTTCGCCCGAGCATCTCACTGCTAGAGATGCTCGGCGCTCGCCGAGTATTTCCGGGGTTGCTCGGCGGGAGCTCGGGTCACCTCCCTGCATGTTTGGCACTCTTTACAGAGCCAATGAGCATGCAAGGATTGCCTGCCAATCACTGTAATGCCGTAGCCATGTTGGTTGTGGCATTACAGTGATTGGCTGGCCGCACAGCGTCATCAGATCTATATCAGACCTGGCACCGCCATGCTCATCACAGTCACTTCGGAATCAGACAATGTAGGGAGAAGTGCTGCTGTGCTAGGGAGAGATTTGCTTGCTTCTAGTTAGTGTAGGTATACCACAACAAATTCTACACATATCCATCTTAACAAACAGTCATTCTGAGGACTAATCCATCTGCAGAGATATCAGGCAGGCTGTGTATATAGGCAGGCACATAGAACAAGAGACTGCATTCCAGTTTTGTCTGCTGCTGTTAGATATTTCTAAAAATAATGTGTTTTCTCCGTCACATGGATGACATATACGTTTTCAGAAAATACTGCCATTTCTGGCCTCCATTAAAAATTTGTTTCAGTGTGTCAGTGAAGCAATTGACACCAGTTTGCTATTCAAAATAGTTACCTACAGGCCAGGTATTTAAAACTGTGGTTTGTCCGTCACATGAATAACATATAAGTTCGCTCCAAATTCAGTCATTTGTAGTGAGCGTGGAAGATATTGTCCTCCATTTAAAATGGGCAAGGCACATGGCAAGGGACGGGGGAACTGGACTCTGTAATGGTGCATGCAGAGGCCGAGGCCGTGGGCAAGCTGAAATTGTGCCACAACAAACACCCACATCTTCTCGCTTGACCTTCCTGTCCCAATTAATAGAGGACCACAGAACACCACTATTGAACACAGAGCAGTGTGAAAAGGTTATTGGTTGGATAGCAGATTATACTTCCAGTCACTTAGCCACTACCACCACCTTGTCTTCCACACGGTCAAGTCTCAGTAGCTGTGAGTCTGGACCGCATATTCCTCACCCTGAACCTCCTACCTCTCACCATGCCAAGTGCCCAGAGACAACTGATCCCACACTTGGACACTCCGAAGAGCTGTTAACTTTTCTCACCCGGTCCACTTGAAGCGGGGCAAGAGGAGATTGCATGTAGCAATGCCCAAATATTTGAGCAGCCACGGTCACACGAAGGCCACAGTGGGAAAGTGTCACAAGAGGTGGACGATGATGAGACACAATTGCCAGAAAGTCAGGAGGAGGACCAGGGTGCAGAAGTGGAAGATGAGGTGGTGGATGATATAGTAATTGACCCAACCTGGCAGGGGGACATGCAGAGTGAGGAGAGCAGCACATGGGGGAGGGAGACATAGCACCCCAACAGGTATGAAGAAGCAGTGTGAAGGCAGGCAACCGTTCCCCGTAGCACCAACACGAAGGAAGTTGCCAGTACAACTGTTAAGCCTTCCCGAGTCTGGTTGTTTTTTCAAGACTCTGACGATAACTCCAAAAAGGCCATTTGAACCACCTGCTGTTAGAATCTACACTGTGTTCCAAATTATTATGCAAATAATATTTTCTCAGATTTTTCCAAATTACTTATATGAATTGCAGTCATTGTAATTTTCCAGTCAAATAACTATTAGAGTGGGGCTATTCATAAGGAATAGGGCACCCACCCCAGCGTAGGGTTAAGCTGAGTCTCAGTGCAGGGACAGCTTTTCCCTCCTATTCCTTAGTTCTAAGTTGCAGAACATAACACCTGCCAGGCCAGCATCAGCAGGGGTGGCAAAACTAGGAGCCTGACCACCACCAGCATGATCAGGCACATGGCAACAAAGCACCTGACTTTCTGGGCCGAAACCCAGAGTCCAGGACAAGTGGCTGTGGGTGGCACCACTGCTTCTTCCGCTGTTGTGCATGGAAGCCAATCCCCTGTCCATGGTGCATGCGAAGATGCCTCCTGCCCTGCAACTGTCATTGCACACTATCAAGTATCGGCATCAGGAAGCACATTCTTGTCCCAGCGCAGCATTCTGTTGTCCATACCCAAGTCCTTGGAACGCAAGTGCATAAACGCAGCCAATGCCCCACAGGCCACATTACTAAATTCCCACATTTCGCGTCTGCTTGCGCTTGAATTGTTGCCTTTTAGGCTCGTGGAGACGGAAGCATTCTGCAACCTGATGCCGGCGGCCATTCTTCGATACTCGGTCCCCAGCCGCCACTATTTTTTCGGGTGTGCCGTCCCCACATTACACAAACACATGTCCCAAAACATTTGCCGTGCCCTCTACAACGCAGTTACACCTAACCACGGACACATGGACAAGTGATTGTGTTTAGGGATGTTACATCTCGCTCACGGCACACTGGGTTAACATAGTGGAAGCCGGGACCAAGTCGGACCTTGGGACGGAACACGTCCTCCCGACGCCAATAATCGCAGGCCCTAGGTCAATCAGAATTGCCCCCACAGTCTACTGCTCCTGCACAGCATCCTCCTCAGCCTCCTCCTCCTTTTCAGCTTCCATCTCTGAAATGACCACATCAATCACAAGCTGGAAGCACTGCAGCACTGCCTCGGCCAAGCGGCAACAGGCTTTGTCGAAGCTAATATGCTTAGGTGACAAACCGCACAATGCTGAAGAGTTGTGGACAGCTCTGAAAGAGCAGGCAGATCTGTGTCTTACACCGCTGAACCTGAAGCCAGGCATGGTCGTATGTGACAATGGCCGGAACCTGGTGGCGGCTCTGAGGCGAGGCGAGCTCACACTTGTACCATGCCTGGCCCATGTGCTTAACCTTGCGGTTCATTGATTTCTCAAATCCTACCCGGAGCTGCAGGATCTGCTTGTCAAAGTGCGTCTCCTGTGTGCCCATTTAAGAAAGTCAGCTACAGCTTCCACCGCCCTTGCTGTGCTTCAGCAGCGTTTGCAGCTTCTGACTCACAGACTGGTGTGTGATGTCCCCACGCATTGGAACTATACATTGCAGATGTTCGGAAGGATTTGTGAGCAGAAGAGGGCAGTTGTTGACTACCAGCATTAGTGTTGAGCGAGCACTAAAATGCTCGGGTGCTCGAAGCTCGGGCCGAGGTCACCATGATACTCGGGTGCTCTACCTGACCAACGAGCCCAATGTTAGTCTATGGGAGATGTAAGGCAGCGCTAGTCATCGTACTGGGGGATACTCGCTGCACCGGGTCAAGTAAAGCACACATACAATGTCTTTCCGGTTTTTCCACAATGCAGCAGTTTATTATTTATCATAAACCACTTATCACACATCCCAACTCAGTGGCTCGCCGGCAAGCACATATAATATCCACGAGCCTCAAGTGGTAGATAGGCCCACTTGGCTCCAGTTACAGCCTTCAGCAAGGTAATAGCATAAATGTCCACATTAAGCAAAGTTTTTACCTTTGCCGGGTTACAACCGCTTCAGTCCGTTTGGTTTGCCACCACTGTGGCTTTGCGGCTTCCCAGATGGGGGTCTCTAGCCCTCGTTCCCTTCAAAGGCTACTGGAATGTTTCACACACACATCCAGCATCTGCCTTTCAGGCTCTTGTCTTTCAAGCCGGCTTTCCCTCCAAGGCCACTGGCATCTACACACAGGATCCAGCCTCGACCTTTCAGGCTGCCAGACTTCACCAGGCTTCACTCTAACGGTGTCCCACACAGGAACAGGCCTCAGGCCTTACACACCCCATTCAAGACTACCAGGGTTTATATATCCTGTAGTAAACACCTACAGGACCTGAGCTGATGTCACAGTCATGTGTTCAGACCTTCTGTGTGCAAAGGACCTGTGTGATGTCACAGTCATGTGACCAGTCACCTGAGGGTGAAGGTACATGGTCAGCCCAAAACACATCCTGGACCATACAGTAATGCCAAGCAAGCTGCTGCATTACATATCCCCCCCCTCAGTTCAAACTTGTGGGGTTGAACACATAGTATATACAATTACCTCATAACCCAGAGTTCACACCGAGACCATGTACTTGACAATTGTGCTACTCAGCCCCTGGAACATTAGTCAACGACATTAGCCCATTCCTTAGGGACCTACTATTTGTCACTGTCACTGACTTTGTCAAGTCACATTTCCGGGTCGTAACCTTGTCAGACCTCCCCCGCTCCCAGCGGTCAGTCATAACCCTGTCAGGTCTCCCCCACTCCCAGCGGTCCGTACAGCAGTGTGACTCACATGCCCTGGTATTTAAGGTCCGGTTCGACTCCGTACTGCCCCGTACTCTATTGGGTCATTTGTATGGGCCACTCAAACCTGAGTTACTGGAGGTCTCACTACCTCTAAACCCACGGCCACTACTCTCAGGACATCTTGAAAGGTCCCTAACTTGAGCTGTAGCTGTTCTGTTATTTAGGGGGCCCTTTCTCTGTCTGGTCTCACAATTTCTAGACAGCTGCCATCTTTTGCTGCTCAGGCAATGCTGCCTTTCCATTTTCAGTCTGGCGAGATTCAACTGTTCTACCTTTCGCAGGTAGGTCACTCAGTACTCTATGCATATATATGCAAGATTTTCTTCCTTTCCTACAGCGGAGAATGACACCATGCCGTCTTCATCTGGTATCCAGTCCTGACGATCACGTGGACTGATTACTTTCCTCATACCAGACTTCTTGACCATCATCTGCATGGCTCGGCCATTTCTTCCAATGAGTTTTCTCACCAGAACATGAGGCACCCGGATGACCTCTTCTCGCAGACTGTGAGCTTTTCTCATAAGCTCCAGTTGTCTAATGGCTTGTTCTGTCTTCAACCGGAGAAACCGCTTCGTGCGAATACATCGCCAGTGCATGTCACTTAGGATCGCCACCCTCTTCACTGTGACTTCGGTCGTGGACAGGACCAACCACTGTTTAGCTTCTGAGGTCTAGTACACCTTACAGGCTCCCACGGCCTTCTTAAACTCTTCATGCACGGACTCACTGGTGCATTCTTCCCTCAAATACTCGGGTACATCTACGAGGCATTTGTAACAAGACGTTTCAGTCTCACCAGTGGTTTCCAGACGATCAACCAGCTCAGGTTTCAGGGACAACTGACTTTCAGCTTCTTCTAGCTCGGCTACTCGCCTCTCAGCAGCCCATCTCTGAAGCTCTTCCTGCGTCAGCTGCTCCTTTAACAATAGAGTACTCTCAGACCTCTCTGTCTCCAATGCGCCCACACCGAATCATCCGAGCTCGTATTATTCAAGGAGGTATTTGTTTCATACATCCCATCTCCAGTGGCCAACTTCTGGCCCTGGTCTGTGGCTTCTCCGATAGACTCCTCCATCTGTTTCCGCTCAGCTTCCATCTTGCTGATTCTTTCCTTAAGGCACGACTCTGCCCTCTGGAGTTTATCACAGAATGTCTGCAGCTCCTTCACCTGAGCTTCCAGACCTAGGGTCTTCCTACGGAGATCACCATTTTCATCACGGGTGTCCTGCAGAGTGGTCTCAGCCACTTGGCGCATGTGCTCTGCATCCGCCTTATCATCCTCTAGTTTTTCCTTAACCTTGAGGAGATCTTCATAGTCTCTCTTGATTTGTTGCAGTTCCCTATTGAACTTTTCATGCCTCTTTTCTGCCTCACGATCGTGACCAGACACTTCATCTTTTATTGCCTCTTTCAGGGCGGATAGCTCCCAGTCTCGCTGGTACAGAGAGTCCACCAGCCGCTCCTTCTCCTGCATTAGAGGCTTTACTTGGTCCTGGAATTGCTGCAGCTCCCTCATGAGTTCACCATATTCCTCTTTGGAGTCACACAGCTCCCGGTTGAACTGTTCATGCAGTCGTTCTAGGTTTTGTTCACGCCCAGAAACTTCATCCTGCAGCGCCTCTTTGAGGGCAGACAGCTCTAACTGTACCAGAGAGAAGCGACCTTTCACCTCGCATAACTCATCTTCACACTCCGCTTTGTCAATCTCTAATTGAAAAACCTCCTCCTTGATTTTGTAGAACGCTTCCTTCCATTGGTTAACCTCCTCGTCGCTTCTCTCCAGGTCTCGCTGCCAGTTCCTCACAACCTGATATATTTTCTGCTGTTCAGACTCCAGGTTCAGCTGGTCTGAGGACACGTTCTCCAGGTTTTTCCTAAGTTGCTGCACGTCTCTCTGACACTGCTGCCTGATAGGCTCCAGCTCTTGGTCGGGACTGGCCACCTCCTCTTTCAGGGCTGTCAGATCCTTCTGACTCAGTACCGTACTGGAGGTTGCTATTGGCAACATCACCTCCTCTTCTGCTTCTAAAGGAGGATCCACAATTGAAGTAAAGGCACACAGAACTACATTTTCTTTATTTTCACTTGCAGCAAAGACTACAGGAGCAACCTTTTTGTGGCCCGTGCGCCGTCGACGACGAGAGGGGGATTCTCTCCCCTCGTCTAGTCCCTCCTGACTGATCTCTCTTTCTACTTTTGTAGTGTCACCGTCAGTTGTGGGGTCTGCGTCACTCCCTATGGTGTCGTGGACCAACAATTCACCTCCCACCTTGACATCTGTTAAAGGGCGAGATTTCCCTCCAAAAATATCAGTAATTAATGGGGGAACTCTCCTACACCTCTATTCAGGTCCGATATTAACTATTAACATCAAACTTGACTATTAATAATTAATATCTACTAACGTTATCTGTGCCTTATACTATACACCAACTGAGACAAAACCGTGTGCTAATAAAAGGTATTTATTACACAAAAGTCTACAGTTAATATACTACTATTTATCCCACTAACACAGTACACAATAATAATAACTATATACAATTCCCAATTACCTATTTTCCACCCATGTTTCCTAATCACTCATGCGGCCCACCCAACTATACTAACTTTCCCTATATATATATACAGATACAAGGATATCAATTTCTAGTAGGGTTAGTACAGGGTATGTAGGGCTAGTAAGTAAAGAAGTTACAAGGGAAGAGAGATACTCAGCCATGTGTTGCTTTGTCTATCTCTCCAACAGTCCAAAAAGGGCTAGCACATGAGTGCTCTGGGGTTTTAAGTCCAGCACAGGAAATGAGGTATTATTCCCCGCCCACTGGCTAAGGTCTTTGTTCATGTCCAACCATACTCGCAAAACCTGTTTTAGTACATGGCTGGACATTTTGTTGATCCTCCCCCCAACAGCAGCAAACAGACTGAAACACATAAGGAGATGGGGGCCAATATATGCATGTATACTTATCTGCAAGCATGGCTAGCATGCAGATACATATATAAATGTACAACCTAGGACACTACCCTTTACAATCTCCCTGTTGTCGAGAACACGACAATGAAATTTGAGGGAAGTGTTGTACTGGGATTTATTTGCCTACTCAAACCCAAAATAACTGGTAACAGTTCAGGATGGAATAAAGTCTAATTCTGCACTTAGGTATTTAGACATCACCCACGTGGCCATCAGTTCTTCCCTGCCGTTCACTGTAATCTAACGTCTCCATCCATAGAAAACGCCTGGCTTCTTTCTTGGTCTTTAATCAAAGGTTTTTTTTTGTCATCAAAGTCTTTTTTTTTTTTTTTTTGTCTCAGTCTTTCCTTGGTTCTGGAAATCTTCAGGTATCCGCCTATCCCAGAGCCATCATTCTACTGGTCAGACTCTGGACTGGCTTTCACCCTCACAGTCCATAGGTCGGCCAACATCATCTAGTGTACACCACTCACCTTGCCTGACTTTCCGTTACTCTCCGACAGCTTGTTTCCGCTGGATTTTGAGTATGTCTTGCGTGATGAGACTGCTGGGTGTCACAGTCTGTAGTCGGGCCTCACAGCATTCTTTCAGCGGAGGCATGACTCCCTTCAGGGACGACTTTGCCTTTGCTCAGGAACGACTTTGCCTTTGCTCAGGAACGACTTTGCCTTTGCTCATGAACGACTTTGCCTTTGCTCTTCCCCTGTAGTGTTGATTAAAGAAGATCGTTGAGGCGGTTCCTCCATGAATAGATACGCAGATCTTTACTAGGCAGGTCAGAATTTCTTGAGTAGGGAGTGATGTCACAATACCTAAATAGACTGCGGGAAGAAACACCGTCTGATTCTAACAGACATTCAATCCATCCCTTATGAACTTCACAATTCGCAAGGGTTGAAGTGGCAAATACCTTTTAAAGTGAGGGGACCTGTCCCTAGAGAAACCTAACTCTATTCCCCCATTCACACAGAACACACATTACAATTCCATTCCAAAATAAGCTTTTGGTTTGAATGCATAGAGAGACTTGAGGTAAAATAGCATGTATTCTAACTGATCCATAAAGCACATGCAGATCATTGACCCATGTGCAATTAGAGTAAACTACTGGCTGCAAATGCATTAACACTGTTACATGAACACACTTACTGTGGACTGAGTATGTCCATGCACAGGTAGTTCTGCACTTACCCCTAAAGTGTCTATTTGTACACATATGGAATTTCAGTATACAGTAAAACTCATAAATTTATATATATACACAATATATATTGGATTCGGGGTAAAGGACTGTGTTTGTCTTATGTCCTTAACCCCCGTCTCTGGCTGAGCTCGTGGTGCTCAGCCTGACTTCTGTGCAGTTGGGCAGACAGTCTTTTGATCCTCCTGCAATTCAGAAACAGTCCAATATATAAGATTACAACCAGGAGGCAATGACAGGAAGAGGCAGCTGTGGGGCTTTATTACAGTCTCCTCCTCATGGCTGAAATATGAGAGGAGATGTTTCCGCTCAGTGCCAAACACAAGACGGGTCTTCCGGCATCTCTCAGGGGTATCTGGGTGAAGGTCAAGTCTTCTCTCAGGAGTGATAGGTGTTCTTCAGCACTATGCTCTGCTACATCGATACTTAAAATGGGATTAAGGGAACAATACGCTCTTGGGAGTTCTCCCGATGCAGTTAATCAACATCCTGGCACTGAATAACCTCCCTTATTTTGATCTTCCCTGTCCCATCAAACTCCCGTTCCTTCAGGGTGACCTCCCCCTGTTAACCTTTCTTGAGCTGCCTAGCAAGTTCCTATTGCATATGCAATGCCTTGACTCTCTTGAACCCCACAAAATGAATGCAATTTTTCATTATTGTGCTCCTAGTCAATTGCCTCTGTTTCCTGTACAGACACCCCTTCCAGTTTTTCACAATACAAAAGAGTAACATCCAGCCCTCACAGGTACTTATTCTCCTGTACATAGCTTCAAACAGTCTACACAGAGACAAAGGCTCATCGTGTATAGTTCATAGAATCATAGAATGGTAGAGTTGGAAGGGACCTCCTGGGTCATCTGGTCCAACCCCCTGCTCAAAGCAGGATTCACTAGATCATCTCAGACAGATGTCTGTCCAGCCTCTGTTTGAAGACGTCCATTGAAGGGGAACTCACCACCTCTCGTCGCAGCCTGTTCCACTCATTAATCACCCTAACTGTCAAAAAGTTTTTTCTAATATCTAATCTGTGTCTCCTCCCATTTAGTTTCATCCCATTGCTTCTAGTCTTTCCTTGTGCAAATGAGAATAAAGATGATCCTTCTACAATGTGACAGCCCTTGACATATTTGTAGACAGCTATTAAGTCTCCTCTCAGTCTTCTTTTTTGCAAGCTAAACATTCCCAAATCCTGCAACCGTTCCTCATAGGACATGGTTTGCAGACCAGTCACCATTCTGGTCGCTCTTCTCTGAACTTGCTCCAGTTTGTCTATGTCTTTTTTAAAATGTGGTGCCCAAAACTGTACACAGTATTCCAGATGAGGTCTGACCAAAGAGGAGTAAAGACCGATAATGACTTCACGTGATCTAGACTGTATGCTTCTGTTAATACATCCCAGAATTGTATTTGCCTTTTTTGCTGCTGCATCACACTGTTGACTCATGTTCAGTCTATGATCTATTAGTATACCTAAGTCTTTTTCACATGTACTGTTGCTTAGCTCTATTCCTCCCATTCTGTATATGCTTTTTTCATTTTTATTGCCCAGATGTAGTACTTTGCATTTTTCCCTGTTAAAAACCATTCTGTTGGTTGCTGCCCACTGCTCCAGTTTATTTAGGTCTTTTTGAATCCTCTCTCTCTCTTCTCTAGTATTAGCTATCCCTCCTAGCTTTGTGTCATCAGCAAATTTAATCAGTTTACCCTCAATTCCTTCATCTAAATCATTGATAAAGATGTTGAACAATACAGGTCCCAGGACGGAGCCCTGTGGTACCCCACTTGAGACATTCATCCAGCTGGATGTGAAGCCATTTACAACCACCCTTTGAGTCCGATCACTAAGCCAGTTATGAATCCACCTAACAGTTGCCTGGTCCATTGCATACTTGGTCATTTTTTCAATAAGGATGGTGTGAGATACTTTGTCAAATGCTTTGCTGAAGTCAAGATATACTATATCTACAGCATTTCCCTGATCCACCCAGTCAGTGATTCTGTCATAGAAGGAAATTAAGTTAGTCTGACATGACTTTTTAGTTACAAACCCATGCTGACTCTGGTTAATCACTTCATTCTTATCCATGTACTTACATACATGTTGTTTAATAATTTGTTCAAAGATCTTTCCTGGTATAGAAGTCAGACTCACCGGCCTATAGTTCCCTGGGTCCACCTTCTTCCCCTTTTTGAAGATAGGAACAACATTTGCTCTTCTCCAGTCTTCTGGGACTTCTCCTGTTCTCCAAGAATTTTCAAAGATTATGGAGAGTGGTTCTAAAATTTCTTCTACGATCTCCTTCAGTACTCTGGGGTGTAATTCATCTGGACCTGGAGACTTGAACTCATTCATGTTAGCTAAATATTCCCTCACAATCTTTCTGTTTACAGATAACTTGGATTCCTCTATTCCTTTAAAAGGACAGTGAAGATCAGTTGATGTTACATTTTCTTTCTGAGAGAAAACAGATGCAAAATAGGAATTAAAAAGTTCGGCCTTCTCAACATCCTCTCTTACCATTTCTCCATTTTCATCCTGTAAAAATCCTATAGCATCTTTGACTTTTCTTTTACTTTTGACATACCCCCAAAATCCTTATTTATTCCTTTTGACATCTCTTGCAAGCCTTAATTCATTGTCAGCTTTAGCTAACCTGATACGTGCCCTGCAGGATCTGCAGACTGCATTATAATCTTCTTTAGATATGCCTCCCTCTTTCCATTTAATAAACATTTCTTTCTTTTTTTTAGCATGTGTTTAAGTTCTGTGTTCATCCATCCTGGTTTCCTTAAATGCTTCCCATTCTTCCTACTTTTCGGGATTGTTAACGATTGTGCTTTGAGAATCTCATTTTTAAAAATTTCCCATCCTTCCTGGACATTTTTGTCCTTAAGGACATCCAGCCATTGGATCCCTCCTATTCTCTTTCTGAGTCTCTTAAAATCTGCCTTTCTAAAATCTAACCTTGAAGTTTGAGTCTTCACATGTCTTCCTCCTCTAGTTATCCAAAATTCTATAATAGCATGATCGCTGCCTCCTAGGGTCCCAGCCACCTTTACCTCCTCAACCATTTCCTCCCTGTTTATAAGGATTAGATCCAAAGTAGCAGATCCCCTTGTTTTCTCCCCTACCTTTTGGAAGATAAAGTTGTCAGCAAGAGAGGATAAGAATTTGCTTGACCTGTTAGTTTTACTTGAGAGAGATTCCCAACAAATGTCTGGATAGTTGAAATCTCCCATGACCACTACGTCATATTTTTTGGAGAACTTGGTCATTTGATACATAAAGAGTTCATCCATATCTTCAGCTTGCCCAGGTGGCCTGTAGTAAATGCCTACAATGGTGTCCTTTCCGTTGTTCTCTCCTTGTATTCTTACCCAAACAGTTTCCACAGAACTCCCAGTCTCTGAAGCTTCAATCTCTGTGCAGATATACGCTTTTCTAACATACAATGCAACACCTCCTCCTCGTTTATCAAGTCTGTTTCTTGCAAATAAGTTGTATCCTTTTAGCCTTTTATTCCAATCATGTGTATCGTCCCACCAAGTTTCAGTGATTCCAATGACATCATATTCCTTTTCCTGCATTAGTAGTTCCAATTCTCTTTGTTTGTTGCCCATGCTTTGTGCATTTGTATAAAAACATTTTAGTTTGTGATTGGTTTCTCTTCCTCCCATATTTTTATTATTTCAATTGTTTTGTCTTTGTTCTTCTTTTCCACTTCCAGTAGCAGAGATCTCAATAGTATTTGTCAGCTGTATGGCTTTTTCTGGCCTTTTGCTTCCCTTCCCACATTGTTCTAGTTTAAAGCTCTTCTGATGAGTGTAGCAAGGCGACTTCCAAATACATGTTTTCTAGTCTTCGTAAGGTGCACCCCATCTCTAGCAAGTAGTCCATCGTATAGGTAATTCATTCCGTGATCCAGAAATCCAAATCCTTGTTGACGGCACCATCGACGTAGCCAGTTGTTCACCTGTAGAATCTTATTCCACTTCATTGTTCCATGGCCATCCACTGGGAGGATGGATGAGAAGACCACCTGCGCTCCCAATTCTTTCACTTTCTTGCCTAAGTCTTCAAAGTCACTGCAGATGGTTTCCAGGTCCTTTCTTGCGGTGTCATTTGTCCCCACATGTATTAGCAGGAATGGGTAGTGATCTGTAGGTCTGAAGAGTCTTGATATCCTGTCAGACACATCTTTAATTTTTGCTCCTGGAAGACAGCACATTTCTCTTGAGGTTATGTCTGGTCTGCAGATAGCGGCCTCTGTTCCTCTTAACAGGGAATCCCCCATGACCACCACTCTCCGTTTTTTCTTCACAACATTCTTCTTTCTCCATCCAGGAGGATTCTGAGGGCTTACAAGGTTATTCATTGCTGGCAAAGTCTTATTTTGCTGTATTTCTTCATGGTTCTCCTGCGTGAGAGCCTGGTACTGGTTCCTGAGCAGTATGGGTGCTGACTGCCTCTCGATCCTCCTGCTTCTGTGGGTCACATGCTTCCATTCCTCTGTTTCGTCAGGTGCAGTTCGAATTTCTTCTCTTTCTGAATCATGAAGAGATAATTCTGCTCTGTCTAAGAACTCTTCACCTTCCTTAATGATTTTCCAGGTAGTTAACCTCTCTTCTAGATTTCGCAACTTTTCCTCCAACAGGGACACAAGCTTGCATTTCTGGCATGTGAAGTTTGGCTTTTCCACTGGCAAGTCTGTGAACATGTAGCAGGATATGCAGCTCACCAAATGGCTCCTGGACTCTTCCATGTTCTTATTGTTAATGTTCTGAAAACAGTGAAAAAAGCTTAAAAAAAAAGCTTCAAAATGCACGCGCCGGTAGGCGCGCGGTTTACCGATGTCCTCTTTTCAGCTCCAACAGCCAAAATCCAGTGTTCTTTGAGCTCGCGGGGACTCTTCACTTACCCCAGTTAGTTGGCTTGAACTAATTCAGGATTTCTGGAGTAACATCCCAGTTTGCCAGCCTTATGCCTCATCATGAAACTGCCCATCCCTGGGTTTGGTACTCCCCGTTGCCACATACTACCGATTAAGATATGTAGGCAACCACAACCAGCTGGAACTTCAAGGCCTAGGAGCACAATATATACCTATCCACACCTTTCTACCTATCTTAGTCCATGCCGAAAAACAAGCTCACTCGTGGATATGGCTCTATTATCAAAGGAAAAATGTCAACACACTTAGGAAAACTAAATGTCAAACTAAGGTTCATTGTTTTAAGTTGTATCCTGCATCAAGATTTAAACAAAACCAGGTTATCCGTCCAAACTTCAAGGTCTAAGCACACAGTATAACACGACACTCCATCGTGTACGTCAGTTACCTGTCCATGCTTCTCTGCCTGTCTTAGCTCACGTAGTACACCCTTTATTCAATCCAAAATGCACAGAAAACAAAAAAAACAAACCATTAACAAATTATCCGACTGAACTTCAAGGCCTAGGTGCACAATATATACCTGTCCACACCTTTCTACCTATCTTAGTCCATGCAGCAAAACCAGTTTATCCACGGATGTGACTATAACCAAATGAAAACAAAAAAAATAAAATACACATTCCTGCGATCTGTGCTACTCTTAACCTTATGAATTCTATGGAAAAACTGGAGCTAAAAATAAAAGTACCAGCAAATAAACCTCATTTACTTGACAGGGGGTCTGATAGAAAACAGAAAACAACCAGCATACTAACAAATCCTGTTATACATTGCATACACATTGAGACTCCTATAAAACCTTTCTGCCACCTGTCTGAGCCTCACAGGTCTAACGATATATTTAAACTGTAAAAGAACAAACCTAGTAAACAACAGAACAGTAAAATAAACTAATAAGACAAAACAACTGTATACATAAACAACAGTACAGGTCTGTTAGAAACTCTGCTGATAGAGTTTAAATCAAGGCCTTACAGGGAGCAAAATTTACCCTTTCATCCCTTGCTTGTAGTTGGCCATTTTGACACATCTGCACATGGTGGGGCACATGAGACTGAGAGAAAATACTATTTTGTCTCTGTAAATGTCCGTTCTCCATGCTGGACTTCTCACAATTAATTCTCCAATGACAATTCCTTGCAATGTGTCCAAAGTGACCACATTTAAAACATTTAACCGAGCAATATTTCCTCTCTCTCATTGTACCTGACAATTTGCAGTACCTGGCAATATGACCTGAGCCATCACAGGCATAATATCTAATGGATGCCATGCTTGATGTAGGGCCCCTAACGGAACATACTTCCTTTTGTCTGGATATTTTAAACTGTTCCATCACTAGGGATGTACTTTTAAGAATTTTAGGTTAGCATTTTCTCATTATTTTACATTTGTCGTTACATTTATTGATTGGATCAAAATTTGATGAAATATTTGATCTATCACTCCCCCCTTTTTGCCCTGCACAGGGCACAATTGGTAGAGAATCTGGCCTTGGTCTCAGAGACAAAGAGAAGGCCGGCACCATGTTTGAAAAATCATTGATGATTAGAGATGAGCGTTGTTCTACTCGAACTGTTCGCCAATCTCAAATTCGAGCTGTTTTGGGCGGTGTTCGAGCCGTTCGGCGAACACGAACAATTTGAGAAAAATTCGGCTGTTCGAGGTTATGTTCGATAACTGTTCGTGCACCAAAATCATAACTGGATTTTTTCTCAGTAATGATGAAAATTAATGTTAATACGCAGTTTGAGTGTACAGCGGGGTGGGGGGAGGGGCAGGGGATGGATCTCTGCAGGAACAATGAAGATCTCCATTTTTTTTTCTCTTTCCCGCATTTGCAGTGGGGAGGTGCAATCTGTCAGCCTATCAGCAGCGCACACACGGAGCGAAGTGCTTTTTTTCACACAAGCAAGGGCATGTGTGATTGGCAGTGTATGTCACATGTCCTTGCCCTATAAGACCAAGCCATTTTCCCCGTCGCCACCATTTTCTCACTGCTGCAGCTGCGTGTTTGACGGCACCGCTGTTGCTGTGTGCGCTATACCTTGTTAATTTCAAGCCAATTTTCGCACAAATATACAGATAGCTTGGGAGTAGGGAATAGTTGTGATTGCAGTCCTTTTAAGGACTAGGTTACAGCATTTCCTACGACTTTTATCAGGGAGGTCTGTGCTCTTAAATAGATAGGTTGTGGGAGTAAAGACTAATTGTAATTGGAGTCCTTTTCAGGACTAGGTTACATCAGTTCCTATCAGTTTTTGCCAGGCAGGTCTGTGCCAGTGCTGTGCAAGTTTTTTTCACAGCATTTGGCTGAATCTAGCAAAGCTAATCCTTTTTGGCCTATTGCAGAGTGTGTTAGTCAGTGGAGTAGCCTATCTGTGTTGCAAGATATACCACCTGTGTATAGAATACCAATTTTTTTACTGCACCTAGTGAAGTAAAATCTTTTGGGCATAGCATCATTCTATTAGTCCATCTATACTGACCTCCATCAGGTTGCAAATTAAAACTAATTTTTATCTGCATCTACAGTACCTCTGAAAAAATATTTGGGCTTCTACCTGTGTGTGGGACTTGTTGTATTAGTCCATCTATACTGACCTCCATCAGGTTGCAAACTGAATATATTTTTTTCCTGCATCTACCTCTGAAAAAATATTGGGCTTCTAGCTGTGTGTGGGTCTTGTTCTATTAATCCATCTATACTGACCTCCATCAGGTTGCAAACTGAATATAATTTTTTTCTGCATCTAGCTCTGAAAAAATATTTGGCCTTCTAGTAGTGTGTCGGACTTTCTCTATTAGTCCATCTATACTGACCTCCATCAGGTTGCAAACTGAATATAATTTTTTTCTGCATCTAGCTCTGAAAAAATATTTGGCCTTCTAGTAGTGTGTCGGACTTTCTCTATTAGTCCATCTATACTGACCTCCATCAGGTTGCAAATTAAAACTAATTTTTATCTGCATCTACAGTACCTCTGAAAAAATATTTGGGCTTCTAGCTGTGTGTGGGACTTGTTGTATTAGTCCATCTATACTGACCTCCATCAGGTTGCAAACTGAATATATTTTTTTCCTGCATCTACCTCTGAAAAAATATTGGGCTTCTAGCTGTGTGTGGGTCTTGTTCTATTAATCCATCTATACTGACCTCCATCAGGTTGCAAACTGAATATAATTTTTTTCTGCATCTAGCTCTGAAAAAATATTTGGCCTTCTAGTACTGTGTCGGACTTTCTCTATTAGTCCATCTATACTGACCTCCATCAGGTTGCAAACTGAATATAATTTTTTTCTGCATCTAGCTCTGAAAAAATATTTGGCCTTCTAGTAGTGTGTCGGACTTTCTCTATTAGTCCATCTATACTGACCTCCATCAGGTTGCAAATTAAAACTAATTTTTATCTGCATCTACAGTACCTCTGAAAAAATATTTGGGCTTCTAGCTGTGTGTGGGACTTGTTGTATTAGTCCATCTATACTGACCTCCATCAGGTTGCAAACTGAATATATTTTTTTCTGCATCTACCTCTGAAAAAATATTGGGCTTCTAGCTGTGTGTGGGACTTGTTGTATTAGTCCATCTATACTGACCTCCATCAGGTTGCAAACTGAATATATTTTTTTCTGCATCTACCTCTGAAAAAATATTGGGCTTCTAGCTGTGTGTGGGTCTTGTTCTATTAATCCATCTATACTGACCTCCATCAGGTTGCAAACTGAATATAATTTTTTTCTGCATCTAGCTCTGAAAAAATATTTGGCCTTCTAGTAGTGTGTTGGACTTTCTCTATTAGTCCATCTATACTGACCTCCATCAGGTTGCAAATTAAAACTAATTTTTATCTGCATCTACAGTACTTCTGAAAAAATATTTGGGCTTCTAGCTGTGTGTGGGACTTGTTGTATTAGTCCATCTATACTGACCTCCATCAGGTTGCAAACTGAATATATTTTTTTCTGCATCTACCTCTGAAAAAATATTGGGCTTCTAGCTGTGTGTGGGACTTGTTGTATTAGTCCATCTATACTGACCTCCATCAGGTTGCAAACTGAATATATTTTTTTCTGCATCTACCTCTGAAAAAATATTGGGCTTCTAGCTGTGTGTGGGTCTTGTTCTATTAATCCATCTATACTGACCTCCATCAGGTTGCAAACTGAATATAATTTTTTTCTGCATCTAGCTCTGAAAAAATATTTGGCCTTCTAGTAGTGTGTCGGACTTTCTCTATTAGTCCATCTATACTGACCTCCATCAGGTTGCAAACTGAATATATTTTTTTCTGCATCTACCTCTGAAAAAATATTTGGCCTTCTAGTAGTGTGTCGGACTTTCTCTATTAGTCCATCTATACTGACCTCCATCAGGTTGCAAATTAAAACTAATTTTTATCTGCATCTACAGTACCTCTGAAAAAATATTTGGGCTTCTAGCTGTGTGTGGGACTTGTTGTATTAGTCGATCTATACTGACCTCCATCAGGTTGCAAACTGAATATATTTTTTTCCTGCATTTACCTCTGAAAAAATATTGGGCTTCTAGCTGTGTGTGGGTCTTGTTCTATTAATCCATCTATACTGACCTCCATCAGGTTGCAAATTCAAAATAATTTTTTTCTGCATCTAACCCAGCCAACAGTTTTGGCCTAATACCACAGTTTGGCCACTCAGCTCTGCTCGGTTACCATCCATTGTTTTTTTGTGCAAACAACTCCAGAGTTGTGAATTAGTTAACCACCAAAATGAGTGGAAAAAGGCCTGCTGCTGGTGGAAAGGGGAATAGGCGTGTTGGGAAGGGGAAAAAGGTTGTGTCCGTGGGGTAGGTGTTAAAGCAACAGTAACATCTGCAGAAGAAAGACCATCTTCCAGCCAAACTAAAATGTCTACTTCTTTTAGCGGACAATGTGATAAGATCCCTTTCTTACGGCCACGCCAATCGCTACAAATTCCAGATGAGGCACAAAAACAGCAGGTGCTTCAACGGATATCAAGTGCTCCTTTAAGTGGGCTCTCCTCCACATCAACTTCAACATCACAAATACTCCAGTCCTCAAAGGTGTCACCCAAATCGCACTTGCTTCCTCACAGCTCCCAAATCTCCAGCTGCCCGTCTGAGTATGAGGTAGAACAGATGGTTGAGTCTGCAGAGCTGTTTACTCATACTATAGCCTGGGAATCAGAGGTCGACTCCAGCGCTTCTGTGAATCCAGACGAGGAAATGATCTGCACTGATGCCCAGAATCTTTATGAGTCGGATCCAGGACCAGAGGCAGAAGATTCTGACCATAATGTAGACCCTCATTCCCAAACTGTAACTCCTGTTGGTGGAGACAATGAGGAAGACGATGATAAGACTCAAATACCTGATTGGAGCGACAACTTTAGTTTTTTGTCAGGGCAGGAACAGGTTGGCTCTGAGGACGACGGGTGTGATAACGCACAGGGTGATGATGATGAGGTCGGAGATCCCACTTACTGTCAACCCACAGTCAGCCAAGAGATGAGGTCAGCAGAGGAGGTGGAGGAAGATGCTAGTGACGACGAGGTCAGGTTGCGCCTTCCTGGACAGAGACGTAGTACTGGAAGCATGTCAACAACTGCATCCTCAAACACAACTCTGCCTCTCACCACAAGTCGTGGTGGCTCTTCAGGTCGCATGGGTGCTAAGCCTTGCATAGCCTGGGCATTTTTTCAGATCGATAAAGATGACTCAACTCGTGTTATCTGTAACATTTGTCAGCAAAAGCTAAGTAGAGGCCAAAAAATACATAGTTTGAGTACTTCATGCATGAACCGGCACATGGACATGAAGCATAAGTTGCAGTGGGAAGCTCAGTGTGCTACAATGCGGCCTAGCCGGCCGGGCCAACCACCGTCTGCCATATCTTGTGCATCCGCGGCCTCTTCATCCTCTGTGACTGGGGGGACAGCAGTCACACCTGTTTTGGGGCACAGACCTGCCACCTCTTTACCCGCAACAGCCAGCGTGATTGGCAGGTCATCATTTTCTTTGGAGGTGGTAACACCAGCTGGTGTTGAGCGCTGTCCGACATCGATAGCACCACCTTTGGATCAAGGCAACCTAACATGTCCGCCTGCATCTTCCTCACAGACCGGCAGTTTGCCGGGGACACCCTTATCAACCCCGTCTAAGCACAATAGCCAGCCTTCGGTCCCTCAGATGTGGACAAGTAAAAGACCATTTCCTCCTAGCCATGAGAAAGCTAAGAGGTTGAATTTCACCATCTGCAAGCTCTTGGCTACAGAAATGCTGCCTTTCCGCCTGGTGGACACAGAGGATTTTCGAGACCTTATGTCCGTCGCAGTGCCCCAGTACCAGATGCCCAGTCGGCACTACTTCTCAAAGAAAGGTGTGCCTGCGCTCCACCAGCATGTCGCACATAACATCACCGCTTCTTTGAGAAACTCTGTGTGTGACAGGGTGCATTTCACCACAGACACTTGGACGAGTAGGCATGGACAGGGGTGTTACATGTCGCTGACTGGGCACTGGGTAACTATGGTGACAGCAGGACAAGGGGCTGCTGTCCAAGTCTTGCCGTCCCCACGAGTTGTGCGTCAATCCTCTTTATGTCAAAGTTCCTCCACTGCTTCTGCCTCCTCAACCTCCTCTCGGTCTTCCACCTGCACCCAAAGCCTGTCTGGTCATGCCACAAGCTTTCTAACTGCGCAGAAGGGATCCTGCACACCTCCTTACTATGCTGGCAGTAGGGCTCAACGTCATCAGGCGGTTTTTACATTGAAATGTCTGGGAAATGTGAGTCACACAGCTGAGGAGTTGTGGTCAGCTCTGGAGAACCAATTTCATGAATGGTTGTCTCCACTGGACCTGAAACCAGGGAAGGCCGTGTGCGACAATGCTGCAAACCTGGGTGCGGCCCTTCGCCGGGGCAATGTCACACAAGTGCCTTGTATGGCTCACGTGTTGAACCTGGTTGTCCAGCAATTTTTAGCCCACTATCCCAGACTAGATGGCCTTCTGCAGAGGGCACGGTCGCTGTGTGCTTACTTCCGCCGTTCGCATCCCGCAGCTCAGCGACTTACATCTCTACAGAAGTCGTTGGGCCTGCCACTTCACCGGCTAAAATGCGATGTGCCTACCCGGTGGAATTCAACTCTGCACATGTTGCAGCGACTGTGGCAGCACCGACAAGCCCTGGTGCAATACGTTCTGACGTATAGCCTGGGCCAACGAGATTCAGAGGTGGGGCAAATCACGCTGGAGGAGTGGTCTCAGATCAGGGACCTATGCACCCTTCTGCACAGTTTTGAAATGGCGACGAAGATGTTTAGTGCTGACGATGCCATTATCAGCATGACTATTCCGGTGATTTACATGCTGGAGCACATGTTAAACAGAATTCGGAGTCAGGTGGTGGCACAAGAGGAGGTGGAGGAAGTAGAGGAGGAGGAGTTGTATGCGGAAGGGCTAACATCTGCAAGGTCCAGACGGTCGGCAGCACCAAGGCGGCAGGCATGTGAGGGTGTGGGAGATCGTTTTACCAGGGCGCATGGTAGCAGCCAAACTAGTGAGGAAGGTGCAGGAGCCCAGGAAGAAGTGGAGGACGAACTGATGGAAGACTCATCAGATGAGGGAGACCTTGATCACATTTCTGTTGTGCGAGGTTGGGGGGAGAGGACAGAGGAAGGAAGCATGATTGTTACCTCGCCACCAACACAACAGGGACTTGGTGCTCCTGGATGCGCAACACACATGAGTGCCTTCTTGCTGCACTACCTGCAACATGACCCTCGAATTGTGAGAATTAGAAATAATCCTGACTACTGGGTTTCCACACTGTTAGATCCCCGGTACAAAAGTAAATTTGCAGAAATTATTCCTGCCATAGAAAGGGATGCACGCATGCAGGAGTATCAGCAGAGACTGTTGCAGAATCTTACATGTGCTTTTCCACAAAATACCAGTGGTGCACGTAGTGAATCTCACAGTTCCAACTTGCCAACCGTGGGACAGTCAAGTGTTCAGCACTCAAACCGTAACAGAACCACAGTATCTGCTGGTAACATCAATTTTGCGGAATCATTTCACCACTTTTTTAGCCCATCCTTTGCAAGGCCACAGGAGACAAGAAGTCTGACACATAGTCAACGCCTAGAGACGATGGTACAGGAGTATCTCCAAGTAAACATTGAAGCCACGACTGTGTCACTGGACCCTTGCTCTTTTTGGGCTTCCAATCTGGATAAATGGCCGGAGCTAGCCACTTACGCCTTGGAGATCTTGTCATGCCCCGCAGCCAGCGTTCTGTCTGAACGTGTGTTCAGCGCTGCTGGTGGTGTGCTGACAGATAAGCGCACGCGGCTCTCCACTGATAATGTAGACAGACTCACGTTCATAAAGATGAACAAATCATGGATCCAAAATGACTTTTCTACCCCTGTGTCATCCTGGGGAGAGTAAAAGCTTGATGATTGGTTAAAATCACCCTACCAACCGTTTTAAGCTTTCAAATTACTAATCATGTTTATCTGTATCTTGACTGGAAAATAATTTGGGCTTTGTAGCAGTGTGCAGCACTGATCCTATTAGGCCATCTATACTAAAGCTTCACCAGATTTAAAATTAAAAATAATTTTTAGCTGCATCTAGCCCGGAAAATAATTTTGGGGCTCCGAGATGCGCAAGGCACATAAGTGCCTTCTTGCTGCACTACCTGCAGCATGACCCTCATATTGTCAGAATTCGAAGTAATCATGACTACTGGGTTGCCACACTCTTAGATCCCCCAAACTTTTCGATCAACCTTTTCATTTTAATAAAGACCAAAAAAATGGTCATTTTTGAAATTATAAGCATTAGCAGGTTGTTAGAAACTGAAATCAAACAGTTTTCAACTCAAAACTTTATTCTAGGTGATGTTACATTTTCACATAGGACCCCTTGTTCGAAAGGAGCTTCTGAACTCTCTCGTCCATTGAATTTGTCAGGTTTTGGATGGTTTCTGCTTCAATTGTTTTGCATGAGGACAGAATACCCTCCCAGAGCTGTTGCTTAGATGTGAACTGCCTCCCGCCATCATAGACACTCCTTTTAATGATGCTCCAAAGGTTCTGAATGGGGTAGAGGTCAGGGGAGCATGGGGGTCACACCATAAGTTTGTCCCCTTTTATGCCCATATCAGCCAGAGATGCAGATGTTTTATGTGCAGCATGAGATGGTGCATTATCATGCAGAAAAATGATCTTGCTGTGAAATACACGGTTCTTCTTCTTGAACCATGGCAGGAAGTGCTGTTTGAGAAAATCCACATACATTATGGAGTTCATCTTTAGCGCCTTCAGGGATCCTAAAGGGGCCGACAATCTCTCTCCCCATGATTCCAGCCCAAAACATTACTCCACCTCCTCGTTGTTGGCGCTGTAGCCGTGTTTGCGTGGGGTGTCCATCAACCAGCAATCCTCCACTCCATCCATCTGGACCATCGAGCGCTGCACGGCACTCATCCGTGAACAAAACAGTTTTGAAATCAGTCTTCATGTAATGTTTGGCCCACTGGAGCCGTTTCTGCTTGTGTGAAGTGGATAGAGGAGGTCGACAGGATGGCGCATGCACAGCTGCAAACCTCTGAAGGACCCTGCATCTTGTTGTTCGGGGGACGTTGGAGGCACAAGCAGCTTCAAAAACTTGTCTGCTGCTATGACAAGGCTTTTTTGCCGCTGCTCTTTCAACCTGACGTAATTGCCTGTAGGAAAGAGTCCTCAATTTGCCCTTATCAGCACGCACACGTGTGTACTGTGAATCAGCTACATACTTCTTGATTGCCAAGACACTTCATCCTGATCATCGCACAATGTTGATTGTAGTCATGCCTTGACCTAAACACTCCACAATTTGTTGCTTCTGAGCAGCCGACACATCCTTTTTCTTTCCCATTTTGGCAGAAAATGTAGGCTGCTTAATAATGTGAGAGAGCCTTCTTAAGTAGTCTTGCCTTTCATTGGACACACCTGCCAAACTAATTAGCACAGGTGTCTGCAATTGCTTACAGTGATATAAAGAGCCCTGACACATATCACCATAAATGAGTTTAACTGACAAACAAACAAATTCTTCCCTTATCACTCCTAAACACTTTTTGCATAATAATTTGGAACGCAGTGTACATGTGCTTTTCCACAAAACACCAGTGGTTCACGTAGTGAATCTTACAGTTCTAACTTGCCAGCCGTGGTCTGTATGGAGTTGTTCAATAAAGGGCCCAAAATTAAGATAACATAGATGGGAGAGGTCTCTATGAATAGGAATTCCTAAGTATTTGATACCCTGTGAGGGCCAGGCAAAGGGAAAGTTGGACTGGATGGAATCCTATATGGATTTGGGGAGGGAGACATCGAGGGCCTCAGACTTCGCTGCATTGATTTTAAAATTTTACCATGTAACAAAGTGATCTATTTCAGCCATAACAGCATGGATGGATATATGTGATTGAGTGATATATACTAGGACATCATCAGCAAATAGAGAGCACTTGTACTCGGTGCCTCCCACCTCAATCCACCTAATATTGGGGTTATGGCGAATTGATGAGAGCAGGTGCTCCGTCACTAGGATGTATAAGAGAGGGGACAGAGGACATCACTGCCTTGTCCCATTGGTGATTGTGAAAGGTGATGAAAATGTTCTGACGCACCCCCTGGGCCTTGGGACACCCGGAGCCGGACCCTTTTTGGTGGATGCTGGTGGTTGTAGTCTTCGTGGCGGCGACCCGGTTCCGTGGCTCAGGGCGGTCAAACCAGTGGCGGAACTATTTATGTGGTTTTGATGTTTAAATGTCCGACTACGCCACCCGTGGATTGCGGTCAGAGTGAACCGCCGCTACAGGGCAGACCGCTGAGGCTGGTGTTGTGGGTGCAGCAGAGCGTAGCATAACTCCCTACGGGAGGAGTATAGCCTCAGGGCAGTGTATGCGGAGGATGGGGGTGATGGTGCAGGGCAGCAGCAGTAACGACACGGAGTCAGTGATGCAGTTCAGGGCCTTTACTCACAGTTCTTATTATCCAGACCACGTCTGCAGGTAACGGCTGCCCACGTCGTACTGTGCTCACCAGGTGAGGGGCTCAGACAACTCCCAGATAACTTTGGAGCACTTCACAGGACCCCCTTTGTGTGTCCTTTGTCTGGCCTTTCTTACCAACACTTCTGTCCGGCTGCCTCGGGCCTCCTCTTGGTAAACTTGGCGCCAGTTTCCCTGACCCTATGTGGTGCCTTCCTAGCGGGTGTAGCGAGGGGCTGCGCCACATAAAATGTCAGAGCCTCCGGTTTCTAGCTGAGGGTCGTTTCCTGCCTCCACTAGTTCGGGGACCGGTCTCCCCCTTTGGCCTGACCCCTCCACAGGTCACAGGTGGATTCGGGCGTGCGGTGGCGACTCGCCCGTCCGCACCCCTGGGATCCCTTCATTCCTCGTTCCTGGAGCCTTCTCCGCTCCTCTTCCTTCCTTCTCCCTCTTCCAGGCCTGGGCCTCTGTTACTAGGCCCGCCTCCGGAGCAGAGCTCATGCAGAGCCCCTGCTCCCTGCCACTTCTGCTCAGACTTCTCTGCACTGAACTAAGATGGTGCCCACCTTTTATACTCCCTTCTCAATGCACCCAGGAACTGCTTCCTCCCTGCTCCTGCACTACAGGGTTCCCCTTCCTCAGTGTTCCCTCCCCCCACTCCAGCCAGGGACAGGGACTGTCGTGCCCATCTCAGGGGCATATTGGTCGCCCTGCCCCACGGCAATGTGGTGTAATACATGCAGGTGTCGGGTCCTGATCCACACTCCATCCTTACCTGAGAGTGAGATATCACACCTCTGGGTGAGGTGCAATACGTCTGTAGCAACCGAGCCCTCAGGGTGCTACAGTTCCATTTATCTTCAGCCTAGGTGACGTATTGCGATACAGGGCCGTGATTTTGGCTATAAAAGGGTCCCCTAGACCCCTACCCCAAGCTTTTTAAGAGAATCATATATGGCGTGCCAGGAGACTCTATGGAATGCTTTCTCAGCATTCAACGAGAGTATCTAATTACAAATTTTTAACTGCATCTAGCCCAGGAAATACTTTGTGCCTAGTAGCAGTGTCTGCTAGTCAGCGGATTATCCCGGCTGTTAAGCAAGCTGCACCACCTGTAGTTTAGACACTTAATTTTTTCAAAGGAAATGCTTCGGGACCATGGGATACTTAGTGAAGAGCATCAGGAGGCACCCCAAGGCATAGGGGCTGGGACTGGCAGTAGTGTTGAGCCACCCCCGTAGTGTTCGAGTTCGGTTCGGTTCGTCGAACACCCGTGTGTTCGCCGAACTGTTCGTCGAACTGTTCGTCGAACACCTTCGAACACCGTTAAAACCAATGGCAGGCAAACAAAAACACATAGAAACACATAGAAAACACCTTCAAAGGTGTCCAAAAGCTGACAAACTGCTCAGAAGACACAACTAACACATGGAAAAGTGACAAGTACATATAGTCATGCGAAAAGAAAAGAGGTGGAGGAGTAAAAGGAGGGGGAGACACAGATATAGGCATGTCATGCCCTTCTAAAATCCAAAAAGTGAGAAGCCGAGACGGCCAGTCCGCTCCTGCCCGTGCCACCTCCGTGTCGCCGGGTTTGTGCCAGACCCGCGGTGAACCCTGACGGCCAGCCCCCCTCTCCCAATACTGGTGCCTGTCCGCTGGTGGGTCGAGAGAGCCCCCCTGTGGTGGAGGCAGCTCTAAGCTTTTTAATTTAAATTGTCCCTCTAATTTGAATGAATACACTTTAAATCCATTTACAAGGATCTATTGGAGGGCAAGTCTCATGCCAGCAGCCGCGTAATTCCAGCTCCAGTAGCGTCCACTAAAGCTGCTGCAGTTAAAAAGCTTTTATAAGGATCGAGCTCGGCTGTCCACCGCAAGGCATCCTAGTGCCAGTCCCAGCCCCTATGCCTTGGGGTGCCTCCTGATGCTCTTCACTAAGTATCCCGTGGTCCCGAAGCATTTCCTTTGAAAAAATTAAGTGTCCAAACTACAGGTGGTGTAGCTTGCTTAACAGCCGGGATAATCCGCTGACTAGCAGACACTGCTACTAGGCACAAAGTATTTCCTGGGCTAGATGCAGTTAAAAATTTGTAAGTAGATACTCTCGTTGGATGCTGAGAAAGCATTCCATAGAGTCTCCTGGCACGCTATATATGATTCTCTTAAAAAGCTTGGGGTAGGGGTCTAGGGGACCCTTTTATAGCCAAAATCACGGCCCTGTATCACAATACGTCACCTAGGCTGAAGATAAATGGAACTGTAGCACCGAGGGCTCGGTTGCTACAGACGTATTGCACCTCACCCAGAGGTGTGATATCTCACTCTCA
This sequence comes from Phyllobates terribilis, assembly GCF_046119375.1. Taxonomy (NCBI): domain Eukaryota; kingdom Metazoa; phylum Chordata; class Amphibia; order Anura; family Dendrobatidae; genus Phyllobates; species Phyllobates terribilis. The sequence continues at coordinate 147,564,723 of NW_027362764.1, read as the reverse complement.
GATAAGGATGGAGTGTGGATCAGGACCCGACACCTGCATGCATTACACCACATTGCCGTGGGGCAGGGCGACCAATATGCCCCTGAGATGGGCACGACAGTCCCTGTCCCTGGCTAGAGTGGGGGGAGGGAACACTGAGGAAGGAGAACCCTGCAGTGCAGGAGCAGGGAGGAAGCAGTTCCTGGGTGCATTGAGAAGGGAGTATAAAATGTGGGCACCATCTTAGTTCAGTGCAGAGAAGTCTGAGCAGAAGTGGCAGGGAGCAGGGGCTCTGCATGAGCTCTGCTCCGGAGGCGGGCCTAGTAACAGAGGCCCAGGCCTGCAAGAGGGAGAAGGAAGGAAGAGGAGCGGAGAAGGCTCCAGGAACGAGGAATGAAGGGATCCCAGGGGTGCGGACGGGCGAGTCGCCACCGCACGCCCGAATCCACCTGCGTGGAGGGGTCAGGCCAAAGGGGGAGACCGGTCCCCGAACTAGTGGAGGCAGGAAACGACCCTCAGCTAGAAACCGGAGGCTCTGACATTTTATGTGGCGCAGCCCCTTGCTCCACCCGCTTGGAAGGCACCACATAGGGTCAGGGAAACTGGCGCCAAGTTTACCAAGAGGAGGCCCGAGGCAGCCGGACAGAAGTGTTGGTAAGAAAGGCCAGACAAAGGACACACAAAGGGGGTCCTGTGAAGCGCTCCAAAGTTATCTGGGAGTTGTCTGAGCCCCTCACCTGGTGAGCACAGTACGACGTGGGCAGCCGTTACCTGCAGACGTGGTCTGGATAATAAGAACTGTGAGTAAAGGCCCTGAACTGCATCACTGACTCCGTGCCGTTACTGCTGCTGCCCTGCACCATCACCCCCATCCTCCGCATACACTGCCCTGAAGCTATACTCCTCCCGTGGGGAGTTATGCTATGCTCTGCTGCACCCACAACACCAGCCTTAGCGGTCTGCCCTGTAGCGGCGGTTCACTCTGACCGCAATCCACGGGTGGCGTAGTCGGACATTTAAACATCAAAACCACATAAATAGTTCCGCCACTGGTTTGACCGCCCTGAGCCACGGAACCGGATCGCCGCCACGAAGACTACAACCACCAGCATCCACCAAAAAGGGTCCGGCTCCGGGTGTCCCAAGGCCCAGGGGGTGCGTCAGAACATTTTCATCACCTTTCACAATCACCAATGGGACAAGGCAGGGATGTCCTCTGTCCCCTCTCTTATACATCCTAGTGACGGAGCACCTGCTCTCATCAATTCGCCATAACCCCAATATTAGGTGGATTGAGGTGGGAGGCACCGAGTACAAGTGCTCTCTATTTGCTGATGATGTCCTAGTATATATCACTCAATCACATATATCCATCCCTGCTGTTATGGCTGAAATAGATCACTTTGTTACATGGTAAAATTTTAAAATCAATGCAGCGAAGTCTGAGGCCCTCGATGTCTCCCTCCCTAAATCCATATAGGATTCCATCCAGTCCAACTTTCCCTTTGCCTGGCCCTCACAGGGTATCAAATACTTAGGAATTCCTATTCATAGAGACCTCTCCCATCTATGTTATCTTAATTTTGGGCCCTTTATTGAACAATTCCATACAGACCACGGTTGGCAAGTTGGAACTGTGAGATTCACTACGTGCACCACTGGTATTTTGTGGAAAAGCACATGTAAGATTCTGCAACAGTCTCTGCTGATACTCCTGCATGCGTGCATCCCTTTCTATGGCAGGAATAATTTCTGCAAATTTACTTTTGTACCGGGGATCTAACAGTGTGGCAACCCAGTAGTCAGGATTATTTCTAATTCTCACAATTCGAGGGTCATGTTGCAGGTAGTGCAGCAAGAAGGCACTCATGTGTGTTGCGCATCCAGGAGCACCAAGTCCCTGTTGTGTTGGTGGCGAGGTAACAATCATGCTTCCTTCCTCTGTCCTCTCCCCCGAACCTCGCACAACAGAAATGTGATCAAGGTCTCCCTCATCTGATGAGTCTTCCATCAGTTCGTCCTCCACTTCTTCCTGGGCTCCTGCACCTTCCTCACTAGTTTGGCTGCTACCATGTGACGCGCCCCTGGGCCTGTGTCGCGCTGCGTTGCGCACGCGGGAGCCTACCCGGAGCCGGATCAGTGGAGGGTTGTAGTCTCGTGGCGGTGACCCGGTCCGTGCCCAGGGAGTCAAACTAGACGGCAGTCTATTAGTAGTAAATAGTTGAGGACTACGCCACCCGTTGAGTGCAGCCAGGGAGCTGCTGCTGCAGGGCAGACCGCTGAGGCCGGTGGTAGGATTGTGCAGCGTGATAGTATAACCCCCAACGGGAGGGGTATGGCCTCAGGGCAGCCGACGTGGATGATGGGGGTAGCAGGAACCACTCAGAGACGGTACGGTGTAGTTCAGGGTCTTTACTGGTAACAACGACAGACCCTCCCGGAGTACTTGCTAGCAAACGGGGCCTGGTCAGTCTTTGAGCAGATGGGATCTCCCCTGGCCAGGCGTAGTTGTAGGCCTCCCAAACTGACTGTACTCTTCTGGCTACCTTGCTAGAAGCTGATGTAAGTAGCCCACGTCCCTGAGTGTACCGTGTGGTGCTCACCCGTATGGCCGGTGACTCGGGGCCTTCTAATGGCTTCCGCTCCACGATGGCGGTGCTGGTCCCACGCGTGTGACCGTGCCTTCGGGCTTCTGGGCCAGAGGACCTGAAATCCCCTGCCTGACGGATTCTGCTGCTGGGTAGGAGGTAGTCCCCACAGCCTCGGACTCCGGGTCCGGTAAAGAATCTTCTTAGTCAGGGCGAACTCTGCAGCTGCCAGCCCCTGACTCCTTGTAACTCTGCTGTTTCCTATGCTGCTTCTTGTCTCCACTCTCCTTGTCTGTCTCTCCCTGCCTCAGCCCCGGGTTTATACAGGGGAAGTTCTTCCCCTCCCAAGACTGGGCAGGAGGTGTGGCATGCACAGGATCCCTGACCAAAGGACCTCCCACCTGCTCTCAGACATAACATTACATTACTGTGGAAAACCAGACCCCTGGGGTGCCTCATTCCCCCCTAGTGAAATTTAGTACTCCGGGACTAAACACATTTAGAAAAACATAACAAAGTATAACAATAACAACACAATAAGAAAAACACATAAGATGGTTACGGCGTGTCCGCAACCGGGTGCAGTCTTTGAAGAAAAGCAAAGGTGTCCATTTCACAAACACAGGGAGACGTAACCAGGTAGGGGTCTGTCCTACCCCGAGTCCTTAACAGTCTCTAGTCCATCCTGGGTTACGCTCCAACTATATACAAGGATTCCCGGTAAATCCACCAAGGTTTCCTAAAAACAACTGGAAACACAAAATTATACACAAGCAACAATACACAGATAAACATAAATAAAACTATTTTTACACTTCAAATTCTCCAGCGTGCGGGTAACTGGCCTCTAGTGGCCCTAGTGGACCTACGGAGCTGACTGTCTGGCCCCGAACTACAGGGTGTAGGAGCTGTCAAGGGTAAACTGGGCAGCTGTCTACCGGCTCTTTGTCTCACTAGGGGTACGGCAGGCTCACTATAAGCAGAGGGTTGATTCTCCTGTTCTACTCGTGTGGAGTCTTCTGCCTCCTGGACCGGCTGTTCTTCCAGCTCTACCCGTTGCTCCGTTGGTTCTTGGGATGATGGTTGGAGGAAGGTGAGTACGGGTACCACAACTGCACCATTGACTTGAGTCCAAGACCGAGGGAAGTCCCCGAGCACGGTACTAACCATATCTTCCCTTTCTCCCACGGGTCGATGGTTTTCTTGTTCCTCTTCAGGGTTCCTCAGTTGTTCGGGACACTTCTTCAGGTGGTCCCGGGACACAATGGCTGTGGTTTCCCCTCCGTCTTTACTGATGGTACAGACCTTCGGGTTCTCGTGGCTTGAGGGCAGTACGGTGTACGGGTCCTTCTCCCACTGGTCATCCAACTTGTGGAGCCGTCTTTTCCTCTTCAAGACCTGCTCTCCGGGTACCAGGGGAACAGCGGGAGCATACTGGTTGTAAGTCTTCTCTTGTCTTTCCCTAGCCTGACAGAGACTTCGCTCCACGCTCTCTTGTACTCTCCGGTACTGCTGCTGCCTCTCTGTGTCCCAGTCTGTTTCTGGTGAAGTGTCCTCAGGTGTCAGGACTCCCATTTCCAGGTCAACAGGTAACTTACCAGGTCTCGCCCTCATTAGGTAAGCCGGGGTACAGTTGGTGGAACCTACCGGGATGTGGTTGTATAGGTCCACCAGATCGGGCAACTTCTCAGGCCACAGACTGCGTTCTTCCAGGGGCAATGTTTTTAGAAGATCCATTACCACCTGGTTCATTTTTTCACAAAGTCCATTAGTTTGCGGATGGTAGGGTGTCGTCCTTATCTTCCGGCAGCCATACAGATTGCAGAATTCCTGGAAGACCTCCGCTTCAAAGGCAGGTCCCTGGTCCGTCAGCACTTGGTCCGGGTACCCGTGTGGACGGCAGAAGTGCTGCTGGAAGGCTCTAGCTGCTGTTTGAGCCGTTAAGTCCTTGACGGGGACGACAACCAAGAACCGGGAGTAATGATCCACGATGGTTAACGCGTAGACGTAGCCACTTCTGCTTGGGGTCAGTTTTACATGATCCAAGGCTACCAGTTCCAACGGTTGCCGGGTGACGATGGATTGCAGGGGAGTCTTCTGGCTGGCCCGGTCCTTCCTTCTCAGATTGCACGGGCCACAGTCTCTGCACCACTTCTCGATGGTTCCCCTCATGCCTACCCAGTGGAACCGCTCGCGCAGCAGGAACTCCAGCTTTTTCCACCCGAAGTGTCCAGCTCCGTCGTGGTATGCCTCCATCACCATGGCTGCGTCTCTTCGTGGCACCACTACTTGCCAGAGTAGTTCATGCGTCCGGGAGTTGACCATTCTGCGGCACAACTTCCCCTTGTAAAGGAATAGTCGACTCTTCTCCGCCCATAGTTGTTTGGCTTCCTCCGGAGCGTCTGGTTCAAGGCGAGCCTCCGGCCGAGTCAGCATCTCCTTCACTAGTCGGACGGCAGGGTCGCTGTCTTGCGTTTCCGCCCAGTTGTAGTGGGGTAAGGGGTTCAACGTAGCAGCCTGCTTACCCCTTACCCAGTGGGAATACTGGATAGTCCCATGACGGTGGAACGCAGGGAGTTCAACTTCTTCCAGTCCCTCCGGATCTTCTCCTTCGTCCGGCAAGTTGGGCATCCTGGACAGGGCATCCGCGTTAGTATTGGAGCGTCCTGCCGGTATTTGATTGTGAACTCGTAGTTGGACAGACGGGCCATCCACCTCTGCTCCAGGGCACCGAGTCTTGCCGTGTCCAGGTGTATCAACGGGTTGTTATCCGTGTATACGGTGAACCGGGAAGAAGCGAGGTAATGCCTAAAGCGCTCGGTGACTGCCCATACCACGGCCAGGAACTCTAGCTTAAATGAGCTGTAATTCTCGGGGTTCCTTTCGGTGGGTCGCAGTTTTCGGCTGGCATAGGAGATTACTCGTTCTCTCCCCTGCTGAATCTGGGACAGTACGGCTCCTAGCCCGATGTTACTGGCGTCGGTGTAGAGGATGAAGGGCTGGCTATAGTCCGGGTACGCCAAGATTTCATCCCCCGTGAGAGCCATCTTCAGCTGGCGGAAGGACTCTTCTTCTAGCTCTTCCCATTTGAAGGGCGGCTTCTGGTTCTTGGCCTTCCGGGACTGGCCTATCAGGAGGTCCTGCATAGGTGCTGCCTTTTTGGTGAAACCGGGAATAAACCTTCGGTAGTAGCCTACCAACCCTAGGAACTGCCGCACTTCTTTTACGCTGGAGGGGCTTGGCCATCCCTTAATTGCGGTGATCTTATCGGGGTCGGGAGCCACTCCGTCAGCGCTCACCACGTGTCCCAGGTATTGCACCTTTGGTTTCAGGAGGTGACACTTGGAGGGTTTCACCTTTAGGCCGTAACTCGCCAGAGCTTCGAACACCTCCGCCAGGTGTTTCAGGTGGTCCTCATAAGTTTTGGAGTATACGATGACATCGTCCAGGTACAACAGGACCGTCTCGAAGTTTCTGTGGCCCAGACAGCACTCCATTAATCGTTGGAAGGTTCCTGGGGCGTTGCAGAGTCCGAACGGCATGCAGTTGAACTCGCTAAGTCCCATCGGGGTGGTGAATGCGGTCTTCTCCCGGTCCGCCTCTGCTACAGGAACCTGCCAGTACCCGCTAGTGAGATCAAAGGTAGAGAAGAAGTTAGCAGATCTTAAAGCAGCCAATGACTCCTCTATCCTTGGTAAGGGGTACGCATCCTTGTGTGTGATACGGTTGATTTTCCGGTAATCTACACACATCCTCATGGTGTTGTCTTTCTTTTTGACTAAAACTAGTGGGGCTGCCCAGGGGCTACAGCTATCCCGGATTACCCCAGCCTCCTTCATGTCTCGAAGCATCCCCTTGGCGTGTTGGTAGTGTGCAGGGGGTACGGGTCGATACCTCTCTTTTATGGGAGGATGATCTCCCGTGGGGATGCGGTGTTCTACCCCCTTGACCCGCCCAAAGTCTAACGGGTGTTTACTAAACACTCTCTCATACTCTTGAACCACCCGATAGACTCCTTGTTTCTGATGTGAGGGAGTGGAATCAGTACCCAAATGTAGTTGCTGACACCAGTCCTCCATGTCTTTCTTAGAGCCGTTACCTTCCTCCGGGTGAGATGGAGGCAAGGGTTCCACAGATTGTATAGAATTTTGATTAGTGGTATATAATTTGGCTAGCGTGGCATACCGGGGCAGGTACACTTCCCTCTCCCCGATATTTATTATGCGAATGGGCACCCTCCCATGGCGTACATTGACCACCCCCCGTGCTGTCAAAATGGTGGGCCTACTGTCTGAGTAAACTGGTTCTACCATTGCCTGGTAATCTCTTCCTCTCAGACCAATAGCTGCCCGGCACCAAATCATCATTTCACTTTTTGGGGGCATGGCAATAGGAAAAGGGTCACACATTCTTACGCTACCAATCTCACCGCCGGAGAGTTCCACTTGTTGCCGTTGCATCAGTGCCCGGATCTCTTTCTGGAGCACCCGCTGCTCGCCGGAGCTGGCGTTCTTGGCAACCTGCTGTAAAAGGAAAATCACCTCTGCAAGACAATTTTCAATTACGTTAGTTCCTAGAGTTATTTTTGGGTGACTCTCATGTTTATCAATATCTACAATGATCAGTCCCTGTGCGGCCAGTTCGACTCTACCGATTTTGAGGGCCACCTCTTTAAATCCGATCTGTGGCACGGGCTGGCCATTGCTGGCGATGATACTCAAGTCGTCGTCAGGGTAGTGGGTAATATCCGAGTCATTCCAGTACTGCTTGAAGAGCACGTACGGGATGGTGGTGACCTGTGACCCGGTATCCAGTAGGGCACTCATGGGAATGCCATCCAGTACCACAGGCAAGACTGGACGTCCTCCCACATATCTGTCGCGCCAGTTCGATGGGCCTGGTGATCTTTTTCCTGGGGGTTGGCCCTCTACCCCAGGTTGTGCCCGTTTAAAGAACAGTACCTTTCCATATGTCCGGATTGATTGCAGCGGCGGCAGATGGGTCGTCCGTCCTCGCTGTATCGGTCACTGGGTCTTCCTCTGGCCGGTGGGGTCCTCCTTGGTCGACGCCACGGGATGTCCTCCGGTCCGGATGCCAGCTGGATCTTCCCTGGGGTGGAAACCTGTAAAGACTGCACAGTTCTGGTTAGCGCAGCAACGCTCTTAGCTAGCTCTTGGACCTGATGGTGTAGGTCTGGAGCCGGGTCATTGTCCAAAGCCTGCGCATCAGCTCCCACAGGCCCTGCTGACAAGGGCGCCGCCTCCTGGTAGTAAGTGGTAGTGGGGCGTCTGTGGGTCACAACGCCACCTGGTGCCGGTTCTCGGAGCACCCGGATGGCTCTGTCCTTGAACTGTGCAAAGTCCAGATGGGGATCCTGTAAGGCCATTGCCCGCAACTGGGTTCGGTGGGCATTGCAATATAAACCCTCTATAAATTGTTCAGTCAACAGCCTGTCCTCGTTTCCCACCCCATCAGGGTCAGTCTGCTTTATGGCCCTCAGGGCCTCTTGTAGGTTTAGTGCATAGTCCCTTATACTCTCATGCGCTCGCTGCTTGCACCCGTAGAATCTAAGCTTAATCTCGGCTGAGGTGCGGGTATCAAAGGTGTCCTTCAGCCGGGTTAGTATCCCTGCGACAGTCTTCCTCCCAGGTGGCCAGGATTTTACTTCCCTTTTGGCTGCCCCGGTTAGTTGGGCCACCAGGATGCTCACTTTTTGCTCTTCTGCGAGGGGGTACACCTGGAAGAGGCTATCCAGCTTTTCTCTAAAGTCATGCAGGGTATGTGACTCCCCTGAGTACTGGGGTAGCCAAGCTGCTCCCGGGATATAGGGCATGGTGAAGGGCATAACTGCAGCAGCGGTAGCGCTGGCGGGGGTTGGGGCAGTGAAGCTCTCCTCCGTATCCGACATCTTCCTCCCCCCTAGTGGACCGTGGCCTACCTTGCGATGATCCTCTTCCGTAGGCCGCGGCTCCGCAGTGGATCGTCAGGGTTGAGGACCTTCCGTCGCGCTCCTGTGACGTCGGCGTCTGCTGGGCTCCTTCCAGGACCTTACGCAACGTCCGGACGTGAGGCGGGGCTTCAGTTCTCGCGCGCTTTCAGAGTCCACGCCCCTCTTCTTCCCGCGCGGCGTCCCCAAGATGGCGTCCAACGGCGGGAAAACTCCACGGATGGCGGGAAGAAGGCCGAAGATGGCGCCGGATGGCGGGAAACTTCACCGATGGCGGGAAGAAGGTAGAAGATGGCGCCGGATGGCGGGAAACCTCCACGGATAGCGGGAATCTTCACCACTGGTAAGTTTGAACAGTCTTTGCTTTTCAGGCACGCAGTACCCGGTGGTTGCGGGCACGAAATCCTGCCGACTACGCCAAAGTTGACGCGCCCCTGGGCCTGTGTCGCGCTGCGTTGCGCACGCGGGAGCCTACCCGGAGCCGGATCAGTGGAGGGTTGTAGTCTCGTGGCGGTGACCCGGTCCGTGCCCAGGGAGTCAAACTAGACGGCAGTCTATTAGTAGTAAATAGTTGAGGACTACGCCACCCGTTGAGTGCAGCCAGGGAGCTGCTGCTGCAGGGCAGACCGCTGAGGCCGGTGGTAGGATTGTGCAGCGTGATAGTATAACCCCCAACGGGAGGGGTATGGCCTCAGGGCAGCCGACGTGGATGATGGGGGTAGCAGGAACCACTCAGAGACGGTACGGTGTAGTTCAGGGTCTTTACTGGTAACAACGACAGACCCTCCCGGAGTACTTGCTAGCAAACGGGGCCTGGTCAGTCTTTGAGCAGATGGGATCTCCCCTGGCCAGGCGTAGTTGTAGGCCTCCCAAACTGACTGTACTCTTCTGGCTACCTTGCTAGAAGCTGATGTAAGTAGCCCACGTCCCTGAGTGTACCGTGTGGTGCTCACCCGTATGGCCGGTGACTCGGGGCCTTCTAATGGCTTCCGCTCCACGATGGCAGTGCTGGTCCCACGCGTGTGACCGTGCCTTCGGGCTTCTGGGCCAGAGGACCTGAAATCCCCTGCCTGACGGATTCTGCTGCTGGGTAGGAGTTAGTCCCCACAGCCTCGGACTCCGGGTCCGGTAAAGAATCTTCTTAGTCAGGGCGAACTCTGCAGCTGCCAGCCCCTGACTCCTTGTAACTCTGCTGTTTCCTATGCTGCTTCATGTCTCCACTCTCCTTGTCTGTCTCTCCCTGCCTCAGCCCCGGGTTTATACAGGGGAAGTTCTTCCCCTCCCAAGACTGGGCAGGAGGTGTGGCATGCACAGGATCCCTGACCAAAGGACCTCCCACCTGCTCTCAGACATAACATTACATTACTGTGGAAAACCAGACCCCTGGGGTGCCACACATGCGCCCTGGTAAAATCATCTCCCCCACCCTCACATGCCTGCCACCCTGGTGCTGCCGACCGTCTGGACCTTGCAGATGTTAGCCCTTCCGCATACAACTCCTCCTCCTCTACTTCCTCCACCTCCTCTTGTGCCACCACCTGACTCCGAATTCTGTTTAACATGTGCTCCAGCATGTAAATCACCGGAATAGTCATGCTGATAATGGCATCGTCAGCACTAAACATCTTCGTCGCCATTTCAAAACTGTGCAGAAGGGTGCATAGGTCCCTGATCTGAGACCACTTCTCCAGCGTGATTTGCCCCACCTCTGAATCTCGTTGGCCCAGGCTATATGTCAGAACGTATTGCACCAGGGCTTGTCGGTGCTGCCACAGTCGCTGCAACATGTGCAGAGTTGAATTCCACCGGGTAGGCACATCGCATTTTAGCCGGTGAAGTGGCAGGCCCAACGACTTCTGTAGAGATGTAAGTCGCTGAGCTGCGGGATGCGAACGGCGGAAGTGAGCACACAGCGACCGTGCCCTCTGCAGAAGGCCATCTAGTCTGGGATAGTGGGCTAAAAATTGCTGGACAACCAGGTTCAACACGTGAGCCATACAAGGCACGTGTGTGACATTGCCCCGGCGAAGGGCCGCACCCAGGTTTGCAGCATTGTCGCACACGGCCTTCCCTGGTTTCAGGTCCAGTGGAGACAACCATTCATGAAATTGGTTCTCCAGAGCTGACCACAACTCCTCAGCTGTGTGACTCACATTTCCCAGACATTTCAATGTAAAAACCGCCTGATGACGTTGAGCCCTACTGCCAGCATAGTAAGGAGGTGTGCAGGATCCCTTCTGCGCAGTTAGAAAGCTTGTGGCATGACCAGACAGGCTTTGGGTGCAGGTGGAAGACCGAGAGGAGGTTGAGGAGGCAGAAGCAGTGGAGGAAAAATGACATAAAGAGGATTGACGCACAACTCGTGGGGACGGCAAGACTTGGACAGCAGCCCCTTGTCCTGCTGTCACCATAGTTACCCAGTGCCCAGTCAGCGACATGTAACGCCCCTGTCCATGCCTACTCGTCCAAGTGTCTGTGGTGAAATGCACCCTGTCACACACAGAGTTTCTCAAAGAAGCGGTGATGTTGTGTGCGACATGCTGGTGGAGCGCAGGCACACCTTTCTTTGAGAAGTAGTGCCGACTGGGCATCTGGTACTGGGGCACTGCGACGGACATAAGGTCTCGAAAATCCTCTGTGTCCACCAGGCGGAAAGGCAGCATTTCTGTAGCCAAGAGCTTGCAGATGGTGAAATTCAACCTCTTAGCTTTCTCATGGCTAGGAGGAAATGGTCTTTTACTTGTCCACATCTGAGGGACTGAGGGCTGGCTATTGTGCTTAGACGGGGTTGATAAGGGTGTCCCCGGCAAACTGCCGGTCTGTGAGGAAGATGCAGGCGGACATGTTAGGTTGCCTTGATCCAAAGGTGGTGCTATCGATGTCGGACAGCGCTCAAGACCAGCTGGTGTTACCACCTCCAAAGAAAATGATGACCTGCCAATCACGCTGGCTGTTGCGGGTAAAGAGGTGGCAGGTCTGCGCCCCAAAACAGGTGTGACTGCTGTCCCCCCAGTCACAGAGGATGAAGAGGCCGCGGATGCACAAGATATGGCAGACGGTGGTTGGCCCGGCCGGCTAGACCGCATTGTAGCACACTGAGCTTCCCACTGCAACTTATGCTTCATGTCCATGTGCCGGTTCATGCATGAAGTACTCAAACTATGTATTTTTTGGCCTCTACTTAGCTTTTGCTGACAAATGTTACAGATAACACGAGTTGGGTCATCTTTATCGATCTGAAAAAATGCCCAGGCTATGCAAGGCTTAGCACCCATGCGACCTGAAGAGCCACCACGACTTGTGGTGAGAGGCAGAGTTGTGTTTGAGGATGCAGTTGTTGACGTGCTTCCAGTACTACGTCTCTGTCCAGGAAGGCGCAACCTGACCTCGTCGTCACTAGCATCTTCCTCCACCTCCTCTGCTGACCTCATCTCTTGGCTGACTGTGGGTTGACAGTAAGTGGGATCTCCGACCTCATCATCATCACCCTGTGCGTTATCACACCCGTCGTCCTCAGAGCCAACCTGTTCCTGCCCTGACAAAAAACTAAAGTTGTCGCTCCAATCAGGTATTTGAGTCTTATCATCATCTTCCTCATTGTCTCCACCAACAGGAGTTACAGTTTGGGAATGAGGGTCTACATTATGGTCAGAACCTTCTGCGTCTGGTCCTGGATCCGACTCATAAAGATTCTGGGCATCAGTGCAGATCATTTCCTCGTCTGGATTCACAGAAGCGCTGGAGTCGACCTCTGATTCCCAGGCTATAGTATGAGTAAACAGCTCTGCAGACTCAACCATCTGTTCTACCTCATACTCAGACGGGCAGCTGGAGATTTGGGAGCTGTGAGGAAGCAAGTGCGATTTGGGTGACACCTTTGAGGACTGGAGTATTTGTGATGTTGAAGTTGATGTGGAGGAGAGCCCACTTAAAGGAGCACTTGATATCCGTTGAAGCACCTGCTGTTTTTGTGCCTCATCTGGAATTTGTAGCGATTGGCGTGGCCGTAAGAAAGGGATCTTATCACATTGTCCGCTAAAAGAAGTAGACATTTTAGTTTGGCTGGAAGATGGTCTTTCTTCTGCACCTACCCCACGGACACAACTTTTTTTCCCCTTCCCAACACGCCTATTCCCCTTTCCACCAGCAGCAGGCCTTTTTCCACTCATTTTGGTGGTTAACTAATTCACAACTCTGGAGTTGTTTGCACAAAAAAACAATGGATGGTAACCGAGCAGAGCTGAGTGGCCAAACTGTGGTATTAGGCCAAAACTATTGGCTGGGTTAGATGCAGAAAAAAATTATTTTTAATTTGCAACCTGATGGAGGTCAGTATAGATGGACTAATAGACCAAGTCCCACACACCGCTAGAAGCCCAAATATTTTTTCAGAGCTAGATGCAGAAAAAAATTATTTTTAATTTGCAACCTGATGGAGGTCAGTATAGATGGACTAATAGACCAAGTCCCACACACCGCTAGAAGCCCAAATATTTTTTCAGAGCTAGATGCAGAAAAAAATTATATTCAATTTGCAACCTGCTGGAGGTCAGTATAGAAGGACTAATAGAACAAGTCCCACACACTGCTAGAAGCCCAAATATTTTTTCAGAGCTAAATGAAGAAAAAAATTATTTTTAATTTGCAACCTGATGGAGGTCAGTATAGATGGACTAATAGACCAAGTCCCACACACTGCTAGAAGCCCAAATATTTTTTCAGAGCTAGATGCAGAAAAAAATTATTTTTAATTTGCAACCTGATGGAGGTCAGTATACATGGACTAATAGACCAAGTCCCACACACCGCTAGAAGCCCAAATATTTTTTCAGAGCTAGATGCAGAAAATTTTTTTATTCAATTTGCAACCTGATGGAGGTCAGTATAGATGGACTAATAGACCAAGTCCCACACACTGCTAGAAGCCCAAATATTTTTTCAGAGCTAGATGCAGAAAAAAATTATTTTTAATTTGCAACCTGATGGAGGTCAGTATAGATGGACTAATAGACCAAGTCCCACACACTGCTAGAAGCCCAAATATTTTTTCAGAGCTAGATGCAGAAAAAAATTATTTTTAATTTGCAACCTGATGGAGGTCAGTATAGATGGACTAATAGAACAAGTCCCACACGCTGCTAGAAGCCCAAATATTTTTTCAGAGATAAATGAAGAAAAAAATTATTTTTAATTTGCAACCTGATGGAGGTCAGTATAGATGGACTAATAGACCAAGTCCCACACACTGCTAGAAGCCCAAATATTTTTTCAGAGCTAGATGCAGAAAAAAATTATTTTTAATTTGCAACCTGATGGAGGTCAGTATAGATGGACTAATAGACCAAGTCCCACACACCGCTAGAAGCCCAAATATTTTTTCAGAGCTAGATGCAGAAAAAAATTATATTCAGTTTGCAACCTGATGGAGGTCAGTATAGATGGACTAATAGAATGATGCTATGCCCAAAAGATTTTACTTCACTAGGTGCAGTAAAAAAATTGGTATTCTATACACAGGTGGTATATCTTGCAACACAGATAGGCTACTCCACTGACTAACACACTCTGCAATAGGCCAAAAAGGATTAGCTTTGCTAGATTCAGCCAAATGCTGTGAAAAAAACTTGCACAGCACTGGCACAGACCTGCCTGGCAAAAACTGATAGGAACTGATGTAACCTAGTCCTGAAAAGGACTCCAATTACAATTAGTCTTTACTCCCACAATCTATCTATTTAAGAGCACAGACCTGCCTGATAAAAGTCGTAGGAAATGCTGTAACCTAGTCCTTAAAAGGACTGCAATCACAACTATTCCCTACTCCCAAGCTATCTGTATATTTGTGCGAAAATTGGCTTGAAATTAACAAGGTATAGCGCACACAGCAACAGCGGTGCCGTCTAACACGCAGCTGCAGCAGTGAGAAAATGGTGGCGACGGGGAAAATGGCTTGGTCTTATAGGGCAAGGACATGTGACATACACTGCCAATCACACATGCCCTTGCTTGTGTGAAAAAAAGCACTTCGCTCCGTGTGTGCGCTGCTGATAGGCTGACAGATTGCACCTCCCCACTGCAAATGCGGGAAAGAGAAAAAAAAATGGAGATCTTCATTGTTCCTGCAGAGATCCATCCCCTGCCCCTCCCCCCGCCCCGCTGTACACTCAAACTGCGTATTAACATTAATTTTCATCATTACTGAGAAAAAATCCAGTTATGATTTTGGTGCACGAACAGTTATCGAACATAACCTCGAACAGCCGAATTTTTCTCAAATTGTTCGTGTTCGCCGACCGGCTCGAACACCGCCCAAAACAGCTCGAATTTGAGATTGGCGAACAGTTCGAGTAGAACAACGCTCATCTCTAACTGGCAGTAGGATGCCTTGCGGTGGACAGCCGAGCTCGATCCTTATAAAAGCTTTTTAACCGCAGCAGCTTTAGTGGACGCTACTGGAGCTGGAATTACCGCGGCTGCTGGCATGAGACTTGCCCTCCAATAGATCCTTGTAAATGGATTTAAAGTGTATTCATTCAAATTAGAGAGACAATTTAAATTAAAAAGCTTAGAGCTGCCTCCACCACAGGGGGGCTCACTCGACCCACCAGCGGACAGGCACCAGTATTGGGAGAGGGGGGCTGGCCATCAGGGTTCACCGCGGCTCTGGCACAAACCCGGCGACATGGAGGTTGCACGGGCAGGAGCGGACTGGCCGTGTCGGCTTCTCACTTTTTGGATTTTAGAAGGGCATGACATGCCTATATCTGTGTCTCCCCCTCCTTTTACTCCTCCACCTCTTTTCTTTTCGCATGACTATATGTACTTGTCACTTTTCCATGTGTTAGTTATGTCTTCTGAGCAGTTTGTCAGCTTTTGGACACCTTTGAAGGTGTTTTCTATGTGTTTCTATGTGTTTTTGTTTGCCTGCCATTGGTTTTAACGGTGTTCGAAGGTGTTCGACGAACAGTTCGACGAACAGTTCGGCGAACACACGGGTGTTCGACGAACCGAACCGAACTCGAACACTACGGGGGTGGCTCAACACTATTGATGATATTTTGCAAATTTTTAATCAGTTGGGATCTAGTATCAATATCAACACTCAACTGATTGATTATGGCATCACTAGCTGCTGCCTTGTCCTTAAAAGCTTTGATCTCAGCCCCAGACTGAGTCAGCTGTGCCTCAATATCAACTTAATGATTTTTGATCTCAAGCAGTTGCGATTCAAGCATGCAGATCAGCTTATCTCTATCCATATCACATTTACCATTCTCTGCCAATTGTGTCTGTAAGGCACAAACGCTCTGCAAATTTGTTACACAACACTGGCAGTGAAACTTTGGGGGATCTTCCTTACACAGTGAGTCCTCATATACACAAATCAGTTTTGCTAGCATGTGGAGCCGTTTGCTTGTTTTATTCAAAACAGACCGTCTGTCTATACACATGCTATCATGAGCACATGCTTGCTCCCATAGAGCAGACCACAGCAATTCTGCAGATTTGGGTGTACTGGGGTGCACTGGGTTAAATTTACTGTGTTTTGCCAAGCATTTCAGGGTGGATAAATCCATACTCACTCTTCCTGGAGCCATGACGGTCATCCTCCTTGTCCCTTCTGTGCTGCTTGAAAAAGGTCCTTTTACCTCCTGGACTTTCTCTTGAGAACGACTATGCCTCTTTGGAAGAATGCCTTGGTATAGATCACCTCAAATGCTCAAAGATTGTAAAACAAACAGAAAAACGTTAAAAATCAGAAGAAAACAAAAGATTGGGTTCTCTGTTATAGATTTTGTCCTCTGTACAACTCATGCTGAAAAGCTGTGTCATTCGTCTGAACTTTCAGCGCTCTGAGCACACAGAATTACACAACAGTTCATTCTGTATCAATGTAATCTGTCCATGTCCCCCTGGCCAGATCAGTTCACAAACAATGACCACAGATAATCACAGAGTAAAACACGAAAAACAAAATCACAACAGTTGGGCCTGGCTCTCCATTGTTAAAGGGCGAGTTCAAAAGATTCTAGGTTCGTCTCCTGGCTGGCTCGCCATTGTCAAAGGGCGAGATTTCCCTCCAAAAATATCAGTAATTAATGGGGGAACTCTCCTACACCTCTATTCAGGTCCGATATTAACTATTAACATCAAACTTGACATTAATAATTAATATCTACTAACGTTATCTGTGCCTTATACTATACACCAACTGAGACAAAACCGTGTGCTAATAAAAGGTATTTATTACACAAAAGTCTACAGTTAATATACTACTATTTATCCCACTAACACAGTACACAATAATAATAACAACATACAATTCCCAATTACCTATTTTCCACCCATGTTTCCTAATCACTCATGCGGCCCACCCAACTATACTAACTTTCCCTATATATATATACAGATACAAGGATATCAATATCTAGTAGGGTTAGTACAGGGTATGTAGGGCTAGTAAGTAAAGAAGTTACAAGGGAAGAGAGATACTCAGCCATGTGTTGTTATGTCCATCTCTCCAACAGTCCAAAAAGGGCTAGCACATGAGTGCTCTGGGGTTTTAAGTCCAGCACAGGAAATGAGGTATTATTCCCCGCCCACTGGCTAAGGTCTTTGTTCATGTCCAACCATACTCGCAAAACCTGTTTTAGTACATGGCTGGACATTTTGTTGATCCTCCCCCCAACAGCAGCAAACAGACTGAAACACATAAGGAGATGGGGGCATTATATACATGTATACTTATCTGCAAGCATGGCTAGCATGCAGATACATATATACATGTACAACCTAGGACACTTCCCTTTACAACGTCACCCCCTTCTACTGGAGCTACTCCATTATCAACGGTCACATTGTCATTTTTAGGCGGTACCAACCCACCACTAGTAAATTTTTTTGATTTTCTATACTCCACGCTGTTTTGAACAACCGCCCCTTTTTTAGACTCCACCCCCTTTTTATCCACACCGGCAGGGGAATTTTTGCAAGTAAAATCAACAATAGTCTTAGGACTCAGTAAACAACAGCTCTTACCACCTCCCCGGGCTCTCTGGGACAACAATGGCGCCCACGGAGAGTTCACAGAATGGTCCACTGCTGCCATTCTATACGGTGCCCACTGCTCCTGCGGTTCCTGCACCATGTCCAGTAGAAGTTTCCCAAATACCTGCTCTGGTCCCATCCGGCACCTTAATCGCTCAATAGCTTTATTCACAGCCATCGCGGTACACTATTCACACTTGACACTTCACCGCTTTCCCCGGAAAAATTTTCGTGACCCCGCCGAGCCACAGAAAACCAGGTTTGAGTGCAAGGACAATTTTCGTAACCCCTGCCGAGTTACCGCAAGATGCTTTAATCTTCGTGACCCCTCCGAGCCACAGCAAAACCGGGTTTGAGTGCAACGACTATCTTCGCAACCCCACTTAGTTACAGCCAGATGCTTTAATCTTCGTGACCCCGCCGAGCCACAGCAAGATGTTTGCATCCACACTCGTCGTTCAATGCCGTTGCCCCTAGCAACCAGGCTGTGGTTTCCCCTAGCAACCCGGCTACAATTGCCCCTAGCAACTGGGCTGCAATTGCCCGCATTCTCGAACCACATGTATGGCAGCGCTAGTCATCGTACTGTGGGATACTCGCTGCACCGGGTCAAGTAAAGCACACATACAATGTCTTTCTGCTTTTTCCACATTTCTGACCCCCAGGTCACTGCTGTCAACAACGTGGTCAAGGTATTAAGCCACTTTTAAGGGCTCACAATAAAACGTTCAAAAACGAAACTGAAACTGCTTTCCTGTGAAATATGTTAAGGAAGTTCCTTTCCAGGGTAAAGACTTGTGTATAAGGTAAAATAAATAACCAAAAAAAAATACTCCGCCACACCTTGGGCTATGTTCACAATTAACATTTTTTATGCGTTTTTGCACTTTTGTATTGCTTTCAACCATGACAAATGCATTCACCGGGAAATGTCATTTTAACATTTTACAATCTTATCCGGACATGTGCTGTGTGATACATTCATACAGTGCTGAAAAGACATGGGAACAGCATAGGGAAGACCCCTGGAAGCATCTCTGACACCCAGGTCACTGCCTAAAAGTGTGCCCATCAGAAGTGATCCTTGCCGCATCAGAAGATGCAGACTTGCAACTATCCCCGTGCAAGTCCTTGTCCCAGGGCAGTGTTCAATTGTACCTCCCCTATTCCTTGCAAGCCAACCAACCACCCACCCACCCGCAGGCTGCAATACCATACTGCTAGCTTTCACTAGAAATGGGGCCTTTGGGGCCTTATAGTTTGGACGAGGCCGAAGCTGGCCACTACCTCATGGCTGCTTCGGCAGCGAGGTATCCATACTCAGTCACCGGTCATACTCACCTCAGTCATACTCAGACACCCAGCCGCCAGGGGGCGGCCGGGTGTCCATACTCGGTCCTCAGCCCCCCCGCGGCTGGGTGTCCACACACGGTCCCCAGCCCCCCCTATTTCTCCTTTTACCTTCCCACACAATTTTCTTAGCCAGGCCTGCTTTAGGGCAGCATTGGACGAGCCCACCAGAGAACCAGACTCCTCCGGTGGGTCCTGGCTTCTCCATCAGGGGAGTTGAGAGTCCCAAAGAGAGGAGCATGATGATGATAGAAGTTAGCATCTGCTTTGTTTTCTTGGAATGCAAGCGCATGTATGTAGTAGTGGCTAGGCCTGCGGTGGTCAGCGTTTTGGCGCATATCCTACCTCCTCCGAGGATTGCTGGATGTTTTCCTGCTACTATCGCAGTACTATGACTCCCGTTAAAACAAAGCTTCAAGTGATAAATGATGGATGAGGTGGTGGCAAAGGAGAAAGAGCAGGAGGAACAGGGACCATTCACATCAATATCAGGCCAGTCAACCACACATGTCTTGTAGGATATGTTTCTGTACCAAAAGGAGCGGTTAGGCTACACAGTTATAGGGCATACAGTGAGTGCAATGCCTACCAAAAATTTAGAGGCACTCCAATGCCCCTTGGAAGTGACATGGAGGTCAGAGGGCCTTAACTAAACCATTTTTTCCATTTATAGCAACTGGGTCTCCTGTGCACTGTTGGCCTAAGCAGTGAATGGAAGGCTTTCCAAAATTTATGAGGAACTGCAATGCCCCTAGAAACAGATGTGGATTACGGCATACTAAAAACCTTCTACCCATTATTGGGGAGTGGGTCTCCATTAGTGTTTGCCTATGCATTGAAAAGCAAAAGCTGACTAAAATTAGGAGGAAATGCAATGCCCGTTGGAAGAGTCGTGGAGGTCCAAGTAGCTTAACAAGACGGTTTTAATGCCCCTTGGAAGAGATGTGGAGGTCGCAGTAGCTTAACAAGATGGTTTAAATGCCCATTGGAAGAAACATGGAGGTCGCAGTAGCTTAACAAGACTGTTTTAATGCACCTTGAAAAAGTGGTGGAGGTCGCAGTTCTTAACAAGACGGTTTTAATGCCCCTTACAAGAACCATACAGTACAGCATCTTAAAAACATTATTCCCATTATTGGGGAGTGGGTCTCCCATAGTCTTTGCTTATGCCTTCCAAGCAAAAGCTGCCAAAAATTAGGACAGAGGAACTTGCAATGCCCCTTAAAAGAGCCATGCAGTGCAGCACATTAAAAACATTATTCCCATTATTGGGGAGTGGGTCTCCCATAGTGTTTGCCTATGCCTTCCAAGCAAAAGCTGCCAAAAATTAGGATGGAGCAACTTGAAATGCCCCTTACAAGAGCCATGCAGTACAGCATATTACAAACATAATTCCCATTATTGGGGAGTGGGTCTCCCATAGTCTTTGCCTATGCCTTCCAAGCAAAAGCTGCCAAAAATTAGGATGGAGCAACTTGAAATGCCCCTTACAAGAGCCATGCAGTACAGCATATTACAAACATTATTCCCATTATTGGGGAGTGGGTCTCCCATAGTCTTTGCCTATGCCTTCCAAGCAAAAGCTGCCAAAAATTAGGAGGAAATGCAATGCCCGTTCGAAGAGTCGTGGAGGTTAGAGTTAATTAAAAACAACATTTCAATGCTCCTTGGAAGAACTATGAAAGAAAAACTGGCCAAATACATAATGTAAGACGAACCCTGGAGCTGGAGACGATATGTCAAGCACCAGGTTCGTATTGCCTGCTCGTTAATCACATGTAAAGAAAAAGGAGAACAAAAGAGCAATATGGCTAAAGGACAAAATCTTTATTCATAATAGATTTAGAGTTTTTTAAATTTGCGCCAGCGATAGTGGAATGGATTAGGGAGATGAGGTAATTAGTTAAAATTCCTTTATTGGGTTACAAATTATTAAAATGTGTAAAATTGGAATAGAATTGAATATAAGATAGTCCGTAAAATGTACACTAGGTCCGGGTGTGTACAGTAAATTTTCAATAGATATAATAAAATAAAATAGAGTTCATAGATTTCAATATATGAATATCAGTTCAATATTCCAGTAGGTAGTTCAATGGAAATGGGTCAGTACTGACATATGATCCCGGTTTTCCTTGATGGAGGTATTGGTGCGGAGTCCTGGTCAGACGTGGTGATCGATCCTCAGCGTAGTGGGGGTTTTTTATGTGTCAGCTGCTTCTTTTTGGATTTAGCTAGGGAGGAGGGGGGGAGAGAGAAAATATTATGGGAGTAAGATGATTCTTTTAGTATAGAGTTGTGCATACAGTTTGGTGATCAGGGGTGTGATCACGTACCTCCTGCCGGATGTGATTGGCCCACTTTTTTCGTTGATCCTGTCTTCGGAGTCTGTAGGGCCTGTAGACTTCACAGTGTATTAGTCATATTCAACCGCTTAGTCAGATTCAAACATGGCCAATGTCCTGAGAAGGAAGATGCAGTGTTAGCTGAGTCCTGTCTGGGGACCCTTTTTAAGTGGGTTCCGACCTTGGTGAGGTACCCGCCCTTTTGTGGACGTGCTTTAGAGTGTAAGTTCACTGACCTGTGACGGGTCCAGAGGATGGGTGTCGTTGCTGAGAGTCACCAGGGTCTGAGCGTGGAGGGTGCAGCAGGAGGCTCTGGCTGAGCTGTCCGTGGCGGCTGCGATTGAGGTTAGCGTCCTGAGGGGCTAAGCAAAAGTGAGCAATGGAGGTGGTCACAGAGTGATGCAAAGCAAACACAGAGGGGTTACTGTAGTGCGAGGAGTACTTACACTGAGTGGTCGTGCCTTTGGTAAGCCAAGGGGCTTAATGGTGGTCCAGAGGGGTGGTAGTAGAGTATTATGGAGAAGCACTCGGTGTCATATAGTCAGGTGCGGCAGAAGATGCACTGGGTTTCCTAGGGTCACATGTAGCAGGAGGCTCTGGCTGCACTATAGGGGAACAATGGTAGGCAGTCAGGAAGTTGTCACAGGGTGATGTAAGGCATATACAGAGGGGTTGATGTAGTGCAGGAAGTACCTTAGATGAACTGCGAGGCTTATTGGTGGTCCAGAGGAGTGGCAGAGTATAGTGGAGAGGCACTGGGTCTCATATGGTCAGGTGCAGGAGGAGAGGCACCTGGTCTCGTACAGTCAGGTGCAGCAGGAGGCTCTGGCTACGCTATAGGGAACAGTGGTAGGCAGTCAGACAGTAGTTTCACATTTGGGGTTGGGTAGTATACGTTAGGGGGCCTAAGCCCACTGGTACTCACTGTCCTGACAGTCCTGGAGGTACAGTTGTGGCGTCTGATGCCCGGAGCGGGTGCGGTGTCCCGGCCGGTGACTGCCACAACCCGCATAGTTCTGGTGTGAGGAGATGGAGAGGAGGAGATAGGGACGTGCGCTTCCTGCAGAGAAGCGCGCGAGATGCTGGGCGTGTGACGCTGCGTCACGTGGTGCACGGAGTGCACGAGGTACGGAAGCCTGGGTGTGCTTCCTGGTCTGGGTTAGGGACAGTCCGTCCAACGCATTTCAACAGCTGCGGCTGTCTTCATCAGGGATAGCCCTACCCAGTAATATGGTGCCCTTATATACCTGGTGATGGTATAGTATACGCAGTCCACCTGTCAATCATTAAAGGCGAATAGCTCCAATTCAGTGTTCAGTCCCTTTGATTTTAGTGTATTTAATTTGAAGATCCATTCACTTTCTTTTCTAGACGTATTTTTAATATGGTCACCCAGTCTCCAATTCCTATGGACTACCTGTATGCCAACTACTTTGATCCCTTTAGTGGATCCACTGTGTTTTTCCATAAAATGTTTGGAGAGTGGGTGGCCCGTGAATTTGTGTTTAATGTTCCTGAGGTGCTCATTGATTCTAGTGTGCATGGGTCGTTTAGTTCTCCCTATGTACATTTTTTCACAAAGGCATGATAGCCCATAGATAACCCCTGTGGTGTTACAGGTTATAAATTCTGTGATGGGGTATGACTCTTCCTGGTGTTTGACCATGTGTTGTTTTTGTGTTATTACTGTTTTGCACATTTTGCATTTTTTACATGGGAAGAAACCTTTAATCTTTTGTTGGAATGGGCTATGTGGTATCTTGTTAATTGTGTAGGTTCTAAGTAGGTGCTACAATGGACCCTAGGTTATGGGCTTTTTTAAAAATGAAATTGGGTCTGTTGGTCATTTGGTCCCCAATTACTTTGTCGTCCTTTAGTATGTGCCAGTGTCTTTCTACAATTTTCCTGAACAGGTGAGTATTAGCACAGTAAGGTGTAATGATGGGGATATTGGCATTATAATTGGTTTCTTTCTGTTTGTTTGCCCTGGTTTCACTTAGGAGATTTTCTCGTGGTATGGCTGTTATTTCTTTTACTGTTTTTTCGAGAAATTGTGCGTTATAGCCCTTCTCTAGTAGTTTGTTTGTTAATTGTTCTGATTCCATGTGGAAGTCTTGATATTTTGTGCAATTTCTATGTAGCCATAGGTATTGGCTGCAGGGTACGTTAAGGAGCCAGTTTGGGAGATGGCAGCTATCTATGGGGATATAGCCGTTTGCGTCGGTGGGTCTGTGGTAGGTGCGGGTCCGAATGTGATTGTCCTCCATGTAGATACTGAGGTCTATGAAGTTTATGGTAGTAGTGCTAGTGGTGGCTGTAAATTCTAAAAAGAAGTCGTTGTTGTTAATTTGTAGTAGGAATGTATTTAGAGAGGGTTGGTCCCTGACCAGATGAAGAGGATGTCATCTATGAATCTCCGCCATAGGACCAGGCTCGTGTGTGGGGTGCCTCCGGGGTGGATGGCTGTTTCTTCCCATCTGCCCACATAGAGGTTTGCATAACTAGGTGCGAACCTGGTTCCCATGTCGGTACCCCACTGCTGGGAGTAGTAGTTCCCTTCGTAAAAAAAGTAGTTATGTGTGAGTATGAATAGCATGCAGTCTTTAATGAAGACACTGTTCAAAAGACATTTTTTGTTGGAGATAGTGAAGTGATCCCTCGCAGCCTTTGTGATGTTGGATGTTGGTGTACAGAGATGTGATATCTAATGTACCCAGGATATGATGGTTTTGCCACGGAATGTCATTTAGTAACTGAATTGCGTGTTTGCTATCTTTTAGGTGGGAGGGTAGGGTTGGGACTAAGTCTTGTAAATGGTGGTCAACTAGCCTTGATAGATTTGCTGTTAGGCATTGGATGCCGGAAATAATTGGTCCTCCTGGGGGTATTTTTTGGTCCTTATGAATTTTTGGCAGATGGTAGAAGGCAGCTAATCTGGGGTATCGAATGTTAACGTATTTGTATTCATTTTTATTGAGGTATCCTTCCTGGAGTCCTTGTTTGGTTATGGTTTGTAGTTCCTCCTGATAGATTTTTGTGGGGTCAGAAGGGATGACTTGGTAAGTTCTGGAGTCACTAAGTAGTCTTAGTGATTCTTTGTTGTAGTACTCCTGATCCAGGATTACTATGCCCCCTCCTTTGTCGGCAGGTCTAATGACAATGTTATTATTAAGTTGTAGTTGTTTCATGGCAATAATTTCAGATTTATTCAGGTTGTTTCGGAATTTCTGGCATTTTTTGATGTTAAGTTTACGGATGTCGTCTGTAACGTTCTTTTCAAAGGTGTTCAAGGCTTCTGAATATTCTTGGAGGGGGTGAAAGTTGGATTTGTTTTTTAGAGAAGTGTGTATATATTGAGATTGGTAGGTTGGATCACATGTTTTTGGTTCTCCTTCTTTTTTAGCATAATACTTTTTTATGGCTAGTTGACGCATGAATTTTTTAATACCTATGTAGGCCTGGAATTTATCTAGTTGGGTCGAGGGGGCGTATTTGAGGCCTTTGTTCAGGAGGTCGTTTTCGTTCTTTGTCAGTATATGCTGGCTAAGAATGAAAATTGACGATTTACTACTGTTTACTTTTTGCGATTTGTTCTTTTTCTTTTGGGTGAGTTTCCCTCCTCTAGTGCCTCTTTGGCGTTTTTTCTTGTGGCCATGTGAAAAAAATCTACATTGCTGATACGTTTTTGTACTAATGGTCGTAGAACTGAAGTTTCGACAGAGGTTGATGGTAGCTGAGGAGGGGTTTTTCTCACAGGTGGGGGAGTTGCTCTTCCGGTTAAGAATGGTGCTGCTATTGGGTTTTCAGTTGTTTCATTGATGGTTCTAAGGGGTATGAACCTGTTTTGGGTTGTGATCGGGGTTTCGGTTTCTTCTTGAGCGGGGTTTGGGTGGTTAGAGTCTGCTTCATGTGTCAGGTTTTGAGTGGGGGGGGACTTAAAAATATGTCTAGAAAAGAAAGTGAATGGATCTTCAAATTAAATACACTAAAACCAGAGGGACTCAACACTGAATTGGAGCTATTCGCCTTTAATGATTGCAGGTGGACTGCGTATACTATACCATCACCAGGTATATAAGGGCACCATATTACTGGGTAGGGCTATCCCTGATGAAGACAGCCGCAGCTGTTGAAACGCGTTGGACGGACTGTCCCTAACCCAGACCAAGAAGCACACCCAGGCTTCCGTACCTCATGCACTCCGTGCACCACGTGACGCAGCGTCACACGCCCAGCATCTCGCGCGCTTCTCTGCAGGAAGCGCACGTCTCTATCTCCTCCTCTCCATCTCCTCACACCAGAACTATGCGGGTTGCGGCAGTCACCGGCCGGGACACCGCACCCGCTCCGGGCATCAGACGCCACAACTGTACCTCCAGGACCGTCAGGACAGTGAGTACCAGTGGGCTTAGGCCCCCTAACGTATACTACCCAACCCCAAATGTGAAACTACTGTCTGACTGCCTACCACTGTTCCCTATAGCGTAGCCAGAGCCTCCTGCTGCACCTGACTGTACGAGACCAGGTGCCTCTCCTCCTGCACCTGACCATATGAGACCCAGTGCCTCTCCACTATACTCTGCCACTCCTCTGGACCACCAATAAGCCTCGCAGTTCATCTAAGGTACTTCCTGCACTACATCAACCCCTCTGTATATGCCTTACATCACCCTGTGACAACTTCCTGACTGCCTACCATTGTTCCCCTATAGTGCAGAAAGAGCCTCCTGCTACATGTGACCCTGGGAAACCCAGTGCATCTTCTGCCGCACCTGACTATATGACACCGAGTGCTTCTCCATAATACTCTACTACCACCCCTCTGGACCACCATTAAGCCCCTTGGCTTACCTAAGGCACGACCACTCAGTGTAAGTACTCCTCGCACTACAGTAACCCCTCTGTGTTTGCTTTGCATCACTCTGTGACCACCTCCATTGCTCACTTTTGCTCAGCCCCTCAGGACGCTAACCTCAATCGCAGCGCCACGGACAGCTCAGCCAGAGCCTCCTGCTGCACCCACCACGCTCAGACCCTGGTGACTCTCAGCAATGACACCCATCCACTGGACCCGTCACAGGTCAGTGAACTTACACTCTAAAGCACGTCCACAAAAGGGAGGGTACCTCACCAAGGTCGGAACCCACTTAAAAAGGGTCCCCAGACAGGACTCAGCTCACCCTGCTTCTTCCTTCTCAGGACATTGGCCATGTTCGAATCTGACAAAGCGGTTGAATATGACTAATACACTGTGAAATCTACAGGCCCTACAGGCTCCAAATACAGGATCAACGAAAAAAGTGGGCCAATCACATCCGGCAGGAGGTACGTGATCACACCCCTGATCACCAAACTGTATGCACAACTCTATACTAAAAGTATCATCTTACTCCCATAATATTTTCTCTTCCCCCCCTCCACCCTAGCTAAATCCAAAAAGAAGCAGTTGACACATAAAAAAAACCACTACGCTGAGGATCGATCACCACGTCTGACTAGGTCTCCGCACCAATACCTCCATCAAGGAAAACCTGGATCATATGTCAGTACTGACCCATTTCCATTGAACTACCTACTGGCCTATTGAACTGATATTCATATATTGAAATCTATGAACTCTATTTTATTTTATCTATTGAAAATTTACTGTACACACCCGGACCTAGTGTACTTTTTACGGACTATCTTATATTCAATTCTATTCCAATTTTACACATTTTAATAATTTGTAACCCAATAAAGGAATTTTAACTAATTACCTCGTCTCCCTAATCCATTCCACTGTCGCTGGCGCAAATTTAAAAAACTCTAAATCTACAATACATACAGTACAGACCAAAAGTTTGGACACACCTTCTCATTTAAAGATTTTTCTGTATTTTCATGACTTTGAAAATTGTACATTCACACTGAAGGCATCAAAACTATGAATTAACACATGTGGAATTATATACTTAACAAAAAAGTGTGAAACAACTGAAAATATGTCTTATATTCTTGGTTCTTCAAAGTAGCCACCTTTTGCTTTGATGACTGCTTTGCACACTCTTGGCATTCTCTTGATGAGCTTCAAGAGGTAGTCACTGGAAATGGTTTTCACTTCACAGGTATGCCCTGTCAGGTTTAATAAGTGGGATTTCTTGCCTTATAAATGGGGTTGGGACCATCAGTTGTGTTGTGCAGAAGTCTGGTGGATACACAGCTGATAGTCCTACTGAATAGACTGTTAGAATTTGTATTATGGCAAGAAAAAAGCAGCTAAGTAAAGAAAAACGAGTGGCCATCATTACTTAAAGAAATGAAGGTCAGTCAGTCTGAAAAATTGGGCAAACTTTGAAAGTGTCCCCAAGTGCAGTTGCAAAAACCATCAAGCGCTACAAAGAAACTGGCTCAAATGAGGACCGCCCCAAGAAAGGAAGACCAAGAGTCACCTCTGCTTCTGAGGATAACTTTATCCGCGTCACCAGCCTCAGAAATCGCAGGTTAACAGCAGTTCAGATTAGAGACCAGGTCAATGCCACACAGAGTTCTAGCAGCAGACACATCTCTACAACAACTGTTAAGAGGAGACTTTGTGCAGCAGGCCTTCATGGTAAAATAGCTGCTAGGAAACCACTGCTAAGGACAGGCAACAAGCAGAAGAGACTTGTTTGGGCTAAAGAACACAAGGAATGGACATTAGACCAGTGGAAATCTGTGCTTTGGTCTGATGAGTCCAAATTTGAGATCTTTGGTTCCAACCACCGTGTCTTCGTGCGACGCAGAAAAGGTGAACGGATGGACTCTACATGCCTGGTTCCCACCGTGAAGCATGGAGGAGGAGGTGTGATGGTGTGGGGGTGCTTTGCTGGTGACTCTGTTGGAGATTTATTCAAAATTGAAGGCATACTGAACCAGCATGGCTACCACAGCATTTTGCAGCGGCATGCTATTCCATCCGGTCTGCGTTTACTTGGACCATCATTTATTTTTCAACAGAAGAAGCCCTCCAGGCTGTGTAAGGGCTATTTGACCAAGAACGAGAGTGATGGGGTGCTATGCCAGATGACCTGGCCTCCACAGTCACCAGACCTGAACCCAATCGAGATGGTTTGGGGTGAGCTGGACCGCAGAGTGAAGGCAAAAGGGCCAACAAGTGCTAAGCATCTCTGGGAACTCCTTCAATATTATTGGAAGACCATTTCCGGTGACTACCTCTTGAAGCTCATCAAGAGAATGCCAAAAGTGTGCAAAGCAGTCATCAAAGATAAAGGTGGCTACTTTGAAGAAACTAGAATATAAGACATATTTTCAGTTGTTTCACACTTTTTTGTTAAGTATATAATTCCACATGTGTTAATTCATAGTTTTGATGCCTTCAGTGTGAATGTTCAATTTTCATAGTCATGAAAATACAGAAAAATCTTTAAATGAGAAGGTGTGTCCAAACTTTTGGTCTGTACTGTACATCCATAAGGACAGGCATCGGTTCCCTGCCTACAAATTCGCAGCGACCATAGTGAGCGGCCTAATAGCGCCTTCTTTCTCCCAATCTACACAACCTTTATTCATAATATATTAACAAAATAGTAAAAATTATGCAGAGATAACAGGGCAAGGGGATGAGGGAAAAGGTGCCAAGAATGAGGTATTCCCTGGAAGTCATATAGTGGGCAATCCAACCCTGAGAAGTACATGTGGATATAAAATAGAGAAGCAAGACATGGGCACATAGCCCCTTGGAAGAACTGTGGAGTTCAGAGTGGTTTAACAAGACGATTTTAATGCCCCTCGGAAGAGACGTGGAGGTCACAGTAGCTTAACAAGACAGTTTTAATGGCCCTTGGAAAAGTGGTGGAGGTCGCAGCAGCTTAACAAAACGGTTTTAATGCACCTTGGAAAAGTGGTGGAGGTCGCAGTAGCTTAACAAGACGGTTTTAATGCCCCTTACAAGAACCATACAGTACAGCATATTAAAAACATTATTCCCATTATTGGGGAGTGGGTCTCCCATAGTATTTGGTTATGCCTTCCAAGAAAAAGCTGGCAAAAATTAGGACGGAGGAACTTGCGATGCCCCTTACAAGAGCCATGCAATACAGCATATTAAAAACAGTATTCCCATTATTGGGGAGTGGGTCTCCCATAGTCTTTGACTATGCCTTCCAAGCAAAAGCTGCCAAAAATTAGGACGGAGGAACTTGCAATGCCCCTTACAAGAGCCATGCAGTACAGCATATTACAAACATTATTCCCATTATCGGGGAGTGGGTCTCCCTTAGTCTTTGCCTATGCCTTCCAAGCAAAAGCTGCCAAAAATTAGGATGGAGGAACTTGCAATGCCCCTTACAAGAGCCATACAGCACAGCATCTTAAAAACATTATTCCCATTATTGGGGAGTTGGTCGCCCATAGTCTTTGCTTACGTCTTCCAAGCAAAAGCTGCCAAAAATTAGGACGGAGGAACTTGCATTGCCCTTTACAAGAGCCATGCAGTACAGCATATTAAAAACTTTATTCCCATTATTGGGGAGTAGGTCTCCCATAGTCTTTGCCTATGCCTTCCAAGCAAAAGCTGCCAAAAATTAGGATGGAGGAACTTGCAATGCCCCTTACAAGAGTCATGCAGTACAGCATATTACAAACATTATTCCCATTATTCGGGAGTGGGTCTCCCATAGTCTTTGCCTATGCCTTCCAAGCAAAAGCTGCCCAAAATTAGGACGGAGGAACTTGCAATGCCCCTTACAAGAGCCGTGCAGTACAGCATATTACAAACATTATTCCCATTATTCGGGAGTGGGTCTCCCATAGTCTTTGCCTATGCCTTCCAAGCAAAAGCTGCCAAAAATTAAGATGGAGGAACTTGCAATGCCCCTTACAAGAGCCATACAGCACAGCATCTTAAAAACATTATTCCCATTATTGGGGAGTTTTTTGCCCATAGTCTTTGCTTACGCCTTCCAAGCAAAAGCTGCCAAAAATTAGGACGGAGGAATTTGCATTGCCCCTTACAAGAGACATGCAGTACAGCATATTAAAAACTTTATTCCCATTATTGGGGAGTGGGTCTCCCATAGTCTTTGCCTATGCCTTCCAAGCAAAAGCTGCCAAAAATTAGGATGGAGGAACTTGCAATGCCCCTTACAAGAGCCATGCAGTACAGCATATTACAAACATTATTCCCATTATTCGGGAGTGGGTCTCCCATAGTCTTTGCCTATGTCTTCCAAGCAAAAGCTGCCAAAAATTAGGACGGAGAAACTTGCAATGCCCCTTACAAGAGCCATGCAGTACAGCATATTACAAACATTATTCCCATTATTGGGGAGTGGGTCTCCCATAGTCTTTGCCTATGCCTTCCAAGCAAAAGCTGCCAAAAATTAGGAGGAAATGCAATGCCCGTTCGAAGAGTCTTGGAGGTTAGAGTCAATTAAAAACAACATTTCAATGCCCCTTGGAAGTACTGTGGAGTTCAGAGTGGTTTAACAAGATGCTTTTAATGCCCCTCAGAAGAGACGTGGAGGTCCCAGTAGCTTAAAAAGACGGTTTTAATGCCCATTGGAAAAGTGGTGGAGGTCACAGTAGCTTAACAAGACGGTTTTAACGCCCCTTGGAGTAGTGGTGGATGTTGCAGTAGCTTAACAAGATGGTTTTTATGCCCCTTGGAAGAGACGTGGAGGTCCCAGTATCTTAACAAGACGGTTTTAATGCCCGTTGGAAGGGACGTGGAGGTCGCAGTAGCTTAACAAGATGGTTTTAATTGATGGTTTTAATGCCCTTTGGAAGGGACGTGCAGGTTGAATAGCTTAACAAGACGGATTTAATGCCCCTCGGAAGAGACGTGGAGGTCCCAGTAGCTTAACAAGACGGTTTTAATGCCCCTTGGAAAAGTGGTGGAGGTTACAGTAGCTTAACAAGATGCTTTTAATGCCCCTTGGAAAAGTGGTGGAGGTCGCAGCAGCTTAACAAAACGGTTTTAATGCACCTTGGAAAAGTGGTGGAGGTCGCAGTAGCTTAACAAGACGGTTTTAATGCCCCTTACAAGAACCATACAGTACAGCATATTAAAAACATTATTCCCATTATTGGGGAGTGGGTCTCCCATAGTATTTGCTTATGCCTTCCAAGCAAAAGCTGGCAAAAATTAGGACGGAGGAACTTGCGATGCCCCTTACAAGAGCCATGCAGTACAGCATATTACAAACATAATTCCCATTATTGGGGAGTGGGTCTCCCATAGTCTTTGCCTATGCCTTCCAAGCAAAAGCTGCCAAAAATTAGGATGGAGGAACTTGCAATGCCCCTTACAAGAGTCATGCAGTACAGCATATTACAAACATTATTCCCATTATTCGGGAGTGGGTCTCCCATAGTCTTTGCCTATGCCTTCCAAGCAAAAGCTGCCAAAAATTAGGATGGAGGAACTTGCAATGCCCCTTACAAGAGCCATACAGCACAGCATCTTAAAAACATTATTCCCATTATTGGGGAGTTTTTCGCCCATAGTCTTTGCTTACGCCTTCCAAGCAAAAGCTGCCAAAAATTAGGACGGAGGAACTTGCATTGCCCCTTACAAGAGACATGCAGTACAGCATATTAAAAACTTTATTCCCATTATTTTGGAGTGGGTCTCCCATAGTCTTTGCCTATGCCTTCCAAGCAAATGCTGCCAAAAATTAGGATGGAGGAACTTGCAATGCCCCTTACAAGAGTCATGCAGTACAGCATATTACAAACATTATTCCCATTATTCGGGAGTGGGTCTCCCATAGTCTTTGCCTATGTCTTCCAAGCAAAAGCTGCCAAAAATTAGAACGGAGGAACTTGCAATGCCCCTTACAAGAGCCATGCAGTACAGCATATTACAAACATTATTCCCATTATTGGGGAGTGGGTCTCCCATAGTCTTTGCCTATACCTTCCAAGCAAAAGCTGCCAAAAATTAGGAGGAAATGCAATGCCCGTTCGAAGAGTCTTGGAGGTTAGAGTTAATTAAAAACAACATTTCAATGCCCCTTGGAAGTACTGTGGAGTTCAGAGTGGTTTAACAAGATGCTTTTAATGCCCCTCGGAAGAGACGTGGAGGTCCCAGTAGCTTAACAAGACGGTTTTAATACCCCTTGGAAAAGAGGTGGAGGTCGCAGTAGCTTAACAAGACGGTTTTAATGCCCCTTGGAAGAGACTTTGAGGTCCCGTAGCTTAACAAGATGGTTTTAATGCCCCTTGGAAGAGACGTGGAGGTCGCAGAAGCTTAACAAGATGTTTTTAATACCCCTTGGAAAAGTGGTGGAGGTCACAGTAGCTTAACAAGACAGTTTTAATCCACCTCGGAAGAGATGTTGAGGTCGAAGTAGCTTAACAAGACAGATTTAATGCCCCTCGGAAGAGACGTGGAGGTCCCTGTAGCTTAACAAGATGGATTTAATTTCCCTCGGAAGAGACGTGGAGGTCTCCGTAGCTTAACAAGAGGGTTTAATGCGCCTTGGAAAAGTGGTGGAGGTCACAGTAGCTTAACAAGACGGTTTTAATGCCCCTTGGAAGAGACGTGGAGATCCCAGTAGCTTAACAAGATGGTTTTAATGCCCCTCGGAAGAGACATGGAGGTCCCAGTAGCTTAACATGACGGTTTTAATGCCCCTCGGAAGAGACGTGGAGGTAACAGTAGCTTAACAAGACGGCTTTAATGCCCCTTGGAAAAGTGGTGGAGGTCACAGTAGCTTAACAAGACGGTTTTAATGCCCCTCGGAAGAGAAGTGGAGGTCGCAGTAGCTTAACAAACGGTTTTTATGCCCCTCGGTAGAGAAATGGAGGTCACAGTAGCTTAACAAGACGGTTATAATGCCCTACGGTAGAGACGTGTAGGTCGCATTAGCTTTACAAGACGGTTTTAATGTTCCTCGGAAGAGACGTGGAGGTCGCAGTAGCTTAACAAGACGGTTTTACTGCGCCTTGTAAAAGTGGTGGAGGTCACAAGAGCTTAACAAGATGGTTTTAATGCCCCTCGGAAGAGACGTGGAGGTCCCAGTTGCTTAACAAAATAGTTTTAATGCCCCTCGGAAGAGACGTGGAGGTCGCAGTAGCTTAACAAGACGGTTTTAATGCACATTGGAAGAGACGTGGAGGTCCCAGTAGCTTAACAAGACGGTTTTAATGCCCCTTGGAAGAGAAGTGGAGGTCGCAGTAGCTTAACAAGATGGTTTTAATCCCCCTCAGAACAGACGTGGAGATCGAAGTAGCTTAACAAGACGGTATTTAATGCCCCTCAGAAGAGACGTGGAGGTCCCAGTAGCTTAACAAGACGGTTGTAATGCCCCTTGGAAAAGTGGTGGAGTTTACAGTAGCTTAACAAGACGGTTTTAATACCCCTTGGAAAAGTGGTGGAGGTCGCAGTAGCTTAACAAGACGGTTTTAATGCCTCTTGGAAGAGACATGGAGGTCCCGCAGTTAACAAGACGGTTTAAATGCCCCTTGGAAGAGACGTGGAGGTCCCAGTAGCTTAACAAGACGGTTGTAATGCCCCTTGGAAAAGTGGTGGAGGTCACAGTAGCTTAACAAGACAGTTTTAATGCACCTTGGAAAAATGGTGGAGGTCGCAGTAGCTCAACAAGACGGTTTTAATGCCCCTAACATGAACCATACAGTACACCATCTTAAAAACATTATTCCCATTATTGGGGAGTGGGTCTCGCATAGTATTTGCTTATGCCTTCCAAGCAAAAGCTGGCAAAAATTAGGACGGAGGAACTTGCAGTGCCCGTTACAAGAGCCATGCAGTACAGCATATTACAAACATTATTCCCATTATTGGGGAGTGGGTCTCCTATAGTCTTTGCCTATGCCTTCCAAGCAAAAGCTGCCAAAAATTAGGATGGAGGAACTTGCAATGCCCCTTACAAGAGCAATACAGTACAGCATATTACAAACATTATTCCCATTATTGGGGAGTGGGTTTCCCACAGTCTTTGCCTATGCCTTCCAAGAAAAAGCTGCCAAAAATAAGGACGGAGGAACATGCAATGCCCCTTACAAGAGCCATAAAGTACAGCATCTTAAAAACATTATTCCCATTATTTGGGAGTTGGTCGCACATAGTTTTTGCTTACGCCTTCCAAGCGAAAGCTGCCAAAAATTAGGACGGAGGAACTTGCAATGCCCCTTACAAGAGCCATGCAGTACAGCATATTAAAAACTTTATTCCCATTATTGGGGAGTGGGTCTCCCATAGTCTTTGCCTATGCCTTCCAAACAAAAGCTGCCAAAAATTAGGATGGAGGAACTTGCAATGCTCCTTACAAGAGCCATAAAGTACAGCATCTTAAAAACATTATTCCCATTATTTGGGAGTTGGTCGCACATAGTTTTTGCTTACGCCTTCCAAGCGAAAGCTGCCAAAAATTAGGACGGAGGAACTTGCAATGCCCCTTACAAGAGCCATGCAGTACAGCATATTAAAAACTTTATTCCCATTATTGGGGAGTGGGTCTCCCATAGTCTTTGCCTATGCCTTCCAAACAAAAGCTGCCAAAAATTAGGATGGAGGAACTTGCAATGCTCCTTACAAGAGCCATGCAGTACAGAATATTACAAACATTATTCCCATTATTGGGGAGTAGGTCTCCCATATTTTTTGCCTATGCCTTCCAAGCAAAAGCTGCCAAAAATTTGGACAGAGGAACTTGCAATGCCCCTTACCAGAGACATGCAGTACAGCATGTTACAAACATTATTCCCATTATTGGGGAGTGGGTCTCCCATAGTCTTTGCCTATGCCTTCCAAGCAAAAGTTGCCAAAAATTAGGAGGAAATGCAATGCCCGTTCGAAGAGTCTTGGAGGTTAGAGTTAATTAAAAACAACATTTCAATGCCCCTTGGAAGAACTGTGGAGTTCAGAGTGGTTTAACAAGACACTTTTAATGCCCCTCGGAAGAGACATGGAGGTCCCAGTAGCTTAACAAGACGGTTTTAATGCCCATTGGAAAAGTGGTGGAGGTCACAGTATCTTAACAAGATGGTTTTAACGCCCCTTGGAAAAGTGGTGGAGGTTGCAGTAGCTTAACAAGACGGTTTTAATGATCCTTGGAAGAGACGGGGTGGTCCCAGTATCTTAACAAGACGGTTTTAATGCCCCTCGGAAGAGACGTGGAGGTCACAGTTGCTTAAGAAGACGGCTTTAATGCCCCTCGGAAGAGACGTGGCGGTCACAGTAGCTTAACAAGACGGTTTTAATGCCCCTTGGAAGAGACTTTGAGGTCCCGTAGCTTAACAAGATGGTTTTAATGCCCCTTGGAAGAGACGTGGAGGTCGCAGTAGCTTAAAAAGATGTTTTTAATACCCCTTGGAAAAGTGGTGGAGGTCACAGTAGCTTAACAAGACAGTTTTAATCCACCTCGGAAGAGACATTGAGGTCGAAGTAGCTTAACAAGACAGATTTAATGCCCCTCGGAAGAGACGTGGAGGTCCCTGTAGCTTAACAAGATGGTTTTAATGTCCCTCGGAAGAGACGTGGAGGTCTCCGTAGCTTAACAAGACGGTTTAATGCACCTTGGAAAAGTGGTGGAGGTCACAGTAGCTTAACAAGACGGTTTTAATGCCCCTTGGAAGAGACGTGGAGATCCCAGTAGCTTAACAAGATGGTTTTAATGCCCCTCGGAAGAGACGTGGAGGTCCCAGTAGCTTAACATGACGGTTTTAATGCCCCTCGATAGAGACGTGGAGGTAACAGTAGCTTAACAAGACGGCTTTAATGCCCCTTGGAAAAGTGGTGGAGGTCACAGTAGCTTAACAAAACGGTTTTAATGCCCCTCGGTAGAGACATGGAGGTCACAGTAGCTTAACAAGACGGTTATAATGACCTACGGTAGACGTGTAGGTCGCAGTAGCTTTACAAGACGGTTTTAATGTTCCTCGGAGGAGACGTGGAGGTCGCAGTAGCTTAACAAGACGGTTTTACTGCACCTTGGAAAAGTGGTGGACGTCACAAGAGCTTAACAAGATGGTTTTAATGCCCCTCGGAAGAGACGTGGAGGTCCCAGTTGCTTAACAAAATAGTTTTAATGCCCCTCGAAAGAGACGTGGAGGTCGCAGTAGCTTAACAAGACGGTTTTAATGCCCCTTGGAAGAGACGTGGAGGTCCCAGTAGCTTAACAAGACGGATTTAATGCCCCTTGGAAGAGAAGTGGAGGTCGCAGTAGCTTAACAAGATGGTTTTAATCCCCCTCAGAACAGACGTGGAAATCGAAGTAGCTTAACAAGACGGTATTTAATGCCCCTCGGAAGAGACGTGGAGGTCCCAGTAGCTTAACAAGACGGATGTAATGCCCCTTGGAGAAGTGGTGGAGTTCACAGTAGCTTAACAAGACGGTTTTAATACCCCTTGGAAAAGTGGTGGAGGTCGCAGTGGCTTAACAAGACGGTTTTAATGCCTCTTGGAAGAGACATGGAGGTCCCGCAGCTTAACAAGACGGTTTTAATGCCCCTTGGAAGAGACGTGGAGGTCTCAGTAGCTTAACAAGACGGTTGTAATGCCCCTTGGAAAAGTGGTGGAGGTCACAGTAGCTTAACAAGACAGTTTTAATGCACCTTGGAAAAGTGGTGGAGGTCGCAGTAGCTCAACAAGATGGTTTTAATGCCCCTAACATGAACCATACAGTACAGCATCTTAAAAACATTATTCCCATTATTGGGGAGTGGGTCTCCCATAGTATTTGCTTATGCCTTCCAAGCAAAAGCTGGCAAAAATTAGGACGGAGGAACTTGCAGTGCCCGTTACAAGAGCCATGCAGTACAGCATATTACAAACATTATTCCCATTATTGGGGAGTGGGTCTCCTATAGTCTTTGCCTATGCCTTCCAAGCAAAAGCTGCCAAAAATTAGGAGGGAGGAACTTGCAATGCCCCTTACAAGAGCAATACAGTACAGCATATTACAAACATTATTCCCATTATTGGGTAGTGGGTTTCCCACAGTCTTTGCCTATGCCTTCCAAGAAAAAGCTGCCAAAAATAAGGACGGAGGAACATGCAATGCCCCTTACAAGAGCCATAAAGTACAGCATCTTAAAAACATTATTCCCATTAATTGGGAGTTGGTCGCACATAGTTTTTGCTTACGCCTTCCAAGCAAAAGCTGCCAAAAATTAGGACGGAGGAACTTGCAATGCCCCTTACAAGTGCCATGCAGTACAGCATATTAAAAACTTTATTCCCATTATTGGGGAGTGGGTCTCCCATAGTCTTTGCCTATGCCTTCCAAGCAAAAGCTGCCAAAAATTAGGATGGAGGAACTTGCAATGCTCCTTACAAGAGCCATGCAGTACAGAATATTACAAACATTATTCCCATTATTGGGGAGTAGGTCTCCCATATTTTTTGCCTATGCATTCCAAGCAAAAGCTGCCAAAAATTAGGACAGAGGAACTTGCAATGCCCCTTACAAGAGCCATGCAGTACAGCATGTTACAAACATTATTCCCATTATTGGGGAGTGGGTCTCCCATAGTCTTTGCCTATGCCTTCCAAGCAAAAGTTGCCAAAAATTAGGAGGAAATGCAATGCCCGTTCGAAGAGTCTTGGAGGTTAGAGTTAATTAAAAACAACATTTCAATGCCCCTTGGAAGAACTGTGGAGTTCAGAGTGGTTTAACAAGACACTTTTAATGCCCCTCGGAAGAGACGTGGAGGTCCCAGTAGCTTAACAAGACGGTTTTAATGCCCATTGGAAAAGTGGTGGAGGTCACAGTATCTTAACAAGACGGTTTTAATGCCCCTCGGAAGAGACGTGGAGGTCGCAGTAGCTTAACAAGACGGTTTTAATGCCCATTGGAAAAGTGGTGGAGGTCTCAGTAGCTTAACAACACAGTTTTAATGCCCCTCTGAAGAGTCGTGGAGGTCGTAGTAGCTTAACAGGACGTATTTAATGCCCCTTGGAAGAGACGTGGAGGCCCCAGTAGCTTAACAGCACGGTTTTAATGCCCCTCCGAAGAGATGTGGAGGTCGCAGTAGCTTAAAAAGACGGTTTTAATGCCCCTTGGAAAAATGGTGGAGGTCATAGTAGCAAACAAGATGGTTTTAATGCCGCTCGGAAGAGACGTGTTGGTCGCAGTAGCTTAACAGGATGGTTTTAATGCCCCTTGCAAAAGTGGTGGAGATCGCAGTAGCTTAACAAGACGGTTTTAATGCCCCTCGGTAGAGACGTGGAGGTCGCAGTAGCTTAACAAGACGGTTATAATGCCCCTTGGAAAAGTGGTGGCGGTCACAGTAGCTTAACAAGATGGTTTTAATGCCCCTTGGAAAAGTGGTGGAGGTCGCAGTAGCTTAACAAGATAGTTTTAATGCCCCTTGGAAGAGACGTGGAGGTCCCAGTAGCTTAAAAAGACGGTTTTAATGCCCCTTCTAAAAGTGGAAGAGGTCACAGTAGCTTCACAAGATGGTTTTCATGCCCCTCGGAACAGACGTGGAGGTCGCAGTAGCTTAACAAGACGGTTTTAATGCCCCTTGGAAAAGTGGTGGAGGTCTCAGTAGCTTAACAACACTGTTTTAATGCCCCTCTGAAGAGTCGTGGAGGTTGAAGTAGCTTAGCAAGACGGTTTTAATGCCCCTCGGAAGAGACGTTGAGGTCCCAGTAGCTTAGCAAGACGGTTTTAAAGCCCCTCCGAAGAGATGTGGAGGTCGCAGTAGCTTAACAAGACGGTTTTAATGCCCCTTGGAAAAGTGGTGGAGGTCATAGTAGCAAACAAGACGGTTTTAAAGCCCCTCGGAAGAGACGTGGAGGTCCCTGTAGCTTAACTAGATGGTTTTAATGCCCCTCGGAACAGACTTGGAGGTTGCAGTAGCTTAACAAGATAGTTTTAATGCCCATTGAAAAAGTGGTTGAGGTCACAGTAGCTTAAGAAGACGGTTTTAATGCCCCTTGGAAAAGTGGTGGAGGTCGCAGTAGCTTAACAAGGTGGTTATAATGCCCCTTGGAAGAGACGTGGAGGTCCCAGTAGCTTAACAAGACGGTTTTTATGCCCCATGGAAGAGAAGTGAAGATCGCAGTAGCTTAGAAAGATGGATTTAATCCCCCTCAGAAGAGACGTGAAGGTCGAAGTAGCTTAACAGGACGTATTAAATGCCCCTCGGAAGAGACGTGGAGGTCCCAGTAGCTTAACAAGACGGTTGTAATGCCCCTTGGAAATGTGGTGGAGGTCACAGTAGCTTAACAAGATGGTTTTCATACCCCTTGGAAAAGTGGTGGAGGTCGCAGTGGCTTAACAAGACGGTTTTAATGCCTCTTGGAAGAGACGTGGAGGTACCGTAGCTTAACAAGACGGTTTTAGTGCCCCTTGGAAGAGACGTGGAGGTCGCAGTAGCTTAACAAGATGGTTTTAATACCCCTTGGAAAAGTGGTGGAGGTCACAGTAGCTTAACAAGACAGTTTTAATCCCCCTCAGAAGAGACGTTGAGGTCAAACTAGCTTAACAAGACGGATTTAATGTCCCTCGGAAGAGACGTGGAGGACCCAGTAGCTTAACAGTACGGTTTTAATGCCCCTCGGAAGAGACGTGGATGTCGCAGTAGCTTAACAAGATTGTTTTAATGCCCATTGAAAAAGTGGTGGAGGTCACAGTTGCCTAACAAAACAGTTTTAATGCCCCTCGGAAGAGACGTGGAGGTCCCTGTAGCTTAACAAGACGGTTTTAATGTCCCTCGGAAGAGACGTGGAGGTCGCAGTAGCTTAACAAGACGGTTTTAATGTGCTTTGGAAAAGTGGTGGAGGTCACAGTAGCTTAACAAGACGGTTTTAATTCCCCTTGGAAGAGACGTGGAGATCCCAGTAGCTTAACAAGATGGTTTAATGATCCTCGGAAGAGACGTGGAGGTCTCAGTAACTTAACAACATGGTTTTTATGCCCCTCGGAAGAGTCGTGGAGGTCACAGTAGCTTAACAAGACGACTTTAATGCCCCTCGAAAGAGACGTGGCGGTCGCAGTAGCTTAAAAAGACGGTTTTAATGCACCTTGGAAAAGTGGTGGAGGTCACAGTAGCTTAACAAGATGGTTTTAATGCCCCTTGGAAGAGACGTGGAGATCCCAGTAGCTTAACAAGATGGTTTTAATGCCCCGCGGAAGAGACGTGGAGGTTCCATAGCTTAACAAGACAGTTTTAATGCACCTCGGAAGAGACGTGGAGGTCCAAGTAACTTAACAAGACGGTTTTAATGTTCCTCGGAAGAGACGTTGAGGCCACAGTAATTTAACAAGACTGTTTTAATGCCCCTCGGAAGAGACGTGGAGGTCACAGTAGATTAACAAGACGGCTTTAATGCCACTCGGAAGAGACGTGGTGGTCGCAGTAGCTTAACAGGATGGTTTTAATGCCCCTTGCAAAAGTGGTGGAGGTCACAGTAGCTTAACAAGACGGTTTTAATGCCCCTTGGAAGAGACATGGAGGTCCCAGTAGCTTAAGAAGACGGTTTAATGCCGCTCGGAAGAGACGTGGAGGTCGCAGTAGCTTAACAAGACTGTTTTAATGCCCCTTGGAAAATTGGTGGAGGTCACAATAGCTTAACAAGACGGTATTAATGCCCCTCGGAAGAGACGTGGAGGTCACAGTAGCTTAGCAAGACGGTTTTAATGCCCCTTGGAAGAGACATGGAGGTCCCAGTAGCTTAAGAAGACGGTTTAATGCCGCTCGGAAGAGACGTGGAGGTCGCAGTAGCTTAACAAGACTGTTTTAATGCCCTTTGGAAAAGTGGTGGAGGTCACAGTAGCTTAACAAGACGGTTTTAATGCCCCTCGGAAGAGACGTGGAGGTCTCAGTAGCTTAACAACACAGTTTTAATGCCCCTCTGAAGAGTCGTGGAGGTCGTAGTTAGAGATGAGCGTTGTTCTACTCGAACTGTTCGCCAATCTCAAATTCGAGCTGTTTTGGGCGGTGTTCGAGCCGTTCGGCGAACACGAACAACTTGAGAAAAATTCGGCTGTTCGAGGTTATGTTCGATAACTGTTCGTGCACCAAAATCATAACTGGATTTTTTCTCAGTAATGATGAAAATTAATGTTAATACGCAGTTTGAGTGTACAGCGGGGTGGGGGGAGGGGCAGGGGATGGA
Source organism: Phyllobates terribilis (assembly GCF_046119375.1). Classification (NCBI taxonomy): domain Eukaryota; kingdom Metazoa; phylum Chordata; class Amphibia; order Anura; family Dendrobatidae; genus Phyllobates; species Phyllobates terribilis. Next base: position 147,523,392 of record NW_027362764.1, on the reverse strand, counting down.
TCTCTGCAGGAACAATGAAGATCTCCATTTTTTTTTCTCTTTCCCGCATTTGCAGTGGGGAGGTGCAATCTGTCAGCCTATCAGCAGCGCACACACGGAGCGAAGTGCTTTTTTTCACACAAGCAAGGGCATGTGTCATTGGCAGTGTATGTCACATGTCCTTGCCCTATAAGACCAAGCCATTTTCCCCGTCGCCACCATTTTCTCACTGCTGCAGCTGCGTGTTAGACGGCACCGCTGTTGCTGTGTGCGCTATACCTTGTTAATTTCAAGCCAATTTTCGCACAAATATACAGATAGCTTGGGAGTAGGGAATAGTTGTGATTGCAGTCCTTTTAAGGACTAGGTTACAGCATTTCCTACGACTTTTATCAGGGAGGTCTGTGCTCTTAAATAGATAGGTTGTGGGAGTAAAGACTAATTGTAATTGGAGTCCTTTTCAGGACTAGGTTACATCAGTTCCTATCAGTTTTTGCCAGGCAGGTCTGTGCCAGTGCTGTGCAAGTTTTTTTCACAGCATTTGGCTGAATCTAGCAAAGCTAATCCTTTTTGGCCTATTGCAGAGTGTGTTAGTCAGTGGAGTAGCCTATCTGTGTTGCAAGATATACCACCTGTGTATAGAATACCAATTTTTTTACTGCACCTAGTGAAGTAAAATCTTTTGGGCACAGCATCATTCTATTAGTCCATCTATACTGACCTCCATCAGGTTGCAAATTAAAACTAATTTTTATCTGCATCTACAGTACCTCTGAAAAAATATTTGGGCTTCTACCTGTGTGTGGGACTTGTTGTATTAGTCCATCTATACTGACCTCCATCAGGTTGCAAACTGAATATATTTTTTTCCTGCATCTACCTCTGAAAAAAAATTTGGCTTCTAGCTGTGTGTGGGTCTTGTTCTATTAATCCATCTATACTGACCTCAATCAGGTTGCAAACTGAATATAATTTTTTTCTGCATCTAGCTCTGAAAAAATATTTGGCCTTCTAGTAGTGTGTCGGACTTTCTCTATTAGTCCATCTATACTGACCTCCATCAGGTTGCAAACTGAATATAATTTTTTTCTGCATCTAGCTCTGAAAAAATATTTGGCCTTCTAGTAGTGTGTCGGACTTTCTCTATTAGTCCATCTATACTGACCTCCATCAGGTTGCAAATTAAAACTAATTTTTATCTGCATCTACAGTACCTCTGAAAAAATATTTGGGCTTCTAGCTGTGTGTGGGACTTGTTGTATTAGTCCATCTATACTGACCTCCATCAGGTTGCAAACTGAATATATTTTTTTCTGCATCTACCTCTGAAAAAATATTGGGCTTCTAGCTGTGTGTGGGACTTGTTGTATTAGTCCATCTATACTGACCTCCATCAGGTTGCAAACTGAATATATTTTTTTCTGCATCTACCTCTGAAAAAATATTGGGCTTCTAGCTGTGTGTGGGTCTTGTTCTATTAATCCATCTATACTGACCTCCATCAGGTTGCAAACTGAATATAATTTTTTTCTGCATCTAGCTCTGAAAAAATATTTGGCCTTCTAGTAGTGTGTCGGACTTTCTCTATTAGTCCATCTATACTGACCTCCATCAGGTTGCAAATTAAAACTAATTTTTATCTGCATCTACAGTACCTCTGAAAAAATATTTGGGCTTCTAGCTGTGTGTGGGACTTGTTGTATTAGTCCATCTATACTGACCTCCATCAGGTTGCAAACTGAATATATTTTTTTCTGCATCTACCTCTGAAAAAATATTGGGCTTCTAGCTGTGTGTGGGACTTGTTGTATTAGTCCATCTATACTGACCTCCATCAGGTTGCAAACTGAATATATTTTTTTCTGCATCTACCTCTGAAAAAATATTGGGCTTCTAGCTGTGTGTGGGTCTTGTTCTATTAATCCATCTATACTGACCTCCATCAGGTTGCAAACTGAATATAATTTTTTTCTGCATCTAGCTCTGAAAAAATATTTGGCCTTCTAGCAGTGTGTCGGACTTTCTCTATTAGTCCATCTATACTGACCTCCATCAGGTTGCAAATTAAAACTAATTTTTATCTGCATCTACAGTACCTCTGAAAAAATATTTGGGCTTCTAGCTGTGTGTGGGACTTGTTGTATTAGTCCATCTATACTGACCTCCATCAGGTTGCAAACTGAATATATTTTTTTCTGCATCTACCTCTGAAAAAATATTGGGCTTCTAGCTGTGTGTGGGACTTGTTGTATTAGTCCATCTATACTGACCTCCATCAGGTTGCAAACTGAATATATTTTTTTCTGCATCTACCTCTGAAAAAATATTGGGCTTCTAGCTGTGTGTGGGTCTTGTTCTATTAATCCATCTATACTGACCTCCATCAGGTTGCAAACTGAATATAATTTTTTTCTGCATCTAGCTCTGAAAAAATATTTGGCCTTCTAGTAGTGTGTCGGACTTTCTCTATTAGTCCATCTATACTGACCTCCATCAGGTTGCAAATTAAAACTAATTTTTATCTGCATCTACAGTACCTCTGAAAAAATATTTGGGCTTCTAGCTGTGTGTGGGACTTGTTGTATTAGTCCATCTATACTGACCTCCATCAGGTTGCAAACTGAATATATTTTTTTCTGCATCTACCTCTGAAAAAATATTGGGCTTCTAGCTGTGTGTGGGACTTGTTGTATTAGTCCATCTATACTGACCTCCATCAGGTTGCAAACTGAATATATTTTTTTCTGCATCTACCTCTGAAAAAATATTGGGCTTCTAGCTGTGTGTGGGTCTTGTTCTATTAATCCATCTATACTGACCTCCATCAGGTTGCAAACTGAATATAATTTTTTTCTGCATCTAGCTCTGAAAAAATATTTGGCCTTCTAGTAGTGTGTCGGACTTTCTCTATTAGTCCATCTATACTGACCTCCATCAGGTTGCAAATTAAAACTAATTTTTATCTGCATCTACAGTACCTCTGAAAAAATATTTGGGCTTCTAGCTGTGTGTGGGACTTGTTGTATTAGTCCATCTATACTGACCTCCATCAGGTTGCAAACTGAATATATTTTTTTCTGCATCTACCTCTGAAAAAATATTGGGCTTCTAGCTGTGTGTGGGACTTGTTGTATTAGTTCATCTATACTGACCTCCATCAGGTTGCAAACTGAATATATTTTTTTCTGCATCTACCTCTGAAAAAATATTGGGCTTCTAGCTGTGTGTGGGTCTTGTTCTATTAATCCATCTATACTGACCTCCATCAGGTTGCAAATTCAAAATAATTTTTTTCTGCATCTAACCCAGCCAATAATTTTGGCCTAATACCACAGTTTGGCCACTCAGCTCTGCTCGGTTACCATCCATTGTTTTTTTGTGCAAACAACTCCAGAGTTGTGAATTAGTTAACCACCAAAATGAGTGGAAAAAGGCCTGCTGCTGGTGGAAAGGGGAATAGGCGTGTTGGGAAGGGGAAAAAAGGTTGTGTCCGTGGGGTAGGTGTTAAAGCAACAGTAACATCTGCAGAAGAAAGACCATCTTCCAGCCAAACTAAAATGTCTACTTCTTTTAGCGGACAATGTGATAAGATCCCTTTCTTACGGCCACGCCAATCGCTACAAATTCCAGATGAGGCACAAAAACAGCAGGTGCTTCAATGGATATCAAGTGCTCCTTTAAGTGGGCTCTCCTCCACATCAACTTCAACATCACAAATACTCCAGTCCTCAAAGGTGTCACCCAAATCGCACTTGCTTCCTCACAGCTCCCAAATCTCCAGCTGCCCGTCTGAGTATGAGGTAGAACAGATGGTTGAGTCTGCAGAGCTGTTTACTCATACTATAGCCTGGGAATCAGAGGTCGACTCCAGCGCTTCTGTGAATCCAGACGAGGAAATGATCTGCACTGATGCCCAGAATCTTTATGAGTCGGATCCAGGACCAGACGCAGAAGGTTCTGACCATAATGTAGACCCTCATTCCCAAACTGTAACTCCTGTTGGTGGAGACAATGAGGAAGACGATGATAAGACTCAAATACCTGATTGGAGCGACAACTTTAGTTTTTTGTCAGGGCAGGAACAGGTTGGCTCTGAGGACGACGGGTGTGATAACGCACAGGGTGATGATGATGAGGTCGGAGATCCCGCTTACTGTCAACCCACAGTCAGCCAAGAGATGAGGTCAGCAGAGGAGGTGGAGGAAGATGCTAGTGACGACGAGGTCAGGTTGCGCCTTCCTGGACAGAGACGTAGTAGTGGAAGCACGTCAACAACTGCATCCTCAAACACAACTCTGCCTCTGACCACAAGTCGTGGTGGCTCTTCAGGTCGCATGGGTGCTAAGCCTTGCATAGCCTGGGCATTTTTTCAGATCGATAAAGATGACCCAACTCGTGTTATCTGTAACATTTGTCAGCAAAAGCTAAGTAGAGGCCAAAAAATACATAGTTTGAGTACTTCATGCATGAACCGGCACATGGACATGAAGCATAAGTTGCAGTGGGAAGCTCAGTGTGCTACAATGCGGCCTAGCCAGCCGGGCCAACCACCGTCTGCCATATCTTGTGCATCCGCGGCTTCTTCATCCTCTGTGACTGGGGGGACAGCAGTCACACCTGTTTTGGGGCGCAGACCTGCCACCTCTTTACCCGCAACAGCCAGCGTGATTGGCAGGTCATCATTTTCTTTGGAGGTGGTAACACCAGCTGGTGTTGAGCGCTGTCCGACATCGATAGCACCACCTTTGGATCAAGGCAACCTAACATGTCCGCCTGCATCTTCCTCACAGACCGGCAGTTTGCCGGGGACACCCTTATCAACCCCGTCTAAGCACAATAGCCAGCCCTCGGTCCCTCAGATGTGGACAAGTAAAAGACCATTTCCTCCTAGCCATGAGAAAGCTAAGAGGTTGAATTTCACCATCTGCAAGCTCTTGGCTACAGAAATGCTGCCTTTCCGCCTGGTGGACACAGAGGATTTTCGAGACCTTATGTCCGTCGCAGTGCCCCAGTACCAGATGCCCAGTCGGCACTACTTCTCAAAGAAAGGTGTGCCTGCGCTCCACCAGCATGTCGCACATAACATCACCGCTTCTTTGAGAAACTCTGTGTGTGACAGGGTGCATTTCACCACAGACACTTGGACGAGTAGGCATGGACAGGGGCGTTACATGTCGCTGACTGGGCACTGGGTAACTATGGTGACAGCAGGACAAGGGGCTGCTGTCCAAGTCTTGCCGTCCCCACGAGTTGTGCGTCAATCCTCTTTATGTCAAAGTTCCTCCACTGCTTCTGCCTCCTCAACCTCCTCTCGGTCTTCCACCTGCACCCAAAGCCTGTCTGGTCATGCCACAAGCTTTCTAACTGCGCAGAAGGGATCCTGCACACCTCCTTACTATGCTGGCAGTAGGGCTCAACGTCATCAGGCGGTTTTTACATTGAAATGTCTGGGAAATGTGAGTCACACAGCTGAGGAGTTGTGGTCAGCTCTGGAGAACCAATTTCATGAATGGTTGTCTCCACTGGACCTGAAACCAGGGAAGGCCGTGTGCGACAATGCTGCAAACCTGGGTGCGGCCCTTCGCCGGGGCAATGTCACACACGTGCCTTGTATGGCTCACGTGTTGAACCTGGTTGTCCAGCAATTTTTAGCCCACTATCCCAGACTAGATGGCCTTCTGCAGAGGGCACGGTCGCTGTGTGCTCACTTCCGCCGTTCGCATCCCGCAGCTCAGCGACTTACATCTCTACAGAAGTCGTTGGGCCTGCCACTTCACCGGCTAAAATGCAATGTGCCTACCCGGTGGAATTCAACTCTGCACATGTTGCAGCGACTGTGGCAGCACCGACAAGCCCTGGTGCAATACGTTCTGACGTATAGCCTGGGCCAACGAGATTCAGAGGTGGGGCAAATCACGCTGGAGGAGTGGTCTCAGATCAGGGACCTATGCACCCTTCTGCACAGTTTTGAAATGGCGACGAAGATGTTTAGTGCTGACGATGCCATTATCAGCATGACTATTCCGGTGATTTACATGCTGGAGCACATGTTAAACAGAATTCGGAGTCAGGTGGTGGCACAAGAGGAGGTGGAGGAAGTAGAGGAGGAGGAGTTGTATGCGGAAGGGCTAACATCTGCAAGGTCCAGACGGTCGGCAGCACCAAGGCGGCAGGCATGTGAGGGTGGGGGAGATGGTTTTACCAGGGCGCATGGTAGCAGCCAAACTAGTGAGCAAGGTGCAGGAGCCCAGGAAGAAGTGGAGAACGAACTGATGGAAGACTCATCAGATGAGGGAGACCTTGATCACATTTCTGTTGTGCGAGGTTGGGGGGAGAGGACAGAGGAAGGAAGCATGATTGTTACCTCGCCACCAACACAACAGGGACTTGGTGCTCCTGGATGCGCAACACACATGAGTGCCTTCTTGCTGCACTACCTGCAACATGACCCTCGAATTGTGAGAATTAGAAATAATCCTGACTACTGGGTTGCCACACTGTTAGATCCCTGGTACAAAAGTAAATTTGCAGAAATTATTCCTGCCATAGAAAGGGATGCACGCATGCAGGAGTATCAGCAGAGACTGTTGCAGAATCTTACATGTGCTTTTCCACAAAATACCAGTGGTGCACGTAGTGAATCTCACAGTTCCAACTTGCCAACCGTGGGACCGTCAAGTGTTCAGCACTCAAACCGTAACAGAACCACAGTATCTGCTGGTAACATCAATTTTGCGGAATCATTTCACCACTTTTTTAGCCCATCCTTTGCAAGGCCACAGGAGACAAGAAGTCTGACACATAGTCAACGCCTAGAGACGATGGTACAGGAGTATCTCCAAGTAAACATTGAAGCCACGACTGTGTCACTGGACCCTTGCTCTTTTTGGGCTTCCAATCTGGATAAATGGCCGGAGCTAGCCACTTACGCCTTGGAGACCTTGTCATGCCCCGCAGCCAGCGTTCTGTCTGAACGTGTGTTCAGCGCTGCTGGTGGTGTGCTGACAGATAAGCGCACGCGGCTCTCCACTGATAATGTAGACAGACTCACATTCATAAAGATGAACAAATCATGGATCCGAAACGACTTTTCTACCCCTGTGTCATCCTGGGGAGAGTAAAAGCTTGATGATTGGTTAAAATCACCCTACCAACCGTTTTAAGCTTTCAAATTACTAATCATGTTTATCTGTATCTTGACTGGAAAATAATTTGGGCTTTGTAGCAGTGTGCAGCACTGATCCTATTAGGCCATCTATACTAAAGCTTCACCAGATTTAAAATTAAAAATAATTTTTAGCTGCATCTAGCCCGGAAAATAATTTTGGGGCTCCGAGATGCGCAAGGCACATAAGTGCCTTCTTGCTGCACTACCTGCAGCATGACCCTCATATTGTCAGAATTCGAAGTAATCATGACTACTGGGCTGCCACACTCTTAGATCCCCCAAACTTTTCGATCAACCTTTTCATTTTAATAAAGACCAAAAAAATGGTCATTTTTGAAATTATAAGCATTAGCAGGTTGTTAGAAACTGAAATCAAACAGTTTTCAACTCAAAACTTTATTCTAGGTGATGTTACATTTTCACATAGGACCCCTTGTTCGAAAGGAGCTTCTGAACTCTCTCGTCCATTGAATTTGTCAGGTTTTGGATGGTTTCTGCTTCAATTGTTTTGCATGAGGACAGAATACCCTCCCAGAGCTGTTGCTTAGATGTGAACTGCCTCCCGCCATCATAGACACTCCTTTTAATGATGCTCCAAAGGTTCTGAATGGGGTAGAGGTCAGGGGAGCATGGGGGTCACACCATAAGTTTGTCCCCTTTTATGCCCATATCAGCCAGAGATGCAGATGTTTTATGTGCAGCATGAGATGGTGCATTATCATGCAGAAAAATGATCTTGCTGTGAAATACACGGTTCTTCTTCTTGAACCATGGCAGGAAGTGCTGTTTGAGAAAATCCACATACATTATGGAGTTCATCTTTAGCGCCTTCAGGGATCCTAAAGGGGCCGACAATCTCTCTCCCCATGATTCCAGACCAAAACATTACTCCACCTCCTCCTTGTTGGCGCTGTAGCCGTGTTTGCGTGGGGTGTCCATCAACCAGCCATCCTCCACTCCATCCATCTGGACCATCGAGCGCTGCACGGCACTCATCCGTGAACAAAACAGTTTTGAAATCAGTCTTCATGTAATGTTTGGCCCACTGGAGCCGTTTCTGCTTGTGTGAAGTGGATAGAGGAGGTCGACAGGATGGCGCATGCACAGCTGCAAACCTCTGAAGGACCCTGCATCTTGTTGTTCGGGGGACGTTGGAGGCACAAGCAGCTTCAAAAACTTGTCTGCTGCTATGACAAGGCTTTTTTGCCGCTGCTCTTTCAACCTGACGTAATTGCCTGTAGGAAAGAGTCCTCAATTTGCCCTTATCAGCACGCACACGTGTGTACTGTGAATCAGCTACATACTTCTTGATTGCCAAGACACTTCATCCTGATCATCGCACAATGTTGATTGTAGTCATGCCTTGACCTAAACACTCCACAATTTGTTGCTTCTCAGCAGCCGACACATCCTTTTTCTTTCCCATTTTGGCAGAAAATGTAGGCTGCTTAATAATGTGAGACAGCCTTCTTAAGTAGTCTTGCCTTTCATTGGACACACCTGCCAAACTAATTAGCACAGGTGTCTGCAATTGCTTACAGTGATATAAAGAGCCCTGACACACATCACCATCAATGAGTTTAACTGACAAACAAACAAATTCTTCCCTTATCACTCCTAAACACTTTTTGCATAATAATTTGGAACGCAGTGTACATGTGCTTTTCCACAAAACACCAGTGGTTCACGTAGTGAATCTTACAGTTCTAACTTGCCAACCGTGGTCTGTATGGAGTTGTTCAATAAAGGGCCCAAAATTAAGATAACATAGATGGGAGAGGTCTCTATGAATAGGAATTCCTAAGTATTTGATACCCTGTGAGGGCCAGGCAAAGGGAAAGTTGGACTGGATGGAATCCTATATGGATTTGGGGAGGGAGACATCAAGGGCCTCAGACTTCGCTGCATTGATTTTAAAATTTTACCATGTAACAAAGTGATCTATTTCAGCCATAACAGCATGGATGGATATATGTGATTGAGTGATATATACTAGGACATCATCAGCAAATAGAGAGCACTTGTACTCGGTGCCTCCCACCTCAATCCACCTAATATTGGGGTTATGGCGAATTGATGAGAGCAGGTGCTCCGTCACTAGGATGTATAAGAGAGGGGACAGAGGACATCACTGCCTTGTCCCATTGGTGATTGTGAAAGGTGATGAAAATGTTCTGACGCACCCCCTGGGCCTTGGGACACCCGGAGCCGGACCCTTTTTGGTGGATGCTGGTGGTTGTAGTCTTCGTGGCGGCGACCCGGTTCCGTGGCTCAGGGCGGTCAAACCAGTGGCGGAAATATTTATGTGGTTTTGATGTTTAAATGTCCGACTACACCACCCGTGGATTGCGGTCAGAGTGAACCGCCGCTACAGGGCAGACCGCTGAGGCTGGTGTTGTGGGTGCAGCAGAGCGTAGCATAACTCCCTACGGGAGGAGTATAGCCTCAGGGCAGTGTATGCGGAGGATGGGGGTGATGGTGCAGGGCAGCAGCAGTAACGACACGGAGTCAGTGATGCAGTTCAGGGCCTTTACTCACAGTTCTTATTATCCAGACCACGTCTGCAGGTAACGGCTGCCCACGTCGTACTGTGATCACCAGGTGAGGGGCTCAGACAACTCCCAGATAACTTTGGAGCACTTCACAGGACCCCCTTTGTGTGTCCTTTGTCTGGCCTTTCTTACCAACACTTCTGTCCGGCTGCCTCGGGCCTCCTCTTGGTAAACTTGGCGCCAGTTTCCCTGACCCTATGTGGTGCCTTCCTAGCGGGTCTAGCGAGGGGCTGCGCCACATAAAATGTCAGAGCCTCCGGTTTCTAGCTGAGGGTCGTTTCCTGCCTCCACTAGTTCGGGGACCGGTCTCCCCCTTTGGCCTGACCCCTCCACGCAGGTGGATTCGGGCGTGCGGTGGCGACTCGCCCGTACGCACCCCTGGGATCCCTTCATTCCTCGTTCCTGGAGCCTTCTCCGCTCCTCTTCCTTCCTTCTCCCTCTTCCAGGCCTGGGCCTCTGTTACTAGGCCCGCCTCCGGAGCAGAGCTCATGCAGAGCCCCTGCTCCCTGCCACTTCTGCTCAGACTTCTCTGCACTGAACTAAGATGGTGCCCACCTTTTATACTCCCTTCTCAATGCACCCAGGAACTGCTTCCTCCCTGCTCCTGCACTACAGGGTTCCCCTTCCTCAGTGTTCCCTCCCCCTACTCCAGCCAGGGACAGGGACTGTCGTGCCCATCTCAGGGGCATATTGGTCGCCCTGCCCCACGGCAATGTGGTGTAATGCATGCAGGTGTCGGGTCCTGATCCACACTCCATCCTTACCTGAGAGTGAGATATCACACCTCTGGGTGAGGTGCAATACGTCTGTAGCAACCGAGCCCTCAGGGTGCTACAGTTCCATTTATCTTCAGCCTAGGTGACGTATTGCGATACAGGGCCGTGATTTTGGCTATAAAAGGGTCCCCTAGACCCCTACCCCAAGCTTTTTAAGAGAATCATATATGGCGTGCCAGGAGACTCTATGGAATGCTTTCTCAGCATCCAACGAGAGTATCTAATTACAAATTTTTAACTGCATCTAGCCCAGGAAATACTTTGTGCCTAGTAGCAGTGTCTGCTAGTCAGCGGATTATCCCGGCTGTTAAGCAAGCTGCACCACCTGTAGTTTAGACACTTAATTTTTTCAAAGGAAATGCTTCGGGACCATGGGATACTTAGTGAAGAGCATCAGGAGGCACCCCAAGGCATAGGGGCTGGGACTGGCAGTAGGATGCCTTGCGGTGGACAGCCTAGCTCGATCCTTATAAAAGCTTTTTAACTGCAGCAGCTTTAGTGGACGCTACTGGAGCTGGAATTACCGCGGCTGCTGGCATGAGACTTGCCCTCCAATAGATCCTTGTAAATGGATTTAAAGTGTATTCATTCAAATTAGAGAGACAATTTAAATTAAAAAGCTTAGAGCTGCCTCCACCACAGGGGGGCTCGCTCGACCCACCAGCGGACAGGCACCAGTATTGGGAGAGGGGGGCTGGCCGTCAGGGTTCACCGCGGCTCTGGCACAAACCCGGCGACACGGAGGTGGCACGGGCAGGAGCGGACTGGCCGTGTCGGCTTCTCACTTTTTGGATTTTAGAACGCCATGACATGCCTATATCTGTGTCTCCCCCTCCTTTTACTCCTCCACCTCTTTTATTTTCGCATGACTATATGTACTTGTCACTTTTCCATGTGTTAGTTATGTCTTCTGAGCAGTTTGTCAGCTTTTGGACACCTTTGAAGGTGTTTTCTATGTGTTTCTATGTGTTTTTGTTTGCCTGCCATTGGTTTTAACGGTGTTCGAAGGTGTTCGACGAACAGTTCGACGAACAGTTCGGCGAACACACGGGTGTTCGACGAACCGAACCGAACTCGAACACTACGGGGGTGGCTCAACACTAGTCGTAGTAGCTTAACAAGACGTATTTAATGCCCCTTGGAAGAGACGTGGAGGCCCCAGTAGCTTAACAAGATGGTTTTAATGCCCCTTGGAAAAAGGTGGAGGTCATAGTAGCAAACAAGACGGTTTTAATGCCCCTCGGAAGAGACGTGGAGGTCCCTGTAGCTTAACTAGATGGTTATAATGCCCCTCGGAAGAGACGTGGAGGTTGCAGTAGCTTAACAAGACGGTTTTAATGCCCATTGGAAAAGTGGTGGAGGTCACAGTAGCTTAACAAGACTGTTTTCATGCCCCTTGGAAGAGACGTGGAGGTCCCAGTAGCTTAAAAAAATGGTTTTAATGCCCCTTGGAACAGAAGTGGAGGTCGCAGTAGCTTAACAAGATGGTTTTAATCTCCCTCAGAAGAGACGTGGAGGTCGAAGTAGCTTAACAAGACGGTATTTAATGCCCCTCGGAAGAGACGTGGAGGTCCCATTAGCTTAACAAGACGGTTGTAATGCCCCTTGGAAAAGTGGTGGAGGTCACAGGAGCTTAACAAGACGGTTTTAATGCCTCTTGGAAGAGACGTGGAGGTCCCATAGCTTAACAAGACGGTTTTAATGCCCCTTGGAAGAGACGTGGAGGTCCCAGTAGCTTAACAGTACGGTTTTAATGCCGCTTGCAAAAGTGGTGGAGGTCACAGTAGCTTAACAAGACAGTTTTAATGCCCCTCGGAAGAGACGTGGAGGTCCCAGTAGCTTAACAGTACGGTTTTAATGCCCCTTGCAAAAGTGGTGGAAGTCACAGTAGCTTAACAAGACGGTTTTAATGCCCCTTGGAAGAGACATGGAGGTCCTAGTAGCTTAAGAAGATGGTTTAATGCCGCTCGGAAGAGAAGTGGAGGTCGCAGTAGCTTAACAAGACTGTTTTAATGACCCTTGGAAAAGTGGTGGAGGTCACAGTAGCTTAACAAGACGGTTTTAATGCCCCTCGGAAGAGACGTGGAGGTCGCAGTAGCTTAACAAGACGGTTTTAATGCCCATTGAAAAAGTGGTGGTGGTCTCAGTAGCTTAACAACACAGTTTTAATGCCCCTCTGAAGAGTCGTGGAGGTCGTAGTAGCTTAACAAAACGTATTTAATGCCCGTTGGAAGAGAAGTGGAGGCCCCAGTAGCTTAACAAGATGGTTATAATGCCCCTCCGAAGAGATGTGGAGGTCGCAGTAGCTTAACAAGACGGTTTTAATGCCCCTTGGAAAAATGGTGGAGGTCATAGTAGCTTAACAAGACGGTTTTAATGCCCCTCGGAAGAGACGTGGAGGTCCCTGTAGCTTAACTAGATGGTTTTAATGCCCCTCGGAAGAGAACTGGAGGTTGCAGTAGCTTAACAAGACGGTTTTAATGCCCATTGGAAAAGTGGTGGAGGTCACAGTAGCTTAACAAGATGGTTTTAATGCCCCTTGGAAAAGTGGTGGAGGTCGCAGTAGCTTAACAAGACGGTTTTAATGCCCCTTGGCAGAGACGTGGAGGTCCCAGTAGCTTAACAAAACGGTTTTAATGCCCCTTGGAACAGAAGTGGAGGTCGCAGTAGCTTAACAAGATGGTTTTAATCTCCCTCAGAAGAGACGTGGAGGTCGAAGTAGCTTAACAAGACGGTATTTAATGCCCCTCGGAAGAGACGTGGAGGTCCCATTAGCTTAACAAGACGTTTGTAATGCCCCTTGGAAAAGTGGTGGAGGTCACAGGAGCTTAACAAGACGGTTTTAATACCCCTTGGAAAAGTGGTGGAGGTCGCAGTAGCTTAACAAGACGGTTTTAATGCCTCTTGGAAGAGACGTGGAGGTCCCGTAGCTTAACAAGACGGTTTTAATGCCCCTTGGAAGAGACGTGGAGGTCGCAGTAGCTTAACAAGACGGTTTTAATGCCCCTTGAAAAAGTGGTGGAGGTCACAGTAGCTTAACAAGACAGTTTTAATGCCCCTAGGAAGAGACGTGGAGGTCCCAGTAGCTTAACAGTACGGTTTTAATGCCCCTTGCAAAAGTGGTTTAGGTCACAGTAGCTTAACAAGACGGTTTTAATGCCCCTTGGTAGAGACATGGAGGTCCTAGTAGCTTAAGAAGATGGTTTAATGCCGCTCGGAAGAGACGTGGAGGTCGCAGTAGCTTAACAAGACTGTTTTAATGCCCCTTGGAAAAGTGGTGGAGGTCACAGTAGCTTAACAAGACGGTTTTAATGCCCCTCGGAAGAGACGTGGAGGTCGCAGTAGCTTAATAAGACGGTTTTAATGCCCATTGGAAAAGTGGTGGAGGTCTCAGTAGCTTAACAACACAGTTTTAATGCCCCTCTGAAGAGTCGTGGAGGTCGTAGTAGCTTAACAAGACGTATTTAATGCCCCTTGGAAGAGACGTGGAGGCCCCAGTAGCTTAACAAGACGGTTTATTGCCCCTCCGAAGAGATGTGGAGGTCGCAGTAGCTTAACAAGACGATTTTAATGCCCCTTTGAAAAATGGTGGAGGTCATAGTAGCAAACAAGACGGTTTTAATGCCCCTCGGAAGAGACGTGGAGGTCCCTGTAGCTTAACTAGATGGTTTTAATGCCCCTCGGAAGAGACGTGGAGGTTGCAGTAGCTTAACGAGACGGTTTTAATGCCCATTGGAAAAGTGGTGGAGGTCACAGTAGCTTAACAAGACGGTTTTAATGCCCCTTGGAAAAGTGGTGGAGGTCGCAGTAGCTTAACAAGACGGTTTTAATGCCCCTTGGAAGAGACGTGGAGGTCCCAGTAGCTTAACAAAACGGTTTTAATGCCACTTGGAACAGAAGTGGAGGTCGCAGTAGCTTAACAAGATGGTTTTAATCTCCCTCAGAAGAGACGTGGAGGTCGAAGTAGCTTAACAAGACGGTATTTAATGCCCCTCGGAAGAGACGTGGAGGTCCCATTAGCTTAACAAGACGGTTGTAATGCCCATTGGAAAAGTGGTGGAGGTCACAGGAGCTTAACAAGACGGTTTTAATACCCCTTGGAAAAGTGGTGGAGGTCGCAGTAGCTTAACAAGACGGTTTTAATGCCCCTTGGAAGAGACGTGGAGGTCCCGTAGCTTAACAAGACGGTTTTAATGCCCCTTGGAAGAGACGTGGAGGTCGCAGTAGCTTAACAAGACGGTTTTAATGCCCCTTGAAAAAGTGGTGGAGGTCACAGTAGCTTAACAAGACAATTTTAATGCCCCTCGGAAGAGTCGTGGAGGTCCCAGTAGCTTAACAGTACGGTTTTAATGCCCCTTGCAAAAGTGGTCGAGGTCACAGTAGCTTAACAAGACGGTTTTAAAGCCCCTTGGAAGAGACATGGAGGTCCTAGTAGCTTAAGAAGATGGTATAATGCCGCTCGGAAGAGACGTGGAGGTCGCAGTAGCTTAACAAGACTGTTTTAATGCCCCTTGGAAAAGTGGTGGAGGTCACAGTAGCTTAACAAGACGGTTTTAATGCCCCTCGGAAGAGACGTGGAGTTCGCAGTAGCTTAACAAGACGGTTATAATGCCCATTGGAAAAGTGGTGGAGGTCTCATTAGTTTAACTACACAGTTTTAATGCCCCTCTGAAGAGTCGTGGAGGTCGTAGTAGCTTAACAAGACGTATTTAATGCCCCTTGGAAGAGACGTGGAGGCCCCAGTAGCTTAACAAGACGGTTTTAATGCCCCTCCGAAGAGATGTGGAGGTCGCAGTAGCTTAACAAGACGGTTTTAATGCCCCTTGGAAAAATGGTGGAGGTCATAGTAGCAAACAAGACGGTTTTAATGCCCCTCGGAAGAGACGTGGAGGTCCCTGTAGCTTAACTAGATGGTTTTTATGCCCCTAGGAAGAGACGTGGAGGTTGAAGTGTCTTAACAAGACGGTTTTAATGCCCATTGGAAAAGTGGTGGAGGTCACAGTAGATTAACATGACGGTTTTAATGCCCCTTGGAAAAGGGGTGGAGGTCGCAGTAGCTTAACAAGACGGTTTCAATGCCCCTTGGAAGAGACGTGGAGGTCCGAGTAGCTTAACAAAATGGTTTTAATGCCCCTTGGAACAGAAGTGGAGGTCGCAGTAGCTTAACAAGATGGTTTTAATCTCCCTCAGAAGAGACGTGGAGGTCGAAGTAGCTTAATAAGACGGTATTTAATGCCCCTCGGAAGAGACGTGGAGGTCCCATTAGCTTATCAAGACGGTTGTAATGCCCCTTGGAAAAGTGGTGGAGGTCACAGTAGCTTAACCAGACGGTTTTAATACCCCTTGGAAAAGTGATGGAGATCGCAGTAGCTTAACAAGACGGTTTTAATGCCTCTTGGAAGAGATGTGGAGGTCCCGTAGCTTAACAAGACGGTTTTAATGCCCCTTGGGAGAGACGTGGAGGTCGCAGTAGCTTAACAAGACGGTTTTATTGCCCCTTGAAAAAGTGGTGGAGGTCACAGTAGCTTAACAAGACAGTTTTAATGCCCCTAGGAAGAGACGTGGAGGTCCCTGTAGCTTAACAATACGGTTTTAATGTCCCTCGGAAGAGACATGGAGGTCGCAATAGCTTAACAAGACGGTTTTAATGCGCCTTAGAAAAGTGGTGGAGGTCACAGTAGCTTAACAAGACGGTTTTAATGCCCCTTGGAAGAGACGTTGAGATCCCAGTAGCTTAACAAGATGGTTTTAATGCCCCTCGGAAGAGACGTGGAGGTCCCATAGCTTAACAAGACAGTTTTAATGCCCCTCAGAAGAGACGTGGAGGTCACTGTAATTTAACAACATGGTTTTAATGCCCCTCGTAAGAGACGTGGAGGTCACAGTAGCTTAACCAGACGGCTTTAATGCCTCTCGGAAGAGACGTGGCGGTCGCAGTAGCTTAACAAGACGGTTTTAATGCCCTTTGGAAAAGTTGTGGAGGTCACAGTAGCTTAACAAGACGGTTGTAATGCCCCTTGGAAAAGTGGTGGTTGTCACAGTAGCTTAACAAGACGGTTTTAATACCCCTTGGAAAAGAGGTGGAGCTCGCAGTAGGTTAACAAGACGGTTTTAATGCCCCTTGGAAGAGACGTGGAGGTCCCGTAGCTTAACAAGACGGTATTAATGCCCCTTGGAAGAGACGTGGAGGTCGCAGTAGCTTAACAAGATGGTTTTAATACCCCTTGGAAAAGTGGTGGAGGTCACAGTAGCTTAACAAGACAGTTTTAATCCCCCTCGGAAGAGACGTTGAGGTCGAAGTAGCTTAACAAGACGGTTTTAATGCCCCTTGGAAAAGTGGTGGAGGTCGCAGTAGCTTAACAAGACGGTTTTAATGCCCCTTGGAAGAGACGTGGAGGTCCCAGTAGCTTAACAAAACGGTTTTAATGCCCCTTGGAACAGAAGTGGAGGTCGCAGTAGCTTAACAAGATGGTTTTAATCTCCCTCAGAAGAGACGTGGAGGTCGAAGTAGCTTAACAAGACGGTATTTAATGCCCCTCGGAAGAGACGTGGAGGTCCCATTAGCTTAACAAGACGGTTGTAATGCTCCTTGGAAAAGTGGTGGAGGTCACAGGAGCTTAACAAGACGGTTTTAATACCCCTTGGAAAAGTGGTGGAGGTCGCAGTAGCTTAACAATACGGTTTTAATGCCCCTTGGAAGAGACGTGGAGGTCCCGTAGCTTAACAAGATGGTTTTAATGCCCCTTGGAAGAGACGTGGAGGTCGCAGTAGCTTAACAAGACGGTTTTAATGCCCCTTGAAAAAGTGGTGGAGGTCACAGTAGCTTAACAAGACAATTTTAATGCCCCTCGGAAGAGTCGTGGAGGTCCCAGTAGCTTAACAGTACGGTTTTAATGCCCCTTGCAAAAGTGGTGGAGGTCACAGTAGCTTAACAAGATGGTTTTAAAGCCCCTTGGAAGAGACATGGAGGTCCTAGTAGCTTAAGAAGATGGTTTAATGCCGCTCGGAAGAGACGTGGAGGTCGCAGTAGCTTAACAAGACTGTTTTAATGCCCCTTGGAAAAGTGGTGGAGGTCACAGTAGCTTAACAAGACGGTTTTAATGCCCCTCGGAAGAGACGTGGAGTTCGCAGTAGCTTAACAAGACGGTTATAATGCCCATTGGAAAAGTGGTGGAGGTCTCATTAGCTTAACTACACAGTTTTAATGCCCCTCTGAAGAGTCGTGGAGGTCGTAGTAGCTTAACAAGACGAATTTAATGCCCCTTGGAAGAGACGTGGAGGCCCCAGTAGCTTAACAAGACGGTTTTAATGCCCCTCCGAAGAGATATGGAGGTCGCAGTAGCTTAACAAGACGGTTTTAATGCCCGTTGGAAAAATGGTGGAGGTCATAGTAGCAAACAAGACGGTTTTAATGCCCCTCGGAAGAGACGTGGAGGTCCCTGTAGCTTAACTAGATGGTTTTTATGCCCCTAGGAAGAGACGTGGAGGTCCCTGTAGCTTAACAACATGGTTTTAATGTCCCTCGGAAGAGATGTGGATATCTCAGTAGCTTAACAAGACGGTTTAATGCGCCTTGGAAAAGTGGTGGAGGTCACAGTAGCTTAACAAGACGGTTTTAATGCCCCTTGGAAGAGACGTGGAGATCCCAGTAGCTTAACAAGATGGTTTTAATGACCCTCGGAAGAGACGGGAGGTCCCAGTAGCTTCACAGAACGGTTTTAATGCCCCTCGGAAAAGACGTGGAGGTCACAGTAACTTTACAACATGGTTTTAATGCCTCTCGGAAGAGACGTGGAGGTCACAGTAGCTTAACAAGACTGCTTTAATGCCCCTCGGAAGAGAGACGTAGCGGTCGCAGGAGCTTAACAAGACGGTTTTTATGCCCCTTGGAAATGTGGTGGAGGTCACAGTAGCTTAACAAGACGGTTTTAATGCCATTTGGTAAAGTGGTAGAGGTCACAGTAGCTTAACAAGACGGTTTTAATGCCCCTAGGAAGAGAAGTGGAGGTCGCAGTAGCTTAACAAAACGGTTTTAATGCCCCTTGGTAGAGACATGGAGGTCGCAGTAGCTTAACAAAACGGTTATAATGCCCTTCGGAAGAGACGTGTTGGTCGCAGTAGCTTTACAAGACGGTTTTAATGTTCCTCGGAAGAGACGTGGAGGTCGCAGTAGCTTAACAAGACGGTTTTACTGCGACTTGGAAAAGTGGTGGAGGTCACAAAAGCTTAACAAGATGGTTTTAATGCCCCTTGGAAGAGACTTGGAGGTCCCAGTAGCTTAACAAGATCTTTTTAATGCCCCTCGGAAGAGACGTGGAGGTCGCAGTAGCTTAACAAGACGGTTTTAATGCCCCTTGGAAAATTGGTTGAGGTCACAGTAGCTTAACAAGACAGTTTTAATGCTCCTCGGAAGAGACGTGGAGGTCACAGTAACTTAACAAGACGGCTTTAATGCCCCTCGGAAGAGACTTGGCGGTCGCAGTAGCTTAACAAGATGGTTTTAATGCCCCTTGGAAAAGTGGTGGAGGTCACAGTAGCTTAACAAGACGGTTTTAATGCCCCTTGGAAGAGACATGGAGGTCCCAGTGGCTTAACAAGACGGTTTAATGACGCTCGGAAGAGACGTTGAGGTCGCAGCAGCTTAACGAGACTGTTTTAATGCCCGTGGGAAAAGTGGTGGAGGTCACAGTGGCTTAAAAAGACAGTTTTAATGCTCCTCGGAAGAGACGTGGATGTCGCAGTAGCTTAACAAGACGGTTTTAATTCCCCTCGGAAGAGACGTGGAGGTCGCAGTAGCTTAACAAGACGGTTATAATGCCCCTTGGAAAAGTGGTGGATGTCGCAGTAGCTTAACAAGACGGTTTTAATGCCCCTTGGAAAAGTGGTGGAGGTTGCAGTAGCTTAACAAGACGGTTTTAATGCCCCTTGGAAAAGTGGTGGAGGTCTCAGTAGCTTAACAACACGGTTTTAATACCCCTCTGAAGTGTCGTGGAGGTCGAAGTAGCTTAACAAGACGTATATAATGCCCCTCGGAAGAGACGTGGAGGTTGCAGTAGCATAACAAGACTGTTTTAATGCCCCTCCGAAGAGATGTGGAGGTAGCAGTAGCTTAACAAGACTTTTTTAATGCCCCTTGGAAAAGTGGTGGAGGTCATAGTAGCAAACAAGACGGTTTTAATGCCACTCGGAAGAGACGTGGAGGTCCCTGTAGCTTAACTAGATGGTTTTAATGCCCCTCGGAAGAGACGTGGAGGTTGCAGTAGCTTAACGAGACGGTTTTAATGCCCATTGGAAAAGTGGTGGAGGTCACAGTAGCTTAACAAGATGGTTTTAATGCCCCTTGGAAAAGTGGTGGAGGTCGCAGTAGCTTAACAAGACGGTTTTAATGCCCCTTGGAAGAGACGTGGAGGTCCCAGTAGCTTAACAAAACGGTTTTAATGCCCCTTGGAACAGAAGTGGAGGTCGCAGTAGCTTAACAAGATGGTTTTAATCTCCCTCAGAAGAGACGTGGAGGTCGAAGTAGCTTAACAAGACGGTATTTAAAGCCCCTCGGAAGAGACGTGGAGGTCCCATTAGCTTAACAAGACGGTTGTAATGCCCCTTGGAAAAGTGGTGGAGGTCACAGGAGCTTAACAAGACGGTTTTAATACCCCTTGGAAAAGTGGTGGAGGTCGCAGTAGCTTAACAAGACGGTTTTAATGCCCCTTGGAAGAGACGTGGAGGTCCCGTAGCTTAACAAGACGGTTTTAATGCCCCTTGGAAGAGACGTGGAGGTCGCAGTAGCTTAACAAGACGGTTTTAATGCCCCTTGAAAAAGTGGTGGAGGTCACAGTAGCTTAACAAGACAATCTTAATGCCCCTCGGAAGAGTCGTGGAGGTCCCAGTAGCTTAACAGTACGGTTTTAATGCCCCTTGCAAAAGTGGTGGAGGTCACAGTAGCTTAACAAGACGGTTTTAAAGCCCCTTGGAAGAGACATGGAGGTCCCAGTAGCTTAACAAGATGGTTTAATGCCGCTCGGAAGAGACGTGGAGGTACCAGTAGCTTAAAAAGACTGTTTTAATGCCCCTTGGAGGAGTGGTGGAGGTCACAGTAGCTTAACAAGACGGTTTAATGCCCCTCGGAAGAGACGTGGCGGTCGCAGTAGCTTAACAAGACGGTTTTAATGCCCCTTGGAAAAGTGGTGGAGGTCACAGTAGCTTAACAGTACGGTTTTAATGCCCCTTGCAAAAGTGGTGGAGGTCACAGTAGCTTAACAAGACGGTTTTAAAGCCCCTTGGAAGAGACATGGAGGTCCCAGTAGCTTAACAAGATGGTTTAATGCCGCTCGGAAGAGACGTGGAGGTACCAGTAGCTTAAAAAGACTGTTTTAATGCCCCTTGGAGGAGTGGTGGAGGTCACAGTAGCTTAACAAGACGGTTTAATGCCCCTCGGAAGAGACGTGGCGGTCGCAGTAGCTTAACAAGACGGTTTTAATGCCCCTTGGAAAAGTGGTGGAGGTCACAGTAGCTTAACAATAATATTTTAATGCCACTTGGTAAAGTGGTAGAGGTCACAGTAGCTTAACAAGACGGTTTTAATGCCCCTCGGAAGAGAAGTGGAGGTCGCAGTAGCTTAACAAAATGGTTTTAATGCCCCTCGGTAGAGACATGGAGGTCGCAGTAGCTTAACAAGACGGTTATAATGCCCTTTGGAAGAGACGTGTAGGTCGCAGTAGATTTACAAGATGGTTTTAATGTTCCTCCGTAGAGAGGTGGAGGTCGCAGTAGCTTAACAAGATGGTTTTAATGCCCCTTGGAAGAGACGTGGAGGTCCCAGTAGCTTAACAAGATAGTTTTAATGCCCCTCGGAAGAGACGTGGAGGTCGCAGTAGCTTAACAAGACGGTTTTAATGCCCCTTGGAAAAGTGGTGGAGGTCACAGTAGCTTAACAATAATATTTTAATGCCACTTGGTAAAGTGGTAGAGGTCACAGTAGCTTAACAAGACGGTTTTAATGCCCCTCGGAAGAGAAGTGGAGGTCGCAGTAGCTTAACAAAATGGTTTTAATGCCCCTCGGTAGAGACATGGAGGTCGCAGTAGCTTAACAAGACGGTTATAATGCCCTTTGGAAGAGACGTGTAGGTCGCAGTAGATTTACAAGATGGTTTTAATGTTCCTCCGTAGAGAGGTGGAGGTCGCAGTAGCTTAACAAGATGGTTTTAATGCCCCTTGGAAGAGACGTGGAGGTCCCAGTAGCTTAACAAGATAGTTTTAATGCCACTCGGAAGAGACGTGGAGGTCGCAGTAGCTTAACAAGACGGTTTTAATGCCCCTTGGAAAACTGGTTGAGGTCACAGTAGCTTAACAAGACAGCTTTAATGCCCCTCGGAAGAGACGTGAAGGTCCCAGTAACTTAACAACACGGTTTAATGCTCCTCGGAAGAGACGTGGAAGTCACAGGAAATTAACAAAACGGTTTTAATGCCCCTCGGAAGAGACGTGGAGGTCACAGTAGCTTAACAAGATGGCTTTAATGCCCCTCGGAAGAGACGTGGCGGTCGCAGTAGCTTAACAAGATGGTTTTAATGCCCCTTGGAAAAGTGGTGGAGGTCACAGTAGCTTAACAAGACGGTTTTAATGCCCCTCGGAAGAGATGTGGAGGTCGCAGTAGCTTATCAAGACGGTTTTAATGCCCCTCGGAAGAGACGTGGAGGTCGCAGTAGCTTAACAAGACGGTTATAATGCCCCTTGGAAGAGTAGTGGAGGTCGCAGTAGCTTAAAAAGACGGTTTTAATGCCCCTTGGAAAAGTGGTGGAGGTTGCAGTAGCTTAGCAAGACAGTTTTAATGCCCCTTCGAAGAGACGTGGAGGTCCCAGTTGCTAAAAAAGATGGTTTTAATGCCCCTAGGAAGAGATGTGGAGGTCGCAGTAGCTTAACAATATGGTTTTAATGCCCCTTCTAAAAGTGGAGGAGGTCACAGTAGCTTAACAAGATGGTTTTCATGCCCCTCGGAAGAGATTTGGAGGTCGCAGTAGCTTAACAAGACGGTTTTAATGCCCCTAGTAAAAGTGGTGGAGGTCTCAGTAGCTTAACAACACGATTTTGATGCCCCTCTGAAGAGTCGTGGAGGTCGAAGTAGCTAAAAAAGATGGATTTAATACCCCTTCTAAAAGTGGAGGAGGTCACAGTAGCTTAACAAGACGGTTTTAATGCCCCTCTGAAGAGACGTGGAGGTCCCTGTAGCTTATCAAGACGGTTTTAATGCCCCTCGGAAGAGACGTTGAGGTCGCAGGAGCTCAACAAGATGGTTTTAAAGCGCCTTTTTAAAAGTGGTGGAGGTCACAGTAGCTTAAGAAGACGGTTTTAATGCCCCTTGGAAGAGGCGTGGAGGTCCCAGTAGCTTAACAAGATGGTTTTAATGCCGCTCGGAAGAGACGTGGAGGTCGCAGTAGCTTAACAAGACGGTTTTATTGCCCCTTGGAAAAGTGGTGGAGGTCACAGTAGCTTAACAAGACGGTTTTAATGCCCCTTGGAAGAGACGTGGAGGTCCCAGTAGCTTAACCAGACGGTTTTAATGCCCCTTGGAAAAGTGGTGGAGGTCACAGTAACTTAACAACACGATTTTAATGCCCCTCGGAGGAGACGTGGAGGTCACTGTAGCTTAAAAAGACGGCTTTAATGCACCTCGGAAGAGACGTGGCGGTCGCAGTAGCTTAACAAGATGGTTTTAATGCCCCTTGAAAAAGTGGTGGAGGTCACAGTAGCTTAACAAGACGGTTTTAATGCCACTTGGTAAAGTGGTGGAAGTCACAGTAGCTTAAAATATGGTTTTAATGCCCCTCGGAAGAGAAGTGGAGGTCGCAGTAGCTTAACAAAACGGTTTTAATGCCCCTCGGTAGAGACATGGAGGTCGCAGTAGCTTAACAAGACGGTTATAATGCCCTTCGGAAGAGACGTGTAGGTCGCAGTAGCTTTACAAGATGGTTTTAATGTCCCTCGGACGAGACGTGGAGGTCGCAGTTGCTTAACAAGACGGTTTTAATGCACATTGGAAAAGTGGTGGAGGTCACAAGAGCTTAACAAGATGGTTGTAATGCCCCTTGGAATAGACGTGGAGGTCCCAGTAGCTTAACAAGATGGTTTTAATGCTCCTCGGAAGAGACATGGAGGTCCCAGTAGCTTAACAAGACGGTTTTAATGCCCCTCTGAAGAGACGTGGAGGTTCCTGTAGCTTAACAAGACGGTTTTAATGCCCCTCAGAAGAGACGTTGAGGTCGCAGGAGCTCAACAAGGCGGTTTTAATGCGCCTTGGAAAAGTGGTGGAGGTCACAGTAGCTTAAGAAGACGGTTTTAATGCCCCTTGGAAGAGACGTGGAGGTCCCAGTAGCTTAACAGGATGGTTTTAATGCCCCTCGGAAGAGACGTGGAGGTGGCAGTAGCTTAACAAGACGGTTGTAATGCGCCTTGGAAAAGTGGTGGAGGTCACAGTAGCTTAACAAGACGGTTTTAATGCCCCTTGGAAGAGACGTGGAGGTCCCAGTAGCTTAACAAGATGGTTTTAATGCCCCTCGGTAGAGACGTAGAGGTCCCAGTAGCTTAACAAGACGGTTTTAATGCCCCTTGGAAAAGTGGTGGAGGTCACAGTAGCTTAACAAGACGGTTTTAATGGCCCTCGGAAGAGACGTGGAGGTTCTTGTGGCTTAACAAGACAGTTTTAATGCCCCTCGGAAGAGACGTGGAGGTCAAAGTAACTTAACAAGACTGCTTTAGTGCCCCTCGGAAGAGACGTCGAGGTCACGGTAGCTTAACAAAACAACTTTAATGCCCCTCGGAAGAGACATGGCGGTCACAGGTGCTTAACAAGACGGTTTTAATGCCACTTGGTAAAGTGGTGGAGGTCACCGTAGCTTAACAAGACGGTTTTAATGCCCCTCGGAAGAGAAGTGGAGGTCGCAGTAGCTTAAAACAACGGTTTTAATGTCCCTCGGTAGAGACGTGGAGGTCTCAGTAGCTTAACAAGACGGTTATAATGCCCCTCGAAAGAGACGTTGATGTCGCAGTAGCTTAACAAGACGGTTTCAATGCCCCTTGGAAGGGACGTGCAGGTCGCAGTAGCTTAACAAGATGGTTTTAATCCCCCTCGGAAGAGACGTGGAGGTCGAAGTAGCTTAACAAGACGGATTTAATGCCCCTCGGAAGAGACGTGGAGGTCCCAGTAGCTTAAGAAGACGGTTTTAATGCCCCTTGGAAGAGACGTTGAGGTCCCAGTAGCTAAACAAGATGGTTTTAATGCCCCTCTGAAGAGACGTAGAGGTCGCAGTAGCTTAACAAGACGGTTTTAATGCGCCTTGGAAATGTGGTGGAGGTCACAGTTTCTTAACAAGATGGTTTTAATGCCCCTCGGTAGAGACGTGGATTTCCCAGTAGCTTAACAAGATGGTTTTAATGCCCTTTGGAAGAGACGTGGAGGTCACAGTAACTTAACAACACGGTTTTAATGCCCCTCGGAAGAGAGGTGGAGGTCACAGTAGCTTAACAAGACGGATTTAATGTCCCTCGGAAGAGACGTGGCGTTCGCAGGAGCTTAAGAAGACGGTTTTAATGCCCCTTGGAAAAGTGGTGGAGGTCACAGTAGCTTAACAAGACGGTTTTAATGCCACTTGGTAAAGTGGTGGCGGTCACAGTAGCTTAACAAGACGGTTTTAATGCCCCTCGGAAGAGAAGTGGAGGTCGCAGTAGCTTAACAAAACGGTTTTAATGCCCCTCGGTAAAGACGTGGAGGTCGCAGTAGCTTAAAAAGATTGTTATAATGCCCCTCGGAAGAGACGTGTAGGTCGCAGTAGCTTTACAAGACGGTTATAATGCCGCTCGGAAGACACGTGGAGGTCGCAGTAGCCTAACAAGACGGTTTTAGTGACCCTTGAAAGAGACATGGAGGTCCCAGTAGCTTAACAAGATGGTTTAATGCCCCTTGGAAAAGTGATGTAGGTCACAGTAGCTTAACAACACGGTTTTAATGCCCCTCTCAAGAGACGTGGAGGTTGAATTAGCTTAACAAGACGGATTTAATGCCCCTCGGAAGAGACGTGGAGGTCCCAGTAGTTAAACAAGACGGTTTTAATGCCCCTCGGAAGAGACGTGGAGGTCGCAGTAGCTTAACAAGACGGTTTTAATGCCCCTTGGAAAACTGGTTGAGGTCACAGTAGCTTAACAAGACAGCTTTAATGCCCCTCGGAAGAGACGTGAAGGTCCCAGTAACTTAACAACACGGTTTAATGCTCCTCGGAAGAGACGTGGAAGTCACAGGAAATTAACAAAACGGTTTTAATGCCCCTCGGAAGAGACGTGGAGGTCACAGTAGCTTAACAAGACGGCTTTAATGCCCCTCGGAAGAGACGTGGCGGTCGCAGTAGCTTAACAAGATGGTTTTAATGCCCCTTGGAAAAGTGGTGGAGGTCACAGTAGCTTAACAAGACGGTTTTAATGCCCCTCGGAAGAGATGTGGAGGTCGCAGTAGCTTATCAAGACGGTTTTAATGCCCCTCGGAAGAGACGTGGAGGTCGCAGTAGCTTAACAAGACGGTTATAATGCCCCTTGGAAGAGTAGTGGAGGTCGCAGTAGCTTAAAAAGACGGTTTTAATGCCCCTTGGAAAAGTGGTGGAGGTTGCAGTAGCTTAGCAAGACAGTTTTAATGCCCCTTCGAAGAGACGTGGAGGTCCCAGTTGCTAAAAAAGATGGTTTTAATGCCCCTAGGAAGAGATGTGGAGGTCGCAGTAGCTTAACAATATGGTTTTAATGCCCCTTCTAAAAGTGGAGGAGGTCACAGTAGCTTAACAAGATGGTTTTCATGCCCCTCGGAAGAGATTTGGAGGTCGCAGTAGCTTAACAAGACGGTTTTAATGCCCCTAGTAAAAGTGGTGGAGGTCTCAGTAGCTTAACAACACGGTTTTGATGCCCCTCTGAAGAGTCGTGGAGGTCGAAGTAGCTAAAAAAGACGGATTTAATACCCCTTCTAAAAGTGGAGGAGGTCACAGTAGCTTAACAAGACGGTTTTAATGCACCTCTGAAGAGACGTGGAGGTCCCTGTAGCTTATCAAGACGGTTTTAATGCCCCTCGGAAGAGACGTTGAGGTCGCAGGAGCTCAACAAGACGGTTTTAAAGCGCCTTTTTAAAAGTGGTGGAGGTCACAGTAGCTTAAGAAGACGGTTTTAATGCCCCTTGGAAGAGGCGTGGAGGTCCCAGTAGCTTAACAAGATGGTTTTAATGCCGCTCGGAAGAGACGTGGAGGTCGCAGTAGCTTAACAAGACGGTTTTATTGCCCCTTGGAAAAGTGGTGGAGGTCACAGTAGCTTAACAAGACGGTTTTAATGCCCCTTGGAAGAGACGTGGAGGTCCCAGTAGCTTAACCAGACGGTTTTAATGCCCCTTGGAAAAGTGGTGGAGGTCACAGTAACTTAACAACACGATTTTATTGCCCCTCGGAAGAGACGTGGAGGTCACTGTAGCTTAAAAAGACGGCTTTAATGCACCTCGGAAGAGACGTGGCGGTCGCAGTAGCTTAACAAGATGGTTTTAATGCCCCTTGAAAAAGTGGTGGAGGTCACAGTAGCTTAACAAGACGGTTTTAATGCCACTTGGTAAAGTGGTGGAAGTCACAGTAGCTTAAAATATGGTTTTAATGCCCCTCGGAAGAGAAGTGGAGGTCGCAGTAGCTTAACAAAACGGTTTTAATGCCCCTCGGTAGAGACATGGAGGTCGCAGTAGCTTAACAAGACGGTTATAATGCCCTTCGGAAGAGACGTGTAGGTCGCAGTAGCTTTACAAGATGGTTTTAATGTCCCTCGGACGAGACGTGGAGGTCGCAGTTGCTTAACAAGACGGTTTTAATGCACATTGGAAAAGTGGTGGAGGTCACAAGAGCTTAACAAGATGGTTGTAATGCCCCTTGGAATAGACGTGGAGGTCCCAGTAGCTTAACAAGATGGTTTTAATGCTCCTCGGAAGAGACATGGAGGTCCCAGTAGCTTAACAAGACGGTTTTAATGCCCCTCTGAAGAGACGTGGAGGTTCCTGTAGCTTAACAAGACGGTTTTAATGCCCCTCAGAAGAGACGTTGAGGTCGCAGGAGCTCAACAAGGCGGTTTTAATGCGCCTTGGAAAAGTGGTGGAGGTCACAGTAGCTTAAGAAGACGGTTTTAATGCCCCTTGGAAGAGACGTGGAGGTCCCAGTAGCTTAATAGGATGGTTTTAATACCCCTCGGAAGAGACGTGGAGGTGGCAGTAGCTTAACAAGACGGTTGTAATGCGCCTTG
The DNA here is from genome assembly GCF_046119375.1 of Phyllobates terribilis. Lineage (NCBI taxonomy): Eukaryota > Metazoa > Chordata > Amphibia > Anura > Dendrobatidae > Phyllobates > Phyllobates terribilis. The sequence continues at coordinate 147,495,625 of NW_027362764.1, read as the reverse complement.
GAAAAGTGGTGGAGGTCACAGTAGCTTAACAAGACGGTTTTAATGCCCCTTGGAAGAGACGTGGAGGTCCCAGTAGCTTAACAAGATGGTTTTAATGCCCCTCGGTAGAGACGTAGAGGTCCCAGTAGCTTAACAAGACGGTTTTAATGCCCCTTGGAAAAGTGATGGAGGTCACAGTAGCTTAACAAGACGGTTTTAATGGCCCTCGGAAGAGACGTGGAGGTTCTTGTGGCTTAACAAGACAGTTTTAATGCCCCTCGGAAGAGACGTGGAGGTCAAAGTAACTTAACAAGACTGCTTTAGTGCCCCTCGGAAGAGACGTCGAGGTCACGGTAGCTTAACAAAACAACTTTAATGCCCCTCGGAAGAGACATGGCGGTCACAGGTGCTTAACAAGACGGTTTTAATGCCACTTGGTAAAGTGGTGGAGGTCACCGTAGCTTAACAAGACGGTTTTAATGCCCCTCGGAAGAGAAGTGGAGGTCGCAGTAGCTTAAAACAACGGTTTTAATGTCCCTCGGTAGAGACGTGGAGGTCTCAGTAGCTTAACAAGACGGTTATAATGCCCCTCGAAAGAGACGTTGATGTCGCAGTAGCTTAACAAGACGGTTTTAATGCCCCTTGGAAGGGACGTGCAGGTCGCAGTAGCTTAACAAGATGGTTTTAATCCCCCTCGGAAGAGACGTGGAGGTCGAAGTAGCTTAACAAGACGGATTTAATGCCCCTCGGAAGAGACATGGAGGTCCCAGTAGCTTAAGAAGACGGTTTTAATGCCCCTTGGAAGAGACGTTGAGGTCCCAGTAGCTAAACAAGATGGTTTTAATGCCCCTCTGAAGAGACGTAGAGGTCGCAGTAGCTTAACAAGACGGTTTTAATGCGCCTTGGAAATGTGGTGGAGGTCACAGTTGCTTAACAAGATGGTTTTAATGCCCCTCGGTAGAGACGTGGATTTCCCAGTAGCTTAACAAGATGGTTTTAATGCCCTTTGGAAGAGACGTGGAGGTCACAGTAACTTAACAACACGGTTTTAATGCCCCTCGGAAGAGAGGTGGAGGTCACAGTAGCTTAACAAGACGGATTTAATGTCCCTCGGAAGAGACGTGGCGTTCGCAGGAGCTTAAGAAGACGGTTTTAATGCCCCTTGGAAAAGTGGTGGAGGTCACAGTAGCTTAACAAGACGGTTTTAATGCCACTTGGTAAAGTGGTGGCGGTCACAGTAGCTTAACAAGACGGTTTTAATGCCCCTCGGAAGAGAAGTGGAGGTCGCAGTAGCTTAACAAAACGGTTTTAATGCCCCTCGGTAAAGACGTGGAGGTCGCAGTAGCTTAAAAAGATTGTTATAATGCCCCTCGGAAGAGACGTGTAGGTCGCAGTAGCTTTACAAGACGGTTATAATGCCGCTCGGAAGACACGTGGAGGTCGCAGTAGCCTAACAAGACGGTTTTAGTGACCCTTGAAAGAGACATGGAGGTCCCAGTAGCTTAACAAGATGGTTTAATGCCCCTTGGAAAAGTGATGTAGGTCACAGTAGCTTAACAACACGGTTTTAATGCCCTCTCAAGAGACGTGGAGGTTGAATTAGCTTAACAAGACGGATTTAATGCCCCTCGGAAGAGACGTGGAGGTCCCAGTAGTTAAACAAGACGATTTTAATGCCCCTCGGAAGAGACGTGGAGGTCGCAGTAGCTTAACAAGACGGTTTTATTGCCCCTTGGAAAAGTGGTGGAGGTCCCAGTAGCTTAACAAGACGGTTTTAATGCCCCTTGGAAGAGACGTGGAGGTGGCAGTAGCTTAACAAGACGGTTTTAATGCCCCTTGTAAAAGTGGTGGAGGTCACAGTAGCTTAACAAGATGATTTTAATGCCCCTTGGAAGAGACGTGGAGGTCCCAGTAGCTTAAGAAGATGGTTTTAATGCCCCTCGGAAGAGACGTGGAGGTAGCAGTTGCTTAACAAGACGGTTTTAATGCCCCTCGGAAGAGACGAGGAGGTTACTGTAACTTAACAAGACAGTTTTAATGCCAATCGGAAGAGACGTGGAGGTCACAGTAGCTTAACAAGACGGCCTATAATGCCCCTCGGAAGAGAAGTGGTGGTCGCAGTAGCTTAACAGGACAGCTTTAATGCCCCTTGAAAAAGTGGTGGAGGTCGCAGTAGCTTAACAAGACAGTTTTAATGCCCCTTGGAAAAGTGGAGGAGGTCGCAGTAGCTTAACAAGACAGCTGTAATGCCCCTTGGAAAAGTGGTGGAGGTCGCAGTAGCATAACAAGACGTTTAAATGCCCCTTAAAAAAGTGGTGGAGGTTGCATTAGCTCAACAAGACGGTTTTAATGCCCCTTGGAAGAGATGTGGAGGTTGCAGTAGCTATACAAGACTGTTTAAATGCCCTTTGGAAGAGTGGTGGAGGTTACAGTAGCTTAATAAGACAGCTTTAATGCCCCTTGGAAAAGTGGTGGATGTCGCAGTAGCTTAACAAGATGGTTTTAATGTCCCTTAGATGAGACGTGGAGGTAGCATTAGCTTAACAAGCCAGTTTAAATGCCCCTTGGAAGAGAAGTGGAGGTCGCAGTAGCTTAACAAGACGGTTTAAATGCCCCTTGGAAGAGTGGTGGAGGTTACAGTAGCTTAACAAGACAGCTTTAATGCCCCTTGGAAAAGTGGTTGGGTTCCCAGTAGCTTAACAACACGGTTTTAATGCCCCTTGGAAAAGTGATGGATGTCGCATTAGCTTAACAAGACGGTTTTAATGCCGCTTGGAAAAGACGTGGAGGTTGCAGTAGCTTAACAAGATGGTTTAAAGGCCCCTTGGAAGAGACGTGGTGGTCGCAGTAGCTTAGCAAGATGGTTTTAATGCCCCTTGGAAGAGACGTGGATGTTGCCGTAGCTTAACAAGAAAGTTTAAATGCCCCTTTGAAGAGTGGTGGAGGTTACAGTAGCTTAACAAGACAGCTTTAATGCCCCTTGGAAAATTGGAGGAGGTCGAAGTAGCTTAATGAGACAGCGTTAATGCCCCTTGGAAGAGACGTGGAGGTAGCAGTGATGGTTTGAATGCCACTTGGAGAAGTGGTGGAGGTCGCAGTAGCTTAGCAAGACAGTTTTAATGCCCCTTGGAAAAGACATGGAGGTCAGAGTGATTTAACAAGGCGGTTTTAGTGCCCATTGGAAGAGGGGTGGAGGTCGCAGTAGCTTAGCAAGACAGTTTTAATGCCCCTTGGAAGAGTGGTGGAGTTTACAGTAGCTTAACAAGACAGCTTTAATGCCCCTTGGAAAATTGGAGGAGGTCGAAGTAGCTTAATGAGACAGCGTTAATGCCCCTTGGAAGAGACGTGGAGGTAGCAGTGGAATAAAAAGACAATATCAATGCCCCTGGGAAAAGAGGTGGAGGTCGCATTAGCTTATCAAGACGGTTTTAATGTCCCTTGGAAGAGACGTGGAGGTCACAGTGGAATAAAAAGACAATATCAATGCCCCTTAAAAAGTGGTGGAGGTCGCATTAGCTTAACAAGATAGTTTTAATGCCCATTGAAAGAGCTGTGGAAGTCACAGTAGCTTAACAAGGCGGTCTTAATGCCTCTTGGAAAAGTGGTGGAGGTCGCAGTAGCTTAACAAGACAGCTTTAATGCCCCTTGGAATAGTGGTGGTGCTCGCTGTAGCTTAACATGACAGCTTTAATGCCCCTTGGAAAAGTGGTGGAGGTTGCAGAAGCTTAACAAGCCGGTTTAAATGTCCCTTAGAAGAGATGTGGAGGTCGCAGAAGCTTAACAAGATGGTTTAAATTCCCCTTGGAAGAGTGGTGGAGGATACAGTAGCTTAACAAGACGGTTTTAATTCCCCTTGCAGAAGTGGTGGATGTCACAGTAGCTTAACAAGAAGGTTTTAATGCCCCTTGGAAGAGACGTGGAGGTCACATTGATTTAACAATACGGTTTTAATGCCCATTGGAAGAGCGGTGGTGGTCGCAGTAGCTTAACAAGGCGGTTTTTATGCCCCTTGGAAGTGTGGTGGAGGTCACAGTAGCTTAACAAGACAGCTTTAATGCCCCTTGGAAGAGACGTGGAGGTTGCATTAGCTTAACAAGATGGATTTAATGCCCCTTGGAAGAAACGTGGAGGTCACAGTGAAATAAAAAAACAATATCAATGCCCCTGGGAAAAGTGGTAGAGGTCGCAGTAGCTTAACAAGACGGTATTAATGCCCCTTGGAAGACACGTGGAGGTCCCAGTAGCTTAAGAAGATGGTTTTAATGCCCCTCAGAAGAGACGTGGAGGTAGTAGTCGCTTAACAAGACGGTTTTAATGCCCATTGGAAAAGTGGTGGAGGTCACAGTAGCTTAACTAGATGGCTTTAATGCCCCTTGGAAAAGTGGTGGTGGTCGCATTAGCTTAACAAGACGGTTTTAATGCCCCTTCGAAGAGACATGGAGGTTGCAGAAGTTATACAAGCCGGTTTAAATGCCCCTTAGAAGAGACGTGGAGGTTACAGTAGCTTAACAAGATGGTTTAAATTCCCCTTGGAAGAGTGGTGGAGGTTACAGTAGCTTAACAAGATGGTTTTAATTCCCCTTGGAGAAGTGGTGGATGTCGCAGTAGCTTAACAAGATGGTTTTAATGCCCGTTGGAAGAGACGTGGAGGTCACATTGATTTAACATGATGGTTTTAGTGCCCATTGGAAGATCGGTGGTGGTCGCAGTAGCTTAACAAGGCGGTTTTTATGCCCCTTGGAAGTGTGGTGGAGGTCACAATAGCTTAACTAAACAGCTTTAATGCCCCTTGAAAATGTGGTGGAGGTCGCAGTAGCTTAACAAGACAGCTTTAATGCCCCTTGGAAGAGATGTGGAGGTCGCAGTGGAATAAAAAGACAATATCAATGCCCCCGGGAAAAGTGGTGGAGGTTGCATTAGCTCAACAAGATGGATTTAATGCCCCTTCAAAGAAAAGTGGAGGTCGCAGTGAAATAAAAAAACAATATCAATGCCCCTGGGAAAATTGGTGGAGGTCGCATTAGCTTAACAGATTGTTTTAATGCCCCTTGGAGAAGTGGTGGAGGTCGCAGTAGCTTAACAAGATGGTTTTAATGCCCCTTGGAAGAGCGGTGGAGGAGACAATAGCTTAACAAGACTGCTTTAATGCCCCTTGAAAAAGTGGTGGAGGTGGCAGTAGCTTAACAAGACAGCTTTAATGCCCCTTACAAAAGTGGTGGAGGTCGCATTAGCTTAACTACACGGTTTTAATGCCCCTTGGAAGAGATGTGGTGGTTGCAGTAGCTTAACAAGACGTTTTAAATGCCCCTTTGAAGAGTGGTGGAGGTTACAGTAGCTTAACAAGATGGTTTTAAAGCCCCTTGGATAAGTGGTGGAGGTCGCAGTAGCTTAACAAGACGGTTTTAATGCACCTTGAAAGAGTGCTGGAGGTCGCAGTAGCTTAACAAGACAGCTTTAATGCCCCTTGAAAAAGTTGTGGAGGTCGCAGTAGCTTAACAAGACAGCTTTAATGCCCATAGTAAAAGTGGTGGAGGCCGCAGTCACTTAGCAAGATGGTTTTAATGCCCCTTGGAAAAGTGGTGGAGGTAGCATTAGCTTAACAAAACGGTTTTAATGCCCCTTGGAAGAGACGTGGACGTTGCAGTAGCTTAACAAGACGGTGTAAATGCCCCTTGGAAGAGACGTGGAGGTCGCAAGAGCTTAACAAGACGGTTTTAATGCCCCTTGGAAAAGTGGTGGAGGTCAAATTAGCTTAACAAGATGGTTTTTATGCCCCTTTGAAGAGCGGTGGACGTCACAGAAGCTTATCAAGACAGATTTAATGCCCCTTGGAAAAGAGGTGGAGGTCGAAGTAGCTTAACAAGACAGCTTTAATGCCCCTTGGAAAAGTGCTGGAGGTCGCATTAGCTTAACTACACGGTTTTAATGCCCCTTGGAAGAGATGTGGAGGTTTCAGTAGCTTAACAAAACGTTTTAAATGCCCCTTGGAAGAGTGGTGGAGGTTACAGTAGCGTAACAAGACGGTTTTAATGCCCCTTGGAGTAGTGGTGGAGGTTGCAGTAGCTTAACAAGACTGTTTTAATGCCCCTTGGAACAGTGGTGGAGGTCACAGTAGCTTAACAAGACAGATTTAATGTCCCTTGAAAAAGTGGTGGAGGTCACAGTAGCTTAACAAGACAGCTTTAGTGCCCCTTGGAAAAGTGGTGGAGGTCGCAGTAGCTTAACAAGAAAGCTTTATTGCCCCTTGGAAAAGTGGTGGAGGTCGCAGTAGCTTAACAATACAGTTTTAATGCCCCTTGGAAAAGTGGTGGTGGTTGCATTAGCTTAGCAAGACGGTTTTAATGGCCCTTGGAAGAGATGTGGATGGTGCAGTAGCTTAACAAGACGGTTTAAATGCCCCTTGGAAAAGTGGTGGAGGTCGCATTAGCTTAACAATACGGTTTTTATGCCCCTTGGAAAAGTGGTGGAGGTCACAGTAGCTTAATAAGACAAATTTAATGCCCCTTGGAAAAGTGGAGGAGGTCGCAGTAGCTTAACAAGACAACTTTAATGCGCCTTGGAAAAGTGGTGGAGGTCGCAGTAGCTTAACAAGATGGTCTTAATGCCCCTTGGAAAGGAGGTGAAGGTCGCATTAGCTTAACAAGATGGTTTTAATGCCCCTTGGAAGAGACGTAGAGTTTGCAGTAGCTTAACAAGATGGTTTAAATTCCACTTGGAAGAGACGTGGAGGTCGCCGTGGCTAAACAAGACAGTTTTAATGCCCCTTGGAAAAGTGGTGGAGGTCGCATTAGCTTAACAAGACGATTTTAGTGCCCCTTGGAAGAGACGTGGAGGTAGCAGTAGCTTAACCAGACATTTTAAATGCCCCTTGGAAGGGACCTGGAGGTCAGAGTGGTTTAACAAGATGGTTTTAATGCCCCTTGGAAGAGCGGTGGAGGTAGCAGGAGCTTAACAATACGGTTTTAATGACCCTTGGAAGAGTGGTGGACGTGACAGTAGCTTAACAAGACAGCTTTAATGACCCTTGAAAAAGTGGTGGAGGTCGCAGTAGCTTAAAAAGACAGCTTTAATGACCCTTGGAAAAGTGGTGGAGGTCGCAGTAGCTTAACAAAACAGCTTTAATGCCCCTTGGCAGAGATTTGGAGGTCGCAGTGGAATAAAAAGACAATATCAATGCCCCTGCGAAAAGTGGTGGAGGTCGCATTAGCTTAACAAGATGGTTTTAATGCCCATTGGAAGAGCGGTGGAGGTTGCAGTATCTTAACAACACGGTTTTAATGCCCCTTGGAAGAGTGGTGGAGGTCACAGTAGCTTAACAAGACAGCTTTAATGCCCCTTGGAAAAGTGGTGCAGGTCGCAGTAGCTTAACAAGATTTTTTTAATGCCCCTTGCAAAAGTGGTGGAGGTCGCATTAGCTTAACTAGATGGTTTTAATGCCCCTTGGAATAGACTTGGACGTTGCAGTAGCTTAACAAGACGGTTTAAATGTCCCTTGGAAAAGACGTGGAGGTTGCAGTAGCTGAACAAGACGGTTTAAATGCCCCTTGGAAGAGACGTGGAGGTCGCATTAGTTTAAAAAGACGGTTTTAACGCCCCTTGGAAGAGACGTGGACATCGCAGTGGAATAAAAAGACAATATCAATGCCCCTGGAAAAAGTGGTTGAGGTCGCATTAGATTAACAAGATAGTTTTAATGCCCTTTGGAAGAGCAGTGGAGGTCGTAGTAGCTTAGCAAAACGGTTTTAATGCCTCTTGTAAGAGTGGTGGAGGTCACAGTACCTTAACAAGACAGCATTAAAGCACTTTAGAAAAGTGGTGGAGGTCGCAGTAGCTTAATAAGATGGTTTTAATGCCCCTTGGAAAAGTCGTGGATGTCGCATTAGCTTAGCAAGACAGTTTTAATGCCCCTTGGAAGAGACATGGAGCTTGCAGTAGTTTAACAAGATGGTTTAAATGCCCCTTGGAAGAGACGTGGAGGTCGCAGTAGCTTAACAAGACTGTTTTAATGCCCCTTGGAAAAGAGGTGGAGATCGCAGTAGCTTAACAAGACAGTTTTAATGCACCTTGGAAGAGACGTGGAGGTCAGAGTAGTTTATCAAGATGGTTTTAATGCCCCTTGGCAGAGCGGTGGAGGTAGCTGTAGCTTAACAAGACGGTTTTAATGCCCCTTGGAAGAGAGGTAGAGGTCACAGTAGCTTAACAAGACAGCGTTAATGCCCCTTGAAGAAGTGGTGGAGGTCGCAGTAGCTTAAAAAGACAGCTTTACTGCCACTTGGAAAAGTGGTGGAGGTCGCAGTAGCTTAACAAGACAGATTTAATGCCCCTTGGAAAAGTGGTGGAGGTCGCAGCAGTTTAAACAGACGGTTTTAATGCCCCTTGGAGTAGTGGTGGAGGTCGCATTAGCTTAACAAGATGGTTTTAATGCCCCTTGGAAGAGACGTGTAGTTTGCAGCTGCTTAACAAGTCGGTTTAAATGCCCCTAGGAAGAGACTTGGAGGTCGCAGTAGCTTAACAACACGGTTTAAATGCCCATTGGAAGAGTGGTGAAGGTTACAGTAGCTTAACAAGACGGTTTTAATGCCCCTTGGAGAAGTGGTGGAGGTCGCAGTAGCTTAACAAGACGATTTTAATGCCCCTTGGAAGAGACGTGGAGGTGAGAGTGATTTAACAAGATGGTTTTAATGCCCCTTGGAAAAGCGGTGGAGGTCGCAGTAGCTTAACAAGATGGTTTTAATGCCCCTTGGAAGTGTGGTGGAGGTCACAGTAGCTTAACAAGACAGCTTTAGTGCCCCTTGGAGAAGTGGTGGAGGTCGCAGTAGCTTAACAAGACAGCTTTAATGCCCATTGGAAGAGACGTGGAGGTCGCAGTGGAATGAAAAGACAATATCAATGCACATGGGAAAAGAGATGGAGGTCGCATTAGCTTAACAAGATGGTTTTATTGCCCCTTGGAAGAAACGTGGAGGTCGCAGTGGAATAAAAAGACAATAACAATGCCCCTGGGAAAAGTGTTGGAGGTCGCAGTAGCTTAGCAAGATGGTTTTAATGCCCATTAGAAAAGTGCTGGAGGTCGCATTAGCATAACAAGACGGTTTCAATGCCCCTTGGAAGAGATGTGGAGGTTGCAGTAGCTTAACAAGATGGTTTAAATGCCCCTTGGAAGAGACGTGGAGGTCGCAGCAGCTTAACAAGACTGTTTTGATGCCCGTTGGAAAAGTGGTGGTGGTCACAGTAGCTTAGCAAGATAGTTTTAATGCCCCTTGGAAGGGACGTGGAGGTCAGAGTGGTTTAACAAGATGGTTTTAATGCCCCTTGGAAGAGCGGTGGAGTTTGCAGGAGCGTAAAAAGACGGTTTTAATGCCCCTTGAAAGAGTGGTGGAGGTCACAGTAGCTTAACAAGACAGCTATAATGCCCCTTGAAAAAGTGGTGGAGGTCGCAGTAGCTTAATAAGACAGCTTTAATGCCCCTTGGAAAAGTGGTGGAGGTCGCAGTAGCTTAACAAGACGGTTTTAATGCCCCTTGGAAGAGACGTGGTGGTTGCAGTAGCTTAACAAGACGTTTTAAATGCCCCTTTGAAGAGTGGTGGAGGTGACAGTAGCTTAACAAGACAGTTTTAATGCCCCTTGGAGAAGTGGTGGAGGTCGCAATAGCTTAACAAGATGGTTTTAATGCGCCTTGGAAGAGTGCTGGAGGTCGCAGTAGCTTAACAATATGGCTTTAATGCCCCTTGATAAAGTTGTGGAGGTCGCAGTAGCTTAACAAGACAGCTTTGATGCCCATTGTAAAAGTGGTGGAGGTCGCAGTCACTTGGCAAGATGGTTTTAATGCTCCTTGGAAAAGTGGTGGAGGTCGCATTAGCTTAACAAGACGGTTTTAATGCCCCTTGGAAGAGACGTGGGGGTCGCAAGAGCTTAACAAGATGGTTTTAATGCCCCTTGGAAAAGTGGTGGAGGTGAAATTAGCTTAACAAGATGGTTTTATGCCCCTTGGAAGAGTGGTGGAGGTCACAGTAGCTTAACAAGACAGATTTAATGCCCCTTGGGAAAGTGGTGGAGGTCGCAGTAGCTTAACAAGACAGCTTTAATGCCCCTTGGAAAAGCGGTGGAGGTCACAGTAGATTAACAAGACGGTTTTAATGCCCCTTGGATAAGTGGTGGAGGTCGCAGTAGCTTAACAAGATGGTTTTAATGCGCCTTGGAAGAGTGATGGAGGTCGCAGTCACTTGGCAAGATGGTTTTAATGCTCCTTGGAAAAGTGGTGGAGGTCGCATTAGCTTAACAAGACGGTTTTAATGCCCCTTGGAAGAGACGTGGGGGTCGCAAGAGCTTAACAAGATGGTTTTAATGCCCCTTGGAAAAGTGGTGGAGGTGAAATTAGCTTAACAAGATGGTTTTATGCCCCTTGGAATAGTGGTGGAGGTCACAGTAGCTTAACAAGACAGATTTAATGCCCCTTGGGAAAGTGGTGGAGGTCGCAGTAGCTTAACAAGACAGCTTTAATGCCCCTTGGAAAAGCGGTGGAGGTCACAGTAGATTAACAAGACGGTTTTAATGCCCCTTGGATAAGTGGTGGAGGTCGCAGTAGCTTAACAAGATGGTTTTAATGCGCCTTGGAAGAGTGATGGAGGTCGCAGTAGCTTAACAAGATGACTTTAATGCCCCTTGATAAAGTTGTGGAGGTCGCAGTAGCTTAACAAGACGTTTTAAATGCCCCTTTGAAGAGTGGTGGAGGTGACAGTAGCTTAACAAGACGTTTTTAATGCCCCTTGGAGAAGTGGTGGAGGTCGCAGTAGCTTAACAAGATGGTTTTAATGCGCCTTGGAAGAGTGCTGGAGGTCGCAGTAGCTTAACAAGATGGCTTTAATGCCCCTTGATAAAGTTGTGGAGGTCGCAGTAGCTTAACAAGACAGCTTTAATGCCCATTGTAAAAGTGGTGGAGGTCGCAGTCACTTGGCAAGATGGTTTTAATGCCCCTTGGAAAAGTGGTGGAGGTCGCATTAGCTTAACAAGACGGTTTTAATGCCCCTTGGAAGAGACGTGGGGGTCGCAAGAGCTTAACGAGATGGTTTTATTGCCCCTTGGAAAAGTGGTGGAGGTGAAATTAGCTTAACAAGATGGTTTTATGCCCCTTGGAAGAGTGGTGGAGGTCACAGTAGATTAACAAGATGGTTTTAATGCCCCTTGGAGAAGTGGTGGAGGTTGCATTAGCTTAACTACACGGTTTTAATGCCCCTTGGAAGAGACATGGAGGTTTCAGTAGCTTAACAAGACGTTTTAAATGCCCCTTGGAAGAGTGGAGGAGGTTACAGTAGCGTAACAGGACGGATTTAATGCCCCTTGGAGAAGTGGTGGAGGTCGCAGTAGCTTAACAAGAAAGCTTTAATGCCCCTTGGAAAAGTGGTGGAGGTCGCAGTAGCTTAGCAAGACGTTTTAAATGCCCCTTTGAAGAGTGGTGGAGGTGACAGTAGCTTAACAAGACAGTTTTAATGCCCCTTGGAAAAGTGGTGGAGGTCGCAGTAGCTTAACAAGACGGTTTTAATGCGCCTTGCAAGAGTGCTGGATGTCGCAGTAGCTTAACAAGACGGCTTTAATGCCCCTTGAAAAAGTTGTGGAGGTCGCAGTAGCTTAACAAGACAGGTTTAATGCTCATTGTAAAAGTGGTGGAGGTCGCAGTCACTTAGCAAGATGGTTTTAATGACCCTTGGAAAAGTGGCGGAGGTGCATTAGCTTAACAAGACGGTTTTAATGCCCCTTGGAAGAGACATGGAGGTAGCAGTAGCTTAACAAGACGGTTTAAATGCCCCTTGTAAGAGACGTGGGGGTTGCAAGAGCTTAACAAGACGGTTTTAATGCCCCTTTGAAAAGTGGTGGAGGTCAAATTAGCCTAACAAGATGGTTTTATGCCCCTTGGAAGAGTGGTGGAGGTCACAGTAACTTAACAAGACAGATTTAATGCCTCTTGGAAAAGTGGTGGAGGTCGCAGTAGCTTAACAAGACAGCTTTAATGCCCCTTGGAAAAGTGGTGGAGGTCGCAGTAGATTAAAAAGACGGTTTTAATGCCCCTTGGTAAAGAGGTGGAGGTCGTATTAGCTTAACTACACGGTTTTAATGCCACTTGGAAGAGACGTGGAGGTTTCAGTAGCTTAATAAGACGTTTTAAATGCCCCTTGGAAGAGTGGTGGAGGTTACAGTAGCGAAACAAGACGGTTTTAATGCCCCTTGGAGAAATGGTGGAGGTCGCAGTAGCTTAACATGAAAGCTTTAATGCCCCTTGGAAAAGTGGTGGAGGTCGCAGTAGCTTAACAATACAGTTTTAATGCCCCTTGGAAAAGTGGTGGTGGTCGCATTAGCTTAGCAAGACGGTTTTAATGGGCCTTGGAAGAGACGTGGATGTTGCAGTAGCTTAACAAGACGGTTTTTATGCCCCTTGGAAGAGTGGTGGAGGTCACAGTAGCCTAATAAGACAAATTTAATGCCCCTTGGAAAAGTGGTGTAGGTCGCAGTACCTTAACAAGACAACTTTAATGCGCCTTGGAAAAGTGGTGGAGGTTGCAGTAGCTTAACAAGACGGTCTTAGTGCCCATTGGAAAAGTGGTGGAGGTCGCATTAGCTTAACAAGATGGTTTTAATGCCCCTTGGAAGAGACGTGGAGTTTGCAGTAGCTTAACAAGACGGTTTAAATTCCCCTTGGAAGAGACGTGGAGGTCGCCGTGGCTAAACAAGACAGTTTTAATGCCCCTTGGAAAAGAGGTGGAGGTTACATTAGCTTAACAAGACGGTTTTAGTGCCCCTTGGAAGAGACGTGGAGGTAGCAGTAGCTTAACCAGACATTTTAAATGCCCCTTGGAAGGGACATGGAGGTCAGAGTGGTTTAACAAAATGGTTTTAATGCCCCATGGAAGAGCGGTGGAGGTCGCAGGAGCTTAAGGAGAAGGTTTTAATGCCCCTTGCAAGACTGGTGGACGTGACTGTAGCTTAACAAGACAGCTTTAATGCCCCTTGGAAAAGTGGTGGAGGTCGCAGTAGCTTAACAAAACAGCTTTAATGCCCCTTGGAAAAGAAGTGGAAGTCGCAGTGGAATAAAAAGACAATATCAATGCCTCTGGGAAAAGTGGTGGAGGTCGCATTAGCTTAGCAAGATGGTTTTATTGCCCCTTGGAAGAGCGGTGGAGGTCGCAGTAGCTTAACAACACGGTTTTAATGCAACTTGGAAGAGTGGTGGAGGTCACAGTAGCTTAACAAGACAGCTTTAATGCCCCTTGGAAAAGAAGTGGAAGTCGCAGTGGAATATAAAGACAATATCAATGCCCCTTGGAAAAGTGGTGGAGGTCGCAGTAGCTTAACAAGATGGTTTTAATGCCCTTTGGAAAAGTGGTGGAGGTCGCATTAGCTTAACAAGATGGTTTTAATGCCCCTTGGAATAAACTTGGACGTTGCAGTAGCTTAACAAGACGGTTTAAATGTCCCTTGGAAACGACGTGGAGGTTGCAGTAGCTTAACAAGACGGTTTAAATGCACCTTGGAAAAGTGGTTGAGGTTGAATTACCTAACAAGACGGTTTTAATGCCCCTTGGAAGAGACGTGGAGGTTGCAGTAGCTTAACAAGACGGTTTAAATGAACCTTGGAAGAGTGGTGGAGGTTACAGTAGCTGAACAAGTTGGTTTTAATGCCCCTTGGAAGAGACGTGGAGGTAGCAGTAGCTTAACAAGACGGTTTAAATGCACCTTGGAAGAGACGTGGGGGTCGCAAGAGCTTAACAAGACGGTTTTAATGCCCCTTGGAAAAGTGGTGGAGGTCAAATTAGCTTAACAAGATTGTTTTATGCCCCTTGGAAGAGTGGTGGAGGTCACAGTAGCTTAACAAGACAGATTTAATGCCCCTTGGAAAAGTGGTGGAGGTCGCAGTAGCTTAACAAGACAGCTTTAATGCCCCTTGGAAAAGTGGTGGAGGTCGCAGTAGATTAACAAGACGGTTTTAATGCCCCTTGGAAAAGTGGTGAAGGTCGCATTAGCTTAACTACACGGTTTTAATGCCACTTGAAAGAGACGTGGAGGTTTCAGTAGCTTAACAAGACGTTTTAAATGCCCCTTGGAAGAGTGGTGAAGGTTACAGTAGCGTAACAAGACGGTTTTAATGCCCCTTGGAGAAGTGGTGGAGGTCGCAGTAGCTTAACCAGACATTTTAAATGCCCCTTGGAAGGGACCTGGAGGTCAGAGTGGTTTAACAAGATGGTTTTAATGCCCCATGGAAGAGCGGTGGAGGTCGCAGGAGCTTAACAAGAAGGTTTTAAGGCCCCTTGCAAGAGTGGTGGATGTGACTGTAGCTTAACAAGACAGCTTTAATGCCCCTTGGAAAAGTGGTGGAGGTCGCAGTAGCTTAACAAAACAGCTTTAATGCCCCTTGGAAAAGAAGTGGAAGTCGCAGTGGAATAAAAAGACAATATCAATGCCTCTGGGAAAAGTGGTGGAGGTCGCATTAGCTTAACAAGATGGTTTTAATGCCCCTTGGAAGAGACGTGGGGGTCGCAAGAGCTTAACAAGATGGTTTTAATGCCCCTTGGAAAAGTGGTGGAGGTGAAATTAGCTTAACAAGATGGTTTTATGCCCCTTGGAAGAGTGGTGGAGGTCACAGTAGCTTAACAAGACAGATTTAATGCCCCTTGGGAAAGTGGTGGAGGTCGCAGTAGCTTAACAAGACAGCTTTAATGCCCCTTGGAAAAGCGGTGGAGGTCACAGTAGATTAACAAGACGGTTTTAATGCCCCTTGGATAAGTGGTGGAGGTCGCAGTAGCTTAACAAGATGGTTTTAATGCGCCTTGGAAGAGTGATGGAGGTCGCAGTAGCTTAACAAGATATCTTTAATGCCCCTTGATAAAGTTGTGGAGGTCGCAGTAGCTTAACAAGACGTTTTAAATGCCCCTTTGAAGAGTGGTGGAGGTGACAGTAGTTTAACAAGACGTTTTTAATGCCCCTTGGAGAAGTGGTGGAGGTCGCAGTAGCTTAACAAGATGGGTTTAATGCGCCTTGGAATAGTGCTGGAGGTCGCAGTAGCTTAACAAGATGGCTTTAATGCCCCTTGATAAAGTTGTGGAGGTCGCAGTAGCTTAACAAGACAGCTTTAATGCCCATTGTAAAAGTGGTGGAGGTCGCAGTCACTTGGCAAAATAGTTTTAATGACCCTTGGAAAAGTGGTGGAGGTCGCATTAGCTTAACAAGACGGTTTTAATGCCCCTTGGAAGAGACGTGGGGGTCGCAAGAGCTTAACGAGATGGTTTTAATGCCCCTTGGAAAAGTGGTGGAGGTGAAATTAGCTTAACAAGATGGTTTTATGCCCCTTGCAAGAGTGGTGGAGGTCACAGTAGCTTAACAAGACAGATTTAATGACCCTTGGGAAAGTGGTGGAGGTCGCAGTAGCTTAACAAGACAGCTTTAATGCCCCTTGGAAAAGCGGTGGAGGTCACAGTAGATTAACAAGATGGTTTTAATGCCCCTTGGAGAAGTGGTGGAGGTTGCATTAGCTTAACTACACGGTTTTAATGCCCCTTGGAAGAGACGTGGAGGTTTCAGTAGCTTAACAAGACGTTTTAAATGCCCCTTGGAAGAGTGGAGGAGGTTACAGTAGCGTAACAGGACGGATTTAATGCCCCTTGGAGAAGTGGTGGAGGTCGCAGTAGCTTAACAAGAAAGCTTTAATGCCCCTTGGAAAAGTGGTGGAGGTCGCAGTAGCTTAGCAAGACGTTTTAAATGCCCCTTTGAAGAGTGGTGGAGGTGACAGTAGCTTAACAAGACAGTTTTAATGCCCCTTGGAAAAGTGGTGGAGGTCGCAGTAGCTTAACAAGACGGTTTTAATGCGCCTTGCAAGAGTGCTGGAGGTCGCAGTAGCTTAACAAGACGGCTTTAATGCCCCTTGAAAAAGTTGTGGAGGTCGCAGTAGCTTAACAAGACAGGTTTAATGCCCATTGTAAAAGTGGTGGAGGTCGCAGTCATTTAGCAAGATGGTTTTAATGACCCTTGGAAAAGTGGCGGAGGAGCATTAGCTTAACAAGACGGTTTTAATGCCCCTTGGAAGAGACATGGAGGTAGCAGTAGCTTAACAAGACGGTTTAAATGCCCCTTGGAAGAGACGTGGGGGTTGCAAGAGCTTAACAAGACGGTTTTAATGCCCCTTTGAAAAGTGGTGGAGGTCAAATTAGCTTAACAAGATGGTTTTATGCCCCTTGGAAGAATGGTGGAGGTCACAGTAACTTAACAAGACAGATTTAATGCCCCTTGGAAAAGTGGTGGAGGTCGCAGTAGCTTAACAAGACAGCTTTAATGCCCCTTGGAAAAGTGGTGGAGGTCGCAGTTGATTAACAAGACGGTTTTAATGCCCCTTGGCAAAGTGGTGGAGGTCGCATTAGCTTAACTACACGGTTTTAATGCCACTTGGAAGAGACGTGGAGGTTTCAGTAGCTTAACAAGACGTTTTAAATGCCCCTTGGAAGAGTGGTGGAGGTTACAGTAGCGTAACAAGACGGTTTTAATGCCCCTTGGAGAAATGGTGGAGGTCGCAGTAGCTTAACATGAAAGCTTTAATGCCCCTTGGAAAAGTGGTGGAGGTCGCAGTAGCTTAACAATCCAGTTTTAATGCCCCTTGGAAAAGTGGTGGTGGTCGCATTAGCTTAGCAAGACGGTTTTAATGGCCCTTGGAAGAGACGTGGATGTTGCAGTAGCTTAACAATACGGTTTTTATGCCCCTTGGAAGAGTGGTGGAGGTCACAGTAGCTTAATAAGACAAATTTAATGCCCCTTGGAAAAGTGGTGTAGGTCGCAGTACCTTAACAAGACAACTTTAATGCGCCTTGGAAAAGTGGTGGAGGTCGCAGTAGCTTAACAAGACGGTCTTAGTGCCCATTGGAAAAGTGGTGGAGGTCGCATTAGCTTAACAAGATGGTTTTAATGCCCCTTGGAAGAGACGTGGAGTTTGCAGTAGCTTAACAAGACGGTTTAAATTCCCCTTGGAAGAGACGTGGAGGTCGCCGTGGCTAAACAAGACAGTTTTAATGCCCCTTGGAAAAGAGGTGGAGGTTGCATTAGCTTAACAAGACGGTTTTAGTGCCCCTTGGAAGAGACGTGGAGGTAGCAGTAGCTTAACCAGACATTTTAAATGCCCCTTGGAAGGGACATGGAGGTCAGAGTGGTTTAACAAGATGGTTTTAATGCCCCATGGAAGAGCGGTGGAGGTCGCAGGAGCTTAACAAGAAGGTTTTAATGCCCCTTGCAAGAGTGGTGGACGTGACTGTAGCTTAACAAGACAGCTTTAATGCCCCTTGGAAAAGTGGTGGAGGTCGCAGTAGCTTAACAAAACAGCTTTAATGCCCCTTGGAAAAGAAGTGGAAGTCGCAGTGGAATAAAAAGACAATATCAATGCCTCTGGGAAAAGTGGTGGAGGTCGCATTAGCTTAGCAAGATGGTTTTAATGCCCCTTGGAAGAGCGGTGGAGGTCGCAGTAGCTTAACAACACGGTTTTAATGCAACTTGGAAGAGTGGTGGAGGTCACAGTAGCTTAACAAGACAGCTTTAATGCCCCTTGGAAAAGAAGTGGAAGTCGCAGTGGAATATAAAGACAATATCAATGCCCCTTGGAAAAGTGGTGGAGGTCGCAGTAGCTTAACAAGATGGTTTTAATGCCCTTTGGAAAAGTGGTGGAGGTCGCATTAGCTTAACAAGATGGTTTTAATGCCCCTTGGAATAAACTTGGACGTTGCAGTAGCTTCACAAGACGGTTTAAATGTCCCTTGGAAACGACGTGGAGGTTGCAGTAGCGTAACAAGACGGTTTAAATGCACTTTGGAAAAGTGGTTGAGGTTGCATTAGCTTAACAAGACGGTTTTAATGCCCCTTGGAAGAGACGTGGAGGTTGCAGTAGCTTAACAAGACGGTTTAAATGAACCTTGGAAGAGTGGTGGAGGTTACAGTAGCTGAACACGTTGGTTTTAATGCCCCTTGGAAGAGACGTGGAGGTAGCAGTAGCTTAACAAGACGGTTTAAATGCCCCTTGGAAGAGACGTGGGGGTCGCAAGAGCTTAACAAGACGGTTTTAATGCCCCTTGTAAAAGTGGTGGAGGTCAAATTAGCTTAACAAGATTGTTTTATGCCCCTTGGAAGAGTGGTGGAGGTCACAGTAGCTTAACAAGACAGATTTAATGCCCCTTGGAAAAGTGGTGGAGGTCGCAGTAGCTTAACAAGACAGCTTTAATGCCCCTTGGAAAAGTGGTGGAGGTCGCAGTAGATTAACAAGACGGTTTTAATGCCCCTTGGAAAAGTGGTGAAGGTCGCATTAGCTTAACTACACGGTTTTAATGCCACTTGAAAGAGACGTGGAGGTTTCAGTAGCTTAACAAGACGTTTTAAATGCCCCTTGGAAGAGTGGTGAAGGTTACAGTAGCGTAACAAGACGGTTTTAATGCCCCTTGGAGAAGTGGTGGAGGTCGCAGTAGCTTAACCAGACATTTTAAATGCCCCTTGGAAGGGACATGGAGGTCAGAGTGGTTTAACAAGATGGTTTTAATGCCCCATGGAAGAGCGGTGGAGGTCGCAGGAGCTTAACAAGAAGGTTTTAATGCCCCTTGCAAGAGTGGTGGACGTGACTGTAGCTTAACAAGACAGCTTTAATGCCCCTTGGAAAAGTGGTGGAGGTCGCAGTAGCTTAACAAAACAGCTTTAATGCCCCTTGGAAAAGAAGTGGAAGTCGCAGTGGAATAAAAAGACAATATCAATGCCTCTGGGAAAAGTGGTGGAGGTCGCAGTAGCTTAACAAGATGGTTTTAATGCCCTTTGGAAAAGTGGTGGAGGTCGCATTTGCTTAACAAGATGGTTTTAATGCCCCTTGGAATAAACTTGGACGTTGCAGTAGCTTAAAAAGACGGTTTAAATGTCCCTTGGAAACGACGTGGAGGTTGCAGTAGCTTAACAAGACGGTTTAAATGCCCCTTGGAAAAGTGGTTGAGGTTGCATTAGCTTAACAAGACGGTTTTAATGCCCCTTGGAAGAGACGTGGAGGTTGCAGTAGCTTAACAAGACGGTTTAAATGAACCTTGGAAGGGTGGTGGAGGTTACAGTAGCTGAACAAGATGGTTTTAATGCCCCTTGGAAGAGACGTGGAGGTAGCAGTAGCTTAACAAGACGGTTTAAATGCCCCTTGGAAGAGACGTGGGGGTCGCAAGAGCTTAACAAGACAGTTTTAATGCCCCTTGGAAAAGTGGTGGAGGTCAAATTAGCTTAACAAGATTGTTTTATGCCCCTTGGAAGAGTGGTGGAGGTCACAGTAGCTTAACAAGACAGATTTAATGCCCCTTGGAAAAGTGGTGGAGGTCGCAGTAGCTTAACAAGACAGCTTTAATGCCCCTTGGAAAAGTGGTGGAGGTCGCAGTAAATTAACAAGACGGTTTTAATGCCCCTTGGAGAAGTGGTGGAGGTCGCATTAGCTTAACTACATGGTTTTAATGCCACTTGGAAGAGACGTGGAGGTTTCAGTAGCTTAACAAGACATTTTAAATGCCCCTTGGAAGAGTGGTGAAGGTTACAGTAGCGTAACAAGACGATATTAATGCCCCTTGGAGAAGTGGTGGAGGTCGCAGTAGCTTAATATGAAAGCTTTAATGCCCCTTGGAAAAGTGGTGGAGGTCGCAGTAGCTTAACAATACAGTTTTAATGCCCCTTGGAAAAGTGGTGGTGGTCGCATTAGCTTAGCAAGACGGTTTCAATGGCCCTTGGAAGAGACGTGGATGTTGCAGTAGCTTAACAAGACGGTTTAAATGCCCCTTGGAAAAGTGGTTGAGCTCGCATTAGCTTAACAATACGGTTTTTATGCCCCTTGGAATTGGAAGAATGGTGGTGGTCACAGTAGCTTAATAAGACAAATTTAATGCCCCTTGGAAAAGTGGTGTAGGTCGCAGTACCTTAACAAGACAACTTTAATGCGCCTTGGAAAAGTGGTGGAGGTCGCAGTAGCTTAACAAGATGGTCTTAATGCCCCTTGGAAAAGTGGTGGAGGTCGCATTAGCTTAACAAGATGGTTTTAATGCCCCTTGGAAGAGACGTGGAGTTTGCAGTAGCTTAGCAAGACGGTTTAAATTCCCCTTGGAAGAGACGTGGAGGTCGCCGTGGCTAAACAAGACAGTTTTAATGCCCCTTGTAAAAGTGGTGGAGGTTGCATTAGCTTAACAAGACGGTTTTAGTGCCCCTTGGAAGAGACGTGGAGGTAGCAGTAGCTTAACCAGACATTTTAAATGCCCCTTGGAAGGGACCTGGAGGTCAGAGTGGTTTAACAAGATGGTTTTAATGCCCCATGGAAGAGTGGTGGAGGTCGCAGGAGCTTAACAAGAAGGTTTTATTGCCCCTTGCAAGAGTGGTGGACGTGACTGTAGCTTAACAAGACAGCTTTAATGCCCCTTGGAAAAGTGGTGGAGGTCGCAGTAGCTTAACAAAACAGCTTTAATGCCCCTTGGAAAAGATGTGGAAGTCGCAGTGGAATAAAAAGACAATATCAATGCCTCTGGGAAAAGTGGTGGAGGTCGCATTAGCTTAACAAAATGGTTTTAATGCCCCTTGGAAGAGCGGTGGAGGTCGCAGTAGCTTAACAACATGGTTTTAATGCCCCTTGGAAGAGTGGTGGAGGTCACAGTAGCTTAAAAAGACAGCTTTAATGCCCCTTGGAAAAGTGGTGGAGGTCGCAGTAGCTTAACAAGATGGTTTTAATGCCCTTTGGAAAAGTGGTGGACGTTGCAGTAGCTTAACAAGATGGTTTCAATGTCCCTTGGAAACGATGTGGAGGTTGCAGTAGCTTAACAAGACGGTTTAAATGCCCCTTGGAAAAGTGGTTGAGGTTGCATTAGCTTAACAAGTCAGTTTTAATGCCCCTTGGAAGAGACGTGGAGGTTGCAGTAGCTTAACAAGACGGTTTAAATGAACCTTGGAAACGACGTGGAGGTTCCAGTAGCTTAACAAGACGGTTTAAATGCCCCTTGGAAAAGTGGTTGAGGTTGCATTAGCTTAACAAGTCGGTTTTAATGCCCCTTGGAAGAGACGTGGAGGTAGCAGTAGCTTAACAAGACGGTTTAAATGAACCTTGGAAGAGTGGTGGAGGTTACAGTAGCTGAACAAGATGGTTTTAATGCCCCTTGGAAGAGACGTGGAGGTAGCAGTAGCTTAACAAGACGGTTTAAATGCCCCTTGGAAGAGACGTGGGGGTCGCAAGAGCTTAACAAGACAGTTTTAATGCCCCTTGGAAAAGTGGTGGAGGTCAAATTAGCTTAACAAGATTGTTTTATGCCCCTTGGAAGAGTGGTGGAGGTCACAGTAGCTTAACAAGACAGATTTAATGCCCCTTGGAAAAGTGGTGGAGGTCGCAGTAGCTTAACAAGACAGCTTTAATGCCCCTTGGAAAAGTGGTGGAGGTCGCAGTAAATTAACAAGACGGTTTTAATGCCCCTTGGAGAAGTGGTGGAGGTCGCATTAGCTTAACTACATGGTTTTAATGCCACTTGGAAGAGACGTGGAGGTTTCAGTAGCTTAACAAGACATTTTAAATGCCCCTTGGAAGAGTGGTGAAGGTTACAGTAGCGTAACAAGACGATATTAATGCCCCTTGGAGAAGTGGTGGAGGTCGCAGTAGCTTAATATGAAAGCTTTAATGCCCCTTGGAAAAGTGGTGGAGGTCGCAGTAGCTTAACAATACAGTTTTAATGCCCCTTGGAAAAGTGGTGGTGGTCGCATTAGCTTAGCAAGACGGTTTCAATGGCCCTTGGAAGAGACGTGGATGTTGCAGTAGCTTAACAAGACGGTTTAAATGCCCCTTGGAAAAGTGGTTGAGCTCGCATTAGCTTAACAATACGGTTTTTATGCCCCTTGGAATTGGAAGAATGGTGGAGGTCACAGTAGCTTAATAAGACAAATTTAATGCCCCTTGGAAAAGTGGTGTAGGTCGCAGTACCTTAACAAGACAACTTTAATGCGCCTTGGAAAAGTGGTGGAGGTCGCAGTAGCTTAACAAGATGGTCTTAATGCCCCTTGGAAAAGTGGTGGAGGTCGCATTAGCTTAACAAGATGGTTTTAATGCCCCTTGGAAGAGACGTGGAGTTTGCAGTAGCTTAACAAGACGGTTTAAATTCCCCTTGGAAGAGACGTGGAGGTCGCCGTGGCTAAACAAGACAGTTTTAATGCCCCTTGGAAAAGTGGTGGAGGTTGCATTAGCTTAACAAGACGGTTTTAGTGCCCCTTGGAAGAGACGTGGAGGTAGCAGTAGCTTAACCAGACATTTTAAATGCACCTAGGAAGGGACCTGGAGGTCAGAGTGGTTTAACAAGATGGTTTTAATGCCCCATGGAAGAGTGGTGGAGGTCGCAGGAGCTTAACAAGAAGGTTTTATTGCCCCTTGCAAGAGTGGTGGACGTGACTGTAGCTTAACAAGACAGCTTTAATGCCCCTTGGAAAAGTGGTGGAGGTCGCAGTAGCTTAACAAAACAGCTTTAATGCCCCTTGGAAAAGATGTGGAAGTCGCAGTGGAATAAAAAGACAATATCAATGCCTCTGGGAAAAGTGGTGGAGGTCGCATTAGCTTAACAAAATGGTTTTAATGCCCCTTGGAAGAGCGGTGGAGGTCGCAGTAGCTTAACAACACGGTTTTAATGCCCCTTGGAAGAGTGGTGGAGGTCACAGTAGCTTAACAAGACAGCTTTAATGCCCCTTGGAAAAGTGGTGGAGGTCGCAGTAGCTTAACAAGATGGTTTTAATGCCCTTTGGAAAAGTGGTGGACGTTGCAGTAGCTTAACAAGATGGTTTCAATGTCCCTTGGAAACGATGTGGAGGTTGCAGTAGCTTAACAAGACGGTTTAAATGCCCCTTGGAAAAGTGGTTGAGGTTGCATTAGCTTAACAAGTCGGTTTTAATGCCCCTTGGAAGAGACGTGGAGGTTGCAGTAGCTTAACAAGACGGTTTAAATGAACCTTGGAAACGACGTGGAGGTTCCAGTAGCTTAACAAGACGGTTTAAATGCCCCTTGGAAAAGTGGTTGAGGTTGCATTAGCTTAACAAGTCGGTTTTAATGCCCCTTGGAAGAGACGTGGAGGTTGCAGCAGCTTAACAAGACGGTTTAAATGAACCTTGGAAGAGTGGTGGAGGTTACAGTAGCTGAATAAGATGGTTTTAATGACCCTTGGAAGAGATGTGGACATCGCAGTGTAATAAAAAGACAATATCAATGATCCCTGGAAAAGTGGTTGAGGACGCATTAGATTAACAATATGGTTTTAATGCCCCTTGGAAGAGCAGTGGAGGTCGCAGTAGTTTAACAAAATGGTTTTAATGCCTCTTGTAAAAGTGGTGGAGATCACAGTACCTTTACAAGACAGCTTTATAGCCCCTTGGAAAAGTGGTGGAGGTCGCAGTAGCTTAATAAGATGGTTTTAATGCCCCGTGCAAAAGTCGTGGAGGTCGCATTAGCTTAGCAAGACAGTTTTAGTGCCCATTGGAAGAGACATGGAGCTTGCAGTAGTTTAACAAGAAGGTTTAAATGTCCCTTGGAAGAGACGTGGAGGTCGCAGTAGCTTAACAAGACTGTTTTAATGCCCCTTGGAAAAGAGGTGGAGGTCGCAGTAGCTTAACAAGACGGTTTTAATGCACCTTGGAAGAGACGTGGAGGTCAGAGTGGTTTATTAAGCTGGTTTTAATGCCCCTTGGCAGAGCGGTGGAGGTAGCTATAGCTTAATAAGATGATTTTAATGCCCCTTGGAAGAGAGGTAGAGGTCACAGTAGCTTTACAAGACAGCTTTAATGACCCTTGAAAAAGTGGTGGAGGTCGCAGTAGCTTAACAAGACAGTCTTACTGCCCCTTGGAAAAGTGGTGGAGGTCGAAGTAGCTTAACAAGACAGCTTTAATGCCCCTTGGAAAAGTGGTGGAGGTCGCAGCAGCTTAACCAAACGGTTTTAATGCCCCTTGGAGTACTGGTGGAGGTCGCATTAGCTTAACTAGATAGTTTTAATGCCCCTTGCAAGAGACGTGTAGCTTGCAGTTGCTTAACAAGCCGGTTTAAATGCCCCTAGGAAGAGACTTGGAGGTCACAGTAGCTTAACAATACGGTTTAAATGCCCCTTGGAAGAGTGGTGAAGGTTACAGTAGCTTAACAAGAAGGTTTTAATGCCCTTTGGAGTAGTGGTGGAAGTCGCAGTAGCTTAACAAGACAGTTTTAATGCCCCTTGGAAGAGACGTGGAGGTGAGAGTGATTTAACAAGACGGTTTTAATGCCACTTGGAAAAGCGGTGGAGGTCGCAGTAGCTTCACAAGACTTTTTTAATGCCCCTTGGAAGTGTGGTGAAGGTCACAGTAGCTTAACAAGACAGCTTTAGTGTCCCTTGGAGAAGTGGTGGAGGTCGCAGTAGCTTAGCAAGACAGCTTTATTGCCCCTTGGAAGAGACGTGGAGGTCGCAGTTTAATAAAAAGACAATATCAATGCCCATGGGAAAAGAGGTGGAGGTCGCATTATCTTAACAAGATGGTTTTAATGCCCCTTGGAAGAAACGTGGAGGTCGCAGTGGAATAAAAAGACAATATCAATGCCCCTGGGAAAAGTGTTGGAGGTCGCAGTAGCTTAGCAAGATGGTCTTATTGCCCCTTAGAAAAGTGGTGGAGGTCACATTAGCTTAATAAGACGGTTTTAATGCCCCTTGGAAGGGACGTGGAGGTCAGAGTGGTTGAACAAGATGGTTTTAATGCCCCTTGGAAGAGCGGTGGAGTTTGCTGGAGCTTAACAAGATGGTTTTAATGCTCCTTGGAAGAGTGGTGGAGGTCACAGTACCTTAAGAAGACAGCTTTAATGCCCCTTGGAAAAGTGGTGGAAGTCGCAGTAGCTTAATAAGACGGTTTTAATGCCCCTTGGTGAAGTCATGGAGGTCACATTAGCTTTACAAGATGGTTTTAATGCCCCTTGGAAGAGACATGGAGCTTTCAGTAGCTTAACAAGACAGTTTAAATGCCCCTTGGAAGAGACGTTGAGGTCACAGTGGCTTAAAAAGTCTGATTTAATGCCCCTTGGAAAAGAGGTGGAGGTCGCAGTAGCTTAGCAAGACGGTTTTAATGCACCTTGGAAGAGACGTGGAGGTCAGAGTGGTTTAACAAAATGGTTTTAATGCCCCTTGGCAGAGCGGTGGAGGTAGCAGTAGCTTAACAAGATGGTTTTAATGCCCCTTGGAAGTGTGGTGGAGGTCACAGTAGCTTAACAAGACAGCTTTAATGCCCCATGAAAAAGTGGTGGAGGTCGCAGTAGCTTAACAAGACAGCTTTAATGCCCCTTGGAAAAGTGGTGGAGGTCGCAGTAGCTTAACAAGACAGCTTTAATGCCACTTGGAAAAGTGGTGGAGGTCGCAGCAGCTTAACTAGATGGTTTTAATGCCCCTTGGAAAAGTGGTGGAGGTCGTATTAGCTTAACAAGATGGTTTTAATGCCCCTTGGAAGAGACGTGTAGGTTGCAGTTCCTTAACAAGCCGGTTTAAATGCCCCTTGGAAGAGATTTGGAGGTCGCAGTAGCATAATAAGACTGCTTTAATGCCCATTGGAAAAGTGGTGGAGGTCACAGTAGCTTAACAAGACAGTTTTAATGCCTTTTGGAAGGGACGTGGAGGTCAGAGTGGTTTAACAAGATGGTTTTCATGCCCCTTGGAAGAGCGGTGGAGGTCGCAGTAGCTTAACAAGACTGCTTTAATGCCCCTTGGAAAAGTGGTGGAGGCCGCAGTAGCTTAACAACATGTTTTTAATGCCCCTTGGAAGAGCGGTGGAGGTCGCAGTAGCTTAACAAGACAGCTTTAATGCCCCTTGGAAAAGTGGTGGAGGCCGCAGTAGCTTAACAACATGGTTTTAATGCCCCTTGGAAGAGACTTGGAGGTTGCAGCAGCTTAACAAGATGGTTTAAATGCCCCTTGGAAGAGACGTCGAGGTCGCATTCGTTTAACAAGACGGTTTTAATGCCCCTTGGAAGAGATTTGGAGGTCGCAGTAGCATAGCAAGACTGTTTTAATGCCCCTTGGAAAAGTGGTGGAGGTCACAGTAGCTTAACAAGACAGTTTTAATGCCCTTTGGAAGGGACGTGGAGGTCAGAGTGGTTTAACAAGATGGTTTTCATGCCCCTTGGAAGAGCGGTGGAGGTCGCAGGAGCTTAACAAGACGGTTTTAATGCCCCTTGGAAGAGTGGTGGAGGTCACAGTAGCTTAACAAGACAGCTTTAATGCCCTTGAAAAAGTGGTGGAGATTGCAGTAGCTTAATAAGACAGCTTTAATGCCCCTTGGAAAGGTGGTGGAGGTCGCAGTAGCTTAACAAGACAGCTTTAATGTCCCTTGGAAGAGATGTGGAGGTTGCAGTGCAATAAAAAGACAATATCAATGCCCCTGGGAAAAGAGGTGGAGGTCGCATTAGCGTAACAAGATGGTTTTAATGCCCCTTGGAAGAAACGTGGAGGTCGCAGTGGAATAAAAAGACAATATCAATGCCCAAGGGAAAAGTGGTGGAGGTGGCATTAGCTTAACAAGATGGTATTAATGCCCCTTGGAAGAGCGGTGGAGGTCGCAGTAACTTAACAAGACAGCTTTAATGCCCCTTGGAAAAGTGGTGGAGGCCGCAGTAGCTTAACAACATGTTTTTAATGCCCCTTGGAAAAGTGGTGGAGGTCGCATTAGCTTAACAACATGGTTTTAATGCCCCTTGGAAGAGACTTGGAGGTTGCAGTAGCTTAACAAGACGGTTTAAATGTCCCTTGGAAAAGACGTGGAGGTTGCAGGAGCTTAACAAGATGGTTTAAATGCCCTTTGGAAGGGACGTGGATGTCGCATTAGTTTAACAAGACGGTTTTAATGCCCCTTGGAAAAGTGGTGGAGGTTGCATTAGCTTAACAAGACGGTTTTAATGCCCCTGGGAAGAGACGTGCAGGTTGCAGTAGCTTAACAAGACAGTTTAAATGCCCCTTGGAAGAGTGGTGAAGGTTAGAGTAGCTTAACAAGACGGTTTTAATGCCCCTTTGAGAAGTGGTGGAGGTCGCAGTAGCTAAACAAGACGGTTTTAATGCCCCTTGGAAGAGACGTGGAGGTGAGAGTGATTTAACAGGACGGTTTTAATGCCCCTTAGAAAAGCGGTGGAGGTTGCAGTAGCTTAACAAGATGGTTTTAATGCCCCTTGGAAGTGTGGTGGAGGTCACAGTAGCTTAACAAGACAGCTTTAATGCCCTTTGGAGGAGACGTGGAGGTCGCAGTGGAATAAAAAGACAATATCAATGCCCCTGGGAAAAGTGGTGTAGGTCGCATTAGCTTAACAAGATGGTTTTAATGCCCCTTGGATGAAACGTGGAGGTCACAGTGGAATAAAAAGACAATATCAATGCCCCTGGGAAAAATGGTGGAGGTCGCATTAGCTTAACAAGATGGTTTTAACGCCCCTTTGGAAGAAACGTGGAGGTCGCAGTGGAATAAGATGACAATATCAATGCCCCTGGGAAAAGTGGTGGAGGTCACAGTTATCTTAACAAGACGGTTTTAATGCCCCTTGGAAAAGTGGGGAAGGTCGCATTAGCTTAACAAGATGGTTTTTATGCCCCTTGGAAGAGTGGTGGAGGTCACAGTAGCTTAACAAGACAGATTTAATGCCCCGTCGAAAAGTGGTGGTGGTCGCAGTAGCTTAACAAGACAGCTTTAATGCTCCTTGGAAAAGTGGTGGAGGTCGCAGTAGCTTAACAAGACGGTTTTAATGCCCCTTGGAAAATTGATGGAGGTCGCATTAGCTTAAGAAGATGGTTTTAATGCACCTTGGAAGAGACGTGGAGGTAGCAGTAGCTTAACAATACGGTTTAAATTCCCCTTGGAAGAGACATGGAGGTTACAGTAGCTTAACAAGATGGTTTAAATGCCCCTTGGAAGAGTGGTGGAGGTTACAGTATCTTAACAAGACAGTTTTAATGCCCCTTGAAGAAGTGGTGGAGGTCGCAGTAGCTTAACAGGACGGTTTTAATTCCCCTTGGAAGAGTGGTGGAGGTCACAGCAGCTTAACACTAGAACTACTGATGGAGTCATTTTGACTCCTTTCGTTTTTTATTTCTCTTCTGTGACTACATTTTTCAGAATTACGGCTTGAAACTCGGTGACTTTTCCTCAAATATGATGTGAAAAAAGATTTTGTGAGAATAAATAATTTTGGTGAAAAATTTGCGCGTTTTTTTCAAAATTTACCAAGAACTACTGAAGGGAGTCATTTTGACTCCCTACTATATTTTGAGGTCCTTTTGTCACTAAATGTTGCTATAAAGTTTTGTGCATAATTTTTTCACTCTGTTTTATTTACCCTGATGTTCATATAGATGTCGTTCAATTTACATGTCAACTTTTCACATTTTCCTTGTGTTTTACCTGCTTGTATTACTGTGTAATGCTGAACAAACTCTATCTGATGAGGAGCTAGATGCATTCATTGCGATATTCTATGCTCGTGGAATATCTGGCACGAACCGTCACTCGATTAGCAGTATTTGGTGTAATGACTGGGGAATACCGTTTTGCAAAGCGACAATGTCTAGGGACCGCTTTGTTGAAATTATGAGGTTTCTCAGATTTGATGAGAAATCTACTCGATCGGAGAGACTGCAAACGGACAAGTTTGCTCTATTTTCTACTGTGTGGGACAGGTTTATTGAAAATTGTATTGCGTGTTACAAACCTGGCCCATACATAATGGTGGATGAGCAACTTTTCCCAAGCAAAACTAGGTGTCCATTCACGCAGTACATGCCTTCCAAACCAGATAAATATGGCCACAAATATTGGCTAGCTGTTGATAAGAGGAGCAAATATCTGGCAAATGGCTTCCCTTATCTAGGCAAAGATGACACACGCCGTGCTGAGGACCGTTTAGCTGACCATGTGGTAATGAAGTTATTGGACCCGTTTTTGAAAAAAGGTCGCAATGTTACAACCGATAATTATTTTACTTCAGTAAAATTAGCTAAACAGCTAAAAAGCAAAGGAACAACCATCGTGGGAACACTGAACAAGATAAGGCGAGAAGTGCCTAAAGAAATAAAATCCATGAAAGAGGAATTGTACAACACTAAAGTGTTTGGAAATGAAGACAATTTTACACTTACAGTATATCAAGGAAAGCCCAACAAAAATGTTGTCATTTTGAGTTCCGTCCATCCAGATGTTGTTGTTGCGTCTGATTCCGCTAAAAAAACTCCAGAAACGGTAAAGTTTTACAATGAAACAAAATATGGAGTAGATGTAGTGGATCAGATGGCATGAAAATATACCACACGAACATGCACAAGGAGATGGCCTGTTCATGCATTTGAAAATGCCTTAGACTTTGCGGATATAAATGCATGGATAATATTCAAGGAGATTACCCACCAAAAAATGTCACGCAAGGCATTTTTGCAAACGCTTGTGAGAGAGTTGAGTGGTCCTTATGTCACAGATAGGGAAAAGGGTTCCACGTCCCAAGTTTCTACATGCTCAGAAGTGATGGTTCAAACAAAATTTTGCCAGATCAAAGAAAAGTGCAAGAAAAATAGATCTGTCGGAAATTGTAAGACTTGTGGTAAGTCTTTGTGTGGGCAATGTACTGCCATAAATCAAAGGCAATGCCTAAAATGCGAAACACCAAATGTTTAGAAGGTGAATTCTGCACCATATTTTCATTTTTATGCTCCTCCACCTACATTTTCTCTGCTTTTTGTTCTTCAGTTGTTGTTTATATGTGTGCACTTGAATAAAAAAAAATGCTTGAAAAACGTCTATTATAATTATTGTTATTTTCTATAGAAAAACAAGAAAACCAGAAAAAAAACAATCAAAAGCATTACTGTAGGATCTCACAATAATAATACATTACAAAAAATATAATTATTAATAAATAACCACAAATGAAACTCTAAAAATAAACGAAAACAAGCAAGGAGTCAAAATGACTCCTTTCAGTAGTTCTAGGCGGGGTCACGAGTCCAGTAGTCCTAGTGTTAACAAGACAGCTATAACGCCCCTTGGAAAAGTGGTGGAGGTCGCAGCAGCTTAACAGGACAGCTTTAATGCCCCTTGGAAGAGATGTGGAGGTCGCAGTGGAATAAAAAGACAATATTAATGCCCCTGGGAAAAGAGGTGGAGGTCGCATTAGCGTAACAAGATGGTTTTAATGCCCCTTGGAAGAAACGTGGAGGTCGCAGTAGCTTAACAACACGGTTTTAATGCCCCTTGGAAGAGTGGTGGAGGTCACAGTAGCTTAACAATACAGCTATAATGCCCCTTGGAAAAGTGGTGGAGGTCGCAGTAACTTAACAAGATGGTTTTAATGCCCCTTGGAAAAGTGGTGGATGTCGCATTAGCTTAACAAGATGGTTTTAATGCCCCTTGGAAGAGACTTGGAGGTTGCAGTAGCTTAACAAGACGGTTTAAATGTCACTTGGAAAAGACGTGGAGGTTGCAGTAGCTTAACAAGACGGTTTAAATGCCCCTTGGAAGAGACGTGGAGGTCGCATTAGTTTAACAAGACGGTTTTAATGCCCCTTGGAAAAGTGGTGGAGGTTGCATTAACTTAACAAGATGGTTTTAATGCACCTTGGAAGAGACGTGGAGGTTGTAGTAGCTTAACAAGACGGTTTAAATGCCCTTTGGAAGAGTGAGGGAAGTTACAGTAGCTTAACAAGATGGTTTTAATGCCCCTTGGAAGAGACGTGGATATCGCAGTGGAATCAAAAGACAATATCAATGCCCCTGGGAAAAGAGGTTGAGGTCGCATTAGCTTAACAAGATGGTTTTAATGCCCCATGGAAGAGCAGTGGAGGTCGCAGTAGCTTAACAGAATGGTTTTAATGCCCCTTGGAAGAGTGGTGGAGGTCACAGTACCTTAACAAGACAGCTTTAATGCCAGTTGGAAAAGTCGTGGAGGTCGCATTAGCTTAACAAGACAGTTTTAATGCCCCTTGGAAGAGACATGGAGCTTGCAGTAGCTTAACAAGACAGTTTAAATGCCCCTTGGAAGAGACGTGGAGGTCGCAGAAGCTTAAAAATACTGTTTTAATGCCCCTTGGCAGAGCGGTGGAGGTAGCAGTAGCTTAACAAGTCGGTTTTAATGCCCCTTGGAAGAGTGGTGGAGGTCACAGTAGCTTAACAAGACAGCTTTAATGCCCCTTGAAAAAGTGGTGGAGGTCGCAGTAGCTTATCAAGACAGCTTTAATTCCCCTTGGAAAGGTGGTGGAGGTCGCAGTAGCTTAACAAGACAGCTTTAATGCCACTTGGAAAAGTGGTGGAGGTTGCAGCAGCTTAATCAGATGGTTTTAATGCCCCTTGGAAAAGTGGTGGAGGTCGCATTAGCTTAACAAGATGGTTTTAATGCCCCTTGGAAGAGACGTGTAGGTTGTAGTTGCTTAACAAGCCAGTTTAAATGCCCCTTGGAAGAGACTTGGAGGTCGCAGTAGCTTAACAAGACTGTTTTAATGCCCCTTGGAAAAGTGGTGGATGTCGCATTAGCTTAACAAGATGGTTTTAATGCCCCTTGGAAGAGACTTGGAGGTTGCAGTAGCTTAACAAGACGGTTTAAATGTCACTTGGAAAAGACGTGGAGGTTGCAGTAGCTTAACAAGACGGTTTAAATGCCCCTTGGAAGAGACGTGGAGGTCGCATTAGTTTAACAAGACGGTTTTAATGCCCCTTGGAAAAGTGGTGGAAGTTGCATTAACTTAACAAGATGGTTTTAATGCCCCTTGGAAGAGACGTGGAGGTTGCAGTAGCTTAACAAGACGGTTTAAATGCCCTTTGGAAGAGTGAGGGAAGTTACAGTAGCTTAACAAGATGGTTTTAATGCCCCTTGGAAGAGACGTGGATATCGCAGTGGAATAAAAAGACAATATCAATGCCCCTGGGAAAAGAGGTTGAGGTCGCATTAGCTTAACAAGATGGTTTTAATGCCCCATGGAAGAGCAGTGGAGGTCGCAGTAGCTTAACAGAATGGTTTTAATGCCCCTTGGAAGAGTGGTGGAGGTCACAGTACCTTAACAAGACAGCTTTAATGCCAGTTGGAAAAGTCGTGGAGGTCGCATTAGCTTAACAAGACGGTTTTAATGCCCCTTGGAAGAGACATGGAGCTTGCAGTAGCTTAACAAGACAGTTTAAATGCCCCTTGGAAGAGACGTGGAGGTCGCAGAAGCTTAAAAATACTGTTTTAATGCCCCTTGGCAGAGCGGTGGAGGTAGCAGTAGCTTAACAAGTCGGTTTTAATGCCCCTTGGAAGAGTGGTGGAGGTCACAGTAGCTTAACAAGACAGCTTTAATGCCCCTTGAAAAAGTGGTGGAGGTCGCAGTAGCTTATCAAGACAGCTTTAATTCCCCTTGGAAAGGTGGTGGAGGTCGCAGTAGCTTAACAAGACAGCTTTAATGCCACTTGGAAAAGTGGTGGAGGTTGCAGCAGCTTAATCAGATGGTTTTAATGCCCCTTGGAAAAGTGGTGGAGGTCGCATTAGCTTAACAAGATGGTTTTAATGCCCCTTGGAAGAGACGTGTAGGTTGTAGTTGCTTAACAAGCCAGTTTAAATGCCCCTTGGAAGAGACTTGGAGGTCGCAGTAGCTTAACAAGACTGTTTTAATGCCCCTTGGAAAAGTGGTGGAGGTCACAGTAGCTTAACAAGACGGTTTTAATGCCCCTTGGAAGGGACGTAGAGGTCAGAGTGGTTTAACAAGATGGTTTTAATGCCCCTCGGAAGAGCGGTGGAGGTCACAGGAGCTTAACAAGACGGTTTTAATGCCCATTTGAAGAGTGGTGGAGGTCAGAGTAGCTTAGCAAGACAGCTTTAATGCCCCTTGAAAATGTGGTGGAGGTCGCAGTAGCTTAATAAGACAGCTTTAATGCCCCTTGGAAAAGTGGTGGAGGTCGCAGTAGCTTAATAAGACGGTTTTAATGCCCCTTGGATAAATCGTGGAGGTTGCATTAGCTTAACAAGACTGTTATAATGCCCCTTGGAAGAGACATGGAGCTTGCAGTAGCTTAACAAGACGGTTTAAATGCTCCTTGGTACAGATGTGGAGGTCGCAGTAGCTTAACAAGACTGATTTAATGCCCCTTGGAAAAGAGGTGGAGGTCGCAGTAGCTTAACAAGACGGTTTTAATGTACCTTGGAAGAAACGTGGAGGTCAGAGTGGTTTAATAAGATGGTTTTAATGCCCCTTGGCAGAGCGATGGAGGTAGCTGTAGCTTAACAAGATGGTTTTAATGCCCCTTGGAAAAGAGGTGGAGGTCACAGTAGCTTAACAAGACAGCTTTAATGCCCCTTGGAAAAGTGGTGGAGGTCACAGTAGCTTAACAAGACAGCTTTAATGCCCCTTGGAAAAGTGGTGGAGGTCGCAGCAGCTTAACCACATGGTTTTAATGCCCCTTCGAATAGTGGTGGAAGTCGAATTAGCTTAACAAGATGATTTTAATGCCCCTTGGAAGAGACGTGTAGGTTGCAGTTGCTTAACATGCCGGTTTAAATGTCCCTTGGAAGAGAATTGGAGGTCGCAGTGGCTTAACAAGACGGTCTAAATGCCCTTTGGAGAAGTGGTGGAGGTCGCAGTAGCTTAACAAGACGGTTTTAATGCCCCTTGGAAGAGACGTGGAGATGAGAGTGATTTAACAAGATGGTTTTAATGCCCCTTGGAAAAGCGGTGGAGGTCGCAGTAGCTTAACAAGACGGTTTTAATGCTCCTTGAAAGTGTGGTGGAGGTCACAGTACCTTAACAAGACAGCTTTAATGCCCCTTGGAAAAGTGGTACAGGTTGCAGTAGCTTAACAAGACAGCTTTAATGCCCCTTGGAAGAGACATGGAGGTCGCAGTGGAATAAAAAGACAATATCAATGACCCTGGGAAAAGAGGTGGAGGTCACATTAGCTCAACAGGATGGTTTTAATGCCCCTTGGAAGAGCGGTGGAGGTCGCAGTAGCTTAACAACACAGTTCTAATGCCCATTGGAAGAGTGGTGGAGGTCACAGTAGCTTAACAAGACAGCTTTAATGCCCCTTGGAAAAGTGGTGGAGGTCGCAGTAGCTTTACAAGACGGTTTTAATGCCCCTTGTAAAAGTGGTGGAGGTCGCATTACCTTAACAAGATGGTTTTAATGCCCCTTGGAAGAGACGTGGAGCTTGCAGTAGCTTAACAAGATGGTTTAAATGCCCCTTAGAAGAGACGTGGAGGTTGCAGTAGCTTAACAAGACGATTTTAATGCCCATTGGAAAAGTGGTGGAGGTCGCATTAGCTTAACAAGACGTTTTTTATGCCCCTTGTAAGAGTGGTGAATGTCACAGTAGCTTAACAACACATATTTAATGCCCCTTGGAAAAGTGGTGGAGGTCACAGTAGCTTAACAAGACAGCTTTAATGCCCCTTGGAAAAGTGGTGGAGGTCAAAGTAGCTTAACAAGACGGTTTTAATGCCCCTTGGAAAAGTGGTGGAGGTCGAAGTAGCTTAACAAGACGGTTTTAATGCCCCTTGGAAGAGACGTGGAGGTTGCAGTTGCTTAACAAAATGGTTTAAGTGCCCCTTGGAAGAGACATGGAGGTCACAGTAGGTTAACAAAACAGTTTTAATGCCCTTTGGAGAAGTGGTGGAGGTCACAGTAGCTTAATCAGACGGTTTTAATGCCCCTTGGAAGAGACGTGGAGGTCAGATTGGTTTAACAAGATGGTTTTAATGCCCCTTGGAAGAGCGGTGGAGGTCACAGTAGCTTAACAAGACGGTTTTAATGCCCCTTGGAAGAGTGGTGGAGGTCACAGTAGCTTAACAAGACAGCTTTAATGACCCTTGAAAAAGTGGTGGAGGTCGTAGAAGCTTAACAACACAGCTTTAATTCAACTTGGAAATGTATTGGAGGTCGCATTAGCTTAACAAGATGGTTTTAATGCCTCTTGGAAGAGACATGGAGGTTGCAGTAGCTTAACAAGATAGTTTAAATGCCCCTTGGAAGAGATGTGGAGGTCAGAGTGGTTTAACAAGACGGTTTTAATGCCCCTTACAAGAGCCATGCAGTACAACATATTAAAAACATTGTACCCATTATTGGGGAGTGGGTCTCCTATAGTCTTTACCTATGCCTTCCAAGAAAAAGCTGCCAAAAATTAGGACGGAGGAACTTGCAATGCTGGCAACACGTACCACGTTCACCCTGGTGGTATAGTGGTGGTGGAGACTGAGGATAAGGAGAAGAGCAAAACAAAGTCGAATTGAGGAAGCGTATACCCATGTGTGGGTGTGAAGCGATGCATGGGAATACACCTCCCGAAATAACACAGTGGATTTGACTTTATGTTACTCTGCTGTCATTTGGTGGTGATGAGAAATCTGACCCAATCCAGCCGTTGTTCATTTTTAATAAGGGTCAGCTTGTAAGCATTGTCAGTTGACATGCGAGTGCGCTTATCAGTTATAATTCCCCCAGAGGCACTAAAAACACGCTCCGATAACACGCTAGTGGCAGGGCAGGCCAGGACCTCCAAGGCGTACAGAGCGAGTTCATTCCAAGTGTCCAGCTTGGATACCCAATAATAAAAAGGCACAGAGGAATCACGGAGGACGCTGGTACGGTCGGCAAGGTACACCCTCACCATCTTTTGAAACTTTCCACTCCTTGTGAGAGTACCCCGTGCCTCAGGGCCTGTAAGCTGGGCTGGTCTCAGAAAACTGTCCCAGAATGTTGACAGTATTCCCCTACCTCTACTGGATTGGAGTTGCGTCTCTCTTGCCTGTACGCCTTGGTTGGTCAACGAACTGTGACCTGATGGTCAGATGGGAATTTTTTTAACAGTTCTGCAGCAAGGGCCTTTTAGTACTGCCCATTTTTGTAGACCTCTCCACCTCAGGAATAAGAGAGTGAAAGTTCTCCTTGTAGCAGGGGTCTAAAAGTGTCACCTACCAGTAATGACTGTCACCCAACATTTTGGCAACGCGAGGGTCACGGTTAAGGCAGAGTAACATAAGGTCAGCCATGCGTGCCAGACTGGTAACGGGCAAGACTTCCATGTCCTCAACAAGATGACGACTGACCA
Organism: Phyllobates terribilis; assembly: GCF_046119375.1. Lineage (NCBI taxonomy): Eukaryota > Metazoa > Chordata > Amphibia > Anura > Dendrobatidae > Phyllobates > Phyllobates terribilis. The sequence continues at coordinate 147,459,570 of NW_027362764.1, read as the reverse complement.
TACTCTCCTCCTCCTCCTCCCCCCTCCCACCCACGCTGAACCAACTGTATGACAGTTGTACAGGTACTACCGTCTACAGCGCATGATACCAGCTCCTGTTATTCCTCCTCCTCCTCTCCCTCATTGTCCTCCAATGCACGTTGGGATGAGATGAAGCTGGGCTGGGTGTAATCTCCCATTACGGGTTCTTGATCCATCTCATCATACTCTGGATGCAATGCCTCCTCTTTCATTCTCTGCAGAGAGCGTTGCAAAAGACAGACAAGTGGGATGCTGATGCTAATGATGGCGTCATCACCACTCATCATCTTGGTGGACTCCTCAAAGTTTGTCAGGATGGTAAATATGTCAGACATCCAGGTCCACTCCTGAGGTCTTATGTGTGGAGTCTGACCTGAATATCGATAGCCTTTTTGCAGCTGGTACTCCACAACTGCTCTCTTCTGCTCACAAATCCGTTGTAACATGTGGAGGGTAGAGTTCCAACGTGTGGGGACATCACACACCAGTCTGTGTGCCGGAAGCTGCAAACGCTGCTGCAACACAGCAAGGGCGGCTGTAGCCGACTTGCGAAAATGAGCTGACAGGAGGTGTACTTTGACAAGCAGATCTGGCAACTCGGGGTACGATTTAAGAAACCGCTGAACCACGAGGTTAAGCACATGAGCCAGTCATGGTACGTGTGTGATCTCGCCTCGCCTCAGAGCCGCCACCAGGTTACGGCCATTGTCACACATGACCATGCCTGGATGTAAGTTCAGCGGTCTCAGCCTCTGATCTTCCTGCTCTTTCACAGCTGTCCACAACTTACAAGCAGTGTGAGGTTTATCATCTAAGCTTATGAGTTTCAGCACAGCCTGTTTTCCTGCTTGGCTGAGGCAGTACTGCAGTGCTTCCAGCTTGTAACTGATGTGGTGATATCTGAGATGGAGGCTGAATATGATGAGGAGGAGGAGGATGATGCGCAGGAGCTTTACACTGTGGGGGCAACTCTGACTGACATAGAGCCCGCAATCCTCGGTGTGGGGAGGATGTGTTCCGTCCCAAGGTCCGACTGGGTCCCGGCTTCCACTATGTTTACCCAGTGTGCCGTCAGGGAGATGTACCGTCCCTGGCCACAAGCACTTGTCCACGTGTCCGTTGTCAGGTGGACTCTCCCAGTAACTACATTGTTGAGGGCACGGCAGATGTTTTTGGAAACGTGCATGTGTAGTGCGGGGATAGCACACCGGGCAAAAAAGTGTCGGCTGGGGACCGAGAACCGAGGGACGGCCACCGCCATAAGGTTGCGGAAGGATTCCGTCTCCACCAGCCTAAAGGGCAGCATTTCCAACGCAAGCAGTCATGAAATGTGCGAATTTAAGACTGTGGCCTGTGGGGCGTTGGCTGCGAATTTGTGATTTCGTTCAAAGCTCTTGGATATGGACAATTGAATGCTGCGGTGGGACGTGGACGTGGACGTTGATGCTGTTTCTTGAGAAACTGCCATAACAAGTGAAGACTGAGAGGAGGGGGCATCTTTGCATGCAGTATGGACAGGGGATTGCCTTGCATGCACAACAGGGGGTTCTATTACACGCACAACAGCGGAAGAAGCAGTGGAGGCTAGTGTTGAGCCACCCCCGTAGTGTTCGAGTTCGGTTCGTCGAACACCCGTGTGTTCACCGAACTGTTCGTCGAACTGTTCGTCGAACACCTTCGAACACCATTAAAACCAATGGCAGGCAAACAAAAACACATCGAAACACATAGAAAACACCTTCAAAGGTGTCCAAAAGCTGACAAACTGCTCAGAAGACATAGCTAACACATGGAAAAGTGACAAGTACATATAGTCATGCGAAAAGAAAAGAGGTGGAGGAGTAAAAGGAGGGAGAGACACAGATATAGGCATGTCATACCCTTCTAAAATCCAAAAAGTGAGAAGCCGACACGGCCTGTTCGTTCCTGCCCGTGTCACCTCCGTGTCGCCGGGTTTGTGCCAGAGCCGCGGTGGACCCTGACGGCCAGCCCCCCTCTCCCAATACTGGTGCCTGTCCGCTGGTGGGTCGAGCCCCCCCGCAGTAGGGGGGGGGGTAACATCTGCAGAAGAAAGACCATCTTCCAGCCAAACTAAGATGTCGACTTCTTTTCGTGGACAATTTGATACGATCCCTTTCTTACGGACACGCCCATCGCTACAAATTCCAGATGAGGCACAAAAACAGCAGGTGCTTCAGTGGATATCAAGTGCTCCTTTAAGTGGGCTCTCCTCCACCTCAATTTCAACATCACAAATACTCCAGTCCTCAGAGGTGTCACCCCAATCGCACTTGCTTCCTCACAGCTCCCAAGTCTCCAGCTGCCTGTCTGAGTATGGGGTAACACAGATGGTTGAGTCTGCAGAGCTGTTTACTCATACTATAGCCTGGGAAACGGAGGTCTGCTCCAGAGCTTCTGTTAATCCAGACAAGGAAATGATCTGCACTGATGCCCAGAATCTTTATAAGTTGGATCCAGGACCAGATGAAGAAGGTTCTGAGCATAATGTAGACCCTCGTTCCCAAACTGTTACTCCTGTTGGTGGAGACAATGATGAAGACGATGATGAGACTCAAATACCTGATTGGAGCGACAACTTGACTTTTCGGTCCGGGCAGGAAGAGGTTGGCTTTGAGGACGACGGGTGTGATAACACACAGGGTGATGATGATGAGGTTGGAGATCCCACTTACTGTCAACCCACAGTCAGCCAGTCGATGAGGTCAACGGAGGAGGTGGAGGATGGGGATGACTCGGTACCCGGGCCTTTGCCTGGCCTTGGGGATTTCGCGGTGGTCGGCTCCCTGGCCCGTACCCTGGGGTCACTCTTTAAAAGAGTGGATAATTGTTAATTTTATAAGAGTTCGTGACGCCACCTGTGGTATCTGGTGAGAAGCACCAGCGCTGCAGCAGTCCACTGAGACCCGTGATAAGGCAGCTCGATGGTATAGCTCCCCACAGGTGGAGCTAAGTCTCAGGGCAGCGTATGCAGGGGGAATGCAGGACAGGCGAGACCCAGCTGGGTCAGAGCAAGAACGGGAACGGACACGGTAGTCACTTCAGTACCTTTTACTGGAGGAAATTCAGGCACATCCCGGAGCACTGTAGGGTGAAGGGTGAATATCAGGATCCTCCCCAATGAGCGGGTGTAGGGCCTCTTGTTTCTTGCCTCTGCGTAGTAAGTTTCTGACCTGCCTGGAGCTAGGCCTAACTTTGTCTCTGTCCTGCGCTGGCTGACCTTTTGGTAGGGCCTTCTCTTGGAGTTCACGCTCCCACTATGCGGGGCCTAAGCGTCTCCTGGCTCTGTTACGTATCAGCACCTTAGTGATCCTGGGACTTGTAGTTCTCCAGGGATTCCGGTTATACCTTACTGAATCTAGCTAGCAGGAGCCTCGTGCTCCACTGCTGAACTATTAACTGAGTTCTCTAGACTAGACTGAGCTCCACTGCAGACTGACCTCTCTTAGGCTTCTCTACTGCAGGAACTCTTCAGAGGAACTGAACTGCCTAGCTCCACCTTCCCTATTTATAACCCTAACGGGCTCCCTCTGCTGGTCTGAGGTGGAAGGTGGAGATGTGTGAATGTTTATGGGGGCCTCTTGTGGAGGATTCCATCAATACACTCTTCTAGGATCTGTGATACCAAGCACAGCGGGGCGTCACAGATGCTATTGACGACGAGGTTAGGTTGCGCCTTCCTGGACAGAGACGGAGTACTGGAAGCACGTCAACAACTGCATCCTCAACCACAACTCTGCCTCTGACCACAAGTCGTAGTGGCTCTTCAGGTCGCATGGGCTCTAAGCCTTGCATAGCCTGGGCATTTATTCAGAATGATAAGGATGACCCAACTCGTGTTATCTGTAATATTTGTCACCAAAAGCTAAGTAGAGGCCAAAAAATCCATAGGTTGAGTACTTCATGCATGTACCATCACATGGATATGAAGCATAAGTTGCAGTGGGAAGCTCACTGTGCTACAATGCGGCCTAGCAGACAGGGCCAACCACCGTCTGCCCCATCTTGTGCATCCGCGGCCTCTTCATCCTCTGTGACTGGGGGGACAGCAGTCACACATGTTTTTGGACGCAGACCTGCCATCTCTTTACCTGCAACAGCCAGTGTGTTTGGCAGGTCGTCAGTTCATTGGGAAGTGGAAACACCTGCTGGTGTTGAGCGCTCTCTGACATCGAGAGCACCACCTTTGGATCAAGGCAACCTAACATGTCCGCCTGCATCTTCCTCACAGACCGGCAGTTTGCCGGGGACACCTTACTCAACCCCGTCTAAGCACAACAGCCAGCCCTCGGTCCCTCAGATGTGGAAAAGTAAAAGACCATTTCCTCCTAGCCATGAGAAAGCTGAGAGGTTGAATTTCACCATCTGCAAGCTCTTGGCTACAGAAATGCTGCCTTTCCGCCTGGAGGACACAGTGGATTTTCGAGACCTTATGTCCGTCGCAGTGCCCCAGTACCAGATGCCCAGTCGGCACTACTTCTCAAAGAAAGGTGTGCCTGCGCTCCACCAGCATGTCGCACACAACATCACCGCTTCTTTGAGAAACTCTGTGTGTGACAGGGTGCATTTCACCACAGACACTTGGACGAGTAGGCATCGACAGGGGCGTTACATGTCGCTGACTGGGCACTGGGTAACTATGGTGACAGCAGGACAAGGGGCTGCTGTCCAAGTCTTAACGTCCCCACGAGTTGTGCGTCAATCCTCTTTATCTCGAAGTTCCTCCACTGCTTCTGCCTCCTCATCCTCCTCTCGGTCCTCCACCTGCACCCAAAGCCTGTCTGGTAATGCCACCTGCTTTCTAACTGCGCAGAAGGAATCCTGCGCACCTCCTTACTATGCTGGCAGTAGGGCTCAAGGCATCAGTGTTTACTTTGAAATGTCTGGGAAATGTGAGTCACACAGCTGAGTAGTTGTGGTCAGCTCTGGAGACCCAGTTTCATGAATGGTTGTCTCCACTGGACCTGCAACCAGGGAAGGCCGTGTGCGACAATGCTGCAAACCTGGGTGCGGCCCTTCGCCGGGGCAATGTCACACACGTGCCTTGTATGGCTCACGTGTTGAACCTGGTTGTCCATAAATTGTTAGCCCACTATCCCGGACTAGATGGCCTTCTGCAGAGGACACGGTCGCTGTGTGCTCACTTCCGCCGTTCGCATCCCGCAGCTCAACGACTTACATCTCTACAGAAGTCGTTGGGCCTGCCAGTTCACCGGCTGAAATGTGATGTGCCGACATGGTGGAATTCAACTCTGACCATGTTGCAGCGACTGTGGCAGCACCGACAAGCCCTGGTGCAATACGTATAGCCTGGGCCAACGAGATCCAGAGGTGGGGCAAATCACGCTGCAGGAGTGGTCTCAGATCAGGGACCTATGAAATTGACGCGCCCCCTGGGCCGTGGGTTACCCTGAGCCGGGCCGGTAGACGCTGGGGATTGTAGTCACTGTGGCGGTGACCCGGTCCGTGATCCAGGGCGGTCAATCCAAGGATAATTTGTATATATGGGTTTTATAATGTCCGACTACGCCACCTCTGGAGTGGGGCAAAAGGGGCTGCCGCTGCGGAACGGTCCTCTGAAGCTGGTGGTTTTGCAGCAATGGTATTATTACTCACCACAGGAAGAGTGTAGCTTCAGGGCAGTGTGGGTGGATGATGGTGGTTGTAGTGCAGGGAGTCAGTAATGAACACATTGTCTGTGTGATGCAGTCCCAAGATCTTTGCTCACAGTTGTTGCAGTCCAGATTACAGGTACCAGAGCATTCTCACCCGTCGTGCTGTGCGTACTCAGTGAGGGGCTCAGTCCACCCCCAGATAGCTCCGGAGTACTTAGCAGGACCCCCTTCTGTGTGTCCTTTCACTGGCCTTCTCCCTGCACCTCACACCCAGTGACACTTCTATCCGGTATCCTCGGGCCTTGGCGGGCGACTTGTGTTCCGTCCCCTGGGTCCTATGTGGCTACCTTCTTAGTGAGACTGGTGTGGACTTTTACCTGCAGTACATGAAATGCTGCAGCCTCCGGTTTCTAGTTGAGCTTTGCTGTTTCTCTGCTAGTTGAGGGACCGGTTCCCCTTATCTGGCCTGACCCCTCTACCTCCTGGTAGCAGCAGGAGTACGGGTGGCCTTCTGCACGACCCTTAGCCCTAGGGTCCCTTCGGTTCCTGGAGCCTTCCTGCTCCCACTCCTCTCTTCTCTCCTTCAGTCCTGGGCCTCCCAGGCTAGGCCCGCCTCTGGAGCAGAGCTCATGCCGAGCCTCTGCTCCTGTCACTTTTCCTCCTTTGACTGGCTTGCTCTTTCTAAGATGGCTTCCTATTTATACTCTCCCTGTCATGTGCTCCGCTAAGCTGCTCCCCTAAGCACCCACTACATAGGACCCTCCCACCAGCTAGGGACCTGGGACTGTGCTCTCCCTTAGGAGCAATCTCGCCCTACCCCCACTGCGGGTATGTGTTAAATGCAGGTGTTAGGGTCCCGAGCCATATGCCTTCCTTACCTGAGGGTGAGATACCACACCTCTGGGTGAGATGCAGTAACTCTGTGGCGACTGAACCCTCAGGGGCGCCACACACCCTTCTGCACAGTTTTGAAATGGCGACGAAGATGTTTAGTGCTGACGACTATGCCATTATCAGCATGACTATTCCGGTGATTTACATGCTGGAGCGCACATTAAACAGAATTCAGAGTCAGGTGGTGGGACAAGAGGAGGTGGAGGAAGTAGAGGAGGAGTCGTATGCGGAAGGGATAACATCTCCAAGGTCCAGACGGTTGGCAGCACCAAGGCGGCAGGCATGGGAGGGTGGGGGAGAGGGATTAACCAGGGCGCATGGTAGCAGCCAAACTGTTGAGGAAGGTGCAGGAGCCGAGGAAGAAGTGGAGGACGAACTGGCGATGGGCATGGAAGACTCATCAGATGAGGGAGACCTTGATCACATTTCTGTTGTGCAAGGTTGGTGGGAGAGGGCAGAGGAAGGAAGAATGATTCTTACCTCGCTACCAACACAACAAGGACTTGGTCCTCCTGGATGCGCAAGACACATGAGTGCCTTCTTGCTGCACTACCTGCAACATGACCCTCAGATTGTCAGAATTCGAAGTAATCCCAACTACTGGGTTGCCACACTCTTAGATCCCCGATACAAAAGTAAATTTGCCGAAATAATTCCTGCCATAAAAAGGGATTGACGCATGCAGGAATATCTGCAGACGCTGTTGCAGAATCTTACATGTGCTTTTCCACAAAACACCAGTGGTGCACGTAGTGAATCTCACAGTTCTAACTTGCCAACCGTGGGACTGTCGAGTCTTCATCACTCAAACCGTAACAGTAACACAGTATCTGCTGGTAACAGCAATTTTGTGGAATCGTTTCACCACTTTTTTAGACCATCCTTTGCAAGGCCACAGGAGACAAGAAGTCTGACTCATAGTCAATGCCTAGAGAGGATGGTGCAGGAGTATCTCCAAGTGAACATCGAAGCCATGACTGTGTCACTGGACCCTTGCTCATTTTGGTATTCCAATCTGGAAAAATGGCCGGAGCTCGCCACTCACGCCTTGGAGATCTTATCATGCCCTGCAGCCAGTATTCTCTCTGAACGTGTGTTCAGCGCTGCTGGTGGTGTGCTGACAGATAAGCGCACGCGTCTGTCCACTGAGAATGTAGACAGACTCACGTTCATAAAGATGAACAAATCATGGATTCGCAAGGACTTTTTTACCCCTGTGTTATCCTTGGGAGAAACCTTGAGGATTTGGTAAAATCACCTCACCACCGTTTTAAGCAACTGTGGGGCAATTGATGCCACTTAACCCTAGAACGCATGACCATAAAAATCTACATTTTCATATACCTGGGGCCTTTTAGGCCCGTGTGCAAATAACATGGAATAACTCAAACTCAAATGACAAACAACTATATACATGAAGAATACCTAGAGTTTCAAAATTCTAACTAAAGTAATCTTGCAGAAAATAGAAAACAATTAACAGGGCGGGCCTGCGAGGCCCCAGGTATGCGTTCTAGGGTTAAGTGGTGTCTGTACCACAATTTTGGGAAAAAAATGGAGACTCTTTTTGGAGTCCCCTTGCTGTGTCTTACGTGACGTTGGCATCGTCAATTCCAGGTGGGTTGGGTTGCTCCCCCCCCTTTTAACTGTAAGAAACTACATACACTATGGCTTGGGTAACACAGATGGTTGAGTCTGAAGAGCTGTTTACTCAGAGGTCTGCTCCAAATCTTCAGTGTCTGCTAGTCAGCGTAGAATTTTTAACTGCATCTAGCCTAGGCAATACTTTGGGCGTAGGAGCCCAGCTGCGAAGCAAGCTGCACCGCCTGTGTATGTAATAAGAATTTTTAAATGCATGTAGCCTAGGCAGACTGTGGGGACCCCCAACAAAACCCAGGCGCTCAGCCCCCCACCGCCCCCCTTTCCTTGACAATACAATAATGTTACTCTTACAACTGGGTGGGTGAGGATCGGTCACAGCTTTATTAACTCTTTATACTCATTCCATTAGAAAGGCATTTTATTTCTAAAATAATTCAGCTTGTTGCAGCATGCCCTGGGTCTCCACTCCGGCAAGTTGGCCAACAAGTGTAACTCTCCAACATGTCCTTTCTATTTCCAGGCCACGGAGGATCCTGCGTACTCGTATGCAGGACTCAGACCCCCACCCATCACTCTTAACGCTTGTTCCACTCCATCCTGGAGTCCTGACATGAATATGTCCAGTACAATATCCATTAAGTGAACAACGTCAGGCAGTATGAGGCCTGCTTTATCTCCTTCCAGTTGTCGGTGTCGTACCACTACACCGCCTCTGTCTCTTCTAAATTTTGCCATCCGAATATTTATTACCCGCCTTGTCCGTTCAATGGCCGTGATGTCTCGCGCACCTTGCCATACCGCTATCGGCACAATCTCTGACCATACTATAGCTAGTTTTGTGAAAAATTCTCTGAAGCGCTCAGTGTCTAGTTTCATTATTGCCATTAGTTATGCGCTGTTGTGATGACCTAGGTAGTTTCCCCCGGCCTGTATAACTAAGATGACCGGACATCTTGCCTCTCTCCCTACCTTGATTACCTCCATTAGTACCTGTGGCCATAGCAGGCCTCTAATACCTCTCTAGTTGAAATATGTGTTATGAAACTCTAATTTCCTCCCGCCTGGGCAGACTTTCGCCCTTTTTTCTGCCCAATACATATACGAGTGGCCTATCACCCACACTGTTGGCTTAGCGTCACCTGTAAAAGAAACAAACCACGTTAGGATAACAATTCCGGTCTTATGTATCTTGCCAAACACGTGGATCGCCATCTCCCTATCCTCTGAACTTTCGTTTCTGACAGTCCTGCTCTTGCTGCTTCCGTGGCCGCGCCTATGCGGAATGAGTGTGTTCCGTAATCTTTGGGGTGGTTCCCTGCCGATGTTATGCATTTATTAAATATAGCTTGGAACTGGTATCTTGATAATGGCATTCCATCAATGTGTGATAGGAAGAAATTACTTTGTGATCGGATGGTTAGATATGTTTTTACTATTGTTACCCGACTCAGTGTACCGTTTGTGGGTTATAGAAGTACCCAAGTGCCCCTGCCCGCTGGAACCGTTTTCGATTTGTGTATGCGGAGACGTATTGCATTATTGGCTATGACTACGTCCTGGTGTAATAAGCCTCCACTGGTGGTAATTTTGGATTGAGGGACTAATTCGCTTATGCATAGCGCCCCGAAGAAGGCGATCACAAATGCAGTAGACAGTAATGTTGCTTCAAATTGTGAGTGTCATGTTAATGGTGTTAGGGATATGATGTGAGAAATCAGTTTTAGTGACACGGGATGGGACGTCTACACTCCTGACTTGGCTGACCCCTTTTCCACCCTTTTATGGATTGTCTGATGATGAACCTTTGTCACATCTCCCCAATTCAGTAGTTGGGAGTGAAATACTACTCCGGTCAGACACCGCTGCGCTGACGTCCCTGATATGCCTCTCATAATTAGCTGGTGGAGAAATTCTATGGTGACTTGTGATCTGGCTTGTTCACATTGGTCAACCCGTCTGCCTGCTACTAGTCGTGTCCACTCTTCCCATGCCTTACCGTATGCTTGCCACGTCGACGGGGCAACTGACGCTCTGATTAATGGCATCAACTATTCGCCACTAGATCCCATAGGGAAGGTGGGCAACTGTTGCCCGATGGGTGGGCGTTGTGGAAGAGCTCTGTGAAAATCTGCCAATTGAATTGTTATAAAGCGTTAGCAGCAGCTTTAGACCCCTCAGCATAGTGGCTAGCGCGGACCCATACATTGTGTTTTAGGCACAGGAATGCTAGCCTGGGTAGTAGGCCTAGCACTGGGAGAGACGATGATGCCATCTTATTAATGCAGTGCGCTAAGCTGGTGTTTTTTGTTATGAAGCGTATATTTTTGTAAGTCAGGCGCGCGCCCAATATTTCTATTGCTACCACTATTGGGAAGAAAAATTATTTTCAGGGCTAGATGCAGCTAAAAATTATTATTAATTTAAAAGCTGGTGGAGCTTGGTATAGATGGCCTAATACAATGAGTCCCACACACTGCTAGAAGGCCAAATATTTTTTCAGAGCTAGATGCAGATAAAAATTATTTTTCATTTGCAACCTGATGGAGGTCAGTATAGATGGACTAATAGAGAAAGTCCCACACACTGCTAGAAGGCCAAATATTTTTTCAGAGCTAGATGCAGACAAAAAATTATTTTGAATTTGCAACCTGATGGAGGTCAGTATAGATGGACTAATAGAGAAAGTCCCACACACTGCTAGAAGGCCAAATATTTTTTCAGAGCTAGATGCAGATAAAAATTATTTTTCATTTGCAACCTGATGGAGGTCAGTATAGATGGACTAATAGAGAAAGTCCCACACACTGCTAGAAGGCCAAATATTTTTTCAGAGCTAGATGCAGACAAAAAATTATTTTGAATTTGCAACCTGATGGAGGTCAGTATAGATGGACTAATAGAGAAAGTCCCACACACTGCTAGAAGGCCAAATATTTTTTCAGAGCTAGATGCAGATAAAAATCATTTTTAATTTGCAACCTGATGGAGGTCAGTATAGATGGACTAATAGAGAAAGTCCCACACACTGCTAGAAGGCCAAATATTTTTCCAGAGCTAGATGCAGAAAAAAATTATAATCATTTGGCAACGTGATGGAGGTCAGTATAGATGGACTAATAGAACAAGTCCCACACACAGCTAGAAGGCCAAATATTTTTTCAGAGCTAGATGCAGAAAAAAATTATATTCAATTTGCAACCATATGGAGGTCAGTATAGATGGACTAATAGAATGATGCTATGCCCAAAAGGTTTTACTTCACTAGGTGCAGTAAAAAAATTGGTATTCTTTACACAGGTGGTGTATCTTGCAACACAGATAGGCTACTCCACTGACTAACACACTCTGCAATAGGCCAAAAAGGATTAGCTTTGCTAGATTCAGCCAAATGCTGTGAAAAAAACTTGCACAGCACTGGCACACACCTGCCTGGCAAAAAGTGATAGGAACTGATGTAACCTAGCCCTGAAAAGGACTGCAATTACAATTAGTCTTTACTCCCAACCTATCTATTTAAGAGCACAGACCTGCCTGATAAAAGTCGTATGAAATGATGTAACGTAGTCCTTAAAAGGACTGCAATCGCAACTATTCCCTACTCCCAAGCTATCTGTAGATTTGTGCGAAAATTGGCTTGAAATTAACAAGGTATAGCGCACACAGCAACAGCGGTGCCTTCTAACACGCAGCTGCAGCAGTGAGAAAATAGTGGCGACGGGGAAAATGGCTGGGTCTTATAGGGCAAGGACATGTGACATACACTGCCAATGACACATGCCCTTGCTTGTGTGAAAAAAAGCACTTCGCTCCGTGTGTGCGCTGCTGATAGGCTAACAGATTGCACCTCCCCACTGTAAATGCGGGAAAGAGGAAAAAAAATGGAGCTCTTCATTATTCCTGCAGAGATCCATCCCCTGCCCCTCCCCCCACCCCGCTGTACACTCAAACTGCGTATTAACATTAATTTTCATCATTACTGAGAAAAAATCCAGTTATGATTTTGGTGCACGAACAGTTATCGAACATAACCTCGAACAGCCGAATTTTTCTCAAATCGTTCGTGTTCGCCGAACGGCTCGAACACCGCCCAAAACAGCTCGAATTTGAGATTGGCGAACAGTTCGAGTTGAACGACGCTCATCTCTAGTGGTGACACCCGCTGACACTGGTCGTGGACCCTGGCGTTCGCCCCACAAAGTCGGGTGCTTTGCTGCCATGTGCCTGATCATGCTGGTGGTGGTCAGGCTGGTAGTTTTGTCACCCCTGCTGATGCTGGCATGGCAGGAGGTACAAATGGCCTTTTTGGGGTTATCAGTAGAGTCGTTAAAAAAATTCCAGACTCTGGAAGACCTACCGGTTGTACTGGAAACGTCCCTCGTGTTGGTGTTATGGGGAACTGTTTCCCGCCTTCTGTGTGCGGCCACCACACTGCTTCTTCCTGCATGTTGGGGTACTCTACCTCCCTCCCCCTGTGTGCTGTTGGCCTCACTCTGCTTGTCCTCCTGCCACGTTGGGTCAGTTACTAGATCATCCACCACCTCTTCCTCTACCACTTGCGCACCACGATCCTCCTCACTTCGGGGCAATTGTGTCTCGTCATCGTCCACCTCTTGTGACAAATTGCCAGCGTCGACTTCCTCTGGCCGTGGCTGTTCAAGTATTTGGGCATCGCTACATGGGATCTCCTCTTCCACCATTTCAAGCGGAGCAGGCGAGGGGCACAAATATGGAAATCGACCAGTGAACAGCTCTTCAGAGTGTCCAAGTGTGGGATCAGTTGCTGTCTGATGACACTCGACATGGTGGGAGGAAGGAGCATCAAGGTGAGGAGGAGTATGCGGTCGAGACTCATGGCTACTAAAACTTGACCATGTGGAAGACAGACCAGAGGTGGTGGTGCCCAGGTAACTGGAAGTATTATCTGCTATTAAATTAACAACATTTTCACACTGATCAGTTCGCAATACTGGTGTTGTAGTGTCCTTCCCTAGTAATTCAGTCAAGAAGTGGGAGCGAGAAGATGTGGCTGTTTGTTGTGGCACATTTTCACCTTGACCACGGCCCCGTCCTCTACACGCACCATCACCAGAAAATCCAGTTCCACGTCCCTTGCCACAAGCCTTGCCCATTGTAAATGAAGTAAAATAGCTTACACTCGCACTATCAATTGAAAAAGGGTAATAAAAAGGAGATTAGAACCGTGGAAGAGGAAAACCACAGTTCTATTTTCCGTCCTACACCAGACTCTTTTAAACAGATATATTGGTGTCTGACCAATCAGGTAGACACTATTACAGGTTTTTTCTACGGCAAAAAATGACAAAAACAGGATAATACAGAGATTTGACCCGTGGAACTGCAAAACCACAGTTCTATTTTTCTGGCCTACACCAGACACTTTTAAATAGATATTTTGGTGTCTGACCAGTGAGGGAGACACTATTACAGGTTTTTTTATGGCAAAAAATGCCAAAAACAGGATAATACAGAGATTTGACCCATGGAACTGCAAAACCACAGTTCTATTTTTCTGTCCTACACCATACACTTTTAAACAGATATATTGGTGTCTGACCAGTCAGGGAGACACTATTACAGTTTTTTTTTATGGCAAAAAATGCCAAAAACAGGATAATACAGAGATTTGATCCGTGGAACTGCGAAACGACAGTTGTATTTTTCTGGCCTACACCAGACTCTTTTAAACAGATATATTGGTGTCTGACCAGTCAGGGAGACACTATTACAGTTTTTTTTACGGAAAAAATGTTAAAAACAGGATAATACAGAGATTTGACCCCTGGAACTGCAAAACCACAGTTCTATTTTTCTGGCTTACACCAGACTCTTTTAAACAAATATATTGGTGTCTGACCAGTCAGGGAGACACTAGTACAGGTTTTTTTTTACGGCAAAAAATGCCAAAAACAGGATAAAACAGAGATTTGACCCGTGGAACTGCAAAACCACAGTTCTATTTTTCTGTCCTACACCATACACTTTTAAACAGATATATTGGTGTCTGACCAGTCAGGGAGACACTATTACAGTTTTTTTTACGCCAAAAAATGCCAAAAACAGGATAATACAGAGATTTGACTGGTGGAACTGCAAAACCACAGTTCTATTTTTCTGTCCTACACCTGACTCTTTTAAACAGATATATTGGTGTCTGACCGGTCAGGGAGACACTATTACAGTTTTTTTTTACTGCAAAAAAATGCCCAAAACAGGATAATACAGAGATTTGACCCGTGGAACTGCAAAACCACAGTTTTATTTTTCTGTCCTACACCAGACTCTTTTAAACAGATATATTGGTGTCTGACCAGTCAGGGAGACACTATTACAGTTTTTTTTTATGGCAAAAAATGCCAAAAACAGGATAATACAGAGATTTGACCCGTGGAACTGCAAAACCACAGTTCTATTTTTCTGTCCTACACCTGACTCTTTTAAACAGATATATTGGTGTCTGACCGGTCAGGGAGACACTATTACAGTTTTTTTTTACTGCAAAAAAATGCCCAAAACAGGATAATACAGAGATTTGACCCGTGGAACTGCAAAACCACAGTTTTATTTTTCTGTCCTACACCAGACTCTTTTAAACAGATATATTGGTGTCTGACCAGTCAGGGAGACACTATTACAGTTTTTTTTTATGGCAAAAAATGCCAAAAACAGGATAATACAGAGATTTGACCCGTGGAACTGCAAAACCACAGTTCTATTTTTCTGGCTTACACCAGACTCTTTTAAACAAATATATTGGTGTCTGACCAGTCAGGGAGACACTATTACAGGTTTTTTTTACGGCAAAAAATGCCAAAAACAGGATAATACAGAGATTTGACCCGTGGAACTGCAAAACCACAGTTCTATTTTTCTGGCCTACACCAGACTCTTTTAAACCGATATTGTGGTGTCTGAACAGTCGCAGACACACTCAATTTTTTTTGGGAGGGGGAAAAAATTAACAAAAAGTTAATAAGACGAGTATTTGTACAGTCTGACTGAGGAAAAAAGAAAAAACAGGATTTAGATGAAAAAAAAAAAATTTCCTGGCCCCTGAGACCGGGGTGATAAGTCTAGCAATTTGACCAACAGGAGAACACAGGACTGTAATGCAGCATTTGCTGGTATAACCACTGCGTCTCCTATACAGCCTGCCTGATATCTGGGATGGATATTAGTCCTGAGAAGACTGTTTGTTTGATTTGCCTGCCTTTAGAGACCCTGCACTACCTATTTCACACTATATATCTCTCCCTAACTCTGCAGCACTGACCCTACAATGGCTGATCTGGAGCGACTGTGTCCAAGATGGCGGCACCCGGTTTTAAATACTCGAGGTGACGCTGTGTGGCCAGCCAATCACTGTAATGCCCACAAACAACATGGCTGCGGCATTACAGTGACTGGCTGGCAATCGCTGCATGCTCATTGGCTCTGTAAAGAGTGCCAAACGTGCAGGGCAGAGACCCCAGCTCCCGCCCGAGTAAACCGGAAATGCTCGGTGCTTGCCGAACATCCCGAGTAGCGTGATGCTCGGGCGTGTAACGAACAGTGTCGAGCATGCTCGCTCAACACTAATAAGCACTTCTGATCCACACTAAAAAAACAGCCATAGAGTGTCCGGGAACCTTCCCCCACACTTTTGTTAGCCAGGGCTGCTTCTCGGCAGGGTTGGACGGACCCAGCAGAAAACTGGAGACTCCTCCGGTGGGCCGTGGCTTCTTCTTCAGGAGAGTTCATAGTGTCGAGGTGAGGCCATGATGATGATAGAGGCCACCATCAGCTTAGTTTTCTGTTACTTGGAATGCAAGCGCAAGTATAGAGCCAGCCACCTACCCATAGGCTGCAATACTAAACTGCCAGATTTCTGGGCAGCTGCTTGCACTTGAAATGTGGCCTTTTAGGCTCGTGGAGGCGGAAGCTTTTCACAACCTCATGCCTCAAGTCCATACTCGGTCCCCAGCCGTAACTATTTCTCCCTGTGTTGTCTCCGCCTTTTACAAGCGCAGGTCCCTGAACATTACTGCTGGTACTTTTCTGTGGGAATTTGCTTGCCTCCTACCAGCCTAGAATATTTCCAGTAAACTATGGCACGACGCCATGGTATTAGCACTGCCCCCAGTAACAGTAGCAAAGCCATCCCCAATTTCCTTCTCAGGAATTTTATTTGGTAGACTGAGTGACTGTCCAAATACATTAGTTTCTCACAAAGGAGCTGAAGATAGAGTGGCAGTAGGTTCAAGTTTCTGAGGCCTGTTAAATATTAGAGGGTGAACGGCAGCACATTGGATCAGTGGGTAGCACTGAAGCCTTGCAGCGCTGGGATCCTGGGCTCAAATCCCAGCAAGGACAACATCTAGAAGGACTTTGTATGTTCTCCTCGTGTTTGTGTGGGTTTCCACCTCAGTATAAAAGCAACCATAGAGTGTCTGGGAACCTTCCCACACACTTTTCTTAGCCAGGACTGCTTCTCGGCAGAGTTGACGGTCCCAGCAGAAAATCTTCTGGTGTGCCCTGTCTTCTACATCAGGAGAGTACATGATAGCACTAACTTTGCAGCTGCTATGGGGCTCTTGAGCGAGGAAGAAAGGTGAGCCCTCAGAATCAAATCCTATGGTGGGCACAATGTTTTTCAATCTGAAACAGCTTCTTAGTTTGAGTTGTATTTCACCACAGCCATATTATTTAGTTCGGTGAAAGGACTGGCATAGAGGGAAACCGTATCTACTCTGGCAGTCATTTCTCTGTCACCAGGTTCCGCTCATTGTCACACACGACCATGCCTGGCTGTATGTTCAGTGGTGAGAGCCACAGATCAAGCTGCTGTTTTACAGCTTTCAACAACTCTGCAGCGCTGGACGGTTTGTCACCTAAGCATTAAGCATGTTATCTTCAGCACAGCCTGTTGCCACTTGGCCAAGAGAGTGCTGCAGTGCTTTCAGCTTGTAACTGATGTGGTCATTTTGGAGATGGAGGAGGAGGTGCAGGAGCTGAACAATGTGAGTACATTGAGGTTACATTGGCGACACTGTTTTTATACTAAAGAAAGATCCTACTGTTTTTTTTTTAACGTTATTTTTTAAGGCAAATTCATTCACCGGGAAATGTCATTTTAACATCTTACAACCTTATCTGCCAATGTGGTGTGTGACACATCATCAGACACATCCTGTTTCATTGAGGATGGAGGGACTCTGAAAGGCACATAGAGCAGGGAAACAGTAACGAGTACGACATGTTCCCATTAGAAATGAGAGAGTCTGCTATACAGTTATAGGGTATGCAGTGAGTCCAACGGCTGACCAAATTTAGGAAAAACCCCACTAAGAATTTAAAGACACATAGAGCAGGGCCACAGTAACAAGTACGACATGTTCCCATTAGAAAGGAGAGAGTCTGCTATACAGTTATAGGGTATGCAGTGAGTCCAACGGCTGACCATATTTAGGAAAAACCCCACTAAGAATTTAAAGACACATAGAGCAGGGCCACAGTAACAAATACGACATGTTCCCATTAGAAAGGAGAGGGTCTGCTATACGGGTATAGGGTATGCAGTGAGTCCAACGGCTGACCAAATTTAGGATAAACCCCACTAAGAAATTAAAGACACATAGAGCAGGGCCACAGTAACGATAAATTCTCATTAGAAAGGAGAGAGTCTGCTATACAGTTATATGGTATGCAGTGAGTCTAACGGCTGACCAAATTTAGGAAAAACCCCACTAAGAATTTAAAGCCACATAGAGCAGGGCAACAGTAATGAGTACGACATGTTCCTATTAGAAAGGATAGAGTCTGCTATACAGTTATAGGGTATGCAGTGAGTCCAATGGCTGACCAAATTTAGGAAAAACCCCACTAAGAATTTAAAGACACATAGAGCAGGGCCACAGTAACAAGTACGACAAGTTCCCATTAGAAAGGAGAGGGTCTGCTATACAGTTATAGGGTATGCAGTGAGTTCAACGGCTGACCAAATTTAGCAAAAACCACACTAAGAAATTAAAGACACAGAGCAGGGCCACAGTAATGACAAATTCCAATTAGAAAAGAGAGGGTCTGCTATACAGTTATAGGGTATGCAGTGAGTCCAACGGCTGATCAAATTTAGGAAAAACCCCACTAACAATTTAAAGAGACATAGAGCAAGGCAACAGTAATGACAAATTCCCATTAGAAAGGAGAGAGTCTCCCATAGTGTTGTCCTATGCAGTGAATGCAAGGGCTGCCAAAAATTTGGAGGCACTTCAATGCCCCTTGGAAGAGACATGGAAGTCAGAGGGCCGCCTCAAAACAATGTTCCCATTATTGAGACGTGTGTCTCCCATAGTGTTGGCCTATGCATTGAATGCAAGGGTTGCTAAAAATTTGGAGGCACTCCAATGCCCCTTGGAAGAGACATGGAGGAGGGCCTCATAAAAAAATGTTCCCATTAGAAAGGAGCGGGCCTCCTATACTTGTAATGCTCATGCACTAAGTATATGGACTGACAAACATTTACCCCTGGGGGGTAAACATGGACATACTGTATAATTTTTTTTGTTACGGGCATCATAAACACCCTTTAAAAAAATTATGTGGGTGTTTCATCACGGACCATGGTCACCCTGGTGATATGGTGGTGGAGGATGAGGAGAAGAAGGAGGACAAGAGCAAATAGTCCAAATCAGGAAGCGTATACCCATGTCTGGGTGTGAAAAGGTGCATGGGAATACACCTCCCAAGAAAAGACACTGGATTTGAGTTTATGTTACGCTGCTATTGTGGAGGTTTCACCAATTTAAGATACACTAGGTAACTGCTCTCCTCCAAATTAAAGATGTCCGAGTGCATGCAGAGAAGCTAATTAACCAAATCTGCTAATCTGGTTGAAAAACTTCACTCAGAGACTGAAGCACGCAAATGGCATACTTTATTACGTAGACATGAAGTTAATTAGCATTCTCCTTCTAGGTGAGATTAGTAAAATTTATTGCTCTTTTCTGATAATTCGGCACGCTGTAATTTGTTCATCCATGTATCTTTTGTCCTTAGTAACGCCTTAGGAATTCCGATGGGAGGGGTGAGTTTGTCTCGACGCCATATTTGCCAACTTGACATGAATCTCTCTGTTATCAGACATGCACATGCATACGTCATTCCCAGGAAATCATTTAGTTGTTCGTGTCTACAAATTAGAACAGAAGCTGTTAGTTATATATTCATTAACTATTAACATAATCCATGTGCATATACACATTTGCATACATACATACACATAGATTATTCCATCATCTCTATATTGATTCACACTGATTAGGTAATCTATTAAAAGAAACTAATTGATTTTCTATAATATATATATTTTACCTTGACACTATCATTCGATGGTGTTGAGAAGTCTGGTCCAATCCAGCCCTTGTTCATTTTTACAAGAGTCAGCCTATCAGCATTTTCAGTTGACAGGCGGATGCGCTTATCAGTTATAATTCCACCAGCGGCACTAAAAACCCACTCTGATAAAACGCTGACGGCAGGGCAGGCCAGGACCTCCAAGGCATAGAGAGCCAGTTCATTCCATGTATCCAGCTTGGATACCCAATAATTATAAGGCACAGAGGAATCACGGAGGACGTTGTTGCGGTCGGCAAGGTACTCCCTCAGCATCTTCCCAAACTTTGCACTCCTTGTGAGAGTACGCCGCGCATCAGGGCCTGTGCGATGGGAGGGGCTGAGAAAGCTCTCCCAGAACTTTGACAGTGTTCGCCTGCCTCTGCTGGATAGAAGTTGTGTCTCTCTCGCCTGTACTCCTTGGTTGTCCAACGAAGTGTGCCCTCTGCCGTCAGCGTTTTCCAATGGGAAGTTTTTTAATAGTTCCGCAACAAGGGTCTTCTGGTACAGCCCCATTTTCTAGATCTGTCCGCCTCAGGAATAAGAGATTTAAGTTCTCCTTGTAGTGTGGGTCTAGAAGTGTCACCAACCAGTAATGACTGTCACCCAAAATTTTGAGAACGCAAGGGTCATGGTAAAGGCAGCGTAACATAAACTCAGCCAGGCGTGCGAGACAACTTACAGGCAAGACTTCCGTGTCCTCACCAAGAGAATTACTGACCATGCTCTCCTCCTCCTCCACTCTGTCCTCTGGCCATACACGCTAAACAGACGGTATAACAGGTGTGCAGGTGGTACCGTCTATAGCGCATGAAACTAGCTCCTGTCCCTCATCCTCCTCCTCTTCCTCATTATCACCCAATCCACGTTGGGATGAGATGAGGCTCGGCTGTGTGTAATCACCCTGTATGGTTCCTTGCTTCATCTCATCGTGCTTCGCCTGCAACGCATCCTCTTTGATTGTGAGCAGAGAGCATTTCAGAAGACAGAGAAGCAGGATGGTGACGCTAATTATGGCATCATTGCCGCTCACCATATTGCTGGAGTCCTCAAAGTTTTGGAGGATGGTACATATGTCTGACATCCATGTCCACTCCTGAGGTCTTATGTATGGAGTCTGAACTCAATACCGACGGCCTTGTTGATGCTGGTAGTCGACAACTGCCCTCTTCTGCTCACAAATCATTCCCAACATCTGCAGTGTAGAGTTCCAATGCGTGGGGACATCACACACCAGTCTGTGAGCCGGAAGCTGCAAACGCTGCTGAAACACGGCAAGGGCTGCGGAAGCTGTAGCTGACTTTCTAAAATGGGCACACAGGTGGCGTACTTTATCAAGCAGTTCCAGCAGCTCTGGGTAGGATTTGAGAAACCACTGAACCACAAGGTTAAGCACATGGGCCAGGCCTGGTACGTGTGTGAGCTCGCCTCAACTCAGAGCCGCCACCAGGTTCCGGCCATTGTCACACACGACCATGCCTGGCTGTAGGTTCAGCGGTGTGAGCCACAGATCTGCCTGCTCTTTCAGAGCTGTCTACATCTCTTCAGTGTTGTGCGGTTTGTCACCTAAGCATATTAGCTTCAGCACAGCCTGTTGCTGCTTGGCCGAGGCAGTACTGCAATACTTCCAGCTTGTGACTGATGTGGTCATTTCGGAGATGGAGGCTGAAGAGGAGGAGGAGAAGGAGGTGCAGGAGCTGTAGACCGTGGGGGCAACCCTGATTGACCTTGGGCTCGCAATCCTTGGCATCGGGAGGACGTGTTCCGTCCCAAGGTCCAACTTGGTCCCGGCTTCCACTATGTTAACCCAGTGTGCCGTCAGTGAGATGTACCGTCCCTGCCCACAAGCACTTGTCCACGTGTCCGTGGTTAGGTGGACTTTCCCGGTAACTGAGTTGTTGAGGGCACGGCTAATGTTTTGGGACATATGCTTATGTAATGCGGGGACGGCACACCAGCAGAAATAGTGGTGGCTGGGGACCGAGTACCGAGGGATGGCCGCCGCCATCAGGTTGCAGAATGCTTCCATCTCCACGAGCCTAAAAGGCAACATTTCGAGCGCAAGCAGTCGTGAAATGTGAGAATTTAGTAGTGTGGCCTGTGGGACGTTGGCTGCATATTTGCGTTCCAAGGACTGGGGTATGGACAACTGAATGCTGCGCTGGGACAAGGATGTGCACGTGCTTCCAGATGCTGCTACTTCAAAGTGTGCAACGACAAGTGCATGGTAGGAGGCATCTTCGCATGCACCATGGACAGGGGATTGGCTTGCATGCACAACAGCAGAAGAATCAATGGTGCCACCTGCAGACACTGTTCCTGGACCCTGGGGTTCAGCCCACAAAGTCGGGTGCTTTGCTGCCATGTGCATAGTCATGCTGGTGTGGTCAGGCTGGTAGTTTTGCCACCCTTGCTGATGCTGGCCTGGCAGGTGGTGCAAATGGCCTTTTTGGGGTTATAGGCAGAGTCTTTAAAAAACAACCAGACTCGATAAGACTTAACAGTTGTACTGGCAACGTCCTTCGTGTTGGTGTTACAGGGAATGTTTGCCTGCCTTCTGTCTGAGGCCACCACACTGCTTCTTCCTGCCTGTTGGGGTGCTCTGCCTCCCTCCCACTGTGTGCTGCTGTCCTCGCTCTGCATGTCCTCCTGCCAGGTTGCGTCAGTTACTATATCATCCACCACCTCGTCTTCCACTCCTGCACCCAGGTCCTCCTCCTGACTTTCTGGCAATTATGTCTCATCATCGTCCACCCCTTGTGACACTTTCCCACCGTCACCTTCGTGTGACCGCGGCTGCTCAAATATTTGGGCATCGCTACACGCAATCTCCTCTTACCCTGCTTCAAGTGGACCAGGCGAGAGGCCCGAATCTATAAATGGAAAAGTGAACAGCTCTTCAGAGTGTCCAAGTGTGGTTTCAGTTGTCTCCGGGCACTCGGCATGTGGGAGGAAGGAGGATCAGGGTGAGGAATATGCGGTCCAGACTCATGGCTACTGAGACTTGATCGTGTGGAAGACAGGGTGGTGGTGGTGGTGGTGGCTAAGTGACTGGAAGCATTATCCGCTATCCAACCAACAACCTTTTGACACTGCTCTGAGTTCAAAAGTGGTGTGCACTGCTCTGGGTTCAATAGTGGTGTGCTGCGGTCCCCTAGGAATCGGGACAGGAAGGTCGGGCGAAAAGATGTGGGTGTTTGTTGTGGCACAATTTCAGCTTGCCCACGGCCTTGTCCTCAGCCTCTGCATGCACTATCACCATCACGTCCAGTTCCCCGTCCCTTGCCACGTGCCTTGCCCATTTTAAATGGAGTACAGTATGTTCCACGCTCACTACAAATGGCTGAGTTTGGAGCGAACTTATATGTGATACGTGTGATGGAGAAAACAGAGTTTTAAATACCTGGCCTGTAGGTGACTAGTTTGAACAGCAAACTGGTGTGAATTGCTTCACTGACACACTGAAAGAAATTTTTAAGGGAGGCCAGAAATGGCAGTATTTTCTGTGAACGTATATGTGATCAGTGTGACGGAGAAAACAGAGTTTTGCATACCTGGCCTGTAGGTAACTAGTTTGAACAGTAAACTGGTGTGAATTGCTTCACTGACACACTGAAGGAAATTTTTAATGGAGGCCAGAAATGGCAGTATTTTATGACAACGTATATGTGATCCGTGTGACGGAGAAAACAGAGTTTTAAATACCTGGCCTGTAGGTAACTAGTTTGAACAGCAACCCAGTGTTAAAAACTTCGCTGACACAGTGAAAAAAAATTGGAATGGAGGCCAAAAATGGCAGTATTTTCTGAAAACGTATACGTGATCCGTGTGATGGAGAAAACACAGTTTTAAATAGCTGTATTTCTAGTGCTGTAATATGGAAAGGACCTGGTTGTATTCTGCAGTGCCAACAAGCAAATGGCGCAGAAAAACGGTGTTCTCTGGATTTCTTATTAAGCAAATAATGAGGATTAAAATGCAAAAACAAGTATTCCTGGCCCCTGAGACCTGGGCTTGGTATAGAAATATCTAACAGCAGCAGAAGGCAGAATTGGAATGGAGCCTCTTGTGCTATATGCACTGCAATCTGCTATATACACTGCCTGCCTATATACCCTGCCTGCCTGATATTTCTGCAGATGGATTAGCTAGTCCTCAAAAGGACTGTTTGTTAAGATGGATATGTGTAATGTACAGTTTTTCTCCCTACACTACCTAATACACAAGCAAATCTCTCCCTAACACAGCTGCACCTCTCCCTACTCTACCTGATTCCAGAGTGACTGTGATGAGCACAGAGGCGCCAGGTCTGATATAGATCTGATAATGCTGTGTGGCCATCAAATCACTGTAATGCCACAACCACCATGGCTACGGCATTACAGTGAGTGGCAGGCAATCCCTGCATGTTGATTGGCGCTCTAAAGAGCGCCAGACATGCAGGGAGGGGACCCGAGCAACCCCGGAAATACTCGGCGAGCACCGAGCATCTCAAGCAGTGAGATATTCAGGCGAGCACCGAGCAGTAGCGAGCATGCTCGCTCATCACTAGTCATTACCCTGGAAAGGATGTTCCTTAACATATTTCCCAGGAAAATCTATTTTGGTTTCGTTTTTGTATGTTTTATTGTGAGTCCGTAAAAGTGGCGTAATACCTCTGACAACGTTGTTGACAGCAGTGACCTTTGAGTCAGAAATGCTTGCAAGAGTCTTCCCCATGCTGTTCCCTTTCATTTGAGCACTGTTCCCATCGACTTAGGCAATTTTTAGGCACTCTGCATACCGCCGGGGGGAGCCACCTAAAAAATGCTCGCCCATCACTAGTGGTGTATTGCGGTCCCCTAGTAATGGGGACAGGAAAGTCAAGCGACAAGATGTGGGTGTTTTTATTTTGGCACAATTTCAGCTCGCCCACAGCCAGGTCCTCGGCCTCTGCATGCACCATCACGTCCACTTCCCCGTACCTTGCCACGCACCTTGCCCATTTTAAATGGTGGACAATATTTTCCCCGTTCATGAGAAATGGCTGATTTTGAAACGCAGTTATAATTGATACGTCTGACATAGAACCACGATTTTAAATAGCAGGCCTGTAACTTACTAATATTATTCTACACAGAGACTTAGTCTAAATAGTTTGACCGACACACTGCAACAGAATGGAAATGGAAGAAATGGCTGATTTTGGAACACTCTTAGAGGTGATATGTCTGACAGAGAACAACAATTTTAAATAGCAGGCCGGTAATTTACTAATACTATTCTTCACAGACACCCAGTGTGAATAGCTCGACCGACATACTGCAACACAATGGAAATGGAAGAAATGTCTGATTTTGGAACAGTCTTATACACACATGGTCAAAATTGTTGGTACCCCTCGTTTAATGAAAGAAAAACCCACAATGGCCACAGAATTAACTTGAATCTGACAAAAGTAATATTAAATTAAAAATCGATGAAAATGAACAAATGAAAGTCATACATTGCTTTTCGACCCTGCTTCCACAGAATTTTTAAAAAAAATTAAACTCATGAAATAGGCCTGGACAGAAATGATTGTACCCCTGAAAATAATGTGACAAAAGGGACATGTTAAATCAAGTTATGTCCACTAATTAGCATCACAGGTGTCTACAATCTTGCAATCAGTCCGTGGGCCTGTATATAGGGCTACAGATACTCACTGTGCTGTTTGGTGACATGGTGTGTACCACACTCAACATGGACCAGAGAAAGTAAAGGAAAGAGTTGTCTCAGGAGATTAGAAAGAAAATTATAGACAAGCATGTTAAAGGTAAAGGTTATAAGACCATCTCCAAGCAGCTTGATGTTCCTGTGACTACAGTTGCACATATTATTCTGAAATTTAAGATCTATGGGACTGTAGCCAACATCCCTGGACGTGGCCGCAGGAGGAAAATTGTTGACAAATCACAGAGACGGATAATACGAATGGTAATAAAAGAGCCCAGGATAACTTCTAAAGAGATTAAAGGTGAACTTCAAGCTCAAGGAAAAACAGTGTCAGATCGCACCATCCATCGTTGTTTGATCCAAAGTGGACTTTATGGGAGACGACCAAGAAGAACACCATTGTTGAAAAAAAATCATAACAAAGCCAGACTGGAATTTGCCAAACTACATGTTGACAAGCCACAAAGCTTCTGGGAGAATATCCTATGGACAGATGAGACAAAAATGGAAGTTTTTGGCAAGGCACATCAGCTCTACGTTCACAGACGGAAAAATGAAACATATCAAGAAAAGAACACTCTCCCTACTGTGAAACATTGAGGAGGCTCTGTTATGTTCTGGGGCTCCTTTCCTGCATCTGGCACAGGGTGTCTTGAATCTGTGCAGAGTACAATGAAATCTCAAGACTATCAAGGGATTCTAGAGATAAATGTGCTGCCCAGTGTCAGAAAGCTTGGTCTCATTCGCAGGTCATGGGTCTTGCAACAGGATAATGACCCAAAACACACAGCTATAAACACCCAAGAATGGCTAAGAGGAAAATATTGGACGATTCTGAAGTGGCCTTCTATGTGCCCTGAAAACCAAGCAATGTGAACTGAGGTCTAAGATGGTACACATGCAAGAAATAGGAGCATGTTCACACTAGCAAAAAGAAGCAAAACCTACAAAAGACAAAAAATATATCTCATACCCTACCATCATAATATATAAATGTAAAGCAAAGTTGCATATTAAATATAGGGTACTTAGTGAACTATTTTTGATCAAAAAAAGTATACAAGCCGTCCCACCAGCGACAAGGTGACCCTAAATTGGGACGGTACCTACACTGTCTATATTAAAAACCTTACTGTATATCAAAGTTGAAGTAATGCATATAAAAGGGTAGACAAATAGGACCGGGTCTCAACTTCAGACCACCTAGGCCCGTGGTAAGCTACATATATACTAATCAGCTCAACAAAGGGGATGCCACACCCTTAATTTGCACAGAATGCAAACAAGACAAAAAAACAAGAAATGTGAACTGAGGTCTAAGATGGTACACATGCAAGAAATAGGAGCATGTTCACACTAGCAAAAAGAAGCAAAACCTACAAAAGACAAAAAAATATCTCATACCCTACCATCATAATATATAAATGTAAAGCAAAGTTGCATATTAAATATAGGATACTTAGTGAACTATTTTTGATCAAAAAAAGTATACAAGCCGTCCCACCAGCGACAAGGTGACCCTAAATTGGGACGGTACCTACACTGTCTATATTAAAAACCTTACTGTATATCAAAGTTGAAGTAATGCATATAAAAGGGTAGACAAATAGGACCGGGTCCCAACTTTAGACCACCTAGGCCCGTGGTAAGCTACATATATACTAATCAGCTCAACAAAGGGGATGCCACACCCTTAATTTGCACAGAATGCAAACAAGACAAAAAACCAAGCAATGTGAACTGAGGTCTAATATGGTACACATGCAAGAAATAGGAGCATGTTCACACTAGCAAAAAGAAGTAAAACCTACAAACGACAAAAAATATATCTCATACCCTACCATCATAATATATAAATGTAAAGTAAAGTTGCATATTAAATATAGGGTACTTAGTGAACTATTTTTGATCAAAAAAAGTATACAAGCCGTCCCACCGTCTATGTGCCCTGACCTAAATCTTATTGAGCATCTTTGGAAAGATCTGAAACATGCCGTCTGGAAAAGGCAACCTTCAAACACAAGAAAACTGGAACAGTTTGCTCATGAGGAGTGGGCCAAAATACCTGTCGAGAGGTGCTGAAGTCTTATTGACAGTTTCAGGAATCGTTTGATTGTAGTGATTGCCTCAAAAGGTTATTCAACAAAATATCAAGTTAAGAGTACCATCATTTCTGTCCAGGCCTATTTCATGAGTTTATTTTTTTTTTAAATTCTGTGGAAGCAGGGTTGAAAAGCAATGTCTGATTTTCATTTGTTCATTTTCAAAGATTTTTATTTTATTATTACTTTTGTCAAATTCAAATTATTTCTGTGACCATTGTGGGTTTTTCTTTCATTAAACGAGGGGTACCAACAATTTGACCACGTGTGTAGATGATTAGGCATGAGCGAACATTTCAATGTTCTGTTCGGAAAAGCTTGCCAAAAAATTAATATTCTCCGAATTTATTCGCCGAAAGTTCGTCGAACATTTCCGAATCCCATAGTCAATGGGGGGACCAAAAAAATGCATATACAACACCTACAAATGGGACCAAAATCTGCCAAAACACATCAAGTCAGGTGTAAATGCCAGGGAAGTGCCATCAATTGACCCAGAGTACAAGTACTATAATTATTATTACTGTGACAGCGACATTTATTCAGTTGTTCTTTACATGTCAAAAAGCGTCACCAACTGGTACAACAGGAGAGAGGACCCTGCCTGCGAGGGCGCACTGTCACAGATGTGGTTTGTGGAACTACTGTGCCACGGACCCCGGAGAGCCTGGAGGGGCGTGACTAAGCGTGCACCGGACTGTTCACTAGAGCCTCTGATGGTGAGGTTAGATTTGGCTCCCGATGAACCCCAGGTGCCACTCCAGGACAGACCAACGGATGCGCAGCAGCTAGACCCAGTAGGACAGACTAGATGGTGCAGCAAGCAGAGTCTGTATCAGGAGTACAGCATGCAGAGTCTGTATCAGGAGTGCAGCAGACAGAGTCTGTATCAGGAGTGCAGCAGACAGAGTCTGTATCAGAGTGCAGCAGGCAGAGTATGTATCATGAGTGCCGCAGCAGAGTCTGTATCAGGAATGCAGCAGGCATAGTCTGTATCAGAAGTGCAGCAGGCACAGCCTGTATCAGGAGTGCAGCAGGCAGAGTCTGTATCAGGAGTGCAGCAGGCAGAGTCTGTATCAGGAGTGCCGCAGGCAGAGTCTGTATCAGGAGTGCAGCAGGCAGAGTCTGTATCAGGAGTGCAGCAAGGACTGGTATGCAACCTTACACAGCTTAGACTGCAGAACAGGAAGGTTCCACTACAGCCAACCCAATAGATGGAGACCCAATCTGGATTCCCCACATTTAAAAAAAATAGTGGCAGACACCAGCAAAGTGGCATCAATTTCACTACTGTTGAAATAGTGTAAATAAGACCCACACCTCTTCCAGTATAGCCAACCCAGGAGATAGAGACCTAGCCAGGAATATTCACATTGCCCTAAATGAGGGCCTAACACCACCGAATTGGCATCAATGTCATCAGACTACAAGTAGTTTAACGCAGACCCATACCTGTCCCGCTACAGCCTAGCCAGGAGATGCAGACTCAATCGGAAGTGTTTACACCTGGTTGATCCTGCCAGTAGCATATGCTTGTCTCAAAGATTAAGCCATGCACATGTAAGTACACACGGACGGTACAGTGAAACTGCAAATGGCTCATTAAATCAGGGCCTAAGACCACCATTTCCGTGATCAACAGATTGGAGATGGTGGAGTTCAACCTCTTAGCTTTGTCATGCGTAGGATGAAGCAATCTTTTACGTGACCACAACTGCGGGATCGAGGGCTGGCTAAGGTGCTGAGACAGGGCAGAGTATGGTGAACCAGAAAAACAGGTGGAGCATGAGTGAGGTGCAGATGTTACGGTGGATTGAGAAACATGCGGTGTGCTCGGTGAAACAGATACAGCAGGCGTGTCCTCTTCCGTTACAGCTGACGGGCTGTCACTCAGCCTCACTGGAGCGGGTAAAGAACCGGAGTTTCTGTGATGGGAGACCTGCGTGACAATACTTGGCACGGTAACAGAGGAGGAGGAAGAAGCAGCAGATGCGTTTGATGGACCAGCTGGTGGTTGTTGAGGTGTGCTGGTCTGCATTTCAGCGCGGTAAGATTCCCAGAGTAAAGAATGTTGTTTGAGCATGTGAACATTCATTCATGTAGTAGTCAATTTATTGCAGTTTTTCCCTCTACTGAGTTTTTAATCGCAAAGTTTGCAGATAACATGAGTTGGCTCATCGTTTGCAATGACAAAAAAGGCGAGGCAACCCTTGCTGCCCCTGCGAGCAGCAGTCTCGTGACCGCTGCTGGCCCCAGCCACGGTTGTGGCTAAGGATGCAATGCTCCTCGTACTTGCATCACTCCGTGTATGCGCCATAGGGCAAAATGTTTTCCTCCTCCACCCCCTCAGAAGAGCTACTCAGCTGTGTGACACTGGGCTCACACCAAGTAGGATCTTCAACCTCGTCATCATCCAATGTGTTATCCCATTCCTCGCCCTCAGAGTGACCCCTCTCCTCTTGTTGCCCTGACAGAACAGTACAGTCCGCATGAGCCTCAGGTATCTGAAACTCATCGGGATCACCTCCCTCCCATGCGGTTAACGTATGGTGACGAGGGTCAGGAACCTGATCAGGCCCTACTTTGTCCTGCCCAAAATCCAAGGTAAAAAAATTTTGGGCATCAGTACAGATGCTTTCCTCCCTTTGACTCTGTTACTGTTTGGATTACACCTCTGGTGCCCATGGTGTAGAATTGGTGAAGACTTCTATAGACTCGCCCATCTGTGGTCCACTACTGTCAGTTGGGCAGTTGGCCAGTTGTGAAGCATGTGGGGAAGCATGGGTAATTGGGGTGCCACCTCTGTGGACTGTACTGCATGTGATGTTGAGGTGGAGGGAGAAGAGGAGAGGACGCTGGAAGTAGAGCTTGCCATCCACTGGAGCACCTGCTCTTTCTGGGCCTTATCAACAAGGCGTATCGCTGTGTGGCAGCCAAAGGAAGGGAGCGCAGTAGGCTATCCACTAACATAAGTTGTCAGTTGTCTTTGGATAGTACCTATTTGTGTTGGTTCACTAGTGCTTTCACTAACATTACCACATACCCCACGTGCACCTTGAACACCAAGCCTATTCCCCCTTCCACCACGCCCTCTCTTTTTCCCACTCATGTTCGTCAGATATAGTGGTAGGAGCAAAAAACTAAATTAAAATAAAAATTTTTCCTATGCAATAGCTCAGAACACACCTGAATTTCAGCGACACTAAATAACAAGGTAAGATATGGCCTGCCGTATAACGTTACTAACAGACAAAATAAATGTATTAGTGTGCATGAGGCCGATAAAACTTACAAAATACTTTCCAAGCAAATTCAAATTGAGATGTCCCCTGCTGTATTACAGTACTTTAGGAACAAGAAGATTTATTTTTGAATGTGGATGAGGCCAGTATGACATAGAATATATGCTCCAAAATATTTCAAACTCAGATCTAGCCAGCTGTATCACTTTACTCAGAGCAAAAAATATTTTTGGGTTACTCTGCATAAGCTCTGCGTCCAGCTGACTTTGACCGCCACTGACGTAGTTGCTGGCTTATAGCACTGTATGACTTTTGACACAGGAAAAAATATTTTTGGGATTGGGCGTAGCAAGAGAAAAAATGTATTTTTTTACTCTGAAACCACATGAAGTTCAACTCCACTAAAATAGTATCTGACACTAAAAAAACTTTACTGCACACAGCTTTCAATATCAGAATAACAACAGAAAAAAAAAACTGATTTTGTGCCCTGCAATAAGAAGCTCTGCAGACTGTGCGGGCACAATTTCAACTCCGCTAAATGAAAAGGTGCACTGCGCTTGCTTGATCATATTAGCAAGTGCAAAAAAAGATTCAAGGTATACTGAGACAAGGAGCTCTATACCAGCGGTGCACCGCACTATTGTATGGCATGGGCCCTCTGTTTCTGTCAGAATCTCAGTACTTGCACAAGAACACCAAAAATGTGCTGCACCAGCGGTTGCAGAGGTACACAGGCCAGGAATTATCTGCACTATCTGACTACCACACAAGCGCCCATCTATCTAGCTAATATCTCTCATTACACAGGAGAACACTGAGCTACGTCTGTCTCCAGCAGTGACATGGATATAATGGCTGGCTGCGCTTTCTTCAGCTAAAGTTACCACCCACAGGAAAAAAACAAAGCAATGCGCCGCTGATCTGACCTGTTCTAAGCTCTCCAAAGCCCCCACACTCACCTGGCACATGTCACCGCTCATCATACACTTGCACTATGATAACAAAACTGTTCAAAACGCAGTGGTTGCCCTGTATTCACGGTCCCGCACAAATTAATTGAACTTTTCCGATTTTAAGAAAATTTGCTCGCCTTTTCGATCACGATTTCGAATGTGCCATATTCGTGCCGAATTTGAAACTTTCGAAAATTCGCCGAACAAATTCGCTGAACACTATAGGTGATATGTCTGACAGAGAACCACGGTTTTAAATAGCAGGCCTGAAATTTGCTAATATTATTCTACACAGAGACTTAGTGTGAATAGCTTGACCAACACACTGCAACAGAATGGAAATGGAAGAAATGGCTGATTTTGGAACACTCTTATAGGTGATATGACTGACAGAGAACCTCAGTTTTAAATAGCAGGCCTGTAATTTACTAATATTATTCTACACAGAGACCTAGTGTGAATAGCTTGACCAACACACTGCAACAGAATGGAAATGGAAGAAATGGCTGATTTTGGAACACTCTTATTGGTGATATGTTTGACAGAGAACCACGGTTTTAAATAGCAGGCCTGTAATTTACTAATATTATTCTACACAGAGACCTTGTGTGAATAGATTGACCGACACGCTGCAACAAAATGAAAATGGAGGCCAATATTTTCTACGTTCAGTTAAAATTTCTGGATTATTATCGCTGAAATATGGAACAGATCTGGTTGTATTCTGCAGTGGTAACAAGCAAATGGAGCAGAAAAATTGTGTACTCTGGATTAATTTTTAAGGAACCAGGATAAAGATAAAAAAAAAATTTGCGCTGGCCCCTGATATCTGGGGCTATGTCTACAAATATCTGTAATTATTACAGCAGCAGCAGACAGGACGTTCAATGGACCCTATTGCGCTATATGCACTGCAGTCTGCCACATAAACTGACTGAAACCAAGAACAAGAAAAATACCCAAATAACTGAAAGTAGATGTATAAATAGCACAGTGCAAAAATAATGAATAATAAAGGGTATTTAGTTAACATAATTTTGATCAAAATAATGTGAAAGCCATCACGCAACTTCACGGCAACCCTTATGGGACAGTCCTAACTCTAATATTAAAAACCTTACCATTTGTCAAGTGACATACATATGGACAAGGGCAGAGAGACTGATCCCTAGTGTAAGCATAAAACCGAGGCAAAATGAGCGTCTCAGCCCAGACAAAGGGCGGCCACACCCCTTTATATGCACTATAGCATACTGACTGCAAAGAAAAAAACTGAAGGACCTTTAGATTCTGAACGCGACGATACCAAATATGTGTATGTGGTTTTTTTTTACTTTTTATTTTGAATGGGGCAAAAGGGGGGTGATTTAAACTTGTGTATATATATATATATTTTTTTTATATTTTTAAAAACGTTTTTTTTTACACTTTCTGCATGCTTCAATAGTCTCCATAGGAGACTAGAAGCAGCAGTTGTCTGATTGCTTCTACTGCATACAAGCGAAGAGCAGATCGCTTGTATGCAGCAGAAATGCTCATGTGCTATGAGCTCCGACCACTAGGTGGCGCTCATAGCAATTGAGACATGACAACCACAAGCGTCTGCTGCAGACCCTGGGTTGTCATGCCCACCCATCGATGACCCACGATCACGTGATGGGGTCACCGATGGGCGGGGCTTAGGACGCGGTTCCCGGAAGCGCGAGTTAAATGCCGCTGTCAGAGATTGACAGCGGCATTTAACATGTTAACAGCCGCGGGTGTATTGTGATTCCACCCGCGGCTGTTGCGGGCACATGCCAGCCTTTCAGACCAGTTGCGTACTATTACTGACCTGGTCGGAAAGGGGTTAAGAGAGGTTTTCCCCAAAATAGAAGTGAGGCACACAGTGTGCATCGCAGCTGTAGACTTTCAACCTCCGGCACGTCAGTTCATCAATGCCAAAGCATTAGCAGAAGCAGCAGCATAAGTGTCAGAAGCAATTTCTGTGAGTCCTTTCACACATTTTTTACAATAGCTTGTGCACCAGCACAACAGAGTACAAGGCTGACACGTGGTGAACGACTATAGAGGATGGTGCTGGAGTATCTAGAGCTCAATATGAATACCAATAGGGAGTATTTGGACCCTTTTACATTTTGGCTTCCAAAATGGATGAATGGCCTGAGCTTGCCTGTCACAGAGGTTTCATCATGCCCGGCAGCCAGTGTTCTCTCAGAACTTGTCTTCAGCACTGCTGGTGGTGTCCTAACTGATAAGCACAGCTGGTTGTACCCTGAAAGTATAGACTGCCTAACTTTCATCAAGATGAACAAGTCATGGATCTCCAAGGACTTTTGCATCCCAATCGCAAACTGTACAAACTAGGCAATGTTGTAGTTTTTAGTGTGCTGCATTGATCTTGCGTAATTGCAGTCTGTGATATGGCTTTTGTGCCTGCTCTTGCTGCTGCTGCAGGTGTTAACACAAATATTTGGAAACGTGTACACTCCTGCTTGGGTCTCCATCTGCTGGGTTGGCTGTAGTGGAAGAGGTTTTGGTGTCCATTACACTACTTCTACTCTGGTGAAATTGATGACACTTTGCTGGTGTTAGGCCCTAATTTAGGGTAATGTGAATACTCCTAATTGGGTCTCCATCTACTTGGCTGGCTGTAGTGGAAGAGGTGTCAGTCCTAATTATACTGTTTCTACTGTAGTGAAATCGATGCCACTTCGCTGGTGTCTGCCACTAATCTTTGGAAATGTGGAGAATCCTGATTGGGACTCCATCTGCTGGATTGGCTGTAGTGGAAGAGTTGTCGGTTCTCAATATACTACTTCTATTCTGCTGAAATTGATGCAACTTCGTTGGTGTTAATCCCTAATTTAGGGAAATGTGAACACTCCTGATTGGGTTCCATCTACTGGGTTGGCTGTAGTGGAAGAGGTGTCGGTCCTAATTATGCAATTTCTACTGTTGTGAAATTGATGCCACTTCGCTGGTGTCTGCTACTAATTTTTGGAAATGTGGAGAATCCTGATAGGGTCTCCATCTGCTGGGTTGGCTGTAGTGGAAGAGGTGTCGGTCCTAATTATGCTATTTCTACTGTAGTGAAATTGATGCTACTTTGCTGGTGTCTGCCACAATTTTTTGGAAATGTGGAGAATCCTGATTGGGTCTCTGTTTGCTGGGTTGGCTGTAGTGGAAGAAGTGTCGGTCCTAATTATACTATTTCTACTGTAGTGATATTGATGCCACTTCGCTGGTGTCTGCCACTAATTTTTGGAAATGTTGAGAATCCTGTTTGGGTCTCCATCTGCTGGGTTGGCTGTAGTGGAAGACGTGTCAGTCCTAATTATGCTATTTCTACAGTGGTGAAATTGATGCCACTTTGGTGGTGTTAGGCCCTGACTTAGGGAAATGTGGAGAATTCTGATTGGGGTTCCATCTACTTGGTAGGCTGCAGTGGAGGAAGTGTCGATCCTAATTATGCTATTTCTACTGTAGTGAAATTGATGCCACTTCCCTGGTGTCTGCCACTAATTTTTGGAAATGTGGAGAATCCTAATTGGGACTCCATCCGCTGAGTTGGCTGGAGTTGAATAGGTGTCGGTTCTCATTTTACTACTTGTACTCTAGATGTGTGAACAAGTACAGACAGAGAAATCTATTAAGTACATGGGGGTGTGTGAACAGATGATTCGAGGGACCTGATTTGGAAGGAAGTTTTGTATGGGCGGAAAAAAAATTGGTTATATATTGGTTTCACACAAATCGCAGAGCAGGAAATCCCAGCCCTGTATATCCCTAGTTCTTGGCCCTAGATAGGGAGGAAGAGGGGGTAAGTACTGATCAGGCCCCACTGCAAACTAAAGACAACAAGGTAGACAAACAAAGGCGATAACTTAGCTTGAGCAGACACCAGAGGGACACGCCAACAGTCTTCCAAGGGCACCAGAGAAGAAGCTACTAGTACTCCAAGCCATAGCCAAGAAACAAGGAAATATCACCAGCAAATCCCTGAAGCAGACTGAGAGTTTTTAAACACCCAGACCAGGGTGTAT
The DNA here is from genome assembly GCF_046119375.1 of Phyllobates terribilis. Classification (NCBI taxonomy): domain Eukaryota; kingdom Metazoa; phylum Chordata; class Amphibia; order Anura; family Dendrobatidae; genus Phyllobates; species Phyllobates terribilis. Next base: position 147,423,986 of record NW_027362764.1, on the reverse strand, counting down.
CAACCAGAGCAGAAAGGAGGTAGCCGCTGGGATTAAGAAGGCGTCTGCAATGCCAGACAGTGACCTTCTATAAACAGAACCAGAGAGACTGTCTGTTACATCTGACACACCCATGACAGTACCCCCCCTTCTACGAGTGAACTCCTGACACTCAGGACCAGATTTCTCAGGATAAGAGGTGTGGAATGAATGAACCAACCTGGGAGCATTCACCTCTGATGCTGAAACCCACATCCTTTCCTCTGGATCATAACCCTTCCAATGCACCAAATATTGTAGGGAACGAAGTTGGAGATGAGAATCTACAATCCTCGAAATCTGAAACTCCAAATTACCATCAACCATGATTGGGGGCTGTGTTTGGGCTGAGGACTCAAGAGCATCTTTCTTGAGCAGTGACCTGTGAAAGACATTGTGGATCTTAAGGGCCTGAGGTAACTCAAGATGAAATGCTGCTGTGTTAATCACAGTAGTTATTTTATAGGGACCAATAAATTTAGGTCTCCTATACTGTTATTTCGCATGCAGTGACTTCAAGGCCTGTCCAAAATTTGGAAAATCCCCAATACCAATTTGAAGACACATATAGAAGGGCCTCATTTGAAAAAAAATAATTTCCTATTATTAAAGAGAGGATCTCCTATAGTGGTAATACGCATGCAGTGACTGTATAGCCTGCCCAAAATTTGGAAAAATCAATACACCTTTGAAGACAGATAGAGGGCCTGATTTAAAATAAAAATTTCCCATTATTAAGGAGCTGGTCTCCTATACTGGTAATACCCATGCACTGACTGTAAGGCCTGCACAAAATATGGAAAAACCCCAATACACCTTTGAAGACACATAGAGGGCCTGATTAAAAAAAAAAAATCCTATTATTAAGAAGCGGGTCTCCCATAGTGGTAATGTCCATGCACTAACTGTAAGGCCTGCCCAAAATTTTGAAAAACCACAATACAGCTTTCAAGACATATAGAGGGCCTGATTAAAAAAAAAATTCCCATTACTAAAGAGAGTAGTGGTAATGCCCATGCAGTAACTGTAAGGCCTGCCAAAATTTGGAAAAACCCCAATACATCTTTGAAGACACATAGAGAGCCTGATTTAAAATAAAAATTTCCCATTATTGAGGAGCGGGCCTCCTATAGTTGTAATGCCCATTCACTGACTTTAAGGCTTGCACAAAATTTGGAAAAAACCCAATACATCTTTTAAACCAGGTAGCAGGCCTGATTTAAAATAAAAAAATCCCATTATTAAGGATTGGGTCTCCTATAGTGGTAATGCCCATGCAGTAACTGTAAGGCCTGCCAAAATTTGGAAAAACCCCAATACATCTTTGAAGACACATAGAGAGCCTGATTTAAAATAAAAATTTCCCATTATTGAGGAGCGGGCCTCCTATAGTGGTAATGCCCATTCACTGACTTTAAGGCTTGCACAAAATTTGGAAAAAACCCAATACATCTTTTAAACCAGGTAGCAGGCCTGATTTAAAATAAAAAAATCCCATTATTAAGGATTGGGTCTCCTATAGTGGTAATGCCCAGGCACTGACTGTAAGGAGTGCCCAAAATTTGGAAAAACCCCAATAATAATACACCTTTGAAGACACATAAAGGACCTTATTATAAAATAAAAATCCCATTGTTGAGGAGCTGGTCTCCCATAGTGGTAATGCCCATGCACTGACTGTAAAGCCTTCCCAAAATTTTGAAAAAACCCAATGCATCTTTGAAGACACAAAGAGGGTTTCATTTAAAAAAAGAAATTGCCCATTATTAAAGAGTGGGTCTCCTATAGAGGTAATACCTATGCACTGACTGTAAGGCCTGCCCAAAAATTGGAAAGACACCGATACACATTTGAAGACACATAGAGGGTCTGATTTAAATTTGGAAAAAAAACTAATACACCCTTGAGAGCACATAGAGGGCCTGATTTAAAAAAAAAATCCCATTATTAAGGAGTGGGTCTCCTATAGTTGTAATGCCCATGCAGTACCTGCCCAAAATTTTGAAAAACCCCAATACACCTTTGAAAACACATAAAGGGTCTGATTTGAAAAAAAACAAAATTCCCATTATTAAGGAGCGGGTCTCCTATAGTAGTAATGCCCATGCACTTGCTTTAAGGCCTGCACAAAATTTTGAAAAAAAACAATACACCTTTCAAGACACTTAGAGGGCCTGATTTAAAATAACAAAATTCCCATTATTTAGGAGCAGTCCTCCTATAGTGGTAATGCCCATGCCGTTACTGTAAGGCCTGCCCAAAATTTGGAAAAACCCCAATACATCTTTGAAGACACATAGAGGGCCTGATTTTATTTTTTTTCCCCATTATTAAAGAACGGGTCTCCTATAGTGGTAATGCCCATGCACTGACTGTAAGGCCTGCCAAAAATTGGAAAGACCCCGATACACATTTGAAGACACATAGAGGGTCTGATTTAAATTTGGAAAAAAACCTAATACACCCTTGAGAGCACATAGAGGGCCTGATTTAAAAAAAAAAAATCCCATTATTAAGGAGTGGGTCTCCTATAGTGGTAATGCCCATGCAGTACCTGCCCAAAATTTGGAAAAACCCCAATACACCTTTGAAAACACATAAAGGGCCTGATTTGAAAAAAAAAACAAAATTTCCATTATTAACGAGTGGGTCTCCTATAGTAGTAATGCCCATGCACTTGCTGTAAGGCCTGCACAAAATTTGGAAAAAAAAACACTACACCTTTGAAGACACTTAGAGGGCCTGATTTAAAAAAACAAAATTCCCATTATTAAGGAGCGGTTCTACTCTAGTGGTAATGCCCATGCAGTTACTGTAAGGCCTGCCCAAAATTTGGAAAAACCTCAATACACCTTTGAAGACACATAGAGGGTTTAATTTAAAAAAATAAATTGCCCATTATTAAAGAGCTGGTCTCCTATAGAGTTAATGCCCATGCACTGACTGTAAGGCCCGCCCAAAATTTGGAAAGACCCCAATACACATTTGAAGACACATAAAGGGCCTGATTTTAAAATAAATTCCCATTATTCAGGAACGGGTCTCCTAGAGGTAATGCCCATGCACTGAAAAATTTGGAAAAATCACAATACACCTTTGAAGACACATAGATGGCCTGATTTAAAAAACAAATTCCTATTATTAAGGAGTGGGTCTCCCATAGTGGTAATGCCCATGCACTGACTGCAAGGCCTGCCCAAAATTTTGAAAAACCACAATACAGCTTTGAAGACACATAGCAGGCCTGATTTAAAATAAAAATTTCCATTATTAAGAAGCGTGTATCCGACAGTGGTGGCCAAAAGTATTGGCACCCCTGCAATTCTGTCAGATAATACTCCGTTTCTTCCTGAAAATGATTGCAATCACAAATTCGTTGGTATTATTATCTTCATTTAATTTGTCTTCAATGAAAAAACATAAAAATAATTGTCCTAAAGCCAAATTGGATACAATTCCACACCAAACCTAAAAAAGGGGGTAGACAAAAGTATTGGCACTGTTTGAAAAATCATGTGATGCTTCTCTAATTCGTGTAATTAACAGCACCTGTAACTTACTTGTGGCACCTAACAGGTGTTGACAATAACTAAATCACACTTGCAGCCAGTTAACATGGATTAAAGTTGACTCAACCTCTGTCCTGTGTCCTTGTGTGTACCACATTGAGCATGGAGAAAAGAAAGAAGACCAAAGAACTGTCTGAGGACTTGAGAAACCAAATTGTGAGGAAGCATGAGCAATCTCAAGGCTACAAGTCCATCTCCGAAGACCTGAATGTTCCTGTGTCTTCCGTGCGCAGTGTCATCAAGAAGTTTAAAGCCCATGGCACTGTGGCTAACCTCCCTAGGTGTGGACGGAAAAGAAAAATTGACGAGAGATTTCAACGCAAGATTGTGCGAATGGTGGATAAAGAACCTCGACTAACATCCAAACAAGTTCAAGCTGCCCTGCAGTCGGAGGGTACAACAGTGTCAGCCCGTACTATCCGTCGGTGTCTGAATGAAATGGGACTGTATGGTAGGATACCCAGGAAGACCCCACTTCTTACCCCGAGACATAAAAAAGCCAGGCTGGAGTTTGCCAAAACTTACCTGAGAAAGCCTAAAATGTTTTGGAAGAATGTTCTCTGGTCAGATGAGACAAAAGTAGAGCTTTTTGGCAAAAAGCATCAACATAAAGTGTACAGGAAAAAAAAGAGGCATTCAAAGAAAAGAACACGGTCCCTACAGTCTAACATGACGGAGGTTCCCTGATGTTTTGGGGTTGCTTTGCTGCCTCTGGCACTGGACTTGACCGTGTGCATGGCATTATGAAGTCTGAAGACTACCAACAAATTTTGCAGCATAATGTAGGGCCCAGTGTGAGAAATCTGGGTCTCCCTCAGAGGTCATGGGTCTTCCAGCAGGACAATGACCCAAAACACACTTCCAAAAGCACTATAAAATGGTTTGAGAGAAAACACTGGAGACTTCTAAGGTGGCCAGCAATGAGTCCAGACCTGAATCCCATAGAACACCTGTGGAGAGATCTCAAAATAGCAGTTTGGAGAAGGCACCCTTCAAATATCAGGGACCAGGAGTAGTTTGCCAAAGAAGAATGGTCTACAATTGCAGCAGAGCATTGTAAGAAACTCATTGATGGTTACCGGAAGCGGTTGTTCGCAGTTATTTTGGCTAAAGGTTGTGCAACCAAGTATTAGGCTGAGGGTGCCAATACTTTTGTCTGGCCCATTTTTGGAGTTTTCTGTGAACTGATCAATGATTTGATTTTTGCTTCATTCTCTTTTGTGCTTTTTCCTTGCAAGCAAATGAAATAAAGATAATAATACCAAACAATTTGTGATTGCAATCATTTTCAGGAAGAAACTGAGTATTATCTGACAGAATTGCAGGGGTGCCAATACTTTTGGCCACCACTGTATAGTGATGATGCCCATGCAGTAACTGTAAAGCCTGCCCAAAATTTGGAAAAACCCAATGCACCTTTGAAGACACATAGAGAGTAGTGATGAGCGAGCACTAAAATGCTCGGGTACTCTTTGTTCGAGTCGAGCAAATTGGAATGCTCAAGTGCTCGGACCGAGTAATGAGCCCAATGCAAGTCTATGGGAACTTCACCTTGCGTGCCATGCAGCGTCAGACTGGGGGGATCTCCGGTGTCCCGGTAGGCCTTGGGTTCTCTGTGGGCCCCCACCGGTAATCGTGGTCTTTCTGACCAAGGGCCTATCAGAGGCCGCCGCTCAGCGCATGGCGCATAACTTCCTCTTGATGATGGCCGCCGGAAACATCTGCTGTCTTCTGCTATGCGCTGCGCACAGACGGCGCATAGCAGTGACGTTCAAAGCCGCGCGAGATGTACCATCCCTGCTCACAAGCACTTGTCAACGTGTCCGTGGTTAGGTGGACTTTCCCAGTAACTGAGTTGTTGAGGGCACATTTAGTGTTGTGGGACAAGTGCTCATGTAATGCGGGGACGACACACCGGGAGAAATAGTGGCGGCTGGGGACCGCTGCCGCTGCCATCAGGTTGCAGAAAGCTTCCGTCTCCACGAGCCTAAAAGGCAACATTTCGAGCACAAGCATTCGCAAAATATGTTAATTTAGTAGTGTGGCATGTGGGTCGTTGGTTGCGTATTTGCGCTTGCTTTCCAAGGTCTGGGTTAGGGAAAACTGAATGCTGCACTGGGACAAGGACGTGGATGTGCTTGCTGATGGTGCTAGTTGAGAGTGTGCAACGACAACAGCGGAACAAACAGTATTGTCACCCGCAGACACTGTTTTTGAACCCTGGGGTTCGGCCCACTTAGTCGGGTGCTTTGCTGCAATGTGCCTGATCATGCTAGTGGTGGTCAGGCTGCTAGTTTTGCTACTCCTGCTGATGTTTGCTTGGCAAGTGGTGCAAATGGCCTTTTTGGGGTTATCTGCAAAGTCTTTAAAAAATAACCAGACTCGAGAAATCCTAACAGTTGTACTTGCAACTTCCGTTGTGTTGACATTAAGAGGAATACTTACTCGCCTTGTGTCTGCTGCCACCACACTGCTTCTTCCTGCCTGTTGTGGTGCTACGCCTCCCTCCCCCTGTGTGTTGCGTCCTCCTGACATTTTGGCAATTGTGTCTCATCATCATCATCATCCACCTATTGCGACAGTAATTGCACTTTCCCACCATCGCCTTCATTTGACCGTGGCTGCTCAAATATTTTGGCATTGCTACATGCGTTCTCCTTTTGACTCACTTGAAGCTGGCTGGGCGAGAGGCCTGAATCTACAAACGGAAAAGTGAACAGCTCTTCTGGGTGTCCAAGTATGGGATCAGTTGTCTCCGGGCACTCGGCATGGTGGGAGGAAGGAGGATCAGGGTGAGGAATATGCGGTTCAGACTCACGGCTACTGAGATTTGACCGTGAGGAAGACAAGGTGGTGGTGGCTAAGTGACTGGAAGTATTATCTGCTATCCAACCAATAACCTTTTGACACTGCTCTGTGCTCAATAGTGGTATTCTGTGGTCCCCTATTAATTGGAACAAGATGTGGGTATTTGTTGTGGCACAATTTTAGCTTTGCCATGTCCTCTGCCTCGGCCTCTGTATGCACCATCAACATCACGTCCACTTCCTCGTCCCTTGCCATGCACCTTGCCCATTTTTAATGAAGGACAATATTTTCCACGTTCACAAGAAATGGCTGATTTTGGAACGCAGTTATATGTGATACGTCTGACAGAGAACCACAATTTTAAATAGCAGGCCCGTAATTTGCTAATACTATCCTTCACAGATACCTAGTGTGAATAGCTTGACCGACATACTGCAACGGAATAAAAATGGAAGAAATGTTAGATTTTGGAACACTCTAATAGGTGTTATGTCTGACAGAGAACCATGGTTTTAAGTAGCAGGCCTGTCATTTGCTAATACTATCCTTCACAGACACCTAGTGTGACTAGCTTGACCAACACACTGCAACAGAATGAAAAGGAGGCCAATATTTTCCACGTTCAATTTAAATTTCTGGATTTTTATCGCTGAGATATGGAACAGATCTGCCTTTATTCTCCATTGAAAACAAGCAAATGGAGCAGAGATATGTTGTACTCTGGATTGCTTTTTAAGCAAATAACTAAGATTAACATAAAAAATTGCCCTGGTATCTGGGGCTATGTCAACAAATATCTGTAAGAACAGCAGCAGCAGGAACGTTCAATGGACCCTCTTGCACTATATGCACTGCACTCTGCCACATACACTGCCCGCCTGCCTAACACCTGCTATACTCACTGAAGATATGCAGCTGGATTAGTCCTCAGAAGGACTGTTATTTCAGATCGATATATATATATATTCTAGCTACTGAGCCCGTTCTATGCCCGGGTGGCAAGTATTTTTATTGGTATATGGTCTCCCATGCTGCTATGTGCTGCCCCCTTCCTGTCCCCACCATCCTAGCCTTGTATGCATGGCACCCCTCATCCCCATCCTGCTATTCATGGCAGCCCTCACCCCTAATCCTGGTATGCATGGCACCACTCAACCCCAATCTTAGAAGGGATGGCATCCCTTACCCCCAATCCTGGTATGCATGGAACCCCTCATCCCTATCCTGGTATGCATGGTACCCCATCCCCCATCCCTCATCCCTATCCTGGTATGTATGGTATCCCTCATCCTGGTATGCATGGGCCCCTCACCCACATCCTGGTATGCATGGCATCCCGCACCCGCATCCTGGTATGCATGGCACTCCTCATCCCTATCCTGGTATGCATGGCCCCTCATCCGAATCCTGGTATGCATGGCATCCCTCATCCCCAATCCCGGTATGCATGGCACCCTTCATCCCCAATCCTGGTATGCATGGCACCCCTCATCCCCAATCCTGGTATGCATGGCACCCCTCATCCCCAATCCTATATGCATGGCATCCCTCATCCCCAATCCTGGTATGCATGGCTCTCTCATCCCCAATCCTGGTATGCATGACTCCCTCATCCCCAATCCTGGCACGCATGGCTCCCTCATCCCCAAACTGGCACACATGGCATTCTCATCCCCAATCCTGGTATGCATGGCTCCCCTCATGCCCAATCCTGGAAGGCATGGCACCCCTCACCCACAATCCTGGTATGCATGGCACCCCTCATCCCCAATCCTGGTATGCGTGTCACCCCTCATCCCCAATCCTGGTATGCATGGCACCCCTCAACCCCAATCATGGTATGTGTGATACTCCTCATCGGTATCCTGGTATGCAGGTTACCACATCCCTCATCCCTATCCTGGTATGTATGATATACCTTATCCTAGTATACATGGGTCCCTCACCCACATCCTGGTATGCATGGCACCCCTCACCCCCATCCTGATATGCATGGCACTCCTCATCCCTATCCTGGTATGCATGGCCCCTCATCCGAATCCTGGTATGCTTGGCACCCCTCTTCCCCAATCCCGGTATGCATGGCACCCCTCATCCCCAATCCTGGTATACATGGCACCCCTCATCCCCAATCCTGGTATGCATGACACCCCTCATCCCCAATCCTGGTATGCATGGCTTCCTCATCCCCAATCCTGGTATGCATGGCACCCCTCATCCCCAATCCTGGTATGCATGGCTCCTTCATCCCTATCCTGGTATGCATGGCCCCTCATCCGAATCCTGGTATGCATGGCACCCCTCTTCCCCAATCCTGGTATGCATGGCACCCCTCATCCCCAATCCTGGTATACATGGCACCCGTCATCCCCAATCCTGGCATGCATGGCACTCCTCATCCCTATCCTGGTATGCATGGCACTCCTCATCCCTATCCTGGTATGCATGGGCCCCTCTTCCCTAATCCTGGTATACATGGTACCCCTCATCCCATTCCTGGTATGTATGGTGCCCCTCATCCTGGTATGCATGGCACCCCTCATCCCTATTCTGGTATGTATGGTACCCCTCATCCTGGTATGCATGGCACCCCTCATCCCAATTCTGGTATGTATGGCCTCCTCATCCCAGAAACTTGGTATGCATGGCACCCAATCCCTCATCCTAGTATGCATGGCACCCCTCATCCTTATCCTGGTATGCATGGTACCCCTCATTCCTATTCTGGTATGCATGGTACCCCTCATCCTGGTATGCAAAGCACCCCATCCCTCATCCTGGTATGCATGGTACCCCGCATTCCTTTTCTGGTATGCATGGCACACCTCACCCCTCAATCCTGGTATGCATGGTCCCCTCACCCCCCAATCCTGGTATGCATGGTCACCTCACCCCCCAATCCTGGTATGCATTGACCCCTCATCCCCAATCCTGGTATGCATGACTCCCTCATCCCCAATCCTGGCACGCATGGCTCCCTCATCCCCAAACTTGCACACATGTCATTCTCATCCCCAATCCTGGTATGCATGGCTCCCCTCATCCCCAATCCTGGAAGGCATGGCACCCCTCACCCACAATCCTGGTATGCATGGCACCCCTCATCCCCAATCCTGGCATGCGTGTCACCCCTCATCCCCAATCCTGGTATGCATGGCACCCCTCAACCCCAATCATGGTATGTGTGATACTCCTCATCGGTATCCTGGTATGCAGGTTACCCCATCCCTCATCCCTATCCTGGTATGTATGATATACCTTATCCTAGTATACATGGGTCCCTCACCCACATCCTGGTATGCATGGCACCCCTCACCCCCATCCTGACATGCATGGCACTCCTCATCCCTATCCTGGTATGCATGGCCCCTCATCCGAATCCTGGTATGCTTGGCACCCCTCTTCCCCAATCCCGGTATGCATGGCACCCCTCATCCCCAATCCTGGTATACATGGCACCCCTCATCCCCAATCCTGGTATGCATGACACCCCTCATCCCCAATCCTGGTATGCATGGCTTCCTCATCCCCAATCCTGGTATGCATGGCACCCCTCATCCCCAATCCTGGTATGCATGGCTCCTTCATCCCTATCCTGGTATGCATGGCCCCTCATCCGAATCCTGGTATGCATGGCACCCCTCTTCCCCAATCCTGGTATGCATGGCACCCCTCATCCCCAATCCTGGTATACATGGCACCCGTCATCCCCAATCCTGGCATGCATGGCACTCCTCATCCCTATCCTGGTATGCATGGCACTCCTCATCCCTATCCTGGTATGCATGGGCCCCTCTTCCCTAATCCTGGTATACATGGTACCCCTCATCCCATTCCTGGTATGTATGGTGCCCCTCATCCTGGTATGCATGGCACCCCTCATCCCTATTCTGGTATGTATTGTACCCCTCATCCTGGTATGCATGGCACCCCTCATCCCAATTCTGGTATGTATGGCCTCCTCATCCCAGAAACTTGGTATGCATGGCACCCAATCCCTCATCCTAGTATGCATGGCACCCCTCATCCTTATCCTGGTATGCATGGTACCCCTCATCCCTATTCTGGTATGAATGGTACCCACTCATCCTGGTATGCAAGGCACCCCATCCCTCATCCTGGTATGCATGGTACCTCGCATTCCTTTTCTGGTATGCATGGCACACCTCACCACTCAATCCTGGAATGCATGGTCCCCTCACCCCCCAATCCTGGTATGCATGGTCCCCTCACCCCGCAAACCTGGTATGCATGGCACCTCTCATCCCCAATCCCGGTATACATGGCACCCCTCATCCCCAATCCCGATATGCATGGTACCCCTCCTCCCCAATCCTGGTATGCATGGCAACCCTCATCCCCAATTCAGGTATGCATGGCACCCCTCATCCCCAATCCTGGTATGCATGGCATCCCTCATCCCCAATCCTGGTATGCATGGCTGCCTCATCCCCAATCCAGGTAAGCATGGCACCCCTCATCCCCAATCTTGGTATGCATGGCACCCCTCATCCCCAATCCTGGTATACATGGCACCCCTCACCCCCAATCCTGGTATACATGGCACCCCACATCCCCAATCCTGGTATGCATGGCACCCCTCATCCCCAATCCTGATATGCATGGCTTCCTCATCCCCAATCCTGGTATGCATGGATTCCTCATCCCCAATCCTGGTATGCATGGCACCCCTCATCCCCAATCCTGGTATGCATGGCTCCTTCATCCCCAATCCTGGTATGCATGGCTCCCTCACCCAAATCCTGGCATGCATGGCACTCCTCATCCCTATCTTGGTATGTATGGTGCCCCTCATCCTGGTATGCATGGCACCCCTCATCCCTATTCTGGTATGTATGGTACCCCTCATCCTGGTATGCATGGCACCCCTCATCCCAATTCTGGTATGTATGGCCTCCTCATCCCAGAAACTTGGTATGCATGGCACCCAATCCCTCATCCTAGTATGCATGGCACCACTCATCCTTATCCTGGTATGCATGGTACCCCTCATCCCTATTCTGGTATGCATGGTACCCCTCATCCTGGTATGCAAAGCACCCGATCCCTCATCCTGGTATGCATGGTACCCCGCATTCCTTTTCTGGTATGCATGGCACACCTCACCCCTCAATCCTTGTATGCATGGTCCCCTCACCCCCCAATCCTGGTAAGCATGGTCCCCTCACCCCCCAAATCCTGGTATGTATTGTCCCCTCACAGCCCAATCCTGGTATGCATGGTTCCCTCACAGCCCAATCTGGGTATTCATGGTCCCCTCACCCCGAAAACCTGTTATGCATGGCACCTCTCATCCCCAATCCCGGTATGCATGGCACCCCTCATCCCCAATCCTGGTATGCATGGCACCCCTCATCCCCAATCCTGGTATGCATGGCACCGCTCATCCCCAATCCTGGTATGCATGGCACCCCTCATCCCCAATCCTGGTATGCATGGCATCCCTCATCCCCAATCCTGGTATGCATGGCTCCCTCATCCCCAATCCTGGCATGCATGGCTCCCTCATCCCCAAACTGGCACGCATGGCTCTCTCATTCCCAATCCTGGTATGCATGGCACCCCTCATCCCCAATCCTGGAAGGCATAGTACCCCTCACCCACAATCCTGGTATGCATGGCATCCTTCATCCCCAATCCTGGTATGCGTGGCACCCCTCATCCCCAATCCTGGTATGCATGGCTCCCTCACCCCAATCCTGGCATGCATGGCAATCCTCATCCCTATCCTAGTATGCATGGCACTCCTCATCCCTATTCTGGTATGCATGGGCCCCTCATCCCTAATCCTTGTATACATGGTACCCCCCATCCCTATCCTGGTATGTATGGTGCCCCTCATCCTGGTATGCATGGCACCCCTCATCCCTATTCTGGTATGTATGGTACCCCTCATCCTGTTATGCATGGCACCCCTTATCCCAATTCTGGTATGTATGGCCTCCTCATCCCAGAAACTTGGTATGCATGGCACCCAATCCCTCATCCTAGTATGCATGGCACCCCTCATCCTTATCCTGGTATGCATGGTACCCCTCATCCCTATTCTGGTATGCATGGTACCCCTCATCCTGGTATGCAAGGCACCCCATCCCTCATCCTGGTATGCATGGTACCCCGCATTCCTTTTCTGGTATGCATGGCACACCTCACCCCTCAATCCTGGTATGCATGGTCCCCTCACCCCCCAATCCTGGTATGCATGGTCCCCTCACCCCCCAATCCTGGTATGCATTGACCCCTCACAGCCCAATCCTGGTCTGCATGGTCCCCTCACCCCCCAATCCTGGTATGCATGGTCCCCTCACCCCGCAAACCTGGTATGCATGGCACCCCTCATCCCCAATCCCGGTATGCATGGCACCCCTCATCCCCAATCCCGATATGCATGGCACCCCTCATCCCCAATCCTGGTATGCATGGCACCCCTCATCCTCAATCCTGGTATGCATGGCACCCCTCATCCCCAATCCTGGTATGCATGGCATCCCTCATCCCCAATCCTGGTATGCATGGCTCCCTCATCCCCAATCCTGGTATGCATGGCTCCCTCATCCCCAATCCTGGCATGCATGGCTCCCTCATCCCCAAACTGGCACGCATGGCTCTCTCATCCCCAATCCTGGTATGCATGGCACCCCTCTTCCCCAATCCTGGAAGGCATGGTATCCCTCACCCACATTCCTGATATGCATGGCACCCCTCATCCCCAATCCTGGTATGCATGGCACCCCTCAACCCCAATCATGGTATGTGTGGCACTCCTCATCCCTATCCTGGTATGCATATTACCCCATCCCTCATCCCCTGTCCTGGTATGCATGGCACCCCTCACCCCCATCCTGGCATGCATGGCACTCCTCATCCCTATCCTGGTATGCATGGCCCCTCATCTGAATCCTGGTATGCATGGCACCCCTCTTCCCCAATCCCAGTATGCATGGCACCCCTCATCCCCATTCCTGGTATACATGGCACCCCTCATCCCCAATCCTGGTATGCACGGCACCCCTCATCCCCAATCCTGGTATGCATGGCTTCCTCATCCCCAATCCTGATATGCATGGATTCCTCATCCCCAATCCTGGTATGCATGGCATCCCTCATCCCCAATCCTGGTATGCATGGCTCCTTCATCCCCAATCCTGGTATGCATGGCTCCCTCACCCCAATCCTGGCATGCATGGCACTCCTCATCCCTATCCTGGTATGCATGTCACCCCTCATCTGAATCCTGGTATGCATGGGCCCCTCATCCCCAAACCTGGTATACATGGTGCCGGTCATCCCCAATCCTGGTATGCATGGCACCCCTCTTCCCCAATCCCAGCATGCATGGCACCCCTCATCCCCATTCCTGATATACATGGCACCCCTCATCCCCAATCCTGTTATGCATGGCACCCCTCATCCCCAATCCTGGTATGCATGGCTTCCTCATCCCCAATCCTGATATGCATGGATTCCTCATCCCCAATCCTGGTATGCATGGCATCCCTCATCCCCAATCCTGGTATGCATGGCTCCTTCATCCCCAATCCTGGTATGCATGGCTCCCTCACCCCAATCCTGGCATGCATGGCACTCCTCATCCCTATCCTGGTATGCATGTCACCCCTCATCCGAATCCTGGTATGCATGGGCCCCTCATCCCCAAACCTGGTATACATGGTGCCTATCATCCCTATCCTGGTATGTATGGTGCCCCTCATCCTGGTATGCATGGCACCCCTCATCCCTATTCTGGTATGTATGGTACCCCTCATCCTGGTATGCATGGCACCCCTCATCCCAATTCTGGTATGTATGGCCTCCTCATTCCAGAAACTTGGTATGGATGGCACCCAATCCCTCATCCCAGTATGCATGGCACCCCTCATCCTTATCCTGGTATGCATGGTACCCCTCATCCCTATACTGGTATGCATGGTACCCCTCATCCTGGTATGCATGGCACCCCATCCCTTATCCCTGTTATGAACTGCTACAAGCACTAAGGAAAGATAGGAAAACTGTCCCTACAATAGGACTAAGCTGATTCCCTACGATGCAGCGGAGGATCTGTTCCTTGTGAACAGACCCGCCTAAGTCCTCGGCTAGTCTGAACGCAGACCTATAGATATAAGGGAGGGGTCCCTACAAGAACTAAGGACTGGGATATAGTTGGACACCTTCTAGCAGAAATTGTAGGAGAGCAAAGACAAACAAACAAAAGGAACTAGTGGTCCAAGGACCAAGCAAAGTACAGAGTTAGGTACAAGGCACCTGGCTAGCTTAAGAGTAAATGTAACACTGAATTCCAGCAAGGCCAGAAGGGCTCAGCTGGATTATATAGGCAGAAAGTCATGTGACCAACAAAATAGAAAAAAAAACTAACAGGAGGGTTCTAACAATCCTGGTATGCATGGTACCCTGCATTCCTTTTCTGGTATGCATGGCACACCTCACCCCTCAATCCTGGTATGCATAGTCCCCTCACCCGCCAATCCTGGTATGCATGGTCCCCTCACCCCCCAATGCAGGTATGCATTGTCCCCTCACAGCCCAATCCTGGTATGCATGGTCCCCTCACCCCCCAATCTGGCTATTCATGGTCCCCTCACCACGCAAACCTTGTATGCATGGTCCCCTCACTTCCCAGTCCTGGTGTGCATGGTCCCCTCACCCCGAAAACCTGGTATGTGTGGTACACCTCATCCTGGTTTGCATGATTCCCTCATCCCACAATTCTGGTATGCATGGTCCCCTCATCCCCCCAATCCTGGTATGTGTGGCCCCCTTCAACCCCCAATCCTGGTATGTGTGGTACCCCTTATCCTGGTATGCATGATCCCCTCACCCCACAATCCTGATATGCATGGTCCCCTCACCCCACAATCCTGGTATGTGTGGTACCCCTCATCCCCCCAATCCTGGTATGTGTGGCCCCCTCACCCCCAAATCCTGGTATGTGTGGCCCCCTCACCCCCTAATCCTAGTATGTGTGGCCCCATCAACCCCCAATCCTGGTATGTGTGGCCCCCTCACCCCCCAATCCTGGCATGTGTGTCCCCCTCAACCCCCAATCCTGGTGTGCGTGGTCCCCTCACCCCTCAATACTGTTATACGTGGCCCCCTCACCACACAATCCTGGTATGTGTGGCCCCCTCACCCCCCAATCCTTGTATGGGTGGACACCTCACCCCCAATTCTGGTATGGGTGGCCCCCTCACCCCCCAATCCTGGTATGGGTCACCCTCTCATCCCTTTCACGCTGTACACACATACAAAAAAAAAACTCTTATACTCACCTTTCTTCCCTGTGCTCCAGCGCTGCTGCGCCCTGTTCTGCCGGAGGCCGGGGGAGGAGTGTGGCGCCGGAGTATGCGCGTGCAAATACCACGCTGTTCGGCGCCATTTTGCTGAAGACACGCTGCAAATGTGTCTTCAGAAAAATGGCACCAGATAGCGCTAAGCGTATGCGCCGATCCAACACCTCATTCCTGCCCCGGTGTCCGGCGAAGAGAGGCGCCGCGGCAACCCTCCTTCCGGTCAGGTAAGTATGTAAGTATGGCGACGGAGATCGCGGTATGCATTCAGTGTCTATGCATACCGTTATCTCCGGCGCCATACACTCCTCTTACCTAAAGAGAGCCAAACATGCATGGAGGGGACCAGAGTTCCCGCCTGAGAAACCTGGAAATACTCGTCAAGCGCCGAGCTCGTCGAGCACAGTGATGCTCGGGCGAGTACCGAGGAGTGGCGAGCACGTTCGCTCATCACTAATAGAGAGCCTTATTTAAAATAAAAATTTCCCATTATTAAGGAGATGGTCTCCTGTAATGATAATGCCTATGCACTGACTGTAAGGATTGCCCAAAATTTGGAAAAACCCCAATACACCTTTGGAAACACATAGCAGGCCTGATTTTAAAAAAAAAATTCCCATTATTAAGGATTGGGTCTCCTATAGTGGTAATGCCCATGCACTGACTGTAATGCCTGCCCAAAATTTGTAAAAACCCCAACACCTTTGAAGACACATAGAGGACCTCATTTTAAAAAAAATTCTCATCATTAAGGATCAGGTCTCTTATAGTGGTAAGGTCCATACAGTGACTGTAAGGCCTGCCTAAAATTTGGAAAGACCCCAATACACCTTTGAAGACACATAGAGGGCTATGGGCTGAAAAACATTTACCCCTGGGGGTATACATGAACAGAACATACTGTTTAACATACAGAATATTAAAGGTAGGTCTCTAAAAAAAATTTCTACGGGTATCATAAACACTACGGGTGTTGCATCACGGTCACCCTGGTGATATGGTGGTGGAAGATGAGGAGAAGGAGGAGGACAACATAAAATAGAATAAATAAGGAAACGTATACCAATGTCTGGGTGTGAAGAGTTGCATGGGAATAGCTCCCCCCCAAAAAAGCCACTGGATTTGACTTTATGATCTGCTTCTATTATCCAGTGGTGTTGAGAAGTCTATCCCAATCCAGCCCTTGTTCATTTTTGTAGGAGTCAGCCTGTCAGCATTTTCAGCTGACAGGCGGGTGTGCCTATCAGTTATAATACCTTCGGTGGCACTAAAAACCCGCTCTGACAAAATGCTAGTGGCAGGGCATGCCAGGACCTCCAAGGTGTAGAGAGTCATTTCTTGCCACGTGTCCAGATTTGATACCCAATAATTATAAAGCACAGAGGAATCAAGGTGGACGTTGCTACAGTCAGCAAGGTACTACTTCAGCATCTTCCAAAACTTTTCCTTCCTTGTGAGAGTACCCCGCACATCAGGGCCTGGGCGCTAGGAGGGTCTGAGAAAACTGTCCCACACCTTTGACAGTGTTCCCCTGCTTCTGCAGCATTGTATATGTGTCTCCCTCGCCTGTAATCCTTGGTTTTCCAAGGAACTGTGACCTCTGACACCAGCGTTTTCAGATGGGAATTTTTTGAATAATTCCGCAACAAGGGTCTTCTGGTACTGCAACATTTTGTAAAACCTCTCCGCCACGGGAAGGAGAGATAGAAACTTCTCCTTGTAGCGTGGGTCTAGAAGTGTGACCAACCAGCCAAAATGCATACAACGCGAGGGTCACAGGAAAGGCAGAGGAACATAAAGTCAGCCATGTGTGCCAGACTGCCACCAGCTAAGTCTTCCCTGTCCTGACTAAGAGGATAACTTTCCATGCTTTCCTCCTCATCTTCATTCTCCCTTTCCTCAGGCCATCCACGCTGAAGACGGTATGAATGTGGTGTGGGTAGTCCATCTGTAGCGCATAAAACCAGTTCCTGTTCCTCCTCATCCTCTTCCTCATCCTCATTGTCACCCAATCCACATTGAGATGAGATGAGGCTGGGATGTGGGACATCACCCTGTATGGTACTTTTCTCCATCTCATCGTGCTGCGCCTGCAATGCCTCCTCTTTAATTGTGAGCAGAAGACAGAGAAGCGGGATGGTGACTCTAACTATGGTGTCATCGCCGCTCACCATCTTGGTGGAGTCCTCAAAGTTTTGGAGGATGACGCAGATGTCTGACATCCATGCCCACTCCTCAGTTTTTATGTGCGGAGGTGGACCTGAATGCCGACGGGCATGTTGAAGCTAGTACTCAACAACTGCCCTCTGCTGTTCTCGAATCCTTCCCAGCATCTGCAAGGTTGAGTTCCAATGCATGGTGACATCGCACACCAGTCGGTGTGCTGTAAACTGAAAATGCTTCAGAAGCATAGTGAGGGCGGCAGAAACTGTAGCTGACTTTCGAAAAAGTGGCGTTCTTTGACGAGCAGCTCAGGCAGTTCCGTTTAGGTTTTGAGAAACCGCTGAACCACTAGGTCAAGCACATGGGCCAGGCATGGAACGTGTGTGAGGTTGCCTAGATTCAGAGTTCTGGCCATCGTCACACACGTTCATGCCTGGCTGTAGGTTCAGTGGTGACAGCCACATATCTGCCTGCCCTTTTACAGCTGTAAACAACTTTTCTGAGGTGTGCGTTTTGTCCCCGAAGCATACTAGATTCAGCAGTGCCTGTTGCCGCTTGGCCGAGGCAGTGCTGCAGTACTTCCAGCTTCCAACTGATGTGGTAATTTCAGAGATGGAGGCTGAGGAGGAGGAGGTGCAAGAGCTGTAGAATGTGGTGGCCTCCCTGATTGACCCAGCGCCCGCAATCCTTGTTGTCGGGAGGACATGTTCCGTCCCAGGGTCTGACTGGGTCCCGCCTTCCACTATATTAACCCAGTGTGCAATGGTGACAGTTGCAAATGTGCAACGACAGGTGAGGGCTGCAGGCGTCTTCACCATGTACAGGGAATTGGCATGTACGCACAACAGTGGAACATGCAGTGGTTTCACCCACAGACACTGTTTCTGGACCCTGGTGTTCAGCACACCTAGTCAGGTGAATTGCTGTCATGTGCCAGAGTATGCTGGTGGTAATCAGGATGGTAGTTTTGCTGCCCCTGTTGATGTTGGCCTGGCACATGTTGCAAAGGCCTTTTTGGGGTTATCTGGACAGTCTTTAAAAAAGAGCCAGAGTCTGGAAGACCTAAAAGTTGTACTGGCTACTTCCATTGTGTTGGTGTACCAGGGAAAAATTGCCTGCCTTGTGTCTGTAGCCACCACACTGTTTGTTCCTGCATGTTGTGGTGCTACGCCTTCCTCCCCCTGTGTGCTGCTGTCCTCACTCTGCATGACACCTTGTCAGGTTGGGTCAGTGACTTAATTGTCCACCACCTTGTCTTCCACATACGCACCCTGGGCCTTCTCCTGACTTGGTGGCAATTGTGTCTCATCATCATCCAGTTCTTGCAACAGTTTCCCACTGTCTCCATTGCTACATACAATCTCCTCTTGTCCCGCTTGAAGCTGGCCCGGCGAGAGGCCCGCATTTATAAATGGAAAAAGTGAACAGCTCTTCTGAGTGTCCAAGTGTGGGATTACTTGTCTTTGGGCACTCTGCATCATGGGAGGAAGGAGAATCAGGGTGAGGAATATGTGGTTCAGACTCACGGCTACTGAGACTTGACAGTGTGGAAGACAGGGTGGTGGTGGCAAAGTGACTGGAAGCATTATCTGCTATCTAAACAACATCCTTTTCACACTGATCTGGCTTCAAGAGTGGTGATCCACTGCCCCCTAGTAATTGGGACAGGAAGGTAGTTTGACTTGATGTTGGTGTATCTGCTCACAGCCTCGGCCTCTGAGTGAACCATCACCATCACGTCCACTTCCCCATCCCTTGCCACGTGCCTTTACTATTTTAAATGGAGTGTAATATTTGGTTCCCTCCACAAAATGTCTGTATCATTACCGCAGTACTTATGCGATCATGTGTAACGACCATGGTTTTAGGCTGTGGTCTTGTAGTATAGTATTGGTCAGCCACCAATTGTGAATAGGTTCAACAAAACACAGATGGCTAACTTTAGATGGACTATATTTGCCACACTCCACAATGTGTCTGTATAATTAGCGCAGTAATATTCGATCACGTGTAGCGACCACGATTTCAGGCTGTGGCCTTATAGTATAGCCAGCGACCAAGTGTGCTTAGGTTCAACAAAACACAGATGGCTAACTTTAAATGCAGTATAATTGGCATGCTCCACAAAAGGTCTGTATTATTACCTCAGTAATATGGGATCACATATGTCTTATATAGACCCGATGACGCTATGCGGCCAGCAAATCACTTTAATGTCATTACAGTGAGTGGTAGGCAATCCCTGCATGTTAATTGGTTCTCTAAAAAGCGCAAAATATGCGGGGAAAGGGATCCGAGTTCCCGTCGAGCTTCCTGGAAATACTCGCTGAGCTCCGTGCATCTCGAGCAGTGAGATGCTCAGACGAGTACCGAGCAGTGACAAGCACGCTCGCTCATCACTAATGCTGAAAAAATGGTATGACTGTTGTGTGGGTAGTACCATCTGTAGCGCAGGAAAAAAGCTCCTGTTCCTCCTCCTCTTCCTCCTCCCCCTCATTATCACCCAATCCGTGTTGAGATAAGATGAGGCTGGGCTGTGTGGCATCACCCTGTATAGTTCCTTGCTCGTTGTGTTTTTAAATGTTTTTTATGGTAAATGTGGTTTGACAGCAAAATCTGTTTTTAAAACCAATAAATCTAATATGGATATATGGACTGTCTGATTTCCACATTCAAACGGAAGCGCTATCCCATGTTCTTCTCTCCTTGTATACCTCCACATGAAGCGGCTTCAGGGCCAGGAAAAGCACATTACTTCTGCATTGGATGAGCAGCATACCGGAGGAGAGACTCCAGTCCTCTTCTAAATTTTTTGCCAGTGTTGTGCCTGTCCAGCACAACCATTTTGGGTGAGTTCATTACATACACTTCATCTCTCTACAGTGTTACAATTAATTACTACGCTCAAGCAGCACTCTGTTATTTTTCCTCCTTCTATCTTCTCCTGCCAAAGATAACTATTGCCAGGATGGGGATCAAGGGTGCCATGCATACCAGGATGGGGATCAGGGGTGCCATGCATACCAGGATGGGGATCAGGGGTGCCATGCATACCAGGATGGGGGATTGGGGTGTCATGCATATCAGGATGGGGATGAGGGGTGCTATGCATACTTGGATGAGGGGTGCCATGCCTATCAGGATGAGGGGTGCCATGCAACCAGGATGAGGGATGAGGGGTGCCATGCATACCAGGATGGGGATCAGGGGTGTCATGCACATCAGGATGGGGACCAGGGGTGCAATGCATACCAGGATGGGGATCAGGGGTGCCAAGCATACCAGGATGGGGATCAGGGGTGCCATGCACATCAGGATGGAGATCAGGGGTGCAATGCATATCAGGATGGGGATCAGGGGTGCAATGCATACCAGGATGAGGATCAGGGGTGCCATGCATACCAGGATGGAGATCAGGGGTGCCATGCATACCAGGATGGTGGGTTGGGGTGCCATGCATATCAGGATGGGGATGAGGGGTGCCATGCACACCATGATTGGCATCAGGGGTGCCATGCATACCAGGATGGGGATCAGTAGGGTCATGCATACCAGGATGGGGGATTGGGGTGCCATGCATATCAGGATGAGGGGTGCCATGCATACCAGGATGGGGGCCACGTATAACAGGAAGGATGGGCCATATATACTAGGATGGAGGATATTAACAGAATTGGGGGACATTACCCCTATACCAGTGTCAGCAGCAGACACCCTCCCCCATAACAGTGCATCATGACCACATTTTTTGCTTCAATTTTTTTTTTTTTTCCTCCTCTAAAACCTATGTGCGTTTTACGGTTCGGTGCATCTTATTGTCCAAAAAATACGGTATTCCACACCAGGAGACATATCCAACTAACAGTCCTTCTGAGGACTAATCCAGCTGCATATATTCAGTGGTGATAGCAAGAGTTAGGCAGCCAGACAGGGTTTGTGGCAGTGTATACAGCACAAGAAGGTCCATTGCACATTCTGTATGCAGCTTCTGCTGTTACAAACATCCATATAGCCCTACATATCCGGGCTTATTTTTTTTCTGCTCTTAATCCTGATTATTTGCTTAAAAAGCAATCCAGAGTACACCATTTTACTGCTCCATTTGCTTGTTAGCAGAATACAGCCAGATTTTTTTTATTCTATTCGCATTACTGTATTGTGGAATTAGAGAAACTTTTTTCAATGATCAGACGTGATCCCATATGACTGCCGTGATAAAACTGAAAATTTTGGGAACGTGTCGGATATCACACTACATTTAAAGTATGGCAGTTGTGTGTTTAAACCTAATCACAGTTGGTCGCTGACAAATACCATACTATTAAGCGACTGTGTGAAACCGTGGCCATCAGACGTGATCCCATATGACTGCCGTAATAATACAGAAATTTTGTGGAGTGTGCCAAATATTACACTCCATTAAGTCTGCCAGCTGTGTTTTGTTGAACCAATTGATACTTGGTCACTGACAAATATCATACTATTAGGCGACTGACTTAAACCGTGGTCATCAGACGTGATCCCATATTACTGCTGTAATAATACAGAAATTTTTGGGGACGTGTAAGATATCACACTACATTTAAAGTATGGCAGTTGTGTGTTCAAACCTCTTCACAGTTAGTCACTGACAAATAGCATATCTGTGAACGATGTTGTCAGAGTATCACTCCACTTTTACAGACTGATAATAAAAAAACATACAAACAACAAGCTAAAATGAAAAACGTTTTAAGAAACATTCTTTCCAGGTAATGACATGTAAATAAGGCCAAATAAATGATAAAAAAAAAAGTTATGGACTGTAAAAGACATTTATGTGACCAGAATTAACACTCATCTGGAGCTGATGATACCACCTAACACCCTAACACCTGTCCCTATTGTAAATGCATCTGTAGCACCCTGAGGATTCGGCTGCTACAGGGGTATTACACCTCAAGCCAGAGGTGTGGTATTCCACTCCCGGGTAAGGATGGAGTGTGGAACTCAGCTCAGTAGGCTGCATGCACTACATACATCCCATTTCCGGGGGACAGACCAATGGTACTCCCACTAGAGAAATGTGCAGGTACGACAGTGTCTGTCCCTGGCTGGAGTGGGAGGGGGTTGGAACATCCCAGTAGTGTAGGGGCAGATAGGGGGAGCAGTCTGGGTAGTGCTAGGAGCCCATTTGGTGCTGGTCACCTGGGTTCACACATAGAGGGAGTATATAAGGTGGGAACCATCTTAGATCAGGGTCAGTCAGTCAGTCAGTCAGTCAGTCTGTCAGTCTTTTGTAGAGTGAGTCAGAGGAAGAGAGCAGAGGAGAAGAGCAGCTCCAAGGCCCAGAGAGAGAGAGGAGAAAGAAGGACCCAGAGGGGGAGAAGAGAGAACTCCAAGAACCCAAGATTAGATCAGCGGGTGAAGAGTTGGCACAAGGGTACCGGATCCCAAGCTGGTGGAGGGCCCTAATCCTTAGCCAGAGACCGGAGGTCGTGGGCAGGATCTGCCACGACCACCCACTAAATCCACCCGGAAGGCAAACCAAGAATAGGGTCAGGGAACCCAGAGACAAGGGTTTACCAACAAGAGGCCCGAGGGAGCCGGACTTAGGTGGATCCCTGGTGGGGAAGGCCAGAGAGAAGGAAATTCAGAAAGGGAGCTCAGGATCATGCTCCAGAATTACTTGGGAGTTGGCCGAGTCCAGGACCTGGTGGACGCAGCACGGCTCGGGCGGTCACTCAAGGCCGGAGTGACCAGCATAACAGCAGTAAGTAAAGACCCTGAACTGCACAGCCCAACTCTGAGTCTCATTACCATCCCCACTGCACCTCCACAACCACCATCCTCTACACCTGACCCCCTGAGGCTATACCCCTCCCGTTGGGGGTTATACTACCTGAGCTGCACACACATCACCAGCCTCAGCGGACCCCGCTGCAGCGGCGGCCGTATTGACCGCAATTCAACGGGTGGCGTAGTCGACACTAAAAGAACATCCAGCAACATCTGTAGGACTGCCACACACTGAGCTTGACACCCTGGGCACGGACCGGGTCACCGCCACTCGGAGACTACAACCCCCATCTGATCCGGCTCCGGGTATCCCCCAAACAACACGGGCCCAGGGGGCGCGTCAACTTTGGCGTAGTCGGCAGGATTACGTGCCCGCAACAACCGGGTACTGCGTGCCTGAAGAAAAGTTCACCGTTACTTTAAAAAGAAGTCTCCCGCCGGTTCCGGAGGGTCCCCGCCAACGGACCCCATCACAGGTCGTTTCCCGCCGGTTGTCCGCCATTTGCAGCTTTTTCCCGCCATCCGTGGAGTTTCCCGCCACTGGGAGACGATTCCCGCCATTTCCAAAGATTTCCCGCCTTGGAAGAGCGGACGCCATTATGGGCGTGCCAGAGGGTGGCAAGAGGTCACCTCCCATCGTGGGCCAGGTCGAAGAATGGCGCCAAAAGCGGAAACCGCGCCCACCAACAGAGACTGTGATGCTGGAAGTGTCCATCAGCGTAAGAGAACTGCCCCTGGAACTGACAATCACAAAGTTGCCCCGGGACCACCCTAAATGTGGGCGGAGACAGAACAAGAGAGCAAAGATGGGTGTCGCCTGGAGCAGTCTGGAGAGAGCGCACCCGGAGACAAGAAGTCTGGAGGGGAGTCCAGAGAAAGCCTACCCGGAGATGGAGGGAGAGTCAGGCAGCACCGACCCAGTGGTCAGGAGCCTGCTGCAAGCAACAACCCCACTAGGCCTAGTGGAGGTCCTGGCACAGCTCCCCCGAGGCCGGGAGTGTGCACAGACTGCGCTGGAGAGCCTCGCACGGAGGATGGCCCGGGTACAGCGAGAGACGTTGGCGGAGTGGAGCCGAGAGATGGCCCAGCGGACCGAAACCCGTCAGCGGAGCACGCCACCCGAGACGAGGAGACAGACCGCCTCTGAGGATGGTGCAGGAGGACTGAAGGCCGGAGACGGCGCCGAGAAGGGAGCTGAACGGACGGAGGCAGGTAAAGGGGACGTCTCTACCCCGAGCCGGGAAACCGCGTGCCTGCCCCAGCTCCCCATCGCAGAGCCCGAAGTTCCCCCTGCCGTGCCTGTCGCTGCATCGTCACCGCTGCCGACTAGGCCTCAACCGGAAACCGCGGCCGCGACCCCTGTGACGTCACACGCCTCGACCTCGAGCGTGGCCAAGCAGGAAATACCGTCAGCCTGGTCGCAAGGCCTAGTACCCCCGGGTGCCGCTATTCCAACAGCGCCCCCTACCTCCGCGGAGCCACCGGCCTGGTCGCAGGGCCGAGTAACCCAGGGCGCCGCCGTTCTTACGGTGCCCTTTGCCTTTAGGGTGCCCCAAGCCTGGTCGCAAGGCCTGGTCAACCCGGGCGCCGCTACCATCAACGCGCCCTCAACATCTAGAGTGCCGCACCTGGGTGAAAATCTATTTGCCCAGCATACGTGCCCGGATTGGCAGCCCTTTGTATGGCCCCAGGAGTACATTCAGCTGGAACTCCAGAGAGCAAGGCCCATGTGCGAGCCCCTGATTCCGGCTCCGAAGCCTGTAAAGAGGACCTCACCCCCGCTGGAGGAGGCACAGTTTGAGTGGGACCCCACCGGAGAAGACCTCATGGGGTTCACTCAGGAGACTCGGGCGGCCGCAGCGGAGCGTGCAGAGTGCTGCCGGCAGCAGCTCGAAGTCTTCGAGAGGGAGCGGAGAGAGAGGCGGGTCCGGGAACAGCAAGCACAGATAAGGAGCGCGGAGCAGAAGAGCCGGACCAGGAGGAATCCCCGTGCAGCTCATGGTCCCCCTTCCACGGGGACTGTGATAAAATTCAACATGCAGCATGGGTGGGGCTTCATTAGAGACCATCATACCCCCGGCGACGTCTTTGTGACCCGCAGAGACGTAGAAAGCCATCTGCCGGAGGGACACAGAGGTCGTGACCTGTATGTAGGGGACGAGGTCACCTTCACCCGGCACAAGTGTGCCAAAGGACCCTACGCCCTCCATGTGCATCGCCTGACGGAGGAGGAGCTGCGGTGTGAGGAGGAGCAAGAGGGCCCGGACGGGTCTGAAACTGAAACCAACCAACAGGAAAGAGCAGGAGGACGCCGTCGTTGAAGTACGGTAGAGAGAGACTGTATAAAGTTGCCCGTCGGGGTACCAAGAACTGTTACTTATTTAAAATATGTTCCCCGTTGGGACAAAGTGTGAACTGATGCCCGTGTGTCCCTAGTTCCTAATACCTGGCCGAGGACTGAGAGCGGCCATATTCCCCTTTGTATATAGTTGCGCTTCCTAAAGCGCCCCCTACTGGTTTTATGGGAAAACCATTTTTCTTCAAGAGACTGTCGCACTTTACCCGGTCACAAGTTGCACCGTGACCGGAGGAACCAGAGACAGGAATGTTTACAAGAATGTTATTTATGAAAACGTTTTATTGCTGATATATATATGATGTTTTATATGTTTATATGTTGATGTTTATGAAAAATAATTGTATGTTTTGGATGTTTTTATCTTTAACAGCCCGAGGACGTGCTGTGATTTACCAGGGGGGAATGTAGCACCCTGAGGATTCGGCTGCTACAGGGGTATTACACCTCAAGCCAGAGGTGTGGTATTCCACTCCCGGGTAAGGATGGAGTGTGGAACTGAGCTCAGTAGGCTGCATGCACTACACACATCCCATTTCCGGGGGACAGACCAATGGTACTCCCACTAGAGAAATGTGCAGGTACGACAGTGTCTGTCCCTGGCTGGAGTGGGAGGGGGGTGGAACATCCCAGTAGTGTAGGGGCAGATAGGGGGAGTAGTCTGGGTAGTGCTAGGAGCCCATTGGGTGCTGGTCACCTGGGTTCACACATAGAGGGAGTATATAAGGTGGGAACCATCTTAGATCAGGGTCAGTCAGTCAGTCTGTCAGTCTTTTGTAGAGTGAGTCAGAGGAAGAGAGCAGAGGAGAAGAGCAGCTCCAAGGCCCAGAGAGAGAGAGGAGAAAGAAGGACCCAGAGGGGGAGAAGAGAGAACTCCAAGAACCCAAGATTAGATCAGCGGGTGAAGAGTTGGCACAAGGGTACCGGATCCCAAGCTGGTGGAGGGCCCTAATCCTTAGCCAGAGACCGGAGGTCGTGGGCAGGATCTGCCACGACCACCCACTAAATCCACCCGGAAGGCAAACCAAGAATAGGGTCAGGGAACCCAGAGACAAGGGTTTACCAACAAGAGGCCCGAGGGAGCCGGACTTAGGTGGATCCCTGGTGGGGAAGGCCAGAGAGAAGGAACGTCAGAAAGGGAGCTCAGGATCATGCTCCAGAATTACTTGGGAGTTGGCCGAGTCCAGGACCTGGTGGACACAGCACGGCTCGGGCGGTCACTCAAGGCCGGAGTGACCAGCATAACAGCAGTAAGTAAAGACCCTGAACTGCACAGCCCGACTCTGAGTCTCATTACCATCCTCACTGCACCTCCACAACCACCATCCTCTACACCTGACCCCCTGAGGCTATACCCCTCCCGTTGGGGGTTATACTACCTGAGCTGCACACACATCACCAGCCTCAGCGGACCCTGCTGCAGCGGCGGCCGTATTGACCGCAATTCAACGGGTGGCGTAGTCGACACTAAAAGAACATCCAGCAACATCTGTAGGACTGCCACACACTGAGCTTGACACCCTGGGCACGGACCGGGTCACCGCCACTCGGAGACTACAACCCCCATCTGATCCGGCTCCGGGTATCCCCCAAACAACACGGGCCCAGGGGGCGCGTCACATCTAATAGCATTATCGATAGGGAATAGAATAGATTTTAATTTTTTGGGGCGGCACCAGCAGCACGCATTAATATCTAAGGCTAACCTGGCTGGATCGGTGTCATACGCTATAAATTCTGCAATATCTCATCCGTAAACGAATTTCAGATAAGACAGGTAATATTCTAGAATACAGAATTTATTTCAATTGTCCTTCCCATTATTAAAGAGTGAGTCTCCTATACTGTTATTCCATTTTTGCAGCAATTAGAAGGGCTGGCAAAAATTAGGACGCATTCCAATACGCATTTGAAGAGACTTAAAAACCAAAATCTATAAAAACACAGTAGGATCTTTAGTATAAAAACCAGACTCGCCAATGTAACCTCAATGTAATAATATTATACAGCTCCTGCATCTCCTCCTCCTCTTGCTCGGCCTCCATCTCCGAAATGATCACATCAGTCACAAGCTGATAAGGCCTCTCTTCCAACACTCTCGCACCCCTCCAATCTATCCTAAACTTTGCTCTCCGACAAATCTACCTGTCCCCTCGCTATTCCCCGGCCTCTCCTCTCTGTCAATCCATTCACCAGCTCCCCATTGCTCAGAGACTCCAATTCAAAACTCTAACCATGGCATACAAAGCCATCCACAACCTGTCTCCTCCATAAATCTGTGACCTAGTCTCCTGGTACATACCTGCACTCAACCTCCAATCCTCACAAGATCTCCTTCTCTACTCCCCTCTTATCTCCTCTTCCCACAATCGCATACAAAATTTATCCCTTGTATCCCCCCTGCTCTGAAACGCGTGCCTATTGTTGAAACCTTCAAAAGGAAGCTGAAGACCCACCTCTTCCGATAAGCATACAATCTGCAGTAACCTTCATTCCACCATAACGCTGCACGACCAGCTCTACCCTGATGTACTGTATCCTCACCCATCCCTTATAGACTGTTTGTGTGCCCTCACAGGCAGGGTCCTTTTTCCTCTTGTACCGGTCGGTGACCTCTTTTCACATGTAGAACGCCATGGAATAAATGGCACTATAATAAAAAATAATAATAATTATACTACTTGTACTCTGGGTCAATTGATGGCACTTTCCTGTTGTCTACCACTAAATTGATGTGTTATGGCAGCTTTTGGTCCCGTTTGAAGTTGTTGTGTATGCATTTGGTTTTGACCCCCATTGAATCTAATGGTGTTCGGCAATGTTTGGCAAATATCTGACAATTACATCGGTGAATATTGCAAAAACGGTGATAGTAATCCGAAACGAATATTGAAATATTTGCTTGTCTCTAATCAGAAAACACCCATAAAAAATTATGTGTGCAAGGCATGATCGTCACCCTTGTGATATGGTGGTGGAGGATGAGGAGAAGGAGGAGTGCAACATAAAATTTCTGAAGTGTATACCCATGTCTGTGTGTGAAGGGTTGCATAGGAATGGATTCCCCCCAAAAAACCCCACTGGATTTGTGTTTATGTTCCGATTCTATCATCTGGTGGTGTTGAGAAGTCTGGTCCCATCCAGCTCTTGTTGATTTTGATAAGAGTCAGCCTGTCAGCATTGTCAGTTGACAGGCGATGCACCTATCAGTTATATCAGTTATAATGCCCCCGGCAGCACTAAAAACCATATCTGACAAAACACTAGAAGCCATGACCTCAAAGGTGTACTGAGACAGTTCATGCCATGTGTCCAGCTTGGATACACTATAGTTGTAAGGCACAAAGAGGAATCATGGAGGACGCTGGTACAGTCGCCAAGGAAGTCCTTCAGCATCTTCCAAAACTTTACCCTCCTTGTCAGGGTACCCCATGTATCAGGGCCTGGGCGCTGAGAGGGTCTGAGAAAACTGTCCCAAACCTTTGACAGCGCTTCCCTGCCTCTGCTGCATCTGGTTTGTGTCTCCCTCGTCTGTGCTCCTTGATTGTCCAATGAACTGTCTGTGAGACTGTAACCTCTGCCGCCAGCATTGTCAGATGGGAATTTTTTTTTTATATAATTCTTCAACAAGGGCCTGAACTGAATATTTCCAGAAATACTTCGGTTTCCTTCCTCTACTAACCTACCTATATCTGACTGTTACTAACCTTCATTTACCTGACTTTTACGAACCTACCTATATCTGACTTTTGCTAACCTACCTATTTCTGACTTTGCAATTTTCTCTAGGTCGTGCCACCATAAATCCCAGTCAGCACACCTGCTGTCTTGGAGTCACATTTGATACACAACTTTCCTTTATTCAGCATGGAAAATCACTCACTCGCTCATGTCATCTGCACCTTAATAACATCTCCAGAATTTGACCTTATCTCACCTTTGATACTGCAGAAACTCTTAGGCCATGTGCACACGTAGCATTTTTGTAGCATTTTTGCGGCGTTTTTACGGCCACGAAAACGCTTGTAAAACCATCTGTCATGTAAAGCAATGTGAATTCGGATGTGCTGTGCACATGATGCGCTAATTAGCGCGCCAAATTCGCATTGCGTTGCAAAATGTAGCATGACCATTTCTACCGCGATTACGCTGCAAATTCGTGGCTTTTGAGGAACATTGAAATGCCGCAAACCCACAGGTATATGTGGATTTGCTGCGTTTCAATTAAATTCAATGGCTGCGAATTTGCAGCGTAATCGCGGTGCATGTGGTACCCAGGATGAAGAGGAGACTACAAGTCCTCTTCATCTCTGCTACCATTCGGTGAAAAAAATAAATAAAAAAGTTAAAAGTAAAAAAAAACCTGTATACTCACCTCTCCGGTCTGCTCCCGGCAGCATCCTCTCTCCTCGGCGTCCTGCGGTGCACTTGCAGGACCTGCGGTGACGTCATTTAGTCAGCTGATGGTCACGCGACCGCTGACGTCAGCGGTCAGGTGTTGGTCGTGAGAATACCCTCCCTGAGCTGCGGGGTTACTCGGAGCCGGATCGGTGTAGGTGTCGCGGGGGATGCAGTCGTGGCCTTGACCCGTTCCGTGCCCAGGGCTTGGGCTTTCAAGTAAGAGTGGTATTTCGACTACGCCACCTGCGGTTTCCGGTGATGGACACCAGCGCTGCTACAGTCCACTGAGGCTGGTGTTACGGGCAGCTAAGATGGGACGGCTCCCCGCAGGCGGAGCAGGCATCAAGGCAGTGTGAGAAGGAATAGTGGGTGCAGTGCCGCGCAGGAAATAACAGGCTGAGGCGGTTTGTGAAGTCATCCGGGTCTTTACTCACTTTCAGATGAACTTTCAGCCGCAAAGCTTCTCTCTGCCACTCACGGCGTACTGCGGCCACCGGGAAGGGGGTTCAGCACTTTCCAGGTAGATCAGGAGCACCTGTCGAGACCCCTCTGGTGTGTGTTCCTCTCCTTGGTAAGTTCTCCCACTATGTCTTCTCCTGACTGTATGTGGTACGAATGTGGTGTAAGGCCGGGTCCCACTGGATAAACGCAGTGTAAGAGATACAGGTGGCGTAGGCCACTCCGTCCGTATCCCCCTGGGATCCACTAAGCCTCCGGGCTTTTCTGACTAAGACGTGAAGTGACAAGGTCAGATATCGGGGGCCGGTCACCCCTCTTGCAGCAGGAATCCCTCTGACTAGGCCAGAGTAAAGAATACAGGTGGCGACTCCGCTCCGTCCGTATCCCCTGGGATCCTTTTGCCTGTGGAGCCTATCTCCTCTGCTCCCCTCCAAGGCCTTCTTAGGTTAGGACCCTGACTGGGTAGAGACAGTGGTTAACTCTAACCCGCTCCTCGTCTCAAGGCCAGAGAACGAGGACCGTGTATCTTCAGGCAGCTGCAGACTTTTGCTGGACCCTGGCAGAAGACCACAATCAAAGACCTTGAAATTAAGATGGCCGTAGATTAAATATGAATTAGTAAGTGTTTCCTAAAAGTGTGTCCTCCACCCTCACCCACTACATGGTTCCCCCTATCTTTGGTTCCCCCCCATCTCCTCTATCCCGGGATGGGGCAGCACCCTGGTGAATTTAGGCCCACTACAGGACAGGAGTGGTGTAGTGTTGAGTGGTAAAGTGGGGTCCTGAGAAATGCTCCATCCTTACCTGGAAGAGGAGATACCACACCTCTATCTGAGGTGCAGTACCCCTGTGGCGACTGAACCCTCAGGGGAGCCACTGTCGCGTGACCATCAACTGACTAAATTACATCACCGCAGGTCCTGCAAGTACATCGCGGGACGCCGAGGAGAGAGGATCTCCACTGGGAGGAGACTGGGAAGGTGAGTATACAGATTTTTTTTATTTTTAACTTTTTAATTCTTTTTTTTTCTTTACTATAGATGCAGCATTTAAAGCATTTAAGTTGGTCACACAATATAAATCCAATGCTGGTTGCATGGATTTATATTGTGTGGCCAACTTGTCAAGCACTTTTCCAAGTGATGCTCAAAATCGCTTGGAAAAGTGGTTGAAAAAACGCATGCGAAAACGCATGTAAAAACGCTTCTCTCTGGCAGAAAAAACGCATGTAAATCTGCATACTTTTTTTCTGCCAGAGAGGCAAAAACGCTGTGCATCAAATCTGGTACGTAGGCACATAGCCTTACTGTTGCTCTAATTCACTAATGCAACTCTCTTCTAATCGGTCTCCCTCTAAACAAACTGTCTCCTCTCCAATCCCTTCTGATTGCAGCAGCCAGGGTCAAATTTCTCTCAAGCCGCTTCACCGACGCCTCTACCCTGTGCCAGTCATTCCATTGGTTAGGTAACCATTCACTACAGAATACAATATAAACTCATCTCTCTCACATAGCAAGCTCTCCACAGTTCTGCACTGCCCTATATCTCATCCCTCATTTCTGTCTATAACCCCTCCCGTGCCCTCTGTTCTGCAACTGGTCTAAGACTAACATCCTCCTTAATCAGAACCTCACTCCTCCATCTCTAAGACTTCTTTCGTGCTGCGCCAGTTTTCTATAATTCACAAAATGCGCACAATGTGAGGGTCATGGTAAAGGCAGCGGAACATAAAGTTGGCGATGTGTGCCAGACTGCCAACAGCCAAGACTTCCCTGTTCTCACCAAGAGGATGACTGTCCATTTTCTCTTCCTCCTCTTCATTATCACCTAATCTACGTTGAGATGAGATGAGGCTGGGCTGAGTAGCATCACCCTGTATAGTTCCTTGCTCAGCCTGCAATGCCTCCTCTTTAATTGTGAGCAGCGAGTGTTTCAGTAGTCAGAGAGCCGGGATGGTGATGCTAATCATGGCATCATCGCCGCTCACCATCTTGGTGGAGTCCTCAAAGTTTTGGAGGGCGGCACAGATGTCAGACATCCATGCCCACTCATCGGCTCTTATGTGCGGAGGCTGACCTGAATGCCAACGAATGTGTTGAAGCTGTTACTCAACTGCTCTCTGCTGCTCAAAATCATTCCAAACATCTGCAATGTTGATTTCCAATGCATAGTCACATCACACACCAGTCTGTAAGCTGGAAGCTGCAAACCCTGCTGAAGCCCTGCCAAGGCAGCGAAAGCTGTAGCTGACTTTCTGAAATGGACACACATGCAGCATACTTTCACAAGCCGCTCTGGCAGATCCAGGTAGGTTTTGAGAAACCACTGAACCACTAAGTTGAGCACATGGGCCAGGCATGGTATATGTGTGAGCTGGCCTAGCTTCAGAGCCGCCACCATGTTCCGTCCTGTATGTTAAGCGGTGAGAGACAGAGATTTGCCTTCTCTGTTACAGTTTTCAACAACTCTGCAGCTGTGTGCGGTTTGTCATTTAAGCATACAGTCCTGCTTATTCTTATTGGCACCCATGAAGTTTAAGTACATAATCTGGAATATCTCCTGAAAAAAATAATTAAGTGATGGAGATGGAGTCTGAAGAGGAGGAGGAGGTGCAGGAGCTGTAGAATTTGGGGGCAACCCTGATTGACCCAGGAACCACAATCCTCTGCGTCGGGAGGACGTGTTCCGTCCCAAGTTCCACTGGGTCCCAGCTTCCAAAATATTGACCCAGTGATGCGTCAGTGAGATGTACCGTCCCCGCCACATTCACTTGTCCACATGTTTGTGGTTAGGCGGTCCTTCCCAATAACTGCATTGGTGAGGGCACTGGAAATGTTCTGGGACACGTGCTTGTGTATGGTGGGGATGCCACCTCGGGAGAAATGTGGTGGCTGGGGGCTGAGGGTCAGGCGTCGCCATGAGGTTGTGGAAAGCTCTCACCTCCACAAGCCTTAAAGGCTAAATTTCTAGTGCAAGCAGTCCAGAAATGTAGCAGTTTAGTATTGTGACCTGTGGGTGGCTGGCTGCATATTTGCACTTGCATTCCAAGGACTGAGGTAGGGACAACTGAACGCTGCGCTGGGACAAGGACATGGACAGTGACAGTTTCAAGTGTGCAACGACAGGTGCAGGGCGGGAGGTATCTTCGCCTACGCCATGGACAGAGAATTGGCGTGTACACACAACAGCAGAACAGTCAGTGGTGTCACCCATAGACACTGTTTCTGGACCCTGGCGTTCGTCCCAGCTAGTCAGGTGCTTTGCTGTCATGTGCCTGAGCGTGCTGGTGGTGGTCAGGCTGATAATTTTGGTGCTCTTGGTGATGCTGGCCTGGCAGATGTTGCAAATGGCCTTTTTGGGGTTATCTGACCAGTCTTTAAAAAAGAACCAGACTCGGGAAGACCTAACAGTTGTACTGGCAACTTCCGTCATGTTGGTCTTCCGGGAAATAGTTGCCCGCCTTGTGTCTGTGGCTACCACACTGCTTGTGTGGCACCCCAGGGGGTCTGGTTGCCACAGTGGTCGAAATACCATGTCTGAGAGCGAGCATGGGTTTTCCTGGTCAGGAGCACTATTGCATGCAACGCCTCCTGCCCCAGTCCAGGGAGGGGAGGAACCTGCCCTTTATAAACTGGATCTGGGGCGGGGTTAGGAGAGTCGAGTCGAGTAGTTCCAGAGGAAAGGACAGAGGAGCAGCAAGGAGCTCTGTAGGGGACAGAAGCTGAAGGCCAGGGACTGGAGCTAGCAGAGCTCATCCTGGCCGAAGATGCAGAGAACCGGACACCGGAGTCCGAGGCTGTGAGGATATCCACATCAAGCAGCAGAAACCACCTGGCAGGGGATTTCGGGTCATCTGGCCATAGAAAGCCCAGAGGCTCAGTCACACGCAAGGGACCGGCACCGCCATCGAGGAGCGGAAGGTACCAAAGGCCCCAAGTCACCAGCCATACGGGTGAGCACCACACGGTACACTCAGGGACGTGGGCTACTACACGACTACAGCAGGGTAGCCAGGAAGAGTGCAGTCAGATGGGAAGGCCTACACCTCCACCTGGCCAGGGGGACTCTTGTTCGCTCACAGACTGACCAGGCCTCTAATGTTAGCCAGTACTCCCGGCAGGGCCTTCTTCATTACCAACAGTAAAGACCCTGAACTGCACTGCACAGACTCTGAGTCATTTCTGCTGCGTCCATGCACCACAACCCTCACCATCTACACACGCTGCCTTGAGGCTATACTCCTCCCATGGGGAGTTATACTACCCTCTGTTGCGCACCCAACATCAGCCTCAGCGGTCTGCCCCGCAGCGGCGGTTCTCAGTGACCGCAATCCACGGGTGGCGTAGTAGGACATTTCAACATTAAAAACCAAGTAAACAGATCCGCCACTGGTTTGACCACCCTGAGCCACGGGACCAGGTCGCCGCTACGGAGACAACAACCCCCAGCATTACACAGAGACCCGGCTCCGGGTATTCCCTCACACACGGCCCAGGGGGCGCGTCACTTGTTCCTGACTGTTGTGGTGCAATGCCTCTCTCCCACTGTGTGCTGCTGTCTTCTCTTTACATGTCCCCTTGTAAGGTTGGGTCAGTGACTTCATCATCCACCACCTCATCTTCCACTTCCGCACCCTGGATTTCCTCCTGACTTTCTGTCCAAGGTGTCTCATCATCACCCACCTTTTGCGACAGAAATTGCACT
The DNA here is from genome assembly GCF_046119375.1 of Phyllobates terribilis. Taxonomy (NCBI): domain Eukaryota; kingdom Metazoa; phylum Chordata; class Amphibia; order Anura; family Dendrobatidae; genus Phyllobates; species Phyllobates terribilis. Next base: position 147,388,401 of record NW_027362764.1, on the reverse strand, counting down.
TTCCCACCGTCAACTTTGTGTGACCATGGCTGATGAAATATTTGGGCATTGCTACATGCGATCTCCTGTTGCACTGGTTGAAATGGACCGAGCAAGAGGCCAGAATCTATAAATGAAAAGATGAACAAAAAAGGTCTTCGGAGTGTCCAAGTGTGGGATCAATGGCACTCAGAGTGGTGTGAGGAAGGAGGATCAGGGTGAGGACTACGGCGACTCCAAGTTAAAAATATCTCCTGGATCCGCACATTCCTCAACCAAAAATCTACAAAAACACTGATGCACGACCTCATCATCTCCCACCTCGACTACTGCAACCTACTACTCTGAGGCCTCCCTTCCAACACTCTCGCACCCCTCCAATCTATCCTAAACTCTGCTACCCGACTAATCCACCTGCCCCGTCGCTATTCCCTCGCCTCTCCTTTCTGTCAATCCCTTCACTGGCTCCCCATTGCCCAGAGACTCCAGTTCAAAACCCGAACCTTGGCATGCAAAGCCATCCACAACCTGTCTCCTCCATACATCTGTGAACTAGTCTCATGGTGTTTACCAGCATGCAACCGCTGATCATCACAAGATCTCCTTCTCTACTCCCCTCTTATCTCCTCTTCCCACAAGCGCATACCAGATTTCTCCCGTGCATCCCCCCCACTATGGAACTCTCTACCCCAACATATCTGACTCTTCAAAAGGAAGCTGAAGACCCACCTCTTCCGACAACCCTATAACCTTCAGTAACCCTCGCTCCACCATACCGCTGCACGACCAGCTCTACCCTCACCTACTTTATTCGATCCCTTGTAGACTGTGAGCCCTCATGGCCAGGGTCCTCTCTGCTCCTGTACCAGTCACTGTCACATGTTTGTTCCAAGATTATTGTAATTGTTTTTGCTATGTATACCCCTTTTTCACATGTGAGCTATGGAATAAATGGCACTAAAGTAATAATAATAATGTGGTCCGGACTCATGGCTACCGAGACTAGTCCTTGTGGAAGACAGGGTGGTGGTGATGGCAAAATAACTGGAAGCATTATCTGCTATCCAACCAACAACCTTTTCACATTGGTCTGGATTCATGAGTGGTGTTCCGTGGCCCCCTAGAAATTGGGACAGGAAGGTAGTTCGACCTGATGTGGGTGCTTGTTGTGCTCTCTCAGCAGGCACAGTTTCATCTCGCCCATGGCCTCAGCCTCTGCGTTCACGTCCACTTCCCCATTCCTTGCCACGTGCGTTGCCCATTTTAAATGGAGTTAAATATTTGTCACGTTGCCAAATATGTCTGTATTATTACTGCAGTAATATAGGATCACTTCTAATGACACAGTTTTAGGCAGTGACCTGGGAGTCAGAGATGCTTCCAGGGGTCTTCCCCATGCTGCTCCGATTTCTTTTCAGCACTGTATGGATGTGTCTGATGATGTATCACACACCACATGGCCAGGTAAGGTAGTAAAATGTTAAAATTACATTTACTGGTGAATGTATTTTTCACCATTGAAAGCAAATCTAAAGTGCAAAAATGCATCAAAAACGCTATGTGTAAACATAGCCTAAGGTGTGGAGGATTTTTGCTTTTGGTTATTTATTTTACCTTATATACAATTCATTACCCTGGAAAGGATGTTCCTTAACATTTTTCCCAGGAAAATCCATTTTGGTTTCGTTTTTGTATGTTTTATTGTGAGTAGTGTTGAGCCACCCCCGTAGTGTTCGAGTTCGGTTCGGTTCGTCGAACACCCGTGTGTTCGCCGAACTGTTCGTCGAACTGTTCGTCGAACACCTTCGAACACCGTTAAAACCAATGGCAGGCAAACAAAAACACATAGAAACACATAGAAAACACCTTCAAAGGTGTCCAAAAGCTGACAAACTGCTCAGAAGACACAACTAACACATGGAAAAGTGACAAGTACATATAGTCATGCGAAAAGAAAAGAGGTGGAGGAGTAAAAGGAGGGGGAGACACAGATATAGGCATGTCATGCCCTTCTAAAATCCAAAAAGTGAGAAGCCGACACGTTCAGTCCGCTCCTGCCCGTGCCACCTCCGTGTCGCCGGGTTTGTGCCAGAGCCGCGGTGAACCCTGACGGCCAGCCCCCCTCTCCCAATACTGGTGCCTGTCCGCTGGTGGGTCGAGCGAGCCCCCCTGTGGTGGAGGCAGCTCTAAGCTTTTTAATTTAAATTGTCTCTCTAATTTGAATAAATACACTTTAAATCCATTTACAAGGATCTATTGGAGGGCAAGTGGAGGGGGAGGAGTCCTGAGGAGATAATTTGCATATTCCCACTGCATTTTGGGGTAAGTGAAGAGTCTCCGCGAGCTCAAAGAACACTGGATTTTGGCTGTTGGAGCTGAAAAGAGGACATCGGCAAACCAGGGGAGGAGTCCTGAGGAGATAATTTGCATATTCCCACTGCATTTTGGGGTAAGTGAAGAGTCTCCGCGAGCTCAAAGAACACTGGATTTTGGCTGTTGGAGCTGAAAAGAGGACATCGGCAAACCAGGGGAGGAGTCCTGAGGAGATAATTTGCATATTCCCACTGCATTTTGGGGTAAGTGAAGAGTCTCCGCGAGCTCAAAGAACACTGGATTTTGGCTGTTGGAGCTGAAAAGAGGACATCGGCAAACCAGGGGAGGAGTCCTGAGGAGATAATTTGCATATTCCCACTGCATTTTGGGGTAAGTGAAGAGTCTCCGCGAGCTCAAAGAACACTGGATTTTGGCTGTTGGAGCTGAAAAGAGGACATCGGCAAACCAGGGGAGGAGTCCTGAGGAGATAATTTGCATATTCCCACTGCATTTTGGGGTAAGTGAAGAGTCTCCGCGAGCTCAAAGAACACTGGATTTTGGCTGTTGGAGCTGAAAAGAGGACATCGGTAAACCGCTTTTTTTTTAAGCTTTTTTCACTGTTTTCAGAACATTAACAATAAGAACATGGAAGAGTCCAGGAGCCATTTGGTGAGCTGCATATCCTGCTACATGTTCACAGACTTGCCAGTGGAAAAGCCAAACTTCACATGCCAGAAATGCAAGCTTGTGTCCCTGTTGGAGGAAAAGTTGCGAAATCTAGAAGAGAGGTTAACTACCTTGAAAATCATTAAGGAAGGTGAAGAGTTCTTAGACAGAGCAGAATTATCTCTTCATGATTCAGAAAGAGAAGAAATTCGAACTGCACCTGACAAAACAGAGGAATGGAAGCATGTGACCCACAGAAGCAGTAGGATCGAGAGGCAGTCAGCACCCATACTGCTCAGGAACCAGTACCAGGCTCTCACGCAGGAGAACCATGAAGAAATACAGCAAAATAAGACTTTGCCAGCAATGAATAACCTTGTAAGCCCTCAGAATCCTCCTGGATGGAGAAAGAAGAATGTTGTGAAGAAAAAACGGAGAGTGGTGGTCATGGGGGATTCCCTGTTAAGAGGAACAGAGGCCGCTATCTGCAGACCAGACATAACCTCAAGAGAAATGTGCTGTCTTCCAGGAGCAAAAATTAAAGATGTGTCTGACAGGATATCAAGACTAGAGATGAGCGGTGTTCGACTAGAACTGTTCGCCAATCTCAAATTCGAGCTGTTTTGGGCGGTGTTCGAGTTGTTCGACGAACCCGAACGATTTGCAAAAAATTCGGCTGTTCGAGGTTATGTTCGATAACTGTTCGTGCACCAAAAGCGTGTCCTGCATGTCTGGCGCTATTTAGAGCACCAATCATGCAGGGATTGTCTGCCACTCACTGTAATGCCACAGCCATGGTGGTTGTGGCATTACAGTGATTGCCCAAATCGATGGGAACAGTGCCAACAGTGAAACATGAAAAGCCGGCAATTCAGCAGCGGCATACACCGGTACCCGACAATTTAGAACCGAAAGAATAGAGCATCACACATAGATTAGATAGATATAAACATGTCAGCCACATATATACGAAGTACAGTGACAGTGCTGCTTACTGTACTTGTCATTTAGTGTAAAGGATTTATCAAAAAAAATAATAGTGTTTTCATGCACCGTCTCTTTAAAAAAGCCGGCCGGCAATTCAGCAGCGGTACCCGACAATTTATAACAGACAGAATAGAGCTTCACACATAGATTAGATAGATAGAAACATGTCAGTCACATATATATGAAGTACAGTGATAGTGTTGGTTACTGTACTTGTCATTTAGTATTAAAATAAAGGATTTATTATTAAAAAAAATGGCGTGGGGTTCCCCTTAATTTTAGGCTCTAGCGGAGGTTAAGCAGACGGCTGGGGCAGATGTTTGAAGCCTGGGAAGGGGGTAATACCCACGGAGCTTCCCAGGCTACTAATATCAGCCCCCAGCTGAATACCTAGCCTTTACTAGCTATTAAAATGGAGGACCCCCCCCAAAAAAATGACGTGGGGTCCCCCCTAATTTAATAGCTAGCAAAGGCTAGGCAGACAGCTGGGGGCTGATATTAGTAGCCCAGGAAGGGAGCCATGAATATTGGCCCCCTCCCAGGCTAGAAACACCAGCCGTCAGCCGCCCCAGAAATGGCGCATCCATAGGATGCGCCAATTCTGGCACTTAGCCTCGCTCTTCCACGCTGCCCTGGTGCGGTGGCAGGGGGTAATAGGGTTGGGGTTGATGTCAGCTTATAATGCCAGCTGACATCAAGCCCAGGTTAGTAATGGAGAGGCGTCTATAAGACACCCCCATTACTAACCCCATAGTCAAAGTTAAAAAAAACACAAACACCCAGAATAAAGTCCTTTAATTGAAATAAAGACACAATCCTTTATTGTTCTAAATTAAACCATACTTACCGTCACGCCCATTCCAGCTGAAGCCAACGATCTCCTGCAATAAAAGAAAAATAATAAAGCAACCTCATCCTTACCTTTCCATGGTTCCCACGACAGCTTCAGCTCTGCTACATCGAGATGACAGGCTGGACCGCAGCAGAACGCTGCCATCCAGCCTCTCATCCCGCAGACACTGAGAAGCGCAGGCTTACTTGCGCTGCTCAGCGTCTCTCTGTGACGACATCCAGATGAGCCGAGTTCATGTCCAATGAACTCGGCTCACCTCATGCACGTCACTGACAGCGTGGGAAAATTCTCACGCTGAAGCGGTGAGTGCAGGAGAATTCTCCCACGCTGTCAGTGACGTGCATAAGGTGAGCTCATGTCCAATGAACTCAGCTCACCTCCTGCACGTCACTGACAGCGTGGGAGAATTCTCCTGCACTCAGCGCTTCAGCGTGAGAATTCTCCCGCTGAAGCGCTGAGTGCAGGAGAATTTTCCCACGCTGTCAGTGACGTGCATAAGGTGAGCTCATGTCCAATGAACTCAGCTCACCTCCTGCACGTCACTGACAGCGTGGGAGAATTCTCCTGCACTCAGCGCTTCAGTGTGAGAATTGTCCCACGCTGAAGCGGTGAGTGCAGGAGAATTTTCCCACGCTGTCAGTGACGTGCATGAGGTGAGCCGAGTTCATTGGACATTAACTCGGCTCATCTGGATGCCCTCACAGAGAGACACTGTGGAGCGCAAGCAAGCCTGCGCTTCTCAGTGTCTGCGGGATGACAGGCAGGATGGCAGCGTTCTGCTGCGGTCCAGCCTGTCATCTCGATGTAGCAGAGCTGAAGCTGTCATGGGAACCATGGAAAGGTAAGGATGATGTTGCTTTATTATTTTTCTTTTATTTCAGGAGATCGTTGGCTTCAGCTGGAATGGGCGTGATGGTAAGTATGGTTTAATTTAGAACAATAAAGAATTGTGTGTTTATTTCAATTAAAGGACTTTTTTCTGGGTGTTGTGTTTTTTTTAAATACTTTACTAGAAATTCATGGTGGTCATGTCTAATATTGGCGTGACCCCATGAATTTCGGGCTTAGGGCCAGCTGATAATGCCAAGCTGGCCCTAACCCCTTTATTACCCAGTGAGCCACCGCATCAGGGCCCTGGATGAGTTGGGTACAGCGCCAGAAGATGGCGCTTCTATGAACGCGCCATTTTCCGGGGTGGCTGCGGACTGCAATTTGCAGCGGGGGTGGCCCAGAAAGCTTGGGCCTCCCTGCGCTGCGGATTCCAGCCCCCAGCTGCCTAGTTGTACCTGGCTGGACACAAAAACAGGGCGAAGCCCCACGTCAATTTTCTTTAAATTATTTCATGAAATAATTAAGAAAAAAAGGGCTTCCCTATATTGTTGTGTCCGGCCAGGTACAAATAGGCAGCTGGTGGTTGGGGGCAGCCCGTTCCTGCCTGCTGTACCTGACTGGACACAAATATAGTGCGAAGCCCCACGTCAATTTTTTTTAAATTATTTCATGAAATAATTAAGAAAAAAGGGCTTCCCTATATTGTTGTGTCCGGCCAGGTACAAATAGGCAGCTGGTGGATGGGGGCAGCCCGTTCCTGCCTGCTGTACCTGGCTGGACACAAATATAGTGCGAAGCCCCACGTCAATTTTTTTTAAATTATTTCATGAATTTCCTGAAATAATTTAAAAAAATTGAAGTGTGGCTTCGCACTATATTTGTGTCCAGCCAGGTACAGCAGGCAGGAACGGGCTGCCCCCATCCACCAGCTGCCTATTTGTACCTGGCCGGACACAACAATATAGGGAAGCCCTTTTTTTCTTAATTATTTCATGAATTTCATGAAATAATTAAAAAAAATTGAAGTGGGGCTTCGCACTATATTTGTGTCCAGCCAGGTACAGCAGGCAGGAACGGGCTGCCCCCATCCACCAGCTGCCTATTTGTACCTGGCCGGACACAACAATATAGGGAAGCCCTTTTTTTCTTAATTATTTCATGAATTTCATGAAATAATTAAAAAAAATTGAAGTGGGGCTTCGCACTATATTTGTGTCCAGCCAGGTACAGCAGGCAGGAACGGGCTGCCCCCATCCACCAGCTGCCTATTTGCACCTGGCCGGACACAACAATATAGGGAAGCCCTTTTTTTCTTAATTATTTCATGAATTTCATGAAATAATTAAAAAAAATTGAAGTGGGGCTTCGCACTATATTTGTGTCCAGCCAGGTACAGCAGGCAGGAACGGGCTGCCCCCAACCACCAGCTGCCTATTTGTACCTGGCCGGACACAACAATATAGGGAAGGCCTTTTTTTCTTAATTATTTCATGAATTTCATGAAATAATTAAAAAAAAAGTACGTGGGGCTTCGCCCTATTTTTGTGTCCAGCCAGGTACAACTAGGCAGCTGGGGGCTGGAATCTGCAGCGCAGGGAGGCCCAAGCTTTCTGGGCCCCCCCCCGCTACAAATTGCAGTCCGCAGCCACCCCGGAAAATGGCGCGTTCATAGAAGCGCCATCTTCTGGCGCTGTACCCAACTCATCCAGGGCCCTGGTGCGGTGGCTCACTGGGTAATAAAGGGGTTAGGGCCAGCTTGGTATTATCAGCTGGCCCCAAGCCCAAAATTCATGGGGTCACGCCAGTATTAGACATGACCGCCATGAATTTCTAGTAAAGTATTTAAAAAAAACACAACACCCAGAATAAAGTCCTTTAATTGAAATAAAGAGACAATTCTTTATTGTTCTAAATTAAACCATACTTACCATCACACCCATTCCAGCTGAAGCCAACGATCTCCTGCAATAAAAGAAAAATAATAAACCAACCTCATCCTTACCTTTCCATGGTTCCCACGACAGCTTCAGCTCTGCTACATCGAGATGACTGGCTGGACCGCAGCAGAACGCTGCCATCCAGCCTGTCATCCCGCAGACACTGAGAAGCGCAGGCATGCTTGCGCTCCTCACTGTCTCGCTGTGACGGCATCCAGATGAGCCGAGGTCATGTCCAATGAACTCGGCTCACCTCATGCACGTCACTGACAGCGTGGGAAAATTCTCACGCTGAAGTGCTGAGTGCAGGAGAATACTCCCACGCTGTCAGTGATGTGCATGAGGTGAGCTCATGTCCAATGAACTCAGCTCACCTCCTGCACGTCACTGACAGCGTGGGAAAATTCTCCTGCAATCAGCGCTTCAGCGTGAGAATTTTCCCACGCTGTCAGTGACGTGCATGAGGTGAGCCGAGTTCATTGGACATGAACTCGGCTCATCTGGATGTCGTCACAGAGAGACGCTGAGCAGCGCAAGCAAGCCTGCGCTTCTCAGTGTCTGCGGGATGACAGGCTGGATGGCAGCGTTCTGCTGCGGTCCAGCCTGTCATCTCGATGTAGCAGAGCTGAAGCTGTCGTGGGAACCATGGAAAGGTAAGGATGAGGTTGCTTTATTATTTTTCTTTTATTGCAGGAGATCGTTGGCTTCAGCTGGAATGGGCGTGATGGTAAGTATGGTTTAATTTAGAACAATAAAGGATTGTGTCTTTATTTCAATTAAAGGACTTTATTCTGGGTGTTTGTGTTTTTTTTAACTTTGACTATGGGGTTAGTAATGGGGGTGTCTTATAGACGCCTCTCCATTACTAACCTGGGCTTGATGTCAGCTGGCATTATAAGCTGACATCAACCCCAACCCTATTACCCCCTGCCACCGCACCAGGGCAGCGTGGAAGAGCGAGGCTAAGTGCCAGAATTGGCGCATCCTATGAATGCGCCATTTCTGGGGCGGCTGACGGCTGGTGTTTCTAGCCTGGGAGGGGGCCAATATTCATGGCTCCCTTCCTGGGCTATTAATATCAGCCCCCAGCTGTCTGCCTAGCCTTTGCTAGCTATTAAATTAGGGGGGACCCCACGTCATTTTTTTTGGGGGGTCCCCCAATTTAATAGCTAGTAAAGGCTATGTATTCAGCTGGAGGCTGATATTAGTAGCCTGGGAAGCTCCGTGGGTATTACCCCCTTCCCAGGCTTCAAACATCTGCCCCAGCCGTCTGCTTAACCTCCGCTAGAGCCTAAAATTAAGGGGAACCCCACGCCAATTTTTTTAATAATAAATCCTTTATTTTAATACTAAATGACAAGTACAGTAACCAACACTATCACTGTACTTCATATATATGTGACTGACATGTTTCTATCTATCTAATCTATGTGTGATGCTCTATCTTTCTGTTCTAAATTGTCGGGTACCGCTGCTGAATTGCCGGCCGGCTTTTTTAAAGAGACAGTGCATGAAAACACTATTATTTTTTTAAATAAATCCTTTACACTAAATGACAAGTACAGTAAGCAACACTATCACTGTACTTATTATATATGTGACTGACATGTTTCTATCTATCTAATCTATGTGTGAAGCTCTATTCTTTCTGTTCTAAATTGTCGGGTACCGCTGCTGAATTGCCGGCCGGCTTTTTTAAAGAGACGGTGCATGAAAACACTAATATTTTTTTTAATAAATCCTTTACACTAAATGACAAGTGCAGTAACCAACACTGTCACTGTGCTTCTTATATGTGTGACTGACATGTTTCTATCTATCTAATCTATGTGTGATGCTCTATTCCTTCTTGTCTAAATTGTCGGGTACCGGTGTATGCCGCTGCTGAATTTGCCGGCCGGCTTTTTTAAAGAGAGTGTCTTCTGAGCAGTTTGTCAGCTTTTGGACACCTTTGCAGGTGTTTTCTATGTGTTTCTATGTGTTTTTGTTTGCCTGCCATTGGTTTTAACGGTGTTCGACGGTGTTCTAAGGTGTTCGACGAACAGTTCGACGAACAGTTCCTCGAACATCCCGGTGTTCGACGAACCGAACCGAACCCGAACACTACAGGGGTGGCTCAACACTAATCAAGACTCTTCAGACCTACAGATCACTACCCATTCCTGCTAATACATGTGGGGACAAATGACACCGCAAGAAAGGACCTGGAAACCATCTGCAGTGACTTTGAAGACTTAGGCAAGAAAGTGAAAGAATTGGGAGCGCAGGTGGTCTTCTCATCCATCCTCCCAGTGGATGGCCATGGAACAATGAGGTGGAATAAGATTCTACAGGTGAACAACTGGCTACGTCGATGGTGCCGTCAACAAGGATTTGGATTTCTGGATCACGGAATGAATTACCTATACAATGGACTACTTGCTAGAGATGGGGTGCACCTTACGAAGACTGGAAAACATGTATTTGGAAGTCGCCTTGCTACACTCATCAGAAAAGCTTTAAACTAGAACAATGTGGGAAGGGAAGCAAAGGGCCAGAAAAAGCCATACAGCTGACAAATACTATTGAGATCTCTGCTACTGGAAGTGGAAAGGAAGAACAAAGACAAAACAATTTAAATAATAAAAATATGGGAGGAAGAGAAACCAATCACAAACTAAAATGTTTTTATACAAATGCACAAAGCATGGGCAACAAACAAGGAGAATTGGAACTACTAATGCAGGAAAAGGAATATGATGTCATTGGAATCACTGAAACTTGGTGGGACGATACACATGATTGGAATAAAAGGCTAAAAGGATACAACTTATTTGCAAGAAACAGACTTGATAAACGAGGAGGAGGTGTTGCATTGTATGTTAGAAAAGTGTATATCTGCACAGAGATTGAAGCTTCAGAGACTGGGAGTTCTGTGGAAACTGTTTGGGTAAGAATACAAGGAGAGAACAACGGAAAGGACACCATTGTAGGCATTTACTACAGGCCACCTGGGCAAGCTGAAGATATGGATGAACTCTTTATGTATCAAATGACCAAGTTCTCCAAAAAATATGACGTAGTGGTCATGGGAGATTTCAACTATCCAGACATTTGTTGGGAATCTCTCTCAAGCAAAACTAACAGGTCAAGCAAATTCTTATCCTCTCTTGCTGACAACTTTATCTTCCAAAAGGTAGGGGAGAAAACAAGGGGATCTGCTACTTTGGATCTAATCCTTATAAACAGGGAGGAAATGGTTGAGGAGGTAAAGGTGGCTGGGACCCTAGGAGGCAGCGATCATGCTATTATAGAATTTTGGATAACTAGAGGAGGAAGACATGTGAAGACTCAAACTTCAAGGTTAGATTTTAGAAAGGCAGATTTTAAGAGACTCAGAAAGAGAATAGGAGGGATCCAATGGCTGGATGTCCTTAAGGACAAAAATGTCCAGGAAGGATGGGAAATTTTTAAAAATGAAATTCTCAAAGCACAATCGTTAACAATCCCGAAAAGTAGGAAGAATGGGAAGCATTTAAGGAAACCAGGATGGATGAACACAGAACTTAAACACATGCTAAAAAGAAAGAAAGAAATGTTTATTAAATGGAAAGAGGGAGGCATATCTAAAGAAGATTATAATGCAGTCTGCAGATCCTGTAGGGCACGTATCAGGTTAGCTAAAGCTGACAATGAATTAAGGCTTGCAAGAGATGTCAAAAGCAATAAAAAAGGATTTTGGGGGTATGTCAAAAGTAAAAGAAAAGTCAAAGATGCTATAGGATTTTTACAGGATGAAAATGGAGAAATGGTAAGAGAGGATGTTGAGAAGGCCGAACTTTTTAATTCCTATTTTGCATCTGTTTTCTCTCAGAAAGAAAATGTAACATCAACTGATCTTCACTGTCCTTTTAAAGGAATAGAGGAATCCAAGTTATCTGTAAACAGAAAGATTGTGAGGGAATATTTAGCTAACATAAATGAGTTCAAGTCTCCAGGTCCAGATGAATTACACCCCAGAGTACTGAAGGAGATCGTAGAAGAAATTTTAGAACCACTCTCCATAATCTTTGAAAATTCTTGGAGAACAGGAGAAGTCCCAGAAGACTGGAGAAGAGCAAATGTTGTTCCTATCTTCAAAAAGGGGAAGAAGGTGGACCCAGGGAACTATAGGCCGGTGAGTCTGACTTCTATACCAGGAAAGATCTTTGAACAAATTATTAAACAACATGTATGTAAGTACATGGATAAGAATGAAGTGATTAACCAGAGTCAGCATGGGTTTGTAACTAACAAGTCATGTCAGACTAACTTAATTTCCTTCTATGACAGAATCACTGACTGGGTGGATCAGGGAAATGCTGTAGATATAGTATATCTTGACTTCAGCAAAGCATTTGACAAAGTATCTCACACCATCCTTATTGAAAAAATGACCAAGTATGCAATGGACCAGGCAACTGTTAGGTGGATTCATAACTGGCTTAGTGATCGGACTCAAAGGGTGGTTGTAAATGGCTTCACATCCAGCTGGATGATTGTCTCAAGTGGGGTACCACAGGGCTCCGTCCTGGGACCTGTATTGTTCAACATCTTTATCAATGATTTAGATGAAGGAATTGAGGGTAAACTGATTAAATTTGCTGATGACACAAAGCTAGGAGGGATAGCTAATACTAGAGAAGAGAGAGAGAGGATTCAAAAAGACCTAAATAAACTGGAGCAGTGGGCAGCAACCAACAGAATGGTTTTTAACAGGGAAAAATGCAAAGTACTACATCTGGGCAATAAAAATGAAAAAAGCATATACAGAATGGGAGGAATAGAGCTAAGCAACAGTACATGTGAAAAAGACTTAGGTATACTAATAGATCATAGACTGAACATGAGTCAACAGTGTGATGCAGCAGCAAAAAAGGCAAATACAATTCTGGGATGTATTAACAGAAGCATACAGTCTAGATCACGTGAAGTCATTATCGGTCTTTACTCCTCTTTGGTCAGACCTCATCTGGAATACTGTGTACAGTTTTGGGCACCACATTTTAAAAAAGACATAGACAAACTGGAGCAAGTTCAGAGAAGAGCGACCAGAATGGTGACTGGTCTGCAAACCATGTCCTATGAGAAACGGTTGCAGGATTTGGGAATGTTTAGCTTGCAAAAAAGAAGACTGAGAGGAGACTTAATAGCTGTCTACAAATATGTCAAGGGCTGTCACATTGTAGAAGGATCATCTTTATTCTCATTTGCACAAGGAAAGACTAGAAGCAATGGGATGAAACTAAATGGGAGGAGACACAGATTAGATATTAGAAAAAACTTTTTGACAGTTAGGGTGATTAATGAGTGGAACAGGCTGCCACGAGAGGTGGTGAGTTCCCCTTCAATGGACGTCTTCAAACAGAGGCTGGACAGACATCTGTCTGAGATGATCTAGTGAATCCTGCTTTGAGCAGGGGGTTGGACCAGATGACCCAGGAGGTCCCTTCCAACTCTACCATTCTATGATTCTATGATTCTATGATTCTAAGTCTCATGCCAGCAGCCGCGTAATTCCAGCTCCAGTAGCGTCCACTAAAGCTGCTGCAGTTAAAAAGCTTTTATAAGGATCGAGCTCGGCTGTCCACCGCAAGGCATCCTACTGCCAGTCCGAGCCCCTATGCCTTGGGGTGCCTCCTGATGCTCTTCACTGAGTATCCCGTGGTCCCGAAGCATTTCCTTTGAAAAAATGAAGTGTCCAAACTACAGGTGGTGTAGCTTGCTTAACAGCCGGGATAATCCGCTGACTAGCAGACCCTGCTACTAGGCACAAAGTATTTCCTGGGCTAGATGCAGTTAAAAATTTGTAATTAGATACTCTCGTTGGATGCTGAGAAAGCATTCCATAGAGTCTCCTGGCACGCCATATATGATTCTCTTAAAAAGCTTGGGGTAGGGGTCTAGGGGACCCTTTTATAGCCAAAATCACGGCCCTGTATCGCAATACGTCACCTAGGCTGAAGATAAATGGAACTGTAGCACCCTGAGGGCTCGGTTGCTACAGAGGTATTGCACCTCACCCAGAGGTGTGATATCTCACTCTCAGGTAAGGATGGAGTGTGGATCAGGACCCGACACCTGCATGCATTACACCACATTGCCGTGGGGCAGGGCGACCAATATGCCCCTGAGATGGGCACGACAGTCCCTGTCCCTGGCTGGAGTGGGGGGAGGGAACACTGAGGAAGGGGAACCCTGTAGTGCAGGAGCAGGGAGGAAGCAGTTCCTGGGTGCATTGAGAAGGGAGTATAAAAGGTGGGCACCATCTTAGTTCAGTGCAGAGAAGTCTGAGCAGAAGTGGCAGGAAGCAGGGGCTCTGCATGAGCTCTGCTCCGGAGGCGGGCCTAGTAACAGAGGCCCAGGCCTGGAAGAGGGAGAAGGAAGGAAGAGGAGCGGAGAAGGCTCCAGGAACGAGGAATGAAGGGATCTCAGGGGTGCGGACGGGCGAGTTGCCACCGCACGCCCGAATCCACCTGCGTGGAGGGGTCAGGCCAAAGGGGGAGACCGGTCCCCGAAACTAGTGGAGGCAGGAAACGACCCTCAGCTAGAAACAGGAGGCTGTGACATTTTATGTGGCGCAGTCCCTCGCTACACCCGCTAGGAAGGCACCACATAGGGTCAGGGAAACTGGCGCCAAGTTTACCAAGAGGAGGCCCGAGGCAGCCGGACAGAAGGGTTGGTAAGAAAGGCCAGTCAAAGGACACACAAAGGGGGTCCTGTGAAGCACTCCAAAGTTATCTGGGAGTTGTCTGAGCCCCTCACCTGGTGAGCACAGTACGACGTGGGCAGCCGTTACCTGCAGACGTGGTCTGGATAATAAGAACTGTGAGTAAAGGCCCTGGACTGCATCACTGACTCTGTGTCATTACTGCTGCTGCCCTGCACCATCACCCCCATCCTCCGCATACACTGCCCTGAGGCTATACTCCTCCTGTGGGGAGTTATGCTACGCTCTGCTGCACCCACAACACCAGCCTCAGCGGTCTGCCCTGGAGCGGCGGTTCACTCTGACCGCAATCCACGGGTGGCGTAGTCGGACATTTAAACATCAAAACCACATAAATAGTTCCGCCACTGGTTTGACCGCCCTGAGCCATGGAACCGGGTTGCCGCCACGGAGACTACAACCACCAGCATTCACCAAAAAGGGTCCGGCTCCGGGTGTCCCAAGGCCCAGGGGGCGCGTCAGAACATTTTCATCACCTTTCACAATCACCAATGGGACAAGGCAGGGATGTTCTCTGTCCCCTCTCTTATACATCCTAGTGACGGAGCACCTGCTCTCATCAATTCGCCATAACCCCAATATTAGGTGGATTGAGGTGGGAGGCACCGAGTACAAGTGCTCTCTATTTGCTGATGATGTCCTAGTATATATCACTCAATCACATATATCCATCCATGCTGTTATGGCTGAAATAGATCACTTTGTTACATGGTCAAATTTTAAAATCAATGCAGCGAAGTCTGAGGCCCTCGATGTCTCCCTCCCCAAATCCATATAGGATTCCATCCAGTCCAACTTTCCCTTTGCCTGGCCCTCACAGGGTATCAAATACTTAGGAATTCCTATTCATAGAGACCTCTCCCATCTATGTTATCTTAATTTTGGGCCCTTTATTGAACAACTCCATACAGACCACGGTTGGCAAGTTAGAACTGTAAGATTCACTACGTGAACCACTGGTGTTTTGTGGAAAAGCACATGTACACTGTGTTCCAAATTATTATGCAAAAAGTGTTTAGGAGTGATAAGGGAAGAATTTGTTTGTTTGTCAGTTAAACTCATTGATGGTGATGTGTGTCAGGGCTCTTTATATCACTGTAAGCAATTGCAGACACCTGTGCTAATTAGTTTGGCAGGTGTGTCCAATGAAAGGCAAGACTACTTAAGAAGGCTGTCTCACATTATTAAGCAGCCTACATTTTCTGCCAAAATGGGAAAGAAAAAGGATGTGTCGGCTGCTGAGAAGCAACAAATTGTGGAGTGTTTAGGTCAAGGCATGACTACAATCAACATTGTGCGATGATCAGGATGAAGTGTCTTGGCAATCAAGAAGTATGTAGCTGATTCACAGTACACACGTGTGCGTGCTGATAAGGGAAAATTGAGGACTCTTTCCTACAGGCAATTACGTCAGGTTGAAAGAGCAGCGGCAAAAAAGTCTTGTCATAGCAGCAGACAAGTTTTTGAAGCTGCTTGTGCCTCCAACGTCCCCCGAACAACAAGATGCAGGGTCCTTCAGAGGTTTGCAGCTGTGCATACGCCATCCTGTCGACCTCCTCTATCCACTTCACACAAGCAGAAACGGCTCCAGTGGGCCAAACATTACATGAAGACTGATTTCAAAACTGTTTTGTTCACGGATGAGTGCCGTGCAGCGCTCGATGGTCCAGATGGATGGAGTGGAGGATGGCTGGTTGATGGACACCCCACGCAAACACGGCTACAGCGCCAACAAGGAGGAGGTGGAGTAATGTTTTGGGCTGGAATCATGGGGAGAGAGATTGTCGGCCCCTTTAGGATCCCTGAAGGCGCTAAAGATGAACTCCATAATGTATGTGGATTTTCTCAAACAGCACTTCCTGCCATGGTTCAAGAAGAAGAACCGTGTATTTCACAGCAAGATCATTTTTCTGCATGATAATGCACCATCTCATGCTGCACATAAAACATCTGCATCTCTGGCTGATATGGGCATAAAAGGGGACAAACTTATGGTGTGACCCCCATGCTCCCCTGACCTCTACCCCATTCAGAACCTTTGGAGCATCATTAAAAGGAGTGTCTATGATGGCGGGAGGCAGTTCACATCTAAGCAACAGCTCTGGGAGGGTATTCTGTCCTCATGCAAAACAATTGAAGCTGAAACCATCCAAAACCTGACAAATTCAATGGACGAGAGAGTTCAGAAGCTCCTTTTGAACAAGGGGTCCTATGTGAAAATGTAACATCACCTAGAATAAAGTTTTGAGTTGAAAACTGTTTGATTTCAGTTTCTAACAACCTGCTAATGCTTATAATTTCAAAAATGACCATTTTTTTGGTCTTTATTAAAATGAAAAGGTTGATCGAAAAGTTTGGGGGATCTAAGAGTGTGGCAACCCAGTAGTCATGATTACTTCGAATTCTGACAATATGAGGGTCATGCTGCAGGTAGTGCAGCAAGAAGGCACTTATGTGTCTTGCGCATCTCGGAGCCCAAAAATTATTTTCCGGGCTAGATGCAGCTAAAAATTATTATTAATTTTAAATCTGGTGAAGCTTTAGTATAGATGGCCTAATAGGATCAGTGCTGCACACTGCTACAAAGCCCAAATTATTTTCCAGTCAAGATACAGATAAACATGATTAGTAATTTTAAATCTGGTGGAGCTTATTATAGATGGCCTAATAGAATCAGTGCTGCACACTGCTACAAAGCCCAAATTATTTTCCAGCCAAGATACAGATAAACATGATTAGTAATTTGAAAGCTTAAAACGGTTGGTAGGGTGATTTTAACCAATCATCAAGCTTTTACTCTCCCCAGGATGACACAGGGGTAGAAAAGTCGTTTCGGATCCATGATTTGTTCATCTTTATGAACGTGAGTCTGTCTACATTATCAGTGGAGAGCCGCGTGCGCTTATCTGTCAGCACACCACCAGCAGCGCTGAACACACGTTCAGACAGAACGCTGGCTGCGGGGCATGACAAGATCTCCAAGGCGTAAGTGGCTAGCTCCGGCCATTTATCCAGATTGGAAGCCCAAAAAGAGCAAGGGTCCAGTGACACAGTCGTGGCTTCAATGTTTACTTGGAGATACTCCTGTACCATCGTCTCTAGGCGTTGACTATGTGTCAGACTTCTTGTCTCCTGTGGCCTTGCAAAGGATGGGCTAAAAAAGTGGTGAAATGATTCCGCAAAATTGATGTTACCAGCAGATACTGTGGTTCTGTTACGGTTTGAGTGCTGAACACTTACGGTCCCACGGTTGGCAAGTTGGAACTGTGAGATTCACTACGTGCACCACTGGTATTTTGTGGAAAAGCACATGTAAGATTCTGCAACAGTCTCTGCTGATGCTCCTGCATGCGTGCATCCCTTTCTATGGCAGGAATAATTTCTGCAAATTTACTTTTGTACCGGGGATCTAACAGTGTGGCAACCCAGTAGTCAGGATTATTTCTAATTCTCACAATTCGAGGGTCATGTTGCAGGTAGTGCAGCAAGAAGGCACTCATGTGTGTTGCGCATCCAGGAGCACCAAGTCCCTGTTGTGTTGGTGGCGAGGTAACAATCATGCTTCCTTCCTCTGTCCTCTCCCCCCAACCTCGCACAACAGAAATGTGATCAAGGTCTCCCTCATCTGATGAGTCTTCCATCAGTTCGTCCTCCACTTCTTCCTGGGCTCCTGCACCTTCCTCACTAGTTTGGCTGCTACCATGCGCCCTGGTAAAACCATCTCCCCCACCCTCACATGCCTGCCGCCTTGGTGCTGCCGACCGTCTGGACCTTGCAGATGTTAGCCCTTCCGCATACAACTCCTCCTCCTCTACTTCCTCCACCTCCTCTTGTGCCACCACATGACTCCGAATTCTGTTTAACATGTGCTCCAGCATGTAAATCACCGGAATAGTCATGCTGATAATGGCATCGTCAGCACTAAACATCTTCGTCGCCATTTCAAAACTGTGCAGAAGGGTGCATAGGTCCCTGATCTGAGACCACTCCTCCAGCGTGATTTGCCCCACCTCTGGATCTCGTTGGCCCAGGCTATACGTCAGAACGTATTGCACCAGGGCTTGTCGGTGCTGCCACAGTCGCTGCAACATGTGCAGAGTTGAATTCCACCGGGTAGGCACATCGCATTTTAGCCGGTGAAGTGGCAGGCCCAACGACTTCTGTAGAGATGTAAGTCGCTGAGCTGCGGGATGCGAACGGCGAAAGTGAGCACACAGCGACCGTGCCCTCTGCAGAAGGCCATCTAGTCTGGGATAGTGGGCTAAAAATTGCTGGACAACCAGGTTCAACACGTGTGCCATACAAGGCACGTGTGTGACATTGCCCCGGCGAAGGGCCGCACCCAGGTTTGCAGCATTGTCGCACACGGCCTTCCCTGGTTTCAGGTCCAGTGGAGACAACCATTCATGAAATTGGTTCTCCAGAGCTGACCACAACTCCTCAGCTGTGTGACTCACATTTCCCAGACATTTCAATGTAAAAACCGCCTGATGACGTTGAGCCCTACTGCCAGCATAGTAAGGAGGTGTGCAGGATCCCTTCTGCGCAGTTAGAAAGCTTGTGGCATGACCAGACAGGCTTTGGGTGCAGGTGGAAGACCGAGAGGAGGTTGAGGAGGCAGAAGCAGTGGAGGAACTTTGACATAAAGAGGATTGACGCACAACTCGTGGGGACGGCAAGACTTGGACAGCAGCCCCTTGTCCTGCTGTCACCATAGTTACCCAGTGCCCAGTCAGTGACATGTAACGCCCCTGTCCATGCCTACTCATCCAAGTGTCTGTGGTGAAATGCACCCTGTCACACACAGAGTTTCTCAAAGAAGCGGTGATGTTGTGTGCGACATGCTGGTGGAGCGCAGGCACACCTTTCTTTGAGAAGTAGTCCCGACTGGGCATCTGGTACTGGGGCACTGCGACGGACATAAGGTCTCGAAAATCCTCTGTGTCCACCAGGCGGAAAGGCAGCATTTCTGTAGCCAAGAACTTGCAGATGGTGAAATTCAACCTCTTAGCTTTCTCATGGCTAGGAGGAAATGGTCTTTTACTTGTCCACATCTGAGGGACCGAGGGCTGGCTATTGTGCTTAGACGGGGTTGATAAGGGTGTCCCCGGCAAACTGCCGGTCTGTGAGGAAGATGCAGGCGGACATGTTAGGTTGCCTTGATCCAAAGGTGGTGCTATCGATGTCGGACAGCGCTCAACACCAGCTGGTGTTACCACCTCCAAAGAAAATGATGACCTGCCAATCACGCTGGCTGTTGCGGGTAAAGAGGTGGCAGGTCTGCGCCCCAAAACAGGTGTGACTGCTGTCCCCCCAGTCACAGAGGATGAAGAGGCCGCGGATGCACAAGATATGGCAGACGGTGGTTGGCCCGGCCGGCTAGGCCGCATTGTAGCACACTGAGCTTCCCACTGCAACTTATGCTTCATGTCCATGTGCCGGTTCATGCATGAAGTACTCAAACTATGTATTTTTTGGCCTCTACTTAGCTTTTGCTGACAAATGTTACAGATAACACAAATTGGGTCATCTTTATCGATCTGAAAAAATTCCCAGGCTATGCAAGGCTTAGCACCCATGCGACCTGAAGAGCCACCACGACTTGTGGTGAGAGGCAGAGTTGTGTTTGAGGATGCAGTTGTTGACGTGCTTCAAGTACTACGTCTCTGTCCAGGAAGGCCCAACCTGACCTCGTCGTCACTAGCATCTTCCTCCACCTCCTCTGCTGACCTCATCTCTTGGCTGACTGTGGGTTGACAGTAAGTGGGATCTCCAACCTCATCATCATCACCCTGTGCGTTATCACACCCGTCGTCCTCAGAGCCAACCTGTTCCTGCCCTGACAAAAAACTAAAGTTGTCGCTCCAATCAGGTATTTGAGTCTTATCATCGTCTTCCTCATTGTCTCCACCAACAGGAGTTACAGTTTGGGATTGAGGGTCTACATTATGGTCAGAACCTTCTGCGTCTGGTCCTGGATCCGACTCATAAAGATTCTGGGCATCAGTGCAGATCATTTCCTCGTCTGGATTCACAAAAGCGCTGCAGTCGACCTCTGATTCCCAGGCTATAGTATGAGTAAACAGCTCTGCAGACTCAACCATCTGTTCTACCTCATACTCCGACGGGCAGCTGGAGATTTGGGAGCTGTGAGGAAGCAAGTGTGATTGGGGTGACACCTTTGAGGACTGGAGTATTTGTGATGTTGAAGTTGATGTGGAGGAGAGCCCACTTAAAGGAGCACTTGATATCCGTTGAAGCACCTGCTGTTTTTGTGCCTCATCTGGAATTTGTAGCGATTGGCGTGGCCGTAAGAAAGGGATCTTATCACATTGTCTGCTAAAAGAAGTAGACATTTTAGTTTGGCTGGAAGATGGTCTTTCTTCTGCAGATGTTACTGTTGCTTTAACACCTACCCCACGGACACAACCTTTTTTCCCCTTCCCAACACGCCTATTCCCCTTTCCACCAGCAGCAGGCCTTTTTCCACTCATTTTGGTGGTTAACTAATTAACAACTCTGGAGTTGTTTGCACAAAAAAACAATGGATGGGAACCGAGCAGAGCTGAGTGGCCAAACTGAGGTATTAGGCCAAAACTATTGGCTGGGTTAGATGCAGAAAAAAATTATATTCAATTTGCAACCTGATGGAGGTCAGTATAGATGGACTAATAGAGAAAGTCCCACACACTGCTAGAAGGCCAAATATTTTTTCAGAGCTAGATGCAGAAAAAAATATATTCAGTTTGCAACCTGATGGAGGTCTGTATAGATGGATTAATAGAACAAGTCCCACACACAGCTAGAAGCCCAATATTTTTTCAGAGGTAGATGCAGAAAAAAATATATTCAGTTTGCAACCTGATGGAGGTCAGTATAGATGGACTAATACAACAAGTCCCACACACAGCTAGATGCCCAATATTTTTTCAGAGGTAGATGCAGAAAAAAATATATTCAGTTTGCAACCTGATGGAGGTCTGTATAGATGGATTAATAGAACAAGTCCCACACACAGCTAGAAGCCCAATATTTTTTCAGAGGTAGATGCAGAAAAAAATATATTCAGTTTGCAACCTGATGGAGGTCTGTATAGATGGATTAATAGAACAAGTCCCACACACAGCTAGAAGCCCAATATTTTTTCAGAGGTAGATGCAGAAAAAAATATATTCAGTTTGCAACCTGATGGAGGTCAGTATAGATGGACTTATACAACAAGTCCCACACACAGCTAGAAGCCCAATATTTTTTCAGAGGTAGATGCAGAAAAAAATATATTCAGTTTGCAACCTGATGGAGGTCTGTATAGATGGACTAATACAACAAGTCCCACACACAGCTAGAAGCCCAATATTTTTTCAGAGCTAGATGCAGAAAAAAATTATATTCAATTTGCAACCTGATGGAGGTCAGTATAGATGGACTAATAGAATGATGCTATGCCCAAAAGATTTTACTTCACTAGGTGCAGTAAAAAAATTGGTATTCTATACACAGGTGGTATATCTTGCAACACAGATAGGCTACTCCACTGACTAACACACTCTGCAATAGGCCAAAAACGATTAGTTTTGCTAGATTCAGCCAAATGCTGTGAAAAAAACTTGCACAGCACTGGCACAGACCTGCCTGGCAAAAACTGATAGGAACTGATGTAACCTAGTCCTGAAAAGGACTCCAATTACAATTAGTCTTTACTCCCACAATCTATCTATTTAAGAGCACAGACCTGCCTGATAAAAGTCGTAGGAAATGCTGTAACCTAGTCCTTAAAAGCACTGCAATCACAACTATTCCCTACTCCCAAGCTATCTGTAGATTTGTGCGAAAATTGGCTTGAAATTAACAAGGTATAGCGCACACAGCAACAGCGGTGCCGTCTAACACGCAGCTGCAGCAGTGAAAAAATGGTGGCGACGGGGAAAATGGCTTGGTCTTATAGGGCAAGGACATGTGACATACACTGCCAATGACACATGCCCTTGCTTGTGTGAAAAAAAGCACTTCGCTCCGTGTGTGCGCTGCTGATAGGCTGACAGATTGAACCTCCCCACTGTAAATGCGGGAAAGAGAAAAAAAAAATGGAGATCTTCATTGTTCCTGCAGAGATCCATCCCCTGCCCCTCCCCCCACCCCGCTGTACACTCAAACTGCGTATTAACATTAATTTTCATCATTACTGAGAAAAAATCCAGTTATGATTTTGGTGCACGAACAGTTATCGAACATAACCTCGAACAGCCGAATTTTTCTCAAATTGTTCGTGTTCGCCAAACGGCTCGAACACCGCCCAAAACAGCTCGAATTTGAGATTGGCGAACAGTTCGAGTAGAACAACGCTCATCTCTAATTGTGAGCCCGTAAAAAGATGCTTTCAGGGGTCTTCCCCATGCTGTTCCCATGTCATTTGAGCTCTGTTCCCATGTCATTTGAGCACTGTTCCCATCAATTTGGGCAATTTTTAGGCCCCCTGCCGACCTCCTGGGGGAGCCATGGGAAAAATGCTTGAGTTTCCCATAGACTTACATTGGGCTTGTTGCTAGGGTCGAGCACTCGAGCATTCCAATTTGCTCAACCAAAGCAATGACCACCTGAGCATTTTAGTGCTCACTCATCACTAGTATTCAGTGAAAACAGATTTTTAGATTCCTTAGATAGGAGATGACAGTTGTTTTTTATGAGATTATCTGTAGAAGGGAGGGAAGAGGAGGAGCTCTGCCTTTGCTTCTCTCTCCTCACATCTACATATAATCTCATCAGCGTTCAACTGTCATCTCTTATCTCAGCAATGTAACAATCTGTCTTCACTGAATACAGATTTTACTCAGAAATTGAGAATGAATGATTAGTTCAACGAGGAGAAAGAGGCAGATTTCTCCAATAAGATATATTAAAAAGTTGTTTATTTTCAAGTGTCCTATTCATTTATGAAATATAAATTTAGGAAAAAATTCAGACACATGTCCAATTTTGATCTGAGTGCTGGATCAAAATCAGCAATACAATGTCAACATTGGATCGCACTCAGTTGACATCCAAGTGTGGTCTGTTTTTCATGGACTAACAGAATGGAGAAGGTAGAGAAACTTTTTTTTCTCTCCACACTCGAGAAAAACTCATGCCACTCTGATGAAACTCTGATCAGAGTAATCGGACCGATTTTCTCAGATGGAGAGAAAACAGTCATGTGACCCTACCCTTAGGCTATGTGCCCACGTAGCGAATTTCAAGCGGATATGCTACGGAATTTCCGCAGCGTATACGCTTGTTAAACGCTATGTAAGCCACCCCCCATGGTCCCCAAGGGGATTCCGCAGGTTCAATGCCCAAGCTACGGATTTTTCCGCAGCGTTTTTGCTGCGGGGTAAAATCCGCAGCATGTTCATTAATTTTGCGTTTCCACAAGCGGAATTGCCTTTGCAGTGCAATAAAAAACGCAAGGCAATTCCGCATGTGGAAATCGCGCGATAAACGCACGATAAACGCGTGCGGAATTCAGCATGCGTTTATCCGGCAGAGGACATGCAGAATTGAAGCAGAAAATTTCTGCTTCATTTCCGCAGCGTGGGCACATAGCCTTACTCTGGGTCACTCACCATATGTTGTGAGTACTTTCTAACCCTTCTTCTATCGAGCTATGATGCAGACATTGAGGCCACGTGCACACTTTGAGTATTTGGTGAGTTTTGTATCTCAGTATTTGCAAACCAAAACCAAGAGTGGAACAATCAGAAGAAATGTATAACAGAAACACGTCAAGATTCACCACTTCTAAATTTTTTACCCACTCCTGGTGTTGGCTTACAAATACTGAGATAAAAGACTCACCCAATAATCACCATGTGCATGTGGCCTTATAGATGACCTTCTCAGTATCCCCTGCATAGTGGAGCTCCTAACTGCATGGCTTTGCAAGAAACTGCAGCTGACCCTATTTATTTGAATGTAGCCCTGCTGCCATTCCCAGCAAGGCCTGTAGACGGATAACTGCCGTACAGGGTAAAACACGTTTTTTGATGGAAATAAGTTGTAGGACTCTTCATAAGCCACTATGGATTATGGCAAGGAGAGGTAAATATTTGTTATTACAGTATGTATTACCAGTACTTTTATGTTACTTTGCTGTTATTGATGGATTACTTTTAATGTGTCTTCTTTTAGAGTAATTCAAACGGTTCTAATTTCTGCAATACAAGTGGGGCGGTCCGGTGGATTTTCAATAGATTTTGAAAAGGTAAAATTATCAGCTCAATGCATTTTTGAGCTGCTGGATAGAAAACCCCCTATTGCCAGCGACAGTGATGAAGAAGAACTTTTGGTAAATATATATTTGTCTTTTCTGTGGACTATGTAATGCTTTAGGAACAGGGACTGGTGTGCATTAATACAATGGTAAAAAGCAATGTAATATGTTAGGGCAATATAAATGTGGAAAAATCTGATAATCTTGGATGCTTTTGACCACCAGGGTACTAGATTATCAAACACTATTGGAATTCTACTTTGCATAAATCATTAGTACAGGTGATTATCAGAAACTTTGAAAAACTTTTTAATGCATTTTATCAGAGAAATCAGCTTCCTTCCCCACTTATCAGACACTTCTTTCCCTCCCACTGCCTCCTGAACTTGTCATTCATTGTGAAAAAGCTGTTCAAGTTCACATTGCTTATAGGAAACATACTGCAGATGTCATGTGAAACAGCCCATTATACTCTATGGAGAGGGGAGAGGAGAAGATGGATGCAGGGAATGGAACAAAAGAGAGGAAAACATAAAGACATAGTGCAGAGCTCTGTTACAAGTGTTTTACCACAATTAAAAGCTTGATTCAGCTAAAGACACTTTAGCTCTGCTGTATAATGTCCTCAATGTTGCTGCAACTTGTCTCTGTTAGATGAAAAGTGAATGCAGGACAGGAATTCCCTTCTCTGTGCTGTGATGTGCAAGAGAGAAGTCACTATAGCTCGTCTCCTAGCCCCAGCTCCCTGTGGATTACAAACTAAAGCTAGAGCATGCAGGGAAGAAAACTGCTGAGGATGCAAGATATGTCACATATTGGCCAGAAATTACCATATTCCTTATGCACACACAAACACTGTAGGACACATTATTCTGAAAAGTTATTTGAAAGCAAGCTACCTTTAAACTATAACAAATTAAAGGGGTTGACAGGTACTTTAATATTGATGGCCTATCCCCAGGATAGGCCATCAATATCAGATCAGATCTATGGTGGTG
The DNA here is from genome assembly GCF_046119375.1 of Phyllobates terribilis. Classification (NCBI taxonomy): domain Eukaryota; kingdom Metazoa; phylum Chordata; class Amphibia; order Anura; family Dendrobatidae; genus Phyllobates; species Phyllobates terribilis. The sequence goes on along the minus strand of NW_027362764.1, from coordinate 147,362,843 downwards.
AGACCACCTGACATCCCCCCCAAACAGTTGGCAACAATGCTGGTGGTGGCCGGATGTGATTAGTTGTGGAGCTGCTCATCACAGCTCCACCAACTGCAGTGTATAGTGGACACATCGGAGTACTGCTCATCCGCCCCTATTCAAATGAATATGGGTGGATCTGAAGGATTATACAATATGCAGTTGACGGAGCTGTGATGTTCTGCTCTACATCTGAACTGGGTGTTGCAGCCCCACTAATCTGATAATAATTAGTGTTGAGCGAGCATGCTCGACACAGCTCGTTACTCGCCCAAGCATCACGCTACTCGGGAAGTTCGGTGAGCACCGAGCATTATCGGGTTACTCGGACGGGAGCTCGGGTCTCCGCCCTGCACGTTTGGCACTCTTTAAAAAGCCAATGAACATGCAGGGATTGCCAGCCAGTCACTGTAATGCCGCAGCCATGTTGTTTGTGGGCATTACAGTGATTGGCTGGCCGCACAGCGTCACCTCGAGTATTTAAAACCGGGCGCCGGCATCTTGGACACAGTCGCTCAGGATCAGACGGTGTAGGGAGAGTGCTGCTGAGTTAGGGAGAGATATATAGTGTGAAATAGGTAGTTTAGGGTCTCTAAAGCCTGCCAAATCAAACAAACAGTCCTTCTCAGGACTAATATCCATCCCAGATATCAGGCAGGCAGGCAGGCTGTATAGGAGACGCAGTGGTTATACCAGCAAATGCTGCATTACAGTCCTGTGTCCTCCTGTTGGTCAAATTGCTAGACTTATCACCCCGGTCTCAGGGGCTAGGAAAAACTATTTTTTTTTTTCATCTAAATCCTGTATTTTTTTTTTCCTCAGTCAGACTGTCCAAATACGCATCTTATTAACCTTTTGGTATCCCCCCCCCCCCAAAAAAAAAAATTGAGTGTGTTTGTGACTGTTCAGACACCACTATATCTGTTTAAAAGAGTCTGGTGTAGGCCAGAAAAATAGAACTGTGGTTTTGCAGTTCCACGGGTCAAATCTCTGTATTATCTTGCTTTTGGCATTTTTTGCAGTAAAAAAAAAACTTTAATAGTGTCTCCCTGAATGGTCAGACACCAATATATCTGTTTAATAGAGTCTGGTGTAGGCCAGAAAAATATAACTGTGGTTTTGCAGTTCCACGGGTCAAATCTCTTTATTAGCCTGCCTTTTGGGTCTTTTTTACATAAAAAAAACAGTTTGCGTGTGTCGCTGACTGTTCAGCCCCAAATATATCTATTTAAAAAAGTCTGGTAAACGCCAGTAAACTAGAACTGTGGTTTTGCAGTTCCACGGGTCAAATCTCTGTATTATCCAGCTTTTGGCCCGTTTTACGTAAAAAAAGAACAGTAAAAGTGTCTCCCTGTCTGTTCAGTCACAAATATATCTGTCTAAAAGATTCTGGTGTAGGCCAGATAAATAGAACTGTGGTTTTCCTCTTCCACGGTTCTAGTCTCCTTTCTATTACCCTTTTTCCATTGATAGTGCAAGTGTAAGCTATTTTACTTCATTTACAATGGGCAAAGTGCGCGGCAAGGGACGTGGAATTGGACGTTCTGGTGATGGTGCGTGTAGAGGACAGGGCCGTGGCCAAGGTGAAAATGTGCCACAACCAACATCCACATCTTCTCGCTCCCAGTTCTTGACCGAATTACTAGGGAAGAACACTACAACACCAGTATTGCGAACTGATCAGTGTGAACAGGTTATTAATTGGATAGCAGATAATACTTCCAGTTACCTGGGCACCACCATCTCCGGTCTGTCTTCCACACGGTCAAGTTTTAGTAGCCGTGAGTATCGACCGCATACTCCTCCTCACCCTGATGCTCCTTCCTCCCACCATGCCGAGTGTCGACAGACAGCAACTGATTCCACACTTGGACACTCTGAAGAGCTGTTCACTGGTCCATTTCCATATTTGTGCCCCCCCGCCTGCTCTGCTTGAAGTGGTGGAAGAGGAGATCCCATGTAGCAATGACCAAATATTTGAACAGCCACGGCCACAGGAAGTCGACGATGGCAATTTGTCACAAGAGGTGGACGATGATGAGTCACAATTGCCACGAAGTGAGGAGGAGGATTGTGGTGCGCAAGTGGAAGAGGGGGAGGTGGTGGATGATCTAGTAACTGACCCAACGTGGCAGGAGGACACGCAGAGCGAGGCCAGCAGCACACATGGCGAGGGAGGCAGTGTACCCCAACAGGCAGGAAGAAGCAGTGTGGTGGCCACACACAGAAAGCAGGCAACAGTTCCCCGTAACACCAACACGAGGAATGTTGCCAGTACAACCGGTAGGTCTTCCAGAGTCTAGAATTTATTTAAAGACTCTGCTGATAACCCCAAAAAGGCCATTTGTACCACCTGCCATGCCAGCATCAGCAGGGGTGACAAAACTACCAGCCTGACCACCACTAGCATGATCAGGCACATGGCAGCAAAGCACCCGACTTTATGAGGCGAACCCCAGGGTCCACGACCAGTGTCAGCGGGTGTCACCACTGCTTCTTCCGCTGTTGTGTGTGTAATAGAACCCCCTGTTGTGCGTGCAAGGCAATTCCCTGTCCATACTGCATGCAAAGTTGCCCCCTCCTCTCAGTCTTCACTTTTTATGGCAGTTTCTCAAGAAACAGCATCAAAGTCCACGTCCCACCGCAGCGTTCAATTGTCCATATCCCAGAGCTTTGAACGAAAGCGCAAATTTGCAGCCAATGCCCCACAGGCCACAGTCCTAAATTTGCACATTTCGCGACTGCTTGCATTGGAAATGCTGCCTTTTAGGCTGGTGGAGACGGAATCCTTCCGCAACCTTATGGGGGTGGCCGTCGCTCCGTACTCGGTCCCCAGCCGACACTATTTTTCCCATTGTGCCATCCCCGCACTACACAAGCACTTGTCCCAAAACATCTGCCGTGCCCTCATCAACGCAGTTACTGGGAGAGTACACCTGACAACGGATACGTGGACAAGTGCTTGTGGCCAGGGACGGTACATCTCCCTGACGGCACACTGGGTAAACATAGTGGAAGCCGGGACTCAGTCGGACCTTGGGACGGAACACATCCTCCCCACACCGGGGATTGCGGGCCCTATGTCAGTCAGAGTTGCCCCCACAGTGTACAACTCCTGCGCATCATCCTCCTTCTCCTCATGTTCAGCCTCCATCTCAGATATCACCACATCAGTTACAAGCTGGAAGCACTGCAGTACTGCCTCAGCCAAGCGGCAACAGGCTGTGCTGAAACTCAAAAGCTTAGGTGATAAACCTCACACTGCTTGTGAGCTGTGGACAGCTGTGAAAGAGCAGGCGGATCTGTGGCTGAGACCGCTGAACCTACATCAAGGCATGGTCGTGTGTGACAATGGCCATAACCTGGTTGCGGCTCTGAGGTGAGGCGAGATCACACACGTACCATGCCTGGCTCATGTGCTTAACCTCGTGGTTCAGCGGTTTCTTAAATTGTACCCCAAGTTGCCAGATCTGCTCATCAAAGTACGCCACCTGTCAGCTCATTTTTGCAAGTCGGCTACAGCTTCCGCCGCCCTTGATGTGTTGCAGCAGCGTTTGCAGCATCCGTCACACCGACTGGTGTGTGATGTCCCCACATGTTGGAACTCTACCCTCCAAATGTTGCAAAGGATTTGTGAGCAGAAGAGAGCAGTTGTGGAGTACCAGCTGCAACAAGGCCGTCGATATTCAGGTCAGACTCCACACATAAGACCTCAGGAGTGGACCTGGATGTCTGACATATTTACCATCCTGACAAACTTTGAGGAGTCCACCAAGATGGTGAGTGGCAATGACGCCATCATTATCATCAGCATCTCACTTGTCTGGCTTTAGCAACGCTCTCTGCAAAGAATTAAAGAGGAGGAATTGCAGCCAGAGAATGATGAGATGGATCAAGAACCCGTAATGGGCGATTACACACAGCCCAGCCTCATCTCATCCCAACGTGCATTGGGGGACAATGAGGGAGAGGAGGAGGAAGAACAGGAGCTGGTATCATGCGCTGTAGTCAGTAGTACCTGTACAACTGTCATACAGTCGATTCAGCATGGGTGGCCTGAGGACAGGGGGGAGGAGGAGGAGGAGGAGAGCATGGTCAGTCGTCATCTTGGTGAGGACACAGAAGTCTTGCCCGTTACCAGTCTGGCATGCATGGCTGACTTTATGTTACGCTGCCTTAACCGTGACCCTCGCGTTGTCAAACTGTTGGGTGACAGTCATTACTGGTTGATGACACTTTTAGACCCCCGCTACAAGGAGAACTTTCACTCTCTTATTCCTGAGGTGGAGAGGTCTACAAAAATGTGGCAGTACCAGAAGGCCCTTGCTGCAGAACTGTTAAAAAAAATTCCCATCTGAACACGCTAGCGGCAGAGGTCACAGTTCGTTGACCAACCAAGGCGTACAGGCGAGAGAGACGCAACTCTAATCCAGCAGAGGCAGGGGAATACTGTCAACATTCTGGGACAGTTTTCTGAGACCTGCCCAGCTTACAGGCCCTGAGGCGCGGAGTACTCTCACAAGGAGTGGAAAGTTTCAAAAGATGGTGAGGGAGTACCTTGCCGACCGTACCAGCGTCCTCCGTGATTCCTCTGTGCCTTTTGATTTTTGGGTATCCAAGCTGGACACTTGGAATGAACTCTCTCTGTACGACTTGGAGGTCCTGGCCTGCCTTACCGCTAGCGTGTTATCAGAGCGTGTTTTTAGTGCCGCTGGGGGAATTATAACAGATAAGCGCACTCGCCTGTCAACTGACAATGCTGACAAGCTGACCCTTATCAAAATGAACAAGGGCTAAATTGGGCCAGACTTCTCATCACCACTAAATGACAGCAGAGTAACATAAAGTCAAATCCACTGTGTTATTTCGGGACGTGTATTCCCATGCACTGCTTCACACCCACACATGTGTATACGCTTCCTCATTTCGGCTGTATTTTGCTCTTCTCCTTATCCTCAGCCTCCACCACCACTTTACTACCAGGGTGACCTTGGTTCATGTTGCCAGCATTGCAAGTTCCTTCGTCCTAATTTTTGGCAGCTTTTTCTTGGAAGGCATAGTCAAAGACTATGGGAGACCCACTCCCCAATAATGGGAATAATGTTTTTAAGATGCTGTACTGCATGGCTCTTCCAAGGGGAATTTAAACCATCTTGTTAAGCTACTGCAACCTCCACATCTCTTCCAAGGGGCATTAAAACCGTCTTGTTAAGCTACTGTGACCTCCACCACTTTTCCCAGGGGCATTGATATTGTCTTTTTATTCCATTGCGACCTCCACCTCTCTTCCAAGGGGCATTAAAACCGTCTTGTTAAGCTACTGCGACCTCCACCACTTTTCCCAGGGGTATTGATATTGTCTTTTTATTCCACTGCGACCTCCACCACTTTTCCAAGCGGCATTAAAACCGTCTTTTTAAGCTACTGCGACCTCCACGTCTCTTCCAAGGGGTATTAAAACCATCTTGTTAAGCTACTGCGACCTCCACCACTTTTCCAAGGGGCATTAAAACAGTCTTGTTAAGCTACTTCAACCTCCACCATTCTTACAAGGGGCATTAAAACCGTCTTGTTAAGCTACTGCAGCCTCCACGTCTCTTCCAAGGGGCATAAAAAAACATCTTGTTAAGCTACTGCGACCTCCACGTCTCTTCCAAGGGGCATTAAAACCGTCTTGTTAAGCTACTGCGAGCTTAACCACTTTTCTAAGGGGCATTGATTTTGTCTTTTTATTCCACTGCGACCTCCACCATTCTTCCAACGGGCATTGCATTTCCTCCTAATATTAGTCAGCTTTTGCTTTTCAATGCATAGGCGAACACTAAGGGAGACCCACTCCCCAATAATGGGTAGAAGTTATTTAGTATGCTGTAATCCACGTCTGTTTCAAGGGGCATTGCAGTTCCTCATAATTTTTGGAAAGCCTTCCATTCACTGCCTAGGCCAACAGTGTACAGGAGACCCAGTTGCTATAAATGGAAAAAACTGTTTAGTTGTGGCCTTCTGACCTCCATGTCACTTCAAAGGGGCATTGAAGTGACTCGAAATTTTTGTTGGGCATTGCACTCACTGCATGCCCTATAACTGTGTAGCCGAACCACTCCATTTGGTACAGAAACATATCCTACAAGACATGTGTGGTTGACTGGCCTGATATTGATGTGAATGGTCCCTGTTCCTCCTGCTCTTTCTCTTTTGCCACCACCTCATCCATCATTCATCACCTGAAGCTTTGTTTTAACGGGATTCATAGAACTGGGATAGTAGCAGGAAAACATCCAGCAATCCTCGGAGGAGGTAGGATATGCGCCAAAACGCTGACCACCTCAGGCCTAGCCGCTACTACATACATGCGCTTGCATTCCAAAAAACAAAGCAGGCGCAAACTTCTATCATCATCATATTGCTCCTCACCTTGGCACTCTCAGCTCCCCTGATGGAGAAGCCAAGGCCCACCGAAGGAGTCTGGTTCTCTGGTGGGCTCGTCCAATGCTGCCCTAAAGCAGGCCAGGCTAAGAAAAGTGTGGGGGAAGTTTCAAGGAGAAATAGGGGCGGCTGGGGACCGTTTATGGACACCCGGCCGCCCCCAGGTGGCTGGGGACCGTGTGTGGACACCCGGACGCGGGGTGGCTGGGGACCGAGTATGGACACCCGGCCGCCCACTGGCGGCTGGGGACCGAGCGTGGACACCCGGCCGCCGAGCGGCTGACGACTGAGTATGGATACCTTGCTGCCGAAGCAGCCATGAAGTAGTGGCCAACTTCGGCCTCCACCAAACTAAAAGGCCCCATTTCAAGTGCAAGCTAGCAGTATGGTATTGCAGCCTGGGGGCGGGTGGGTGGCAGGTTGCACACTTACGCTTGCATTCCAAGAAATCAAAGCAGATGCTAACTTCTATCATCATCATCATGCTCCTCACCTTCGCACTCTCAACTCCCCTGATGGAATAGCCAGGGCCCACCGGAGCAGTCTGGTTCCCTGGTGGGCTCGTCCTATTCTGGCCTAAAGCAGGACAGGCTAAGAAGAGTGTGGGGGAACTTTCAAGGAGAATAGGGGTTGCTGGGGACCGTTTATGGACACCCGACCCCCCCCTAGGCGGCTGGGGACCGTGTGTGGACACCCGGCCGCAGGGCGGCTCGGGACCAAGTGTGGACACCCAGCCGCTGGGCGGCTGGGGACTGAGTATGGATACCTTGCTGCCGAAGCAGCCATTAGTTAGTGGCCAGCTTCGGCCTCCTCCAAACTAAAAGGCCCCATTTCAAGCGCAAGCAAGCTAGCAGTATGGTATTGCAGCCTGGGGGTGGGTGGGTGGCAGGCTGCATACTTGCGCTTGCATTGAAAGGAATTGGGGAGGTACAATTGAACACTGCCCTGGGACAAGGACTTGCATGGGGATAGTTGCAAGTCTGCATCTTCTGATGCGAAAAGGATCACTTCTGATGGGCACACTTTTAGGCAGTGACCTGGGTGTCAGAGATTCTTCCAGGGGTCTTCCCCATGCTGTTCCCATGTCTTTTCAGCACTGTATGCATGTGTCACACAGCACATGGCCAGATAAGATTGTAAAATGTTAAAATGACATTTCCCGGTGAATGCATTTGTCACGGTTGAAAGCAATACAAAAGTGCAAAAACGCATAAAAAATGCTACTTGTGAACATAGACCAAGGTTTGGAGGAGTATTATTGTTTTTGGTTATTTATTTTACCTTATACACAAGTCTTTACCCTGGAAAGGAAGTTCCTTAACATATTTCAAAGGAAAACCGTTTCAGTTTCGTTTTTGAACGTTTTATTGAGAGCCCGTTAAAGTGGCTTAAAACCTCTGACCACGTTGTTGACAGCAGTGACCTGGGGGTCAGAAATGCTTCCTGGGGTGATGCCCGTGCTGTCCCCATGTCTTTTGAGCACTGTCACTATCGTTTTGGGCACTTTTTAGGCTTTCTACAGACTGCCGGAGGTGCCGCCGCAAAAATGCTCGGGTCTCCCATAGACTAACATTGGGCTCGTTGCTTGGGTCGAGCACCCGAGTATCACGGTGAGCTCAGCCTGAGCTTCGAGCACCCGAGCATTTTAGTGCTCACTCAACACTAATAATAATAACTAGTGATGAGTGAGCATGCTCGCCACTGCACGGTACTCGCCCGAGCTTCTTAGTACTCGAGATGCTCAGAGCTCGCCGAGTACTTTCGAGATGCTCGGGCGGGAGCTCGGGTCCCCGTCCTGCATGTCTGACGCTATTTAGAGCACCAATCATGCAGGGATTGTTTGCCACTCACTGTAATGCCGCAGCCATGGTGGGCGATACGGTAAGTAGGGTTTAATTTAGAACATTAAAGGAATGTGTCTTTATTTCAATTAAAGGACTTTATTCTGGGTGTTTGTGTTTTTTTCTAACTTTGACTATGGGGTTAGTAATGGGGGTGTCTTACAGATGCCTCTCCATTACTAACCTGGGCTTGATGTCAGCTGGCATTATAAGCTGACATCAACCCCAACCCTATTACCCCACTGCCACCGCTACAGGGCAGTGGGAAGAGCGAGGCTAAGTGCCAGAATTGGCACATCCCATGGATGCGCCATTTCTGGGGCAGCTGACGGCTGGTGTTTCTATCCTGGGAGGGGGCCAGTATTCATGGCACCCTTCCTGGGCTATTAATATCAGCCCCCAGCTCTCTGACTAGCCTTTGCTAGCTATTAAAATAGGGGGGGACCCCACGTCATTTTTTTTTGGGTCTTCCATTTTAATAGCTAGTAAAGGCTAGGTATTCAGCTGGGGACTGATATTAGTAGCCTGGGAAGCTCCGTGGATATTACCCCCTTCCCAGGCTTCAAACATCTGCCCGAGCCATCTGCTTAACCTCCGCTAGAGACTAAAATTACGGGGAACCCCACGCCAATTTTTTTTTTAATAAATCCTTTATTTTAACACTAAATGACAAGTACAGCAACCAACACTGTCACTGTACTTATTATATATGTGACTGACATGTTTCTATCTATCTAATCTATGTGTGATGCTCTATTCTTTCTGTTCTAAATTGTCGGGTACCGATGATGAATTGCAGGCCGGCTTTTTTAAAGAGACGGGTGCATGAAAACACTATTATTTTTTTTAAATAAATCCTTTATTTTAACACTAAATGACAAGTACAGTAACCAACACTGTCACTGTACTTATTATATATGTGACAGACATGTTTCTATCTATCTAATCTATGTGTGATGCTCTATTCTTTCTGTTCTAAATTGTCGGGTACCGGTGTATGCCGCTACTGAATTGCCGACTTTTTTAAAGAGAAGGGTGCATGAAAATCGGAGGGCACTAGTATGTTCCAAGTGCCCTGCTATGTTTTTCATGTGACTCGCCCCCTGGGCCGTGGGGCACTCGGATCCGGGCAATAGGGGAACGATTGGGGTAGAAGTGGCTACCCTGTTCCGTGGCTCAGGGTGGTCAGACCAGTGGTAGTCTGCGATGCGCTGTTGGTGTGTCCGACTACGCCACCCGTGGATTGCGGTCAGTGCGGACCGCCGCTGCCAGGTAGACCGCTGGGGCTGATGATGTATGCAGCTGAGTTAGTGTGACTCCCCACGGGAAGAGTGCGGCCCCAGGGCAGTATAATGGAAGATGGGGGTGATGGTGTAGGGCGTCCCTGTACCGTTAGTGCTGGTGGAGCAAGGAGCACACAGACAACAGGTTGCAGTCCAGGGTCTTTACTAGAACAGGTGAACTGACCCACAAACAGTCCCGGCTAGGAGGGGACCTGGATGTCTGAGAGCAATTGGGAAATTGGCCCAGGTCAGGGTGAGGGTGTAGACCTACCGTGCTCTCTGCGCTCCTTCTGGCTATCTCCTCCTGGTAGGGTAACAGCCCACGGTCCCGAGCTCACTGTGTCTTCTCGCCCGTATGGTTTGCAACGTGGGTTCCTTTCTACTCCTGGCCTGGTACGGCTCTGCTGGTCCCTTCTGGTGTGGCGGAACCTCCGGGCTTCTTAGGCCAAGGAACATACAGTCCCCTGCGGACAGGTTATCTGCTGTAGGACGTGGAATCCTCACAGCCTCAGACACCAAAGTCTGGTAGAGTAGTCTCTTTGTCTGCCAGGAAAGGCGTACTTCACCTCTTGTCCCTGGCTTGTGGCTCTCCTACTGCCACACGTCCTCTTAGGGTGCAATACAACTGTCCCTCTCTGCTCTGGGACACCTCTCAGTCCTGAGACAGGTCGTCCAGTTCTCTCTAACCCTGCCCCCAGTTCCAGCTTTTATAGGGGCAGCCTGCTTCCCCTACTGGCCTGAGACAGGAGGTATTGCATGCTAATGTTCCCCTGACTAGAGAACCTCCCCCTTGCTCTCAGACACAGCTTTATTATATTTGTGGCATCCAGGCCAGGGTGACACACATGCACCCTCCAATATACCCTGCCTGCCTGTTTGCCTATATATTCTGCCTGCCTGACGTTTAATTGAGCACTGTTCCCATCGATTTGGGCAATTTTTGACCTTCTGCAGACCGCCGGGGGGGACCGCCAGAAAAATGCTCGAGTTTCCCATAGACTTACGTTGCTCAGGTCGAGCAGCCGAGTATTCCAATGTGCTCAACCCGAGCTTCGAGCACCCGAGCATTTTAGAGCTCGCTCATCACTAATAATAACCTATCCGTCATCAATATTAAAGGGAATCTGTCACCACATTTGACCTCTTTAAACTATTAATATGGGTATACAGGCTATAGAATGCTGAAAAGAGTGATCCCTGTATGTCTAATATCAGATGCCTTGTTGTTGAGATCTCCCTTATATTTAAAACAAGCTCTGGAGGCAGAGTTATCTTCCAGGCAGCGTCCTCCCCACAGCCAGGAAGAGGTCATTTATATAAAGTGATAAAAGAAAATTTCTCAACAAGTCATCTAATATGAGTGATACAGGTAGGACTTTTTTTCAGCATTCTATAACATTCTTCAGATTTTGGAAGTGTTTCCTTGCTGGAACCAGCAGCAATCAGCTGCTATCTGAAGGGAAACCTGTCAGTAAGCATTGAAATGTCCTGCAGTGTCATCATTTTTTTAAAATTTTTCTAGTGAGATAATCATATAAAGACTTGTTATTTGCGGAATGAGTTGCAGTTTTAAACAACACCATTTATTTTATTGCATTATACATTAAAAAAATTAAAAAAATTCCAAATAGGATGTAATGGTGAAAAAAAGCAAATCCGCCATTGTTTTTTGAGTTTTGTTTTCATGACCTTCATTGGGTAGTAACAATCGCCAGGCAACATAATTCTTCAAGTGAGTATGACAATATTTTATATAATAGCTTTTTAAAATATAATGAGATTTATTGTGTCTTATTTTGAGACTCATACCTTTCTTATTTTCCCTGTCGATGGAGCTTTGTGCGAGTGCTTCTTAGTGCAATCTGAGCTGACGTTTTTATGGATAAAATTCCCTTCTGTCTAAGGGAAGAATTTTCCTTTCCTTTAAATTAGCTTGTGACAAATTTATGAAAATTTGGAAAAATTCATCATGAGAGCATATTAATTAAGCTTTGCTTCTGGCTGCAGTGTTTTATTTGCTGCCAATTTATCAAAGTGCTGCACTGCAATTTTTGCAGGAATATGATGCATCTGTAGATGGAAGACTTACCATATTTTCGGACTATAAGACGCCCTTTTTTCCCCACAAATTTGAGGGGGTGCTGGAGGTGCGTCTTATAGACCAAAAGTAGCTTACCGGGGTGGCGGCGGAGGCAGGAGTCGGGTGATACTGTGGGCCCTGGGCTGGGAGGAGGGCGTGTTGAGAGGTGCAATACTGCGGGGCTATACTGCGAGCACAGGCTGGTGCTTGGTGGTGTTTGATGCTGCGGGCTGATGCTGCGAGTCCCATCACAGGCTGGTACAAAGGGGTGTTCGGCGGTGCTCGATGGTGCAGGGACTCTGCTGACAATTTGTGAAAGCCCAGAGCCCCTGCACTTACATGGTTTTAATGCGCCGGTCTCCGGGAAAATGACCGCTGGAGGCGGCGCATGTGCAGATTGTTCGGCATTGAGATCTCAATGTGCGCAAGCTCTGCCTCCAGCATTCATTTTTTCCGGAGACCGCCACATTGAAACCATGTACAGTACAGACCAAAAGTTTGAACACACCTTCTCATTTAAAGATTTTTCTGCATTTTCATGACTTTGAAAATTGTACATTCGCACTGAAGGCATCAAAACTATGAATTAACACATGTGGAATTATATACTTAACAAAAAAGTGTGAAACAACTGAAAATATGTCTTATATCCTAGGTTCTTCAAAGTAGCCACCTTTTGGTTTGATGACTGCTTTGCACACTCTTGGCATTCTCTTGATGAGCTTCCAGAGGTAGTCACCGGAAATGGTTGTCACTTCAGAGGTGTGCCCTGTCAGGTTTAATAAGTGGGATTTCTTGCCTTATAAATGAGGTTGGGACCATCAGTTGTGTTGTGCAGAAGTCAGGTGGATACACAGCTGATAGTCCTACTGAATAGACTGTTAGAATTTGTATTATGGCAAGAAAAAAGCAGCTAAGTAAAGAAAAAAGAGTGGCCATCATTACTTTAAGAAGTGAAGGTCAGTCAGTTCGAAAAATTGGCCAAACTTTGAAAGTGTCCCCAAATGCAGTTGCAAAAACCATCAAGCGCTACAAAGAAACTGGCTCACATGAGGACCGCCCCAGGAAAGTAAGACCAAGGGTCACCTCTGCTTCTGAGGATAAGTTTATCCGAGTCACCAGCCTCAGAAATTGCAGGTTAACAGCAGCTCAGATTAGAGACCAGGTCAATGCCACACAGAGTTCTAGCAGCAGACACATCTCTACAACAACTGTTAAGAGGAGACTTTGTGCAGCAGGCCTTCATGGTAAAATAGCTGCTAGGAAACCACTGCTAAGGACAGGCAACAAGGAGAAGAGACTTGTTTGGGCTAAAGAACACAAGGAATGGACATTAGACCAGTGGAAATCTGTGCTTTGGTCTGATGAGTCCAAATTTGAGATCTTTGATTCCAACCACCGTGTCTTTGTGCGATGCAGAAAAGGTGAACAGATGGACTCTACATGCCTGGTTCCCACCGTGAAGCAAGGAGGAGGAGGTGTGATGGTGTGGGGGTGCTTTGCTGGTAACACTGTTGGGGATTTATTCAAAATTGAAGGCATACTGAACCAGCATGGCTACCACAGCATCTTGCAGTGGCATGCTGTTCCATCCGGTTTGCGTTTAGTTGGACCATCATTTATTTTTCAACAGGACAATGACCCCAAACACACCTCCAGGCTGTGTAAGGGCTATTTGACCAAGAAGGAGAGTGATGGGGTCCTACGCCAGATGACCTGGCCTCCACAGATGGTTTGGGGTGAGCTGGACCGCAGAGTGAAGGCAAAAGGGCCATCAAGTGCTAAGTATCTCTGGGAACTCCTTCAAGATTGTTGGAAGACCATTTCTGGTGACTACCTCTTGAAGCTCATCAAGAGAATGCCAAGAGTGTGCAAAGCAGTCATCAAAGCAAAAGGTGGCTACTTTGAAGAACCTAGAATATAAGACATATTTTCAGCTGTTTCACACTTTTTTGTTAAATATATAATTCCACATGTGTTAATTCATAGTTTTGATGCCTTCAGTGTGAATGTACAATTTTCAAAGTCATGAAAATACAGAAAAATCTTTAAATGAGAAGGTGTGTCCAAACTTTTGGTCTGTACTGTACGTGTGGGGGCTCAGGGCTTTCACAAAATGTCAGCAGAGCCCCCGCACCGCCGAGACAAGCGGTCACACAGCTCTATTGACAGGAAAATTAAAATGACTCTCATCTCAGAAAATGGAGACACAAATAAGGATTTTTCTTACCGAATCTCTGAATTTTTTTTTCACTACGTAAATTAAAGAAAAAAAAATCTTGTCACGTTTGATATTGCAGTAATCACATTAACCTGAGGAATTATGTTTATAGATCACTTTTATGTGATCTATAAATGATCACAATGAATGTTGTAAAAACAAAACCCCCATAGAAAAAATTACAGAATTGCATTTTTTTTTACTTTTCACTACATTTTGAATTTTTTTTCAGTTCATTGTATGTTAAAATGAAGGGTGTTTTTTAAAATTACAACTCATCCTGCAAAACAAATAGTGTTCAAGCAGCTATGTTGGTGGAAAAAAAAGTTATGGTACTTGTAAGTAAAGGCTAAGTGGGGAACAAAAGGGCCTAAAATGGAAAATTGCCCAGTCATGGATTGAGTTTAGCCAAATGACATGATGGTTAGCATGTAAATCATTGAAAGGATAAATCAATTTAATAGATATTGTGATATTAACCCCTGTACCCCGAGGTCATTTTCCGTTTTTGCATTCTCGTTTTTTGCTCCCCTTCTTCCCAGAGCCATAACTTTTTACTTTTCAATATTGTCATGTGAGGGCTTATTTTTTACGGGACGAGTTGTTCTTTTGAATGACACCAATGGAAAACGTGAAAAAAATTCCAAATGCAATGAAATTGCAAAAAAAGTGCAATTCCACAGTTGTTGTTTTTTTTTTCTTTACCATGTCCACTAAATGCTAAAACTGACCTGTTATTATGATTCTCCAAGTCTTTACGAGTTCATAGATACCAAACATGTATAGGTTCATTTTTATTTAAGTAGTAAAAAAAAAATCCAAAGTTTGTTAATAAAAAAAAAAAAGGCTTGTAACGTCTCCATTTTTGGGGATCTGGGGCCGGGTGAGGGCTTAGTTTTTGCACGCTGATTTGATGTTTTTATTCATAGCATTTTTGGGTAGATATGATGTTTTGATCGCCTGTTATTGCATTTTGTTGCAATGTGGCGGCAAACAAAAAAACGTAATTCTGGGGTTTTTATTTTTTTTCTCATTACGCAGTTTACCGATGAGATTAATTATTTTTATATATTGATAGATTGGGCCATTCTGAATGCGGCGATACCAAATATGTGTATATTTGATATTTTTTTTAATTGTTTTATTTTGAATGGGGCGAAAGGGAGGTAATTTAAACTTTTATATATTTTTATTTTTTTTTTTAGTATTTTTAAAAACTTTTTTTTCCCTTTACACATGTTTCAATAGTCTCGACCGGAGACTAGAAGCTGCGATCATCTGATCACCTTTGCTACACATGACTCGCCTCCTGGGCCGTGGGGCACCCGGAACCGGGCTTCAATGCAATGTTGGGGGTAGTAGTGGCAACCCGATCCCGTGGCTCAGGGTGGTCAGACCAAATGTTGTGGCAGTCTATTTGTAGGGTTTAAATGTCCGACTACGCCACCCGTGGATTGCGGTCTTGGATAACCGCCTCTGCAGTGCAGACCGCTGGGGCAGATGTAAGTGTGCAGCACTGAGTAGTATAACTCCCCACGGGAGGAGTGTAGCCCCAGGGCAGTATAGATGGATGATGGAGGGGATGATTCCGACCGCAATAGCCAGGAAGCGGAGGCCTCTTAAACAGTTCAGGGTCTTTATTAGAACAGGTGGGACGACCCAAAAACAGTCCCGGCTAGGAGGGGGCCTGAATGTCTGAGAACAAGTGGGAAGCTCTTCTGGTCAGGGTGAGGGTGTAGGCCTACCGTGCTGTCTGCGCTCTTTCTGGCTATTTCCCTCCTCGTGGTGTAATAGCCCATGTTCCTGAGCTCACCATGTCTTCTCGCCCGTATGGCTTGCAACTTGGGTCCCTTTCTACTCTTGGCCAGGTGCAGCTTTGCTGGTCCCTTCTGCTGTGGCGGAACCTCCGGGCTTCTTAGTCCAAGGGACATACAATCCCCTGCGGTCTGGTTATCTGCTGTAGGACTTGGAATCCTAACCGCCTCGGACACCAAAGTCCGGTAGTTCAGTTTCTTTCTAAGCCAGGACAGGCTCACCTCGCCTTCCGTCCCTGGCTCGTGGCTCCTCTACTGCCACACGACCTCCTCAGCTTCAGCTGAACTGACTCTCCCTGCTCTGGGACTCCTCTCACTTCAGAGACAGGTCGTCCAGTTCTCTCTAACCCTGCCCCCAGTTCCAGCTTTTATAGGGGCAGCCTGCTCCCCCTACTGGCCTGGGACAGGAGGTGCTGCATGCTAATGGTCCCTGACCAGAGAACCTCTCTCCTGCTCCCAGACACAGCTTTATTATACATTTGTGGCATCCAGGCCAGGGTGACACATTCCCCCCTTGTAAAACTTAGCACTCCGGGACTAAGCATACAAGAGCGATATACATGACCATTAAAACATTATAAAGCAAGTAAAGGCAAACGACGCACAGGTTGAGTTCTTAAGGTCACAGCGTGGTCTGTGACCGGGTGTCCATTTCACCAACAACAAAGGGGAGCTTTAACCAGGTGGGGGTCTGCCGTAGCCCCAAGTCCTTGACAGTCCTTGTTCATTCCGTTGGTTAAGCTCCAAACATATTTACAGGAAAGTCTCGGTTACTCACAGTTCATAACCTGTTAGTCCATGTATTAACTGAAAGAAACTGAGAAAACGCGTAGTTACTGGTCATGCAATTATATTTTAAACAATTCAACATTTTGCAGGCTATTTTCATTTGCTATCACACCCTACACTCTCCAGCGAGCGGGTATTTGCCCCTTAGTGCTCCGGGTTGACCTACGTAGCCCACTGTCTGCTGGTAGTCTAACCTGGCTTTTCTCACTAGCGCTCGGGGTGCTATCACTGGCTAGACTTACAGGCAGGGCAGGTTGCTGTCTGCGGGTCCTTTGGCTTACCGCAGCCATGGCAGGCTCACTGTCAGCAGAGGATTGACTCTAGTGGACTGCTGGTACAGGCTCTTCTGCCTCTGGAACTGCTGGTTCTTCTTCACCTTCCTGCTCTGGTGTAGGTTGTTGCCGAGTTGGTTGCAGGAAATGCAGGACGGGTACCACTATGGCATCGTTTATTCGAGTCCAGGACTGAGGGAATTCCCCAAGAACTGTGCTGATCATTTCCTCCTTGTCCTCTGCGGGCTCAAGGTCATCTTGATCTTCACTTGGACTCTGCAGTTGCTCGGGGGACCGTTTTAGGTGGTCTAAGGAGACGGTGCTAGTGGTTTCTCCTCCATCCTTGGCAATCACACATACCTTCGGGTTGTTGTGGTCAGACTGCAGTACTGTGTACAGGTCTCTCTCCCACTGGTCATCCAACTTGTGAAGCCTTCTCTTCCACTTCAGGACCTGCTCACCAGGTTCCAGGGGACAAGCAGGGGCATGTTGGTTGAAGAGCCTCTTTTGCTTCTCTCTTGCTTGAGCCTGTCACCTCTCCACACTCTCCTGTACCTTCTTGTACTGAAGCCGCCATTCCGTATCCCAGTCCGCGTCTGGGGAGGTGTCCTCGGGTGTCAGGACTCCCATCTCCAAGTCTATCGGCAGCTTACCTGGTCTTGCCCGCATCAGGTAAGCCGGGGTGCAATTTGTAGCATTCACCGGGATATGGTTGTACAAGTCAATCATGTCTGGCAGCTTCTCCGGCCACAGGCTGCCTTCTTCCAGGGACAGTGTCTTGAGGAGATCAATGACGATATGGTTCATCTTCTCACACAGCCCTTTGGTTTGTGGGTGGTAAGGCGTTGTCCGAATCTTCTTACAGCCATAGAGGTTGCAGAACTCTTGGAAGATTTCAGCTTGAACGCTGGACCCTGGTCTGTCAGGACCTGTTCCGGATACCCGTGTGGGCGGCAGAAGTTTTGCTGGAAGGCTCTGGCCGCCGTTTGAGCTGTCAAGTCTTTTACAGGGACCACCACTAGAAATCGGGAATAGTGGTCCACGATTGTCAGGGCATAAACTTATCCTGACCGGCTTGGAGCCAATTTGACGTGGTCCAGAGCTACCAGCTCAAGAGGCTGCTTGGTGACGATGGGCCTCAAGGGTGTCTTCTGGCTGGTGCGGTCCTTCCTCCTTAAATTACAAGGGCCACAGTCTCTGCACCACTTCTCTACAGCCCCTCTCATGCCGATCCAGAAAAAACGTCCTCTTAGCAGGAACTCCAGTTTCTTCCAGCCGAAGTGTCCCGCTCTGTCATGGTAAGCCTCCAGGACCATAGTTGCATCTCGCCTTGGGACCACGACTTGCCAGGTCAGCTTGTGCGTCCGGTGGTTGACGAGTCTTCTGCACAGCTTACCTTCATAAAGGAACAGCCTGCTCTTCTCTTTCCATAGCGGCTTGGCTTCCTCTGGAGCATCCGGATCTAGTCGGGCGTCTTCCCGGGGTCAGCAGGTCTTTCACCATGCGGATTGCAGGGTCACTATCTTGGGTCTCGGCCCAGCTGTGGTGAGGTAGGGGATTGATCATGATGGTTGTTAAGTCTTCCTCCTTCACGCGGTGGGAGTATTGAGTGGCTCCATACTGGTGGAATGCAGGGAGCTCTACTTCCTCCAGCTCGTCCGGATCTTCTTCCTCATCGGGCAAGTGGGGCATTCTCGATAGGGCATCTGCATTGGCATTGGCTCGGCCTGCCCGATACTTGATGGTGAAGTCATAATTTGCCAGCCGGGCCATCCACCGCTGCTCTAGGGCACCAAGTCTCGCATTGTCCAGATGCGTTAACGGATTGTTGTCCGTGTACACAGTGAACTTCGCAGAGGCCAGGTAATGCTTGAAGCGTTCCGTTACGGTCCACACCACTGCCAAGAATTCTAGCTTGTAATTCTCAGGGTTTCTCTTGGTGGGCCTCAGCATCCGGCTGGCGTATGCGATCACCCTTTCTCTGCCCTGTTGGTTTTGTGACAGTACGGCTCCCAGCCCCACATTACTGGCGTCTGTGTGGAGAATAAAAGGCTGGCCATAATCGGGGTAGGCCAGGATCTCATCCCCCGTGAGGGCCATCTTCAACTGGCGGAAGGACTCCTCTTCTGGCTTGTCCCACTTGAAGGGTGGCTTTTGGCTTCTGGACTTAGACTGTCCTATCAGGAGGTCCTGTATAGGGGCTGCCATCTTAGTGAACCCGGAGATGAACCTTCGGTAGTAGCCTACCAACCCGAGGAACTGCCTCACTTCTTTGATGTTAGAGGGCTCGGCCAGCTCTTGATGGCTGTCACCTTGTCGGGGTCGGGGGCTACTGCCTCAGCACTCACCACGTGCCCTAGGTACTGTACCTTCGGTTTCAACAGGTGACACTTTGAGGGTTTCACCTTCAGGCCATAGCCTGCCAGGGCTTCGAACACCTCGGCCAGGTGCTTTAGATGGTCCTCGTAAGTCTTCGAATAGACAATCACGTCTTCCAGGTACAGTAGGACCGTCTCGAAGTTTCGGTGCCCTAGACAGCATTCCATAAGCCTCTGGAAGGTCCCTGGTGCGTTGCAGAGCCCCGAAGGGCATACAGTTGAACTCGCTCAATCCCATCGGGGAGGTGAAGGCGGTCTTCTCCTTGTCAGCCTCTGCCACAGGAACCTGCCAGTACCCGCTAGTAAGGTCCAAAGTTGAGAAGAAGTTAGCTGATTTTAGTGCGGCTAAAGACTCCTCTATCCTAGGTAACGGGTACGCGTCTTTATGGGTGATATGATTGATTTGTCTATAGTCCACGCACATTCTCATGGTACCGTCTTTCTTTTTTACCAGAACCAAGGGGGCTGCCCAGGGGCTACAGCTATCTCTAATGACCCCAGCTTCTTTCATTTCTCTCAGCATGCCCTTTGCGTTCTGATAATGTGCAGGGGGTACAGGCCTGTGTCTCTCTTTTATTGGTGGGGGGCTCCCCGTGGGGATGTGGTGTTCTATCCCTTTTACTCTGCCGAAGTCTAGCGGGTACTTACTAAAGATTCTCTCGTACTCCTGCACCACCCGGTAGACTCCTTGTTTTTGGTGTAGGGGAGTGGAGTCAGCACCCACATGAAGTTTCTGGCACCAGTCCTCCTTGTTTTTCTGAGAGCCATTACTCTCCACTGGGGAAGATGGAGGCAAGGGTTCCATGACCCTGATAGCATTGTGTTGGACGGCAAACAATTTAGCTAGTGTAGCGTACCGGGGCAAGTATACTTCCCTTTCCCCGATGTTTAAGATCCAGACGGGCACCCTTCCATGGTGGACATCAACCACCCCCCTAGCTGTCAAAATGGTGGGCCGGCTGTCTGAGTACATGGGTTCTACCAGAATGGTTTTTAACAGGGAAAAATGCAAAGTACTACATCTGGGCAATAAAAATGAAAAAAGCATATACAGAATGGGAGGAATAGAGCTAAGCAACAGTACATGTGAAAAAGACTTAGGTATACTAATAGATCATAGACTGAACATGAGTCAACAGTGTGATGCAGCAGCAAAAAAGGCAAATACAATTCTGGGATGTATTAACAGAAGCATACAGTCTAGATCACGTGAAGTCATTATCGGTCTTTACTCCTCTTTGGTCAGACCTCATCTGGAATACTGTGTACAGTTTTGGGCACCACATTTTAAAAAAGACATAGACAAACTGGAGCAAGTTCAGAGAAGAGCGACCAGAATGGTGACTGGTCTGCAAACCATGTCCTATGAGGAACGGTTGCAGGATTTGGGAATGTTTAGCTTGCAAAAAAGAAGACTGAGAGGAGACTTAATAGCTGTCTACAAATATGTCAAGGGCTGTCACATTGTAGAAGGATCATCTTTATTCTCATTTGCACAAGGAAAGACTAGAAGCAATGGGATGAAACTAAATGGGAGGAGACACAGATTAGATATTAGAAAAAACTTTTTGACAGTTAGGGTGATTAATGAGTGGAACAGGCTGCCACGAGAGGTGGTGAGTTCCCCTTCAATGGACGTCTTCAAACAGAGGCTGGACAGACATCTGTCTGAGATGATTTAGTGAATCCTGCTTTGAGCAGGGGGTTGGACCAGATGACCCAGGAGGTCCCTTCCAACTCTACCATTCTATGATTCTATGATTCTATGATTCTATGGCTTGGTAGTCTCTCCCTCTTAACCCGATTGCAGTCCGACACCAGATCATCATTTCGCTTTTGGGAAGCATGGCAATGGGGAACGGTCGCTCATCCTCACGCTACCGATCTCACCACCAGACAGTTCTACATGTTGCCGTCTCATCAGGGCTCTTATCTCTTTCTGGAAGACCCTCTGTTGGCTGGAACTTGCATTCATCGCCACCTGCTGCAAAATCATAATTACTTCTGAAAGACAGTTTTCAATCACGTTAGTACCCACAGTTATTTTAGGGTGGCTTTCACAGCGATCAATGTCCACAATGATCACTCCCTGTGCCGGCAGTTCAACCTTACCAATCTTGATGATTATCTCTCTGAACCCCACTTGCAGCACAGATTGGCCATTGCTGGCGATGATGCTTAAGTCATCGTCTGGATAACGGGTTATATCCGCATCACTCCAGTACCGCTTGAAAAGTACGTAGGGGATGGTAGTCACTTGAGACCCGGTGTCCAGCAGTGCACTCATGGGGATACCGTCCAGCACTACGGGTAAGACCGGGCGTCCCCCCACGTACTTATCGCGCCAATTAAACGGGCCTGATGACCTTATGCCTGGGGGTGGGCCCTCTGCCCCAGGTCGGGCCCATTTAAAGTACAGTACCTTGCTAGGTGTCCTGGCTGGCTGCAACGGTGGCAAATTGGCTGTCCATCCTCAGTGTAACGGTCGGCGGGCCTCCCTCTGAACGACGGGATCCTCCTCTGTCGACGCCACGGGACATCCTCCGGACTGGAAGCCAGCTTGATGGGTCCTGACGGGTCCACCTGTAACGACTGTACAGTCCTGGTCAATGCAGCAACACTTCTAGTTAGTTCCTGGACCTGATGGTGCAGGTCTGCAGGTGGGGATGGGTTTGAGACCTGCGCATCAGCCCCCATAAGGTCTGCAGGGTAGGGCGCCGCCCCCTGGTGGTAAGTAATGGCTTGGCGCCGGGAAGCTACAGCGCTATTTGGTGTGGGTTCTCGGAGCACCCGGATGGCCCTATCCTTGAACTGCGCAAAAGTCAAATCGGGGTTCTGTAGGGCCATGAGACGCAGCTGGGTTCTGTGGACGCTGGACAGCAGACTTTCTATGAACTGGTCAGTTATTAGCGTATCGGTGTCCTGCATGCTACCAGGGTCAGCTTGTTTGATAGCTCTCAGGGCTTCTTGTAGGCTCAAGGCATAGTCTCTGATACTATCTTGGGCTCGCTGCTTACAGCCATAGAACCGCATTTTGATTTCTGCTGAGGTACGGGTATCAAAGGTACTCCGCAACCGGGTCAGAATGTCCTTTACAATCCTTTTCTCCTCATCTGACCATGATTTCACTTCCCGCTGCGCTGCACCGGTTAGCTGCCCCATCAGAATGCTCACTTTCTGTTCTTCTGTCAGGGGATAAACTTTAAATAAACTGTGCAGCCTTTCCTTAAAATCAGTCAATGTATGGGATTCCCCTGAGTATTGGGGCAGCCAGGCTGCTCCGGGGAGGTAGGGCATGGAGAATGGCATCACCGCTGCTGCAGCCACACTGGTGGTAGAAGGTCCCTCCGCGTCCGTCATCTTCCTCCCTCCTAGTTAACCGTGGCCTACCTTCCATTGATCCTCTTCCGTAGGCCACGGCTCTGCTGGTGCTGCTCCGGGCGAGGACCTTTCGTCGCCTCCTGGTGACGTCAGCGTCGCTCTCTCTCCTTCCAGGACCTTGCGCAGCGTCGGTGCATAGGGCGGGGCTTCAGGTCTCGCGGGGTTTGGACGTCCACGCCCCTCTTCTTTCCGTGTGGCGTCCTGCAGATGGCGTCCGATGGTGGGAAAACAGCTGAAGATGGCGGGAAAATGGCTGAAGATGGCGGGAAACGGCTGAAGATGGCGGGAAACTTCCTTTTCAAGGTACTCACACAGTCTTTTCAGGCACGCAATACCCGTTTGTGGCGGGTTGGTCACAATCTTGCCGACTAGGCCAAAGCTGACTCGCCCCCTGGGCCGTGGGGCACCCGGAACCGGGGTTCAATGCAATGTTGGGGGTAGTAGTGGTAACCCGATCCCGTGGCTCAGGGTGGTCAGACCAAATGTTGTGGCAGTCTATTTGTAGGGTTTAAATGTCCGACTACGCCACCCGTGGATTGCGGTCAGGGATAACCACCGCTGCAGTGCAGACCGCTGGGGCAGATGTAAGTGTGCAGCACTGAGTAGTATAACTCCCCACGGGAGGAGTGTAGCCCCAGGGCAGTATAGATGGATGATGGAGGGGATGATTCCGACCGCAATAGCCAGGAAATCGAGGCCTCTTAAACAGTTCAGGGTGGGACGACCCAAAAACAGTCCCGGCTAGGAGGGGGCCTGGTTGTCTGAGAACAAGTGGGAAGCCCTTCTGGTCAGGGTGAGGGTGTAGGCCTACCGTGCTCTCTGTGCTCTTTCTGGCTATTTCCCTCCTCGTGGTATAATAGCCCACGTTCCTGAGCTCGCCGTGTCTTCTCGCCCGTATGGCTTGCAACTTGGGTCCCTTTCTACTCTTGGCCAGGTGCAGCTTTGCTGGTCCCTTCTGCTGTTGTGGAACCTCCGGGCTTCTTAGGCCAAGGGACATACAATCCCCTGCGGTCTGGTTATCTGCTGTAGGACTTGGAATCCTAACCGCCTCGGACACCAAAGTCCGGTAGTTCAGTTTCTTTCTAAGCCAGGACAGGCTCACCTCGCCTTCCGTCCCTGGCTCGTGGCTCCTCTACTGCCACACGACCTCCTCAGCTTCAGCTGAACTGACTCTTCCTGCTCTGGGATGCCTCTCACTTCAGAGACTGGTCATCCAGTTCTCTCTAAACCTGCCCCCAGTTCCAGCTTTTATAGGGGCAGCCTGCTCCCCCTACTGGCCTGGGACAGGAGGTGCTGCATGCTAATGGTCCCTGACCAGAGAACCTCCCTCCTGCTCCCAGACACAGCTTTATTATACATTTGTGGCATCCAGGCCAGGGTGACACACACACAGGCGATGATCAAATCATATGTGTGTAGCAGAAATGCTCACTTGCTATGAGCGCCGACTGGGGGCTCTCTTAACGCGGCATGGCATCCGCCCTCTATTCCAGCCAATTTTGTTTTTAAAAAGTCACACAGTGCTCCTTCCCTTCTGAACCCTGCCGTGCGCACAAACAGTATTTTTTCACCATATATGGGGTATGGGTGTACTCGGGGGAAATTTCACAACAATTTTTTGGGGGTCCATTTTCTCCTCTTACTTTTGTGAAAATAAAAAAAAATTGGTGCTAAAAGATTATTTTTGTGGAAAAAGTTAGATTATTTTATTTTCATGGCGATACGTTATACACTTCTGTGAAGCACCTGGGGGTTCAAGGTGCTAACAGCACATTTAGATAAGTTCCTTTAGGGGTCTAGTTTCCAAAATGGGGTCACATGTTTGGGGATTCCACTGTTAGGCAGGCATATCAGGGGCTGCCCAAACGCTACATGGCGTCCGCTGATTATTCAAGCAAATTTTACATTCAAAAAGTCAAATGGCGCTCCTTACCTTCCGAACCATACAGTGCACCCAAACAGTGATCCCCCCCCCCCATTTAGGGTATCTGCTTATTCAGGAGAAATTGTAAAACAAACGGTTTGTTGTAATTTCTCCTGTTACCCTTATGAAAATGCAAAATTTGGAGCTGAAAAACCTTTTTATGGGAAAAATGAGAAAATGTGATTTTTACCGCTCAATGTTATAAACTTCTGTGAAGCACCTTGGTAATCAATGTGCTCACCACACATCTAGATAAGTTCCCTGAGGGGTCTAGTTTTCAAAATAGTGTCACTTGTGGGTGTTTTCCACTGTTTAGGCACATCAGGTGCTCCCCAAATGCAGCATGGCGCTCACTAATTGTTCAAGCCAATTTTACATTCAAAAAGTCAAATGGTGTTCCTTCCCTTCTGAACCATGCCGTGCGCCCACACAGTGGTTTTCTCCCACACATGGGGTATCAGCATGCTCAGTAGAAATTTCACAACAAATGTTGTGGTCCATTTTTTCTTGTTACCCTTGCAAAATTAAAAAAATTTTGGACTGAAATAAAATTTTTGTGAAAAAAGTTAATTGTTCATTGTTTTCTTCCACATTCAAAAAATTTCTGTGAAGCACCTGAAGGTTTAATAAACTTCTTGAATGTGGTTTTGAGAACCTTGAGGTGTGCATTTTTTTTAGAATGGTGTCACTTTTGGGTATTTTCTGTCATATAGACCCCTCAAAGTCACTTCAAATGTGATGTGGTCCCTAAAAAAAATGGTTTCATAAATTTTATTGAAAAAATGAGAAATCGCTGGTCAAATTTTAACCCTTATAACTTCCTAATAAAAAAAAATTTGGTTCCAAAATAGTGCTCATGTAAAGTAGACATGTGGGAAATGTTATTTATTAACTAGTTTGTGTATTTTGTGTAACATATCTCTGATTTAAGGGCATGTAAATTCAAAGTTTCAAAATTTTCACCAAAATTTCCATTTTTTTCACAAAGTAGCGCAAGTCATATCGAAGAAATTTTACCACTATCATGAAGAACAATATGTCACGAAAAAACGTTCTCAGAATTAGTGGGATTTGTTGAAGCGTTCCAGAGTTATTACCTTATAAAGTGACACTGGTCAAAATGATAAAATTTGGGCTGGTCATTAGCAAGCAATCAGCCTTTGGGGGTAAAGTAGTTAATGATTGTAAGAGATTCAGAGCTCTGTGTTAGGTGTTGAGCCACTATGACCTGTATTAAAATTAAAAATCACAAAATGTTGGCTCTAAAATAAGATGGGGTTGACATATAGATGTTCATTTTAAAGAATTAATAGATTGTCCAGGATTAGAAAAAAAGGGGTCAACTTTCTCTTCCCCATAAAAACAACACCTGGCATATGTCTGGTATTGCACATGAGTCTTATAAACTTGAATGAGGATGCAAAACTACAGGACAAACATGAAAAATATTAAAGGGAATGTGTCACCCCCTGGGAGATAGCAGACCTCTACTATGGGCATACAGGTGATAGAAATGTAAATCTATACATACCTGTATGGCCCATAGTAGAGATTTGATTGCAGAGAAACGTGTTTTTATCACCTCTGTTTTCCACAGGCTTGGCATCCCCGGGATGCCAAGAAATCCCCGGCTAACTGTTTATTATTCCCCAAAATCCCCGCCTATATGCTTAGTTACCATATTCCCCTCTCCCCTGCATGTCACAAGGTCCTGTGACATGCACTGTGCTCCCTGACTTCCTGGGCATGCACTATGTGGAGAGCAGAGTGGATAAAAGCACTTTTCTCTGCAATCAGACCTCTTCTCTGGGCCATACAGGTATGTATAGATTTACTTTTCAATAACCTATATGCCCATATTAGAGGTCTGATATCTCCCAGGGGGTGACATATTCCCTTAAAGATTTGAGAGTCCTCAATGGCTGATACATTTTAATGGCTAACTGAAAAGATGGTAACAAATTGCAAGCTTTCAAAACTTCTCAGGCCTCTTCATCAGGCATATAATAGCACAAAATCTGAAGAATCACGTATTTATACACAACAAGGCACAAGAGTAATGCAATAGATGAGACAAGTGATGTGAATCAGAACTATGAGTATGGAAGGGGGGAGAAAGTTGTGGCCATAAATATTGGGGCACTTAATAAATAAGGAGTGAGAAAGTTTTATTATTCTGTGATTGAAGTCTGGTCCATGGTTGTGTTGACCCCACAGGTCTGAGGAGTACATGTCACGGGTGTGTCAGATGTGACAGACAGTTGACCTGCAGTTGGCTGCAGGAGATCTTTGTTTGGCATTACAGACACCTTCTTAGATCTGTCTCACTCTAGGACCCAGTGGCTAACTTCCTCTTGCTAATTAACACCCTTGCTTGGGTGTATAAATACCTTCACTTTGTAATAGGGAGGCGCCAGTGAAATTCACATGACCCCTTGTGAAGGCTTGGAGCAAGTGCAGTTCTTACTTCCTCTCTGGTGCTAAGAGGATGTGTGTGCAATCTCTCTGAAATCGACTCAAGCTAAGCTACTTCCCCTGTAACTTTCTCCCCTTGCTGTTTTTAGTGTTAGTGGGAACTGACTAGCAATCATCCACTCCCACCCCATTCCCTAACCAGACCCTAGCTCTAGGAAGAGACAGGGTTTTAGGTTCCTGCTCGGCGATTGGGGAGCAACCAATGTAGGGATGGTAGGGAAGGACAAGGTGATATCAGATCAGCCTTGAAGGTCGCCACCCCCTCTGTCCTTAGTGTCTGGGTTCCCTTCCCCTCACCCCTTCGTGTTGCACTTTGTCTTTCCTACACTGTGCGTGACAGCACATTCCTTAGTTGATATAGAATGACATATATCCATGTAACACATTCATTCCTGCACTGACTGTGTCAAAGGTTGTCATGAGTTTGTATTCCTAAATTTTTCTTGTTCTGCTTCACGTCACTTGTCTCATCTATTGCATTATTCTTGTGCCCTGCTGAGTATAAATATGTGATATTTCAGATTTTGTGTTATTCTATGCCTGAAGAGGCCTGAGTAGTCTTGAAAGCTTGCAATTTGTTACCATCTTTTCAGTAAACCATTAAATGGATCAACCACTGAGGACTCTCAAATCATAATATTTTTCTACCTACTGGCTAACAAGGTACAAAGATATATCTTTTTCCTGAGGACAGACATGGTAATTTTTCCACTAATAAAGAGACTATTTTTCCCAATTATGAAAGAAACTCTGTAGGCTATGTTCCCAAGATGAGTATTTGGTGCGTTTTTCATATTACAGGTTTTCTGGCACATTTCTGCACTAATTAGCTAATTTAAGATACTTGCATTTTTTATCTGGCGGATTTTACCCATCTCATTTGAATCTATGTGGAAAATCGGCAAATAGAAACCCATGTTTACCACATGAGAAGTGTACATGTTGCACATTTCAAAATCACACCGCAGGTCAGTCTCTACAGCGTAAAGAAAACACAGAGGCTATGAGATTTCTATAGCTCCCATTCACTTTGCTGGAACTGTAAGACGTGGTACAGGGAAATTTGTAGAGGAAAAAAATCACCAAAAACTCACCATGGAACATTTTAGAGTACATCTTACCTGCTTTCTGCACTGATACTGTTACAGTATTGTCAGGATGACTACATTTCTATATGATCATTGTAATATTTATTTTATAGGACCAAATGGAGGGAAATATTGAGTTTAAAAACATCCAATTTATTTATCCAACAAGACCAAATGTCCATATTCTTCAGGAATTCAACATCAAAGTTTCTAAAGGTCAGACACTTGCATTAGTTGGAAGCAGCGGCTGTGGAAAAAGTACAGTGATTCAGCTTTTGCAGAGATTTTATGACCCATCAGAAGGACATGTGGTAATTTTTTTGTTAAAGTAGATGTGAAATATAATAGAAAAGTTCTTTACTAGTCTACAGTAAAATCCTACAGGACAAAATCCTTTCTGCATGCATACAATTCTATATATGGATAGGGGTTATTAGATCTTGGCTGGTCTAAAAGTACAACTCTCTGCTGACTTCTATGGGAGTTCTGGATATAGATAACAAATTGTTTTCCTATAGAAGTTAGTGGGGATAGTTGATCATATACCACTACCTCTCCACTGACAGCAACCTCAACACCTGGGAGGATGAGATGGAGGGATGGTAGGTGATCCCTCTTTAGAAAGATGTATGTCATATCTGTAGGTCTTACAACTATCCTTCATATTTATGGCATAACCTGTGGCTATGCCACAAAAGTCTATCATGAAAATAACCCTTTTGAGTAAAATGTGTTACATACAGTATATATAAAGTTTGTGTAGCTATGCAGCATTAAGAAAGATGTGGCTTCTAGAGAACAATGTGTTTCTCTTTTTAAAAAGCATTGGTGCACAGTATGCAGTCCAATTCAGGGCACAAGTTCATAAGAGCAGTGTATCAGAAATCTGAAGAAAGTTTAAGGAAGAGCAGAGAACAAGGTTATCAAATATAGATTAATTTACCCTTAACAAGAAAAGGCTGTGGGGATATAATATCTTTAGATAAATAGGAACATGTTTCCTGTATTTACCTATGCAAAAAATGTCCAGGCTCAGAGAATTTGGGGTAACTTCTTACTGTTAAAAAAGCACTAGCACTTTTTTTTATATTGTGTGATTCTGAAATGGCTAAGTAGATAATCTTCTTACCATACATTCTGTTTTTCTGTTCTCATATGTGACTCCTAATTTAAATCCTGATGGCTCCTATTTGTAGACCCAAAGCCAGTTTGTATTCTAATTCTTATGAGACCAACATTGAGGCTTTCATTGGAATACATAGTGAAGCTGATCCACATATTGGAGCCAGAAAGTCAAAGTCACATTATACAACAAAGAGAATGAAGAATAAAGACACCTTGAGTTGCAGTCAGAATTATTCAACTCCCATTGTAAATTAGGCTTTTTGGTAGTAGTTGTTTCTACAAAAAACAAACAAGGACAATTTTAATATCTCAATGCAACTAATATAAAAAGTGTGTTCTCCAAATTCAGCACAAAATACCGTTTGTTTAGCTGATGATACACAGCCACGAATAGTGGATTTCAGATGCGCTGCTGATTTCAAGATCTGAAGAAAAGATGAATAAATGAAAGTGGTTTATTGTCAACAAGTTTCAAAGTCAGTAATGATTGTGGTTGTCCTGAATCAGCAGTGCATCTGAAATTCCCTATTCCTGGTTGTATAATATGATTTAAAAATATGTGGATATTGCAGCAGCTGTCTATGCCATATTAGTGGTTGTGTCACACACAACCCCTTAAGGTTATGTGGCCACGATCAGGCTATAGCAGCTCTTTGGACACAGCATATTTTCACTGCATCCAAAGAACTACGTCCAATCCCCCAGGTAAATCCGCATGTGTTCATTGAACACATGCGGAGTTTACAGCATCCTATACATTCTATTTTAAAAATTTCTGTTGCGGAGACTAGCATCTTCGCAACAGAAATTACCATGCTGCGGCTCCTAAAACCGGTGAGTTTACTAAGCGTCAAATAAATGCACAGTGGGCATGGGATTTTTATAAATCCCATCCATTGTGCTTCTACTGTACAACCCAGCATTTTGGACTCAGCACAGGTGATCTGTGTCCAAAATGCTGCTAGTACAGATCGTAGGCACATACCCTTAAGGTGAGGACATAACCCCTATCCTTTTATCTGTTTATGTGGATAAGACCCTATTGTGGTTTGCACATTTTTTACATTTTTTTAACTGAATATTTATTACATTGTTCAATGTAAAGTTACGAATTAGAAATACAAACCATAAAGAGTATCATTCATAAGGTAGTACATTGAGTTTATGTACCAGCGAGGGGATATGATACTAAAACATAAGTAATTTATATTGATTTTCCCTATAAACAAAGCATTTGGAAGTCTTAGCCACCCTTCCCCATATCCCTTGCCAAACATTAGGTGATGGAAATTCCTCCAGGAAATTGGCTTATTTGCTCATATACGAATGTTTTGGATAATCATCGGGACAGGGGTCAAGTAATATCTGAGAAATAGCTGATATAAGACCCTTAGCTGTGACTCCTGCCCTGAATAATTTTTAACAGCTATTAGGATGAGAAACTGTGAGTGAAGAGAAGAAAGCGTACATATAGTGCCATTTTTCATGACTATGGCAGTATCAAAATTATTCAAACCCCAGAATAGAATTCATCATAGAAGCACACGTTTGGAAATCTGATGTCTGAAGCACACCTGTTATAACTAATCAAGGGCTTCATTAGTTATTATTATTATTTATTATTATAGGGCCATTTATTCCATGGCGCTTTACAGGTGAAAAGGGGAATACATAGCAAATACGCTTACAATAATCTTGAACAAAACGAGTCAGCGACTGGAACAGGAGGAGGGAGGACCCTGCCCACGACGACTCACAATCTACAAGGGATGGTTGAGGATACAGTAGGTGGGGATAGAGCTGGTCGTGCAGCGGTATGGTGGAGCAGTGGTTACTGCAGGTTGTACGCTTGTCAGAAGAGGTGGGTCTTCAGGTTCATTTTGAAGGTTTCCATGGGAGGCGAGAGTCTGATATGTTGGGGTAGAGAGTTTCGGAGTAAGGGGGGATGCATGGGACAAATCTTGTATGCGATTGTGGGAAGAAGAGATAAGAGGGGACTAGAGAAGGAGGTCTTGTGAGGATCGGAGGTTGCATGCAGATAAGTACCGGGAGACTAGGTCACAGCTTTATGGAGGAGACAGGTTGTGGATGGCTTTGTATGCCAAGGTTAGTCTCTGAGTAATGGGGAGCCAGTGAAGGGATTGATAGAGAGGAGAGGCCAGGGAATAGTGGGGGGACAGGTGAATTAGTCAGGCAGCAAAGTTTGGGATAGATTGGAGGGGTGCGAGAGTGTTAGAAGGGAGGCCACAGAGCAGGAGGTTGCAGTAGTCGAGGCGGGATGTATTTTTGCAAAGTCTTTGCTGAGGAATGTGTGGATCTGGGAGATATTTCTGAGTTGGAGTCGGCAGGAAGTGGAGAGGGCTTGGATATGTGGTTTGAAGGAGAGATCAGAGTCCAGGGTTACAACGAGGCAGCGAGCTTGTGTTACTAGAGAGAGTGAGCAGTCATTAGCTTTGATGGATAGGTCAGATGGGGGGATTGAGTGAGGTGGAGGAAATATGATGAATTCAGTTTTATCCATGTTAAGCTTTAGAAATCAGGCAGAGAAGAAGGATGAAATAGCGGACAGACATTGTGGGATTCTGGTTAGTAAGGAGGAGATATCAGGTCAAGAGAGGTAGATCTGTGTGTTATCAGCATAGAGGTGATACTGAAAGCTTTGAGACTCTATAAGCTTTCCCAGGCCAAGGGTGTAGATAGAGAAGAGCAGGGGCCCTAGGACTGAACCTTGCGGGACACCGACAGATAGGGGGCGAGATGAGGAGGTGGTGTGTGAGTGGGAGACGTTGAATGTCCGGTCTGTAAGGTATGAAGAGATCCAAGATGGGGCCAAGTCTGTGATGCCAAGAGAAGAGAGAGTCTGTAGTAAGAGGGAATGGTCCACTGTATTTAAGGCAGATGACATGTCCAGGAGTAGGAGGACAGAGTAGTGACGATTGGATTTAGCGGTTAGTAGGTCGTTGATGACTTTAGTCAGGGCAGTTTCAGTGGAGTGGTGCAGTTGGAAGCCTGATTGTAAGCAGTCAAAGAGGGAGCAGGAGGAGAGGTGGGAGGACAGTTCAAGCTGGATGTGTTGTTCCAGTAGTTTTGAGGCATAGGGGAGGAGTGATATGGGGTGATTGCTAAATAGAGAGGATGGGTCGAGGGAGGGTTTTTTGAGGATGGGTATGATCGAGGCAAGTTTGAAACATGAGGAGATGCCAGTGGTGAGATGTGATTTAGAGAGTAAAGAGGAAACTTGATCTTCTGTAATGGTGGAGAAGCTGGTTTTGGAGGAGGAAGGTTGGGTAGATATGAGGAGGGGTTGTGGGGACTTAAGGCAAATGCTTTGTTTGATGGTGTCCATCTTCTGCTTGAAAAATGAGGCAAAGTCTTCGGCTGAGATGAGAGGAGAGTGAGGAGGCACTGGGGGATGGAGGAGGTAATTGAAAGATGAAAGTGTTGAATAGCTGTTTAGGGTTGTGAGACAGGGAGGATAAGAGAAATGAGAAGTAAGTTTGTTTTGCTGCAGTGAGTGTTGACTTGAAAATGGTGAGGGATTGTTTGAATGCGATGAAGTGCTCATTGGAGCGGGACCTTTTCCATCTGCCCGACGCAGTTCTTTTGTCCGGTTGGTGTGCCAGGGTTGCCTATTGATTGTGCGAGCTTTGGTGTGTGTGAGAGGGCTGTTTGAATCGAGAGCTGCAGCTGTTGTGGTGTTATATAAAGCAGCAGCAACGTCTGCATCATGTAAGGAACTTATGTCTGTAAGAGGGAGGAGGGATTCAGAGAGTGAGTGTAGGTCAAAGTGTTTGAGTTTTCTGAAAGGATGTGTAAGTTTGTGGAGTGGGGTTTGTGGACCTGGAAAGGAGAGGGAAGAGAATTTAAATAGGTTGTGGTCAGATAGAGGGAGAGGTGAGTTACAAAGGTTAGATAGGGAACAGAGGCGGGTGAAGATGAGGTCCAGTGTGTGGCCATCTTTGTGAGTGGCTGTGGAAGACCACTGAGCAAGGCCGAAGAAGGAAATGAGGGATAGAAGCTTATAGACAGATGAGTGGGAAGTGTCAATGGGGATGTTGAAATCTCCCATGATGATAGTGGAAAGGAAGTGAAGTCATCAAATACCTGAACTGGCTATGGCGTCATTGACTGTGATATTGGGTTGCATGTTAAAAATATGGCATATAACTTTTTTGGCTAGCCTCTTTACTTAACAGAAAAGCTCACTGCCTTAGGATGGGTTCACACCACATTTTAATCACATGTCAGTGGTTCCATTAGAGCTTTTGTCTGAAACCCTGAAAAATGAGATTCAGGTTTATTCGAAGATGCTATTGACTTTAATGAAGCAGATGGAGTCACTTAGTGGTTGACTGATTTTGTGCCTCCCTCAACCCTCAAAAAGGGAGCTGAAAATTGGTTATAGAGAGCACAGAGTGACTTTGTCTGTTTCATTAAAGTCAATAGCCCATCTTCGGATACACCTAAATCTAATTTTTCAGGGCTTTAGACAGAAGTGCTAATGGAGCCACTGAAGTAATTAAAATGTGGTGTGAACTCATCCAAAGTCTTTGCCTGGGAATATGCCTGAATCCCATTTTTTCAGGGTTTCAGATGAGAACTCAAACTGAGCCACTGATATGTGGCAAAAATGTGTGAAAATGTAAATATGATTATCCACAAGATGTCATAGCCGCAGGGAATTATTGGGAAGTCTGCACGACAACGCAAAATGACATTTGCCTACTTTGTTATGCGTCAGGAGTGTGGAAAATGGTGCAGGGAAAGGTTGTTTTTTTTGCAAACTGCAAATCAAATCTCCAAATATTCAAATTTGCATGAAATAATGAATTTCAGGCTCTGGGAAGAGATCTACTCATGTGTAGCTTTAATTATTTTGTGACTTCAGTAGCCAGTAAAAGGGACATTTTGTGTTGAATTTGGAGAAACCACTTATTATATTCAATGTGCTGAGCAATTTAAATTGGTCATATTTGATTGGTTTATTGCAAGCATTAAAAAGTTTGTACATTTTGTTAATAAACCTAATTTGCATTGGGAGCTGAATGATTTTGATTTAGAATATATTTATTTGAATGGTCATTAGGAACAATTCTCTCTTGGTTGTGTACTAATAAAATAATAGCGTTAAATAATACCATACTTCACAAAAAGTTATATCTGTAATTGGGCTTGTTAACCTTGCCTTAATTCTTTCCTTCTTTTTCAATTATTCAAATAATTTTTGCTTTTTTGATGATATGTCAGGCTTAATTTTTGTTTCATTTTAAGTAAATTAGGTGTCTTTTTTTCACATTTTTTTCTAAAACAAAGGACCACTAAAGTATATTTTTAATTGTGTTTCTCTTGTAAATCAGATGTATGTTTGTTTGTTTTTTTTGGTGGGGGCATGGATAGAAACAGCTAATTACTCTGGTAATGGTTTTCTGTTTAATTTAAACCTACTTTCTAAACTTTTTTTTCGTGCTTTTACTTTTCTTTCTTTATTTCACATATTGCCCTCCTCCCCTTTTCCACACACACTTTGCATGAGTTTATAAAAGACTTTCGGGGAACTTTGACATTTAAATTCCATTTATTGGGGGACATAAATTCTATATTCTGGCAATTCGTTGGAGACCCTAACCAATCTAGTATTTGATAATTTGTTATAATCAGAATACCACTTAAAGTTTTTGTTTAAGCTACTATGTGACTGTAATCGTATGTATATTCACTTCTCATGTTCCAGCTTGCTGATGGGATTGACATCAAGACTACTAATTTGAAGTGGTTGAGGAATCAACTTGGCATTGTGTCACAGGAACCAATTCTTTTTAACTGCAGCATCAAAGAGAATATTCAGTATGGAGATAACAGGAGATCTGTTCCGGATGAAGAAGTTATAGAGGCAGCAAAAGCAGCCAATATTCACGATTTTATTATGGGTTTGCCTAAAGTAATTTATTATTATCACAGTATGTGTTTCCAAACTACTGGCCCTTTATCATTCCATTTCAACATCTTTTGCCTTTTTTTATATTGAAGGGATATGAATCTTGTGTTGGAGATAAGGGAACTCAAATTTCAGGTGGGCAAAAGCAAAGGATAGCCATTGCCCGCGCTCTTGTACGAAAGCCAAAAGTATTAATCTTGGATGAAGCCACTTCTGCACTTGATACAGAGAGTGAGAAGGTAATGAAACAAGCAGTTAAAATTATATACACCTTTCTAACAAAATTTTTTATTGTCCTTCTGCATCTAAATGACAAATTATTCGACTTTGCACATAGCCTTAACCGTGTCTTGTCTACAGCCCCTTTGCAGACTTGTGATTCTCCATAGGCATAGACTACAAAAAAATTCTCTGCATCATATTTGCTTACATCTGTCCTTCTTTTCAGAACCTATATAATGTGTGATTGCAAGATGTATGGGGCAGATTATGGCTGGCTTTGGTCGTGACACCTGTTGCACGGCCAAATATTGCTAGGGGGCGCTGTCACATTGCAGCAAAATACAAGCTAATGGGTTTGCAATTCCACTCTGAAAGTACTGCAACCGCAATAAGCAAGTTGCAGAAAATTGTACCTGATTTTTT
Source organism: Phyllobates terribilis (assembly GCF_046119375.1). NCBI lineage: Eukaryota > Metazoa > Chordata > Amphibia > Anura > Dendrobatidae > Phyllobates > Phyllobates terribilis. The sequence continues at coordinate 147,327,145 of NW_027362764.1, read as the reverse complement.
GTGACTTGCTTGTCAAAGACACAGTGCCCTGTGGGCAATTTGACTTGTATTGCAATGCAATGTAGCAGCAACACCTAGCGTTCTTTGGCTGGATGACAGGTGTCGTGATCAAAGTCGGCATGTAGCCTAAAGGACATTTGTCTATCACTTTTCTCACATAGTCTCAAAGGGATTGTCTAATACTGTTAAAATCATCCTTAAAGGGGGTATCTGGGACTTTGAATAAAAAAATCTGCCTAAGCACTAACATGCAGGTAGTTGCTAACTACATGGCTGTTGTGCTCGGCACCATTCTATGCTAGCACTGAGCAGTCACAGACTGCTGCCGGCAATTCAGCTGCTTCCGCAGAGGTCATGTCAACAGAGTGACGGCTTCTTTTCCACTTTGTTGACAGCGCAGGATTACTGACATCATACTGATTGACAACTGGATCCACATTGCATAACTGGGGGAGCCAGCTGTCAATCAGCATGATGTCGGCAGTCATGCTTCGTCGACAGAGCAACCCAGAAGAAAAAGAGCTGCTCTATTGACAGGGAGCAGGTGAAAGTCCATAGTCTGTGACCGCTCTGTGCAAGCCTACAACGTGTAGTTGGGAACTACCTGCCTGTTAGTGCTTAGGCTCATTTCATTACACAGAGTCCCAGATATCCCCTTATCCCATTTAATCTCTTGTCTTGCCCTACTACACATCATTTTTACATATTGTTCCTGATCAGATTGCATCCACTTTCAATGTCTTTCTGTTATAATATCTCATTAAGTCTTTCTTGGCTCAAGTGGAACAGAATCATTCACATCATGTGCATGGGATGGTCTTATTTCTGATGTTACTAAGCATGCACCACTTCTGATAAGGTTGTGAAGCATTGGGAAATGGATTGTGCACTAATGCACAATCACAGTATGTTATGTGTTGGTCTGGTGCTGGATTCAAAATGGGTCCAGGACCTTCTGTGGTCTCCCATTCTAGTCCAGCCAGGGCTGATGCTGCTCAGCATCACCTTCAGCCCAAACGCCTAGCTGGTCCGCGAGCACTGTTTGTCTCCCAGGAAGCTGTGCCTAGCAATGTTAAGCCTGGGTTGCAGAGGGAGACAGGGCTTGTGGAATCTAAGTCCAGGATTTGCCGCACTGAGCATGTCCATGACCTGGCGGATCATGATTGGTGGGTTGGCACCCACCTGACCCGGTGACCTGGCACCGCCTGATTGGTCCACGGGTAACGTCACCAATGGCGCGTCGGTGGGCAGGGCTTAATCTTTAAAAGGCCCGCCCACAAACATGGCGACGCGCTCAGATCATTTGAGCTGGCTGTTTGTGGTGTGCACGCTTACTCTTGGGCTCCTCGTAGAGCCATAGCTTTAGTTAGGCAGGTTAGAAAAAGTCTGTTCCGCCTGTCAGCTATATAGAGCGGGTTTGCTCAGTCCGGTAGCACGCCGGCTGAGTGCTCGAATACCCGGCGGGAATGACACCCGCACGCTAGCGCCTACTCCTATAGCGTAGCGCCTGTATCGAAGACAGGGCTACTCCTTCTCCTACAGTCACACGTCCCCCTGCGGTTCTTGGAGATTGTGTGAACCGTTATACTAGCGCCAAACCCCATAGCGTAGCGCCTGTATCAAAGACAGGGCTACTGCTTCTCCCACGGTCGCACGTCTCCCTGCGGTTCTTGGAGATTGTGCGAACCATCTTACCCTTCCGTGTGCATTAACACAAAGGGCTAAGATAGTTGATAGGTACGTCGCCGGTCGCGCTCCCTCCGTGCAGTTAACGGAGATAGAGCGTACCGCTTTACCCGTTCCTGTGTGAAGAAACACGGAAGGGTTTTACATTTAAGTTGTCGCTTGCCTTTCCACCCGGAAAGTGTTCGGCAGCAGTCCTCCAGCCTGCATCGCGGACCCCGGGGTCTGTTGCGTTCCATTAAAATAAAGTTGTTTGCAACCGCCCTCCTAACAGTATCTGAGCGCCAGGGTCTTGCCGAACATGGCCGACAATCAACAACTGCAGCGTTATATACAACAACTGGAGACCAGACTTAGAACTCTGGAACAAACTGCTCCGGCCGTTGATATCACTGCAGTAGTGTCCCAGGCGGCTACTCTTGCAGCTAATATTATTAACTCTGCTGCGGCGAATACTGCAAGCACCGCAAGTGCCCCATTACCCCGGTTTTCTCTCCAGAGAAATTTTCTGGGGATAGTAAACTCTGCAAGGGTTTTATTAATGTATGCTCCAATTATTTGGAGTTGATGGAGGCACGGTTCCCTTCCGAAAGAACTAAAGTGGGATATATCATCTCTTTGCTTTCCCACAGGGCTCTGGAGTGGGCTACTCCTCTATGGGAGCGGAACGGCCCGGTTGTAGTAAATGCGCGTCTTTTCCTTAAGACCCTGAAAGCTGTTTTCCTGGGTCCTCAGGTCACGCATGATACGGCTCTCAAGCTCCATGCGTTGGTCCAGGGTTCGGCCACCGCCAGCCACTATGCCGTCCAGTTCAGAACCTTAGCGGCTGAACTGGATTGATCTGAGCGGTCGCTTATCCCGGTGTTCTGGAAGGGTCTGGCTGGGCATATTAAAGATGCCTTATCTACCAGAGAGATTCCAACCTCTCTGGAGGAGTTAATATCTCTCGCTGACCGTATAGACTTGCGTCATGCAGAACACCAGTTAGAGCTAGAGGTTGGCAGACCTCGGTATCTGTTGGCACCAGGCGCCTTTGGGTCCAAACCCAAGACTCTCGACCCGGAGCCTGAGGCTATGGATATATCCCGGACTGAGTCTGGTCCCCCTCGTTCCCGACCTGTACATCTCTTGGAGCATCCCGTAAATAAGGGTTCCAAGTAGTGTTGAGCCACCCCCGTAGTGTTCGAGTTCGGTTCGGTTCGTCGAACACCCGTGTGTTCGCCGAACTGTTCGTCGAACTGTTCGTCGAACACCTTCGAACACCATTAAAACCAATGGCAGGCAAACAAAAACACATAGAAACACATAGAAAACACCTTCAAAGGTGTCCAAAAGCTGACAAACTGCTCAGAAGACATAACTAACACATGGAAAAGTGACAAGTACATATAGTCATGCGAAAATAAAAGAGGTGGAGGAGTAAAAGGAGGGGGAGACACAGATATAGGCATGTCATGCCCTTCTAAAATCCAAAAAGTGAGAAGCCGACACGGCCAGTCCGCTCCTGCCCATGCCACCTCCGTGTCGCAGGGTTTGTGCCAGAGCCGCGGTGAACCCTGACGGCCAGCCCCCCTCTCCCAATACTGGTGCCTGTCCGCTGGTGGGTCGAGCGAGCCCCCCTGTGGTGGAGGCAGCTCTAAGCTTTTTAATTTAAATTGTCTCTCTAATTTGAATGAATACACTTTAAATCCATTTACAAGGATCTATTGGAGGGCAAGTCTCATGCCAGCAGCCGCGGTAATTCCAGCTCCAGTAGCGTCCACTAAAGCTGCTGCAGTTAAAAAGCTTTTATAAGGATCGAGCTCGGCTGTCCACCGCAAGGCATCCTACTGCCAGTCCCAGCCCCTATGCCTTGGGGTGCCTCCTGATGCTCTTCACTAAGTATCCCATGGTCCCGAAGCATTTCCTTTGAAAAAATTAAGTGTCTAAACTACAGGTGGTGTAGCTTGCTTAACAGCCGGGATAATCCGCTGACTAGCAGACACTGCTACTAGGCACAAAGTATTTCCTGGGCTAGATGCAGTTAAAAATTTGTAATTAGATACTCTCCTTGGATGCTGAGAAAGCATTCCATAGAGTCTCCTGGCACGCCATATATGATTCTCTTGAAAAGCTTGGGGTAGGGGTCTAGGGGACCCTTTTATAGCCAAAATCACGGCCCTGTATCGCAATACGTCACCTAGGCTGAAGATAAATGGAACTGTAGCACCCTGAGGGCTTGGTTGCTACAGACGTATTGCACCTCACCCAGAGGTGTGATATCTCACTCTCAGGTAAGGATGGAGTGTGGATCAGGACCCGACACCTGCATGCATTACACCACATTGCCGTGGGGCAGGGCGACCAATATGCCCCTGAGATGGGCACGACAGTCCCTGTCCCTGGCTGGAGTGGGGGGAGGGAACACTGAGGAAGGGGAACCCTGTAGTGCAGGAGCAGGGAGGAAGCAGTTCCTGGGTGCATTGAGAAGGGAGTATAAAAGGTGGGCACCATCTTAGTTCAGTGCAGAGAAGTCTGAGCAGAAGTGGCAGGGAGCAGGGGCTCTGCATGAGCTCTGCTCCGGAGGCGGGCCTAGTAACAGAGGCCCAGGCCTGGAAGAGGGAGAAGGAAGGAAGAGGAGCGGAGAAGGCTCCAGGAACGAGGAATGAAGGGATCCCAGGGGTGCGGACGGGCGAGTCGCCACCGCACGCCCGAATCCACCTGCGTGGAGGGGTCAGGCCAAAGGGGGAGACCGGTCCCCGAACTAGTGGAGGCAGGAAACGACCCTCAGCTAGAAACCGGAGGCTCTGACATTTTATGTGGCGCAGCCCCTCGCTACACCCGCTAGGAAGGCACCACATAGGGTCAGGGAAACTGGCGCCAAGTTTACCAAGAGGAGGCCCGAGGCAGCCGGACAGAAGTGTTGGTAAGAAAGGCCAGACAAAGGACACACAAAGGGGGTCCTGTGAAGTGCTCCAAAGTTATCTGGGAGTTGTCTGAGCCCCTCACCTGGTGAGCACAGTACGACGTGGGCAGCCGTTACCTGCAGACGTGGTCTGGATAATAAGAACTGTGAGTAAAGGCCCTGGACTGCATCACTGACTCCGTGTCGTTACTGCTGCTGCCCTGCACCATCACCCCCATCCTCCGCATACACTGCCCTGAGGCTATACTCCTCCCGTGGGGAGTTATGCTACGCTCTGCTGCACCCACAATACCAGCCTCAGCGGTCTGCCCTGTAGCGGTGGTTCACTCTGACCGCAATCCACGGGTGGCGTAGTCGGACATTTAAACATCAAAACCACATAAATAGTTCCGCCACTGGTTTGACCGCCCTGAGCCACGGAACCGGGTCGCCGCCACGAAGACTACAACCACCAGCATCCACCAAAAAGGGTCCGGCTCCGGGTGTCCCAAGGCCCAGGGGGTGCGTCAGAACATTTTTATCACCTTTCACAATCACCAATGGGACAAGGCAGGGATGTCCTCTGTCCCCTCTCTTATACATCCTAGTGACGGAGCACCTGCTCTCATCAATTCGCCATAACCCCAATATTAGGTGGATTGAGGTGGGAGGCACTGAGTACAAGTGCTCTCTATTTGCTGATGATGTCCTAGTATATATCACTCAATCACATATATCCATCCCTGCTGTTATGGCTGAAATAGATCACTTTGTTACATGGTAAAATTTTAAAATCAATGCAGCGAAGTCTGAGGCCCTCGATGTCTCCCTCCCCAAATCCATATAGGATTCCATCCAGTCCAACTTTCCCTTTGCCTGGCCCTCACAGGGTATCAAATACTTAGGAATTCCTATTCATAGAGACCTCTCCCATCTATGTTATCTTAATTTTGGGCCCTTTATTGAACAATTCCATACAGACCACGGTTGGCAAGTTAGAACTGTAAGATTCACTACGTGAACCACTGGTGTTTTGTGGAAAAGCACATGTACACTGCGTTCCAAATCATTATGCAAAAAGTGTTTAGGAGTGATAAGGGAAGAATTTGTTTGTTTGTCAGTTAAACTCATTGATGGTGATGTGTGTCAGGGCTCTTTATATCACTGTAAGCAATTGCAGACACCTGTGCTAATTAGTTTGGCAGGTGTGTCCAATGAAAGGCAAGACTACTTAAGAAGGCTCTCTCACATTATTAAGCAGCCTACATTTTCTGCCAAAATGGGAAAGAAAAAGGATGTGTCGGCTGCTGAGAAGCAACAAATTGTGGAGTGTTTAGGTCAAGGCATGACTACAATCAACATTGTGCGATGATCAGGATGAAGTGTCTTGGCAATCAAGAAGTATGTAGCTGATTCACAGTACACACGTGTGCGTGCTGATAAGGGCAAATTGAGGACTCTTTCCTACAGGCAATTACGTCAGGTTGAAAGAGCAGCGGCAAAAAAGCCTTGTCATAGCAGCAGACAAGTTTTTGAAGCTGCTTGTGCCTCCAACGTCCCCCGAACAACAAGATGCAGGGTCCTTCAGAGGTTTGCAGCTGTGCATATGCCATCCTGTCGACCTCCTCTATCCACTTCACACAAGCAGAAACGGCTCCAGTGGGCCAAACATTACATGAAGACTGATTTCAAAACTGTTTTGTTCACGGATGAGTGCCGTGCAGCGCTCGATGGTCCAGATGGATGGAGTGGAGGATGGCTGGTTGATGGACACCCCACGCAAACACGGCTACAGCGCCAACAAGGAGGAGGTGTAGTAATGTTTCACATCTAAGCAACAGCTCTGGGAGGGTATTCTGTCCTCATGCAAAACAATTGAAGCAGAAACCATCCAAAACCTGACAAATTCAATGGACGAGACAGTTCAGAAGCTCCTTTCGAACAAGGGGTCCTATGTGAAAATGTAACATCACCTAAAATAAAGTTTTGAGTTGAAAACTGTTTGATTTCAGTTTCTAACAACCTGCTAATGCTTATAATTTCAAAAATGACCATTTTTTTTGACCATTTTTTTGGTCTTTATTAAAATGAAAAGGTTGATCGAAAAGTTTGGGGGATCTAAGAGTGTGGCAACCCAGTAGTCATGATTACTTCGAATTCTGACAATATGAGGGTCATGCTGCAGGTAGTGCAGCAAGAAGGCACTTATGTGTCTTGCGCATCTCGGAGCCCCAAAATTATTTTCCGGGCTAGATGCAGCTAAAAATTATTTTTAATTTTAAATCTGGTGGAGCTTATTATAGATGGCCTAATAGGATCAGTGCTGCACACTGCTACAAAGCCCAAATTATTTTCCAGTCAAGATACAGATAAACATGATTAGTAATTTGAAAGCTTAAAACGGTTGGTAGGGTGATTTTAACCAATCATCAAGCTTTTACTCTCCCCAGGATGACACAGGGGTAGAAAAGTCGTTTCGGATCCATGATTTGTTCATCTTTATGAACGTGAGTCTGTCTACATTATCAGTGGAGAGCCGCGTGCGCTTATCTGTCAGCACACCACCAGCAGCGCTGAACACACGTTCAGACAGAACGCTGGCTGCGGGGCATGACAAGATCTCCAAGGCGTAAGTGGCTAGCTCCGGCCATTTATCCAGATTGGAAGCCCAAAAAGAGCAAGGGTCCAGTGACACAGTCGTGGCTTCAATGTTTACTTGGAGATACTCCTGTACCATCGTCTCTAGGCGTTGACTATGTGTCAGACTTCTTGTCTCCTGTGGCCTTGCAAAGGATGGGCTAAAAAAGTGGTGAAATGATTCCGCAAAATTGATGTTACCAGCAGATACTGTGGTTCTGTTACGGTTTGAGTGCTGAACACTTGACGGTCCCACGGTTGGCAAGTTGGAACTGTGAGATTCACTACGTGCACCACTGGTGTTTTGTGGAAAAGCACATGTAAGATTCTGCAACAGTCTCTGCTGATACTCCTGCATGCGTGCATCCCTTTCTATGGCAGGAATAATTTTGGCAAATTTACTTTTGTACCGGGGATCTAACAGTGTGGCAACCCAGTAGTCAGGATTATTTCTAATTCTCACAATTCGAGGGTCATGTTGCAGGTAGTGCAGCAAGAAGGCACTCATGTGTGTTGCGCATCCAGGAGCACCAAGTCCCTGTTGTGTTGGTGGCGAGGTAACAATCATGCTTCCTTCCTCTGTCCTCTCCCCCCAACCTCGCACAACAGAAATGTGATCAAGGTCTCCCTCATCTGATGAGTCTTCCATCAGTTCGTCCTCCACTTCTTCCTGGGCTCCTGCACCTTCCTCACTAGTTTGGCTGCTACCATGCGCCCTGGTAAAACCATCTCCCCCACCCTCACATGCCTGCCGCCTTGGTGCTGCCGACCGTCTGGACCTTGCAGATGTTAGCCCTTTCGCATACAACTCCTCCTCCTCTACTTCCTCCACCTCCTCTTGTGCCACCACCTGACTCCGAATTCTGTTTAACATGTGCTCCAGCATGTAAATCACCGGAATAGTCATGCTGATAATGGCATCATCAGCACTAAACATCTTCGTCGCCATTTCAAAACTGTGCAGAAGGGTGCATAGGTCCCTGATCTGAGACCACTCCTCCAGCGTGATTTGCCCCACCTCTGGATCTCGTTGGCCCAGGCTATACGTCAGAACGTATTGCACCAGGGCTTGTCGGTGCTGCCACAGTCGCTGCAACATGTGCAGAGTTGAATTCCACCGGGTAGGCACATCGCATTTTAGCCGGTGAAGTGGCAGGCCCAACGACTTCTGTAGAGATGTAAGTCGCTGAGCTGCGGGATGCGAACGGCGGAAGTGAGCACACAGCGACCGTGCCCTCTGCAGAAGGCCATCTAGTCTGGGATAGTGGGCTAAAAATTGCTGGACAACCAGGTTCAACACGTGAGCCATACAAGGCACGTGTGTGACATTGCCCCGGCGAAGGGCCGCACCCAGGTTTGCAGCATTGTCGCACACGGCCTTCCCTGGTTTCAGGTCCAGTGGAGACAGCCATTCATGAAATTGGTTCTCCAGAGCTGACCACAACTCCTCAGCTGTGTGACTCACATTTCCCAGACATTTCAAAGTAAAAACCGCCTGATGACGTTGAGCCCTACTGCCAGCATAGTAAGGAGGTGTGCAGGATCCCTTCTGCGCAGTTAGAAAGCTTGTGGGATGACCAGACAGGCTTTGGGTGCAGGTGGAAGACCGAGAGGAGGTTGAGGAGGCAGAAGCAGTGGAGGAACTTTGACATAAAGAGGATTGACGCACAACTCGTGGGGACGGCAAGACTTGGACAGCAGCCCCTTGTCCTGCTGTCACCAAGGTTACCCAGTGCCCAGTCAGCGACATGTAACGCCCCTGTCCATGCCTACTCGTCCAAGTGTCTGTGGTGAAATGCACCCTGTCACACACAGAGTTTCTCAAAGAAGCGGTGATGTTGTGTGCGACATGCTGGTGGAGCGCAGGCACACCTTTCTTTGAGAAGTAGTGCCGACTGGGCATCTGGTACTGGGGCACTGCGATGGACATAAGGTCTCGAAAATCCTCTGTGTCCACCAGGCGGAAAGGCAGCATTTCTGTAGCCAAGAGCTTGCAGATGGTGAAATTCAACCTCTTAGCTTTCTCATGGCTAGGAGGAAATGGTCTTTTACTTGTCCACATCTGAGGGACCGAGGGCTGGCTATTGTGCTTAGACGGGGTTGATAAGGGTGTCCCCGGCAAACTGCCGGTCTGTGAGGAAGATGCAGGCGGACATGTTAGGTTGCCTTGATCCAAAGGTGGTGCTATCGATGTCGGACAGCGCTCAACACCAGCTGGTGTTACCACCTCCAAAGAAAATGATGACCTGCCAATCACGCTGGCTGTTGCGGGTAAAGAGGTGGCAGGTCTGCGCCCCAAAACAGGTGTGACTGCTGTCCCCCCAGTCACAGAGGATGAAGAGGCCGCGGATGCACAAGATATGGCAGACGGTGGTTGGCCCGGCCGGCTAGGCCGCATTGTAGCACACTGAGCTTCCCACTGCAACTTATGCTTCATGTCCATGTGCCGGTTCATGCATGAAGTACTCAAACTATGTATTTTTTGGCCTCTACTTAGCTTTTGCTGACAAATGTTACAGATAACACGAGTTGGGTCATCTTTATAGATCTGAAAAAATGCCCAGGCTATGCAAGGCTTAGCACCCATGCGACCTGAAGAGCCACCACGACTTGTGGTGAGAGGCAGAGTTGTGTTTGAGGATGCAGTTGTTGACGTGCTTCCAGTACTACGTCTCTGTCCAGGAAGGCGCAACCTGACCTCGTCGTCACTAGCATCTTCCTCCACCTCCTCTGCTGACCTCATCTCTTGGCTGACTGTGGGTTGACAGTAAGTGGGATCTCCAACCTCATCATCATCACCCTGTGTGTTAGCACACCCGTCGTCCTCAGAGCCAACCTGTTCCTGCCCTGACAAAAAACTAAAGTTGTCGCTCCAATCAGGTATTTGAGTCTTATCATCGTCTTCCTCATTGTCTCCACCAACAGGAGTTACAGTTTGGGAATGAGGGTCTACATTATGGTCAGAACCTTCTGCGTCTGGTCCTGGATCCGACTCATAAAGATTCTGGGCATCAGTGCAGATCATTTCCTCGTCTGGATTCACAGAAGCGCTGGAGTCGACCTCTGATTCCCAGGCTATAGTATGAGTAAACAGCTCTGCAGACTCAACCATCTGTTCTACCTCATACTCAGACGGGCAGCTGGAGATTTGGGAGCTGTGAGGAAGCAAGTGCGATTGGGGTGACACCTTTGAGGACTGGAGTATTTGTGATGTTGAAGTTGATGTGGAGGAGAGCCCACTTAAAGGAGCACTTGATATCCGTTGAAGCACCTGCTGTTTTTGTGCCTCATCTGGAATTTGTAGCGATTGGCGTGGCCGTAAGAAAGGGATCTTATCACATTGTCCGCTAAAAGAAGTAGACATTTTTGTTTGGCTGGAAGATGGTCTTTCTTCTGCAGATGTTACTGTTGCTTTAACACCTACCCCACGGACACAACCTTTTTTCCCCTTCCCAACACGCCTATTCCCCTTTCCACCAGCAGCAGGCCTTTTTCCACTCATTTTGGTGGTTAACTAATTCACAACTCTGGAGTTGTTTGCACAAAAAAACAATGGATGGTAACCGAGCAGAGCTGAGTGGCCAAACTGTGGTATTAGGCCAAAACTATTGGCTGGGTTAGATGCAGAAAAAAATTATATTCAATTTGCAACCTGATGGAGGTCAGTATAGATGGACTAATACAACAAGTCCCACACACAGCTAGAAGCCCAATATTTTTTCAGATGTAGATGCAGAAAAAAATATATTCAGTTTGCAACCTGATGGAGGTCAGTATAGATGGACTAATACAACAAGTCCCACACACAGCTAGAAGCCCAATATTTTTTCAGAGGTAGATGCAGAAAAAAATATATTCAGTTTGCAACCTGATGGAGGTCTGTATAGATGGATTAATAGAACAAGTCCCACACACAGCTAGAAGCCCAATATTTTTTCAGAGGTAGATGCAGAAAAAAATATATTCAGTTTGCAACCTGATGGAGGTCAGTATAGATGGACTAATACAACAAGTCCCACACACAGCTAGAAGCCCAATATTTTTTCAGAGCTAGATGCAGAAAAAAATTATATTCAGTTTGCAACCTGATGGAGGTCTGTATAGATGGATTAATAGAACAAGACCCACACACAGCTGGAAGCCCAATATTTTTTCAGAGGTAGATGCAGAAAAAAATATATTCAGTTTGCAACCTGATGGAGGTCAGTATAGATGGACTAACAGAGAAAGTCCCACACACTACTAGAAGGCCAAATATTTTTTCAGAGCTAGATGCAGAAAAAAATTATATTCAGTTTGCAACCTGATGGAGGTCAGTATAGATGGACTAATACAACAAGTCCCACACACAGCTAGAAGCCCAATATTTTTTCAGAGGTAGATGCAGAAAAAAATATATTCAGTTTGCAACCTGATGGAGGTCAGTATAGATGGACTAACAGAGAAAGTCCCACACACTACTAGAAGGCCAAATATTTTTTCAGAGCTAGATGCAGAAAAAAATTATATTCAGTTTGCAACCTGATGGAGGTCTGTATAGATGGATTAATAGAACAAGACCCACACACAGCTAGAAGCCCAATATTTTTTCAGAGGTAGATGCAGAAAAAAATATATTCAGTTTGCAACCTGATGGAGGTCAGTATAGATGGACTAATACAACAAGTCCCACACACAGCTAGAAGCCCAAATATTTTTTCAGAGGTACTGTAGATGCAGATAAAAATTATTTTTAATTTGCAACCTGATGGAGGTCAGTATAGATGGACTAATAGAGAAAGTCCGACACACTGCTAGAAGGCCAAATATTTTTTCAGAGCTAGATGCAGAAAAAAATTAGATTCAGTTTGCAACCTGATGGAGGTCAGTATAGATGGACTAACAGAGAAAGTCCCACACACTGCTAGAAGGTCAAATATTTTTTCAGAGCTAGATGCATACAAAAAATTATTTTGAATTTGCAACCTGATGGAGGTCAGTATAGGTGGACTAATAGAACAAGTCCCACACACTGCTAGAAGGCCAAATATTTTTTCAGAGCTAGATGCAGAAAAAAATTATATTCAGTTTGCAACCTGATGGAGGTCTGTATAGATGGATTAATAGAACAAGACCCACACACAGCTAGAAGCCCAATATTTTTTCAGAGGTAGATGCAGAAAAAAATATATTCAGTTTGCAACCTGATGGAGGTCAGTATAGATGGACTAATACAACAAGTCCCACACACAGCTAGAAGCCCAAATATTTTTTCAGAGGTACTGTAGATGCAGATAAAAATTATTTTTAATTTGCAACCTGATGGAGGTCAGTATAGATGGACTAATAGAGAAAGTCCGACACACTACTAGAAGGCCAAATATTTTTTCAGAGCTAGATGCAGAAAAAAATTATATTCAGTTTGCAACCTGATGGAGGTCAGTATAGATGGATTAATAGAACAAGACCCACACACAGCTAGAAGCCCAATATTTTTTCAGAGGTAGATGCAGAAAAAAATATATTCAGTTTGCAACCTGATGGAGGTCAGTATAGATGGACTAACAGAGAAAGTCCCACACACTACTAGAAGGCCAAATATTTTTTCAGAGCTAGATGCAGAAAAAAATTATATTCAGTTTGCAACCTGATGAAGGTCAGTATAGATGGACTAATACAACAAGTCCCACACACAGCTAGAAGCCCAAATATTTTTTAAGAGGTACTGTAGATGCAGATAAAAATTATTTTTAATTTGCAACCTGATGGAGGTCAGTATAGATGGACTAATAGAGAAAGTCCGACACACTACTAGAAGGCCAATTATTTTTTCAGAGCTAGATGCAGAAAAAAATTATATTCAGTTTGCAACCTGATGGAGGTCAGTATAGATGGACTAACAGAGAAAGTCCCACACACTACTAGAAGGCCAAATATTTTTTCTGAGCTAGATGCAGAAAAAAATTATATTCAGTTTGCAACCTGATGGAGGTCTGTATAGATGGATTAATAGAACAAGACCCACACACAGCTAGAAGCCCAATATTTTTTCAGAGGTAGATGCAGAAAAAAATATATTCAGTTTGCAACCTGATGGAGGTCAGTATAGATGGACTAATACAACAAGTCCCACACACAGCTAGAAGCCCAATATTTTTTCAGAGGTAGATGCAGAAAAAAATTATTCAGTTTGCAACCTGATGGAGGTCAGTATAGGTGGACTAATAGAACAAGTCCCACACACTGCTAGAAGGCCAAATATTTTTTCAGAGCTAGATGCAGAAAAAAATTAGATTCAGTTTGCAACCTGATGGAGGTCAGTATAGATGGACTAATAGAATGATGCTATGCCCAAAATATTTTACTTCACTAGGTGCAGTAAAAAAATTGGTATTCTATACACAGGTGGTATATCTTGCAACACAGATAGGCTACTCCACTGACTAACACACTCTGCAATAGGCCAAAAAGGATTAGCTTTGCTAGATTCAGCCAAATGCTGTGAAAAAAACTTGCACAGCACTGGCACAGACCTGCCTGGCAAAAACTGATAGGAACTGATGTAACCTAGTCCTGAAAAGGACTCCAATTACAATTAGTCTTTACTCCCACAACCTATCTATTTAAGAGCACAGACCTGCCTGATAAAAGTCGTAAGAAATGCTGTAACCTAGTCCTTAAAAGGACTGCAATCACAACTATTCCCTACTCCCAAGCTATCTGTATATTTGTGCGAAAATTGGCTTGAAATTAACAAGGTATAGCGCACACAGCAACAGCGGTGCCGTCTAACACGCAGCTGCAGCAGTGAGAAAATGGTGGCGACGGGGAAAATGGCTTGGTCTTATAGGGCAAGGACATGTGACATACACTGCCAATGACACATGCCCTTGCTTGTGTGAAAAAAAGCACTTCGCTCCGTGTGTGCGCTGCTGATAGGCTGACAGATTGCACCTCCCCACTGTAAATGCGGGAAAGAGAAAAAAAAATGGAGATCTTCATTGTTCCTGCAGAGATCCATCCCCTGCCCCTCCCCACACCCCGCTGTACACTGAAACTGCGTATTAACATTAATTTTCATCATTACTGAGAAAAAATCCAGTTATGATTTTGGTGCACGAACAGTTATCGAACATAACCTCGAACAGCCGAATTTTTCTCAAATTGTTCGTGTTCGCCGAACGGCTCGAACACCGCCCAAAACAGCTCGAATTTGAGATTGGCGAACAGTTCGAGTAGAACAACGCTCATCTCTAGTTCCAAGCAGTCGGTAAAACGAGTGGGGCTTACCACCGTTGGAGGAGGTGTATTAAATTCTGGGACTTCATCCTCCAAGTTATCATATAAAGTGACGTTGTCCTTTGGTAGATCTGCAGTTGCTGCCAAGGCGTGGGTGGACTCTCGTGCTGAAGGCAATTTTTTGTCATCTACGTTTGCCCAGAGGCATGCCATCCCTATTGAGCTACTCTCTAGCCCTATGAACATTAGTGTTGCCAATGGTTCACTCCTGGATGTGCAGTTTACCCATCAGTCGATCCCTCTCACCTTGTCATTTCCTCAGGGCCACCGGGAGGTTATCTCTTTTCTTATTATTCCTGGTGGATTAGACGAGGTGTTATTGGGTCTCCCCTGGTTACGTTGTCATTCTCCACACATTAACTGGAATACGGGGAGAATTTCTTCCTGGAGTGAGAATTGTGCATCTCAGTGTTTGGACAAAGTCGCCCGGAGGGTAGTCTCTAACCCTCCTATCATTGTGACATCCGGTACAGATTATTTGTCTGTTTCCAGGACCCGGTCCTTGTCTGATTATGTCGCAAAGAACTCTCAGGAAGAGAGGGTGGCTGCAGTGTCCTCAACCCGGTTCCGTCGGGGAGGACGTTTGTTTCCCCTAATCTACAGAGTATGGTGCTCTCCTGGGCTCATGCCCCTAAGATCGGAGCTCACCTGGGGGTCAAACCTACCACTAAGTCCCTTCTACAGTCCTATTGGTGGCCCCGGTGGTGCCAGGACGTCAAGGACTTTGTTCTCGCGTGTCCCGTCTGTGCGAGAGATAAATCTATACGCCAGAGACTGGTGGGTCCTTCCTCCCTGTCACCCGTGAAGGATCCTATGCATAGAGAACAGTTGTCACTGCTTCCCACCCTAAAAGAGTGTACCCTGTACACCGGAGGGGTCACTGTTTCGTAAATCCTCTCTGTGACCCGTTGGACCACATCCTTGCCCCCCAGCTCATGGAGGAAAATGAGCATCAAGTGGAGAGTTAATGTTAGGCGTTGGTCTGGTGCTGGATTTGAAATGGGTCCAAGACCTTCTGTGGTCTCCCATTTCAGTCCAGCTGGGGCTGATGCTGCTCAGTATCACCATCAGCCCCAACACCTAGCTGGTCCGCGAGCACTGTTTGTCTCCCAGGAAGTTGTGCCTAGCAATGTTAAGCCTAGGTTGCAGAGGGAGACAGGGCTTGTGGAATCTAAGTCCAGGATTTGCCGCACTGAGCATGTCCATGACCTGGCGGATCATGATTGGTGGGTTGGCACCCACCTGACCCGGTGACCTGGCACCGCCTGATTGGTCCACGGGTAACGTCACCAATGGCGCGTCGGTGGGCAGGGCTTAATCTTTAAAAGGCCCGCCCACAAACATGGCGACGCGCTCAGATCATTTGAGCTGGCTGTTTGTGGTGTGCACGCTTACTCTTGGGCTCCTCGTAGAGCCATAGCTTTAGTTAGGCAGGTTAGAAAAAGTCTGTTCTGCCTGTCAGCTATATAGAGCGGGTTTGCTCAGTCCGGTAGCACGCCGGCTGAGTGCTCGAATACCCGGCGGGAATGACACCCACACGCTAGCGCCTACTCCTATAGCGTAGCGCCTGTATCGAAGACAGGGCTACTCCTTCTCCTACAGTCACACGTCCCCCTGCGGTTCTTGGAGATTGTGTGAACCGTTATAGTAGCGCCAAACCCCATAGCGTAGCGCCTGTATCAAAGACAGGGCTACTGCTTCTCCCACGGTCGCACGTCTCGCTGCGGTTCTTGGATATTGTGCGAACCGTCTTACCCTTCCGTGTGCATTAACACAAAGGGCTAAGATAGTTGATAGGTGCGTCACCGGTCGCGCTCCCTCCGTGCAGTTAACGGAGATAGAGCGTACCGCTTTACCCGTTCCTGTGTGAAGAAACACGGAAGGGTTTTACATTTAAGTTGTCGCTTGCCTTTCCACCCGGAAAGTGTTCGGCAGCAGTCCTCCAGCCTGCATCGCGGACCCCGGGGTCTGTTGCGTTCCATTAAAATAAAGTTGTTTGCAACCGCCCTCCTAACAGTATCTGAGCGCCAGGGTCTTGCTGAACATGGCCGACAATCAACAACTGCAGCGTTATATACAACAACTGGAGACCAGACTTAGAACTCTGGAACAAACTGCTCCGGCCGTTGATATCACTGCAGTAGTGTCCCAGGCGGCTACTCTTGCAGCTAATATTATTAACTCGGCTGCGGTGAATACTGGAACCACCGCAAGTGCTCCATTACCCCGGTTTTCTCTCCCAGAGAAATTTTCTGGGGATAGTAAACTCTGCAAGGGTTTTATTAATGTATGCTCCAATCATTTGGAGTTGATGGAGGCACGGTTCCCTTCCGAAAGAACCAAAGTGGGATATATCATCTCTTTGCTTTCCCACAGGGCTCTGGAGTGGGCTACTCCTCTATGGGAGCGGAACGGCCCGGTTGTAGTAAATGCGCGTCTTTTCCTTAAGACCCTAAAAGGTGTTTTCCTGGGTCCTCAGGTCACGCATGATACGGCTCTCAAGCTCCTTGCGTTGGTCCAGGGTTCGGCCACTGCCAGCCACTATGCCGTCCAGTTCAGATCCTTAGCGGCTGAACTGGATTGGTCTGAGCGGTCGCTTATCCCGGTGTTCTGGAAGGGTCTGGCTGGGCATATTAAAGATGCCTTATCTACCAGAGAGATTCCAACCTCTCTGGAGGAGTTAATATCTCTCGCTGACCGTATAGACTTGCGTCATGCAGAACACCAGTTAGAGCTAGAGGTTGGCAGACCTCGGTATCTGTTGGCACCAGGCGCCTTTGGGTCCAAACCCAAGACTCTCGACCCGGAGCCTGAGGCTATGGATATATCCCGGACTGAGTCTGGTCCCCCTAGTTCCCGACCTGTACATCTCTTGGAGCATCCTGTAAATAAGGATCCTCCAAGTTATCATATAAAGTGACGTTGTCCTTTGGTAGATCTGCAGTTGCTGCCAAGGCGTGGGTGGACTCTGGTGCTGAGGGCAATTTTTTGTCATCTACGTTTGCCCAGAGGCATGCCATCCCTATTGAGCTACTCTCTAGCCCTATGAACATTAGTGTTGCCAATGGTTCACTCCTGGATGTGCAGATTACCCATCAGTCGATCCCTCTCACCTTGTCATTTCCTCAGGGCCACTGGGAGGTTATCTCTTTTCTTATTATTCCTGGTGGATTAGACGAGGTGTTATTGGGTCTCCCCTGGTTACGTTGTCATTCTCCACACATTAACTGGAATACGGGGAGAATTTCTTCCTGGAGTGAGAATTGTGCATCTCAGTGTTTGGACAAAGTCGCCCGGAGGGTAGTCTCTAACCCTCCTATCATTGTGACATCCGGTACAGATTCTTTGTCTGTTTCCAGGACCCGGTCCTTGTCTGATTATGTCGCAAAGAACTCTCAGGAAGAGAGGGTGGCTGCAGTGTCCTCAACCCGGTTCCGTCGGGGAGGACGTTTGTTTCCCCTAATCTACAGAGTATGGTGCTCTCCTGGGATCATGCCCCTAAGATCGGAGCTCACCTGGGGGTCAAACCTACCACTAAGTCGCTTCTACGGTCCTATTGGTGGCCCCGGTGGCGCCAGGACGTCAAGGACTTTGTTCTCGCGTGTCCCGTCTGTGCGAGAGATAAATCTATACGCCAGAGACTGGCGGGTCCTTCCTCCCTGTCACCCGTGAAGGATCCTATGCATAGAGAACAGTTGTCACTGCTTCCCGCCCTAAAAGAGTGTACCCTGTACACCGGAGGGGTCACTGTTTCGTAAATCCTCTCTGTGACCCGTTGGACCACATCCTTGCCCCCCAGCTCATGGAGGAAAATGAGCATCAAGTCGAGGGTTAATATTAGGCGTTGGTCTGGTGCTGGATTTGAAATGGGTCCAAGACCTTCTGTGGTCTCCCATTTCAGTCCAGCTGGGGCTGATGCTGCTCAGTATCACCATCAGCCCCAACACCTAGCTGGTCCGCGAGCACTGTTTGTCTCCCAGGAAGTTGTGCCTAGCAATGTTAAGTCTGGGTTGCAGAGGGAGACAGGGCTTGTGGAATCTAAGTCCAGGATTTGCCGCACGGAGCATGTCCGTGACCTGGCGGATCATGATTGGTGGGTTGGCACCCACCTGACCCGGTGACCTGGCACCGCCTGATTGGTCCACGGGTAACGTCACCAATGGCGCGTCGGTGGGCAGGGCTTAATCTTTAAAAGGCCCGCCCACAAACATGGCGACGCGCTCAGATCATTTGAGCTGGCTGTTTGTGGTGTGCACGCTTACTCTTGGGCTCCTCGTAGAGCCATAGCTTTAGTTAGGCAGGTTAGAAAAAGTCTGTTCTGCCTGTCAGCTATATAGAGCGGGTTTGCTCAGTCCGGTAGCACGCCGGCTGAGTGCTCGAATACCCGGCGGGAATGACACCCGCACGCTAGCGCCTTCTCCTATAGCGTAGCGCCTGTATCAAAGACAGGGCTACTGCTTCTCCCATGGTCGCACGTCTCCCTGCGGTTCTTGGAAATTGTGCGAACCGTCTTACCCTTCCGTGTGCATTAACACAAAGGGCTAAGATAGTTGATAGGTGCGTCGCCGGTCGCGCTCCCTCCGTGCAGTTAACGGAGATAGAGCGTACCGCTTTACCCGTTCCTGTGTGAAGAAACACGGAAGGGTTTTAAATTTAAGTTGTCGCTTGCCTTTCCACCCGGAAAGTGTTCGGCAGCAGTCCTCCAGCCTGCATCGCGGACCCCGGGGTCGGTTGCGTTCCATTAAAATAAAGTTGTTTGCAACCGCCCTCCTAACACAGTAGTATCCTATATTTTTCTTCTTCACACAAATATGTAATTTTTTAATAAATCAATATTGGGATAAAAATAATTATCACAATAGCTGATTATGTCCTGTTTTTCTTCCATAGTATAAATTGGTAGGAAATAAAGACTAATTTTATCAAAAGGATACATTTCGACAGAAAAGTAGGGAAATGTATAACGAGACATATTCATAGGTTTGTATGGATGAAACAGAGGAGTATCTTTTTTTATAAGATTAAGGGCTCATATGTAGTGATGAGCGAGCATGCTCGCAACTGCTCGGTACTCGCCCGAGCTTCTCACTGTTAGGCTGGTTTCAAACGTCCATATATTTCCGGTACCGAAAAAAATGGTACCGGAGATATCTATGTCCCGTGTGTCTGTGTGTGTCACACGTGAGGCAACTGTGTGCCGCCTATGTGTCACCTCAGGATCACACCAACCGGTGCCTGGGAATCAGTGTTACAGTTAGCGCTGTTCCCAAGCGCCGGTGCTGAACGCTGCCCTCATCATGTGATCTGCATGAGCAGGGACAATGATGAGGGTAGTAGTAGTCTGATTCCGCAGTGTCCACCTGTAAAAATAAGAATAAAATAATGAAATCCATATACTCACCTGTCCAGAGATGCCCCCCGCTGTATTCCTCTAACTGTTGACGCTGAGAAGCCAGGGAGAATGAGTTGCTCCAGTGAGTGGCTCCGGAGTTGAGCTCAGGAGCGGTGTCCTGTCACTTATTGAGCTCAGCTCCGGCTTATTCTCCCTGGCTCCTCTGCGTCAGCGGATTACAGCGGGGGATATCTTCGGACAGATGAGTATAAGGATTTTATTATTTTATTCTTATTTTTAAACAGGAACACTGTGGGAGCAGACACTACTACCCTCATAATTATCCACGGCTGGAGCTGATTGCAGCACCGGCATGGAACCATGATCAGGGCAGTGTTCAGCACTCGGCGCTTGGGAACAGCGCTACCTGTAGCGCTGATTCCTAGGCACTGGTATGTGTCACACTGATGTCATCCGTGTGTGTTCAGCGTGAGACTCTTTTGCGGACCGTGCATCCGCAAAAAAACAGACATGTCAGCCTGTTTTGCCCACGGACACAAGGTCCGTGGAAACACACTGACTTGTGCACCGACCTATAGATTTGAATGGGTCTGCGTGTGTCAGTGTCTCCAGTACTGTACATGTGGAAACTGTCACCACAAAAATTTTGTATACTGATGTGTGAAAGATCCCTTAGAGATGCTCGGCACTTGGCGAGTCCTTCCAAGATGCTTGGGCAGGAGCTCAAGTCCCCACCCCGTATGTTTGGCGCTGTTTAGACAGCGAATAAAAATGCAAGGATTGCCTGCCACTCGCTGAAATGCCATGTTGGTTGTGGTATTACAGTGATTGGCTGGCCGAATAGCATCATCGGGTCTATATCAGACCCGGTGACCCTATGCTCATCACAGTCTACCCTTCAGACAGCCAGAGTAGGGAGAGGTGCTGCTGAGCTAGGTAAAGAATTGGAGGTTTATTTAGTTAGTTAATAGATATTCCTCAGCAATATATACACTGTGTTCCAAATTATTATGCAAATAATATTTTCTCAGAATTTCCCAAATTACCTATATGAATTGCAGTCATTGTAATTTTCCAGTCAACTAACTATTAGAGTACAACTGAAAGGTTTTTGTACAAACTGCCTATGATAACAGTATATTTTAAAAAAAATAAAAAACTCAAACTGCACTCAAAATGCATGTTCCAAATTATTATGCACAGCAGAGTTTTCAGCCTTTTCATTTTAATAAAGAACAAAAAAATGGTCATTTTTGAAATAATAAGCATTAGCAGGTTATTACAAACTGAAATCAAACAGTTTTCAACTCAAAACTTTATTCTAGGTGATGTTACATTTGCACATAGGACCGCTTGTTCGAAAGGAGCTTCTGAACTCTCTCGTCCATTGAATTTGTCAGGTTTTGGATGGTTTCTGCTTTAATTGTTTTGCATGAGGACAGAATACCCTCCCAGAGCTGTTGCTTAGATGTGAACTGCCTCCCGCCATCATAGACACTCCTTTTGATGATGCTCCAGAGGTTCTCAATGGGGTTGAGGTCAGGGGAGCATGGGTGCCACACCATAAGTTTGTCCCCTTTTATGCCCACAACAGCCAGAGATACAGATGTGTTATGTGCAGCATGAGACGGGGCATTATCATGCATGAACAAGATCTTGCTGCGGAATACACGGTTCTTCTTCTTGAACCATGGAAGGAAGTGCTGTTTGAAAAACTCAACATACATTATGGAGTTCATCTTTACCCCTTCAGGGATCCTAAAAGGGCCGACAATCTCTCTCCCCATGATTCCAGCCCAAAACATTACTCCACCTCCTCCTTGTTAGCGCCGTAGCCGTGTTTGCATAGGGTGTCCATCAAGCAGCCATCCTCCACTCCATCCATCTGGACCATCGAGATCATTTCATGCATGATAATGCCCCGTCTCATGCTGCACATAACACATCTGCATCTCTGGCTGCTATGGGCATAAAAGGGGACAAACTTATGGTGTGGCACCTATGCTCCCCTGACCTCAACCCCATTGAGAACCTCTGGAGCATCATCAAAAGGAGTGTCTATGATGGCAGGAGGCAGTTCACATCTAAGCAACAGCTCTGTGAGGGTATTCTGTCCTCATGCAAAACAATTAAAGCAGAAACCATCCAAAACCTGACAAATTCAATGGATGAGAGAGTTCAGAAGCTCCATTAGAACAAGGGGTCCTATGTGCAAATGTAACATCACCTAGAATAAAGTTTTGAGTTGAAAACTGTTTAATTTCAGTTTGTAATAACCTGCTAATGCTTATAATTTAAAAAATGACCATTTTTTTGTTCTTTATTAAAATGAAAAGGTTCAAAACTCTGCTGTGCATAATAATTTGGAACATGCATTTTGAGTGCAGTTTGAGTATTTTATTTTTTTAAAAATATACTGTTATCATAGGCAGTTTGTACAAAAACCTTTCAATTGTACTCTAATAGTTATTTGACTGGAAAATTACAATGACTGCAATTCATATAGGTAATTTGGGAAAATCTGAGAAAATATTATTTGCATAATAATTTGGAACACAGTGTACAGTTATATGAAAAAGTTTGGGCACCCCTATTAATCTTAAGCTTATTTTATAAAAATTGGTGTTTTTGCAACAGCTATTTCAGTTTGATATATGTAATAACTGTTGGACACAGTAATGTTTCTGCCTTGAAATGAGGTTTATTGTACTAACAGAAAATGTGCAATCTGCATTCAAACAAAATTTGAAAGGTGCATAAGTATGGGCACCTCACCAGAAAAGTGACATTAATATTTAGTAGATCCTCCTTTTGCAAAAATAACAGCCTCTAGTCGCTTCCTGTATCTTTTAATGAGTTCCTGGATCCTGGATGAAGGTATTTTTGACCATTCCTCTTTACAAAACAATTCCAGTTCAGTTAAGTTTGATGGTCGCCGAGCATGGACAGGCCTCTTCAAATGATCCCACAGATGTTTAATGATATTCAGGTCTGGGGACTGGGATGGCCATTCCAGAACATTGTAATTGTTCCTCTGCATGAATGCCTGAGTAGATTTGGAGCGGTGTTTTGGATCATTGTCTTGCTGAAAGATCCATCTCGTGCGTAACTTCAACTTTATCACTGATTCTTGAACATTATTGTCAAGAATCTGCTGATACTGAGTGGAATCCATGTATCCCTCAACTTTAACAAGATTCCCGGTGCCGGCATTGGCCACACAGCCCCAAAGCATGATGGAACCTCCACCAAATTTTACTGTGGGTAGCAAGTGTTTTTCTTGGAATGCTGTGTTTTTTTGACACCATGCATAACGCCTTTTTGTATGACCAAACAACTCAATCTTGGTTTCATCAGTCCACAGGACCTTCTTCCAAAAAGAAATTGGCTTCTCCAAATATGCTTTTGCATACCTCAGCTGACTCTGTTTGTGGCGTGCTTGCAGAAACGGCTTCTTTTGCATCACTCTCCCATACAGCTTCTCCTTGTGCAAAGTGCGTTGTATAGTTGACCGATGCACAGTGACACCATCTGCAGCAAGTTGATGCTGCAGCTCTCTGGAGGTGGTCTGAGGATTGTCCTTGACTGATCTCACCATTCTTCTTCTCTGCCTTTCTGATGTTTTTCTTGGCCTGCCACTTCTGGTCTTAACAAGAACTGTCCCTGTGTTCTTCCATTTCCTTACTATGTTCCTCACAGTGGAAACTGACAGGTTAAATCTCTGAGACAGCTTTTTGTATCCTTCCCCTGAACAACTATGTTGAATAATCTTTGTTTTCAGATCATTTGACAGTTGTTTTGAGGAGCCCATGATGCCACTCTTCAGAGGAGATTCAAACAGGAGAACAACTTGCAAGTGGCCACTTTAAGTAGCTTTTCTCATGATTGCATACACCTGGCTCTGAAATTCAAAGCTCAATGAGGTTACAAAACCAAAAAAAGTGCTTTAGTAAGTCAGTAAAAAGTAGGTAGGAGTATTTAAAACAAGAAAATGATAAGGGTACCCATACTTATGCACCTGTCAAATTTTGTTTGAATGCAGATTGCACATTTTCTGTAAGTACAATAAACCTCATTTCAAGGCAGAAACATTACTGTGTCCAACAGTTATTACATATATCAAACTGAAATAGCTGTTTCAAAAACACCAATTTTTATAAAACATTAAGCTTAAGATTAATAGGGGTGCCCAAACTTTTTCATATAACTGTACATACATCTAAACAAACAGTCCTTCTAAGGACTAATCCAGCTGCATATATTATTCCTGGTGATAGCAGGAGTTAGGCAGGCAAAGTTTGTGTAGAGTATATAGAGCAGAATAGGGTCCATTGCACATTCTGTCTGCTGCTGTTACAGATATCCATAGCACTAGATATCAGGGCAAATATTATTTTTGCTCTTAATCTTGATCATTTGGTTAAAAAGCAATATCATACTCAATTTTTACTGTTCTGTTTACTTGTTAGCAGAATACAACCAGATTTGGTTGATTTTATTCACATTGCTGGATTGTGAAAGCAGAGAAACTTGTGCGAGAAACTTGTCCATCATCAGACGTGATCCGAAATTACTGCGCTAATAATCATGACATTTTTTGGAGCGTGCCAAATATTACAATCCATTTAAAGTTTGCCAGTTGTGTGATGTTTAACCTATTTACACTTGGTCACTGACCATTCTACAAGGCCACTGCCTAAAACCGTGGTCATCAGATGTGATACAATATTACTGTGGTAATAATTGTGACATTTTCGGGAGCGTGCCAAATATTACACTTCATTTAAAGCCTGCCAGTTATATGTTGTTTAAGCTATTCAAACTTGGTCACTGACCAATACCACTCTACAAGGCCACTGCCTAAAACTGTAGTCATCAGCCATGATCTGATATTACTGCCGTAATAATCATGACATTTTCGGGAGCGTGCCAAACATTACACTCCATTTAAAGTCTGCCAGTTGTGTGTTGTTCAACCTATTCACACTTGGTCGTTGACCAATACCATACAACAAATCCACTGCTTAAAACCGTGGTCATTAGTGATGGGTGAGCACTAAAATGCTTGGGTACTCATTGTTCAAGTCAAGCAAATTGGAATGCTCAGGTGCTCGATCTGAGCAATGAACCCAATGTAAGTCCATGGTAAACGCGAACATTTTTCCGGCGGTCTGCAGAGGGCCTAAAAATTACTCAAATTGATGGGAACAGTGTTCAAATAACATGGGAACAGCACGGGGAAGACCCCTGGAAGCATCTCTGACTCCCAGGTTACTGCTGTCAACAATGTTTTCAGAGTATTACGCCACTTTTACGGACTCACATTAAAACATACAAAAACAAAACCAAAATAGATTTTCCTGGCAAAAATGTTAAGGAACATCCTTTAAATAATAATAGTAATATTTTTGTTTATACAGCTCTGGCAAAAATTAAGAGACCACTGAACAGTTTTCTATTAGAAAGCATGGAAAGACTAGTGGAAAGCATGCCAAGACGCATGAAAGCTGTGATTAAAAATCATGGTTAGTCCACCAAATATTGATTTCTGAACGGTTCCTGAGTTAAAACATGAGTAATTAGAGGTCTGAAAGCACTGTTGCTTTTTAAGTATTTTGACGCTTTATCATTTGCTGCAAATAAATACAAAATTTTTAGCTTTGAATTTCGGAGACATGTTGTTAGTCGTTTATAGACTAAAACAACAAAGTACATTTTACTCAAAAATATCCCTATAAAGAGAAAAATCTGAGAAACTGAAAATTTTGCAGTGATCTCTTATTTTTTGCCAGAGCTGTATAGCACCAACATATTCCGCAGCTCTTTATAATTCAGACAATATTGGCACTGTCCCCATTGGGGCTCACAATTAGGCATGAGCGAACATTTAAATGTTCAGTTCAGAAAGTTCGCCGAACAAATTGATATTTGCCGAATTTATTCGCCGAATGTTCGTCGAACATTTCCGAATATCATTGGAGTCAATTGGGGGGACCAAAAAATGCATATATAACACCTAGAAATGGGACAAAAAGCTGCCAAAACACAACAAATTAGGTGTAGACACCAGGGAAGTGCCCTCAATTGACCCAGAGTACAAGAACTATAATTATTATTACTGTGACAGACACATTTATTCAGTTGAGCTTTACATGTCAAAAGTGGTCAGAGAGCAGCAGGCAGAGTCTGTATCAGGAGTGCAGCAGGCAGAGTCTGTATCAGGAGTGCAGCAGGCAGAGTCTGTATCAGGAGTGCAGCAGGCAGAGTCTGTATCAGGAGTGCAGCAGGCAGAGTTTTTATCAGGAGTGCAGCAGGCAGAGTCTGTATCAGGAGAGAAGCAGGTAGAGTCTGTATCAGGAGTGCTGCAGGCAGAGTCTGTGTCAGGAGTGCTGCAGGGAGAGTCTGTCAGGAGTGCAGCAGGCAGAGTCTGTATCAGAGTGCAGCAAGGACTGGTACGCAACTTTACACAACTTAGACTGCAGAACAGGAAGGTTCCACTACAGCCAACACAATAGATGGAGACTCAATCCGGATTCCCCACATTTAAAAAATTAGTGGCTAGGGTCAGCAAAGTGGCATCAATTTCACTACTGTAGAAATAGTGTAAATAAGACCCACACCTCTTCCAGTACGGCCAACCCAGGAGATAGAGACCTAACCAGGAGTGTTCACATTACCCTAAATGAGGGCCTAACACCACCGAAGTGGCATCAATGTCATCAGACTACAAGTAGCTTAACGCAGACCCATACCTGTCCCACTACAGCCAAGCCAGGAGATGCAGACTCAATCGGAAGTGTTTACATTTAAAAAATAGGGCCTAAGACCACCATATCTGTGGCCAACAAATTGGAGATGGTGGAGTTCAACCTCTTAGCTTTGTCATGTGTAGGATGAAACAATCTTTTCCATGAACACAACAGTGGGATTGAGGGTTTGTGCTCAGAGAAACAAACACGGCAGGCATGTCTGCTTCACTTACAGCTAACGGGCTGTCATTCAGCCTCACTGCAGCGGGTATACAGCTGGTTCTGTCGCATATCTGCATGACATAACTTGGCATGGTAACAGAGGAGGAGGAAGAAGCAGCAGAGGTGTTTGATGGGACGGCTGATGGTTGTTTATTGAAAATCAATTTAGAGTTTGTCATGTTTGTGTACCCGTTTGGGGAGAATAATATCAGCACCAAGTGCTCAATTTCACTACAGTATAACTATAGAAATGCATGGAGACCAAAACCTCTTCCACTACAGTCAACCCAATTGATGGAGACCCATTTAGGATTC
This sequence comes from Phyllobates terribilis, assembly GCF_046119375.1. Lineage (NCBI taxonomy): Eukaryota > Metazoa > Chordata > Amphibia > Anura > Dendrobatidae > Phyllobates > Phyllobates terribilis. The sequence continues at coordinate 147,300,024 of NW_027362764.1, read as the reverse complement.
CATACATTTCCAAAAATTAGCGGCCGATGCCAGCAAAGTGTAATCAATTTCACTACGGTAGAAATAGTGTAAATGAGACCTACATCTCTTCCAGTACAGACAACCCAAGACATGGAGACTTAACCAGGAGTGTTTACATTGCCCTAAATGAGTGCCTAACAAACACCATGAAGGGGCATCAATTTCACTAGAGTATAAGTATTGCAAAGGAGCCCAAAACCAGTTCCTCTATGTAATGCAAACGCCCGGGCTGAGTGGCGTGTGCGTGTATATGTAGTGATTCCACTGGACCGTGCCGGAGAGTAGAATGCCTGGAGGGGCGTAACTAAGTATCCACCCGATCCGACCAGGGTCGCACGACGGCATACGACGCCATTGCACCAAGAAGGAACCGAGCTGAGGGACCAGGTGCTACTCCAGGACAGACCCCGGACACGGCTGTTGACCCACACAGAGGAACACAGGAACAGGCAGGTTAGGCTGGCACACAGACTGCTGGGTATAGGCAGACACGGCTGGTATGCAGATTGGCGGACGCTGGTAAGCACGACTGGTATGCAGGCAGGGAGGTACTGGCAGATACGACAGGTTGGAGCACCGAGTGGATAGGACCCGGTACAGACTGGGACTCAGGAACAGAACCGCATATGCGGTGGACAAACAGCAGAGTGAGGCCGCCCAGAGCGGCGAGCAAGAGCAGAACAAGACGAGACCGCCTGGAGCAGTGAACGAGAGAAGAGCAGGACAAGGCCGCCTGGAGCGGTGAGCGAGAGAGGAGCAGGACGAGACTGCCGAAGCAGCGAGAAAAGGGTCAGAGCAGAGCGAGACTGCCGGAGCAGCGAGCAAAGGGTCAGAGCAGAGCGAGACTGCCTGAGCAGCGAGCAAAGGGTCAGAGCAGAGAGAGACTGCCGGAGCAGCAAGCAAAGGGTCAGAGCAGAGCGAGACTGCCGGTGCAGCGAGAAAAGGGTCAGAGCAGAGCGAGACTGCCGGAGCAGCGAGCAAAGGGTCAGAGCAGAGTGAGACTGCAGGAGCAGCTAGCAAAGGGTCAGAGCAGAGCGAGACTGCAGGAGCAGCGAGCAAAGGGTCAGAGCAGAGCGAGACTGCCAGAGCAGCGAGCAAAGGGTCAGGGCAGAGCAAGACTGCCGGAGCTGCGAGCAAAGGGTCAGAGCAGAGCGAGACTGCCGGAGCAGCGAGCAAAGGGTCAGGGCAGAGCGAGACTGCCGGAGCAGCGAGCAAAGGGTCAGAGCAGAGCGAGACTGCCGGAGCAGCGAGCAAAGGGTAAGAGCAGAGCGAGACTGCCAGAGCAGCGAGCAAAGGGACAGAGCAGAGCGAGACTGCCGGAGCAGCGAGCAAAGGGTCAGAGCAGAGCGAGACTGCCAGAGCAACGAGCAAGGCAGAGCACGCAAGAACCGCCGGAGTGGTGAGCAACGCAGAGCAGAGGGGACAGGGCTCTGTTCACACGGAACAGACTGGAAGGGAAAGGCAGAACCAGGTACACACAGGATACTTGCAATGAAGTAGCGAGTGGACTCTAAACTCACAAACGGGAGTACAGGTTCAACGAGTAGGAGTTAGGTACCGGATCAGATTCTGCAGGAAAAGGGAAGGTGCGGACATAGAGAAAAACAGGTAACAGGCTAGGAGAGTATACAGACAAGAACAGACACAGCAGCAAGATACAGGAGCGGGTCTAGATATGCGGCCCCTAGAAGGCAGAATGAAAAGGCTAGGAGCATGTTCAGACAGGAACAGGCAAGATACAGGAACGAGTCTAGGTATGCGGCCCCTAGAAGGCGGAAAGAATAGGCTAGGAGAGTGTTCACACTGGCCTGGAAATACAGCCTCCAGGATAGGCAGAAGACAACAGGCTAGAAGATAGTTCAGACAGGACACAGTTCAGACACGGGAACTGATACCGCAAGGCAGGAAGCATAGACAAGACCTGGCACATCAGTGACTGGAAGCCAACTGACAGAACACAATGCTCAGGCATGGATTCTAGGGAGGAGCTGGGTTAAATACCAGGTGACAGACAGCAATAGGCTGAGAACGCACAAGGGGTGTGCCTGCAGCAGCTACAAGAAGCAGGAAGTGATCGGGCGCCGCCCTTAAGCAGCAGAAACAGAGGCAAGCAGACAGCATGGAGGGAAGCCAGGCTAGCAGACTGGACTGGAGATCAAGTGCGCGCTCTTGCACAGTGGGAGATGGACCACTATGCAAGGACGCCACCAGGTATGTTACACTCTACAGCCAACCCAATAGATGGAGACCCAATCATGATTCTCCACATTTCTAAAAATTAGTGGCAGACACTAGCAATGTCTAATCAATTTCACTACAGTAGAAATAGTGTAAATATGAACCACACCTGTTTCAGTACAGCCAACCCAGGAGATGGAGACCTAATCAGGTGTGTTCTCATTGCCCTAAATGAGGGCCTAACACCACCGAAGTGGCATCAATTTCATTAGAGTATAAGTATTGCAAAGGAGGCCTAAACCAGTTCACTACAGTCAACCCAATAGATGGAGACACAAGCAGTATTCCCCACATTTTAAAAAAATTGTGGCAGATGCCAGCAAAGTGGCATCAATTTCACTACTGTACAAATAATGTAGATAAGACCCGAACTTCTTCCAGTACAGCCAACCCAGGAGATGGACACCTAACCAGGAGTGTTCATCGTGGCCTAAATGAAGGACTAACACCACCGATGTGGAATCAATATCATCAGACTACAAGTAGTTTAACACAGACCCAAACCTGTTCCACTATAGCGAACCCAATGGATGTGGACACAATCAGAATTCTCCACATTTCCCAAAATTAGGGCCTAAAACCTGCAGCAGCAACAGCAGCAGCAAGAGCAGGCACAGAAGCTATATCACAGACTGCAATTTCAAGAGATCAATGCAGCACACTCAAAACGACAACATCGCCTACTCTGTACAGTCTGCAATTGGGGTGCAAAAGTCTTTGGAGATCCATGACTTGTTCATTTTGATGAAAGCTAGGCGGTCTACACTTTGAGGGGACAGCCGGGTGCGCTTATTCATCAAGACGCTAACAGCAGCGCTGAAGACACGTTCAGAGAGAACGCTGGCTGCCGGGCATGATAAAACCTTGAAGGTGTGAGAGGGGAGCTCAGGCCATTCATCCATTTTTAAAGACCAAAATGTAAAAGGGTCCAAACCCTCCTTGATGGTATTGATATTGAACTATAGATACTCCTGCACCATCCTCTCCAGTCGTTCACCATGTGTCAGACTTGTACTTTGTACAAAAAATGTGTGAAAGGACTCCCAGAAATTGCTTCTGCCACTTACTCTGCTGCTAATTTTTTGGCGTTGATGAACTAACGTGCCGGAGGTTGAAAGACTACAGCTGCGAGGCACACTGTGTGCCTCACTCTTATCTTGGGGAAAACCTCTATTAAGATTACTTAAAAGCTTGTTTTGATACTCCAACATAAGCGGGTCCCTTTCGAGGACGGGAAGCATCTGGAAAAATTGACTCTTATAACGTGGATCTAACAGAGTGGCAACCCAGTAGTCAGCATTATTTTGAATCCTAACTATATGAGGAACATGTTGTAGGAGGTCCAAAGCCAGGCTGTATTGTGGGCTGCGTAATACTGCTGCTTGTTTCCTCTGTCCCCTCCTGCCAACCACGTTCAACTGAGAGGGGATGATTATCCTCTTCATCCTCTGACAGCTGCTCACCCATCACCTCTTCCTCATCCATTAGTTCCTCGGCTCTTGCACCTTCAATAACAGTTTGCCTGGTATCGCCAAACCCCCTCGAACACTGTAATCCACCGTCACTTGGCATCCACCTGTGTGACGACAGTCTGAAAATTTGAGACATTGGTTTGCTCCAGCATATATATGACGGGAATAGTGATGCTAATGACTGCATTGTCAGTGCTAGCCAGTTTAGTAGCCATTTAAAAATCATGCAAACGTGATATGCCCCAATTCTGTACTGCGTTGCCCCAAGCTATACATCATGACATACTGCGTCAGAGCTCGTTGCTGCTGGCACAGTCGCTGCAACATGTGCAGAGTGGAATTCCACCGCGTCGGCACATCACAGATCAACCTGTTAACTGGCATGGTCAAAGACCTCTGTATCGATGCAAGTCGATGACATGAGGGGTGCGAATGGCGGAAGTGAGCACAGAGATTCCATACTTTGTCAAGCAGCTCATCCAGGCCAGGACAGGATAGTGGTGGAGAAATCGCTGTACCACCAGGATGAGGACGTGAGCCATGCAAGGCACGTGTGCGAGCTTGCCACACCCTAAGGCCGTTAACAGGTTCGCACCGTTATCGCACACAGCCTTCTCTGGCTCTAGGTTCAGCGGAGACAGCCACTGCTCAAACTGAATCTGGAGAGCTTCCCACAACTCTTCACCTGTATGACTGCGATCTCCAAGGCATATTAATTTGAAGACTACCTGATTACAGTGAGCCCTGACTGCACAGTATGGAGGTGGTGTGTATTTGCTCCGCACCTTTGGAACGAGTGTTTCGTTAAGGCAGAGGTTGTGTGCACAGGTGCAGGCCATAGAGGAGGTGGAGGACGCAGAAGCAGCGGAGGAAGTGGGAAATACAGAGGTTTCTTCTGCAAGCCTTGGGGATTCCACGATTTGTGGAGCAGCCTCTTCCCCCACAGCCACCAGAGTCATCCAGTGCCCAGTCAGCGAGATGTAACGCCTTTGGCCATGCTTACTCGTCCAGGTCTCTGTGGTGAAATGCACCCTGTAACACGTAGATTTAGACAAATAACGGGTGATGTTGTCTGCGACATGCTGGTGTAGCTCAGGCACAGCTTTCTTAAAGAACTAACGGCGACTGGGCAACTGGTACTGGGGGACTGCGACGGCCATCAGTTTTCAGAAACCGTCTGTATCTACCAGGCGGAAAGGCAGCATTTCCGTGTCCAACAGATTGGAGATGGTGGAGTTAAACCTCTTAGCTTTGTTATGCGTAGGATGAAATAATCTTTTATGTGACCACAACTGCGGGACTGAGGGCTGCCTAAGGTGCTGAGAGAGGGCAGAGTATGGTGAACCGGAAAAACTGGTAGAGCATGAGTGAGGTGTAGATGTTTCGGTGGATTGAGAAACATGTGTTTGTTTCATCGAGCACACAGCAACAGCCGTGTCTGCTTCCGTTACAGCTGACGGGCTGTCACTCAGCCTGACTGGAGCGGGTAAAGAACTGGAGTTTCTGCGATGGGAGACCTGCGTTACAATGCTTGGCATGGTAACAGAGGAGGCGGAAGAAGCAGCAGATGCATTTGAAGGGGCAGCTAATGGTTGTTGAGGTGCGCTGGTCCACATTTCAGACTCCCAGCATAAAGAATGTTCTTTGAGCATGTGAACGTTCATGCATGTAGTAGTCAAATTATTGCACTTTTTCCCTCTACTGAGTTTTTTATCACAAAGTTTGCGGATAGCTTGAGTTGGCTCATCCTTTGCAGTGACAAAAATGGCCCATGCTAGGTAACCCCTGCTGCCCCTGTGAGCAGCAGACCCGTGACCGCTGTTGGCAACAGTCACCGTTGTGGCGAAGGATGCAGTGCTCCTCATGCTTGCATCACTCCATGTCTGCGCCACAGGGCGAAATGTCTTCCTCCTCCACCTTCTTAAATGAGCTACTCTGCTGCGTGACTCTGGATTCACACCAAGTAGTGTTGGTATATACAACAGTTGTGGACTTCTTTGCTTGTGTGAAGGAGGACTTTATGCTGATCTGACAGTAGATGGCGATGTTGTGTAAAGTTTCCTTGTTTACTGCATTGTAAAAGGAAAAAGTCTCCCTTGTACTTTCTGTTTTGTTCTTACTTCCTGGTGCAGTACTGTGTGACTGTGCATTTTTTCCTTTACCTCATGTTCTGAGAAGTAAAAGCTTGTTATCCCATGTGATCTGCTCTCTGAAGTTTCTACCGCAACTGTATGTGGACCCATGAAAGTGACTACATCAGGAGGCAATAGATATATGGTGACTACTCAAGATACACAGTCACATACTTGATCAAGAACAAAAGCGAAGTTTTCAATAAACTAGTAGACTACATGACAAAGTTGAATAACAAGTTTCAGAGGAAGCCAATTGTCATTAGAAGTGATAATGGAGGTGAATTCACAGGACACCAAAGAGAAAACGACTTAAGGAAAAATGGTATAGAGCATCAAAAGACTGTTCCATACACACCTGAACAAAATGGAGTAGCAGAAAGGAAAAACAGAACTCTGACTGAAATGATAAGGAGTATGCTGACAGATTCCAAACTATCAGAGAAATATTGGGGTGACGCAGCAATGACAGCTACATATCTACAGAACCAACTTTTTTCTAGAAAACTGAAAAATACCCATATGAACTGTGGCAAGGTATGAAACCAAGTGTAAATCATTTAAGAGTTTTTGATTGTAAAATTTTTGTATTCATTCCAACAGAAAAATGTTCCAAACTTCAAAATAGGTCCATGGAAGGAAAATTTGTTGGATATAGTGAAAATTGCAAAGGATATATAATCCTAGATCTGAAAACAGACAGAGTTATGGTGAGTAACAGTGTGACATTCATTGAGGATCTAAATGAAGACACTATGATTTCACTGGAATCAAAAAATGAGAAAAACAGCAATGATATAGCTGAAGGAATATCTGATGAAAAAGAAGTTGAAATTAATAAAAAACAGAATACTGAAAGTGAAGAGATACAACTACAAACAGACACAGAACCAAAACGTTCAATAAGAGAAAACAAAGGAAAACCACCAATCCGACTTTAATACAAGGCAAGTACAAGTAAAATTTATGAGCATGGGAAGACATCTCTCAACTTCCTGAAGAAGAAGCCAATAAATGGATAGAGGCAACAGAAATAGAAATAAAATCCATGCATGACTCAAAAACATGGACACTAACAGAATTACCAGAAAAAAGAAAAGCTATAGGATGTAAATGGGTTTTTTAAAGTAAAGTACCGAAGAGATGGCACAGCTGAACGATACCGAGCAAGACTCGTAGCTAAAGGTTATTCTCAAAAATATGGAGAAGACTATGATGAAACATTTGCTCCAGTTGTCAGACATATTACAATAAGAACTTTGTTTACAGTTGCAGCAATGAAACTAATGGAACTGAAACATCTGGATGTAAAGACAGCATTTTTGAATGGAAGTTTAACAGAAGATATTTATATGAAACAACCTCCAGGATTCAAAGATGAAAGTAACCCAAACATGGTTTGCAAATTACAGAAAAGTATATACGGTTTAAAACAAGCTGCTAAAGCGTGGAATGATAAAATCACGGAGGTGCTCACAAATGAAAAATTTTAAAGAAGCAAAGCTGATCCTTGCCTGTACACAAAAAGACTAATGGACAGATGAATCTATGTACTCATATATGTTGATGACATTTTAGTTTGTTTTGAAAAAGAAAGGGATAACAAGGACATACTATAAATCAACATTTCGAGATCAAAGACTTGGGAAATGTGAAACAGTACTTAAGAATACAGATATAAAGAGAAGATTGAAGTTTCCTACTTAATCAAAATCATATGATTCAAGACATAACCAAAACATTTGGATTGAAGGATGCAAAACCAGCAAAGTCTCCAATGGAAACTAATTATCTTAAAGAGATGAGTAGTGAGAAAAATGTGTTACCAAATAATGAAGAGTACAGAATGGCGATAGGAAAATTACTGTATCTAGCAACTGTTACAAGGCCAGAAATTGTAGTAGGAGTTCTGAGTAGAAAAGTGTCCAAGCCAAATAAAGCGGATTGGAATGCTGTGAAGAGAGTAATACGTTATTTGAAAGGAGCCAGCAATGTTAAACTGAAACTGTCTACAAGTGATAAATGCATTTTAACTGGATAGGTTGATGCAGATTGGGCTGGAGACCCAACTGACAGAAAATCTACCAGTGGATATCTTTTCTTTCTCTCAGGTGGACCAATTAGTTGGACTAGTAAAAACAATCAATAGTAACGCTGTCATCAACAGAAGCAGAATATGGTTCAGCAGCAGATGCGAGTCAAGAAGTTCTATGGTTAAGACAATTGCTAAAAGACCTAGAACAAGCACAGTTGGAACCAACAAAAATAAATGAGGACAATCAGGGATGTCTTGTTCTTGCTCAGATGGAAAGAGTTAACCTAAGAACCAAGCACATTGATGTGAAGTATCATTTCTTGAGTGACCATCAGGAACAAGGAATCCTGAAATTAGAATAATGTCCAACTGAAGATATGACAGAAGACATTTTCACAAAGGCATTGAATGCAGTAGGCCATCCACTAACATAAGTTGTCAGTTGTCTTTGGATAGGACCTATTTGTGTTGGTTTACTAGTGCTTTCACTAACATTACCACGTACCCCACGTGCACCTTGAACACCAAGCCTATTCCCCGTTTCACCACTCCCTCTCTTTTTCCCACTCATGTTGGTCAAATATGACAAGGTAAGATATGGCCTGCCATATAACCTTACTAACAGACAAAAGAAATTTGTTAGTGTGCATGAGGCCGATAAAACCTACAAGATATTTTCCAAACAATTTCAAACTGAGATGTCCCCTGCTGTATTACTTTAGGAACAGAAGATTTTTTTTTTTTAATGTGGATGACGCCAGTATGACATAGAATATATGCTCCAAAATATTTCAGTCTCAGATCTAGCCAGCTGTATCACTTTACTCAGAGCAAAAAATATTTTTGGGTTATTCTGCATAAGCTCTGTGTCCCACTGACTTGACCGCCACTGTAGTAGCTGACTTATAGCACTGTATGACTTTTGGCACAGGAAAAAATTTTTTTTGGACTGGGGCTAGTAAGAGAAGTTTTTTATTTTTTTTTACTGTGAAACCAGGACAAATTCAATGCCACTAAAATAGGATCTGCCTTTTAGCAGACTGGATCAACTTTGCCACGTTAAAAAACATTTGATGGACTCTGACTGCCAACCAAAAATATATATAGGTTTGACGGTGCGTACAAGCTGAATTTGACTGCCACTGACATAGTAGCTGGCTTATAGCACTGTATGACTTTTAGTGCAGGAAAAAAAATTTTTGGGACTGGGCGTAGCAAGAGAAAAAATGTATTTTTTTTACTCTGAAACCACCCGACGTTCAACTCCACTAAAATAGTATCTGACACTAAAAAAAAAAAACTTTAGTGCACACAGCTTTCAATATCACAATAACAGTAAAAAAACAAACAGATTTTGTGCTCTGCAATAAGAAGCTCGGCAGACTGAGCAGAGGACAATTTCAACCCCACTAAATGAAAAGGTGCACTGTGCTTGCTTGATCACATCAGCAAGTGTGAAAAAAGATTCAAGGTATACTGAGACATGGAGCTCTATACCAGCGGTGCACAGCACTATTGTATGGCATGGGTCCCCTGCTTCTGTCAGAATCTCAGTACTTGCACAAGAGCACCAAAAATGTGCTGCACCAGCGGTTGCAGAGGTACACAGGCAAGGAATTATCTACACTATCTGACTACCACACATGCGCCCATCTATCTAGCTAATATCTCTCATTACACAGGAGAACACTGAGCTGCGTCTGTCTCCAGCAGTGACATGGATATAATGCCGCTGAGGGAACATGGCCGCTTTTTATATTGAGAGGACATGTGATTTCTGCAGCCAATTACAGAAGCCCTTATGTCTGAACAGTGAGAAGCTTCCTGCACTATGATTGGCTGGCTGCGCTTTCCTCAGTTAAAGTTACCGCCCAGAAGAAAAAAAAACAGTGCGCCGCTGATCTGACCTGTTCTAAGCTCTCCATAGCCCCACACTCACCTGTCACATATCACCGCTCATCATACACTTGCACTATACTAACAAAACTGTTCAAAATGCTGTGGTTGCCCTGTACTCGCAGTCCCGCGCAAATTTGTCGAACTTTTCGTCGGTTTTACAAAAATTTTCTCGCCTTTGCGATCACAAATCCAAATGTTCCATATTCATGCCGAATTTGAAACTTTCAAACATTCGCCGAACAAATTTGCTCAACATTGCTCACAATCTACATTCCTTATCAGTATGTGTTTCCAGGGTAATGACTTGTATCTAAGGTAAAATAGCAAAAAAACAAAAATTCTCCTTCACATCTTGGGCTATCTTCACATGTATCGTTTTTGATGTGTTTTTGTACTTTTGCATTGCTTTCAACAGTGAAAAATACAATCACCGGTAAATGTCATTTTAAAATTTTACTACCTTATCTGGCCATGTGTGTGTGAGACATGATCAGACACACCCTGTTTCATTTATGAAGGAGGGACTGTAAAAGTCACAAACACTATTTTTATAGGGCCATCAGGAGGCCCTTACTATTCTTAAAGGGCCAGCAGTTGGCCCTCACTATTGTTTGAGAGCAAACAGCCGCTATAATTTGTTGCTCCCATTATTAACGAATGGGTCTCCTGTACTGTTATTGTGTATGCAGTGACTGCAAGGGCTGACAAAAATTTGGACGCACCCCAATACCCCTTTGAAGAGACATAGATGAGGGCCTCAGTAAAAAAAAAAATTGCCATTATAAAGGAGTGGGTCTCCTACGATGTTAATGCCCATGCAGTGACTGCAAGGGCTGCCAAAATTTAGGAAAAACCCCAATAGCAATTTAAAGACACATAGAAGAGGGCCTCAGAAATGACATGTTCCCATTAGAAAGGAGCGGGTCTGCTATACAGTTATAGGGTATTCAGTGAGTCCAACGGCTGACAATTTTAGGAAAAACCCCACTAAGAATTTAAAGACACACAGAGTAGGGCCACAGTAACAAGGTACGACATGTTCCCATTAGAAAGGAGAGAGTCTGCTATACAGTTATAGGGTATGCAGTGAGTCCAACGGCTGACAATTTGAGGAAAAACCCCACTAAGAATTTAATGACACACAGAGCAGAGCCACAGTAACAAGGTACGACATGTTCCCATTAGAAAGGAGAGAGTCTCCCATAGTGTTGGCCTATGCAGTGAATGCAAGAGCTGCCAAAAATTTGGAGGCACTTCAATGCCCCTTGGAAGAGACGTGGAGGAGGGCCTCATAAAAAAATGTTCCCATTAGAAAGGAGCAGGCCTCCTATACTTGTAATGCCCATGCACTAAGTGTATGGGCTGAAAAACATTTCCCCCTGGGGGGTATACATGAACATACTGTATAAAAAATTTTTTTTCCAGGCATCATAAACACCCTTTAAAAAAATTATGCAGTGAGTACAATGCCTGCCAAAATTTAGGAAAAACCCTAATACCTATTTACAGACACATAGGGGTGGGCCTCAGTAACATGTTCCTAGAAAGGAGCGGTTCTACTATACAGTTATAGGGTATGCAGTGAGCACAACGGCTGCCAAAATTTGGGAAAAACCCCAATTACAATTTAAAGACACATAGAGGTGGGCCTCAGTAACGACATGTTCCCATTACAAAGGAGCGGGTCTGCTATACAGTTATAGGGTATAAGAAAAAAAGAGGCCAAATGTACTATGCTAGACAGACCATAGTACCTAGATCCAGTGTCGGGCACCAAGTCCGTATTGCCTACTCCAAAGAATACATGTAAAGATAGGAGGACACTTGAGTATTATGGCAAACAGTGAGTATAATTTTATTAAGATTCAAAATTCCAAGTATAAAAAGACATATAAAAATAGCAATAGCAGGGGGATAGGGTGAAAAGTGCCGGAGGCTGGGGAAAACCGATGGGGGACGGGCAGTATAAAGTAATCAATTAATGTATAAAGTCAATATATGCCTAGGTGAGTCATTGATAATGTATACAACATAGGGCAAAAAGCAAACAGTTAAAGAGGCATGACATACATGAGGACCTTAGCATTGTTCACTATCTATATGTGAATACCCAAGTGCTGTGAAAGGGGAAAGTATAGATGAGAACAATAATCCCTATCACACATGATGCATAGACTCACCAAAAAAGAGCAAAGTAAAGAGAGCCCATAACCCCAACAGGGAGTCCCCCAGCTGTGCAGCGGGTAGGAACGCGCCCCGACGCGCGTTTTGGCGATCTTTTTCAAGAGGTGCTGGTGTATGCAGCTCCAGGACCTGTAGAAATACCTCCCCATCAGGTCACGTGATCCACAAGAGGGAGGAAGCTAATTGGGCTAATGCGGCGGGTATGCCCTGAGCCACGCCCCCCACCGCGCGCGCCGTAGCCGTCAAGTCCCGGGCAAGCGCCCGAGGGCGCGCTGAAGACGCCCCAGGAGGCGCGCCAGGGACATAAAGACAGCCCAGCGCGGGCAGGCCAGTCACCGGGACACAAACGCGCCACCCAAAAAGCGTATGGACTCAGATAGGGGGGAGGGTAAAAATACCTCCTGTCACTCCCTGGGTATGTAAAAGTGCACAGGAGTCAAAAGGCATGTGTCCAGTCCTTAGCAGGAGAGTGAAGTAACATTCCATCTCAGCAGTAAGAGCGCCACTTGCATCCATAACATAATAGTAAATACATACAATTTGTATAAGAACAGTTTTTAAGGTGAAAATTGTATTCAAGCAGATTTCTTAACATGAGAGGAGATGGCAGCAAAAATCTTCAGGGATTCTCCACTCAGATTAGAAGGCGTCCTTATTGTAAAGATGGTCCATAGAGATGATGCGAAGCTTGACAGGAAAATAAGATTAAATCTAAGAGTGTGCAAGAAAAAAAGTATTAGGGATTAAAACCAAGAAAAAATTAAAATCAAGCAAAAGTCCCAGAAGCACAGACTAAAGGATCAAAAAGCTGAGCGAGAGCACCAAAGGCCAAGGGACATCCCATCAAAGGAAGGACGAGAAAGTCAGGCTTTCACTGAGGCCACGCGGGGCCAGGGTGACAAGAACCGTAATCCATCTGGCCTCTTTCTGCGAGAGTCAGAGTTTAGAATTACCCCCCCGAGAGCCAAGATGTTCCACATCAATGCCACGCACCATAAGGGTGCGTGGGTGGCAGCCATGGGCTGCTTTGAAATGTTGAGATAGTGTCTTTAGCTCCCAGGGGTCCATAATTGACATAGCCGCGCCAATGTCCCGTACATGCTCCCGCACTCGAACCCTCATCTCTCTTGTGGTAAGACCCACATAGATTTTGTTGCAGCCACATGTGGCATAGTACACCACATGTGTTGTGCTGCAAGAGATATATTTGGAGATTTGGAAGGTGCGGAAGCCATCAGATGACACAAATGATGAACAGCGAAGGACATTGGCGCAGGCCAAGCAGTGGCCACATGGAAACGTTCCTACCCTGGGTCCCGCACGACCCAAATGGATTGGATGCCGGTGGGACATAATGGCTGGAGGTGATAAAGTCACCCAAATTCCTAGCCCGTCTAGCTGTCATATGTGGGTAATGTCCCACCGCGTCCCTCAGGGAGGGCTCCGTGCCGAGAATGCTCCAGTGACGTGAGAGGGCCCGCCTCATAGTCCCCCACTCGTGATTATAGGTGGAGATGAAGCGGGTCCTCTCAGGAAAACCAGAGCGAGATGATGTGGCGGGGTATAGAAGACGATTGCGGGGGGTACCTCGTGCCCTCCCATAGCCACGGCCAATGCAGCGATTGCTATAACCTCTCTATTTAAAACGCTCAGTCAGATCTGATGCCTGTCTTTCAAAATGAGCATCAGTTGAACAGATACGCTTCGCCCTTAGGAACTGTCCGATCAGGACCGTCCTTATTGTAGATGGCATATGTGCCGAAGATGCATGTACCAGCGAATTAACCGCTGTGGGCTTCCTGTAGACGTCAGTCAGGATGAAGGATTGTTGGTCCACCTCCAGAGTGACATCCAGGAAGTCCATATGTTTGGCATGATGGGCATATGCGAGTTTAATACCCCACATGTTAGCATTAAGTTGTCTCATGAAATCGTTGAGCTCCTCCACACTACCCCGCCAAATAAATAAAACATCATCGATGTACCTGAGCCACGTCACAACCTGGTTAACACCCTGCACGCCATCTCCCTCAAAAATTTCCCTTTCCCATGCTCCCAGGAAAAGGTTATCATAGGAGGGCGCGCAGGCCGCACCCATGGCCGTGCCACGCAGTTGCAGGTACACCGAGTCTTTAGATAGAAAGAAATTATGATGAAGGATAAAGTGGAGGAGCTCGAGGATAAACTCACGGGAAGGGCCGTCTAGGTCGGAGGTCCCAAGGAATAAGCGAACCGCAGCCAGGCCCAGATCGTGACTGATGCAAGTGTATAGACTCTCTACGTCGGCCGTGACCATGATCATACCTGGCTCCAAAGAGACACCGTCAACCCTAGTAAGGACGTCGGTCGTGTCCTTAATATAGGACAGAAGGGTCTCAACGAGTGGTCTCAGATGACAGTCCACATATTGAGAGATTGGGCCACAGAGACCCCCCAGACCCGACACGACCGGACGTCCCGGAGGGTTGGCGGCGTCCTTATGAATTTTAGGGAGCAGGTAGAAGGTAGCCGTTTTAGGGAACTGTACGGTTAAAGCCTCCACAGTCCTCTTATCAATGATACCCCGCTCACAGGCCCGGGCCAGGATTCCCTGTAGAGCAGCGGAGTAGGAGGCAGTTGGGTTATACGACAACCTAGAATTGGTGTCCCTATTTCTAAGTTGGCGTAGTGCCTCCCTCTCATATTTCTGATGGGGCCACAGGACGATATTCCCTCCCTTGTCAGAAGGTTTAATAACAGTGTCTTTGAGTGATTGTAAGTCATTTATAGCTTGGCGTTGGGCAGAGGTTAAATTATCAAATTTCCTCCGTGTGGAGATCTTTCTAAATTCTTCTGTTACCAAATTCACAAAAATCTCCACTGCCGGACTAATAGACAAGGGAGGGAAGCTCGTTGATTTGGGAGTCCTAACCTGTGGTAACCCACCTGTAGAGGGAGTTGTTTGCTCCAACAAGAGGTCTTCTAAGTCTTGTAAGGCCTCCCTCTCCGCTGCTGTCATGGGAATCCCCTCACCATCCGACCTGAAATTAAGTTTTTTTAGAATTAGTTTCTGGGCAAACAGGTGGAGTTGGTGGTGTTGAGAAGTCTGGCCCAATCCAGCCCTTGTTCACTTTTATAAGAGTCAGCCTGTCAGCATTTTCAGTTGACAGGTGGATGCGCCTATCAGTTATAATTCCCCCGGAGGCACTAAAAACCCTCACTTACAAAACGCTTGTGGCAGGGCAGGCAAGGACCTCCAAGGCATAGAGAGCCAGTTCATGTGACGTGTCCTGCTTGGATACCCAATAATTATAAGGCACATAGGATTCATGGAGGACATTGGTACGGTCAGCAAGGTACTCCTTCAACATCTTCCCAAACTTTTCCCTCCTTTAGAGAGTACCCAGCGCATCAGGGCTTTTGCAATTGGAGGGTCTGAGAAAACTGTCCCAGAACTTTGACAGTGTTCCACTGCCTCTGCTGGATTGGATTTGTGTCTGTTTCGCCTGTACTCCTTACTCATCCAACAAACTGTGATCTCTGCCGCCAGCATTTTCAGATGTGAATTTTTTTTTAATAAATTTGCAACAAGGGCCTTCCGTTAGTGCCCCATTTTATAAGGCCTGTCCGCTGTGGGGAGAAGAGATAGAAATTTCTCCTTGTAGCTTGGGTCTAGAAGAGTCACCAACGAGTAGTAACTGTCACCCAAAATTTGGAGAATGCGAGGGTCAGGGAAAGGCAGTGTAACAAACTCAGCCATGTGTGCCAGACCGTTAACAGGCAAGACTTCTGTGTCCTCACCAAGACACCAAGAGGACAACTGACAATGCTCTTCTCCTCATCTTCCTCCTCCTCCCTCTCCTCAGCTCATCCACACTGAACAGATGGCATGAAATTTGTGCAGGTAGTACCGTCTACAATGCAGGAAACTAGCTCCTGTTCTTCCTCCTCCTCTTCCTCATTGTCACCCAATCCACGTTGGGATGAGATGAGGTTGAGCTGTGTGGAATCACCCTGTATGGTTCCTTGCTCCATCTCATCATGCTCCCCCTGCAATGCATCTGTTTCAGAAGACAGAGAAGCAGGATGGTGATGCTAATTATTGCATCAATGGCGCTTACATCTTGATGGGGTCCTCAAGATTTTGGAGGACGGCACAGATGTCTGACATCCATATCCACTCCTGAGGTCTTATGTGTGGAGTCTGACCTGAATACCGACGGCCTTGTAAATGCTGGTAGTCAAAAACTGCCCTCTGCTCACAGATCCTTCCCAACATCTGCAATAAAGAATTCCAACGCGTGGAGACATCGCACACCAGTCGGTGAGCTGGAAGCTGCAAAAGCTGCTGGAGCACGGCAAGGGAGGCGGAAGCTGTAGCTAACTTTGTGAAATGGGCATACACGCGGCGTACTTTGACAAGCAGATACGGCACATCTGGATAGGTTTTGAGAAACCGCTGAACCACGTGGTTAAGCACATGGGCCAGGCATGGTACGTGTGTGAGCTCTCCTTGCTTCAGAGCTGCAACCAGGTTCCGGATATTGTCACACACGACCATGCCTGGCTGTAGGTTCAGCGGTGCCATCCACAGATCTGCCTGCTTTTTCCGAGCTGTCCACAACTCTTCCGCATTGTGCGGTTTGTCACCTAAGCATATTAGCTTCAGCACAGCCTGTTGCCGCTTTGCAGCGGCAGTGCTGCAGCTCTTCCAGCTTGTGACTGATGTGATCATTTCGGAAATGGAGGCTGAAGAGGAGGAGGAGGTGCAGGAGCAGTAGAATGTGGGGGCAACCCTGATTGACCCAGGGCTTTGTCATCGGGAGGACGTATTCTGTCCCAAGGTCCGACTGGGAACTGGCTTCCACTATATTAACCAAGTGTGTCATCAGCGAGATGTACCACCCCTGCCCACAAGCGCTTGTCCACATGTCCGTGGTTAGGTGGGCTTTCCCAGTAACTGCGTGGTTGTGGGCACGGCTAATATTGTTGGACACGTGCTTGTGTAATGCGGGGATGGCACACCAGGAGAAATAGAGGCGGCTAGTTACTAAACTGCAACATTTTGAGCGCAAGCATTCGCAAAATGTGTGAATTTAGTAGTGTGGCCTATGGGGCTTTGGCTGCGTATTGCGCTTGCGTTCCAAGGACTTGGGTAGGGACAACTGAACGCTGCCCTGAGTCAAAGACGTGGACGTGCTTACTGATGATGCTAGTTGAGAGTGTGCAATGACAGGTGCAGGGCAGGAGGCATCTTTGCATGCTGCATGGACAGGGGATTGGTATGCATGCACAACAGCAGAAGGAAGAAGTGGTCACCTCAGACACTGTTTCTGGACCCTGTAATTCGGACCACCTAGTCATGTGCTTTGCTGTCATGTGCCTGATCATGCTGGTGGTGGTCAGACTGGTAGTTTTGCTACCCCTGCTGATGCTGGCCTGGAAGATGATGCAAATGGCATTTTGGGGATTATCTGTAGAGTCTTTGCTTCCAGTCAGTTTGCCACCTCCACCACCCTGTCTTCCACATGGTCCAGTCTCAGTAGCCGTGAATATGGACCACATATTCCACACCCTGATCCTCCTTCCTCCCACCATGCCGAGTGCCGGGAGACAACTGATCTCACTCTTGGACACTCCGAAAAGCTGTTCACTTTTCCATTTATAGATTCGGGCCTCTCATCCAGCCCACTTCAAGTGGGGTAAGAGGAGATCACATGTAGCAATGCACAAATATTTGAGCAGCCACATGAATGCGACGGTGGGTGATGATGATGAGCTACAATTGCCAGCAAGTCAGAATATGGCCCAGGGTGATTATGTGGAAGATGAGGTGGTGGACGATGAAGTCACTGACCCAACCAGGCAAGGTGACATGCATAGCGAGGACAGCAACACAGAGGGTGAGTGAGGCTTAACACCACAAAAGGCATGAAGAAGCAGTGGGGTGGCCACAGACAAAAGGTGGGAAACTGTTCCCCAGATCACCAAAACGAGGGAAGTTGCCACAAAAATTGTTAGGTCTTCCCGTGTCTGCGGGTGACACCACTTCCTGTTCCGCTGTTGTGCGTGCACACCAATGGCACAGGCAAAGATGCCTCCTGCCCTGCACCTGTCGTTGCACACTTACAACTACCACCATCAGCATCCACGTTCACATCCTTGTCCCAGCGCAGCATTCAGCTGTCCCTACCCCAGTCCTTTGAACAGAAGCGCAAATACACAGCCAACCCCCCACAGTCCAAGCACTAAACTGTAACATTTCTCGAATGCTTGCACTTGAAATATTGCCTTTTAGGCTTGTGGAGACGGAATCTTTCCACAACCTCATGGCAGCGACCGCCTCTTGGTTACTCGGTCCCCAGCCGGCACTATTTCTCCTGGTGTGCTGTCTTCACCTCACACAAGAAAGTGTTCCAGAAAATTATCCGTGCCCTCAGCAGCACAGTTACTGGGAAGGTCCACCTAACCACAGACATGTGGACAAGGGCTTGTGGCCAGGGACGGTATATCTCGCTGACAGCATAATTTGTTAATATAATGGAAGCCGGAACACAGTCAGATCCTGGGATGGAACACGTCCTCCCGATGTCGAGGATGCGGGCCCTGGGTCAATCAGGGTTGTCTCCACATTCTACAGCTCCTGCACCTCCCCCTCTTCAGCCTCCAACTCCAAAATAACCACATCAGTCAGAAGCTGTTAGCACTGCAGCACTGCCTCGGCCAAGCAAAAACAGGCTGTGCTGAAGCTAATATTCTTAGGGGACAAACCACACACTGCTGCAGAGTTGTTGACAGCTGTAAAACAGCAGGCAGATCTGTGGCTGTCACCGCTGAACCTACAGTCAGGCATGGTCATGTGTGAGAATGGACGGAACCTGGTGGCAGCTTGGAGGCTTGGCAAGCTTGCACACATACCATACCTTGCCCATATGCTCAATCTAGTGGTTCAATGGTTTCTCCAAACCTACCCAGATCTGCCTGAGCTGCTTGTGAATGTATGCTGCACCTGTGCCCATTTCAAAAAGTCAGTTACGGCTTCCGCCGCCCTCAGCATGCTTCAGCAGCATTTGCAGTTTCCAGCTCACCGACTGGTGTACGATGTCACCACGTTTTGGAACTCAACATTGCATATGTTGGGAAAGATTTGTGAGCAGCAAAGGGCAGTTGTTGAGTACCAGCTTCAACACGCCCGTCAGTATTCAGGTCAGCCTCCGCACATAAGAGCTGATAAGTGGGCATTGATGTCTGACATCTGTGCCATCCTCCAAAACTTTGAGGACTTCACCAAGATATTGAGTGGTGATGACACCATAATTAGCATCATCCTCTGGGTTCTCTGTCTACTGAAATGCCCGCTGTTCACAATTACAAAGGAGGCATTGCAGGCAGAGCACGATGAGATGGAGGAAGGAACTGTACAGGGTGATTCCACACATCCCAGCCTCATCTCAACAAGGATTGGGTGCTAATGAAGAGGAGAAGTAGGAGGAGGAACAAGAACTGTTTTACTGCGCTACAGATGGTACTACCCACACAACAGTCATACCATTTGTTCAGTGTGGATGGCCTGAGGAGAGGGACTTCTAGACCCATGCTACAAGGAGAACTTTCTATCTCTCCTTCCCGTGGCGGAGAGGTCTAATAAAATGTTGCGGTACCAGAAGGCCCTTGTAGAGGAATTATTAAAAAAATTCCCATCTGAAAATTCTGGCGGCAGAGGTCCCAGTTCTTTTGACAACCAAGAAGTACAGGCGAGGGAGACACTGTCAAAGGTGTGGGACAGTTTTCTCAGACCCTCCTAGCGCCCAGGCCCTGATGAGCGGGGTTCTCTGACAAGGAGGGAAATGTTTTGGAAGATGCTGAAGGAGTATCTTGCCGACCATGCCAATGTCCTCCGTGATTCCTCTGTGCCTTATAACTATTGGGTATCTAGGCTGGACAAATGTCATGAACTGGCTCTCAACGCCTTAGAGCTCCTGGCCTGCCCTGCCACTAATGTTTTGTCAGAGCCGGTTTTTAGTGTATTATAACTGAAAGGAGCATCTGCCTGTCAACTGAAAATGCTGGCATGGTTGACTCTTATCAAAATGAACAAGGGCTGGATTGGGCCAGACTTCTCAACACCATCGGATGATAGCAGCATAACAAAGTCAAATCCAGTGTTTTTTTTGTTTTTTTTATTCCCATGCACCTCTTCACACCCAGACATTGGTATATGCTTCCTGATTTAGTTTATTTTATGTCACCCTCCTCTTCTTCCTCTCCTCATCCTCCACCACCATATCAACAGGGTGACCATCATTCAACACCCACATAATTTTTTTAAGTGTGTTTATGATTCCCGTACGGAATTTTTTTAGAGGCCTACCTGTAACATTCTGTATATTATACAGTATGTTCATGTACCCAAGGGTAAATGTTTTTCAACCCACGGACTTAATGAATGGGCATTACCACTATTGGAGACCCACTACTTAGTAATGGGAAGAAGTTTTTTAATGCGTACCACCTCTACGTCTCTTTAAAGGGGTATTGGAGTGCGTCCAAATTTTTGCAGCCCTTGCAGTTGCTGCATGGGCATTACCACTATAGGAGACCCATTCCTTAATAATGGGAACTATTATTTTAATGAGGCCCTCCTCTGCGTCTCTTTAAAGGGGTATTGGAGTGCGTCCAAATTTTTGTCAGCCCTGCCACTCACTGCATACACAATAACAGTGTAGGAAACCCACTCCTCAATAATTGGAACATTTTTTTTACTGAGGCACTCCTCTATGTCTCTTCAAAGGGGTATTGGAGTGCGTCCAAATTTTTGGCAGCACTGCCACTCACTACATACGCAATAACAGTATCAGGCTTAGTGCCCACTATGCGCTTTTCAAGCGTTTTTGCCGCAGAATTTCCGAAACGAAAATGCTTAAAAAACGCTTGGTAATACGTGCCCCATGGTCCCCAATGATAATCTTCATGTGCTGTGCACATGCTGCGGAAATTTCCGCTGCGGATTATCATTACGGAAAAATACGAAGCAAGTCCATTCATTTTGCGGACATGCTGCGTAATTGCCGCCATTGACTTGCATTGAATCGCTTAATATCCGCATCACTACATGTGCACATGCGGATATTAAGCGATTCAATGTGCGGATGGCACACAGGTCTGGAGAACAGGAGACTCTCCTCCAGACCCAGGTACCATGGTACCTGTAAAAAAAAAGAAATTAAAATAAAAAATAAAGATTATACTTACCTTCCGATGGCCCTCAGCCTCCTCAGCAATGCGTCTGGTTTGTTGGGCAGCTTGCGATGGTCTAAAGGACCTTCCATGACATCATTTAGTCATGTGACAGGTCACACGACCGCTGGCGTTGGCATGACCTGTCACATGACTAAATGATGTCATGAAAGGTCCTTTCACACCACCTCGAGCAGTGCAAGAGACCGGACGCAGGGGAGAAAAAAACAGGGGCCATCGGAGGGTAAGTATAATCTTTATTTTTTATATTTTGCTATTCTTATTCTTTTTTTTTTAGCTATTACTTGGTCACACTATACTGTATAAATCCATGCCGGTTGCATGGATTTATATTGTCTGACCAAGTTGTCAAGCACTTTTCCAAGTGATGCTAAAATCGCTTGGAAAAGCGCCTGATAACCCACATGCAAAAACGCTTGACAAATGCTTCTGCCTGGCAGGAAAAACGCATGTAAAATCTGCATGCATTTTTCCTGCCAGGGAGAAGCGGAAAAAATATGCAGCATTTCTGCATCGTGGGCATTTAGCCTAAGAGATCCACTTCTTAACAATGGGAACAACAAGGCATAGTCGGCTGATGGCCCTCTAACAATAGTGAGGGCCGACTGCTGGACCTTAAACAAGAGTAAGGGCTAGTGATGAAAAACTATCACAAATTACAAATTTGTCACGAATATAGCACATTCGAATTTGTGATAAAAACCTGAGCATTTTTTCTTAAAGGGAATCTGTCACTCCCCCGGGCGATATCAGAACTCTACTATGGGCATACAGGGTATAGAAAAGTAAATCTTTACTTACCTGCAAGGCCCATAGTAGAGGTTTGATTGCAGATAAAAGCCCTTTAATCAATTCTTTTTTCCACAGGCTTTTTTCCAGGGGACGCCAAGCAATCCCCGCCTATGTGCTGTGACAGGCCCTGTGACATGCACTGTGCTCCCTGACTTCAAGGCATGCGCAAAGCGTCGCTCACATAGAGCGCGCTTTGCTTCATCCCGACCCCGTCTACCTATGCTCTGTGCCACAGGGTTCTATTGCTCAGGCGCAGGGGGGGGTCACGGTCACTTTCTGACACCTGCGCAATTTGAAACCTGCGGCGCAGAGCACAGGTAGACGGGTCGGGATGAAGCAAAATGCGCTCTATGTGAGTGGCATTTTGTGCATGCTCAGAAGTCAGGGAGCCCAGTGCACATCACAGGGCCTGTCACAGGGGGGATATGCTAATTAAGCAGAGAGGCAGAAATTTAGGGGAATAATAAGCACATAGGTGGGGATTGCTTGGTATCCCAAGCCTGTGGAGAAAAAATTGATTAAAATGCTTTTCTCTGCAATCAAACCTCTACTATGGGCCATACAGGTATATATAGATTTACTTTTCTATACCCTGTATGGCCATAGTAGAGGTCTGATATCGTCCAGGGGGTGTTGGAAATTATCGTGTAGCAACCAAAGTATTTTTTATCACTTTGGCTAGGATAGTGGTGGTGTATGATGAGAGGGGAACATGTTTGATGAGGGGCTGCGAAGAGCTCAGAAGAGCTCAAAGGCACAGCATGCTTGTAATCTTTTTTTTCCCTATCTTTATGTGTGCAAATCGCGGCTAGCCAATCAAGGAGCAGGAAGCATCCACACTGTCCAGACACAAGGGCTTGTGCCATTGGCTGCTGAAATCACATGTTCCTCTCTATATAAAGACCGGACATGTTGTTTTAGTACCATTTTGTGATTAGAAAAG
Organism: Phyllobates terribilis; assembly: GCF_046119375.1. Classification (NCBI taxonomy): domain Eukaryota; kingdom Metazoa; phylum Chordata; class Amphibia; order Anura; family Dendrobatidae; genus Phyllobates; species Phyllobates terribilis. Next base: position 147,277,071 of record NW_027362764.1, on the reverse strand, counting down.
GTCACAGATGAGTGATGAGCGAGCATGCTCGCTACTGCTCGGCGTTCACCCGAGCATCTCACTGCTCGAGATGCTCGGCGCTCGCCGAGTATTTCCGGGGTTGCTCGGCGGGAGCTCGTGTCTCCTTCCTGCATGTTTGGCTCTCTTTAGAGAGCCAATGAACATGCAGGAATTGCCTGCCACTCACTGTAATGCCGTAGCCATGTTGGTTGTCGCATTACAGTGATTGGCTGGCCGCACAGCATCATCAGGTCTATATCAGACCTGGCGCCGCCATGCTCGTCACAGTCACTCCAAAATCAGACAGTATAGGGAGAGGTGCTGCTGAGCTAGGGAGAGATTTGCTTGTTTCTAGTTAGTGTAGGTGTACCAGACTATATTAGAGACACATATCCATCTCAACAAACAGTCCTTATGAGGACTAATCCATCTGCTGAGCCATCAGGCAGACAGGGTGTATAGCAGACTGCAGTGCACATAGCACAATAGGCTCCATTCCAGTTTTGTCTGCTGCTGCTGTTAGATATTTCTAGAAATAGGCCCAGGTCTCAGGGGCCAGGAATAATTTTTTTGGATCTTAATCCTCATTATTTGCTTAAAAAGCAATTCAGAGAACACCGTTGTTCTGCGCCATTTGCTTGTTGGCACTGCAGAATACAGCCATGTCCTTTCCATATTACAGCGTTAAAAATCCAGCTATTTAAAACTGTGGTTTGTACGTCACACGGATCACATATAATTGCGTTGAAAATACTGACATTTCTGGCATCCATTAAAAATTTGTTTCAGTGTGTAAGTGAAGCAATTGACACCAGTTTGCTGTTCAAAATAGTTACCCACAGGCCAGGTATTTAAAACCGTGTTTTCTCCGTCACATGGATCATATATACGTTTTCTGAAAATACTGCCATTTCTGGCATCCATTAACCCTCCGTCACATACAATATCGGTTCTAACGAGTTCACATACAATGTGACTGTCAGGCGCAGGCTAGAAAAATGCCTATAATATCTAATGTTTGCAATTTCAGTGCTCTAAAAGTGATCAGTGACCTTCATAGGGATGTAATAAAAGAGACTACATATAATCAGGTGCAAAAAAATCCATTTACTTAACATAAAACTAATAACTCTGAAATACAAACATTTCAAAACTCCCGCCAAATAGTCCCCAGTTCGACTCTGTCAAAAAACTCTACAAAGAAAATTTATGGAAACAAACTTAATTTTAAGGTACATTAAGTACTATTAAACACATATTCAATCAGAATTAGATCCTGAAGTTTCCCCAGAAAAATTACACTTGCAGAGCAAAGAGCAAGAATTACATATCATTTTTGCATGTGTCGTCACTGAATTTTGGGTCTTCTATCCTTTGGATAATGAGCTCGGAGAGAATGAAGACACAGGACAGGATGTTTGTGTCTAAACATACTCTAAAAAACTTTATTACAAAACACAGGGCTAATATACACCCTAAAGGCAGGAAACGGATTTGCCGTATATGGTTCGATTATACAGTTTAGCTGAACAAGCGAAAAAAGCTAGTTTCTGTATGCTTTAAAATATGTAATTAGACTTATCTAGTTAGCAAGGTCATTTCATCTTTCTGCAAGAACACATTATTGCTACAAGAAGAAACATCTGGCCAGGGAGAATCACGTTATCTTTTTAGCAAGGACATGCTATTGATACAAGAAGGAACATTCATAGCTGTTGTTTTCACCTAAAATAACTGTCAGACTTATATAGCATAGATGAGGCCCTTAAACTTGAGTGACTCCATCTTCTGCTATAACACATGTGTCAGGTAGAGATGAGCGTTGTTCTACTCGAACTGTTCGCCAATCTCAAATTCGAGCTGTTTTGGGCGGTGTTCGAGCCGGTCGGCGAACACGAACAATTTGAGAAAAATTCGGCTGTTCGAGGTTATGTTCGATAACTGTTCGTGCACCAAAATCATAACTGGATTTTTTCTCAGTAATGATGAAAATTAATGTTAATACGCAGTTTGAGTGTACAGCGGGGCGGGGGGAGGGGCAGGGGATGGATCTCTGCAGGAACAATGAAGATCTCCATTTTTTTTTCTCTTTCCCGCATTTACAGTGGGGAGGTGCAATCTGTCAGCCTATCAGCAGCGCACACACGGAGCGAAGTGCTTTTTTTCACACAAGCAAGGGCATGTGTGATTGGCAGTGTATGTCACATGTCCTTGCCCTATAAGACCAAGCCATTTTCCCCGTCGCCACCATTTTCTCACTGCTGCAGCTGCGTGTTAGACGGCACCGCTGTTGCTGTGTGCGCTATACCTTGTTAATTTCAAGCCAATTTTCGCACAAATCTACAGATAGCTTGGGAGTAGGGAATAGTTGTGATTGCAGTCCTTTTAAGGACTAGGTTACAGCATTTCCTACGACTTTTATCAAGCAGGTCTGTGCTCTTAAATAGATAGATTGTGGGAGTAAAGACTAATTGTAATTGGAGTCCTTTTCAGGACTAGGTTACATCAGTTCCTATCAGTTTTTGCCAGGCAGGTCTGTGCCAGTGCTGTGCAAGTTTTTTTCACAGCATTTGGCTGAATCTAGCAAAGCTAATCCTTTTTGGCCTATTGCAGAGTGTGTTAGTCAGTGGAGTAGCCTATCTGTGTTGCAAGATATACCACCTGTGTATAGAATACCAATTTTTTTACTGCACCTAGTGAAGTAAAATCTTTTGGGCATAGCATCATTCTATTAGTCCATCTATACTGACCTCCATCAGGTTGCAAATTAAAAATAATTTTTTTCTGCATCTAGCTTTGAAAAAATATTTGGGCTTCTAGCAGTGTGTGGGACTTGGTCTATTAGTCCATCTATACTGACCTCCATCAGGTTGCAAATTAAAAATAATTTTTTTCTTCATTTATCTCTGAAAAAATATTTGGGCTTCTAGCAGCGTGTGGGACTTGTTCTATTAGTCCATCTATACTGACCTCCATCAGGTTGCAAATTAAAAATAATTTTTTTCTGCATCTAGCTCTGAAAAAATATTTGGGCTTCTAGCAGTGTGTGGGACTTGGTCTATTAGTCCATCTATACTGACCTCCATCAGGTTGCAAATTAAAAATAATTTTTTTCTGCATCTAGCTCTGAAAAAATATTTGGGCTTCTAGCAGTGTGTGGGACTTGGTCTATTAGTCCATCTATACTGACCTCCATCAGGTTGCAAATTGAATAAAAAAAATTTCTGCATCTAGCTCTGAAAAAATATTTGGGCTTCTAGCGGTGTGTGGGACTTGGTCTATTAGTCCATCTATACTGACCTCCATCAGGTTGCAAATTAAAAATAATTTTTTTCTGCATCTAGCTCTGAAAAAATATTTGGGCTTCTAGCAGTGTGTGGGACTTGGTCTATTAGTCCATCTATACTGACCTCCATCAGGTTGCAAATTAAAAATAATTTTTTTCTTCATTTAGCTCTGAAAAAATATTTGGGCTTCTAGCAGTGTGTGGGACTTGTTCTATTAGTCCTTCTATACTGACCTCCAGCAGGTTGCAAATTGAATATAATTTTTTTCTGCATCTAGCTCTGAAAAAATATTTGGGCTTCTAGAGGTGTGTGGGACTTGGTCTATTAGTCCATCTATACTGACCTCCATCAGGTTGCAAATTAAAAATATTTTTTTTCTGCATCTAGCTCTGAAAAAATATTTGGGCTTCTAGCAGTGTGTGGGACTTGGTCTATTAGTCCATCTATACTGACCTCCATCAGGTTGCAAATTAAAAATAATTTTTTTCTTCATTTATCTCTGAAAAAATATTTGGGCTTCTAGCAGCGTGTGGGACTTGTTCTATTAGTCCATCTATACTGACCTCCATCAGGTTGCAAATTAAAAATAATTTTTTTCTGCATCTAGCTCTGAAAAAATATTTGGGCTTCTAGCAGTGTGTGGGACTTGGTCTATTAGTCCATCTATACTGACCTCCATCAGGTTGCAAATTAAAAATAATTTTTTTCTTCATTTATCTCTGAAAAAATATTTGGGCTTCTAGCAGCATGTGGGACTTGTTCTATTAGTCCATCTATACTGACCTCCATCAGGTTGCAAATTAAAAATAATTTTTTTCTGCATCTAGCTCTGAAACAATATTTGGGCTTCTAGCAGTGTGTGGGACTTGGTCTATTAGTCCATCTATACTGACCTCCATCAGGTTGCAAATTAAAAATAATTTTTTTCTTCATTTAGCTCTGAAAAAATATTTGGGCTTCTAGCAGTGTGTGGGACTTGTTCTATTTGTCCTTCTATACTGACCTCCAGCAGGTTGCAAATTGAATATAATTTTTTTCTGCATCTAGCTCTGAAAAAATATTTGGGCTTCTAGCGGTGTGTGGGACTTGGTCTATTAGTCCATCTATACTGACCTCCATCAGGTTGCAAATTAAAAATAATTTTTTTCTGCATCTAGCTCTGAAAAAATATTTGGGCTTCTAGCAGTGTGTGGGACTTGGTCTATTAGTCCATCTATACTGACCTCCATCAGGTTGCAAATTGAATAAAAAAATTTTCTGCATCTAGCTCTGAAAAAATATTTGGGCTTCTAGCGGTGTGTGGGACTTGGTCTATTAGTCCATCTATACTGACCTCCATCAGGTTGCAAATTAAAAATAATTTTTTTCTGCATCTAACCCAGCCAATAGTTTTGGCCTAATACCACAGTTTGGCCACTCAGCTCTGCTCGGTTACCATCCATTGTTTTTTTGTGCAAACAACTCCAGAGTTGTGAATTAGTTAACCACCAAAATGAGTGGAAAAAGGCCTGCTGCTGGTGGAAAGGGGAATAGGCGTGTTGGGAAGGGGAATAAAGGTTGTGTCCGTGGGGTAGGTGCAGAAGAAAGACCATCTTCCAGCCAAACTAAAATGTCTACTTCTTTTAGCGGACAATGTGATAAGATCCCTTTCTTACGGCCACGCCAATCGCTACAAATTCCAGATGAGGCACAAAAACAGCAGGTGCTTCAACGGATATCAAGTGCTCCTTTAAGTGGGCTCTCCTCCACATCAACTTCAACATCACAAATACTCCAGTCCTCAAAGGTGTCACCCAAATCGCACTTGCTTCCTCACAGCTCCCAAATCTCCAGCTGCCCGTCTGAGTATGAGGTAGAACAGATGGTTGAGTCTGCAGAGCTGTTTACTCATACTATAGCCTGGGAATCAGAGGTCGACTCCAGCGCTTCTGTGAATCCAGACGAGGAAATGATCTGCACTGATGCCCAGAATCTTTATGAGTCGGATCCAGGACCAGACGCAGAAGGTTCTGACCATAATGTAGACCCTCATTCCCAAACTGTAACTCCTGTTGGTGGAGACAATGAGGAAGACGATGATAAGACTCAAATACCTGATTGGAGCGACAACTTTAGTTTTTTGTCAGGGCAGGAACAGGTTGGCTCTGAGGACGACGGGTGTGATAACGCACAGGGTGATGATGATGAGGTCGGAGATCCCACTTACTGTCAACCCACAGTCAGCCAAGAGATGAGGTCAGCAGAGGAGATGGAGGAAGATGCTAGTGACGACGAGGTCAGGTTGCGCCTTCCTGGACAGAGACGTAGTACTGGAAGCACGTCAACAACTGCATCCTGAAACACAACTCTGCCTCTCACCACAAGTCGTGGTGGCTCTTCAGGTCGCATGGGTGCTAAGCCTTGCATAGCCTGGGCATTTTTTCAGATCGATAAAGATGACCCAACTCGTGTTATCTGTAACATTTGTCAGCAAAAGCTAAGTAGAGGCCAAAAAATACATAGTTTGAGTACTTCATGCATGAACCGGCACATGGACATGAAGCATAAGTTGCAGTGGGAAGCTCAGTGTGCTACAATGCGGCCTAGCCGGCCGGGCCAACCACCGTCTGCCATATCTTGTGCATCCGCGGCCTCTTCATCCTCTGTGACTGGGGGGACAGCAGTCACACCTGTTTTGGGGCGCAGACCTGCCACCTCTTTACCCGCAACAGCCAGCGTGATTGGCAGGTCATCATTTTCTTTGGAGGTGGTAACACCAGCTGGTCTTGAGCGCTGTCCGACATCGATAGCACCACCTTTGGATCAAGGCAACCTAACATGTCCGCCTGCATCTTCCTCACAGACCGGCAGTTTGCCGGGGACACCCTTATCAACCCCGTCTAAGCACAATAGCCAGCCCTCGGTCCCTCAGATGTGGACAAGTAAAAGACCATTTCCTCCTAGCCATGAGAAAGCTAAGAGGTTGAATTTCACCATCTGCAAGCTCTTGGCTACAGAAATGCTGCCTTTCCGCCTGGTGGACACAGAGGATTTTCGAGACCTTATGTCCGTCGCAGTGCCCCAGTACCAGATGCCCAGTCGGCACTACTTCTCAAAGAAAGGTGTGCCTGCGCTCCACCAGCATGTCGCACACAACATCACCGCTTCTTTGAGAAACTCTGTGTGTGACAGGGTGCATTTCACCACAGACACTTGGACGAGTAGGCATGGACAGGGGCGTTACATGTCGCTGACTGGGCACTGGGTAACTATGGTGACAGCAGGACAAGGGGCTGCTGTCCAAGTCTTGCCGTCCCCATGAGTTGTGCGTCAATCCTCTTTATGTCAAAGTTCCTCCACTGCTTCTGCCTCCTCAACCTCCTCTCGGTCTTCCACCTGCACCCAAAGCCTGTCTGGTCATGCCACAAGCTTTCTAACTGCGCAGAAGGGATCCTGCACACCTCCTTACTATGCTGGCAGTAGGGCTCAACGTCATCAGGCGGTTTTTACATTGAAATGTCTGGGAAATGTGAGTCACACAGCTGAGGAGTTGTGGTCAGCTCTGGAGAACCAATTTCATGAATGGTTGTCTCCACTGGACCTGAAACCAGGGAAGGCCGTGTGCGACAATGCTGCAAACCTGGGTGCGGCCCTTCGCCAGGGCAATGTCACACACGTGCCTTGTATGGCTCACGTGTTGAACCTGGTTGTCCAGCAATTTTTAGCCCACTATCCCAGACTAGATGGCCTTCTGCAGAGGGCACGGTCGCTGTGTGCTCACTTCCGCCGTTCGCATCCCGCAGCTCAGCGACTTACATCTCTACAGAAGTCGTTGGGCCTGCCACTTCACCGGCTAAAATGCGATGTGCCTACCCGGTGGAATTCAACTCTGCACATGTTGCAGCGACTGTGGCAGCACCGACAAGCCCTGGTGCAATACGTTCTGACGTATAGCCTGGGCCAACGAGATTCAGAGGTGGGGCAAATCACGCTGGAGGAGTGGTCTCAGATCAGGGACCTATGCACCCTTCTGCACAGTTTTGAAATGGCGACGAAGATGTTTAGTGCTGACGATGCCATTATCAGCATGACTATTCCGGTGATTTACATGCTGGAGCACATGTTAAACAGAATTCGGAGTCAGGTGGTGGCACAAGAGGAGGTGGAGGAAGTAGAGGAGGAGGAGTTGTATGCGGAAGGGCTAACATCTGCAAGGTCCAGACGGTCGGCAGCACCAAGGCGGCAGGCATGTGAGGGTGGGGGAGATGATTTTACCAGGGCGCATGGTAGCAGCCAAACTAGTGAGGAAGGTGCAGGAGCCCAGGAGGAAGTGGAGGACGAACTGATGGAAGACTCATCAGATGAGGGAGACCTTGATCACATTTCTGTTGTGCGAGGTTGGGGGGAGAGGACAGAGGAAGGAAGCATGATTGTTACCTCGCCACCAACACAACAGGGACTTGGTGCTCCTGGATGCGCAACACACATGAGTGCCTTCTTGCTGCACTACCTGCAACATGACCCTCGAATTGTGAGAATTAGAAATAATCCTGACTACTGGGTTGCCACACTGTTAGATCACCGGTACAAAAGTAAATTTGCAGAAATTATTCCTGCCATAGAAAGGGATGCACGCATGCAGGAGTATCAGCAGAAACTGTTGCAGAATCTTACATGTGCTTTTCCACAAAATACCAGTGGTGCACGTAGTGAATCTCACAGTTCCAACTTGCCAACCGTGGGACCGTCAAGTGTTCAGCACTCAAACCGTAACAGAACCACAGTATCTGCTGGTAACATCAATTTTGCGGAATCATTTCACCACTTTTTTAGCCCATCCTTTGCAACGCCACAGGAGACAAGAAGTCTGACACATAGTCAACGCCTAGAGACGATGGTACAGGAGTATCTCCAAGTAAACATTGAAGCCACGACTGTGTCACTGGACCCTTGCTCTTTTTGGGCTTCCAATCTGGATAAATGGCCGGAGCTAGCCACTTACGCCTTGGAGATCTTGTCATGCCCCGCAGCCAGCGTTCTTTCTGAACGTGTGTTCAGCGCTGCTGGTGGTGTGCTGACAGATAAGCGCACGCGGCTCTCCACTGATAATGTAGACAGACTCACGTTCATAAAGATGAACAAATCATGGATCCGAAACGACTTTTCTACCCCTGTGTCATCCTGGGGAGAGTAAAAGCTTGATGATTGGTTAAAATCACCCTACCAACCGTTTTAAGCTTTCAAATTACTAATCATGTTTATCTGTATCTTGACTGGAAAATAATTTGGGCTTTGTAGCAGTGTGCAGCACTGATCCTATTAGGCCATCTATAATAAGCTTCACCAGATTTAAAATTAAAAATAATTTTTAGCTGCATCTAGCCCGGAAAATAATTTTGGGGCTCCGAGATGCGCAAGACACATAAGTGCCTTCTTGCTGCACTACCTGCAGCATGACCCTCATATTGTCAGAATTCGAAGTAATCATGACTACTGGGTTGCCACACTCTTAGATCCCCCAAACTTTTCGATCAACCTTTTCATTATAATAAAGACCAAAAAAATGGTCATTTTTGAAATTATAAGCATTAGCAGGTTATTAGAAACTGAAATCAAACAGTTTTCAACTCAAAACTTTATTCTAGGTGATGTTACATTTTCACATAGGACCCCTTGTTCGAAAGGAGCTTCTGAACTCTCTCGTCCATTGAATTTGTCAGGTTTTGGATGGTTTCTGCTTCAATTGTTTTGCATGAGGACAGAATACCCTCCCAGAGCTGTTGCTTAGATGTGAACTGCCTCCCGCCATCATAGACACTCCTTTTAATGATGCTCCAAAGGTTCTGAATGGGGTAGAGGTCAGGGGAGCATGGGGGTCACACCATAAGTTTGTCCCCTTTTATGCCCATATCAGCCAGAGATGCAGATGTTTTATGTGCAGCATGAGATGGTGCATTATCATGCAGAAAAATGATCTTGCTGTGAAATACACGGTTCTTCTTCTTGAACCATGGCAGGAAGTGCTGTTTGAGAAAATCCACATACATTATGGAGTTCATCTTTAGCGCCTTCAGGGATCCTAAAGGGGCCGACAATCTCTCTCCCCATGATTCCAGCCCAAAACATTACTCCACCTCCTCCTTGTTGGCGCTGTAGCCGTGTTTGCGTGGGGTGTCCATCAACCAGCCATCCTCCACTCCATTCATCTGGACCATCGAGCGCTGCACGGCACTCATCCGTGAACAAAACAGTTTTGAAATCAGTCTTCATGTAATGTTTGGCCCACTGGAGCCGTTTCTGCTTGTGTGAAGTGGATAGAGGAGGTCGACAGGATGGCATATGCACAGCTGCAAACCTCTGAAGGACCCTGCATCTTGTTGTTCGGGGGACGTTGGAGGCACAAGCAGCTTCAAAAACTTGTCTGCTGCTATGACAAGGCTTTTTTGCCGCTGCTCTTTCAACCTGACGTAATTGCCTGTAGGAAAGAGTCCTCAATTTGCCCTTATCAGCACGCACACGTGTGTACTGTGAATCAGCTACATACTTCTTGATTGCCAAGACACTTCATCCTGATCATCGCACAATGTTGATTGTAGTCATGCCTTGACCTAAACACTCCACAATTTGTTGCTTCTCAGCAGCCGACACATCCTTTTTCTTTCCCATTTTGGCAGAAAATGTAGGCTGCTTAATAATGTGAGAGAGCCTTCTTAAGTAGTCTTGCCTTTCATTGGACACACCTGCCAAACTAATTAGCACAGGTGTCTGCAATTGCTTACAGTGATATAAAGAGCCCTGACACACATCACCATCAATGAGTTTAACTGACAAACAAACAAATTCTTCCCTTATCACTCCTAAACACTTTTTGCATAATAATTTGGAACGCGGTGTACATGTGCTTTTCCACAAAACACCAGTGGTTCACGTAGTGAATCTTACAGTTCTAACTTGCCAACCGTGGTCTGTATGGAATTGTTCAATAAAGGGCCCAAAATTAAGATAACATAGATGGGAGAGGTCTCTATGAATAGGAATTCCTAAGTATTTGATACCCTGTGAGGGCCAGGCAAAGGGAAAGTTGGACTGGATGGAATCCTATATGGATTTAGGGAGGGAGACATCGAGGGCCGCAGACTTCGCTCCATTGATTTTAAAATTTTACCATGTAACAAAGTGATCTATTTCAGCCATAACAGCAGGGATGGATATATGTGATTGAGTGATATATACTAGGACATCATCAGCAAATAGAGAGCACTTGTACTCGGTGCCTCCCACCTCAATCCACCTAATATTGGGGTTATGGCGAATTGATGAGAGCAGGTGCTCCGTCACTAGGATGTATAAGAGAGGGGACAGAGGACATCCCTGCCTTGTCCCATTGGTGATTGTGAAAGGTGATGAAAATGTTCTGACGCACCCCCTGGGCCTTGGGACACCCGGAGCCGGACCCTTTTTGGTGGATGCTGGTGGTTGTAGTCTTCGTGGCGGCGATCCGGTTCCGTGGCTCAGGGCGGTCAAACCAGTGGCGGAACTATTTATGTGGTTTTGATGTTTAAATGTCCGACTACGCCACCCGTGGATTGCGGTCAGAGTGAACCGCCGCTACTGGGCAGACCGCTAAGGCTGGTGTTGTGGGTGCAGCAGAGCGTAGCATAACTCCCCACGGGAGGAGTATAGCCTCAGGGCAGTGTATGCGGAGGATGGGGGTGATGGTGCAGGGCAGCAGCAGTAACGACACGGAGTCAGTGATGCAGTTCAGGGCCTTTACTCACAGTTCTTATTATCCAGACCACGTCTGCAGGTAACGGCTGCCCACGTCGTACTGTGCTCACCAGGTGAGGGGCTCAGACAACTCCCAGATAACTTTGGAGCGCTTCACAGGACCCCCTTTGTGTGTCCTTTGTCTGGCCTTTCTTACCAACACTTCTGTCCGGCTGCCTCGGGCCTCCTCTTGGTAAACTTGGCGCCAGTTTCCCTGACCCTATGTGGTGCCTTCCTAGCGGGTGGAGCAAGGGGCTGCGCCACATAAAATGTCAGAGCCTCCGGTTTCTAGCTGAGGGTCGTTTCCTGCCTCCACTAGTTCGGGGACCGGTCTCCCCCTTTGGCCTGACCCCTCCACGGAGGTGGATTCGGGCGTGCGGTGGCGACTCGCCCGTCCGCACCCCTGGGATCCCTTCATTCCTCGTTCCTGGAGCCTTCTCCGCTCCTCTTCCTTCCTTCTCCCTCTTGCAGGCCTGGGCCTCTGTTACTAGGCCCGCCTCCGGAGCAGAGCTCATGCAGAGCCCCTGCTCCCTGCCACTTCTGCTCAGACTTCTCTGCACTGAACTAAGATGGTGCCCACCTTTTATACTCCCTTCTCAATGCACCCAGGAACTGCTTCCTCCCTGCTCCTGCACTGCAGGGTTCCCCTTCCTCAGTGTTCCCTCCCCCCACTCCAGCCAGGGACAGGGACTGTCGTGCCCATCTCAGGGGCATATTGGTCGCCCTGCCCCACGGCAATGTGGTGTAATGCATGCAGGTGTCGGGTCCTGATCCACACTCCATCCTTATCTGAGAGTGAGATATCACACCTCTGGGTGAGGTGCAATACGTCTGTAGCAACCGAGCCCTCGGTGCTACAGTTCCATTTATCTTCAGCCTAGGTGACGTATTGTGATACAGGGCCGTGATTTTGGCTATAAAAGGGTCCCCTAGACCCCTACCCCAAGCTTTTTAAGAGAATCATATATGGCGTGCCAGGAGACTCTATGGAATGCTTTCTCAGCATCCAACGAGAGTATCTACTTACAAATTTTTAACTGCATCTAGCCCAGGAAATACTTTGTGCCTAGTAGCAGTGTCTGCTAGTCAGCGGATTATCCCGGCTGTTAAGCAAGCTACACCACCTGTAGTTTGGACACTTAATTTTTTCAAAGGAAATGCTTCGGGACCACGGGATACTCAGTGAAGAGCATCAGGAGGCACCCCAAGGCATAGGGGCTGGGACTGGCACTAGGATGCCTTGTGGTGGACAGCCGAGCTCGATCCTTATAAAAGCTTTTTAACTGCAGCAGCTTTAGTGGACGCTACTGGAGCTGGAATTACGCGGCTGCTGGCATGAGACTTGCCCTCCAATAGATCCTTGTAAATGGATTTAAAGTGTATTCATTCAAATTAGAGGGACAATTTAAATTAAAAAGCTTAGAGCTGCCTCCACCACAGGGGGGCTCTCTCGACCCACCAGCGGACAGGCACCAGTATTGGGAGAGGGGGGCTGGCCGTCAGGGTTCACCGCGGCTCTGGCACAAACCCGGCGACACGGAGGTGGCACGGGCAGGAGCGGACTGGCCGTCTCGGCTTCTCACTTTTTGGATTTTAGAAGGGCATGACATGCCTATATCTGTGTCTCCCCCTCCTTTTACTCCTCCACCTCTTTTCTTTTCGCATGACTATATGTACTTGTCACTTTTCCATGTGTTAGTTGTGTCTTCTGAGCAGTTTGTCAGCTTTTGGACACCTTTGAAGGTGTTTTCTATGTGTTTCTATGTGTTTTTGTTTGCCTGCCATTGGTTTTAACGGTGTTCGAAGGTGTTCGACGAACAGTTCGACGAACAGTTCGGCGAACACACGGGTGTTCGACGAACCGAACCGAACTCGAACACTACGGGGGTGGCTCAACACTAGTGTCAGGCAGATTGCATTATGACATTTGTGACATTCATAATTAGAAAGCATTCTGATTCCGCTTTCCGTGGTGCAGGTGGTGCATCTCCTTCTTTTGGGAGGTGGTGCAGGTGGTGAATTTTCACTATCATCTTCTGGGCGGAATCTTTTGAGCTGAACTTGAAGGCGAGAGGGGATACCGATTGTTTTCATACTTCTCCTGCGTAGCTCTCCAAGCACTAGTTCATGGGCCAATTTTTTCAGATAGAATCGTCTACGGAGTGGTTCAAGCTTGTTTTCAAGGTAAATGACTTGTGAATTTATACCACCCAAATTCAACATAGCAAAAAATATGACCATTGGCCAGCGTTTGGTGTTTCTGCTGACTTTGAAAGTTGAGCACATCTGATCAGCTGTATCAACACCCCCTTTGGTTGCATTATAAAATGTAATTATCTCCGGGTTTTTTTGTGCCTCAGTCCCAGGATCGATGGCATCATCATCATGAAGTGTTGATAGAAGAAGTACAATTTTTTTTGCTTGTGGTACATAGGAAACCAAAACCTTTCCATTATGGAATGCAAACATACTGCTGTACTGTTGTCTCCCTTTCACACTTACAAACTGTGTAGGCAATTCTTTTTTATTTTTTCTTACAGTTCCGACATATGAAAGCTTCTGCATTTTCAGATAATCAATCAGATCACAATTTGAAAACCAATTGTCAGCTGTTATATTGCAACCCGATCCAAATAAGGGCTCAACCAGTCTTTTTACAACATCACTGGGTTTGTTGCTGACACAGTAAGGACCTTCTGGTTGTTTTCCTGCATAAACTTCCAGGTTGTAAGTGTAGGTCTTACTGGCATCAACAAGGGCATACATTTTTATTCCATATTTGTTAGGCTTTGATGTATTGACGAAAGGCACATTTACCACGAAAACCAGGGAGCATTTCATCAATAGTGAGATTCTCCCCAGGGCAATAGCTTTTTTTACAGTTTTCAACAAATTTTTGGAATATATCACGAATTGGAGCAAGTCGGTCATGTGTTTTACGTTCGGTTCGGGTAGTTCTGTCGTCAAACCGAAGGCAACGAATTAGAAGCTTGAATCTGTTTATGGACATAACAAGGCCAAATTTTTCAACTCCATCCCCATCTTTACTCCAAAGTTCCTCCAAACTTTGTCTATTTGCCCTATAAGCTCCTGCAAGGTATAATAATCCAAAAAAAGCACGCAGTTCTTTTTCATCTGTGTCCTTGATGGTTCTGTTGCAGATGAACTTGTCCTTTATAATGTCTATATATTGGTTGATATATGTGACAATAGAGTCCAGAATGTCATCTGTGAATAAACTATTCCAGCATTCAACTGCAGTTTTTGCATTACTTGCAGTTCCTATAACTGCTGGAAGGTGAGTAATAATGTTTTGAGGTTCCCTACATTTTTTCTGGAGTGGCTTCTTGTTCCATTGGGTTTTTTTATCTTTTCCCATATAATAAGATTCTACATCTTCATCCTCATCACTGTCACCATCTTTCTCTGTTTCAGAATCCACTTCACATACTTCCACCTCATCATGAGAATCAATCTCACTTTCCTCTCCTAAATCCTCATTCAGTGTGGGGTCTGCATCATCTAACAGCATGTTTGTTACTTCCTCAACATCAAGGTTTTTTGATAAATTGTACATTTTCCTCTCCATTTCAGCAGATAATCTGAAGCAAGAGAAGGAATATGTGTTAGGGAACTACTGTATATGCCTGAGCAGCACACTTTCTTTTTTAATCTGCCTTATTTCTATGAAATATCCTCACACTTTGTGCTACACATTCATAAAACAAGCTAAATAAACAATTGTGATGAATGAAAACATAAAATACCAACCTTATTGAGTGTGACGTGTTCACATACAATGAGCCTGAGAGATTAGCGCAGTTATATCTGTCCTCCTGAAGCTCTGCAATCCAACTGTGGTATGAGGTTTCACAGAGCTGCTAGAGACAGGAGACTACCTGGAGGGAGGGGATTTCCTCACAATCTGGTGAGGAAGGAGAAATGAAAGTAAAAGAGATGTGCCTGTCAGGCCTATTGTATGTGACGGAGGGTTACATTTTTTTTTCAGTGTGTCAGCAAAGTTTTTGACACCGGTTTGCTGTTCAAAATAGTTACCTACAGGCCAGGTATTTAAAACTGTGGTTTCTCCATCACATGGATTACATATAACTTCGCTCCAAATTCAGCTATTTGTAGTGAGCGTGGAAGATATTGTCCTCCATTTAAAATGGGCAAGGCGCTTGGCAAGGGACGGAGAACTGGACATGATGGTGATTGTGCATGCAGAGACCGAGGCCATGGGCAAGCTGAAATTGTGCCACAACAAACACCCACATCTTCTCGCCCGACCTTCCTGTCCCAATTCCTAGGGGACCGCAGCACACCACTATTGAACCCAGAGCAGTGTCAAAAGGTTGTTTGTTGGATAGCGGATGATGCTTCCAGTCACTTTGTCACCACCACCCTGTCAAGTCTCAGTAGCCGTGAGTCTGGACTGCATATTCCACTCCCTGATCCTCCTTCCTCCCAACATGCTGAGTGCGGACACAAATGATCCCACACTTGGACACTCTGAAGAGCTGTTCACTTTTCCATTTATAGATTCGGACCTCTCGCCCAGTTCGCTTGAAGTGGGGCAAGAGGAGATCGCATGTAGCAGTGCCCAAATATTTGAGCATTCACGGTCACACGAAGGCGACATTGGGAAAGTGTCACAAGAGGTGGATGATGATGAGACATAATTGAAAGAAAGTCAGGAGGAGGACCAGGGTGCGGAAATGGAAGATGAGATGGTGGATGATATAGTAACTGACCCAACCTGGCAGGAGGGCATGCAGAGCGAGGACAGCAGCACACACTGGGAGGGAGGCTGAGCATCCCAACAAGAAGGAAGAGAGAAGGCCACAGACAAAAGGCAAGGAAACCGCTCCTCGTAACACCAACACGAAGGAAGTTTCCAGTACAACTGTTAAGTCTTCTCGAGTCTGGTAGTTTTTTAAAGACTCTGCCGATAACCCCAAAAAGGCCATTTGCACCACCTGCCAGACCAGCATCAGCAGGGGTGGCAAAACTAGCAGCCTGACCACCAACAGCATGATCAGGCACATGGCAGCAAAGTACCCGACTTTGTTGGCTGAACCCCAGGGTCCAGGAACAGTGTCTGCAGGTGGCACCATTGCTTCTTCCGCTGTTGAGCATGCAAGCCAATCCCCTGTCCATGCTGTATGCGAAGATGCCTCCTACCCTTCACCTGTCGTTGCACACTCTCAAGTAGCAACATAAGGAAGCACGTCCATGTCCTTGTTCCAGCACAGCATTCAGTTGTCCATACCCCAGTCCTTGGAACGCAACCGCAAATACGCAGCCAACTCCCCACAGGCCATACTACTAAATTCCCAGATTTCATGACTGCTTGCGCTCGAAATGTTGGTTTTAGACTCGTAGTGACGGAAGCACTCCACAACCTGATGGCGGCGGCCCTCCCTCGGTACTTGGTCCCCAGACGCCACTGTTTCTCCCGGTGTGCCGTCCCCGCATTACACAAGCACATGTCTCAAAACATTAGCCGTGCTCTCAGCAATGCAGCTACCGGTAAAGTCCACCTAACCACGGACACGTGGACAAGTGCTTGTGGGCAGGGACGGTACATATCGCTGACGGCACACTGGGTTAACATAGTGGAATCCGGGACCCGTTCGGACCTTGGGACAGAACACGTCCTCCAGACGCCAAGGATTGTGGGCCCTATGTCAATCATGGTTGCCCCCACGATCTACAGCTACTGCATCTCATCCTCCTCAGCCTCCTCCTCATCTTCAGCCTCTATCTCTGAAATGACCACATCATTCACAAGCTGGAAGCACTGCATCACCGCCTCGGCCAAGCGGCAACAGGCTGTGCTGAAGCTAATATGTTTAGGTGACAAACCGCACAATGCTGAAGAGTTGTGGACAGTTCTGAAAGAGCAAAAAGATCTGTTGCTCACACCGCTGAACCTACAGCCAGGCATGGTCGTGTGTGACAATGTCTGGAACCGGGTGGCGGCTCTGAGGCGAGGCGAGCTCACACTCGTACCATGCCTGGCCAATGTGCTTAACCTCGTGGTTCAGCGGTTTCTAAAATCCTACCCGGAGCTCCCGGATCTGCTTGTTAAAGTACGCCGCCTGTGTGCCCATTTTAGAAAGTCAACTACAGCTTCCGCCACCCTGGCAGTGTTTCAGCAGCGTTTACAGATTCCGGCTCACAGACTGGTGTGTGATGTCCCCACGCATTGGAACTCTACACTGCAGATGTTGGGAAGGATTTGTTAGCAGAAGAGGGCAGTTGTTGAGTACCAGCATCAACAAGGCCCTCGGTATTCAGTTCAGACTCCACATATAAGACCTCAGGAGTGGACATGGATCTCAGACATCCTCCAAAACTTTGAGGACTCCGCCAAGATGGTGAGCAGCGATGACACCATAATTAGCATCACCATTCCACTTCTCTGTCTTCTGAAATGCTCTCTGCTCACAATCAAAGAGGATGCATTTCAGGCGGAGCACGATGAGATGGAGCAAAGAACCATTCAGGGTGATTACACACAGCCAAGCCTCATCTCATCCCAACGTGGATTGGGTGACAATGAGGAAGAGGAGGAGGAGGAGGAAGGACATCAGCTAGTTTCATGCACTATAGACGGTACTACCTGCACAACTGTCATACCGTCTGTTCAGCGTGGATCACCAGAGGACAGAGAGGAGGAAGAGGAGAGCATGGTCAGTCATCCTCTTGGTAAGGACACGGAAGTCTTGCCTGTTAGTAGTTTGGCACGCATGGCCGAGTTTATGTTACGCTGCCTTTCCCATGACCCTCGCGTTCTCAAAATTTTGGGTGACAGTCATTACTGGTTGGTGACACTTCTAGACCCACACTACAAGGAGAACTTTATATCTCTTATTCCTGAGGCGGACAGGTCTACAAAAATGGGGCTGTACCAGAAGGCCCTTGATGCGGAACTATTAAAGAAATTCCCATCTGAAAACGCTGGTGGCAGAGGGCATACTTCGTTGGACAACCAAGGAGTACAGGTGAGAGAGACACAACTTCAATCCAGCACAGGCAGGGGAACACTGTCAAAGTTCTTGGAGAGTTTTCTCAGATCCTCCCATGGGACAGGCCCTGAGGCACGGGGTATTCTCACAAGGAGTGCAAAGTTTGGGAAGATGCTGAGGGAGTACCTTGCCAACCGTACCAACGTCCTCCGTGATTCCGCTGTGCCTTATAATTATTGGGTATCCATGCTGGATACATGGAATGAACTGGCTCTTTATGCCTTGGAAGTCCTGGCCTACCCTGCTACCAGCGTTTTATCATAGCGGGTTTTTAGTGTCGCTGGTGGAATTATAACTGATAAGCGCATCCGCCTGTCAACTGAAAATGCTGACAGGCTGATTCTTATAAAAATGAACAAGGGTTGGATTAGGCCAGACTTCTCAACACCACGGAATGATAGCAGCGTAACATAAACTCCAATCCAGTGACTTTTCTTGGAAGGTGTATTCCCATGCACTTTTTCACAACCACACATGGGTATACACTTCCTGATTTTAGCTATTTGCTCTTGTCCTCCTTCTCCTCATCCTCCACCACCATATCACCAGGGTCACTGTGGTCCGTGATGCAATCCCCGCCTAATTTTTTTAAAGGGTGTTTATGATGCCCATAAAAAAATTTTTTTATACAGTATGTTCATGTATACCCATATGTTTCTAAATGTTTGTCAGCCCATACACTTAGTGCATGTGTATTACAAGTATTGGAGGCCTGCTCCTTTTTTTTTGAGGCCCTCCTCCACATCTTTTCCAAGGAGCATTGAAGTGCCTCCAAATTTTTGGCAGCCCTTGCATTCACTGCATAGGCCAACACTATGGGAGACTCTCTCCTTTCTAACGGGAACATGTTGTACCTTGTTACTGTGGCCCTGCTCTGTGTGTCTTTAAATTCTTAGTGGGGTTTTTCCTAAAATTGTCAGCCATTGGACTCACTGCATACCCTATAACTGTAAAGCAGACCCTCTCCTTTCTAATGGAAACATGTTGTACCTTGTTACTGTGGCCCTGCTCTATGTGTGTTTAAATAATTAGTTGTTTTTTTCCTAAAATTGCCACCCTATAACTGTATAGCAGACTCTCTCCTTTCTAATGGGAACATGTCGTACTTGTTACTGTGGCCCTGCTCAATGTGTCTTTAAATTCTTAGTGTTGTTTTTACAAAAATTGGTCAGCCGTTGGACTCACTGCATACCCATTAACTGTATAGCAGATCCTCTCCTTTCTAATGGGAACATGTCATACCTTGTTATTGTTGCCCTTCTCTGTGTGTTTTTAATTTGTTAGTGGGGTTTTTCCTAAAATTGTCAGCCGTTGGACTCACTGCATACCCTATAACTGTATAGCAGACCCTCTCCTTTCTAATGGGAACATGTCGTACCTTATTACTGTGGCCCTGCTCTATATGTCTTTAAATTCTTAGTGGGGTTTTTCCCAAATTTTGGCAGCCCTTTCAGTCACAGCATGGGCATTACCACTATAGGAAACCCGCTCCTTTATAATGGGAACATTTTTTTTACTGAGACCCTCCTCTATGTCTCTTCAAAGGGGTATTGGGTTGCGTCTAAATTTTTGGCGGCCCTTGCAGTCACTGGATACGCAATAACAGTATAGGAGACTCACTTGTTAATAATGGGAACAACAAAGCATAGCCGGCTGATGGCTCTCTAACAATAGCTAGGGCCAACTGCTGGCCTTTTAATAATAGTAAGGGCCGTCTGATGTCCCTATAAAAATAGGCTTTGTGACTTTCAGAGTCCCTCCATCATAAATAAAACAGGATGTGTCTGATGATGTGACACACACCATATTGCCAGATAAGGTTGTAAAATGTTAAAATGACATTTCCCGGTGAATGCATTTGTCTTAAATAAAAACGTAAAAAACCCCAAAACAATAGAATCTTTCTTTAGTATAAAAAACAGCGTCACCAATTTAACAACAATGTAATCACATTGTTCAGCTCATGCACCTCCTCCTCCATCTCTGAAATGACCACATCAGTCACAAGCTGACAGCACTGCAGCACTGTCTTGGCCAAGCGGCAAAAGGCTGTGCTGAAGATAACATGCTTAATGCTTAATTGACAAACCGCCCAGCGCTGCAGAGTTGTTGAAAGCTGTAATGCAGCAGCCTGATCTGTGGCTCTCACCACTGAACATACAGCCAGGCATGGTCATGTGTGACAATGGGCGGAACCTGGTGACGGGGAAATGACAGCCGGAGAAGATACGGTTTCCCTCTATGCCCATCCTTTCACCGAGCTAAAGAATATGGCTGTGGTGAAATACAACTCCCACTGAGAAGCTTTTTTAGATTGAAAAACATTGTGCCCACCAGAGGATTTGATTCTGAGGGCGAACCTTTCTCCCCTGCTCAAGAGCCCCATAGCAGCTGCAAACTTAGCGCTATCATGAACTCTCCTGAGGTAGAAGCCAAGGCACACCAGAGGATTCTCTGGTGGGACCGTCCAACCCTGCCAAGAAGCAGTCGTGGCTAAGAAAAGTGTGTGGAAAGGTTCCCGGACACTCTATGGCTGCTTTTTTACTGAGGAGGAAACACACGCAAACATGGGGAGAACATACAAAGTCCTTGCAGATGTTGTCCTTGTTGGGATTTGACCCCAAGATGCCAGCGCTGCAAGTCTTCAGTGCTAACCACTGATCCAATGTGCTGCCGTTCACACCCTAATATCTAACAGGCTGGAGAAACTTTCACCTACTGCCACTCTATTGTCAGCTCCTTTGTGAGAAAATATATTTGGGCAGCCACTCAGTCTACCAAATAAAATTCCTGAGAAATGAAATTGGGGATGGCTTCACTACTAGTACTGGGGGCAGTGCTAATACCATGGTGTCGTACCATAGTTTGCTGGAAATATTCCAGGCTGGTAGCAGGCAAGCAAATTCCCACAGAAAAGTACCAGCAGTACTGTTCAGGGACCCGCACTTGTAGAAGACAACACCGGAAGAAATAGTGACGGCTGGGGACCTAGTATGGACACGAGGCATGAGGCATGTGGTTGTGAAAAGCTTCCGCCTCCACAAGCCTAAAAGGCCACATTTCAAGTGAAAGCGGCTTTACAGGACTTCCTGTGAGAAATGACACGCAGGGTAGATAGGATTTCCTTGTATGCCAGTCCTTTCTCTGAGCTAAATACAACTGTCAGCAAAAAAAGTTGTGGACTGGCTCCGTGTACTGTCCCTGGCCACATTCACCTGTCCATGTGTTTGTGGTTAGGCGGTCCTTCCCAGTAAGTGCACTGAGGAGGGCACGGGTAATGTTGTGGGACCCGAGCTTGTAGAAGGCGGAGGCGATCCCGGGAAATATAGTGGCGGCTGGGAACCGAGTATGGACACCGGGGCCCCGCTGGCATGAGGTTGTGAAAAGCTTCCGCCTCCACAAGCTTAAAAGGCCATATTTCAAGGGCAAAACGCTGCCCAGAAATCTGGCAGTTTAGTGTTGCTTCCTGTGGGTGGGTGGCTGCCTACATACTTGCACTTGCATTCCAAGTAACAGAAAACTAAGCAGATGGTGGCCTCTATCATCATCATGGCCTCACCTCGGCACTATGAACCCTCCTGAAGAAGAAGCCACGGACCGCCGGAGGAGTCTCCGGTTCTCTGGTGGGCCCGTCCAACCCTGCCGAAAAGCAGCCCTGGCTAAGAAAAGTGTGGGGGAAGTTACCCGGACACTATATGGCTGCTTTTTTAATGTGGATCGGCCATGCTTACACATGTTATTTCTCAAATCGCATTACAGATCAGGCCATTGTCCAACTCTGTATTCAAGAAATTAAATGCACAAAGAAAGATGTGTGTGTGTCAAAGCACCACCGACAAGGGCGAGTTGATGTTGGACAGGCTGCCATTGCTTCTGCAACAAGCTGCATTACAGGACTTCCTGTGAGAAATGACATGCAGGGTAGATAGGGTTTCCCTCAATGCCAGTTCTTTCACCGAGCTAAATACAACTGTCAGCAAAAAAGTTGTGGACTGGCTCTGCACCGTCCCTGGCCACATTCACCTGTCCACGTGTTTGTGGTTAGGCGGTCCTTCCCAGTAAGTGCACTGGGGAGGGCATGGGTAATGTTGTGGGACCCGTGCTTGTGGAAGGCGGAGGCGATACCGGGAAATATTGTAGTGGCTGGCGACTGAGTATGGACACCCAGCTGCCACTGGCATGAGGTTATGAAAAGCTTCCACCTCCATGAGCCTAAAAGGTCACATTTCAAGTGCAAGCAGCTGTCAAAAATTTGGCAGTATAGTATTGCAGCCTGTGGATGGGTGGGTGGCTGGCTGCCTGCATACTTGCGCTTGCATTCCAAGGAATGGGGTAGGGACAACTGAACGCTGCAGTGGGACAAGGACGTGGACGGTGATTGTTGCAAGTCTGCAATGACAGGTTCATGACAGGAGGCATCTTCGCATGCGTCAAGGATCACTTATGATGGGCACACTCTTAGGCAGTGACCTGGGAGTCAGAGATGCTTCCACAGTTCTTCCCCATGCTGTTCCCATGAGTTTTCAGCACTGTATGCATGTGTCTGATGATATATCACACACCACATGGCCTGATAAGGTTGTAAAATGTTAAATTTTAATTTCCTAGTGAATGCATTTGTCTTGGTTGAAATCAATGCAAAGTGCAAAAACGCATCAAAAACTCTACGTGTGAGCATAGCCCAAGTTGTGGAGAAGTATTTTTGTTTTTGGTTATTTATTTTGCTTTATATACATTGTACATGTCATGGAAAGGATGTTCCTTAACATATTTCCCAGGAAACTCCACTTTGGTTTCGTTTTGGTATGTTTTATTGTGTGTCCGTAAAAGTGGCGTAATACCTCTGACAACGTTGTTGACAGAAGTGACCTGGGAGTCAGAAATGCTTCCAGGGTTCTTCCCCATGCCTGCCCCATGTCATTTGAGCACTGTTCCCATCGATTAGGGCAATTTTTAGGCCCTCTGCAGACCGCCAGGGGAGCCGCCTGAAAAATGCTCGAGTTTCCCATAGATTTACATTGGGCTCGTTTCTCGGGTCGAATACCCGAGTATTCCAATTTGCTCGACCCGAGCAACGAGTACCTGAGCATTTTAGTGCTCACTCATCACTAGTAACCAGTTAACCCTGAAGAGGTATCACCACACCCCGAGTCAGACTGGTTTCCCTTCTGTGTTCTTGTGAGGGATGAGGAGGTAGTATCCCCTGAAACTGACATTCCTGAGTTAGGGGTGACCAGTGAAAATTTTGGGACCACCCAACATAGGGACCTAACTCTGAGGATAGCTTTTAACAGTGTCCCTGTCATAAATGGTATTGCACAAGAGTAGGGCGCTGACACAAGGTTTCCCTATTTTATTTTGAGTGGGGAGGTGTTGTACCGGGTTACGAAAGTGAGGGAGGAGCTTGTGGAACAGTTGTTGGTCATGACCCATTCACATGTCTTGGGTGGCCATCTGGGAGTGGAAAAACGCAGGAACGGATTGTGCAGAGGTTCTATTGGCCCGAATGTCACCGGGAAATATTAAAGTATTGCAGGTCCTGTCCTACGTGCAAATTAACCGCCCCCACCTCTCACTTTCAAAGTCCCCTTGTACCATTGCCCATCATTGAAGTGCCGTTTGAGAGTATTGCAATGAAGTTGGTCGGTTCCCTGGTTAAATCTGCTTGGGGGCATCATTATATATTGGTCATCTTGGACTATGCCACCCGTTATCCTAAAGCGATCCCCCCGAGAATCTCCTCCGCAAAGAGTATAGCTCGTGAGTTGGTCTACGTTTTTTCCCGGACAGGGTTACCAAAGGAGATCCTAACTGACCAGGGAACACCCTTTATGAGTAAGGTGATGAGGCAATTGTGTAAGGCCCTGCAAATCTCCCAATGGAGAACATCACTATACCATCCTCAGACAGATGGCCTCTTGGAAAGGTTCAACAAAAACTCTGAAGAGTATGCTGAAGAAGGCCATAGGAAAGGACAGCAGAGACTGGGACTGTCTCCTGCTATATCTGCTGTTCTCTATCAGAGAGGTTCCACAGGTCTCTACTGGGTTCTCACCATTTGAACTCCTGTATGGCCGACATCTGCGGGGTCTCCTAAATATAGCAAAGGAAACCGCCTCCAAGCACAAGAAGCTCAGGGTCTACAACCAGTCAGCCAGAGTAAGGCAGTTCAATCCGGGAGACCGAGTCCTCGTGCTGATTTCCACTATGGAAAGTAAACTCTTGGCCAAGTGGCTGTATGAGGTGGTGGAAAAGATTGTTGAAGTGAATTAGAAGATTCATCAACCTGGAAGACGTAAACCATACCAGATATACCACGTTAATCTCATTAAGTCGTGGTAAGATAGAGAGCCTGTTGAAGCTCTGTGCTTGCTGGTCCAACCAGAAGGTAAGGTTGGAGGAGTCACACAAGTGGAAACACTGACGAAGGTCCAAAAACAGC
The DNA here is from genome assembly GCF_046119375.1 of Phyllobates terribilis. NCBI lineage: Eukaryota > Metazoa > Chordata > Amphibia > Anura > Dendrobatidae > Phyllobates > Phyllobates terribilis. The sequence continues at coordinate 147,252,562 of NW_027362764.1, read as the reverse complement.
AGTGTCGGGAATTGCTGAAGAAGAACAGGGATCTGTTCTTGGAATTGCCAGGGTGCACAAACGTCATAGAACATGAGGTTCTGATGGAGCCACATGTATGGTTGAACTTGAAGCCCTATCGAATTCCTGAGGCCCGATGAGAGTTTATCTCTAAAGAAGTGAGTCAAATGTTGAAACTCGGGGTCATTGAGGAATGCAAGAGCGGTTGGTCGAGCCTGACTGTTCTGTTCCCAAAACTCGATGGCGAATGGAGATTCTGCAATGACTATCGGAAGTTGAATGTGGTCTCCAAATTCGAAACATATCCAATGCCACTTGTCGATGAGCTGATCGAGAGACTTGGACCAGCAAGGTACATAACCACCTTGGATTTAACGGAGGGATATTGGCAGATGCCCATGTCACAGGGAGCTAAGAGAAACTGCGTTTTCTATGCAGGACAGATGCTTGCAATATGTCTGGATGCCGTTTGGACTGCAGGGGGCCCTGGCCACCTATCAGAGGGCAATGGACAAAATCCTTGCACCCCATAAGAAATATGCCGTGGCATATCTGGACGATATTGCAATCTACAGTCCAGACTGGGGAAGTCATCTAGAAAAGGTCCAGGTGGAGTTTTATGCTCTAAGGAAGGCACCCCGCCTTCAATAAATCCCAAAAAATGGGGAAAGAAGAAGCCAAATACCTGGGATATGTAGTGGATACAGGCGAGATCAAAACCCAAATAAGTAAAGTGGATGCCATCCAAACCTGGCCGAGACTGCTGTTGAAGATGCAAGTTAGAGCCTTTCTGGGAATCGTGGGATACTACAGGAGGTTCATTCCAAACTTCGCCATTATGGCCGCACCCCTGACTAACCTCCTTTAGGGGACGAAATCAGTAATGGCCAAATGGACTGAAGAGGCAGAGATGGCCTTTCAAGAAATGAAAGGGGCTGTGTGTAAGCAACCAGTTCTGGTTGCTCCCGACTTCAAGAAAAAATGTATACTCCAAACAGACACCTCAGATGTCGGTTTAGGAGCAGTCCCTTCCCAGGAGATACACGAGGAGGAGCACCCTGTACTCCCGAGTAGGAAGCTATACTCATCTGAGAATAATTATGCTGTCATAGAAAAGGAATGCTTGGCCATAAAGTGGGCAGAGGACACGATACTGTACTATCTGTTAGGATGAAAGTTTAGATTGGTATTATTGATGAGCGAGCACTAAAATGCTCGGGTACTCGTTGCTCGGGTCAAGCAAATTGGAATACTCTAGTGCTCGACCCGAGCAACGAGCCCAATGTAAGTCTATGGGAAACCCAAGCATTTTTCAGGCGGCTCCCCCCGGCGGTCTGCAGAGGACCTAAAAATTGCCAAAATCGTTGGGAACAGTGCTCAAATGACATGGGAACAGCATGGGGAAGACCCCTGAAAGCATTTCTGACTCCCAGGTCACTGCTGTTAACAACGTTGTCAGAGTATTACGCTACTTTTACGGATTCACAATAAAACATACAAAAGCAAAAACAAAATGGATTTTCCTGGGAAATATATTAAGGAACATCCTTTGCAGGGTAATAACTTGTATATAAGGCAAAATAAATAACCAAAACCAAAAATACTCCTCCACACCTTGGACTATGTTCACACGTAGCGTTTTTGATGTGTTTTTACGCCTTTGCATTGCTTTCAACAAAGACAAATGCATTCACTGGGAATTGTCATTTTAACATTTTACAACCTTATCTAGCCATGTTGTGTGTGACACATCATCAGACACATGCATTCAGTGCTCAAAAGGCATGGGAACAGCATGGGGAAGAGCTCTGGAAGCATTTCTGACTCCCAGGTTACTGCCTAAAAGTGTGCCCATCTCAATTGATCCTTGGCGCATGCGAAGATGCCTCCCGCCATGCACCTCTCATTTCAAACTTGCAACAATCACCGTCTATGTCCTTGTCACAGTGCAGCATTTAGTTGTCCCTACCCCATTCCTTGGAATGCAAGCGCAAGTATGAAGCCAGCCACCCACCCACCCACAGGCTGCAATACTATACTGTCAAATCTTTGACAGCTGCTTGCACTTGAAATGTTGCCTTTTAGGCTTGTGGAGGCGGAAGCTTTTCATAACCTCATGCCGGCAGGGGCCGGGTGTCCATACTCGGTCCCCAGCCGCCACTGTTTCTCCCGGTGTCGTCTCCGCCTTCCACAATCACGGGTCCCACAATATTACCCGTGCCCTCCCCAGTGCACTTACTGGGAAGGACCGCCTAACCACATACAGGTGGACAGGTGAATGTGGCCAGGGACGGTATGGAGCCAGTCCACAGCTTTTTTTCGCTGAGAGTTGTATTTAGCTGGGTGAAAGGACTGGTATAGAGGAAAACCGTATCTACCCTTGGTGTCATTTCTCACAGGAAGTCCTCTAATGCAGCTTGTTGCAGAAGCAATGGCAGCCCGTCCAACATCAACTGGCACTTGGTGGTGCTTTGACAAACAAACATCTTTCTTTATGCATTTAATTTCATGAATACAGAGTTGGACAATGGCCTGATCTGCAATGCGGTTTAAAAAAAAACATGTATAACCATGTCCGATCCACATTAAAAAAGCAGCCATAGAGTGTCCGGGAACCTTCCCTTACACTTTTCTTAGCCAGGGCTGCTTATCGGCAGGGTTGGACGGGCCCACCAGAGAACCGGAGACTCCTCTGGTGGGCCCTGACTTCTCCTTCAGGAGAGTTTATAGTGCTGAGGTGAGGCCATGATGATGATAGAGGCCACCATCTGCTTAGTTTTCTTTTACTTGGAATGCCGCAACACTAAACTGCCAGATTTCTGGGCAGCTACTTGCACTTGAAATGTGGCCTTTTAGGCTCGAGGAGGTGAAAGCTGTCCACAGTCTTATGGCGGCGGTGACCGGGTGTCCATACTCGGTCTCCAGCCGCCACTATTTTTCCCGATATCGTCTCCGCCTTCCACAAGCATGGATCCCACAACATTATCCATGTCCTCCACAGTGCACTTACTGGGAAGGACAGCCTATCCACAAACACGTGAACAGGTGAATGTGGCCAGGGACAGTATGGAGCCAGTCCACAGCTTATTTTGCTGAGAGTTGTATTTAGCTTGGTGAAAGGACTGGCATAGAGGGAAACTGTATCTACTCTGGCTGTCATTTCTCCGTCACCAGGTTCTGCCCATTGTCACACACGACCATGCCTGGCTGTATGTTCAGCGGTGAGAGCCACAGATCAGGCTGCTGTTTTACAGCTTTCAACATCTCTGCAGCACTGGGCGGTTAGTCAATTAAGCATTCAGCACATCCTGTTGCTGCTTGGTCAAGGCAGTGCTGCAGTGCTGTCAGCTTGTGACTGATGTGGTCATTTCGGAGATGGAGGAGGAGGTGCAGGAGCTGAACAATGTGATTACATGGAGGTTAAATTGGTGACGCTGTTTTTTATACTAAAGAAAGATCCTATTGTTTTGGTTTTTTCACGTTATTTTTTAAGACAAATGCATTCACAGGGAAATGTAATTTTAACATTTTGCAACCTTATCTGGCAATGTGGTGTGTGACACATCATCAGACACATCCTGTTTTATTTATTATGGAGGTACTCTGAAAGTCATAAAGCCTTTTTTTTTAGGGCCATCAGATGGCCCCTACTATTCTTAAAAGGCCAGCAGTCGGCCCTCGTTATTGTTAGAGAGCCATCAGCCGGCTATGCTTTGTTGTTCCCATTATTAACAAGTGGGTCTCCTATACTGTTATTGCGTATCCAGTGACTGCAAGGGCTGCCAAAAATTTTGACGCAACCCAATACACCTTTGAAGAGACATAGAGGAGAGTCTCAGTAAAAAAAAATGTTCCCATTATAAAGGAGCGGGTCTCCTATAGTGGTAATGCCCATGCTGTGACTGCAAGGGCTGCCAAAATTTGGGAAAACACCCACTAATAATTTAATGACACATAGACCAGGGCCACAGTAACAAGGTACGACATGTTCCCATTAGAAAGGAGAGGGTCTGTTATACAGTTAAAAGGTATGCAGTGAGTCCAATGGCTGACCAATTTTAGAAAAACCCCACTAAGAATTTAAAGACACACAGAGCAGGGCCACAGTAACTAGTACGACATGTTCCCATTAGAATGAGAGGGTCTGCTTCACAGTTATAGGGTATGCAGTGAGTCCAACAGCTGACCAATTTTAGGAAAAGCCCCACTAAGAAATTAAAGACACTTAGAGCGGGGCCACAGTAACGACAAATTCCCATTAGGAAGGAGAGAGTCTCCCATAGTATTGGCCTATGCAGTGAATGCAAGGGCTTCCAAAAATTTGGAGGCACTTCAATGCCCCTTGGAAGAGACATGGAGGAGGGCCTCTAAAAAAAATGTTCCCATTAGAAAGGAGCGGGCCTCCTATACTTGTAATACCCATGCGCTAAGTGTATGGGCTGACAAACATTTACCCCTGGGGGGTATACATGAACATACTGTATAATTTTTTTTTTTTACAGTCATCATCAACACCCTTTAAAAAAATTATGTGGGTGTTGCATCACGGACCACGGTCACCCTGGTGATATGGTGGTGGAGGATGAGGAGAAGGAGGAGGACAAGAGCAAATAGCCAAAATCAGGAAGCGTATACCAATGTGTTGGTGTGAAAAGGTGCATGGGAATACACCTCCCAAGAAAAGACACTGGATTTGAGTTTATGTTACGCTGCTATCATTCCGTGGTGTTGAGAAGTCTGGCCTAATCCAACCCTTGTTCATTTTTATAAGAATCAGCCTGTCAGCATTTTCAGTTGACAGGCGGATGCACTTATCAGTTATAATTCTACCAGCGGCACTAAAAATCCGCTCTGATAAACCGCTGGTGGCAGGGTAGGCCAGGACCTCCAAGGCATAGAGAGCCAGTTCATTCCACATATCGAGCTTGGATACCCAATAATTTTAAGGCACAGTGGAATCACGGAGGACGTTGGTACGGTCGGCAAGGTACTCCCTCAGCATCTTCCCAAACTTTGCACTCCTTGTGAGAGTACCCCGCGCCTCAGGGCCTGTGCGATGGGAGGGTCCGAGAAAACTCTCCCAGAACTTTGACAGTGTTCCCCTGCCTGTGCTGGATTGAAGTTGTGTCTCTCTCGCCTGTACTCCTTGGTTGTCCAACGAAGTGTGCCCTCTGCCACCAGCGTTTTCAGATGGGAATTTTTTTAATAGTTCTGCAACAAGGGCCTTCTGGTACAGCCCCATTTTTGTAGACCTGTCCGCCTCAGGAATAAGAGCTAAAGCTTTCCTTGTAGCGTAGGTCTATAAGTGTCACCAACCAGTAATGACTGTCACTCAAAATTTTGAGAACGCGAGGGTAATGGGAAAGGCAGCATAAACATAAACTCGGCCATGCGTGCCAGACTACTAACAGACAAGACTTCCGTGTCCTCACCAAGAGGATAACTGACCATGCTCTCCTCCTCCTTCTCTCTGTCCTTCGGCCATCCACGCTGAACAGATTGTATGACAGCTGTGCAGGTAGTACCGTCTATAGTGCATGAAACTAGCTCTTGTTCCTCCTCCTCCTCCTCCTCTTCCTCATTGTCACCCAATCCACGTTGGGATGAGATGACGCTTGGCTCCACCTGCAATGCATCCTCTTTGATTGTGAGCAGAGAGCATTTCAGAAGACAGAGAAGCGGGATGGTGATGCTAATTATGGCGTTATTGACGCTCACCATCTTGGTGGAGTCCTCAAAGTTTTGGAGGATGGTACATATGTCTGACATTCATGTCCACTCCAGTGGTCTTATGTGTGGAGTCTGAGCTGAATACCGATGGCCTTGTTGATGCTGGTACTCAACAACTGCCGTCTTCTGCTCACAAATCCTTCCAAACATCTGCAGTGTAGAGTTCCAACGTGTGGGGACATCACACACTATTCTGTGAGCCGGAAGCTGCAAACGCTGCTGAAACATGGCAAGGGCGGCGGAAGCTGTAACTGACTTTCTAAAATGGGAACACAGGCGGCGTACTTTAACAAGCAGATCCGGCAGCTCCGGGTAGGATTTGAGAAACCGCTCAACCACGAGGTTAAGCTCATGGGTCAGGCATGGTACGTGTGTGAGCTCGCCTCAGAGCCGCCACCAGGTTCCGGCCATTGTCACACATGACTATGCCTGGCTGTAGATTTAGCGGTGTAAGCAACAGATCTGCTTGCTCTTTCAGGGCTGTCCACAACTCTTCAGCATTGTGCTGTTTGTCACCTAAGCATATTAGCTTCAGCACAGCCTATTGCCGCTTGGACGAGGCAGTGTTGCTGAGCTTCTAGCTTGTGACTGATGTGGTCATTTCAGAGATGGAGGCTGAAGAGGAGGAGGAGGCTAAGGAGGATGAGATGCAGGAGCTGACTGCGGGGGCAACCCTGATTGACCTAGGGCCCGCAATCCTTGGCATTGGGAGGACGTGTTCTGTCCCAAGGTCCGACTGGGTCCCAGCTTCCACTATGTTAACCCAGTGTGCCGTCAGTGAGATGTACCGTCCCTGCCCACAAACACATGTCCACCTGTCCGTGGTTGTGTGTACTTTCCTGGTAACTGTGTTGTTGAGAGCAAGGCTAATGTTTTGGGACACTTGCTTGTGTAATGCGGGGATGGCACAGCGGGAGAAATAGTGGCGGCTGGGGACTGAGTACCAAGGGACGGCCGCCACCATCAGGTTGCGAAATGCTTCCGTCTCCACGAGCCTAAAAGGCAACATTTCGAGCGCAAGCAGTCGTGAAATGTGAGAATTTAGAAGTGTGGCCTGTGGGGCGTTGGCTGCATATTTGCGCTTGCGTTCCAAGGACTGGGGTATGGACAACTGAACGCTGCGCTTGGACAAGGATATGGACGTGCTTCCTGATGCTGCTACTTGAGAGTGCACAACAACAGGTTCAGGACAGGAGGCATCTTCGATTGCACCATGGACAGGGGATTGGCTTGCATGCACAACAGCGGAAGAAGCAATGGTGCCACCTGCAGACACTGCTCCTGGACCCTGGGGTTCGGCCCACAAAGTCGGGTGCTTTGCTGCCATGTGCCTGATCATGCTGGTGGTGGTCAGGCTGGTCGTTTTGCCATCCCTGTTGATGCTGGCCTGGCAGGTGGTGCAAATGGCTTTTTTCGGGTTATCGGCAGAGTCATTAAAAAACAACCAGACTCGGGAAGACCTAGCAGTTGTACTAGCAACTTCCTTCGTGTTGGTGTTATGGGGAACGGTTGCCTGCCTTCTGTCTGCGACCACCACACTGCTTCCTCCTGCCTGTTGGGGTGCTCTCCCTCCTTCCCCCTGTGTGCTGCTGTCCTCGCTCTGCATGTCCTCCTGCCAGGTTGGGTCAGTTACTATATTATCCACCACCTCGTCTTCCACTTCCACACCCTGGTCCTCCTCCTGACTTTCTGGCAATTGTGTCTCATCATTGTCCACCTCTTGTGACACTTTCCCACCGTCGCCTTCATGTGAGCGTGGCTGCTCAAATATTTGGCCATCGCTACACGCGATCTCCTCTTGCCCTGCTTCAAGTGGACCGGGCGAGAGGCCAGAATCTATAAATGGAAAAGTGAACAGCTCTTCGGAGTGTCCAAGTGTGGGATCAGTTGTCTCTGGGCACTCGGCATGGTGGGAAGAAGGAGGATCAGGGTGAGGAATATGCAGTCCAGACTCACGGCTACTGAGACTTGACCGTGTTTAAGATAGGGTGGTGGTGGTGGCTAAGTGACTGGAAGCATTATCCGCTATCCAACCAACAACCTTTTGCTCTGGGTTCAATAGTGGTGTGCTGCGGTCCCCTAAGAATTGGGACAGGAAGTTCAGGCGAGAAGATGTGGGTGTTTGTTGTGGCACAATTTCAGCTTGCCCACAGCCTAATCCTCGGCCTCAGCATGCACCATCACCATCAAGTTCAGTTCCTTGTCCCTTGCCACGCGCCTTGCCCATTTTAAATGAAGGACAGTATCTTCCATGCTCACTACAAATGACTGAGTTTTTAATGGAGGCCAGAAATGGCAGTATTTTCTGACAATATATATGTGATCCGTTTGACGGAGAAAACACAGTTTTAAATAGCTGGATTTCTAGTGCTGTAATATGGAAAGGACCTGGTTGTATGGTTGTATTCTGCAGTGCCAACAAGCAAATGGTGCAGAAAAACGGTGTTCTCTGGATTGCTTTCTAAGCAAATAATGAGGATTAAGATCCAAAAAAAAAGTATTCCTGGCCCCTGAGACCTGGGCCTTTGTATAGAAATGTCTATCAACAGCAGAAGGCAGAATTGGAATGGAGCCTCTTGTGCTATATGCACTGCAGTCTGCTATATACCCTGCCTGCTTGCCTATATACACTGCCTGCCTGATATATCTGCTGATGGATTAGTTAGTCCTCAAAAGGACTGTTTGTTGAGATGGATATGTGTAATGTATGGTTTTTCTCCCTACACTACCTAATACACAAGCAAATTTCTACCTGACGCAGCAGCACCTCTCCCTACACTGTCTGATTCTGGAGTGACTGTAACGAGCATGGAGGCACCATGTCTTATATAGACCTGAGGACGCTGTGCGGCCAGCCAATCACTGTAATGCCACAACCATTGACTACGGCATTACAGTGAGTGGGAGGCAATCCCTGCATATTGATTGGCCCTGTAAAAATAGGCTTTGTGACTTTCAAAGTCCCTCTTTCATAAATAAACAGGATGTGTCTGATCATGTCTTTCACACCACATGGACAGATAAGGTAGTAAAATGTTAAAATTACAGTTACTGGTAAATGTATTTTTTACCCTTGAAAGCAATGCAAAAGTGCAAAGACGTATCAAAAAAGCTATGTGTGAACATAGCCCAAGGTGTGGAGGATCATTTTTTATTTTGGTTATTTATTTTGCCTAATATACAAGTCATTACCCTGGAAAGAATGTTCCTTAACACTTTTTCCAGCAAAATCCATTTTGGCTTCGTTCTTGTATGTTTTATTGTGAGTCTGTGAAAGTGGCGTAATACGCTGACAACATTGTTCATAGCAGTGACCTGGGAGTCAGAGATGCTTCCAGGGGTCTTCCCCATACTGTTCCCATATCATTTTAGCGCTATTCCTATCAATTTGGCCAAGTTTTAGGCCCCCTCCAGACCTCCAGGGGGAGACCACCAAAAAAATGTTTGAGTTTCCCATTGACTTACATTGGGCTCATTGCTTGGGTCGCGCACGAGCATTACGATTTGCTCGACCCAAGCAACGAGCACCCGAGCATTTTAGTGCTCGCTCATCACTACTCATATCACATACACACAAAGTTATTATTGCCTATCCCACCTTTCATATACCCTTATTTATGTTGGATAAAACTTATAAGTCAATTATTGGGTCCGTGGTATAAATGGATGTAGTGGGAATGGGTGATGTGATAAGACAGTTTATGGTTGGAATACCTTCCGCCTCCGTGTGCTGTTTGTTTCAAACATGGTGGAAATTCTGCCTAATAGTTAAACATTTGAATATATGCATCTTGACAGTTTTGCATACCCTCTGCTCATGTTCATCCTAGAATCAATTCTTTATGAATCACATCATACTTTTTTATTACAATTGTAAACCAATGACTCAGCACATAATTTCTTTTTATGTTTTACAGATTGTGCAGAAAGCTCTGGATAATGCCAGGCATGGAAGAACATGTATAATGATTTCTCACCAGTTAAGCACGATCGAAAATGCTGACATTATCGCAGTGATAAAGAATGGAAGAGTGGTGGAATATGGCACCCATAGAGAGCTTTTGGCCAAACAGTCCGAATACTATGCTTTTGTAAACTCCCAAGTCATATAAGTCTAGGTAGGGTCAAATACTGTATGATCTGGTAAAATCTGTTAATAAAACTAAAGCTGGAATATTCATCATAGTCTGATGCTAGAGGGAGTAGTGAAGTGGACGATGGACCGGTGTAGGAAAAATCTTTTTGCTCATCTCTCCTGGGTAGCATTGGAAATGCCACTTTCAGCTATAGGCTCATTCTCAGGTTCTAATGGCATTGCTGTTTTGCACCCAACTGTGTCACTGTGACGCCTCCTCTCTCACTAGCCCACCCTGAGAGATGGTGGTACTCGGAACCGGGTCGGATGTTTGGGGTTGCAGTCGTGGCCTAGGCCCGGCCCGTGCCCAGGGTCGTCACATCAAAAATAAGGGCTAGGACGGACGGTGGTAATCGAGTGAATTCAATGACTACGCCACCTGTGGTGCCTGGTGATTCGCCACCAGCGCTGCGGCAGTCCTCTGAGGTGGGATGTCGTGGCAGCAGAAGATGGTACTACTCCCCACAGGTGGAGCAGGTCCTCAGGGCAGAGAAGAGGGATCAGGGGAGAAGTAGTGGGTGGTGTGGTGAGGTGTGGTGCTGCAATGGATGCAGTCTTCCAAACTTTACTCACGTTGTTAGGTGTCAGCTGCATAGCTTCTCCTTGTACCTCACGGCGTGCTGCAGCCACCAGGAAGGGGTTCAACACACTCTGGGTAGTTCGGGTGCAAGAATCAGGACCCCCGCACCAGAGTGTTCCAAGACTTTCCCACTAGGTCCTCTCCTGTCCGTATGTAGTGCGTGTGATAGGCTGGGTCTCCCTCTGGCTATACACAGAACTAGGGTACGGGTGGCATATGCGGCTCAGTCCGTTACCCGGTGGGATCCACTAAGCCTCCGGAGCTTCTCCGACTAAGACGTGAAGTAGCAAAGTCAGATATGGGGGGCCGGTCCCCTCTTGCAGCGGGAGTCCCTCTGGCTTGGCCAGAATGAAGAGTACAGGTGGCGTATGCCGCTCCATCTGTATCCCCCTGGGATCCTTTTGCCTGTGGAGCTTGTCTCCTCTACTCCCCTCAAGGCCTTCTTAGGTAGGGACCTTGACCGGGTAGAGGCAGTAGTTAACTTTGACCCACTCCTCGCCTCAAGGCCAGAGAACGAGGACCGTGTATATTCAATAGGCTGCAGGTTCTATCAGAAAGCCACATTCAGCAATGAAGATCACAATCAAAGACCTTGAACCTAAGATGGCCGTTAGTTAAATATGAATTAGTAACCGTAACCTAAAGGTGCGTCCTCCACCCTCACCCACTACATGGTTCCCCCTATCTTTGGTTCCCCCCATCTCCTATATCCCGGCTGGGGCAGCACCCTGGTGCATATAGGCCCCCCTGCAGGACAGGAGTGCTGTAGTGTTGAGTGGTAAAATGGGGTCCTGAGAAGTGCTCCATCCTTACCTCGGAGAGGAGATACCACACCTCAATCTGAGGTGCAGTACCCCTGTGGCGACTGAAACCTCAGGGTCGCCAAATTCCCCCCTGGTGAAACACAGCACGTCCGCGGGCTGCAATAGGGTAAAAAGTGGTACAGACGTTTCAAATTTTTGTATAACAGTAACAATAAAACGATCTTCCCTTTATGGGAGGCTCAAATTCTTGAACGTTGCATAATATCTATAATATAAATATAGAAAAACATTAAAGTGACATTATGCATGTATAGAAGACATTATGCATATATGAAAGACATTCAAGAGACATTATGCAAGTAGACAGTTCTATATAAATTACGGCAGAAAGTCTCAGTTCAGCAGCATGAGGGACCTGTCCCATACCCTCAACGTGGGCCCAGGGGTGGCTGCAGGGCATGGAGATCCTGAGTTGGACCTCCAAGAGAGCCACTCCAGACAGGTTTTGCTTCTGAGGTCTGAGGTAGAAGTAGGAGCGGTTTTGCATAAAACCAATAGGGAGCACCTAAAGAGATGCAAAACTATATACAAACGGAGTCTGTCTACTGCTAAAGTCCGCAGGGACAAATGTCTCTTTAAACCAGGAGGAAAAACAACATAATAACATACAACAGTTAACTAGTCAACAGGGAGGTGCAACCTCCGGGGCTGCTCAGAAACGGTATCCCCACTTGGGAAAAGGCTCATTCTTGCCAACTGAACCTGACCGGTCCTCTGTGGGCAGGTGAGTGGGGGCATCCACTTTGAACACCCTGTGGATGTCCAGGGCGTACCACCCACGCTCCCCCGTGGTAGCGGGTGTAGGACACCAAGTCACCCGGGTAGAGGTTTTGGTCAGGGTGGCCTTGCTCCAGTTGCGGCTCGATGTCCCGCCGACTCACAAAGATGTCTCAGTGGAACTGGGGGCTGCGAAAGAAGCCCCATCCGGCCTCCTGGTGGAATCGGACTATCAGGCCTTCCTCCCTGGGGCTTGGACGGGCGGCCTCTGCCTGGCGGGCCCGCGACTTTGCAGCCTTGGTTCGCACCTCCAGGCGCTCTCAGCGGACCTCCTTCTGGCGTCGCTCCTTATCGAATTGGAGGAGCTGCTCACGGCACGTCTCCTCCCTCCTCCGCGCTTCAGCCTTGGTCTCCTGGGGGATGCCCATCAGGTCCCCCCCATGGTTGTCCCAGGCCATCTCTTCTGCTGCCGGGCAGGCGACCGGGTGCGCGGTTAGACGCGTCAGCAGGGGTTGCTGCTGGTCCTCGACCAGTACGGACCAGTCCGAGTTGGGGCTGGTGGTCTCCCCAGTAAGGGCAGAATACTGCTGACCGGTAGTAGGGAGGCACAGCAGGCCTCCTGCAGTGACGGTCACTTGGGCCTCGAGCTCCAGAGATGAGAGCTGCTGCCAGACAACGGCGCCCGGGTACAGGGGTGCCGGCATCAGATCCAGGAGGGCCTCTGTGCGTCAAGCGTCTGGGACGGGGATTTCTTTCTTACCCGCTCCTTGGCTGCACGAGGCATCCGGGGTTTCCTCCTCCTGGGCTGCTGCTCCAATACTTTGGCTTCCAGAACCTTGGCGGCGGGACCGGATCTTTTGCAACAGCTCCTCTCGCCATGCTGCGGACACCTATTGCTGGGCCTCTTCAACCCTCCAGGTCAGGTCCTGTGTCTCTCCAGGGAGGAACTCTGCCTCCTCTGGGGTTAGGTAAATTCCTCCCAAGCCATGGAAGGTAGCAGCTCGTGGGCCAGCGTTGGAGGGCTTGGAACGACTCTCCTCGGCGGCGTCCATCACTGCTGCAGGGTGCAGTGAGTCTCAGATTGTTGCGGCCACACCTCGTTGTTGCTCTCGTCTCCTCCTCTTTTCAGGGCGGCTCCAGGGCAGCTGGCTGACGGGCACTCCCAGGGACGTCCCTTCCATTTTGACGGACATCACAGTCTCTGCTGGAGGGGGCGGTCTGCTCTTTTGGCACCATTGGGGAGCCGGGCCCACGATGGGAGGACTTTGGTAATTGTCGTTTTTGCACATAATGGCGTCCGTTCTTCTTGGGCAGGCGCCACATGGAATGTGAAACGACAGTCTTTTGGTAAAGGCACACAGTACCCGGTAGCAATGGGAATAACTTCTCCCGTTGCTGCGGGCACGCAATCCTGCCGACTATGCCAAGTTTGTGATGCCTCCTCGCTCGCTAGCCCACCCTGAGAGATGGGGGTACTCGGAACCGGGTTGGATGTTGGGGTTTGCAGTCGTGGCCTAGGCCCGGCCCGTGCCCAGGGTCGTCTCATCAAAAATAAGGGCTAGGACGCACCGTGGTAATCGAGTGGATTCAATGACTACGCCACCTGTGGTGCCTGGTGATTAGCCACCAGCGCTGCGGCAGTCCTCTGAGGCGGGATGTCATGGCAGCAGAAGATGGTACTACTCCCCACAGGCGGAGCAGGTCCTCAGAGCAGAGAAGAGGGATCAGGGGAGTAGTAGCGGGTGGTGTGGTGAGGGTGTGGTGCCGCGCTGAAATAAGGACCCGGAGGCAATGGATGCAGTCTTCCAAACTTTACTCACGTTGTTAGGTGTCAGCTGCAAGGCTTCTCCTTGTTCCTCACGGCGCGATGCAGCCACCAGGAAGGGGTTCAGAACACTCTGGGTAGTTCGGGTGCAAGAAACAGGACCCCCACACCAGAGTGTTCCTAGACTTTTCCACTAGGTCCTCTCCTGTCCGAATGTAGTGCGTGTGATAGGCTGGGTCTCCCTCTTGCTATACACAGAATAAGGGTACGGGTGGCATATGCCGCTCAATCCGTTACCCCGTGGGATCCACTAAGCCTCCGGAGCTTCTCCGACTAAGACGTGAAGTAGCAAAGTCAGATATCGGGGGCCGGTCCCCTCTTGCAGCGGGAGTCTCTCTGGCTTGGCCAGAATGAAGAGTACAGGTGGCGTATGCCGCTCCATCTGTATCCCCCTGGGATCCTTTTGCCTGTGGAGCTTGTCTCCTCTACTCCCCTCCAGGTCTTCTTAGGTAGGGACCTTGACCGGGTAGAGTCAGTACTTAACTATGACCCGCTCCTCGCCTCAAGGCCAGAGAACGAGGACCGTGTATCTTCAATAGGCTGCAGGTTCTATCAGAAAGCCACATTCAGCGATGAAGATCACAATCAAAGACCTTGAACCTAAGATGGCCGTTAGTTAAATATGAATTAGTAAGTGTAACCTAAAGGTGCGTCCTCCACCCTCACCCACTACATGGTTCCCCCTATCTTTGGTTCCCCCCATCTCCTATATCCCGGCTGGGGCAGCACCCTGGTGCATATAGGCCCCCCTGCAGGACAGGAGTGGTGTAGTGTTGAGTGGTAAAAAGGGGTCCTGAGAAGTGCTCCATCCTTACCTCGGAGAGGAGATTCCACAAGTCAATCTGAGGTGCAGTACCCCTGTGGTAAATGAACCCTTAGGGGCGCCACATCACCATTACTGTAGAGGGCAGTATTTTGTGGAGGCAATTTTAATTTGAGTCAGTACACTATCACTGTAGGGCCAATAAGTGAGCACTGTTGCTATGTGGGGGTAGTAAAGTAGGATTATTGTTGTATCTGAAGGTGGGGGCACTATTACTATGAAGTCACTGTTTTTGTATGGGACTATAATTTTCTGTTTAGCATTTTTTGGGGGGTGTCTTGTTTTTGTGGCACTATAAATGCAGAAAGACAGTGCGATAGAGGGCTGTAGAATGGGAAATTCATGTAGAGAATGAAAAGAGAATGATGCCTGGACAGTAAACTGTCCAGGGACTAGTTGTGTTTGGGAGAAATCATCATGGAGGTCGGAACCAGATAGAGAAGGAAGGAGGAGATAAATGGAAAAAAAAATCACTTGTGTGTCACTTGATTTAAATTTTCTCTGCACACCTATAATCAGGATTAAATCTGTCCTGAGGCAAGATGCTCATCTCAGATGGTAGTTTGAGGTGCTTGACAGGAGGCGGCAAAATGCTTACTTTCCTTTCTCACTCAGATGCTGCACGCTGGCAGCGAGCTGGACGAGCTCAGATTCTTTCAAGCAGGGCTGGAGATACAGCAATTCTCTCCACCCAGTTGGCTGGCTCTGATGGGTCCTTGCTTGCGGGACCTCCTGGCACCCACCTTATACTTTTATTTCTAAATCGAGGCAACCCCCTGAGATTTTTTAATCAACTTGTGAATTAACTTAGTTTCACTAAAAGGGCTAGCCTGTTTTAGTCGTGTAGAAGGTTAGTACACCATATAATCCATTTGTATATACTGTACATACAGATCATAAGTGATAAATTAAATATATTGTATAGGCACTGGTCTATTTTAAAAAATGGTTGTCCTGGAGCGTTCAGTATTTACACAGATATTAGACTGGCCACAGTCAGTAGACTTCTTATGAAAGAATAGTGATTCATTCGTGCACCCTTATACAGGTGATAGGCTTAGGTTAGTGACGCGCCCCCCCGGGCCGTGGGGTACTCGGTAGCCGGGCCGGTCGTTGCTAGGGGAGATGTCACAGTGGCGGTTACCCGGTCCGTGACCCAGGGCGGTCAATAAAATGGGAATTTGGGAAAGAGGATTATAGTTTTTATATAAAGTTCGTGACTAGTGTTGAGCGAGCACTAAAATGCTCGGGTGCTCGAAGCTCGGGCCGAGCTCGCCGTGATACTCGGGTGCTCGACCCGAGCAACGATCCCAATGTTAGTCTATGGGAGACTCGAGCATTTTTGCGGCGGCTCCCCCGGCAGTCTTTTAGAAGCCTAACAAGTGCCCAAAACGATAGTGACAGTGCTCAAATGACATGGGGACAGCATGGGGATCGCCCCAGGAAGCATTTCTGACCCCCAGGTCACTGCTGTCAACAACGTGGTCAGAGGTATTAAGCCACTTTTACAGGCTCACAATAAAACGTTCAAAAACGAAAGTGAAAGTGCTTTCCTGTGAAATATGTTAAGGATAGTGTTGAGTGATACCTTCCGATATCAGGAAATATCGTATCGGATTGGATCGGACCGATACCCAAAAAGTATCGTATATCGCCGATTCCGATACCGGAAACCAATGCAAGTCAATGGGACACAAATATCGGAATGAAAATAAACCCTTTCTTTCCTTGTAGGTTAATTCTACATGAAGTAAAACAACTAAGAATAATGTAGAATGTATTACGCGAAAAGCCGGCAATTCATGAGCGGCATACACCGGTACCCGACAATTTACAACAGAAAGAATAGAGCTTCACACATAGATTAGATAGATAGAAACATGTCAGTCACATATATATGAAGTACAGTGACAGTGTTGCTTACTGTACTTTGTCATTTAGTGTAAAGGATTTATTTAAAAAAAATAATTGTGTTTTCATGCACTGTCTCTTTAAAAAAGCCGGCCGGCAATTCAGCTGCGGTACCTGACAATTTATAACAGACAGAATAGAGCTTCACACATAGATTAGATAGATAGAAACATGTCAGTCACATATATATGAAGTACAGTGACAGTGTTGCTTACTGTACTTGTCATTTAGTGTAAAGGATTTATTTAAAAATATAATAGTGTTTTCATGCACCGCCTCTTTAAAAAAGCCGGCCGGCAATTCAGCATCTGTACCCGACAATTTAGAATAGAAGGAATAGAGAATCATACATAGATTAGATAGATAGAAACATGTCAGTCACATATATATGAAGTACAGCGACAGTGTTGATTACTGTACTTGTCATTTAGTGTTAAAATAAAGGATTTATTTAAAAAAAAATTGGCGTGGGGTTCCCCTTAATTTTAGTCTCTAGCGGAGGTTAAGCAGACGGCTGGGGCAGATGTTTGAAGCCTGGGAAGTGGGTAATACCCACGGAGCTTCCCAGACTACTAATATCAGCCCCCAGCTGAATACCTAACCTTTACTAGCTATTAAAATGGGGGACCCCCTCAAAAAAATGACGTGGGGTCCCCCCTAATTTAATAGCTAGCAAAGGCTAGGCCGACAGCTAGGGGCTGATATTAATAGCCCAGGAAGGGTGCCATGAATATTGGCCCCCTCCCAGGCTAGAAACACCAGCCGTCAGCCGCCCCAGAAATGGCGCATCCATAGGATGCGCCAATTCTGGCACTTAGCCTCGCTCTTCCCACTGCCCTGTAGCGGTGGCAGTGGGGTAATAGGGCTGGGGTTGATGTCAGCTTATAATGCCAGCTGACATCAAGCCCAGGTTAGTAATGGAGAGGCGTCTATAAGACACCCCCATTACTAACCCCATAGTCAAAGTTAAAAAAAAAAACACAAACACCCAGAATAAAGTCCTTTAATTGAAATAAACACACAATTCTTTCTTGTTCTAAATTAAACTCTACTTACCATCACGCCCATTCCAGCTGAAGCCAACGATCTCCTGCAATAAAAGAAAAATAATAAAGCAACCTCATCCTTACCTTTCCATCGTTCCCAGGACAGCTTCAGCTCTGCTACATCGAGATGACAGGCTGGACCGCAGCAGAACGCTGCCATCCAGCCTGTCATCCCGCAGACACTGAGAAGCGCAGGCATGTTTGCGCTCCTCAGTGTCTCTCTGTGACGGCATGTCCAATGAACTCGGCTCACCTCATGCACGTCACTGACAGTGTGGGAAAATTCTCACGCTGAAGCGCTGAGTGCAGGAGAATTCTCCCACGCTGTCAGTGACGTGCATGAGGTGAGCCGAGTTCATTGGACATGACCTCGGTTCATCTTTATGCCGTCACAGAGAGACACTGAGGAGCGCAAGCAAGCCTGCACTTCTCAGTGTCTGCGGGATGACAGGCTGGATGGCATAAAAAAAATTGACGTGGGGCTTCGCACTATATTTGTGTCCAGCCAGGTACAGCAGGTAGGAACGGGCTGCGCCCAACCACCAGCTGCCTATTTGTACCTGGCCGGACAAAACAATATAGGGAAGCCCTTTTTTTCTTTATTATTTCATGAATTTCATGAAATAATTTTAAAAAAAAATACGTGGGGCTTCTCCCTATTTGTGTGTCCAGCCAGGTACAACTAGGCAGCTGGGGGATGGAATCTGCAGCGCAGGGAGGCCCAAGCTTTCTGCCCCCCCCCTCCCGGTGCAAATTGCAGTCCGCAGCCACCCCGGAAAATGGCGCGTTCATAGAAGCTGGATGCTGTACCTGGCTGGCATACAAAAATATGGCAAAGCCCATATTAATTGGGAAAAAATTAGATCATTTCATGCATGATAATGCCCCGTCTCATGCTGCACATAACACATCTGCATCTCTGGCTGCTATGGGCATAAAAGGGGACAAACTTATGGTGTGGCACCCATGCTCCCCTGACCTCAACCCCATTGAGAACCTCTGGAGCATCATCAAAAGGAGTGTCTATGATGGCGGGAGGCAGTTCACATCTAAGCAACAGCTCTGGGAGGGTATTCTGTCCTCATGCAAAACAATTAAAGCAGAAACCATCCAAAACCTGACAAATTCAATGGACGAGAGAGTTCAGAAGCTCCTTTCGAACAAGGGGTCCTATGTGCAAATGTAACATCAACTAGAATAAAGTTTTGAGTTGAAAACTGTTTGATTTAGGTTTGTAATAACCTGCTAATGCTTATAATTTCAAAAATGACCATTTTTTTGTTCTTTATTAAAATGAAAAGGTTGAAAACTCTGCTGTGCATAATAATTTGGAACATGCATTTTGAGTGCAGTTTGAGTTTTTTATTTTTTAAAAAATATACTGTTATCTTAGGCAGTTTTACAAAAACCTTTCAATTATACTCTAATAGTTATTTGACTGGAAAATTACAATTACTGCAATTCATATAGGTAATTTGGGAAAATCTGAGAAAATATTATTTGCATAATAATTTGGAACACAGTGTAGATGTTGCTGTGCAGTGTAGTGCAGGGAATGATGGTGCAGCAATAATTCGCAGAGACAGTGGGGTGCAGTCTTCAGGGTTTTACTCACGATTTTTAGACTCCAAGTTACCAGGGCCAGGATAACTTCCCACTTCGTCCTGTGCTTACTCAGGGAGGGGTTCAGCAAACCCGCAGGTACCTCCTTCTGTGTGTTCCTTCTGTCCATCTCCCTGCACCTCACACCTAGTGTCCCAATTCAGTGACCGCGGGCCTTGTCGGGCGACGTCTTCTCTGTCCCCTGGGTCCTCTATGGCCACCTTTTTGGTGAGTTAGATGTGGCTTTTGGCTGTAGCACCTGAAATGCTGCACCCTCCGGTTACCTAGTTGAGACTTGAAGAACTCTGCTAGTTTAGGGGCTGGTCCCCTTCTGCGGCTCAATCCCTCCACTGCCTGCAGTACTTCTGTGGCAACTGAACCCGCAGGGGCGCCACATTAGGATCACTAATTATTACATGTGTCTATCTGACTATGTGATCTATATGATCACTTGATCCTGTGGTCTCATCTATATAGGTAAGACCACTATAAAGGTTAAACTTAGGAGGAAGAATCACAAAAGTTCCACTACAGCTAAAAAAAAAAACGATTTACCAATAGCTGATGATTTTGCAAAGATGGGACATTCTGGAACATTCTATCAGTCAGATGAGATTTTGTGTTGGGGGATAGACAGCGACTTCTGAAATCACGCAAACTTAAATGGATTCAAAGTCTCGACACACTCCAACCACTGGGTCTGAATGTTGAATATGAAGTTCATACCTATACCTAATTGTTGTTATGTTAGTTGTCCTCTATAGCATTCCCCTCACGTGGTCTTTCTAAAGTTATTCTGTATAGGAATTTGCCATATTTTATGTGGCTTTAATGTTTTCTATTTTTCATTCTTTACAGATTTTCAATATTTTATGTCCACTAAGGGTGCATCGTGTGAACTATAAGGCCTCTACGCATGATTGACATAGCTGCTCAAGTTTTTTTTTTTATATTTGGGACCTTTTCTTTAAATTGTATTATTTACTAATTTGGGAATTGTTTCTATTGTTCTCTAAATAAATTGTCAATATGGTGCAGCATTATTTGTTGTTTTTTGTTGTGGCACAATGTACTTTACAGAAGGAGAAAGCAGGGTACAGTCTTTCTCACTTAAAGGCAAAGTAGTGGAGTTCACACTATAGGTTATACTGCATATTGTGCATATGAAAGGGAGGTGTCTTCTCCTTATGAAAGAAGCAAGCGTAGGGCCTCTCAGGATGGCTGGAGCACACTTCTTTCAATTGCTATTGATGAAAATATTGTGCACAGTCCTGGTAATGTTACACTGATGGAGGGACCTTCATGAGTTGGCTCCCCATGGCGACACACTAGTAATGTGAAACTACTCACGGTTTTGGCCATACTGTTCCCTATTGCAAGGGGTAGGTAAAGTTCATGGTGTTGGAGACACGTGGTACTGATTTCCAGCTGGAAGCTTATAGCAAAACCAGTAGACAGGAGAGCACTTGTTCAGCCTTATCTCTCCTGACTGTATGAGGCTTCACTCCTTTGTGAAGGTGACAATATGGAGAATGATGTCCCAGTGTAGATTCCTTGACTGGACTAATCTGGACTGAACTGAACTGGCCTGTATCAACTCACAGTAAGTGTATTATAACTAAGGCTGTTGTGAGATTAAACACCTAACTTTCAAACGCATACATTGACCAGTAGATGGCATCAAAATGTATAATTTACAATGCATATTTATGAATCCTTAGTATATGCACATCAATGTATTGCATCTCCTAACTCACAGTGCCATAAGTAGTTCTGGCACACTGGAACCAACCTACTGCCATACGACAACTGTTAGCACTAAAAGGCACATAACTTGGTAGTTACAGAATAACGGTAAGGGCACAGTCAGACGGCCGTATAACACGGATGACAATCGCATCACAATGCTCAGACTGGCCGGCAGCTCTCCTCACCCGAGCATGACAGCATGTATTTCTATGCAGCTGTCACACTCAGGTCAGGAGAGCCACCGGCCATTCCAAGCATTGCATTGCGATGGTTATCTGTGTTTTACGGCTGTCTGACTGCGCCCTAGCAATCACTTTTTGGGAAAACAGGCAATGCTCACCAGTAACAAGCTTAGCTCTGTGGTTTGGGGAAATAATCCTGGCACTCCTTGTACTGTCCCAGTGATGCAGAGCACAACTTGTTTCAGAAACATTTTGTTTTTAAGTATGGGTTTTCCAATCAATCATGCCATGCTTGTCTCCTTTGGTGGTCTCAAGTCAGCCAGCTTGACGAGGTTATTAACTCTGGCACAGGTTAGTTTAAGTAAAATTAGCACTGGGCCTAGCTTTAGGTCAGGCCATTACTCCAATGGTTAATAACCCCTTCACCTACCCAAGCCTGTTTTCAACTTCATGACCGGGCAAAATTTTACAGTTTTCATAAGTGTCAATTTATGACGTAATAACTCTGGATCACTTCAACGGATACGAGTAGCGTTCATTAAAGATTTGCCCTGACTCACTTCCTATGGACTGAGAGCAATGAAACTTGGTGCAGTTATTAGTCCTTCTCTACATAGGTGCCACCTGGAGACACACACTTCACCCATCTCTTTAAGCAACTGTAAACACCTCGCTTGTAGAAGTCGACAGGTTGCTCCAAAAGCTACGTTGCGATTTCAAAAGTCAGAGTCTCCTCATCTGGAAAATGCTTGCCCTTCTAAAATAACTTCATTGTTGGAAAGAGGTTGAAGTCCGATGGTGCGAGGTCGGGTGAATAAGGAGGATGCGGTAGAATTTGAAAGCCACAGGAACATGCCTCCATTTGGGCAACATGTAAGTTGTGAACTGGTGCATTGTCTTGCAGAAGGCGGACAACTTTGGTGAGCATGCCACGTCTCTTGGTTTTGATGGCCTCCCGCAATTTCTGCAGCAGTAAAGCATAGTATGCCACAGTGATCATGGAACCCTTTGCTAGGAAATCCATAAATACTATTCCATGCTGGTCCCAAAATACTGTGAGCATGACCTTGCCTGCCGAAGGTTGGGCACGTGTCTTCTTTGGAGGTGGTGAGTCATGTTGCTTCCATTGCATCGACTGGACTTTAGTCTCAGGATCATAGTAATGGACCCAGCTTTCATCCTGTGTCATCAGTAGTGTTGAGCCACCCCCGTAGTGTTCGAGTTCGGTTCTGTTCGTCGAACACCCGTGTGTTCGCCGAACTGTTCGTCGAACTGTTCGTCGAACACCTTCGAACACCGTTAAAACCAATGGCAGGCAAACAAAAACACATAGAAACACATAGAAAACACCTTCAAAGGTGTCCAAAAGCTGACAAACTGCTCAGAAGACACAACTAACACATGGAAAAGTGACAAGTACATATAGTCATGCGAAAAGTAAAGAGGTGGAGGAGTAAAAGGAGGGGGAGACACAGATATAGGCATGTCATGCCCTTCTGAAATCCAAAAAGGGAGAAGCCGACACGTTCAGTCCGCTCCTGCCCATGCCACCTCCGTGTCGCCGGGTTTGTGCCAGAGCCGCGGTGAACCCTGACGGCCAGCCCCCCTCTCCCAATACTGGTGCCTGTCCGCTGGTGGGTCGAGCGAGCCCCCCTGTGGTGGAGGCAGCTCTAAGCTTTTTAATTTAAATTGTCTCTCTAATTTGAATGAATACACTTTAAATCCATTTACAAGGATCTATTGGAGGGCAAGTCTCAGCAGCCAGTAGCGTAATTCCAGCTCCAGTAGCGTCCACTAAAGCTGCTGCAGTTAAAAAGCTTTTATAAGGATCGAGCTCGGCTGTCCACCGCAAGGCATCCTACTGCCAGTCCCAGCCCCTATCCTTTGAAAAAATTAAGTGTCCAAACTACAGGTGGTGTAGCTTGCTTAACAGCCGGGATAATCCGCTGACTAGCAGACACTGCTACTAGGCACAAAGTATTTCCTGGGCTAGATGCAGTTAAAGATTTGTAATTAGATACTCTCGTTGGATGCTGAGAAAGCATTCCATAGAGTCTCCTGGCACGCCATATATGATTCTCTTAAAAAGCTTGGGGTAGGGGTCTAGGGGACCCTTTTATAGCCAAAATCACGGCCCTGTATCACAATACGTCACCTAGGCTGAAGATAAATGTAACTGTAGCACCCTGAGGGCTCGGTTGCTACAGAGGTATTGCACCTCACCCAGAGGTGTGATATCTCACTCTCAGGTAAGGATGGAGTGTGGATCAGGACCCGACACCTGCATGCATTACACCACATTGCCGTGGGGCAGGGTGACCAATATGCCTCTGAGATGGGCACGACAGTCCCTGTCCCTGGCTGGAGTGGGGGGAGGGAACACTGAGGAAGGGGAACCCTGTAGTGCAGGAGCAGGGAGGAAGCAGTTCCTGGGTGCATTGAGAAGGGAGTATAAAAGGTGGGCACCATCTTAGTTCAGTGCAGAGAAGTCTGAGCAGAAGTGGCAGGGAGCAGGGGCTCTGCATGAGCTCTGCTCCGGAGGCGGGCCTAGTAACAGAGGCCCAGGCCTGGAAGAGGGAGAAGGAAGGAAGAGGAGCGGAGAAGGCTCCAGGAACGAGGAATGAAGGGATCCCAGGGGTGCGGACGGGCGAGTCGCCACCACACGCCCGAATCCACCTGCGTGGAGGGGTCAGGCCAAAGGGGGAGACCGGTCCCCGAAACTAGTGGAGGCAGGAAATGACCCTCAGCTAGAAACCGGAGGCTGTGACATTTTATGTGGCGCAGCCCCTCGCTACACCCGCTAGGAAGGCACCACATAGGGTCAGGGAAACTGGCGCCAAGTTTACCAAAAGGAGGCCCGAGGCAGCCGGACAGAAGGGTTGGTAAGAAAGGCCAGACAAAGGACACACAAAGGGGGTCCTGTGAAGCGCTCCAAAGTTATCTGGGAGTTGTCTGAGCCCCTCACCTGGTGAGCACAGTACGACGTGGGCAGCCGTTACCTGCAGACGTGATCTGGATAATAAGAACTGTGAGTAAAGGCCCTGGACTGCATCACTGACTCCGTGTCGTTACTGCTGCTTCCCTGCACCATCACCCCCATCCTCCGCATACACTGCCCTGAGGCTATACTCCTCCCGTGGGGAGTTATGCTACGCTCTGCTGCACCCAAAACACCAGCCTCAGCGGTCTGCCCTGCAGCGGCGGTTCACTCTGACCGCAATCCACGGGTGGCGTAGTCGGACATTTAAACCTCAAAACCACATAAATAGTTCCGCCACTGGTTTGACCACCCTGAGCCACGGAACCGGGTCGCCGCCACGAAGACTACAACCACCAGCATCCACCAAAAAGGGTCCGGCTCCGGGTGTCCCAAGGCCCAGGGGGTGCATCAGAACATTTTCATCACCTTTCACAATCACCAATGGGACAAGGCAGGGATGTCCTCTGTCCCCTCTCTTATACATCCTAGTGACGGAGCACCTGCTCTCATCAATTCGCCATAACCCCAATATTAGGTGGATTGAGGTGGGAGGCACCGAGTACAAGTGCTCTCTATTTGCTGATGATGTCCTAGTATATATCACTCAATCACATATATCCATCCATGCTGTTATGGCTGAAATAAATCACTTTGTTACATGGTCAAATTTTAAAATCAATGCAGCGAAGTCTGAGGCCCTCGATGTCTCCCTCCCCAAATCCATATAGGATTCCATCCAGCCCAACTTTCCCTTTGCCTGGCCCTCACAGGGTATCAAATACTTAGGAATTCCTATTCATAGAGACCTGTCCCATCTATGTTATCTTAATTTTGGGCCCTTTATTGAACAACTCCATACAGACCACGGTTGGCAAGTTGGAACTGTAAGATTCACTACGTGAACCACTGGTGTTTTGTAGAAAAGCACATGTACACTGTGTTCCAAATTATTATGCAAAAACTGTTTAGGAGTGATAAGGGAAGAATTTGTTTGTTTGTCAGTTAAACTCATTGATGGTGATGTGTGTCAGGGCTCTTTATATCACTGTAAGCAATTGCAGACACCTGTGCTAATTAGTTTGGCAGGTGTGTCCAATGAAAGGCAAGACTACTTAAGAAGTCTGTCTCACATTATTAAGCAGCCTACATTTTCTGCCAAAATGGGAAAGAAAAAGGATGTGTCGGCTGCTGAGAAGCAACAAATTGTGGAGTGTTTAGGTCAAGGCATGACTACAATCAACATTGTGCGATGATCAGGATGAAGTGTCTTGGCAATCAAGAAGTATGTAGCTGATTCACAGTACACACGTGTGCGTGATGATAAGGGCAAATTGAGGACTCTTTCCTACAGGCAATTACGTCAGGTTAAAAGAGCAGCGGCAAAAAAGCCTTGTCATAGCAGCAGACAAGTTTTTGAAGCTGCTGGTGCCTCCAACGTCCCCCGAACAACAAGATGCAGGGTCCTTCAGAGGTTTGCAGCTGTGCATACGCCATCCTGTCGACCTCCTCTATCCACTTCACACAAGCAGAAACGGCTCCAGTGGGCCAAACATTACATGAAGACTGATTTCAAAACTGTTTTGTTCACGGATGAGTGCCGTGCAGCGCTCGATGGTCCAGATGGATGGAGTGGAGGATGGCTGGTTGATGGACACCCCACGCAAACACGGCTACAGCGCCAACAAGTAGGAGGTGGAGTAATGTTTTGGGCTGGAATCATGGGGAGAGAGATTGTCGGCCCCTTTAGGATCCCTGAAGGTGCTAAAGATGAACTCCATAATGTATGTGGATTTTCTCAAACAGCACTTCCTGCCATGGTTCAAGAAGAAGAACCGTGTATTTCACAGCAAGATCATTTTTTTGCATGATAATGCACCATCTCATGCTGCACATAAAACATCTGCATCTCTGGCTGATATGGGCATAAAAGGGGACAAACTTATGGTGTGACCCCCATGCTCCCCTGACCTCTACCCCATTCAGAACCTCTGGAGCATCATCAAAAGGAGTGTCTATGATGGCGGGAGGCAGTTCACATCTAAGCAACAGCTCTGGGAGGGTATTCTGTCCTCATGCAAAACAATTGAAGCAGAAACCATCCAAAACCTGACAAATTCAATGGACGAGAGAGTTGAGAAGCTCCTTTCGAACAAGGGGTCCTATGTGAAAATGTAACATCACCTAGAATAAAGTTTTGAGTTGAAAACTGTTTGATTTCAGTTTCTAATAACCTGCTAATGCTTATAATTTCAAAAATGACCATTTTATTAAAATGAAAAGGTTGATCGAAAAGTTTGGGGGATCTAAGAGTGTGGCAACCCAGTAGTCATGATTACTTCGAATTCTGACAATATGAGGGTCATGTTGCAGGTAGTGCAGCAAGAAGGCACTTATGTGTCTTGCGCATCTCGGAGCCCCAAAATTATTTTCCGGGCTAGATGCAGCTAAAAATTATTTTTAATTTTAAATCTGGTGGAGCTTAGTATAGATGGCCTAATAGGATCAGTGCTGCACACTGCTACAAAGCCCAAATTATTTTCCAGTCAAGATACAGATAAACATGATTAGTAATTTTAAATCTGGTGGAGCTTATTATAGATGGCCTAATAGAATCAGTGCTGCACACTGCTACAAAGCCCAAATTATTTTCCAGCCAAGATACAGATAAAGATGATTAGTAATTTGAAAGCTTAAAACGGTTGGTAGGGTGATTTTAACCAATCATCAAGCTTTTACTCTCCCCAGGATGACACAGGGGTAGAAAAGTCGTTTCGGATCCATGATTTGTTCATCTTTATGAACGTGAGTCTGTCTACATTATCAGTGGAGAGCCGCGTGCGCTTATCTGTCAGCACACCACCAGCAGCGCTGAACACACGTTCAGACAGAATGCTGGCTGCGGGGCATGACAAGATCTCCAAGGCGTAAGTGGCTAGCTCCGGCCATTTATCCAGATTGGAAGCCCAAAAAGAGCAAGGGTCCAGTGACACAGTCATGGCTTCAATGTTTACTTGGAGATACTCCTGTACCATCGTCTCTAGGCGTTGACTATGTGTCAGACTTCTTGTCTCCTGTGGCCTTGCAAAGGATGGGCTAAAAAAGTGGTGAAATGATTCCGCAAAATTGTTGTTACCAGTAGTGTTGAGCCACCCCCGTAGTGTTCGGGTTCGGTTCGGTTCGTCGAACACCGGGATGTTCGAGGAACTGTTCGTCGAACACCTTAGAACACCGTCGAACACCGTTAAAACCAATGGCAGGCAAACAAAAACACATAGAAACACATAGAAACACATAGAAAACACCTTCAAAGGTGTCCAAAAGCTGACAAATTGCTCAGAAGACGCTTTCTTTAAAAAAGCCGGCCGGCAATTCAGCAGCGGCATACACCGGTACCCGACAATTTAGACAAGAAGGAATAGAGCATCACACATAGATTAGATAGATAGAAACATGTCAGTCACACATATATGAAGTACAGTGACAGTGTTGCTTACTGTACTTTGCCATTTAGTGTAAAGGATTTATTAAAAAATATAATAGTGTTTTCATGCACTGTCTCTTTAAAAAAGCCGGCCGGCAATTCAGCATCTGTACCCGACAATTTATAACAGACAGAATAGAGCTTCACACATAGATTAGATAGATAGAAACATGTCAGTCACATATATATGAAGTACAGTGATAGTGTTGGTTACTGTACTTGTCATTTAGTATTAAAATAAAGGATTTATTATTAAAAAAAATTGGCGTGGGGTTCCCCTTAATTTTAGGCTCTAGCGGAGGTTAAGCAGACGGCTGGGGCAGATGTTTGAAGCCTGGGAAGGGGGTAATACCCACGGAGCTTCCCAGGCTACTAATATGAGCCCCCAGCTGAATGCCTAGCCTTTACTAGCTATTAAAATGGGGGACCCCCCCAAAAAAATGACGTGGGGTCCCCCCTAATTTAATAGCTAGCAAAGGCTAGGCAGACAGCTGGGGGCTGATATTAATAGCCCAGGAAGGGAGCCATGAATATTGGCCCCCTCCCAGGCTAGAAACACCAGCCGTCAGCCGCCCCAGAAATGGCGCATTCATAGGATGCGCCAATTCTGGCACTTAGCCTCGCTCTTCCACGCTGCCCTGGTGCGGTGGCAGTGGGGTAAAAGGGCTGGGGTTGATGTCAGCTTATAATTCCAGCTGACATCAAGCCCAGGTTAGTAATGGAGAGGCGTCTATAAGACACCCCCATTACTAACCCCATAGTCAAAGTTAAAAGAAAACACAAACACCCAGAATAAAGTCCTTTAATTGAAATAAAGACACAATCCTTTATTGTTCTAAATTAAACCATACTTACCATCACGCCCATTCCAGCTGAAGCCAACGATCTCCTGCAATAAAAGAAAAATAATAAAGCAACCTCATCCTTACCTTTCCATGGTTCCCACGACAGCTTCAGCTCTGCTACATCGAGATGACAGGCTGGACTGCAGCAGAACGCTGCCATCCAGCCTGTCATTCCGCAGACACTGAGAAGCGCAGGCATGCTTGCGCTCTGCAGTGTCTGGCTGTGACGGCATAAAGATGAGCCGACAATGATCTCGGCTCACCTCATGTACGTCACTGACAGCGTGGGAGAATTCTCGCGCTGAGTGCAGGAGAATTTTCCCACGCTGTCAGTGACATGCATGAGGCTGATATTTAAATTTGGCGCACAAATCGGTGATTGGTCGCGGGCAGCGTCCGCGACCAATCAGCACAGTAGTGTATAACTTTGGCGGCAAGATCAGTGATTGGTCGCGGTCAAGACGGCGACCAATCACCGATTTGTGCGGCACATTTAAATAGCGGCCGCGACCAATTGGATGTCAGCGCCGCTCCCCGGTCCTCCCTTCACACCCTAGCCGCATGGATGTCAGCGGCGCTGCCTGGTTGGATACTTCCGCTCCGAGAACCCGGGACATGAGCGGGTACTCGCAGCAGAAGTATCCCGACCCGCAGCGCCGCTCCCCGGTCCTCCCTTCACACCCTAGCTGCTGATCTCCCCACAGTATCCGCATGGTGTTACAAAGGTCCGGACATTTGTGTTAAAAATCGCTGATTGGTCGCTGGCGCTGCCCGCGACCAATCACCGATTTGGGCGCCAAATTTAAATATCGGCCGCGACCAATCACCCATCTTGGCTCCAGATTTAAACACCGCTGTACTGATTGGTCGCGGACGCTATTTAAATGTGGCGCCAAAATCGGTGATTGGTCGCGCCCAGCGTCGGCGACCAATCAGCTCAGCGGTGTTTAAATGTGGAGCCAAGATCGGTGATTGGTTGCGGCCGATATTTAAATTTGGCGCCCAAATCGGTGATTGGTCGCTGGAGCGCCAGCGACCAATCAGCGATTTTTAACACAAATGTCCGGATCTTTGTAACACCATGCGGATACTGTGGGGACATCAGCGGCTAGGGTGTCAAGGGAGGACCGGGGAGCTGCGCTGCGGGTCGGGATACTTCTGCTGCGACCAGTCGCTCATGTCCCGGGTTCTCGCAGCGGAAGTATCCAACCAGGCAGCGGCGCTCCCCGGTCCTCACCAATACGATTAGCTGATTGGTCGCGCTCTCCGCACGCGACCAATCAGTGATCTTGGCGCTAAAGTTAAACACCGCTCTGCTGATTGGTCGCGGACGCTGCCCGCGACCAATCACCGATTTGGGCGCCACATTTAAATAGCGGCCGCAACCAATCAGCGAGCTTGGCGCCAAATTTAAACAACGCTCTGCTGATTGGTCGCGGACCCCAGACGCGTCCAATCAGTGAGATTGGCGCTAAATTTAAACAACGCTCTGCTGATTGGTCGCGGACTCCAGCCGCGACCAATCAGCGAGATTGGCACCAAATTTAAACCCCGCTCTGCTAATTGGTCGCGGATGCCGGCCGCGACTAATCAGCATTATTGGCGCCAAATTTAAACACCGCTCTGCTGATTGATCGCGGTCGCCGTCCGCGACCAATCAGCAGTATTGGCGCCAAATTTAAACCCTGCTCGGCTGATTGGTCACGGTTGCCGGCCACGACAAATCAGCAGTATTGGCGCCAAATTTAAACCCCGCTCTGATGATTGGTCACAGTTGCCGGCCGCGACCAATTAGCGATTTTGGCGCCAAATTTAAACCCCGCTCTGCTGATTGGTCGCGACCGCCGGCCGCGACTAATCAACATTGTTGCCGCCAAATTTAAACACCGCTCTGCTGAATGGTCGCTGTCGTGACCAATCACCATTATTGGCGCCAAATTTAAACACCGCTTTGCTGATTGGTTGCGACGGCAACCAATCAGCATTATTGATGCAAAATGTAAACACCGCTCTGCTGATTAGTCGTGACCGCCGGCCGTGACCAATCAGCGATATAGTCGCTAAATTTCAACACCGCTTTGCTGATTGGTCGGGGTTGCTGGCCGCGACCAGTCAGCGATTTTGGCGCCAAATTTAAACACCGCTCTGCTGATTGCGCCGGGTCTGCCGCATACATATTCTAGAATACCCGATGCGTTAGAATCGGGCCACCATCTAGTTTCATGAAATAATTTTAAAAAAAATTGACGTGGGGCTTCGCCCTATATTTGTGTCCAGCCAGGTACAGCAGGCAGGAACGGGCTGCCCCCAACCACCAGCTGCCTATTTGTACCTGGCCGCACACAACAATATAGGGAAGCCCTTTTTTTCTTAATTATTTCATGAATTTCATGAAATAATTAAAAAAAAAAATACGTGGGGCTTCGCCCTATTTTTGTGTCCAGCCAGGTACAACTAGGCAGCTGGGGCCTGGAATCTGCAGCGCAGGGAGGCCCAAGCTTTCTGGGTCCCCCCGCTGCAAAATGCAGTCCGCAGCCACCCCGGAAAATGGCTCATTCATAGAAGCGCCATCTTCTGGCGCTGTACCCAACTCATCCAGGGCCCTGGTGCGGTGGCTCACTGGGTAATAAAGGGTTTAGGGCCAGCTTGGCATTATCAGCTGGCCCTAAGCCCGAAATTCATGGGGTCACGCCAATATTAGACATGACCGCCATGAATTTCTAGTAAAGTATTTAAAAAAAACACAAACACCCAGAAAAAAGTCCTTTAATTGAAATAAACACACAATTCTTTATTGTTCTAAATTAAACCATACTTACCGTCACGCCCATTCCAGCTGAAGCCAATGTCTTCTGCAATAAAAGTAAAATAATTAAGCAACCTCATCCTTACCTTTCCATGGTTCCCACGACAGCTTCAGCTCTGCTACATCGAGATGACAGGCTGGACCGCAGCAGAACGCTGCCATCCAGCCTGTCATCCCGCAGACACTGAGAAGCGCAGGCATGCTTGCGCTCTGCAGTGTCTGGCTGTGACGGCATAAAGATGAGCCGAGTTCATGTCCAATGAACTCGGCGCACCTCATGCACGTCACTGACAGCGTGGGAGAATTCTCCTGCACTCAGCACTTCAGCGTGAGAATTCTCCCACGCTGTCAGTGAAATGCATGAGGTGAGCTCATTCATGTCCAATGAACTCAGCTGACCTCATGTACGTCACTGACAGCGTGGGAGAATTCTCACGCTGAAGTGCTGAGTGCAGGAGAATTCTCCAACGCTGTCAGTGACGTGCATGAGGTGCGCCGAGTTCATTGGACATGAACTCGGCTCATCTGGATGCCGTCACAGCCAGACACTGCAGAGCGCAAGCATGCCTGCGCTTCTCAGTGTCTGCGGGATGACAGGCTGGATGGCAGCGTTCTGCTGCGGTCCAGCCTGTCATCTCGATGTAGCAGAGCTGAAGCTGTCGTGGGAACCATGGAAAGGTAAGGATGAGGTTGCTTTATTATTTTTCTTTTATTGCAGGAGATCGTTGGCTTCAGCTGGAATGGGCGTGACGGTAAGTATGGTTTAATTTAGAGCAATAAAGGATTGTGTCTTTATTTCAATTAAAGGACTTTATTCTGGGTGTTTGTGTTTTTTTTAACTTTGACTATGTGGTTAGTAATGGGGGTGTCTTATAGACGCCTCTCCATTACTAACCTGGGCTTGATGTCAGCTGGCATTATAAGCTGACATCAACCCCAACCCTATTACCCCCTGCCACCGCACCAGGGCAGCGTGGAAGAGCGAGGCTAAGTGCCAGAATTGGCGCATCCTATGAATGCGCCATTTCTGGGGCGGCTGACGGCTGGTGTTTCTAGCCTGGGAGGGGGCCAATATTCATGGCTCCCTTCCTGGGCTATTAATATCAGCCCCCAGCTGTCTGCCTAGCCTTTGCTAGCTATTAAATTAGGGGGGACCCCACGTCATTTTTTTGGGGGGGTCCCCCATTTTAATAGCTAGTAAAGGCTATGTATTCAGCTGGGGGCTGATATTAGTAGCCTGGGAAGCTCCGTGGGTATTACCCCCTTCCCAGGCTTCAAACATCTGCCCCAGCCGTCTGCTTAACCTCCGCTAGAGCCTAAAATTAAGGGGAACCCCACGCCAATTTTTTTAATAATAAATCCTTTATTTTAATACTAAATGACAAGTACAGTAACCAACACTATCACTGTACTTCATATATATGTGACTGACATGTTTCTATCTATCTAATCTATGTGTGAAGCTCTATTCTGTCTGTTATAAATTGTCGGGTACAGATGCTGAATTGCCGGCCGGCTTTCTTAAAGAGACGGTGCATGAAAACACTATTATTTTTTTTAATAAATCCTTTACACTAAATGACAAGTACAGTAAGCAACACTGTCACTGTACTTCATATATATGTGACTGACATGTTTCTATCTATCTAATCTATGTGTGATTCTCTATTCCTTCTATTCTAAATTGTTGGGTACAGATGCTGAATTGCCGGCCGGCTTTTTTAAAGAGACGGTGCATGAAAACACTATTATTTTTTTTAATAAATCCTTTACACTAAATGACAAGTACAGTAATCAACACTGTCACTGTACTTCATATATATGTGACTGACATGTTTCTATCTATCTAATCTATGTGTGATTCTCTATTCCTTCTATTCTAAATTGTCGGGTACCGCTGCTGAATTGCCGGCCGGCTTTTTTAAAGAGACGGTGCATGAAAACACTATTATTTTTTTTGATAAATCCTTTACGCTAAATGACAAGTTGTAGCATACCTGGCGGCCTTCTTGCATGGTGTTCCATCTCTCATCATGCAAGATCGCAAACTTCATCTCCCGCCCAGCTTCCTGGTCTGGCTTCTTTCCTTGTGCTCTGCTCTGCTCCACTTTGGCTGCATAGGGCGACGCCCGCTGAACTTCCTGTTTCTTGTACCTGCTGCGGACACGCCCCTGTTGCACCTTCAGCCTATTGCTGTCCATCTTTGGGTATTTATACCACCTTCTTCTTCAAGATGGCGCCTGAGCATTGTTTCTTGTCAGTTGGCTTTTTGTCTCTGACATGCCAGGTCCTATCCTGTTTTCCTGCCTGTTTTCCAGTTCTGTGTCTGAACTGTGGTCTGTTCTCGTGAACACGCTTCTTGCCTGTTCTTTAGCCTTCTAGGGGCCGTATTCCTAGATCTGCCTGTCTGTGCCTTGCGGTATCTGTTCCCGTCTGAACAGAGTCCTGTTTGTGTCTCTGCCTTGCGGTATCTGTTCCCGTCTGAACAGAGTCCTGTTTGTGTTCCTGCCTTGCGGTATCTGTTCCCGTCTGAACAGAGTCCTGTTTGTGTTCCTGCCTTGCGGTATCTGTTCCCGTCTGAACAGAGTCCTGTTTGTGTTCCTGCCTTGCGGTATCTGTTCCCGTCTGAACAGAGTCCTGTTTGTGTTCCTGCCTTGCTGTCTCTGTTCCCGTTCCTCTGTTCCCTGTTGTCTGTGCCTCGTTTCTACTTTAACCTTGTCTCCCTTTTCCCTCTATGTCTGTTTTCTGCGTCTTTCTGCAGAGTCTGAACCCGCTCCTAAATTCCTTCTCGTCGTCTCTGTACCTCTGTAGTGAATTTAGTGTACGCTCGCTACTTCTATGTAAGTACTGTGCGTGCTTCTGGTTCTGCCTTTCCTTCTCCGTCTGTTCTTTGTGAACAGAGTTCTATCCCCTTGCCTTGTTTACCGCTCTGCGGTGTCCGCTCTGCTCCTGCTTAGCTTGCCGCTCTTGCGGTTTCTGCTCTGCTCCTGCCTTGTTTACCGCTCTGCGGTGTCCGCTCTGCTCCCGCTTAGCTTGCCGCTCTTGCGGTTTCTGCTCTGCTCCTGCCTTGTTTACCGCTCTGCGGTGTCCGCTCTGCTCCCGCTTAGCTTGCCGCTCTTGCGGTTTCTGCTCTGCTCCTGCCTTGTTTACCGCTCTGCGGTGTCCGCTCTGCTCCTGCTTAGCTTGCCGCTCTTGCGGTTTCTGCTCTGCTCCTGCCTTGTTTACCGCTCTGCGGTGTCCGCTCTGCTCCTGCTTAGCTTGCCGCTCTTGCGGTTTCTGCTCTGCTCCTGCCTTGTTGACCGCTCTGCGGTGTCCGCTCTGCTCCTGCTTAGCTTGCCGCTCTTGCGGTTTCTACTTTGCTCCTGCCTTGTTTACCGCTCTGCGGTGTCCGCTCTGCTCCTACTTAGCTTTCCGCTCTTGCGGTTTCTGCTCTGCTCCTGCCTTGTTTACCACTCTGCGGTGTCCGCTCTGCTCCTGCTTAGCTTGCCGCTCTTGCGGTTTCTGCTCTGCTCTTATCTTGCTTACTGCTTCTGCCCGCTGCTCCGGCAGTCCTGTCCTGCCCTGCTTGTGCTCGCTGCTCCTGCAGCCCCGTCCTGCTCTGTTCTTGCCCACCGCTTCGGGCGTTCCCTCTCTGCTGTGGTTGTCTACCGCATCTGCGGTTCTGTGACCCAGTCTGTACTGGGTCTTAACCTCTCTGTGCTCCAGCCCGTCCTTTCGGCCAGTACCTCCCTGCCTGCATACTCGCCTGTATCCACCCATCTGCATACCTGCCGTGTTTGCTTACATCCACCAGTCTGTGCCAGCCTAACCTGCCTGTTCCAGTAATCCCAGTGTGGGTCAACCCCCGTGTCCGGAGTTTGACCTGGAGTAGCACCTGGTCCCTCTGCCCGGTTTCTCCCTGGTGCACTGGCGTCGTATGCCGTCGTGCCAAATTGGTCAGATCGGCCAGATACTTAGTCACGCCCCTCGAGGCACTCTCCGGTCCATGGTCCAGTGGAACCACAACACCCGCACACGCCAGTCAGTCCGGGCGTGTGCATAACACAAGTACAGTAAGCAGCATTTTCACTGTACTTCGTATATATGTGGCTGACATGTTTATATCTATCTAATCTATGTGTGAAGCTCTATTCTTTCGGTTCTAAATTGTCGGGTACCGGTGTATGCCGCTGCTGAATTGCCGGTTTTTCATGTTTCACTGTTGGCACTGTTCCCATCGATTTGGGCAATCACTGTAATGCCACAACCACCATGGCTGTGGCATTACAGTGAGTGGCAGACAATCCCTGCATGATTGGTGCTCTAAATAGCGCCAGACATGCAGGACACGCTTTTGGTGCACGAACAGTTATCGAACATAACCTCGAACAGCCGAATTTTTTGCAAATCATTCGGGTTCGTCGAACAACTCGAACACCGCCCAAAACAGCTCGAATTTGAGATTGGCGAACAGTTCTAGTCGAACACCGCTCATCTCTAGTTACCAGCAGATACTGTGGTTCTGTTACGGTTTGAGTGCTGAACACTTGACGGTCCCACGGTTGGCAAGTTGGAACTGTGAGATTCACTACGTGCACCACTGGTGTTTTGTGGAAAAGCACATGTAAGATTCTGCAACAGTCTCTGCTTATACTCCTGCATGCGTGCATCCCTTTCTATGGCAGGAATAATTTCTGCAAATTTACTTTTGTACCGGGGATCTAACAGTGTGGCACCCAGTAGTCAGGATTATTTCTAATTCTCACAATTCGAGGGTCATGTTGCAGGTAGTGCAGCAAGAAGGCACTCATGTGTGTTGCGCATCCAGGAGCACCAAGTCCCTGTTGTGTTGGTGGCGAGGTAACAATCATGCTTCCTTCCTCTGTCCTCTCCCCCCAACCTCGCACAACAGAAATGTGATCAAGGTCTCCCTCATCTGATGAGTCTTCCATCAGTTCGTCCTCCACTTCTTCCTGGGCTCCTGCACCTTCCTCACTAGTTTGGCTGCTACCATGCGCCCTGGTAAAACCATCTCCCCCACCCTCACATGCCTGCCGCCTTTGTGCTGCCGACCGTCTGGACCTTGCAGATGTTAGCCCTTCCGCATACAACTCCTCCTTCTCTACTTCCTCCACCTCCTCTTGTGCCACCACATGACTCCGAATTCTGTTTAACATGTGCTCCAGCATGTAAATCACCGGAATAGTCATGCTGATAATGGCATCGTCAGCACTAAACATCTTCGTCGCCATTTCAAAACTGTGCAGAAGGGTGCATAGGTCCCTGATCTGAGACCACTCCTCCAGCGTGATTTGCCCCACCTCTGGATCTCGTTGGCCCAGGCTATACGTCAGAACGTATTGCACCAGGGCTTGTCGGTGCTGCCACAGTCGCTGCAATATGTGCAGAGTTGAATTCCACCGGGTAGGCACATCGCATTTTAGCCGGTGAATTGGCAGGCCCAACGACTTCTGTAGAGATGTAAGTCGCTGAGCTGCGAGATGCGAACGGCGGAAGTGAGCACACAGCGACCGTGCCCTCTGCAGAAGGCCATCTAGTCTGGGATAGTGGGCTAAAAATTGCTGGACAACCAGGTTCAACACGTGAGCCATACAAGGCACGTGTGTGACATTGCCCCGGCGAAGGGCCTCACCCAGGTTTGCAGCATTGTCGCACACGGCCTTCCCTGGTTTCAGGTCCAGTGGAGACAACCATTCATGAAATTGGTTCTCCAGAGCTGACCACAACTCCTCAGCTGTGTGACTCACATTTCCCAGACATTTCAATGTAAAAACCGCCTGATGACGTTGAGCCCTACTGCCAGCATAGTAAGGAGGTGTGCAGGATCCCTTCTGCGCAGTTAGAAAGCTTGTGGCATGACCAGACAGGCTTTGGGTGCAGGTGGAAGACCGAGAGGAGGTTGAGGAGGCAGAAGCAGTGGAGGAACTTTGACATAAAGAGGATTGACGCACAACTCGTGGGGACGGCAAGACTTGGACAGCAGCCCCTTGTCCTGCTGTCACCATAGTTACCCATTGCCCAGTCAGCGACATGTAACGCCCCTGTCCATGCCTACTCGTCCAAGTGTCTGTGGTGAAATGCACCCTGTCACACACAGAGTTTCTCAAAGAAGCGGTGATGTTGTGTGCGACATGCTGGTGGAGCGCAGGCACACCTTTCTTTGAGAAGTAGTGCCGACTGGGCATCTGGTACTGGGGCACTGCGACGGACATAAGGTCTCGAAAATACTCTGTGTCCACCAGGCGGAAAGGCAGCATTTCTGTAGCCAAGAACTTGCAGATGGTGAAATTCAACCTCTTAGCTTTCTCATGGCTAGGAGGAAATGGTCTTTTACTTGTCCACATCTGAGGGACCGAGGGCTGGCTATTGTGCTTAGACGGGGTTGATAAGGGTGTCCCCGGCATACTGCCGGTCTGTGAGGAAGATGCAGGCGGACATGTTAGGTTGCCTTGATCCAAAGGTGGTGCTATCGATGTCGGACAGCGCTCAACACCAGCTGGTGTTACCACCTCCAAAGAAAATGATGACCTGCCAATCACGCTGGCTGTTGCGGGTAAAGAGGTGGTAGGTCTGCGCCCCAAAACAGGTGTGACTGCTGTCCCCCCAGTCACAGAGGATGAAGAGGCCGCGGATGCAAAAGATATGGCAGACGGTGGTTGGCCCGGCCGGCTAGGCCGCATTGTAGCACACTGAGCTTCCCACTGCAACTTATGCTTCATGTCCATGTGCCGGTTCATGCATGAAGTACTCAAACTATGTATTTTTTGACCTCTACTTAGCTTTTGCTGACAAATGTTACAGATAACACGAGTTGGGTCATCTTTATCGATCTGAAAAAATGCCCAGGCTATGCAAGGCTTAGCACACATGCGACCTGAAGAGCCACCACGACTTGTGGTGAGAGGCAGAGTTGTGTTTGAGGATGCAGTTGTTGACGTGCTTCCAGTACTACGTCTCTGTCCAGGAAGGCGCAACCTGACCTCGTCGTCACTAGCATCTTCCTCCACCTCCTCTGCTGACCTCATCTCTTGGCTGACTGTGGGTTGACAGTAAGTGGGATCTCCAACCTCATCATCATCACCCTGTGCGTTATCACACCCGTCGTCCTCAGAGCCAACCTGTTCCTGCCTGAAAAAAAACTAAAGTTGTCGCTCCAATCAGGTATTTGAGTCTTATCATCGTCTTCCTCATTGTCTCCACCAACAGGAGTTACAGTTTGGGAATGAGGGTCTACATTATGGTCAGAACCTTCTGCGTCTGGTCCTGGATCCGACTCATAAAGATTCTGGGCATCAGTGCAGATCATTTCCTCGTCTGGATTCACAGAAGCGCTGGAGTCGACCTCTGATTCCCAGGTTATAGTATGAGTAAACAGCTCTGCAGACTCAACCATCTGTTCTACCTCATACTCAGACGGGCAGCTGGAGATTTGGGAGCTGTGAGGAAGCAAGTGCGATTGGGGTGACACCTTTGAGGACTGGAGTATTTGTGATGTTGAAGTTGATGTGGAGGAGAGCCCACTTAAAGGAGCAATTGATATCCGTTGAAGCACCTGCTGTTTTTGTGCCTCATCTGGAATTTGTAGCGATTGGCGTGGCCGTAAGAAAGGGATCTTATCACATTGTCCGCTAAAAGAAGTAGACATTTTAGTTTGGCTGGAAGATGGTCTTTCTTCTGCAGATGTTACTGTTGCTTTAACACCTACCACACGGACACAACCTTTTTTCCCCTTCCCAACACGCCTATTCCCCTTTCCACCAGCAGCAGGCCTTTTTCCACTCATTTTGGTGGTTAACTAATTAACAACTCTGGAGTTGTTTGCACAAAAATACAATGGATGGGAACCGAGCAGAGCTGAGTGGCCAAACTGTGGTATTAGGCCAAAACTATTGGCTGGGTTAGATGCAGAAAAAAATTATATTCAATTTGCAACCTGATGGAGGTCAGTATAGATGGACTAATAGAGAAAGTCCCACACACTGCTAGAAGACCAAATATTTTTTCAGAGCTAGATGCAGAAAAAAATATATTCAGTTTGCAACCTGATGGAGGTCTGTATAGATGGATTAATAGAACAAGTCCCACACACATCTAGAAGCCCAATATTTTTTCAGAGGTAGATGCAGAAAAAAATATATTCAGTTTGCAACCTGATGGAGGTCAGTATAGATGGACTAATACAACAAGTCCCACACACAGCTAGAAGCCCAATATTTTTTCAGAGGTAGATGCAGAAAAAAATATATTCAGTTTGCAACCTGATGGAGGTCTGTATAGATGGATTAATAGAACAAGTCCCACACACAGCTAGAAGCCCAATATTTTTTCAGAGGTAGATGCAGAAAAAAATATATTCAGTTTGCAACCTGATGGAGGTCAGTATAGATGGACTAATACAACAAGTCCCACACACAGCTAGAAGCCCAATATTTTTTCAGAGGTAGATGCAGAAAAAAATATATTCAGTTTACAACCTGATGGAGGTCAGTATAGATGGATTAATAGAACAAGTCCCACACACAGCTAGAAGCCCAATATTTTTTCAGAGCTAGATGCAGAAAAAAATTATATTCAATTTGCAACCTGATGGAGGTCAGTATAGATGGACTAATAGAATGATGCTATGCCCAAAAGATTTTACTTCACTAGGTGCAGTAAAAAAATTGGTATTCTATACACAGGTGGTATATCTTGCAACACAGATAGGCTACTCCACTGACTAACACACTCTGCAAAAGGCCAAAAAGGATTAGCTTTGCTAGATTCAGCCAAATGCTGTGAAAAAAACTTGCACAGCACTGGCACAGACCTGCCTGGCAAAAACTGATAGGAACTGATGTAACCTAGTCCTGAAAAGGACTCCAATTACAATTAGTCTTTACTCCCACAATCTATCTATTTAAGAGCACAGACCAGCCTGATAAAAGTCGTAGGAAATGCTGTAACCTAGTCATTAAAAAGACTGCAATCACAACTATTCCCTACTCCCAAGCTATCTGTAGATTTGTGCGAAAATTGGCTTGAAATTAACAAGGTATAGCGCACACAGCAACAGCGGTGCCGTCTAACACGCAGCTGCAGCAGTGAGAAAATGGTGGCGACGGGGAAAATGGCTTGGTCTTATAGGGCAAGGACATGTGACATACACTGCCAATGACACATGCCCTTGCTTGTGTGAAAAAAAGCACTTCGCTCCGTGTGTGCGCTGCTGATAGGCTGACAGATTGCACCTCCCCACTGTAAATGCGGGAAAGAGAAAAAAAAATGGAGATCTTCATTGTTCCTGCAGAGATCCATCCCCTGCCCCTCCCCCCACCCCGCTGTACACTCAAACTGCGTATTAACATTAATTTTCATCATTACTGAGAAAAAATCCAGTTATGATTTTGGTGCACGAACAGTTATCGAACATAACCTCGAACAGCCGAATTTTTCTCAAATCGTTCGTGTTCGCCGAACGGCTCGAACACCGCCCAAAACAGCTCGAATTTGAGATTGGCGAACAGTTCGAGTTGAACAACGCTCATCTCTAGTCATCAGTCTGTTGAAAAACCCCTGCTGGTTTCCATGGCACATCGTTAATAGAACCTGAGAGCATTAGACTCGTTCTTGCTTCTGGAAAGGTGTGAGCAGCCGGGGAACACAGCGAGCAGGTACCTTATGCATATGAAGTTAGTCTTGGATGACCGCATTTCAATTGACGATGCCAGTTCTTGATTACATCATATGATGGAAATCCTCACCATAAACCTCTTTCATCTCATCGAACGTCTCCTTTGGTGTGCGGCCTTTCAAGTAAAGGAACTTGATGACTGCTTTGTATTCCACTGGGTCCATTATCAAACCTCACACCACTTCAGCACCTGTAAAATCAAGACCGTTATCTGTTCTGAGTTGGAAATTGGCACGTAACCTATATAGAACAATATCATTACTAGTGATGGGCAAGCACTAAAACGATCGGGTGCTCGATGCTCGGGTCGAGCACATTGGAATACTCGGGTGCTCGACCCAAGCAATGAGCCAAATGTAAGTCTATGGGAAACTCGAGCATTTTTCAGGCAGCTCCCCCCGGCGGTCTGCAGAGGGCCTAAAAATTGCCCATATCGATGGGAACAGTGCACATATGACATGGGAACAGCATGTGGAAGACCTCTGGAAGCATTTCTGACTCCCAGATCACTGCTATCAACAACGTTGTCAGAGAAATTACGCCACTTTTATGGACTCACAATAAAACATCCAAAAACTAAACCAAAATGGATTTTCTTGGGAAATATGTTAAGGAACATCCTTTCCAGGGTAATGACTTGTATATAAGGCAAAATGAATACATAAAAACAAAAATACTCCTCCACACCTTGGGCTATGTTCACACGTATTGTTTTTGATGCATTTTTGCACTTTTGCATTGCTTTCAACCAAGGCAAATGCATTCACTGAGAAATGTCATTTTAACATTTTACAACCTTATCTGGCCATGTGGTGTGTGACACATCATCAGACACATGCATGCAGTGCTGAAAAGACATGGGAACAGCATTAGGAAGAACCCTGGTCATCTCTGACTCCCAGGTCACTACCTAAAAGTGTGCCCATCAGAAGTGATCCTTGGCGCATGCAAAGATGCCTCCCGCCATGCATCTGTCATTGCAGACTTGCAACAATCACTATCCAGATCCTTGTCCCAGTGCAGCGTTCAGTTGTCCCTACCCCATTCCTTGGAATGCAAGCGCAAGTATGCAGCCAGCCACCCACCTACAGGCTGCAATACTATACCGCCAAATTTTTGACAGCTGCTTGCACTTGAAATGTGGGCTTTTAGACTCGTGGAGGTGGAAACTGTCCACAACCTTATGGTGGCGGCGACCGGGTATCCATCCTTCGTCCCCAGCCACCACTATTTGTCCCGGTGTCGTCTCTGCCTTCCAAAAGCACGGGTCCTACAACATTACCTGTGCCCTCCCCAGTGAACTTACTGGGAAGGACCGCCTACCCACAAACACGTGGTCAAGAGAATGTGGCCAGGGACGGTACAGAGCCAGTCCACAGCTTGTCGGTGAGTTGTATTTCACCACAGCCATATTTTTTAGCACGGTGAAAGGACTGACTTTTGGGAAACCAAATCTACTCCAGCTGTCATTTCTCACAGGAAGTCCTCTAAAGCTGCTTGCACTTGAAATGTGGAATTTTAGGCTCATGGAGGCAAAAGCTTTTCAC
The DNA here is from genome assembly GCF_046119375.1 of Phyllobates terribilis. Classification (NCBI taxonomy): domain Eukaryota; kingdom Metazoa; phylum Chordata; class Amphibia; order Anura; family Dendrobatidae; genus Phyllobates; species Phyllobates terribilis. The sequence continues at coordinate 147,210,106 of NW_027362764.1, read as the reverse complement.
AACCTCATTGCAGCGGCGGCAGGGTGTCCATACTTGGTCCTCAGCTGCCACTATTTCTCCCGGTATCGTCTCCGCCTTCCACATGCTCGGGTCCCACAGCAATACCCGTGCCCTCCCCAGTGCACTTACTGGAAAGGACTGCCTAACCACAAACACGTGGTCAAGTGAATGTGGCCAGGGACGGTACAGAGCCAGTGGGCACAGCTTTTTTTTGCTGAGAGCTGTATTTCACCACAGCCATATTCTTTAGCTTGGTGAAAGGACTTGGGAAACCATATCTACTCCAGCTGTCATTTCTCCCAGGAAGTCCTCTAAACCTACTTGCACTTTAAATGTGGCATTTTAGGCTCGTGGAGGCGGAAGCTTTTCACTACCTCATGCCGGCAGGTGCCTGGTGACCATACTCGGCCCCCAGCTGCCACTATTTCTCCCGGTATTGTGTCTTCCTTCCATAAGCACAACATTACCCGTGACCTCCCCAATGCACTTACTGGGAAGGACTGCCTAATCAAAAACATGTGGAAGGGTGAATGTGGCCAGGGATGGTATGGACAACCTTCCAACACACTTTTCTTAGCCAGGGATGCTTCTCAGCAGGGTTGGCTGGGCCCACCTGAGAATCATCGGGTGGGCCCTGGCTTCTCCATCAGGAGAGTTCATGATAGACACATGATTTGAGAAATGACGAGGTTAAGCACATGGGCCAGGCATGGTACGTGTGTGAGCTTGCCTCGCCTCAGAGCCGCCACCAGGTTCCTGCCATTGTCACACACGACCTTGCCTGGCTGTAGGTTCAGCATTGTGAGCCACAGATCAGCCTGCTCCTTCAGAGCTGTCCACAATTCTTCAGCATTGTGCGGTTTGTCACCTGAGCATATTAGCTTCAACACAGCCTGTTGCCACTTGGCTGAGGCAGTGCTGCAGTGCTTCCAGCTTGTGACTGATGTGGTCATTTCGGAGATGAAGGCTGAAGAGGAGGAAGAGACTGGGGAGGATAAGGTGCAGGAGCTGTAGACTGTGGGGGCAACCCTGATTGACCTAGGGCCTGCATTCCTTGACGTCGGGAGGATGTGTTCCTTCCCAAGGTCCGACTGGGTTCTGGCTTCCACTATGTTAACCCAGTGTGCAGTCAGCGATGTAGCGCCGGCGTCCCTGCCCTCTGCTAGGCAGGGACGCTGTTCCCCTCACCTCCCTGCTCCGTGCCCGGCGTCCTCCTCCCGCTCTGCTGGCAGCGCGCGCTCCTTCCCGGCCACTGTGCTTAGGGCGCGCGCGCTCTCCCTCCCTCTTAAAGGGGCCGCGCGCGCCGTCCTAAGGAGTCCCCGGCCAATGGCCGGAGGACTTCACCATATATAAGGCACCTCCTCCAAAATGGAGGGGCCCGAGCAATGTTGTTGCACTGTTCACTACTCTGCTTCAGCCCTCAGGTCCCGTTGCCAGTTACCTGCCAGTTACCTGCCAGTTACCTGCCAGATTCCTGCCTGATTATCTGCTACCTGCCTGCTAGTCTGAGGTCCGACGGTCTGCCTTACCACTCCTGTCAGTCTGTCTAAGGACCAGTCTGCCCGCTCACCTGGGAGCGCACATCAGCCACTTGCCTGCTTGCCCGAGGTCCGACGGTCTGCCTTCCAACTCCTGTCAGTCTGTCTATGGACCAGCTTGCCCGCTCACCTGGGAGCACACACCTGCTACCTGCCTGCTAGTCTACCTGGAGGCTCCTCCGTCACGTGCTGTGACCACCTGCCTGTCCAGTGACTCCTGCTCGCTCACCTGGGAGCGCTCATCTGCTGCCTGTCTGCTAGCCTACCTGGAGGCTCTGCCGTCACGTGCTGTGATCACCCGCCTGTCCAGAGACTTCTGCCCGCTCACCAGGGAGCGCTCATCTGCCGCCTGTCTGTTGGTCTTCCTGGAGGCTCCACCGTCACATGCTGTGACCACCCGTTCATCCAGAGACTCTCGCCTGCTCACCTGGGAGCTCACGTCTATCATCAGCCGCCACAGGTCGTACCAACCCTTTACCTAGAGACTGCCCCGGTCACTTGCCGTGACCATCTGCCCGTTCATTCAGAGACTGCCCCGGTCACTTGCCGTGACCATCAGCCCGTTCATCCAGAGACTGCCCCGGTCACTTGCCGTGACCTCCAGCCCGTTCACTCAGAGACTGTCCCGGTCACCTGCTGTGACCTCCTGCCCGTCTTCCCTGGTCGCCACCCGCTCCCTTACAAGGACTGCCCCCTTGTATAGTAGCTCAGAGGTTCCGCCTCCCAGACCCGTTACAGTTTGCTCGGGCCCCGGAACCCGGTGGCACCCAAGCTCCCTCGCTCTCGGACCTGTGTCATGAACTGTCCCGTCAAAGGTCCCAACAGGAGTCCATCCTGGGTCACCTGCGGAATGTCAATACTCACCTGGACACTCTGACTGCTCCACCAGCAACCTCCGCCAGTGCCATGTCTCACAATCCGGCAGCTCCGCTGCTCACTAATACCAAGGTATCCTACCCCGGATCCCGGCTTTCTGCACCTCCTCGCTTTGGAGGCGACTCCGCCCAGGCTCGGGGCTTCATAAATCAGTGCACCCTGCACTTTGAACTATTGTCCCACCAGTTTAACTCCGACCGGGCCAAAATTGCATTCATCATGTCCCATCTCACCGGGGAGGCCCTGGCCTGGCTAAATCCTCTATGGGAGAGAGGAGACCCCCTGGTGTCCAACTTGCCTTCTTTTCTCACGGCTTTCCGGAAAGTCTTCGACGAACCCGGACGGAAGACCTCATCCGCATCATCACTGCTACGCCTCCGTCAGGGAAGTCTCACCGTGGGCCAATATGCCATACGGTTCCGTACCCTTGCCTCGGAGCTGGCCTGGGATAACGACGCTCTGGTATCCGTCTTCTGGGAGGGTCTGTCCGGCCGTATTAAAGATGAACTTGCCGGTCGGGACATTCCTACCACTCTCGATGACCTAATAACTCTTGCCACCCGGATTGACCTACGGTTCCAGGAGCGTGCCAAAGAGGTCACCCGTGAGAGGAGGTTACCATGTCTAGCTCCTACTTTTCAGAAACCCATCACTCCCTCCGTCTCTACCCAGGTACACTCTCCTGAGTCTATGCAGTTCGACCAGACCAAGATGGTCAAAACCCGTCAGGACTTACGCCGTGCCGAGGGGAGCTGCTTCTACTGTGGCAGTAAGGAGCACCGGATCCGTGCCTGCCCGGAGAGGTCGGGAAACGCCTGTGTCTAGGTTCGCTCAGAGAGGTCAACCTAGACAAGAATAAATCCTCTCCATCTCTGCTGCTGTCAGTCTCAATCGTCTGCGGGGAGAACCGTTATTTCGAACTAGCCCAACTTGACTCTGGAGCAGCCGGGAATCTTATTTCACAGTCCCTGGTAGAGAAATACCGCATCCCCACCAAACCTCTGGCTGTACCCTTGTCTGTTGCTGCCATGGATGGGGGCCTCTTACCACGCCCCATCTAACTCATCACCGAATCCATTACTCGGCAGGTGGGAATGCTGCATTCTGAGAGTATCTCCTTTCATGTTCTGCCTGGACTCTCTCACGCCCTCTTGCTAGGCCTACCTTGGCTCCAGAGACATGCACCCGTGCTTGACTGGCAGACCGGAGAAGTCCTTCGCTGGGGACAGGACTGCCATAAGACCTGTCTGGTTCCCGTCCATCCCGTCCGTCCTTCTCCTACCCCAGCTAATCTACCTGGACTTCCGATTCCTTATTGGTCTTATGCTGATGTCTTTAATAAAAAGGAAGCAGAGACACTACCTCCTCATAGACCATACGACTGCCCTATCGACCTGTTATCTGGTACTACTCCTCCCCGTGGGCGTATTTATCCTTTATCCGCTGCTGAGACCCGGTCGATGTCCGAATATATTGAGGAGAATCTGGCCAGGGGATTCATCCGGAAATCTACCTCCCCGGCGGGAGCAGGCTTCTTTTTCGTCAAAAAGAAGGACGGCTCTCTACGTCCCTGTATAGACTATAGAGGCCTTAACCAGATCACGTTGAAAAATAAGTACCCCCTTCCGCTCATTCCGGAGTTATTTGATCGTCTGAGGGGGGCTAGAATCTTCACCAAACTGGACCTCCGTGGGGCGTACAACCTGGTTCGTATCCGTCAGGGGGATGAATGGAAGACCGCATTCAACACCCGGGACGGCCACTATGAATATCTGGTAATGCCCTTTGGTCTCTGTAACGCTCCTGCCGTCTTTCAAGAGTTGGTCAATGACATCTTCCGGGACCTTCTCTACTCCTGCGTAGTGGTGTACCTGGACGACATCTTGGTCTTCTCTCCGGATCTCCAGACTCACCGGAGGGACGTTCGTCAGGTCCTGCTCAGGCTCAGGCAGAATCACCTCTTCGCTAAATACGAGAAGTGCCTCTTTGAGCAGACCTCGCTTCCGTTTTTGGGCTACATTATTTCTCAGACCGGCCTACGAATGGATCCAGAGAAACTGTCTGCCATCGAGAAATGGCCTCGACCGGAGGGGTTGAAGGCCATTCAGCGATTCCTGGGCTTCGCCAACTACTACCGCCTCTTCATACCACACTTCTCTTCCCGGACTGCCCCAATTTCCGCGCTCACCCGTAAGGGTACTAATCCCAAAGAGTGGCCGCCCGAAGCAGAGGAGGCCTTTCTTTCCCTAAAACAGGCCTTCTCTTCCGCCCCGGTGCTGCATCGCCCGGACGGCAACAAGCAGTTCTTCCTGGAAGTTGACGCCTCCTCCTCTGGAGCCGGAGCGGTACTTACTCAAAAATCATCTTCCGGGAGAATGGTAACTTGTGGCTTCTTCTCCAAACTCTTCTCCTCTTCTGAGCGCAACTATTCCATAGGAGACCGAGAGTTATTGGCCATCAAACTGGCATTGGAGGAGTGGCGTTACCTACTCGAGGGGGCTCTTCACCCGGTAATAATTTACACTGACCACAAGAACTTGGCTTACCTCCAGCATGCCCAGAGACTTAACCCGCGCCAAGCCCGGTGGTCCTTGTTTTTTGCTCTCTTTGATTTTGTTCTTCTTTTTCGCCCGGCTGACAAAAACGTCAAAGCAGATGCCTTGTCCCGATCCTTTTTGGTGTCCGATCTCGAGGAAGAACCTAAACATATCATCGATCCCGCCAGAGTAATGCAGGTGGCTCCCGTGAGCCTAAATCGTCTCCCTCCCGGTAAGACGTTCGTATCAGTACCTGATCGGGAGAAGATCCTACACTGGGGTCACTCGTCTAAACTAGCTGGCCACGCCGGTCAGAAAAAGACCCTCCAGCTTATTGCCCGGCACTACTGGTGGCCTACCCTGCACAAGGACGTAATAGACTTTGTTTCTGCCTGTGTGTCCTGCGCCCGCAACAAAGTCCCGAGACACCTGCCAGCCGGTCGCCTTCTTCCGCTTCCTGTGTCTGCTGCCCCCTGGCAGCATATTGCTATGGACTTCATAACTGATCTCCCCGTCTCTGCCGGTTGTACGGTCATTTGGGTTGTCGCTGACCGCTTTTCCAAGATGGCTCACTTTATTCCCCTGCCTGGCCTCCCGTCTGCACCCGAGCTGGCTAAAGACTTTATCCGCCACATCTTCCGTCTTCATGGCCTGCCCCTCCACATCGTGTCGGATCGTGGGGTACAGTTCACCTCACGTTTCTGGAGAGCCACTTGTAAACTGCTAGACGTCACCCTGGACTTCTCTTCCGCTTACCACCCACAGTCCAATGGTCAAGTGGAGCGGATCAATCAGAACCTGACCAGTTACCTCCGGCACTTCGTTAATGCCCATCATTCTGACTGGGTGGATCTCCTACCATGGGCCGAGTTCTCCTATAACAATCACGAGAGCGAATCCTCCTCCAAATCCCCGTTTTTTGTAGTTTTCGGTCAGCATCCTCGGATTCCTTTTCCTGTCTCCACCTCTGTGGACAACCCGGCTGCGGAATCTCTCGTTAGCAAATTTTCCTCCATTTGGGAGAGTACCCGATCCGCACTCCTTCAGTCGTCCGAACGGATGAAAAGACACGCTGACAAAAAACGCCTGGATCCTCCACAATTTCGTCCTGGAGATAAAGTCTGGCTCTCATCTAAATATGTCCGACTCAAGATACCTTCTTACAAGTTAGGGCCTCGGTTCATCGGTCCTCTGGAGGTCATCAGTCAGATCAACCCGGTGGCCTATAAATTAAAACTCCCGGCCAACTTACGGATCCCTAACTCCTTCCATGTATCTCTCCTCAAACCTGTGGTACTTAACTCTTTTTCCAAGTCTACAGGTACGCCTCCTGCTCCGGTTTCTGCTGAGGACGAGTTTGAGGTAGAGAACATTCTTGCCACCAAAAGGATAAGAGGAAAGACCTTTTTTCTAGTAGATTGGAGGGGGTTTGGTCCTGAGGAGAGAACGTGGGAGCCCCGGGAGAACATCCATGCCCCTCTTATCCTAGCTAAATTTCTGTCTGGCCTAAAAAAGGGGGGCCTAAAGGGGGGGGTACTGTAGCGCCGGCGTCCCTGCCCTCTGCTAGGCAGGGACGCTGTTCCCCTCACCTCCCTGCTCCGTGCCCGGCGTCCTCCTCCCGCTCTGCTGGCAGCGCGCGCTCCTTCCCGGCCACTGTGCTTAGGGCGCGCGCGCTCTCCCTCCCTCTTAAAGGGGCCGCGCGCGCCGTCCTAAGGAGTCCCCGGCCAATGGCCGGAGGACTTCACCATATATAAGGCACCTCCTCCAAAATGGAGGGGCCCGAGCAATGTTGTTGCACTGTTCACTACTCTGCTTCAGCCCTCAGGTCCCGTTGCCAGTTACCTGCCAGTTACCTGCCAGTTACCTGCCAGATTCCTGCCTGATTATTTGCTACCTGCCTGCTAGTCTGAGGTCCGACGGTCTGCCTTACCACTCCTGTCAGTCTGTCTAAGGACCAGTCTGCCCGCTCACCTGGGAGCGCACATCAGCCACCTGCCTGCTTGCCCGAGGTCCGACGGTCTGCCTTCCAACTCCTGTCAGTCTGTCTATGGACCAGCTTGCCCGCTCACCTGGGAGCACACACCTGCTACCTGCCTGCTAGTCTACCTGGAGGCTCCGCCGTCACGTGCTGTGACCACCTGCCTGTCCAGTGACTCCTGCTCGCTCACCTGGGAGCGCTCATCTGCTGCCTGTCTGCTAGCCTACCTGGAGGCTCTGCCGTCACGTGCTGTGATCACCCGCCTGTCCAGAGACTTCTGCCCGCTCACCTGGGAGCGCTCATCTGCCGCCTGTCTGTTGGTCTTCCTGGAGGCTCCGCCGTCACATGCTGTGACCACCCGTTCATCCAGAGACTCTCGCCTGCTCACCTGGGAGCTCACGTCTATCATCAGCCGCCACAGGTCGTACCAACCCTTTACCTAGAGACTGCCCCGGTCACTTGCCGTGACCATCTGCCCGTTCATTCAGAGACTGCCCCGGTCACTTGCCGTGACCATCAGCCCGTTCATCCAGAGACTGCCCCGGTCACTTGCCGTAACCTCCAGCCCGTTCACTCAGAGACTGTCCCGGTCACCTGCTGTGACCTCCTGCCCGTCTTCCCTGGTCGCCACCCGCTCCCTTACAAGGACTGCCCCCTTGTATAGTAGCTCAGAGGTTCCGCCTCCCAGACCCGTTACAAGCGATATGTACCATCCCTGCCCCCAAGCACTTGTTCACGTGTCCGTGGTTAGGTGGACTTTCCCGGTAACTGCGTTGTTGAGGCCACGGCTAATGTTTTGGGACACGTGATTGTGTAATGCGATGACAGCACACCGGGTAAAATAGTGGCGACTGGAGACCAAGTACCAAGGAATGGCCGCTGCCATCAGGTTGCGGAATGCTTTCATCTCCACAAGCCTAAAAGGCAAGATTTCGAGCGCAATCAGTCGTGAAATGAGAGAATTTAGTAGTGTGGCCTGTGGGGCGTTGGCTGTGTATTTGTGCTTGCGTTTCAAGGACTGGGGTATGGACAACTGAATGCTGAGCTGGGACAAGGACGTGGATATGCTTCCTGATGTTGCTGCTTGAGAGTGTGGGTTCAGCTTAAATAGTCGGGTGCTTTGCTGCTATTTGCCTGATCATGCTGGTGGTGGTCAGGCTGGTTGTTTTGCCACCCCTGCTGATGCTGGTCTGACCAGTGGTGCAAATGGCCTTTTTGGGGTTAACAGGAGACTCTTTAAAAAACAACAAGACTCAGGAAGACCTAACAGTTGTACTGGCAACTTCCTTCGTGTTGGTGTTACGCTGAAAGGTTGCTTGCCTTCTGCCTGCGGCCACCACACTGCTTCTTTCTGCCTGTTGGGGTGCTCTGCCTCCCTCCCCCTGTGTGCTGCTCTCCTCGCTCTGCCTGTCCTCCTGCCAGGTTGGGTCAGTTACTATATCATCCACCACCTTGTCTTCCACTTTCGCACCCTGGTCCCCCTCCTGATTTTCTGGCAATTGTGTCTCATCATCGTCTACCTCTTGTGACACTCTCCCCCTATCATCTTCATGTGACCATGGCTGCTCAAATATTTGGGCATCGCTGCATGCGATCTCCTCTTGCCCTCGTGGCTAAGTGACTGGAAGCATTATCTGCTATCCAACCAATAACATTTTCACACTGCTCTGTGTTCAATAGTGGTGTTCTGCGGTCCCCAATTAATTGGGACAGGAAGGTCGAGCGAGAAGATGTGGGTGTTTGCTGTGGCACAATTTCAACTTGCCCACGGCCTCGGCCTCTGCATGCACCATCACAATCACGTCCAGTTCCCTGTCCCTTGCTACTTGCATTACAATTTTAAATGGAGGACAATATCTTCCATGCTCACTACAAATGTCTGAATTTGTAGCGAACTTATATGTGATCCGTGTGTCGGACAAACCACAGTTTTAAATAGCTGGCCTGTAGGTAACTATTTTGAACAGAAAGCTGGGGTCAATTGCTTCACTGACACACTGAAACAAACCCTGCTGTTCTGATCGCATTTACTATACACTTTTACTGTTTCGGGTCAATATGACCTGACCTATTAAAATGTTGATTTTAGCTACTGTGGTTTAGTTGAATACCTATTTCATTATTAAACTGTATGTGAACATGGTTGATCATAAACAAATAAAAAATGAAATTAAAACTTAATTTTTATTTTTTTTTTCAGAAAAAGGTTACATGGGCTGTTTGCAATTATATTCACTCAATAGCATTCTGCACACAAATAACAAACATGCTTTAGATTTCTATTACTATAACATAAAATCTAACTAAATATAACTTTGTGTTAACATATTTTATGAAGCAACAAATGAAAAATAATGAAAAAACGAACTATATCAATAAATAACAATAATAGAGAAAAAAATCTATAACCAGTTTCACAATAAAAAGAGCTTATATACTACAGTAAGGGCCCCATCGCTCGCCCAGCGATGAAGAAAGTGCAGTGTAACCGCTACGCTTGCGATGCCGGAGCCTCGCATTTGTGACGTTGCAGCATCGCAATCGCAGGGTGCATATGTGTGTGTGAGATGGGGCCCTAAAACAGACTCTGTTCAAATCTGTACTCAATGCTCATCTATGCCATCAATATATCACATCAGTGAGAATACACCCCCTCTTAGACAAATATTCAGTCTACACAAGCCTAAGGGTACCTTTAGACGGGCATACATTAGCTTACATCATGACACAGTAATCAAAAAATGGCTTTACAATATGCAATCTAAAAAACAGAATTCAATAATTTGAGAAGAAAAGCATAGCTTACAGTTATATGAAAAAGTTTGGGCACCCCTATTAATCTTAAGCTTAATGTTTTATAAAAATTGGTGTTTTTGCAACACTTATTTCAGTTTGATATATGTAATAACTGTTGGACACAGTAATGTTTCTGCCTTGAAATGAGGTTTATTGTACTAACAGAAAATGTGCAATCTGCATTCAAACAAAATTTGACAGGTGCATAAGTATGGGCACCTCACAAGAAAAGTGACATTAATATTTAGTAGATCCTCCTTTTGCAAAAATAACAGCCTCTAGTCGCTTCCTGTAGCTTTCAATGATTTCCTGGATCTTGCATGAAGGTATTTTTGACCATTCCTCTTTACAAAACAATTCCAGTTCAGTTAAGTTTGATGGTCGCCGAGCATGGACAGCCCTCTTCAAATGATCCCACAGATGTTCAATGATATTCAGGTCTGGGGACTGGGATGGCCATTCCAGAACATTGTAATTGTTTCTCTGCATGAATGCCTGAGTAGATTTGGAGCGGTGTTTTGGATCATTGTCTTGCTGAAAGATCCATCCCCTGCATAACTTCAACTTTGTCACTGATTCTTGAACATTATCGTCAAGAATCTGCTGATACTGAGTGGAATCCATGCGTCCCTCAACTTTAACAAGATTCCCGGTGCCGGCATTGGCCACACAGCCCCAAAGCATGATGGAACCTCCGCCAAATTTTACTGTGGGTAGCAAGTGTTTTTCTTGGAATGCTGTGTTTTTTTGCCGCCATGCATAACGCCTTTTTGTATGACCAAACAACTCAATCTTGGTTTCATCAGTCCACAGGACCTTCTTCCAAAAAGAAATTGGCTTCTCCAAATGTGCTTTTGCATACCTCAGCAGACTCTGTTTGTGGTGTGCTTGCAGAAACGGCTTCTTTCGCATCACTCTCCCATACAGCTTCTCCTTGTGCAAAGTGCGTTGTATAGTTGACCGATGCACAGTGACACCATCTGCAGCAAGTTGATGCTCCAGCTCTCTGGAGGTGGTCTGAGGATTGTCCTTGACTGATCTCACCATTCTTCTTCTCTGCCTTTCTGATGTTTTTCTTGGCCTGCCACTTCTGGCCTTAACAAGAACTGTCCCTGTGTACTTCCATTTCCTTACTATGTTCCTCACAGTGGAAACTGACAGGTTAAATCTCTGAGACAGCTTTTTGTATCCTTCCCCTGAACAACTATGTTTAATAATCTTTGTTTTCAGATCATTTGACAGTTGTTTTGAGTAGCCCATGATGCCACTCTTCATAGGAGATTTAAACAGGAGAACAACTTGCAAGTGGCCACTTTAAGTAGCTTTTCTCATGATTGCATACACCTGGCTATGAAGTTCAAAGCTCAATGAGGTTACAGAACCAAAAAAAGTGCTTTAGTAAGTCAGTAAAAAGTAGGTAGGAGTATTTAAAACAAGAAAATGATAAGGGTGCCCATACTTATGCACCTGTCAAATTTTGTTTGAATGCAGATTGCACATTTTCTGTTAGTACAATAAACCTCATTTCAAGGCAGAAACATTACTGTGTCCAACAGTTATTACATATATCAAACTGAAATAGCTGTTGCAAAAACACCAATTTTTATAAAACATTAAGCTTAAGATTAATAGGGGTGCCCAAACTTTTTCATATAACTGTATATGCTACATACCTGCAAAGATGTGTATTCACAGCTCAGTGTCCTCTGTCACAGAATTGAAAGAGAAATGACTGGATGAGTACATGCTCACTAATAAGAACAGTAAAACCTCCACCCTTTTGAATAATGAGATGAAGTACACAGGAAAACAAATATATTTTGCAGGCAGAAATAATTAGTGACCTGTTGAACAGTATAAAATGTTATTGGGTCATATTGACCAGAACAGTACAAGTGTAACAATCAGCGTGTAGCAAAAAGTAAACAAAAAAAAAACAACAACACTTGTCGTAAGAACCTCTCAAGTGAGGAAAAGTCAATAAATCACAAGTTTCCGATCAGCATAATAAATAATCTGCAGGGTCTCAAATTTCATTCGGGTCATATGGACCCGAACAGAACAGCAGGGTTAATGGAGGCCAGAAATGGCAGTATTTTCTGAAAACGTATATGTGATCCGTGTGACGGAGAAATCACAGTATTAAATACCTGGCCTGTAGGTAACTATTTTGAACAGCAAACTGGTGTCAGTAGCTTCACTGACACACTGAAACAAATTTTTAATGGAGGCCAGAAATGGCAGTATTTTCTGAAAACGTATATGTGATCAGTATGACAGAGAAAACACAGTTTTAAATACTTGGCCTGTAGGTAACTATTTTGAACAGCAAACTGGTGTCAATAGCTTCACTGACACACTGAAAAATTTTTTAATGGAGGCCAGAAATGGCAGTATTTTCAGCCCAATTATATGTGATCTGTATGACAGACAAACCACAGTTTTAAATAGCTGAATTTTCCGCTCTGTAATATGTAATGGACCTGCCTATATTCTGCAGTGCCAACAAGCAAATGGTGCAGAAAAAATGGTGTTCTCTGGATTGCTTTTTAAGCAAATAATGAGGATTAAGATCCAAAAAAAGTATTCCTGGCCCCTGAAACCTGGGCCTTTGTCTAGAAATATCTAACAACAGCAGCAGACAGAACTGGAATGGAGCCTCTTGTGCTATATGCACTGCAGTCTGCTATATATACCCTGCCTGCCTGCCTATATACGCTGCCTGCCTGATATCTCTGCAGATGAATTAGTCCTCAGAAGGACTGTTTGTTGAGATGGATATGTGTCTCTAATATAGTTTGGTACACCTACACTAACTAGAAACAATCAAATTTCTCCCTAGCTCAGCAGCACCTCTCCCTCCAATGTCTGATTCCGGAGTGACTGTGATGAGCATGGCGGCGCCAGGTCTGATATAGACCTGATGACGCTGTGCGGCCAGCCAATCATTGTAATGCCACAACCAACATAGCTGTGGCATTACAGTGAGTGGCAGACAATCCCTGCATGTTCTTTGGCTCTGTAAAGAGCGCCAAACATGCAGGGAGGGGACCCGAGCTCCCGCCGAGCAACCCCGGAAATACTCGGCAAGCATAGAGCATCTCGAGCAGTGGGCGAGCAGTAGCAAGCGTGCTCGCTCTTCACTAATCATTGCATATGTGAAGTTTCGGCGTCCTGTGATAAATATAAGTAGGTAAGGGGAAATCTTTAATGAATGCCCCTCGTACCACTGATTCTGTGAATGTTTTTTTGTGATATATTGTACTTCATGATAGTCGTAAAATTTCTTTGATATGACTTGAGTTTATTTGTGAAAAAAATATAAATTTGGCAAATAGTGAAAATTTAGCAATTTTCAAAATTTTAATTTTTATGCCCTTAAATCAGAGTGTTATGGAAATATTTCCCACAAGTCTACTTTACATCAGCAAAGTTTTTGAAACAGAATTATTTTTTGTTATGAAGTTATAAGGATTAAAAGTAGTGATGAACGAGCACTAAAATGCTCGGGTACTCATTCGAGTCGAGCAAATTGGAATGCTTGAGTGCTCAGACCGAGTAACGAGCCAAATGTATGTATGGGAAACTAGAACATTTTTCTGACGATCCCCCCGGGCGGTCTGCAGAAGGCCTAAAAATTGTCCACATCGATGGGAAGAGTGCTCAAATGACATGAGAACAGCATGAGGAAGACCCATAGAAGCATTTCTGACTCCCAGGTCACTGCTGTCAACAATATTGTCAGAGCTGTAGCGTCGGCGTCCCTGCCTCCTGCTAGGCAGGGACTCTGTTCCCCTCACCTCTCCGCTCTGTGCCCGGGGTCTTCCCCTCTCTTAAAGGGGCCGCGCGCGCCGTCCTAAGGAGTCCCCGGCCAATGGTCGGAGGACTTCACCATATATAAGGCACCTCCTCCAAAATGGAGGTGCCCGAGCAATGTTGTTGCAAAGCCTTCACTCTGCTTCAGCCCTCAGGTCCCGTTTCCAGTTACCTGCCAGTCACCTGTCAGATTCCTGCCTGTTACCTGCCAGTCACCTGTCAGATTCCTGCTTGATACCTGCCAGATATCCGTTTACCTGCTTGCAAGCCTGCGGTCCGACGGTCTGACTTCCGACACCTGTCAGTCTGTCTATGGACCAGCCTGCCCGCTCACCTGGGAGCGCCCATCTGCTGCCTGCCTGCTAGCCTACCTGGAGGCTCCGCCGTCACTTGCAGTGACCACCTGCCAGTCCAGAGACTCTTGTCTGCTCACCTGGGAGCGCTCATCTGCTACCTGCCTGCTAGCCTACCTGGAGGCTCCGCCGTCACTTGCCGTGACCACCTGCCTGTCCAGAGACTCGTGTCTGCTCACCTGGGAGCGCCCATCTGCTGCCTGCCTGCTAGCCTACCTGGAGGCTCCGCCGTCACTTGCCGTGACCACCTGCCTGTCCAGAGACTCTTGTCTGCTCACCTGGGAGCGCTCATCTGCTACCTGCCTGCTAGCCTACCTGGAGGCTCCGCCGTCACTTTCCGTGACCACCTGCCTGTCCAGAGACTCTCGCCTGCTCACCTAGGAGTGCTCACCTGCTACCTGCTTGCTAGCCTACCTGGAGGCTCTGCCGTCACTAGCCGTGACCACCTGCCTGTCCAGAGACTGTCCCTGTCACTTGCCGTGAGTACCCGTCCCTCTACCCAGAGACTGTCCCTGTCACTTGCCGTGACTACCTGCCCTGCTACCCAGAGACTGTCCCTGTCACTTGCCGTGACTACCTGCCCTTCTACCCAGAGACTGTCCCTGTCACTTGCCGTGACTACCTGCCCTTCTACCCAGAGACTGTCCCTGTCACTTGCCGTGATTACCTGCCCTTCTTCCCTGGGAGCCACCCGTTTCCTTACAAGGACCGCCCTCTTGTATAGTTGCTCAGAGGTTCCGCCTCCCAGACCCATTACAGTTTGCTCGGGCCATGGAATCCGATGGCACCCAAGCTCCCTCGCTCTCGGACCTATGTCATGAACTATCCCGTCAGAGGTCCCAACAGGAGTCCATCCTGAGTCACCTGCGGAGTGTCAACTCTCGCTTGGACACTCTGTCTGCTCCACCTGCAACCACCGCTAGTGTCATGACTCGCAACCCGACAGCGCCGCTGCCCACCAATACCATGGTATCCTGTCCCGGACCCCGGCTTTCTGCACCTCCTCGTTTCGGAGGTGATTCCGCTCAAGCTCGGGGCTTCATAAACCAGTGCACCCTGCACTTTGAACTCTTGTCCCACCAGTTTATCTCCGACCGGTCCAAAGTAGCCTTTATCATGTCCCACCTCACGGGGGAGGCTCTGGCTTGGCTAAATCCTCTGTGGGAGAGAGGAGATCCCCTGGTGTCTGACCTGCCAGCCTTTCTCACGGCTTTCCGGAAAGTCTTCGACGAACCCGGACGGAAGACCTCATCCGCATCGTCTCTGCTACGCCTCCGTCAAGGAGATCTCACCGTGGGCCAATATGCCATACGGTTCCGTACCCTTGCTTCGGAGCTGGCTTGGGATAACGACGCTCTGGTGTCTGTCTTCTGGGAGGGTCTGTTCGGCCTTATTAAAGATGAACTCGCCGGTCGGGACATTCCTACCACTCTCGACGACTTAATAACACTTGCCACCCGGATCGACATCCGATTTCAGGAGCGCGCCAAAGAGGTCACCTGTGAGAGGAGGTTTCCACGTCTAGCCCCCACCTTCCAGAAACCCGTCACTCCTTCCGTTACTCCCCAGGCACACTCACCTGAGCCTATGCAGGTCGACCTGACCAAGATGGTCAAAACCCGTCAAGACTTACGCCGTGCCGAGGGGAGCTGCTTCTACTGTGGCAGTAAGGAGCACCGGATCCGTTCCTGCCCAGAGAGGTCGGGAAACGCCTGAGTCTAGGATCGCTCAGAGAGGTCGCCCTAGACAAAAGTAAACCCTCTCCATCTCTGATGCTGTCAGTCTCTATCACCTGCGGAGAGAACCGCTATTTCGAACTGGCTCAACTTGACTCAGGAGCTGCTGGAAATCTCATTTCTCAGTCTCTGGTAGAGAAATACCGCATTCCCACCAAACCTCTGGCCGTACCTTTATCTGTCGCCGCCGTGGATGGGGGCCTCTTACCACATCCCATCCAACTCATCACCGAATCCATAACTCTGCAGGTGGGAATGCTGCATTCTGAGAGCATCTCCTTTCATGTTCTGCCTGGACTCTCTCACGCACTCTTGTTAGGCCTACCTTGGCTCCAGAAACATTCACCCGTGCTTGACTGGCAGACCGGAGAAGTCCTTAGCTGGGTACAGGACTGCCATAGGACTTGTCTAGTTCCCGTTCATCCTGCTCGTCCTTCTCCTACCTCAGTCAGTCTACCCGGTCTACCGGTTCCCTATTGGTCTTATGCGGATGTCTTCAATAAAAAAGAAGCAGAGACATTACCCCCTCATAGACCATA
Organism: Phyllobates terribilis; assembly: GCF_046119375.1. Lineage (NCBI taxonomy): Eukaryota > Metazoa > Chordata > Amphibia > Anura > Dendrobatidae > Phyllobates > Phyllobates terribilis. Next base: position 147,193,937 of record NW_027362764.1, on the reverse strand, counting down.
CGATTGTCCAATCGACCTGATACCCGGCTCTACTCCTCCCCGTGGGCGTATCTACCCTTTGTCCGCAGCGGAGACCCGGTCCATGTCAGAATATATTGAGGAGAATCTGGTCCGGGGATTTATCCGGAAATCTACCTCCCCGGCGGGAGCAGGCTTCTTCTTCGTCAAAAAGAAGGACGGCTCACTCCGTCCCTGTATAGACTATAGAGGCCTTAACCAGATCACGGTGAAGAATAAATACCCCCTTCCGCTCATTCCGGAATTATTTGACCGTCTGAGGGGGGCATATAACCTGGTCCGAATCCGTCAGGGGGGTGAGTGGAAGACGGCATTCAACACCCGGGACGGTCACTATGAATACCTGGTAATGCCCTTCGGTCTCTGTAATGCTCCTGCCATCTTTCAAGAGTTGATCAATGACATCTTCCGTGACCTTCTCTACTCCTGCGTGGTGGTGTACCTGGACGACATCTTGGTCTTCTCTCCGGATCTTCCTACTCACCGGAGGGATGTTCGTCAGGTCCTGCTCAGGCTCAGGCAGAACCACCTCTTCGCTAAATATGAGAAGTGCATCTTTGAGCAGACCTCTCTTCCATTTCTGGGCTACATAATCTCTCAGACCGGCCTACAAATGGATCCTGAGAAACTGTCTGCCATCCAGAAGTGGCCCCGACCAGAGGGGTTGAAGGCTATTCAGCGGTTCCTGGGCTTCGCCAACTATTACCGCCTCTTCATACCGCACTTCTCTTCCCGGACTGCCCCTATCTCTGCGCTCACCCGTAAGGGTACTAATCCCAGAGGATGGCCGCCCGAAGCTGAGGAGGCCTTTCTTTCCTTAAAACAGGCCTTCTCCTCCGCCACGGTGCTGCATCGTCCGGACGGCAACAAACAATTCTTCCTAGAAGTTGACGCTTCCTCCTCCGGAGCCGGGGCGGTACTTACCCAAAAGTCATCTTCCGGAAGAATGATAACCTGCGGTTTTTTCTCCAAACTCTTCTCCTCTTCTGAGCGCAACTATTCTATTGGAGACCGTGAATTGTTAGCCATTAAGCTGGCACTGGAGGAGTGGCGTTACCTGCTCGAGGGGGCTCTTCACCCAGTAATAATTTACACGGACCACAAGAACTTGGCTTACCTTCAGAGCGCCCAGAGACTTAACCCGCGCCAAGCCCGGTGGTCCTTGTTTTTTGCCCGCTTTGATTTTGTTCTTCATTTTCGCCCGGCAGACAAAAACATCAAAGCTGACGCCTTGTCCCGATCCTTCCTGGTATCTGATCTAGAGGAGGAACCTAAGCACATCATTGATCCCGCCAGAGTAATGCAAGTGGCTCCCGTGAATCTAAATCGTCTCCCTCCCGGTAAGACGTTTGTAACTGTACCTGATCGGAAGAAGGTCCTACACTGGGGTCACTCGTCTAAGCTAGCTGGCAACGCCGGTCAGAAAAAGACCCTCCAGCTCATTACCCGGCATTACTGGTGGCCTACCATGCACAAGGATGTAATAGACTTTGTTTCTGCCTGTGTGTCCTGCGCCCTTAACAAAGTTCCGAGACACCTGCCAGCCGTGCGCCTTCTTCCTCTTCCAGTACCTGCTGCCCCGTGGCAGCATATTGCTATGGACTTTATAACGGATCTTCCTGTCTCTGCCGGTTGTACGGTCATTTGGGTGGTCGCTGATCGCTTCTCCAAGATGGCGCACTTCATTCCCCTGCCGGGTCTCCCGTCTGCACCCGAACTGGCTAAAGACTTTATCCACCACATCTTCCATCTCCATGGCCTGCCCCTCCACATCGTGTCAGATCGTGGGGTTCAGTTCACCTCACGCTTCTGGAGAGCCACATGTAAGTTGCTTGACGTCACTCTGGACTTCTCCTCCGCTTACCATCCACAGTCCAATGGTCAAGTGGAGCGGATCAATCAGAACCTGACCAGTTACCTCCGGCACTTCGTTAATGCCCACCATTCGGACTGGGTGGATCTCCTACCATGGGCCGAGTTCTCTTATAATAACCACGAGAGCGAATCTTCCTCCAAATCCCCGTTTTTTGTAGTCTTTGGTCAGCATCCTCGGATCCCATTTCCCGTCTCCACCTCGGTGGACAATCCGGCTGCGGAATCTCTCGTTCGCAAATTCTCCTCCATTTGGGAGAGTACCCGATCCGCACTCCTTCAGTCGTCCGAACGGATGAAAAAACACGCTGACAAGAAACGCCTGGATCCTCCACAATTCCGTCCTGGAGATAAAGTCTGGCTCTCGTCCAAATATGTCCGGCTCAAGATTCCCTCCTACAAGTTAGGGCCTCTGTTTATCGGCCCACTGGAAGTTATCAAACAGATCAACCCGGTGGTCTATAAATTAAAACTCCCGGCCAACTTACGGATCCCTAACTCCTTCCATGTATCTCTCCTCAAACCCGTGGTACTTAACTCTTTTTCCAAGTCTACAGGTACGCCTCCTGCTCCAGTTTCCGCTGAGAACGAGTTTGAGGTAGAGAACATTCTGGCCACCAAAAGGGTGAGAGGAAAAACCTTTTTTCTGGTAGATTGAAAGGGGTTTGGTCCTGAGGAGAGAACGTGGGAGCCCCGGGAGAACATCCATGCCCCTCTCATCCATGATAAATTTCTCTCTGGCATAAAGAAGGGGGGGCCTAAAGGGGGGGGTACTGTAGCGTCGGCGTCCCTGCCTCCTGCTAGGCAGGGACGCTGTTCCCCTCACCTCTCCGCTCTGTGCCCGGCGTCTTCCTCCCGCTCTGCTGGCAGCGCGCGCTGCTTCCCGGCCACGGTGCTTAGGGCGCGCGCGCGCTCCCCCTCTCTTAAAGGGGCCGCGCGCGCCGTCCTAAGGAGTCCCCGGCCAATGGCCGGAGGACTTCACCATATATAAGGCACCTCCTCCAAAATGGAGGTGCCCGAGCAATGTTGTTGCAAAGCCTTTACTCTGCTTCAGCCCTCAGGTCCCGTTTCCAGTTACCTGCCAGTCACCTGTCAGATTCCTGCCTGTTACTTGCCAGTCACCTGTCAGATTCCTGCTTGATACCTGCCAGATATCCGTTTACCTGCTTGCAAGCCTGCGGTCCGATGGTCTGCCTTCCGACACCTGTCAGTCTGTCTATGGACCAGCCTGCCCGCTCACCTGGGAGCGCCCATCTGCTGCCTGCCTGCTAGCCTACCTGGAGGCTCCGCCGTCACTTGCCGTGACCACCTGCCAGTGCAGAGACTCTTTTTCTGCTCAACTGGGAGCGCTCATCTGCTACCTGCTTGCTAGCCTACCTGGAGGCTCCGCCGTCATTTGCCGTGACCACCTGCCTGTCCAGAGACTCGTGTCTGCTCACCTGGGAGCGCCCATCTGCTGCCTGCCTGCTAGCCTACCTGGAGGCTCCGCCGTCACTTGCCGTGACCACCTGCCAGTCCAGAGACTCGTGTCTGCTCACCTGGGAGCGCCCATCTGCTGCCTGCCTGCTAGCCTACCTGGAGGCTCCGCTGTCACTTGCCGTGACCACCTGCCTGTCCAGAGACTGTCCCTGTCACTTGCCGTGAGTACTCGTCCCTCTACCCAGAGACTGTCCCTGTAACTTGCCGTGACTACCTGCCCTTCTACCCAGAGACTGTCCCTGTCACTTGCCGTGACTACCTGCCCTTCTACCCAGAGACTGTCCCTGTCACTTGCCGTGATTACCTGCCCTTCTTCCCTGGGAGCCACCCGTTTCCTTACAAGGACCGCCCTCTTGTATAGTTGCTCAGAGGTTCCGCCTCCCAGACCCGTTACAAGAGCTATTACGCCATTTTTACGGACTCACAATAAAACATACAAAAACGAAGCCAAAATGGATTTTCCTAGGAAATATGTTAAGGAACATCCTTTCCAGGGTAATGACTTGTATATAAGGCAAAATAAATAAACAAAAACAAAAATGCTCCTCCACATTTTGGGCTATGTTCACACGTAGCGTTTTTGATGCGTTTTTGCATTTTTGCATTGCTTTCAACCTAGATAAATGCATTGACCAGGAAATGTCATTTTAACATTTTACAACATTATCTGGCCATGTGGTGTGTGACACAACATCAGACGCATGCATACAGTGCTGAAAATACATGGGTGGGGACAGCAGGGGGAAGACCCCGGGAAGCATCTCTGCCTCCCAGGTCACTGCATAAAAGTGTGCCCATCACAAGTGATCCTTGGTGCATGCGAAGATGCCTCTGACGTTGCAGACTTGCAACAATCACTGTCCATGTCCTTGTCCCAGAGCAGCGTTCAGTTGTCCCTACCCCATTCCTTGAAATGCAAGCTCAAGTATGCAGCCAGCCACCCAAACAGGCTGCAATACTATACTGCCAAATTTTTAGGCTCGTGGAGGCGGAAGCTTTCCACAACCTCATGCCGGCGGCGGCCGGGTGTCAATACTCGGTCCCCAGCCGCCACTATTTCTTCCGGTGTTATCTCCGCCTTCCACAAGCACCGGTGCAACAACATTACCCGTGCCCTGACTAGTGGACTTACTGGGAAGGACCACCTAATCACAAACACGTGGTCAAGTGAATGTGGCCAGGGACGGTACGGAGCCAGTTCACAGCTGTCGTGGAGTTGTATTTCACCACAGCCATATTCTTGAGATTGGTAAAAGGACTTGGGATACCGTATCTATGCCAGCTGTCATTTCTCCCAGGAAGTCCTCTAAAGCTGCTTGCACTTGAAATGTGGCCTTTTAGGCTTGTGGAGGTGGAAGCTGTCCACAGCGTCATGCCGGCGGTGGCTAGGTGTCCGTACTTGGCCCCCAGCCGCCACTATTTCTCCCGGTGTCATCTCTAGAGATGAGCGTTGCTCGACTCGAACTGTTCGCCAATCTCAAATTCGAGCTGTTTTGGGCGGTGTTCGAGCCATTCGGCGAACACGAACGATTTGAGAAAAATTCGGCTGTTCGAGGTTATGTTCGATAACTGTTCGTGCACCAAAATCATAACTGGATTTTTTCTCAGTAATGATGAAAATTAATGTTAATACGCAGTTTGAGTGTACAGCGGGGTGGGGGGAGGGGCAGGGGATGGATCTCTGCAGGAGTAATGAAGATCTCCATTTTTTTTTCTCTTTCCCGCATTTACAGTGGGGAGGTGCAATCTGTCAGCCTATCAGCAGCGCACACACGGAGCGAAGTGCTTTTTTTCACACAAGCAAGGGCATGTGTCATTGGCAGTGTATGTCACATGTCCTTGCCCTATAAGACCAAGCCATTTTCCCCGTCGCCACCATTTTCTCACTGCTGCAGCTGAGTGTTAGACAGCATTGCTGCTGCTGTTAGCGCTATATTGTGAAGCTGAATTGCAAGCGAATTTTCTCTTAAATAGACAGAAAAGTTTAGGGAGTAGGGACTAGTTTGTAATTGCAGCTGCGTGTTAGACGGCACCGCTGTTGCTGTGTGCGCTATACCTTGTTAATTTCAAGCCAATTTTCGCACAAATCTACAGATAGCTTGGGAGTAGGGAATAGTTGTGATTGCAGTCCTTTTAAGGACTAGGTTACAGCATTTCCTACGACTTTTATCAGGCAGGTCTGTGCTCTTAAATAGATAGATTGTGGGAGTAAAGACTAATTGTAATTGCAGTCCTTTTCAGGACTAGGTTACATCAGATCCTATCAGTTTTTGCCAGGCAGGACTGTGCCAGTGCTGTGCAAGTTTTTTCCACAGCATTTGGCTGAATCTAGCAAAGCTAATCCTTTTTGGCCTATTGCAGAGTGTGTTAGTCAGTGGAGTAGCCTATCTGTGTTGCAAGATATACCACCTGTGTATAGAATACCAATTTTTTTACTGCACCTAGTGAAGTAAAATCTTTTGGGCATAGCATCATTCTATTAGTCCATCTATACTGACCTCCATCAGGTTGCAAATTGAATATAATTTTTTTCTGCATCTAGCTCTGAAAAAATATTTGGGCTTCTAGCAGTGTGTGGGACTTGTTCTATTAGTCCATCTATACTGACCTCCATCATGTTGCAAACTGAATATAATTTTTTCTGCATCTAGCTCTGAAAAAATATTTGGCCTTCTAGCTGTGTGTGGGACTTGTTCTATTAGTCCATCTATACTGACCTCCATCTCGCTGAAAATTCAAAATAATTTTTTGTCTACATCTAGCTCTGAAAAAATATTTGGCCTTCTAGCAGTGTGTGGGACTTTCTCTATTAGTCCATCTATACTGATCTCCATCAGGTTGCAAATTAAAAATAATTTTTATCTGCATCTACCTCTGAAAAAATATTTGGGCTTCTAGCTGTGTGTGGGACTTGTTCTATTAGTCCGTCTATACTGACCTCCATCAGGTTGCAAACTGAATATAATTTTTTTCTGCATCTAGCTCTGAAAAAATATTTGGCCTTCTAGCAGTGTGTGGGACTTTCTCTATTAGTCCATCTATACTGACCTCCATCAGGTTGCAAATTAAAAATAATTTTTATCTGCATCTAGCTCTGAAAAAATATTTGGCCTTCTAGCAGTGTGTGCGACTTTCTCTATTAGTCCATCTATACTGACCTCCATCAGGTTGCAAATTAAAAATAATTTTTTGTCTGCATCTAGCTCTGAAAAAATATTTGGCCTTCTAGCAGTGTGTGGGACTTCCTCTATTAGTCCATCTATACTGACCTCCATCAGGCTGCAAATTAAAAATAATTTTTATCTGCATCTACCTCTGAAAAAATATTTGGCCTTCTAGCTGTGTGTGGGACTTGTTCTATTAGTCCACCTATACTGACCTCCATCAGGTTGCAAACTGAATATAATTTTTTTCTGCATCTAGCTCTGAAAAAATATTTGGCCTTCTAGCAGTGTGTGGGACTTTCTCTATTAGTCCATCTATACTGACCTCTGTCAGGTTGCAAATTAAAAATAATTTATATCTGCATCTAGCGCTGAAAAAATATTTGGCCTTCTAGCAGTGTGTGGGACTTTCTCTATTAGTCCATCTATACTGACCTCCATCAGGTTGCAAATTAAAAATAATTTTTTGTCTGCATCTAGCTCTGAAAAAATATTTGGCCTTCTAGCAGTGTGTGGGACTTTCTCTATTAGTCCATCTATACTGACCTCCATCAGGTTGCAAACTGAATATATTTTTTTCTGCATCTACCTCTGAAAAAATATTGGGCTTCTAGCTGTGTGTGGGACTTGTTCTATTAATCCATCTATACAGACCTCCATCAGGTTGCAAACTGAATATAATTTGTTTCTGCATCTACCTGTGAAAAAATATTTGGGCTTCTAGCTGTGTGTGGGACTTGTTCTATTAGTCCATCTATACTGACCTCCATCAGGTTGCAAATTAAAAATAATTTATATCTGCATCTAGCTCTGAAAAAATATTTGGCCTTCTAGCAGTGTGTGGGACTTTCTCTATTAGTCCATCTATACTGACCTCCATCAGGTTGCAGATTAAAAATAATTTTTATCTGCATCTAGCTCTGAAAAAATATTTGGCCTTCTAGCTGTGTGTGGGACTTGTTCTATTAGTCCATCTATACTGAGCTCCCTCAGGTTGCAAACTGAATATAATTTTTTTCTGCATCTAGCTCTGAAAAAATATTTGGCCTTCTAGCAGTGTGTGGGACTTTCTCTATTAGTCCATCTATACTGACCTTCATCAGGTTGCAAATTAAAAATAATTTTTTGTCTGCATCTAGCTCTGAAAAAATATTTGGCCTTCTAGCAGTGTGTGGGACTTTCTCTATTAGTCCATCTATACTGACCTCCATCAGGTTGCAAACTGAATATATTTTTTTTCTGCATCTACCTCTGAAAAAATATTTGGGCTTCTAGCTGTGTGTAAGACTTGTTCTATTAGTCCATCTATACTGACCTCCATCAGGTTGCAAACTGAATACAATTTTTTTCTGCATCTACCTCTGAAAAAATATTTGGGCTTCTAGCTGTGTGTGGGACTTGTTCTATTAGTCCATCTATACTGACCTCCATCAGGTTGCTAATTGAATATATTTTTTTTCTGCATCTACCTCTGAAAAAATATTGGGCTTCTAGCTGTGTGTGGGACTTGTTCTATTAATCCATCTATACAGACCTCCATCAGGTTGCAAACTGAACATAATTTGTTTCTGCATCTACCTGTGAAAAAATATTTGGGCTTCTAGCTGTGTGTGGGACTTGTTCTATTAGTCCATCTATACTGACCTCCATCAGGTTGCAAATTAAAAATAATTTATATCTGCATCTAGCTCTGAAAAAATATTTGGCCTTCTAACAGTGTGTGGGACTTTCTCTATTAGTCCATCTATACTGACCTCCATCAGGTTGCAGATTAAAAATAATTTTTATCTGCATCTAGCTCTGAAAAAATATTTGGCCTTCTAGCTGTGTGTGGGACTTGTTCTATTAGTCCATCTGTACTGACCTCCCTCAGGTTGCAAACTGAATATAATTTTTTTCTGCATCTAGCTCTGAAAAAATATTTGGCCTTCTAGCAGTGTGTGGGACTTTCTCTATTAGTCCATCTATACTGACCTCCATCAGGTTGCAAACTGAATATATTTTTTTTCTGCATCTACCTCTGAAAAAATATTTGGGCTTCTAGCTGTGTGTAAGACTTGTTCTTTTAGTCCATCTATACTGACCTCCATCAGGTTGCAAACTGAATACAATTTTTTTCTGCATCTACCTCTGAAAAAATATTTGGGCTTCTAGCTGTGTGTGGGACTTGTTCTATTAGTCCATCTATACTGACCTCCATCAGGTTGAAAATTGAATATAATTTTTTTCTGTATGTAACTCAGCCAATAGTTTTGGTCTAATACCACAGTTTGGCCACTCAGCTCTGCTCGGTTCCCATCCATTGTTTTTTTGTGCAAACAACTCCAGAGTTGTGAATTAGTTAACCACCAAAATGAGTGGAAAAAGGCCTGCTGCTGGTGGAAAGGGGAATAGGCGTGTTGGGAAGGGGAAAAAAGGTTGTGTCCGTGGGGTAGGTGTTAAAGCAACAGTAACATCTTCAGAAGAAAGACCATCTTCCAGCCAAACTAAAATGTCTACTTCTTTTAGCGGACAATGTGATAAGATCCCTTTCTTACGGCCACGCCAATCACTACAAATTCCAGATGAGGCACAAAAACAGCAGGTGCTTCAACGGATATCAAGTGCTCCTTTAAGTGGGCTCTCCTCCACATCAACTTCAACATCACAAATACTCCAGTCCTCAAAGGTGTCACCCCAATCGCACTTGCTTCCTCACAGCTCCCAATTCTCCTGCTGCCTGTCTGAGTATGAGGTAGAACAGATGGTTGAGTCTGCAGAGCTGTTTACTCATACTATAGCCTGGGAATCAGAGGTCGACTCCAGCGCTTCTGTGAATCCAGATGAGGAAATGATCTGCACTGATGTCTAGAATCTTTATGAGTCGGATCCAGGACCAGACGCAGAAGGTTCTGACCATAATGTAGACCCTCATTCCCAAACTGTAACTCCTGTTGGTGGAGACAATGAGGAAGACGATGATGAGACTCAAATACCTGATTGGAGCGACAACTTTAGTTTTTTGCCAGGGCAGGAACAGGTTGGCTCTGAGGACGCCGGGTGTGATAACGCACAGGGTGATGATGATGAGGTTGGAGATCCCACTTACTGTCAACCCACAGTCAGCCAAGAGATGAGGTCAGCAGAGGAGGTGGAGGAAGATGCTAGTGACGACGAGGTCAGGTTGCGCCTTCCTGGACAGAGACGTAGTACTGGAAGCACATCAACAACTGCATCCTCAAACACAACTCTGTCTCTCACCACAAGTCGTGGTGGCTCTTCAGGTCGCATGGGTGCTAAGCCTTGCATAGCCTGGGCATTTTTTCAGATCGATAAAGATGACCCAACTCGTGTTATCTGTAACATTTGTCAGCAAAAGCTAAGTAGAGGCCAAAAAATACATAGTTTGAGTACTTCATGCATGAACCGGCACATGGACATGAAGCATAAGTTGCAGTGGGAAGCTCAGTGTGCTACAATGCGGCCTAGCCGGCCGGGCCAACCGCCGTCTGCCATATCTTGTGCATCCGCGGCCTCTTCATCCTCTGTGACTGGGGGGACAGCAGTCACACCTGTTTTGGGGCGCAGACCTGCCACCTCTTTACCCGCAACAGCCAGCGTGATTGGCAGGTCATCATTTTCTTTGGAGGTGGTAACACCAGCTGGTGTTGAGCGCTGTCCGACATCGATAGCACCACCTTTGGATCAAGGCAACCTAACATGTCCGCCTGCATCTTCCTCACAGACCGGCAGTTTGCCGGGGACACCCTTATCAACCCCGTCTAAGCACAATAGCCAGCCCTCGGTCCCTCAGATGTGGACAAGTAAAAGACCATTTCCTCCTAGCCATGAGAAAGCTAAGAGGTTGAATTTCACCATCTGCAAGCTCTTGGCTACAGAAATGCTGCCTTTCCGCCTGGTGGACACAGAGGATTTTCGAGACCGTATGTCCGTCGCAGTGCCCCAGTACCAGATGCCCAGTCGGCACTACTTCTCAAAGAAAGGTGTGCCTGCGCTCCACCAGCATGTCGCACACAACATCACCGCTTCTTTGAGAAACTCGGTGTGTGACAGGGTGCATTTCACCACAGACACATGGATGAGTAGGCATGGACAGGGGCGTTACATGTCGCTGACTGGGCACTGGGTAACTATGGTGACAGCAGGACAAGGGGCTGCTGTCCAAGTCTTGCCATCCCCACGAGTTGTGCGTCAATCCTCTTTATGTCAAAGTTCCTCCACTGCTTCTGCCTCCTCAACCTCCTCTCGGTCTTCAACCTGCACCCAAAGCCTGTCTGGTCATGCCACAAGCTTTCTAACTGCGCAGAAGGGATCCTGCACACCTTCTTACTATGCTGGCAGTAGGGCTCAACGTCATCAGGCGTTTTTTACTTTGAAATGTCTGGGAAATGTGAGTCACACAGCTGAGGAGTTGTGGTCAGCTCTGGAGAACCAATTTCATGAATCGTTGTCTCCACTGGACCTGAAACCAGGGAAGGCCGTGTGCGACAATGCTGCAAACCTGGGTGCGGCCCTTCGCCGGGACAATGTCACACACGTGCCTTGTATGGCTCACGTGTTGAACCTGGTTGTCCAGCAATTTTTAGTCCACTATCCCAGACTAGATGGCCTTCTGCAGAGGGCACGGTCGCTGTGTGCTCACTTCCGCCGTTCGCATCCCGCAGCTCAGCGACTTAAATCTCTACAGAAGTCGTTGGGCCTGCCACTTCACCGGCTAAAATGCGATGTGCCTACCCGGTGGAATTCAACTCTGCACATGTTGCAGCGACTGTGGCAGCACCGACAAGCCCTGGTGCAATACGTTCTGACGTATAGCCTGGGCCAACGAGATCCAGAGGTGGGGCAAATCACGCTGGAGGAGTGGTCTCAGATCAAGGACCTATGCACCCTTCTGCACAGTTTTGAAATGGCGACGAAGATGTTTAGTGCTGACAATGTCATTATCAGCATGACTATTCCGGTGATTTTCATGCTGGAGCACATGTTAAACATAATTCGGAGTCAGGTGGTGGCACAAGAGGAGGTGGAGGAAGTAGAGGAGGAGGAGTTGTATGCGGAAGGGCTAACATCTGCAAGGTCCAGACGGTCGGCAGCACCAAGGCGACAGGCATGTGAGGGTGGGGGAGATGGTTTTACCAGGGCGCATGGTAGCAGCCAAACTAGTGAGGAAGGTGCAGGAGCCCAGGAAGAAGTGGAGGACGAACTGATGGAAGACTCATCAGATGAGGGAGACCTTGATCACATTTCTGTTGTGCGGGGTTGGGGGGAGAGGACAGAGGAAGGAAGCATGATTGTTACCTCGCCACCAACACAACAGGGACTTGGTGCTCCTGGATGCGCAACACACATGAGTGCCTTCTTGCTGCACTACCTGCAACATGACCCTCGAATTGTGAGAATTAGAAATAATCCTAACTACTGGGTTGCCACACTGTTAGATCCCCGGTACAAAAGTAAATTTGCAGAAATTATTCCTGCCATAGAAAGGGATGCACGCATGCAGGAGTATCAGCAGAGACTGTTGCAGAATCTTACATGTGCTTTTCCACAAAACACCAGTGGTGCACGTAGTGAATCTCACAGTTCCAACTTGCCAACCGTGGGACCGTCAAGTGTTCAGCACTCAAACCGTAACAGAACCACAGTATCTGCTGGTAACATCAATTTTGCGGAATCATTTCACCACTTTTTTAGCCCATCCTTTGCAAGGCCACAGGAGACAAGAAGTCTGACACATAGTCAACGCCTAGAGACGATGGTACAGGAGTATCTCCAAGTAAACATTGAAGCCATGACTGTGTCACTGGACCCTTGCTCTTTTTGGGCTTCCAATCTGGATAAATGGCCGGAGCTAGCCACTTACGCCTTGGAGATCTTGTCATGCCCCGCAGCCAGCGTTCTGTCTGAACGTGTTTTCAGCGCTGCTGGTGGTGTGCTGACAGATAAGCACACGCGGCTCTCCACTGATAATGTAGACAGACTCACGTTCATAAAGATGAACAAATCATGGATCCGAAATGACTTTTCTACCCCTGTGTCATCATGGGGAGAGTAAAAGCTTGATGATTGGTTAAAATCACCCTACCAACCGTTTTAAGCTTTCAAATTACTAATCATGTTTATCTGTATCTTGGCTGGAAAATAATTTGGGCTTTGTAGCAGTGTGCAGCACTGATTCTATTAGGCCATCTATAATAAGCTCCACCAGATTTAAAATTACTAATCATGTTTATCTGTATCTTGACTGGAAAATAATTTGGGCTTTGTAGCAGTGTGCAGCACTGATCCTATTAGGCCATCTATATCCACCAGATTTAAAATTAATAATAATTTTTAGCTGCATCTAGCCCGGAAAATAATTTTGGGGCTCCGAGATGCGCAAGACACATAAGTGCCTTCTTGCTGCACTACCTGCAACATGACCCTCATATTGTCAGAATTCGAAGTAATCATGACTACTGGGTTGCCACACTGTTAGATCCCCCAAACTTTTCGATCAACCTTTTCATTTTAATAAAGACCAAAAAAATGGTCATTTTTGAAATTATAAGCATTAGCAGGTTATTAGAAACTGAAATCAAACAGTTTTCAACTCAAAACTTTATTCTAGGTGATGTTACATTTTCACATAGGACCCCTTGTTCGAAAGGAGCTTCTGAACTCTCTCGTCCATTGAATTTGTCAGGTTTTGGATGGTTTCTGCTTCAATTGTTTTGCATGAGGACAGAATACCCTCCCAGAGCTGTTGCTTATATGTGAACTGCCTCCCGCCATCATAGACACTCCTTTTGATGATGCTCCAGAGGTTCTGAATGGGGTAGAGGTCAGGGGAGCATGGGGGTCATACCATAAGTTTGTCCCCTTTTATGGCCATATCAGCCAGAGATGCAGATGTTTTATGCGCAGCATGAGATGGTGCATTATCATGCAAAAAAATGATCTTGCTGTGAAATACACGGTTCTTCTTCTTGAACCATGGCAGGAAGTGCTGTTTGAGAAAATTCACATACATTATGGAGTTCATCTTTAGCGCCTTCAGGGATCCTAAAGGGGCCGACAATCTCTCTCCCCATGATTCCAGCCCAAAACATTACTCCACCTCCTCCTCCTCCTTGTTGGCGCTGTAGCCGTGTTTGCGTGGGGTGTCCATCAACCAGCCATCCTCCACTCCATCCATCTGGACCATCGAGCGCTGCACGGCACTCATCCGTGAACAAAACAGTTTTGAAATCAGTCTTCATGTAATGTTTGGCCCACTGGAGCCGTTTCTGCTTGTGTGAAGTGGATAGAGGAGGTCGACAGGATGGCGTATGCACAGCTGCAAACCTCTGAAGGACCCTGCATCTTGTTGTTCGGGGGACGTTGGAGGCACCAGCAGCTTCAAAAACTTTTCTGCTGCTATGACAAGGCTTTTTTGCCGCTGCTCTTTTAACCTGACGTAATTGCCTGTAGGAAAGAGTCCTCAATTTGCCCTTATCAGCACGCACACGTGTGTACTGTGAATCAGCTGCATACTTCTTGATTGCCAAGACACTTCATCCTGATCATCGCACAATGTTGATTGTAGTCATGCCTTGACCTAAACACTCCACAATTTGTTGCTGCTCAGCAGCCGACACATCCTTTTTCTTTCCCATTTTGGCAGAAAATGTAGGCTGCTTAATAATGTGAGACAGCCTTCTTAAGTAGTCTTGCCTTTCATTGGACACACCTGCCAAACTAATTAGCACAGGTGTCTGCAATTGCTTACAGTGATATAAAGAGCCCTGACACACATCACCATCAATGAGTTTAACTGACAAACAAACAAATTCTTCCCTTATCACTCCTAAACACTTTTTGCATAATAATTTGGAACACAGTGTACATTTGCTTTTCCACAAAACACCAGTGGTTCACGTAGTGAATCTTACAGTTCTAACTTGCCAACCGTGGTCTGTATGGAGTTGTTCAATAAATGGCCCAAAATTAAGATAACATAGATGGGAGAGGTCTCTATGAATAGGAATTCCTAAGTATTTGATACCCTGTGAGGGCCAGGCAAAGGGAAAGCTAGACTGGATGGAATCCTATATGGATTTGGGGAGGGAGACATCGAGGGCCTCAGACTTCGCTGCATTGATTTTAAAATTTGACCATGTAACAAAGTGATCTATTTCAGCCATAACAGCATGGATGGATATATGTGATTGAGTGATATATACTAGGACATCATCAGCAAATAGAGAGCACTTGTACTCGGTGCCTCCCACCTCAATCCACCTAATATTGGGGTTATGGCGAATTGATGAGAGCAGGTGCTCCGTCACTAGGATGTATAAGAGAGGGGACAGAGGACATCCCTGCCAGGTCCCATTGGTGATTGTGAAAGGTGATGAAAATGTTCTGATGCACCCCCTGGGCCTTGGGACACCCGGAGCCGGACCCTTTTTGGTGGATGCTGGTGGTTGTAGTCTTCGTGGCAGCGACCCAGTTCCGTGGCTCAGGGTGGTCAAACCAGTGGTGGAACTATTTATGTGGTTTTTGATGTTTAAATGTCCGACTACGCCACCCGTGGATTGCGGTCAGAGTGAACCGCCGCTGCAGGGCAGACCGCTGAGGCTGGTGTTGTGGGTGCAGCAGAGCGTAGCATAACTCCCCACGGGAGGAGTATAGCCTCAGGGCAGTGTATGCGGAGGATGGGGGTGATGGTGCAGGGCAGCAGCAGTAACGACACGGAGTCAGTGATGCAGTCCAGGGCCTTTACTCACAGTTCTTATTATCCAGACCACGTCTGCAGGTAACGGCTGCCCACGTCGTACTGTGCTCACCAGGTGAGGGGCTCAGACAACTCCCAGATAACTTTGGAGCGCTTCACAGGACCCCCTTTGTGTGTCCTTTGTCTGGCCTTTCTTACCAACCCTTCTGTCCAGCTGCCTCGGGCCTCCTCTTGGTAAACTTCTCGCCAGTTTCCCTGACCCTATGTGGTGCCTTCCTAGCGGGTGTAGCGAGGGGCTGCGCCACATAAAACGTCACAGCCTCCGGTTTCTAGCTGAGGGTCGTTTCCTGCCTCCACTAGTTTCGGGGACCGGTCTCCCCCTTTGGCCTGACCCCTCCACGCAGGTGGATTCGGGCGTGCGGTGGCGACTCGCACGTCCGCACCCCTGGGATCCCTTCATTCCTCGTTCCTGGAGCCTTCTCCGCTCCTCTTCCTTCCTTCTCCCTCTTCCAGGCCTGGGCCTCTATTACTAGGCCCGCCTCCGGAGCAGAGCTCATGCAGAGCCCCTGCTCCCTGCCACTTCTGCTCAGACTTCTCTGCACTGAACTAAGATGGTGCCCACCTTTTATACTCCCTTCTCAATGCACCCAGGAACTGCTTCCTCCCTGCTCCTGCACTACAGGGTTCCCCTTCCTCAGTGTTCCCTCCCCCCACTCCAGCCAGGGACAGGAACTGTCGTGCCCATCTCAGAGGCATATTGGTCGCCCTGCCCCACGGCAATGTGGTGTAATGCATGCAGGTGTTGGGTCCTGATCCACACTCCATCCTTACCTGAGAGTGAGATATCACACCTCTGGGTGAGGTGCAATACCTCTGTAGCAACCGAGCCCTCAGGGTGCTACAGTTCCATTTATCTTCAGCCTAGGTGACGTATTGTGATACAGGGCCGTGATTTTGGCTATAAAAGGGTCCCCTAGACCCCTACCCCAAGCTTTTTAAGAGAATCATATATGGCGTGCCAGGAGACTCTATGGAATGCTTTCTCAGCATCCAACGAGAGTATCTAATTACAAATTTTTAACTGCATCTAGCCCAGGAAATACTTTGTGCCTAGTAGCAGTGTCTGCTAGTCAGCGGATTATCCCGGCTGTTAAGCAAGCTACACCACCTGTAGTTTGGACACTTAATTTTTTCAAAGGAAATGCTTCGGGACCACGGGATACTCAGTGAAGAGCATCAGGAGGCACCCCAAGGCATAGGGGCTGGGACTGGCAGTAGGATGCCTTGCGGTGGACAGCCGAACTCGATCCTTATAAAAGCTTTTTAACTGCAGCAGCTTTAGTGGACGCTACTGGAGCTGGAATTACGTGGCTGCTGGCATGAGACTTGCCCTCCAATAGATCCTTGTAAATGGATTTAAAGTGTATTCATTCAAATTAGAGAGACAATTTAAATTAAAAAGCTTAGAGCTGCCTCCACCACAGGGGGGCTCGCTTGACCCACCAGCGGACAGGCACCAGTATTGGGAGAGGGGGGCTGGCCGTCAGGGTTCACCGCGGCTCTGGCACAAACCCGGCGACACGGAGGTGGCACGGGCAGGAGCGGACTGAACGTGTCGGCTTCTCACTTTTTGGATTTTAGAAGGGCATGACATTCCTATATCTGTGTCTCCCCCTCCTTTTACTCCTCCACCTCTTTTCTTTTCGCATGACTATATGTACTTGTCACTTTTCCATGTGTTAGTTGTGTCTTCTGAGCAGTTTGTCAGCTTTTGGACACCTTTGAAGGTGTTTTCTATGTGTTTCTATGTGTTTTTGTTTGCCTGCCATTGGTTTTAACGGTGTTCAAAGGTGTTCGACGAACAGTTCGACGAACAGTTCGGCGAACACACGGGTGTTCGACGAACCGAACCGAACTCGAACACTACTGGGGTGGCTCAACACTAGTCATCTCTGCTTTCTACAAGCACGGGTCCCACAACATTACCCGTTCCCTCACCAGTGGACTTACTGGGAAGGACCGCAAAACCACAAACACGTGGTCAAGTGAATGTGGCCAGGGATGGTACGGAGCCAGTCCACAGTTTGTCGGTGAGTCGTATTTCAAAACAGCCATATTATTTCTGTGGTGAAAGGACTTGGGAAACCGTATCTACTCGAGCTGTCATTTCTCTCAGGAAGTCCTCTAAAGCTGCTTGCACTTGAAATGTGGCCTTTTAGGCTCATGGAGGCGGAAGCTGTCCACAACCTCATGCCAGCGGCGTCCGGGTGTCCGTACTCGGTCCCCAACCACCACTATTTCTCCTGGTATCGTCTCCGCCTTCCACAAGCAAGGGGCCCTGAACAATACTGCTGGTACTTTTCTGTGGGAATCTGCTTGCCTCCTACCAGCCTGGAATATTTCCAGAGTACTACAGTACAATGCCATGGTATTAGCACTGCCCCCAGTACCAGTAGTGAAGCCACCCCCAATTTCCTTCTCAGAAATTCTATTTGGTAGACTGAGTGGCTGCCCAAATACATTAGTTTCTCACAAAGGAGCTGAAGATAGAGTGCCAGTAGGTTCAAGTTTCTCCAGCATGTTAGGTATCAGAGGGTGAGTGGCAGCTAATTGGCTCAGTGGTTAGCACTGAAGCCTTGCAGTGCTGGGATCCTGGGTTCAAATCACAGCAAGGACAACATCTGCAAAGATTTTGCATGTTCTCCCCGTGTTTGCGTGGGTTTCCACCTCAGTAAAAAAGCAACCATAGAGTGTCTGGAAACCTACCCACACACTTTTCTTAGCCAGGACTGCTTCTCGGCAGGGTTGGACAGTCCCACCAGAAATTTCTTGGGTGGGCCCTGGCTTCTCCATCAGGAGAGTTCATGATAGTGCAAACTTTGCAGCTCCTATGGGGCTCTTGAGCTAGAAAGTTGAAAACTCAGAATCAAATCCTCTGGTGGGCCCACTGTTTTTCAGTTTGAAACTGCTTCTCAGTGGGAGTTGTATTTCACCACAGACATATTCTTTAGCTTGGTGAAAGGACTGACATAGAGGGAAACCGTATCTACTCCGGCTGTCATTTCTCTGTCACCGGGTTCCGCCCATTGTCACACACGACCATGCTGGCTGTATGTTCAGCTGTGAGAGTCACAGATCAGGCTTCTGTGTTACAGCTTTCAACAACTCTGCAGAGGTGGGCGGTTTGTCACCTAAGCATTAAGCAAGCCAAGGCAGTGCTGCAGTGCTTTAAACTTGTGACTGATGTGTTCATTTCGGAGATGGAGGCCAAACTGGAGGAGGCGGTGCAGGAGCTGAACAATGTGATTACATTGAGGTTACATTGACGACTCTGGTTTTTATACTAAAGAAAGATCTTACTGTGTTTTTTTTTACGTTATTTTTTAAGACAAATGTTTTCATCGGGAAATGTCATTTTAACATTTTACAATCTTATCTGGCCATGTGGTGTGTGACACATCAGACACATTCTGTTTCCTTTATTATGGAGGGACTATGAAATTCACAAAGCCTATTTTTATAGGGTGCGGCCCTTACTTTTCTCAATGGGCCAGCAGTCGACCGTCACTATTGCTAGAGAGCCATCTGCCGGCTAAGCTTTGGTGTTCCCATTATTAACGATTGGGTCTCCTACACTGTTATTGCGTATGCAGTGACTGCATGGGGTGCCAAAAATTTGTACGCAACCCAATACCCCTTTGAAGAGACATAGAGGAAGGTCTCATTAAAAAAATGTTCCCATGATAAAGGAGCTGGTCTCCTTGTGGTAATGACCTATCTGTGACTGAGAGGGCTGCCAAAATTTGGGAAAAACCCCACTAACAATTTACAAACACATAGGGCAAGGCCACAGTGATGACATGTTTCCATTACAAAGGAGTCGATGTGCTCTTCAGTTATAGGGTATGCAGTCCAAAGGCTGACAAAATTTAGAAAAAAAAACAATAACAATTTAATGTCACATAGAGCTGGGCCACAGTAACGAGTACAACATGTTCCCATTAGAAAGGAGAGGGTCTGTTATTCAGTTACAGGGTATGCAGTGAGTCCAATGGCTGACAAAATTTAGGAAAAACCCCACTAACAATTTAAAGACACAAAGAGCAGGGCCACAGTAACAACATATTCCCATTAGAAAGGAGAGGGTCTCCCAAACTGTTTGACTATGCAGCGACTGCAATGGTTGTCAAAAATTTGGAAGCGCTCCTATGCCCCTTGCAAGAGATGTAGAGGTCAGACAGCCTCCTAAAAACAATGTTCCCATTATTAGGAAGTGGGTCTACCATAGTGTTTGCCTATGCAGTGAAGCAATGGCTGCCAACAATTTGGAGGAACCAAATGCCAATTGCAAGAGACGTAGATATGTTGATATGGCTCATATGGTGGTGAAATGGTGGTGGAGGATGCGGAGAAGGAGAAGGACAAAAGCAAATAGACAAAATCAGGAAGCATATACCCATGTCTGGGTGTGAAGACAGAGGTGCATGGGAATAGAGTTAGACCATGTCAAAAACAGACACTGTATTTGAGTTTATGTTACACTCTGTCATTCAGTAGTGTTGATGGTGTTGAAAAGTCTGGCCCAATCCAGCCATTGATGATTTTTCTAAGAATCTCACCTGTCAGCATTTTCAGTTGACAGGCGGATGCGCCTATCGTTATAATTCGACCGGCGGCACTAAAAACACCCTCTGACAAAACACTAGTGGCAGGGCAGGCCAGGACCTCCCAAGCGTAGAGAGCCAGTTCATGCCATTTGTTCTGCTTGGATGCCCAATAATTATAAGGCACAGAGGAATCAAGGAGGACAATGGTTTGGTGGGCAAGGTACTCCCTCATCATCTACCGAAACTTTGCACTCCTTGTGAGAGTATCCTGCGCCTCAGGGCCTGTGCAATGGGAGGGTCTGAGAAAACTGTCCCAGAACATTGACAGTGTTCCCTTGCCTCTGCTGGATTGCATTTGTGGCTCTCTCGCCTGTACTCCTTGGTTGTCCAACGAACTGTGACCTTTGCCGCCAGCGTTTTCAGATGGGAATTTTCTTATAATTCTGCAACAAGGGCCTTCTCGTACTGCACTATTTTATTAGGCCTGTCCTGCAGGAGAATAAGAGACATAAAGTTCTCCCTGTATCATGGGTCTACAAGCATCACCAACCAGTAATGACTGTCACCCAAAATTTGGACAACGCGAGGGTCACAGGAAAGGCAGCGTAGCATAAACACAGCCATATGTGCCAGACTGCAAAGAGGCAAAACTTCCGTGTACTCACCAAAAGGACAACTGACCATACTCTCCTCCTCATCCTCTTCCTCCTCCTCCCTGCCCTCAGGCCATCCACACTGAACAGGCGGTATGACAGTTGTGCAAGTAGTACCGTCTATAGCGCATGAAACTAGCTCCTGTTCTTCCACCTCCTCCTCCTCTTCCTCATTCTCATCCAATCCACGTTGGGATGAGATGAGGCTGGGCTGTGTGTAATCACCCTCTATGGTTCTTTGTTCCATCTCATCATGCTCCGCCTGCAATACATCCTCTTTAATTGTGAGCAGAGAGCATTTCAGAAGACAGAGAAGCAGGATGATGGTGCTAATTATGGTGTCATCGCCTCTCACCATCTTGGTAGAGTCCTCAAAGTTTCGGAGAATTGTACAGATGTCTGACATCCATGTCCACTCCAGAGGTTTTATGTGTGGAGTCAGACCTGAATATCGATGGCCTTGTTGATGCTGGTAGTCAACAACTGCCCTCTTCTGCTTACAAATCCTTCCCAACATCTGCAAAGTAGAGTTCCAACATGTGGGGACATTACACACCAGTCGGTGAGCCAGAAGTAGAAAATGCTGCTGAAGCACAGCAAGGGTGGCGGAAGCGTAGCTTACTTTCCAAAATGGGCACACAGGCGGCGTACTTTGACAAGCAGATCCAGCAGATCCGAATAGGTTTTGAGAAACCGCTGAAGCACGAGGTTAAGTGTGACGCTCACAGCCCTATCCTGAGAGATGGGGGTACTCGGTGCCAGGTCAGATGTTGGGGGTTGCAGCCGTGGCCTGGACCCGTTCTGTGCCCAGGGCCGTCACATAAAAGATTTAATGGGTTTTCAGAGTTGGTGTTAATCGAGTGGATGTATTGACTACGCCACCTGTGGAGTCTGGTGATTCGCCACCAGCGCTGTGGCAGTCCTCTGAGGCAGGATGTAGTGGCAGCAGAAGATGGTACTACTCCCCACAGGCGGAGCAGGGCCTCAGGGCAGAGAAGACAGATGAGGGGGGTTGTAGTGGGTGGTGTGGCGCGGTGTAGTGCGATGCCGCATTGCAATAAGGAACCGGAGGCAGTAGATGCAGTCTTCCAAGCTTTACTCACGATGTCAGGTGTCAGCTGCAAGGCTTCTCCTTGCTCCTCACGGGGCACTGCGGCCACCAGGAAGGGGTTCAGCACACTCCGGGTTATTCGGGTGCATGAATCAGGACCCCCGCACCAGAGTGTTCCTAGACTTTCCCACTGGATCCTCACCTGTCCTTTTGTGGTGCATGTACTAAGGGCGGGTCTCCCTCTGGACTATGCACAGAACAAGGGTACGGGTGGTGACTCCGCTCCGTCCGTTACCCGGTGGGATCCACTGAGCCTCCGGGCTTCTCCAACTAAGACTTGAAGTGACAGAGTCAGATATCGGGGGCCGGTACCCCTTTTGCAGCAGGAATCCTTCTGACTTGGCCCAAATAGTGAGGACAGGTGGTGTATGCCGCTCCGTCTGCATCCCCCTGGGATCCTTTTGCCTGCGGAGCTTGTCTCCTCTGCTCCCCTCCAGGCCTTCTTAGGTAGGGACCTTGACTGGGTAGAGACAGCCGTTAACTCTAGCCCACTCCTCGCCTCAAGGCCAGAGGACAAGGACCGTGTATCAGCAATCAGCTGCAGGTTCACACAGAAAGCCACGTTCAGTGATGAAGATCACAATCAAAGACCATAAGCCCAAGATGGCCGTTTATTAAATATGAATTTTGTGGTGTAACCTAAAGTGCGTCCTCCACCCTCTCCCACTACATGGTTCCCCCTATCTTTTAGTTCCCCCCATCTCCTCTTATCCCGGGTGGGGCAGCACCCTGGTGCATATAAGCCCCCCTCAGGTGGGAGAGGTGTAGTGTTGGATGGATGTGGTGGGGTCCTGAGAGGTGCTCCTTCCTTACCTCGGAGAGGAGATACCACTCCTCGGTCTGAGGTGCAGTACCCCTGTGGCGACTGAACCCTCAGGGGCGCCACATTCCCCCTTGGTGAAACACAGCACGTCCGCGGGCTGAAATAGAGCAAAACATGGTGCAGACTTTTATATGCTATTGTAGCAACATAACAATCTTCCCATTATGGGAGGCACTTTTTCTTGAACGTTACAAACTTTAAATAGTACAAAGGTAGAAAAACATCACAGAGACATTATGCATATAGACAGACTGATAGAAAATACAGTAGAAACAGAGTCAGTTCAGCAGCTTGAGGGATCTGTCCCAAACCCTCAACGTTGGTCCTGGGGTGGCTGCAGGGCATGGAGATCCGGAGTTGGACCTCCAGGAGAGCCACTCCAGACCGGTTTTGCTTCTGAGGTCTGAGGTAGAAGTAGTAGCGGTTTTGCATAAAACCAATAGGGAGCACCCAAATAGGTGCAAACTATTTACAGGGTGAGTCTGTCTGCTGCCAATGTCCGCAGGGACAAATGTCTCTCTAAACCGGGAGGAAAAATAACATAATGAACATCAAACGGTAACTAAACAACAGGGATGTGCAACCTCCGGGGCCGCTCACTCTAGATATCCCCACCGGGGAAAAGGCTCCTTTCTCCCTACGGAGCCTGACCGGTCCTCTCCTGGCAGGTGCGTGGGGGTGTCACCCCTGAACACCTTGCGAACGTCCAGGGCGTACTAGCCACGCACTCCATAATGGCGGGTGTACGATACCAGATCACCCGGGTAGAGGTTCCGACCAGGGTGTCCCTCTTTCAGTTGCGGCTCTACATCCCGTCGGCTGACGAAGACGTCCTGCCCAAACTGGGGACTCCGTATGAAGCCCCATCCCGCCTCCTGGTGAAAGCGGACTATCAGCCCTTCCTCTCGAGGGCTTAGACGGGCGGCCTCTGCCTGGTGGGCCTTGGACTTCGCGGCTTTGGACCGCACCTCCAGGCTTTCGCAGCAGATCCTCCTCTCCCGTCGCTCCTTGTCGTATTGGAGGAGCTGCTTCTTACAGAACTCCTTCCTCCGCGCATCAGCCCGGGTCTCCTGGGGGAAGCCCATCAGCCCCCCCACCCTGGTAGTCCCAGGCAATCTCCTCCGCTGCCGGGCAGGCAACCGGGGGCGCAGGAAGCGGCATCATCAGAGGTTGCTGCAGGTCCTCTGTAAGTATGGACCAGTCCGGGTTGGGGCAGGTGGATTCCCCGTAAAGCTCAGGACTCCCTGGGGCAGAAGTTGGGAGGTACAGCAGGTCTCCGGTGACGGCGGTGGCTTGGGCCTCAGCCTCCAGAGCCGATAGCTGCTCCCATATGATGGTGGCCGGAGACGGGGGTGCTGGCAGGACACTTATGAGGGATTCAGTGCGTCCCGCTCGCGTGCTGGGGATTTCCATCTTACCCACTACTGGGTCACGCACGGCCTCCTGGGTTTCCTCCACCTGGGCTGCGGCCTCTACGGACCGACATGAAGAGCTTTGGTGGCGGGCCTGGATCCTTTGCAGCACAGACTCCCTCCACTCCGCGGCGACCAATCTCTGTGCCTCCTCGACCCTCCGGGTCAAGTCCGGGGTTTCTCCTCGGAGGAACTCGACCTCCTCCTGGGTTAGGCATATTCCCTTCACTCTGAGGAAGGTGGCAGCTCG
This sequence comes from Phyllobates terribilis, assembly GCF_046119375.1. Classification (NCBI taxonomy): domain Eukaryota; kingdom Metazoa; phylum Chordata; class Amphibia; order Anura; family Dendrobatidae; genus Phyllobates; species Phyllobates terribilis. The sequence continues at coordinate 147,169,850 of NW_027362764.1, read as the reverse complement.
TGGAAAAGCTCCGGAGGACTCGACGGAACTCTCCTCAGCGGCGTCCATCGCTGCTGCAGGGTGCGAAGTCACTAGGATTGTTGCGGCCACACCTTGTTGTTGCTTTCGTCTCCTCCTCTTTTTGGGGCGGCTCCAGGGCGGCTGGCTGACCGGCACTCCCAGGGACGTCCCATCTGTTTTGACGGACATCCCTGCACGGACTGTCTCTGCTGGAGGGAGCGGTCTGCACTTTTGGCGCCATGAGGGAGCCAGGCCCACTATGGGAGGTTCTGTGTTGCTGTCCTTTTTGCACATTATGGCGTCCGTTCTTCTTAGGCGGGCGCCACATGGAATGTGAAATGACAGTCTTTTGGTAAAGGCACACAGTACCCGATAGAAATGGAGATCACTACTTCCGTTGCTGCGGCCACGCTATCCTGCCGACTACGCCAGGTTGTGATGCTCACAGCCCTACCCTGAGAGATGGGGGTACTCGGAGCCGGGTCAGATGTTGGGGGTTGCAGCCGTGGCCTGGACCCGTTCCGTGCCCAGGGCCGTCACATAAAAGATTTAATGGGCTTTCAGAGTTGATGTTAATCGAGTGGATGTATTGATTACACCACCTGTGGAGTCTGGTGATTCGCCACCAGCGCTGCGGCCATCCTCTGAGGCAGGATGAAGTGGCAGCAGAAGATGGTACTACTCCCCACAGACGGAGCAGGGCCTCAGGGCAGAGAAGACAGATGAGGGGGGGGGTCGCTGTGGGTGGTGTGGCGCGGTATAGTGCGATGCCGCGTTGCAATAAGGAACCGGAGGCAGTAGATGCAGTCTTCCAAGCTTTACTCACGATGTCAGGTGTCAGCTGCAAAGCTTCTCCTTGCTCCTCACGGCGCGCTGCGGCCTCCAGGAAGGGGTTCAGCACACTCCGGGTCATTCGGGTGCATGAATCAGGACCCCTGCACCAGAGTGTTCCTAGACTTTCCCACTAGGTCCTTTCCTGTCCTTTTGTGGTACGTGTACTAATGCCGGGTCTCCCTCTGGACTATGCACAGAACAAGGGTATGGGTGGCGACTAGAGATGAGCGTTGTTCTACTCGAACTGTTCGCCAATCTCAAATTCGAGCTGTTTTGGGCGGTGTTCGAGCCGCTCGGCGAACACGAACGATTTGAGAAAAATTCGGCTGTTCGAGGTTATGTTCGATAACTGTTCGTGCACCAAAATCATAACTGGATTTTTTCTCAGTAATGATGAAAATTAATGTTAATACTCAGTTTGAGTGTACAGCGGGGTGGGGGGAGGGGCAGGGGATGGATCTTTGCAGGAATAATGAAGATCTCCATTTTTTTTTCTCTTTCCCGCATTTGCAGTGGGGAGGTGCAGTCTGTCAGCCTATCAGCAGCGCACACACGGAGCGAACTGCTGTTTTTCACACAAGCAAGGGCATGTGTCATTGGCAGTGTATGTCACATGTCCTTGCCCTATAAGACCAAGCCATTTTCCCCGTCGCCACCATTTTCTCACTGCTGCAGCTGCGTGTTAGACGGCACCGCTGTTGCTGTGTGCGCTATACCTTGTTAATTTCAAGCCAATTTTCGCACAAATCTACAGATAGCTTGGGAGTAGGGAATAGTTGTGATTGCAGTCCTTTTAAGGACTAGGTTACAGCATTTCCTACGACTTTTATCAGGCAGGTATGTGCTCTTAAATAGATAGATTGTGGGAGTAAAGACTAATTGTAATTGCAGTCCTTTTCAGGACTAGGTTACATCAGTTCCTATCAGTTTTTGCCAGGCAGGTCTGTGCCAGTGCTGTGCAAGTTTTTTTCACAGCATTTGGCTGAATCTAGCAAAGCTAATCCTTTTTGGCCTATTGCAGAGTGTGTTAGTCAGTGGAGTAGCCTATCTGTGTTGCAAGATATACCACCTGTGTATAGAATACCAATTTTTTTACTGCACCTAATGAAGTAAAATCTTTTGGGCATAGCATCATTCTATTAGTCCATCTATACTGACCTCCATCAGGTTGCAAACTGAATATAATTTTTTTCTGCATCTAGCTCTGAAAAAATATTTGGCCTTCTAGAAGAGTGTGGGACTTTCTCTATTAGTCCATCTATACTGACCTCCATCAGGTTGCAAATTAAAAATAATTTTTATCTGCATCTAGATCTGAAAAAATATTTGGCCTTCTAGCAGTGTGTGGGACTTTCTCTATTAGTCCATCTATACTGACCTCCATCAGGTTGCAAATTAAAAATAATTTTTATCTGCATCTACCTCTGAAAAAATATTTGGGCTTCTAGCTGTGTGTGGGACTTGTTCTATTAGTCCATCTATACTGACCTCCATCAGGTTGCAAACTGAATATAATTTTTTTCTGCATCTAGCTCTGAAAAAATATTTGGCCCTCTAGCAGTGTGTGGGACTTTCTCTATTAGTCCATCTATACTGACCTCCATCAGGTTGCAAACTGAATATTTTTTTTTCTGCATCTACCTCTGAAAAAATATTGGGCTTCTAGCTGTGTGTGGGACTTGTTCTATTAATCCATCTATACAGACCTCCATCAGGTTGCAAACTGAATATATTTTTTTCTGCATCTACCTCTGAAAAAATATTGGGCTTCTAGCTGTGTGTGGGACTTGTTCTATTAATCCATCTATACAGACCTCCATCAGGTTGCAAACTGAATATAATTTTTTTCTGCATCTAGCTCTGAAAAAATAGTTGGCCTTCTAGCAGTGTGTGGGACTTTCTCTATTAGTCCATCTATACTGACCTCCATCAGGTTGCAAATTAAAATTTTTTTTTATCTGCATCTACCTCTGAAAAAATATTTGGGCTTCTAGCTGTGTGTGGGACTTGTTCTATTAGTCCATCTATACTGACCTCCATCAGGTTGCAAACTGAATATAATTTTCTTCTGCATCTAGTTCTGAAAAAATATTTGGCCTTCTAGTAGTGTGTGGGACTTTCTCTATTAGTCCATCTATACTGACCTCCATCAGGTTGCAAATTAAAAATAATTTTTATCTGCATCTAGCTCTGAAAAAATATTTGGCCTTCTAGCAGTGTGTGGGACATTCTCTATTAGTCCATCTATACTGACCTCCATCAGGTTGCAATTTAAAAATAATTTTTATCTGCATCTACCTCTGAAAAAATATTTGGGCTTCTAGCTGTGTGTGGGACTTGTTCTATTAGTCGATCTATACTGACCTCCATCAGGTTGCAATCTGAATATAATTTTTTTCTGCATCTAGCTCTGAAAAAATATTTGGCCTTCTAGCAGTGTGTGGGACTATCTCTATTAGTCCATCTATACTGACCTCCATCAGGTTGCAAATTAAAAATAATTTTTATCTGCATCTAGCTCTGAAAAAATATTTGGCCTTCTAGCAGTGTGTGGGACTTTCTCTATTAGTCCATCTATACTGACCTCCATCAGGTTGCAAATTAAAAATAATTTTTATCTGCATCTAGCTCTGAAAAAATATTTGGCCTTCTAGCAGTGTGTGGGACATTCTCTATTAGTCCATCTATACTGACCTCCATCAGGTTGCAAATTAAAAATAATTTTTATCTGCATCTACCTCTGAAAAAATATTGGGCTTCTAGCTGTGTGTGGGATTTGTTCTATTAATCCATCTATACAGACCTCCATCAGGTTGCAAACTGAATATAATTTTTTTCTGCATCTACCTCTGAAAAAATATTTGGGCTTCTAGCTGTGTGTGGGACTTGTTCTATTAGTCCATCTATACTGACCTCCATCAGGTTGCAAACTGAATATAATTTTTTCTGCATCTAGCTCTGAAAAAATATTTGGCCTTCTAGCAGTGTGTGGGACTTGTTCTATTAGTCCACCTATACTGACCTCCATCAGGTTGCAAATTCAAAATAATTTTTTGTCTGCATCTAGCTCTGAAAAAATATTTGGCCTTCTAGCAGTGTGTGGGACTTTCTCTATTAGTCCATCTATACTGACCTCCATCAGGTTGCAAACTGAATATATTTTTTTTCTGCATCTACCTCTGAAAAAATATTTGGCCTTCTAGCTGTGTGTGGGACTTGTTCTATTAGTCCATCTATACTGACCTCCATCAGGTTGCAAATCGAATATAATTTTTTTCTCCATCTAACCCAGCCAATAGTTTTGGCCTAATACCACAGTTTGGCCACTCAGCTCTGCTCGGCTCTCATCCATTTTTTTTTGTGCAAACAACTCCAGAGTTGTGAATTAGTTAACCACCAAAATGAGTGGAAAAAGGCCTGCTGCTGGTGGAAAGTTGAATAGGCGTGTTGGGAAGGGGAAAAAAGGTTGTGTCCGTGGGGTAGGTGTTAAAGCAACAGTAACATCTGCAGAAGAAAGACCATCTTCCAGCCAAACTAAAATGTCTACTTCTTTTAGCGGACAATGCGATAAGATCCCTTTCTTACGGCCACGCCAATCGCTACAAATTCCAGATGAGGCACAAAAACAGCAGGTGCTTCTTTGGATATCAAGTGCTCCTTTAAGTGGGCTCTCCTCCACATCAACTTCAACATCACAAATACTCCAGTCCTCAAAGGTGTCACCCCAATCGCACTTGCTTCCTCACAGCTCCCAAATCTCCAGCTGTCCGTCTGAGTATGAGGTAGAACAGATGGTTGAGTCTGCAGAGCTGTTTACTCATACTATAGCCTGGGAATCAGAGGTCGACTCCAGCGCTTCTGTGAATCCAGACGAGGAAATGATCTGCACTGATGCCCAGAATCTTTATGAGTCGGATCCAGGACCAGACGCAGAAGGTTCTGACCATAATGTAGACCCTCATTCCCAAACTGTAACTCCTGTTGGTGGAGACAATGAGGAAGACGATGATGAGACTCAAATACCTGATTGGAGCGACAGCTTTAGTTTTTTGTCAGGGCAGGAACACGTTGGCTCTGAGTACGACGGGTGTGATAACGCACAGGGTGATGATGATGAGGTTGGAGATCCCACTTACTGTCAACCCACAGTCAGCCAAGAGATGAGGTCAGCAGAGGAGGTGGAGGAAGATGCTAGTGACGACGAGGTCAGGTTGCGCCTTCCTGGACAGAGACGTAGTACTGGAAGCACGTCAACAACTGCATCCTCAAACACAACTCTGTCTCTCACCACAAGTCGTGGTGGCTCTTCAGGTCGTATGGGTGCTAAGCCTTGCATAGCCTGGGCATTTTTTCAGATCGATAAATATGACCCAACTTGTGTTATCTGTAACATTTGTCAGCAAAAGCTAAGTAGAGGCCAAAAAATACATAGTTTGAGTACTTCATGCATGAACCGGCACATGGACATGAAGCATAAGTTGCAGTGGGAAGCTCAGTATGCTACAATGCGGCCTAGCCGGCCGGGCCAACCACCGTCTGCCATATCTTGTGCATCCGCGGCCTCTTCATACTCTGTGACTGGGGGGACAGCAGTCACACCTTTTTTGGGGCGCAGACCTGCCACCTCTTTACCCGCAACAGCCAGCGTGATTGGCAGGTCATCATTTTCTTTGGAGGTGGTAACGCCAGCTGGTGTTGAGCGCTGTCCGACATCGATTGCACCACCTTTGGATCAAGGCAACTTAACATGTCCACCTGCATCTTCCTCACAGACCGGCAGTTTGCCGGGGACACCCTTATCAACCCCGTCTAAGCACAATAGCCAGCCCTCGGTCCCTCAGATGTGGACAAGTAAAAGACCATTTCCTCCTAGCCATGAGAAAGCTAAGAGGTTGAATTTCACCATCTGCAAGCTCTTGGCTAAAGAAATGCTGCCTTTCCGCCTGGTGGACACAGAGGATTTTCGAGACCTTATGTCCGTCGCAGTGCCCCAGTACCAGATGCCCAGTCGGCACTACTTCTCAAAGAAAGGTGTGCCTGCGCTCCACCAGCATGTCGCACACAACATCACCGCTTCTTTGAGAAACTCTGTGTGTGACAGGGTGCATTTCACCACAGACACTTGGACGAGTAGGCATGGACAGGGGCGTTACATGTCGCTGACTGGGCACTGGGTAACTATGGTGACAGCAGGACAAGGGGCTGCTGTCCAAGTCTTGCCGTCCCCACGAGTTGTGCGTCAATCCTCTTTATGTCAAAGTTCCTCCATTGCTTCTGCCTCCTCAACCTCCTCTCGGTCTTCCACCTGCACCCAAAGCCTGTCTGGTCATGCCACAAGCTTTCTAACTGCGCAGAAGGGATCCTGCACACCTCCTTACTATGCTGGCAGTAGGGCTCAACGTCATCAGGCGGTTTTTACTTTGAAATGTCTGGGAAATGTGAGTCACACAGCTGAGGAGTTGTGGTCGGCTCTGGAGAACCAATTTCATGAATGGTTGTCTCCACTGGACCTGAAACCAGGGAAGACAGTGTGCGACAATGCTGCAAACCTGGGTGCGGCCCTTCGCCGGGGCAATGTCACACATGTGCCTTGTATGGCTCACGTGTTGAACCTGGTTGTCCAGCAATTTTTAGCCCACTATCCCAGACTAGATGGCCTTCTGCAGAGGGCACGGTCGCTGTGTGCTCACTTCCGCCGTTCGCATCCCGCAGCTCAGCGACTTACGTCTCTACAGAAGTCGTTGGGCCTGCCACTTCACCGGCTAAAATGCGATGTGCCTACCCGGTGGAATTCAACTCTGCACATGTTGCAGCGACTGTGGCAGCACCGACAAGCCCTGGTGAAATACGTTCTGACGTATAGCCTGGGCCAACGAGATCCAGAGGTGGGGCAAATCACGCTGGAGGAGTGGTCTCAGATCAGGGACCTATGCACCCTTCTGCACAGTTTTGAAATGGCGACGAAGATGTTTAGTGCTGACGATGCCATTATCAGCATGACTATTCCGGTGATTTACATGCTGGAGCACATGTTAAACAGAATTCGGAGTCAGGTGGTGGCACAAGAGGAGGTGGAGGAAGTAGAGGAGGAGGAGTTGTATGCGGAAGGGCTAACATCTGCAAGGTCCAGACGGTCGGCAGCACCAAGGCGGCAGGCATGTGAGGGTGGAGGAGATGGTTTTACCAGGGCGCATGGTAGCAGCCAAACTAGTGAGGAAGGTGCAGGAGCCCAGGAAGAAGTGGAGGACGAACTGATGGAAGACTCATCAGATGAGGGAGACCTTGATCACATTTCTGTTGTGCGAGGTTGGGGGGAGAGGACAGAGGAAGGAAGCATGATTGTTACCTCGCCACCAACACAACAGGGACTTGGTGCTCCTGGATGCGCAACACACATGAGTGCATTCTTGCTGCACTACCTGCAACATGACCCTCGAATTGTGAGAATTAGAAGTAATCCTGACTACTGGGTTGCCACACTGTTAGATCCCCGGTACAAAAGTAAATTTGCCGAAATTATTCCTGCCATAGAAAGGGATGCACGCATGCAGGAGTATCAGCAGAGACTGTTGCAGAATCTTACATGTGCTTTTCCACAAAACACCAGTGGTGCACGTAGTGAATCTCACAGTTCCAACTTGCCAACCGTGGGACCGTCAAGTGTTCAGCACTCAAACCGTAACAGAACCACAGTATCTGCTGGTAACATCAATTTTGCGGAATCATTTCACCACTTTTTTAGCCCATCCTTTGCAAGGCCACAGGAGACAAGAAGTCTGACACATAGTCAACGCCTAGAGACGATGGTACAGGAGTATCTCCAAGTAAACATTGAAGCTATGACTGTGTCACTGGACCCTTGCTCTTTTTGGGCTTCCAATCTGCATAAATGGCCGGAGCTAGCCACTTACGCCTTGGAGATCTTGTCATGCCCCGCGACCAGCGTTCTGTCTGAACGTGTGTTCAGCGCTGCTGGTGGTGTGCTGACAGATAAGCGCACGCGGCTCTCCACTGATAATGTAGACAGACTCACGTTCATAAAGATGAACAAATCATGGATCCGAAACGACTTTTCTACCCCTGTGTCATCCTGGGGAGAGTAAAAGCTTGATGATTGGTTAAAATCACCCTACCAACCGTTTTAAGCTTTCAAATTACTAATCATGTTTATCTGTATCTTGGCTGGAAAATAATTTGGGCTTTGTAGCAGTGTGCAGCACTGATTCTATTAGGCCATCTATAATAAGCTCCACCAGATTTAAAATTACTAATCATGTTTATCTGTATCTTGGCTGGAAAATAATTTGGGCTTTGTAGCAGTGTGCAACACTGATCCTATAAGGCCATCTATACTAAGCTCCACCAGATTTAAAATTAATAATAATTTTTAGCTGCATCTAGCCCGGAAAATAATATTGGGGCTCCGAGATGCGCAAGACACATAAGTGCCTTCTTGCTGCACTACCTGCAACATGACCCTCATATTGTCAGAATTCGAAGTAATCATGACTACTGGGTTGCCACACTCTTAGATCCCCCAAACTTTTCGATCAACCTTTTCATTTTAATAAAGACCAAAAAAATTGTCATTTTTGAAATTATAAGCATTAGCAGGTTATTAGAAACTGAAATCAAACAGTTTTCAACTCAAAACTTTATTCTAGGTGATGTTACATTTTCACATAGGACCCCTTGTTCGAAAGGAGCTTCTGAACTCTCTCGTCCATTGAATTTGTCAGGTTTTGGATGGTTTCTGCTTCAATTGTTTTGCATGAGGACAGAATACCCTCCCAGAGGTGTTGCTTAGATGTGAACTGCCTCCCGCCATCATAGACACTCCTTTTGATGATGCTCCAGAGGTTCTGAATGGGGTAGAGGTCAGGGGAGCATGGGGGTCACACCATAAGTTTGTCCCCTTTTATGCCCATATCAGCCAGAGATGCAGATGTTTTATGTGCAGCCTGAGATGGTGCATTATCATGCAAAAAAATGATCTTGCTGTGAAATACACGGTTCTTCTTCTTGAACCATGGCAGGAAGTGCTGTTTGAGAAAATCCACATACATTATGGAGTTCATCTTTAGCGCCTTCAGGGATCCTAAAGGGGCCGACAATCTCTCTCCCCATGATTCCAGACCAAAACATTACTCCACCTCCTCCTTGTTGGCGCTGTAGCCGTGTTTGCGTGGGGTGTCCATCAACCAGCCATCCTCCACTCCATCCATCTGGACCATCGAGCGCTGCACGGCACTCATCCGTGAACAAAACAGTTTTGAAATCAGTCTTCATGTAATGTTTAGCCCACTGGAGCCATTTCTGCTTGTGTGAAGTGGATAGAGGAGGTCGACAGGATGGCGTATGCACAGCTGCAAACCTCTGAAGGACCCTGCATCTTGTTGTTCGGGGGACGTTGGAGGCACCAGCAGCTTCAAAAACTTGTCTGCTGCTATGACAAGGCTTTTTTACCGCTGCTCTTTTAACCTGACGTAATTGCCTGTAGGAAAGAGTCCTCAATTTGCCCTTATCAGCACGCACACGTGTGTACTGTGAATCAGCTACATACTTCTTGATTGCCAAGACACTTCATCCTGATCATCGCACAATGTTGATTGTAGTCATGCCTTGACCTAAACACTCCACAATTTGTTGCTTCTCAGCAGCCGACACATCCTTTTTCTTTCCCATTTTGGCAGAAAATGTAGGCTGCTTAATAATGTGAGACAGCCTTCTTAAGTAGTCTTGCCTTTCATTGGACACACCTGCCAAACTAATTAGCACAGGTGTCTGCAATTGCTTACAGTGATATAAAGAGCCCTGACACACATCACCATCAATGAGTTTAACTGACAAACAAACAAATTCTTCCCTTATCACTCCTAAACAGTTTTTGCATAATAATTTGGAACACAGTGTACATGTGCTTTTCCACAAAACACCAGTGGTTCACGTAGTGAATCTTACAGTTCTAACTTGCCAACTGTGGTCTGTATGGAGTTGTTCAATAAAGGGCCCAAAATTAAGATAACATAGATGGGAGAGGTCTCTATGAATAGGAATTCCTAAGTATTTGATACCCTGTGAGGGCCAGGCAAAGGGAAAGTTGGACTGGATGGAATCCTATATGGATTTGGGGAGGGAGACATCGAGGGCCTCAGACTTCGCTGCATTGATTTTAAAATTTGACCATGTAACAAAGTGATCTATTTCAGCCATAACAGCATGGATGGATATATGTGATTGAGTGATATATACTAGGACATCATCAGCAAATAGAGAGCACTTGTACTCGGTGCCTCCCACCTCAATCCACCTAATATTGGGGTTATGGCGAATTGATGAGAGCAGGTGCTCCGTCACTAGGATGTATAAGAGAGGGGACAGAGGACATCCCTGCCTTGTCCCATTGGTGATTGTGAAAGGTGATGAAAATGTTCTGATGCACCCCCTGGGCCTTGGGACACCCTGAGCCGGACCCTTTTTGGTGGATGCTGGTGGTTGTAGTCTTCGTGGCGGCGACCCTGTTGCGTGGCTCAGGGCGGTCAAACCAGTGGCGGAACTATTTATGTGGTTTTGATGTTTAAATGTCCAAATACGCCACCCGTGGATTGCGGTCAGAGTGAACCGCCGCTGCAGGGCAGACCACTGAGGCTGGTGTTGTGGGTGCAGCAGAGCGTAGCATAACTCCCCACGGGAGGAGTATAGCCTCAGGGCAGTGTATGCGGAGGATGGGGGTGATGGTGCAGGGCAGCAGCAGTAACGACACGGAGTCAGTGATGCAGTCCAGGGCCTTTACTCACAGTTCTTATTATCCAGACCACGTCTGCAGGTAACGGCTGCCCACGTCGTACTGTGCTCACCAGGTGAGGGGCTCAGACAACTCCCAGATAACTTTGGAGCGCTTCACAGGACCCCCTTTGTGTGTCCTTTGTCTGGCCTTTATTACCAACCCTTCTGTCCGGCTGCCTCGGGCCTCCTCTTGGTAAACTTGGCGCCAGTTTCCCTGACCCTATGTGGTGCCTTCCTAGCGGGTGTAGCGAGGGGCTGCGCCACATAAAATGTCACAGCCTCCGGTTTCTAGCTGAGGGTCGTTTCCTGCCTCCACTAGTTTCGGGGACCGGTCTCCCCCTTTGGCCTGACCCTTCCACGCAGGTGGATTCGGGCGTGCGGTGGCGACTCGCCCGTCCGCACCCCTGGGATCCCTTCATTCCTCGTTCCTTGAGCCTTCTCCACTCCTCTTCCTTCCTTCTCCCTCTTCCAGGCCTGGGCCTCTGTTACTAGGCCCGCCTCTGGAGCAGAGCTCATGCAGAGCCCCTGCTCCCTGCCACTTCTGCTCAGACTTCTCTGCACTGAACTAAGATGGTGCCCACCTTTTATACTCCCTTCTCAATGCACCCAGGAACTGCTTCCTCCCTGCTCCTGCACTACAGGGTTCCCCTTCCTCAGTGTTCCCTCCCCACACTCCAGCCAGGGACGGGGACTGTCGTGCCCATCTCAGAGGCATATTGGTCGCCCTGCCCCACGGCAATGTGGTGTAATGCATGCAGGTGTCGGGTCCTGATCCACACTCCATCCTTACCTGAGAGTGAGATATCACACCTCTGGGTGAGGTGCAATACCTCTGTAGCAACCGAGCCCTCAGGGTGCTACAGTTCCATTTATCTTCAGCCTAGGTGACGTATTGTGATACAGGGCCGTGATTTTGGCTATAAACGGGTCTCCTAGACCCCTACCCCAAGCTTATTATGAGAATCATATATGGCGTGCCAGGAGACTCTATGGAATGCTTTCTCAGCATCCAACGAGAGTATCTAATTACAAATTTTTAACTGCATCTAGCCCAGGAAATACTTTGTGCCTAGTAGCAGTGTCTGCTAGTCAGCGGATTATCCCGGCTGTTAAGCAAGCTACACCACCTGTAGTTTGGACACTTAATTTTTTCAAAGGAAATGCTTCGGGACCACGGGATACTCAGTGAAGAGCATCAGGAGGCACCCCAAGGCATAGGGGCTGGGACTGGCAGTAGGATGCCTTGCGGTGGACAGCCGAGCTCGATCCTTATAAAAGCTTTTTAACTGCAGCAGCTTTAGTGGACGCTACTGGAGCTGGAATTACGTGGCTGCTGGCATGAGACTTGCCCTCCAATAGATCCTTGTAAATGGATTTAAAGTGTATTCATTCAAATTAGAGAGACAATTTAAATTAAAAAGCTTAGAGCTGCCTCCACCACAGGGGGGCTCGCTCGACCCACCAGCGGACAGGCACCAGTATTGGGAGAGGGGGGCTGGCCGTCAGGGTTCACCGCGGCTCTGGCACAAACCCGGCGACACGGAGGTGGCACGGGCAGGAGCGGACTGAACGTGTCGGCTTCTAACTTTTTGGATTTTAGAAGGGCATGACATGCCTATATTTGTGTCTCCCCCTCCTTTTACTCCTCCACCTCTTTTCTTTTCGCATGACTATATGTACTTGTCACTTTTCCATGTGTTAGTTGTGTCTTCTGAGCAGTTTGTCAGCTTTTGGACACCTTTGAAGGTGTTTTCTATGTGTTTCTATGTGTTTTTGTTTGCCTGCCATTGGTTTTAACGGTGTTCGAAGGTGTTCGACGAACAGTTCGATGAACAGTTCGGCGAACACACGGGTGTTCGACGAACCGAACCGAACTCGAACACTACGGGGGTGGCTCAACACTAGTGGCGACTCCGCTCCATACGTTACCCGGTGGGATCCACTGAGCCTCCGGGCTTCTCCAACTAAGACGTGAAGTGACAGAGTCAGATAACGGGGGCCGGTGCCCCTTTTGCAGCAGGAATCCCTCTGTCTAGGCCAGAATAGTGAGGACAGTTGGCGTATGCCGCTCCGTCTGCATCCCCCTGGGATCCTTTTGCCTGCGGAGCTTGTCTCCTCTGCTCCCCTCCAGGCCTTCTTAGGTAGGGACCTTGACTGGGTAGAGACAGCCGTTAACTCTAGCCCACTCCTCGCCTCAAGGCCAGAGGACGAGGACCGTGTATCCTCAATTAGCTGCAGGTTCACACAGAAAGCCACATTCAGTGATGAAGATCACAATCAAAGACCATAAGCCCAAGATGGCCGTTTATTAAATATGAATTTTGTGGTGTAACCTAAAGTGCGTCCTCCACCCTCTCCCACTACATGGTTCCCCCTATCTTTTGGTTCCCCCCATCTCCTCTTATCCTGGCTAGGGCAGCACCCTGGTGCATATAAGCCCCCCTCAGGTGGGAGAGGTGTAATGTTGGATGGATGTGGTGGGGTCCTGAGAGGTGCTCCTTCCTTACCTCGGAGAGGAGATACCACACCTCGGTCTGAGGTGCAGTATCCCTGTGGTGACTGAACCCTCAGGGGCACCACATAAGCACATGGGCCAGGCATGGTACGTGTGTGAGCTCCCCTTGCCTCAGAACCACCACCAGTTTCCGTCCATTGTCACACATGACAATGCCTTGCTGTAGCGTCTGCGGTGTCAGCCACAGATCAGCCTGCTCTTTCAGAGCTGTCCACAACTCTTCAGCGTTGTGTGGTTTATCACCTAAGCATATTAGCTTCAGAACAGTCTATTGCCACTTGGCCGAGGCAGTGCTGCAGTGCTTCCAGCTTGCAACTGATGTGGTCATTTCGCAGATGGATGCTGAAGAGGAGAAGGTGCAGGAGCGGCAGAATGTGAGGGCAACCCTGAATAACCCAGGGCCCGCAATCTTCGGTGTTGGGAGGATATGTTCCATCCCAAGGTCTGTCTGGGTCCCGTCTTCCACTATGTTAACCCACTGTGACATCAGCGAGATGTACCATCCTTGCCCACAAGCACTTGTCCACGTGTCCGTGGATAGGTGGACTTTCCCAGTAACTGCATTGTTGAGGGCACGGCTAATGTTGTGGGACACATGCTCGTGTAACGCGGGGACAGCACAAAAGGAGAAATAGTGGCGACTGGGGATCGAGTATCGAGAGATGGCCACCGCCATCAGGTTGTGGAAAGCATGTCTCCACGAGCCTAAAAGGCAACATTTCGAGCACAATCATTCGCGAAATGTGTGAATTTAGTAGTGTGGCCTGTGGGGCGTTAGCTGCGTATTTGCGCTTGCGTTCCAAGGACTGGGGTAGGGACAACTGAACGTTGCGCTGGTACAAGGACGTGGACATGCTTGCTGATGGTGCTAGTTGAGAGTGTTCAACAATAGGTGCAGGGTGGGAAGAATCTTGGCATGCACCATGGAAAGGGGATTGGCTTGCACGCACAACAGCAGAACAAGCAGTGGTGTCACCCACATACACTGTTGCTTGTTACTGGAGTTCTGCCCACTTAGTCGGGTGCTTTGCTGCCATGTGCCTGATCATGGTTGTCAGGTTGGTATTTTTGCTACCCCTGCTGATACAGGCCTGGCAGGTGGTGCAACTGGCTTTTTTGGGGTTAACGGCCAAGTCTTTAATAAACAACCAGACTCGGGAAGACCTAACAGTTGTACTGGCAACTTTCGTCATGTTGATGTTACGGGAAACGGTTGCCCACCTTGTGTCTGCGGCCACTACACTGCGTGTTCTTGCCTGTTTTGGTTCTGTGCCTCTCTCACCCTGTGTGCTGCTGTCGTCGCTCTGCATGTCACCTTGCCAGGTTGGGTCAATGACTTCATCATCCACCACTTCTGCACCCTGGTCCTCCTCCTGACTTTCTGGCAATTGTGTCTCATCATCATAAACCTCTTGTGACCGTTTCCCACCGTCACCTTCATGTGACCGTGGCTGCTCAAATATTTGGACATCGCTATATGCGATCTCCTCTTGCCCGGCTTCAAGTGGACCAAGCAAGAGGCTCGAATCTATTAATGGAAAAGTGAATAGCTCTTCAGAGTGTCCAGGTGTTGAATCAGTTGTCTCCGTGCAATCGGCATGGTGGGAGGAAGGAGGATCAGGGTGAGGAATATGCAGGCCAGACTCACGGCTATAGAGACTTGAACGTGTGGAAGACAGAGTGGTGGTGATGGTGGCTAAGTGACTGAAAGCATTATCTGCTATCCAACCAATAACCTTTTCACAGTGCTCTGTGTTCAATAGTGGTGTTCTGCGATCCCCTATTAATTGGGACTGGAAGGTCGATCGACAAGATGTGGGTGTTTGTTGTGGCACAATTTCAGCTTGCCCACGGCCTTTTCCTCATCCTCTGCATGCAACATCACGTCCACTTCCCCGTCCATTGCCACTCACCTTGCCCATTTTAAATGGAGGGCAATACTTTCCACATTCACTACAAATAGCTGGATTTGAATCGCAGTGATATGTGATACGTGTGACGGAAAACCACAGTTTTAAATAGCTGACCTGTAGGTAACTATTTTTCACAGCGACCTCGTGTCAATAACTTCACTGACGCACTGCAGCAAAATTTAAATGGAGGCCAGAAATGGCTAAATTTGAAGCGCACTTATATGTGATATGTGTGATGGAAAACCACAGTTTTAAATAGCTGGCCTGTAGGTTACTATTTTTCACAGCGACCTCGTGTCAATAACTTCACTGAGACACTGCAACAAAATTTAAATGTAGGCCAGAAATGGCTGAATTTGGAGTGCACTTATATGTGATACGTGTGACTGAAAACCAGTTTTAAATTGCTGGCCTGTAGGTTACTATTTTTCACAGCGACCTGGTGTCGATAACTTCACTAACACACTGCAACAAAATTTATATGGAGGCCATTATTTTCCATGTTCACTACAAATTTCTGGATTTTTATCGCTGTAATATGGAAAGAATCTGGCTGTATTTTGCTGTGGCAACAAGCAAATGGAGCAGAAAAACTGTGTTCTCTGGACTGCTTTTTTAGCAAATAATCAGGATTAAGATCAAAAATATAATTATCCCTGGGCCCTGATACCTGGGGCTATTTGTAGAAATATCTGTAACAGCAGCAGCAGACAGAACTGGAATGGAGCATCTTGTGCTGTAATATACACTGCAGTCTGCCACATACACTGCCTGCCTGCCTGCCTAGCTCTCATATATATAACAGAGCCAGAGATGCAGATGTGTTATGTGCAGCATGAGACGGGGCATTGTTATGCATGAAAATGATTTTGCTGCGAAATGCACGGTTCTTCTTCTTGAACCATGGCAGGAAGTGCTGTTTGAGAAACTCAACATACATTATGGAGTTCATCTTTACCCCTTCAGGGATCTTAAAAGGGCCGACAATCTCTCTCCCCATGATTCCAGCCCAAAACATTACTCCACCTCCTCCTTGTTGGCGCCGTAGCCGTGTTTGCATGGGGTGTCCATCAACCAGCCATCCTCCACTCCATCCATCTGTACCATCGAGATCATTTCATGCATGATAATGCCCCGTCTCATGCTGTACATAACACATCTGCATCTCTGGCTGCTGTGGGCATAAAAGGGGACAAACTTATGGTGTGGCCCCCATGCTCCCCTGACCTCAACCCCATTGAGAACCTCTGGGGCATCATCAAAAGGAGTGTCTATGATGGCGGGAGGCAGTTCACATCTAAGCAACAGCTCTGGGAGGGTATTCTGTCCTCATGCAAAACAATTGAAGCAGAAACCATCCAAAACCTGACAAATTCAATGAATGAGAGAGTTCAGAAGCTCCTTTTGAACAAGGGGTCCTTATGTGCAAATGTTACATCACCTAGAATAAAGTTTTGAGTTGAAAACTGTTGGATTTCAGTTTCTAATAACCTGCTAATGCTTATAATTTAAAAAATGACCATTTTTTTGTTCTTTATTAAAATGAAAAGGTTGAAAACTCTGCTGTGCATAATAATTTGGAACATGCATTTTGAGTGCAGTTTGAGTGTTTTATTTTTTTTAAAAATATACTGTTATCATAGGCAGTTTGTACAAAAACCTTTCAATTGTACTCTAATAGTTATTTGACTGGAAAATTACAATGACTGCAATTCATATAGGTATTTTGGGAAAATCTGAGAAAATATTATTTGCATAATAATTTGGAACACAGTGTATATATATATATATATATATATATATATATATATATATATATACAGTACAGACCAAAAGTTTGGACACACCTTCTCATTTAAAGATTTTTCTGTATTTTCATGACTATGAAAATTGTACATTCACCTTGCAGGCATCAAAACTATGAAATAACACATGTGGAATTATATACTTAACAAAAAAGTGTGAAACAACTGAAAATATGTCTTATATTTTAGGTTCTTCAAAGTAGCCACCTTTTGCTTTGATGACTGCATTGCACACTCTTGGCATTCTCTTGATGAGCTTCAAGAGGTAGTCACCAGAAATAGTCTTCCAACAATCTTGATGGAGTTCCCAGAGATGCTTAGCACTTGTTGGCCCTTTTGCCTTCACTCTGCGGTACAGCTCACCCCAAACCATCTCGATTGGGTCCAGATCTGGTGACTGTGGAGGCCAGGTCATCTGGTGTAGCACCCCATCACTCTCCTTGTTGGTCAAATAGCCCTTACACAGCCTGGAGGTGTGTTTGGGGTCATTGTCCTGTTGAAAAATAAATGATGGTCCAACTAAACGCAAACCAAATGGAATAGCATGCCGCTGCAAAATGCTGTGGTAGCCATGCTGGTTCAGTATGCTTTCAATTTTGAATAAATCCCCAACAGTGTCACCAGCAAAGCACCCCCACACCATCACACCTCCTTCTCCATGCTTCACGGTGGGAACCAGGCATGTAGAGTCCATTCGTTCACCTTTTCTGAATCGCACAAAGACACGGTGGTTGGAACCAAAGATCTCAAATTTGGACTCATCAGACCAAAGCACAGATTTCCACTGGTTTAATGTCCATTCCTTGTGTTCTTTAGCCCAAACAAGTCTCTTCTGCTTGTTGCCTGTTCTTAGCAATGGTTTACTAGCAGCTATTTTACCATGAAGGCCTGCTGCACAAAGTCTCCTTTTAACGGTTGTTGAAGAGATATGTCTGCTGCTAGAACTGTGTGTGGCATTGACCTGGTCTCTAATCTGAGCTGCTGTTAACCTGCGATTTCTGAGGCTGGTGACTTGGATAAACTTATCCTCAGAAGCAAAGGTAACTCTTGGTCTTCTTTTCCTCGGGCGGTCCTCATGTGAGCCAGTTTCTTTGTAGCGCTTGATGGTTTTTGCAACTGCACTTGGGGACACTTTCAGAGTTTTCCCAATTTTTCGCACTGACTGACCTTCATTTCTTAAAGTAATGATGGCAACTCGTTTTTCTTTACTTAGCTGTTTTTTTCTTGCCATAATACAAATTCTAACAGTCTATTCAGTAGGACTATCAGCTGTGTATCCACCAGACTTCTTCACAACACAACTGATGGTCCCAACCCCATTTAAAAGGCAAGAAATCCCACTTATTGAACCTGACAGGGCACACCTGTGAAGTGAAAACCATTTCCGGTGTCTACCTCTTGAAGCTCATCAAGAGAATGCCAAGAGTGTGCAAAGCAGTCATCAAAGCAAAAGGTGGCTACTTTGCAGAACCTAGAATATAAGACATATTTTCAGTTGTTTCACACTTTTTTTGTTAAGTATATAATTCCACATGTGTTAATTCATAGTTTTGATGCCTTCAGTATGAATGTACAATTTTCATAGTCATGAAAATACAGAAAAATCTTTAAATGAGAAGGTGTGTCCAAACTTTTGGTCTGTACTGTATATATATATATATATATATAGAGATATATATATATATATATAGAGATATATATATATAGAGATACATATATGTTGGGGAATACCTAGACTAATAGGACGGTCAATGCATCCTCTTGCTATAAGCACTGCAGTCTTCCACATACACTGCCTTCCTGCCTAACTCCTGCTATCACCTTCACCACTGAAAATATGCAGCTGGATTAGTCCTCGGAAGGACTGTTAGTTCAGATGGATATATATAGATGTTGTGGTATACCTACACTAACTAATAAACAAGCAAATCTCTCCCTAGCTCAGCTGCATCTCTCCCTACACTGCCTGTTTCCGGGGTAGACTGTGATGAGCATGGCGGCGCCAGGTCTTATATAGACCTGATAACGCTGTGCGGCCAGCCAATCACGTTAATGCCACAACCAACATGGCTACGGCATTACAATGTGTGGCAGGCAATCGCTGCATGTTCAATGGCTCCCTAAAGAGTGCCAAAAATGTAGGGAGGGGACCCAAGCTCCCACCCGAGCAACCAGGAAATACTCACAGAGCACTGAGCATCTTGAGCAGTGAGATGCCTGGGTGAGTACCAAGCAGTGGCGAGCACATTCGCTCATCACTAGTTAAAAGTTGACCATCGATTTCTCATTTTACCTACAAAATTTGCAAAGCCATTTTTTTTAAGGATCACATCACATTTGAAGTGACTTTGAGGGGCTATATGATAGAAAATACCCAAAAGTGACACCATTCTAAAAACTGATCCCCTCAAGGTGCTCAAAACCACATTCAAGAAGTTTAATAACCCTTCAGGTGCTTCACAGGACTTAGGTTAAGTGCACACGTAGCGTTTTTTATGCATTTTGACAATCTGCAAGTATAATATTTATACCCGAGGATTTGCTGTGGCTCAATTAAAGTCAACGGGCCACGGAAACGCTGCAAAAACTCTGCATAGAGTGGTACCCAGGTTGGCTGGGGAGGACTACTACTCCCATCATCTGACCACTGGTCCCACTGATAACAGAGAGAGCGGCGCGGCTGAGGGGAGTAGTAGTCTCCTCAGCTTAGCCGGGACTGCGCCCCGTGTAAAAAAAACCTAAAAGTAAAAAAATTTAAAAAAACACTATACTCACAAGTCTGGCACCCCCGGTGTCCTCGCAATGTCCCCCGGCATCTTGATCCCTCGGTGGCTGGCGGTACACTGCCGGGAGCATGCTCACTCCCAGCAGTGTACATCGCTGTGCTGCCAAGACCTGGGGTCACGTGAGCTCTCAGCTGAAAATCAGCTGAGAGCTCATGTGACCTCATTTTATGGCACCCGTGTTTCCACCAGTACTGATGCGGAGGTCACCAGGGCTGATCAGCTGATCTTCAGCTGATGAACGCAAGTGACCTCACTCCTGCAGCAGATCCATGTACACTGACAGGAGTGATCACACCCTTGTCAGTGTACATTGCTGTCTTCTACAGCAGTGACATCAGTGATTGCTGATGTCACTGCTGTAGAAGTGACCCGGATGGCCAAGGGACAATCTGGACAACGTCATGACGGTGGACAGGTGAGGGATATGGTTGTTTTTTATTTTTTTTTTTTACAGAAGATCAAGGGATTTGGGGACTGGGCGTGAAATGCATTTTTTTTTTAAAAACGTGTATCATTTTATTTCATTAACATACTTTATTCTGGCCGTGACTTTTATTGAAAAAGCGGCGAAAACTTTACAACGCACTTAATAATGGGGGCGTCTTATAGATGCCTCTCCATTATTAACCTTGGCTTCATATCAGCCACCAATACAATGCTGACATGAACCCAAACCCCATTACCCCACTCGTCACAGCTACAGGGCAGTGGGAAGAGCGGAGGGGAAGGGCCAGATTTGTGGCATCTTATGGATGTGCCATTTCTTGGACTGCTAAGGGGTGATATTATTAGCCACAGAGGGGGGCCAGGATCCATGGCCCCTTCCTTGGCTATTAATATTAGCCTGCAGATGTCTGTTTAGCCTTTTCTGGTTAGATTTTATAGGGGACTCTACGTCAATTTTTTTCTGGGGTCCCCCAGCAATCTAGCCAGTAAAGGCTAAGCAAACAGCTGTGGGCTGATATTAATAGCCAGGGAACATTTTTGGCTAATGGCCCCTTCCCCGGCTACTAATATCTGCTCCCAGGGGTCAGCTTTCCCTCTGCTGATTATGAAAATGACATGAGAGCACACAATTTTAGGCTCTGTGCCCATGATTCAGAATTAGGAACGCTTTCGACGCATATTTTTGCTGCATCCTAAATGATGCATTCTATTGAACACAGGTAAATCCGCATGTGTTCACTGAACCATGCGTATTTACCGCATTCAATACATTCTAGTGGTCAAATTTCTGTTGCGGAGACTAGCGACTGCGCAAGAGAATTTGACATGCTGCAGTCCTGAAAGACGTGCTGCATGTCAGTGTCCACGGGTGATTCACAGCCTGAGATGCACGCATAGTGGACATGGGATTTCTAGAGATCCCATCCACTATACTGTATCATCTGGACGCTGTGGGTTTGATGCTCTATAGACACGCTGTGTCAAACCTGCAGCGGCTCCTGACCGTGGCCACGTACCCAAAGTCACCCTCATCATATCAATTTCTATAGCGGACACGCTAGTCTCCGCTGCAGATTTTGACTGATTGAATTGTCATTATATGCGTTGGATACACATGTGCCGACAACAAAAGTGCGGCATTAGAACACCGTGTTTTGGACGCAGCAAAAATATGCTGCGTCCAAAGCACTGCTTCTTGCTGTTCGTGTGGACATAGAGGCTAACGAAACAGCTGTGAGCTGTTAATAATAGCCAGGGACCATGTTTTCCTTATGGCACCTTCCTAGGCTAAAAATAGCAAACAGCTACCCTAGAAATTACATGAATGGAAATGCTAATGAAAATTGGGTGAATGGGATTAGCTGACACCTAGCTCTTTTGTTTGGTGATGACAAGGTGTCAGACTCTTTCATTATCAAACCTAATTGAAGTAAAGAGTTAAATAAAAACACAGACAAAGAGCAAACACTTTATTTGAAATACAACAGACACATTCTTAAATTAACCAATACACTTGTAACATCCGTGGCGGCGTGCTGGTATGGCTTACCATCTCCCACCATGCAAGACCGCCAACTTACCTATCAACTTACCTATCAGTCCAGGCTGCACACTTTGCTCCATTACTTGCTGTGTGCATGTATCTTGTCTGATTGCTTAGGGAGGCGGCGCTGTTGCTTCCTGTTTCTTAAAGTTACAGTGTGCGCAGTCCTAATGTGTCCCCAGCCTATTGCTGTGAGTCACTGGATACTTAAACCCCCTCCATCCAGTAGGAGGTGCCTGAGCTTCACTTTCTTTCAGTGTGTTCTGTGCAACTGAGTTGCCAGGTCCTGTCCTGCATCCTGTCTGTTTCCGCCACCCTGGGGGCTGTATACCCAGGCCTGTTACCTGTATCTGTGACTTCTAGTCTGTTTCCACCACCCTGGGGGCTGTATACCCAGGCCTGTTACCTGTATCTGTGACTTCTAGTCTGTTTCCGCCACCCTGGGGGCTGAGTTCCCAGGCTCGTTCCTGGTTCATTTCCTGTCTGAACTGTGTCCTAGCCCATTACCTGTTTCTCTCTATGTCCGTACCTTCCCTTTTCCTGCAGTGTCTGAACCTGCACCTAACTCCAACTTGTAGTCTCTGTACTTCTGTTTGTGAGTTTTGTGTCCACTCGCTACTTCATTGTAAGTACCTTGTGTGTATCTGGTTCTGCTTTTCCCGTTTCCCTGCCTCCGTATCTACCTCCTGTGTTCTAACTATCTTCCTGTGTTTCCCCTGTCTGTTCCATGTGAACAGTGTCCTGTCCTGTCTGCCTACACCTTCTGCTCTGCGGTTTCGCTCTGCTCTGTTCTGCTGTGCTTGTCCTCCGCAACTGTGGTTTTGCTCTGCTCTGCTTGTCCTCCGCTCCTGCGGTTTCGCTCTGCTCTGCTTTTCCTCTGCACCTGCGGTTTCGCTCTGCTCTGCTTGTCCTCCGCTCCTGCGGTTTCGCTCTGCTTGTCCTCCGCACCTTTGGTTTCGCTCTTCTCTGCTTGTCCTCTGCACCTGCGGTTTCACTCTGCTCTGCTTGTGCTCTGCACCTGCGGTTTTGCTCCGCTCTGCTTGTCCTCCGCACCTGCGGTTTCGCTCTGATCTGCTTGTCCTCCGCACCTGTGGTTTCGCTCTGCTCTGCTTGTCCTCCACACCTGCGGTTTGTTCCTGTATCCCAGTCTGTACTGGGCCCTATCCAGCCTGCTTTCCTACCTGCCAGTACCTGCTTGTCTACATACCTGCCAGTACCTGCCTGTCTGCATACCAGCTGTGCCTGCCAGTACCCACCTGTCTGCATACCTGTCAGTACCTGCCTGTCAACATACCAGCTGTGCCTGCCAGTACCCGCCTGTCTGCATATCAGCCGTGCCAGCCAGTACCCACCTGTCTGCATACCAGCCATGCCTGCCCGTTCCTGCATTCCCCAGTGTGGGTCAACAGCTGTGACCGGGGTCTGACCTGGAGTATCACCTGGGCCACCTCCCACGTCCCTCCTCAGACGACGGAGTCAATTAAGCCGCCGTATGTTCGTGGTCAGATCTGGCGAGACTCCTAGTCACGGCCCCTCCAGGCACTCCTCAGTTCGTGGCCCAGTGGGACCACTAACCACACTCACGCCCGAACTGACTGGTAATCCAAGGGTTAAAGCAATATCCCACGTTTCTTTTCAAATAACTTTATTTAGCTCCAAAAAGCATTCATTGATGTACAAAAGCGTTTAAAAAATGTGTCAAAATTGCAGCAAAAAGCGCGTTTTTTCCACAGCGTTTTTCCTACCAAGGAGATGCAGAAACTCTGTAGAAACTTCTACTTCAAATCCTGAACGTGCACACAATGCTTTAATGGAATGTGGAAGGAAAAAGTGAACATTTAACTTTTTTTCACATAAATGTTAATTTAGACCCAATGTTTTTTACTTTCACAAGGGTAACAGGAGAAAATAGACCCCAAAATTTGATGTGCAATTTCTCCTGAGCACGCCGATATCCCATATGTGACGGAAAACCACCGTTTCGGCACACGACCGGGCCTCGAAAGGCAGGAGCGCCAACTGACTTTTTGAATATAAAATTTGCTGGAATAATTAGCGGACGTCATGACGCGTTTGGAGAGCCCCTGATGTTCCTAAACAGTGAAAATCACCCACAATTTAAAGCATTCTGGAAACTAGACCCCTCAAGTAACTTTTCTAGATGTGTGGTTAACAACTTGAATGCCCAGGTGCTTCACAGAAAATTATAACATTTGGAGTTCAGATTTTGTTAGACTCATTTGAGGATGCCATGTCACAGAGCCCCTAAGATGCCAGAAAAGCAGAAGACACCTGTAGCATCAGCGTCTTTGCCTCCTGCCGGGCAGAGACGCCGATCCCCTCACCGCGGCAGTCCCAGTCCGGCATCCTCCAGCTCCCCTACTGCATCTGCCCTGGGTGCGTGCACCACGCGCAATTTCCCTGGCCCTGTACTTAGGGTGTGCGCGCGTGCGCTCCTTCCCTCTTAAAGAGGCCGCATGCGCCTTCCTAAAGTGTCAGTCCCCGGCCAATGGCCGGAGGGCTGCCCTTATATAAGGCACCTCCTCCAAAATGGAGGTGCCTGTGCAAGGTTGTTGTTTGTGTGCTAACACTCTCTCCAGCCCTCAGGTTGCAGTGCCCACCAGCCTGTCTTTCAGCCATGCCCGCCTGCCTGTCTATCAGCCGCGCTCACCTGCTTGTCTACCCGCATCACTTGCCTGTCTATCAGAGATCCCAACAGTCAACTCCTGATTGGATGCACTGTCTACCCCGACTGTCTGCCTTTAACCAAGCGGCACCCACTCTGGTGGCACATCAGCCCAGTGGCGCTGTGGCATTCAGCTTAGGACCCCAGCTATTTGCTTCTCCATGTTTTGGTGGTGACCCTGCCCTATGTCGGGGCTTCATTAATCAGTGCACGCTGCACTTTGAGCTCCTGGCACACCAGTTCGCCTCCGACCCGGCCAAGGTGGCATTCATCATGTCTCATCTCACCGGAGAGGCGTTGGCGTGGCTTAACTCTCTGTGGAAGAGAGGGGATCCTCTGGTGTCCAACCTCTAGGCTTTCCTCGCGGCTTTTCGGAAGGTCTTCGATGAGCCTGGACTAAAATCTTCGACTGCTTCCTCTCTTCTCCGACTTCGCAATGGGAGTCTCTCTGTGGGACAGTATGCCGTGCATTTCCGCACCCTCGCATCTGAACTTGCCTGGAAAAATGAGGCTCTGCTGTCCACCTTTTGGGAGGGCCTTTCCGGACGGCTCAAGGATGAGCTATCCGGTCGCGACCTACCTCCCTCTCTGGACGACCTGGTATCATTAGCTACACGGATCGACATCCGTTTTCAGGGGCATTCTAAAGAGGCGACCCATGAGAGAAGATCCTTGCGCCTCGCACCAACCTTCCAAAGGCCAGTCTCACAACCAGCATCCCCGACAGTGTCTTCTCCAGAGTCTATGCAAATAGACCAAGTTAAGATGGTCAAGTCTGGCCATGAGGCCCGCCGCGCCAAGGGGAGTTGCTTCTACTGTGGCAGTATAGAGCATCTAATCCGCTCCTGTCCGGTGAGACAGGGAAACTCCAGTGTCTAGGACCCGTCGGAGAGGTCATCCTAGGCAAAAGTTCTTCCTCTCCGCCCTTGACTCTGTCCATTTTGATTACCAGTAATAAGACCCGCTT
The DNA here is from genome assembly GCF_046119375.1 of Phyllobates terribilis. Classification (NCBI taxonomy): domain Eukaryota; kingdom Metazoa; phylum Chordata; class Amphibia; order Anura; family Dendrobatidae; genus Phyllobates; species Phyllobates terribilis. Next base: position 147,144,568 of record NW_027362764.1, on the reverse strand, counting down.
CTTCGAGACTGCCTATCTGGATTACAGAGCCGCTGGGAACCTCATTCAACAGGCCGTTGTGGAGCGATATCAGATTCCTACCATACATCTGGCTGATCCTTTAGCGGTTTCCTCTGTGGATGGAAAGCTTCTCTCTGAGACCATCTTGTTTGTCACTGAGCCTGTATCTCTTCAGGTGGGAATGCTATATTTGGAGAGGATCTCCTTCTATGTGCCTGTCCGGTCTCTCTCATCCCTTCTTGCTTGGCCTGCCTTGGTTACACAGACATGAGCCCGTCCTGAATTGAAGCTCGGGTGAGGTGCTCCGTTGGAGTCAGGAATGTCATAAGTCCTGTCTGTTCCAGTTCGTCCTGCTCAACCTCCGTCTACTCCAGCTAACCTATCTGGCCTGCCTGTACCCTACTGGTCACATGCGGACTTCTTTGATAAAAAGGAGGCAGAGACACTACCACCTCATAGGCCGTATGATTGCCCCATCGACCTAATGCCTGGTGCTTCACCTCCTAGTGGGCGAATCTACCCCTTGTCGCTGGCCGAGACCCATGCTATATCTGGGGAATCCTCTCCGGCTGGAGCAGGATTCTTCTTCGTCAAAAAGAAAGACTGCTCTCTTCGTCCATGTATCGACTATAGGGGCCTAAACCTGATTACCATGTTTGACCGCCTCTTCACTAAGCTCGATCTTTGTGGGGCGTACAATCTTGCCCGGATTCGCCAGGGAGATGAGTGGAAGACGGCATTCAGCACTCAAAATGGTCACTACGAGTACCGCGTGATGCCCTTTGGTCTCTGTAATGCTCCAGCCATCTTCCAGGAGTTAGTGAACGACATATTCCGAGATCTCCTGTATTCCTGCGTGGTGGTGTACCTTGACGATATCTTGGTGTTCTCCCCTGATCTGCCCTCTCAACAGAGGGATATTCGTCAGGTATTGCTGAGGCTCCGGAAGAATCGCCTGTATGCAAAGTACGAGAAATGCCTCTTTGAGCAGACCTCCCTACCATTTTTGGGGTATATCATCTCTGAGACTGGACTGCGGATGGATCCCGAGAAGATGTCTGCCATCTTAAAGTGGCCACAACTTGAGGGGTTGAACGCTATTCAGCGGTTTCTGGGATGCGCTAACTATTACCGCCTCTTCATTCCTCATTTCTCCTCCCGGACTGCTCTCACCTCTGCTCTCACCCGTAAAGGGGCAAATCCCAGGGAATGGGCTTCCGAGGTGGAAAGTGCCTTTGTCTCTCTTAAGCAAACCTTCTCCTTCGCTCCAGTGCTACATCATCCAGATTGCAATAAACCTGGAGGTTGATGCCTCTTCCTCCAGGGCCGGAGCAGTGTTCACCCAGAAATCCTTGTCCGGGCAAATGGTGACCTGCAGCTTCTTCTCCAAACTCTTTTCTCCATCCGAGCGCAATTACTCCATAGGAGATCTAGAACTGTTGGCCATAAAATTAGCGCTGGTTGAGTGGCACTACTTGCTTGAGGGGGCTCTGCACTCGGTGGTCATCTACACTGACCATAATAACCTTGCTTACTTGCAGACCGCCCAAAGACTAAATCCGCGTCAGGCCAGATGATCTTTGTTCTTTGCTCGTTTCTGCTATACTCTCCATTACCACCCAGCAGACAAGAATATTAAAGCTGATGCTCTATCCCGCTCTTTCCTGTCTACCGACCTAGAGGAGGAGCCTCTACACATTATTGACCCCTCCAGAATAATGACTGTTGCTCCACTTGACCTGTCTCATCTACCTCCTGGTAAGACCTTTGTAGCGACTCAGGAACGGAAGAGGGTCTTACTCTAGGGTCATTCGTCCAAACTGGCTGGTCATGCCGGCCAGAGGAAGACGCTTCTGCTCATTGCCCCACATTATTGGTGGCCCACCCTGCGCAAGGATGTTGCGAATTTTGTCGCCGCTTGTTCCTCCTGTGCCAGTAACAAGATACCTAGGCACTGGTCGTCTTCTTCCTCTCCCCGTGTCTTCTGCTCTTTGGCAACACATTGCTATGGACTTCATCACTTATCTTCCAGTATCTGCCAGTTCTACCGTCATATGGGTGGTCACTGACCGCTTCTCCAAGATGGCTCACTTCATTCCTTTGCCTGATCTTCCGTCGCACCAGTGCTGCCTAAGGACTTCATCCGTCATATCTTTCGTCTACACGGCTTACCCCTCCACATTGTCTCAGACAAAGCATTTCAGTTCACTTCTCGCTTTTGGAGAGCCACGTGAAAACTGCTGGATGTCACTTTGGACTTTTCTTCGGTTTAGCATCCTCAGTCCAATGGTCAGGTGGAATGTATTAATCAGATCCTTGCCAGTTTTCTTCGGCACTTTGTCAAAGCTCACCATAGTGATTGGGTAGAACGTCGGCCTTGGGCCGAGTTTTCATATAACAACCATGTGAGGGAGTCCTCTGCTAAGTCTCCGTTTTTTGTGGTTTACGGTCAACACCCCCGAATTCCGTTTCCCGTTTCTTCTTCAGTGGACAATCCTGCCTCGGAGTCTCTCGTCAGTGACTTTTCAGTGATTTGGGAAGACACTAGATCTGCGCTTTTTCAGTCCTCCGAACGAATGAAGAAGCATACTGATAAGAGACGTCTGGATCCTCCTCTATTTCGTCCGGGAGACAAGGTCTGGCTTTCCTCCAAATATGTCCGTCTCAAGATACCATCATACAAGTTGGGCCCGTGGTTCATCGGTCCTTTCGAGATTCTGAACCAAATAAATCCAGTGGCGTGCAAGCTGAAACTCCCTGCCTCCTTACTAGTGTTGAGCCACCCCCGTAGTGTTCGAGTTCGGTTCGGTTCGTCGAACACCCGTGTGTTCGCCGAACTGTTCGTCGAACTGTTCGTCGAACACCTTCGAACACCGTTAAAACCAATGGCAGGCAAACAAAAACACATAGAAACACATAGAAAACACCTTCAAAGGTGTCCAAAAGCTGACAAACTGCTCAGAAGACACAACTAACACATGGAAAAGTGACAAGTACATATAGTCATGCGAAAAGAAAAGAGGTGGAGGAGTAAAAGGAGGGGGAGACACAGATATAGGCATGTCATGCCCTTCTAAAATCCAAAAAGTGAGAAGCCGAGACGGCCAGTCCGCTCCTGCCCGTGCCACCTCCGTGTCGCCGGGTTTGTGCCAGAGCCGCGGTGAACCCTGACGGCCAGCCCCCCTCTCCCAATACTGGTGCCTGTCCGCTGGTGGGTCGAGAGAGCCCCCCTGTGGTGGAGGCAGCTCTAAGCTTTTTAATTTAAATTGTCCCTCTAATTTGAATGAATACACTGTAAATCCATTTACAAGGATCTATTGGAGGGCAAGTCTCATGCCAGCAGCCGCGTAATTCCAGCTCCAGTATCGTCCACTAAAGCTGCTGCAGTTAAAAAGCTTTTATAAGGATCGAGCTCGGCTGTCCACCGCAAGGCATCCTACTGCCAGTCCCAGCCCCTATGCCTTGGGGTGCCTCCTGATGCTCTTCACTAAGTATCCCGTGGTCCCGAAGCATTTCCTTTGAAAAAATTAAGTGTCCAAACTACAGGTGGTGTAGCTTGCTTAACAGCCGGGATAATCCGCTGACTAGCAGACACTGCTACTAGGCACAAAGTATTTCCTGGGCTAGATGCAGTTAAAAATTTGTAAGTAGATACTCTCGTTGGATGCTGAGAAAGCATTCCATAGAGTCTCCTGGCACGCCATATATGATTCTCTTAAAAAGCTTGGGGTAGGGGTCTAGGGGACCCTTTTATAGCCAAAATCACGGCCCTGTATCACAATACGTCACCTAGGCTGAAGATAAATGGAACTGTAGCACCGAGGGCTCGGTTGCTACAGACGTATTGCACCTCACCCAGAGGTGTGATATCTCACTCTCAGATAAGGATGGAGAGTGGATCAGGACCCGACACCTGCATGCATTACACCACATTGCCGTGGGGCAGGGCGACCAATATGCCCCTGAGATGGGCACGACAGTCCCTGTCCCTGGCTGGAGTGGGGGGAGGGAACACTGAGGAAGGGGAACCCTGCAGTGCAGGAGCAGGGAGGAAGCAGTTCCTGGGTGCCTTGAGAAGGGAGTATAAAAGGTGGGCACCATCTTAGTTCAGTGCAGAGAAGTCTGAGCAGAAGTGGCAGGGAGCAGGGGCTCTGCATGAGCTCTGCTCCGGAGGCGGGCCTAGTAACAGAGGCCCAGGCCTGCAAGAGGGAGAAGGAAGGAAGAGGAGCGGAGAAGGCTCCAGGAACGAGGAATGAAGGGATCCCAGGGGTGCGGACGGGCGAGTCGCCACCGCACGCCCGAATCCACCTGCGTGGAGGGGTCAGGCCAAAGGGGGAGACCGGTCCCCGAACTAGTGGAGGCAGGAAACGACCCTCAGCTAGAAACCGGAGGCTCTGACATTTTATGTGGCGCAGCCCCTTGCTCCACCCGCTAGGAAGGCACCACATAGGGTCAGGGAAACTGGCGCCAAGTTTACCAAGAGGAGGCCCGAGGCAGCCGGACAGAAGTGTTGGTAAGAAAGGCCAGACAAAGGACACACAAACGGGGTCCTGTGAAGCGCTCCAAAGTTATCTGGGAGTTGTCTGAGCCCCTCACCTGGTGAGCACAGTACGACGTGGGCAGCCGTTACCTGCAGACGTGGTCTGGATAATAAGAACTGTGAGTAAAGGCCCTGAACTGCATCACTGACTCCGTGTCGTTACTGCTGCTGCCCTGCACCATCACCCCCATCCTCCGCATACACTGCCCTGAGGCTATACTCCTCCCGTGGGGAGTTATGCTACGCTCTGCTGCACCCACAACACCAGCCTTAGCGGTCTGCCCTGTAGTGGCGGTTCACTCTGACCGCAATCCACGGGTGGCGTAGTCGGACATTTAAACATCAAAACCACATAAATAGTTCCGCCACTGGTTTGACCGCCCTGAGCCACGGAACCGGATCGCCGCCACGAAGACTACAACCACCAGCATCCACCAAAAAGGGTCCGGCTCCGGGTGTCCCAAGGCCCAGGGGGTGCGTCAGAACATTTTCATCACCTTTCACAATCACCAATGGGACAAGGCAGGGATGTCCTCTGTCCCCTCTCTTATACATCCTAGTGACGGAGCACCTGCTCTCATCAATTCGCCATAACCCCAATATTAGGTGGATTGAGGTGGGAGGCACCGAGTACAAGTGCTCTCTATTTGCTGATGATGTCCTAGTATATATCACTCAATCACATATATCCATCCCTGCTGTTATGGCTGAAATAGATCACTTTGTTACATGGTAAAATTTTAAAATCAATGCAGCGAAGTCTGAGGCCCTCGATGTCTCCCTCCCTAAATCCATATAGGATTCCATCCAGTCCAACTTTCCCTTTGCCTGGCCCTCACAGGGTATCAAATACTTAGGAATTCCTATTCATAGAGACCTCTCCCATCTATGTTATCTTAATTTTGGGCCCTTTATTGAACAATTCCATACAGACCACGGTTGGCAAGTTGGAACTGTGAGATTCACTACGTGCACCACTGGTATTTTGTGGAAAAGCACATGTAAGATTCTGCAACAGTCTCTGCTGATACTCCTGCATGCGTGCATCCCTTTCTATGGCAGGAATAATTTCTGCAAATTTACTTTTGTACCGGGGATCTAACAGTGTGGCAACCCAGTAGTCAGGATTATTTCTAATTCTCACAATTCGAGGGTCATGTTGCAGGTAGTGCAGCAAGAAGGCACTCATGTGTGTTGCGCATCCAGGAGCACCAAGTCCCTGTTGTGTTGGTGGCGAGGTAACAATCATGCTTCCTTCCTCTGTCCTCTCCCCCCAACCTCGCACAACAGAAATGTGATCAAGGTCTCCCTCATCTGATGAGTCTTCCATCAGTTCGTCCTCCACTTCTTCCTGGGCTCCTGAACCTTCCTCACTAGTTTGACTGCTACCATGCGCCCTGGTAAAATCATCTCCCCCACCCTCACATGCCTGCCGCCCTGGTGCTGCGACCGTCTGGACCTTGCAGATGTTAGCCCTTCCGCATACTACTCCTCCTCCTCTACTTCCTCCACCTCCTCTTGTGCCACCACCTGACTCCGAATTCTGTTTAACATGTGCTCCAGCATGTAAATCACCGGAATAGTCATGCTGATAATGGCATCGTCAGCACTAAACATCTTCGTCGCCATTTCAAAACTGTGCAGAAGGGTGCATAGGTCCCTGATCTGAGACCACTCCTCCAGCGTGATTTGCCCCACCTCTGAATCTCGTTGGCCCAGGCTATACGTCAGAACGTATTGCACCAGGGCTTGTCGGTGCTGCCACAGTCGCTGCAACATGTGCAGAGTTGAATTCCACCGGGTAGGCACATCGCATTTTAGCCGGTGAAGTGGCAGGCCCAACGACTTCTGTAGAGATGTAAGTCGCTGAGCTGCGGGATGCGAACGGCGGAAGTGAGCACACAGCGACCGTGCCCTCTGCAGAAGGCCATCTAGTCTGGGATAGTGGGCTAAAAATTGCTGGACAACCAGGTTCAACACGTGAGCCATACAAGGCACGTGTGTGTCATTGCCCCGGCGAAGGGCCGCACCCAGGTTTGCAGCATTGTCGCACACGGCCTTCCCTGGTTTCAGGTCCAGTGGAGACAACCATTCATGAAATTGGTTCTCCAGAGCTGACCACAACTCCTCAGCTGTGTGACTCACATTTCCCAGACATTTCAATGTAAAAACCGCCTGATGACGTTGAGCCCTACTGCCAGCATAGTAAGGAGGTGTGCAGGATCCCTTCTGCGCAGTTAGAAAGCTTGTGGCATGACCAGACAGGCTTTGGGTGCAGGTGGAAGACCGAGAGGAGGTTGAGGAGGCAGAAGCAGTGGAGGAAAAATGACATAAAGAGGATTGACGCACAACTCGTGGGGACGGCAAGACTTGGACAGCAGCCCCTTGTCCTGCTGTCACCATAGTTACCCAGTGCCCAGTCAGCGACATGTAACGCCCCTGTCCATGCCTACTCGTCCAAGTGTCTGTGGTGAAATGCACCCTGTCACACACAGAGTTTCTCAAAGAAGCGGTGATGTTGTGTGCGACATGCTGGTGGAGCGCAGGCACACCTTTCTTTGAGAAGTAGTGCCGACTGGGCATCTGGTACTGGGGCACTGCGACGGACATAAGGTCTCGAAAATCCTCTGTGTCCACCAGGCGGAAAGGCAGCATTTCTGTAGCCAAGAGCTTGCAGATGGTGAAATTCAACCTCTTAGCTTTCTCATGGCTAGGAGGAAATGGTCTTTTACTTGTCCACATCTGAGGGACCGAGGGCTGGCTATTGTGCTTAGACGGGGTTGATAAGGGTGTCCCCGGCAAACTGCCGGTCTGTGAGGAAGATGCAGGCGGACATGTTAGGTTGCCTTGATCCAAAGGTGGTGCTATCGATGTCGGACAGCGCTCAAGACCAGCTGGTGTTACCACCTCCAAAGAAAATGATGACCTGCCAATCACGCTGGCTGTTGCGGGTAAAGAGGTGGCAGGTCTGGCCCCAAAACAGGTGTGACTGCTGTCCCTCCAGTCACAGAGGATGAAGAGGCCGCGGATCCACAAGATATGGCAGACGGTGGTTGGCCCGGCCGGCTAGACCGCATTGTAGCACACTGAGCTTCCCACTGCAACTTATGCTTCATGTCCATGTGCCGGTTCATGCATGAAGTACTCAAACTATGTATTTTTTGGCCTCTACTTAGCTTTTGCTGACAAATGTTACAGATAACACGAGTTGGGTCATCTTTATCGATCTGAAAAAATGCCCAGGCTATGCAAGGCTTAGCACCCATGCGACCTGAAGAGCCACAACGACTTGTGGTGAGAGGCAGAGTTGTGTTTGAGGATGCAGTTGTTGACGTGCTTCCAGTACTACGTCTCTGTCCAGGAAGGCGCAACCTGACCTCGTCGTCACTAGCATCTTCCTCCACCTCCTCTGCTGACCTCATCTCTTGGCTGACTGTGGGTTGACAGTAAGTGGGATCTCCGACCTCATCATCATCACCCTGTGCGTTATCACACCCGTCGTCCTCAGAGCCAACCTGTTCCTGCCCTGACAAAAAACTAAAGTTGTCGCTCCAATCAGGTATTTGAGTCTTATCATCGTCTTCCTCATTGTCTCCACCAACAGGAGTTACAGTTTGGGAATGAGGGTCTACATTATGGTCAGAACCTTCTGCGTCTGGTCCTGGATCCGACTCATAAAGATTCTGGGCATCAGTGCAGATCATTTCCTCGTCTGGATTCACAGAAGCGCTGGAGTCGACCTCTGATTCCCAGGCTATAGTATGAGTAAACAGCTCTGCAGACTCAACCATCTGTTCTACCTCATACTCAGACGGGCAGCTGGAGATTTGGGAGCTGTGAGGAAGCAAGTGCGATATGGGTGACACCTTTGAGGACTGGAGTATTTGTGATGTTGAAGTTGATGTGGAGGAGAGCCCACTTAAAGGAGCACTTGATATCCGTTGAAGCACCTGCTGTTTTTGTGCCTCATCTGGAATTTGTAGCGATTGGCGTGGCCGTAAGAAAGGGATCTTATCACATTGTCCGCTAAAAGAAGTAGACATTTTAGTTTGGCTGGAAGATGGTCTTTCTTCTGCACCTACCCCACGGACACAACCTTTTTTCCCCTTCCCAACACGCCTATTCCCCTTTCCACCAGCAGCAGGCCTTTTTCCACTCATTTTGGTGGTTAACTAATTCACAACTCTGGAGTTGTTTGCACAAAAAAACAATGGATGGTAACCGAGCAGAGCTGAGTGGCCAAACTGTGGTATTAGGCCAAAACTATTGGCTGGGTTAGATGCAGAAAAAAATTATTTTTAATTTGCAACCTGATGGAGGTCAGTATAGATGGACTAATAGACCAAGTCCCACACACCGCTAGAAGCCCAAATATTTTTTCAGAGCTAGATGCAGAAAATTTTTTTATTCAATTTGCAACCTGATGGAGGTCAGTATAGATGGACTAATAGACCAAGTCCCACACACTGCTAGAAGCCCAAATATTTTTTCAGAGCTAGATGCAGAAAAAAATTATTTTTAATTTGCAACCTGATGGAGGTCAGTATAGATGGACTAATAGACCAAGTCCCACACACTGCTAGAAGCCCAAATATTTTTTCAGAGCTAGATGCAGAAAAAAATTATTTTTAATTTGCAACCTGATGGAGGTCAGTATAGATGGACTAACAGAACAAGTCCCACACGCTGCTAGAAGCCCAAATATTTTTTCAGAGATAAATGAAGAAAAAAATTATTTTTAATTTGCAACCTGATGGAGGTCAGTATAGATGGACTAATAGACCAAGTCCCACACACTGCTAGAAGCCCAAATATTTTTTCAGAGCTAGATGCAGAAAAAAATTATTTTTAATTTGCAACCTGATGGAGGTCAGTATAGATGGACTAATAGACCAAGTCCCACACACCGCTAGAAGCCCAAATATTTTTTCAGAGCTAGATGCAGAAAAAAATTATATTCAATTTGCAACCTGCTGGAGGTCAGTATAGAAGGACTAATAGAACAAGTCCCACACACTGCTAGAAGCCCAAATATTTTTTCAGAGCTAAATGAAGAAAAAAATTATTTTTAATTTGCAACCTGATGGAGGTCAGTATAGATGGACTAATAGAATGATGCTATGCCCAAAAGATTTTACTTCACTAGGTGCAGTAAAAAAATTGGTATTCTATACACAGGTGGTATATCTTGCAACACAGATAGGCTACTCCACTGACTAACACACTCTGCAATAGGCCAAAAAGGATTAGCTTTGCTAGATTCAGCCAAATGCTGTGAAAAAAACTTGCACAGCACTGGCACAGACCTGCCTGGCAAAAACTGATAGGAACTGATGTAACCTAGTCCTGAAAAGGACTCCAATTACAATTAGTCTTTACTCCCACAATCTATCTATTTAAGAGCACAGACCTGCCTGATAAAAGTCGTAGGAAATGCTGTAACCTAGTCCTTAAAAGGACTGCAATCACAACTATTCCCTACTCCCAAGCTATCTGTATATTTGTGCGAAAATTGGCTTGAAATTAACAAGGTATAGCGCACACAGCAACAGCGGTGCCGTCTAACACGCAGCTGCAGCAGTGAGAAAATGGTGGCGACGGGGAAAATGGCTTGCTCTTATAGGGCAAGGACATGTGACATACACTGCCAATCACACATGCCCTTGCTTGTGTGAAAAAAAGCACTTCGCTCCGTGTGTGCGCTGCTGATAGGCTGACAGATTGCACCTCCCCACTGCAAATGCGGGAAAGAGAAAAAAAAATGGAGATCTTCATTGTTCCTGCAGAGATCCATCCCCTGCCCCTCCCCCCGCCCCGCTGTACACTCAAACTGCGTATTAACATTAATTTTCATCATTACTGAGAAAAAATCCAGTTATGATTTTGGTGCACGAACAGTTATCGAACATAACCTCGAACAGCCGAATTTTTCTCAAATTGTTCGTGTTCACCGACCGGCTCGAACACCGCCCAAAACAGCTCGAATTTGAGATTGGCGAACAGTTCGAGTAGAACAACGCTCATCTCTACTCCTTACTGATTCCCAATTCCTTTCATGTGTCTCTCCTCAAGCCTGTTGTCCTTAATCCTTTCTCTGATGATCCAGGTACCATTCCAGCTCCAGTCTCCGCTGAGGACGTCTTTGAGGTAGAGAACATTTTGGCCATCAAGAGGGTAAGAAGAAAGACTTTCTTTCTTGTGGATTGGAAGGGGTTTGGTCCTGAGGAGAGGTCTTTGGAGCCCCGGGAAAACATTCATGCTCCTCGTCTTCAAGAAAATTTTTTTTGCGGGTGTAAGGTGCCTCAGCGATGTAGTCGTGGGCGAGCTGTAGCCCCTGCTCGCTCTTCTGGCACCCTACAGTCAATACGTGTCCTCCCTCTGATGTGTGGCTGTGTATGTGGTGCTCTCCACTTACATCAGACCATCTGGCTGTCTCCAGGCATTTCTCTTCTGGGACCAGGACAGCAATAAATTCAGAGGACACGAGGTTCTTATCCATAACTGGGACTTTACTTGGGGAAGAGGAATATATACAGTATTTACAAGCAGATATAATGGATAAGGCCCGACAGGTTATCATCTCCCTCACAGGTACTGGCAACATCTTCAGGCCTGGTTCCCTCTTTAGTGAAGCATCTCTGTGACTCTAATCTGTAGCCAAAGAGAATCTTCCGCAATATCAACAGTGTATCCATATCCTATATCTCCCCCACGTCTTAGCCTGGAGTCCTATCTCCCTCTGCTGCCTGCAGACTGAAAGTGCCCCGGGTCCTCAATACCTCCGTTGAGTTTCTCCGACCGGCTAACAGGACTCTTGTGTAGGGAGATCTTCACATTGGTGATCCTACTGTCTGAGGGTACAGAGCTCCCATCTACCCTAGCAGCCACCATATAATCAGGCTGCCCGTACAGTTCACTGTCCCAACTCTCACTCACTCATCACTTTCTGCTTCTGGAAACTAAGCAGAGATTTTCCTGATGTGCCCACCCTCTGTGGGCTGTCATCACACACCATTAACCCCTACACTGTCTGCAATACTGCTGGCAGACTTAACCTTGCATCTGCACCCGGGACAGTGACATCTTGTGGCTGGTTACCAATACTAAAGCCCACAAGGAATTATATCTGAAACAAGCTTTATAAACACGCTATGCTTGATCATGGCACTAAGTTCCCCCTCTACTCTACTGACTGGACCACTGCAGCTAACTCCTTAGCTTGGCCTAGCAACAGTTCAGAGTGGTCTAACTCTGGGAACATTCTCTTTTAACTACATCAGTGCCAAAGGAAGGCTACGTCCTTCCACACTATTACACAGGCTTTAAGAAGAGGGGGGGCATAAAGCGGGGGGGGGGGTACTGTAACATCAGCATCTCTGCCTCCTGCCGGGCAGAGACCCCTATCCCCTCACCGCCACTGTCCCGGTACGGCATCCTCCGGCTCCCCTGCTGCATCTCCCTCTCTCTTAAAGGGGCTGTGCGCACCGTCCTAAAGAGTCCCCGGCTAATAGCCAGAGGACTGCCCTTATTTAAGGCACCTCCTCCAAAATGGAGGTGCCTGTGCAAGGTTGTTGTTTGTGTGCTAACACTCTCTCCAGCCCTCAGGTTCCAGTGCCCGCCAGCCTGTCTATCAGCCGTGACCGCCTGCCTGTCTATCATCTGTGTCCGCCTGCCTGTCTATCAGTCATGCCCGCCTGCCTGTCTATCAACCGAGCCCGCCCGCCTGTCTATCAACCGTGTCCACCTGCCTGTCTATCAGCCGTGCCCGCCTGCCTGCCTATCAGCCATGCCCGCCTGCCTGCCTATCAGCCGTGCCCGTCTGCCTGCCTATCAGCCATGCCCACCTGCCTGTCTATCAGCCGTGCCCGCTCGCCTGTCTATCACCCGTGTCCACCTGCCTGTCTATCAGCCGTGCCCGCCTGTCTACCAGCCGTGCCCGCCTGCCTGTCTAACAGCTGTGCCCGCCTGCTTGTCTATCAGCTGTGCCCACCTGCCTGTCTATCAGCCGTGCCTACCTGCTCCGTTTGGCCTCGGTTCAGTGGTGTCCTTTTTTTCAGAGGTGCACAAAACGGTGGCCAATGGTGCATTTATGCATACCTAAAAAAACGGACACCGCCAGATCAAAGGCCAGACAGCGTCCACAGTGTCTATATAGGGAATCTTCCGCCAAGGGTTCCATCTGAATCACGTATTTCAAAGATTTACGTAAAAATCTCAGTGCCATCTTTGGGATGCAGAATGAACAAATCAGGAGCAGGTGAAGAATTGGTTTTATTTATTTTTTACGCCATTCCTCATGCGGTATAAGTGATTAGATGACTTTATTTTTCGGGTTGGTGCAATTTCAGTGATACCAGATTAAAGGGGTTGTCCGATCAAAAGTGATAAGTGTGCAGTCACTCTGTGTGACTGCAGACTTATGAATCCCCCCAGCACAGGCACTGTGCACTGTGGGGATTCCCCGGTATGACACCCGGGACCGAAGGGTATGCATGAGTAATATATATCCCCGGTCGGTGGGCACGCCCTTGCTCTCCATATACTTGTATTGAGTGAGGCCGCACCTTCTAGATGGGGAGCTGAATGGCCGGGGTATGTATAATACATACATACCCTCCGTTACCAGGACTCATACCTTTGAATCACCGAAGTGCACAGTGCCTGCGCTGAGTGACTGCAGACTTATCACTATTGACTGGACAACCCCTTTAATATCAGGTTTTTATGTTTGACAGCTATCACACACTAAAAGATGTTTTTTTTTGCATTAACTAGTTTTTGCATCGCCATGTTTTGAGAGCTATAATTTTTCCATATTTAGGCTAACAGAGTTATGTGAGGGCTTGTTTTTTGTGGGACGAGTTGACATTGCTGTGTCATTTTTGGCCACATGACATTTTTGATCGCTTTCGTTTCCGAATATTGGGAGGCAGAATGAACAAAAACCAGCAATTCAGGAATTGTGTTTTGTTTTTGTTTTTTTTATGTCGTTCCGCATGTGGTAAAATTGATAAGGCAGCTTTATTCTTCTTGTCAGTACAATTACAGCGATATCACATTTTCATCTTTTTTTTATGTTTTGGCGCTTTTACAAAATAATTTTTTTTTATAGAAAAATAATTATTTTTGCATTGCTTTATTCTGAGAGCTATAACTTTTTTATTTTTCTTCTGATGGAGCTGTATGGTAGCTTGTTTTTTGCGGGATAAAATTACATTTTTACCTGTACCATTTTTATTTACATTCGTATTTTTAATCGCGTTTTATTCCACTTTTTGTTCGGCAGTATGATGATAAACCATCATTTTTTGTTTATTTTTTTTTATTTTTAACAGTGTTCACTAAAGGGGTTTACTTGTGGAACAGTTTTATAGGTTGGGTCATTGAGGATGCGGTGATGCTAAATATGTGTAGTTTTACTGTTTATAATTTTTTTCATAAATTTCATTTATTGGTACAATATATTTTTATTTGTTTTTATTATTTTTTTATTATTATTTTTTAACTCTTTAACTTTATACCACTATGGGACGTTCACTTTTTGCAGGTTGATCGCTTGTATAGTAAAGGAATGCAGAAGCATTCTTATGCTGTACAAACTGTCAGCTTCACTGACAATCATGTTAGATCATGCGCTGAGCATGATCTAGCAAGTTTGCTAGCTCTGGTGACCCGAATGTCATCATGATGACATATGGTCAATATAGCAACGATCGGGCCCCTTACGAGGACAGCGATCCAAGTGCAGAGGGGGCTTCCTCCCTCTGCCTGCTCTCTAAATGCTTTGATCGATTTAGGGGAGTTAAAGTGCCAGGAGCAATGTGGCACCACTCCTGGCACTGAGTGAAGGTTGTCAGCTGTCAGACTCAGGTGATACCTGGCACCACTCCTGGCACTGAGTGCCTGGTGTCAGCTGGTGTCAAGCGCGCACAGCTCTTGTGCGTGGGCGATCGCCATGACGTATTCATATGTCCTAGATCGGTAAGTTTCAGGCAACCTGAATGTATGGATACATCAAAGGTCATTAAGGGGTTAAAGTAGTTCACATATAACTAGTTCATAACTACCGTATTTTTCGCACCATAAGACACACTTTTTTCCCCCCAAACTTGGGAGGAAAATGGGGGGTGATCTGAATGCAGCTTACCGGGGAGTTGCCGTGGTGGTGGAGTGGGATTGCAGGAAGCAGTGTCCCTCCTTCAGGAAACCTGTGGTGGCAGAAGCGGTGCGATGCTGCGGCCCCAGTATCGGCAGTCAGGCAGAGCTTTCCCGGCAGCCATTTTCCTGAAGTCATGGGCAGCATGCAAAGACTGGGATCTCGACCCAGTCGAGATCTCAACCGTGCAAGCACCGCCTCTGGCAGCTATCTTCCTGAAGCCATGGGCCTTAGGGAAAGGGCCACCAAGGTCCCAATTTGGGTATGCGCCAGCTCGGACAGCCATTTCCCTGTAAACCATGGGTTCAGGAAGATGGCCACCAGAAAGCAATGCACTCCACTCTGCCTGACCACCGACACCAGCCCCACAGCATCTCACCGCTTCTGCCATCACTGAGTTCCTGAGGGAGAGATGCTGCTTCCTGCAATCCCGCTAAACCACCACCGCACCCCCTTCTCTCGCCCAAGGCCCGCAGCATCATTGCTCCATTAATACAATCGCCGGCTTCCTGAGGGATCATGCCTCCTGTAACCCCCACACCCCCGCCGTCTCCCCCCAGGTAAGATACCTATTCGGACTATAAAATGGACCCCTATCTTATAAAAAATATATTTTTCCTATTTTACATCCCAATATTTGGGGTGCGTCTTGGCCTGGTGAGTCTTATAGTCGGAAAAATACGGCACTTTGCACTGTCACAATTTCATAGCAGTGCTGAGCCGATCTTTCATTCTCTTGATACTCTAACTAACCAATTTGTTCACCTTTTGATTAGCTATACTCAAAAACACATTTTACCTGACTACCACCAGCAGAATCGTATCACAAAAAGCAGTATTAGGTCACGGCCCCACTATCAGTATTTGGTCAGTATTCGGTTAGCGTTTTTTCTCAGGAGTGGGAGCCAAAACCAGGAGTGGGTGATAAATGTGTCGCAGAGTGCATCTTCTTACAGTCACCACTGTACTTATGAGAGCTTCAATCAGCAAGATATCTTGAGTAAACAGTATTTACTTCATACTGGTTAAGCATGAGATAAAATTCAGTGTCACACAGTCCATGTGCTGCTGACATAACATATTCAGGAAAAGAAAACAAAACACAGGAAGTAAGAGCAACCAACAATTGAGAGCATTCCTCCCCCACATTACAGCAAGCATATAACTATACACACTATCGCCATCTGCTGTCTGGTTAGTATAAAGTGTTCCTTTCACTTATAATAAGTCCTAATCTGTTGTATATGCCAACACCCTTTCTCAACAGTAATGAATTATTCAATCAATCCCAACTTTTTTATTAGTCTCTGGTGTTTATCAGCATTCAATGCCTTCGTGAAGATGTCTGCTGTCATTTCTTCAGTAGGACAATACTCTAACTTCAAGCCTCCTTGTTCCTGATGATCTCTCAAGAAATGATATTTCACATCAATATGCTTGGTTCTTGGATTGACTCTTTCCATCTGAGCAAGAACAAGACTTCCTTGATTGTCCTCTTTCAGTTTTGTTGGTTCCAACTGTGGTTGTCCTAATTCTGTCAACAATTTTCTTAACCACAGTACTTCTTGACTCGCATGTGCTGCGGCAACATATTCTGCTTCTGTTGAAGACAATGTCACAATTGACTGTTTCTTACTTGTCCAACTTATTAATGCACCTGAGAGAAAAAAAACATGTCCACTGGTAGATCTTCTGTCAGTTGGATCTCCAGCCCAATCTGCATCAACATATCCTGTTAAAATGCAATTATCACTTGTGGGTAATTTCAGCTTAACATTACTAGTTCCTTTCAAATAACGCATTACTCTCTTCACGGCATTCCAATCAGCTTTATTTGGTTTTGATACCTTTCTACTCAGGATTCCTACTGCTGCGATGTCTGGTCTTGTAACGGTCGCTAGATACAGTAGTTTTCCTATTGCTGTTCTGTATTCTTCATTATTTGGTAGCATATTTTTGTCACTGTTCATCTCTTTGAGATAATTAGTTTCCATTGGAGACTTTACTGTTTTTGCATCTTTAATCCAAATTTTTCTGTTATGTCTTGAATAGTGTTGAGCCACCCCCATAGTGTTCGAGTTCGGTTCGGTTCGTCGAACACCCGTGTGTTCACCGAACTGTTCGTCGAACTGTTCGTCGAACACCTTTGAACACCATTAAAACCAATGGCAGGCAAACAAAAACACATAGAAACACATAGAAAACACCTTCAAAGGTGTCCAAAAGCTGACAAACTGCTCAGAAGACATAACTAACACATGGAAAAGTGACAAGTACATATAGTCATGCGAAAAGAAAAGAGGTGGAGGAGTAAAAGGAGGGGGAGACACAGATATAGGCATGTCATGCCCTTCTAAAATCCAAAAAGTGAGAAGCCGACACGGCCAGTCCGCTCCTGCCCGTGCCACCTCCGTGTCGCCGGGTTTGTGCCAGAGCCGCGGTGAACCCTGACGGCCAGCCCCCCTCTCCCAATACTGGTGCCTGTCCGCTGGTGGGTCGAGCGAGCCCCCCTGTGGTGGAGGCAGCTCTAAGCTTTTTAATTTAAATTGTCTCTCTAATTTGAATGAATACACTTTAAATCCATTTACAAGGATCTATTGGAGGGCAAGTCTCATGCCAGCAGCCGCGTAATTCCAGCTCCAGTAGCGTCCACTAAAGCTGCTGCAGTTAAAAAGCTTTTATAAGGATCGAGCTCGGCTGTCCACCGCAAGGCATCCTACTGCCAGTCCCAGCCCCTATGCCTTGGGGTGCCTCCTGATGCTCTTCACTGAGTATCCCGTGGTCCCGAAGCATTTCCTTTGAAAAAATTAAGTGTCCAAACTACAGGTGGTGTAGCTTGCTTAACAGCCGGAATAATCCGCTGACTAGCAGACTCTGCTACTAGGCACAAAGTATTTCCTGGGCTAGATGCAGTTACAAATTTGTAATTAGATACTCTCGTTGGATGCTGAGAAAGCATTCCATAGAGTCTCCTGGCACGCCATATATTATTCTCTTAAAAAGTTTGGGGTAGGGGTCTAGGGGACCCTTTTATAGCCAAAATCACGGCCCTGTATCGCAATACGTCACCTAGGCTGAAGATAAATGGAACTGTAGCACCCTGAGGGCTCAGTTGCTACAGAGGTATTGCACCTCACCCAGAGGTGTGATATCTCACTCTCAGGTAAGGATGGAGTGTGGATCAGGACCCGACACCTGCATGCACTACACCACATTGCCGTAGGGCAGAGCGACCAATATGCCTCTGAGATGGGCACGACAGTCCCTGTCCCTTGCTGGAGTGGGGGGAGGGAACACTGAGGAAGGGGAACCCTGTAGTGCAGGAGCAGGGAGGAAGCAGTTCCTGGGTGCATTGAGAAGGGAGTATAAAAGGTGGGCACCATCTTAGTTCAGTGCAGAGAAGTCTGAACAGAAGTGACAGGGAGCAGGGGCTCTGCATGAGCTCTGCTCCGGAGGCGGGCCTAGTAACAGAGGCCCAGGCCTGGAAGAGGGAGAAGGAAGGAAGAGGAGCAGAGAAGGCTCCAGGAACGAGGAACGAAGGGATCCCAGGGGTGCGGACAGGCGAGTCGCCACCGCACGCCCGAATCCACCTGCGTGGAGGGGTCAGGCCAAAGGGGGAGACCGGTCCCCGAAACTAGTGGAGGCGGGAAACGACCCTCAGCTAGAAACCGGAGGCTGTGACATTTTATGTGGCGCAGCCCCTCGCTACACCCGCTAGGAAGGCACCCCATAGGGTCAGGGAAACTGGCGCCAAGTTTACCAAGAGGAGGCCTGAGGCAGCCGGACAGAAGGGTTGGTAAGAAAGGCCAGACAAAGGACACACAAATGGGGTCCTGTGAAGCGCTCCAAAGTTATCTGGGAGTTGTCTGAGCCCCTCACCTGGTGAGCACAGTACGACGTGGGCAACCGTTACCTGCAGACGTGGTCTGGATAATAAGAACTGTGAGTAAAGGCCATGGACTGCATCACTCACTCCGTGTCGTTATTGCTTCTGCCCTGCACCATCACCCCCATCCTCCGCATACACTGCCCTGAGGCTATACTCCTCCCGTGGGGAGTTATGCTACGCTCTGCTGCACCCACAACACCAGCCTCAGCGGTCTGCCCTGCAGCGGCGGTTCACTCTGACCGCAATCCACGGGTGGCGTAGTCGGATATTTAAACATCAAAACCACAAAAATAGTTCCGCCACTGGTTTGACTGCCCTGAGCCACGGAACCGGTTCGCCGCCACGGAGACTACAACCACCAGCATCCACCAAAAAGGGTCCGGCTCCTGGTGTCCCAAGGCCCAGGGGGCGCGTCAGAACATTTTCATCACCTTTCATAATCACCAATGGGACAAGGCAGGGATGTCCTCTGTCCCCTCTCTTATACATCCTAGTGACGGAGCACCTGCTCTCATCAATTCGCCATAACCCCAATATTAGGAGGATTGAGGTGGGAGGCACCGAGTACAAGTGCTCTCTATTTGCTGATGATGTCCTAGTATATATCACTCAATCACATATATCCATCCCTGCTGTTATGGCTGAAATAGATCACTTTGTTACATGGTCAAATTTTAAAATCAATGCAGCGAAGTCTGAGGCCCTCGATGTCTCCCTCCCCAAATCCATACAGGATTCCATCCAGTCCAACTTTCCCTTTGCCTGGCCCTCACAGGGTATCAAATACTTAGGAATTCCTATTCATAGAGACCTCTCCCATCTATGTTATCTTAATTTTGGGCCCTTTATTGAACAACTCCATACAGACCACGGTTGGCAAGTTAGAACTGTAAGATTCACTACGTGAACCACTGGTGTTTTGTGGAAAAGCACATGTACACTGTGTTCCAAATTATTATGCAAAAAGTGTTTAGGAGTGATAAGGGAAGAATTTGTTTGTTTGTCAGTTAAACTCATTGATGGTGATGTGTGTCAGGGCTCTTTATATCACTGTAAGCAATTGCAGACACCTGTGCTAATTAGTTTGGCAGGTGTGTCCAATGAAAGGCAAGACTACTTAAGAAGGCTGTCCCACATTATTAAGCAGCCTACATTTTCTGCCAAAATGGGAAAGAAAAAGGATGTGTCGGCTGCTGAGAAGCAACAAATTGTGGAGTGTTTAGGTCAAGGCATGACTACAATCAACATTGTGCGATGATCAGGAAGAAGTGTCTTGACAATCAAGAAGTATGTAGCTGATTCACAGTACACACGTGTGCGTGCTGATAAGGGCAAATTGAGGACTCTTTCCTACAGGCAATTGCGTCAGGTTAAAAGAGCAGCGGCAAAAAAGCCTTGTCATAGCAGCAGACAAGTTTTTGAAGCTGCTGTTGCCTCCAATGTCCCCCAAACAACAAGATGCAGGGTCCTTCAGAGGTTTGCAGCTGTGCATACGCCATCCTGTCGACCTCCTCTATCCACTTCACACAAGCAGAAATGGCTCCAGTGGGCCAAACATTACATGAAGTCTGATTTCAAAACTGTTTTGTTCACGGATGAGTGCCGTGCAACGCTCGATGGTCCAGATGGATGGAGTGGAGGATGGCTGGTTGATGGACACCCCACGCAAACACGGCTACAGCGCCAACAAGGAGGAGGTGGAGTAATGTTTTGGGCTGGAATCATGGGGAGAGAGATTGTCGGCCCCTTTAGGATCCCTGAAGGGGTAAAGATGAACTCCATAATGTATGTGGAGTTTCTCAAACAGCACTTCCTGCCATGGTTCAAGATGAAGAACCGTGTATTCCGCAGCATGATCATTTTTATGCATGATAATGCACCGTCTCATGCTGCACATAACACATCTGCAGCTCTGGCTGATATAGGCATAGAAGGCGACAAACTTATGGTGTGACCCCCATGCTCTGGGAGGGTATTCTGTCCTCATGCAAAGCAATTGAAGCAGAAACCATCCAAAACCTGACAAATTCAATGGACGAGAGAGTTCAGAAGCTCCTTTCGAACAAGGGGTCCTATGTACAAATGTAACATCACCTAGAATAAAGTTTTGAGTTGAAAACTGTTTGATTTCAGCTTCTAATAACCTGCTAATGTTTATAATTTCAAAAATGACCATTTTTTTGGTCTTTATTAAAATGAAAAGGTTGATCGAAGAGTGTGGGGGTCTAAGAGTGTGGCAACCCAGTAGTCAGGATTACTTCGAATTCTGACAATATGAGGGTCATGTTGCAGGTAGTGCAGCAAGAAGGCACTTATGTGTCTTGCGCATCTCGGAGCCCCAAAATTATTTTCCGGGCTAGATGCAGCTAAAAATTATTATTAATTTTAAATCTGGTGGAGCTTAGTATAGATGGCCTAATAGAATCAGTACTGCACACTGCTACAAAGCCCAAATTATTTTCCAGCCAAGATACAGATAAACATGATTAGTCATTTTAAATCTGGTGGAGCTTAGTATAGATGGCCTAATAGAATCAGTACTGTACACTGCTACAAAGCCCAAATAATTTTCCAGCCAAGATACAGATAAACATGATTAGTAATTTGAAAGCTTAAAATGGTTGGTGAGGTGATTTTAACAAATCATCAAGCTTTTACTCTCCCCAGGATGACACAGGGGTAGAAAAGTCATTTCGGATCCATGATTTGTTCATCTTTATAAACGTGAGTCTGTCTACATTATCAGTGGAGAGCCGCGTGCGCTTATCTGTCAGCACACCACCAGCAGCGCTGAACACACGTTCAGACAGAACGCTGGCTGCGGGGCATGACAAGATCTCCAAGGCGTAAGTGGCTAGCTCCGGCGATTTATCCAGATTGGAAGCCCAAAAAGAGCAAGGGTCCAGTGACACAGTCATGGCTTCAATGTTTACTTGGAGATACTCCTGTACCATCGTCTCTAGGCGTTGACTATGTGTCAGACTTCTTGTCTACTGTGGCCTTGCAAAGGATGGGCTAAAAAAGTGGTGAAATGATTTCGCAAAATTGATGTTACCAGCAGATACTGTGTTTCTGTTACGGTTTGAGTGCTGAACACTCGACGGTCCCACGGTTGGCAAGTTGGAACTGTGAGATTCAGTACGTGCACCACTGGTGTTTTGTGGAAAAGCACATGTAAAATTCTGCAACAGTCTCTGCTGATACTCCTGCATGCGTGCATCCCTTTCTATGGCAGGAATAATTTCTGCAAATTTACTTTTGTACCGGGGATCTAACAGTGTGTCAACCCAGTAGTCAGGATTATTTCTAATTCTCACAATTCGAGGGTCATGTTGCAGGTAGTGCAGCAAGAAGGAACTCATGTGTGTTGCGCATCCAGGAGCACCAAGTCCCTGTTGTGTTGGTGGCGAGGTAACAATCATGCTTCCTTCCTCTGTCCTCTCCCCCCCACCTCGCAAAACAGAAATGTGATCAAGGTCTCCCTCATCTAATGAGTCTTCCATCAGTTCGTCGTCCACTTCTTCCTGGGCTCCTGCACGTTCCTCACTAGTTTGGCTGCTACCATGCGCCCTGGTAAAACCATCTCCCCCACCCTCACATGCCTGCCGCCTTGGTGCTGCCGACCGTCTGGACCTTGCAGATGTTAGCCCTTCCGCATACAACTCCTCCTCCTCTACTTCCTCCACCTCCTCTTGTGCCTCCACCTGACTCCGAATTCTGTTTAACATGTGCTCCAGCATGTAAATCACCGGAATAGTCATGCTGATAATGGCATTGTCAGCACTAAACATCTTCGTCGCCATTTCAAAACTGTGCAGAAGGGTGCATAGGTCCCTGATCTGAGACCACTCCTCCAGCTTGATTTGCCCCACCTCTGGATCTCGTTGGCCCAGGCTATACGTCAGAACGTATTGCACCAGGGCTTGTCGGTGCTGCCACAGTCGCTGCAACATGTGCAGAGTTGAATTTCACCGGGTGAATTTTAGCATTTTAGCCGGTGAAGTGGCAGGCCCAACGACTTCTGTAGAGATGTAAGTCGCTGAGCTGCGGGATGCGAACGGCGGAAGTGAGCACACAGCGACCGTGCCCTCTGCAGAAGGCCATCTAGTCCGGGATAGTGGGCTAAAAATTGCTGGACAACCAGGTTCAACACGTGAGCCATACAAGGCACGTGTGTGACATTGCCCCGGCGAAGGGCCGCACCCAGGTTTGCAGCATTGTCGCACACGGCCTTCCCTGGTTTCAGGTCCAGTGGAGACAACCATTCATGAAATTGGTTCTCCAGAGCTGACCACACCTCCTCAGCTGTGTGACTCACATTTCCCAGACATTTTAAAGTAAAAACCGCCTGATGACGTTGAGCCCTACTGCCAGCATAGTAAGGAGGTGTGCAGGATCCCATCTGCGCAGTTAGAAAGCTTGTGGCATGACCAGACAGGCTTTGGGTGCAGGTGGAGGACCGAGAGGAGGTTGAGGAGGCAGAAGCAGTGGAGGAACTTTGAGATAAAGAGGATTGACGCACAACTCGTGGGGACGGCAAGACTTGGACAGCAGCCCCTTGTCCTGCTGTCACCATAGTTACCCAGTGCCCAGTCAGCGACATGTAACACCCCTGTCCATGCCTACTCGTCCAAGTGTCTGTGGTGAAATGCACCCTGTCACACACAGAGTTTCTCAAAGAAGCGGTGATGTTGTGTGCGACATGCTGGTGTAGCGCAGGCACACCTTTCTTTGAGAAGTAGTGCCGACTGGGCATCTGGTACTGGGGCACTGCGATGGACATAAGGTCTCGAAAATCCTCTGTGTCCACCAGGCGGAAAGGCAGCATTTCTGTAGCCAAGAGCTTGCAGATGGTGAAATTCAACCTCTTAGCTTTCTCATGGCTAGGAGGAAATGGTCTTTTACTTGTCCACATCTGAGGGACCGAGGGCTGGCTATTGTGCTTAGACGGGGTTGATAAGGGTGTCCCCGGCAAACTGCCGGTCTGTGAGGAAGATGCAGGCGGACATGTTAGGTTGCCTTGATCCAAAGGTGGTGCTATCGATGTCGGACAGCGCTCAACACCAGCTGGTGTTACCGCCTCCAAAGAAAATGATGACCTGCCAATCACGCTGGCTGTTGCGGGTAAAGAGGTGGCAGGTCTGCGCCCCAAAACAGGTGTGACCGCTGTCCCCCCAGTCACAGAGGATGAAGAGGCCGCGGATGCACAAGATGTGGCAGACGGTGGTTGGCCCGGCCGGCTAGGCCGCATTGTAGCACAGTGAGCTTCCCACTGCAACTTATGCTTCATGTCCATGTGCCGGTTCATGCATGAAGTACTCAAACTATGTATTTTTTGGCCTCTACTTAGCTTTTGCTGACAAATGTTACAGATAACACGAGTTGGGTCATCTTTATCAATCTGAAAAAATGCCCAGGCTATGCAAGGCTTAGCACCCATGCGACCTGAAGAGCCACCACGACTTGTGGTGAGAGGCAGAGTTGTGTTTGAGGATGCAGTTGTTGACGTGCTTCCAGTACTTCGTCTCTGTCCAGGAAGGCGCAACCTGACCTCATCGTCACTAGCATTCTCCTCCATCTCCTCTGCTGACCTCATCTCTTGGCTGACTGTGGGTTGACAGTAAGTGGGATCTCCAACCTCATCATCATCACCCTGTGCGTTATCACACCCGTCGTCCTCAGAGCCAACCTGTTCCTGCCCTGACAAAAAACTAAAGTTGTCGCTCCAATCAGGTATTTGAGTCTCATCATCGTCTTCCTCATTGTCTCCACCAACAGGAGTTACAGTTTGGGAATGAGGGTCTACATTATGGTCAGAACCTTCTGCGTCTGGTCCTGGATCCGACTCATAAAGATTCTGGGCATCAGTGCAGATCATTTCCTCATCTGGATTCACAGAAGCTCTGGAGCCGACCTCTGATTCCCAGGCTATAGTATGAGTAAACAGCTCTGCAGACTCAACCATCTGTTCTACCTCATACTCAGACGGGCAGCTGGAAATTTGGGAGCTGTTGTGAGGAAGCAAGTGCGATTGGGGTGACACCTTTGAGGACTGGAGTATTTGTGATGTTGAAGTTGATGTGGAGGAGAGCACACTTAAAGGAACACTTGATATCCGTTGAAGCACCTGCTGTTTTTGTGCCTCATCTGGAATTTGCAGCGATTGGCGTTGCCGTAAGAAAGGGATCTTATCACATTGTCCGCTAAAAGAAGTAGACATTTTAGTTTGGCTGGAAGATGGTCTTTCTTCTGCAGATGTTACTGTTGCTTTAACACCTACCCCACGGACACAACCTTTTTTCCCCTTCCCAACACGCCTATTCCCCTTTCCACCAGCAGCAGGCCTTTTTCCACTCATTTTGGTGGTTAACTAATTCACAACTCTGGAGTTGTTTGCACAAAATATAATGGATGGGAACCGAGCAGAGCTGAGTGGCCAAACTGTGGTATTAGGCCAAAACTATTGGCTGGGTTAGATGCAGAAAAAAATTATATTCACTTAGCAACCTGATGGAGGTCAGTATAGATGGACTAATAGAACAAGTCCCACACACAGCTAGAAGCCCAAATATTTTTTCAGAGGTAGATGCAGAAAAAAATTATATTCAGTTTGCAACCTGATGGAGGTCAGTATAGATGGACTAATAGAACAAGTCCCACACACTGCTAGAAGGCCAAATATTTTTTCAGAGCTAGATGCAGATAAAAATTATTTTTAATTTGCAACCTGATGGAGGTCAGTATAGATGGACTAATAAAACAAGTCCCACACACTGCTAGAAGCCCAAATATTTTTTCAGAGGTAGATGCAGAAAAAAATTATATTCAGTTTGCAACCTGATGGAGGTCAGTATAGATGGACTAGTAGAACAAGTCCCACACACTGCTACAAGGACAAATATTTTTTCAGAGCTAGATGCAGAAAAAAATTATATTCAATTTGCAACCTTATGGAGGTCAGTATAGATGGACTAATAGAATGATGCTATGCCCAAAAGGTTTTACTTCACTAGGTGCAGTAAAAAAATTGGTATTCTATACACAGGTGGTGTATCTTGCAACACAGATAGGCTACTCCACTGACTAACACACTCTGCAATAGGCCAAAAAGGATTAGCTTTGCTAGATTCAGCCAAATGCTGTGAAAAAAACTTGCACAGCACTGGCACAGACCTGCCTGGCAAAAAGTGATAGGAACTGATGTAACTTAGTCCTGAAAAGGACTGCAATTACAACCTATCTATTTAAAAGCACAGACCAGCCTGATAAAAGTCGTAGGAAATGCTGTAACCTAGTCATTAAAAAGACTGCAATCACAACTATTCCCTACTCCCAAGCTATCTGTAGATTTGTGCGAAAATTGGCTTGAAATTAACAAGGTATAGCGCACACAGCAACAGCGGTGCCGTCTAACACGCAGCTACAGCAGTGAGAAAATGGTGGCGATGGGGAAAATGGCTGGGTCTTATAGGGCAAGGACATGTGACATACACTGCCAATGACACATGCCCTTGCTTGTGTGAAAAAAATCACTTCTCTCCGTGTGTGCGCTGCTGATAGGCTGACAGATTGCACCTCCCCACTGTAAATGCGGGAAAGAGAAAAAAAAATGGAGATCTTCATTATTCCTGCAGAGATCCATCCCCTGCCCCTCCCCCTTACCCGCTGTACACTCAAACTGCGTATTAACATTAAGTTTCAGCATTACTGAGAAAAAATCCAGTTATGATTTTGGTGCACGAACAGTTATCGAACATAACCTCGAACAGCCGAATTTTTCTCAAATCGTTCGTGTTCGCCGAACGGCTCGAACACCGCCCAAAACAGCTCGAATTTGAGATTGGCATACAGTTCGAGTCGAACAACGCTCATCTCTAGTCTTGAATCATATGATTTTGATTCAGTAGGAAACTTCCATCTTCTTCTCTTTCTACCTGTATTCCTTGGTACTGTTTCACATTTCCCAAGTCTTTGATTTTGAAATGTTGCTTCAGGATTTTTAGAATGTTTTCTTTATCCCTTTCTTGTTTAAAACAAATCAAAATGTCGTCTACATACAGTACAGACTAAACATTTGGACACACCTTCTCATTTAAAGATTTTTCTGCATTTTCATGACACTTGAAAACTGTACATTCACACTGAAGGCATCAAAACTATGAATTAACACATGTGGAATTATATACTTAGCAAAAAAGTGTGAAACAACTGAAAATATGTCTTATATTCTTGGCTCTTCAAAGTAGCCACCTTTTGCTTTGATGATTGCTCTGCACAATCTTGGCATTCTCTTGATCAGCTTCAAGAGGTAGTCACCGGAAATGGTTTTTACTTCACAGGTGTGCCCTGTCAGGTTTAATAAGTGGGATTTCTTGCCTTATAAATGGGGTTGGGACCATCAGTTGTGTTGTGTAGAAGTCAGGTGGATACACAGCTGATAGTCCTACTGAATAGACTGTTAGAATTTGTATTATGGCAAGAAAAAAGTAGCTAAGTAAAGAAAAACGAGCGGCCATCATTACTTTAAGAAATAAAGCTCAGTCAGTCCGAAAAATTGGGCAAACTTTGAATGTGTCCCCAAGTGCAGTTGCAAAAACCATCAAGCGCTGCAAAGAAACTGGCACACATGAGGAACGTCCCAGGAAAGGAAGACCAAGAGTCACCTCTGCTTCTGAAGATAAGTTTACCCGAGTCACCAGCCTCAGAAATCGCAGGTTAACAGCAGCTCAGATTAGAGACCAGGTCAATGCCACACAGAGTTCTAGCAGCAGACACATCTCTACAACAACTGTTAAGAGGAGACTTTGTGCAGCAGGCCTTCATGGTAAAATAGCTGCTAGGAAGCCACAGCTAAGGACAGGCAACAAGCAGAAGAGATTTGTTTGGGCTAAAGAACACAAGGAATGGACATTAGACCAGTGGAAATCTGTGCCTTGGTCTGATGAGTCCAAATTTGAGATCTTTGGTTCCAATCACCATGTCTTTGTGCGACGCAGAAAAGGTGAATGGATGGACTCTACATGCCTGGTTCCCACCGTGAAGCATGGAGGAGGAGGTGTGATGGTGTGGGGGTGCTTTGTTGGTGACACTGTTGGGGATTTATTCAAAATTGAAGGCATACTGAACCAGCATGGCTACCACAGCATCTTGCAGCTGCATGCTATTCCATCCGGTTTGCGTTTAGTTGGACCATCATTTATTTTTAAACAGGACATTGACCTCAAACACACTTCCAGGCTGTGTAAGGGCTATTTAACCAAAAAGGAGAGTGATGGGGTGCTACGCCAGATGACCTGGCCAACACAGTCACCAGACCTGAACCCAATCGAGATGGTTTGGGGTGAGCTGGACCGCAGAGTGAAGGCAAAAGGGTCAACAAGTGCTAAGCATCTCTGGGAACTCCTTCAAGATTGTTGGATGACCATTTCTGGTGACAACCTCTTGAAGCTCATCAAGAGAATGCCAAGAGTGTGCAAAGCAGTCATCAAAGCAAAAGGTGGCTACTTTGAAGAACCTAGAATATAAGACATGTTTTCAGTTGTTTTACACTTTTTTGTTAAGTATATAAGTCCACATGTGTTAATTCATAGTTTTGATGCCTTCAGTGTGAATGTACAATTTTCATAGTCATGAAAATACAGAAAAATCTTTAAATGAGAAGGTGTGTCCAAACTTTTGGTCTGTACTGTATATGAGTACATAAATCCATCTATTAATCAGCCTTTTTGTGTATAAGCATGGATCAGCTTTGCTTCTTTGAAATTTTTCATTTGTAAGTACTACCGTGATTTTGTCATTCCACGCTTTAGCTGCTTGCGTTAAACCATATATGCTTTTCTGTAGTTTGCAAACTTTGTTTGGATTTCTTTCATCTTTGAATCCTGGAGGTTGTTCCATGTAAATGTCTTCTGTTAAATCTCCATTCAAAAAAGCTGTCTTTACATCCAGATGTCTCAGTTCGTTCTGTTTCATTGCTGCAACTGTAAGTAAAGTTCTTATTGTAGTGTGTTTGGCAACTGGAGCAAATGTCTCATTATAGTCTTCTCCATATTTATTATTTTTGAGAATAACCTTTAGCTACGAGTCTTGCTCGGTATCTTTCTGCTGTGCCATCCGTTTGGTATTTTACTTTAAAAATTCATTTACATCCTATGGCTTTTCTTCCTTCTGGCGAAACTGTTAGTGTCCATGTATTTGAATCATGCATGGATTTAATTTCTGTTTCTGTTGCTTCTATCCATTTATTAGCTTCTTCTTCAGGAAGTTTAGATATGTCTTCCCAAGAGGTAGGCTCATAGATTTTTCTTATGCTTGTCTTGCAAGAGAGACGTTTTGGTGGTTTTCCTTTGTTCTCTCTCATTGAACGTCCTGGTTCTGTGTCTGTTTGTAGTTGTGATTCTTCACTTTCAGTATTTTGTTCTTCATTAATTTCTACTTCTTTCTCATCAGATATTTCTTTAGTTATGTCACTATTGTTTTTCTCATTTTTTGTTTCAACTGAAATCATTATGTCTTCATTTAAATCTTCAATGAATGTCACACTGTTACTCACCGTAACTCTGTCTGTTTTGGGATCTAGGATTCTATATCCTTTGCAATTTTTACTATATCCAACAAATATTCCTTCCATGGATCTGTTTTGAAATTTGGAACGTTTTTCTGTTGGAATGAATAAAAAAACTTTACATCCAAAAACTTTTAAATGATTGACACTTGGTTTCATACCTTGCCACAGTTCATATGGAGTTTTCGTCAGTTTTCTGGAAAAAAGTCGGTTCTGTAGATATGTAGCTGTCATTGCTGCCTCACCCCAATATTTGTCTGGTAGCTTGGAATCCATCAGCATACACCTTATCATTTCTGTTAGAGTTCTGTTTTTCCTTTCTGCTACTCCATTTTGTTCAGGTGTGTATGGAACAGTTTTCTGGTGTTCTATTCCATTTTGTCTTAAGTAGTCTTCTATTCTGTGACCTGTAAATTCACCTCCATTATCACTTCTGATGGCAATTGGCTTCCTTTGAAATTTGCTACTTGATCTTGTTACATAGTCTACAAGTTTATCAAAAACTTCACTTTTGTTCTTAATTAAGTATGTGACTGTGTATCTTGAGTAGTTGTCTATAAAAGTCAACATGTATCTATTGCCTCCTGATGTAGTCACTTTCAAGGGTCCACATACGTCAGTATGCACCAAATCAAGTGGTCTTTCGCTTTTCATCTCACTTTCTTTTGGAATAGATATCCTTGTGGCTTTGGATTTTATACAACATTCACATCTTACGGTAATTGAGCAATCTGATATCTTTAAATCTTTTGTCAATTCTTTTCTCTGTAGTTCCCTTATACTGTCAGGGTGTCTATGTCCTAGACATCTATGCCACATGTGAACACAGTTTTTGCGATCATGTGTACATACCTTCAACTGTTCCTTTGGTGTGTCTAAATGATATAATTGTTCATCTGCCTTGACTTTGGCAATCACCTTGTTTCCTGCAATAATTGCACACTCATTGTCTTTGAATTTTACTGTAAGTCCTTTTGCTGTTAAACGTTTCACAGAAAATAATCCGCCTTCCAATTTTGGAACATACAACACATCCTGTACAAGTATCTTTCAATCTTGTCCGAACTTGTTTGAACAATTTAGCATACCTTGTCCGATACCTTCTGCGGTTATTTTGCTTCCATCTGCAAGATAAATGGCTTCTTTCTTATCTAAATCAAGATCAGTAAAGAAATTCTTTTCACTTGTCATATGACTCGTTGCTCCTGAATCAATAAACCAACTAAGTGATGATTTCTTGTCTGTTACTTTAAATGTGCCATTCCAATTTTTCTCACATGAATCAGAAATTGTGTTTTTTACTTTCTGTGTATGCTTTTATGTTGTAATTTTTGTTGTTCTGCTTTCCATATGGTACAGTCTTTCTTTAAATGACCTTTTTTTCTTACATCTGAAGCATTCTCTTGTCTCTTTATTATAGGGTTCTTTAAATTCTGTAGCTTTAAGAGCATTTTCACTGTCCTTTTCAGTAGAAGAATCATTTCTTTGTTCTTTTCTTCTCTGATATTCATCTAATGTAATGTCAGTTTCTGGTCTCGTCTCAAGGGCATTTATCAAGGCAGTATATGAATCTGGTAAACTGCACAATAATATAGCTGCTACATGACTTTCTTTAATGTCTACACCAATAGATCTTAGCTGTGATATCACTTCCATCATTGAGAATATGTGCTTCTGCATGTCGTCATTTGCACTCAATCTCATACTGTAAAGCTTTGTTAATAAAAATAACTTGTGATTCAAGTTAGGTCTTTCATACAGTTTTCTTAATTTTTCCCACATTCCTTTAGGTGTTTCTTCATTTCTTATATGTATTAATTGAGCATCATCCACTAATAATCTAATGGTGGCTCTCACTTGTCTATTCTTCTTATCCCATGTCTGATTATCTTGATCTGGTCTTTCTGTAACAATTACTTCCCATAAATCATCCTTAGATAACAACATCTCTCCTTTGAATTTCCATAACTGATAATTTTCACTATTCAGTTTAGCTACTGTGAATTTCAGTTCAGTGTTACTCATCATCTTTATATAGTCTTACTTGTTTAGAGAGTTGTACTAAAGATATTCTCCTGTTTTTTTCTTCTTGATAGTTCCTGTATGTCCTGCCTGTGTTGAATTTTCTGTAATTATATCCAGCTCCTGGGATCATGAATTCCTCTGTCACTCTGTATCTGGATTTATTTCCTTCTGTTTACAGAGCTTATCTGTGTACTCCATTATCTGGGGTTATAAACCAGGATCCTGCTGCCTGCGCTTGTAGTGCGGGGCTTTTATTGTCTGGGCCCATAACCTGTCACAGAGTGCTTCTTCTTACAGTCACCACTGTACTTACGAGAGCTTCAATCAGCAAGATATCTTGAATAAACAGTATTTACTTCATACTGGTTAAACATGAGATACAATTCAGTGTCACGCAGTCCATGTGCTGCTGACATAACACATTCAGGAAAAGAAAAAAAAACACAGGAAGTAAGCAACCAACAATTAAGAGCTTTCCTCCCCCATATTACAGCAAGCATATAACTATACACACTATCGCCATCTTCTGTCTGGTTAGTATAAAGTCCTCCTTTCACTTATAATAAGTCCTAATCTGTTGTATATGCCAACAAAATGCAGTATTGGTGCACTCGTTTATAATATACCTTTCTCTGATTGTTCCTCACCTGGTTTTGGGTCTCACTCCTGAGAAAAAATACTGCCCGAATACTGACCAAATACTGATAGTGGGGCCATGGCGTTTTATGCATCATACTCTCTGGACCTAGCTTAGAATGGAGTCTGTGCTTCGCCATGCATTGGCTTTTTATCACTGTTGACAAGTGATCCCCACCAGGCTAGGTTCCCACAGCACACATAATAAAGCTCAGGATGTAACAACTGGAAAATTGTGAACCGAACATGACATAGCATTATTCATATTCACTTTTGCAGCATTAGACTAATATAGTTTAGAAATATGTCTCCTGCAAGCTATTAAACGGACACTTTTTTAGGGACAACTGACCTTTCATAATTGGAGCTTCCCGGAGTTTGAGACATGTTTAGCCCATTTCTTATGTTATTTATATGACATTAAATTACATGGGTAATTGATAATGTTGTGGGTCACATCCATACCGCTTGTATACTTTAAAGAGAATCTGTCAGTAAGATCAACCCTCCTAAGTCATCTATACGGTTATGCAAGATATAAGGAAGCTGAATAGAGATATATTGAAATCTGTGATCTAATGTCTTATTCCAGAGATATCTGAAATGTCTTGTTCCTGAGAACTTCACGTTTTTCTTATATGTAAGTGAGTTGTTAAGAACTATAGGCATAGATCTCCCTGAGAATCTGCCTCCAGCACTTAATTTAAATGAAAGGGGAAGTTACCAGTGTGAGACATGTAACTAACACAGAATAGTAAAACTGAACTTTTTCTCATTACAAACACATTTGCAGCAGCTCTCACAGCTATGCTGTATGGCAATGCTGGCTTCCTGTGAGATGGAACCTGCAGATGTGTCAGGTATAGTGATGACCGAGCATGCTCGTCACTGCTCGGTACTCGCCCAAGCATCTCACTACTCAAAGAAATATTAAAAACATTTAAAAACATTTTCCTTTCTTTTTTAAATGTTTTTAAGATTTCTTTGTGTTATTTAATGGTCTTTGTCAAATCCTTGTCTAATAAAATATTATATTTTCACAATACAAGTATCTGGGTGAGCCCGCCTTTTTGTACCTGTGGCTTTCTCTCCTTTTTTATGTGGCGCCCCTGAGGGTTCAGTTGCCACAGGGGTACTGCACCTCAGCTAGAGGTGTGGTATCTCCTCTTCCAGGTAAGGATGGAGCATCTCTCAGGACCCTACTTCACCACTCAACACTACACCACTCCTGTCCTGCAGGGGGCCTAAATGCACCAGGGTGCTGCCCTGGCGCGGGATAGAGGAGATGGGGGGAAGCAAAGATAGGGGGAACCATGTAGTAGGTGAGGGTGGAGGACACACTTTTAGGAAACACTTATTGATTCATATTTAATCTACGGCCATCTTAAGTTCAAGGTCTTTGATTGTGGTCTTCTGTTGGGGTCCAGCAAGAGGCTGTAGCCGGCTGAAGATACATGGTCCTCGTACTCTGGCCTTGAGACGAGGAGCGGGTCAGAGTTAACCACTGTCTTTACCCAGTCAAGGTCCCGACCTAAGAAGGCCTTGGAGGGGAGCAGAGGAGATAGGCTCCACAGGCAAAAGGATCCCAGCGGGATACGGACGGAGCGGAGTCGCCAACGGTATTCTTTACTCTGGCCTAGTCAGAGGGATTTCTGCTGCAAAAGGGGTGACCGGCCCCCGATATCTGACTTTGCTACTTCACGTCTCAGTCAGGAAAGCCCGGAGGCTGAGTGGATCCCAGGGGGATACGGACGGAGCGGAGTCACCACCTGTATCTCTTATACTGCGTTTATCCAGTGGGACCCGGCCTTACACCACGTTCTAACACACAGTCAGGAGGAGACTCAGTGGGAGAACTTACCAAGGAGAGGAACACACACCAGCGGGGTCTCGACAGGTGCTCCTGATCTACTTGGGAAGTGCTGAACCCCCTTCCCGGTGGCCGCAGTACGCCATGAGTAGCAGAGAGAAGCTTTGCAGCTGAAAGTTCATCTAAAGTGAGTAAAGACCCGGATGACTTCATACACCGCCTCAGCTTGTTCATTCCTGCGCGGCACTGCACCCACCATTCCTCCACACACTGCCCTGAGGCCCGCTCCACCTGTGGGGAGCCGTTCCATCCTTGGTGCCCCTAACACCAGCCTCAGTGGACTGTTGCAGCGCTAGTGGCCGTCACCAGGAACCGCAGGTGGCGTAGTTGAAATGCCACTCATCCTTGAAAGCCCCCATCATTTTAAAGTGGCAGCCCTGGGCACGGAACGGGTCCAGGCCACGACTGCATCCCCCGCAACACCTACACTGACCTGGCTCCGAGTAACCCCGCCGCTCAGGGTCAGGCGCCACAACTTGGCGTAGTTGGCAGGATCACGTGCCCGCAGCAACGGAAGAGGATAACCCCCCATTGCCGACGGGTACTGTGCGCCTTTTCTCAAAAGACTGTTGTTACACACTTAACGTGGCAACGCCCAAGAAGAACGGACGCCATTATGTGCAAAAACGACAGCAACCAAAGTCCTCCCATCGTGGGCCTGGCTCCTCAATGGCGCCAAAAGTGCAGACCGCCCCCTTCAGCAGAGACATTCCGCATAGCAGTGTCCGTCAAGACGGATGGGACGTCCCAAGAAGTGCCCATCAGCCAGCCGCCCTGGAGCCGCCCCAAAAGAAGGAGAAACAGACCGCACCCAGCAGCAAAAATAGAGGTAGCAAAGGAGATGTCCTCCGTCGCTGGCCTACCTGCTGCTACCTCCCTCGCTATGGAGGGAATCTACCTGACCGCGGAGGAGGCCGAGTTCCTCCGTGGTGAGACACAGGAATTGACCCGGAGGGTCGAAGAGGCCCAGCGACTGGCCGCCGCAGAGTGGAGAGAGGAGGTGTTGCGAAGGATGAAGGACCACCGCCAGTGCTCGTTGAGCCTGACAAGTGAGGCTCCAGCCCAGGCGGAGGAATCCCAGGAGGCCCCGTGCAGCCCAAGTGTGGGTAAGACTAAAACCCCTATCCCGGGCGCGGGACGCACCGAGGCCCTCCTAAGTATCCTGCCGGCACCCCTATCCCCGGGCGCCATCGTATGGGAGCAGCTCCTGGCTCCAGAGGCCGAGGTCCAAGCTACCGCCACCGTCGGAGACCTGCTATGCCTCCAGACTTCCAATCTGGGGGACCCTGCGCCTACCTGGGTGAACACCTGCCCCAACTCGGACTGGTCCGCACCGACAGAGGGCCCGCAAGCAGCCCCTGTTGCAGCTGCTACCCGCACCACCGGTCACCTGTCAAGCGGCCGAAAAGTTTGCCTGGGACAAATGGGGGGGCGACTTGATGGGCTTCCCACGGAAGACCCAGGCCGAAGCGCGTAGGCGGGAGGACACTTGCAAAAGAGAACTCCTCCAGTTTGAAAACGAGCGGCGCGGCAGGAGGGTCCGCTGTGAACGTCTGGAGGTGCTTGCCAAGGCTGCCAAAACACAGGCCCATCAGACGAAGGCCACCCATCCAAGCCCCGGGGAGGAAGGCGTTATCATGCGCTTCCACCAGGTGGCAGGATGGGGCTTCATCCGCAGCCCACAGTTCGACCGGGACGTGTCCGTCAACCGGAGGGACATCGAGCTGCGGCTGGAGCAGGGCCACCCTGGCTGGAACCTCTACCCGGCGATTTGGTGTCCTACAGCCGCCACCATGGGGAGCGTGGGTGGTATGCCCTGAACATCCACAGGGTATTTAAGGCGGATACCCCCACTAGTGTTGAGCCACCCCCGTAGTGTTCGAGTTCGGTTCGGTTCGTCGAACACCCGTGTGTTCGCCGAACTGTTCGTCGAACTGTTCGTCGAACACCTTCGAACACCGTTAAAACCAATGGCAGGCAAACAAAAACACATAGAAACACATAGAAAACACCTTCAAAGGTGTCCAAAAGCTGACAAACTGCTCAGAAGACACAACTAACACATGGAAAAGTGACAAGTACATATAGTCATGCGAAAAGAAAAGAGGTGGAGGAGTAAAAGGAGGGGGAGACACAGATATAGGCATGTCATGCCCTTCTAAAATCCAAAAAGTGAGAAGCCGAGACGGCCAGTCCGCTCCTGCCCGTGCCACCTCCGTGTCGCCGGGTTTGTGCCAGAGCCGCGGTGAACCCTGACGGCCAGCCCCCCTCTCCCAATACTGGTGCCTGTCCGCTGGTGGGTCGAGAGAGCCCCCCTGTGGTGGAGGCAGCTCTAAGCTTTTTAATTTAAATTGTCCCTCTAATTTGAATGAATACACTTTAAATCCATTTACAAGGATCTATTGGAGGGCAAGTCTCATGCCAGCAGCCGCGTAATTCCAGCTCCAGTAGCGTCCACTAAAGCTGCTGCAGTTAAAAAGCTTTTATAAGGATCGAGCTCGGCTGTCCACCGCAAGGCATCCTAGTGCCAGTCCCAGCCCCTATGCCTTGGGGTGCCTCCTGATGCTCTTCACTAAGTATCCCGTGGTCCCGAAGCATTTCCTTTGAAAAAATTAAGTGTCCAAACTACAGGTGGTGTAGCTTGCTTAACAGCCGGGATAATCCGCTGACTAGCAGACACTGCTACTAGGCACAAAGTATTTCCTGGGCTAGATGCAGTTAAAAATTTGTAAGTAGATACTCTCGTTGGATGCTGAGAAAGCATTCCATAGAGTCTCCTGGCACGCCATATATGATTCTCTTAAAAAGCTTGGGGTAGGGGTCTAGGGGACCCTTTTATAGCCAAAATCACGGCCCTGTATCACAATACGTCACCTAGGCTGAAGATAAATGGAACTGTAGCACCGAGGGCTCGGTTGCTACAGACGTATTGCACCTCACCCAGAGGTGTGATATCTCACTCTCAGATAAGGATGGAGTGTGGATCAGGACCCGACACCTGCATGCATTACACCACATTGCCGTGGGGCAGGGCGACCAATATGCCCCTGAGATGGGCACGACAGTCCCTGTCCCTGGCTGGAGTGGGGGGAGGGAACACTGAGGAAGGGGAACCCTGCAGTGCAGGAGCAGGGAGGAAGCAGTTCCTGGGTGCATTGAGAAGGGAGTATAAAAGGTGGGCACCATCTTAGTTCAGTGCAGAGAAGTCTGAGCAGAAGTGGCAGGGAGCAGGGGCTCTGCATGAGCTCTGCTCCGGAGGCGGGCCTAGTAACAGAGGCCCAGGCCTGCAAGAGGGAGAAGGAAGGAAGAGGAGCGGAGAAGGCTCCAGGAACGAGGAATGAAGGGATCCCAGGGGTGCGGACAGGCGAGTCGCCACCGCACGCCCGAATCCACCTGCGTGGAGGGGTCAGGCCAAAGGGGGAGACCGGTCCCCGAACTAGTGGAGGCAGGAAACGACCCTCAGCTAGAAACCGGAGGCTCTGACATTTTATGTGGCGCAGCCCCTTGCTCCACCCGCTAGGAAGGCACCACATAGGGTCAGGGAAACTGGCGCCAAGTTTACCAAGAGGAGGCCCGAGGCAGCCGGACAGAAGTGTTGGTAAGAAAGGCCAGACAAAGGACACACAAAGGGGGTCCTGTGAAGCGCTCCAAAGTTATCTGGGAGTTGTCTGAGCCCCTCACCTGGTGAGCACAGTACGACGTGGGCAGCCGTTACCTGCAGACGTGGTCTGGATAATAAGAACTGTGAGTAAAGGCCCTGAACTGCATCACTGACTCCGTGTCGTTACTGCTGCTGCCCTGCACCATCACCCCCATCCTCCGCATACACTGCCCTGAGGCTATACTCCTCCCGTGGGGAGTTATGCTACGCTCTGCTGCACCCACAACACCAGCCTTAGCGGTCTGCCCTGTAGCGGCGGTTCACTCTGACCGCAATCCACGGGTGGCGTAGTCGGACATTTAAACATCAAAACCACATAAATAGTTCCGTCACTGGTTTGACCGCCCTGAGCCACGGAACCGGATCGCCGCCACGAAGACTACAACCACCAGCATCCACCAAAAAGGGTCCGGCTCCGGGTGTCCCAAGGCCCAGGGGGTGCGTCAGAACATTTTCATCACCTTTCACAATCACCAATGGGACAAGGCAGGGATGTCCTCTGTCCCCTCTCTTATACATCCTAGTGACGGAGCACCTGCTCTCATCAATTCGCCATAACCCCAATATTAGGTGGATTGAGGTGGGAGGCACCGAGTACAAGTGCTCTCTATTTGCTGATGATGTCCTAGTATATATCACTCAATCACATATATCCATCCCTGCTGTTATGGCTGAAATAGATCACTTTGTTACATGGTAAAATTTTAAAATCAATGCAGCGAAGTCTGAGGCCCTCGATGTCTCCCTCCCTAAATCCATATAGGATTCCATCCAGTCCAACTTTCCCTTTGCCTGGCCCTCACAGGGTATCAAATACTTAGGAATTCCTATTCATAGAGACCTCTCCCATCTATGTTATCTTAATTTTGGGCCCTTTATTGAACAATTCCATACAGACCACGGTTGGCAAGTTGGAACTGTGAGATTCACTACGTGCACCACTGGTATTTTGTGGAAAAGCACATGTAAGATTCTGCAACAGTCTCTGCTGATACTCCTGCATGCGTGCATCCCTTTCTATGGCAGGAATAATTTCTGCAAATTTACTTTTGTACCGGGGATCTAACAGTGTGGCAACCCAGTAGTCAGGATTATTTCTAATTCTCACAATTCGAGGGTCATGTTGCAGGTAGTGCAGCAAGAAGGCACTCATGTGTGTTGCGCATCCAGGAGCACCAAGTCCCTGTTGTGTTGGTGGCGAGGTAACAATCATGCTTCCTTCCTCTGTCCTCTCCCCCCAACCTCGCACAACAGAAATGTGATCAAGGTCTCCCTCATCTGATGAGTCTTCCATCAGTTCGTCCTCCACTTCTTCCTGGGCTCCTGCACCTTCCTCACTAGTTTGGCTGCTACCATGCGCCCTGGTAAAATCATCTCCCCCACCCTCACATGCCTGCCGCCCTGGTGCTGCCGACCGTCTGGACCTTGCAGATGTTAGCCCTTCCGCATACAACTCCTCCTCCTCTACTTCCTCCACCTCCTCTTGTGCCACCACCTGACTCCGAATTCTGTTTAACATGTGCTCCAGCATGTAAATCACCGGAATAGTCATGCTGATAATGGCATCGTCAGCACTAAACATCTTCGTCGCCATTTCAAAACTGTGCAGAAGGGTGCATAGGTCCCTGATCTGAGACCACTCCTCCAGCGTAATTTGCCCCACCTCTGAATCTCGTTGGCCCAGGCTATACGTCAGAACGTATTGCACCAGGGCTTGTCGGTACTGCCACAGTCGCTGCAACATGTGCAGAGTTGGATTCCACCGGGTAGGCACATCGCATATTAGCCGGTGAAGTGGCAGGCCCAACGACTTCTGTAGAGATGTAAGTCGCTGAGCTGCGGGATGCGAACGGCGGAAGTGAGCACACAGCGACCGTGCCCTCTGCAGAAGGCCATCTAGTCTGGGATAGTGGGCTAAAAATTGCTGGACAACCAGGTTCAACACGTGAGCCATACAAGGCACGTGTGTGACATTGCCCCGGCGAAGGGCCGCACCCAGGTTTGCAGCATTGTCGCACACGGCCTTCCCTGGTTTCAGGACCAGTGGAGACAACCATTCATGAAATTGGTTCTCCAGAGCTGACCACAACTCCTCAGCTGTGTGACTCACATTTCCCAGACATTTCAATGTAAAAACCGCCTGATGACATTGAGCCCTACTGCCAGCATAGTAAGGAGGTGTGCAGGATCCCTTCTGCGCAGTTAGAAAGCTTGTGGCATGACCAGACAGGCTTTGGGTGCAGGTGGAAGACCGAGAGGAGGTTGAGGAGGCAGAAGCAGTGGAGGAAAAATGACATAAAGAGGATTGACGCACAACTCATGGGGACGGCAAGACTTGGACAGCAGCCCCTTGTCCTGCTGTCACCATAGTTACCCAGTGCCCAGTCAGCGACATGTAACGCCCCTGTCCATGCCTACTCGTCCAAGTGTCTGTGGTGAAATGCACCCTGTCACACACACAGTTTCTCAAAGAAGCGGTGATGTTGTGTGCGACATGCTGGTGGAGCGCAGGCACACCTTTCTTTGAGAAGTAGTGCCGACTGGGCATCTGGTACTGGGGCACTGCGACGGACATAAGGTCTCGAAAATCCTCTGTGTCCACCAGGCGGAAAGGCAGCATTTCTGTAGCCAAGAGCTTGCAGATGGTGAAATTCAACCTCTTAGCTTTCTCATGGCTAGGAGGAAATGGTCTTTTACTTGTCCACATCTGAGGGACCGAGGGCTGGCTATTGTGCTTAGACGGGGTTGATAAGGGTGTCCCCGGCAAACTGCCGGTCTGTGAGGAAGATGCAGGCGGACATGTTAGGTTGCCTTGATCCAAAGGTGGTGCTATCGATGTCGGACAGCGCTCAAGACCAGCTGGTGTTACCACCTCCAAAGAAAATGATGACCTGCCAATCACGCTGGCTGTTGCGGGTAAAGAGGTGGCAGGTCTGCGCCCCAAAACAGGTGTGACTGCTGTCCCCCCAGTCACAGAGGATGAAGAGGCCGCGGATGCACAAGATATGGCAGACGGTGGTTGGCCCGGCCGGCTAGACCGCATTGTAGCACACTGAGCTTCCCACTGCAACTTATGCTTCATGTCCATGTGCCGGTTCATGCATGAAGTACTCAAACTATGTATTTTTTGGCCTCTACTTAGCTTTTGCTGACAAATGTTACAGATAACACGAGTTGGGTCATCTTTATCGATCTGAAAAAATGCCCAGGCTATGCAAGGCTTAGCACCCATGCGACCTGAAGAGCCACCACGACTTGTGGTGAGAGGCAGAGTTGTGTTTGAGGATGCAGTTGTTGACGTGCTTCCAGTACTTCGTCTCTGTCCAGGAAGGCGCAACCTGACCTCGTCGTCGCTAGCATCTTCCTCCACCTCCTCTGCTGACCTCATCTCTTGGCTGACTGTGGGTTGACAGTAAGTGGGATCTCC
The DNA here is from genome assembly GCF_046119375.1 of Phyllobates terribilis. Classification (NCBI taxonomy): domain Eukaryota; kingdom Metazoa; phylum Chordata; class Amphibia; order Anura; family Dendrobatidae; genus Phyllobates; species Phyllobates terribilis. Next base: position 147,103,800 of record NW_027362764.1, on the reverse strand, counting down.
GACCTCATCATCATCACCCTGTGTGTTATCACACCCGTCGTCCTCAGAGCCAACCTGTTCCTGCCCTGACAAAAAACTAAAGTTGTCGCTCCAATCAGGTATTTGAGTCTTATCATCGTCTTCCTCATTGTCTCCACCAACAGGAGTTACAGTTTGGGAATGAGGGTCTACATTATGGTCAGAACCTTCTGCGTCTGGTCCTGGATCCGACTCATAAAGATTCTGGGCATCAGTGCAGATCATTTCCTCGTCTGGATTCACAGAAGCGCTGGAGTCGACCTCTGATTCCCAGGCTATAGTATGAGTAAACAGCTCTGCAGACTCAACCATCTGTTCTACCTCATACTCAGACGGGCAGCTGGAGATTTGGGAGCTGTGAGGAAGCAAGTGCGATTTGGGTGACACCTTTGAGGACTGGAGTATTTGTGATGTTGAAGTTGATGTGGAGGAGAGCCCACTTAAAGGAGCACTTGATATCCGTTGAAGCACCTGCTGTTTTTGTGCCTCATCTGGAATTTGTAGCGATTGGCGTGGCCGTAAGAAAGGGATCTTATCACATTGTCCGCTAAAAGAAGTAGACATTTTAGTTTGGCTGGAAGATGGTCTTTCTTCTGCACCTACCCCACGGACACAACCTTTTTTCCCCTTCCCAACACGCCTATTACCCTTTCCACCAGCAGCAGGCCTTTTTCCACTCATTTTGGTGGTTAACTAATTCACAACTCTGGAGTTGTTTGCACAAAAAAACAATGGATGGTAACCGAGCAGAGCTGAGTGGCCAAACTGTGGTATTAGGCCAAAACTATTGGCTGGGTTAGATGCAGAAAAAAATTATTTTTAATTTGCAACCTGATGGAGGTCAGTATAGATGGACTAATAGACCAAGTCCCACACACCGCTAGAAGCCCAAATATTTTTTCAGAGCTAGATGCAGAAATTTTTTTTATTCAATTTGCAACCTGATGGAGGTCAGTATAGATGGACTAATAGACCAAGTCCCACACACTGCTAGAAGCCCAAATATTTTTTCAGAGCTAGATGCAGAAAAAAATTATTTTTAATTTGCAACCTGATGGAGGTCAGTATAGATGGACTAATAGACCAAGTCCCACACACCGCTAGAAGCCCAAATATTTTTTCAGAGCTAGATGCAGAAAAAAATTATTTTTAATTTGCAACCTGATGGAGGTCAGTATAGATGGACTAATAGACCAAGTCCCACACACCGCTAGAAGCCCAAATATTTTTTCAGAGCTAGATGCAGAAAAAAATTATATTCAATTTGCAACCTGCTGGAGGTCAGTATAGAAGGACTAATAGAACAAGTCCCACACACTGCTAGAAGCCCAAATATTTTTTCAGAGCTAGATGCAGAAAAAAATTATTTTTAATTTGCAACCTGATGGAGGTCAGTATAGATGGACTAATAGACCAAGTCCCACACACTGCTAGAAGCCCAAATATTTTTTCAGAGCTAGATGCAGAAAAAAATTATTTTTAATTTGCAATCTGATGGAGGTCAGTATAGATGGACTAATAGAACAAGTCCCACACGCTGCTAGAAGCCCAAATATTTTTTCAGAGATAAATGAAGAAAAAAATTATTTTTAATTTGCAACCTGATGGAGGTCAGTATAGATGGACTAATAGACCAAGTCCCACACACTGCTAGAAGCCCAAATATTTTTTCAGAGCTAGATGCAGAAAAAAATTATATTCAGTTTGCAACCTGATGGAGGTCAGTATAGATGGACTAATAGAATGATGCTATGCCAAAAAGATTTTACTTCACTAGGTGCAGTAAAAAAATTGGTATTCTATACACAGGTGGTATATCTTGCAACACATATAGGCTACTCCACTGACTAACACACTCTGCAATAGGCCAAAAAGGATTAGCTTTGCTAGATTCAGCCAAATGCTGTGAAAAAAACTTGCACAGCACTGGCACAGAGCTGCCTGGCAAAAACTGATAGGAACTGATGTAACCTAGTCCTGAAAAGGACTCCAATTACAATTAGTCTTTACTCCCACAATCTATCTATTTAAGAGCACAGACCTGCCTGATAAAAGTCGTAGGAAATGCTGTAACCTAGTCCTTAAAAGGACTGCAATCACAACTATTCCCTACTCCCAAGCTATCTGTATATTTGTGCGAAAATTGGCTTGAAATTAACAAGGTATAGCGCACACAGCAACAGCGGTGCCGTCTAACACGCAGCTGCAGCAGTGAGAAAATGGTGGCGACGGGGAAAATGGCTTGGTCTTATAGGGCAAGGACATGTGACATACACTGCCAATCACACATGCCCTTGCTTGTGTGAAAAAAAGGACTTCGCTCCGTGTTTGCGCTGCTGATAGGCTGACAGATTGCACCTCCCCACTGCAAATGCGGGAAAGAGAAAAAAAAATGGAGATCTTCATTGTTCCTGCAGAGATCCATCCCCTGCCCCGCTGTACACTCAAACTGCGTATTAACATTAATTTTCATCATTACTGAGAAAAAATCCAGTTATGATTTTGGTGCACGAACAGTTATCGAACATAACCTCGAACAGCCGAATTTTTCTCAAATTGTTCGTGTTCGCCGACCGGCTCGAACACCGCCCAAAACAGCTCGAATTTGAGATTGGCGGACAGTTCGAGTAGAACAACGCTCATCTCTAACCCCCACTCACCTACCTACAGAGGACCGGTCAGGTTCCGTTGGGAAAGATGAGTATTTCCCCGGAGGGGATACCATGTTTGAGCATCCCAGGGAGATGCGTCTCCCCTTTGTGTGAACTTTTGTTTGAACAGCTATTTGCTTTCAAGTTTTGCTTCACCCGGATTTAGTTGTAAGAGACATTTGTCCCTGCGGACGCTAAGCATGTGACAGACTCACTTTGTAAATAGTTTGCACCTATTTAGGTGCTCCATATTGGTTTTATGCAAAACCACTTCTACCTCAGACTTCAGAAGCAAGACCTGTCTGGTGTGGCTCTACTGGAGGTCCAACTTGGGATCTCCATATCATGCAGCCACTCCAGGGCCTACATTGTGGGTTTGGGACAGGTCCCTCATGCTGCTGAACTGACACTTCCTACCGTATTTTCTACAGTACTGTCTACATGCATAATGTCTCTTTGATGTTTTCCATACATGCATAATGTCTCTTTGATGTTTTCTATATTTATACAATATATATATATATATATATATATATATATATATATATATATATATATATATCATGCAACGTTAAAAGTGTCCTTACCTCCCATGAAGGGAAGATTGTTTCATGTTTACAAAAACTTTTAAAATTTGAATGTCTCTATTGCAGCCCGCGGACGTGCTGTGTTTCACCGGGGGGGAATGTGGTGCCCCTGAGGGTTCAGTCGCCACAGGGGTACTGCACCTCAGCTAGAGGTGTGGTATCTCCTCTTCCAGGTAAGGATGGAGCATCTCTCAGGACCCTACTTCACCACTCAACAATACAACACTCCTGTCCTGCAGGGGGCCTAAATGCACCAGGGTGCTGCCCTGGCCCGGGAAAGAGGAGATGGGAAGAACCAAAGATTAGTGTTGAGCCACCCCCGTAGTGTTCGAGTTCGGTTCGGTTCGTCGAACACCCGTATGTTCGCTGAACTGTTCGTCGAACATCGTTAAAACCAATGGCAGGCAAACAAAAACACATAGAAACACATAGAAAACACTTCAAAGGTGTCCAAAAGCTGACAAACTGCTGAGAAGACACAACTAACACATGGGAAAGTGACAAGTACATATAGTCATGCGAAAAGAAAAGAGGTGGAGGAGTAAAAGGAGGGGGAGACACAGATATTGGCATGTCATGCCCTTCTAAAATCAAGAAAGGCTGGAGTAAAAATCTAAAATCAGCCTACCAACACCCAGACGTCGTGACAAGAAAATTAAAAAAAGAAATATCTTTAGGTAGAATGGCGGTTCCATTCAGAACACTTTCCTTACAAGACGTAGTGGTATCCCCGTTGTGAGTTGTGCCAAAAACGGAACCCAATACATTCGGACTAATCCACCATTTGTCATATCCAAGGGGCAGGTCAGTAAACGACTACATCGTCGTGGAACCAGGTACAGTAGTATATACTGTACATCCTTTGACAAAGCAATCAGGCGGATCAAGAAGTTGGGAAGGGTCACCCTAATGGCCAAAACAGACATTGATGCGGCGTTCCGGTTACTTACTACCTGTGATTCGGAACAGTGTCCACCTATTGGGCTGCTTCTGGGATGGAACATACTATATAGATCGCTGTTTGCCCATGGGAGGGTCCAGATCCTGCTCACTATTTGAGGCGTTTAGTTTCTTCCTCAAATGGGTTGTAATGGATGTTTCTAAGGGGTCACATATTATCCATTACCTCGACAACTTCTTATGCCTGGGCCCAAAAGATTCGCCACAGTGTGAATACATGCAGTAGTCCACCTGTGAGAAGGAGAGAGCTGGAGGGAGAGCGGACACCACAAAGCCGAGGGGTTAGATGGAGAACGGAAGAAGGAAAGAGGGCGAGGGAGGTAAGGGAGTACAGTGGAAGGCTGACCTGAGCTCCCCCACGTTCCTGCTGGGCGGGGAACAGCCCTGGGAAGAAAAGCCGCTTGCGCATCCCTTTGAGGTTATGGGTGAGAGAGGGCAGAGGGACTATGCTGGAGTGCGAAGCCGACACGGCCAGTCCGTTCCTGCCCGTGCGACCTCTGTGTCGCCAGGTTTGTGCCAGAGCCGCAGTGGACCCTGACGGCCAGCTCCCCTCTCCCAATACTGGTGCCTGTCCGTTGGGGGGTCGAGCCCCCCCGCGGTGGGGGGGGAGTGACATCTGCAGAAGAAAGACCATCTTCCAGCCAAACTAAGATGTCTACTTCTTTTCGTGGACAATGTGACATGATCCCTTTCTTACGGACACACCCATTGCTACAAATTCCAGATGAGGCACAAAAACAGCAGGTGCTTCAACGGATATCAAGTGCTCCTTCAAGTGGGCTCTCCTCCACCTCAACTTCAACATCACAAATACTCCAGTCCTCAGAGGTGTCACCCCAATCGCACTTGCTTCCTCACAGCTCCCAAGTCTCCAGCTGCCCGTCTGAGTATGGGGTAACACAGATGGTTGAGTCTGCACAGCTGTTTACTCATACTATAGCCTGGGAAACGGAGGTCTGCTCCAAAGCTTCTGTTAATCCGGACGAGGAAATGATCTGCACTGATGCCCAGAATCTTTATGAGTCGGATCCAGGACCAGATGAAGAATTTTCTGAGCATAATGTAGACCCTCGTTCCCAAACTGTAACTCCTGTTGGTGGAGACAATGATGAAGACGATGATGAGACTCAAATACCTGATTGGAACGACAACTTGACTTTTTGGTCAGGGCAGGAAAAGGTTGGCTCTGAGGACGACGGGTGTGAGAACACACAGGGTGATGATGACGAGGTTGGAGATCCCACTTACTGTCAACCCACAGTCAGCCAGTCAATGCGGTCAGGAGAGGAGGATGTGACTAGCCCAGGGGATGGGGATGACTTGGTACCCGGGCCTTTGCCTGGCCTTTGGGATGTCGCGATGGTCAGCTCCCGGGCCCGTACCCTGGGGTCACTCTTTAAAAGGGTGGATAATTGTTAATTTTATAAGAGTTCGTGACGCCACCTGTGGTATCTGGTGAGAAGCACCAGCGCTGCAGCAGTCGACTGAGGCGGTGATAAGGAAGCTCGATGGTATAGCTACCCACAGGTGGAGCTAGGCCTCAGAAAAGCGTATGCAGGGGGAATGCAGGACAGGCGATTCCCAGCTGGGTCAGAGCAAGAACAGGAACGGACAAGGTAGTCACTTCAGTACCTTTTACTGGTGGAAATTCAGGCACATCCCGAAGCACTGTAGGGTGAAGGGTGCATATCAGGATCCTCCCCAATGAGCGGGTGTAGGGCCTCCTGTTTCTTGCCTCTGCGTAGTAAGTTTCTGACCTGCCTGGAGCTAGGCCTAACTTTGTCTCTGTCCTGCGCTGGCTGACCTTGTGGTAGGGCCTTGTCTTGGAGTTCACGCTCCCAGTATGCGGGGCCTAAGCGTCTCCTGGCTCTGTTACGTATCAGCACCTTAGCGATCCTGGGACTTGCAGTTCTCCAGGGATTCCGGTTATGCCTTACTGGGTCATAGAGATCCCGGTAAGCTCGGATTCGGTGTCCGGTAAATGCTTCGGGGTGAGCTGGTTAAGCTCCTCTGCCCCCTATGTACTAACTCTCCACTCGCCTTCGGCCTACTTGGGCCTTCACTAGGCTATACACACTAACGGCAGCTTGCCGCACTTCACCGATCTTATGGCGCCGGCACACTTTAAGCTCTAACTGGGCTCCCTGAATCTAGCTAACAGGAGCCTCGTGCTCCACTGCTTAACTATTAACTGAGTTCTTTAGACTAGACTGAGCTCCACTGCAGACTGACCTCTCTTAGGCTTCTCTACTGCAGGAACTCTTCAGAGGAACTGAACTGCCTAGCTCCAGCTTCCCTATTTATATCCCTAACGGGCTCCCTCTGCTGGTCTGAGGTGGAAGGTGGAGATGTGTGAATGTTTATGGGGGCCTCTTGTGGAGGATTCCATCAATGCACTCTTCTAGGATCTGTGATACCAAGTGCAGCTGGGCATCACAGATGCTATTGACGACGAGGTTAGGTTGCGCCTTCCTGGACAGAGACGGAGTACTGGAAGCACATCAACAACTGCATCCTCAACCACAACTCTGCCTCTGACCACAAGTCGTAGTGGCTCTTCAGGCCGCATGGGCCCTAAGCCTTGCATAGCCTGGGCATTTTTCCAGATCGATAAGGATGACCCAACTCGTGTTATCTGTAGCATTTGTCACCAAAAGCTAAGTAGAAGCCAAAAAATCCATAGTTTGAGTACTTCATGCATGAACCGTCACATGGATATGAAGCATAAGTTGCAGTGGGAACCTCACTGTGCTACAATGCGGCCAAGCGGGCCGGGCCAACCACCGTCTGCCCCATCTTGTGCATCAACGGCCTCTTCATCCTCTGTGACTGGGGGGACAGCAGTCACACATGTTTTTGGACGCAGACCTGCCACCTCTTTACCCGCAACAGCCAGTGTGATGGGCAGTCATCATTTCATTTGGAAGTGGAAACACCAGCTGGTGTTGAGCGCTCTCCGACATCGAGAGCACCACCTTTGGATCAAGGCAACCTAACTTTTCCACCTGCATCTTCCTCACAGACCGGCAAGATTTCCGGGGACACCCTACTCAACCCCGTCTAAGCACAACAGCCAGCCCTCGGTCCCTCAGATGTGGACAAGTAAAAGACCATTTCCTCCTAGCCATGACAAAGCTAAGAGGTTGAATTTCACCATCTGCAAGCTGTTGGCTACAAAAATGCTGCCTTTCCGCCTGGTGGACACAGAGGATTTTCGAGACCTTAGGACAAGTCCAAGTCTTGCCGTCCCCGCGAATTGTACGTCAATCCTCTTTATCTAGAAGTTCCTACACTGCTTCTGCCTCCTCAACCTCCTCTCGGTCCTCCACCTGCACCCAAAGCCTGTCTGGTAATGCCACCCGCTTTCTATTTACGCAGAAGGAATCCTGCACACCTCCTTACTATGCTTGCAGCAGGGCTCAATGGCATCAGGCGGTGTTTATTTTGAAATGTCTGGGAAATGTGAGTCACACAGCTGAGAAGTTGTGGTCAGTTCTGGAGACCCAGTTTCAAGAAAGGTTGTCTCCACTGGACCTGCAACAAGGGAAGGCCATGTGCGACAATGCTGCAAACCTGGGTGCGGCCCTTAGCCGGGGCAATGTCACACACGTGCCTTGTATGGCTCATGTGTTGAACCTAGTTGTCCAGCAATTTTTAGCCCACTATCCCGGACTAGATGGCCTTCTGCAGAGGGCACTGTCGCTGTGTGCTCACTTCCGCCGTTCGCATCCCGCAGCTCAGTGACTTACATCTCTACAGAAGTCGTTGGACCTGCCAGTTCACCGGCTGAAATGTGATGTGCCGACACGGTGGAATTCAACTCTGCACATGTTGCAGCGACTGTGGCAGCACCGACAAGCCCTAATGCAATACGTTCTGACGTATAGCCTGGGCCAACGAGATCCAGAGGTGGGGCAAATCACGCTGCTGGAGTGGTCTCAGATCAGGGACCTATGAAGTTGACGCGCCCCCTGGCCCGTGGGGTACCCGGAGCCGGGCCGGTAGACGCTGGGGTTTGTAGTCACTGTTGCGGCGACCGGGTCCGTGACCCAGGGCGGTCAATCCAAGGGTAATTTGTATATATGGGTTTTATAATGTCCGACTACGCCACCTGTGGAGTGCGGCCATAGCGGCGGCCGCTGCAGAACAGTCCTCTGAAACTGGTGGTTTTTCAGCAATGGTATTATTACTCCCCACAGGAAGAGTGTAGCTTCAGGGCAGTGTGGGTGGATGATGGTGGTTGTAGTGCAGGGAGTCAGTAATGAACACAGAGTCCGTGTGATGCAGTCCCAAGATCTTTACTCACAGTTGTTGCAGTCCAGATTACAGGTACCAGAGCAATCTCCCCCGTCGTGCTGTGGGTACTCAGTGAGGTGCTCAGTCCACCCCCAGATAGCTCCGGAGTACTTAGCAGGACCCCCTTCTGTGTGTCCTTTCTCTGGCCTTCTCCCTGCACCTCACACCCAGTGAAACTTCTATCCGGTATCCTCTGGCCTTGGTGGGCGACGTGTGTTCCGTCCCCTGGGTCCTATGTGGCTACCTTCTTAGTGAGACTGGTGTGGACTTTGGCCTGCAGTACATGAAATGCTGCAGCCTCCGGTTTCTAGTTGAGCCTTGCTGTTTCTCCGCTAGTTGAGGGACCGGTTCCCCTAATCTGGCCTGACCCCTCTCCCTCCTGGTAGCAGCGGGCGTACGGGTGGCCTTCTGCACGGCCCATTCCCCTAGGGTCCCTTCAGTTCCTGGAGCCTTCCTGCTCCCACTCCTCTCTTCTCTCCATCAGTCCTGGGCCTCCAAGGCTAGGCCCGCCTCTGGAACAGAGATCATGCAGAGCCTCTGCTCCTGTCACTTCTCCTCCTCTGACTGGCTTGCTCGTTCTAAGATGGCTTCCTATTAATACTCTCCCTGTCATGCTTTCTCCACCCACACCCACTACATAGGACCCTCCCGCCAGCTAGGGACCTGGGACTGTGCTCTCCCTTAGGAGCAATCTTGCCCTACCCCCACTGTGGGCATGTGTTGGATGCAGGTGTTAGGGTCCCGAGCCATACTCCTTCCTTACCTGAGGGTGAGATACCACACCTCTGGGTGAGATGCAGTACCTCTGTGGCGACTGAACCCTCAGGGGCGCCACACACCCTTCTGCACAATTTTGAAATGGCGACGAAGATGTTTAGTGCTGACGATGCCATTATCAGCATGACTATTCCGGTGATTTACATGCTGGAGCACATGTTAAACAGAATTCAGAGTCAGGTGGTGGGACAAGAGCAGGTGGAGGAAGTAGAGGAGGAGTCGTATGCGGAAGGGATAACATCTCCAAGGTCCAGACGGTCGGCAGCACCAAGGCGGCAGGCATGGGAGGGTGGGGGAGAGGGATTAACCAGGGCGCATGGTAGCAGCCAAACTGTTGAGGAAGGTGAAGGAGCCGAGGAAGAAGTGGAGGACGAACTGGCGATGGGCATGTAAAACTCATCAGATGAGGGAGACCTTGATCACATTTCTGTTATGTGAGGTTTGAGGGAGAGGGCAGAGGAAGGAAGCATGATTCTTACCTCGCTACCAACACAACAAGGACTTGGTTCTCCTGGCTGCGCAAGACACATGAGTGCCTTCTTGCTGCACTACCTGCAACATGACCCTTGGATTGTCAGAATTCGAAGTAATCCCGACTACTGGGTTGCCACACTCTTAGATCCCCGGTACAAAAGTAAATTTGCTGAAGTAATTCCTGCCATAGAAAGGTATTCACGCATGCAGGAATATCAGCAGGGGCTGTTGCATGTGCTTTTCCATAAAACACCAGTGGTGCACGTAATGAATCTCACAGTTCTATCTAGCAAACCGTGGGACTCTCAAGTCTTCATCACTCAAACCGTAACAGTAACACAGTATCTGCTGATAACAGCAAGTTTGTGGAATCGTTTCACCACTTTTTTAGACCATCTTTTGCAAGGCCACAGGAGACAAGAAGTCTGACACATAGTCAACGCCTAGAGAGGAAGGTACAGGAGTATCTCCAAGTGAACATCGAAGCAGTTCACTGGAAAAATGGCCGGAGCTCGCCACTCACGCCTTGGAGATCTTGTCATGCCCTGCAGCCAGCGTTCTCTCTGAACGTGTGTTCAGCGCTGCTGGTGGTGTGCTGACAGATAAGCGCACGCGGCTGTCCACTGAGAATTTAGACAGACTCATGTTCATAAAGATGAACAAATCATGGATCCACAAGGACTTTTCTACCCCTGTGTCATCCTGGGGAGACTAAAAGCTTGAGGATTTGGTAAAATCACCTCACCAACCGTTTTAAGCAACTCTGGGGCAATTGATGCCACTTAAGTGGTGTCTGTGCCACAATTTTTGGAAAAAATGGAGACTCTTTTTGGAGTCCCCTTGCTGTGTTTTACGTGACATTGGCATCGTCAATTCCAGGTGGGTTGGGTTGCTCTCCCCGCCTTTTAACTGTAAGAAACTACATACACTATGGCTTGTGGTAAAACAGATGGTTGAGTCTGAAGGGCTGTTTACTCAGAGGTCTGCTCCAAAGCTTCAGTGTCTGCTAGTCAGCGTAGAATTTTTAACTGCATCTAGCCTAGGCAATACTTTGGGCGTAGTAGTCCACCTGTGAAGCAAGCTGCACCGCCTGTGTATCTAATAAGAATTTTTAAATGCATCTAGCCTAGGCAGACTGTGGGGACCCCCAACCAAACCCAGACGCTCAGCCCCCTACCGCCCCCCTTTCCTTGACAATACAATAATGTAACTCTTACAACTGGATGGGTGAGGATCGGTCACAGCTTTATTAACTCTTTATACTCATTCCATTAGAAAGGCATTTTATTTCTAAAATAATTCAGCTTGTTGCAGCATGCCCTGGGTCTCCACACCGGCAAGTTGGCCAACAAGTGTAACTCTCCAACATGTCCTTTCTATTTCCAGGCCACGGAGGATCCTGCGTACTCGTATGCAGGACTCTGACCCCCATCCATCACTCTTAACGCTTGTTCCACTCCGTCCTGGAGTCCTGACAGGAATATGTCCAGTCCAATATCCATTAAGTGAACACCGTCGGGCCATATGAGGACTGCTTTATCTCCTTCCAGTTGTCGGTGTTGTATCACTACACCGCTTCTGTCTCTTCTAAATTTTGCCATCCGAATATTTATTACCCGCCTTGTCCGATTGATGGCAGTGATGTCTCGCGCACTTTGCCATACCGCTATCGGCACAATCTCTGACCATACAATAGTTAGTTTTGTGAAAAATTCTCTGAAGCGCTCAGTGTCTAGTTTCATTATTGCCATTAGTAATGGGCTCTTGTGATGACCTAGGTCGTTTCCCCCGGCCTGTATAACTAAGATGACCGGACCTCTTGCCTCTCTTCCTACCTTGATTACCTCCATTAGTACCTGTGGCCATAGCAAGCCTCTAATACCTCTCCAGTTGAAATATGTGTTATGAAACTCTAAATTCCTCCCGCCTGGGTGGACTTTCGCCCTTTCTTCTCCCCAATATATATACGAGTGGCCTATCACCCACACTGTTGGCTTAGCGTCACCTGTAAAAGAAACAAACCACGTTAGGATAACAAGTCCGGTCTTATATATCTCGCCAAACACGTGGATCGCCATCTCCCTATCCTCTGAACTTCCATTTCTGACAGTCCTGCTCTTGCTGCTTCCGTGGCCACGCCTATGCGGAATGAGTGTGTCCCATAATCTTTGGGGTGGTTCCCTGCCGATGTTATGCATTTATTAAACATAGCTTGGAACTGGTATCTTGATAATGGCATTCCATCAATGTGTGATAGGAAGAAATTACTTTGTGATCTGATTGTTATATATGTTTTTACTATTGTTACCCGACTCAGTGTACCGTTTGTGGGTTGTAGAAGTACCCAAGTGCCCCTGCCCGCTGGAACCGTTTTCGATTGGCGTATGCGTAGACGTATTGTATTATTGGCTATGACTACGTCCTGGTGTAATAAACCTTCACTGGTGGTAATTTTGGATTGAGGGACTAATTCGCTTATGCATAGCGCCCCGAAGAAGGCGATCGCAAATGCAGTAGACAGTAGTGTTGCTTTAAATTGTGAGTGTCATGTTAATGGTGTTAGGGATATGATGTGAGAAATCAGTTTTAGTGACACGGGACGGGACGTTTACACTCCTGACTTGGCTGACCTCTTTTCCACCCTTTTATGGATTGTCTGATGATGAATCTCTTTGTCACATCTCCCCAATTCAGTAGTTGGAAGTGAAATGCTACTCCGGTCAGACACCGCTGCGCTGACGCCCCTGATATGCCCCTCATCATTACCTGGTGGAGAAATTCTATGGTGACTTGTAATCTGGGTTGTTCACATTGGTCAACCCGTCGGCCTGCTACTAGTCGTGTCCACTCTTCCCATGCCTTACCGTATGCATGACACGTCGACTGGGCAACTGACGCTCTGATTAATGGCATCAACTATTCGTCACTAGATCCCATAAGGAGGGTGGGCAACTGTTGCCTGATGGGTGGGCGTTGGGGAGGAGCTCTGTGACAATCTGCCAATTGAATTGTGATAAAGCATTAGCAGCAGCTTTAGACCCCTCAGCATCGTGGCTAGTGCGGACCCATACATTGTGTTTTAGGCACAGGAATGCTAGCAGGCATAGTAGGCCTAGCACTGGGAGAGACGATGATGCCATCTTATTAATGCAGTGCGCTAGGCTGGTGTTTTTTGTTATGAAGCGTATATTTTTGTTAGCCAGGAACGCGCCCCATATTTCTATTGCTACCACTATTGGGAAGAAAAATTATTTTCCGGGCTAGATGCAGCTAAAAATTATTATTAATTTCAAAGCTGGTGGAGCTTGGTATAGATGGCCTAATACAATGAGTACCACACACTGCTACTAAGCCCAAAATTATTTTCCGGGCTAGATGCAGCTAAAAATTATTATTAATTTCAAAGTTGGTGGAGCTTGGTATAGATGGCCAAATACATTGAGTACCCCACACTACTACTATGCCAAAAATTATTTTCCAGGCAAGATGCAGCTAAAAATTATTATTAATTTGAAAGATGGTGGAGCTTAGTATAGATGGCCTAATAGAATGAGTACCACACACTGCTAATATGCCTAAAATTATTTTACAGGCAAGATGCAGCTAAAAATTATTATTAATTTCAAAGCTGGTAGAGCTTGGTATAGATGGCCTAATACAATGAGTACCAAACACTGCTACAAGCCCAAATAATTTTTCAGAGCTAGATGCAGATAAAAATTATTTTGAATTTGCAACCTGGTGGAGGTTAGTGTAGATGGACTAATAGAACAAGTCCCACACACTGCTACAAGCCCAATATTATTTCAGAGCTAGATGCAGATAAAAATTATTTTGAATTTGCAACCTGGTGGAGGTTAGTATAGATGGACTAATAGAACAAGTCCCACACACTGCTACAAGCCCAAATATTTTTTCAGAGCTAGATGCAGATAAAAATTATTTTGAATTTGCAACCTGGTGGAGGTTAGTATAGATGGACTAATAGAACAAGTGCCACACTGCTACAAGCCCAAATATTTTTTCAGAGCTAGATGCAGCTAAAAATTATTTTGAATTTGCAACCTGGTGGAGGTTAGTATAGATGGACTAATAGAACAAGTCCCACACACTGCTACAAGCCCAAATATTTTTTCAGAGCTAGATGCAGATAAAAATTATTTTGAATTTGCAACCTGGTGGAGGTTAGTATAGATGGACTAATAGAACAAGTCCCACACACTACTACAAGCCCAAATATTTTTTCAGAGCTAGATGCAGATAAAAATTATTTTGAATTTGCAACCTGGTGGAGGTTAGTATAGATGGACTAATAGAACAAGTCCCACACACTGCTACAAGCCCAAATATTTTTTCAGAGCTTGATGCAGATAAAAATTATTTTGAATTTGCAACCTTTTGGAGGTTAGTATAGATGGACTAATAGAACAAGTCCCACACACTGCTACAAGCCCCAATATTTTTTCAGAGCTAGATGCAGATAAAAATTATTTTGAATTTGAAACCTGTTGGAGGTTAGTATAGATGGACTAATAGAACAAGTCCCACACACTGCTACAAGCCTAAATATTTTTTTCAGAGCTAGATGCAGATAAAAATTATTTTTAATTTGCAACATGGTGGAGCTTAGTATAGATGGACTAATAGAACAAGTCCCACACACTGCTACAAGCCCAAATATTTTTTCAGAGCTAGATGCAGATAAAAATTATTTTGGATTTGCAACCTGGTGGAGGTTAGTATAGATGGACTAATAGAACAAGTCGCACACACTGCTACAAGCCCAAATATTTTTTCAGAGCTAGATGCAGATAAAAAATATTTTGAATTTGAAACCTGGTGGAGGTTAGTATAGATGGACTAATAGAACAAGTCCCACACACTGCTACAAGCCCAAATATTTTTTTCAGAGCTAGATGCAGATAAAAATTATTTTGAATTTGCAACCTGATGGAGGTTAGTATAGATGGACTAAAAGAACAAGTCCCACACACTGCTACTAGCCCAAATATTTTTTCAGAGCTAGATGCAGATAAAAATTATTTTGGATTTGCAACCTGGTGGAGATTAGTATAGATGGACTAATAGAACAAGTCCCACACACTGCTACAAGTCCAAATATTTTTTCAGAGCTTGATGCAGATAAAAATTATTTTGAATTTGCAACCTGGTGGAGGTTAGTATAGATGGACTAATAGAATGATGCTATGCCCAAAAAGTTTTACTTCACTAGGTGCAGTAAAAATAATTGTATTCTATACACAGGTGGTGTAGCTTGCAACACAGATAGGCTACTCCACTGACTAACACACACTACAAGAGGCCAAAAGGATTTGCTTTGCTGAATTTAGCCAAATGCTGTGAAAAAAACTTGCACAGCACTGTCACAGACCTGCCTGGCAAAAAGTGATAGGAACTGATGTAACCTAGCCCTGAAAAGGACTGCAATTACAATTAGTCTTTACTCCCAACCTATCTATTTAAAAACACAGACCTGCCTGATAAAAGTCGTAGGAAGTTATGTAACCTAGTCCTCAAAAGGTCTGCAATCACAACTATTCCCTACTCCCAAGCTATCTGTAGATTTGTGTGAAAATTGGCTTGAAATTAACAAAGTATAGCACACACAGCAAGAGCGGTGCCGTCTAACACACAGCTGCAGCAGTGAGAAAATGGTGGCGACGGGGAAAATGGCTGGGTCTTATAGGGCAAGGACATGTGACATACACTGCCAATGACACATGCCCTTGCTTGTGTGAAAAAAAGCAGTTCGCTCCGTGTGTGTGCTGCTGATAGGCTGACAGATTGCACCTCCCCACTGTAAATGCGGGAAAGAGAAAAAAAAATAGAGATCTGCATTATTTATGCAGAGATCCAACCCCTGCCCCTCCTCCCACCCCGCTGTTCACTCAAACTGCGTATTAACATTAATTTTCAGCATTACTGAGAAAAAATCCAGTTATGATTTTGGTGCACGAACAGTTATCGAACATAACCTCGAACAACCAAATTTTTTTCAAATTGTTCATGTTCGCCGAACAGCTCGAACACCGCCCAAAACAGTTCGAATTTGAGATTGGCGAACAGTTCGAGTCGAACATCGCTCATCTCTACTAAAGATAGGGGGAACCATGTAGTGGGTGAGGGTGGAAGACACACTTTTAGGAAACACTTATTGATTCATATTTAATCTGCGGCCATCTTAAGTTCAAGGTCTTTGATTGTGGTCTTCTATTGGGGTCCAGCAAGAGGCTGTAGCCGACTGAAGATACACGGTCCTCGTACTCTGGCCTTGAGATGAGGAGAGGGTCAGAGTCTCATCAGTATTTTGCACCTGTGTAGCCTCCATCTTTATGTGGGTTTGCTACACCCTGGTAGTGCATTTAGTTCTGAAGATCTGACCAGGTAAACACTGCTTCCCTTTTTTGCTGTGTTTTTTCTTGAATCTTGGGGGAATTTTAATTCTTCTTAGTGCGGCTTTGCTTTTTGTGTTTAGTGTAGGGACTCGTAAGCATGAGGACCCTTGACACAGGTTACGAGCTTGTGTATTTTGGCCAAAATATCGACTAATACCTTATATATTATATACTAGCTGTACTACCTGGCTTCGCCCGGGTTAATAACTGCTGTTAGCAAAATAGAATGTGTAAACAAAAATTTATTCTCCACACAAAAACCACAAAACAAATAGAAATGTAATTATTAAAATGCAAAAACGAAGCTAACAGAAGCATTTCACAACATATATTTCAACACCAGAGATATTCCACACAGATTTAACTAAATTGGCCAAGTAATGTGAAGTAATATTCTACTCCTTATTCGAGAGCCTTTTGATAAACGACATTCTTAGTTCTTCCTTCAGGTGCAAACACGAACAGATTTTTGGCTATTCCAACTCATGAACAGGCCATATAAAGTTGACCATGAGAAAAGCATGGAGATTGTATATCGATTCCAACTACTTTCAAGGACTGTCCCTGAGCCTTGTTGATGGACTTAGCAAATGCCAGTCGCACAGGAAACTGGAGGCGTTTAAAAACAAAAGGCAAATCAGATGGAATGAGAGGAATTGTTGGAATGAAAACATCTTCTCCTGTGGCACATCCTGTCAAAATGGTTGCCTCAATTACATGTGGAAACAGGTTCTTAATCAAGAGTCTTGTTCCATTACACAGCTTTGGTGGATCCAAATTTCTCAGTAGCTGAAAAGGTGCTCCAGGTTTTAGAAAGAGGTTGTGAGGAGGAAGTCCTTGTGACTCCAAGGAATTGAGGAACTCAGTTGGATAAAATAATGCTTGAGCAGGGTCTATTACTGTATCCACTAACTTGTAGGTTGTGCACACACCTGGAAGGAGATTTAGAATTTGAAGATTGATCTTGTTGACACTGTTATTTTTGGGAGCTAGAATAGCCCTTTCACACAGCTAGCCAGAATTTTTGAAGCGAAGTTGAATGTTTGGAAAAAGCGTTGCTTTCAACTCCTCAATGGAAGTCACAATGCAACAAAAGTTGCTTGGGAAGGTGATCTGTCCAGTGGTTGAGTTTACTGGTTCCTTGCCATCTCCAATAGTCAACAGCTGACTCGAAAACAGTCCTGCAGAAACATCGCCTGTCATGTAGACCCTCATGTTTATGTTCTGTGACATTTTCTTTACTTTTCTCCATAGGTACGATGCTTTGAGACAGGCATTCAGTTCGTCTGCAGGGGTTGATCTTGAAATAACAGGTAGTGCTTGGTGGAAGTCACCTGCCAAAACAACAACTACTCCTCCCATGATATATTTGTTGCTACACAGGTCTTGCAGCAGTCTGTCCACTGCTTCCAAAGCCCTTTTGTGTGACATGGTGCATTCATCCCAAATGATGGCCCTGCATTTTTGAAGCAATTTGGCCAGTCCTGATCCCTTGGCAATATTACACACGGGGCTGTCACTATGAGACAGGTTAAGTGGAGGTTTGAATGTCGAATTTGCTGTCCTGCCACCTTTTAAAAGCGTAGCTGCAATTCCAGAAGATGCCACTGCAAGTGCAATCTTTTTTTGTTGTCAAAATTTTGCCAGGAGTAAGGTGATTACAAATGTCTTTCCTGTTCCACCTGGAGCATCAAGGAAGACAATCCCACCTTTGTTGGTTTCACTGAAACTTAAAATGTAGTTATAGGGGTCCCTTTGATCTGGTGCCAATATTCGCTCATTCTGAGACACAAATGCTGTCAGTTCATCAATATTGTAGTTTGTTTCTAGGAAAATCTCCCTACACATTTGGATGCCTTCAAGATTTCTTATTGGAGCAGGCAAACCAAGCAACTGTAAGGCTTTTCCTGACATTGCTATGCACTGAACTTCAAGGAGCATTAAAGTTTCATTGAATATTTCCTTAGTGAAGTTGATGAGTTGCTGAGGATTTTCCCTTCTAATCTGCATGAGGATGTCCTCACTGAGATCAGTTTTGTACTTTGTCCAAATCTCAAGAGGATTTGAAATGCTACAGGTTGTTAGAATAATAGCAAAGAGGTGTCTTAGTTGCTTTGGGGTTTGTGTGGCTGCTGCTTCACTGAGGGTCATGTCCCAGTGTCAATCATTTTCCAAAAAAAAAAACCAAAGGGGTGGGGTGGAGAAGCGCTGTGAACCTGTTTGATAGATAGGATACATATGCAAATACCAAATGGCTGCTCACCTTAATGGGTTGTGCAGACCGCACAACCCGGGTTTAGAGGCCTCTGGTGTTTAAAGTGTTACCGCCGCGTTCACTGTGTCTCCTCTAAAACCGCTGCCGGAGCTCCCGATCACGTGGTTCCAAGTGTAGATCACGCGGGCGGTGACATCATCACAGGTCCTAGTTGCTGGAAGTGCATCCAGTTCCCTGCAGCTCCGAGCCACAATTCCCAGTGGGAACGATAAGACAATGTGCAAAGTATTGTGGTCAACTCGGGCGCCGGACACTGAATTAAGCACCTGGGACAGATTACTTAAAAGAAACAAACCTCTTTATTTAGACACTCTTATGCCCACAACGTGTTTCTTTTTTTTTTCCTTTTTTTTTAATTTTTTCTTTTTTCTTTTTTCTTCTTTTTAAATTGAGTGGGAATAATAATATGTTTTATTCTTTGTTAGTTATTTCATTTTTGTGATTGAAGTGTAAATTACCATTGTATGTTATTATTAGTATCATTATCGTCAATATTTATACTTGATGTTTTTAATAGTAGTTTTATAATGCGTAAGTGTTGGTTTTTAAGAGGTTTTTAGGTCTCTTGATTATAAATTTGGACTGTTCATGGTGAATAGTAATCAAGGAGTTAAGGTCAAAGGATATTTTTAACACCTCCCACTGAGTTCCTCTACTCTGTATATAAAGTGCCTTTTTTGTCATTTCTCCCTAATTCCACCTGATGAAGGCAGCAGAGCGCAGCAGAAACGCGTCGTGGGCATAAGAGTGTCTAAATAAAGAGGTTAGTTTCTTTTAAGTAATCTGTCCCAGGTGCTTAATTCAGTGTCCGGCGCCTGAATTGACCACAATACTTTGCACATTGCCATCATTTTCCAAAAGTCCTTTTCTTTGGCAAGCTTCCCTGAATGCTTCACACACATGACCTTCGACGGTCTTCAGGTCAGAAAATGATGTAGGGCCTTTGACAGCATGAAGTAACATGTGCAGGTAGAAGCACTCTGCATTTGACGGATGAACAGTGTAGACGCGACCAAGAGTATCAGTTGCTTTCACCCCTGGATAGCCTTCAATATCAA
Organism: Phyllobates terribilis; assembly: GCF_046119375.1. NCBI lineage: Eukaryota > Metazoa > Chordata > Amphibia > Anura > Dendrobatidae > Phyllobates > Phyllobates terribilis. The sequence continues at coordinate 147,084,288 of NW_027362764.1, read as the reverse complement.
GCCCCCGTTATCTCCGTTCCACTGTTTTTCTGGAGGCATTCCAAGTGTAGTACTTTGGTAAATCACAGTAGAGAATTGTTTCGCGACCGGAAGTGACATAGCGGCGTGTCACTTGGCGCGGCATTTAAAAAGAGACACGGTGTAGGAAGTGACAGGTGGAACCCTGGGTCTTTTGAAAGGAGGATAAGGGCTGATTGAAACAGTGGTGACCCTCAGCCCCCCTTTTTCAGTCTCCACTGATGAATCTACTTTAGGAGGAAACGCGTTGGGAGCAGGATACCTCCAGAATGTTTTTGTCATGATTTTTAGGATGACATTTCACCAGGATGAATCAATCCATGATGCACTTTAGGATTGGTTGAGATTGTTTCATTTTGTTTGATATAACATTAACCCATGGGAATCTTTCAGTGGGGCTTTGTTGATTTTCCCTGACATAATCCACGATACCTTTTTGAATAGAGGTCATGTGGGATTCTATTGCATAATTCATGGTACCTTCTGTGTTTAAAGGGCATATGGAGGTTCCTTTGTACACCTAGTGGTTTTGAGCGCATATATGGTGTCCCTACATATTGTTTTCACAAAAAATGCCAATTGATACTAGTAAAGGTAGCTTTTAACTCAATGCTCTTGATGAATGGAGGTTGAATTTTTCTAAACCCTACATATTTGGCTTTTGATATATTGAGGTGTGGTTCGCATGTATACAGCCTTAATAAATTATTGTTGGTAATTTCAGAAGACCCAGGGTTCACTATTTGACCCTTTATGTTTTTTTTTTTATTTGAAAGATAATTTTTAGACATATCTAATAAAGGTTATATTTTAACTATCTTGCTAAAAAATTATTGATTAATCTGGTGGTTACCCCGATAGCTTGTTATATATTGATCTTGGGGATGGCAGGCTTTCTAACCACGGGTATAGATACTAGCAGCTGGGCAACAGAGGCTAAGGAGGTTTTTGCTGATCATGTATTTATCCAAAAAAGATATACCCCATCTTTCACTGCGGCATTCAAAGACCTTACTAAATCATTTAAAGATCAAACCACTTCATGGTGGGAGGTACAAACTTTGGAGAGCTATTTGAAGGCTGGAATTGTTCCTAGACATTTGAGAATCTCGCTCCAACCCCCCTTTAGATATAAGAACCCTAACCTTTTAAATAGGTGGGAGAAAGAGGCAACTGAATGCTCTTTGAGATTTATGAGGTTGCTCCTGGAGGAAGAGAAACATACACTTGTAGTCCTGAATGACTCTCTTAAAACACAAATTGAGATCACATCTGAACCCGACTTTGCATCTAAGGAGACTATTTTACAGAATACTCTGGAGAAATTTCAGTACCACTTAAAAGAATGTAAACATAAATGCTTTGTGAGAGATCTTCAAGAGTTTAAAGAGAACAAGGCATACAATTTCCCGACATATAGGGATTCTAGATATCAAGAGACTGATATTTCGTCCACAGACACAGAAGCCTGAGACCCCGAGATTAGGTATAATTCACAGAGGGGAAGGCAAAGGGGTAGACGCAATAGGAATAGGAATAACAATAGGAGGTCCCCAGTTAGAGGGAATTTTTTTAGAGGAGGGCTATCCACTCAGGAGTCGTTTCAACCTGTCCAACCCAGAGGGTCTGCAAACAATCTTCCGGTTATTAATCTCTCCTCCAGGACCCTTAATGTTTCTGAGATGGGGGTTTTGAGTAAGGGGCTCACTTTTGTGCCAACAACGGATTATAAATCATTTGATGCAGTGAAAGATGTAAACCTATTTGTACGTAAGGTTAAATGGAGGAAACACTTTGCTCGGATGAACAAACTTACTTGCTCCGATTTGGGGGTAACGGATGATCTATTGGTTGATATTAGGACTCTTTTTGACTTGGGTTTACCAGACCCTAATCTAGAGGGCAGAGGTCCCTTTACTGACTTACAATTGAAAAATAGCAATATGCTGCCACCACAAGTGGATGTTGGCCCCATTGATGTGTTTCTGGATTTGGTCACAGAAGACCTGACCGCCTTGGAAAAGAAAAAAAACAGATATAAATACAATCTGACAAAACTCGAGATGCAAGCTCTATGTAAATTGGAAGGGGATCAGTCAATTAATATTAAACCCTCAGATAAAGGGGGCAACATTTTGGTTATGGATTCCAGTAATTATCATCAGATGTGCCTGAATATCTTGTGTGATGAAGATTGTTATAGGGTCTTGAGGGGTAATCCCATCGGTGAATATTTGGATGATTTGAAATTGCTGGCATCTGAGGGCCTGAAAAGTGATGTTATCAGCAAGAAAGAATTTGACTTCCTCTGCCCTAATTTTCCAATAATGGCCACCTTCTATAGCCTCCCTAAGGTGCATAAGGGGATGAGTCCTCTGAAAGGACATCCTATAGTGGCAGGGGTGGACAGTCTTACCCAAAATTTAGGTGTATATGTTGATAAAATTTTGAGACCATTTGTTATTGGCCTTAATTCACACATTAGGGATACTAGTGACCTGTTGAGAAAACTAGATGGCATATTTGTGGATCCTGATGTTATGCTGGCCAGTATTGACGTAGAATCCCTTTATTCATCAATTCCTCATGAAAAGGGCTTGGAGGAGGTGGAATATTTTTTGCGTAGTAGAGGATGTCAATTCGCCGACCATAATGAATTTGTCAAAAAGTCTATTGGGTTTTGTTTGAACAGAAACGTCTTTCTATTTGATAACCAGTACTTCCACCAGCTCAGTGGGACTGCGATGGGGAGTCCCTGTGCCCCATCATATGCTAATCTTTACCTGGCCTGGTGGGAGGAAACATTTGTATTTGGGGAACATCCTGTGGAAGGCAGTGAGAGGATAGCCCTATGGATACGGTATATCGATGATATTCTAATTTTTTGGAAGGGGGACTCTACACAATTTGATACCTTTGTTAAGGTACTCAACAAAAATAGTCTTAACCTGCGATTTACATGTGAAGTGGGTATTAGTGTTGAGCCACCCCCGTAGTGTTCGAGTACGGTTCGGTTCGTCGAACACCCGTATGTTCGCCGAACTGTTCATCGAACACCTTCGAACACCGTTAAAACCAATAGCAGGCAAACAAAAACACATAGAAACACATTGAAAACACATAGAAAACACTTCAAAGGTGTCCAAAAGCTGACAAACTGCTCAGAAGACACAACTAACACATGGAAAAGTGACAAGTACATATAGTCATGCAAAAAGAAAAGAGGTGGAGGAGTAAAAGGAGGGGGAGACACAGATATTAGCATGTCATGCCCTTCTAAAACCAAAAAATTGCGAAGCCGACACGGCCAGTCCGTTCCTGCCCGTGCGACCTCCGTGTCGCCGGGTTTGTGCCAGAGCCGCGGTGGACCTTGACGGCCAGCCCCCCTCTCCCAATACTGGTGCCTGTCTGCTGGTGGGTCGAGCGAGCCCCCCTGCGGTGGAGGCAGGTCTATTCTTTTTAATTTAAATTGTCTCTCTAATTTGAATTAGTACACTTTAAATCCTTTTACAAGGATCTATTGGAGGGCAAGTCTCATGCCAGCAGCCGCGGTAATTTCAGCTCCAGTAGCGTCCACTAAATCTGCTGCAGTTAAAAAGCTTTTATAAGGATCGAGCTTGGCAGTCCACCGCAAGGCATCCTACCGCCAGTCCCAGCCCCTGTGCCTTGGGGTGCCTCCCCGATGCTCTTCACTGAGTGTCCCGGGGGCCCGAACCATTTCCTTTGAAAAAATTAAGTGTCCAAATTACAGGTGGTGTACATGTAGCTTGCTTAACAGCTGGGATAATCCGCTGACTAGCAGACACTGCTACTAGGCCCAAAGTATTGCCTGGGCTAGATGCAGTTAAAAATTTGTAATTAGATCTACAGGCGGTGTAGCTTGCTTAACAGCTAGGCTACTCCTCTGAATAGCAGACACTGCTACTTGGCCCAAAGTTTTGCCTGGGCTAGATGCCGTTAAAAATTTGTAATTAGATCTACAGGTGGTGTAGCTTGCTTAACAGCTGGGTTAATCCGCTGACTAGCAAACACTGCTACTAGGCCCAAAGTATTGCTTGGGCTAGATGCAGTTAAAAATTTGTAATTAGATACTCTCGTTGGATGCTGAGAAAGCATTCCATAGAGTCTCCTGGCACGCCATATATTATTCTCTTAAAAAGCTTGGGGTAGAGGACCCTTTTATAGCCAAAATCATGGCCCTGTATCGCAATCCGTCAGCTAGGCTGAAGATAAATGGAACATTATCATCACCTTTCATAATTACCAATGGGACAAGGCAGGGATGTCCTCTGTCCCCTCTCTTATACATCCTAGTGATGGAGCACCTGCTCTCATCAATTCACGATAACCCCAATATTAGGGGGATTGAGGTGGGAGGCACCGAGTACAAGTGCTCTGCATTTGCTGATGATGTCCTAGTATATATCACTCAACCACATATATCCATCACTGCTGTTATGGCTGAAATAGATCACTTTGTTACATGGTCAAATTTTAAAATCAATGCAGCGAAGTCTGAGGCCCTCGATGTCCTTCTCCCCAAATCCATACAGGATTCCATCCAGTCCAACTTTCCCATTGCCTGGCCCTCACAGGGTATCAAATACTTAGGAATTCGTATTCATAGAGACCTTTCCCGTCTATTTTATCTTAATTTTGGGCCCTTTATTGAACAACTCCATAGAGATCTTACTTCTTGGCCGGTGAAGGATTTTTCCTGGTTCGGCAGAATAAATATACTAAAAATGAACATCCTACCTAAACTCTTATAATTCTTCCAAACCATTCCCATGGTAATTCCCTCAAATTTTTGGAAAAGACTACGCAGTAGCTTTTGCAGATTTATCTGGGCAAGTGGGAGTCCACGCATTCGGGGGGACGTTAAGATCAGACACAAACAAAAGGTGGGCCTTAGCCTTCCGGATTGTAGAAGGTATTACAAGGCAGCAGTACACGCTAGAATCCTGGACTTCTTCCATCATTCGGAGGGGAAATTGTGGGTAAAAATAGCTCAATCCATTTGTCCTAAAGCTCTTACCACTCTCCCATGGTGCGCCCATTTAATTGTCCCCTCTCTTGGCCTCATGTCATATAGTACTTATGCCACTGCTTTGGCTTTAAGATCCCAAAAAAAAAGCTTATCCTCAATCGACCCCCAGGGCCTCTTGCTCCTGATTTCAGATAATCCAGATTTCCCACCAGGACTATCTGCAAATAGATTTCTTGGTTCAAATAAATCCCATCCGATTTTATTTTCTCATGTCATCTCCAATACGTCGCTGCTCCCCCTCAATGACTTGTTACAGGGAAGAGCCACTTCCCCGAAGGCTAATTTTGAATATAGCCAGTTACAACTAGTGTTGAGCCACCCCCGTAGTGTTCGAGTTCGGTTCGGTTCGTCGAACACCCGTGTGTTCGCCGAACTGTTCGTCGAACTGTTCGTCGAACACCTTCGAACACCGTTAAAACCAATGGCAGGCAAACAAAAACACATAGAAACACATAGAAAACACCTTCAAAGGTGTCCAAAAGCTGACAAACTGCTCAGAAGACATAACTAACACATGGAAAAGTGACAAGTACATATTGTCATGCGAAAAGAAAAGAGGTGGAGGAGTAAAAGGAGGGGGAGACACAGATATAGGCATGTCATGCCCTTCTAAAATCCAAAAAGTGAGAAGCCGACACGGCCAGTTCGTTCCTGCCTGTGCCACCTCCGTGTCGCCGGGTTTGTGCCAGAGCCGCGGTGGACCCTGACAGCCAGCCCCCCTCTCCCAATACTGGTGCCTGTCCGCTGGTGGGTCGAGCCCCCCCGCAGTGGGGGGGGGGTAACATCTGCAGAAGAAAGACCATCTTCCAGCCAAGCTAAGATGTCGACTTCTTTTCGTGGACAATGTGATACGATCCCTTTCTTACGGACACGCCCATCGCTACAAATTCCAGATGAGGCACAAAAACAGCAGGTGCTTCAGCGGATATCAAGTGCTCCTTCAAGTGGGCTCTCCTCCACCTCAATTTCAACATCACAAATATTCCAGTCCTCAGAGGTGTCACCCCAATCGCACTTGCTTCCTCACAGCTCCCAAGTCTCCAGCTGCCCGTCTGAGTATGGGGTAACACAGATGGTTGAGTCTGCACAGCTGTTTACTCATACTATAGCCTGGGAAACGTAAGTCTGCTCCAGAGCTTCTGTTAATCCAGACGAGGAAATGATCTGCACTGATGCCCAGAATCTTTATAAGTCGGATCCAGGACCAGATGAAGAAGGTTCTGAGCATAATGTAGACCCTCGTTCCCAAACTGTCACTCCTGTTGGTGGAGACAATGATGAAGACGACGATGAGACTCAAATACCTGATTGGAGCGACAACTTGACTTTTCGGTCAGGGCAGGAAGGGGTTGGCTTTGAGGACGACGGGTGTGATTACACACAGGGTGATGATGACGAGCTTGGAGATCCCACTTACTGTCAACCCACAGTCAGCCAGTCGATGAGGTCAACGGAGGAGGTGGAGGAGGATGTGACTAGCCCAGGGGATGGGGATGACTCGGTACCCGGGCCTTTGCCTGGCCTTGGGGATGTCGTGGTGGTCGGCTCCCTGGCCCGTACCCTGAGGTCACTCTTTAAAAGAGTGGATAATTGTTAATTTTATAAGAGTTTGTGACGCCACCTGTGGTATCTGGTGAGAAGCACCAGCGCTGCAGCAGTCCACTGAGACCCGTGATAAGGCTGCTCGATGGTATAGCTCCCCACAGGTGGAGCTAGGTCTCAGGGCAGCGTATGCAGGGGGAATGCAGGACAGGCGAGACCCAGCTGGGTCAGAGCAAGAACGGGAACGGACACGGTAGTCACTTCAGTACCTTTTACTGGAGGAAATTCAGGCACATCCCGGAGCACTGTAGGGTGAAGGGTGAATATCAGGATCCTCCCCAATGAGCGGGTGTAGGGCCTCCTGTTTCTTGGCTCTGCGTAGTAAGATTCTGACCTGCCTGGAGCTAGGCCTAACTTTGTATCTGTCCTGCGCTGGCTGACCTTGTGGTAGGGCCTTCTCTTGGAGTTCACGCTCCTACTATGCGGGGCCTAAGCGTCTCCTGGCTCTGTTACGTATCAGCACCTTAGGCATCCTGGGACTTGTAGTTCTCCAGGGATTCCGGTTATGCCTTACTGAATCTAGTTAGCAGGAGCCTCGTGCTCCACTGCTGAACTATTAACTGAGTTCTCTAGACTAGACTGAGCTCCACTGCAGACTGACCTCTCTTAGGCTTCTCTACTGCAGGAACTCTTCAGAGGAACTGAACTGCCTAGCTCCACCTTCCCTATTTATATCCCTAACAGGCTCCCTCTGCTGGTCTGAGGTGGAAGGTGGAGATGTGTGAATGTTTATGGGGGCCTCTTGTGGAGGATTCCAGCAATACACTCTTCTAGGATATGTGATACCAAGCACAGCGGGGCGTCACAGATGCTATTGACGACGAGGTTAGGTTGCGCCTTCCTGGACACAGATGGAGTACTGGAAGCACGTCAACAACTGCATCCTCAACCACAACTCTGCCTCTGACCACAAGTCGTAGTGGCTCTTCAGGTCGCATGGGCTCTAAGCCTTGCATAGCCTGGGCATTTATTCAGAATGATAAGGATTAGAGATGAGCGTTGTTCTACTCGAACTGTTCGCCAATCTCAAATTCGAGCTGTTTTGGGCGGTGTTCGAGCCGGTCGGCGAACACGAACAATTTGAGAAAAATTCGGCTGTTCGAGGTTATGTTCGATAACTGTTCGTGCACCAAAATCATAACTGGATTTTTTCTCAGTAATGATGAAAATTAATGTTAATACGCAGTTTGAGTGTACAGCGGGGCGGGGGGAGGGGCAGGGGATGGATCTCTGCAGGAACAATGAAGATCTCCATTTTTTTTTCTCTTTCCCGCATTTGCAGTGGGGAGGTGCAATCTGTCAGCCTATCAGCAGCGCACACACGGAGCGAAGTGCTTTTTTTCACACAAGCAAGGGCATGTGTGATTGGCAGTGTATGTCACATGTCCTTGCCCTATAAGACCAAGCCATTTTCCCTGTCGCCACCATTTTCTCACTGCTGCAGCTGCGTGTTAGACGGCACCGCTGTTGCTGTGTGTGCTATACCTTGCTAATTTCAAGCCAAATTTCACACAAATCTACAGATAGCTTGGGAGTAGGGAATAGTTGTGATTGCAGTCCTTTTAAGGACTAGGTTACAGCATTTCCTACGACTTTTATCAGGCAGGTCTGTGCTCTTAAATAGATAGATTGTGGGAGTAAAGACTAATTGTAATTGGAGTCCTTTTCAGGACTAGGTTACATCAGTTCCTATCAGTTTTTGCCAGGCAGGTCTGTGCCAGTGCTGTGCAAGTTTTTTTCACAGCATTTGGCTGAATCTAGCAAAGCTAATCCTTTTTGGCCTATTGCAGAGTGTGTTAGTCAGTGAAGTAGCCTATCTGTGTTGCAAGATATACCACCTGTGTATAGAATACCAATTTTTTTACTGCACCTAGTGAAGTAAAATCTTTTGGGCATAGCATCATTCTATTAGTCCATCTATACTGACCTCCATCAGGTTGCAAACTGAATATAATTTTTTTCTGCATCTAGCTCTGAAAAAATATTTGGGCTTCTAGCAGTGTGTGGGACTTGGTCTATTAGTCCATCTATACTGACCTCCATCAGGTTGCAAATTAAAAATAATTTTTTTCTTCATTTAGCTCTGAAAAAATATTTGGGCTTCTAGCAGTGTGTGGGACTTGTTCTATTAGTCCTTCTATACTGACCTCCAGCAGGTTGCAAATTGAATATAATTTTTTTCTGCATCTAGCTCTGAAAAAATATTTGGGCTTCTAGCGGTGTGTGGGACTTGGTCTATTAGTCCATCTATACTGACCTCCATCAGGTTGCAAATTAAAAATATTTTTTTTCTGCATCTAGCTCTGAAAAAATATTTGGGCTTCTAGCAGTGTGTGGGACTTGGTCTATTAGTCCATCTATACTGACCTCCATCAGGTTGCAAATTGAATAAAAAAATTTTCTGCATCTAGCTCTGAAAAAATATTTGGGCTTCTAGCGGTGTGTGGGACTTGGTCTATTAGTCCATCTATACTGACCTCCATCAGGTTGCAAATTAAAAATAATTTTTTTCTGCATCTAGCTCTGAAAAAATATTTGGGCTTCTAGCAGTGTGTGGGACTTGGTCTATTAGTCCATCTATACTGACCTCCATCAGGTTGCAAATTAAAAATAATTTTTTTCTTCATTTAGCTCTGAAAAAATATTTGGGCTTCTAGCAGTGTGTGGGACTTGTTCTATTAGTCCTTCTATACTGACCTCCAGCAGGTTGCAAATTGAATATAATTTTTTTCTGCATCTAGCTCTGAAAAAATATTTGGGCTTCTAGCAGTGTGTGGGACTTGTTCTATTAGTCCTTCTATACTGACCTCCAGCAGGTTGCAAATTGAATATAATTTTTTTCTGCATCTAGCTCTGAAAAAATATTTGGGCTTCTAGCGGTGTGTGGGACTTGGTCTATTAGTCCATCTATACTGACCTCCATCAGGTTGCAAATTAAAAATAATTTTTTTCTGCATCTAGCTCTGAAAAAATATTTGGGCTTCTAGCGGTGTGTGGGACTTGGTCTATTAGTCCATCTATACTGACCTCCATCAGGTTGCAAATTAAAAATAATTTTTTTCTGCATCTAGCTCTGAAAAAATATTTGGGCTTCTAGCAGTGTGTGGGACTTGGTCTATTAGTCCATCTATACTGACCTCCATCAGGTTGCAAATTGAATAAAAAAAATTTCTGCATCTAGCTCTGAAAAAATATTTGGGCTTCTAGCGGTGTGTGGGACTTGGTCTATTAGTCCATCTATACTGACCTCCATCAGGTTGCAAATTAAAAATAATTTTTTTCTGCATCTAACCCAGCCAATAGTTTTGGCCTAATACCACAGTTTGGCCACTCAGCTCTGCTCGGTTACCATCCATTGTTTTTTTGTGCAAACAACTCCAGAGTTGTGAATTAGTTAACCACCAAAATGAGTGGAAAAAGGCCTGCTGCTGGTGGAAAGGGGAATAGGCGTGTTGGGAAGGGGAAAAAAGGTTGTGTCCGTGGGGTAGGTGCAGAAGAAAGACCATCTTCCAGCCAAACTAAAATGTCTACTTCTTTTAGCGGACAATGTGATAAGATCCCTTTCTTACGGCCACGCCAATCGCTACAAATTCCAGATGAGGCACAAAAACAGCAGGTGCTTCAACGGATATCAAGTGCTCCTTTAAGTGGGCTCTCCTCCACATCAACTTCAACATCACAAATACTCCAGTCCTCAAAGGTGTCACCCAAATCGCACTTGCTTCCTCACAGCTCCCAAATCTCCAGCTGCCCGTCTGAGTATGAGGTAGAACAGATGGTTGAGTCTGCAGAGCTGTTTACTCATACTATAGCCTGGGAATCAGAGGTCGACTCCAGCGCTTCTGTGAATCCAGACGAGGAAATGATCTGCACTGATGCCCAGAATCTTTATGAGTCGGATCCAGGACCAGACGCAGAAGGTTCTGACCATAATGTAGACCCTCATTCCCAAACTGTAACTCCTGTTGGTGGAGACAATGAGGAAGACGATGATAAGACTCAAATACCTGATTGGAGCGACAACTTTAGTTTTTTGTCAGGGCAGGAACAGGTTGGCTCTGAGGACGACGGGTGTGATAACGCACAGGGTGATGATGATGAGGTCGGAGATCCCACTTACTGTCAACCCACAGTCAGCCAAGAGATGAGGTCAGCAGAGGAGGTGGAGGAAGATGCTAGTGACGACGAGGTCAGGTTGCGCCTTCCTGGACAGAGACGTAGTACTGGAAGCACGTCAACAACTGCATCCTCAAACACAACTCTGCCTCTCACCACAAGTCGTGGTGGCTCTTCAGGTCTCATGGGTGCTAAGCCTTGCATAGCCTGGGCATTTTTTCAGATCGATAAAGATGACCCAACTCGTGTTATCTGTAACATTTGTCAGCAAAAGCTAAGTAGAGGCCAAAAAATACATAGTTTGAGTACTTCATGCATGAACCGGCACATGGACATGAAGCATAAGTTGCAGTGGGAAGCTCAGTGTGCTACAATGCGGTCTAGATGGCCGGGCCAACCACCGTCTGCCCCATCTTGTGCATCCGCGGCCTCTTCATCCTCTGTGACTGGGGGGACAGCAGTCACACCTGTTTTGGGGCGCAGACCTGCCACCTCTTTACCCGCAACAGCCAGCGTGATTGGCAGGTCATCATTTTCTTTGGAGGTGGTAACACCAGCTGGTCTTGAGCGCTGTCCGACATCGATAGCACCACCTTTGGATCAAGGCAACCTAACATGTCCGCCTGCATCTTCCTCACAGACCGTCAGTTTGCCGGGGACACCCTTATCAACCCCGTCTAAGCACAATAGCCAGCCCTCGGTCCCTCAGATGTGGACAAGTAAAAGACCATTTCCTCCTAGCCATGAGAAAGCTAAGAGGTTGAATTTCACCATCTGCAAGCTCTTGGCTACAGAAATGCTGCCTTTCCGCCTGGTGGACACAGAGGATTTTCGAGACCTTATGTCCGTCGCAGTGCCCCAGTACCAGATGCCCAGTCGGCACTACTTCTCAAAGAAAGGTGTGCCTGCGCTCCACCAGCATGTCGCACACAACATCACCGCTTCTTTGAGAAACTCTGTGTGTGACAGGGTGCATTTCACCACAGACACTTGGACGAGTAGGCATGGACAGGGGCGTTACATGTCGCTGACTGGGCACTGGGTAACTATGGTGACAGCAGGACAAGGGGCTGCTGTCCAAGTCTTGCCGTCCCCACGAGTTGTGCGTCAATCCTCTTTATGTCATTTTTCCTCCACTGCTTCTGCCTCCTCAACCTCCTCTCGGTCTTCCACCTGCACCCAAAGCCTGTCTGGTCATGCCACAAGCTTTCTAACTGCGCAGAAGGGATCCTGCACACCTCCTTACTATGCTGGCAGTAGGGCTCAACGTCATCAGGTGGTTTTTACATTGAAATGTCTGGGAAATGTGAGTCACACAGCTGAGGAGTTGTGGTCAGCTCTGGAGAACCAATTTCATGAATGGTTGTCTCCACTGGACCTGAAACCAGGGAAGGCCGTGTGCGACAATGCTGCAAACCTGGGTGCGGCCCTTCGCCGGGGCAATGTCACACACGTGCCTTGTATGGCTCACGTGTTGAACCTGGTTGTCCAGCAATTTTTAGCCCACTATCCCAGACTAGATGGCCTTCTGCAGAGGGCACGGTCGCTGTGTGCTCACTTCCGCCGTTCGCATCCCGCAGCTCAGCGACTTACATCTCTACAGAAGTCGTTGGGCCTGCCACTTCACCGGCTAAAATGCGATTTGCCTACCCGGTGGAATTCAACTCTGCACATGTTGCAGCGACTGTGGCAGCACCGACAAGCCCTGGTGCAATACGTTCTGACGTATAGCCTGGGCCAACGAGATTCAGAGGTGGGGCAAATCACGCTGGAGGAGTGGTCTCAGATCAGGGACCTATGCACCCTTCTGCACAGTTTTGAAATGGCGACGAAGATGTTTAGTGCTGACGATGCCATTATCAGCATGACTATTCCGGTGATTTACATGCTGGAGCACATGTTAAACAGAATTCGGAGTCAGGTGGTGGCACAAGAGGAGGTGGAGGAAGTAGAGGAGGAGGAGTTGTATGCGGAAGGGCTAACATCTGCAAGGTCCAGACGGTCGGCAGCACCAGGGCGGCAGGCATGTGAGGGTGGGGGAGATGATTTTACCAGGGCGCATGGTAGCAGCCAAACTAGTGAGGAAGGTGCAGGAGCCCAGGAAGAAGTGGAGGACGAACTGATGGAAGACTCATCAGATGAGGGAGACCTTGATCACATTTCTGTTGTGCGAGGTTGGGGGGAGAGGACAGAGGAAGGAAGCATGATTGTTACCTCGCCACCAACACAACAGGGACTTGGTGCTCCTGGATGCGCAACACACATGAGTGCCTTCTTGCTGCACTACCTGCAACATGACCCTCGAATTGTGAGAATTAGAAATAATCCTGACTACTGGGTTGCCACTGACGCGCCCCCTGGGCCATATTCGTTAGTGGGAATATCCGGAGCCGGATCAGATGGGGGTTGTAGTCTTCCGAGTGGCTGTGACCCGGTCCGTGCCCAGGGTGTCAAACTCAGTTGTATGTGGCAGTCCTACAGATGTTATAAGTTCTTTATTGTCGACTACGCCACCCGTTGTGTTGCGGTCACTGTGGCCGCCGCTGCAGCAGGGTCCGCTGAGGCTGGTGGTGTAGGTGCAGCTTTGGTGATATAACCCCCAACGGGTGGGGTATAGCCTCAGGGGATCAGGTGCAGAGGATGGGAGTTGTGGTGATGCAGTGTAGACGGCAATCAGAGACAGAGTCGGGTTATGCAGTTTAGGATGTTTTACTCACTGCTGATGTTCTGGTCACTCCAGCTTCGAGTGACCTCCCGAGCCGTGCTGCGTCCACCAGGTTCTGGATCCAGCCAACTCCCAAATAAGTCCGGAGCGTGACCCTGAGCTCTCCTTCAGTCCTTTCTCTGGCCGTCCCCACTATTGATCCACCCAGGTCCAGCTCCCTCGGGCCTTCTGTTGGGACACCCTTGGCCTTGGGTTCCCTGACCCTCCTCGTGGTATGCCTTTGTGGTGGATGTGGTGGGTGACCGTGGCAAACGCTGCCCACGGTCTCCGGTCTCTGGCTGGGGAATGTTTTTACCCCCACCAGCTTGGGTTCCGGTACCCTGATGCCGACTCTTCACCCGGGGATTTAGTTTGGGGTCTTAGAGTCCTTTTCTTCTGTGCCTCTGAGTCTCTCTCTCTCTCCTCTCTCACTCTGGGTCTCTCTTCTCCTCCGCTCCTGACTTTCTCTCTGCAACTGACCCTGTTCTTAGTTGGTGCCCACCTTATATACACCCTCTATGTGTGAGCTCAGGCGACCAGCACCCAATGAGCTCCTATCTTTACTCAGGCTGCTCCCCCTATCTGCCCCTACACTACTTGGGATGTACCACCCCCCTCCCACTCCAGCCAGGAACAGACTCGGTCGTACCTGCACATTTCTAAGTGGGAGTACCGTCGGTCTGCTCCTCGGAAATGGGATGTGTGTAGTGCATGCAGCCTACCGAGCTCAGATCCACACTCCATCCTTACCCGGGAGTGGAATATCACACCTCTGGATTGAGGTGCAATACCCCTGTAGCAGCCGAATCCTCAGGGTGCTACATTCCCCCCTGGTAAATCACAGCACGTCCTCGGGCTGTAAGACATAAACACCAAAACATACAAATTTTTTCATAAACAACATAAAACATATAAAACAACATTATATATATATATATAAAACATTCTCGTCGCCTCTGGCTCCTCCTCCGGTCACTGTGCAACGTGTGACCGGGTAAAGTGCGACAGTCTCAAGAAAAATGGTCTTCCTATAATACCGGTAGGGGGCGCTTTAGGACGCGCAACTATATACAGGGATATGGCCGCTCTCAGTCCTCGGCCAGGTAAGGAGGGAAAGGGAATGGCTGCTCACAGTCCTCAGCCTGTGGGATTAAGGGTAAACGGGTAAACAGTTCACTCAGCTGGTCCCAACGGGGACTATATTTGCAGTAACAGTTTCTTTATACCCCGATCGGGTAACTATTTACAGCACCTACTCCGCTGTACTCAACAACGTCTTCCTCCTGCTCCTTCTTTGGGGATCTCAGCTTCAGACCCGTCCGGATCCTCTTGCTCTTCCTCCTCACATCGCAGCTCCTCCTCTGTCAGGCGATGCACATGGAGGGCGTAAGGTCCTTTGGCACACTTGTGCCGGGTAAAAGTGACCTCGTCCCCGATATAAAGGTCACGACCTCTGTGCCCCTCCGGCAGATGGGACTCCACATCTCTGCGCGTGACAAAGACGTCGCCGGGGGTGTTGTGGTCTCTGATGAAGCCCCACCCATGCTGCATGTTGAACTTAATTACAGTCCCGGTGGTGCGGGGACTGTGCGCTGCACGGGGGTCCCTCCTGGTTCGGCTCTTCTGCTCGGCGCTCCTTATTTGGGCCTGTTGTTCCCGGACCCGCCTCTCTCTCCGCTCCCTCGCAAACTCCTCGAGCTGCTGTCGGCAGCACGCAGCACGCTCCGCTGCAGCTGCCCTGGTTTCTTGAGTGAACCCCATTAGGTCTTCTCCGGTGGGGTCCCACTCAAATTGGGTCTCTTCAAGCGGGGGCGAGATCCTTATCACGGGCTTCGGAGCCGGAATCAGGGGTGCACACATGGCCCCAACTCTCCTCTGGTGCTCCAGTTCGTAATATTCCTGGGGCCAGATGAAAGGCTGCCCGTCCGGCCACGTGTGCTGGGCAAACAAGTCCTCTCCCAGACGCGGCACCCTTGATTTTACGGGTGCGGGCGCAGTGGTGGTGGCGCCCGGGTTGCCCAGGCCTTGCGGCCAGGCCTGGGGCACCTGGAAGGTGAAGGGCACCGTTAGGACGGCGGCACCCTGGGCTACCTGGCCTTGCGGCCAGGCCGGAGACTCCGCGGAGGTAGGGGGCGCTGTTGGTATTGCGGCGCCCGGGGGTACTAGGCCTTGCGACCAGGCTGGAGGTACTTCCTGCTTGGTCACGCTCGGGGTCGAGGCGTGTGACGTCACAGGGGTCGCGGCGGCGGCTTCCGGTTGGGGCCTAGTCTGCATCGGTGACATGGCGTTTTCGGGCACAGCAGGGGGACTTTCGGGCTCTGCGACGGGGAGCTGGGGCAGGTAAGCGGTGTCCCGGCTTGGGGTATAGACGTCCCCTTTACCTGCCTCCATGCGTTCGGCTCCCTTCTCGGCGCCGTCTCCGGCCTTGGGTCCTCCCGCGCCATCCTCAGAGGCGGTCTGTCTCCTCATCTTGGCTGGCGTGCTCCGGGTCTTGGTTTGCTGGGCCATCTCTCGGCTCCACTCCGCCAATGTCTCTCGCTGTACCCGGGCCATCCTCCGTGCGAGGCCCTCCAGGGCAGTTTGTGCACACTCCCGGTATCGGGGGAGCTGTGCAAGGACCTCCACTAGGCCTAGTGGGGTCGCGGTTTCCAGCAGGCTCCTGACCAACGGGTCGGTGCTGCTCTGCTCTTCTTCCAGCAGGCTCCTGGCCAGCGGGCCGGTGCTGCTCTGCTCTCTCGCCATCTCCGGGTGAGATTCTCTGCTACTCCTCTCCAGGCTTCCTGCCTCCGGGTGCGCTCGCTCTAGACTGCTCCAGACGGCACCCATCTTCGTTCTCTCCTTTCGTCTCCTCCCCCTTCGAGGGCGGTCCCGGGACCACTGGGTGATTGTCAGCTCCAGGGGCTGTTCTTTCACGCTGACAGACACCTCTAGCATCACAGTCTCTGTTGGTGGGGGCGGTTTCCACTTTTGGCGCCATTTTCGGTCCTGGCCCACGATGGGAGGTGGCCTCTCGCCACCCTCTGGCACGCCCATAATGGCGTCCGCTCTTCCAAGGCGGGAAACCTTTGGAAATGGCGGGAATCGCTTCCCAGTGGCGGGAAACTCTGCAGATGGCGGGAAAACGCTGTTAATGGCGGACAACCGGCTGGAATCGACTGGTGATGGGGTCCGATGGCGGGGACCCTCCGGAACCGGCAGGAGACTTCTTTTTGAGGTAAACTTGCACTTTTCTTCAGGCACGCAGTACCCGGGTGTTGCGGGCACGTAACCCTGCCGACTACGCCAAAGTTGACGCGCCCCCTGGGCCATATTCGTTAGTGGGAATATCCGGAGCCGGATCAGATGGGGGTTGTAGTCTTCCGAGTGGCTGTGACCCGGTCCGTGCCCAGGGTGTCAAACTCAGTTGTATGTGGCAGTCCTACAGATGTTATAAGTTCTTTATTGTCGACTACGCCACCCGTTGTGTTGCGGTCACTGTGGCCGCCGCTGCAGCAGGGTCCGCTGAGGCTGGTGGTGTAGGTGCAGCTTTGGTGATATAACCCCCAACGGGTGGGGTATAGCCTCAGGGGATCAGGTGCAGAGGATGGGAGTTGTGGTGATGCAGTGTAGACGGCAATCAGAGACAGAGTCGGGTTATGCAGTTTAGGATGTTTTACTCACTGCTGATGTTCTGGTCACTCCAGCTTCGAGTGACCTCCCGAGCCGTGCTGCGTCCACCAGGTTCTGGATCCAGCCAACTCCCAAATAAGTCCGGAGCGTGACCCTGAGCTCTCCTTCAGTCCTTTCTCTGGCCGTCCCCACTATTGATCCACCCAGGTCCAGCTCCCTCGGGCCTTCTGTTGGGACACCCTTGGCCTTGGGTTCCCTGACCCTCCTCGTGGTATGCCTTCGTGGTGGATGTGGTGGGTGACCGTGGCAAACGCTGCCCACGGTCTCCGGTCTCTGGCTGGGGAATGTTTTTACCCCCACCAGCTTGGGTTCCGGTACCCTGATGCCGACTCTTCACCCGGGGATTTAGTTTGGGGTCTTAGAGTCCTTTTCTTCTGTGCCTCTGAGTCTCTCTCTCTCTCCTCTCTCACTCTGGGTCTCTCTTCTCCTCCGCTCCTGACTTTCTCTCTGCAACTGACCCTGTTCTTAGTTGGTGCCCACCTTATATACACCCTCTATGTGTGAGCTCAGGCGACCAGCACCCAATGAGCTCCTATCTTTACTCAGGCTGCTCCCCCTATCTGCCCCTACACTACTTGGGATGTACCACCCCCCTCCCACTCCAGCCAGGAACAGACTCGGTCGTACCTGCACATTTCTAAGTGGGAGTACCGTCGGTCTGCTCCTCGGAAATGGGATGTGTGTAGTGCATGCAGCCTACCGAGCTCAGATCCACACTCCATCCTTACCCGGGAGTGGAATATCACACCTCTGGATTGAGGTGCAATACCCCTGTAGCAGCCGAATCCTCAGGGTGCTACACCACACTGTTAGATCCCCGGTACAAAAGTAAATTTGCAGAAATTATTCCTGCCATAGAAAGGGATGCACGCATGCAGGAGTATCAGCAGAGACTGTTGCAGAATCTTACATGTGCTTTTCCACAAAATACCAGTGGTGCACGTAGTGAATCTCACAGTTCCAACTTGCCAACCGTGGTCTGTATGGAATTGTTCAATAAAGGGCCCAAAATTAAGATAACATAGATGGGAGAGGTCTCTATGAATAGGAATTCCTAAGTATTTGATACCCTGTGAGGGCCAGGCAAAGGGAAAGTTGGACTGGATGGAATCCTATATGGATTTAGGGAGGGAGACATCGAGGGCCTCAGACTTCGCTGCATTGATTTTAAAATTTTACCATGTAACAAAGTGATCTATTTCAGCCATAACAGCAGGGATGGATATATGTGATTGAGTGATATATACTAGGACATCATCAGCAAATAGAGAGCACTTGTACTCGGTGCCTCCCACCTCAATCCACCTAATATTGGGGTTATGGCGAATTGATGAGAGCAGGTGCTCCGTCACTAGGATGTATAAGAGAGGGGACAGAGGACATCCCTGCCTTGTCCCATTGGTGATTGTGAAAGGTGATGAAAATGTTCTGACGCACCCCCTGGGCCTTGGGACACCCGGAGCCGGACCCTTTTTGGTGGATGCTGGTGGTTGTAGTCTTCGTGGCGGCGATCCGGTTCCGTGGCTCAGGGCGGTCAAACCAGTGGCGGAACTATTTATGTGGTTTTGATGTTTAAATGTCCGACTACGCCACCCGTGGATTGCGGTCAGAGTGAACCGCCGCTACAGGGCAGACCGCTAAGGCTGGTGTTGTGGGTGCAGCAGAGCGTAGCATAACTCCCCACGGGAGGAGTATAGCCTCAGGGCAGTGTATGCGGAGGATGGGGGTGATGGTGCAGGGCAGCAGCAGTAACGACACGGAGTCAGTGATGCAGTTCAGGGCCTTTACTCACAGTTCTTATTATCCAGACCACGTCTGCAGGTAACGGCTGCCCACGTCGTACTGTGCTCACCAGGTGAGGGGCTCAGACAACTCCCAGATAACTTTGGAGCGCTTCACAGGACCCCCTTTGTGTGTCCTTTGTCTGGCCTTTCTTACCAACACTTCTGTCCGGCTGCCTCGGGCCTCCTCTTGGTAAACTTGGCGCCAGTTTCCCTGACCCTATGTGGTGCCTTCCTAGCGGGTGGAGCAAGGGGCTGCGCCACATAAAATGTCAGAGCCTCCGGTTTCTAGCTGAGGGTCGTTTCCTGCCTCCACTAGTTCGGGGACCGGTCTCCCCCTTTGGCCTGACCCCTCCACGCAGGTGGATTCGGGCGTGCGGTGGCGACTCGCCCGTCCGCACCCCTGGGATCCCTTCATTCCTCGTTCCTGGAGCCTTCTCCGCTCCTCTTCCTTCCTTCTCCCTCTTGCAGGCCTGGGCCTCTGTTACTAGGCCCGCCTCCGGAGCAGAGCTCATGCAGAGCCCCTGCTCCCTGCCACTTCTGCTCAGACTTCTCTGCACTGAACTAAGATGGTGCCCACCTTTTATACTCCCTTCTCAATGCACCCAGGAACTGCTTCCTCCCTGCTCCTGCACTGCAGGGTTCCCCTTCCTCAGTGTTCCCTCCCCCCACTCCAGCCAGGGACAGGGACTGTCGTGCCCATCTCAGGGGCATATTGGTCGCCCTGCCCCACGGCAATGTGGTGTAATGCATGCAGGTGTCGGGTCCTGATCCACACTCCATCCTTATCTGAGAGTGAGATATCACACCTCTGGGTGAGGTGCAATACGTCTGTAGCAACCGAGCCCTCGGTGCTACAGTTCCATTTATCTTCAGCCTAGGTGACGTATTGTGATACAGGGCCGTGATTTTGGCTATAAAAGGGTCCCCTAGACCCCTACCCCAAGCTTTTTAAGAGAATCATATATGGCGTGCCAGGAGACCTTATGGAATGCTTTCTCAGCATCCAACGAGAGTATCTACTTACAAATTTTTAACTGCATCTAGCCCAGGAAATACTTTGTGCCTAGTAGCAGTGTCTGCTAGTCAGCGGATTATCCCGGCTGTTAAGCAAGCTACACCACCTGTAGTTTGGACACTTAATTTTTTCAAAGGAAATGCTTCGGGACCACGGGATACTCAGTGAAGAGCATCAGGAGGCACCCCAAGGCATAGGGGCTGGGACTGGCACTAGGATGCCTTGCGGTGGACAGCCGAGCTCGATCCTTATAAAAGCTTTTTAACTGCAGCAGCTTTAGTGGACGCTACTGGAGCTGGAATTACGCGGCTGCTGGCATGAGACTTGCCCTCCAATAGATCCTTGTAAATGGATTTAAAGTGTATTCATTCAAATTAGAGGGACAATTTAAATTAAAAAGCTTAGAGCTGCCTCCACCACAGGGGGGCTCTCTCGACCCACCAGCGGACAGGCACCAGTATTGGGAGAGGGGAGCTGGCCGTCAGGGTTCACCGCGGCTCTGGCACAAACCCGGCGACACGGAGGTGGCACGGGCAGGAGCGGACTGGCCGTCTCGGCTTCTCACTTTTTGGATTTTAGAAGGGCATGACAT
Organism: Phyllobates terribilis; assembly: GCF_046119375.1. Lineage (NCBI taxonomy): Eukaryota > Metazoa > Chordata > Amphibia > Anura > Dendrobatidae > Phyllobates > Phyllobates terribilis. Next base: position 147,063,738 of record NW_027362764.1, on the reverse strand, counting down.
GCCTATATCTGTGTCTCCCCCTCCTTTTACTCCTCCACCTCTTTTCTTTTCGCATGACTATATGTACTTGTCACTTTTCCATGTGTTAGTTGTGTCTTCTGAGCAGTTTGTCAGCTTTTGGACACCTTTGAAGGTGTTTTCTATGTGTTTCTATGTGTTTTTGTTTGCCTGCCATTGGTTTTAACGGTGTTCGAAGGTGTTCGACGAACAGTTCGACGAACAGTTCGGCGAACACACGGGTGTTCGACGAACCGAACCGAACTCGAACACTACGATGGTGGCTCAACACTAATAAGGATGACCCAACTCGTGTTATCTGTAATATTTGTAACCAAAACATAAGTAGAGGCCAAAAAATCCATAGTTTGAGTACTTCATGCATGAACCGGCACATGGATATGAAGCATAAGTTGCAGTGGGAAGCTCACTGTGCTACAATGCGGCCTAGCAGGCTGGGCCAACCACCGTCTGCCCCATCTTGTGCATCCGCGGCCTCTTCATCCTCTGTGACTGGGGGGACAGCAGTCACACATGTTTTTGGACGCAGACCTGCCACCTCTTTACCTGCAACAGCCAGTTTGATTGGCAGGTCATCAGTAGAGATGAGCGGTGTTCGACTAGAACTGTTCGCCAATCTCAAATTCGAGCTGTTTTGGGCGGTGTTCGAGTTGTTCGACGAACCCGAACGATTTGCAAAAAATTCGGCTGTTCGAGGTTATGTTCGATAACTGTTCGTGCACCAAAAGCGTGTCCTGCATGTCTGACGCTATTTAGAGCACCAATCATGCAGGGATTGTCTGCCACTCACTGTAATGCCACAGCCATGGTGGTTGTGGCATTACAGTGATTGCCCAAATCGATGGGAACAGTGCCAACAGTGAAACATGAAAAGCCGGCAATTCAGCAGCGGCATACACCTGTACCCGACAATTTAGAACCGAAAGAATAGAGCTTCGCACATAGATTAGATAGATATAAACATGTCAGCCACATATATACGAAGTACAGTGAAAGTGCTGCTTACTGTACTTGTCATTTAGCGTAAAGGATTTATCAAAAAAAATAATAGTGTTTTCATGCACCGTCTCTTTAAAAAAGCCGGCCGGCAATTCAGCATCTGTACCCGACAATTTATAACAGACAGAATAGAGCTTCACACATAGATTAGATAGATAGAAACATGTCAGCCACATATATACGAAGTACAGTGACAGTGTTGCTTACTGTACTTGTCATTTAGCGTAAAGGATTTATCAAAAAAAATAATAGTGTTTTCATGCACCGTCTCTTTAAAAAAGCCGGCCGGCAATTCAGCAGTGGTACCCGACAATTTATAACAGACAGAATAGAGCTTCACACATAGATTAGATAGATAGAAACATGTCAGTCACATATATATGAAGTACAGTGATAGTGTTGATTACTGTACTTGTCATTTAGTATTAAAATAAAGGATTTATTATTAAAAAAATTGGCGTGGGGTTCCCCTTAATTTTAGGCTCTAGCGGAGGTTAAGCAGACGGCTGGGGCAGATGTTTGAAGCCTGGGAAGGGGGTAATACCCACGGAGCTTCCCAGGCTACTAATATCAGCCCCCAGCTGAATACATAGCCTTTACTAGCTATTAAAATGGGGGACCCCCCAAAAAAAAATGACGTGGGGTCCCCCCTAATTTAATAGCTAGCAAAGGCTAGGCAGACAGCTGGGGGCTGATATTAATAGCCCAGGAAGGGAGCCATGAATATTGGCCCCCTCCCAGGCTAGAAACACCAGCCGTCAGCCGCCCCAGAAATGGCGCATTCATAGGATGCGCCAATTCTGGCACTTAGCCTCGCTCTTCCACGCTGCCCTGGTGCGGTGGCAGGGGGTAATAGGGTTGGGGTTGATGTCAGCTTATAATGCCAGCTGACATCAAGCCCAGGTTAGTAATGGAGAGGCGTCTATAAGACACCCCCATTACTAACCCCATAGTCAAAGTTAAAAAAAACACAAACACCCAGAATAAAGTCCTTTAATTGAAATAAAGACACAATCCTTTATTGTTCTAAATTAAACCATACTTACCATCACGCCCATTCCAGCTGAAGCCAACGATCTCCTGCAATAAAAGAAAAATAATAAAGCAACCTCATCCTTACCTTTCCATGGTTCCCACGACAGCTTCAGCTCTGCTACATCGAGATGACAGGCTGGACCGCAGCAGAACGCTGCCATCCAGCCTGTCATCCCGCAGAGACTGAGAAGCGCAGGCTTGCTTGCGCTGCTCAGCGTCTCTCTGTGACGACATCCAGATGAGCCGAGTTCATGTCCAATGAACTCGGCTCACCTCATGCACGTCACTGACAGCGTGCGAAAATTCTCACGCTGAAGCGGTGAATGCAGGAGAATTCTCCCACGCTGTCAGTGACTTGCATAAGGTGAGCTCATGTCCAATGAACTCAGCTCACCTCCTGCACGTCACTGACAGCGTGGGAGAATTCTCCTGCACTCAGCGCTTCAGCGTGAGAATTCTCCCACGCTGAAGCGCTGAGTGCAGGAGAATTTTCCCACGCTGTCAGTAACGTGCATAAGGTGAGCTCATGTCCAATGAACTCAGCTCACCTCCTGCACGTCACTGACAGCGTGGGAGAATTCTCCTGCACTCAACGCTTCAGTGTGAGAATTCTCCCACGCTGAAGCGCTGAGTGCAGGAGAATTTTCCCACGCTGTCAGTGACGTGCATGAGGTGAGCCGAGTTCATTGGACATTAACTCGGCTCATCTGGATGCCCTCACAGAGAGACACTGTGGAGCGCAAGCAAGCCTGCGCTTCTCAGTGTCTGCGGGATGACAGGCTGGATGGCAGCGTTCTGCTGCGGTCCAGCCTGTCATCTCGATGTAGCAGAGCTGAAGCTGTCATGGGAACCATGGAAAGGTAAGGATGATGTTGCTTTATTATTTTTCTTTTATTTCAGGAGATCGTTGGCTTCAGCTGGAATGGGCGTGATGGTAAGTATGGTTTAATTTAGAACAATAAAGAATTGTGTGTTTATTTCAATTAAAGGACTTTTTTCTGGGTGTTGTGTTTTTTTTAAATACTTTACTAGAAATTCATGGTGGTCATGTCTAATATTGGCGTGACCCCATGAATTTCGGGCTTAGGGCCAGCTGATAATGCCAAGCTGGCCCTAACCCCTTTATTACCCAGTGAGCCACCGCATCAGGGCCCTGGATGAGTTGGGTACAGCGCCAGAAGATGGTGCTTCTATGAACGCGCCATTTTCCGGGGTGGCTGCGGACTGCAATTTGCAGCGGGGGTGGCCCAGAAAGCTTGGGCCTCCCTGCGCTGCGGATTCCAGCCCCCAGTTGCATAGTTGTACCTGGCTGGACACAAAAACAGGGCGAAGCCCCACGTCAATTTTCTTTAAATTATTTCATGAAATAATTAAGAAAAAAAGGGCTTCCCTATATTGTTGTGTCCGGCCAGGTACAAATAGGCAGCTGGTGGTTGGGGGCAGCCCGTTCCTGCCTGCTGTACCTGGCTGGACACAAATATAGTGCGAAGCCCCACGTCAATTTTTTTTAAATTATTTCATGAATTTCCTGAAATAATTTAAAAAAATTGAAGTGGGGCTTCGCACTATATTTGTGTCCAGCCAGGTACAGCAGGCAGGAACGGGCTGCCCCCATCCACCAGCTGCCTATTTGTACCTGGCCGGACACAACAATATAGGGAAGCCCTTTTTTTCTTAATTATTTCATGAATTTCATGAAATAATTAAAAAAAATTGAAGTGGGGCTTCGCACTATATTTGTGTCCAGCCAGGTACAGCAGGCAGGAACGGGCTGCCCCCAACCACCAGCTGCCTATTTGTACCTGGCCGGACACAACAATATAGGGAAGGCCTTTTTTTCTTAATTATTTCATGAATTTCATGAAATAATTAAAAAAAAAGTACGTGGGGCTTCGCCCTATTTTTGTGTCCAGCCAGGTACAACTAGGCAGCTGGGGGCTGGAATCTGCAGCGCAGGGAGGCCCAAGCTTTCTGGGCCCCCCCCCGCTACAAATTGCAGTCCGCAGCCACCCCGGAAAATGGCGCGTTCATAGAAGCGCCATCTTCTGGCGCTGTACCCAACTCATCCAGGGCCCTGGTGCGGTGGCTCACTGGGTAATAAAGGGGTTGGGGCCAGCTTGGTATTATCAGCTGGCCCCAAGCCCAAAATTCATGGGGTCACGCCAGTATTAGACATGACCGCCATGAATTTCTAGTAAAGTATTTAAAAAAAACACAACACCCAGAATAAAGTCCTTTAATTGAAATAAAGACACAATTCTTTATTGTTCTAAATTAAACCATACTTACCATCACACCCATTCCAGCTGAAGCCAACGATCTCCTGCAATAAAAGAAAAATAATAAACCAACCTCATCCTTACCTTTCCATGGTTCCCACGACAGCTTCAGCTCTGCTACATCGAGATGACTGGCTGGACCGCAGCAGAACGCTGCCATCCAGTCTGTCATCCCGCAGACACTGAGAAGCGCAGGCTTGCTTGCGCTCCTCACTGTCTCGCTGTGACGGCATCCAGATGAGCCGAGGTCATGTCCAATGAACTCGGCTCACCTCATGCACGTCACTGACAGCGTGGGAAAATTCTCACGCTGAAGTGCTGAGTGCAGGAGAATTCTCCCACGCTGTCAGTGATGTGCATGAGGTGAGCTCATGTCCAATGAACTCAGCTCACCTCCTGCACGTCACTGACAGCGTGGGAAAATTCTCCTGCAATCAGCGCTTCAGCGTGAGAATTTTCCCACGCTGTCAGTGACGTGCATGAGGTGAGCCGAGTTCATTGGACATGAACTCGGCTCATCTGGATGTCGTCACAGAGAGACGCTGAGCAGCGCAAGCAAGCCTGCGCTTCTCAGTGTCTGCGGGATGACAGGCTGGATGGCAGCGTTCTGCTGCGGTCCAGCCTGTCATCTCGATGTAGCAGAGCTGAAGCTGTCGTGGGAACCATGGAAAGGTAAGGATGAGGTTGCTTTATTATTTTTCTTTTATTGCAGGAGATCGTTGGCTTCAGCTGGAATGGGCGTGATGGTAAGTATGGTTTAATTTAGAACAATAAAGGATTGTGTCTTTATTTCAATTAAAGGACTTTATTCTGGGTGTTTGTGTTTTTTTTAACTTTGACTATGGGGTTAGTAATGGGGGTGTCTTATAGACGCCTCTCCATTACTAACCTGGGCTTGATGTCAGCTGGCATTATAAGCTGACATCAACCCCAACCCTATTACCCCCTGCCACCGCACCAGGGCAGCGTGGAAGAGCGAGGCTAAGTGCCAGAATTGGCGCATCCTATGAATGCGCCATTTCTGGGGCGGCTGACGGCTGGTGTTTCTAGCCTGGGAGGGGGCCAATATTCATGGCTCCCTTCCTGGGCTATTAATATCAGCCCCCAGCTGTCTGCCTAGCCTTTGCTAGCTATTAAATTAGGGGGGACCCCACGTCATTTTTTTTGGGGGGTCCCCCATTTTAATAGCTAGTAAAGGCTATGTATTCAGCTGGGGGCTGATATTAGTAGCCTGGGAAGCTCCATGGGTTTTACCCCCTTCCCAGGCTTCAAACATCTGCCCCAGCCGTCTGCTTAACCTCCGCTAGAGCCTAAAATTAAGGGGAACCCCACGCCAATTTTTTTAATAATAAATCCTTTATTTTAATACTAAATGACAAGTACAGTAACCAACACTATCACTGTACTTCATATATATGTGACTGACATGTTTCTATCTATGTAATCTATGTGTGATGCTCTATCTTTCTGTTCTAAATTGTCGGGTACCGCTGCTGAATTGCCGGCCGGCTTTTTTAAAGAGACAGTGCATGAAAACACTATTATTTTTTTAAATAAATCCTTTACACTAAATGACAAGTACAGTAAGCAACACTATCACTGTACTTATTATATATGTGACTGACATGTTTCTATCTATCTAATCTATGTGTGAAGCTCTATTCTTTCTGTTCTAAATTGTCGGGTACAGATGCTGAATTGCCGGCCGGCTTTTTTAAAGAGACGGTGCATGAAAACACTAATATTTTTTTTAATAAATCCTTTACACTAAATGACAAGTGCAGTAACCAACACTCTCACTGTGCTTCTTATATGTGTGACTGACATGTTTCTATCTATCTAATCTATGTGTGAGGCTCTATTCCTTCTTGTCTAAATTGTCGGGTACCGGTGTATGCCGCTGCTGAATTTGCCGGCCGGCTTTTTTAAAGAGAGTGTCTTCTGAGCAGTTTGTCAGCTTTTGGACACCTTTGCAGGTGTTTTCTATGTGTTTCTATGTGTTTTTGTTTGCCTGCCATTGGTTTTAACGGTGTTCGACGGTGTTCTAAGGTGTTCGACGAACAGTTCGACGAACAGTTCCTCGAACATCCCGGTGTTCGAGGAACCGAACCGAACCCGAACACTACGGGGGTGGCTCAACACTAGTCATCAGTTCATTGGGAAGTGGAAACACCTGCTGGTGTTGAGCGCTCTCTGACATCGAGAGCACCAGCTTTGGATCAAGGCAATCTAACATGTCCGCCTGCATCTTCCTCACAGACTGGCAGTTTGCCGGGGACATCCTACTCAACCCCGTCTAAGCACAACAGCCAGCCCTCGGTCCCTCAGATGTGGAAAAGTAAAAGACCATTTCCTCCTAGCCATGAGAAAGCTAAGAGGTTGAATTTCACCATCTGCAAGCTCTTGGCTACAGAAATGCTGCCTTTCCGCCTGAAGGACACAGTGGATTTTCGAGACCTTATGTCTGTCTCAGTGCTCCTGTACCAGATGCTCAGTCGGCACTACTTCTCAAAGAAAGGTGTGCCTGCGCTCCACCAGCATGTCGCACACAACATCACCGCTTCTTTGAGAAACTCTGTGTGTGACAGGGTGCATTTCACCACAGACACTTGGACGAGTAGGCATGGACAGGGGCGTTACATGTCGCTGACTGGGCACTGGGTAACTATGGTGACAGCAGGACAAGGGGCTGCTGTCCAAGTCTTACCGTCCCCACGAGTTGTGCGTCAATCCTCTTTATCTCGAAGTTCCTCCACTTCTTCTGCCTCCTCAACCTCCTCTCGGTCCTCCACCTGCACCCAAAGCCTGTCTGGTAATGCCACCTGCATTCTAACTGCGCAGAAGGAATCCTGCACACCTCCTTACTATGCTGGCAGCAGGGCTCAAGGCATCAGTGTTTACTTTGAAATGTCTGGGAAATGTGAGTCACACAGCTGAGGAGTTGTGGTCAGCTCTGGAGACCCAGTTTCATGAATGGTTGTCTCCACTGGACCTGCAACCAGGGAAGGCCGTGTGCGACAATGCTGCATCGCCGGGGCAATGTCACACACGTGCCTTGTATGGCTCACGTGTTGAACCTGGTTGTCCATAAATTGTTAGCCCACTATCCCGGACAAGATGGCCTTCTGCAGGGGGCACGGTCGCTGTGTGCTCACTTCCGCCGTTCGCATCCCGCAGCTCAATGACTTACATCTCTACAGAAGTCGTTGGGCCTGCCAGTTCACCGGCTGAAATGCGATGTGCCGACACGGTGGAATTCAACTCTGACCATGTTGCAGCGACTGTGGCAGCACCGACAAGCCCTGCTGCAATACGTTCTGACGTATAGCCTGGGCCAACAAGATCCAGAGGTGGGGCAAATCACGCTGCAGGAGTGGTCTCAGATCAGGGACCTATAAAGTTGACGTACCCCCTGGGCCGTGGGGTACCCTGAGCCGGGCCGGTAGACGCTGGGGGTTGTAGTCACTGTTGCGGTGACCTGGTCCATGATCCAGGGCGGTCAATCCAAGGGTAATTTGTATATATGGGTTTTATAATGTCCGACTACGCCACCTCTGGAGTGGGGCAAAAGGGGCCGCCGCTGCGGAACAGTCCTCTGAAGCTGGTGGTTTTGCAGCAATGGTATTATTACTCACCACAGGAAGAGTGTAGCTTGAGGGCAGTGTGGGTGGATGATGGTGGTTGTAGTGCAGGGAGTCAGTAATGAACACAGAGTCCGTGTGATGCAGTCCCAAGATCTTTACTCACAGTTGTTGCAGTCCAGATTACAGGTACCAGAGCAATCTCACCCGTCGTGCTGTGCGTACTCATTGATGGGCTCAGTCCACCCCCAGATAGCTCCGGAGTACATAGCAGGACCCCCTTCTGTGTGTCCTTTCTCTGGCCTTCTACCTGCACCTCACACCCAGTGACACTTCTATCCGGTATCCTCGGGCCTTGGCGGGCGACTTGTGTTCCGTCCCCTGGGTCCTATGTGGCTACCTTCTTAGTGAGACTGGTGTGGACTTTTACCTGCAGTACATGAAATGCTGCAGCCTCCGGTTTCTAGTTGAGCCTTGCTGTTTCTCCGCTAGTTGAGGGACCGGTTCCCCTTATCTGGTCTGACCCCTCTACCTCCTGGTAGCAGCAGGAGTACGGGTGGCCTTCTGCACGGCCCATAGCCCTAGGGTCCCTTCGGTACCTGGAGCCTTCCTGCTCCCACTCCTCTCTTCTCTCCTTCAGTCCTGGGCCTCCCAGGCTAGGCCCGCCTCTGGAGCAGAGCTCATGCCGAGCCTCTGCTCCTGTCACTTTTCCTCCTCTGACTGGCTTGCTCTTTCTAAGATAGCTTCCTATTTATACTCTCCCTGTCATGTGCTCCTCTAAGCTGCTCCCCTAAGCACCCACTACATAGGACCCTTCCACCAGCTAGGGACCTGGGACTGTGCTCTCCCTTAGGAGCAATCTTGCCCTACCCCCACTGCGGGTATGTGTTGGATGCAGGTGTTAGGGTCCCGAGCCCTATGCCTTCCTTACCTGAGGGTGAGATACCACACCTCTGGGTGAGATGCAGTAACTCTGTGGCGACTAAACCCTCAGGGGCGCCACACACCCTTCTGCACAGTTTTGAAATGGCGACGAAGATGTTTAGTGCTGACGACGATGCCATTATCAGCATGACTATTCCGGTGATTTACATGCTGGAGCACACACTAAACAGAATTCAGAGTCAGGTGGTGGGACAAGAGGAGGTGGAGGAAGTAGAGGAGGAGTCGTATGCGGAAGGGATAACATCTCCAAGGTCCAGACGGTTGGCAGCACCAAGGCGGCAGGCATGGGTGGGTGGGGGAGAGGGATTAACCAGGGCGCATGGTAGCAGCCAAACTGTTGAGGAAGGTGCAGGAGCCGAGGAAGAAGTGGAGGACGAACTGGCGATGGGCATGGAAGACTCATCATTTGAGGGAGACCTTGATCACATTTCTGTTGTGCGAAGTTGAGGGGAGAGGGCAGAGGAAGGAAGCATGATTCTTACCTCGCTACCAACACAGCAAGGACTTGGTCCTCCTGGATGCGCAAGACTCATGAGTGCCTTCTTGCTGCACTACCTGCAACATGACCCTCAGATTGTCAGAATTCGAAGTAATCCCGACTACTGGGTTGCCACACTCTTAGATCCCCGGTACAAAAGTAAATTTGCCGAAATAATTCCTGCCATAAAAAGGGATTGACGCATGCAGGAGTATCTGCAGACGCTGTTGCAGGATCTTACATGTGCTTTTCCACAAAACACATGTGGTGCACGTAGTGAATCTCACAGTTCTAACTTGCCAACTGTGGGAATGTCGAGTCTTCATCACTCAAACCGTAACAGTAACACAGTATCTGCTGGTAACAGCAATTTTGTGGAATCGTTTCACCACTTTTTTAGACCATCCTTTGCAAGGCCACAGGAGACAAGAAGTCTGACACATAGCCAACGCCTAGAGAGGATGGTGCAGGAGTATCTCCAAGTGAACATCGAAGCCATGACTGTGTCACTGGACCCTTGATCATTTTGGTATTCCAATCTGGAAAAATGGCCGGAGCTCGCCACTCACGCCTTGGAGATCTTGTCATGCCCTGCAGCCAGTGTTCTCTCTGAACGTGTGTTCAGCGCTGCTGGTGGTGTGCTGACAGATAAGCGCACGCGTCTGTCCACTGAGAATGTAGACAGACTCACGTTCATAAAGATGAACAAATCATGGATTCGCAAGGACTTTTCTACCCCTGTGTTATCCTTGGGAGACTAAAACCTTGAGGATTTGGTAAAATCACCTCACCAACCGTTTTAAGCAACTGTGGGGCAATTGATGCCACTTAACCCTAGAACGCATGACCATAAAAATTTACACTTTCATATACCTGGGGCCTTTTAGGCTCGTGTGCAAATAACATGGAATAACTCAAACTCAAATGACAAACAACTATATACATGAAGAATACCTAGAGTTTCAAAATTCTAACTAAAGTAATCTTGCAGAAAATAGAAAACAATTAACAGGGCGGGCCTGCGAGGCCCCAGGTATGCGTTCTAGGGTTAAGTGGTGTCTGTGCCACAATTTTGGGAAAAAATGGAGACTCTTTTTGGAGTCCCCTTGCTGTGTCTTACGTGACGTTGGCATCGTCAATTCCAGGTGGGTTGGGTCGCTCCCCCCCCTTTTTAACTGTAAGAAACTAGATACACTATGGCTTGGGGTAACACAGATGGTTGAGTCTGAAGAGCTCAGAGGTCTGCTCCAAATCTTCAGTGTCTGCTAGTCAGCGTAGAATTTTTAACTGCATCTAGCCTAGGCAATTCTTTGGGCGTAGTAGCCCAGCTGCGAAGCAAGCTGCACCGCCTGTGTATCTAATAAGAATTTTTAAATGCATCTAGCCTAGGCAGACTGTGGGGACCCCCAACCAAACCCAGACGCTCAGCCCCCCTACCGCCCCCCTTTCCTTGACAATACAATAATGTAACTCTTACAACTGGATGGGTGAGGATCGGTCACAGCTTTATTAACTCTTTATACTCATTCCATTAGAAAGGCATTTTATTTCAAAAATAATTCAGCTTGTTGCAGCATGCCCTGTGTCTCCACTCCGGCAAGTTGGCCAACAAGTGTAACTCTCCAACATGTCCTTTCTATTTCCAGGCCACGGAGGATCCTGCGTACTCGTATGCAGGACTCTGACCCCCACCCATCACTCTTAACGATTGTTCCACTTCGTTCTGGAGTCCTGACAGGAATATGTCCAGTTCAATATTCATTAAGTGAACAACGTCGGGCCGTATGAGGCCTGCTTTATCTCCTTCCAGTTGTCGGTGTCGTACCACTACACCGCCTCTGTCTCTTCTAAATTTTGCCATCCGAATATTTATTACCCGCCTTGTCCGTTCGATGGCCGTGATGTTTCGCGCACCTTGCCATACCGCTATCGGCACAATCTCTGACCATACTATCGCTAGTTTTGTGAAAAATTCTCTGAAGCGCTCAGTGTCTAGTTTCATTATTGCCATTAGTTATGCGCTGTTATGATGACCTAGGTTGTTTCCCTCGGCCTGTATAACTAAGATGACCGGACATCTTGCCTCTCTCCCTTCCTTGATTACCTCCATTAGTACCTGTGGCCATAGCAGGCCTCTAATACCTCTCTAGTTGAAATATGTGTTATGAAACTCTAATTTCCTCCCGCCTGGGCAGACTTTCGCCCTTTTTTCTGCCCAATACATATACGAGTGGCCTATCACCCACACTGTTGGCTTAGCGTCACCTGTAAAAGAAACAAACCACGTTAGGATAACAAGTCCGGTCTTATGTATCTTGCCAAACACGTGGATCGCCATCTCCCTATCCTCTGAACTTCCGTTTCTGACAGTCCTGCTCTTGCTGCTTCCGTGGCCGCGCCTATGCGGAATGAGTGTGTCCCGTAATCTTTGGGGTGGTTCCCTGCCGATGTTATGCATTTATTAAATATAGCTTGGAACTGGTATCTTGATAATGGCATTCCATCAATGTGTGATAGGAAGAAATTACTTTGTGATCTGATGGTTAGATATGTTTTTACTATTGTTACCCAACTCAGTGTACCGTTTGTGGGTTGTAGAAGTACCCAAGTGCCCCTGCCCGCTGGAACCGTTTTCGATTTGTGTATGCGTAGACGTATTGCATTATTGGCTATGACTACGTCCTGGTGTAATAAGCCTCCACTGGTGGTAATTTTGGATTGAGGGACTAATTCGCTTATGCATAGCGCCCCGAAGAAGGCGATCACAAATGCAGTAGACAGTAGTGTTGCTTCAAATTGTTAGTGTCATGTTAATGGTGTTAGGGATATGATGTGAGAAATCAGTTTTAGTGACACGGGACGGGACTTCTACACTCCTGACTTGGCTGACCCCTTTTCCACCCTTTTATGGATTGTCTGATGATGAACCTTTGTCACATCTCCCCAATTCAGTAGTTGGAAGTGAAATGCTACTCCGGTCAGACACCGCTGCGCTGACGCCCCTGATATGCCCCTCATAATTAGCTGGTGGAGAAATTCTATGGTGACTTGTGATCTGGCTTGTTCAACCCGTCTGCCTGCTACTAGTCGTGTCCACTCTTCCCATGCCTTACCGTATGCTTGCCACGTCGACGGGGCAACTGACGCTCTGATTAATGGCATCAACTATTCGCCACTAGATCCCATAGGGAAGGTGGGCAACTGTTGCCCGATGGGTGGGCGTTGTGGAAGAGCTCTGTGAAAATCTGCCAATTGAATTGTTATAAAGCGTTAGCAGCAGCTTTAGACCCCTCAGCATAGTGGCTAGCGCGGACCCATACATTGTGTTTTAGGCACCGGAATGCTAGCCTGGGTAGTAGGCTTAGCACTGGGGGAGACGATGATGCCATCTTATTAATGCAGTGCGCTAGGCTGGTGTTTTTTGTTATGAAGCGTATATTTTTGTAAGCCAGGCGCGCGCCCCATATTTCTATTGCTACCACTATTGGGAAGAAAAATTATTTTCAGGGCTAGATGCAGCTAAAAATTATTATTAATTTAAAAGCTGGTGGAGCTTGGTATAGATGGACTAATACAATGAGTCCCACACACTGCTAGAAGGCCAAATATTTTTTCAGAGCTAGATGCAGATAAAAATTATTTTTCATTTGCAACCTGATGGAGGTCAGTATAGATGGACTAATAGACCAAGTCCCACACACAGCTAGAAGGCCAAATATTTTTTCAGAGCTAGATGCAGATAAAAATTATTTTTAATTTGCAACCTGATGGAGGTCAGTATAGATGGAGTAATAGAGAAAGTCCCACACACTGCTAGAAGGCCAAATATTTTTTCAGAGCTAGATGCAGACAAAAAATTATTTTGAATTTGCAACCTGATGGAGGTCAGTATAGATGGACTAATAGAGAAAGTCCCACACACTGCTAGAATGCCAAATATTTTTTCAGAGCTGGATGCAGATAAAAATTATTTTTAATTTGCAACCTGATGGAGGTCAGTATAGATGGACTAATAGAGAAAGTCCCACACACTGCTAGAAGGCCAAATATTTTTTCAGAGCTAGATGCAGAAAAAAATTATATTCAGTTTGCAACCTGATGGAGGTCAGTATTGATGGACTAATAGAACAAGTCCCTCACACAGCTAGAAGCCCAAATATTTTTTCAGAGGTAGATGCAGATAAAAATTATTTTTAATTTGCAACCTGATGGAGGTCAGTATACATGGACTAATAGAGAAAGTCCCACACACTGCTAGAAGGCCAAATATTTTTTCAGAGCTAGATGCAGACAAAAAATTATTTTCAGTTTGCAACCTGATGGAGGTCAGTATAGATGGACTAATAGAACAAGTCCCACACACAGCTAGAAGCCCAAATATTTTTTCAGAGCTAGATGCAGAAAAAAATTATATTCAGTTTGCAACCTGATGGAGGTCTGTATAGATGGATTAATAGAACATGTCCCACACACTGCTAGAAGGCCAAATATTTTTTCAGAGCTAGATGCAGAAAAAAATTATATTCAGTTTGCAACCTGATGGAGGTCAGTATAGATGGACTAATAGAACAAGTCCCACACACAGCTAGAAGCCCAAATATTTTTTCAGAGGTAGATGCAGAAAAAAATTATATTCAGTTTGCAACCTGATGGAGGTCTGTATAGATGGATTAATAGAAGAAGTCCCACACACTGCTAGAAGGCCAAATATTTTTTCAGAGCTAGATGAAGAAAAAAATTATATTCAGTTTGCAACCTGATGGAGGTCAGTATAGATGGACTAATAGAACAAGTCCCACACACAGCTAGAAGCCCAAATATTTTTTCAGAGGTAGATGCAGAAAAAAATTATATTCAGTTTGCAACCTGATGGAGGTCTGTATAGATGGATTAATAGAACAAGTCCCACACACTGCTAGAAGGCCAAATATTTTTTCAGAGCTAGATGAAGAAAAAAATTATATTCAGTTTGCAACCTGATGGAGGTCAGTATAGATGGACTAATAGAACAAGTCCCACACACAGCTAGAAGCCCAAATATTTTTTCAGAGGTAGATGCAGAAAAAAATTATATTCAGTTTGCAACCTGATGGAGGTCTGTATAGATGGATTAATAGAACAAGTCCCACACACTGCTAGAAGGCCAAATATTTTTTCAGAGCTAGATGCAGAAAAAAATTATATTCAGTTTGCAACCTGATGGAGGTCAGTATAGATGGACTAATAGAACAAGTCCCACACACAGATAGAAGCCCAAATATTTTTTCAGAGGTAGATGCAGAAAAAAATTATATTCAGTTTGCAACCTGATGGAGGTCTGTATAGATGGATTAATAGAACAAGTCCCACACACAGCTAGAAGCCCAATATTTTTTCAGAGGTAGATGCAGAAAAAAAATATATTCAGTTTGCAACCTGATGGAGGTCAGTATAGATGGACTAATAGAGAAAGTCCCACACACTGCTAGAAGGCCAAATATTTTTTCAGAGCTAGATGCAGAAAAAAATTATATTCAGTTTGCAACCTGATGGAGGTCAGTATAGATGGACTATTAGAACAAGTCCCACACACAGCTAGAAGCCCAAATATTTTTTCAGAGGTAGATGCAGATAAAAATTATTTTAATTTGCAACCTGATGGAGGTCAGTATAGATGGACTAATAGAACAAGTCCCACACACAGCTAGAAGCCCAAATATTTTTTCAGAGGTAGATGCAGAAAAAAATTATATTCAGTTTGCAACCTGATGGAGGTCTGTATAGATGGATTAATAGAACAAGTCCCACACACAGCTAGAAGCCCAATATTTTTTCAGAGGTAGATGCAGAAAAAAAATATATTCAGTTTGCAACCTGATGGAGGTCAGTATAGATGGACTAATAGAGAAAGTCCCACACACTGCTAGAAGGCCAAATATTTTTTCAGAGCTAGATGCAGAAAAAAATTATATTCAGTTTGAAACCTGATGGAGGTCAGTATAGATGGACTAATAGAACAAGTCCCACACACTGCTAGAAGCCCAAATATTTTTTCAGAGCTAGATGCAGAAAAAAATTATATTCAATTTGCAACCTGATGGAGGTCAGTATAGATGGACTAATAGAATGATGCTATGCGCAAAAGATTTTACTTCACTAGGTGCAGTAAAAAAATTGGTATTCTATACACAGGTGGTATATCTTGCAACACAGATAGGCTACTCCACTGACTAACACACTCTGCAATAGGCCAAAAAGGATTAGCTTTGCTAGATTCAGCCAAATGCTGTGAAAAAAACTTGCACAGCACTGGCACAGACCTGCCTGGCAAAAACTGATAGGAACTGATGTAACCTAGTCCTGAAAAGGACTGCAATTACAATTAGTCTTTACTCCCACAATCTATCTATTTAAGAGCACAGACCTGCCTCATAAAAGTCGTATGAAATGCTGTAACCTAGTCCTTAAAAGGACTGCAATCACAACTATTCCCTACTCCCAAGCTATCTGTAGATTTGTGCGAAAATTGGCTTGAAATTAACAAGGTATAGCGCACACAGCAACAGCGGTGCCGTCTAACACGCAGCTGCAGCAGTGAGAAAATGGTGGCAACGGGGAAAATGGCTTGATCTTATAGGGCAAGGACATGTGACATACACTGCCAATGACTCATGCCCTTGCTTGTGTGAAAAAAGCACTTCGCTCCGTGTGTGCGCTGCTGATAGGCTGACAGATTGCACCTCCCCACTGTAAATGCGGGAAAGAGAAAAAAAAATGGAGATCTTCATTATTCCTGCAGAGATCCATCCCCTGCCCCTCCCCCCACCCCGCTGTACACTCAAACTGCGTATTAACATTAATTTTCATCATTACTGAAAAAAAATCCAGTTATGATTTTGGTGCACGAACAGTTATCGAACATAACCTCGAACAGCCGAATTTTTCTCAAATCGTTTGTGTTCACCGAACGGCTCGAACACCGCCCAAAACAGCTCGAATTTGAGATTGGCGAACAGTTCGAGTAGAACAACGCTCATCTCTAGTTACAACACTTCTATTCAACTGTGAAGAAGTGCACACATCTTCATAGAACTGTCACAAACTTTGAAAAATTGAGCCTATCATTGTCACCCCCTACACACTCCATCTCCCTACTGTATAATCTCCTCATTGCCCTGGTAACTGACAATAGGCCAGGATTCTGTGGTGCATGGGAAAGGGAACTGGGGAAGTCCTTCTCTGACTCACAATGGGATAAATGTTTCTTCCTAACACATAAAACCTCAATAGGGTCCAAAGCTTAGGAAACCTCCTTCAAAATTATCTCTAGATGGTACCAGGTACCAGCAGTCCTTCATAGATGGTATCCAGTTGTCTCAGATAGATGTTGGAGATGTGGGGAGGGGGAAGGGACAATGTCACACATATGGTGGGCATGCCCTATAATAAATGCATTTTGGGCAAAGGTGGTTCCCATGATTGAGAAAATACCAATAAGTAAACGTAATTATAAAAGGTCATCAATAGGCTACCTAATTCAGGCGGCTAAGAATGTCATTCCACGACACTGGAAAAGCAGAGACCCACCCACTGTGGAGGAATGGTTTGCGGAGATCTCCCTCTTTAATAGGATGGAGCATCTGATTGCCATCTCACCGGCTGATGTTGATAGATACTGTGTGATTTGGAGGGATTGGATTGATTTGCAAAACTCTGACGCCTACCATCTAGCCCCCAACTAAAGTTATCCGTGATGTCGGCACAGCAATGATCATAATCGCACTTTATTGATTGGTGGTCTGCCGTGGTCCGCTCCCTCTCTCTCTATCTTTCATATGGAAAAATACATGCTTGATCTGGATATTGATGGAAAACCCTCCCTGTACCCCACAATGTACTGTCGTTATGCATAGATTTATAGTTATACTACCCCTTTTACTATGTATATTGTATTTTCTTGTACTTTTTCAACACAAAAATAAAAAAAAACTTGAATTTTAAAAAAAAAATTGTAATTAGATCTACAGGTGGTGGCTACTCCGCTGACTAGCAGACACTGAAGCTTTGGAGCAGACCTCTGATTCCCATGCTATAGTATGAGTAAACAGCTCTTCAGACTCAACCATCTGTGTTACCCCAAGCCATAGTGTATGTAGTTTCTTACGGTTAAAAGGGGGGGGGGAGACCCGACCCACCTGGAATTGACGATGGCAACGTCATGTAAACCACAGCAAGGGGACTCCAAAAAGAGTCTCCATTTTTTCCCAAAATTGCGGCACAGACACCACTTAAGTGGCATCAATTGTCCCAGAGTTGCTTAAAATGGTTGGTGAGGTGATTTTCCAAAATCCTCAAGCTTTTAGTCTTCCCAGGATGACACAGGTGGGGCAGATGGTGGTTGTCCCGGCCCGCTAGGCCGCATTGTAGCACAGTGAGCTTCGCACTTCAACTTATGCTTCATATCTATGTGACGGTTCATGCATGAAGTACTCAAACTATGGATTTTTTGGCCTCTACTTAGCTTTTGGTGACAAATGTTACAGATAACACGAGTTGGGTCATCCTTATCGATCTGAAAAAATGCCCAGGCTATGCAAGGTTTAGAGCCCATGCGACTCTGCTACTAGCAATACTATCAAATAATTGGCTGGGTTATATACAGAGCGTCTGGGTTTGGTTGGGAGTCCCCACAGTCTGCCTAGGCTAGATGCAGTTAAAAATTATTATTAGATACACAGGCGGTGCAGCTTGCTTCGCAGCTGGGCTAATACGCCCAAAGTATTGGTAGACTCTATACTAAATAAGGAAGGATTCACTGACTGTGGTGGCCCCTCCGCGGGCCGTGGCGATTGGTGGAGATTTGGTGGATGATTATATGAGAAAGATCCTTAATAGAGAAAGTTGGTGGATTTATACTTTAAATACACGTGTACCAGCGGGTTTAAACATCAGACATGATTTAATGTATCATTATGAATGATCATTTATAGATTATTATTATATACAGTGCTGGCCAAAAGTATTGGCACCCCTGCAATTCTGTCAGATAATACTCAGTTTCTTCCTGAAAATGATTGCAATCACAAATTCTTTGGTATTATTATCTTCATTTAATTTGCTTGCAAGGAAAAAACACAAAAGAGATTGAAGCAAAAATCAAATCATTGATCATTTCACATAAAACTCCAAAAAAGGGCCGGACAAAAGTATTGGCACCCTCAGCCTGATACTTGGTTACACAACCTTTAGCCAAAATAACTGTGAACAACCGCTTCCGGTAACCATCAATGAGTTTCTTACAATGCTCTGCTGGAATTGTAGACCATTCTTCTTTGGTAAACTGCTCCAGGTCCCTGATATTTGAAGGGTGTCTTCTCCAAACTGCCATTTTGAGATCTCTCCACAGGTGTTCTATGGGATTCAGGTCTGGACTCATTGCTGGCCACCTTAGAAGTCTCCAGTGCTTTCTCTAAAACTAAAACCATTTTATAGTGCTTTTGGAAGTGTGTTTTGGGTCATTGTCCTGCTGGAAGACCCATGACCTCTGAGGGAGACCCAGCTTTCTCACACTGGGCCCTACATTATGCTGCAAAATTTGTTGGTAGTCTTCAGACTTCATAATGCCATGCACACGGTCAAGCAGTCCAGTGCCAGAGGCATCAAAGCAACCCCAAAACATCAGGGAACCTCCGCCATGTTAGACTGTAAGGACCGTGTTCTTTTCTTTGAATGCCTCTTTTTTTTTCCTGTACACTCTATGTTGATGCTTTTTCCCAAAAAGCTCTACTTTTGTCTCATCTGACCAGAGAACATTCTTCCAAAACATTTTAGGCTTTCTCAGCTAAGTTTTGGCAAACTCCATCCTGGCTTTTTTATGTCTCGGGGTAAGAAGTGGGGTCTTCCTGGGTATCCTTTCATACAGTCCCTTTTCATTCAGATGCCGACCGATAGTACGGGTTGACACTGTTGTACCCTCGGACTGCAGGGCAGCTTGAACTTGTTTGGATGTTAGTCGAGGTTCTTTATCCACCATCCGCACAATCTTGCGTTGAAATCTCTCGTCAATTTTTATTTTCCGTCCACATCTAGGGAGGTTAGCCACAGTGCCATGGACTTTAAACTTCTTGATGACACTGCGCACGGAAGACACAGGAACATTCAGGTCTTTGGAAATGAACTTGTAGCCTTGAGATTGCTCATGCTTCCTCACAATTTGGTTTCTCAAGTCCTCAGACAGTTCTTTGGTCTTCTTTCTTTTCTCCATACTCAATGTGGTACACACAAGGACACAGGACAGAGGTTGAGTCAACTTTAATCCATGTTAACTGGCTGCAAGTGTGATTTAGCTATTGCCAACACCTGTTAGGTGCCACAGGTAAGTTACAGGTGCTGTTAATTACACGAATTAGAGAAGCATCACATGATTTTTCAAACAGTGCCAATACTTTTGTCCACCCCCTTTTTTAGGTTTGGTGTGGAATTATATCCAATTTGGCTTTAGGACAATTCTTTTTGTGTTTTTTTCATTGAAGACAAATTAAATGAAGAGAATAATACCAAAGAATTTGTGATTGCAATCATTTTCAGGAAGAAACTGAGTATTATCTGACAGAATTGCAGGGGTGCCAATACTTTTGGCCAGCACTGTATATGTTCCTTTTTTCTTCTTTTCTTTTTCTTTTGGATTATTTACATTTATATGCATTGTTTCTATGCTATACGATTTTAACATGGTATGTGTGTTTAAATTTCTGATTAACTCAGCCTTGAACAGGTGCATAGCATGACATGACATATAAATACCACTTCCTTGATGTTTTTTTTTGCTATGCAATGATTAAGAACCTTTAGTTTGAAACGCGTTTGCTGTTCTTCTCCAAGGTGGACTTTTAAAATATTTTTTGTATGACCCAATAAAAAGTGGATTTTAGAAGATTTGTTCAGCTGGATCTTCCTGGTTCCTCATGTTCGTCTGGTAGCACTCCTGGCTCCGTACTGTTGATCTTCTAGGTGGGTGAGCTGATTTTTTCGTTTCTTTTTCTGCCATGTGGCGATTGGTCATCCACTGTCGCTGCACCTTACTCAACAAATTCACAAACATCTCCCGTCGGTTTGGAGTCTCATTATGCCCAACCAAAAACATAGGCCCCACAACTAAAAAAAATCATTCTTAGGCATCGAAATCGACACCACAGCAAGGTTGTTCCACCACCCATGGGAAAAAATACCAAAACATTACACCTGATCTAGGTTTTTTGCGTAGTATGGAAAGTAACACTACAGCAGATGCAAGTATTACTAGGTCTCCTCGTGTTTGCGAGCCTGGTGATGCCAGTCGGAAGGGTTTTTTCTCTTCATTTATCGCCCGCAACAAAAGGGGTATCTAAACCGAGTCATACAATCAGAATCAGCAGGCAGCTACGGGCGGACTTAGAGGTGTGGAAAACCTTCTTATAATCATTCAACCGTCACACGTTATTTATGTCAGCAGAACAGTCCAACATTCAACTAAGATTATTCACCGGGGCGGCAGAATCAGGCGGATATGCAGCGATACTAAATAACCAATGGTGCACAAGCTTAAGGCCTCCGTATTGGGCAGAACAAGTGCTGACAAAAAAACAGACAGTCCTGGAACTGTTTCCATTAGTGGTAGCAATAGAAATATGGGGCGCGCGCCTGGCTAACAAAAATATACTCTTCATAACAAAAAACACCAGCCTAGCGCACTTCATTTATAATATGGCATCATCGTCTTTCCCAGTGCTAGGCCTACTACGCTGGCTAGCATTCCTGTGCCTAAAACACAATGTATGGGTTCACGCTAGCCACTATGCTGAGGGGTCTAATGCTGCTGCTAACGCTTTATCACATTTCAATTGGCTGATTTTCACAGAGCTCCTCCCCAACGCCCACCCATCGGGCAACAGTTGCCCAGCCTCCCTATGGGATCTAGTGGAGAATAGTTGATGCCATTAATCAGAGCATCAGTTGCCCCGTCGATGTGGCAAGCATACGGTAAGGCATGGGAACAGTTGACACGACTAGAAGCAGGCAGACGGGTTGACCAATGTGAACAAGCCAGATTACAAGTCACCATAGAATTTCTCCACCAGCTAATGATGAGAGGCATATCAGGGGCATCAGCGCAGCGGTGACTGACCGGAGTAGCATTTCACTTCCAACTACTGAACTGGGGACATGTGACAAAGAGATTCATCATCAGACAATCCATAAAAGGGTGGAAAAGGGGTCAGCCAAGTCTGGAGTGTAGAAGTCCCCTCCCGTGTCACTAAAATTGATTTCTCACATCATGTCCCTAACACCATTAACATGATACTCAGAATTCGAAGAAACACTAATGTCTACTGTATTTGCGATCACCTTCTTCGGGGCGCTATGCATAAGCGAATTAGTCCCTCAATCCAAAATTAACACCAGTGGAGACTTATTACACCAGGACGTAGTCATAGCCAATAATGAAATACATCTACGCATACGCAAATCGAAAACGGTTCCAGCGGGCAGGGGCACTTGGGTACTTCTACAACCCACAAATGATACGCTGAGTCGGGTAACAATAATAAAAACATATATAACCATCAGATCACAAAGTAATTTTTTCCTATCACACATTGATGGAACGCCATTATCAAGATACCAGTTCCAAGCTATATTTAATAAATGCATAACATCTGCAGGGAACCACCTCAAAGATTATGGGACACACTCATTCCGCATAGGCGCGGCCACGGAAGCAGCAAGAGCAGGACTGTCACAAACGGAAGTTCAGAGGATAGGGAGTAGTGTTGAGCCACCCCCGTAGTGTTCGAGTTCGGTTCGGTTCGTCGAACACCCGTGTGTTCGCCGAACTGTTCGTCGAACTGTTCGTCGAACACCTTCGAACACCGTTAAAACCAATGGCAGGCAAACAAAAACACATAGAAACACATAGAAAACACCTTCAAAGGTGTCCAAAAGCTGACAAACTGCTCAGAAGACACAACTAACACATGGAAAAGTGACAAGTACATATAGTCATGCGAAAAGAAAAGAGGTGGAGGAGTAAAAGGAGGGGGAGACACAGATATAGGCATGTCATGCCCTTCTAAAATCCAAAAAGTGAGAAGCCGAGACGGCCAGTCCGCTCCTGCCCGTGCCACCTCCGTGTCGCCGGGTTTGTGCCAGAGCCGCGGTGAACCCTGACGGCCAGCCCCCCTCTCCCAATACTGGTGCCTGTCCGCTGGTGGGTCGAGAGAGCCCCCCTGTGGTGGAGGCAGCTCTAAGCTTTTTAATTTAAATTGTCCCTCTAATTTGAATGAATACACTTTAAATCCATTTACAAGGATCTATTGGAGGGCAAGTCTCATGCCAGCAGCCGCGTAATTCCAGCTCCAGTAGCGTCCACTAAAGCTGCTGCAGTTAAAAAGCTTTTATAAGGATCGAGCTCGGCTGTCCACCGCAAGGCATCCTAGTGCCAGTCCCAACCCCTATGCCTTGGGGTGCCTCCTGATGCTCTTCACTAAGTATCCCGTGGTCCCGAAGCATTTCCTTTGAAAAAATTAAGTGTCCAAACTACAGGTGGTGTAGCTTGCTTAACAGCCGGGATAATCCGCTGACTAGCAGACACTGCTACTAGGCACAAAGTATTTCCTGGGCTAGATGCAGTTAAAAATTTGTAAGTAGATACTCTCGTTGGATGCTGAGAAAGCATTCCATAGAGTCTCCTGGCACGCCATATATGATTCTCTTAAAAAGCTTGGGGTAGGGGTCTAGGGGACCCTTTTATAGCCAAAATCACGGCCCTGTATCACAATACGTCACCTAGGCTGAAGATAAATGGAACTGTAGCACCGAGGGCTCGGTTGCTACAAACGTATTGCACCTCACCCAGAGGTGTGATATCTCACTCTCAGATAAGGATGGAGTGTGGATCAGGACCCGACACCTGCATGCATTACACCACATTGCCGTGGGGCAGGGCGACCAATATGCCCCTGAGATGGGCACGACAGTCCCTGTCCCTGGCTGGAGTGGGGGGAGGGAACACTGAGGAATGGGGAACCCTGCAGTGCAGGAGCAGGGAGAAAGCAGTTCCTGGGTGCATTGAGAAGGGAGTATAAAAGGTGGGCACCATCTTAGTTCAGTGCAGAGAAGTCTGAGCAGAAGTGGCAGGGAGCAGGGGCTCTGCATGAGCTCTGCTCCGGAGGCGGGCCTAGTAACAGAGGCCCAGGCCTGCAAGAGGGAGAAGGAAGGAAGAGGAGCGGAGAAGGCTCCAGGAACGAGGAATGAAGGGATCCCAGGGGTGCGGACGGGTGAGTCGCCACCGCACGCCCGAATCCACCTGCGTGGAGGGGTCAGGCCAAAGGGGGAGACCGGTCCCCGAACTAGTGGAGGCAGGAAACGACCCTCAGCTAGAAACCGGAGGCTCTGACATTTTATGTGGCGCAGCCCCTTGCTCCACCCGCTAGGAAGGCACCACATAGGGTCAGGGAAACTGGCGCCAAGTTTACCAAGAGGAGGCCCGAGGCAGCCGGACAGAAGTGTTGGTAAGAAAGGCCAGACAAAGGACACACAAAGGGGGTCCTGTGAAGCGCTCCAAAGTTATCTGGGAGTTGTCTGAGCCCCTCACCTGGTGAGCACAGTACGACGTGGGCAGCCGTTACCTGCAGACGTGGTCTGGATAATAAGAACTGTGAGTAAAGGCCCTGAACTGCATCACTGACTCCGTGTCGTTACTGCTGCTGCCCTGCACCATCACCCCCATCCTCCGCATACACTGCCCTGAGGCTATACTCCTCCCGTGGGGAGTTATGCTACGCTCTGCTGCACCCACAACACCAGCCTTAGCGGTCTGCCCTGTAGCGGCGGTTCACTCTGACCGCAATCCACGGGTGGCGTAGTCGGACATTTAAACATCAAAACCACATAAATAGTTCCGCCACTGGTTTGACCGCCCTGAGCCACGGAACCGGATCGCCGCCACGAAGACTACAACCACCAGCATCCACCAAAAAGGGTCCGGCTCCGGGTGTCCCAAGGCCCAGGGGGTGCGTCAGAACATTTTCATCACCTTTCACAATCACCAATGGGACAAGGCAGTGATGTCCTCTGTCCCCTCTCTTATACATCCTAGTGACGGAGCACCTGCTCTCATCAATTCGCCATAACCCCAATATTAGGTGGATTGAGGTGGGAGGCACCGAGTACAAGTGCTCTCTATTTGCTGATGATGTCCTAGTATATATCACTCAATTACATATATCCATCCCTGCTGTTATGGCTGAAATAGATCACTTTGTTACATGGTAAAATTTTAAAATCAATGCAGCGAAGTCTGAGGCCCTCGATGTCTCCCTCCCTAAATCCATATAGGATTCCATCCAGTCCAACTTTCCCTTTGCCTGGCCCTCACAGGGTATCAAATACTTAGGAATTCCTATTCATAGAGACCTCTCCCATCTATGTTATCTTAATTTTGGGCCCTTTATTGAACAATTCCATACAGACCACGGTTGGCAAGTTGGAACTGTGAGATTCACTACGTGCACCACTGGTATTTTGTGGAAAAGCACATGTAAGATTCTGCAACAGTCTCTGCTGATACTCCTGCATGCGTGCATCCCTTTCTATGGCAGGAATAATTTCTGCAAATTTACTTTTGTACCGGGGATCTAACAGTGTGGCAACCCAGTAGTCAGGATTATTTCTAATTCTCACAATTCGAGGGTCATGTTGCAGGTAGTGCAGCAAGAAGGCACTCATGTGTGTTGCGCATCCAGGAGCACCAAGTCCCTGTTGTGTTGGTGGCGAGGTAAAAATCATGCTTCCTTCCTCTGTCCTCTCCCCCCAACCTCGCACAACAGAAATGTGATCAAGGTCTCCCTCATCTGATGAGTCTTCCATCAGTTCGTCCTCCACTTCTTCCTGGGCTCCTGCACCTTCCTCACTAGTTTGGCTGCTACCATGCGCCCTGGTAAAATCATCTCCCCCACCCTCACATGCCTGCCGCCCTGGTGCTGCCGACCGTCTGGACCTTGCAGATGTTAGCCCTTCCGCATACAACTCCTCCTCCTCTACTTCCTCCACCTCCTCTTGTGCCACCACCTGACTCCGAATTCTGTTTAACATGTGCTCCAGCATGTAAATCACCGGAATAGTCATGCTGATAATGGCATCGTCAGCACTAAACATCTTCGTCGCCATTTCAAAACTGTGCAGAAGGGTGCATAGGTCCCTGATCTGAGACCACTCCTCCAGCGTGATTTGCCCCACCTCTGAATCTCGTTGGCCCAGGCTATACGTCAGAACGTATTGCACCAGGGCTTGTCGGTGCTGCCACAGTCGCTGCAACATGTGCAGAGTTGAATTCCACCGGGTAGGCACATCGCATTTTAGCCGGTGAAGTGGCAGGCCCAACGACTTCTGTAGAGATGTAAGTCGCTGAGCTGCGGGATGCGAACGGCGGAAGTGAGCACACAGCGACCGTGCCCTCTGCAGAAGGCCATCTTGTCTGGGATAGTGGGCTAAAAATTGCTGGACAACCAGGTTCAACACGTGAGCCATACAAGGCACGTGTGTGACATTGCCCCGGCGAAGGGCCGCACCCAGGTTTGCAGCATTGTCGCACACGGCCTTCCCTGGTTTCAGGTCCAGTGGAGACAACCATTCATGAAATTGGTTCTCCAGAGCTGACCACAACTC
Organism: Phyllobates terribilis; assembly: GCF_046119375.1. Classification (NCBI taxonomy): domain Eukaryota; kingdom Metazoa; phylum Chordata; class Amphibia; order Anura; family Dendrobatidae; genus Phyllobates; species Phyllobates terribilis. Next base: position 147,037,720 of record NW_027362764.1, on the reverse strand, counting down.
CTCAGCTGTGTGACTCACATTTCCCAGACATTTCAATGTAAAAACCGCCTGATGACGTTGAGCCCTACTGCCAGCATAGTAAGGAGGTGTGCAGGATCCCTTCTGCGCAGTTAGAAAGCTTGTGGCATGACCAGACAGGCTTTGGGTGCAGGTGGAAGACCGAGAGGAGGTTGAGGAGGCAGAAGCAGTGGAGGAAAAATGACATAAAGAGGATTGACGCACAACTCGTGGGGACGGCAAGACTTGGACAGCAGCCCCTTGTCCTGCTGTCACCATAGTTACCCAGTGCCCAGTCAGCGACATGTAACGCCCCTGTCCATGCCTACTCGTCCAAGTGTCTGTGGTGAAATGCACCCTGTCACACACAGAGTTTCTCAAAGAAGCGGTGATGTTGTGTGCGACATGCTGGTGGAGCGCAGGCACACCTTTCTTTGAGAAGTAGTGCCGACTGGGCATCTGGTACTGGGGCACTGCGACGGACATAAGGTCTCGAAAATCCTCTGTGTCCACCAGGCGGAAAGGCAGCATTTCTGTAGCCAAGAGCTTGCAGATGGTGAAATTCAACCTCTTAGCTTTCTCATGGCTGGGAGGAAATGGTCTTTTACTTGTCCACATCTGAGGGACCGAGGGCTGGCTATTGTGCTTAGACGGGGTTGATAAGGGTGTCCCCGGCAAACTGCCGGTCTGTGAGGAAGATGCAGGCGGACATGTTAGGTTGCCTTGATCCAAAGGTGGTGCTATCGATGTCGGACAGCGCTCAAGACCAGCTGGTGTTACCACCTCCAAAGAAAATGATGACCTGCCAATCACGCTGGCTGTTGCGGGTAAAGAGGTGGCAGGTCTGCGCCCCAAAACAGGTGTGACTGCTGTCCCCCCAGTCACAGAGGATGAAGAGGCCGCGGATGCACAAGATATGGCAGACGGTGGTTGGCCCGGCCGGCTAGACCGCATTGTAGCACACTGAGCTTCCCACTGCAACTTATGCTTCATGTCCATGTGCCGGTTCATGCATGAAGTACTCAAACTATGTATTTTTTGGCCTCTACTTAGCTTTTGCTGACAAATGTTACAGATAACACGAGTAGTGTTGAGCCACCCCCGTAGTGTTCGGGTTCGGTTCGGTTCGTCGAACACCGGGATGTTCGAGGAACTGTTCGTCGAACTGTTCGTCGAACACCTTAGAACACCGTCGAACACCGTTAAAACCAATGGCAGGCAAACAAAAACACATAGAAACACATAGAAAATACCTGCAAAGGTGTCCAAAAGCTGACAAACTGCTCAGAAGACACTCTCTTTAAAAAAGCCGGCCGGCAAATTCAGCAGTGGCATACACCGGTACCCGACAATTTAGACAAGAAGGAATAGAGCATCACACATAGATTAGATAGATAGAAACATGTCAGTCACACATATAAGAAGAACAGTGACAGTGTTGGTTACTGCACTTGTCATTTAGTGTAAAGAATTTATTAAAAAAAATATTAGTGTTTTCATGCACCGTCTCTTTAAAAAAGCCGGCCGGCAATTCAGCATCTGTACCCGACAATTTAGAACAGAAAGAATAGAGCTTCACACATAGATTAGATAGATAGAAACATGTCAGTCACATATATAATAAGTACAGTGATAGTGTTGCTTACTGTACTTGTCATTTAGTGTAAAGGATTTATTTAAAAAAATAATAGTGTTTTCATGCACTGTCTCTTTAAAAAAGCCGGCCGGCAATTCAGCAGCGGTACCCGACAATTTAGAACAGAAAGATAGAGCATCACACATAGATTACATAGATAGAAACATGTCAGTCACATAAATATGAAGTACAGTGATAGTGTTGGTTACTGTACTTGTCATTTAGTATTAAAATAAAGGATTTATTATTAAAAAAATTGGCGTGGGGTTCCCCTTAATTTTAGGCTCTAGCGGAGGTTAAGCAGACGGCTGGGGCAGATGTTTGAAGCCTGGGAAGGGGGTAATACCCACGGAGCTTCCCAGGCTACTAATATCAGCCCCCAGCTGAATACATAGCCTTTACTAGCTATTAAAATGGGGGACCCCCCCAAAAAAATGACGTGGGGTCCCCCCTAATTTAATAGCTAGCAAAGGCTAGGCAGACAGCTGGGGGCTGATATTAATAGCCCAGGAAGGGAGCCATGAATATTGGCCCCCTCCCAGGCTAGAAACACCAGCCGTCAGCCGCCCCAGAAATGGCGCATTCATAGGATGCGCCAATTCTGGCACTTAGCCTCGCTCTTCCACGCTGCCCTGGTGCGGTGGCAGGGGGTAATAGGGTTGGGGTTGATGTCAGCTTATAATGCCAGCTGACATCAAGCCCAGGTTAGTAATGGAGAGGCGTCTATAAGACACCCCCATTACTAACCCCATAGTCAAAGTTAAAAAAAACACAAACACCCAGAATAAAGTCCTTTAATTGAAATAAAGACACAATCCTTTATTGTTCTAAATTAAACCATACTTACCATCACGCCCATTCCAGCTAAAGCCAACGATCTCCTGCAATAAAAGAAAAATAATAAAGCAACCTCATCCTTACCTTTCCATGGTTCCCACGACAGCTTCAGCTCTGCTACATCGAGATGACAGGCTGGACCGCAGCAGAACGCTGCCATCCAGCCTGTCATCCCGCAGACACTGAGAAGCGCAGGCTTGCTTGCGCTGCTCAGCGTCTCTCTGTGACGACATCCAGATGAGCCGAGTTCATGTCCAATGAACTCGGCTCACCTCATGCACGCTACTGACAGCGTGGGAAAATTCTCACGCTGAAGCGCTGATTGCAGGAGAATTTTCCCACGCTGTCAGTGACGTGCAGGAGGTGAGCTGAGTTCATTGGACATGAGCTCACCTCATGCACATCACTGACAGCGTGGGAGAATTCTCCTGCACTCAGCACTTCAGCGTGAGAATTTTCCCACGCTGTCAGTGACGTGCATGAGGTGAGCCGAGTTCATTGGACATGACCTCGGCTCATCTGGATGCCGTCACAGCGAGACAGTGAGGAGCGCAAGCATGCGTGCGCTTCTCAGTGTCTGCGGGATGACAGACTGGATGGCAGCGTTCTGCTGCGGTCCAGCCAGTCATCTCGATGTAGCAGAGCTGAAGCTGTCGTGGGAACCATGGAAAGGTAAGGATGAGGTTGGTTTATTATTTTTCTTTTATTGCAGGAGATCGTTGGCTTCAGCTGGAATGGGTGTGATGGTAAGTATGGTTTAATTTAGAACAATAAAGAATTTTGTCTTTATTTCAATTAAAGGACTTTATTCTGGGTGTTGTGTTTTTTTTAAATACTTTACTAGAAATTCATGGCGGTCATGTCTAATACTGGCGTGACCCCATGAATTTTGGGCTTGGGGCCAGCTGATAATACCAAGCTGGCCCTAACCCCTTTATTACCCAGTGAGCCACCGCACCAGGGACCTGGATGAGTTGGGTACAGCGCCAGAAGATGGCGCTTCTATGAACGCGCCATTTTCCGGGGTGGCTGCGGACTGCAATTTGTAGCGGGGGGGGGCCCAGAAAGCTTGGGCCTCCCTGCGCTGCAGATTCCAGCCCCCAGCTGCCTAGTTGTACCTGGCTGGACACAAAAATAGGGCGAAGCCCCACGTACTTTTTTTTTAATTATTTCATGAAATTCATGAAATAATTAAGAAAAAAAGGCCTTCCCTATATTGTTGTGTCCGGCCAGGTACAAATAGGCAGCTGGTGGTTGGGGGCAGCCCGTTCCTGCCTGCTGTACCTGGCTGGACACAAATATAGTGCGAAGCCCCACTTCAATTTTTTTTAATTATTTCATGAAATTCATGAAATAATTAAGAAAAAAAGGGCTTCCCTATATTGTTGTGTCCGGCCAGGTACAAATAGGCAGCTGGTGGATGGGGGCAGCCCGTTCCTGCCTGCTGTACCTGGCTGGACACAAATATAGTGCGAAGCCCCACTTCAATTTTTTTTAATTATTTCATGAAATTCATGAAATAATTAAGAAAAAAAGGGCTTCCCTATATTGTTGTGTCCGGCCAGGTACAAATAGGCAGCTGGTGGATGGGGGCAGCCCGTTCCTGCCTGCTGTACCTGGCTGGACACAAATATAGTGCGAAGCCCCACTTCAATTTTTTTAAATTATTTCAGGAAATTTATGAAATAATTTAAAAAAAATTGACGTGGGGCTTCGCACTATATTTGTGTCCAGCCAGGTACAGCAGGCAGGAACGGGCTGCCCCCAACCACCAGCTGCCTATTTGTACCTGGCCGGACACAACAATATAGGGAAGCCCTTTTTTTCTTAATTATTTCATGAAATAATTTAAAGAAAATTGACGTGGGGCTTCGCCCTGTTTTTGTGTCCAGCCAGGTACAACTAGGCAGCTGGGGGCTGGAATCCGCAGCGCAGGGAGGCCCAAGCTTTCTGGGCCACCCCCGCTGCAAATTGCAGTCCGCAGCCACCCCGGAAAATGGCGCGTTCATAGAAGCGCCATCTTCTGGCGCTGTACCCAACTCATCCAGGGCCCTGATGCGGTGGCTCACTGGGTAATAAAGGGGTTAGGGCCAGCTTGGCATTATCAGCTGGCCCTAAGCCCGAAATTCATGGGGTCACGCCAATATTAGACATGACCACCATGAATTTCTAGTAAAGTATTTAAAAAAAACACAACACCCAGAAAAAAGTCCTTTAATTGAAATAAACACACAATTCTTTATTGTTCTAAATTAAACCATACTTACCATCACGCCCATTCCAGCTGAAGCCAACGATCTCCTGAAATAAAAGAAAAATAATAAAGCAACATCATCCTTACCTTTCCATGGTTCCCATGACAGCTTCAGCTCTGCTACATCGAGATGACAGGCTGGACCGCAGCAGAACGCTGCCATCCAGCCTGTCATCCCGCAGACACTGAGAAGCGCAGGCTTGCTTGCGCTCCACAGTGTCTCTCTGTGAGGGCATCCAGATGAGCCGAGTTAATGTCCAATGAACTCGGCTCACCTCATGCACGTCACTGACAGCGTGGGAAAATTCTCCTGCACTCAGCGCTTCAGCGTGGGAGAATTCTCACACTGAAGCGCTGAGTGTAGGAGAATTCTCCCACGCTGTCAGTGACGTGCAGGAGGTGAGCTGAGTTCATTGGACATGAGCTCACCTTATGCACGTCACTGACAGCGTGGGAAAATTCTCCTGCACTCAGCGCTTCAGCGGGAGAATTCTCACGCTGAAGCGCTGAGTGCAGGAGAATTCTCCCACGCTGTCAGTGACGTGCATAAGGTGAGCTCATGTCCAATGAACTCAGCTCACCTCCTGCACGTCACTGACAGCGTGGGAGAATTCTCCTGCACTCACCGCTTCAGCTTGAGAATTTTCCCACGCTGTCAGTGACGTGCATGAGGTGAGCCGAGTTCATTGGACATGAACTCGGCTCATCTGGATGTCGTCACAGAGAGACGCTGAGCAGCGCAAGCAAGCCTGCGCTTCTCAGTGTCTGCGGGATGAGAGGCTGGATGGCAGCGTTCTGCTGCGGTCCAGCCTGTCATCTCGATGTAGCAGAGCTGAAGCTGTCGTGGGAACCATGGAAAGGTAAGGATGAGGTTGCTTTATTATTTTTCTTTTATTGCAGGAGATCGTTGGCTTCAGCTGGAATGGGCGTGACGGTAAGTATGGTTTAATTTAGAACAATAAAGGATTGTGTCTTTATTTCAATTAAAGGACTTTATTCTGGGTGTTTGTGTTTTTTTTAACTTTGACTATGGGGTTAGTAATGGGGGTGTCTTATAGACGCCTCTCCATTACTAACCTGGGCTTGATGTCAGCTGGCATTATAAGCTGACATCAACCCCAACCCTATTACCCCCTGCCACCGCACCAGGGCAGCGTGGAAGAGCGAGGCTAAGTGCCAGAATTGGCGCATCCTATGAATGCGCCATTTCTGGGGCGGCTGACGGCTGATCTTTCTAGCCTGGGAGGGGGCCAATATTCATGGCTCCCTTCCTGGGCTATTAATATCAGCCCCCAGCTGTCTGCCTAGCCTTTGCTAGCTATTAAATTAGGGGGGACCCCACGTCATTTCTTTTGGGGGGTCCCCCATTTTAATAGCTAGTAAAGGCTATGTATGCAGCTGGGGGCTGATATTAGTAGCCTGGGAAGCTCCGTGGGTATTACCCCCTTCCCAGGCTTCAAACATCTGCCCCAGCCGTCTGCTTAACCTCCGCTAGAGCCTAAAATTAAGGGGAACACCACGCCAATTTTTTTAATAATAAATCCTTTATTTTAATACTAAATGACAAGTACAGTAACCAACACTATCACTGTACTTCATATATATGTGACTGACATGTTTCTATCTATCTAATCTATGTGTGAAGCTCTATTCTGTCTGTTATAAATTGTCGGGTACCGCTGCTGAATTGCCGGCCGGCTTTTTTAAAGAGACGGTGCATGAAAACACTATTATTTTTTTTGATAAATCCTTTACGCTAAATGACAAGTACAGTAAGCAACACTGTCACTGTACTTCGTATATATGTGGCTGACATGTTTCTATCTATCTAATCTATGTATGATGCTCTATTCTGTCTGTTATAAATTGTCGGGTACCGCTGCTGAATTGCCGGCCGGCTTTTTTAAAGAGACAGTGCATGAAAACACTAGTATTTTTTTAAATAAATCCTTTACACTAAATGACAAGTACAGTAATCAACACTGTCACTGCACTTCTTATATATGTGACTGACATGTTTCTATCTATCTAATCTATGTGTGATTCTCTATTCCTTCTATTCTAAATTGTCGGGTACAGATGCTGAATTGCCGGCCGGCTTTTTTAAAGAGACGGTGCATGAAAACACTATTATTTTTTTTGATAAATCCTTTACGCTAAATGACAAGTACAGTAAGCAGCACTTTCACTGTACTTCGTATATATGTGGCTGACATGTTTATATCTATCTAATCTATGTGTGAAGCTCTATTCTTTCGGTTCTAAATTGTCGGGTACTGGTGTATGCCGCTGATGAATTGTCGGCTTTTCATGTTTCACTGTTGGCACTGTTCCCATCGATTTGGGCAATCACTGTAATGCCACAACCACCATGGCTGTGGCATTACAGTGAGTGGCAGACAATCCCTGCATGATTGGTGCTCTAAATAGCGCAAGACATGCAGGACACGCTTTTGGTGCACGAACAGTTATCGAACATAACCTCGAACAGCCGAATTTTTTGCAAATCGTTCGGGTTCGTCGAACAACTCGAACACCGCCCAAAACAGCTCGAATTTGAGATTGGCGAACAGTTCAAGTCGAACACCGCTCATCTCTAAACACGAGTTGGGTCATCTTTATCGATCTGAAAAAATGCCCAGGCTATGCAAGGCTTAGCACCCATGCGACCTGAAGAGCCACCACGACTTGTGGTGAGAGGCAGAGTTGTGTTTGAGGATGCAGTTGTTGACGTGCTTCCAGTACTACGTCTCTGTCCAGGAAGGCGCAACCTGACCTCGTCGTCACTAGCATCTTCCTCCACCTCCTCTGCTGACCTCATCTCTTGGCTGACTGTGGGTTGACAGTAAGTGGGATCTCCGACCTCATCATCATCACCCTGTGCGTTATCACACCCGTCGTCCTCAGAGCCAACCTGTTCCTGCCCTGACAAAAAACTAAAGTTGTCGCTCCAATCAGGTATTTGAGTCTTATCATCGTCTTCCTCATTGTCTCCACCAACAGGAGTTACAGTTTGGGAATGAGGGTCTACATTATGGTCAGAACCTTCTGCGTCTGGTCCTGGATCCGACTCATAAAGATTCTGGGCATCAGTGCAGATCATTTCCTCGTCTGGATTCACAGAAGCGCTGGAGTCGACCTCTGATTCCCAGGCTATAGTATGAGTAAACAGCTCTGCAGACTCAACCATCTGTTCTACCTCATACTCAGACGGGCAGCTGGAGATTTGGGAGCTGTGAGGAAGCAAGTGCGATTTGGGTGACACCTTTGAGGACTGGAGTATTTGTGATGTTGAAGTTGATGTGGAGGAGAGCCCACTTAAAGGAGCACTTGATATCCGTTGAAGCACCTGCTGTTTTTGTGCCTCATCTGGAATTTGTAGCGATTGGCGTGGCTGTAAGAAAGGGATCTTATCACATTGTCCGCTAAAAGAAGTAGACATTTTAGTTTGGCTGGAAGATGGTCTTTCTTCTGCACCTACCCCACGGACACAACCTTTTTTCCCCTTCCCAACACGCCTATTCCCCTTTCCACCAGCAGCAGGCCTTTTTCCACTCATTTTGGTGGTTAACTAATTCACAACTCTGGAGTTGTTTGCACAAAAAAACAATGGATGGTAACCGAGCAGAGCTGAGTGGCCAAACTGTGGTATTAGGCCAAAACTATTGGCTGGGTTAGATGCAGAAAAAAATTATTTTTAATTTGCAACCTGATGGAGGTCAGTATAGATGGACTAATAGACCAAGTCCCACACACTGCTAGAAGCCCAAATATTTTTTCAGAGCTAGATGCAGAAAAAAATTATTTTTAATTTGCAACCTGATGGAGGTCAGTATAGATGAACTAATAGACCAAGTCCCACACACTGCTAGAAGCCCAAATATTTTTTCAGAGCTAGATGCAGAAAAAAATTATTTTTAATTTGCAACCTGATGGAGGTCAGTATAGATGGACTAATAGAACAAGTCCCACACGCTGCCAGAAGCCCAAATATTTTTTCAGAGATAAATGAAGAAAAAAATTATTTTTAATTTGCAACCTGATGGAGGTCAGTATAGATGGACTAATAGACCAAGTCCCACACACTGCTAGAAGCCCAAATATTTTTTCAGAGCTAGATGCAGAAAAAAATTATTTTTAATTTGCAACCTGATGGAGGTCAGTATAGATGGACTAATAGACCAAGTCCCACACACCGCTAGAAGCCCAAATATTTTTTCAGAGCTAGATGCAGAAAAAAATTATATTCAGTTTGCAACCTGCTGGAGGTCAGTATAGAAGGACTAATAGAACAAGTCCCACACACTGCTAGAAGCCCAAATATTTTTTCAGAGCTAAATGAAGAAAAAAATTATTTTTAATTTGCAACCTGATGGAGGTCAGTATAGATGGACTAATAGACCAAGTCCCACACACTGCTAGAAGCCCAAATATTTTTTCAGAGCTAGATGCAGAAAAAAATTATATTCAGTTTGCAACCTGATGGAGGTCAGTATAGATGGACTAATAGAATGATGCTATGCCCAAAAGATTTTACTTCACTAGGTGCAGTAAAAAAATTGGTATTCTATACACAGGTGGTATATCTTGCAACACAGATAGGCTACTCCACTGACTAACACACTCTGCAATAGGCCAAAAAGGATTAGCTTTGCTAGATTCAGCCAAATGCTGTGAAAAAAACTTGCACAGCACTGGCACAGACCTGCCTGGCAAAAACTGATAGGAACTCATGTAACCTAGTCCTGAAAAGGACTCCAATTACAATTAGTCTTTACTCCCACAATCTATCTATTTAAGAGCACAGACCTGCCTGATAAAAGTCGTAGGAAATGCTGTAACCTAGTCCTTAAAAGGACTGCAATCACAACTATTCCCTACTCCCAAGCTATCTGTATATTTGTGCGAAAATTGGCTTGAAATTAACAAGGTATAGCGCACACAGCAACAGCGGTGCCGTCTAACACGCAGCTGCAGCAGTGAGAAAATGGTGGCGACGGGGAAAATGGCTTGGTCTTATAGGTCAAGGACATGTGACATACACTGCCAATCACACATGCCCTTGCTTGTGTGAAAAAAAGCACTTCGCTCCGTGTGTGCGCTGCTGATAGGCTGACAGATTGCACCTCCCCACTGCAAATGCGGGAAAGAGAAAAAAAAATGGAGATCTTCATTGTTCCTGCAGAGATCCATCCCCTGCCCCTCCCCCCGCCCCGCTGTACACTCAAACTGCGTATTAACATTAATTTTCATCATTACTGAGAAAAAATCCAGTTATGATTTTGGTGCACGAACAGTTATCGAACATAACCTCGAACAGCCGAATTTTTCTCAAATTGTTCGTGTTCGCCGACCGGCTCGAACACCGCCCAAAACAGCTCGAATTTGAGATTGGCGAACAGTTCGAGTAGAACAACGCTCATCTCTAATAGGGAGATGGCGATCCACGTGTTTGGCGAGATACATAAGACCGGACTTGTTATCCTAACTTGGTTTGTTTCTTTTACAGGTGACGCTAAGCTAACAGTGTGGGTGATAGGCCACCCGTATATATATTGGGCAGAAAAAAGGGCAAAAGTCCGCCCAGGTGGGAGGAAATTAGAGTTTCATAACACATATTTGAACTGGTGAGGTATTAGAGGCCTGCAATGGCCATAGGTACTAATGGAGGTAATCAAGGTAGGGAGAGAGGCAAGAGGTCCGGTCATCTTAGTTATATAGGCCGGGGGAAACGACCTAGGTTATCACAAGAGCGCGTAACTAATGGCAATAATGAAACTAGACACGGAGCGCTTCAGAGAATTTTTCACAAAAATAGTCAGAGATTGTGCCGAGCGCGGTATGGCAAGGTGCCCGAGACATCACGGCCATCGAACGGACAAGGCGGCTAATAAATATTTGGATGAGGACAACTGGAAGGAGATAAAGCAGGCCTCATATGGCCCGACTGTGTTCACTTAATGGATATTGGACTGGACATATTCCTGTCAGGACTCCAGGACGGAGCGGAAAAAGCGTTAAGATTGATGGATGGGGGTCAGAGTCCTGCATACGAGTACGCAGGATCCTCCGTGGCTTGGAAATAGAAAGGACATGTTGGAGAGTTACACTTGTTGGCCAACTTGCCGTTGTGGAGACTGGAGACACAGGGCATGCTGCAACAAGCTGAATTATTTTAGAAATAAAATGCCTTTCTAATGTAATGAAAATAAACAGTTAATAAAGCTGTGACCGATCCTCACCCATCCAGTTGTAAGAGTTACATGATTGTATTGTCAATGAAAGGGGGGCGGTAGGGGGCTGAGCGTCTGGGTTTGGTTGGGGGTCACCAGAGTCTGCCTAGGCTAGATGCAGTTAAAAATCATTATTAGATACACAGGCGGTGCAGCTTGCTTCACAGCTGGGTTACTACGCTGACTAGCAGACACTGAAACTTTGGAGCAGACCTCTGAGTAAACAGCTCTTCAGACTCAACCATCTGTGTTACCCCAAGCCATAGTGTATGTAGTTTCTTACAGTTAAAAGGCGGGGGGATCCAACCCACCTGTAATTGACGATGCCAACGTCACGTAAAACACAGCAAGAGGACTCCAAAAAGAGTCTCCATTTTTTCCAAAAATTTGGGGCACAGACACCACTTAAGTGGCATCAATTGCCCCAGAGTTGCTTAAAATGGTTGGTGAGGTGATTTTAACAAATCCTCAAGCTTTTACTCTCCCCAGGATGACACAGGGGTAGAAAAGTCCTTGCGGATCCATGATTTGTTCATCTTTATGAACGTGAGTCTGTCTACATTGTCAGTGGACAGCCGCGTGTGCTTATCTGTCAGCACACCACCAGCAGCGCTGAACACACGTTCAGAGAAAACAAAAATTATTATTAATTTGAAAGCTGGTGGAGCTTAGTATAGATGGCCTAATAGAATGAGTACCACACACTGCTACAGGCCCAAAATTATTTTCCGGGCAAGATGCAGCTGTAAATTATTATTAATTTGAAAGCTGGTGGAGCTTAGTATAGATGGCGTAATAGAATGAGTACCACACACTACTACAGGCCCAAAATTATTTTCCAGGCAAGATGCAGCTAAAAATTATTAGTAATTTGAAAGCTGGTGGAGCTTGGTATAGATGGCCTAATAAAATGAGTACCACACACTGCTACTATGCCCAAAATTATTTTCCTGGCAAGATGCAGCTAAAAATTATTATTAATTTGAAAGCTGGTGGAGCTTAGTATAGATGGCCTAATAGAATGGGTACCACACACTGCTACAGGCCCAAAATTATTTTCCGGGCTAGATGCAGATAAAAATTATTATTAATTTCAAAGCTGGTGAAGCTTGGTATTGATGGCCTAATACAATGAGTACCACACACTGCTACTATGCCCAAAATCATTTTCCGGGCTAGGTGCAGCTAAAAATTATTATTAATTTCAAAGCTGGTGGAGCTTGGTATAGATGGCCTAATACAATGAGTACCACACACTGCTGCTATGCCAAAAAGGTTTTACTTGGCTAGGTGCAGTAAAAAAATTGTATTACATACACAGGTGGTGTAGCTTGCAACACAGATACGCTACTCCACTGACTAACACACACTGCAAGAGGCCCAAAAGGATTTGCTTAGCTAGATTTAGCCAAATGCTGTGAAAAACACTTGCACAGCACTAAAACAGTCCTGCCTGGCAAAAAGTGATAGGAACTGATGTAACCTAGCCCTCAAAAGGGCTGAAATTACAACTAGTCACTACTCCCAACCTATCTGTCTATTTAAGAGAAAATTCGCTTGCAATTCAGCTTCACAATATAGCGCTAACAGCAGCAGCAATGCTGTCTAACACTCAGCTGCAGCAGTGAGAAAATGGTGGCGATGGGGAAAATGGCTGGGTCTTATAGGGTAAGGACATGTGACATACACTGCCAATGACACATGCCCTTGCTTGTGTGAAAAAAAGCACTTCGCTCCGTGTGTGCACTGCTGATAGGCTGACAGACTGCACCTCCCCACTGTAAATGTGGGAAAGAGAAAAAAAATGGAGATCTTCATTATTTCTGCAGAGATCCATCCCATGCCCCTCCCTCCACCCCGCTGTACACTGAAACTGTGTATTAACATTGATTATCAGCATTACTGTGAAACAATCCAGTTAAGATTTTGGTGCACAGACAATTATCGAACATAACCTCGAACAGCCGAATTTTTTTCAAATCGTTCGGGTTCGTCGAACGGCTCGAACACCGCCCAAAAGAGCTCAAATTTGAGATTGGCGAACAGTTCGATTCGAACACCGCTTATCTCTAGTGGGTATGAATGCTTTGCCTTTTTTGGACATCTTGTTATGTAAGAAAGAGGATGGTAGTATCTCTACCTCGACGTATAGGAAAAAAACAGCCACAAATTCATTGTTGAAATGGGAGAGCAATTACCCCTTGCCCTTGAAGAGAGGGATCGAGAAGGGCCAGTATCTCAGGGTTCTTAGAAACTGCTCAGATAGCATGGTTTTCGACCAGCAGGCCTCTGAACTACGGGATAGATTTATTGAAAGAGGGTACTGTTAGAACCTTGCTCTTAGGTTTTTTTTCCTTTGCTGGTCACATGACCTTGTTGGCCTATTTAATCCTGCTCCGCCCTTCTGGCTTTGCTGGACTTCATTGTATATCTACTTTCTAGCTAGCCTGTGCTCTGTGTCTTGCTCTGTTAGTTTGCTTGGTCTTCTGACCTCTATGTTCTATATATTTTGTTTGTTCGTCTGTCTGCTACTATTTCTGTTAGGAGGTGTCCCATATTCCTCCCAGTCCTTAGTACTTGTAGGGATTCCTTCCCCACATCTATAGGTCTCCGTACAGACTAGCTTAGGACTTTAGCAGGTCTGATCGCAGGATAAGGTCCCCTGTTACATCGTAGGGATTAAGCTGAGTTCTATCGTAGGGACAGATCTCCTCTATTTCCTTAGCTCTGGTAGCAGAACATAACAGTAAGTCCAGCCAGCAAATTCTCTAAGGAAAGATTTTTCTGTTCCATCATGGTGTCGGTTCAGGATTTGGTTCATCGCCTGCAGGGACTCTCTCTGGAGGTGGCCAAGCTCCGTCAGCACTAGAGATGAGCGTTGTTCTACTCGAACTGTTCGCCAATCTCAAATTCGAGCTGTTTTGGGCGGTGTTCGAGCCGGTCGGCGAACACGAACAATTTGAGAAAAATTCGGCTGTTCGAGGTTATGTTCGATAACTGTTCGTGCACCAAAATCATAACTGGATTTTTTCTCAGTAATGATGAAAATTAATGTTAATACGCAGTTTGAGTGTACAGCGGGGCGGGGGGAGGGGCAGGGGATGGATCTCTGCAGGAACAATGAAGATCTCCATTTTTTTTTCTCTTTCCCGCATTTGCAGTGGGGAGGTGCAATCTGTCAGCCTATCAGCAGCGCACACACGGAGCGAAGTGCTTTTTTTCACACAAGCAAGGGCATGTGTGATTGGCAGTGTATGTCACATGTCCTTGCCCTATAAGACCAAGCCATTTTCCCCGTCGCCACCATTTTCTCACTGCTGCAGCTGCGTGTTAGACGGCACCGCTGTTGCTGTGTGCGCTATACCTTGTTAATTTCAAGCCAATTTTCGCACAAATATACAGATAGCTTGGGAGTAGGGAATAGTTGTGATTGCAGTCCTTTTAAGGACTAGGTTACAGCATTTCCTACGACTTTTATCAGGCAGGTCTGTGCTCTTAAATAGATAGATTGTGGGAGTAAAGACTAATTGTAATTGGAGTCCTTTTCAGGACTAGGTTACATCAGTTCCTATCAGTTTTTGCCAGGCAGGTCTGTGCCAGTGCTGTGCAAGTTTTTTTCACAGCATTTGGCTGAATCTAGCAAAGCTAATCCTTTTTGGCCTATTGCAGAGTGTGTTAGTCAGTGGAGTAGCCTATCTGTGTTGCAAGATATACCACCTGTGTATAGAATACCAATTTTTTTACTGCACCTAGTGAAGTAAAATCTTTTGGGCATAGCATCATTCTATTAGTCCATCTATACTGACCTCCAGCAGGTTGCAAACTGAATATAATTTTTTTCTGCATCTAGCTCTGAAAAAATATTTGGGCTTCTAGCAGTGTGTGGGACTTGGTCTATTAGTCCATCTATACTGACCTCCATCAGGTTGCAAATTAAAATTTTTTTTTTTCTTCATTTAGCTCTGAAAAAAATATTTGGGCTTCTAGCAGTGTGTGGGACTTGTTCTATTAGTCCTTCTATACTGACCTCCAGCAGGTTGCAAATTGAATATAATTTTTTTCTGCATCTAGCTCTGAAAAAATATTTGGGCTTCTAGCGGTGTGTCGGACTTGGTCTATTAGTCCATCTATACTGAACTCCATCAGGTTGCAAATTAAAAATAATTTTTTTCTGCATCTAGCTCTGAAAAAATATTTGGGCTTCTAGCAGTGTGTGGGACTTGGTCTATTAGTCCATCTATACTGACCTCCATCAGGTTGCAAATTAAAAATAATTTTTTTCTTCATTTATCTCTGAAAAAATATTTGGGCTTCTAGCAGCGTGTGGGACTTGTTCTATTAGTCCATCTATACTGACCTCCATCAGGTTGCAAATTAAAAATAATTTTTTTCTGCATCTAGCTCTGAAAAAATATTTGGGCTTCTAGCAGTGTGTGGGACTTGGTCTATTAGTCCATCTATACTGACCTCCATCAGGTTGCAAATTAAAAATAATTTTTTTCTGCATCTAGCTCTGAAAAAATATTTGGGCTTCTAGCAGTGTGTGGGACTTGGTCTATTAGTCCATCTATACTGACCTCCATCAGGTTGCAAATTGAATAAAAAAAATTTCTGCATCTAGCTCTGAAAAAATATTTGGGCTTCTAGCGGTGTGTGGGACTTGGTCTATTAGTCCATCTATACTGACCTCCATCAGGTTGCAAATTAAAAATAATTTTTTTCTGCATCTAGCTCTGAAAAAATATTTGGGCTTCTAGCAGTGTGTGGGACTTGGTCTATTAGTCCATCTATACTGACCTCCATCAGGTTGCAAATTAAAAATAATTTTTTTCTTCATTTAGCTCTGAAAAAATATTTGGGCTTCTAGCAGTGTGTGGGACTTGTTCTATTAGTCCTTCTATACTGACCTCCAGCAGGTTGCAAATTGAATATAATTTTTTTCTGCATCTAGCTCTGAAAAAATATTTGGGCTTCTAGCGGTGTGTGGGACTTGGTCTATTAGTCCATCTATACTGACCTCCATCAGGTTGCAAATTAAAAATAATTTTTTTCTGCATCTAGCTCTGAAAAAATATTTGGGCTTCTAGCGGTGTGTGGGACTTGGTCTATTAGTCCATCTATACTGACCTCCATCAGGTTGCAAATTAAAAATAATTTTTTTCTGCATCTAACCCAGCCAATAGTTTTGGCCTAATACCACAATTTGGCCACTCAGCTCTGCTCGGTTACCATCCATTGTTTTTTTGTGCAAACAACTCCAGAGTTGTGAATTAGTTAACCACCAAAATGAGTGGAAAAAGGCCTGCTGCTGGTGGAAAGGGGAATAGGCGTGTTGGGAAGGGGAAAAAAGGTTGTGTCCGTGGGGTAGGTGCAGAAGAAAGACCATCTTCCAGCCAAACTAAAATGTCTACTTCTTTTAGCGGACAATGTGATAAGATCCCTTTCTTACGGCCACGCCAATCGCTACAAATTCCAGATGAGGCACAAAAACAGCAGGTGCTTCAACGGATATCAAGTGCTCCTTTAAGTGGGCTCTCCTCCACATCAACTTCAACATCACAAATACTCCAGTTCTCAAAGGTGTCACCCAAATCGCACTTGCTTCCTCACAGCTCCCAAATCTCCAGCTGCCCGTCTGAGTATGAGGTAGAACAGATGGTTGAGTCTGCAGAGCTGTTTACTCATACTATAGCCTGGGAATCAGAGGTCGACTCCAGCGCTTCTGTGAATCCAGACGAGGAAATGATCTGCACTGATGCCCAGAATCTTTATGAGTCGGATCCAGGACCAGACGCAGAAGGTTCTGACCATAATGTAGACCCTCATTCCCAAACTGTAACTCCTGTTGGTGGAGACAATGAGGAAGACGATGATAAGACTCAAATACCTGATTGGAGCGACAACTTTAGTTTTTTGTCAGGGCAGGAACAGGTTGGCTCTGAGGACGACGGGTGTGATAACGCACAGGGTGATGATGATGAGGTCGGAGATCCCACTTACTGTCAACCCACAGTCAGCCAAGAGATGAGGTCAGCAGAGGAGGTGGAGGAAGATGCTAGTGACGACGAGGTCAGGTTGCGCCTTCCTGGACAGAGACGTAGTACTGGAAGCACGTCAACAACTGCATCCTCAAACACAACTCTGCCTCTCACCACAAGTCGTGGTGGCTCTTCAGGTCGCATGGGTGCTAAGCCTTGCATAGCCTGGGCATTTTTTCAGATCGATAAAGATGACCCAACTCGTGTTATCTGTAACATTTGTCAGCAAAAGCTAAGTAGAGGCCAAAAAATACATAGTTTGAGTACTTCATGCATGAACCGGCACATGGACATGAAGCATAAGTTGCAGTGGGAAGCTCAGTGTGCTACAATGCGGTCTAGCCGGCCGGGCCAACCACCGTCTGCCATATCTTGTGCATCCGCGGCCTCTTCATCCTCTGTGACTGGGGGGACAGCAGTCACACCTGTTTTGGGGCGCAGACCTGCCACCTCTTTACCCGCAACAGCCAGCGTGATTGGCAGGTCATCATTTTCTTTGGAGGTGGTAACACCAGCTGGTCTTGAGCGCTGTCCGACATCGATAGCACCACCTTTGGATCAAGGCAACCTAACATGTCCGCTTGCATCTTCCTCACAGACCGGCAGTTTGCCGGGGACACCCTTATCAACCCCGTCTAAGCACAATAGCCAGCCCTCGGTCCCTCAGATGTGGACAAGTAAAAGACCATTTCCTCCTAGCCATGAGAAAGCTAAGAGGTTGAATTTCACCATCTGCAAGCTCTTGGCTACAGAAATGCTGCCTTTCCGCCTGGTGGACACAGAGGATTTTCGAGACCTTATGTCCGTCGCAGTGCCCCAGTACCAGATGCCCAGTCGGCACTACTTCTCAAAGAAAGGTGTGCCTGCGCTCCACCAGCATGTCGCACACAACATCACCGCTTCTTTGAGAAACTCTGTGTGTGACAGGGTGCATTTCACCACAGACACTTGGACGAGTAGGCATGGACAGGGGCGTTACATGTCGCTGACTGGGCACTGGGTAACTATGGTGACAGCAGGACAAGGGGCTGCTGTCCAAGTCTTGCCGTCCCCACGAGTTGTGCGTCAATCCTCTTTATGTCATTTTTCCTCCACTGCTTCTGCCTCCTCAACCTCCTCTCGGTCTTCCACCTGCACCCAAAGCCTGTCTGGTCATGCCACAAGCTTTCTAACTGCGCAGAAGGGATCCTGCACACCTCCTTACTATGCTGGCAGTAGGGCTCAACGTCATCAGGCGGTTTTTACATTGAAATGTCTGGGAAATGTGAGTCACACAGCTGAGGAGTTGTGGTCAGCTCTGGAGAACCAATTTCATGAATGGTTGTCTCCACTGGACCTGAAACCAGGGAAGGCCGTGTGCGACAATGCTGCAAACCTGGGTGCGGCCCTTCGCCGGGGCAATGTCACACACGTGCCTTGTATGGCTCACGTGTTGAACCTGGTTGTCCAGCAATTTTTAGCCCACTATCCCAGACTAGATGGCCTTCTGCAGAGGGCACGGTCGCTGTGTGCTCACTTCCGCCGTTCGCATCCCGCAGCTCAGCGACTTACATCTCTACAGAAGTCGTTGGGCCTGCCACTTCACCGGCTAAAATGCGATGTGCCTACCCGGTGGAATTCAACTCTGCACATGTTGCAGCGACTGTGGCAGCACCGGTGCAATACGTTCTGACGTATAGCCTGGGCCAACGAGATTCAGAGGTGGGGCAAATCACGCTGGAGGAGTGGTCTCAGATCAGGGACCTATGCACCCTTCTGCACAGTTTTGAAATGGCGACGAAGATGTTTAGTGCTGACGATGCCATTATCAGCATGACTATTCCGGTGATTTACATGCTGGAGCACATGTTAAACAGAATTCGGAGTCAGGTGGTGGCACAAGAGGATGTGGAGGAAGTAGAGGAGGAGGAGTTGTATGCGGAAGGGCTAACATCTGCAAGGTCCAGACGGTCGGCAGCACCAGGGCGGCAGGCATGTGAGGGTGGGGGAGATGATTTTACCAGGGCGCATGGTAGCAGCCAAACTAGTGAGGAAGGTGCAGGAGCCCAGGAAGAAGTGGAGGACGAACTGATGGAAGACTCATCAGATGAGGGAGACCTTGATCACATTTCTGTTGTGCGATGTTGGGGGGAGAGGACAGAGGAAGGAAGCATGATTGTTACCTCGCCACCAACACAACAGGGACTTGGTGCTCCTGGATGCGCAACACACATGAGTGCCTTCTTGCTGCACTACCTGCAACATGACCCTCGAATTGTGAGAATTAGAAATAATCCTGACTACTGGGTTGCCACACTGTTAGATCCCCGGTACAAAAGTAAATTTGCAGAAATTATTCCTGCCATAGAAAGGGATGCACGCATGCAGGAGTATCAGCAGAGACTGTTGCAGAATCTTACATGTGCTTTTCCACAAAATACCAGTGGTGCACGTAGTGAATCTCACAGTTCCAACTTGCCAACCGTGGTCTGTATGGAATTGTTCAATAAAGGGCCCAAAATTAAGATAACATAGATGGGAGAGGTCTCTATGAATAGGAATTCCTAAGTATTTGATACCCTGTGAGGGCCAGGCAAAGGGAAAGTTGGACTGGATGGAATCCTATATGGATTTAGGGAGGGAGACATCGAGGGCCTCAGACTTCGCTGCATTGATTTTAAAATTTTACCATGTAACAAAGTGATCTATTTCAGCCATAACAGCAGGGATGGATATATGTGATTGAGTGATATATACTAGGACATCATCAGCAAATAGAGAGCACTTGTACTCGGTGCCTCCCACCTCAATCCACCTAATATTGGGGTTATGGCGAATTGATGAGAGCAGGTGCTCCGTCACTAGGATGTATAAGAGAGGGGACAGAGGACATCCCTGCCTTGTCCCATTGGTGATTGTGAAAGGTGATGAAAATGTTCTGACGCACCCCCTGGGCCTTGGGACACCCGGAGCCGGACCCTTTTTGGTGGATGCTGGTGGTTGTAGTCTTCGTGGCGGCGATCCGGTTCCGTGGCTCAGGGCGGTCAAACCAGTGGCGGAACTATTTATGTGGTTTTGATGTTTAAATGTCCGACTACGCCACCCGTGGATTGCGGTCAGAGTGAACCGCCGCTACAGGGCAGACCGCTAAGGCTGGTGTTGTGGGTGCAGCAGAGCGTAGCATAACTCCCCACGGGAGGAGTATAGCCTCAGGGCAGTGTATGCGGAGGATGGGGGTGATGGTGCAGGGCAGCAGCAGTAACGACACGGAGTCAGTGATGCAGTTCAGGGCCTTTACTCACAGTTCTTATTATCCAGACCACGTCTGCAGGTAACGGCTGCCCACGTCGTACTGTGCTCACCAGGTGAGGGGCTCAGACAACTCCCAGATAACTTTGGAGCGCTTCACAGGACCCCCTTTGTGTGTCCTTTGTCTGGCCTTTCTTACCAACACTTCTGTCCGGCTGCCTCGGGCCTCCTATTGGTAAACTTGGCGCCAGTTTCCCTGACCCTATGTGGTGCCTTCCTAGCGGGTGGAGCAAGGGGCTGCGCCACATAAAATGTCAGAGCCTCCGGTTTCTAGCTGAGGGTCGTTTCCTGCCTCCACTAGTTCGGGGACCGGTCTCCCCCTTTGGCCTGACCCCTCCACGCAGGTGGATTCGGGCGTGCGGTGGCGACTCGCCCGTCCGCACCCCTGGGATCCCTTCATTCCTCGTTCCTGGAGCCTTCTCCGCTCCTCTTCCTTCCTTCTCCCTCTTGCAGGCCTGGGCTTCTGTTACTAGGCCCGCCTCCGGAGCAAAGCTCATGCAGAGCCCCTGCTCCCTGCCACTTCTGCTCAGACTTCTCTGCACTGAACTAAGATGGTGCCCACCTTTTATACTCCCTTCTCAATGCACCCAGGAACTGCTTCCTCCCTGCTCCTGCACTGCAGGGTTCCCCTTCCTCAGTGTTCCCTCCCCCCACTCCAGCCAGGGACAGGGACATCTCAGGGGCATATTGGTCGCCCTGCCCCACGGCAATGTGGTGTAATGCATGCAGGTGTCGGGTCCTGATCCACACTCCATCCTTATCTGAGAGTGAGATATCACACCTCTGGGTGAGGTGCAATACGTCTGTAGCAACCGAGCCCTCGGTGCTACAGTTCCATTTATCTTCAGCCTAGGTGACGTATTGTGATACAGGGCCGTGATTTTGGCTATAAAAGGGTCCCCTAGACCCCTACCCCAAGCTTTTTAAGAGAATCATATATGGCGTGCCAGGAGACTCTATGGAATGCTTTCTCAGCATCCAACAAGAGTATCTACTTACAAATTTTTAACTGCATCTAGCCCAGGAAATACTTTGTGCCTAGTAGCAGTGTCTGCTAGTCAGCGGATTATCCCGGCTGTTAAGCAAGCTACACCACCTGTAGTTTGGACACTTAATTTTTTCAAAGGAAATGCTTCGGGATCACGGGATACTTAGTGAAGAGCATCAGGAGGCACCCCAAGGCATAGGGGCTGGGACTGGCACTAGGATGCCTTGCGGTGGACAGCCGAGCTCGATCCTTATAAAAGCTTTTTAACTGCAGCAGCTTTAGTGGACGCTACTGGAGCTGGAATTACGCGGCTGCTGGCATGAGACTTGCCCTCCAATAGATCCTTGTAAATGGATTTAAAGTGTATTCATTCAAATTAGAGGGACAATTTAAATTAAAAAGCTTAGAGCTGCCTCCACCACAGGGGGGCTCTCTCGACCCACCAGCGGACAGGCACCAGTATTGGGAGAGGGGGGCTGGCCGTCAGGGTTCACCGCGGCTCTGGCACAAACCCGGCGACACGGAGGTGGCACGGGCAGGAGCGGACTGGCCGTCTCGGCTTCTCACTTTTTGGATTTTAGAAGGGTATGACATGCCTATATCTGTGTCTCCCCCTCCTTTTACTCCTCCACCTCTTTTCTTTTCGCATGACTATATGTACTTGTCACTTTTCCATGTGTTAGTTGTGTCTTCTGAGCAGTTTGTCAGCTTTTGGACACCTTTGAAGGTGTTTTCTATGTGTTTCTATGTGTTTTTGTTTGCCTGCCATTGGTTTTAACGGTGTTCGAAGGTGTTCGACGAACAGTTCGACGAACAGTTCGGCGAACACACGGGTGTTCGACGAACCGAACCGAACTCGAACACTACGGGGGTGGCTCAACACTAGTCAGCACGTGAGTAACTGTTCTGGAGCACATTTCTTGGAGCCTAAGGTATGTTTGCCGGATTTATTTTTTGGTGAACACCGAGAATTTTTTTCATTTAAAAATGCTTGCTTATTGTATTTTCGTTTGAGACCTAAGTCCTCTGGGGATGAATCCCAGCGCGTAGGGTTCATAATGTCACTTTTGCGCAAAGAGCCTCAGGAGTGGGCCTTTTCTTTGCAACCTAGTGATACATGCTTCAGATCAGTGGATAGTTTTTTTTCTGCTTTGGGACTATTATATGATGATCCTGACCGTGTCGCATCAGCTGAGACTGAGTTGAGACGTTTAAAACAGGGATCAGGTAATGTGGAAAAATATTTTACTCATTTCCGTCGTTGGTCTACTCAAACAGGGTGGAACGATTCTGCTCTGAAAAGTCTATTTCTTGCTGGGCTCAGTGAAAGGGTTAAAGACCTGCTAATTGCTTATCCTACACCTGAAGATTTGCAACAGGCTATGCAATTAGCTATACGGGTGGATAGAAGACTGCGTGCAAGGGTTAATGAGAGCAAATCCTCTGCTATGTCAGTTTCTGGTTATGAGAATGTGTGTACTAACAGTCGTGAACCGATGGAGATTGGATCGGTGGCACCTCGCTCTCAAGAAAAAGACTGTCGATTTTCTGAAGGCTTGTGTTTCTATTGCGGAAAATCTGGTCATTTGATTAAAGGCTGTGAGCTTCGTATGAAGAAAGAAAAAAAATGGTCAGTCACGCCCGTATTGCCTGTTTAAATTCCAAGGGTATATTTTTAGCTGCTTCCACGATTGCTCAGAAAGAATTAATGGAATTTCGGGTGTTTGTTGATTGCGGGTCTACTTTGAATGTAATTGATGGGGGATTCGTGGAAAGACTCAATTTAAAACCTGAACCATTATCATCCCCCATTGCTGTGGTTTCTGTGGATGGTTCCCCTTTGAAGAATATTACTCTCAAGGTCTGTGAATTTCCTCTCACTGTTAATGGTGTTCACCATGAGAAATTGGATTTGGTAGTGTTGAATAACTTGCCTTCTCCAGTAATATTGGGATTGCCCTGGTTAAAATTTCACAATCCTGTACTGGATTGGTCTACCAGTGAAATTAAATCCTGGAGCCATAAATGTTATGACAAGTGTTGTAACGGGCGTATTGCAGCTTTGGATAGGGGAGAATTGCCTGTTCCTATTCAGGATTTTTGGAGAGTTTTTTTCTGAGAAGGATTCGCAGGTTTTGCCTCCCCATAGAGACTATGATTGTTCTATTGAATTTGTCCCTGGAGCGACTCTTCCTAAAAGTCGTTTATTTAACCTTACTATTCCTGAGAGGAAGGCTTTGGAGGAATACATACAGACAAGTTTGGCCGCCGGTCACATTAGGCCCTCTAAGTCTCCTGTGGCGGTTGGATTTTTTTTTGTAAAAAAAAAGGACGGCGGTTTACGTCCTTGTCTGGATTTTCGTGAGATTAACAAAATTACTGTACGCAATCCTTACCCACTGCCATTGATTCCTGATCTGTTTAACCAGTTAATGGGGGCCAAGTGGTTCTCTAAAATTGACCTTAAGGGGGCATACAATCTGTTGCGCAGGAGGGTGACGAATGGAAGACTGCTTTTAACACTCCTGTGGGTCATTTTGAGAATCTGGTTATGCCTTTTGGTCTTACTAATGCTCCTGCATTTTTTTCAGAATCTGATTAATGACATCCTTAGACCTTTGATCGGCAAAAATGTGGTTGTGTATTTGGATGACATTTTGATTTATTCGCCGGATCTGGAGTCTCATTGGCGGAGCGTGTGTGAGGTATTACAGTTATTAATGGACAATTCGCTTTTTGCTAAGCTGGAGAAATGTGAGTTCGCTGTACAGAGAATTAGTTTTTTGGGCTACATTATCTCCAGCAAAGGTTTTGAGATGGATCCGGTTAAGGTTCAGGCTGTGCAGGAATGGCCTAGGCCTATTGGTTTGAAATCGATACAGAGGTTTTTGGGTTTCGCCAATTACTACAGAAAATTCATAAAAAATTTTTCTAGTATTGTCAAACCTCTGACTGATCTCACCAGGAAAGGTGCTGATGCGGTTCAGTGGTCTTCTGAGGCCATTGAAGCTTTTGTGTATCTCAAGGAGAGGTTCACCTCTGCTCCCATCCTTATGCAGCCTGATGTTACTAGGCCGTTTTTGGTTGAGGTTGATGCTTCCTCTGTGGGGGTTGGCGCAGTATTTTCTCAGGATAACGGGGATGGATTACATCCCTGTGCCTTTTTTTCAAAAAAATTTTCGGAGACTGAACTGAATTACGATATTGGTAATCGGGAATTATTGGCTATTAAACTCGCATTTGAACACTGGCGCCACTTCTTGGAAGGTGCGGAATTTCCCGTTCAGGTTCTTACGGATCATAAAAATCTGATATATCTTGATGCTGCCAAGCGCCTGAATGCCCATCAGGCTAGGTGGGCACTGTTTTTCTCGCGGTTTAATTTCTCCGTTACTTACATCCCTGGTACTAAGAATGTTAAGGTGGATGCCTTGTCTCGAAGTTTTTCTCCCATAGTCGGTGCTGAGAAAGAGGAGAACATTTTACAAGAAGGTGTTGTGATAGCTGCTTTGGACTCCGTTTTGGAAAATGAGATTCTTAAAGCACAGGAGAATGCCCCTTCTAACACTCCTCATGGGAGGTTGTTTGTGCCTGGGACCTTTAGGAGAGATTTGTTTGTTGAGTGTCACGAATCTCGGTTGGCAGGTCATCCCGGAATCTCTGAGACCAAGAGACTGGTGGGTCGCAGTTTTTGGTGGCCTGGATGGCAGAAGGAAGTCATTAAGTGGGTGCGTCAATGTACTATATGTGCTAGATCTAAGTCCTCACATACTCCTGCTGCGGGGTTGCTTTGTCCTTTGGAGGTTCCCAGTGCTCCTTGGACACATTTGGCTATGGACTTTATAACTGACCTTCCCCCCTCTGAGGGTTTTACTGTCATCTGGGTGGTCGTGGACCGTTTTAGCAAGATGTGTCACTTGGTTCCTTTCGTCAAACTGCCCTGCGCTAAAACTCTCGCTAAGGCCTTTGTCAAGGAAATTGTCAGACTTCATGGCGTTCCTACTGACATTGTTTCTGATAGGGGTCCTCAGTTCGTGGCTCGTTTTTGGCGTGCCTTTTGTGATAGGTTGGGAGTTCATTTGTCGTTCTCGTCCGGATATCATCCTGAATCTAATGGCCAGACAGAAAGGAAAAACCAGGATGTTGAGCAGTTCTTGCGTTGTTTTGTGGCAGACAATCAAGAGGGGTGGTCTGAGTTTCTGCCACTTGCTGAATTTGCTCTGAACAATCATACATCTTCTTCTGCTGGTTGTTCGCCTTTTTTTTGTTGTTCTGGGAGACATCCGTCGTTTGGGTCGTTCTCCAAGTTGGGATCTGCCGTGCCTGAGGAGGAGAATTTTTCCGGTGATTTGGAGAGAGTTTGGACGGATGTGCGTGGTAATCTTCAGGAGGCCAACAGAAAATCTAAAGACTACTTTGATAGGAAACGACAGGAGGTTTTGTTCGCTGTTGGTGACATGGTTTGGTTGTCCTCTAGGAATCTGCGGTTGAGGATTCCTTCAAAGAAATTGGGTCCCAAGTTTGTAGGGCCCTTTAAGGTGCTTCAGGTTGTCAACCAATCTGCTGTTAGGTTGGAGGTTCCTACCTCCTGGAGAATTAATCCGGTATTTCATGTCTCTCTGTTGAAAAAAGCTGTTGTATCGGATTGTGACGCCTCTGCCTCTGTTCCTCCGGTGGTGGAGGACGGGGAATATGAAATTTCTCGCATCCTTAACTCTAGACGGTATAGAGGTAGTTTGCAGTATCTTGTGGCCTGGAAAGGTTTCGGTCCCGAGGATAACTCTTGGGTGAGGTCGGATGATGTTTCCGCGTCCAGACTTATCAGAGCGTTTCACAGAAGATTTCCTGATAAGCCTGGTCCTAGGGGATCCGGAGGATCCTCTTAGAAGGGGGGGTACTGTTAGAACCTTGCTCTTAGGTTTTTTTTCCTTTGCTGGTCACATGACCTTGTTGGCCTATTTAATCCTGCTCCGCCCTTCTGGCTTTGCTGGACTTCATTGTATATCTACTTTCTAGCTAGCCTGTGCTCTGTGTCTTGCTCTGTTAGTTTGCTTGGTCTTCTGACCTCTATGTTCTATATATTTTGTTTGTTCGTCTGTCTGCTACTATTTCTGTTAGGAGGTGTCCCATATTCCTCCCAGTCCTTAGTACTTGTAGGGATTCCTTCCCCACATCTATAGGTCTCCGTGCAGACTAGCTTAGGACTTTAGCAGGTCTGATCGCAGGATCAGGTCCCCTGCTACATCGTAGGGATTAAGCTGAGTTCTATCGTAGGGACAGATCTCCTCTCTTTCCTTAGCTCTTGTAGCAGAACATAACAGGTACCCTAAAAAAGTTCTAGCCAACGCTTATGAGGAAACTTTGGCGAAGGATCGTACGACTCTTCTTTATCCATTACTACAGGATCAGGGAACAAATGATACATGTAGAGTGATCACTACCTACTCTAATAAGGCACATGAAGATAGAAAAATTCTTCAGAAGCATTGGAAGATCCTTCAGATGGATGAAGATATAGGGAGCTATGTTAAGTCTGCCCCACAGATCACATACCGTAGGGGTAGATCCCTTCGAGATAGGCTTGTACATAGCCACTATGCTGGTGGAGGGGGTACTGAGTAGCTTAGATCAATTGGCAAGGGGTGTTTCAAATGTAGTGGGTGCGTGGTATGCAAAGTAATCACACAAAGTAAAACTTTTGAGAGCAAAGTGACTGGAGAAATACACTATATCAATTCCTTCATAAATTGTAGATCCAAAGGAATTATTTACAAAGCTACATGTCAATGTAATATCGAATATGTGGGTAAAACAAAAAGAGAACTCAGGAGTAGAGATGAGCGGTGTTCGACTAGAACTGTTCGCCAATCTCAAATTCGAGCTGTTTTGGGCGGTGTTCGAGTTGTTCGACGAAAGCGAACGATTTGCAAAAAATTCGGCTGTTCGAGGTTATATTCGATAACTGTTCATGCACCAAAAGCGTGTCCTGCATGTCTGGCGCTATTTATAGCACCAATCATGCAGGGATTGTCTGCCACTCACTGTAATGCCACAGCCATGGTGGTTGTGGCATTACAGTGATTGCCCAAATCGATGGGAACAGTGCTCACAGTGAAACATGAAAAGCCGGCAATTCATCAGCAGCATACACCGGTACCCCACAATTTAGAACCGAAAGAATAGAGTATCACACATAGATTAGATAGATAGAAACATGTCAGTCACATATATAAGAAGTACAGTGACAGTGTTGGTTACTGTACTTGTCATTTAGTGTAAAGGATTTATTAAAAAAAATATTAGTGTTTTCATGCACCGTCTCTTTAAAAAAGCCGGCCGGCAATTCAGCAGCGGTACCCCACAATTTAGAATAGAAGGAATAGAGAATCACACATAGATTAGATAGATAGAAACATGTCAGTCACATATATATGAAGTACAGTGACAGTGTTGATTACTGTACTTGTCATTTAGTGTTAAAATAAAGGATTTATTTAAAAAAAAATTGGCGTGGGGTTCCCCGTAATTTTAGGCTCTAGCGGAGGTTAAGCAGACGGCTGGGGCAGATGTTTGAAGCCTGGGAAGGGGTAATACCCACGGAGCTTCCCAGGCTACTAATATCAGCCCCCAGCTGAATACCTAGCCTTTACTAGCTATTAAAATGGGGAACCCCCCCAAAAAAATGATGTGGGGGCCCCCCTATTTTAATAGCTAGCAAAGGCTAGGCAGACAGCTGGGGGCTGATATTAATAGCCCAGGAAGGGTGCCATAAATATTGGCCCCCTCCCAGGCTAGAAACACCAGCTGTCAGCCGCCCCAGAAATGGCGCATCCATAGGATGCGCCAATTCTGGCACTTAGCCTCGCTCTTCCCACTGCCCTGTAGCGGTGGCAGTGGGGTAATAGGGCTGGGGTTGATGTCAGCTTATAATGCCAGCTGACATCAAGCCCAGGTTAGTAATGGAGAGGCGTCTATAAGACACCCCCATTACTAACCCCATAGTCAAAGTAAAAAAAAAACACAAACACCCAGAATAAAGTCCTTTAATTGAAATAAAGACTAGAGATGAGCGTTGTTCTACTCGAACTGTTCGCCAATCTCAAATTCGAGCTGTTTTGGGCGGTGTTCGAGCCGGTCGGCGAACACGAACAATTTGAGAAAAATTCGGCTGTTCGAGGTTATGTTCGATAACTGTTCGTGCACCAAAATCATAACTGGATTTTTTCTCAGTAATGATGAAAATTAATGTTAATACGCAGTTTGAGTGTACAGCGGGGCGGGGGGAGGGGCAGGGGATGGATCTCTGCAGGAACAATGAAGATCTCCATTTTTTTTTCTCTTTCCCGCATTTGCAGTGGGGAGGTGCAATCTGTCAGCCTATCAGCAGCGCACACACGGAGCGAAGTGCTTTTTTTCACACAAGCAAGGGCATGTGTGATTGGCAGTGTATGTCACATGTCCTTGCCCTATAAGACCAAGCCATTTTCCCCGTCGCCACCATTTTCTCACTGCTGCAGCTGCGTGTTAGACGGCACCGCTGTTGCTGTGTGCGCTATACCTTGTTAATTTCAAGCCAATTTTCGCACAAATATACAGATAGCTTGGGAGTAGGGAATAGTTGTGATTGCAGTCCTTTTAAGGACTAGGTTACAGCATTTCCTACGACTTTTATCAGGCAGGTCTGTGCTCTTAAATAGATAGATTATGGGAGTAAAGACTAATTGTAATTGGAGTCCTTTTCAGGACTAGGTTACATCAGTTCCTATCAGTTTTTGCCAGGCAGGTCTGTGCCAGTGCTGTGCAAGTTTTTTTCACAGCATTTGGCTGAATCTAGCAAAGCTAATCCTTTTTGGCCTATTGCAGAGTGTGTTAGTCAGTGGAGTAGCCTATCTGTGTTGCAAGATATACCACCTGTGTATAGAATACCAATTTTTTTACTGCACCTAGTGGAGTAAAATCTTTTGGGCATAGCATCATTCTATTAGTCCATCTATACTGACCTCCATCAGGTTGCAAACTGAATATAATTTTTTTCTGCATCTAGCTCTGAAAAAATATTTGGGCTTATAGCAGTGTGTGGGACTTGGTCTATTAGTCCATCTATACTGACCTCCATCAGGTTGCAAATTCAAAATAATTTTTTTCTTCATTTAGCTCTGAAAAAATATTTGGGCTTCTAGCAGTGTGTGGGACTTATTCTATTAGTCCTTCTATACTGACCTCCAGCAGGTTGCAAATTGAATATAATTTTTTTCTGCATCTAGCTCTGAAAAAATATTTGGGCTTCTAGCGGTGTGTGGGACTTGGTCTATTAGTCCATCTATACTGACCTCCATCAGGTTGCAAATTAAAAATAATTTTTTTCTGCATCTAGCTCTGAAAAAATAATTGGGCTTCTAGCAGTGTGTGGGACTTGGTCTATTAGTCCATCTATACTGACCTCCATCAGGTTGCAAATTAAAAATAATTTTTTTCTTCATTTATCTCTGAAAAAATATTTGGGCTTCTAGCAGCGTGTGGGACTTGTTCTATTAGTCCATCTATACTGACCTCCATCAGGTTGCAAATTAAAAATAATTTTTTTCTGCATCTAGCTCTGAAAAAATATTTGGGCTTCTAGCAGTGTGTGGGACTTGGTCTATTAGTCCATCTATACTGACCTCCATCAGGTTGCAAATTAAAAATAATTTTTTTCTGCATCTAGCTCTGAAAAAATATTTGGGCTTCTAGCAGTGTGTGGGACTTGGTCTATTAGTCCACCTATACTGACCTCCATCAGGTTGCAAATTGAATAAAAAAATTTTCTGCATCTAGCTCTGAAAAAATATTTGGGCTTCTAGCGGTGTGTGGGACTTGGTCTATTAGTCCATCTATACTAACCTCCATCAGGTTGCAAATTAAAAATAATTTTTTTCTGCATCTAACCCAGCCAATAGTTTTGGCCTAATACCACAGTTTGGCCACTCAGCTCTGCTCGGTTACCATCCATTGTTTTTTTGTGCAAACAACTCCAGAGTTGTGAATTAGTTAACCACCAAAATGAGTGGAAAAAGGCCTGCTGCTGGTGGAAAGGGGAATAGGCGTGTTGGGAAGGGGAAAAAAGGTTGTGTCCGTGGGGTAGGTGCAGAAGAAAGACCATCTTCCAGCCAAACTAAAATGTCTACTTCTTTTAGCGGACAATGTGATAAGATCCCTTTCTTACGGCCACGCCAATCGCTACAAATTCCAGATGAGGCACAAAAACAGCAGGTGCTTCAACGGATATCAAGTGCTCCTTTAAGTGGGCTCTCCTCCACATCAACTTCAACATCACAAATACTCCAGTCCTCAAAGGTGTCACCCAAATCGCACTTGCTTCCTCACAGCTCCCAAATCTCCAGCTGCCCGTCTAAGTATGAGGTAGAACAGATGGTTGAGTCTGCAGAGCTGTTTACTCATACTATAGCCTGGGAATCAGAGGTCGACTCCAGCGCTTCTGTGAATCCAGACGAGGAAATGATCTGCACTGATGCCCAGAATCTTTATGAGTCGGATCCAGGACCAGACGCAGAAGGTTCTGACCATAATGTAGACCCTCATTCCCAAACTGTAACTCCTGTTGGTGGAGACAATGAGGAAGACGATGATAAGACTCAAATACCTGATTGGAGCGACAACTTTAGTTTTTTGTCAGGGCAGGAACAGGTTGGCTCTGAGGACGACGGGTGTGATAACGCACAGGGTGATGATGATGAGGTCGGAGATCCCACTTACTGTCAACCCACAGTCAGCCAAGAGATGAGGTCAGCAGAGGAGGTGGAGGAAGATGCTAGTGACGACGAGGTCAGGTTGCGCCTTCCTGGACAGAGACGTAGTACTGGGAGCACGTCAACAACTGCATCCTCAAACACAACTCTGCCTCTCACCACAAGTCGTGGTGGCTCTTCAGGTCGCATGGGTGCTAAGCCTTGCATAGCCTGGGCATTTTTTCAGATCGATAAAGATGACCCAACTCGTGTTATCTGTAACATTTGTCAGCAAAAGCTAAGTAGAGGCCAAAAAATACATAGTTTGAGTACTTCATGCATGAACCGGCACATGGACATGAAGCAGTGGGAAGCTCAGTGTGCTACAATGCGGTCTAGCCGGCCGGGCCAACCACCGTCTGCCATATCTTGTGCATCCGCGGCCTCTTCATCCTCTGTGACTGGGGGGACAGCAGTCACACCTGTTTTGGGGCGCAGACCTGCCACCTCTTTACCCGCAACAGCCAGCGTGATTGGCAGGTCATCATTTTCTTTGGAGGTGGTAACACCAGCTGGTCTTGAGCGCTGTCCGACATCGATAGCACCACCTTTGGATCAAGGCAACCTAACATGTCCGCCTGCATCTTCCTCACAGACCGGCAGTTTGCCGGGGACACCCTTATCAACCCCGTCTAAGCACAATAGCCAGCCCTCGGTCCCTCAGATGTGGACAAGTAAAAGACCATTTCCTCCTAGCCATGAGAAAGCTAAGAGGTTGAATTTCACCATCTGCAAGCTCTTGGCTACAGAAATGCTGCCTTTCCGCCTGGTGGACACAGAGGATTTTCGAGACCTTATGTCCGTCGCAGTGCCCCAGTACCAGATGCCCAGTCGGCACTACTTCTCAAAGAAAGGTGTGCCTGCGCTCCACCAGCATGTCGCACACAACATCACCGCTTCTTTGAGAAACTCTGTGTGTGACAGGGTGCATTTCACCACAGACACTTGGACGAGTAGGCATGGACAGGGGCGTTACATGTCGCTGACTGGGCACTGGGTAACTATGGTGACAGCAGGACAAGGGGCTGCTGTCCAAGTCTTGCCGTCCCCACGAGTTGTGCGTCAATCCTCTTTATGTCATTTTTCCTCCACTGCTTCTGCCTCCTCAACCTCCTCTCGGTCTTCCACCTGCACCCAAAGCCTGTCTGGTCATGCCACAAGCTTTCTAACTGCGCAGAAGGGATCCTGCACACCTCCTTACTATGCTGGCAGTAGGGCTCAACGTCATCAGGCGGTTTTTACATTGAAATGTCTGGGAAATGTGAGTCACACAGCTGAGGAGTTGTGGTCAGCTCTGGAGAACCAATTTCATGAATGGTTGTCTCCACTGGACCTGAAACCAGGGAAGGCCGTGTGCGACAATACTGCAAACCTGGGTGCGGCCCTTCGCCGGGGCAATGTCACACACGTGCCTTGTATGGCTCACGTGTTGAACCTGGTTGTCCAGCAATTTTTAGCCCACTATCCCAGACTAGATGGCCTTCTGCAGAGGGCACGGTCGCTGTGTGCTCACTTCCGCCGTTCGCATCCCGCAGCTCAGCGACTTACATCTCTACAGAAGTCGTTGGGCCTGCCACTTCACCGGCTAAAATGCGATGTGCCTACCCGGTGGAATTCAACTCTGCACATGTTGCAGCGACTGTGGCAGCACCGACAAGCCCTGGTGCAATACGTTCTGACGTATAGCCTGGGCCAACGAGATTCAGAGGTGGGGCAAATCACGCTGGAGGAGTGGTCTCAGATCAGGGACCTATGCACCCTTCTGCACAGTTTTGAAATGGCGACGAAGATGTTTAGTGCTGACGATGCCATTATCAGCATGACTATTCCGGTGATTTACATGCTGGAGCACATGTTAAACAGAATTCGGAGTCAGGTGGTGGCACAAGAGGAGGTGGAGGAAGTAGAGGAGGAGGAGTAGTATGCGGAAGGGCTAACATCTGCAAGGTCCAGACGGTCGCAGCACCAGGGCGGCAGGCATGTGAGGGTGGGGGAGATGATTTTACCAGGGCGCATGGTAGCAGCCAAACTAGTGAGGAAGGTGCAGGAGCCCAGGAAGAAGTGGAGGACGAACTGATGGAAGACTCATCAGATGAGGGAGACCTTGATCACATTTCTGTTGTGCGAGGTTGGGGGGAGAGGACAGAGGAAGGAAGCATGATTGTTACCTCGCCACCAACACAACAGGGACTTGGTGCTCCTGGATGCGCAACACACATGAGTGCCTTCTTGCTGCACTACCTGCAACATGACCCTCGAATTGTGAGAATTAGAAATAATCCTGACTACTGGGTTGCCACACTGTTAGATCCCCGGTACAAAAGTAAATTTGCAGAAATTATTCCTGCCATAGAAAGGGATGCACGCATGCAGGAGTATCAGCAGAGACTGTTGCAGAATCTTACATGTGCTTTTCCACAAAATACCAGTGGTGCACGTAGTGAATCTCACAGTTCCAACTTGCCAACCGTGGTCTGTATGGAATTGTTCAATAAAGGGCCCAAAATTAAGATAACATAGATGGGAGAGGTCTCTATGAATAGGAATTCCTAAGTATTTGATACCCTGTGAGGGCCAGGCAAAGGGAAAGTTGGACTGGATGGAATCCTATATGGATTTAGGGAGGGAGACATCGAGGGCCTCAGACTTCGCTGCATTGATTTTAAAATTTTACCATGTAACAAAGTGATCTATTTCAGCCATAACAGCAGGGATGGATATATGTGATTGAGTGATATATACTAGGACATCATCAGCAAATAGAGAGCACTTGTACTCGGTGCCTCCCACCTCAATCCACCTAATATTGGGGTTATGGCGAATTGATGAGAGCAGGTGCTCCGTCACTAGGATGTATAAGAGAGGGGACAGAGGACATCCCTGCCTTGTCCCATTGGTGATTGTGAAAGGTGATGAAAATGTTCTGACGCACCCCCTGGGCCTTGGGACACCCGGAGCCGGACCCTTTTTGGTGGATGCTGGTGGTTGTAGTCTTCGTGGCGGCGATCCGGTTCCGTGGCTCAGGGCGGTCAAACCAGTGGCGGAACTATTTATGTGGTTTTGATGTTTAAATGTCCGACTACGCCACCCGTGGATTGCGGTCAGAGTGAACCGCCGCTACAGGGCAGACCGCTAAGGCTGGTGTTGTGGGTGCAGCAGAGCGTAGCATAACTCCCCACGGGAGGAGTATAGCCTCAGGGCAGTGTATGCGGAGGATGGGGGTGATGGTGCAGGGCAGCAGCAGTAACGACACGGAGTCAGTGATGCAGTTCAGGGCCTTTACTCACAGTTCTTATTATCCAGACCACGTCTGCAGGTAACGGCTGCCCACGTCGTACTGTGCTCACCAGGTGAGGGGCTCAGACAACTCCCAGATAACTTTGGAGCGCTTCACAGGACCCCCTTTGTGTGTCCTTTGTCTGGCCTTTCTTACCAACACTTCTGTCCGGCTGCCTCGGGCCTCCTCTTGGTAAACTTGGCGCCAGTTTCCCTGACCCTATGTGGTGCCTTCCTAGCGGGTGGAGCAAGGGGCTGCGCCACATAAAATGTCAGAGCCTCCGGTTTCTAGCTGAGGGTCGTTTCCTGCCTCCACTAGTTCGGGGACCGGTCTCCCCCTTTGGCCTGACCCCTCCACGCAGGTGGATTCGGGCGTGCGGTGGCGACTCGCCCGTCCGCACCCCTGGGATCCCTTCATTCCTCGTTCCTGGAGCCTTCTCCGCTCCTCTTCCTTCCTTCTCCCTCTTGCAGGCCTGGGCCTCTGTTACTAGGCCCGCCTCCGGAGCAGAGCTCATGCAGAGCCCCTGCTCCCTGCCACTTCTGCTCAGACTTCTCTGCACTGAACTAAGATGGTGCCCACCTTTTATACTCCCTTCTCAATGCACCCAGGAACTGCTTCCTCCCTGCTCCTGCACTGCAGGGTTCCCCTTCCTCAGTGTTCCCTCCCCCCACTCCAGCCAGGGACAGGGACTGTCGTGCCCATCTCAGGGGCATATTGGTCGCCCTGCCCCACGGCAATGTGGTGTAATGCATGCAGGTGTCGGGTCCTGATCCACACTCCATCCTTATCTGAGAGTGAGATATCACACCTCTGGGTGAGATGCAATACGTCTGTAGCAACCGAGCCCTCGGTGCTACAGTTCCATTTATCTTCAGCCTAGGTGACGTATTGTGATACAGGGCCGTGATTTTGGCTATAAAAGGGTCCCCTAGACCCCTACCCCAAGCTTTTTAAGAGAATCATATATGGCGTGCCAGGAGACTCTATGGAATGCTTTCTCAGCATCCAACGAGAGTATCTACTTACAAATTTTTAACTGCATCTAGCCCAGGAAATACTTTGTGCCTAGTAGCAGTGTCTGCTAGTCAGCGGATTATCCCGGCTGTTAAGCAAGCTACACCACCTGTAGTTTGGACACTTAATTTTTTCAAAGGAAATGCTTCGGGACCACGGGATACTTAGTGAAGAGCATCAGGAGGCACCCCAAGGCATAGGGGCTGGGACTGGCACTAGGATGCCTTGCGGTGGACAGCCGAGCTCGATCCTTATAAAAGCTTTTTAACTGCAGCAGCTTTAGTGGACGCTACTGGAGCTGGAATTACGCGGCTGCTGGCATGAGACTTGCCCTCCAATAGATCCTTGTAAATGGATTTAAAGTGTATTCATTCAAATTAGAGGGACAATTTAAATTAAAAAGCTTAGAGCTGCCTCCACCACAGGGGGGCTCTCTCGACCCACCAGCGGACAGGCACCAGTATTGGGAGAGGGGGGCTGGCCGTCAGGGTTCACCGCGGCTCTGGCACAAACCCGGCGACACGGAGGTGGCACGGGCAGGAGCGGACTGGCCGTCTCGGCTTCTCACTTTTTGGATTTTAGAAGGGCATGACATGCCTATATCTGTGTCTCCCCCTCCTTTTACTCCTCCACCTCTTTTCTTTTCGCATGACTATATGTACTTGTCACTTTTCCATGTGTTAGTTGTGTCTTCTGAGCAGTTTGTCAGCTTTTGGACACCTTTGAAGGTGTTTTCTATGTGTTTCTATGTGTTTTTGTTTGCCTGCCATTGGTTTTAACGGTGTTCGAAGGTGTTCGACGAACAGTTCGACGAACAGTTCGGCGAACACACGGGTGTTCGACGAACCGAACCGAACTCGAACACTACGGGGGTGGCTCAACACTAATAAAGACACAATTCTTTATTGTTCTAAATTAAACCATACTTACCATCACGCCCATTCCAGCTGACGCCCATGTCTTCTGCAATAAAAATAAAATAATAAAGCAACATCATCCTTACCTTTCCATGGTTCCCACGACGGCTTCAGCTCTGCTACATTCACATAACAAGTGGATCGCAGCAGAACGCTGCCATCCAGCTTGCCATGCCGCACACACTGAGAAGCGCAAGCATGCTTGCGCTCCTCAGTGTCTGCCTGTGACGGCATTCAGATGAGCCGACTTCATGTCCAATGAACTCGGCTCACCTCATGCACGTCACTGACAGTGTGGGAAAATTCTCCTGCACTCAGCGCTTCAGCGTGAGAATTCTCCCACGCTGTCAGTGACGTGCATGAGGTGAGCTGAGATCATTGGACATGAAATCACCTCATGCACGTCACTGACAGCATGGGAAAATTCTCACGCTGAAACGCTGAGTGCAGGAGAATTTTCCCACGCTGTCAGTGATGTGTATGAAGTGAGCTGAGTTCATTGGACATGAGCTCACCTCATGCACGTCACTGACAGCGTGGGAGAATTCTCACGCTGAAGCGCTGAGTGCAGGAGAATTTTCCCACGCTGTCAGTGACGTGCATGAGGTGAGTCGAGTTCATTGGAACTCGGCTCATCTGTATGCCGTCACAGCGAGACACTGAGGAGCGCAAGCAAGCCTGCGCTTCTCAGTGTCTGCGGCATGGCAAGCTGGATGGCAGCGTTCTGTTGCGATCCAGCCTGTCATCTCGATGTAGCAGAGCTGGAGCTGTCCTGGGAACCATCAAAAGGTAAGGATGATGTTGCTTTATTATTTTTCTTTTATTGCAGGAGATCGTTGGCTTCAGCTGGAATGGGCGTAATGGTAAGTATGGTTTAATTTAGAACAATAAAGAATTGTGTGTTTATTTCAATTAAAGGACTTTATTCTGGGTGTTTGTGTTTTTTTTTAACTTTGACTATTGGGTTAGTAATGGGGGTGTCTTATAGACGCCTCTCCATTATTAACCTGGGCTTGATGTTAACTGGCATTATAAGCTGACATCAACCCCAACCCTATTACCCCACTGCCACCGCTACAGGGCAGTGGGAAGAGCGAGGCTAAGTGCCAGAATTGGCGCATCCTATGGATGCGCCATTTCTGGGACGGCTGACGGCTGGTGTTTCGAGCCTGGGAGGGGGCCAATATTCATGGCACCCTTCCTGGGCTATTAATATCAGCCCCCAGCTGTCTGCCTAGCCTTTGCTAGCTATAAAATTAGGGGGGACCCCACGTCATTTTTTTGGGGGGGTCCCCCATTTTAATAGCTAGTAAAGGCTAGGTATTCAGCTGGGGGCTGATATTAGTAGCCTGGGAAGCTCCATGGATATTACCCCCTTCCCAGGCTTCAAACATCTGCCTCAGCCGTCTGCTTAACCTCCGCTAGAGACTAAAATTACGGGGAACCCCACGCCTATTTTTTTTTTAATAAATCCT
Source organism: Phyllobates terribilis (assembly GCF_046119375.1). Taxonomy (NCBI): domain Eukaryota; kingdom Metazoa; phylum Chordata; class Amphibia; order Anura; family Dendrobatidae; genus Phyllobates; species Phyllobates terribilis. Next base: position 146,999,981 of record NW_027362764.1, on the reverse strand, counting down.
TTATTTTAACACTAAATGATAAGTACAGTAACCAACACTGTCACTGTACTTCTTATATATGTGACTGACATGTTTCTATCTATCTAATATATGTGTGAAGCTCTATCTTTCTGTTCTAAATTGTGGGGTACCGCTGCTGAATTGCCGGCCGGCTTTTTTAAAGAGACGGTGCATGAAAACACTAATATTTTTTTTAAGAAATCCTTTACACTAAATGACAAGTACAGTAACCAACACTGTCACTGTACTTCTTATATATGTGACTGACATGTTTCTATCTATCTAATCTATGTGTGATGCTTTATTCCTTCTTGTCTAAATTGTCGGGTACCGGTGTTTGCCGCTGCTGAATTGCCGGCCGGCTTTTTTAAAGAGAGCGTCTTCTGAGCAGTTTGTCAGCTTTTGGACACATTTGAAGGTGTTTTCTATGTGTTTCTATGTTTTTGTTTGCCTGCCATTGGTTTTAACGGTGTTCGACGGTGTTCTAAGGTGTTCGACGAACAGTTCGACGAACAGTTCCTCGAACATCCCGGTGTTCCACGAACCGAACCCGAACACTCCGGGGGTGGCTCAACACTACTCAGGAGGCGTATAGGTGAACATCTGCGGGACATTGGTAATAAAAAAGACACACCTCTAGCCAAACATGTTAACACTGTACATGAGGGTAAAGTTGATTCGGTTTGATTCATAGGTATTGATAAGGTTAAGTTTCCACAGAGAGGGGGAAATTGGGATAAGGCTCTACTTCAGAGGGAGGCCAGATGGATACATTATCTGCCTACGCTGGCACCTAGTGGATTAAATGAACAAATCTCGTATAAATGTTTCCTATAGATCAAGGGACCATCTAGGGAAAGGAGTGTAGAGACAGTCGACGTTGAGTGGGGGCGCTACTGCGCAGGTCTAGGGTGCCAACTGTAACATACCTGGCGGCGTCCTTGCATGGTGGTCCATCTCCCACTGTGCAAGAGGGCGCACTTGATCTCCTGTCCAGAATGTCTCTCTGGCTTCCCTCCATGCTGTCTGTTTGTGTCTGTTTCTGCTGCTTAAGGGCGGCGCCCGATCACTTCCTGCCTTTTGTACCTGCTGTGGGTCACACCCCTTGTGCGTCCTCAGCCTATTGCTGTCTGTCACTTGGTATATAGCTCAGCAGCTCCCTTCTATCCCTGCCTGAGCATAGTGTTTCCTTCAGTGTGTGCTTGCACTCTGAAGGTGCCAGGTCCCGTCTCTTGTCTCCTGCTTTTTGTATCAGTTCCCGTGTCTGAACTGAGTCCTGTATGTCTCCTGCTTTGCGATATCAGCTCCCGTGTCTGAACTGAGTCCTGTATGTCTCCTGCTTTGCGGTATCAGCTCCCGTGTCTGAACTGAGTCCTGTATGTCTCCTGCTTTGCGGTTTCAGCTCCCGTGTCTGAACTGACTCCTTTCTGTGTTCTCTTGTCTGTCCTGTCTGAACACGCTCCTAGCCTGTTCCTCTCGCCTTCTAGTGGCCGATTTCCTAGACCCGCTCCTGTGTCTGGTCTGTCCTGTCTGAACACGCTCCTTGCCTGTTCGTTCCGCCTTCTAGTGGCCGATTTCCTAGACCCGCTCCTGCGTCTGGTCTGTCCTGTCTGAACACGCTCCTTGCCTGTTCGTTCCGCCTCTCTGGGGGCCGTATTCCCAGACCCGCTCCTGTATCCCTCTGCAGTGTCGGTCTCCTCCGTACACTCAGTTCCAGTCTGAACTCTCTCCTGTCCTTTACCTGTTTTGCCTCTATGTCCGTTCCCTTCCTTTTTCTGCAGAGTCTGAACTCGTACCTAACTCCTGCTTATTGTCTCTGCAAGTACTGTGTGAGTATCTGGCTCTGTCTTTCCCTTCCTGTCTGTTCCGTGTGAACAGAGCCCTGTCCTCCCTGCTCAGCCTTGTCGGCACTCTAGCTGTGCTTGCCTGTAACCCTCTGCCTGTATTGTTCCTGAGTCCCGGTGTGTACTGGGTCCTATCCCGCCTGTGTTCCTACCTGCTAGTGCCTCCCTGTCTGCACTCTAGCTGTGCTTGCCTTTACCCCCCTGCCTGCATACCCGCCTGCCTGCATACCAGTCTGTGTGCCAGCCTACCAGCCTGTTCCTGTATTCCCCTGTGTGGGTCAACAGCCGTGTCCGGGGTCTGTCCTGGAGTAGCACCTGGTCCCTCTGCTCGGTTCCTCCTTGGTGCACTGGCGTCGTATGCCGTCGTGCGACCCTGGTCGGATCGGGTGAATACTTAGTCACGCCCCTCCAGGCATTCACTCTCCGGCACGGTCCAGTGGAATCACTACCAATCACACGCACACGCCGCTTAGCCCGGGCGTGTGCATAACAGCATGCTCAGGCCATGGTTCCCGTTGAGCCCCACGGCCTTCGCTCTTTGAGAAGTTTTTCCAGCGAATACATGCATTAAAATAAAATAAATAAATTTTTTTCCCCCTTTAGCTGAGTTCCAGGCGAGTTACGCACCCGTCCAGATGGATCTATCAGCCCTCGTTCCTGCGGATCCGCCACGTTACTATGGGGATCCAAGACAGTGTCGTGCATTTGTGGAGCAATGCATGCTACACTTTAAGGCCTACCCTCTCTATTTTCCTTCCGATTGGGCTAAAGTGGCCTTTATGATTGACTACCTAGCGGGTGATGCCTTGAAATGGGTCACCCCCCTATGGGAAGCATGGGATCCTGTCATCCTTGACCTGCAGGCCTTCCTGGTGGCCTTTCGTATGGTCTTCGAGGACCCTAACTCTGAAGCCCCTGCTGAAGCTTCACTTCCCAATATCCCGGAGCAGCCCCGACGGGTAATGTGTGTGGGTAGCGCAATAGTCCTCCAGCCCAATGAGACTACTGCCCACCCAGAATCCTCACAGGGTGACTACGCTTTCCGGAATACTTCTCTCAACCTCAAGAGGCAGCCCAGACGTGCTAGACTTAGAGGCAAGCCGTCACGCCAGGGTCTGTCCTCCCTGAGACCTCCTGACCCCAACCTTGAAGTCCCTACTGAAGCTTCATCTCCCTGTATCCCGGAGAAACCCCAATGGGTAATGTGCGTGGGTAGTGCACCAGTTCTCCTGGCCGAAGAGACTTCTGCCCATCCAGACTCCACACAGGAGAACTTCCTGCACCCGGCATCAGATGCTTCTTTCTCTTTAACCGGTGTGCATGTCCAAGGATGCTCCAAAGCTGTGGTTACCTCTGAGTCTGTGCACCTCTACTACCTGGCGGAGGATCCCCTGTTGCCTCCTGAACCCTCCGGGATACCACTCGATGACAAATGGAGAGAGACTTCTCTACACCCGGTACTCAATACTTTGTCCGCTTCGTCCTGTGAGCCTGACAATGGGTACCCCAAAGTGGTAGTTACCTCCGAGTCTCTACACCCCTCCGACCAGGCGGAGGATCTCCAGTTGTCTCCTGAACCCTTCGGGGTGCTACCTGGTAGCGAAAGGACAGAGACTCTCCTATACTCTGTACCTGATACCTCGCTCGCTTCGTCCAGTGAGTCCAACTTAGTGTACTCCGAAGCAGAGGTTACTCCTGAGTCTCTACACCCCTCCGACCAGGCGGAGGACCTCCAGTTGTGTTCAGAATCCTTCGGGGTGCCACCTGGTGGTGAATGGACAGAGACTTTCCTATATCCTGGATCTGATACCTCGCTTGCTTCGTCCAGTGAGTCCGACCTAGTGTACTCTGAAGCAGAGGTTACCCGTGAGTCTCTACACCCCTCTGACCAGGCGGAGGACTGCCAGCTGTCTCCAGAACCCTTCGGGGTGCCACCTGGTGGTGAATGGACAGAGACTTTCCTATACTCGGTACCCGATACCTCGCCTGCTTCCTCCAGTGAGTCCGACCTAGTGTACTCTGAAGCAGAGGTTACCCGTGAGTCTCTACACCCCTCTGACCAGGCGGAGGACCGCCAGCTGTCTCCAGAACCCTTCGTGGTGCCACCTGGTGGTGAATGGACAGAGACTTTCCTATACTCGGTACCCGATACCTCGCCTGCTTCCTCCAGTGAGTCCGACCTAGTGTACTCTGAAGCAGTTGTTTTCTCTGAGCCTCTGCACTCTTCTGACCCGGCGGAGGACCTCCAGTTGTTTCCTGAATCCTCCGGGATACCACCAGATAACAAAGAGACAGTGACTTTTCCTCATTATGTACCTGATAACCCGTCTATTTCTTCCTGTGAGCTTGACAAGATGTACCTCGAAGCAGAGATTACCCTTAAGTCTCTGTCCCCCTCCAACCCAGTGAACGACTGGCCCTCGAATTCCCTGCGGAAGATTCTGGCAGGCCTGAAGAAGAGGGGGCGTAAGGGGGGAGGTACTGTAACATACCTGGCGGCGTCCTTGCATGGTGGTCCATCTCCCACTGTGCAAGAGGGCGCACTTGATCTCCTGTCCAGAATGTCTCTCTGGCTTCCCTCCATGCTGTCTGTTTGTGTCTGTTTCTGCTGCTTAAGGGCGGCGCCCGATCACTTCCTGCCTTTTGTACCTGCTGTGGGTCACACCCCTTGTGCGTCCTCAGCCTATTGCTGTCTGTCACTTGGTATATAGCTCAGCAGCTCCCTTCTATCCCTGCCTGAGCATAGTGTTTCCTTCAGTGTGTGCTTGCACTCTGAAGGTGCCAGGTCCCGTCTCTTGTCTCCTGCTTTTTGTATCAGTTCCCGTGTCTGAACTGAGTCCTGTATGTCTCCTGCTTTGCGGTATCAGCTCCCGTGTCTGAACTGAGTCCTGTATGTCTCCTGCTTTGCGGTATCAGCTCCCGTGTCTGAACTGAGTCCTGTATGTCTCCTGCTTTGCGGTTTCAGCTCCCGTGTCTGAACTGACTCCTTTCTGTGTTCTCTTGTCTGTCCTGTCTGAACACCCTCCTAGCCTGTTCCTCTCGCCTTCTAGTGGCCGATTTCCTAGACCCGCTCCTGTGTCTGGTCTGTCCTGTCTGAACACGCTCCTTGCCTGTTCGTTCCGCCTTCTAGTGGCCGATTTCCTAGACCCGCTCCTGCGTCTGGTCTGTCCTGTCTGAACACGCTCCTTGCCTGTTCGTTCCGCCTCTCTGGGGGCCGTATTCCCAGACCCGCTCCTGTATCCCTCTGCAGTGTCGGTCTCCTCCGTACACTCAGTTCCAGTCTGAACTCTCTCCTGTCCTTTACCTGTTTTGCCTCTATGTCCGTTCCCTTCCTTTTTCTGCAGAGTCTGAACTCGTACCGAACTCCTGCTTATTGTCTCTGCAAGTACTGTGTGAGTATCTGGCTCTGTCTTTCCCTTCCTGTCTGTTCCGTGTGAACAGAGCCCTGTCCTCCCTGCTCAGCCTTGTCGGCACTCTAGCTGTGCTTGCCTGTAACCCTCTGCCTGTATTGTTCCTGAGTCCCGGTGTGTACTGGGTCCTATCCCGCCTGTGTTCCTACCTGCTAGTGCCTCCCTGTCTGCACTCTAGCTGTGCTTGCCTTTACCCCCCTGCCTGCATACCCGCCTGCCTGCATACCAGTCTGTGTGCCAGCGTACCAGCCTGTTCCTGTATTCCCCTGTGTGGGTCAACAGCCGTGTCCGGGGTCTGTCCTGGAGTAGCACCTGGTCCCTCTGCTCGGTTCCTCCTTGGTGCACTGGCGTCGTATGCCGTCGTGCGACCCTGGTCGGATCGGGTGAATACTTAGTCACGCCCCTCCAGGCATTCACTCTCCGGCACGGTCCAGTGGAATCACTACCAATCACACGCACACGCCGCTTAGCCCGGGCGTGTGCATAACACCAACCTCTGCTGTTAGGTAGGAATTGGGGCCTAGGGCCAGTGTAGAAATGATCAGGTGTGCCACTATGTATCCCTCTGGCCTTTTAATGGGGCTACTTTCTCACCAGGGTTTCCTCTGTTAATTTAATTCTACTCTGTTAAGTGATCATCTATTAATCTACCCCATGGTGTGTGCTTGTTTGTTTCCTTCTACCCCGTATTTCAGAAGCTGATTTTTGTCATACCCTTTGGACTAGGCTCCAAATGATTTTCTGCGGACAAGTGCCTTTTTGGTTTTAGCCTTCTATTGATGCCTGCCCAGCTGTCAGGTTTTGGTAAGCCCTATGGTGGGAGGTCATGCTTAACCTTTAAGGGGTGGGACTATGGATGTTTCCTTTTTTCAAAAAGTTTAATTAATTATCTGGTCCCATTGCTGCAGCAGGACTGTAGTGAAGAATATATCTGTAACTGTAGGGGAAGAGGGGTTTTACACCGCCAAGGCTATATGTCTGGGAGTACAGTTATTATATTGTCTCTCTCTCCCTCCCCAATCGCCGCTATTTGAATCAGCGGTTGCGGTGCATCTGAAGCGCTGGTGTGCCTGAGATGCGCTTCATCTATAGATGCATGCATTCCATTTTCCGGAAACAGGAAGTCCGTCACCGGATGTGACGTCAGCGGGACTCCATATGCGTTCCACCCGATGGTTTGCGTTCCAGATACCGGATATACAGCCCACGTGACCGGAAGTGACGTAGCGGCGTGTCGCTTGGCGCGGCATTTAAAAAGAGACACGGTGTAGGAAGTGACAGGTGGAACCCTGGGTCTTTTGAAAGGAGGATAAGGGCTGATTGAAACAGTGACGACCCTCAGCCCCCCTTTTTCAGTCTCCACTGATGAATCTACTTAAGGAGGAAACGCGTTGGGAGCAGGATACCTCCAGAATGTTTTTGTCATGATTTTTAGGATGACATTTCACCAGGATGAATCAAGCCATGATGCACTTTAGGATTGGGTGAGATTGTTTCATTTTGTTTGATATAACATTAACCCATGGGAATCTTTCAGTGGGGCTTTGTTGATTTTCCCTGACATAATCCACGATACCTTTTTGAATAGAGGTCATGTGAGATTCTATTGTATAATCCATGGTACCTTCTGTGTTTAAAGGGCATAGGGAGGTTCCTTTGTACACCTAGTTGTTTTGAGCGCATATATGGTGTCCCTACATATTGTTTTCACAAAAAATGCCAATTGATACTAGTAAAGGTAGTTTTTAACTCAATGCTCTGGATGAATGGAGGTTGAATTTTTCTAAACCCTACATATTTGGCTTTTGATATATTGAGGTGTGGTTCGCATGTATACAGCCTTAATAAATTATTGTTGGTAATTTCAGAAGACCCAGGGTTCACTATTTGGCCCTTTTTGTTTTTTTTATTTGAAAGAAAATTTTTATACATATCTAATAAAGGTAATATTTTAACTATCTTGCTAAAAAATTATTGATTAATCTGGTGATTACCCCGATAGTTTGTTATATAGTTTGTGTGGCTGCTGCTTCACTGAGGGTCATGTCTCAGTGTTCATCATTTTCCAAAACTCCATTTCTTTGGCAAGCTTCCCTGAATGCTTCACACACATGGCCTCCGACGGTCTTCAGGTCAGAAAATGATGTAGGGCCTTTGACAACATGAAGTAACATGCGCAAGTAGAAGCACTCTGCATTTGACGGATGAACAGTGTAGACGTGACCAAGAGTATCAGTTGCTTTCACCCCTGGATAGCCTTCAATAACAAGCCCCCGTTTCCTCCGTTCCACTGTTTTTCTGGAGGCATTCCAAGTGTAGTACTTTGGTAAATCACAGTAGAGAATTGTTTTTGCAAAAGGGTCTTGTTGACATAGCTCAAAAAATGCCAGAGGGTGGTCTTAGGTGGTGTTAGGAGCTGCTGCTGCAAGTTTGCTGGGTTAAAGTAAATTCTCTGTCCATTTTCCAAGTGCACACTCAGATGCACAACTGGTGGGTAACGCTCAAGAATGGAGAATCCTAGTATTCTCCAAACAGCTTCATTGCTGCTTATGTACCTGCCCATCTGGAATGCCTCCACTTCATCAATAATAGGTCCATTTTTCTGGAGTTCAAAAACTGCTTGATCACTTCCTTTGTGGATATATTTGCAGATATACAGTACAGACCAAAAGTTTGGACACACCTTATCATTTAAAGATTTTTCTGTATTTTCATGACTTTGAAAATTGTACATTCACACTGAAGGCATCAAAACTATGAATTAGCACATGTGGAATTATATACTTAACAAAAAAGTGTGAAACAAATGAAAATATGTCTTATTTTCTAGGTTCTTCAAAGTAGCCACTTTTTGCTTTGATGACTGCTTTGCACACTCTTGGCATTCTCTTGATGAGCTTTAAGAGGTAGTCACCGGAAATGGTTTTCACTCCACTGGTGTGCCCTGTCAGGTTTTATAAGTGGGATTTCTTTCCTTATAAATGAGGTTAGGACCATCCGTTGTGTTGTGCAGAAGTCTGGTGGATACACAGCTGATAGTCCTACTGAATAGACTGTTAGAATTTGTATTATGGCAAGAAAAAAGCAGCTAAGTAAAGAAAAGCGAGTGGCCATCATTACTTTAAGAAATGAAGGACAGTCAGTCTGAAAAATTGGGCAAACTTTGAAAGTGTCCCCAAGTGCAGTTGCAAAAACCATCAAGCGCTACAAAGAAACTGGCTCACATGAGGACCGCCACAGGAAAGGAAAACCAAGAATCACCTCTGCTTCTGAAGATAAGTTTATCCGAGGCACCAGCCTCAGAAATCGCAGGTTAACAGCAGCTCAGATTAGAGACCAGGTCAATGCCACACAGAGTTCTAGCAGCAGACACATCTCTACAACAACTGTTAAGAGGAGACTTTGTGCAGCAGGCCTTCATGGTAAAATAGCTGCTAGGAAACCACTGCTAAGGACAGGCAACAAGCAGAAGAGATTTGTTTGGGTTAAAAAACACAAGGAATGGACATTAGACCAGTGGAAATCTGTACTTTGGTCTGATGAGTCCAAATTTGAGATCTTTGGTTCCAACACGGTGTCTTTGTATGACGCAGAAAAGGTGAACGGATGGACTCTACATGCCTGGTTCCCACCGTGAAACATGGAGGAGGTGGTGTTATGGTGTGGGGGTGCTTTGCTGGTGACACTGTGGGGGATTTATTCAAAATTAAAGGCATACTGAACCAGCATGGCTACCACAGCATCTTGCAGTGGCATGCTTTTCCATCCGGTTTGCGTTTAGTTGGACCATCATTTATTTTCAACAGGACAATGACCCCAAACACACCTCCAGGCTGTGTAAGGGCTATTTGACCAAGGGGGGGAGTGATGGGGTGCTACGCCAGATGACCTGGCCTCCACAGTCACCAGACCTGAACCCAATCAAGACGGTTTTGGGTGAACTGAAGGCAAAAGGGCTAACAAGTGCTAAGCATCTCTGGGAACTCCTTCAAGATTGTTGGAAGACCATTTCCGGTGACGATCTCTTGAAGCTCATCAAGAGAATGCCAAGAGTGTGCAAAGCAGTCATCAAAGCAAAAGGTGGCTACTTTGAAGAACCTAGAATATAAGACATATTTTCAGTTGTTTCACACTTTTTTGTTAAGTATATAATTCCACATGTGTTAATTCATAGTTTTGATGCCTTCAGTGTGAATGTACAATTTTCATAGTCATGAAAATACAGAAAAATCTTTAAATGATAAGGTGTGTCCAAACTTTTGGTCTGTACTGTACTTCATTGATTTCACAGAGTGGCAAGATTCGACATTTATGTGGGCCTGGAAGATTTTTGAGAGCAAAGGGTTGTAAGGCACTACCCACCTGTTGTCAATTTCTATCTCTTGGAGTGATAATCCAAGACGCATTTTGAGCTTTGCTATGATCCCACCATCCCCTGGCTTTCTTCTTCGGTAGACTGGATATCCATCTTATCCTGTTTGGGTTTCTTGGACCAGGGATCGTGGGTAATGCTTTGAACACCTGCCATCAATCATACAGGGAGAATTTTTGGTCAGACTCCCACACGGACCATGGATCATGATTTTTGTGATGGTGTCAAACAGCAATGGGTCAATCTGAGGGTCTGGCAATTTGGCACTGATAATATTGTCAATTTCAGTAGGCTGTATTTTTTGCTTCAACCAAATCAAGATGTGGGCGTGAGGAAGGCCTCTTTTTTGCCATTCTACTGAATACATCCAGCACTGCGTCTCACCAGGCGCCCTCCAATTTCCTCCCATGCAGGATTGCAAGTAAAGGTGATGAAAAGATCTGGACGACCATACTTTCTCACATAAGTCATTGCATCCTGTGTGTATTCATGCATGTGTCATGGGTTTCCAGTGACAGTTGATGGAAGAATAACCATTTTCCCCAACTCTTTTGGATCAGCATCATTTGCAACAGCATCTCTAAGGTGAATATATTCCTCTGCCCTGAGCTTCTTTTGATTTAGTCGGATATATAAAATACGTTCACTCTCAATCTTTGCATACATGTCAACAATAAATTGGTGGAAGAGGTGTTTGCATTTCAAGATGTGATTTTCCTCTGCAAATCTTGTCATGATCCTATATGCATAGAAGTCCATGGCAGACACTTTTTTTCCTGAAGGGTTGCCTGTTATAGGATCTGTCTGAGGTATTCCAAAGTGATAGCCATCCTGTCCCTGACAAAAGATGATTGGATATTACAGAGCATCATAGGACCTGTGAGTTTCTGCTACTCGTTGCAAACTATTGTTCCTTTTCTGAAGCACAATGTCACGACTTTGAAAATCATTACCTACAATCAAGATGGCTACCTCATCAAATGTGGGAGCATTGAAACGTCGCTGATGTTCACCTTGTGGTGTTTTGTCTGCTCGAATGACAACCTTGTAATCGTCATTTGGCATGCATTCAAGTGCAGTCTTGAAAAGTTGAACATATAGATTGTTGGAGTGAAGGAACTGCTGCAAAATAGTGACAATATCAAGGCGAGTGTTAGGAATTAAAGAACATCTCCGCTGAGCGTCTGCTTCTGCATTTCCCATAAAGAAGAGCTGAAGAAATTGAGGTTCTTCTCCTTGTAATGGAAGCAGTGAGCCAAATGAGTGGTAAACCTGTCCTTGAACTTTAAATGTCGGCATAAATCCTGTTGTAAACATTTCTTTTGTTGCACCAAATGATGTCATTTGGAAGCAACAAAATGCTTTGATATTGTACTGGTACCTGTCATCAGAGACTTTAGGGGATCTAGTGGTGACAGGAGAGGTGGAAGTTTTATCTTGCCATTTGCACAGCATAAACCTGGCAGTTCATCTTTCCATTTCAGGGCTCTGCAGTACATGCAGACCACATTCATTTTTCCTATCTGAACTTTAGGATTATCCTGATAGTTTATGTCTGACTGGTAACAAAAGGCAAAATGTTTCAAATCTCCAACCATTTACTGTGCCCTGGTGGAAGAAATAGCAATTCTCTTAGTGGCAAGTCGGCCTTCTCTCTGCTGAGATGACTCATTGGCCCTTTAGGAAGCAGCTCTTCTCTCTTATCTGCAAGCCTTGCTTCCGTCTCCTCAGAAAGTTCATTGGCTCTTGAGGAAGCAATTCTTGTTCTCTTGTCTGCAAGCCTCACTTCCCTCTCCTCAGAAAGTTCATTGGCCCTTGAGGAAGCAGCTCTTGTTTTCATGTCTGCAAGCCTTGCTTCCCTCTCCTCAGAAAGTTCATTGGCTCTTGAGGAAGCAGCTCTTGTTTTCATGTCTGCAAGTCTCGCATCCCTCTCCTCAGAAAGTTCATTGGCCCTTGAGGAAGCAGCTTTTGTTTTCATGTCTGCAAGCCTTGCTTCCCTCTCCTCAGAAAGTTCATTGGCTCTTGAGGAAGCAGCTCTTGTTTTCATGTCTGCAAGCCTCACTTCCCTCTGCTCAGAAAATTCATTGGCTCTTGAGGAAGCAGCTGCTGTTCTCATATGTGTCAGCCTTGTTTCTCGGTCTTCACATTTTTCATTGGCCCGTAATGCAGCTTTTCTTTTTGCATCAGCTGACATTCGTGCCATGAAATTCCTTTTCTTATGAGGCATTATTGTGGTAAAAATAGTCTGTAACTGGCAGTTTCTATATCCTCTCACATAGAAGTCATGTGACTGACATCAGCCTTTCCACCAACACACCCTAACTGACATCTTATTACCTTACACAAGCTTTTGCTACCCCAGCATCAGCAGGGGTAGCAAAACTACCAGCCTGACCACCACCAGCATGCTCAGTCACATGACAGCAAAGCACCCGACTAGGTGGGCCGAACGCCAGGGTCCAGAAACAGTGTCAGCGGGTGACACACTTCCTGTTCCACTGTTGTGTGTGCACGTCAATCCTCTGTTCATGGTGCAGGCGAAGATGTCTCTCACCCTGCATACTTGCAACCGTCACTGTCAGAGTCCACGTCCTTGTCCCAGTGCAGCATTCAGTTGTCCCTACCCCAGTCCTTTGAACACAAGTGCAAATACGCAGCCAACGCCCCACAAGCCACACTACTAAATTCACACATTTCTCGAATTCTTGCACTTGAAATGTTGCCTTTTAGGCTCGTGGAGATGGAATCTTTCTGCAACCTGATGGCGGAACATGTATCAACTGCTGCAGAGTACAGTCCAGTGGTGTTGTGCTTTACATCACTTCATCCAATGTTTGGAATTGTGCTTGGTGATATAAGGCTTGTATGGTGCTGCCCCACAATGGAGCATAAATTGTGTCATAAAGCTCCTAGTCTCCTATATCTATATCTTTATTTAGTCTCTCATTTCATGGCTAAGTTATATTTTTTTTTACTTTTTCTTCCATTTTATATCCATGGATCCAGGTACACTGTAGGCAAAGTTATGGTGATACTGATTTATTGTTATTTTTGATAAATTTTCAGGGCCTGTAATGGGCAAAAATGCCATTTACCTGTAGATATAGGGTTCAAATCCTGCTGGGATACCTTACTGGAACCTTGGCTACAAGGGAAAAATGAATTTATATCCTTCCTGCAGCCTCTCACTTCCAGTCTTAGGGGCAGGGCAGGGGGTAGCTGCAGTCACCACTCACTAAACAGTGAGCATGTTGTAATCTCAGCCAGGCACTTTGATGGCTGTCAATCAATATGCACAGGAGTGATTACAGCCTATTGTTAGCAGTGACTGTAACTGCTCCCTTCATCACTCCCACGGATGACAGCTTGTGGCCGCAATCAGGATGTAAGTTCATTCCTCCCTTCATCCGCTGCTCCAGTAAGGCAGCCAAAGGGGCCGGCTCCAGTTTTTTGTGGGCCCTGGGCGAAAGAGTCTCAGTGGGCCCATTTAACACATACCACGATTCATGATGCACAGATATCGCAGAAAAAATAAATATATATATATAGTACAATGCAGAAGATTTAACTTACGTCTTACATTACATGAGTGATATCTATTGTAAATTCTACAATAGCTCAGAAATCGGCGAATCCTCGCAAAGCACAGCGCAGACCAGACAGGATATTCCTCCATACAGTATTATGGCCACCACTAAGTCCTCCATACAGTATTATGGGCCCCATACATTGCTCCATACAGAATAATGGACTCCATATAATGCTCCATACAGAATACTGGCCCCCATAAAATGCTCCATACAGTATACTGGCCCCCATATAATGCTCCATACAGAATACTGGCCCCCTTATAATGCTTCATACAGAATACTGGCCACTTATAATGCTTCATACAGTATACTAGCCTCCTTATAATGCTCCATACAGAATACTGGCCCCGATATAATGCTCCATACAGAATACTGGCCCCCATATAATGCTCCATACAGAATACTGGCTCCCTTATAATGCCCCATGCAGACTGTGCCCCCATATAAAGCCCCATGCAGGCTGGGCCCCCCATACAATGCCCCATGCCTACTAGGCCCCCATATAATGCCCCATGCAGGTGCCCCATGCCTCCATACAAAAAAAAAAATCAAAAACTCACCTAACCTCACCTGCTGCCGCTGCTCTCATCGCTGCCGCTGCTTCGGACTCCTCAGCCGCACCGCCGTCTTCTTGCTCTGCGCTGTGACTGCTCAGTAGAGGAAAGACATCATTGCGCCCTCTGGCATGAGACGTGCAGCAGCCGCGGAAGACACCGGACCTGCTGCGGAGGCACGGGGAGAGGTAAGAATTGTGCCGGGGACCTGAGCAAGCGGGAGAGGGGGGTGGATGCTGGCACCGCTCTCCTTTGCTCATGGGTCCCATAGCGAACCGGGGTGCCCTATGGCAAGTGGGCCTCCCCGCCTGCTCAGAGCCCTGGCAGCCAGGCAGGATTTTAACATTACCTGAAAATTAACACTATATCTGAAGGTAAATAACATTTTTGGACATGACAGAGTCCCTTTAAATCTCAGAATTTTCTTCATTGTACATGTTTTTTGGATCTTATATTAAACTGACATTATTAATTTTACAAAAATGATACATGACTCCAAGTGGAGTGATCAGTTTGTGAAAAGCATGACAGTGAAACAAAGTTCATCCTTATGACGTGCACTGATATTATGTTGTGGTTTGGGTCTGAATGGGAAAATAAAACAAGATCAATATTAAGGTGCTAAGGTTAGTATCATGTAAACCAACATATTTAAATAAAAATACATCATATTAAAAATATCATTTCGGGAGATTTTAATAAATAATGAAGAATAATAATTTGTTACTCAAAAGTATTGACTTCAAGTGGATTGAAAAAAAACAAAAGTGATAGTATATGTTCGTCCACTTGGTGGCACAATTCCCTTAAATTTACATGCTTGAAGCAACTGTATGCGAATATAATTCTGTTAATTCAGACACCCAGAAAAAAGGTAAGTGGATCAGAGTAGTTGCAATTGTGTTCTCAGAAGACAGAAACATAGAGAAGGCACTTCATTGGAAGTAATGTTGGGACATGGTTATTATTCTTGTGTATTGTCCATCTCAACTGGGAGAGTTGTGCTGTTGTAGCACCCTGAGGATTCGGCTGCTACAGGGGTATTGCACCTCAAGCCAGAGGTGTAGTATTCCACTCCCGGGTAAGGATGGAGTGTGGAACTGAGCTCAGTAGGCTGCATGCACTACATACATCCCATTTCCGGGGGACAGATCAATGGTACTCCCACTAGAGAAATGTGCAGGTACGACAGTGTCTGTCCTTGGCTGGAGTGGGAGGGGGGTGGAACATCCCAGTAGTGTAGGGGCAGATAGGGGGAGCAGTCTGGGTAAAGCTAGGAGCTCATTGGGTGCTGGTCACCTGAGCTCACACATAGAGGGAGTATATAAGGTGGGAACCATCTTAGAACAGGGTCTTTTGTAGAGAAGTCTTTGTGCAGAGGAAGAGAGCAGAGGAGAAGAGCAGCTCCAAGGCCCAGAGAGAGAGAGGAGAAAGAAGGACCCAGAGGGGGAGAAGAGAGAACTCCGAGAACCCAAGATTAGATCAGAGGGTGAAGAGTTGGCACAAGGGTACCGGATCCCAAGCTGGTGGAGGGCACTAATCCTCAGCCAGAGACCTGAGGTCGTGGGCAGGATCTGCCACGACCACCCACTAAATCCACCCGGAAGGCAGACCAAGAATAGGGTCAGGGAACCCAGAGACAAGGGTTTACCAACAAGAGGCCCGAGGGAGCCGGACTTAGGTGGATCCCTGGTGGGGAAGGCCAGAGAGAAGGAACGTCAGAAAGGGAGCTCAGGATCACGCTCCAGAATTACTTGGCAGTTGGCCGAGTCCAGGACCTGGTGGACGCAGCACGGCTCGGGCGGTCACTCAAGGCCGGAGTGACCAGAACAACAGCAGTAAGTAAAGACCCTGAACTGCACAGCCCGACTCTGAGTCTCATTACTATCCTCCCTGCACCTCCACAACCACCATCCTCTACACCTGACCCCCTGAGGCTATACCACTCCCGTTGGGGGTTATACTACCTAAGCTGCACACACATCACCAGCCTCAGTGGACCCTGCTGCAGCGGCGGCCGTATTGACCGCAATTCAACGGGTGGCGTAGTCGACATAAAAGAACATCTAGTAACATCTATAAGGACTGCCACACACTGAGCTTGACACCCTGGGCACGGACCGGGTCACCGCCACTCGGAGACTACAACCCCCATCTGATCCGGCTCCGGGTATTCCCCCAAACAACACTGGCCCAGGGGGCGCGTCAACTTTGGCGTAGTCGGCAGGATAACGTGCCCGCAACAACCGGGTACTGCGTGCCTGAAGAAAAGTTCACCGTTACCTCAAAAAGAAGTCTCCCGCCGGTTCCGGAGGGTCCCCGCCAACGGACCCCATCACAGGTCGTTTCCCGCCGGTTGTCCGCCATTTGCAGCTTTTTCCCGCCATCCATGGAGTTTCCCGCCACTGGGAGACGATTCCCGCCATTTCCAAAGATTTCCCGCCTTGGAAGAGCGGACGCCATTATGGGCGTGCCAGAGGGTGGCAAAAGGTCACCTCCCATCGTGGGCCAGGTCGAAGAATGGCGCCAAAAGCGGAAACCGCGCCCACCAACAGAGACTGTGATGCTGGAAGTGTCCATCAGCGTGAGAGAACTGCCCCTGGAACTGAAGTTGCCCCGGGACCACCCTCAATGTGGGCGGAGACAGAACAAGAGAGCAAAGATGGGTGTCGCCTGGAGCAGTCTGGAGAGAGCGCACCCGGAGACAAGAAGTCTGGAGAGGAGTCCAGAGAAAGCCTACCCGGAGATGGAGGGAGAGTCAGGCAGCACCGACCCAGTGGTCAGGAGCCTGCTACAAGCCACAACCCCACTAGGCCTAGTGGAGGTCCTGGCACAGCTCCCCCGAGACCGGGAGTGTGCACAGACTGCACTGGAGGGCCTCGCACGGAGGATGGCCCGGGTACAGCGAGAGACGTTGGCGGAGTGGAGCCGAGAGATGGCCCAGCGGACCGAAACCCGTCAGCGGAGCATGCCACCCGAGACGAGGAGACAGACCGCCTCTGAGGATGGTGCAGGAGGACTGAAGGCCGGAGACGGCGCCGAGAAGGGAGCTGAACGGACGGAGGCAGGTAAAGGGGACGTCTCTACCCCGAGCCGGGAAACCGCGTGCCTGCCCCAGCTCCCCGTCGCAGAGCCCGAAGTTCCCCCTGCCGTGCCCGTCGCTGCATCGTCACCGCCGCCGACTAGGCCTCAACCGGAAACCGCGGCCGCGACCCCTGTGACGTCACGCGCTTCGACCCTGAGCGCGGCAAAGCAGGAAATACCATCAGCCTGGTCGCAAGGCCTAGTACCCCCGGGCGCCGCTATTCCAACAGCGCCCCCTACCTCCGCGGAGCCACCGGCCTGGTCGCAGGGCCGAGTAACCCAGGGCGCCGCCGTTCTTACGGTGCCCTTTGCCTTTAAGGTGCCCCAGGCCTGGTCGCAAGGCCTGGTTAACCTGGGCGCCGCTACCATCAACGCGCCCTCAACATCTAGAGTGCCGCACCTGGGTGAAGATCTATTCGCCCAGCATACGTGCCCGGATGGGCAGCCCTTCATATGGCCCCAGGAGTATATTCAGCTGGAACTCCAGAGAGCAAGGCCCATGTGCGAGCCCCTGATTCCGGCTCCGAAGCCCGTAAAGAGGACCTCGCCCCCGCTGGAGGAGGCACAGTTTGAGTGGGACCCCACTGGAGAAGACCTCATGGGGTTCACTCAGGAGACTCAGGCGGCCGCAGCGGAGCGTGCAGAGTGCTGCCGCCAGCAGCTCGAGGTCTTCGAGAGGGAGCGGAGAGAGAGGCGGGTCCGGGAACAGCAAGCACAGATAAGGAGCGCCGAGCAGAAGAGCCGGACCAGGAGGAATCCCCGTGCAGCTCATGGTCCCCCTTCCACCGGGACTGTGATAAAATTCAACATGCAGCATGGGTGGGGCTTCATTAGAGACCATCATACCCCCGGCGACGTCTTTGTGACCCGCAGAGACGTAGAAAGCCATCTGCCAGAGGGACACAGAGGTCGTGACCTGTATGTAGGGGACGAGGTCACCTTCACCCGGCACAAGTGTGCCAAAGGACCCTACGCCCTCCATGTGCATCGCCTGACGGAGGAGGAGCTGCGGTGTGAGGAGGAGCAAGAGGACCCGGACGGGTCTGAAACTGAAACCAACCAACAAGAAAGAGCAGGAGGACGCCGTCGTTGAAGTACGGTAGAGAGAGACTGTATAAAGTTGCCCGTCGGGGTACCAAGAACTGTTACTTATTTAAAATATGTTCCCCGTTGGGACAAAGTGTGAACTGATGCCCGTGTGTCCCTAGTTCCTAATACCTGGCCGAGGACTGAGAGCGGCCACTACCCCTTTGTACATAGTTGCGCTTCTTAAAGCGCCCCCTACTGGTTTTATAGGAAACCATTTTCTTTAAGAGACTGTCGCACTTTACCCGGTCACAAGTTGCACCGTGACCGGAGGAACCAGAGACAGGAATGTTTACAAGAATGTTATTTATGAAAAAGTTTTATGCTGATATATATATTGTTTTATATGTTTATGTTTTATGAAAAAATTTGTATGTTTTGGATGTTTTTGTATCTTACAGCCCGAGGACGTGCTGTGATTTACCAGGGGGGAATGTAGCACCCTGAGGATTCGGCTGCTACAGGGGTATTGCACCTCAAGCCAGAGGTGTAGTATTCCACTCCCGGGTAAGGATGGAGTGTGGAACTGAGCTCAGTAGGCTGCATGCACTACATACATCCCATTTCCGGGGGACAGATCAATGGTACTCCCACTAGAGAAATGTGCAGGTACGACAGTGTCTGTCCTTGGCTGGAGTGGGAGGGGGGTGGAACATCCCAGTAGTGTAGGGGCAGATAGGGAGAGCAGTCTGGGTAAAGCTAGGAGCTCATTGGGTGCTGGTCACCTGAGCTCACACAGAGGGAGTATATAAGGTGGGAACCATCTTAGAACAGGGTCTTTTGTAGAGAAGTCTTTGTGCAGAGTCAGAGGAAGAGAGCAGAGGAGAAGAGCAGCTCCAAGGCCCAGAGAGAGAGAGAGGAGAAAGAAGGACCCAGAGGGGGAGAAGAGAGAACTCCGAGAACCCAAGATTACATCAGAGGGTGAAGAGTTGGCACAAGGGTACCGGATCCCAAGCTGGTGGAGGGCACTAATCCTCAGCCAGAGACCGGAGGTCGTGGGCAGGATCTGCCACGACCACCCACTAAATCCACCCGGAAGGCAGACCAAGAATAGGGTCAGGGAACCCAGAGACAAGGGTTTACCAACAAGAGGCCCGAGGGAGCCGGACTTAGGTGGATCCCTGGTGGGGAAGGCCAGAGAGAAGGAACGTCAGAAAGGGAGCTCAGGATCACGCTCCAGAATTACTTGGGAGTTGGCCGAGTCCAGGACCTGGTGGACGCAGCACGGCTCGGGCGGTCACTCAAGGCCGGAGTGACCAGAACAACAGCAGTAAGTAAAGACCCTGAACTGCACAGCCCGACTCTGAGTCTCATTACTATCCTCCCTGCACCTCCACAACCACCATCCTCTACACCTGACCCCCTGAGGCTATACCCCTCCTGTTGGGGGTTATACTACCTAAGCTGCACACACATCACCAGCCTCAGTGGACCCTGCTGCAGCGGCGGCCGTATTGACCGCAATTCAACGGGTGGCGTAGTCGACATAAAAGAACATCTAGTAACATCTATAAGGACTGCCACACACTGAGCTTGACACCCTGGGCACGGACCGGGTCACCGCCACTCGGAGACTACAACCCCCATCTGATCCGGCTCCGGGTATTCCCCCAAACAACACTGGCCCAGGGGGCGCGTCACTGTCATGGCCAACTCTCATAGAGGTATTCATTATCAGGAAAATTATTTTCCCAGACTTTGACGACACAGGTTTTCTTTTTAATTACGCCAGACAAATTCAGTAAGCCAAAAGCCATATGCTTTTATCTTCATGTTGACTTTTGCATAGGTGTTCTACTTTGGTTGATTAACCTAGGCTATTGTTTGAATAATCCTGAATGTTGACACTTGCGTTAAGATGTACTGTAACATATTATCTGCAAATCTTACAAGATAGAGACATGCAGCAATACTGTGATATTATGCTGATTACGTGTTATATCAAATCATGCAAGTTGATAAAATGCTCAAACAATGAGTCATGATCCCCTTCCACCTTGATCCATGACCCTTGACCTGTGAATGATGCCTGCAAGGACAACTGTGATCTATAAAAAAAGGGGTCTCTGCCTCTATTCTGTGTCATTCTACAGCATGTCAGCTTAGGGGACTTCAGCCCCAGCTGGAGGAATACAGATCGGCTCCATTGACCATTGCTGAACCCTCAGATGTCTTGAAGAATCCAGGTTGGGACAATTAGGTCACCTGGCCCCAGACTTTACTGCTCTTGGCTATTTTCCTACGCTTGTTGTTACCTTTTCTCTTTGGGGGCCTGCCAAAAGCAGGGTGCCACTGGTGGGGGTAGTCGGCCCTGGAAGCCCCGAAATCACATCTACTCTATTCTTGGCAGGGCAGAGGAAGGGTAAGGACTGTGTGATGTTGCACCACCTTGGGTACTTGCTGGGACTGTTGTATGTGTTTATTGTCCGCTTTGTGGTTCAATAAAGTATTGCCACGCTTTTTTACCCGCACCCTGTGTTGGCTGAGTAGTGTTATGGCCACGGAATTCCCCGTGTCTTCACACCGACCTTCTTGGCAAAGTAGCAGTTTGGCCCAGCTATAATCGGAAAAGGGAAAAAAGGCAGAAAAATAGGTACTATTTCACAGTATGCACGTTTTATTACCCGTTTTTTATATTTTATTGTGACATTTATTAAAGGGAATATGTCACCAGGTTTTTGTTACTTAATATGATTGCACCATAATATAGGAAAAGAGACCCTGATTCGTACAATGTGTCACTTACTTGGCTGCTTGTGGTAGTTTTGATAATATCACAGTTTTATCAGCAGGAGATTATCAGTAGAAGACTAGTAAAGCTGCTGCCATGTCCAACTCTGCCCCCACCACTGATTGACAATTTTTTGCCTATGCATAGTGTACGCAGAAAGCTGCCAATCAGTGGTGGAGCGGCAATATACAAAGCTCAGTATTCACAGAACTGGTAGATCTGCTGCAGATAAAACAGTTTTTACTCAAAACTGCTTAAAGCATCCCAGTAAGTGATACAATGTTGGAATCAGAGTCTCTGCCTCTACATCATGCTGTTCTCAAATGGGGTTGCAAAAAAGTTGTGACAGATTACCTTTAACCACTTTACGACCTTGGATCTACATATACGTCCAATGTCACATCCCTCTGTTTGATGGGAGCTCCGGCAATAATCTTGCATCTTTCCCGGCACATGACAGCTGATCTGATCAGCTGTCATGTGCCCCTAACAGCCACTGGTGGAATCGCGATCCATCTGCAGCTGTTAACATGTTAAATGCTGCTATTAAACTTTGACTGCGGCATTTAATATGGCAGCGCCGGAAGTGCATCATAAGACCAGCCCATCGGCGCACCCATTACATAGTTACATAGTTACATAGTTTATAAGGCCGAAAAAAGACAAGCGTCCATCCAGTTCAGCCTATTTCTTGTGCACTGCAGCTATTCCGCAGCGTTGATCCTGGGGAACGCAAAAAAAAAACAAAACAAAACAAAAAAAAAAACATGCGGTATAGGCCAATTGACATCATTGAGGAAAAAATTCACTTCCCGACACCAATCTGGATTAATTAACTATCACTAAGCATAAGATGTAATTTTATTGTTCTCAAGAAAGGCGTCCAGGCCTCTCTTGAACTCATTAAGTGAGTTGGACATTACCACTTCCTCTCCCAGAGAGTTCCAGAGTCTCACGGCTCTGACCGTAAAGAATCCCCTTCTATGCTGGTGCAGGAACCTCCTTTCCTCCAGACGCATAGTGTGCCCCCTCGTCTTTGTCACCATCCTTGGTATAAACAGGTCATGGGAGAGATCTCTGTACTGCCCCCTGATGTATTTATATATGTTTATGAGGTCTCCCCTAAGCCTTCTCTTTTCCAACGTAAATAGGGATAATTTTGACAACCTCTCTGGGTATTCTAGTCCCTCCATTCCCTTTATTACCTTAGTCGCCCTCCTTTGTACCCTCTCTAGCTCCAATATGTCTTTCCTGAGCACCGGAGCCCAGAACTGTGCACAATATTCTAAGTGCGGCCTTACCAGCGCTTTATACAGAGGAAGAACAATGTTCTCATCATATGCCCCTATTCCTCTTCTGATGCATGCCATGACTCTATTTGCCTTCGCAGCTGCTGCCTGACACTGGGCACTCCAATTTAATTTGCTATTAACCAAGACGCCCAGGTCCTTCTCCATGTCAGATTTCCCCAACGGTTTCCCATTTAATATGTATGGGTGACTGCTGTTTTTCTTTCCCATGTGCATGACCTTACATTTATCGGCATTGAACCCCATTTGCCATTTTTTGGCCCAACTCCCCAATTTATCTAAATCCTCCTGTAGCTGTGCCCTATCCTCATCTGTGTTAACTACTTTACAAAGTTTAGTATCATCTGCAAATATTGCTATTTTACTATGCAACCCTTCCACTAGATCATTAATAAATATATTAAATAATATAGGGCCCAAGACAGACCCTTGAGGCACCCCGCTAGTAACCCTGACACACCCTGAGCTTACTCCATTGATAACCACCCTCTGCTTTCTATCACTCAGCCAGCTATTTACCCACTTACACACATTATCCCCCAGACCAAGCATTCTCATTTTATATACCAACCTTTTGTGTGGCACGGTATCAAACGCTTTGGAGAAGTCAAGGTATACAACATCCACTGACTCTCCCCAGTCCAGCTGTGAGCTCACCTCCTCGTAGAAGGCAATCAGGTTTGTTTGGCAGGAGCGATCTCTCATGAATCCATGTTGATATGGAGTTAGACAGTTATTATCATTAAGATATTCTACAATAGCATCTCTAAGAAATCCTTCAAAAAATTTACCCACAACAGACGTTAAGCTGACTGGTCTATAGTTCCCAGGGTCACTTTCAGACCCCTTTTTGAATATTGGTACCACATTTGCTTGGCGCCAGTCTAGTGGGGCAGTCCCTGTCCATAAAGAGTGCTTGAATATAAGATACAGCGGTCTGTCTATCACATTACTTAATTCTTTTAGTACCCGGGGGTGTATGCCATCTGGGCCTGGTGACTTTTCTATTTTGATATTATTTAGGCGTTTTTGAACTTCCTCCTGGGTTAGGTGGGTGATATTTAGTGGAGGGTTTACTTTATCACTCTGCATTTCCTCCGATAAATTGTATTCTTTTGTGAAAACAGTGGAGAAGAAGCTATTGGGTAGGTTTGCTTTACCCTCATCGCCCTCTATGATTTTACCCAGGTTATTTTTCAATGGGCCAACTCCATCAGTTTTAATCCTTTTACTGTTTATATAGTTAAAGAACAGTTTGGGATTCGTTTTACTTTCTTTGGCAATTAGTCTCTCTGTCTCCTCTTTTGCTATTCTTATTTGTTTCTTACGGATTTTGTTTTTTTCCCTATAAGTTATTAGCGCTTCCTCGCTGCCTTCTTGTTTAAGTTTACCGAAAGCCCTTTTTTTCTTTTTCATTGCCCTCTTGACTTCCTTATTTAGCCACATTGGCTTCCTCCTATTCCTAGCCCTTTTATTCCCATAAGGTATGTACCTTCTACAGTGACTATGTAGGACTGTTTTGAAAATTTCCCATTTTCTATCCGTGCTCCTATTACTGAAGATACTATCCCAGTCTATAAGGTGAAGGGCATCTCTTAGCTGATCAAACTTTGCCCTCCTGAAGTTCAGTGTTTTTGTGACTCCCTTGCTGGGCACCCTACTGAAGCACATGTGGAATTGTATAATGTTGTGGTCACTATTTCCCAGGTGCCCCCCAACCTGCACCTCAGTTATTCTGTCTGGCCTGTTAGTTAATATTAAGTCTAAAAGGGCCGTCCCCCTAGTTGGTTCCTGCACAAGTTGTGACAAATAATTGTCTTTGATAATTGACAGAAACCTGTTTCCTTTCTGAGATCTACAGCTTTCGGTTTCCCAGTCTATATCGGGGTAGTTGAAGTCCCCCATAATAATCACCTCGTTATTTTTTGCTACTTCGTCTATTTGTCTCATTAATAGACTTTCCTTGGCTTCTGCTATATTTGGTGGTTTATAACAGACTCCTATGATAATTTTATTATTGTTTTTTGCCCCATGTATTTCCACCCATAAGGACTCGACCTCCTCATTTCCCTCCCATACATCCTCCCGTATTGTAGGCTTTAGACACGTCTTTACATATAGACAGACTCCACCCCCTTTCCGATTTCTTCGATCCCTTCTAAACAGACTGTAACCCTGTAAGTTAACTGCCCAGTCATAGCTTTCATCCAACCATGTCTCGGTTATTCCCACTACATTATCCCATTATCCCATTACATGATCGCGGGTCGCCGATGGGTTGGCATGACAACTCGGGGCCTGCAGGAGACCCCTGTGGTTGTCATAGCTGATCTGCTATGAGCGCCGCTCAGCGGTCGGCGCTCATAGCAGATCAGCACCACTTTTGGGTAACACAAGCGATCAGATGATCGCAGCTTCTAGTCTCCTATGCCTAATGACTATTGAAGCCATTGAAAAGTAAAAAAATGTTTTTAAAAATATTAAAAAATGAAAAAAATATATAAAAGTTCAAATCATCCCCCTTTCGCCCCATTCAAAATAAAACCATTTAAAAAAAAATCAAAAATACACATATTTGGTATCGCTGCATTAAGAATCGCTCGATCTATCAATATCTGAAAATAATCAATCCGATCGGTAAATGGTGTAACGAGAACATTGATAATCTGTAGGTATATAGTGTTTTATTTCCCTTACAGTCTTTACCCAATGGAAGGAAGGAAGCGATATATTACTGGAATCAGCAGGACGCTGTTTGAATAAAGTTTAGGTGCACCTGCTATACTGCTGCTTTAATATGGTACTGAGCTATCTCTGGAAGTCCAATAGAGAATGAACAGAGCTATGTTGTTATGCTGAATACCCCATTAACGCATTTTATTGTGGTTTAGCAGCTAATTTAATTTAAAACATCTCTGTTTACTTGTATTTATGTTGTCTCAACGTTGAAACACGAGTCCTATTAATGACTAGAGATGAGTGAATATTTCAATATTCGGTTCAAATTACGATCGCCGATTTTGCAATATTAGCTGATTTATTCATCGAATATTCACTGAACATTACCGAATGCCATTGGATTCAATAGGTGGAAAACCAAATGGATACACAACACCTTCAAACGGGCCAAAAAGCTGCCAAAGCACATCAAATTAGGGGCAGACATCAGGAAAGTGCCATCAATTGACCCAGAGTACAAGTAGTACAATTATTATTATTAATTATTATAGCACCATTTATTCCATGGCGCTTTACATGTGAAAAGGGGTCATCGACTGGTACAAGAGGAGAGAGGACCCTCCCTGCGAGGGAGCAAAAAATAATCTACAAGGGATGGATGAGGATACAGTAGGTGAGGGTACAGTTTGTCATGCAGCAGTATGATGCAGCGAGGGTTACTGCAAATTGTGCGCTTGTTAGAAGAAGTGGGTCTTCAGCTTCCTTTTCTAGGTTTCCACTGTAGGTGAGAGTCTGATGCGATGAGGTACAGAGTTCCAGATTAGGGGACATGCACGGGACAAATCTTGTATGCGATTGTGGCAAGAAGAGATAAGAGGGAAGTAGAGAAGGAAATCTTGAAAGGATGGGAGGTTGCGCACAAGTCAGTACAGAGAGACTAGGTCACAGATGTATGTAGGACACAGGTTTTCGATGGCTTGGTATGTCAAAGTTAGGCTTTTCAACTACAGTGTCTGGGCAAGAGGGAGCCAGCGCAGGGATTGACAGATGGGAGAAGCCAGGGAAAAACGGGGGAGACAGGTGGATCAATCAGTCAGCACAGTTTAGGATATATTGAAGGGGTGCGAGAGTAGTAGAAGGGAGACCACAGAGCAGGAGCTTGCAGTAGTCGAGGCGGGAGATGATGAGGGCTTGCATTGGTGTTTTGGTAGATTCATGGTTGAGGAATGTGCAGATACTGGAGAAATTTTGGAGTCGGAGTTGGCAGCAAGTGGAAAGGGCTTGGATCTGACGTTTGAAGGACAGATAAGAGTCAAGTTGCAGGATAGGGGAGAATGGGCAGCCATTGTCTTTGATGGATAGGTCAGTTGGGGGGATGAATGAGATGGTGGAAAGATGATGAATTTGGTTTTATCCATGTTAGGTTTTACAAATCTAGCATAGAAGAAAGATGAAATAGCAGACACACATTGAGGGATTCTAGCAAGTAAGGAGGTGATATCAGGTCCAGAGTGGTAGATCTGTGTGTCATCAGCATAGAGGTGATACTGAAAGCCATGATACTCTATGAGCTTTCCCAGGCCGAAGGTATAGATGGAGAAGAGCAGGGGTCCTAGAATTGAACCTTGGGGGACACTGACACATTGGGGGCGAGATGAGGAGGTGGTGTGTGAGTGGGAAACACTGAATGTCTGGTCGGTTAGGTACGAAGAGATCTAAGATAGGGCCAAGTCTGTGATGCTGAGACAGCGGTAAGCTTTGTAGATGAGGGCCAGAAAGAACATGTGCTCCAGTAGATGACAAGTGCTTCATCAAGTGGCCTCTGCTCTTCTTCCTCCACCTCAACATCACACACAGTGCAGTCCTCAGAGGTGGCACACCAATTACCCTTGTTTTCCCCCGTGTCACCCCAACTGACTGTGGGGAATCACAGATGGGAGAGTCTGCAGAGCTCTTCACACATTCTATTCCGGGGCATCAGAGGTCTGATACAAAGCTTCACAGACTCAAGAGGGAGAAAGCATGTGCAGCAATGCCCAAATTTTTTTTCAGTTGATTTGGGGCTGGACGAAGTAGGGTCCAAGCAGAATCCAAACCCTCATCACCAGACGTTAACCCCAGGGGGTGGGCATGGATGGGTTGGAAAACGAAACAAATGCACACCAGAACATGGAGAACTAAACTAATAGACAACAGGAGTTGGAAAACTGAACTATTAAACAACTAGGGTTGGAGAACTAAACTACTACACACTAGGGGATAGAGAACTAAACCACTAGACTCCAAGTGGTGGAATCCCCAAGGCTTGCGGGACAAACCTCTGTATCTAACGCTTCCTCCACCGCCTCTAGGGCCTCCACCTGCGCCCTCAATCTCTGACTTAATGAGACACACGTTCCAACAGTTCATATTCCCCCCACCTCCGTACTGCGCAGCCAGGGCTCACTTCAATCAGGCAGTGTTTCAATTAATATGCCTTAGATATCACAGTCGAACTGATCAAGAGTTGTGAACAGTTTAGTGTGGCGGTGTTCACACTGTGCGGTAATGAGGCTGTAACCCATGGAAAGTTCAACGTAAATGTCTTTATTTGCAAAAACTCACAACTTAAATGAAAATGATGTCATCCGGAACGCAGCCGTGTGGTCCAAACAGTCCGTGTAAACTGGTCACTGTGGGCAACGTTTTGCTCAGAGGTGCACCCGTTACACTGCCTTCATAAGCCTGTGTTATGCCTTTACACAGGCTTGCTGTGCACAGAGCCTCCTATTCTGCAGTTAGCAAACAAACCACTGACACACCCAAACCTTTGCTGAGGTTTAAATTTGGATCCCGGACATGAGCCAGTTGTAAGACCCGCCTCACTGCTATCCTGTAGATCGCTCAAAAAGTAAAAGCCCAGGTCAGGTTTTCTTAAATCCTTTTCTTAAATCCGACCTGGTCAAATAGCTTGACAAAGTCCAAACTTTTACTTTTATTTTTCACTGCAAGCACAGCTGTGTCTGTGATTGCAATGCACTCCAGAGGGTTCAATATGACTCTATGCACATCTTGGGGGATACATACCGTCCCTTGCATATGATTACCCTCACTGTCTAACAGCTATCCATGCTGAGTTTGAGCAATGGCTGTCGCCACTGAACCTGGAGCAAGGGAAGGCCATGTGCGATAACGGTACAAGCCTGGTGGGGGCCCTACGCTTTGGCAACCTCACATATGTGCTTTGCATGGCTCATATCCTCAACCTGATGGTACAGCAATTTCTCCGCCACTATCCCGGTCTGGATGCACTGATGCAGACACCACGGTATGTGTGTACTCACTTAAAACTATAAAAATGAGCAAGATCTTGATTATAAAAATTTGACTCCTAGAAAACGAGCTAACTTCTTCATGATGATAAAGGTCACCACATCTCTTTTGCTGTCACGCAAGGTGAGGAAAAGGCTAAATGCACAACGACGGGAAGAGGGGTAGAGAGCCCACCAACTAGGGAAAGGGGGAGTGGGGACCCCTAGGCAGATCTAATATCACACTATCTACCCTATCGACCCTATATAGGTTCCATACAAGCGATGAGCGAGCATGCTCAACACTGTTCGTTACTTGCCCAAGCATCCCACTGCTCGAGATGCTCGACACTCGTCGAGTATTTCTGGGATGCTTAGGCAGGAACTCAGGTCCCCACCCCGCATGTTTGCCAGCCAATGAACATGTAGGGATTGTCTGTCACTCATTGTAATGCCATAGCCATCTTGGTTGTGGCATTATAGTGATTGACTGGCCGCATAGCGTCATCAGGCCTATATAATACCAGGTGACCCTATGCTTGTCACAGTCTATCATGGAAACAGGCAGAGTATGGAGAGGTGCTGCTCTGTGAGGGACAGAATTGGCGGTATAACAGCAAGATACTTATCCATCTGTACCAACAGTCCTTCTGAGGACTAATCCAGCTGCATATATTCAGTGATGATAGCAGGAGTTAGGCAGGCAGGGTTTGTGTCAGTATATACAGCACAATAGTGTCCATTGAATGTTATTTCTGCTGCTGCCTGTCATAGATAGCCATTGGACTAGATAGCAGTGGGGTTTTTTTTTTTGCTCTTAATCTTGATTATTTTCTTAAAAAAGCTATACAGTCCAACATTTTACTGCTCCATGTGCTTGTTAGCACTGCAGAATACAGGTAGATTTTTTTCCATCATCTGACCATCAGACGAGATCCCTAGTGATGAGCGAACGTGCTCGCCACTACTCGCTCGAGCATCATGGTGCTCAACAAGCTCGGCGCTCATCGAGTATTTCTGGCTTGCTCGGGTGGGAGCTTGTGTCCCCATCCTGCATGTTTGGCGCTCTTTAGAGAGCCAATAAACATGCAAGGAGTGCTTGTCATGCACTGTAATGCCGTAGCCATGTTGGTTGTGGGCAATGCAGTGATTGGCTGGCCGCACAGTGTCATCAGGTCTATATAAGACCCGGTAATGCTAGGCTCGTCACAATCTACCCCGGAAACAGGCAGAGTAGGGAGAGCTGCTGCTGAGTCAGGGAAAGATTTGCTGGTTTATAGTTTGTAAAAATATTCCACAGCATGTCTACATATCCCCTGAACTAACAGTCCTTCTGAGGACTAATCCAGCTGCATATATTCAGTGGTGATAGCAGGAGTTAGGAAGAGAGGCAGGGTATGTGGCAAACTGCACAATGTCCATAGCACGTTCTGTCTGCTGCTGCTGCTGTGACAGATATTTGTAGACATAGCCCCAGATATCAGGGACCAGGGCACCTTTTTTTTAACTTAATCCTGGTTATTTGCTTATAAAACAATCCAGAGTACACCATTTTTCTGCTCCATTTGCTTTTTAGCACTGCAGAATACAGCCAGATCTTTTCCATATTACAGCAACAAAAATCCAGAAATTTGAACTGAACGTGGAAAATATTGGCCTCCATTTCCATTTTGTTGCAGTGTGTCGGTGAAGCTATTCACACGAGGTCGCTGTGAAGAATAGTATTAGTAAACTACAGGACCGCTTTTTAAAACAGTGGTTCTCCGTCAGACACATAACATATAACTGCCGTTGAAATTCAGCCATTTGTAGTGAACGTGGAAAATATTGTCCTCCATTAAAAATGGGCCAGGTGCGTGGCAAGGAACGTGATGGTGATGTTGCATGCAGAGGCTGAGGTCAAAGCCGTGGCCATGGGCAAGCTGAAATTGTGCCACAACAAACACCAATATCTTGCCGCTCGACTTTCCTGTCCCAATTACTAGGGGACCGCAGAACTCCACTATTGAACACAGAGCAGTGTCAAAGGTTGTTGGTTGGATAGCAGATAATGCTTCCAGTCATTTTGCCACCACCACCACAACCCTGTCTTTGACACGGTAAAGTCTCAATAGCCATGAGTCTGGACCACATATTCCTCACCCTGATCCTCCTTCCTCCCACCATGTCGAGTACCTGGAGACAACTGATCCCACACATGGACACTCAGAAGAGCTGTTCACTTTTCCATTTATAGATTTGGGCTTCTCGTCTGACCAGCTTCAAGCGGGTGAAGAGGAGAATGTGTGAAGCGATGCCCAAATATTTGAGCAGCCACGGTCACATGAAGGTGATGGTGGGAAATTGAATTACTGTCTCAAGAGGTGGATTATGATGAGACACAATTGCCAGAAAGTGAGGAGGAGGACCAGGGTGCGGAAGTGGTAGATGAGGTGGTGGACGATATAGTAACTGACCCAACCTGTCAGGGGGGACATGCAAAGAAAGGACAGCAGCACAAAGAGCGAGAGAGGTGTAGCACCACAATAGGCAGGAAAAAGCAGTGTGGTGGCCGCAGACACAATGTGAGAATGTGTTCCCCGTAACACCTACACGACGGAAGTTGGTGGTACAACTGTTAAGTCTTCCTGAGTGTTTTTGTTTTTTAAAGACTCTGAAGATAACCCCAAAAAGGCCATTTGCACCATCTTCCAGGCCAGGATCAGTAGGGGTAACAAAACTAGTAGCCTGACCTCCACCAGCATGATCAGGCACATGGCATCAAAGCACCCAACTAAGTGGGCCGAACCCCAAGGTCCAGGAACAGTGTCTTCGGATGACACCACTGCTTCTTCTGCTGTTGTGTTCATGCCAATCCCCTGTCCATTGTGCATGCGAAGATGCCTCCCGCCCTGCACCTGTCGTTGCACACTATCAACTAGCACCATCAGCAAGCACGTCCACGTCCTTGTCCCAGCGCAGCGTTTAGTTGTCCCTACCCCAATTCTTGGAATGCAAGCTCAAATATGCAGCCAATGCCCCACAGGCCACACTACTGAATTCACACATATCATGAATGATTGCACTCAAAATGTTGCCTTTTAGAATCATGGAGATGGAAGCTTTCTGCAACCTGATGGCAGTGGCCGTTCCTCGGTACTCAGTCCCATGCCGACCCTATTCTCCCTGTGTGCCATCCCCGCATTACACGAACATGTGTCCCGCAACATTAGCTATGCCCTCAACAATGCAGTTATTGGGAAAGTCCACCTGAACACAGACACGTGGACAAGTGCTTGTGGGCAGGGATGGTACATCTCGCTAATGGCACACTCGGTTAAAATAGTGGAAGCCGGTACACAGTCAAACCTTGGGACGGAACACGTCCTCCTGACACCGAGGATTGTGTGCCCTTGGTCAATCAGGGTTGCCCCCACATTCTACAGCTCCTGCACCTCCTCCTCCTCCTCTTGATCTTCCATCTCTGAAATGACCACATCAGTCACAAGCTGGAAGCACTGCAGCACTGCCTCGGCCAAGCAGCAAAAGGCTGTGCTGAAGCTATTATGCTTAGGTGACAAACTGCACAATGCTGAACAGTTGTGGATAGCTCTGAAAGAGCAGGCAGATCTGTGGCTGATGCCGCTGACCCTACATCCAGGCATGGTCGAGTGTGACAATGGCTGGAATCTGGAGGCGGCTATGAAGTGAGGCGAGCTCACACACGAACCATGCCTGGCCCATGTGCTTAACCTTGTGTTTTAGCAGTTTATCAAAACCTACCCAGATCTTCCCGATCTGTTTGTCAAAGTACGCCACATGTGTGCCCAATTTAGAAAGTCAGCTACAGCTTCCACTGCCCTTGCCGTGCTTCAGCAGCGTTTGCAGCTTCCAGCTCACCGACTGGTGTGCGATGTAATCATGCATTGCAACTCTACATTGCAGATGTTGGGAAGGATTTGTGAGCAAAAGACGGCAGTTGTGGCCTATCAGCAGGTATTCAGGTCAGACTCCACACATAAGACCTCAGGAGTGGGCATGGATGTCAGACATCTGTACCATCCTCCAAAACTGTGAGGACTCCACCAACATGGTGAGCGGCGGCGATACCATAATTAGCATCACCATCCCGCTTCTCGATCTTTGGAAATGCTCTTTGCTCACAGCCCAACATCATCTCATCCTAACATGAATTGGGTAACAATGAGGAAGAGGAGGAAGAAGAACAGGAGCTAGTTTCCTGCGCTATAGACGGTACTACCTGCACAACTGTCATACCATCTTTTCAGCATGGATGGCCCGAGGACAGGGAGGCGGAGGAGAAGGAGGAGGATAAGGAGGAGAGTATGGTCAGTCGTCCTCTTGGTGAAGACATGGAAGTCTTGCCTGTTAGCAGTCTGGCTAGCATGGCTGAGTTTATGTTACGCTGAATTTCCCATGGCCCTTGTGTTGTCCAAAAGTTGGATGACAGTCATTACTGGTTGGTGACACTTCTAGACCCTCGCTACAAGGAGATCTTTCTGTCTCTTATTCCCGTGCTGGACAGGCATAATAAATGGGGCAGTAACAGGAAGCCCTTGTTGCGGAATTGCACTGTATTAAAAAAATTCCTATCTGAAAACGCTCGCAGCAGAGGTCACAGTTCGTTGGACAACTAAGGAGTACAGGCTAGAGAGACACAAATCAATTCCAGCAGAGGCAGGGAAACACTGTCAGAGTTTGGGACAGTTTTCTCTGACCCTACCATCGCACAGGCCCTGAGGCATGGGGTACTCTCACAAGGAGGGAAAAGTTTGGGAAGATGTTGCCACCTGTGCCAATGTCCTCCGTGATTCCTCTGTGGCTTATAATTATTAGGTATCTAAGCTGGACAACTGCCACTAGCGTTTTGTCAGAGCGGGTTTTTAGTGCAGCTGGTTGAATTATAACCTATAGTTGCATCCGCCTGTCAACTGAAAATGCTGACAGGTGGACTCTTCTAAAAATAAACAAGGGCTGGATTGGGCCAGACTTTTCAACACCACCAAATAATAGCAGCGTGACATAAACTCAAATACAGTGTCTTTTTTATGGGAGGTCTAACTCTATTCCCATGCACCTGTCTTCACACCCAGACATGGGTATACACTTCCTGATTTTGTTTATTTGCTCTTGTCCTCCTTCTCCTCATCCTCATCCTCCATCACCATATCACCACTATATCTACCATATCACCATATCTACGTCTATTGCAAGGGGCATTGGAGTGCCACCAAAATTTTGGCAGCCGTTGCATTCACTGCATAGGCAAACAGTATGGGAGACCGACTTTCTAATAATGGGAACTTTTTTTTGAGTAGGCCCTAAGACCTAAACATGTCTTGCAAGAGGCATTGGAGTTCCTCCAAATATTTGGCAGCCGTTGTACTCACTACATACCCTATAACTTGGCAGCAGAACCGCTCCTTTCTAGGAACATGTCGTTACTGAGGCCCACCTCTATGTGTCTTTAAATTGTTTTGGGGGTTTTTCCCAAATTTTGGCAGCTATTGTACTCACTGCATACCCTATAGCTGGTAAGCAGACTCTCTCCTTTCTAATGGGAACATGTTGTTACAGTGGCCCACCTCTATGTGTCTTTAAATTGTTATTGGGTTTTTCTTGAATTTTGGCAGCCGTTGTACTCACTGCATACCGTATAATTGCATAACAGACATTCTCTTTTCTAATGGGAACATGTCGGTTACTGTGGCCCACCTCTATATTTCTTTAAATTATTGTGGCTTTTCCTAAATTTTGGCAGCCCTTGTACTCACTGCATACTCTATAATTGAATAGCAGACCCGCTCCTTTCTAATGGGAACATGTCGTTACAGTGGCCTAACTCTGTGTCTTTACATTTTTATTGAGGTTTTTCCTAAATTTTGGCAACTCTTGTACTCACTGCATACCCTTTAAATGGATAGCAGACCTGCTCATTTCTAATGGGAGCATGTCGTTACTGTGGCCCATCTCTATGTGACTTTAAATTGTTATTGGGCTTTTTCCTAAATTTTGGCAGCCATTGTACTTACTGCATACCCTATAACTGCATAGCAGACCGTCTCCTTTCTAATGGGAACATGTCATTGCCCTGGCCCACCTCTATATGTCTTAAAATTGTTAGTCTGGTTTTTCCTAAATTTTGCCAGCCCTTATATTCACTGCATACCCTATAACTGGATAGCAGACCCTCTCCTTTCTAATGGGTACATGTCGTTACTATGACCCAACTCTATGTGTCTTTAAATTGTTAGTGGGGTTTTTCCTAAATTTTGGCAGCCCTTATATTCACTGGATACCCTATAACTATATAGCAGACCCTCTCCTTTCTTATTGGAACACGTGGTTACTGTGGCATACCTCTATGTGTCTTTAAATTGTTATTGGGGATTTCCTAAATTTTGCCAGCCCTTGTACTCACTGCATATCCTATAACTGGAAACTGGATAGCAGACCCACTCCTTTCTAATGGGAGCATGTTGTTACTGTAGCCCACCTCTATGTGACTTTAAATTGTTATTGGGGCTTTTCTTGAATTTTAGCAGCCGTTGTACTCACTGCATACCCTATTACTGGATAGCAGACCCTTTCCTTTCTAATGTGAACATGTCATTATGGGTGGCCCACCTCTATGTGTCTTTAACCCCTTTACCCCCCAGGGTGGTTTGCACTTTAATGACAAGGCAACACTTCAATCCCCCTGATTCTGACAATGTTTTTTTCGTGACATATTGTACTTCATGATAGTGGTAAAATTTCTTCGATACCAATTGCGTTTGTTTGTGAAAAAATTGGAAATTTGGTGAAAATTTTTAAAATTTCACAATTTTCAAAATTTTAATTTTTATTCCGTTAAATCAGAAAGATATGTTACACAAAATAGTTAATAAATAACATTTCCCACGTGTCTACTTTTCATCAGCACAATTTTGTAACCAGAAATTCTTTTTATTAGTGCACTATAAGGGTTAAAATTTGATCAGCGATTTCTCATTTTTCCAACAAAATTTACAAAACCATTTTTTTAGGGACCACATCACATTTGAAGTGACTTTGAGGGGCTTTTATGACAGAAAATACCCAAACATGACACCATTCTAAAACTGCACTCCTCAAGGTGCTCAAAACCACACTCAAGAAGTTTATTAACACTTCAAGTGCTTCACAGGAATTTTTGGAATGGGGAAGAAAAAAATGAACATTTAACTTTTTTCACAAAAATGTTATTTAGACCCCAATTTTATTATTTTTGTAGGGGTAACAGGAAAAAATAGACCCCAAAATTTGTTGTGAAATTTCCCCTGAACACGCAGATACCCCATGTTTGACATTTTGAGTGTAAAATTTGCTTGAATAATTAGCGGACGCCATGTTGCGTTTGGAGAACCCCTGATGTGCCTAACCAGTAGAAACCCCCCACAAGTGAAACTATTTTGGAAACTAGACCCCTCTGGGAACTTATCTAGATGTGTGGTGAGCACCTTGAACCCCCTGGTGCTTCACAGAAGTTTAGAACATGAAGCCGTGAAAATAAAAAAATTTAACTTTTTCCACAAAAATGATCTTTTAGCCCCTTTTTTTTTAGTTTCACAAGGGTAAGAGGAGAAAATGGAACCTAAAAACTGTTGGGAAATTTCTCCTGAGTACGACAATAGCACATATGTGGGGAAAATACACTGTTTGGGCGTATGTCAGGGTTCAGAAGGGAAGGAGCACTGTGTGACTTTTCAAATGCAAAATTGGCTGGAATCAAGAGCGGGCGCTATGTCGCATTTTGGGAGCCCCTGATGTGCTTAAATAGTGGAAACACCCCACAATTGACTCCATTTTGGAAACTAGACCCCTCAAGGATTTTATCAAGGGGTATAGTGTACATTTTGAACCCAGAGGTACTACAGAATTTGATAACATTAGGTCATCATATTGAATAAGTTGTCATTAGTCTTGAGCGCAAGTGCTCGCTACTTGAGTTTGCATCGGGTACTCGGGTATGCACCATGTAGCATGTCACTCGAGCACTCACGATACTCAGTGCATACCCGAGCACCCGATGCAAACTCAAGTAGTGAGCACTTGAGCTCAACACTAGTCGCTATATTGTCATCATTTTTTTTTCTTTACTTTTGAAAAAATCCCAACCCTAACCGCAACCCTAACCCTAACTCTACCCCCAACCCTAACCCTGACCCTAACGCCAACCCTAACCCCAACCCTAACCCTAGAGTTTATTTTTTTACACCGTTCCTCATGTGGTATAAGTGATTAGACTACTTTATTCTTCGGGTTGGTGCGATTACAGCGATACCAGATTCATATCGGGTTTTTATGATTGACAGCTGTCACACACTAAATGACACTTCTTTTGCAAAAACTAGTTTTTGCATCGCCATATTTTGAGAGCTATAATTTTTCCACATTTTGGCCAACAGAGTCATGTATTTCTTGTTTTTTGTGGGACAAGTTGACGTTTTTATTGGTGCCGTTTTCGGGCATGTGATATTTTTTTATTGCTTTCTATTCCGATTTTTGGGAGGCAGAATAAACAAAAACCAGCAATTCAGGAATTGTTTTTTTTGGGGGGTTTTATGCCGTTCCGCGTGTGGTAAAATTGATAAGGCAGCGTTATTCTTCGGATCAGTACGTTTACAGAGGTACCACATTTATATCATTTTTATGTTTTGGCTAGTGTTGAGCGAGCACTAAAATGCTCGGGTGCTCGAAGCTCGGGCCGAGCTCGCAGTGATACTCGGGTGCTCGACCCGAGCAACGAGCCCAATGTTAGTCTATGGGAGACTCGAGCATTTTTGCGGTGGCACCCCCGGCAGTCTTTTAAAAGCCTAACAAGTGCCCAAAACGATAGTGACAGTGCTCAAATGACATGGGGACAGCATGGGGATCGCCCCAGGAAGCATTTCTGACCCCCAGGTCACTGCTGTCAACAACGTGGTCAGAGGTATTAAGCCACTTTTACAGGCTTACAATAAAACGAAAGTGAAACTTTTTTCCTGTGAAATATGTTAAGGAACATCCTTTCCAGGGAAAAGACTTGTGTATAAGTTAAAATAAATGACCAAAAACAAAAATACTCCTCCACACCTTCGGCTATGTTCACAAGTAGCATTTTTTATGCGTTTTTGCACTTTTGTATTGCTTTCAACTATGACAAGTGCATTCACCGGGAAATGTCATTTTAACATTTTACAACCTTATCTGGCCATGTGCTGTGTGACACATGCATAAAGTGCTGAAAAGACATGGGAACAGCATGGGGAAGACCCCTGCAAGCATCTCTGACTCCCAGGTCACTGTCTAAAAGTGTGCCCATCATAAGTGATCCTTGCCGCATCAGAAGATGCAGACTTGCAACTATCCCCATGCAATTTCTAGTCCCAGGGCAGTGTTCAATTGTACCTCCCCCATTCCTTGCAATACAAGCGCAAGTATGCAGCCTGCCACCCACCCACCCCCAGGCTGCAATACCATACTGCTTGCTTGCTTGAACTTGAAATTGGGCCTTTTAGGCATGTGGAGGCGGAATCTGGCCACCACGTCATGGCTGTGTTGGCGGCCGGGTGTCCATACTCAGTCCCCAGCCGCCCCGCGGCCGAGTGTCCACACGGTCCCCAGCCGCCTGGGGTCAGTCGGGTGTCCATAAACGGTCCCCAGCCGCCCCCATTTCTCCTTGGAACATCCCCCCACACACTTTTCTTAGCCCGGCCTGCTTTAGGCAGCATTGGACGAGCCCACCAGAGAACCAGACTCCTCAGGTGGGCCCTGACTTCTCCATCGGTGGAGTTGAGAGTGCCAAGGTGAGGAGCATGATGATGATGACAGAAGTTAGCATCTGCTATGTTTTCTTTAAATGCAAGTGTAAGTGTGCAGCCTGCCACCCACCCACCCCTAGACTGCAATTCATACTGCTAGCTTGCACTTGAAATGGGGCCTTTTAATTTAGAGGAGGCCGAAGCTGGCCACTACCTCATGGCTGCTTCGGCAGAGATGTATCCATACTCAGTCCCCAGCCGCCCCTATTTGTCCTGGTGTGCCTTATACATAAGATTAAGCGAGTATACCAAAACATTACCTGTGCCCTCCCCAGTGCATTTAGTGGGAAGGAGAGCCTATTCCGCTGTAGTGTGTGCATACCAAACCCCTGTTCATGGTACATGCGAAGATGCCTCCCACCTTGCACCTGTCGTTGCAGACTTGCAACTATCCCCATTCAAGTCCTTGTCCCAGGGCAGTGTTCAATTGTACCTCTCCCATTCCTTGCAATGCAAGCGCAAGTATGCAGCCTGCCACCCACCCACCCCCAGGCTGCAATACCATACTGCTTGCTTGCTTGCACTTTAAATTGGGCCTTTTAGGCATGTGGAGGCGGAATCTGGCCACCACGCCATGGCTGTGTCGGCGGCCTGGTATCCATACTCAGTCCCCAGCCGCCTGGTGGCCGGGTGTCCCCGCTTGCTCCCCAGCCTCCAGGGGGTGGCCGGGTGTCCATACTCGGTCCCCAGCCACTCCTATTTGTACCGGTAACCTTTCCCACACTTTTCTTAGCCTGGCCTGCTTTAGGGCAGCTTTGGCCGAGCCCACCGGACTATCAGACTCCTCCGGTGGGCCCTGGCTTCTCCATCAGGGGAGTTGAGAGTGCCAAGGTGAGGAGCATGATGAGGATGATAGAAGTTAGCATCTGCTTTGTTTTGTTGTAATGCAAGCGCATGTATGTAGTAGCGGCTAGGCCTGAGGAGGTCAGCGTTTTGGCGCATATCCTACCTCCTCCGAGGATTGCTGGATGTTTTCCTGCTACTATCCAAGTTCTATGACTCCCGTTAAAACAAAGCTTCAGGTGATAAATGATGCATGAGGTAGTGGCAAAGGAGAAAGAACAGGAGAAACAGGGACCATTCACATCAATATCAGGCCGGTCAACCAGATATGTCTTGTAGGATATGTTTCTGTAACAAAAGGAGTGGTTCGGCTACACAGTTATAGGGCATACAGTGAGTGCAATGCCTACCAAAAATTTCGAGGCACTCCAATGCCCCTTGGAAATGACATGGAGGTCAGAGGGCGTTAACTAAACCTTTTTTTCCATTTATAGCAACTGGGTCTCCTGTGCACTGTTGGCCTAAGCAGTGAATGGAATGCTTTCCAAAAATTATGAGGTACTGCAATGCCCCTTACAAGAGCCATGTGTGGCACCCCAGGGGTCTGGTCACCACAGTAATAGAGATTACGTTGGAGAGCAAGTGGGAGGTTTCCTGGTCAGGATCCCTTAAACATGCAACATCCTCCTGCCCCAGTCCTGGGAGGGGAGAATTCTGCCCTTATAAACTGGATCTGGGGTGGGGTTGAGTGAGTCAGAGAACAGAGAACAGTCAGAGTCAGAGTGAGAGCAAGGGAAAGTAACAGCAAGGAGCTCTGTAGGAGCTAAGAGCTAAAGACGAGGGTCTGGAAGCTGAGCAGAGCTCGCTCTGGCAGAAGACAATAGGAACCGGACACAGGAGTCCGAAGCTGTGAGGACTTATATATCCAGCAGCAGAAACCAGCCGGCAGGGGATTTCAGGTCCTCTGGCCATAGAAGCCCGGAGGCTCAGTCACAAGCAAGGGACCAGCACCGCCGTCGTGGAGCGGAGGCTAACAGAAGGCCCCAAGTCACCAGCCATACGGGTGAGCACTACACGGTACACTCAGGGACGTGGGCTACTTCTACCCGCTTACAGAAAAGTAGCCAGGAAGAGTGCAGACAGACGGGGAGGCCTACAACTCCACCTGGCCAGGGGAACTCCTGCTTGCTCACAGACTGACCAGGCCTGTTATGCTAGCCAGTACTCCCGGGAGGGTCTACCTTATAATCATCAGTAAAGACCCTGAACTGCACTGCAAAGACTCTGAGTCATTCCTGCTGCGCTCGTGCACCATCACCCCCATCATCCACACTCACTGCCCTGAGGCTATACTACTCCCGAGGGGAGTCATCCCATTTTATGCTGCGCACACAACACCAGCCTCAGCGGTCTGCCTCGCAGCGGTGGTACTCCCTGACCACAATCCACGG
This sequence comes from Phyllobates terribilis, assembly GCF_046119375.1. Lineage (NCBI taxonomy): Eukaryota > Metazoa > Chordata > Amphibia > Anura > Dendrobatidae > Phyllobates > Phyllobates terribilis. The sequence goes on along the minus strand of NW_027362764.1, from coordinate 146,959,973 downwards.
GTGGCGCAGTCGGACAATTAACCTCAAAACCTAAGAAAGATTGCCACTGGTTTGACCAGCCTGAACCACGGGACCGGGTCACCGCCACGGAGACTACAGACCCCAGAGACCCGGCACCGGGTATCCCACACACGTGTACACACGGCCCAGGGGGCACGTCACATGCAGTACAGCATATTACAAACATAAGTCCCATTATTGGGGAGTGGGTGTCCCATAGTATTTGCTTATGCCTTGCAAGCAAAAGCTGCCAAAAATTAGGACGGAGCAACTTGCAATGCCCCTTACAAGAGCCATGCAGTACAGCATATTACAAACATAAGTCCCATTATTGGGGAGTGGGTCTCCCATAGTATTTGCTTATGCTTTCCCAGCAAAAGCTGCCAAAAATTAGGATGGAGCAACTTGCAATGCCCCTTACAAGAGCCATGCAGTACAGCATATTACAAACATAAGTCCCATTATTGGGGAGTGGGTCTCCCATAGTATTTGCTTATGCTTTCCCAGCAAAACCTGCCAAAAATTAGGATGGAGCAACTTGCAATGCCCCTTACAAGAGCCATGCAGTACAGCATATTACAAACATAAGTCCCATTATTGGGGAGTGGGTCTCCCATAGTATTTGCTTATGCTTTCCCAGCAAAAGCTGACAAAAATTGGGACGGAGCAACTTGTAATGCCCCTTACAAGAGCCATGCAGTACAGCATATTACAAACATAAGTCCCATTATTGGGGAGTGGGTGTCCCATGGTATTTGCTTATGCTTTCCCAACAAAAGCTGCCAAAAATTAGGACGGAGGAACTTGCAATGCTGGCACCCTGGTGGTATAGTGGTGCTGGAGGCTGAGGATAAGGAGAAGAAGATTAAACAGCCGAAACGAGGAAGCGTATACCCATGTGTGGGTGTGAAGCGGTGAATGTGAATACACCTCCCGAAATAACACAGTGGATTTGACTATATGTTACTCTGCTGTCATTTGGTGGTGATGAGAAGTCTGGCCCAATCCAGCCCTTGTTCATTTTGATAAGGGTCAGCTTGTCAGCATTGTCAGTTGACAGGCGAGTGCGCTTATCAGTTATAATTCCCCCAGCGGCACTAAAAACACGCTCCGATAACACGCTAGCGGCAGGGCAAGCCAGGACCTCCAAGGCGCACAGAGAGAGTTCATACCAAGTGTCCAGCTTGGATACCCAATAATTAAAAGGCACAGAGGAATCACGGAGGACGCTGGTACGATTGGCAAAGTACTCCCTCACCATCTTTTGAAACTTTCCACTCCTTGTGAGAGTACCCCGGGCCTCAGGGCCTGTAAGCTGGGCGGGTGTCAGAAAACTGTCCCAGAACGTTGACAGTGTTCCCCTGCCTCTGCTGGATTGGAGTTGCATCTCTCTCGCCTGTACGCCTTGGTTGGGCAACGAACTGTGACCTCTGCCGCTAGCGTGTTCAGATGAGAATTTTTTTAAGAGTTCTGCAGCAAGGGCCTTCTGGTATTGCCCCATTTTTGTAGACCTCTCCATCTCAGGAATAAGAGAGTGAAAGTTCTCCTTGTAGCGGGGGTCTACAAGTGTCACCAACCAGTAATGACTGTCACCCAACATTTTGACAACGCAAGGGTCACGGTTAAGGCAGCGTAACATAAAGTCAGCCATGCGTGTCAGACTGGTAATGGGCAAGATTTCCGTGTCCTCACCAAGATGACGACTGACCATGCTCTCCTCCTCCGCCTCTTCCTCCTCCCCCCTGTCCTCAAGCCACCCACGCTGAACCGACGGTATGACACTTGTACAGGTACTACCGTCTACAACGCATGATAGAAGCTCCTGTTCTTCCTCCTCCTCCTCCTCTCCCTCATTGTCCCCCAATGCACGTTGGGATGAGATGAGGCTGGGCTGTGTGTAATCGCCCGCTACAGCTTCTTGATCCATCTCATCATACTCTGGCTGCAATGCCTCCTCTTTAATTCTCTGCAGAGAGCGTTGCAAAAGACAGACAAGTGGGATGCTGACACTAATGATGGCGTCATCGCCACTCACCATCTTGGTGGCCTCCTCAAAGTTTGTCAGGATGGTACATATGTCAGACATCCAGGTCCACTCCTGAGGTCTTATGTGTGGAGTCTGACCTGAATATCGACGGCCTTGTTGCAGCTGGTACTCCACAACTGCTCTCTTCTGCTCACAAATCCTTTGCAACATGTGGAGGGTAGAGTTCCAACGTGTGGGGACATCACACACCAGTCGGTGTGCCGGAAGCTGCAAACTCTGCTGCAACACAGCAAGGGCGGCGGAAGCTGTAGCCGACTTGCGAAAATGAGCTGACAGGCGGCATACTTTCACGAGCAGATCTGGCAACTCGGGGTACGATTTAAGAAACCGCTGAACCACGAGGTTAAGCACATGAGCCAGGCATGGTACGTGTGTGATCTCACCTCGCCTCAGAGCCGCCACCAGGTTACGGCCATTGTCACACACGACCATGCCGGGATGTAGGTTCAGCGGTCTCAGCCACAGATCTGCCTGCTCTTTCACAGCTGTCCACAACTCACAAGCAGTGTGAGGTTTATCACCTAAGCTTATGAGTTTCAGCACAGCCTGTTGCCGCTTGGCGGAGGCAGTACTGCAATGCTTCCAGCTTGTAACTGATGTGGTGATATCTGAGATGGAGGCTGAACATGAGGAGGAGGAGGAGGAGGAGGATGCGCAGGAGCTGTACACTGTGGGGGCAACTCTGACTGACATAGGGCCCGCAATCCCCCGTGTGGGGAGGATCTGTTCCGTCCCAAGGTCCGACTGGGTCCCGGCTTCCACTATGTTTACCCAATGTGCCGTCAGAGAGATGTACCGTCCCTGGCCACAAGCACTTGTCCACGTGTCCGTTGTCAGGTGGACTCTCCCATTAACTGCATTGTTGAGGGCACGGCAGATGCTTTGGGACACATGCTTGTGTAGTGCGGGGATGGCACACCGGGCAAAATAGTGTCGGCTGCGGACCGAGTACCGAGGGACGGCCACCGCCATAAGATTGCGGAAGGATTCCGTCTCCACCAGCCTAAAAGGCAGCATTTCCAATGCAAGCAGTCTTGAAATGTGCGAATTTAGGACTGTGGCCTGTGGGGCGTTAGCTGCGAATTTCCGCTTTCGTTCAAAGGTCTGGGATATGGACAATTGAACGCTGCGGTGGAACGTGGACGTGGACGTTGATGCTGTTTCTTGTGAAACTGCCATAACAAGTGAAGACTGAGAGGAGGGGGCATCTTTACATGCAGTATGGACAGTGGATTGCCTTGCACACACAACAGGGGGTTCTATTGCACGCACAACAGTGGAAGAAGCAGTGGTGACACCCGCTGACACTGGTCGTGGACCCTGGGTTTCGCCCCACAAAGTCGGGTGCTTTGCTGCCATGTGCCTGATCATGCTGGTGGTGGTCAGGCTGGTAGTTTTGTCACCCCTGCTGATGCTGGCATGGCAGGTGGAACATATGGCCTTTTTGGGGTTATCAGCAGAGTCTTTAAAAAATCCCAGACTCTGGAAGACCTACCGCTTGTACTGGCAACGTCCCTCGTGTTGGTGTTACGGGGAACGGTTGCCTGCCTTCTGTCTGCGGCCACCACACTGCTTCTTCCTGCCTGTTGGGGTACTCTGCCTCCCTCCCCCTGTGTGCTGCTGGCCTCACTCTACATGTCCTCCTTCCACGTTGGGTCAGTTACTAGATCATCCACCACCTCCTCCTCTTCCAAGCGCACCACGATCCTCCTCCTCACTTCCTGGCAATTGTGTCTCGTCATCGTCCACCTCTTGTGACAGATTGCCAATGTCGACTTCCTGTGGCCGTGGCTGTTCAAATATTTGGGCATCGCAACATGGGATCTCCTCTTCCACCACTTCAAGCGTATCAGGCGAGGGGCCCAAATATGGAAATGGACCAGTGAACAGCTCTTCAGAGTGTCCAAGTGTGGGATCACTTGCTGTCTGACGACACTCGGCATGGTGGGAGGTAGGAGCATCAGGGTGAGGAGGAGTATGCTGTCGAGACTCACGGCTACTAAGAGTTGACCGTGTGGAAGACAGACCGGAGGTGGTGGTGCCCAGGTAACTGGAAGTATTGTCTGCTATCCAATTAATAACCTATTCACACTACTGGTGTTGTTCTGTGCTTCCCTAGTAATTCGGTGAAGAAGTGGGAGCGAGAAGATGTGGCTGTTGGTTGTGGCACATTTTCACCTTGGCCACGGCCCCGTCCTCTGCACGAACCATCACCAGAACGTCCACTTCCACGTCCCTTGCCACGCGCCTTGCCCATTGTAAATGAAGTAAAATAGCTTACACTTGCACTATCAATGGAAAAAGGGTAACAAAGAGTAGATTAGAACCGTGGAAGAGGAAAACCACAGTTAGTGTTTACTGGGGTATACCACACTTTTTTAAATAGAGATATTTGCGGCTGAACAGTGAGCGACACACTCAAACTGCTTTTTTTTTAGATACCAAAGGCCCAAAACTGGATAGTACAGTGATTTGACCCGTGGAACTGCGAAACCACACTGGGATGTCGGGCCTACACAAGACTATTTTCAACAGATATATTTTTGTGTCAAAACAGTCAGGAGACACTACTGTTTTTCTTTACGGAAAAAACTACCAAAACCTGAATAATAGAGATATTTTACCGCGGAACAGCAAAACCACAGTTATAATTTACTGGTGTATACCAGGCTTTTTAAAATATATTTATATTTGCGGCTGAACAGTGAGCGACACACTCAAACTGTTTTTTTTAGATACAAATGGCCCAAAAGTGGATAATACAGAGGTTTGTACCGTGGGACTGCAAAACCACACTTGTATTTCTCGGGCCTACACCGGACTATTTTCAACAGATATATTTGTGTCTGAAAAATCAGGGAGACACTATTTTTTTTTTTTTACAGCAAAAAATGCAAAAAACAGGATAATAGAGATTTTTTACCGTGGAACAGCAAAAGCACACTTCTGTCTCTCTGGCCTACACCAGACTATTTTCAACAGATATATTTGTGTCTGAAAAATCAGGGAGACACTATTATTATTTTTATACAGCAAAAAATGCCAAAAACAGGATAATAGAGATGTTTTACCGTGGAACATCAAAACTACAGTAATAATTTACTGGTGTATACCAGGCTTTGTAAAATATATATATATTTGCGGCTGAACAGTGAGCGACACACTCAAACGGTTTTTTTTAGATACCAATGGCCCAAAAGTGGATAATACAGAGGTTTGTACCGTGGAACTGCAAAACCACACTTGTATTTCTCGGGCCTACACCAGACTATTTTCAACAGATATATTTGTGTCTGAAAAATCAGGGAGACACTATTTTTTTTTTTTTACAGCAAAAAATGCAAAAAGCAGGATAATAGAGATTTTTTACCGTGGAACAGCAAAAGCACACTTCTGTCTCTCTGGCCTACACCAGACTATTTTCAACAGATATATTTGTGTCTGAAAAATCAGGGAGACACTATTATTATTTTTATACAGCAAAAATGACAAAAACAGGATAATAGAGATGTTTTACCGTGGAACATCAAAACCAAAGTAATAATTTACTGGTGTATACCAGGCTTTTTAAAATATATATATATTTGCGGCTGAACAGTGAGCGACACACTCAAACTGTTTTTTTTAGATACAAATGGCCCAAAAGTGGATAATACAGAGGTTTGTACCGTGGAACTGCAAAACCACACTTGTATTTCTCGGGCCTACACCAGACTATTTTCAACAGATATATTTGTGTCTGAAAAATCAGGGAGACACTATTTTTTTTTTTTTTACAGCAAAAAATGCAAAAAGCAGGATAATAGAGATTTTTTACCGTGGAACAGCAAAAGCACACTTCTGTCTCTCTGGCCTACACCAGACTATTTTCAACAGATATATTTGTGTCTGAAAAATCAGGGAGACACTATTATTATTTTTATACAGCAAAAAATGCCAGAAACAGGATAATAGAGATGTTTTACCGTGGAACATCAAAACCACAGTAATAATTTTCTGGTGTATACCAGGCTTTTTAAAATATATATATATTTGCGGCTGAACAGTGAGCGACACACTCAAACTGTTTTTTTTAGATACAAATGGCCCAAAAGTGGATAATACAGAGGTTTGTACCGTGGAACTGCAAAACCACACTTGTATTTCTCGGGCCTACACCAGACTATTTTCAACAGATATATTTGTGTCTGAAAAATCAGAGAGACACTATTTTTTTTTTTTTTACAGCAAAAAATGCAAAAAGCAGGATAATAGAGATTTTTTACCGTGGAACAGCAAAAGCACACTTCTGTCTCTCTGGCCTACACCAGACTATTTTCAACAGATATATTTGTGTCTGAAAAATCAGGGAGACACTATTATTATTTTTATACAGCAAAAAATGCCAGAAACAGGATAATAGAGATGTTTTACCGTGGAACATCAAAACCACAGTAATAATTTTCTGGTGTATACCAGGCTTTTTAAAATATATATATATTTGCGGCTGAACAGTGAGCGACACACTCAAACTGTTTTTTTTAGATACAAATGGCCCAAAAGTGGATAATACAGAGGTTTGTACCGTGGAACTGCAAAACCACACTTGTATTTGTCGGGCCTACACCAGACTATTTTCAACAGATATATTTGTGTCTGAAAAATCAGGGAGACACTATTTTTTTTTTTTTTACAGCAAAAAATGCAAAAAGCAGGATAATAGAGATTTTTTACCGTGGAACAGCAAAAGCACACTTCTGTCTCTCTGGCCTACACCAGACTATTTTCAACAGATATATTTGGGTCTGAAAAATCAGGGAGACACTTATTATTTTTATACAGCAAAAAATGCCAAAAACAGGATAATAGAGATGTTTTACCGTGGAACATCAAAACCACAGTAATAATTTACTGGTGTATACCAGGCTTTTTAAAATATATATATATTTTCAGCTGAACAGTGAGCGACACACTCAAACTGTGTTTTTTAGATACAAATGGCCCATAGAACTGCAAAACCACACTTCTATTTCTCTGGCCTACACCAGACTATTTTCAACAGATATATTTGTGTCTGAAAAATCAGAGGCACACTTTTTTTTTTTGTGGGGGGGGGGCACCAAAAGGCTAATAAGATGGGTATTTGTACATTGTGAAGGAGGAAAAAAAAAAGAGGATTTAGATAAAAAAAAGGATTTTTCCTGGCCCCCAGGACCTGGAGCTAAGTCCAGCAATTTCAGCAACAGCAGCAGCACACAGGACTGTAATGCAGCGTTTGCTGGTATAACCACTGCGTCTCCTATACAGCCTGCCTGCCTGATATACCTGGGATGGATATTAGTCCTGAGAAGGACTGTTTGTTTGATCTGGCAGCCTTTACAGACCCTACACTAACTATTTTGCAGGATATATCTCTCCCTAAATCAGCAGCGCTGTCCCTACACTGTCTGATCCGGAGCGACTGTGTCCAAGATGGCGGCGCCCGGTTTTAAATACTCGAGGTGACGCTGTGCGGCCATCCAATCACTGTAATGCCCACAAACAACATGGCTGCGGCATTACAGTGACTGGCTGGCAATCCCTGCATGTTCATTGGCTCTGTAAAGAGCGCCAAACATGCAGGGCGGAGACCCGAGCTCCCGCCCGAGTAACTTGGAAATGCTCGGTGCTCGCCGAACATCCCGAGTAGTGTGATGCTCGGGCGAGTACCGAGCAGTGTCGAGCATGTTCGCTCAACGCTAGTTTTGGCGCTTTTACACAATAAAAACTATTTTCTAGAAAAAATATTTTTTTTGTATCGCTTTATTCTGAGCGCTTTAACTTTTTTATTTTTTGGATGATGGAGCTGTGTGGTGGCTTATTTTTTATGGGACAAGATGACGTTTTAAGTGGTAACATTTTTATTTACATTCATCTTTTTGATCGCGTGTTGTTCCATTTTTTGTTTGGCGGTATAAAGCATTGTTTTTTGCTTCGTTTTTTTCTTTTTTTTTTACCGAGTTCACTAAAGGGGTTAACTAGTGGGACAGTTTTACAGGTCAGGTCATTCCGAATGCGGCGATACCAAATATGTGTGCTTTTATAGGTTTATTTATTTATTTTTTCATAATAAATAAATATTATGGGTAGAGATGAGCGTTGTTCTACTCGAACTGTTCGCCAATCTCAAATTTGAGCTGTTTTGGGCGGTGTTCGAGCCGTTCGGCGAACACGAACAATTTGAGAAAAATTCGGCTGTTCGAGGTTATGTTCGATAACTGTTCGTGCACCAAAATCATAATTGGATTTTTTCTCAGTAATGATGAAAATTAATGTTAATATGCAGTTTGAGTGTACAGCGGGGTGGGGGGAGGGGCAGGGGATGGATCTCTGCAGGAACAATGAAGATCTCCATTTTTTTTTCTCTTTCCCGCATTTGCAGTGGGGAGGTGCAATCTGTCAGCCTATCAGCAGCGCACACACGGAGCGAAGTGCTTTTTTTCACACAAGCAAGGGCATGTGTCATTGGCAGTGTATGTCACATGTCCTTGCCCTATAAGACCAAGCCATTTTCCCCGTCGCCACCATTTTCTCACTGCTGCAGCTGCGTGTTAGACGGCACCACTGTTGCTGTGTGCGCTATACCTTGTTAATTTCAAGCCAATTTTCGCACAAATATACAGATAGCTTGGGAGTAGGGAATAGTTGTGATTGCAGTCCTTTTAAGGACTAGGTTACAGCATTTCCTACGACTTTTATCAGGGAGGTCTGTGCTCTTAAATAGATAGGTTGTGGGAGTAAAGACTAATTGTAATTGGAGTCCTTTTCAGGACTAGGTTACATCAGTTCCTATCAGTTTTTGCCAGGCAGGTCTGTGCCAGTGCTGTGCAAGTTTTTTTCACAGCATTTGGCTGAATCTAGCAAAGCTAATCCTTTTTGGCCTATTGCAGAGTGTGTTAGTCAGTGGAGTAGCCTATCTGTGTTACAAGATATACCACCTGTGTATAGAATACCAATTTTTTTACTGCACCTAGTGAAGTAAAATCTTTTGGGCATAGCATCATTCTATTAGTCCATCTATACTGACCTCCATCAGGTTGCAAATTAAAACTAATTTTTATCTGCATCTACAGTACCTCTGAAAAAATATTTGGGCTTCTACCTGTGTGTGGGACTTGTTGTATTAGTCCATCTATACTGACCTCCATCAGGTTGCAAACTGAATATATTTTTTTCCTGCATCTACCTCTGAAAAAATATTGGGCTTCTAGCTGTGTGTGGGTATTGTTCTATTAATCCATCTATACTGACCTCCATCAGGTTGCAAACTGAATATAATTTTTTTCTGCATCTAGCTCTGAAAAAATATTTGGCCTTCTAGTAGTGTGTCGGACTTTCTCTATTAGTCCATCTATACTGACCTCCATCAGGTTGCAAACTGAATATAATTTTTTTCTGCATCTAGCTCTGAAAAAATATTTGGCCTTCTAGTAGTGTGTCGGACTTTCTCTATTAGTCCATCTATACTGACCTCCATCAGGTTGCAAATTAAAACTAATTTTTATCTGCATCTACAGTACCTCTGAAAAAATATTTGGGCTTCTAGCTGTGTGTGGGACTTGTTGTATTAGTCCATCTATACTGACCTCCATCAGGTTGCAAACTGAATATATTTTTTTCTGCATCTACCTCTGAAAAAATATTGGGCTTCTAGCTGTGTGTGGGACTTGTTGTATTAGTCCATCTATACTGACCTCCATCAGGTTGCAAACTGAATATATTTTTTTCTGCATCTACCTCTGAAAAAATATTGGGCTTCTAGCTGTGTGTGGGTCTTGTTCTATTAATCCATCTATACTGACCTCCATCAGGTTGCAAACTGAATATAATTTTTTTCTGCATCTAGCTCTGAAAAAATATTTGTCCTTCTAGTAGTGTGTCGGACTTTCTCTATTAGTCCATCTATACTGACCTCCATCAGGTTGCAAACTGAATATAATTTTTTTCTGCATCTAGCTCTGAAAAAATATTTGGCCTTCTAGTAGTGTGTCGGACTTTCTCTATTAGTCCATCTATACTGACCTCCATCAGGTTGCAAATTAAAACTAATTTTTATCTGCATCTACAGTACCTCTGAAAAAATATTTGGGCTTCTAGCTGTGTGTGGGACTTGTTGTATTTGTCCATCTATACTGACCTCCATCAGGTTGCAAACTGAATATATTTTTTTCTGCATCTACCTCTGAAAAAATATTGGGCTTCTAGCTGTGTGTGGGACTTGTTGTATTAGTCCATCTATACTGACCTCCATCAGGTTGCAAACTGAATATATTTTTTTCTGCATCTACCTCTGAAAAAATATTGGGCTTCTAGCTGTGTGTGGGTCTTGTTCTATTAATCCATCTATACTGACCTCCATCAGGTTGCAAACTGAATATAATTTTTTTCTGCATCTAGCTCTGAAAAAATATTTGGCCTTCTAGTAGTGTGTCGGACTTTCTCTATTAGTCCATCTATACTGACCTCCATCAGGTTGCAAATTAAAACTAATTTTTATCTGCATCTACAGTACCTCTGAAAAAATATTTGGGCTTCTAGCTGTGTGTGGGACTTGTTGTATTAGTCCATCTATACTGACCTCCATCAGGTTGCAAACTGAATATAATTTTTTTCTGCATCTAGCTCTGAAAAAATATTTGGCCTTCTAGTAGTGTGTCGGACTTTCTCTATTAGTCCATCTATACTGACCTCCATCAGGTTGCAAACTGAATATATTTTTTTCTGCACCTACCTCTGAAAAAATATTTGGCCTTCTAGTAGTGTGTCGGACTTTCTCTATTAGTCCATCTATACTGACCTCCATCAGGTTGCAAATTAAAACTAATTTTTATCTGCATCTACAGTACCTCTGAAAAAATATTTGGGCTTCTAGCTGTGTGTGGGACTTGTTGTATTAGTCCATCTATACTGACCTCCATCAGGTTGCAAACTGAATATATTTTTTTCCTGCATCTACCTCTGAAAAAATATTGGGCTTCTAGCTGTGTGTGGGTCTTGTTCTATTAATCCATCTATACTGACCTCCATCAGGTTGCAAATTCAAAATAATTTTTTTCTGCATCTAACCCAGCCAATAGTTTTGGCCTAATACCACAGTTTGGCCACTCAGCTCTGCTCGGTTACCATCCATTATTTTTTTGTGCAAACAACTCCAGAGTTGTGAATTAGTTAACCACCAAAATGAGTGGAAAAAGGCCTGCTGCTGGTGGAAAGGGGAATAGGCGTGTTGGGAAGGGGAAAAAAGGTTGTGTCCGTGGGGTAGGTGTTAAAGCAACAGTAACATCTGCAGAAGAAAGACCATCTTCCAGCCAAACTAAAATGTCTACTTCTTTTAGCGGACAATGTGATAAGATCCCTTTCTTACGGCCACGCCAATCGCTACAAATTCCAGATGAGGCACAAAAACAGCAGGTGCTTCAACGGATATCAAGTGCTCCTTTAAGTGGGCTCTCCTCCACATCAACTTCAACATCACAAATACTCCAGTCCTCAAAGGTGTCACCCAAATCGCACTTGCTTCCTCACAGCTCCCAAATCTCCAGCTGCCCGTCTGAGTATGAGGTAGAACAGATGGTTGAGTCTGCAGAGCTGTTTACTCATACTATAGCCTGGGAATCAGAGGTCGAATCCAGCGCTTCTGTGAATCCAGACGAGGAAATGATCTGCACTGATGCCCAGAATCTTTATGAGTCAGATCCAGGACCAGACGCAGAAGGTTCTGACCATAATGTAGACCCTCATTCCCAAACTGTAACTCCTGTTGGTGGAGACAATGAGGAAGACGATGATAAGACTCAAATACCTGATTGGAGCGACAACTTTAGTTTTTTGTCAGGGCAGGAACAGGTTGGCTCTGAGGACGACGGGTGTGATAACGCACAGGGTGATGATGATGAGGTCGGAGATCCCACTTACTGTCAACCCACAGTCAGCCAAGAGATGAGGTCAGCAGAGGAGGTGGAGGAAGATGCTAGTGACGACGAGGTCAGGTTACGCCTTCCTGGACAGAGACGTAGTACTGGAAGCACGTCAACAACTGCATCCTCAAACACAACTCTGCCTCTCACCACAAGTCGTGGTGGCTCTTCAGGTCGCATGGGTGCTAAGCCTTGCATAGCCTGGGCATTTTTTCAGATCGATAAAGATGACCCAACTCGTGTTATCTGTAACATTTGTCAGCAAAAGCTAAGTAGAGGCCAAAAAATACATAGTTTGAGTACTTCATGCATGAACCGGCACATGGACATGAAGCATAAGTTGCAGTGGGAAGCTCAGTGTGCTACAATGCGGCCTAGCCGGCCGGGCCAACCACCGTCTGCCATATCTTGTGCATCCGCGGCCTCTTCATCCTCTGTGACTGGGGGGACAGCAGTCACACCTGTTTTGGGGCGCAGACCTGCCACCTCTTTACCCGCAACAGCCAGCGTGATTGGCAGGTCATCATTTTCTTTGGAGGTGGTAACACCAGCTGGTGTTGAGCGCTGTCCGACATCGATAGCACCACCTTTGGATCAAGGCAACCTAACATGTCCGCCTGCATCTTCCTCACAGACCGGCAGTTTGCCGGGGACACCCTTATCAACCCCGTCTAAGCACAATAGCCAGCCCTCGGTCCCTCAGATGTGGACAAGTAAAAGACCATTTCCTCCCAGCCATGAGAAAGCTAAGAGGTTGAATTTCACCATCTGCAAGCTCTTGGCTACAGAAATGCTGCCTTTCCGCCTGGTGGACACAGAGGATTTTCGAGACCTTATGTCCGTCGCAGTGCCCCAGTACCAGATGCCCAGTCGGCACTACTTCTCAAAGAAAGGTGTGCCTGCGCTCCACCAGCATGTCGCACATAACATCACCGCTTCTTTGAGAAACTCTGTGTGTGACAGGGTGCATTTCACCACAGACACTTGGACGAGTAGGCATGGACAGGGGCGTTACATGTCGCTGACTGGGTACTGGGTAACTATGGTGACAGCAGGACAAGGGGCTGCTGTCCAAGTCTTGCCGTCCCCACGAGTTGTGCGTCAATCCTCTTTATGTCAAAGTTCCTCCACTGCTTCTGCCTCCTCAACCTCCTCTCGGTCTTCCACCTGCACCCAAAGCCTGTCTGGTCATGCCACAAGCTTTCTAACTGCGCAGAAGGGATCCTGCACACCTCCTTACTATGCTGGCAGTAGGGCTCAACGTCATCAGGCGGTTTTTACATTGAAATGTCTGGGAAATGTGAGTCACACAGCTGAGGAGTTGTGGTCAGCTCTGGAGAACCAATTTCATGAATGGTTGTCTCCACTGGACCTGAAACCAGGGAAGGCCGTGTGCGACAATGCTGCAAACCTGGGTGCGGCCCTTCGCCGGGGCAATGTCACACACGTGCCTTGTATGGCTCACGTGTTGAACCTGGTTGTCCAGCAATTTTTAGCCCACTATCCCAGACTAGATGGCCTTCTGCAGAGGGCACGGTCGCTGTGTGCTCACTTCCGCCGTTCGCATCCCGCAGCTCAGCGACTTACATCTCTACAGAAGTCGTTGGGCCTGCCACTTCACCGGCTAAAATGCGATGTGCCTACCCGGTGGAATTCAACTCTGCACATGTTGCAGCGACTGTGGCAGCACCGACAAGCCCTGGTGCAATACGTTCTGACGTATAGCCTGGGCCAACGAGATTCAGAGGTGGGGCAAATCACGCTGGAGGAGTGGTCTCAGATCAGGGACCTATGCACCCTTCTGCACAGTTTTGAAATGGCGACGAAGAAGTTTAGTGCTGACGATGCCATTATCAGCATGACTATTCCGGTGATTTACATGCTGGAGCACATGTTAAACAGAATTCGGAGTCAGTTGGTGGCACAAGAGGAGGTGGAGGAAGTAGAGGAGGAGGAGTTGTATGCGGAAGGGCTAACATCTGCAAGGTCCAGACGGTCGGCAGCACCAAGGCGGCAGGCATGTGAGGGTGGGGGAGATGGTTTTACCAGGGCGCATGGTAGCAGCCAAACTAGTGAGGAAGGTGCAGGAGCCCAGGAAGAAGTGGAGGACGAACTGATGGAAGACTCATCAGATGAGGGAGACCTTGATCACATTTCTGTTGTGCGAGGTTGGGGGGAGAGGACAGAGGAAGGAAGCATGATTGTTACCTCGCCACCAACACAACAGGGACTTGGTGCTCCTGGATGCGCAACACACATGAGTGCCTTCTTGCTGCACTACCTGCAACATGACCCTTGAATTGTGAGAATTAGAAATAATCCTGACTACTGGGTTGCCACACTGTTAGATCCCCGGTACAAAAGTAAATTTGCAGAAATTATTCCTGCCATAGAAAGGGATGCACGCATGCAGGAGCATCAGCAGAGACTGTTGCAGAATCTTACATGTGCTTTTCCACAAAATACCAGTGGTGCACGTAGTGAATCTCACAGTTCCAACTTGCCAACCGTGGGACCGTCAAGTGTTCAGCACTCAAACCGTAACAGAACCACAGTATCTGCTGGTAACATCAATTTTGCGGAATCATTTCACCACTTTTTTAGCCCATCCTTTGCAAGGCCACAGGAGACAAGAAGTCTGACACATAGTCAACGCCTAGAGACGATGGTACAGGAGTATCTCCAAGTAAACATTGAAGCCACGACTGTGTCACTGGACCCTTGCTCTTTTTGGGCTTCCAATCTGGATAAATGGCCGGAGCTAGCCACTTACGCCTTGGAGATCTTGTCATGCCCCGCAGCCAGCGTTCTGTCTGAACGTGTGTTCAGCGCTGCTGGTGGTGTGCTGACAGATAAGCGCACGCGGCTCTCCACTGATAATGTAGACAGACTCACGTTCATAAAGATGAACAAATCATGGATCCGAAACGACTTTTCTACCCCTGTGTCATCCTGGGGAGAGTAAAAGCTTGATGATTGGTTAAAATCACCCTACCAACCGTTTTAAGCTTTCAAATTACTAATCATGTTTATCTGTATCTTGACTGGAAAATAAATTGGGCTTTGTAGCAGTGTGCAGCACTGATCCTATTAGGCCATTTATACTAAAGCTTCACCAGATTTAAAATTAAAAATAATTTTTAGCTGCATCTAGCCCGGAAAATAATTTTGGGGCTCCGAGATGCGCAAGGCACATAAGTGCCTTCTTGCTGCACTACCTGCAGCATGACCCTCATATTGTCAGAATTCGAAGTAATCATGACTACTGGGTTGCCACACTCTTAGATCCCCCAAACTTTTCGATCAACCTTTTCATTTTAATAAAGACCAAAAAAATGGTCATTTTTGAAATTATAAGCATTAGCAGGTTGTTAGAAACTGAAATCAAACAGTTTTCAACTCAAAACTTTATTCTAGGTGATGTTACATTTTCACATAGGACCCCTTGTTCGAAAGGAGCTTCTGAACTCTCTCGTCCATTGAATTTGTCAGGTTTTGGATGGTTTCTGCTTCAATTGTTTTGCATGAGGACAGAATACCCTCCCAGAGCTGTTGCTTAGATGTGAACTGCCTCCCGCCATTATAGACACTCCTTTTAATGATGCTCCAAAGGTTCTGAATGGGGTAGAGGTCAGGGGAGCATGGGGGTCACACCATAAGTTTGTCCCCTTTTATGCCCATATCAGCCAGAGATGCAGATGTTTTATGTGCAGCATGAGATGGTGCATTATCATGCAGAAAAATGATCTTGCTGTGAAATACACGGTTCTTCTTCTTGAACCATGGCAGGAAGTGCTGTTTGAGAAAATCCACATACATTATGGAGTTCATCTTTAGCGCCTTCAGGGATCCTAAAGGGGCCGACAATCTCTCTCCACATGATTCCAGCCCAAAACATTACTCCACCTCCTCCTTGTTGGCGCTGTAGCCGTGTTTGCGTGGGGTGTCCATCAACCAGCCATCCTCCACTCCATCCATCTGGACCATCGAGCGCTGCACGGCACTCATCCGTGAACAAAACAGTTTTGAAATCAGTCTTCATGTAATGTTTGGCCCACTGGAGCCGTTTCTGCTTGTGTGAAGTGGATAGAGGAGGTCGACAGGATGGCACATGCACAGCTGCAAACCTCTGAAGGACCCTGCATCTTGTTGTTCGGGGGACGTTGGAGGCACAAGCAGCTTCAAAAACTTGTCTGCTGCTATGACAAGGCTTTTTTGCCGCTGCTCTTTCAACCTGACGTAATTGCCTGTAGGAAAGAGTCCTCAATTTGCCCTTATCAGCACGCACATGTGTGTACTGTGAATAAGCTACATACTTCTTGATTGCCAAGACACTTCATCCTGATCATCGCACAATGTTGATTGTAGTCATGCCTTGACCTAAACACTCCACAATTTGTTGCTTCTCAGCTTCCCTTATCACTCCTAAACACTTTTTGCATAATAATTTGGAACGCAGTGTACATGTGCTTTTCCACAAAACACCAGTGGTTCACGTAGTGAATCTTACAGTTCTAACTTGCCAACCGTGGTCTGTATGGAGTTTTTCAATAAAGGGCCCAAAATTAAGATAACATAGATGGGAGAGGTCTCTATGAATAGGAATTCCTAAGTATTTGATACCCTGTGAGGGCCAGGCAAAGGGAAAGTTGGACTGGATGGAATCCTATATGGATTTGGGGAGGGAGACATCGAGGGCCTCAGACTTCGCTGCATTGATTTTAAAATTTTACCATGTAACAAAGTGATCTATTTCAGCCATAACAGCATGGATGGATATATGTGATTGAGTGATATATACTAGGACATCATCAGCAAATAGAGAGCACTTGTACTCGGTGCCTCCCACCTCAATCCACCTAATATTTGGGTTATGGCGAATTGATGAGAGCAGGTGCTCCGTCACTAGGATGTATAAGAGAGGGGACAGAGGACATCACTGCCTTGTCCCATTCGTGATTGTGAAAGGTGATGAAAATGTTCTGACGCACCCCCTGGGCCTTGGGACACCCGGAGCCGGACCCTTTTTGGTGGATGCTGGTGGTTGTAGTCTTCGTGGCGGCGACCCGGTTCCGTGGCTCAGGGCGGTCAAACCAGTGGCGGAACTATTTATGTGGTTTTGATGTTTAAATGTCCGACTACGCCACCCGTGGATTGCGGTCAGAGTGAACCGCCGCTACAGGGCAGACCGCTGAGGCTGGTGTTGTGGGTGCAGCAGAGCGTAGCATAACTCCCCACAGGAGGAGTATAGCCTCAGGGCAGTGTATGCGGAGGATGGGGGTGATGGTGCAGGGCAGCAGCAGTAACGACACGGAGTCAGTGATGCAGTTCAGGGCCTTTACTCACAGTTCTTATTATCCAGACCACGTCTGCAGGTAACGGCTGCCCACGTCGTACTGTGCTCACCAGGTGAGGGGCTCAGACAACTCCCAGATAACTTTGGAGCACTTCACAGGACCCCCTTTGTGTGTCCTTTGTCTGGCCTTTCTTACCAACACTTCTGTCCGGCTGCCTCGGGCCTCCTCTTGGTAAACTTGGCGCCAGTTTCCCTGACCCTATGTGGTGCCTTCCTAGCGGGTGTAGCGAGGGGCTGCGCCACATAAAATGTCAGAGTCTCCGGTTTCTAGCTGAGGGTCGTTTCCTTCCTCCACTAGTTCGGGGACCGGTCTCCCCCTTTGGCCTGACCCCTCCACGCAGGTGGATTCGGGCGTGCGGTGGCGACTCGCCCGTCCGCACCCCTGGGATCCCTTCATTCCTCGTTCCTGGAGCCTTCTCCGCTCCTCTTCCTTCCTTCTCCCTCTTGCAGGCCTGGGCCTCTGTTACTAGGCCCGCCTCCGGAGCAGAGCCCCTGCTCCCTGCCACTTCTGCTCAGACTTCTCTGCACTGAACTAAGATGGTGCCCACCTTTTATACTCCCTTCTCAATGCACCCAGGAACTGCTTCCTCCCTGCTCCTGCACTACAGGGTTCCCCTTCCTCAGTGTTCCCTCCCCCCACTCCAGCCAGGGACAGGGACTGTCGTGCCCTTCTCAGGGGCATATTGGTCGCCCTGCCCCACGGCAATGTGGTGTAATGCATGCAGGTGTCGGGTCCTGATCCACACTCCATCCTTACCTGAGAGTGAGATATCACACCTCTGGGTGAGGTGCAATACGTCTGTAGCAACCGAGCCCTCAGGGTGCTACAGTTCCATTTATCTTCAGCCTAGGTGACGTATTGCGATACAGGGCCGTGATTTTGGCTATAAAAGGGTCCCCTAGACCCCTACCCCAAGCTTTTTAAGAGAATCATATATGGCGTGCCAGGAGACTCTATGGAATGCTTTCTCAGCATCCAACGAGAGTATCTAATTACAAATTTTTAACTGCATCTAGCCCAGGAAATACTTTGTGCCTAGTAGCAGTGTCTGCTAGTCAGCGGATTATCCCGGCTGTTAAGCAAGCTGCACCACCTGTAGTTTAGACACTTAATTTTTTCAAAGGAAATGCTTCGGGACCATGGGATACTTAGTGAAGAGCATCAGGAGGCACCCCAAGGCATAGGGGCTGGGACTGGCAGTAGGATGCCTTGCGGTGGACAGCCGAGCTCGATCCTTATAAAAGCTTTTTAACACAGCAGCTTTAGTGGACGCTACTGGAGCTGGAATTACTGCGGCTGCTGGCATGAGACTTGCCCTCCAATAGATCCTTGTAAATGGATTTAAAGTGTATTCATTCAAATTAGAGAGACAATTTAAATTAAAAAGCTTAGAGCTGCCTCCACCACAGGGGGGCTCGCTCGACCCACCAGCGGACAGGCACCAGTATTGGGAGAGGGGGGCTGGCCGTCAGGGTTCACCGCGGCTCTGGCACAAACCCGGCGACACGGAGGTGGCATGGGCAGGAGCGGACTGGCCGTGTCGGCTTCTCACTTTTTGGATTTTAGAAGGGCATGACATGCCTATATCTGTGTCTCCCCCTCCTTTTACTCCTCCACCTCTTTTATTTTCGCATGACTATATGTACTTGTCACTTTTCCATGTGTTAGTTATGTCTTCTGAGCAGTTTGTCAGCTTTTGGACACCTTTGAAGGTGTTTTCTATGTGTTTCTATGTGTTTTTGTTTGCCCGCCATTGGTTTTAACGGTGTTCGAAGGTGTTCGACGAACAGTTCGACGAACAGTTCGGCGAACACACGGGTGTTCGACGAACCGAACCGAACTCGAACACTACGGGGGTGGCTAAACATGGGTTCAATATATTTTTATTTTTTGGGGATTATTTTTTTCATTTTTTTTTTATATATTTTTACAGTATATTTTTTTATTTTTTCTTCACTTTTCTACTTGTTTTTTTACTCTTACACATTGTCCCACTATGGCTGATTGGCTGCATGGCATAGAGAGCAGCAGCTCCCTATGTCATGCAGCCTGTCAGCGCTGCACACAGGGAGACATTACTTTGGTTATGCGTAGTGCATAACCAAAGTAACGCCCTGCCTCCTGGTGACCCGGATGTTGTCATGACAACATCGGGTCGTCATGGCAACATCCGGAAGCCGCTGTAGACATCGCTAGACGCCCCAGGAGAGGTGAGAATAGCGATCACCTCCCCTTGCCACCGCAATGCTGTAATCGACTTCGATTGCAGCATTGCGGGGATAATGTGCCGGGAGCAGTGTGGGACCTCTCCTTGCATATAGCACCAGTTGTCAGCTGTAACAATCAGCTGACACCCGGTGACGATCGCCCCGCACCGCTTGTGTGCAAGCCCGATCGCGGCGCCCGTAGTAGTACGTAGCTGGTCCATAAGGCCCAGGGCACAGCTACATACTATCACTGACAAGGTCGCAAAGGGGTTAAATTGTTATTGGGGTTTTTCCTAAATTTTGGCAGCCCTTGTACTCAATGCATACCTCTAACATACCTGGTGGCGGGCTTGCATGGTGCACCATCTCTCACTATGCAAGATTGCAAACTTGATCTTCAGTCCAGTCTGCTAACCTAGGAAAAGAAAATCCCGGCACTCACGTGTTGATAATCAGTTGATTTATTCCACAACTCACACAAGACGTTTCAGCCTGTCCAAGGCTATTTTCAATTGTGGTTCAATACATTCAGTCAAGATATTTATAAACAAATCCACGGAAATGACATAATTCTCATTAACATAAAAAAAGAGTAGACCAATAAAAAAATTATATATAACAGAATTTACAACAACATACAAACAATTAAGCAATAATAAACTCAGGTTGCACAATGAAAAAGAACAAGTGAATTCATATATTTAAATAATCCCCGACTACACATAAAATCATATACATCGCAGATTGTAAAATTTATTGCATGCATATACCACATTATATCTTTATTTCTCCATATTCTTTTAGCTAAAAATATGTAACATTTCATAGTTTTTCCAGAAAAAATCCTTAATGTTTTTAAGATTTTTTAATATTTCCCATGGAATCAAATATATCAATGACAAGTAAATTCATATATATAAATAATCTCCAACCAAATATGAGAATATAAATCCTAAAATATGGATTCCATTTCATAAATGTATCAAAAATATTCCCATCTAAATTTCTCAATGTTCTTTTTATTAAACACATTCAACATTATATAATTTTTCTGGAAAAAATTCCTTGATATTTTTAGATTTTTTCAAAAAGATTTTTATTAGAACAATACTGTTTATTACATTTGTATATACAACTGATTCCTCATGAACAGCCTGCAACAAGTGACTAAATCTATCTTTTATTCTCTTGCCCTTTATAATTCTATTAGTAAATACCTTATAAAGAGATCAGTATACTGCCATATTCCCATAGATCCCAATTCACATAGTAGAAAAAATTCATCATATTATTTCTATATCACTTTATATCACATTATAAATTGTAACTACATATAAAGCTACTGCTGAAGGAATAATCACAGACATACGGGAATAGAGAACATCTATGTCCTAAGTGATTCTCACCTCCCCCAGATCGTTGTCTGAGATAAGAGTGACTTTTTAAATTTATCCTTTGTTATCCTCTATTCCCTAAATTAGACCTTATTTATTTCGTTAAAGGTGACAGTATAATTAACTGTCCACCCGTGATTCCTAGAAATACATAGGGAAGCCGTCCAGCTTACATCATGTCTTATCTCCGCATTCAATCTTATTTAACCCGACAAAATGTGGCAAGTATAATATGCATCCCATTTGTTCCTATGCAGATACTTCAGGATTTCATCGCATCTGAGATGTCTAGAAAGAAAAATAGGATGTATATATTACTCATTATCCTAATCACATAATACCACTAACATCATATTCTCGATTCAGGCCATTCGGATATAAAGTTCCCAAAGTATAAATCCAAAAGGCTTCTCTACGTAAAAGGATTTTTTTGATACTGCCTCCTCTTCTAGGTGTATCTATTTGTTCTAACACCTGATATTTCAATTGGGCTATTGAATGTCCTTTTTCCTTAAAATGTAATGGAAGGGAAAGCGAAGTATCTCCACAACTGATAGTGGATTTATGTTTATTAACCCGTGTTCCTACTGACTGCATTGTTTCTCCAATATATGAAAAGCCGCACAGACATTTTATCTGGTAAACCACATTTGTAGATTTACACGTATAGAAGCCCTTAATATTAAATCTTTTACCTGTCCTAGGATGACTAAAATATTCCCCCTTAATTACATTACTACATTGAGCACAATTCAGACAGGGATACGTTCCTTTATTTTTTGTTGAAAGAAAAGTTTGTCTTGGAATTATTGCATCGCTCCCAACATCCGCCCGTATTAGTTTATCCTTCACATTGGGAAATCTCTTGTTACAAATAAGGGGAGGTATATTAAATTCCATCACACTCAGATATGCCTGCCCTAGAATATGCCAATATTTCTTTATAATCTGATCTACTTTTAAATTGACCGGATGATATTCCCTCACAAAGCATATACGTGATTCATCCCTTCTACGTGTTTTTTCATCAGTAACCACCTCTCTTAATGCCCCATCTAGAATACATTGGGGATAGTCTCTCAATCTAAAATTTTCACACATTTCTTCAATTCTTTTTGAACAGATGGAGGGGTTGGTAACAATCCTAGTCACTCGCTGAAACTGTGATTTGGGGATAGCCTTTTTTAACAGAATATGGGTGTGCACTCCTAAAATGTAAGATACTATTCCTGTCCGTATCTTTTTTTATATAAATCTGTCTCAAAGTCCCCTTTCTCATTCCTAATTACCATAGTGTCCAAAAAAGTTATCCTCTCAGTGCTATATGAAATGGTAAATTGTAGTTCACTCCATACACTATTCAAATCATCATAGAATGTCATTAGGGTTTCTTGTGGCCCCTCCCATACGCAAAAAATGTCATCTATGAACCTAAACCAGGCTCTTCCATGTATCTTGAATAGAGGATGTTCATAGACATAATGCTCCTCAAAAAATGACATATATGTATTTGCATATTTTGAAGTATCTGCATAGGAACAAATGGGATGCATATTATACTTGCCACATAATGTTGAATGTGTTTAATAAAAAGAACATTGAGAAATTTAGATGGGAATATTTTTGATACATTTATGAAATGGAATCCATATTTTAGGATTTATATTCTCATATTTGGTTGGAGATTATTTATATATATGAATTTACTTGTCATTGATATATTTGATTCCATGGGAAATATTAAAAAATCTTAAAAACATTAAGGATTTTTTCTGGAAAAACTATGAAATGTTACATATTTTTAGCTAAAAGAATATGGAGAAATAAAGATATAATGTGGTATATGCATGCAATAAATTTTACAATCTGCGATGTATATGGTTTTATGTGTAGTCGGGGATTATTTAAATATATGAATTCACTTGTTCTTTTTCATTGTGCAACCTGAGTTTATTATTGCATAATTTTTTGTATGTTGTTGTAAATTCTGTTATATATAATTTTTTTATTGGTCTACTCTTTTTTTATGTTAATGAGAATTATGTCATTTCCGTGGATTTGTTTATAAATATCTTGACTGAATATATTGAACCACAATTGAAAAAAGCCTTGGACAGGCTGAAACGTCTTGTGTGAGTTGTGGAATAAATCAACTGATTATCAACACGTGAGTGCCGGGATTTTCTTTTCCTACAGACATTGTTTTCCACGTGCACCACTCTAGCTATACGGATTGCCGACTATTCCTTTTTGATACTGATCGTTTGAAGTACGAGCACACGTCTTTCCTGATGGCAGCGGTAAGCAAAACTTTTAATGAAGAGGAGGCTGCAAAGATTATTTCGTTATCCACAATCTCGACAGAATTTCTTAAGATACCTACAAGTGAATTTAAAAGACGAGATCTGGAAAAAGAGATGAAAAGGCTGGTTTCTTATGAACTCCATGCAGCAACATTAACTGAATACTACAAGGAGAAACGAATACCACGAGGGTTGAGAGTGCACCTACGCCCAACTCTTTTCTCAGACGATTTGGCTTTTTGTGACGGATTTGAACAGATTATAAATAAGTGTTCACTGGACTTAATTCTCCTGACAATTGATAGATTACAAAATGCTATTACTGATTTGGGGACTGAAATTAATAATATCGAGACTCAATTGAGTACTTGCTTAAAAGTGGATGAATTGACTGCCCTGAAAGACTCTCTGAATATCTCCATGGATAATTTTCGTAAGGATCTACAGGAAAGAAAACGCCGAAAGTTTGCTAGAGACACAGAGGATTATCTTATGAATAAGGTCTACAAGTGGCGGGACCCGGCTTTTGGTTATGAAAAATACTCCAGAACTTTTTTCCGCAGCAGTCAATATTCTTCGGATTCTGGGAGTGATACTTCAGTATCTTGGAACCCGCAGTGCCCTTTTTTCAGGAGAGGAAGAGGACGACATTTCAGAAGAAATCGAGGAGAGCCGGTCGTCATCACAGGAGGAACTACTCCAGCGATGACAACAAGGTCGCAGGTACTAAGGACATGCTAGTTATTAATA
Source organism: Phyllobates terribilis (assembly GCF_046119375.1). NCBI lineage: Eukaryota > Metazoa > Chordata > Amphibia > Anura > Dendrobatidae > Phyllobates > Phyllobates terribilis. The sequence continues at coordinate 146,935,980 of NW_027362764.1, read as the reverse complement.
TTTCCTCTAAGACTTTACAACCGTCACAAATAGAACTGCTACAGAAAGGTTTATCTTTTGGTGTTATGTCTAAACTTAATGGTTTTCAATTAGATCTGGACTTAAATCGTTTCTTTAGAAATGTAAGGTTAAAAACACATTTCTCCACTATACCACCACCGGCACCAGTTAGATCTGTTGTAGATAAGGAGGAGTGTTTGAAGTTAGCAGATTTAAATTTGAGAATTAAGAGCAGTTTTTCGCCACCTAAGATTTATCACCCGACAGAAACATATATTAGCTTTGTTACAAGAGAAGTTGAATCTTTATTAAATCGGATACAACTAGGAGGTTTTTCTTACAGTAGTAATCTAACCATGAAAGAAAGGGAAGCCCTTAAACTTTTACAGGATGATAAGACGATAGAGATAAAGCCCGCTGACAAAGGGGGATCAATTGTAATAATGGATAGGGAGAGATATATTGGGGAGATAATGAGACAATTATCAGATTCTACAACTTATCAACCATTAAAAGGGAACCCATTGAAAGATATACAAAGGAAAATTGAGATAATGATAGATAGATATAAATTAGGGGGTAATATTGATTCAACGTTGGCAGATTTTTTGATTAAAGATGATCCTATCACCCCAGTATTTTATATATTACCGAAAGTGCATAAAACTTTAATTGATCCTCCAGGCAGACCAATTGTGGCGTCCACAGAGTCAGTATTATCCCCTCTATCTATAACATTGGAACACATTTTGACCCCTCTAGTAAAGAAAAATAAATCTTTTTTATTAGATACAGGAGATTTTTTGGAAAAAAATTAAAACTATTCATAATATATCTGCAGATGCCATCATTACTACAATAGATGTTACAAGTTTATATACATCAATAGAACATGAAAAAGGATTAAACGCAGTGAGGTGGCTTCTTGAGATTAATGAATTTCCAGGGGGTTCAAAGAGATATAGTGATGGAGTTACTAAAGGTGGTTCTGTATGAGAACTATTTTTTATTCCAAGATGTATATTATAAACAGAAGAGGGGATCGGCAATGGGTGCGAATGTGGCCCCCACATACGCAAATACATATATGTCATTTTTTGAGGAGCATTATGTCTATGAATATCCTCTATTCAAGATACATGGAAGAGCCTGGTTTAGGTTCATAGATGACATTTTTTGCGTATGGGAGGGGCCACAAGAAACCCTAATGACATTCTATGATGATTTGAATAGTGTATGGAGTGAACTAAAATTTACCATTTCATATAGCACTGAGAGGATACATTTTTTGGACACTATGGTAATTAGGAATGAGAAATGGGACTTTGAGACAGATTTATATAAAAAAGATACGGACAGGAATAGTATCTTACATTTTAGGAGTGCACACCCATATTCTGTTAAAAAGGCTATCCCCAAATCACAGTTTCAGCGAGTGACTAGGATTGTTACCAACCCCTCCATCTGTTCAAAAAGAATTGAGGAAATGTGTGAAAATTTTAGATTGAGAGACTATCCCCAACGTATTCTAGATGGGGCATTAAGAGAGGTGGTTACTGATGAAAAAACACGTAGAAGGGATGAATCACGTATATGCTTTGTGAGGGAATATCATCCGGTCAATTTAAAAGTAGATCAGATTATAAAGAAATATTGGCATATTCTAGGGCAGGCATATCTGAGTGTGATGGAATTTAATATACCTCCCCTTATTTGTAACAAGAGATTGCCCAATGTGAAGGATAAACTAATACGGGCGGATGTTGGGAGCGATGCAATAATTCCAAGACAAACTTTTCTTTCAACAAAAAATAAAGGAACGTATCCCTGTCTGAATTGTGCTCAATGTAGTAATGTAATTAAGGGGGAATATTTTAGTCATCCTAGGACAGGTAAAAGATTTAATATTAAGGGCTTCTATACGTGTAAATCTACAAATGTGGTTTACCAGATAAAATGTCTGTGCGGCTTTTCATATATTGGAGAAACAATGCAGTCAGTAGGAACACGGGTTAATAAACATAAATCCACTATCAGGTGTGGAGATACTTCGCTTCCCCTTCCATTACATTTTAAGGAAAAAGGACATTCAATAGCCCAATTGAAATATCAGGTGTTAGAACAAATAGATACACCTAGAAGAGGAGGCAGTATCAAAAAAATCCTTTTACGTAGAGAAGCCTTTTGGATTTATACTTTGGGAACTTTATATCCGAATGGCCTGAATCGAGAATATGATATTAGTGGCATTATGTGATTAGGATAATGAGTAATATATACATCCTATTTTTCTTTCTAGACATCTCAGATGCGATGAAATCCTGAAGTATCTGCATAGGAACAAATGGGATGCATATTATACTTGCCACATTTTGTCAGGTTAAATAAGATTGAATGCGGAGATAAGACATGATGTAAGCTGGACGGCTTCCCTATGTATTTCTAGGAATCACGGGTGGACAGTTAATTATACTGTCACCTTTAACGAAATAAATAAGGTCTAATTTAGGGAATAGAGGATAACAAAGGATAAATTTAAAAAGTCACTCTTATCTCAGACAACGATCTGGGGGAGGTGAGAATCACTTAGGACATAGATGTTCTCTATTCCCGTATGTCTGTGATTATTCCTTCAGCAGTAGCTTTATATGTAGTTACAATTTATAATGTGATATAAAGTGATATAGAAATAATATGATGAATTTTTTCTACTATGTGAATTGGGATCTATGGGAATATGGCAGTATACTGATCTCTTTATAAGGTATTTACTAATAGAATTATAAAGGGCAAGAGAATAAAAGATAGATTTAGTCACTTGTTGCAGGCTGTTCATGAGGAATCAGTTGTATATACAAATGTAATAAACAGTATTGTTCTAATAAAAATCTTTTTGAAAAAATCTAAAAATATCAAGGAATTTTTACCAGAAAAATTATATAATGTTGAATGTGTTTAATAAAAAGAACATTGAGAAATTTAGATGGGAATATTTTTGATACATTTATGAAATGGAATCCATATTTTAGGATTTATATTCTCATATTTGGTTGGAGATTATTTATATATATGAATTTACTTGTCATTGATATATTTGATTCCATGGGAAATATTAAAAAATCTTAAAAACATTAAGGATTTTTTCTGGAAAAACTATGAAATGTTACATATTTTTAGCTAAAAGAATATGGAGAAATAAAGATATAATGTGGTATATGCATGCAATAAATTTTACAATCTGCGATGTATATGGTTTTATGTGTAGTCGGGGATTATTTAAATATATGAATTCACTTGTTCTTTTTCATTGTGCAACCTGAGTTTATTATTGCTTAATTTTTTGTATGTTGTTGTAAATTCTGTTATATATAATTTTTTTATTGGTCTACTCTTTTTTTATGTTAATGAGAATTATGTCATTTCCGTGGATTTGTTTATAAATATCTTGACTGAATGTATTGAACCACAATTGAAAAAAGCCTTGGACAGGCTGAAACGTCTTCTGTGAGTTGTGGAATAAATCAACTGATTATCAACACGTGAGTGCCGGGATTTTCTTTTCCTACAGACATTGTTTTCCACGTGCACCACTCTAGCTATACGGAGTGCCGACTATTCCTTTTTGATACAGTCTGCTAACCTGGCTTCTATTCATGCTGTCTGTTTGTCTCTGTTCTGACTGCTTAGGGCGGCGGCCCGGTTACTTCCTGTTTTTTGTAGCTGCTGTGGGCATACCCCTAATGCATCCTCAGCCTATTGCTGTCTGTCATTGGATATTTAAACCAGCTCCACCTTGAAGCTGGTGCCTGAGCAACTCTTATCCTCAGAGGGCTTCTTGCCTCTGATGTGCCAGGTCCTGTTCTGTTTTTCCTGCTTGTCCGCCTTCCTGGAGGCTGTACTCCCAGGCCTGTCTGAACACGCACCTAGCCTGTTCGTCCCGCCTTCTGGGGGCCGCATACCCAGACCTGCTATCTGTGTCTTCTAGCCTGTTTGACCGCCATTATGGGGGCTGCATACCCAGACTCGCTCCTGTATCTCGCTGCAGTGTCAGTTCCTGTCTGAACTCTCAGTTCCTGTCTGAACACTCTCCTAGCCTGTTACCTGTTTTTCTCTATGTCCATACCTTTCCTTTTTCTGCAGAGTCTGAACCTGCACCTAATTCCTACTCGGTGTCGCTGTACTTCCGTTTGTGAGTTTAGAGTTCATTCGCTACTTCATTGCAAGTATCTTGTGTGTATCTGGTTCTGCCTTTCCCTTCCACTCTGTTCCGTGTGAACAGAGCCCTGTCCCCTCTGCTCTGCCTTTGCTCACCGCTCCGGCGGTTTATCTCTGCTCTGCCTTACTCACGGCTCCGGCTATTTCTGCCCGCTCTGCCTTGCTCTCCGCTCCAGCGATTCCTGCCTGCTCTGCCTTGCTCACCGCTCTGGCGGTTCCTTCCTGCTCTGCCTTGCTCACCGCTCCGGCGGCTCCAGCCTGCTCTGCCTTGCTCATCGCTCCGGCGGTTCCTACCTGCTCTGCCTTGCTCACCGCTCTGGCGGTTCCTGTCTGCTCTGCCTTGCTCACCGCTCCGGTGGTTCCTGCCTGCTCTGCCTTGCACACCACTCCGGCGGTTCTTGCCTGTTCTGCCTTGCTCACCGCTCTGGCGGTTCCTGCCTGCTCTGCCTTGCACACCGCTCCGGCGGTTCCTACCTGCTCTGCCTTGCTCACCGCTCCGGCGGTTCCTGCCTGCTCTGCCTTGCTCACCGCTCCGGCGGTTCCTGCCTGCTCTGCCTTGCTCACCGCTCCGGCGGATCCTGCCTGCTCTGCCTTGCTCACCGCTCCGGCAGTTTATCTCTGCTTTGCCTTACTCACCACTCCGGTGGTTTCTGCCCGCTCTGCCTTGTTCACCGCTCCGGCGGTTTCTGCCCGCTCTGCCTTGCTCACCACTCCGGTGGTTTATCTCTGCTCTGCCTTACTCACCGCTCTGGCGGTCCCTGCCTGCTCTGCCTTGCTCACCGCTCCGGCGGTTCCTGCCTGCTCTGCCTTGCTCACTGCTCCGGCGGTTCCTGCCTGCTCTGCCTTTCTCACCGCTCCGGCAGTTCCTGCCTGCTCTGCCTTGCTCACCGCTCCGGCGGTTTCTCCCTGCTCTGCCTTGCTCACCGCTCCGGCGGTACCTCTCTGCTCCGCCTTGCCCACCACTCCGGTGGTTCCTCTCTACTCTGCTTGTCTACCGCATCTGCGGTTCTGTTCCTGAATCCCAGTCTGTACTGGACCCTATCCAGCCTGTGCTCCAACCTGCTAGTACCTCCCCGTCTGCACGCCAGCCGTACTTGTCAGTACCCTCCTGTCTGCATACCAGCCGTGCCTGCCAGTATCCTCCTGTCTGCACTCCAGCCGTGCCTGCCAGTGCCCACCTATCTGCATGCCAGACAAGCCTGCCAATACCCACCTGTCTGTGTGCCAGCTTAACCTGCCTGTTCCTGTATTCCCCGGTGTGGGTCAACAGCCATGTCCGGGGTCTGGCCTGGAGTAGCACCTGGTCCCTCTGCTCGGTTTCTCCCTGGTGCACGTCTTCGTTAGCCATCGTGCGACCTTGGTCGGATCGGGTTGATACTTATTTACGCCCCTCCAGGCACTCTCCGGTTCATGGAACAGTGGAATCACTAAATCACGCACACGCCTGTCAGCCTGTGCGTGTGCATAACAGTTTGCTCAGGCCATGGTTCCCGTTGAGCCCCATGGCCGTTCGCTCTCAGAGACACTTTCTGGCAAAAACGTGCACCAAGAAATTTTTTTTTCGCAAGCTGATGTCCAGGCGATGTACGCACCAGCCCAAAGGGAGCATTCTGCGCCCGTTCCTGCGGATCCACCCCGGTACTATGGGAATCCTAAACAAAGCCGTGCGTTTGTGGAGCAATGCATGCTGCATTTCAAGTTCTACCCTCTCTATTTTCCTACCGATTGGGCTATCGTGCATTTATGATATCCTACCTAGCTGGTGATGCCTTGAAATGGATCACCCCCCTATGGGAAGCATGGGATCCTATCGTCCTTGACCTGCAGGCCTTCCTGGTGGCCTTTCTAATGATCTTCGATGACCCCAATCCTGAAGCCTCTGCTAAAGCTTCCCTTCCCAATATCCCGGAGCAGCCCCGATGGGTAATGTGTGTGGGTAACTCACCAGTTCTCCAGCCTGAAGAGAATGCTGCCCACCCAGAATCCTCACAGGATGACTACGCTCCACAGAATACTTCTCTTCCAAACCTCAAGAGGCAGTCCAGACGTGCTAGGCATAGAGGCAAGCCATCACGCTAGGTTCTGTCCTCCCAAAGACATCCTGTTCCCGCACGGAATCGATGAAAGTTGACCTTGTTCGGCAGGCAAAGCAGAGGCCGGAACTCAGTCACGAAATCAGATTGCAGTACCGCTGCGGTTGTTTGGGACCCCTTGGCGGTCTTTGTCCAGTGAAGGTTGGAGAATCCCAGCACATTAGGCCTGTATGAGAGGCTGCCCTGGGCGTTAGTGTTTCCTCTCCACAGATGACCATGACTGTCTCCGTGGCAAGTAAAAGCCTCGCATTAATCTGAAGTTTCGGGCTTAAAGCCTTGAAGAGTCAGTGTCTGATTCCCGTCCGAAAACTCCAGAAGCTGGTTTGGGCATTGTCAGCAGAAGGACGAGCCCTACTCAGAAACAGTCAAAAGATGTCTGTACAAATTAAACTCCAGATTGGAGCATTACACTTGAAGAAGCTTTCCTTTCAGGTGCTGACTGGTTTACCCACAAGTCGTCCAGAGCCGAGAGATCTAGTGCCCGCTCAGGTCTGGAGACCTTGCATGGTGTATCTTGGGGGACTTTTAAGGTACAAGGGGTGTCCAGTCCCCATATCTTCAGGACAGTCAGCAATGTCTTCTTCTTCTTCACCAGATCTGCTAGTCGCTGACTCGCTGTGCGCTGAAGTCTCGAAAGGAAGAGAAGCGGAGGCAATGTCCCCACACAGTCTTGACAATTGTACCAATGATCTGGCTTCAGGTACCGTCCCGCCTCACAGACATGTCATCTCTGAAACCAGTTTGAGGATGGTCCCAAAGCATGGACCCTCCATCTCTAATAAATCTGGCCTTGTGTCCATCGAGGCGGTGGATACCCCCAAGTCTCTGCACCCCTCTAACCAGGCGGAGGACCTCTAGTTGCCTCCTGAATCCTCTGGGGTGCTACCTGATAACAATTGGAGTGAGACTTTCCTACACCCTGTACCTTATACCTCGCTCACTTCGTCCAGTGAGCTTAACCAAGTGTACCCCGAAGCAGTGGTTACCCCCCAGTCTCTGCACCCCTCCAACTAGGCGGAGAACCTCCAGTTGTCTCCTGAACCCTCCGGGGTGCTACCTGATAACAAATGGACAGAGACTTTCTTACACCCTGTACCTGGTACTTCACACACTTCATCCGTTGCTGAGGATGGCTTGATGTTAGGAAGCATCCTAGTTACCAAGATGATGAGACCAGTTTCGTTTCCTCTAGTGGACAGAAGAGGTAATAATTTTGAAGAGAAGGATTGGCCTCCCAATTCTCTGCGGAACACTCTTGCAGGCTTGAAGAAGAGGGAGCGTAGGGGGGGGTACTGTAACATACCTGGTGGCGGGCTTGCATGGTGCACCATCTCTCACTATGCAAGATCGCAAACTTGATCTTCAGTCCAGTCTGCTAGCCTGGCTTCTATGCATGCTGTCTGTTTGTCTCTGTTCTGACTGCTTAGGGTGGCGGCCCGGTTACATCCTGTTTTTTGTAGTTGCTGTGGGCATACCCCTAATGCATCCTCAGCCTATTGCTGTCTGTCACTGGATATTTAAACCAGCTCCACCTTGAAGCTGGTGCCTGAGCAACTCTTATCCTCAGAGGGCTTCTTGCCTCTGATGTGCCAGGTCCTGTTCTGTTTTTCCTGCCTGTCCGCCTTCCTGGAGGCTGTATTTCCAGGCCTGTCTGAACACGCACCTAGCCTGTTCGTCCCACCTTCTGGGGTCGCATACCCAGACCTGTTATCTGTGTCTTCAAGCCTGTTTGTCTGCCATTCTGGGGGCCGCATACCCAGACTCGCTCCTGTATCTTGCTGCAATGTCAGTTCCTGTCTGAACTCTCAGTTCCTGTCTGAACACTCTCCTAGCCTGTTACCTGTTTTTCTCTATGTCCATACCTTTCCTTTTTCTGCAGAGTCTGAACCTGCACCTAATTCCTACTCGGTGTCGCTGTACTTCCGTTTGTGAGTTTAGAGTTCATTCGATACTTCATTGCAAGTATCTTGTGTGTATCTGGTTCTGCCTTTCCCTTCCACTCTGTTCCGTGTGAACAGAGCCCTGTCCCCTCTGCTCTGCCTTTGCTCACCGCTCCGGCGGATTATCTCTGCTCTGCCTTACTCACCGCTCCGGCGGTTTCTGCCCGCTCTGCCTTGCTCTCCGCTCTGGCGATTTATGCCTGCTCTGCCTTGCTCACCGCTATAGCGGTTACTGCCTGCTCTGCCTTGCTCACCGCTCCGGCGGTTCCATCCTGCTCTGCCTTGCTCACCGCTCCGGCGGCTCCAGCCTGCTCTGCCTTGCTCACCGCTCCGGCGGTTCCTACCTGCTCTGCCTTGATCACCGCTCCGGCGGATCCTGCCTGCTCTACCTTGCTCACCGCTCCGACGGTTCCTGCCTGCTCTGCCTTGCACACCGCTCCGGCGGTTCTTGCCTGTTCTGCCTTGCTCACCGCTCCGGCGGTTCCTGCCTGCTCTGCCTTGCACACCGCTCCGGCGGTTCCTGCCTGCTCAGCCTTGCTTACCGCTCCGGCGATTCCTGCCTGCTCTGTCTTGCTGACCACTCCGGCGGTTCCTGCCTGCACTGCCTTGCTCACCGCTCCGGCGCTTTCTTCCTGCTCTACCTTGCTCACCGCTCCGGCGGTTCCTGCCTGCTGTGCCTTGCTCACCGCTCCGGCGCTTTCTCCCTGCTCTGCCTTGCTCACTGCTCCGGCGGTTCCTGCCTGCTGTGCCTTGCTCACCGCTCCGGCGCTTTCTCCCTGCTCTACCTTGCTCACCGCTCCGGCGGTTCCTGCCTGCTCTGTCTTGCTCAACGCTCGGGCGGTTCCTGCCTGCCCTGGCTTGCTTACCGCTCCGGCGGGTCCTGCCTGCTCTGCCTTGCTCACCGCTCGGGCGGTTCCTGCCTGCTCTGCCTTGCTCACCGCTCCGGCGGTTCCAGCCTGCTCTGCCTTGCTCACCGCTCTGGCGGTTCCTGTCTGCTCTGCCTTGCTCACCGCTCCGGTGGTTCCTGCCTGTTCTGCCTTGCTCACCGCTCCGGCGGTTCCTGTCTGCTCTGCCTTGCTCACCGATCCGGCGGTTCCTGCCTGCTCTGCCTTGCTTACCGCTCCGGCGGTTCCTGCCTGCTCTGTCTTGCTGACCACTCCGGCGGTTCCTGCCTGCTCTGCCTTTCTCACCGCTCCGGCGCTTTCTCCCTGCTCTACCTTGCTCACCGCTCCGGCGGTTCCTGCCTGCTGTGCCTTGCTCACCGCTCCGGCGCTTTCTCCCTGCTCTGCCTTGCTCACTGGTCCAGCGGCACGTCTCTGCTCCGCCTTGCCCACAGCTCCGCATCTGCGGTTCTGTTCCTGAATCCCAGTCTGTACTGGACCCTATCCAGCTTGTGCTCCAACCTGCTAGTACCTCCCCATCTTGTCAGTACCCTCCTGTCTGCATACCAGCCGTGCCTGCCAGTATCCTCCTGTCTGCACTCCAGCCGTGCCTGCCAGTGCCCACCTGTCTGCATGCCAGCCGTGCCTGCCAATACCCACCTGTCTGTGTGCCAGCTTAACCTGCCTGTTCCTGTATTCCCCGGTGTGGGTCAACAGCCATGTCCGGGGTCTGGCATGGAGTAGCACCTGGTCCCTCTGCTCGGTTCCTCCCTGGTGCACGGCGTGGTTAGCCATCATGCGACCTTGATACTTAGTTATGCCCCTCCAGGCACTCTCCGGTTCATGGCACAGTGGAATCACTAAATCACGCGTGTGCATAACAGTACCCTAGAACTGGAAACTGGATAGCAGACCCGCTTCTTTCTAATGGGAGCATGACGTTACTGTTGCCCACCTCTATGTGACTTTAAATTGTTATTGGGGTTTTTCCTATATTTTGGCAGCCCTTGTACTCAGTGAATACCCGATATCTGGATAGCAGTCCCGCTCCTTTCTAATGGGAACATGTCGTTACTGTGGCCCACCTCTATGTGACTTTAAATTGTTTTTGGGGTTTTTCCTAAATTTTGGCAGCCCTTGTAGTCACTTCATATCCTAAAACAGTATAGCGGAGCAACTCCTTTCTAATGGAAACATGTCCTTACTGTGGCCCTGCTCTATGTGTCTTTAAATTGTTAGTGGGGTTTTTCCCAAATTTTGGCAGCCCTTGCAGTCACTGCATGGGCATTACAACTACTCTTTTATAATGAGAATATTTTTTTTACTGAGGCCCTCCTCTATGTCTCTTCAAAGGGGAATTGGGGTGCATCCAAATTTTTGGCAGCCCTTGCAGTCAGTGCATATGCAATAACAGTATAGACCCACTCTTTAATAATGGGAACAACAAAGCATTGCCGGCTGATGGCACTCCAACAATAGTGAGGTCCGACTGCTGGCCCTTTAAAAATAGTAAGGGCCGCCTAATAGCCCTATATAAGTAGTCTGTGACTTTCAGAGTCCCTCGTTCATAAATGAAACAGGATGTGTCTGATGATGTCTCACACACCTCATGGCCAGATAAGCTTGTAAAATGTTAAAATTACATTTACCGCTGAATATATTTTTCACCGTTGAAAGCAATGCAAGAGTGCAAAAACATATCAAAAACGTTACGTCTGAAGATAGCCCAAGCTGTGGAGGAGAATTTTTGTTTTTGTACATTTATTTTACTTTATAAACAAGATATTACCCTGGAAAGGATGTTCCTTTACTTTTTTCCCAGGAAAATTCATTGAGGTTTCGTTTTTGTATGTTTTATTGTGAGCCAGTAAAAGTGGCGTAATACTCAATATTTTTGACAGCAGTGACATGGGAGTCAGAGATGCTTCCAGTGGTCTTCCCCTTGCTGTTCCCATGTCATTTGTGCAGTGTTCCCATCGATTTGGGCAATTTTTATGCCCTCTGCAGACCGCCGGGGGGGGGGGGGTGCCGGAAAAATGCTTGAGTTTCCCATAGACTTACATGGGGCTCGTTGCTCAGGCCGAGCACTTGAGCATTCCAATTTTCTTGACCCGATCAACGAGTACCCGAACATTTTAGTGCTCTCTCATCACTAATCCTCATCCATCCCTTATAGACTATTTGTACGCCCTCACGAGCAAGGTCCTTTCTCCTCTTGTACCAGTCGGTGACTCTCTTTTCACATGTAAATCGAGATGGAATAAATGGCACTATAATAATAAATAATAATTACTACTACTACTTGTCCTCTGGGTCGATTGATGGCACTTTCCTGGTGTCTGCCCCTAAATTGATGTGTTTTTGTGGCTTATGGTCCCGTTTGGAGGTGTTCTGTATGCGTTTGGTAATGTTCGGCCAATATTCGACAAATACAACGGTGAAAATTGCAAAAACGACGATTGGAATCTGAAACGAATATTGAAATATTTGCCCGTCTCTAATTAGAAGCACCATTAAAAAAATTATGTGGGTATGGCATGATGATCACCCTGGTGATATGGTGGTGGAGGATGAGGAGAAGGAGGAGGGCGACCTAAAATAGAAGAATTCCTGAAGCGTATACCTATGTGTGTGTGTGTGAAGGGTTGCATAGGAATAGATCCCTCCCCTCAAAAAATTACTGGATTTGAGTTTAAGTTCCCCTTCTATCATCCAGTGGTGTTGAGAAGTCTGGCCCAATCCACCTCTTGTTTATTTTGATAAGAGTCAGCCTGTCATCATTGTCAGTTGACAGGCGGATGCGCCTATCAGTTACATTAGTTATAATGCCCCCGGTGGCACTAAAATAAGGCTCTGATTAAATGCTAGTGGCAGGGCAGGCCAGGACCTCCAAGGCGTAGAGAGCCAGTTCATGCCACGTGTCCAGCTTGGATACACAATAGTTGTAAGGCACAGAGAGGAATCAGGGAGGATGCTGGTAAGGTCGCCGAGGTAGTCCTTCATCATCTTTCAAAACTTTTCCCTCCTTGTCAGAGTACCCCATGTATCAGGGCCTGGGCACTGGGAGGGTCTGAGAAAACTGTCCCAGACCTTTGACAGCGTTCCCCTGCCTCTGCGGAATCTGGTTTATGTCTCCCTCACCTGTACTCCTTGGTTGTTTCATGATCTGTTTGTGACCTCTGCGGGGAATTTTTTTTAAATGATTCTAAATTTAAATATCTCCAAAAATAACTCTTTCTGTTTCATCCCTTTACTAACCTACTTATAATTGACTTCTACTTTACTATCCTACCTATATCTGACTTTTACTAACTTACCTATACCTGACTTTGCAATTTCCTTTAAGTGCTGCCACAACTCACACTCAGCTTGCCTGCTGTCTTGGATTCATATTTGACACACAACTTTCATTTATTCCCCATTGAAAATCACTCACTCGCTCATTTCACCTGCACCTTAAAACATCTCCAAAATCCAACCTTTTTCTCACCTTTGATACTGCAAAAACTCTTACTGCCACTCTTATTCACTGCTGCAACTCTCTTCTCCGTCTAAACAAACTGTCTCCTCTCCAATCCTTCTGAATTCAGCAGCCAGGGTGGTATTTCTATCAAGTCGCTTCACCGGCGCCTCGACCCTGTGCCAGTCATTGCTCTGGTTAGGTTGCCCATTCACTAGAGAATACAATACAAACTCATCTCTCTCACCCACCAAGCTGTCCACAGTTCTGCACTGCTCTATATCTCATCCCTCATTTCTGAGTATCACCTCTTCCGTGCCCTCAATTCTGCAACTGATGTAAGACTAACTTCCTCCTTAATCAGAACTCACACCTCCTTCTCCAAGACTTCTCTCGTACCGTGCCAGTTTTCTGTAATGCCCAAAATGCGTAGAACTTGAGGGTCACATTAAAAGCAGCGGAACATAAAGTTGGCCATGTGTGCCAGACTGACAACAGCCAATTCTTTCCTGTCCTAACCAAGAGGACAACTATCTATGTTCTCTTCCTCCTCCTCCTCATTATCACCCAAATCCACGTTGAGATGAGATGAGGCTGGGGTGAGTAGCATCATCCTATATAGTTTCTTGCTCCATCTGCAATGCCTCATCTTTAATTCTGAGCAGCGAGCGTTAAAGTAGACAGAGAAATGGGATGGTGATGCTAATTATGGCGTCATCGCTGCTCACCATCTTGGTGGAGTGCTCAAATTTTGGAGGACAGCAAAAATGTCAGACATCCATGCTCACTCATCAGCTCTTACGTGCGGAGGCTGACCTGAATGCCAACGGGCATGTTGAAACTGGTATTCAACAACTGCCCTCTGCTGATCAAAATCATTCCAAACATCTACAATGTTGATATCCAACATGTGGTAACATCACACACCAGTTGGTGAGCTGGAAGCTGAAAACGCTGCTGAAGCCCTGTGCGAGCGGCGGAACCATAGCTGACTTTCTGAAATGGGCACACACGTGGTGTACTTTCACGAGCCTCTCTTGCAGATCCGGGTAGATTTTGAGAAACTGCTGAACCACAAAATTCAGCACATGGGACAGGCTTGGTATGTGTGCGAGCTTGCCTAGCTTCAGAGCTGCCATGAGATCTGGCCATGGTCACACACAACCATGCCTGGCTACTAGTGTTGAGCGATACCTTCCGATATCGGGAAATATCGGATCGGATTGGATCGGACCGATACCGAAAAAGTATCGGATATCGCCGATTCCGATACCGGAAACCAATGCAAGTCAATGGGACATAAATATCGGAATTAAAATAAACCCTTTCTTTCCTTGTAGGTTATTTCTACATGAAGGAAAACAACTAAGAATAATGTAGAATGTATTGGGGGAGGTGGGGGAGACAATAAAGGCATAGAGGTTTAGCCCAGTCAAATGGAATAGCAGGAATTAATATTTTTTTATTATGTTCTGAGTTACGGAAATATTAACTATGTTAAGTATTTTTATATTTTGTCAGATATTTATGTTTCACTACTTCCATGCTCTTCACCTTCTTTTTTACTTCTCCCACACTTTCTCCTTCATCATCCTCAGCATCTTTTTCATCCACTTCTTCTTCACCTTCTTCTTCTTCACCTTCTTCGTATTATTCTTTTTTTTACATTCTTCATATTCTACTTCTTCATCTTCTTCATATTCTTCTTCTTCATCATATTCTTATTTGTGACAGGCATTCCTGTAGTTGTTATCTATAAAAGGTTGGACATTACACCTTTCGTTCTGCCCGTCACAAAAGATTTACAACAGGATTTGTCCGCGTTCAGTTTGGCCTGCAGCAGCAGGTCTTTTCCAGGGGCACCACGAGGAGGAACGGACTCACCCCCATACACTGCTTAGTCATCTTCTGCTTATAATTTAGATATTATCTTTTGCTCTGATTTTTAGTCTTATGCTTAATGTTCTTCCGCTTTTTGTTCTGCAGCTTCTTGTATTTCTGCTTCTTGGTTTTCTGTCTCTTGTTTTTCTGTATCTTGGTGCTTGTCTTCTCTTCTTTGTCTTCTTGGTCAACTTCTTCAGGGTCATCTTCTTGGTCTTCTTCGGGGTGGTCTTCAGGGTCGTCGTCTTCGGGGGTCCTCGTCTTCGGGGTCCTCGTCTTCTTCGGGTTGGTCTTCTGGGTCCTCGTCTTCGGGGTCCTCGTCTTCTTCGGGGTGGTCTTCAGGGTCCTCGTCTTCTTCGGGGTGGTCTTCAGGGTCCTCGTCTTCTTCGGGGTGGTCTTCAGGGTCCTCGTCTTCAGGGTCATTGTCTTCGGGGTCCTCGTCTTCTTAGGGTTGGTCTTCAGGGTCCTCGTCTTCAGGGTCCTCGTCAGGGAGATCCAGAGTGATTACCAAGAACCATTTCAAAAAGCTTGAACTTGGAAATGTAGCAGAAGGTACAAGAAAGCTGAGGAACTACCGAGGACCAGCTGACGGTACTGGAACCCGGATGGATAGCAGAAGGTACAAGAGCCAATGGAACTACCGAGGACCAGCTGATGTTACTGGAACTCGGTTACTAAGCAGGAGGTACCTGTGCCAGAAAGCACTACCAAGGACCAGCAGACGTTGGTGGAACTTGGATACCGAGAAGGAGGCACCTAATCCAAAGGCACTGCCGAGAACCAGCTGACGGTACTGGAACCCGGATGGGTAGCAGAAGGTACCCATGTAAAAAAAAAGTTCAAGGCCGCGAACCGGCCGCAGTTACCAAAACCCACAGTCCTACAGAGGGTGCTTGTCCTATTGGCACTATGGAACCAGCCTTCATTGCCAGATCCCGCAGCCCACATAGTAGTCACCTAAACTGCAGGCACCATAGAGTCGGCTAACCCGACCGCAACACGACAGGACAACGCATTGGAGGCAAAGTGACGTTGACACTACCCGGAAACAGCTGGCGTGCTGGAACCAGGCTGGGCAGGAGGGAGTACCCGTGCCAAAGACACTGCCGAGAACCAGCTGACGGTACTGGAACCCGGATGGGTAGCAGAAGATACAAGAGCAAATGGAACTACCGAGGACCAGCTGACGGTACTGGAACCCGGATGGGTAGCAGAAGGTACAAGAGCCAATGGAACTACCGAGGACCAGCTGATGTTACTGGAACTCGGTTACTAAGCAGGAGGTACCTGTGCCAGAAAGCACTACCAAGGACCAGCAGACGTTGGTGGAACTTGGATACCGAGAAGGAGGCACCTAATCCAAAGGCACTGCCGAGAACCAGCTGACGGTACTGGAACCCGGATGGGTAGCAGAAGATACAAGAGCAAATGGAACTACCGAGGACCAGCTGACGGTACTGGAACCCGGATGGGTAGCAGAAGGTACAAGAGCCAATGGAACTACCGAGGACCAGCTGATGTTACTGGAACTCGGTTACTAAGCAGGAGGTACCTGTGCCAGAAAGCACTACCAAGGACCAGCAGACGTTGGTGGAACTTGGATACCGAGAAGGAGGCACCTAATCCAAAGGCACTGCCGAGAACCAGCTGACGGTACTGGAACCCGGATGGGTAGCAGAAGATACAAGAGCAAATGGAACTACCGAGGACCAGCTGACGGTACTGGAACCCGGATGGGTAGCAGAAGATACAAGAGCAAATGGAACTACCGAGGACCAGCTGACGGTACTGGAACCCGGATGGGTAGCAGAAGGTACAAGAGCCAATGGAACTACCGAGGACCAGCTGATGTTACTGGAACTCGGTTACTAAGCAGGAGGTACCTGTGCCAAAAAGCACTACCAAGGACCAGCAGACGTTGGTGGAACTTGGATACCGAGAAGGAGGCACCTAATCCAAAGGCACTGCCGAGAACCAGCTGACGGTACTGGAACCCGGATGGGTAGCAGAAGGTACCCATGTAAAAAAAAAGTTCAAGGCCGCGAGCCGGCCGCAGTTACCAAAACCCACAGTCCTACAGAGGGTGCTTGTCCTATTGGCACTATGGAACCAGCCTTCATTGCCAGATCCCGCAGCCCACATAGGAGTCACCTAAACTGCAGGCACCATAGAGTCGGCTAACCCGACCGCAACACGACAGGACAACGCATTGGAGGCAAAGTGACGTTGACACTACCCGGAAACAGCTGGCGTGCTGGAACCAGGCTGGGCAGGAGGGAGTACCCGTGCCAAAGACACTGCCGAGAACCAGCTGACAGTACTGGAACCCGGATGGGTAGCAGAAGGTACAAGAGCCAATGGAACTGCCGAGAACCAGCTGGCGGTGCTGGAGCCCAGGGTAAATACTAAAAACAGAAGAGCCAGAGGTGTATTTGGAGGAGGTTTTAAATCCGTACTACAGTGGATGTGGACAAAGCAGGAGAATTTGCCGGACACACAGCTGGGGATCAGCTGACGTTACTGAATCCCAATAACACTGGAGCAAGCGTTGACTGTGCAGACGGCACTTCTGAGCAGCAACTAGCGGTATTGGAGCCCAGGGTAAATACTAAAAACGGAGGAGCCAGAGGTGTAATTGGAGCAAGTTTTAAATAAGTAGCACAGTGAATATGGACAGAGCAGGAGAAATTGCCGTGAACACAGCAGGGGAACAGCTGACGTTACCGAACCCCAATAACACCGCAGCAAGTGTTGACTGTGCAGACGGCACTTCCGAGCGCCAACTGGCGGTGCTGGAGCCCAGGGATAAGAATGAAAACAGAGGAGCCAGAGGTGTAATTCGAGCAACTTTAAAATGTGTAGTACAGTGGATGTGGACAAAGCAGGAGAAATTGCCGTCCGCACAGCAGGAGAACAGCTGACGTTACTGAACCCCAATAACACGGCAGCAAGTGTTGACTGTGCAGACAGCACTTCCGAGCGCCAACTGGCGGTGTTGGAGCCCAGGGTAAATACTAAAAACGGAGGAGCCAGAGGTGTAATTGGAGCAAGTTTTAAATAAGTAGCACAGTGAATATGGACAGAGCAGGAGAAATTGCCGTGAACACAGCAGGGGAACAGCTGACGTTACCGAACCCCAATAACACCGTAGCAAGTGTTGACTGTGCAGACGGCACTTCCGAGCGCCAACTGGCGGTGCTGGAGCCCAGGGATAAGAATGAAAACAGAGGAGCCAGAGGTGTAATTGGAGCAACTTTAAAATCTGTAGTAGTGAGAATGTGGACAGAGCAGGAGAAATTGCCGTCCGCACAGCAGGGGAACAGCTGACGTTACTGAACCCCAATAACATGGTAGCAAGTGTTGACTGTGCAGACAGCACTTCCGAGCGCCAACTGGCGGTGCTGGAGCCCAGGGATAAGAATGAAAACAGAGGAGCCAGAGGTGTAATTCGAGCAACTTTAAAATCTGTAGTAGTGAGAATGTGGACAGAGCAGGAGAAATTGCCGTCCGCACAGCAGGGGAACAGCTGACGTTACTGAACCCCAATAACACGGCAGCAAGTGTTGACTGTGCAGACAGCACTTCCGAGCGCCAACTGGCGGTGTTGGAGCCCAGGGTAAATACTAAAAACGGAGGAGCCAGAGGTGTAATTGGAGCAAGTTTTAAATAAGTAGCACAGTGAATATGGACAGAGCAGGAGAAATTGCCGTGAACACAGCAGGGGAACAGCTGACGTTACTGAACCCCAATAACATGGTAGCAAGTGTTGACTGTGCAGACGGCACTTCCGAGCGCCAACTGGCGGTGCTGGAGCCCAGGGATAAGAATGAAAACAGAGGAGCCAGAGGTGTAATTCGAGCAACTTTAAAATGTGTAGTACAGTGGATGTGGACAAAGCAGGAGAAATTGCCGTCCGCACAGCAGGAGAACAGCTGACGTTACTGAACCCCAATAACACGGCAGCAAGTGTTGACTGTGCAGACGGCACTTCCGAGCGCCAACTGGCGGTGCTGGAGCCCAGGGATAAGAATGAAAACAGAGGAGCCAGAGGTGTAATTGGAGCAACTTTAAAATCTGTAGTAGTGAGAATGTGGACAGAGCAGGAGAAATTGCCGTCCGCACAGCAGGGGAACAGCTGACGTTACTGAACCCCAATAACATGGTAGCAAGTGTTGACTGTGCAGACAGCACTTCCGAGCGCCAACTGGCGGTGCTGGAGCCCAGGGATAAGAATGAAAACAGAGGAGCCAGAGGTGTAATTGGAGCAACTTTAAAATCTGTAGTAGTGAGAATGTGGACAGAGCAGGAGAAATTGCCGTCCGCACAGCAGGGGAACAGCTGACGTTACTGAACCCCAATAACACGGCAGCAAGTGTTGACTGTGCAGACGGCACTTCCGAGCGCCAACTGGCGGTGCTGGAGCCCAGGGATAAGAATGAAAACAGAGGAGCCAGAGGTGTAATTCGAGCAACTTTAAAATGTGTAGTACAGTGGATGTGGACAAAGCAGGAGAAATTGCCGTCCGCACAGCAGGAGAACAGCTGACGTTACTGAACCCCAATAACACGGCAGCAAGTGTTGACTGTGCAGACGGCACTTCCGTGCGCCAACTGGCGGTGTTGGAGCTCAGGGATAATACTGAAAACAGAGGAGCCAGAGGTGTAATTGGAGCAACTTTAAAATCTGTAGTAGTGAGAATGTGGACAGAGCAGGAGAAATTGCCGTCCGCACAGCAGGGGAACAGCTGACGTTACTGAACCCCAATAACATGGTAGCAAGTGTTGACTGTGCAGACAGCACTTCCGAGCGCCAACTGGCGGTGCTGGAGCCCAGGGATAAGAATGAAAACAGAGGAGCCAGAGGAGTAATTGGAGCAACTTTAAAATGTGTAGTACAGTGGATGTGGACAAATCAGGAGAAATTGCCGTCCGCACAGCAGGAGAACAGCTGACGTTACTGAACCCCAATAACACGGCAGCAAGTGTTGACTGTGCAGACGGCACTTCCGAGCGCCAACTGGCGGTGTTGGAGCTCAGGGATTACAGTTCAGGTGGTAGAAACATGAACAGAACAGGAGACCTGGATACTGTTGCCAACCAATTATTTATTCTGGAAGAGGACTGGCAAATTCATGAGAGATCCAGGCCTTGTTCATTTTGAGAAAAGTAAGCCGGTCAACGTTATCGGAGGATAGTCGCATGCGACGGTCTGTTAGTACACCACCTGCGGCACTAAAGACGCGTTCCGATAATACACCAGCAGCAGGGCAAGCTAGCACCTCCAGTGCATACTGACTAAGCTCTGGCCATGTATCCAGCTTACAGACCCAAAACTTGAAGGGAGAAGAGCCGTCTGGGAGTACACTAAGAGGGCAAGACATGTAGTCTGTCACCATCTGACGGAAACGTTGCCTCCTGCTGACTGGAGCTGTCTGTGATGGTGTAGACATTTGTGGCGGCGGGGACACAAAACTTTGCCACATTTCGGCCATACTGGTCTTGCCTTGTGCTGAGGCGCTGCTTCTGCTCCCTCTTTGTGCAGAGCTTCCTCCACTGCCTCGACGCACTGAGCTGCTTTGTAAAGCACTAGCAGCACTGCTCTCGGTTGGAATGGAGAACATGATGGAATGCACCAGTGCGTCTTGGTACTCCCGCATTTTACGCTCCCGGTTCAATGGTGTTATGAGGCTTTGTAAGTTGTCCCGGTAGCGAGGATCTAGGAGGGTGGACACCCAATAATCAGCCGTGTTGAGAATGTGGGCGATGCGGCGGTCGTTTCTGAGGCACTGCAGCATGAAATCAACCATGTGCTGCAGACTGCCAACTGGCCAAGAAACGCTGTCCCCTGCTTGAGGCGTGATCTCTGCCTGCTCTGCATCACCCCACCCTCGCTCTAGATACTGACTACTAGAGCATTGTGTACCTCCCTCCTCTGGACAGATGTCTTCCTCATCCATTGACTCCTCCTCATCCTCCTCACAAAGTGTCCCCTGCCTAGGCCTTTGTGAGGAACCACGTTGCGCAGACTGTAGAGAAGCAGATGGCATTTGTGACTCCTCATCCTCCACCTCTTCCAAAACCTCGTCCCTTAGTGCTTGCAGTGTTTTTTCAAGCAGGCAGATAAGGGGGATAGTCATGCTGACTAGTGCATCATCTGCACTCGCCATCCGCGTGGAATAATCGAAGGCACGCAAAACGTGGCAAATGTCCTTCATAGAGGCCCACTCAGTGGTGGTGAAGTGTGAACGGCGCGCACTGCGACTTGTTTGCGCCTGCTGCAGCTGGTACTCCATTACTGCTGCCTGCTGCTCACACAACCTCTCCAACATATGTAACGTTGAATTCCACCTGGTGGGTAGGTCACATATGATGCGATGTTCCGGAAGACATAATCGGCGCTGCAGAGCTGCAATGCGTGATCTTGCATTGCTGGAACGCCGCAAGTGAGCGCACTCTATGCGGACCTTGTGAAGCAGTGCATCAAGATCCGGATAGTCCCTCAAAAAACTCTGCACGACCAAGTTGAGCACATGTGCCAGACATGGGATGTGAGTGAGGTTGCCTAGGCCCAGAGCTGCCACCAGATTTCGGCCATTGTCACACACTACCATGCCTGGCTGGAGATTCGCTGGCACAAACCACACGTCACTCTGCTGCTTGATGGCATTCCAGAGCTCCTGCGCTGTGTGGCTTCGATTCCCCAAAGAAATTAATTTTAATACGGCCTGTTGACGTTTGGCCACGGCTGTGCTCATATCGGTCATCATAACAGGTAACCGTTCACGGGTCGATGTGGAGGTAGACCGTGACGGCTCCTGCAGCGCTGATTCAGAGGAACTGGAGTATGAGGAGGAGTCAATGTGTACAGACTGGATTCCTGCAATCCTTGGAGTTGGCAGAACACGTACAGCGCCACTCTCAAGATCTGTACCCGGCTCCACAACATTTACCCAATGGGCAGTGAGGGAAAGGTATCGTCCCTGTCCATGCTTACTGGTCCACGCATCAGTGGTCAGGTGGACCTTGCTACTGACGGCGTTTTGTAGCGCATGTTTAATTTTTCCCTCCACATGATGTTGCAGGGCAGGGACGGCTTGCCTGCTGAAATAAAAGCGGCTGGGCACGTTGTATTGTGGGACTGCCAATGCCATAAAGTTACGGAATGTGTCAGTCTCCACCAGCCTGAATGATAGCATTTCAAGGGCCAGTAGTTTAGCAATGCCAGCATTCAGAGCCTGTGCTCGGGGGTGGTTTGCCGAGTATGGGCGCCTTTTCTCCCATGCCTGTGCTAACGATGGCTGTAGACTGGCCTGGGAGTGTGAGGATGACTGGGAAAGTGGTGCTGTGGGTGGAATTACACTGTGTCTCTGTACAACAGTGCCAGAGATTCTTCCATGGCGATCCTGTGAGGAAGCCGAACCAGCTGTGTGTGAGCTGGAGGAAGAGGCTACAACACGAGCTGAAGAGGTGGTAGGTGGCGCTGTAGGTTGGCCTAGGTCTTCAGTGTGTTTGTGTAACTCCACCACGTGCTTGGTCCGCACATGTTTCCACATATTTGTGGTATTGAGGTTGCTGACACTTTTCCCTCTTTTCACCTTCTGATTACACAGCTTGCATTTGACAAAGCAAATGTCATCTGCAACTGTGTCAAAAAAGGACCAGGCACTGCAAGTCTTGGGAGCGCCCGCTTTGGATTTTGGAAGAGCCATGCTCCTAATGGGTGCCGAAGTGGAGGCTACAGGCAACCAAGTCTGCCCCCTCCCTCTCCCTCCTTTTTGGGCCGTTCGGGGAATCTCTTCCTCAGAGCTGCTCCCACCACCTTCCTGTCCCTCACGCCATGATGGGTCAAGGACCTCATCATCTACACCACCCTCTTCAAACAACTGCTTCTCCTGGGTAGTCTCGACAGCACAGTACGCACCAGAAAGTGGCACCTGAGTCTCATCATCAGATGCGTACTGAGGTGTGCTGCTGACCATAGGCACTGGCCCACCCGCCTCTTCAGATTCAGAGAGACAAAACGGTTGCGCATCACTGCATACTACCTCTTCTTCAAATTCTCGAATTCTGCTTGGCTGGCCCCCTCTTTCCAAGCCAAGAGATTCAGAGAACAGAAGTAGAGATGGCTCCTGTCCAGGGCTCTCTGACTGCCTGGGCAATTTGGCAGGTGGTGAAGAGACAGATGGGTGCTCTTCAGTGCTCAGGACCTGAGAGGATCTGGAACTAATTGAAGTCGATGCGTTAGCTGCCATCCATCCGACAACGGCTTCAATTTGGTCCTCGCGCAGCAGTGGGGTACGGCTAGCTCCTACAAAGCTGCGCATAAAGGACTGTTCCCTGGTAAAACTGGGGGATGCTGAGTCACTGGTGCCCGCAGCAGGCACAGAATCCCCACGTCCTCTCCCTGCAGGCACAGAATCCTCACGTCCTCTCCCTGCAGAAACTCCACGCCCACGCCCACGACCACGACCACATGCCTTACTCCCTGCCTTCTTCATCTTGGTAGACTGATAAAGATAGGCAGAAAAGTACTAAGGGCTTAGTGTGCTTATTCCTGAACAGCTGCTAACAGGTATAAGAAACACTAATTTTATAAAGTGTGGACTAGACTTTAATATGAGCTAATGTGGCCTACACAACTGTAAAGTGGAGTGTTTGGTGAACTTTATTTAGGTTTTTTTTGTCACAAAAAGACACTGGATGTGCCTAAAGATGTAATAACGATAGTATCAGAAACTTTTTGTAGCTATTACAATGTAGGAAGGTAACCTACAATGCAATAGATGAGGCTGCAAAAAATAGGCTAATACTAATCTGGCTGGGGCTGCAGGGCCCAATGCTGCAGAAAGGCTCCTCTATCTACTCCTATATAGTGTGTTTGGAATCAATTTAGCTGAATATGGATGGAACCACCACACTAATAGGAGATATCAGGAAAAATTATGAATTGGCAATAAAGGACAATGTATGAGGCAGTGACACACACTGAGTGCACTACAACCAGACGGGGTTGAAGCACACACTACAGGGTGAGCTGCACTCACACACCAGACCTTGCAGACAGCGGTGAACAGTACAGATGCAGAGCACTGTGCACTAGTGCTGCAAGACGGAAAAAAAATTCTCTATCTACTCCTATATAGTGTGTTTGGAACCAATTTAGCTGAATACAGATGGAACCACCACACTAATAGGAGATATCAGGAAAAATTATGAATTGGCAATAAAGGACAATGTATGAGGCAGTGACACACACTGAGTGCACTACAACCAGACGGGGTTGAAGCACACACTACAGGGTGAGCTGCACTCACACACCAGACCTTGCAGACAGCGGTGAACAGTACAGATGCAGAGCACTGTGCACTAGTGCTGCAAGACGGAAAAAAATTTCTCTATCTACTCCTATATAGTGTGTTTGGAACCAATTTAGCTGAATACAGATGGAACCACCACACAAATAGGAGATATCAGGAAAAATTATGAATTGGCAATAAAGGACAATGTATGAGGCAGTGACACACACTGAGTGCACTACAACCAGACGGGGTTGAAGCACACACTACAGGGTGAGCTGCACTCACACACCAGACCTTGCAGACAGCGGTGAACAGTACAGATGCAGAGCACTGTGCACTAGTGCTGCAAGACGGAAAAAAATTTCTCTATCTACTCCTATATAGTGTGTTTGGAACCAATTTAGCTGAATACAGATGGAACCACCACACTAATAGGAGATATCAGGAAAAATTATGAATTGGCAAAAAAGGACAATGTATGAGGCAGTGACACACACTGAGTGCACTACAACCAGACTTGGCTGAAGCACACACTACAGGGTGAGCTGCACTCACACACACAGACCTTGCAGATAGCGGTGAACAGCACAGGGAACTGTGCACTAGCACTGCAAGGCACAGTGATTTAGAAAGTAGCTTGGGTAAAGCAGTATAGAGCAAATAGGTAGCTAAAACTGTCCCTCAGAACAACAGCGTCCTATCCCTAACTGAATTCACAGCAGAGTGAGCTCAAAATGGCGGCGGTGGCTTTTATAGTGCATCATGACATCATTTCAGCAGCCAATCACAGCCATGCCATTAGTTAAGATGCCTACATGCCTAACAGGATGTGCCCACACTTCTTAGGATCCTCATTGGCTGAATAAAATGAAAATGTCTCATTGCATTATGGGAACTTCCGATTCCGGTATACGATATTGCAATAGTATCGGAATTAAGTATCGGAATTCCGATACCGCGAATATCGGCCGATACCCGATATTTCAGTATCGGAATGCTCAACACTACTGGCTACATGTTCAGAGGTGAGAGCCACAGATCTGCCTTCTGTGTTACAGCTTTCAACAACTTTGCAAAGGTGTGCGGTTTGTCACCTAAGCATACAGTACTGCTTATTGTTATTGTCACCCATGAAGTTTAATTACATAATCTGGAATATCTCCTGAAAAAAAATAATCAA
Source organism: Phyllobates terribilis (assembly GCF_046119375.1). Taxonomy (NCBI): domain Eukaryota; kingdom Metazoa; phylum Chordata; class Amphibia; order Anura; family Dendrobatidae; genus Phyllobates; species Phyllobates terribilis. The sequence continues at coordinate 146,911,032 of NW_027362764.1, read as the reverse complement.
GTGATGGAGATGGAGGCTGAAGAGGAGGAGGAGGTGCAGGAGTTGTAGAATGTGGGGGAAACCCTGATTCACCCAGGACCCGCAATCCACTGCATCAGGAGGACGTGTTCTGTCCCAGGGTCTGACTGGGTCCCGGCTTCCACAATATTAACCCATTCCAGCTGAAGTCAATGTCACCTGCAATAAAGGTAAAATAATAAAGCAACCTCATCCTCACCTGTCTGACGCTGTCCAAATATCGAGGGTCCTATGATGATCCCATGAACAGAACGGGCACATTGTAAAATGTGACCGCTCTGTTCATTTGCTGGCAATACACTGACACTCAATGTATTGACGGCAAATGAGGTCAGCGCATGCGCGGTGAGTATTTTCCCACTCTTGCGTCAATGAGTTGAACTCAGTTCAACTCATTGACGTCAGCGCAAGCATGGGAAAATATTCAAAAATGTCACAATTATTACTGCAGTAATGTGAGACTAGGTCTGATGGCCACGGTTTTAAGAAGTGGCCATATAGATGTGGTATTGGTCAGCGAACAAGTGTTAATAGGCAAAACACAGCTGGCTGACTTTAAATGGAGGGTAATATTTGGCACACTCCAAAAAATGTTTGTATTATTTCCGCAGTAATATAGGATCATGTCTGATGATGGAAAAGTTTCTCTGACTCCACAATACACCAATGCGAATAAAAAAAAAATATATAGCTGTATTCTGCTAACGAACAAATGGAGCAGTAAAATTGTGCACTGCATTGCTTTTTAAGCAAATAATCAGGATTAGGGTATGTGCCCACGATCCAGAAATGAAGCAGAAAATTTCTGCAGCGTTTCTGCATGGTCTTGGCAGTCAAAAACGCTTGCGGATTTTACATGCGTTTTTGCAGCGTTTTTACATGCGGATTTGACTTGCGTTTTTCAAGTGCATTGGAACTTCAAATCCGCATGCAGAAACGTGCAAATAATGGACATGCTGCGGATATTTCCGCAAAGGTAAACAGCTGTAGAAAATTCCACAGCATGGGCACAGAACATTCAGATTTTCATTGGGGATCATGGGGCACGGATTACCAAGTGTTTTGCAAGCATTTATGCTGCGGAAGATCCGCATAAAAAATGCTTGAAAAACGCATAGTGGGCACACAGCCTTAAGAGCAAACAAAAAATTGCCCTGATATGTACTTTCATGGATATCTGCAACAGAACGTGCAATGGACTCTATTCTGCTGTATACAGTGTCCACAAACCCTGCTTGCCTAACTCCTGCTATCACCGGTAATATATGCAGCTGGATTAGTCCTCCGCAGCACCTCTCCCTACTCTGCCTGTCTGAAGGGTAGACTGTGATGAGCATAGGGTTACCAGGTCTTATATAGACCTGATGACGCTATGTGGCCAACCAATCACTGTAATGCCACAACCAACATGGCTATGGTATTACAGTGAGTGGAAGGCAATACCTGCATGTTAATTGTCTGTCTAAAGAGCGCCAAACATGTAAGGCGGGGACCCAAGTTCCCGCCCGAGCATCCCAGAAATACTCGCCGAACATCTCGAGCAGTGAGATGCTCGGGCGAGTACTAAGCAGTGGCGAGCATGCTCGATCATCACTATTTATTATTATATACAAGCAAATTTGTGAACAAGGATTTGGTAATATTTCATGTTGCTGAACAGTGAGCCCCCAGGATCAATGTCACTGCTGGGCCCTGGAACACTTTATATACTTTTTACTGCTCTGTATTACTGATGGGCGAGCACTAAAATGCTCGGGTACTCGTTCGAGTCGAGTAAATTGGAATGTTCGAGCGCTCGGACGAGTAAGTCTATGGGAAACTAAAGCAATTTTCCGGTGGACTCCCTGGAGGTCTTCAGTAGTGTTGAGCCACCCCCGTAGTGTTCAAGTTCGGTTCGGTTCGTCGGACACCTGTATGTTCGCCGAACTGTTCGTCGAACTGTTCGTCGAACACCTTCGAACAACGTTAAAACCAATGGCAGGCAAACAATAACACATAGAAACACATAGAAACACCTCCAAAGGTGTCCAAAACCTGACAAACTGCTCAGAAGACACAACTAACACATGGAAAAGTGACAAGTACATATAGTCATGCGAAAAGAAAAGAGGTAGAGGAGTAAAAGGAGAGGGAGACACAGATATAGGCATGTCATGCCCTTCTAAAACCAAAAAAGTGCGAAGCCGACATGGCCAATCCGTTCCTGCCCATGCGACCTCCGTGTCCCTGGGTTTGTGCCAGAGCCGCGGTGGACCATGATGGCCAGACCTCGTTTCCCAATACTGGTGCCTGTCCGCTCGTGGGTCCAGCGAGCCCCCCTGCGGTGGAGGCAGGTCTAATCTTTTTAATTTAAATTGTCTCTCTAATTTGAATGATTACACTTTAAATCCTTTTACAAGGATCTATTGGAGGGCAAGTCTCATGCCAGCAGCCGTGTAATTCCAGCTCCAGTAGCGTCCACTAAAGCTGCTGCAGTTAAAAAGCTTTTATAAGGATCGAGCTTGGCGGTCCACTGCAAGGCATCCTACCGCCAGTCCCAGCCTCTGTGCCTTGGAGTGCCCCCCCGATGCTCTTCCCTGAGTGTCCCGGGGGCCCAAACCATTTCCTTTAAAAAAATTAAGTGTCCAAACTACAGGTGGTGTAGCTTGCTTAACAGCTGGGATAATCCACTGACTAGCAGACACTGTGTAATGCACATGCCCGGACTGATTGGCGTGTGCGTATTTAGTGGTTTCACTGTGCCATGAACCGGAGAGTGCATGGAGGGGCGTAACTAAGTATCTGCTCGATCCGACCAAGGTCGCACGACGGCATACGATGCCAGTGCACCAGGGAGAAACCGAGCAGAGGGACCAGGGTCTACTCCAGGTCAGACTCCGGACACGGCTGTTGACCCACACCGGGAATACAGGAACAGGCAGGCTAGATCACAGGCTGGGTAGGGTCCTGTACAGACTGGGAGACGAGTTCAGAGCCGCAGATGCGGTAATCAAACAGAGTAAAGCGAAACCGCAGGTGCGGTAGACAAGGCAGAGCAGAGCGAAACCGCAGACGCGGTAGACAGGGCTGAGCAGAGCGAAACCGCAGACGCGGTGGACAAAGCTGAGCAGAGCGAAACCGCAGACGCTGTAGACAAGACTGAGCAGAGCGAAACTGCAGACGTGGTAGACAAGGCTGAGCAGAGCGAAACCGCAGATGCGGTGGACAGGGCTGAGCAGTGCGAAACCGCAGACACGGTGGACAAGGCTGAGCAGAGCGAAACCGCAGATGCTGTGGACAAGGCTGAGCAGAGCAAAACTGCAGACGTGGTGGACAAGGCTGAGCAGAGCAAAACCGCAGACGCGGGAGACAAGGCTGAGCAGAGCAAAACCGCAGACGCGGTGGACAAGGCTGAGCAAAGCAAAACTGCAGACGCAGTGGACAAGGCTGAGCAAAGCAAAACCGCAGACGTGGTGGACAAGGCTGAGCAGAGCAAAACCGCAGACGCGGGAGACATGGCTGAGCAGAGCAAAACCGCAGACGCGGTGGACAAGGCTAAGCAAAGCAAAACCGCAGACGCTGTGGACAGGGCTGAGCAAATCGAAACTGCAGATGCGGTGAACAAGGCTGAGCAGAGCAAAACCGCAGACGCAGTGGACAAGGCTTAGCAGAGTGAAACCGCAGATGTGGTGGACAAGGCTGAGCAGAGCCAAACCGCAGACGCGGTGGACAAGGCAGAGCAGAGCCAAGCCGCAGACTCGGTGGACAAGGCTGAGCAGAGCAAAACCGCACATGCGATGGACAAGGCTGAGCAGAGCGAAACCGCAGACGCGGTGGACAAGGCTGAGCAGAGCAAAACTGCAGAAGCGGTGGACAGGGCTGAGCAGAGCGAAACCACAGACGCGGTGGACAAGGCTGAGCAGAGCAAAACCACAGACGCGGGAGACAAGGCTGAGCAGAGCGAAACCGCAGATGCGGTGGACAGGGCTGAGCAGAGCGAAACCGCAGACGCGGTGGACAAGGCTGAGCAGAGCGAAACAGCAGACACGGTGGACAGGGCTGAGCAGAGCGAAACCGCAGACGCGATGGACAAGGCTGAGCAGAGCAAAACCGCAGACGCGGTGGACAGGGCTGAGATAAATCGCCGAAGGGGTAAACAAAGACAAAGCAAAGGGAATAGGGCTCTGTTCACACGGAACAGAAAGAAAGGCAGAACCAGATACACACTAGATACTTGCAAAGAAGTAGCGAGAGGACTCCAACTCACAAACGGAATTACAGCGACAATGAGAAGGAGAAAACCAGGGGAGGAGTCCTGAGGAGATAATTTGCATATTCCCACTGCATTTTGGGGTAAGTGAAGAGTCTCCGTGAGCTCAAAGAACACTGGATTTTGGCTGTTGGAGCTGAAAAGAGGACATCGGTAAACCAGGGGAGGAGTCCTGAGGAGATAATTTGCATATTCCCACTGCATTTTGGGGTAAGTGAAGAGTCTCCGCGAGCTCAAAGAACACTGGATTTTGGCTGTTGGAGCTGAAAAGAGGACATCGGTAAACCAGGGGAGGAGTCCTGAGGAGATAATTTGCATATTCCCACTGCATTTTGGGGTAAGTGAAGAGTCTCCGCGAGCTCAAAGAACACTGGATTTTGAAGCTTTTTTTTTAAGCTTTTTTCACTGTTTTCAGAACATTAACAATAAGAACATGGAAGAGTCCAGGAGCCATTTGGTGAGCTGCATATCCTGCTACATGTTCACAGACTTGCCAGTGGAAAAGCCAGACTTCACATGCCAGAAATGCAAGCTTGTGTACCTGTTGGAGGAAAAGTTGCGAAATCTAGAAGAGAGGTTAACTACCTTGAAAATCATTAAGGAAGGTGAAGAGTTCTTAGACAGAGCAGAATTATCTCTTCATGATTCAGAAAGAGAAGAAATTCGAACTGCACCTGACGAAACAGAGGAATGGAAGCATGTGACCCACAGAAGCAGGAGGATCGAGAGGCAGTCAGCACCCATACTGCTCAGGAACCAGTACCAGGCTCTCACACAGGAGAACCATGAAGAAATACAGCAAGATAAGACTTTGCCAGCAATGAATAACCTTGTAAGCCCTCAGAATCCTCCTGGATGGAGAAAGAAGAATGTTGTGAAGAAAAAACGGAGAGTGGTGGTCATGGGGGATTCCCTGTTAAGAGGAACAGAGGCCGCTATCTGCAGACCAGACATAACCTCAAGAGAAATGTGCTGTCTTCCAGGAGCAAAAATTAAAGATGTGTCTGACAGGATATCAAGACTCTTCAGACCTACAGATCACTACCCATTCCTGCTAATACACGTGGGGACAAATGACACCGCAAGAAAGGACCTGGAAACCATCTGCAGTGACTTTGAAGACTTAGGCAAGAAAGTGAAAGAATTGGGAGCGCAGGTGGTCTTCTCATCCATCCTCCCAGTGGATGGCCATGGAACAATGAGGTGGAATAAGATTCTACAGGTGAACAACTGGCTACGTCGATGGTGCCGTCAACAAGGATTTGGATTTCTGGATCACGGAATGAATTACCTATACGATGGACTACTTGCTAGAGATGGGGTGCACCTTACGAAGACTGGAAAACATGTATTTGGAAGTCGCCTTGCTACACTCATCAGAAGAGCTTTAAACTAGAACAATGTGGGAAGGGAAGCAAAAGGCCAGAAAAAGCCATACAGCTGACAAATACTATTGAGATCTCTGCTACTGGAAGTGGAAAAGAAGAACAAAGACAAAAAAATCTAAATAATAAAAATATGGGAGGAAGAGAAACCAATCACAAACTAAAATGTTTTTATACAAATGCACAAAGCATGGGCAACAAACAAGGAGAATTGGAACTACTAATGCAGGAAAAGGAATATGATGTCATTGGAATCACTGAAACTTGGTGGGACGATACACATGATTGGAATAAAAGGCTAAAAGGATACAACTTATTTGCAAGAAACAGACTTGATAAACGAGGAGGAGGTGTTGCATTGTATGTTAGAAAAGCGTATATCTGCACAGAGATTGAAGCTTCAGAGACTGGGAGTTCTGTGGAAACTGTTTGGGTAAGAATACAAGGAGAGAACAACGGAAAGGACACCATTGTAGGCATTTACTACAGGCCACCTGGGCAAGCTGAAGATATGGATGAACTCTTTATGTATCAAATGACCAAGTTCTCCAAAAAATATGACGTAGTGGTCATGGGAGATTTCAACTATCCAGACATTTGTTGGGAATCTCTCTCAAGTAAAACTAACAGGTCAAGCAAATTCTTATCCTCTCTTGCTGACAACTTTATCTTCCAAAAGGTAGGGGAGAAAACAAGGGGATCTGCTACTTTGGATCTAATTCTTATAAACAGGGAGGAAATGGTTGAGGAGGTAAAGGTGGCTGGGACCCTAGGAGGCAGCGATCATGCTATTATAGAATTTTGGATAACTAGAGGAGGAAGACATGTGAAGACTCAAACTTCAAGGTTAGATTTTAGAAAGGCAGATTTTAAGAGACTCAGAAAGAGAATAGGAGGGATCCAATGGCTGGATGTCCTTAAGGACAAAAATGTCCAGGAAGGATGGGAAATTTTTAAAAATGAGATTCTCAAAGCACAATCGTTAACAATCCCGAAAAGTAGGAAGAATGGGAAGCATTTAAGTAAACCAGGATGGATGAACACAGAACTTAAACACATGCTAAAAAGAAAGAAAGAAATGTTTATTAAATGGAAAGAGGGAGGCATATCTAAAGAAGATTATAATGCAGTCTGCAGATCCTGTAGGGCACGTATCAGGTTAGCTAAAGCTGACAATGAATTAAGGCTTGCAAGAGATGTCAAAAGCAATAAAAAAGGATTTTGGGGGTATGTCAAAAGTAAAAGAAAAGTCAAAGATGCTATAGGATTTTTACAGGATGAAAATGGAGAAATGGTAAGAGAGGATGTTGAGAAGGCCGAACTTTTTAATTCCTATTTTGCATCTGTTTTCTCTCAGAAAGAAAATGTAACATCAACTGATCTTCACTGTCCTTTTAAAGGAATAGAGGAATCCAAGTTATCAGTAAACAGAAAGATTGTGAGGGAATATTTAGCTAACATAAATGAGTTCAAGTCTCCAGGTCCAGATGAATTACACCCCAGAGTACTGAAGGAGATTGTAGAAGAAATTTTAGAACCACTCTCCATAATCTTTGAAAATTCTTGGAGAACAGGAGAAGTCCCAGAAGACTGGAGAAGAGCAAATGTTGTTCCTATCTTCAAAAAGGGGAAGAAGGTGGACCCAGGGAACTATAGGCCGGTGAGTCTGACTTCTATACCAGGAAAGATCTTTGAACAAATTATTAAACAACATGTATGTAAGTACATGGATAAGAATGAAGTGATTAACCAGAGTCAGCATGGGTTTGTAACTAACAAGTCATGTCAGACTAACTTAATTTCCTTCTATGACAGAATCACTGACTGGGTGGATCAGGGAAATGCTGTAGATATAGTATATCTTGACTTCAGCAAAGCATTTGACAAAGTATCTCACATCATCCTTATTGAAAAAATGACCAAGTATGCAATGGACCAGGCAACTGTTAGGTGGATTCATAACTGGCTTAGTGATCGGACTCAAAGGGTGGTTGTAAATGGCTTCACATCCAGCTGGATGAATGTCTCAAGTGGGGTACCACAGGGCTCCGTCCTGGGACCTGTATTGTTCAACATCTTTATCAATGATTTAGATGAAGGAATTGAGGGTAAACTGATTAAATTTGCTGATGACACAAAGCTAGGAGGGATAGCTAATACTAGAGAAGAGAGAGAGAGGGTTCAAAAAGACCTAAATAAACTGGAGCAGTGGGCAGCAACCAACAGAATGGTTTTTAACAGGGAAAAATGCAAAGTACTACATCTGGGCAATAAAAATGAAAAAAGCATATACAGAATGGGAGGAATAGAGCTAAGCAACAGTACATGTGAAAAAGACTTAGGTATACTAATAGATCATAGACTGAACATGAGTCAACAGTGTGATGCAGCAGCAAAAAAGGCAAATACAATTCTGGGATGTATTAACAGAAGCATACAGTCTAGATCACGTGAAGTCATTATCGGTCTTTACTCCTCTTTGGTCAGACCTCATCTGGAATACTGTGTACAGTTTTGGGCACCACATTTTAAAAAAGACATAGAAAAAGTGGAGCAAGTTCAGAGAAGAGCGACCAGAATGGTGACTGGTCTGCAAACCATGTCCTATGAGGAACGGTTGCAGGATTTGGGAATGTTTAGCTTGCAAAAAAGAAGACTGAGAGGAGACTTAATAGCTGTCTACAAATATGTCAAGGGCTGTCACATTGTAGAAGGATCATCTTTATTCTCATTTGCACAAGGAAAGACTAGATGTTATGTTCTGCTACCAGAGCTAAGGAAAGAGAGGAGATCTGTCCCTACGATAGAACTCAGCTGAATCCCTACGATGTAACAGGGAACCTGATCCTGCGATCAGACCTGCTAAAGTCCTAAGCTAGTCTGTACGAAGACCTATAGATGTGGGGGAGGAATCCCTACAAGTACTAAGGACTGGGAGGAATATGGGACACCTGCTAACAGAAATAGTAGCAGACAGACGAACAAACAAAATATAAAGAACATAGAGGTCAGTAAACCAAGCAAACTAACAGAGCAAGACACAGAGCACAGGCTAGCTAGAAAGTAGATATACAATGAAGTCCAGCAAAGCCAGAAGGGCGGAGCAGGATTAAATAGGCCAACAAGGTCATGTGACCAGCAAAGGAAAAAACCTAAGAGCAAGGTTCTAACAGTACCCCCCCTTCTAAGAGGATCCTCCGGATCCCCTAGGACCAGGCTTATCAGGAAATCTCCTGTGAAACGCTCTGATAAGTCTGGACGCGGAAACATCATCTGACCTCACCCAAGAGTTATCCTCGGGTCCGAAACCTTTCCAGGCCACAAGATACTGCAAACTACCTCTATACCGTCTAGAGTCAAGGATGCGAGAAATTTCATATTCCCCGTCCTCCACCACCGGAGGAACAGAGGCAGAGGCGTCACCATCCGACACAACAGCTTTTTTTAACAGAGAGACATGAAAGACCGGATTAATTCTCCAGGAGGTAGGAACCTCCAACCTAACAGCAGATTGGTTGACAACCTGAAGCACCTTAAAGGGCCCTACAAACTTGGGACCCAATTTCTTAGAAGGAATCCTCAACCGCAGATTCCTAGAGGACAACCAAACCATGTCACCAACAGCGAACAAAACCTCCTGTCGTTTCCTATCAAAGTAGTCTTTAGATTTTCTGTTGGCCTCCTGAAGATTACCACGCACATCCGTCCAAACTCTTTCCAAATCACCGGAAAAATTCTCCTCCTCAGGCACGGCAGATCCCAACTTGGAGAACGACCCAAACGACGGATGTCTCCCAGAACAACAAAAAAAAGGCAAACAACCAGCAGAAGAAGATGTATGATTGTTCAGAGCAAATTCGGCAAGTGGCAGAAACTCAGACCACCCCTCTTGATTGTCTGCCACAAAACAACGCAAGAACTGCTCAACATCCTGGTTTTTCCTTTCTGTCTGGCCATTAGATTCAGGATGATATCCGGACGAAAACGACAAATGAATTCCCAACCTGTCACAAAAGGCACGCCAAAAACGAGCCACGAACTGAGGACCCCTATCAGAAACAATGTCAGTAGGAACGCCATGAAGTCTGACAATTTCCTTGACAAAGGCCTTAGCGAGAGTTTTAGCGCAGGGCAGTTTGATGAAGGGAACCAAGTGACACATCTTACTAAAATGGTCCACGACCACCCAGATGACAGTAAAACCCTCAGAGGGGGGAAGGTCAGTTATAAAGTCCATAGCCAAATGTGTCCAAGGAGCACTGGGGACCTCCAAAGGACAAAGCAACCCCGCAGCAGGAGTATGTGAGGACTTAGATCTAGCACATACAGTACATTGGCGTACCCACTTAATGACTTCCTTCTGCCATCCAGGCCACCAAAAACTGCGACCCACCAGTCTCTTGGTCTCAGAGATTCCGGGATGACCTGCCAACCGAGATTCGTGACACTCAACAAACAAATCTCTCCTAAAGGTCCCAGGCACAAACAACCTCCCATGAGGAGTGTTAGATGGGGCATTCTCCTGAGCTTTAAGAATCTCATCTTCCAAAACGGAGTCTAAAGCAGCTATCACAACACCTTCTTGTAAAATGTTTTCCTCTTTCTCAGCACCGACTATGGGAGAAAAACTGCGAGACAAGGCATCCGCCTTAACATTCTTAGTACCAGGGATGTAAGTAACGGAGAAATTAAACCGCGAGAAAAACAGTGCCCACCTAGCCTGACGGGCATTCAGGCGCTTGGCAGCGTCAAGATATATCAGATTTTTATGATCCGTAAGAACCTGAACGGGAAATTCCGCACCTTCCAAGAAGTGGCGCCAGTGTTCAAATGCGAGTTTAATAGCCAATAATTCCCGATTACCAATATCGTAATTCAATTCAGTCTCCGAAAATTTTTTTGAAAAAAAGGCACAGGGATGTAATCCATCCCCGTTATCCTGAGACAATACTGCGCCAACCCCCACAGAGGAAGCATCAACCTCAACCAAAAACGGCCTAGTAACATCAGGCTGCATAAGGATGGGAGCAGAGGTGAACCTCTCCTTGAGATACACAAAAGCTTCAATGGCCTCAGAAGACCACTGAACCGCATCAGCACCTTTCCTGGTGAGATCAGTCAGAGGTTTGACAATACTAGAAAAATTTTTTATGAATTTTCTATAGTAATTGGCGAAACCCAAAAACCTCTGTATCGATTTCAAACCAATAGGCCTAGGCCATTCCTGCACAGCCTGAACCTTAACCGGATCCATCTCAAAACCTTTGCTGGAGATAATGTAGCCCAAAAAACTAATTCTCTGTACAGCGAACTCACATTTCTCCAGCTTAGCAAAAAGCGAATTGTCCATTAATAACTGTAATACCTCACGCACGCTCCGCCAATGAGACTCCAGATCTGGCGAATAAATCAAAATGTCATCCAAATACACAACCACATTTTTACCGATCAAAGGTCTAAGGATGTCATTAATCAGATTCTGAAAAAATGCAGGAGCATTAGTAAGACCAAAAGGCATAACCAGATTCTCAAAATGACCCACAGGAGTGTTAAAAGCAGTCTTCCATTCATCACCCTCCTTCATGCGCAACAGATTGTATGCCCCCTTAAGGTCAATTTTAGAGAACCACTTGGCCCCCAATAACTGGTTAAACAGATCAGGAATCAATGGCAGTGGGTAAGGATTGCGTACCGTAATTTTGTTAATCTCACGAAAATCCAGACAAGGACGTAAACCGCCGTCCTTTTTTTTTACAAAAAAAAATCCAACCGCCACAGGAGACTTAGAGGGCCTAATGTGACCGGCGGCCAAACTTGTCTGTATGTATTCCTCCAAAGCCTTCCTCTCAGGAATAGTAAGGTTAAATAAACGACTTTTAGGAAGAGTCGCTCCAGGGACAAATTCAATAGAACAATCATAGTCTCTATGGGGAGGCAAAACCTGCGATTCCTTCTCAGAAAAAACTCTCCAAAAATCCTGAATAGGAACAGGCAATTCTCCCCTATCCAAAGCTGCAATACGCCCGTTACAACACTTGTCATAACATTTATGGCTCCAGGATTTAATTTCACTGGTAGACCAATCCAGTACAGGATTGTGACATTTTAACCAGGGCAATCCCAATATTACTGGAGAAGGCAAGTTATTCAACACTACCAAATCCAATTTCTCATGGTGAACACCATTAATAGTGAGAGGAAATTCACAGACCTTGAGAGTAATATTCTTCAAAGGGGAGCCATCCACAGAAACCACAGCAATGGGGGATGATAAAGGTTCAGGTTTTAAATTGAGTTTTTCCACGAATCCCCCATCAATTACATTCAGTGTAGACCCGCAATCAACAAACACCCGAAATTCCATTAATTTTTCCTGAGCAATCGTGGAAGCAGCTAAAAATACACCCTTGGAATTTAAACAGGCAATACGGGCATGACTGACCATTTTTTTTTCTTTCTTCATACGAAGCTCACAGCCTTTAATCAAATGACCAGATTTTCCGCAATAGAAACACAAGCCTTTCGAAAAACGACGGTCTTTTTCTTGAGAGCGAGGTGCCACCGATCCAATCTCCATCGGTTCACCACTGTTAGTACACACATTATCATAACCAGAAACTGACATAGCAGAGGATTTGCTCTCATTAACCCTAGCACGCAGTCTTCTATCCACCCGTATAGCTAATTGCATAGCCTGTTGCAAATCCTCAGGTGTAGGATAAGCAATTAGCAGGTCTTTAACCCTTTCACTGAGCCCAGCAAGAAATAGACTTTTCAGAGCAGAATCGTTCCACCCTGTTTGAGTGGACCAACGACGAAAATGTGTACAATATTTTTCGACATTACCTGATCCTTGTTTTAAACGTCTCAACTCAGTCTCAGCTGATGCGACACGGTCAGGATCATCATATAATAGTCCTAAAGCAGAAAAAAAACTATCCACTGATCTGAAGCATGTATCACTAGGTTGCAAAGAAAAGGCCCACTCCTGAGGCTCTTTGCGCAAAAGTGACATTATGAACCCTACGCGCTGGGATTCATCCCCAGAGGACTTGGGTCTCAAACGAAAATACAATAAGCAAGCATTTTTAAATGAAAAAAAATTCTCGATGTTCACCAAAAAATAAATCCGGCAAACATACCTTAGGCTCCAAGAAATGTGCTCCAGAACAGTTACTCACGTGCTGACGGAGCTCGGCCACTTCCAGAGAGAGTCCCTGCAGGCGATGAGCCAAATCCTGAACCGACACCATGATGGAACAGAAAAATCTTTCCTTAGAGAATTTGCTGGCTGGACTTACTGTTATGTTCTGCTACCAGAGCTAAGGAAAGAGAGGAGATCTGTCCCTACGATAGAACTCAGCTGAATCCCTACGATGTAACAGGGAACCTGATCCTGCGATCAGACCTGCTAAAGTCCTAAGCTAGTCTGTACGAAGACCTATAGATGTGGGGGAGGAATCCCTACAAGTACTAAGGACTGGGAGGAATATGGGACACCTCCTAACAGAAATAGTAGCAGACAGACGAACAAACAAAATATAAAGAACATAGAGGTCAGTAAACCAAGCAAACTAACAGAGCAAGACACAGAGCACAGGCTAGCTAGAAAGTAGATATACAATGAAGTCCAGCAAAGCCAGAAGGGCGGAGCAGGATTAAATAGGCCAACAAGGTCATGTGACCAGCAAAGGAAAAAACCTAAGAGCAAGGTTCTAACACTAGAAGCAATGGGATGAAACTAAATGGGAGGAGACACAGATTAGATATTAGAAAAAACTTTTTGACAGTTAGGGTGATTAATGAGTGGAACAGGCTGCCACGAGAGGTGGTGAGTTCCCCTTCAATGGACGTCTTCAAACAGAGGCTGGACAGACATCTGTCTGAGATGATCTAGTGAATCCTGCTTTGAGCAGGGGGTTGGACCAGATGACCCAGGAGGTCCCTTCCAACTCTACCATTCTATGATTCTATGATTCTATGAGATAGGTGCAGGTTCATACAAAGCAGGAAAAGGGAAGGGACGGACATAGAGACGAAACAGGTAAAAGGTAAGGAGACAGTTCAGACAGGAACTGCAACAAAATACAGGAACGAGCCAAGGCAAAGCCAAGTGCTGGTTTAGACAAAGCAGGAGAAAGGGAATGTATGGACATAGAAAGAAACAGGAAGCAGGTTAGGAGACAGTTCAGACAGGAACTGTACTGCAACAAATACAGGAGCGAGTTTGGGTATGCGGCCCCCAGAGGGCAAGACGAACAGGCTAAGAGCGTGTTCAGACTGGTCTGGAAATACAGCCTCCAGGAAGGTGGACAGACAACAGGCTAGAGTGCACAGACAGGACACAGTTCAGACACGGGAACTGATACTGATAGGCAGGAAACATAGACAGGACCTGGCATGTCAGCGACCAGAAGCCAACTGACAGAACAAGATGCTCAGGCAAGGATTCCAAGGAGGAGCTGGGTTAAATACCAGGTGACAGACAGCAATAGGCTGAGGACGCATCAGGGGAGTGTCAGCAGCAGCTACAAGAAACAGGAAGTTCAGCGGGCGTCGCCCTAAGCAGCAAGAGCAAAGCAAAGCAGACAACATGGAAAGAAGCCAGAGTGGCAGTCTGGACTGGAGATCAAGTGCGTGCTCTTGCACAGTGGGAGATGGACCACTATGCAAGGACGCCGCCAGATATGTTACAGTACCCCACCCCCCTTACGCCCCCTCTTCTTCAGGCCTGCCAGAATCTTTCGCAGGGAATTTGAGGGCCAATCCTTCTCCTCAAGGAGATTACTTCTACTGTCCACAGGAAGAAACAAAACTGGTCTCATCTGGGTAGCTAGGATGCTACCTCCTATCCAGCCATCCTCAGCACCAGACGAAACGGGTGGAGTACCAGGAACAGCACACAAGGAAGTCTCTCTCCACCTATTATCAGGTAGCACCCCAGAGGGTTCAGGAGACAACTGGAAGTCCTCCGCCGGGTTGGAGGGGTGCAGAGACTCGGAGGTAACCTCTGCTTCGGGGTACATCTTGTCAAGCTCACAGGATGAAATGGGCGAGGCATCAGGTACAAGGTGTAGAAAAGTCACTGTCCCTTTGTTATCTGGTGGTACCCCGGAGGATTCAGAAAACAACTGGAGGTCCTCCGCCGGGTCAGAGGAATGCAGAGACTCAGGGATAACCTCTGCTTCGGAGTACACAAGGTCGAACTCACTGGACGAAGCATCAGGTACAGAGTATAGGAAAGTCTCTGTCCATTCGCTACCAGGTAGCACCCCGAAGGGTTCAGGAGACAACTGGAGGTCCTCCGCCTGGTCGGAGGGGTGTAGAGACTCGGGGGTAACCTCTGCTTCGGAGTACACTAGGTTGGACTCACTGGATGAAGCGGGCGAGGTATCATGTGCAGAGTATAGGAATGTCTCTGTCCATTCGCTACCAGGTAGCACCCCGAAGGGTTCAGGAGACAACTGGAGGTCCTCCGCCTGGTCAGAGGGGTGTCGAGACTCGGTGATAACCTCTGCTTTGGAGTACACTAGGTCGGACTCACTGGACGAAGCGGGTGAGGTATCAGGTACCGGGTGTAGGGAAGTCTCTCTCCATTTGTCATCAAGTGGTATCCCGGAGGATTCAGGAGGCAACAGGGGGTCCTCCGCCAGGTTGTAGAGGTGCACGGACTCGGAGGTAATCACTGCTTCGGAGTACCCTTGGACAGGCTCACCGGTTAAAGTGGGTGAAGTATCAGATACCGGGTGCAGGAAGTCCTCCTGTGTGGATTCTAGGTGGACAGCAGTCTCTTCGGGCAGGAGAACTGGTGCGCTACCCACGCACATTACCCGTCGGGGCTGCTCCGGGATACTGGGAAGTGAAGCTTCAGCAGGGACTTCAAGGTTGGGGTCAGGAGGTCTTTGGGAGGACAGACCCTGGCGTGACGGTTTGCCTCTACGCCTAGCACGTCTGGACTGCCTCTTGAGGTTGGGAGAAGTATTCCGGAGAGCGTAGTCATACTGTGTGGATTCTGGGTGGGCAGTATTCTCATCGGGTAGGAGGACTAGTGTGCTACCCACACACATTACCCATCGGGACAGCTCCGGGATATTGGGAAGTGAAGCTTCAGCAGGAGCCTCTGGGTTAGGGTCATCGAAGACCATTAGAAAGGCCACCAGGAAGGCCATTATGTCCAGGACGATAGGATCCTGTGCATCCCATAGGGGGGTGATCCACTTGAAGGCATCACCCGCTAGGTAAGACATCATGAATCCCACCTTAACCGATCGGTGGGAAAACAAAGAGGGTAGAACTTGAAGTGTAGCATGCATCGCTCCACAGATGCACGATTCAGTCTTGGATCCCCATAGTACCGTGGCGGATCCGTAGGAATGAGTGCAGAAAGCTCCATCTGGACGGGTGCGTAATTCGCCTGGAACTCAGTTTGTAGCAAAAAAATAAATAAATAAATACATTTCTTCTAGATGCACGTATTCACTGAAAAAGGTCTCAGAGGGCGAAGGCCGTTGGGCTCAACGGGAACCATGGCCTGAGCATGCTCTAATGCACAAGCCCGGACTGACTGGCGTGTGCGTGTTTAGTGGTTCCACTGTGCCATGAACCGGAGAGTGCCTGGAGGGGCGTAACTAAGTATCTGCTCGATCCGAAAAAGGTCGCTCAACGGCATACGATGCCAGTGCACCAGGGAGGAACCAAGCAGAGGGACCAGGGTCTACTCCAGGTCAGACTCCGGACACGGCTGTTGACCCACACCGGGAATACAGGAACAGGCAGGCTAGAGCGCAGGCTGGGTAAGGTCCAGTACAGACTGGGAGACGAGTTCAGAGCCGCAGATGCGGTAATCAAACAGAGTAAAGCGGAACCACAGGTGCGGTAGACAAGGCTGAGCAGAGTGAAACAGCAGACGCGGTAGACAGGGCTGAGCAGAGCGAAACCGCAGACGCGGTGGACAAAGCTGAGCAGAGCAAAACCGCAGATGCGGTGGACAAGGCTGAGCAAAGCAAAACCACAGACGCGGTGGACAAGGCTGAGCAGAGCAAAACCGCAGACGCGGGAGACAAGGCTGAGCAGAGCAAAACCGCAGATGCGGTGGACAAGGCTGAGCAAAGCGAAACCGCAGACGCGGTGGACAGAGCTGAGCAAAGCGAAACCACAGACGCGGTGGACAAGGCTGAGCAGAGCAAAACCGCAGACGCGGTGGACAGGGCTGAGCAGAGCAAAACCACAGACGCGGTGGACAAGGCTGAGCAAAGCGAAACCACAGACGCGGTGGACAAGGCTGAGCAGAGCAAAACCGCAGACGCGGTGGACAGGGCTGAGCAGAGCAAAACCACAGACGCGGTGGACAAGGCTGAGCAGAGCGAAACCGCAGACGCGGTGGACAGGGCTGAGCAGAGCGAAACCGCAGATGCGGTGGACAGGGCTGAGCAGAGTGAAACCGCAGACGCGGTGGACAGGGCTGAGCAGAGCGAAACCGCAGACGCGGTGGACAAGGCTGAGCAGATCGAAATCGCAGACGCGGTGGACAGGTCTGAGATAAATCGCCGAAGGGGTAAACAAAGACAAAGCAAAGGGGATAGGTCTCTGTTCACACGGAACAGAAAGAAAGGCAGAACCAGATACACACTAGATACTTGCAAAGAAGTAGCGAGAGGACTCCAACTCACAAACGGAAGTACAGCGACAACGAGAAGGAGTTAGGTGCAGGTTTAGCCAACGCAGGAAAAGGGAAGGGTTGGACATAGAGACGAAACAGGTAAAAGGTAAGGAGACAGTTCAGACAGGAACTGCAACAAAATACAGGAACGAGCCAAGGCAAAGCCAAGTGCTGGTTTAGACAAAGCAGGAGAAAGGGAAGGTACGGACATAGAAAGAAACAGGAAGCAGGTTAGGAGACAGTTCAGACAGGAACTGTACTGCAACAAATACACTAGCGAGTCTGGTTATGCGGCACCCAGAGGGCAAGACGAACAGGCTAAGAGCGTGTTCAGACTGGTCTGGAAATACAGCCTCCAGGAAGGTGGACAGACAACAGGCTAGAGTGCACAGACAGGACACAGTTCAGACACGGGAACTGATACCAATAGGCAGGAAACATAGACAGGACCTGGCATGTCAGCGACCAGAAGCCAACTGACAGAACAAGATGCTCAGGCAAGGATTCCAAGGAGGAGCTGAGTTAAATAAAAGGTGACAGACAGCAATAGGCTGAGGACGCATCAGGGGAGTGTCAGCAGAAGCTACAAGAAACAGGAAGTTCAGCGGGCATCGCCCTAAGCAGCAAGAGCAAAGCAAAGCAGACAACATGGAAAGAAGCCAGAGTGGCAGTCTGGACTGGAGATCAAGTGCGTGCTCTTGCACAGTGGGAGATGGACCACTATGCAAGGATGCCACCAGGTATGTTACACACTGCTACTAGGCACAAAGTATTTCCTGGGCTAGATGCAGTTAAAAATTTGTAATTAGATACTCTCGTTGGATGCTGAGAAAGCATTCCATAGAGTCTCCTGGCACGCCATATATTATTCTCTTAAAAAGCTTGGGGTAGGAGTCTAGGGGACTCTTTTATAGCTAAAATCACAGCCCTGTATCGCAATACGTCACCAAGGGTGAAGATAAATGGAACATTTTCATCACCTTTCATAATCACCAATGAGACAAGGCAGGGATGTCCACCGTCCCCTCTCTTATACATCCTAGTGATGGAGCACCTGCTCTCATCAATTTGCCATAACCCCAATATTAGGTGGATTGAGGTGGGAGGCACCGAGTACAAGTGCTCTGCATTTGCTGATGATGTCCTAGTATATATCACTCAATCACATATATCGATCCCTGCTGTTATGGCTGAAATAGATCACTTTGTTACATGGTCAAATTTTAAAATCAATGCAGCGAAGTCTGAGGCCCTCGATGTCTCCCTCCCCAATTCCATACAGGATTCCATCCAGTCCAACTTTCCCTTTGCCTGGCCCTCACAGGGTATCAAATACTGAGGAATTCGCATTCATAGAGACCTCTCCCGTCTATGTTATCTTAATTTTGGGCCCTTTATTGAAAAACTCCATACAGATCACGGTTGGCAAGTTAGAACTGTAACATTCACTACGTGAACCACCGGTGTTTTGTGGAAAAGCACATGTACACTGTGTTCCAAATTATTATGCAAAAAGTGTTTAGGAGTGATAAGGTAAGAATTTTTTTGTTTGTCAGTTAAACTCATTGATGGTGATGTGTGTCAGGGCTCTTTATATCACTGTAAGCAATTGCACACACCTGTGCTAATTAGTTTGGCAGGTGTGTCTAATGAAAGGCATGACTACTTAAGAAGGCTGTCCCACATTATTAAGCAGCCTACATTTTCTGCCAAAATGGGAAAGAAAAAGGATGTGTCGGCTGCTGAGAAGCAACAAATTGTGGAGTGTTTAGGTCAAGGCATGACTAAAATCAACATTGCCAAGACACTTCATCCTGATCATCGCGCAATCAAGAAGTATGTAGCTGATTCACAGTACATACGTGTGCGTGCTGATAAGGGAAAATTGAGGACTCTTTCCTACAGGCAATTACGTCAGGTTAAAAGAGCAGCGGCAAAAAAGCCTTGTCATAGCAGCAGACAAGTTTTTGAAGCTGCTGGTGCCTCCAACGTCCCCCGATCAACAAGATGCAGAGTCCTTCAGAGGTTTGCAGCTGTGCGTAAGCCATCCTGTCGACCTCCTCTATCCACTGTACACAAGCAGAAACGGCTCCAGTGGGCCAAACAACACATGAAGACTGACTTCAACACTGTTTTGTTCACCGATGAGTGCCGTGCAACGCTCGATGGTCCAGATGGATGGAGTGGAGGATGGCTGGTTGATGGACACCCCATGCAAACACGGCTACAGTGCCAACAAGGAGGATGTGGAGTAATGTTTTGGGCTGGAATCATGGGGAGAGAGATTGTCGGCCCCTTTAGGATCCCTGAAGGGGTAAAGATGAACTCCATTATGTATGTGGAGATTCTCAAACAGCACTTCCTGCCATGGTTCAAGAAGAAGAACCGTGTATTCCGCAGCAAGATTATTTTCATGCATGATAATGCACCTTCTCATGCTGCACATAACACATCTGCATCTCTGGCTGATATGGGCAAAAAAGGGGACAAACTTATGGTGTGACCCCCATGCTCCCCTGACCTCAACCCCATTGAGAACCTCTGGAGCATCATCAAATGGAGTGTCTATGATGGCGGGAGGCAGTTCACAGCTAAGCAATTGCTCTGGGAGGGTATTCTGTCATCATGCAAAACAATTGAAGCAGAAACCATCCAAAACCTGACAAATTCAATGGACGAGAGAGTTCAGAAGCTCCTTTCGAACAAGGGGTCCTATGTGCAAATGTAACATCACCTAGAATAAAGTTTTGAGTTGAAAACCGTTTGATTTCAGTTTCTAATAACCTGCTAATCCTTATAATTTCAAAAATGACCATTTTTTTGTTCTTTATTAAAATGAAAAGGTTGGTCAAAGAGTGTGGGGGATCTAAGAGTGTGGCAACCCAGTAGTCAGGATTATTTCGAATTCTGACAATCTGAGGGTCATGTTGCAGGTAGTGCAGCAAGAAGGCACTCATGTGTCTTGCGCATCTATGAGCCCCAAAATTATTTTACGGGCTAGATGCAGCAAAAAAATATTATTAATTTGAAAGCTGGTGGAGCTTAGTATAGATGGCCTAATAGAATCAGTACTGCAAACTGCTACAAGGCCCAAATTATTTTCCTGCCAAGATACAGATAAACATGATTAGTCATTTTAAATCTGGTGGAGTTTAGTATAGATGGCCTAATAGAATCAGTACTGCACACAGCTACAATGCCCAAATTATTTTCCAGCCAAGATACAGATAAACATGATTAGTAATTTTCAATCTGGTGGAGTTTAGTATAGATGGCCTAATAGAATCAGTACTGCACACTGCTACAAGGCCCAAATTATTTTCCAGCCAAGATACAGATAAACATGATTAGTAATTTGAAAGCTTAAAACGGTTGGTTAGGTAACAAATCATCAAGCTTTTACTCTCCCCAGGATGACACAGGGGTAGAAAAGTCGTTTCGGATCCATGATTTGTTCATCTTTATGAACGCGAGTCTGTCTACATTATCAGGGAGAGCCGCGTGCGCTTATCTGTCAGCACACTACCAGCAGTGCTGAACACACGTTCAGACAGAACGCTGGCTGCGGGGCATGACAAGATCTTCAAGGCGTAAGTGGCGAGCTCCGGCCATTTATCCTGATTGGAAACCCAAAAAGAGCAAGGGTCCAGTGACACAGTCATGGCTTCAATGTTTACTTGGAGGTACTCCTGTACCATCGTCTCCAGGCGTTGACTATGTGTCAGACTTCTTGTCTCCTGTGGCATTGCAAAGGATGGGCTAAAAAAAGTGGTGAAATGATTCCGCAAAAATGATGTTACCAGCAGATACTGTGTTTCTGTTACGCTTTGAGTGCTGAACAATTGACAGTCCCACGGTTGGCAAGTTGGAACTGTGAGATTCACTACGTGCACCACTAGTGTTTTGTGGAAAAGCACATGTAAGATTCTGCAACAGTCCCTGCTGATACTCCTGCATGCGTGCATCTCTTTCTATGGCAGGAATAATTTCTGTAAATTTACTTTTGAACCGGGGATCTAACAGTGTGGCAACCCAGTAGTCAGGATTATTTCTAATTCTGACAATTCTAGGGTCATGTAGCAGGTAGTGCAGCAAGAAGGCACTCATGTGTCTTGCGCATCCAGGAGCACCAAGTACCTGTTGTGTTGGTGGCAAGGTAACAATCATGCTTCCTTGCTCTGCCCTCTCCCTCCAACCTCGCACAACAGAAATGTGATCAAGGTCTCCCTCATCTGATGAGTCTTCCATCAGTTTGTCCTCCACTTCTTCCTAGGCTCCTGCACCTTCCTCACTATTTTGGCTGCTACCATGCACCCTGGTAAAACCATCTCTCCCACCCTCACATGCCTGTCGCCTTGGTGCTGCCGACCGTCTGGACCTTGGAGATGTTAGCCCTTTCGCATACAACTCCTCCTCCTCTACTTCCTCCACCTCCTCTTGTGCCACCACCTGACTCCGAATTCTGTTTAACATGTGCTCCAGCATGTAAATCACCGGAATAGTCATGCCGATAATGGCATCGTCAGCACTAAACATCTTTCGTCGCCATTTCAAAACTGTGCAGAAGGGTGCATAGGTCTCTGATCTGAGACCACTCCTCCAGCGTGATTTGCCCCACCTCTGGATCTCGCTGGCCCACGCTATACGTCAGCACGTATTGCACCAGGGCTTGTCGGTGCTTCCACAGTCGCTGCAACATGTGCAGAGTTGAATTCCACCAGGTAGGCACATCGCATTTTAGCCGGTGAAGTGGCAGGCCCAACGACTTCTGTAGAGATGTAAGTCGCTGAGCTGCGGGATGCGAACGGCGGAAGTGAGCACACAGCGACCGTGCCCTCTGCAGAAGGCCATCTAGTCCGGGATAGTTGGCTAAAAATTGCTGGATTACCAGGTTCAACACGTGAGCCATACAAGTCACATGTGTGACATTGCCCCGGCGAAGGGCCGCACCCAGGTTTCCAGCATTGTCGCACACGGCCTTCCCTGGTTTCAGGTCCAGTGGAGACAAAAATTCATGAAACTGGTTCTCCAGAGCTGACCACAACTCCTCAGCTGTGTGACTCACATTTCCCAGACATTTCAAAGTAAAAACTGCCTGATGACGTTGAGCCCTGCTGCCAGCATAGTAAGGAGGTGTGCAGGATCCCTTCTGCGCAGTTAGAAAGCTTGTGGCATGACCAGACAGGCTTTGGCAGCAGGTGGAGGACCGAGAGGAGGTTGAGGAGGCAGAAGCAGTGGAGGAACTTCGAGATAAAGAGGATTGACGCACAACTCGTGGGGACGGCAAGACTTGGACAGCAGCCCCTTGTCCTGCTGTCACCATAGTTACCCAGTGCCCAGTCAGCGACATGTAACGCCCCTGTCCATGCCAACTTGTCCAAGTGTCTGTGGTGAAATGCACCCTGTCACACACAGAGTTTCTCAAAGAAGCGGTGATGTTGTGTGCGACATGCTGGTGGAGCGCAGGCACACCTTTCTTTTAGAAGTAGTGCCGACTGGGCATCTGGTACTGGGGCACTGCGACGGACATAAGGTCTCGAAAATCCTCTGTGTACACCAGACGGAAAGGCAGCATTTCTGTCGCCAAGAGCTTGTAGATGGTGAAATTCAACCTCTTAGCTTTCTCATGGCTAGGAGGAAATGGTCTTTTACTTGTCCACATCTGAGGGACCGAGGGCTGGCTGTTGTGCTTAGACGGAGTAGAGAAGGGTGTCCCCGGCAAACTGCTTTTCTGTGAGGAAGATGCAGGCGGACATGTTAGGTTGCCTTGATCCAAAGATGGTGCTATCGATGTCGGACAGTGCTGAACACCAGCTGGTGTTTCCACCTCCAAAGAAAATGATGACCTGCCATTCACGCTGGCTGTTACGGGTAAAGAGGTGGCTGGTCTGCGTCCCAAAACAGGTGTGACTGCTGTCCCCCTAGTCACAGAGGATGAAGAGGCCGCGGATGCACAAGACGTGGCAGAGGGTGGTTGGCCCGGCTGGCTAGGCCGCATTGTAGCACAGGGAGCTTCCCACTGCAACTTATGCTTTATATCCATGTGCCGGTTCATGCATGAAGTACTCAAACTATGTATTTTTTGGCCTCTACTTAGCTTTTGCTGACAAATGGTACAGATAACACGAGTTGGGTCATCTTTATCGATCTGAAAAAATGCCCAGGCTATGCAAGGCTTAGCACCCATGCGACCTAAAGAGCCACCACGACATGTGGTCAGAGGCAGAGTTGTGTTTGAGGATGAAGTTGTTGACCTGCTTCCAGTACTACGTCTCTGTCCAGGAAGGCGCAACCTGACCTTGTCGTCACTAGCATCATCCTCCACCTCCTCTGCTGACCTCATCGACTGGCTGACTGTGGGTTGACAGTAAGTGGGATCTCCAACCTCATCATCATCACCCTGTGTGTTATCACACCCGTCGTCCTCAGAGCCAACCTCTTCCTGCCCTAACAAAAAACTAAAGTTGTCGCTCCAATCAGGTATTCGAGTCTCATCATCGTCTTCCTCATTGTCTCCACCAACAGGAGTTACAGTTTGGGAACTTGGGTCGATATTATGGTCAGAACTATCTGCGTCTGGTCCTGGATCCGACTCATAAAGATTCTGGGCATCAGTGCAGATCATTTCCTCGTCTGGATTCACAGAAGCTCTTGAGCCGACCTCTGATTCCCAGGCTATAGTATGAGTAAACAGCTCTGCAGACTCAACCATCTGTTCTACCGCATACTCAGATGGGCAGCTGGAGACTTGGGAGCTGTGAGGAAGCAAGTGCGATTGGGGTGACATCTCTGAGGACTGGAGTATTTGTGATGTTGAAGTTGAGGTGGAGGAGAGACCATTTAAAGGAGCACTTGATATCCGTTGAAGCACCTGCTGTTTTTGTGCCTCATCTGGAATTGGTAGCAATTGGTGTGGCCGTAAGAAAGGGATCTTATCACATTGTCCGCTAAAAGAAGTAGACATCTTAGTTTGGCTGGAAGATGGCCTTTCTTCTGCAGATGTTACTGTTGCTTTAACACCTACCCCACGGACACAACCTTTTTTTCCCTTCCCAACAAGCCTATTCCCCTTTCCACCAGCAGCAGGCCTTTTTCCACTCATTTTGATGGTTAACTAATTCACAACTCTGAAGTTGTTTGCACAAAAAACAATGGCTGGGAACCGAGCAGAGCTGGGTGGCCAAACTGTGGTATTAGCCCAAAAGTATTGGCTGGGTTAGATGCAGATAAAAATTATTTTGAATTTGCAACCTGGTGGAGGTTAGTATAGATGGACTAATAGAATAAGTCCCACACACTGCTACAAGCCGAAATATTTTTTTCAGAGATAGATGCAGAAAAAAATTATATTGAATTTGCAACCTGGTGGAGGTTAGAATAGATGGACGAATAGAACAAGTCCCACACACTGCTACAAGCCGAAATATTTTATCAGAGCTAGGTGCAGAAAAAAATTATATTGAATTTGCAACCTGGTGGAGGTTAGTATAGATGGACAAATAGAACAAGTCCCACACACTGCTACAAGCAGAAGCCGAAATATTTTTTCAGAGCTAGATGCAGTTAAAAATTATATTGAATTTGCAACCTGGTGGAGGTTAATATAGATGGACTAATAGAACAAGTCCAACACACTGCTATAAGCCGAAATATTTTTTCAGAGCTAGATGCAGAAAAAAATTATATTGAATTTGCAACCTGGTGGAGGTTAGTATAGATGGACTAATAGAACAAGTCCCACACACTGCTACAAGCCGAAATATTTTTTCAGAGCTAGATGCAGAAAAAAAATATATTGAATTTGCAACCTGGTGGAGGTTAGTATAGAAGGACTAATAGAACAAGTCCCACACACTGCTACCAGCCGAAGTCAAAATATTTTTTCAGAGCTAGATGCAGATAAAAATTATATTGAATTTGCAAACTGGTAGAGGTTAGTATAGATGGACTAATAGAACAAGTCACACACACTGCTACAAGCCAAAATATTTTTTCAGAGCTAGATGCAGAAAAAAATTATGTTGAATTTGCAACCTGGTGGAGGTTAGTATAGATGGACTAATAGAACAAGTCCCACACACTGCTACAAGCTGATATATTTTTTCAGAGCTAGATGCAGAAAAAAATTATATTGAATTTGCAATCTGGTGGAGTTTAGTATAGATGGACTTGTTGAACAAGTCCCACACACTGCTACAAGCCGAAAAAAAATTTCAGAGCTAGATGCAGAAAAAAATTATATTGAATTTGCAACCTGGTGGAGGTTAGTATAGATGGACGAATAGAACAAGTCCCACACACTGCTACAAGCCAAAATATTTTTTCAGAGCTAGATGCAGAAAAAAATTATATTGAATTTGCAACCTGGTGGAGGTTAGTATAGATGGACTAATAGAACAAGTCCCACACACTGCTACAAGCCGAAGCCAAAATATTTTTTCAGAGCTAGATGCAGATAAAACTTATATTGAATTTGCCACCTGGTGGAGGTTAATATAGATGGACTAATAGAACAAGTCCCACACACTGCTACAAGCCGAAATATTTTTTCAGAGCAAGATGCAAAAAAAAAATTATATTGAATTTTCAACCTGGTGGAGGTTAGTATAGATGGACTAATAGAACAAGTCCCACACACTGCTACAAGCCGAAAAATTTTTTCAGAGCTAGATGCAGAAAAAAATTATATTGAATTTGCAACCTGGTGGAGGTTAGTATAGATGGACTAATAGAACAAGTCCCACACACTGTTACAAGCCGAAATATTTTTTCAGAGCTAGATGCAGAAAAAAATTATATTGAATTTGCAACCTGGTGGAGTTTAGTATAGATGGACTAATAGAACAAGTCCCACACACTGCTACAAGCCAAAATATTTTTTTCAGAGTTAGATGCAGAAAAAAATTATATTGAATTTGCAACCTGGTGGAGGTTAGTATAGATGGACTAATAGAACAAGTTCCACACACTGCTACAAGCCGAAATATTTTTTCAGAGCTAGATGCAGAAAAAAATTATATTGAATTTGCAACCTGGTGGAGGTTAGTATAGAAGGACTAATAGAACAAGTCCCACAAACTGCTACCAGCCGAAGCCAAAATATTTTTTCAGAGCTAGATGCAGATAAAAATTATATTGAATTTGCAAACTGGTAGAGGTTAGTATATATCGACTAATAGAACAAGTCACACACACTGCTACAAGCCAAAATATTTTTTCAGAGCTAGATGCAGAAAAAAATTATGTTGAATTTGCAACCTGGTGGAGGTTAGTATAGATGGAGTAATAGAACAAGTCCCACACACTGCTACAAGCTGATATATTTTTTCAGAGCTAGATGCAGAAAAAAATTATATTGAATTTGCAAGCTGGTGGAGTTTAGTATAGATGGACTTGTTGAACAAGTCCCACACACTGCTACAAGCCGAAAAAAAATTTCAGAGCTAGATGCAGAAAAAAATTATATTGAATTTGCAACCTGGTGGAGGTTATATAGATGGACGAATAGAACAAGTCCCACACACTGCTACAAGCCAAAATATTTTTTCAGAGCTAGATGCAGAAAAAAATTATATTGAATTTGCAACCTGGTGGAGGTTAGTATAGATGGACTAATAGAACAAGTCCCACACACTGCTACAAGCCGAAGCCAAAATATTTTTTCAGAGCTAGATGCAGATAAAACTTATATTGAATTTGCCACCTGGTGGAGGTTAATATAGATGGACTAATAGAACAAGTCCCACACACTGCTACAAGCCGAAATATTTTTTCAGAGCAAGATGCAAAAAAAAAATTATATTGAATTTTCAACCTGGTGGAGGTTAGTATATATGGACTAATAGAACAAGTCCCACACACTGCTACAAGCCGAAATATTTTTTCAGAGCTAGATGCAGAAAAAAATTATATTGAATTTTCAACCTGGTGGAGTTTAGTATAGATGGACTAATAGAACAAGTCCCACACACTGCTACAAGCCAAAATATTTTTTTCAGAGCTAGATGCAGAAAAAAATTATATTGAATTTGCAACCTGGTGGAGGTTAGTATAGATGGACTAATAGAACAAGTCCCACACACTGCTACAAGCCTAAATATTTTTTCATAGCTAGATGCAGAAAAAATTATATTGAATTTGCAACCTGGTGGAGGTTAGTATAGATAGACTAATAGAACAAGTCCCACACACTGCTACAAGCCGAAATATTTTTTCAGAGCTAGATGCAGATAAAAATTATTTTGAATTTGCAACCTGGTGGAGATGGACTAATAGATGGTATAGATGGACTAATAGAATGATGCTATGCCCAAAAGGTTTTACTTCACTAGGTGCAGTAAAAAAATTGGTATTCTATACACAGGTGGTGTAGCTTGCAACACAGATAGGCTACTCCACTGACTAACACACACTGCAAGAGGCCAAAAAGGATTTGCTTTGATAAATTTTGCCAAATGCTGTGAAAAAAACTTGCACAGCACTAAAACAGACCTGCCTGGCAAAAAGTGATAGGAACTGATGTAACCTAGCCCTCAAAAGGACTGCAATTATAATTAGTCTTTACTTCCAACCTATCTATTTAAGAGCACAGACCTGCCTGATAAAAGTGATAGGAACTGATGTAACCTAGCCTGAAAAGGACTGCAATTACAATTAGTCTTTACTCCCAACCTATCTATTTAAGAGCACAGACCTGCCTGATAAAAGTCGAAGGAAATGATGTAACCTAGTCCTTAAAAGGACTGCAATCACAACTATTCCCTACTCCCAAGCTATCTGTAGATTTGTGCGAAAATTGGCTTGAAATTAACAAAGTATAGCGCACACAGCAAGAGCGGTGCCGTCTAACACGCAGCTGCAGCAGTGAGAAAATGGTGGCGACGGGGAAAATGGCTGGGTTTTATAGGGCAAGGACATGTGACATACACTGCCAATGACACATGCCCTTGCTTGTGTGAAAAAAAGCAGTTCGCTCCGTGTGTGCGCTGCTGATAGGCTGACAGATTACACCTCCCCACTGTAAATGCGGGAAAGAGAAAAAAAAATGGAGATCTGCATTATTTATGCAGAGATCCATCCCCTGCCCCTCCCCCTGTCCCGCTGTACACTCAAACTGCGCATTAACATTAATTTTCAGCATTACTGAGAAAAAATGCAGTTATGATTTTGGTGCACGAACAGTTATCGAACATAATCTCGAACAGCCGAATTTATTTCAAATTGTTCGTGTTCGCCGAACGGCTCGAACACCGCCCAAAACAGCTCGAATTTGAGATTGGCGAACAGTTCGAGTCGAACACCGCTCATCTCTAGTCTTCAGAGGGCCCAAAAATTGCCCAAATCGATGGGAACAGTGCTCAAATGACATGGGAACAGCATGGTGAAGAGCATCTCTGACTCCCAGGTCACTTCTGTCAACAATGTTGTCAGAGTATTACGCCACTTTTACGGACTCACAAAAAATCATACAAAAACGAAACCAAAAGAGATTTTCCTGGGAAAATGTTAAGGAACATCCTTTCTAGGGTATTGACTTGTATATAAGGCAAAATAAATAACCAAAAACAAAAATGCTTCTCCACACATAGCATTTTTGCACTTTTGCATTGCTTTCAACGGTGATAAATTCATTCACCGGTAAATGTAATTTTAATATTTTAGTACCTTATCTGGCCATTTGGTATGTGAGACATGATAAGACACATCCTGTTTCATTTATGAAGGAGGGACTCTGAAAGTTACAAAGCCTGTTTTTATAGGGCTATCAGGCGGCCCTTACTATTCTTAAAGGGCCAGCGGTCAGCCCGCGCTATTGTTAGATAGCCATCAGCCGGCTATGCTTTTTTGTTCTCATTATTAACAAGTGGGTCTCCTATACTGTTATTGCATATGCAGTGACTGCAAGGGCTGCCAAAATTTGGTAAAAAGCCCAATACCAATTTAAAGACACATAGAATTGGGCCTCAGTAACGACATGTTCCCATTAGAAAGGAGCGGTTCTGCTATACAGTTATAGGGTATGCCCTCACTATTGTTAGATAGCCATCAGCCAGCTATGCTTTTTTGTTCTCATTATTAACAAGTGGGTCTCCTATACTGTTATTGCGTATGTAATGACTGCAAGGGCTGACAAAATTTAGGAAAAACCCCAATACCAATTTAAAGACACAGAGGTGGGCCTCATTAACGACATGTTCCCATTAGAAAGGAGAGGGTCAACTATCCAGTTATAGGGTATGCAGTGAGTCCAACGGCTGACCAAATTTAGGAAAAACCCCACTAAGAATTTAAAGACACATAGAGCAGGACCACAGTAACAAGGTACGACATGTTCCCATTAGAAAGGAGTGGTTCTGCTATACAGTTATAGGGTATGCAGTGAGCACAACGGTTGACAAAATTTAGGAAAAACCCCAATAAAAATTTAAAGACACGTAGAGGTGGGCTTTAGTAATGACACGTTCCCATTTGAAAGGAGCTGTTCTGTAATACTGTTATAGTGTATGCAACGGCTGCCAAAAATTTGAACGCACTCCAACGCCCCTTGGAAGTGACGTAGAGGAGGGCCTCATGAAAAAAATGTTCCCATCATTAGGAAGTGGGTCTCCCATACTGTTTGCCTATGCAGTGACTACAATGGCAAACAAAATTTTGGAGCCACTCCAATGGCCCTTGCAAGTGACATAGAGGTCAGAGGGCCTCCTGAAAACAATGTTCCCATTATTAGGAAGTGGGTCTCCCTTAATGTTTGCCTATGCAGTGAATGCAACGGCTGCCAAAAATTTGGAAGCACTCATTGCTCCTTGCAAAAGACGTAGATATGGTGATATGGTAGATATGATGATGATATTGTAGTGGAGAATGAGGATGAAGGGAAGGAGGAGGACAAGAGCAAATAGACAAAATCAGGAAGCGTATACCCATGTCTGGTTGTGAAGACAGAGGTGCATGGGAATAGTGTTAGACCTCCTCAAAAAAAAGACACTGTATTTGAGTTGCTATCATTCAGTGGTATTGAGAAGTCTGGCCCAATCCAGCCCTTGTTCATTTTTATAAGAATCAGCCTGTGAGCATTTTCAGTTGACAGGCGGATGCGCCTATAAGTTATAATTCCACCGGCGGCACTAAAAACCCGCTCTGACAAAACACTAGCGGCAGGGCTGGCCGGGCCTCCAAGGCGTAGAGAGCCAGTTCACGCCACGTGTTGAGTAGAGATGAGCAGTGTTCGACTAGAACTGTTCGCCAATCTCAAATTCGAGCTGTTTTGGGCGGTGTTCGAGTTGTTCGACGAACCCGAACGATTTGCAAAAAATTCGGCTGTTCGAGGTTATGTTCGATAACTGTTCGTGCACCAAAAGCGTGTCCTGCATGTCTGGCGCTAATTAGAGCACCAATCATGCAGGGATTGTCTGCCACTCACTGTAATGCCACAGCCATGGTGGTTGTGGCATTACAGTGATTGCCCAAATCGATGGGAACAGTGCCAACAGTGAAACATGAAAAGCCGGCAATTCAGCAGCGGCATACACCTGTACCCGACAATTTAGAACCGAAAGAATAGAGCTTCACACATAGATTAGATAGATATAAACATGTCAGCCACATATATGCGAAGTACAGTGAAAGTGCTGCTTACTGTACTTGTCATTTAGCGTAAAGGATTTATCAAAAAAAATAATAGTGTTTTCATGCACCGTCTCTTTAAAAAAGCCGGCCGGCAATTCAGCAGCGGTACCCGACAATTTATAACAGACAGAATAGAGCTTCACACATAGATTAGATAGATAGAAACATGTCAGCCACATATATACGAAGTACAGTGACAGTGTTGCTTACTGTACTTGTCATTTAGCGTAAAGGATTTATCAAAAAAAATAATAGTGTTTTCATGCACTGTCTCTTTAAAAAAGCCGGCCGGCAATTCAGCAGCGGTACCCGACAATTTATAACAGACAGAATAGAGCTTCACACATAGATTAGATAGATAGAAAC
Source organism: Phyllobates terribilis (assembly GCF_046119375.1). Taxonomy (NCBI): domain Eukaryota; kingdom Metazoa; phylum Chordata; class Amphibia; order Anura; family Dendrobatidae; genus Phyllobates; species Phyllobates terribilis. The sequence continues at coordinate 146,879,729 of NW_027362764.1, read as the reverse complement.
ATGTCAGTCACATATATATGAAGTACAGTGATAGTGTTGGTTACTGTACTTGTCATTTAGTATTAAAATAAAGGATTTATTATTAAAAAAATTGGCGTGGGGTTCCCCTTAATTTTAGGCTCTAGCGGAGGTTAAGCAGACGGCTGGGGCAGATGTTTGAAGCCTGGGAAGGGGGTAATACCCACGGAGCTTCCCAGGCTACTAATATCAGCCCCCAGCTGAATACATAGCCTTTACTAGCTATTAAAATGGAGGACCCCCCCAAAAAAATGACGTGGGGTCCCCCCTAATTTAATAGCTAGCAAAGGCTAGGCAGACAGCTGGGGGCTGATATTAATAGCCCAGGAAGGGAGCCATGAATATTGGCCCCCTCCCAGGCTAGAAACACCAGCCGTCAGCCGCCCCAGAAATGGCGCATTCATAGGATGCGCCAATTCTGGCACTTAGCCTCGCTCTTCCACGCTGCCCTGGTGCGGTGGCAGGGGGTAATAGGGTTGGGGTTGATGTCAGCTTATAATGCCAGCTGACATCAAGCCCAGGTTAGTAATGGAGAGGCGTCTATAAGACACCCCCATTACTAACCCCATAGTCAAAGTTAAAAAAAACACAAACACCCAGAATAAAGTCCTTTAATTGAAATAAAGACACAATCCTTTATTGTTCTAAATTAAACCATACTTACCGTCACGCCCATTCCAGCTGAAGCCAGCGATCTCCTGCAATAAAAGAAAAATAACAAAGCAACCTCATCCTTACCTTTCCATGGTTCCCACGACAGCTTCAGCTCTGCTACATCAAGATGACAGGCTGGACCGCAGCAGAACGCTGCCATCCAGCCTCTCATCCCGCAGACACTGAGAAGCGCAGGCTTGCTTGCGCTGCTCAGCGTCTCTCTGTGACGACATCCAGATGAGCCGAGTTCATGTCCAATGAACTCGGCTCACCTCATGCACGTCACTGACAGCGTGGGAAAATTCTCACGCTGAAGCGGTGAGTGCAGGAGAATTCTCCCACGCTGTCAGTGACGTGCATAAGGTGAGCTCATGTCCAATGAACTCAGCTCACCTCCTGCACGTCACTGACAGCGTGGGAGAATTCTCCTGCACTCAGCGCTTCAGTGTGAGAATTCTCCCACGGCTGAAGCGCTGAGTGCAGGAGAATTTTCCCACGCTGTTAGTGACGTGCATGAGGTGAGCCGAGTTCATTGGACATTAACTCGGCTCATCTGGATGCCCTCACAGAGAGACACTGTGGAGCGCAAGCAAGCCTGCGCTTCTCAGTGTCTGCGGGATGACAGGCTGAATGGCAGCGTTCTGCTGCGGTCCAGCCTGTCATCTCGATGTAGCAGAGCTGAAGCTGTCATGGGAACCATGGATAGGTAAGGATGATGTTGCTTTATTATTTTTCTTTTATTTCAGGAGATCGTTGGCTTCAGCTGGAATGGGCGTGATGGTAAGTATGGTTTAATTTAGAACAATAAAGAATTGTGTGTTTATTTCAATTAAAGGACTTTTTTCTGGGTGTTGTGTTTTTTTTAAATACTTTACTAGAAATTCATGGTGGTCATGTCTAATATTGGCGTGACCCCATGAATTTCGGGCTTAGGGCCAGCTGATAATGCCAAGCTGGCCCTAACCCCTTTATTACCCAGTGAGCCACCGCATCAGGGCCCTGGATGAGTTGGGTACAGCGCCAGAAGATGGCGCTTCTATGAACGCGCCATTTTCCGGGGTGGCTGCGGACTGCAATTTGCAGCGGGGGTGGCCCAGAAAGCTTGGGCCTCCCTGCGCTGCGGATTCCAGCCCCCAGCTGCCTAGTTGTACCTGGCTGGACACAAAAACAGGGCGAAGCCCCACGTCAATTTTCTTTAAATTATTTCATGAAATAATTAAGAAAAAAAGGGCTTCCCTATATTGTTGTGTCCGGCCAGGTACAAATAGGCAGCTGGTGGTGGGGGGCAGCCCGTTCCTGCCTGCTGTACCTGGCTGGACACAAATATAGTGCGAAGCCCCACGTCAATTTTTTTTAAATTATTTCATGAATTTCCTGAAATAATTTAAAAAAATTGAAGTGGGGCTTCGCACTATATTTGTGTCCAGCCAGGTACAGCAGGCAGGAACGGGCTGCCCCCAACCACCAGCTGCCTATTTGTACCTGGCCGGACACAACAATATAGGGAAGGCCTTTTTTTCTTAATTATTTCATGAATTTCATGAAATAATTTAAAAAAAAGTACGTGGGGCTTCGCCCTATTTTTGTGTCCAGCCAGGTACAACTAGGCAGCTGGGGGCTGGAATCTGCAGCGCAGGGAGGCCCAAGCTTTCTGGGCCCCCCCCCCGCTACAAATTGCAGTCCGCAGCCACCCCGGAAAATGGCGCGTTCATAGAAGCGCCATCTTCTGGCGCTGTACCCAACTCATCCAGGGCCCTGGTGCTGTGGCTCACTGGGTAATAAAGGGGTTAGGGCCAGCTTGGTATTATCAACTGGCCCCAAGCCCAAAATTCATGGGGTCACGCCAGTATTAGACATGACCGCCATGAATTTCTAGTAAAGTATTTAAAAAAAACACAACACCCAGAATAAAGTCCTTTAATTGAAATAAAGACACAATTCTTTATTGTTCTAAATTAAACCATACTTACCATCACACCCATTCCAGCTGAAGCCAACGATCTCCTGCAATAAAAGAAAAATAATAAACCAACCTCATCCTTACCTTTCCATGGTTCCCACGACAGCTTCAGCTCTGCTACATCGAGATGACTGGCTGGACCGCAGCAGAACGCTGCCATCCAGTCTGTCATCCCGCAGACACTGAGAAGCGCAGGCATGCTTGCGCTCCTCACTGTCTCGCTGTGACGGCATCCAGATGAGCCGAGGTCATGTCCAATGAACTCGGCTCACCTCATGCATGTCACTGACAGCGTGGGAAAATTCTCACGCTGAAGTGCTGAGTGCAGGAGAATTCTCCCACGCTGTCAGTGATGTGCATGAGGTGAGCTCATGTCCAATGAACTCAGCTCACCTCCTGCACGTCACTGACAGCGTGGGAAAATTCTCCTGCAATCAGCGCTTCAGCGTGAGAATTTTCCCACGCTGTCAGTGACGTGCATGAGGTGAGCCGAGTTCATTGGACATGAACTCGGCTCATCTGGATGTCGTCACAGAGAGACGCTGAGCAGCGCAAGCAAGCCTGCGCTTCTCAGTGTCTGCGGGATGACAGGCTGGATGGCAGCGTTCTGCTGCGGTCCAGCCTGTCATCTCGATGTAGCAGAGCTGAAGCTGTCGTGGGAACCATGGAAAGGTAAGGATGAGGTTGCTTTATTATTTTTCTTTTATTGCAGGAGATCATTGGCTTCAGCTGGAATGGGCGTGATGGTAAGTATGGTTTAATTTAGAACAATAAAGGATTGTGTCTTTATTTCAATTAAAGGACTTTATTCTGGGTGTTTGTGTTTTTTTTAACTTTGACTATGGGGTTAGTAATGGGGGTGTCTTATAGACGCCTCTCCATCACTAACCTGGGCTTGATGTCAGCTGGCATTATAAGCTGACATCAACCCCAACCCTATTACCCCCTGCCACCGCACCAGGGCAGCGTGGAAGAGCGAGGCTAAGTGCCAGAATTGGCGCATCCTATGAATGCGCCATTTCTGGGGCGGCTGACGGCTGGTGTTTCTAGCCTGGGAGGGGGCCAATATTCATGGCTCCCTTCCTGGGCTATTAATATCAGCCCCCAGCTGTCTGCCTAGCCTTTGCTAGCTATTAAATTAGGGGGGACCCCACGTCATTTTTTTTGGGGGGTCCCCCATTTTAATAGCTAGTAAAGGCTATGTATTCAGCTGGGGGCTGATATTAGTAGCCTGGGAAGCTCCGTGGGTATTACCCCCTTCCCAGGCTTCAAACATCTGCCCCAGCCGTCTGCTTAACCTCCGCTAGAGCCTAAAATTAAGGGGAACCCCACGCCAATTTTTTTAATAATAAATCCTTTATTTTAATACTAAATGACAAGTACAGTAACCAACACTATCACTGTACTTCATATATATGTGACTGACATGTTTCTATCTATATAATCTATGTGTGATGCTCTATCTTTCTGTTCTAAATTGTCGGGTACAGATGCTGAATTGCCGGCCGGCTTTTTTAAAGAGACAGTGCATGAAAACACTATTATTTTTTTAAATAAATCCTTTACACTAAATGACAAGTACAGTAAGCAACACTCTCACTGTACTTATTATATATGTGACTGACATGTTTCTATCTATCTAATCTATGTGTGAAGCTCTATTCTTTCTGTTCTAAATTGTCAGGTACAGATGCTGAATTGCCGGCCGGCTTTTTTAAAGAGACGGTGCATGAAAACACTAATATTTTTTTTAATAAATCCTTTACACTAAATGACAAGTGCAGTAACCAACACTGTCACTGTGCTTCTTATATGTGTGACTGACATGTTTCTATCTATCTAATCTATGTGTGATGCTCTATTCCTTCTTGTCTAAATTGTCGGGTACCGGTGTATGCCGCTGCTGAATTTGCCGGCCGGTTTTTTTAAAGAGAGTGTCTTCTGAGCAGTTTGTCAGCTTTTGGACACCTTTGCAGGTGTTTTCTATGTGTTTCTATGTGTTTTTGTTTGCCTGCCATTGGTTTTAACGGTGTTCGACGGTGTTCTAAGGTGTTCGACGAACAGTTCGACGAACAGTTCCTCGAACATCCCGGTGTTCGACGAACCGAACCGAACCCGAACACTACGGGGTGGCTCAACACTAGTGTTGAGCCTGGATACCCTATAAAGGCACAGAGGAATAACGGAGGACGTTGGTACAGTAGGCTAGGTACTCCCTCACCATCTTCCAAAACTTTTCCCTCTTTGGGAGAGTATCCCGTGTATCAGGGCCTGTGCAATGGGAGGGTCTGAGAAAACTGTCACAGAACTTTGACGGTGTTCCCCTGCCTCTGCTGGATTGCCTTTGTGTCTCTTTTGCCTGTACTCCTTTGTTGTCCAACGAACTGTAACCTCAGCCACCAGCGTATTCAGATAGGAATTTTTTAAATAAAAAAAAAATTAGGCCTGTCCTGCAAGGGAATAAGAGACAGAAAGTTCTCCTTGTAGAGTGGGTCTAGAAGTGTCACTAACCCAAAATTTGGACAACGCGGGGGTCACGGGAAAGGCAGCATAACATAAACTCAGCCATGTGTGCCAGACTGTTAACAAGCAAGACTTCCGTGTCCTCACCAAGAGGACGACTGACCATTCACTCTCCTCATCCTCCTCCTCTTCCTCCTCCTCCCTGTCCTCATGCCATCCACGCTGAACAGACGGTATGACAGTTGTGCAGGTAGTACCTTCTATAGCGCAGGAAACTAGCTCCTGTTCTTCTTCCTTCTTCTCCTCTTCCTCATTGTCACCCAATCCACGTTGGAATGAGATGAAGCTGGGCTGTGTGGAATCACCCTGTAATGGTTCCTTGCTCGATCTCATCATGCGCCTCATCCAATGCCTCCTCTTTAATTGTGAGCAGCGAGCATTTTAAAAGACCGAGAAGCTGGATGGTGAGGCTAATTATGGAGTCACCGCAACTCACCATCTTGGAGGAGTCTTCAAAACTTTGGAGGATGGCACAGATGTCTGATATCTATGCCACTCCTGAGGTATTATGTGTGGAGGCTGACCAAATACCGATGACTGTGTTGATGCTGGTAGTCAACAACTGCCTTCTGCTGCTCAAAAATCCTTCCCAGCAGCTGCAACATTGAGTTTCAATGCGTGGGGACATTGCACACCTGTCAGTGAGCTGTAACCTGCAAACGCTGCTGAAGCACGGCAAGGGCGGAAGCTGTAGCTGACTTTCTAAAATGGGCACACATGCGGCATACTTTGACAAGCAGATCCAGCAGATCTGGGTAGGTTTTGAGAACTTGCTGAATCACAAGGTTAAGCACATGGGCCAGGCATGGTATGTGTATGATCTCGCCTCACCTCAGAGCCGCCACCAGGTTCCAGCCATTGTCACACACGACCATGCCTGGCTGTATGTTCAGCGGTGTCAGCTACAGATCTGCCTGCTCTTTCAGAGCTGTCCACATCTCTTCAGCGGTGTGCGGTTTGTCACCTAAGCATATTAGCTTCAGCACAGCCTGTTGCCACTTGGTCAAGGCAGTGCTTACAGACTGTGACTGATGTGGTCATTTCGGAGATGGAGGCTGAAGAGGAGGAGGAGGTGCAGGAGCTGTTGAATGTAAGGGCAACCCTGATTGACCCAGGGCCCGCAGTCCTCGGCGTCGGGATGATGTTTCCAAGGTCCTGGCTTCCACTATATTAACCCAGTGTACCGTCAGCACGATGTACCATCCCTGCCCTCAAGCACTTATCCACATGTTCGTAGTTAGGTGAACTATCCCAGTAACTGCGTTGTTGAGGGCACGGCTAATGTTGTGGAACAGTTGCTTGTGTAATGCGGAGACGGCACACCGGTAGAAATAATGGCAGCTGAGGACCAAGTACCGAGGGATGACCGCTGCCATAAGGTTGTGGAAAGCTTCTATCTCCACGAGCCGAAAAGGCAACATTTTGAGTGCAAGCATTCGCAAAATGTGTGAATTTAGTAGTATAGCCTGATGGGCGTTGGCTGCGTATTTGAGCTTGTATTCCAAGGACTGGGGTGGGAAGAACTGAACGCTGGGACAAGAACTTGGACGTGCTTGCTGATGATGCTAATTGAGAGTGTGCAAAGATAGGTGCAGGGCAGGAGGCATCTTTGCATGCGCCATGGACAGGGGATTGGCGTGCACGCACAACAGCGGAATAAGCAGTGGTGTCACCTGCAGACACTGTTTCTGGATCCTGGCATTCGGCCCACCTAGTTGGGTTTATTGCTGTCATGTGCCTGATCATGCTGGTGGTGGTCAGGCTGCTAGTTTTGCTACACCTGCTGATGTTGGCCTGGAAGATGGTGCAAATGGCCTTATTGGGGTTATCTTCAGAGTCTTTAAAAAACAACCAGACTCGGGAAGACCTAACAGTTGCACTGGCAACTTCCATCGTGTTGGTGTTACGGGGAACACTTGTCTGCCCTGTGTCTCTGGCTACCACACTACTTCTTCCTGCCTGTTGTGGTGCTATGCCTCCCTCCCCCCATGTGCTGCTTTCCTTGCTCTGCATGTCCCCCTGCCAGGTTGGGTCAGTGACTTTATCGTCCACCACCTCATCTTCCACTTCCACACCCTGGTCCTCCTCCTTACTTTCTGGCAATTGTGTCTCATCATCATCCACCTCCTGCGACAGTAATTGCACTTTCACACTGTCACCTTCGTGTGACCGTGGCTGCTCAAATATTTGGATATCGCTACACGCGTTCTCCTCTTGCCCTGCTTGAAGCTGGCCAGGCAAGAGGCCCAAATCTATAAATGGAAAAGTGAACAGCTCTTCGGAGTTTACAAATGTGGGATCAGTTGTCTCTAGGCACTCAGCACGGTGGGAGGAAGGAGGATCAGGGTGAGGAATATGCAGTCCAGACTCACGGCTACTAAGACTTGACTGCGTCGAAGACAGGGTGGTGGTGGCAAAGTGACAGGAAGCATTATCTGCTGTCCAATCAACAACCTTTTGACACTGCTCTGCGTTTAATAGTGGTGTTCTGCGGTCCCCTAATAATTGGGGCAGGAAGGTCGAGTGTGCAAGATCTGGGTGTTTGTAGTGGCACAATTCCTGCTTGCTCAAGCTCTGCCGCTGCAAGCACCATCACCATCACATCCATTTTCCAGTCTCTTACCACGCACCTTGCCCATTTAAATGGAGGACAATATTTTCCACTTTCACTACAAATGGCTGAATTTGGACCGCAGTTTTATGTGATGCGACTGATGGATAACCACGGTTTTATATAGCGGCTCTGTTGTTTACTATTTTTCACAGTCAGCAAGTGTGAATAGCTTCACTGACACACTGCAACAAATTGTAAATTGAAGCCAATATTTTGAGACGCATTATATATACAGTGAAGGAATAATTATTTGACCCCTTGCTGTTTTTGTAATTTTGCCTACTGACAAAAACATGAACTATCTAATTTTAAGGGTAGGTTAATTTTAATATTGAGAGAATATCCAAAAAAAATCAAGAAAATCACATTTCATCAATTAGATAAATTTATTTGCATTTTGCAGTGAGAAATAAGTATTTGATCCCCTACAAACCATTATGAGTTCTGGCTCCTACAGACCAGTTAGATGCTACTAATAAACTTGTTACCTGCATTAAATACAGCTGTCTCACATAGTCACCTATATAAAAGACTCCTGTCCACAGACTAAATTAATCAGTCAGACTCTAACCTCTACAACATCGGCAAGACCAAAGAGCTTTTTAAGGATGTCAGGGACAATATCATAGACCTGAACAAAGCTGGAATGGGCTACAAAACCATAAGTAAGACGCTGGGTGAGTAGGAGACAACTGTTGGGTAAGAAAATGGAAGAAATACAAAATGACTGTCAATCAACATCGATCTGGGGCACCATGCAAAATCTCACCTCGTAGGGTATCCTTGATCATGAGGAAGGTGAGAGATCAGCCTAAAACTACATGGGGGAACTTGTTAATGATTTCAAGGCAGCTGGGACCACAGTCATCAAGAAAATCATTGGTATCGCATTACGCCTTAAAGGTTTAAAATCCTGCAGTGCCTGCAATGTCCCCCTGCTCAAGAAGACACAAGTGCAGGCCCATCTGAAGTTTGCCAATGAACACCTAGATGATTCTGTGAGTTATTGGGAGAAGGTGCTGTGGTCAGATGAGACAAAAATTGAGCTCTTTGGCATTAACTCAACTCTCCATGTTTGGATGAAGAGAAATGCTGCCTATGACCCAAAGAACACCATCCCCACTATCAAGTATGGAGATGGAAACCTTATGTTTTGGGGGTGTTTTTCTGTTAAGGGCACAGGACTACTTCACCGCATCAATGGGAGAATGAATGGAGGCATGTACCATAAAATCCTGAGTGACAAACTCCTTCCGTCCTCCAGGACATTAAAAATTGGGTCGTGGCTTCCAGCAAGACAATAATCCAAAACATACAGCCAAGGCAACAAAGGAGTGGCTCAAAAAGAAGCACATTAAGGTCATGGAGTAGCCAAGCCAGTCCCCAGACCTTAATCCCATAGCAAACTTCCTTAGCGAGTTGAAGTGATAGGAAATTCAATATACCTTAAAATCAAGATCCTTTTAATTCATATGTATCTTATCCCTTTAACACTCCTGTAAAAACCAATTTAGTCAAATATGCTGCTTAAACAACTAGATCATAACAAGATTAATAAATAATCTCTAAGCAAAGATGCAAAGTTTACCCAAGCCACTGTGGTATTTGCAGGGGCTGCTTATCTTAGTCAAAATGCCCTTTTGAGGTCAGGTTAATCTAGGGGAAGCACATTGACCAACAAAACAAGTACATTGCATCAAGTAATTATATAAGTACATAGGTAAGCATTTTGTTTAATCGCCTGATTAGTAATGATTGGATATTAGTTGTTTATATTGTAAGATGATTGGTTATGTTATAATCTCCCTATGTCCCTCCTACCATGTACAACCCACACCTTTTACTATAAGAATTGGGCCCCAATACAATGGAGGCAGTTCTGTTCTAACATTGATCATAGCACTTGTGGCAACAATAAAACTTTCTTTAATTTACAGAGAAAGTGTGTGAACTCATCCTTTGGGAGACTGAGACGTTATTCCATAACATTTGGTGCCAAAACCCGGGACCTCAAGCCGCTGCTGTGGACGGGAGAATTGCAAATTGCATGCTGACTGGACAGGTGGATCACTACTACAAAAGCGCGCTGCAGGTGAGATTCCCTGTTTTTTGGGTGGTCATCCACTTTTGCCTGCCAGTAACTACTTGTTCCTGTCCGGTAGCGTCTGAGGTATTTATTTCAGCCTTTATTTTTATCCACTCTCCCAAAGGGTAAATATCAATATGCGTAAGGTATTGCAGATTATTGAGTAATTCACTATTATAGGTTTAATGTGATGTAAATATTGTAATATTGTTGATTTACTTTCTAAGTCTGTTTCCTGAGAGAGCTGTGTAATGTAATATTGTTTACTTAATCAATATATAACTCACTGCCAGTTTATCCTGTTCAGTGAACGTCTCACCGGCACAAGCTAGTAAGACGGGACAGTGGTATTAAGATTGCACAGCGCTCTGAGTAAACATATTGGAATAACCAGATAAAAATTAAAGTAAACATACTGTTATTTTGACTATTTGTTTGAGAAGGTAGCATATCATTTAGTAAAATAAGTTTGTAAGACAATAAGAAACTTAGCATCATTCATATATACAGATACATTGAATATTGTTAACTCATAAGTTGGTCTGATGAGACCCACATTTATTTCCTGTAACACATAACTCCAAAGAGGAAATGGGGAATGTCAATAGCAATTGTGCTAAACCCTGCAAAACCCCACAGAATATCTCAAACATTTGTATAGGGGATGAGTCATCCACACACAAAACAAGAGAGTATTAAGGATATATTAAAATATTAAATTTTATTGAAAAATTAAAAGCAGAAAAAATAATAAATAAAAAACTCAGCTTCAGAAAAATAGGGAGCAATCCCCAGAGTGTTCGATGCAAAGACAGATAATAAAATCTACATGCAAAATAATGACATGGTATGCCAGTAACAAGTAAGCCCAAACTAGCAATGAGAAACCATATAGAAATTACATAAGTCCCATTGGCATAATATAGCAAGGCAAATGATAAAGCACGGCAATGCTCAGTGGGTACAAATTGCAAATCATGTTCAAATGCTAAATAGAGGCGCTTTACCTGAGATAGGGCTATTGAAATGAACACAGGGGGCTTTTAATTTTTCAATAAAATTTAATATTTTAATATATCCTTAATACTCTCTTGTTTTGTGTGTGGATGACTCATCCCCTATACAAATGTTTGATATATTGTCCTCGAGTTGGATATAATACTTTATAAACCCATGGATACCATTGGGACTTTTTGTGGTTGTCAAAACCCCACAGAAGGAAGCTAAATGTGTACAATACTCAGAGGGGAGTCCGATGATTTATATGATTGACACATATGGGCAACCAGCATACAATATACGGACTAGATGGAGATCTGTTTTACCTGATCTACCAATTGAAGGCACATTAGATATTACTCTATTAAAGACTATATCACCTTGCTGTATCAGTGAGGAAGAACAGAAAATGTACTGTTCTTGGTTAGAAGTAACTGTGTCTACCACTACTCCAGTACCTGTAACTCCTCTTGCCCCACCATCATATTATTTTAGTAAACCAAAATTATTGAATATGATGGATTGTGATGATGAACCAATGATAGCCTGCGTGGCCCAGAGCCTGATAGATCAAGCCCGGGCTGCCAGAGCTGCACAAGTGGCTCAGCCTTATGCCTCCGTAACTTCACCTTCCCCATTGCAAGCCTCTGCCCCAATAGGTCCTCATGCACCTTTATCAATGACCACAGATACTGGCTTTATAAAAACAAGCCCATCTTCGTCTGGAGCTAGTAAAGATGAGAAGGTGCATGAAGGAACGCTTGCTAGTGCTACGATAGCAAGAGAAGAATTATATCCAAATGGGGAATTGGAAAAGTATTCTCATAAAACACCAATAATAGATAAAAATTATACCAATATAAGCACTACTAATATTATGACTGAAGGTAGAAGGCGCCAACAAGAAAATCCCCCTACTCAATTGTACCCCATGCAAGAAATCACAGGCCCAGGTAACCAGTCATGGAAGATGAGAAAACCTTACACTTGCACTGATTTGTTTGAAATAAATAAGCAAGTGGGGGAATATAAGAAGAATCCCAGGAAATTTTTGGGAAATGTTAGATAAGATCTTTCATACACATCAACTATATGGTCAAGATATTTTACAAATCTTGAATACTGTATTTACACCTGCAGAGGTTGTAGAATTACGTAAGGATACTAGATATGCTGGATCTAATCCAGAGTTTGATATTAATGAAATACAAAATCAGTGGGAGAAAATTTGTCACAAGTATAAGGAAATATTTAAGCAAACCCCTGATTGGAATACTATAAGCAATATCCAACAAGGGTCAAATGAATCTGCAAGAGAGTATTATCACAGATTCAGTCAATTGGTGAAAGATCAGAGTGGTGAAAAAAGTTTATTTGAGGTTCCCGAAGTAGCTATAATTCTTATCCAAACGTTTGTTGATGGGTTAACTAAGGTGTTAAAAAGCAGATTAACCACTAGAATGCCTCATTGGAAGACGTTAAATATGGATAGTGTGTTAGCTGATTTATATCATCATGAGAAAAGTCTAGAGGGGGCACAAAAGAAAAATTAAGAAAGATTAATGCAGTTACAAATATCTGCTACAGAAAGGACTCTAAAAACCTCAGGTACTACTAACAAGGATGACAACTCAAAAGGAAAGGATTTTAGGTGTTTCAATTGCAATGGAAAGGGTCACATTGCCAGGTATTGCAAGAAACCAAAGAAACAACAAAAGCAGGAAGAAGATAAGCAGGATTGACTAGATGATAGTGAAGCTGTGCAATATATGGTTAACCCTTTAATGCCTTTAAACACTTCTTCCTTTTCCTCCAGAGAACCAGTTTTACACTGTGAAGTGGCAGGAGAAAATGTACCTTTTCTCATCGACACAGGTGCTTCAGTGTCTCTAATTAATGACAACACATTTCTTCCCAAAACAGGAGAAAAATTGAAAATGGTTGGAGTCACAGGAAAACCTATTTTTCTTTCTATTTCAGATCCAACTATGGTTACTATAGGTCCAATTACAACTGAACATTCTTTTTTGTTGTCAGCAGATGCCCCGATAAGCCTCCTAGGACGGGACCTGCTATGTAAACTGAATTGTACCATATTTTGAAACCCGGATGGAGTACATTTACAGGTACCAAAGGGCCATACGGAGGATGCAGTGAATTTACTGTACATGTGTCCGGATAAAATACTGGTATCCAAAACAATGGATCCGGCAGTAGAATCAATGTTGACAAAAGTCCCCCACAAATTGTGGAATACTGATTCTACTGAGGTCGGTAACATGAATTATGTCCAACCTGTACAAATTGACCTAAAACCTCACTGTATCCTCCCCTGTAAACCTCAGTACAAATTAAAACCTGAAGCTGAAGTTGGCATAGCCCCAACTATTGAATCACTCCTGAAACAAGGTGTGTTGAAGAAAATTCAGAGTCCATGTAACAGCCCTATTTTTCCCATCAAGAAACCTGGTAGTAAAGGACAGTGGAGGATGGTTCAAGATCTAAGAACCATAAATGAAGTGGTTGTACCATTACATACAGTGGTCCCAAATCCAGCCACTATCTTAATGCAGATCCCAGCAAACAGTTCCTATTTTTCTGTTATTGATCTGTGCTCTGCTTTCTTCTCTATCCCCATTCACCCTGACTCACAGTACCTTTTTGCCTTTACTTACAGAGGACAACAGTATACATGTTTTCGGTTGCCACAGGTTTTTCTAAATTCACCCACCATCTTCAGTCAAGCACTCAGTAACAACCTGGCAGATCTAGTGCTCCCATGCGGATCCTTCTTGATTCAGTATGTGGATGACCTGTTGCTGTGTTCCATTTCAAAAGATGAGAGTCTGAAAGATACAGAAGCCCTTCTGTGCTTTCTAGCAGAATATGAACACAAAGCAGCAGTTGCCAAGTTGCAACTGTGCCAGACTAAGGTAGTGTACATTGGACACTGTTTGACAAAAGGACTAAGACATCTCTTGACGGAAAGAGTAATGGCCATTAAACGTCTGACCATTCCCTATAACAAGAAACAGATGTGACAGTTTTTAGGGATGGTTGGATACTGTAGACAGTGGATTCCTTGTTTTTCTTTGTATTCTACACCACTGTATGCCCTAACCAAAGACACTGTCCCAGAAACTTTTGAGCATACAGAGGAAGTTCAAACTGCTTTTGTAGAACTGAAGGAAGCCTTGGTCTCTGCCCCTGCTTTTGGTTTACCCAATTATGCTCTCCCTTTTCATCTTTTCTGCCATGAAGTACAGGAGCATGCTCAAGCCGTATTGACTCAACATCATAATGATGCCAACAGACCAATTGCCTACTACAGCTTAGAACTAGACCCTGTTGCACGAGGAATGCATGCTTGTCTTAAGGCCGTTGCAGCAGCAGCATTTTCTGTGGAGAAATCTGCAGACCTGGTTCTCATGCACTCCTTGATCGTATGGGTCCCCCACTCTGTGTATGTGTGGCACCCCAGGGGTCTGGTTTTCCACAGTAATGTAATGTTATGTCTGAGAGCAGGTGGGAGGTCCTTTGGTCAGGGATCCTGTGCATGCCACACCTCCTGCCCAGTCTTGGGAGGGGAAGAACTTCCCCTGTATAAACCCGGGGCTGAGGCAGGGTGAGTCAGACAAGGAGAGTGGAGACAAGAAGCAGCATAGGAAACAGCAGAGTTACAAGGAGTCAGGGGCTGGCAGCTGCAGAGCTCGCCCTGACTAAGAAGATTCTTTACCGGACCCGGAGTCCGAGGCTGTGGGGACTAACTCTTACCCAGCAGCAGAATCCGTCAGGCAGGGGATTTCAGGTCCTCTGGCCCAGAAGCCCGAAGGCACGGTCACACGCGTGGGACCAGCACCGCCATCGTGGAGCGGAAGCCATTAGAAGGCCCCGAGTCACCGGCCATACGGGTGAGCACCACACGGTACACTCAAGGACGTGGGCTACTTACATCAGCTTCTAGCAAGGTAGCCAGAAGAGTACAGTCAGTTTGGGAGGCCTACAACTACGCCTGGCCAGGGGAGATCCCATCTGCTCAAAGACTGACCAGGCCCCGTTTGCTAGCAAGTACTCCGGGAGGGTCTGTCGTTGTTACCAGTAAAGACCCTGAACTACACCGTACCGTCTCTGAGTGGTTCCTGCTACCCCCATCATCCACGTCGGCTGCCCTGAGGCCATACCCCTCCCGTTGGGGGTTATACTATCACGCTGCACAATCCTACCACCGGCCTCAGCGGTCTGCCCTGCAGCAGCAGCTTCCTGGCTGCACTCAACGGGTGGCGTAGTCATCAACTATTTACTACTAATAGACTGCCGTCTAGTTTGACTCCCTGGGCACGGACCGGGTCACCGCCACGAGACTACAACCCTCCACTGATCCGGCTCCGGGTAGGCTCCCGCGTGCGCAACGCAGCGCGACACAGGCCCAGGGGCGCGTCAACTTTGGCGTAGTCGGCAGGATTTCGTGCCCGCAACCACCGGGTACTGCGTGCCTGAAAAGCAAAGACTGTTCAAACTTACCAGTGGTGAAGATTCCCGCTATCCGTGGAGGTTTCCCGCCATCCGGCGCCATCTTCTACCTTCTTCCCGCCATCCGTGGAGTTTTCCCGCCATTGGACGCCATCTTGAGGACGCCGCGCGGGAAGAAGAGGGGCGTGGACTCCGAAAGCGCGCGAGAACTGAAGCCCCGCCTCACGTCCGGACGTTGCGTAAGGTCCTGGAAGGAGCCCAGCAGACGCCGACGTCACAGGAGCGCGACGGAAGGTCCTCAACCCTGACGATCCACTGCGGAGCCGCGGCCTACGGAAGAGGATCATCGCAAGGTAGGCCACGGTCCACTAGGGGGGAGGAAGATGTCGGATACGGAGGAGAGCTTCACTGCCTCAACCCCCGCCAGCGCTACCGCTGCTGCAGTTATGCCCTTCACCATGCCCTATATCCCGGGAGCAGCTTGGCTACCCCAGTACTCAGGGGAGTCACATACCCTGCATGACTTTAGAGAAAAGCTGGATAGCCTCTTCCAGGTGTACCCCCTCACAGAAGAGCAAAAAGTGAGCATCCTGGTGGCCCAACTAACCGGGGCAGCCAAAAGGGAAGTAAAATCCTGGCCACCTGGGAGGAAGACTGTCGCAGGGATACTAACCCGGCTGAAGGACACCTTTGATACCCGCACCTCAGCCGAGATTAAGCTTAGATTCTACGGGTGCAAGCAGCGAGCGCATGAGAGTATAAGGGACTATGCACTAAACCTACAAGAGGCCCTGAGGGCCATAAAGCAGACCGACCCTGATGGGGTGGGAAACGAGGACAGGCTATTGACTGAACAATTTATAGAGGGTTTATATTGCAATGCCCACCGAACCCAGTTGCGGGCAATGGCCTTACAGGATCCCCATCTGGACTTTGCACAGTTCAAGGATAGAGCTATCCGGGTGCTCCGAGAACCAGCACCGGGTGGCGTTGTTACCCACAGGCGCCCAGCTATCAATTACCACCAGGAGGCGGCGCCCTTGTCGGCAGGGCCTGTGGGAGCTGATGCGCAGGCTTTGGACAATGACCCGGCTCCAGACCTACACCATCAGGTCCAAGAGCTAGCTAAGAGCGTTGCTGCGCTAACCCGAACTGTGCAGTCTTTACAGGTTTCCACCCCAGGGAAGATCCAGCTGGCATCCGGACCGGAGGACATCCCGTGGCGTCGACCAAGGAGGACCCCACCGGCCAGAGGAAGACCCAGTGACCGATACAACGAGGACGGACGACCCATCTGCCGCCGCTGCAATCAACCCGGACATATGGAAAGGTACTGTTCTTTAAACGGGCACAACCTGGGGTAGAGGGCCAACCCCCAGGAAAAAGATCACCAGGCCCATCGAACTGGCGCGACAGATATGTGGGAGGACGTCCAGTCTTGCCTGTGGTACTGGATGGCATTCCCATGAGTGCCCTACTGGATACCGGGTCACAGGTCACCACCATCCCGTACGTGCTCTTCAAGCAGTACTGGAATGACTCGGATATTACCCGCTACCCTGACGACGACTTGAGTATCATCGCCAGCAATGGCCAGCCCGTGCCACAGATCGGATTTAAAGAGGTGACCCTCAAAATCGGTAGAGTCGAACTGGCCGCACAGGGACTGATCATTGTAGATATTGATAAACATGAGAGTCACCCAAAAATAACTCTAGGAACTAACGTAATTGAAAATTGTCTTGCAGAGGTGATTTTCCTTTTACAGCAGGTTGCCAAGAACGCCAGCTCCGGCGAGCAGCGGGTGCTCCAGAAAGAGATCCGGGCACTGATGCAACGGCAACAAGTGGAACTCTCCGGCGGTGAGATTGGTAGCGTAAGAATGTGTGACCCTTTTCCTATTGCCATGCCCCCAAAAAGTGAAATGATGATTTGGTGCCGGGCAGCTATTGGTCTGAGAGGTAGAGATTACCAGGCAATGGTAGAACCAGTTTACTCAGACAGTAGGCCCACCATTTTGACAGCACGGGGGGTGGTCAATGTACGCCATGGGAGGGTGCCCATTCGCATAATAAATATCGGGGAGAGGGAAGTGTACCTGCCCCGGTATGCCACGCTAGCCAAATTATATACCACTAATCAAAATTCTATACAATCTGTGGAACCCTTGCCTCCATCTCACCCGGAGGAAGGTAACGGCTCTAAGAAAGACATGGAGGACTGGTGTCAGCAACTACATTTGGGTACTGATTCCACTCCCTCACATCAGAAACAAGGAGTCTATCGGGTGGTTCAAGAGTATGAGAGAGTGTTTAGTAAACACCCGTTAGACTTCGGGCGAGTCAAGGGGGTAGAACACCGCATCCCCACGGGAGATCATCCTCCCATAAAAGAGAGGTATCGACCCGTACCCCCTGCACATTACCAACACGCCAAGGGGATGCTTAGAGACATGAAGGAGGCTGGGGTAATCCGGGATAGCTGTAGCCCCTGGGCAGCCCCACTAGTTTTAGTCAAAAAGAAAGACAACACCATGAGGATGTGTGTAGATTACCGGAAAATCAACCGTATCACACACAAGGATGCGTACCCCTTACCAAGGATAGAGGAGTCATTGGCTGCTTTAAGATCTGCTAACTTCTTCTCTACCTTGGATCTCACTAGCGGGTACTGGCAGGTTCCTGTAGCAGAGGCGGACCGGGAGAAGACCGCATTCACCACCCCGATGGGACTTAGCGAGTTCACCTGCATGCCGTTCGGACTCTGCAACGCCCCAGGAACCTTCCAACGATTAATGGAGTGCTGTCTGGGCCACAGAAACTTCGAGACGGTCCTGTTGTACCTGGACGATGTCATCGTATACTCCAAAACTTATGAGGACCACCTGAAACACCTGGCGGAGGTGTTCGAAGCTCTGGCGAGTTACGGCCTAAAGGTGAAACCCTCCAAGTGTCACCTCCTGAAACCAAAGGTGCAATACCTGGGACACGTGGTGAGCGCTGACGGAGTGGCTCCCGACCCCGATAAGATCACCGCAATTAAGGGATGGCCAAGCCCCTCCAGCGTAAAAGAAGTGCGGCAGTTCCTAGGGTTGGTAGGCTACTACCGAAGGTTTATTCCCGGTTTCACCAAAAAGGCAGCGCCTATGCAGGACCTCCTGATAGGCCAGTCCCGAAAGGCCAAGAACCAGAAGCCGCCCTTCAAATGGGAAGAGCTAGAAGAAGAGTCCTTCCGCCAGCTGAAGATGGCCCTCACGGGGGATGAAATCTTGGCGTACCCGGACTATAGCCAGCCCTTCATCCTCTACACCGACGCCAGTAACATCGGGCTAGGAGCCGTACTGTCCCAGATTCAGCAGGGGAGAGAACGAGTAATCTCCTATGCCAGCCGAAAACTGCGACCCACCGAAAGGAACCCCGAGAATTACAGCTCATTTAAGCTAGAGTTCCTGGCCGTGGTATGGGCAGTCACCGAGCGCTTTAGGCATTACCTCGCTTCTTCCCGGTTCACCGTATACACGGATAACAACCCGTTGACACACCTGGACACGGCAAGACTCGGTGCCCTGGAGCAGAGGTGGATGGCCCGTCTGTCCAACTACGAGTTCACAATCAAATACCGGGCAGGACGCTCCAATACTAACGCGGATGCCCTGTCCAGGATGCCCAACCTGCCGGACGAAGGAGAAGATCCGGAGGGACTGGAAGAAGTTGAACTCCCTGCGTTCCACTGTCATGGGACTATCCAGTATTCCCACCGGGTAAGGGGTAAGCAGGCTGCTACGTTGAACCCCTTACCCCACTACAACTGGGCGGAAACGCAAGACAGCGACCCTGCCGTCCGACTGGTGAAGGAGATGCTGACTCGGCCGGAGGCTCGCCTTGAACCAGACGCTCCGGAGGAAGCCAAACAACTATGGGCGGAGAAGAGTCGACTATTCCTTTACAAGGGGAAGTTGTGCCGCAGAATGGTCAACTCCCGGACGCATGAACTACTCTGGCAAGTAGTGGTGCCACGAAGAGACGCAGCCATGGTGATGGAGGCATACCACGACGGAGCTGGACACTTCGGGTGGAAAAAGCTGGAGTTCCTGCTGCGCGAGCGGTTCCACTGGGTAGGCATGAGGGGAACCATCGAGAAGTGGTGCAGAGACTGTGGCCCGTGCAATCTGAGAAGGAAGGACCGGGCCAGCCAGAAGACTCCCCTGCAGTCCATCGTCACCCGGCAACCGTTGGAACTGGTAGCCTTGGATCATGTAAAACTGACCCCAAGCAGAAGTGGCTACGTCTACGCGTTAACCATCGTGGATCATTACTCCCGGTTCTTGGTTGTCGTCCCCGTCAAGGACTTAACGGCTCAAACAGCAGCTAGAGCCTTCCAGCAGCACTTCTGCCGTCCACACGGGTACCCGGACCAAGTGCTGACGGACCAGGGACCTGCCTTTGAAGCGGAGGTCTTCCAGGAATTCTGCAATCTGTATGGCTGCCGGAAGATAAGGACGACACCCTACCATCCGCAAACTAATGGACTTTGTGAAAAAATGAACCAGGTGGTAATGGATCTTCTAAAAACATTGCCCCTGGAAGAACGCAGTCTGTGGCCTGAGAAGTTGCCCGATCTGGTGGACCTATACAACCACATCCCGGTAGGTTCCACCAACTGTACCCCGGCTTACCTAATGAGGGCGAGACCTGGTAAGTTACCTGTTGACCTGGAAATGGGAGTCCTGACACCTGAGGACACTTCACCAGAAACAGACTGGGACACAGAGAGGCAGCAGCAGTACCGGAGAGTACAAGAGAGCGTGGAGCGAAGTCTCTGTCAGGCTAGGGAAAGACAAGAGAAGACTTACAACCAGTATGCTCCCGCTGTTCCCCTGGTACCCGGAGAGCAGGTTTGGAAGAGGAAAAGACGGCTCCACAAGTTGGATGACCAGTGGGAGAAGGACCCGTACACCGTACTGCCCTCAAGCCACGAGAACCCGAAGGTCTGTACCATCAGTAAAGACGGAGGGGAAACCACAGCCATTGTATCCCGGGACCACCTGAAGAAGTGTCCCGAACAACTGAGGAACCCTGAAGAGGAACAAGAAGACCATCGACCCGTGGGAGAAAGGGAAGATATGGTTAGTACCGTGCTCGGGGACTTCCCTCGGTCTTGGACTCAAGTCAATGGTGCAGTTGTGGTACCCGTACTCACCTTCCTCCAACCATCATCCCAAGAACCTACGGAGCAACGGGTAGAGCTGGAAGAACAGCCGGTCCAGGAGGCAGAAGACTCCACACGAGTAGAACAGGAGAATCAACCCTCTGCTTATAGTGAGCCTGCCGTACCCCTAGTGAGACAAAGAGCCGGTAGACAGCTGCCCAGTTTACCCTTGACAGCTCCTACACCCTGTAGTTCAGGGCCAGACAGTCAGCTCCGTAGGTCCACTAGGGCCACTAGAGGCCAGTTACCCGCACGCTGGAGAATTTGAAGTGTAAAAATAGTTTTATGTTTATCTGTGTATTGTTGCTTGTGTATAATTTTGTGTTTCCAGTTGTTTTTAGGAAACCTTGGTGGATTTACCGGGAATCCTTGTATATAGTTGGAGCGTAACCCAGGATGGACTAGAGACTGTTAAGGACTCGGGGTAGGACAGACCCCTACCTGGTTACGTCTCCCTGTGTTGGTGAAATGGACACCTTTGCTTTTCTTCAAAGACTGCATCCGGTTGCGGACACGCCGTAACCATCTTATGTGTTTTTCTTATAGTATTGTTATTGTTATACTTTGTTATGTTTTTCTAAATGTGTTTAGTCCCGGAGTACTAAATTTCACTAGGGGGGAATGTGGCACCCCAGGGGTCTGGTTTTCCACAGTAATGTAATGTTATGTCTGAGAGCAGGT
This sequence comes from Phyllobates terribilis, assembly GCF_046119375.1. Classification (NCBI taxonomy): domain Eukaryota; kingdom Metazoa; phylum Chordata; class Amphibia; order Anura; family Dendrobatidae; genus Phyllobates; species Phyllobates terribilis. The sequence continues at coordinate 146,858,516 of NW_027362764.1, read as the reverse complement.
GGGAGGTCCTTTGGTCAGGGATCCTGTGCATGCCACACCTCCTGCCCAGTCTTGGGAGGGGAAGAACTTCCCCTGTATAAACCCGGGGCTGAGGCAGGGTGAGTCAGACAAGGAGAGTGGAGACAAGAAGCAGCATAGGAAACAGCAGAGTTACAAGGAGTCAGGGGCTGGCAGCTGCAGAGCTCGCCCTGACTAAGAAGATTCTTTACCGGACCCGGAGTCCGAGGCTGTGGGGACTAACTCTTACCCAGCAGCAGAATCCGTCAGGCAGGGGATTTCAGGTCCTCTGGCCCAGAAGCCCGAAGGCACGGTCACACGCGTGGGACCAGCACCGCCATCGTGGAGCGGAAGCCATTAGAAGGCCCCGAGTCACCGGCCATACGGGTGAGCACCACACGGTACACTCAGGGACGTGGGCTACTTACATCAGCTTCTAGCAAGGTAGCCAGAAGAGTACAGTCAGTTTGGGAGGCCTACAACTACGCCTGGCCAGGGGAGATCCCATCTGCTCAAAGACTGACCAGGCCCCGTTTGCTAGCAAGTACTCCGGGAGGGTCTGTCGTTGTTACCAGTAAAGACCCTGAACTACACCGTACCGTCTCTGAGTGGTTCCTGCTACCCCCATCATCCACGTCGGCTGCCCTGAGGCCATACCCCTCCCGTTGGGGGTTATACTATCACGCTGCACAATCCTACCACCGGCCTCAGCGGTCTGCCCTGCAGCAGCAGCTTCCTGGCTGCACTCAACGGGTGGCGTAGTCATCAACTATTTACTACTAATAGACTGCCGTCTAGTTTGACTCCCTGGGCACGGACCGGGTCACCGCCACGAGACTACAACCCTCCACTGATCCGGCTCCGGGTAGGCTCCCGCGTGCGCAACGCAGCGCGACACAGGCCCAGGGGCGCGTCATATGCACTGCTCAACTGCCAGAGGACCAAGCATGTCACCAAGGCCAGATTTACCATATGGGAAGTGACACTCTTACAGCCAAGTCACATCACTTTACGCAGATGTTCACAGTTGAACCCTGCTACCTAACTACCATATGAGACACGTTTGTCTCAGAGAGAGGGAGCAAATGGTGAGTTTGACACAGACAGTGAGTTTGACAAAATGACATGCCCTGATGAACATGATTGTGTACTTCACACGCAAACATTGACACTGCCTAGAGCAGACTTACAAGAAGAACTGCTGCCGAACCCAGATTTGGTGTTTTATGTTGATGGTAGTTGCCATAGGCAAGCAGACACAGGAGAATTGAATTCTGGGTTCGCAGTAGTTGATGACCACAATGTGGTCCATGCTGAAGAATTAGGAACACCACACTCAGCACAAAGAGCAGAACTAATTGCACTCACAAAAGCATGCCAGCTAGCAGAAGGACAACGTTTTAACATTTATTCAGACTCAAGGTACGCATTTGGCATAATACATGATTTTGGTACTATCTGGAAAATGAGAAATTTTCTCACTGCTAGTGGTTCTCCAATAAGCCACTCAGGAGAAATTGCTCAGTTACTTGATGCAGTACATCTCCCAAAAGAGATTGCTGTCATCAAGTGTCAGGCTCATACCACTGGACAAGATCCAGTAGCAAAAGGAAACAACAGAGCTGATGCAGCTGCAAAAACGGCAGCAAGCAAAACTTTAAGTATATCTATGATGAACCTGATTGAAATCCCAAATTGGGAAAAACTGCAAACATTGCAAAATAATTGTTCTCCTCAGGAAAAGGCCCAATGGAAGGATATAGGATGCACCCAGGATTTAGAAGGCCTCTGGAGAAACAGTGAAGGTAAACCAGTGGCCCCAAAATCTCTGCTGACAGCGTTAGCAGATGCTGCACATGGTTTAACCCATGGAGGTAAAACCGCAATGCGAAATTTGGTATATACGTACTGGTGTGCACCAGGTTTCACAGTAATTGCAAAAAGAAAATGTTTGTCTTGTCAAACATGCCTCCAGCAAAATGCAGGAGGAGCTGTGAAAGCTCCACCTTCTCACCTTCCATCAACCACAGGTCCTTTCCAAATTTTGCAGATTGATTACATTCAACTACCTAAAGTCGGTATATTGCAATATGTCTTGGTATGTGTTGATCAATTCTCAGGGTGGGTGGAGGCTTATCCAACGGCCTCACAGACAGCAGAAGTAACTGCTTCCAAGATATGTAAAGAATTTGTGTGTAGGTATGGTATTTCGCAGATAATATCTAGTGATCAAGCCCCTGCATTTACAGGTAAAGTATTCCAAAAAGTGTGTTCAATGATAGGAGTAAAACAACAATTGCATACTCCTTATCACCCACAAGCTAGTGGGAAAGTGGAGAGGTACAACAGAACCATAAAAGAGAAACTAGCAAAATGTTGTAAAGAAACAGGTATGAAATGGCCGGATGCCCTACCTTTGGTATTGATGGATATCAGAATAACACCACGAGGTCTTTTACAGTTATCACCTTTTGAGATTCTGTATGGCAAGATACCTAATCACCCGCTTTCACCCCCAGAAACTGCCCAGGCTGCTCAGAATACCGTGAATGTGGACTACGTCTTACGTTTGCAAAAACAAGTAAAAGTCATTGCCCAGAGTGTTCATCTACAGCAAGCACAAGTCACTTTGTCCTGTCACGAGGTGCAGCCAGGAGACTACGTGCTGGTATGTAAATTCTTGAGGTCTGGTTCCCTTACAGAATGGTGGGAAAGCCCATACCAAGTCCTGTTGACAACCCCTACCAGTGTTAAGGAAGAAGGGAAGAGGGATGTGGATCCACGCATCTCACTGCAAAAGAGTGCAACCCACCGCTGAGACGACGTCACCATCAGCACCAGATAAAGAAGAGTCAGCTGACATCATCAGTACCACACACCCTGAGCTGCACCCGTAAGTGATTTTTTGTGGTCTGAGATAAGGCAGAAATACGCTTTTCTCAGGCTGCCACCTAAGTCACTGCTGTAACAGCTGAAGATAATTCCAGCGCTGTTCTTCCATCGCTTGAAGAGGATAATACAAAGAAGAAGATGTCACTCTATGAGCAGTTATATGGACCACATGCGAGCAAAAGACTCTGGGGAGCGGTGATAGGCCTATGTAGTCTCTTGGTGATAATGGTGTGTATACACAGTTTAAGCGAATGTTCTACGTCCACAGATACTGATAATCCAACAATACCACTAGATCCATTCCTTGGAGGGAGAAAGAAAAGAGGTATACCAGATGTTCATGACTGTATAGAACACTATTGTAAACCGAATGGTTATGAAGCCAGATGCATAGTTTGGTGTTTTGATGATAGAGAATTCCTTAGAGGTAAACGGGAGTTACATGAACACCTACAAGAGCCCTGGGACAATAAGTTGTTTAATATGCATGACACCATAGCCAAGCGCACAGGAACTAAAGATTGTTGGATATGCACTCATTCACCAATATCCTCCAAATTTATGCCTTTCTTAGCTACTCCGGTGCAAATGGAGGAACTTATCCTGTCACTAGAAGAAACTTTTACGTTCCCCACAAATCTGAGTGCTTCACGATATAACAACACTCGTGTGTCCCTTCCAATAGCAGGATGGACAGCTCCACCATGGTGGGTAGCAATTCGAGATCTATCCCTCATTACACCCCACAGCATAGCTGTATGTGGCCCAGGATCTACCAGCATACGATGTAATAGAGTTAATATCACAAATAATGAGTTGGGATCCATACCTGTAAATCTAGAATCATTACAAGTCATATTTCTACCAAGTCATGTTCCTTACACATTAGAAAATAATGAGGGATCTACTATATTTGGGGGCCTAGTATATGAATTGACAGAAGGAACATCAGGTTTGTTGCATGATTTAATAAATAGTTCAGGATATAATGAAGATACTAATACATGCAATCAAACAGTAAGAGGAATACTAAGACACCCCTGGTGCCCGTCTCCGAGGTTACAACCCCTCATATGGTATGCATCTGAAATTTCTTACAGGTTACTATCCCATTTGGGTGAACATATAATTCTTCCAGAAAATATGTATTATGTCTGTGGAACTTTTGCTTACAAATTTCTACCTTATGATGGAGTTGGTACATGTACCCTAGCAAGATTGACCCTAGCTACATGGACCATCTCCCATGATGAGATAGACCTGGGTCAGATACCAAGACATAAGATGCAGAAGAGAAGAGCTAAAACCCAGCCTTTGAAACACGCTCCGTGGTACACAAAGTTTGGACTCACTCTCACGATTACAGGTTTGGCCATCCACAATTCTCATAACATTGAACAATTAGCAGAATTGTTTGATAATGTTACAGATGAAGTATTCGATGCCATCCTAATACTAAACAATCAAACTAGGTTTCATGCAAAGGTACTAAATCAACACACTATAGTATTGGACTATTTAACGGCCAGTCAAGGAGGTATGTGTCAGATAATCGGTCCTGCCTGTTGCAACTATGTAGATGCCAATTTTTCAGTCAGAGTTGATAAACATATCGCCAAAGCCATGGAATTTAAGGAAAGATTCAGAGAAGAACATTCCCATGATGATGAAACCATTTTTAGCAGTTGGTTACAATGGTTAAATCCTAACTGGTTTAAAGGTATAGGAGGATGGATTGTCGGTGTAGGTCACATGTTCCTACAAATTTGTCTGTTTGCTTTCATCATCATATTGCTCATAAAATTATGCAAGTGGGCCATAAAAAAAATCTGAAGACCCAAGAACGTCTTAAACGTTCATCTTCTTCCGGCCAATGAAAATTCTGAAATACCTCTCCTTGCTCCTCCACCTCCTTTCCGTAGGGATGGCAGAAGATACTATTACTTTGATGTAGAGGTGTAAGTGATAAGTGATAATATTATTATCAGAGAGAGGAAAATGATAGGAAATTCAATATACCTTAAAATCAAGATCCTTTTAATTCATATATATCTTATCCCTTTAACACTCCTGTAAAAACCAATTAGGCAAATGTGCTGTTTAAACAACTAGATCATAACAAAGATGCAAAGTTTACCCAAGCCACGGTGGTATTTGCAGGGGCTGCTTATCTTAGTCAAAATGCCCTTTTGAGGTCAGGTTGATCTAGGGGAAGCACATTGACCAACAAAACAAGTACATTGCATCAAGTAATTATATAAGTACATAGGTAAGCATTTTGTTTAATCGCCTGATTAGTAATGATTGGATATTAGTTGTTTATATTGTAAGATGATTGGTTAGGTTATAATCTCCCTATGTCCCACCTACCATGTACAACCCACACCTTTTACTATAAGAATTGGGCCCCAATACAATGGAGGCAGTTCTGTTCTAACATTGATCAGAGCTCTATTGGCTACAATAAAACTTTCTTTAATTTGCAGAGAAAATGTGTGAACTCATCCTTTGGGAGACTGAGACGTTATTCTGACTCGCCCCCTGGGCCGTGGGGCACTCGGATCCGGGCAATAGGGGGAAACGATGGGAGTAGTAGTGGCAACCCGGTTCCGTGGCTCAGGGTGGTCAGGCCAGTGGTAGTCCGTTATATTGATTATGTCCGACTACGCCACCCGTGGATTGCGGTTATTAGGAACCGCCGCTGCATGCAGACCGCTGGGGCTGATGAGGTGTGCAGCTATGGTAGTGTGACTCCCCACGGGAAGAGTGCGGCCCCAGGGCAGTATAGTGGATGGTGGGAGTGATGGTAGTGCTGGAGGAGCAAGGAGCACACAGACAACAGGTTGCAGTCCAGGGTCTTTACTAAACAGGTAAACTGACCCACAAACAGTCCCAGCTAGGAGGGGACCTGGATGTCTGAGAGCAACGGGGAAATTGGCCCTGGTCAGGGTGAGGGTGTAGGCCTACCGTGCTTTCTGCGCTCCTTCTGGCTATCTCCTCGTTATAGGGTAACAGCCCACGTTTCAAAGCTTTCCGTGTATTCTCGCCTGTATGGCCTGCGACATGGGTTCCTTCCTGCTCCCAGCCTTGTACGGCTTTACTGGTCCCTTCGGTTGTGGCAGGGCCTCCAGGCTTCTTAGGCCAAGGAATGTATAGTCCCTTGCGGACTGGTACTCTGCTGGGGGATGTAGAATCCTTCCAGCCTCAGACACCAAAGTCTGGTAAAGTAAGTCTTTATCTGCCAAGACAGGCTCTCTTCGCCTCTTGTCTCTGGCTTGTGGCTCTCTCCTACTGCCACACTTCCTCTTAGGTGCAATCAACTTTCTGTCCCTGCTCCACTCTGGGACATGTCTCAAAGCTGAGACAGGAAATCCAGTTCTCTCTAACCCTGTCCCCAGTACCAGCTTTTATAGGGGCAGCCTGCTCCCCCTACTGGCCTGAGACAGGAGGCATTGCATGCTAATGTTCCCCTAACCAGAGAACCTCCCCCTTGCTCTCAGACACAGCTTTAATTACACTTGTGGCATCCAGGTAGGGTGACACATTCCCCCCTAGTGAAATTTAGTACTCCGGGACTAAACAATAAACAAAGACAATATGCATAACAATAAGACATTAATAGACAGACGAATCACAAATTGAGTTCTTAAGGTCACAGTGTGGCCTGTGACCGGGTGTCCATATCACCAGCACAACGGGGAGCCTTAACCAGGTGGGGGTCTGTCCTACCCCAAGTCCTTTACAGTCTTAGTTCATTCCTGGGTTAGGCTCAGAATGCAGTCCATACAAGGTCCCGGTTATAAAAAGTCCATAACCTGTGAGTCCTTACGGTAGCTGCAAGAAACTGAAACACACTATCAATAAACATGCAGGTAACTTGGCAAACAATTTAACATTTGGCAACAGGGTTATTTACAATTTAGTACACTCTATATTCTCCAGCGAGCGGGTATCTGTCCCTTTGTGCTCCTGGTTGACCTACGTAGCTCACTGTCTGGTGGTGGACCAACCTGACTTTCCCCACTAGCGTTAGGGGTACAGCTACCAGCTGGGTGTACAGGTAGGGCAGGCAGCTGTCTGCGGGTTCTTTGGCTTACAGCAGGCATGGCAGGCTCACTGTCAGCAGAGGGTTGACTCTCCTGGGCTGCTGGAACAGGCTCTTCTGCCTCTGGAACCGCTTGCTCCTCTGCACCTTCTGGCTCTGGTGTTGGTTGTTGCTGGGCCGGTTGCAGGAAATGCAGGACGGGTACCACTATAGCATCATTTATGCGAGTCCAGGACTGAGGGAACTCTCCGAGAACGGTGCTGATCATTTCTTCCTTGTCCTCTGCGGGTTCAAGGTCACTCTGATCCTCTCTTCTGCACTACGGAGTTGCTCGGGGCACCTTTTGAGGTGGTCTCTGGAGACGACACTAGTGGTTTCTCCTCCGTCCTTGGTGATTATGCACACCTTTGGGTTGTCGTGGTCAGACTGCAGTACGGTGTAGGGTTCCCTTTCCCACTGGTCGTCCAACTTATGTAGCCTTCTTTTTCGCTTTAGGACTTGCTCGCCAGGTTCTAGGGGACCAGCAGGGGCGTGTTGGTTGAAGAGTCTTTCTTGCTTCTCTCTCACCTGGGCCAGGCTCTTCTCCACACTCTCCTGTACCTTCTTGTACTGCAGTTGCCTTTCCGTATCCCAGTCCGCATCCGGGGAGGTGTCCTCAGGTATTAGGACTCCCATCTCCAGGTCTACGGGCAGCTTACCTGGTCTAGCTCGCATCAGGTAAGCCGGGGTGCAGTTTGTAGCGTTCACCGGGATGTTGTTGTACATGTCTACCAGGTCCGGCAATTTTTCTGGCCACAGGCTGCGTTCCTCCAGGGGCAACGTCTTCAGGAGATCAATGACTATATTGTTCATCTTCTCACACATCCCGTTGGTTTGGGGGTGGTAAGGCGTTGTCCGTATTTTCTTACAGCCATAGAGGTTGCAGAACTCCTGGAAGATTTCAGCCTCGAACGCTGGACCCTGGTCTGTCAGGACTAGAGATGAGCGTTGTTCTACTCGAACTGTTCGCCAATCTCAAATTCGAGCTGTTTTGGGCGGTGTTCGAGCCGGTCGGCGAACACGAACAATTTGAGAAAAATTCGGCTGTTCGAGGTTATGTTCGATAACTGTTCGTGCACCAAAATCATAACTGGATTTTTTCTCAGTAATGATGAAAATTAATGTTAATACGCAGTTTGAGTGTACAGCGGGGCGGGGGAGGGGCAGGGGATGGATCTCTGCAGGAACAATGAAGATCTCCATTTTTTTTTCTCTTTCCCGCATTTGCAGTGGGGAGGTGCAATCTGTCAGCCTATCAGCAGCGCACACACGGAGCGAAGTGCTTTTTTTCACACAAGCAAGGGCATGTGTGATTGGCAGTGTATGTCACATGTCCTTGCCCTATAAGACCAAGCCATTTTCCCCGTCGCCACCATTTTCTCACTGCTGCAGCTGCGTGTTAGACGGCACCGCTGTTGCTGTGTGCGCTATACCTTGTTAATTTCAAGCCAATTTTCGCACAAATATACAGATAGCTTGGGAGTAGGGAATAGTTGTGATTGCAGTCCTTTTAAGGACTAGGTTACAGCATTTCCTACGACTTTTATCAGGCAGGTCTGTGCTCTTAAATAGATAGATTGTGGGAGTAAAGACTAATTGTAATTGGAGTCCTTTTCAGGACTAGGTTACATCAGTTCCTATCAGTTTTTGCCAGGCAGGTCTGTGCCAGTGCTGTGCAAGTTTTTTTCACAGCATTTGGCTGAATCTAGCAAAGCTAATCCTTTTTGGCCTATTGCAGAGTGTGTTAGTCAGTGGAGTAGCCTATCTGTGTTGCAAGATATACCACCTGTGTATAGAATACCAATTTTTTTACTGCACCTAGTGAAGTAAAATCTTTTGGGCATAGCATCATTCTATTAGTCCATCTATACTGACCTCCATCAGGTTGCAAACTGAATATAATTTTTTTCTGCATCTAGCTCTGAAAAAATATTTGGGCTTCTAGCGGTGTGTGGGACTTGGTCTATTAGTCCATCTATACTGACCTCCATCAGGTTGCAAATTAAAAATAATTTTTTTCTGCATCTAGCTCTGAAAAAATATTTGGGCTTCTAGCAGTGTGTGGGACTTGGTCTATTAGTCCATCTATACTGACCTCCATCAGGTTGCAAATTAAAAATAATTTTTTTCTGCATCTAGCTCTGAAAAAATATTTGGGCTTCTAGCAGTGTGTGGGACTTGGTCTATTAGTCCATCTATACTGACCTCCATCAGGTTGCAAATTAAAAATAATTTTTTTCTTCATTTATCTCTGAAAAAATATTTGGGCTTCTAGCAGCGTGTGGGACTTGTTCTATTAGTCCATCTATACTGACCTCCATCAGGTTGCAAATTAAAAATAATTTTTTTCTGCATCTAGCTCTGAAAAAATATTTGGGCTTCTAGCAGTGTGTGGGACTTGGTCTATTAGTCCATCTATACTGACCTCCATCAGGTTGCAAATTAAAAATAATTTTTTTCTGCATCTAGCTCTGAAAAAATATTTGGGCTTCTAGCAGTGTGTGGGACTTGGTCTATTAGTCCATCTATACTGACCTCCATCAGGTTGCAAATTAAAAATAATTTTTTTCTTCATTTATCTCTGAAAAAATATTTGGGCTTCTAGCAGCGTGTGGGACTTGTTCTATTAGTCCATCTATACTGACCTCCATCAGGTTGCAAATTAAAAATAATTTTTTTCTGCATCTAGCTCTGAAAAAATATTTGGGCTTCTAGCAGTGTGTGGGACTTGGTCTATTAGTCCATCTATACTGACCTCCATCAGGTTGCAAATTAAAAATAATTTTTTTCTGCATCTAGCTCTGAAAAAATATTTGGGCTTCTAGCAGTGTGTGGGACTTCGTCTATTAGTCCATCTATACTGACCTCCATCAGGTTGCAAATTAAAAATAATTTTTTTCTGCATGTAGCTCTGAAAAAATATTTGGGCTTCTAGCAGTGTGTGGGACTTGGTCTATTAGTCCATCTATACTGACCTCCATCAGGTTGCAAATTAAAAATAATTTTTTTCTGCATCTAGCTCTGAAAAAATATTTGGGCTTCTAGCAGTGTGTGGGACTTGGTCTATTAGTCCATCTATACTGACCTCCATCAGGTTGCAAATTAAAAATATTTTTTTTCTGCATCTAGCTCTGAAAAAATATTTGGGCTTCTAGCAGTGTGTGGGACTTGGTCTATTAGTCCATCTATACTGACCTCCATCAGGTTGCAAATTGAATAAAAAAAATTTCTGCATCTAGCTCTGAAAAAATATTTGGGCTTCTAGCAGTGTGTGGGACTTGGTCTATTAGTCCATCTATACTGACCTCCATCAGGTTGCAAATTGAATAAAAAAATTTTCTGCATCTAGCTCTGAAAAAATATTTGGGCTTCTAGCGGTGTGTGGGACTTGGTCTATTAGTCCATCTATACTGACCTCCATCAGGTTGCAAATTAAAAATAATTTTTTTCTGCATCTAGCTCTGAAAAAATATTTGGGCTTCTAGCAGTGTGTGGGACTTGGTCTATTAGTCCATCTATACTGACCTCCATCAGGTTGCAAATTAAAAATAATTTTTTTCTTCATTTATCTCTGAAAAAATATTTGGGCTTCTAGCAGCGTGTGGGACTTGTTCTATTAGTCCATCTATACTGACCTCCATCAGGTTGCAAATTAAAAATAATTTTTTTCTTCATTTATCTCTGAAAAAATATTTGGGCTTCTAGCAGCGTGTGGGACTTGTTCTATTAGTCCATCTATACTGACCTCCATCAGGTTGCAAATTAAAAATAATTTTTTTCTGCATCTAGCTCTGAAAAAATATTTGGGCTTCTAGCAGTGTGTGGGACTTGGTCTATTAGTCCATCTATACTGACCTCCATCAGGTTGCAAATTAAAAATAATTTTTTTCTGCATCTAGCTCTGAAAAAATATTTGGGCTTCTAGCAGTGTGTGGGACTTGGTCTATTAGTCCATCTATACTGACCTTCATCAGGTTGCAAATTAAAAATAATTTTTTTCTTCATTTATCTCTGAAAAAATATTTGGGCTTCTAGCAGCGTGTGGGACTTGTTCTATTAGTCCATCTATACTGACCTCCATCAGGTTGCAAATTAAAAATAATTTTTTTCTGCATGTAGCTCTGAAAAAATATTTGGGCTTCTAGCAGTGTGTGGGACTTGGTCTATTAGTCCATCTATACTGACGTCCATCAGGTTGCAAATTAAAAATAATTTTTTTCTGCATCTAGCTCTGAAAAAATATTTGGGCTTCTAGCAGTGTGTGGGACTTGGTCTATTAGTCCATCTATACTGACCTCCATCAGGTTGCAAATTGAATAAAAAAATTTTCTGCATCTAGCTCTGAAAAAATATTTGGGCTTCTAGCAGTGTGTGGGACTTGGTCTATTAGTCCATCTATACTGACCTCCATCAGGTTGCAAATTAAAAATAATTTTTTTCTGCATCTAGCTCTGAAAAAATATTTGGGCTTCTAGCAGTGTGTGGGACTTGGTCTATTAGTCCATCTATACTGACCTCCATCAGGTTGCAAATTAAAAATATTTTTTTTCTTCATTTATCTCTGAAAAAATATTTGGGCTTCTAGCAGCGTGTGGGACTTGTTCTATTAGTCCATCTATACTGACCTCCATCAGGTTGCAAATTAAAAATAATTTTTTTCTTCATTTATCTCTGAAAAAATATTTGGGCTTCTAGCAGTGTGTGGGACTTGGTCTATTAGTCCATCTATACTGACCTCCATCAGGTTGCAAATTAAAAATATTTTTTTTCTTCATTTATCTCTGAAAAAATATTTGGGCTTCTAGCAGCGTGTGGGACTTGTTCTATTAGTCCATCTATACTGACCTCCATCAGGTTGCAAATTGAATAAAAAAAATTTCTGCATCTAGCTCTGAAAAAATATTTGGGCTTCTAGCAGTGTGTGGGACTTGGTCTATTAGTCCATCTATACTGACCTCCATCAGGTTGCAAATTAAAAATAATTTTTTTCTGCATCTAGCTCTGAAAAAATATTTGGGCTTCTAGCAGTGTGTGGGACTTGGTCTATTAGTCCATCTATACTGACCTCCATCAGGTTGCAAATTAAAAATATTTTTTTTCTTCATTTATCTCTGAAAAAATATTTGGGCTTCTAGCAGCGTGTGGGACTTGTTCTATTAGTCCATCTATACTGACCTCCATCAGGTTGCAAATTAAAAATAATTTTTTTCTTCATTTATCTCTGAAAAAATATTTGGGCTTCTAGCAGCGTGTGGGACTTGTTCTATTAGTCCATCTATACTGACCTCCATCAGGTTGCAAATTAAAAATAATTTTTTTCTGCATCTAGCTCTGAAAAAATATTTGGGCTTCTAGCAGTGTGTGGGACTTGGTCTATTAGTCCATCTATACTGACCTCCATCAGGTTGCAAATTAAAAATAATTTTTTTCTGCATCTAGCTCTGAAAAAATATTTGGGCTTCTAGCAGTGTGTGGGACTTGGTCTATTAGTCCATCTATACTGACCTCCATCAGGTTGCCAATTGAATAAAAAAAATTTCTGCATCTAGCTCTGAAAAAATATTTGGGCTTCTAGCAGTGTGTGGGACTTGGTCTATTAGTCCATCTATACTGACCTCCATCAGGATGCAAATTGAATAAAAAAATTTTCTGCATCTAGCTCTGAAAAAATATTTGGGCTTCTAGCGGTGTGTGGGACTTGGTCTATTAGTCCATCTATACTGACCTCCATCAGGTTGCAAATTAAAAATAATTTTTTTCTGCATCTAGCTCTGAAAAAATATTTGGGCTTCTAGCAGTGTGTGGGACTTGGTCTATTAGTCCATCTATACTGACCTCCATCAGGTTGCAAATTAAAAATAATTTTTTTCTTCATTTATCTCTGAAAAAATATTTGGGCTTCTAGCAGCGTGTGGGACTTGTTCTATTAGTCCATCTATACTGACCTCCATCAGGTTGCAAATTAAAAATAATTTTTTTCTGCATCTAGCCCAGCCAATAGTTTTGGCCTTATACCACAGTTTGGCCACTCAGCTCTGCTCGGTTACCATCCATTGTTTTTTTGTGCAAACAACTCCAGAGTTGTGAATTAGTTAACCACCAAAATGAGTGGAAAAAGGCCTGCTGCTGGTGGAAAGGGGAATAGGCGTGTTGGGAAGGGGAAAAAAGGTTGTGTCCGTGGGGTAGGTGCAGAAGAAAGACCATCTTCCAGCCAAACTAAAATGTCTACTTCTTTTAGCGGACAATGTGATAAGATCCCTTTCTTACGGCCACGCCAATCGCTACAAATTCCAGATGAGGCACAAAAACAGCAGGTGCTTCAACGGATATCAAGTGCTCCTTTAAGTGGGCTCTCCTCCACATCAACTTCAACATCACAAATACTCCAGTCCTCAAAGGTGTCACCCAAATCGCACTTGCTTCCTCACAGCTCCCAAATCTCCAGCTGCCCGTCTGAGTATGAGGTAGAACAGATGGTTGAGTCTGCAGAGCTGTTTACTCATACTATAGCCTGGGAATCAGAGGTCGACTCCAGCGCTTCTGTGAATCCAGACGAGGAAATGATCTGCACTGATGCCCAGAATCTTTATGAGTCGGATCCAGGACCAGACGCAGAAGGTTCTGACCATAATGTAGACCCTCATTCCCAAACTGTAACTCCTGTTGGTGGAGACAATGAGGAAGACGATGATAAGACTCAAATACCTGATTGGAGCGACAACTTTAGTTTTTTGTCAGGGCAGGAACAGGTTGGCTCTGAGGACGACGGGTGTGATAATGCACAGGGTGATGATGATGAGGTCGGAGATCCCACTTACTGTCAACCCACAGTCAGCCAAGAGATGAGGTCAGCAGAGGAGGTGGAGGAAGATGCTAGTGACGACGAGGTCAGGTTGCGCCTTCCTGGACAGAGACGTAGTACTGGAAGCACGTCAACAACTGCATCCTCAAACACAACTCTGCCTCTCACCACAAGTCGTGGTGGCTCTTCAGGTCGCATGGGTGCTAAGCCTTGCATAGCCTGGGCATTTTTTCAGATCGATAAAGATGACCCAACTCGTGTTATCTGTAACATTTGTCAGCAAAAGCTAAGTAGAGGCCAAAAAATACATAGTTTGAGTACTTCATGCATGAACCGGCACATGGACATGAAGCATAAGTTGCAGTGGGAAGCTCAGTGTGCTACAATGCGGCCTAGCCGGCCGGGCCAATCACCGTCTGCCATATCTTGTGCATCCGCGGCCTCTTCATCCTCTGTGACTGGGGGGACAGCAGTCACACCTGTTTTGGGGCGCAGACCTGCCACCTCTTTACCCGCAACAGCCAGCGTGATTGGCAGGTCATCATTTTCTTTGGAGGTGGTAACACCAGCTGGTGTTGAGCGCTGTCCGACATCGATAGCACCACCTTTGGATCAAGGCAACCTAACATGTCCGCCTGCATCTTCCTCACAGACCGGCAGTTTGCCGGGGACACCCTTATCAACCCCGTCTAAGCACAATAGCCAGCCCTCGGTCCCTCAGATGTGGACAAGTAAAAGACCATTTCCTCCTAGCCATGAGAAAGCTAAGAGGTTGAATTTCACCATCTGCAAGCTCTTGGCTACAGAAATGCTGCCTTTCCGCCTGGTGGACACAGAGGATTTTCGAGACCTTATGTCCGTCGCAGTGCCCCAGTACCAGATGCCCAGTCGGCACTACTTCTCAAAGAAAGGTGTGCCTGCGCTCCACCAGCATGTCGCACACAACATCACCGCTTCTTTGAGAAACTCTGTGTGTGACAGGGTGCATTTCACCACAGACACTTGGACGAGTAGGCATGGACAGGGGCGTTACATGTCGCTGACTGGGCACTGGGTAACTATGGTGACAGCAGGACAAGGGGCTGCTGTCCAAGTCTTGTCGTCCCCACGAGTTGTGCGTCAATCCTCTTTATGTCAAAGTTCCTCCACTGCTTCTGCCTCCTCAACCTCCTCTCGGTCTTCCACCTGCACCCAAAGCCTGTCTGGTCATGCCACAAGCTTTCTAACTGCGCAGAAGGGATCCTGCACACCTCCTTACTATGCTGGCAGTAGGGCTCAACGTCATCAGGCGGTTTTTACATTGAAATGTCTGGGAAATGTGAGTCACACAGCTGAGGAGTTGTGGTCAGCTCTGGAGAACCAATTTCATGAATGGTTGTCTCCACTGGACCTGAAACCAGGGAAGGCCGTGTGCGACAATGCTGCAAACCTGGGTGCGGCCCTTCGCCGGGGCAATGTCACACACGTGCCTTGTATGGCTCACGTGTTGAACCTGGTTGTCCAGCAATTTTTAGCCCACTATCCCAGACTAGATAGCCTTCTGCAGAGGGCACGGTCGCTGTGTGCTCACTTCCGCCGTTCGCATCCCGCAGCTCAGCGACTTACATCTCTACAGAAGTCGTTGGGCCTGCCACTTCACCGGCTAAAATGCGATGTGCCTACCCGGTGGAATTCAACTCTGCACATGTTGCAGCGACTGTGGCAGCACCGACAAGCCCTGGTGCAATACGTTCTGACGTATAGCCTGGGCCAACGAGATTCAGAGGTGGGGCAAATCACGCTGGAGGAGTGGTCTCAGATCAGGAACCTATGCACCCTTCTGCACAGTTTTGAAATGGCGACGAAGATGTTTAGTGCTGACGATGCCATTATCAGCATGACTATTCCGGTGATTTACATGCTGGAGCACATGTTAAACAGAATTCGGAGTCAGGTGGTGGCACAAGAGGAGGTGGAGGAAGTAGAGGAGAAGGAGTTGTATGCGGAAGGGCTAACATCTGCAAGGTCCAGACGGTCGGCAGCACCAAGGCGGCAGGCATGTGAGGGTGGGGGAGATGGTTTTACCAGGGCGCATGGTAGCAGCCAAACTAGTGAGGAAGGTGCAGGAGCCCAGGAAGAAGTGGAGGACGAACTGATGGAAGACTCATCAGATGAGGGAGACCTTGATCACATTTCTGTTGTGCGAGGTTGGGGGGAGAGGACAGAGGAAGGAAGCATGATTGTTACCTCGCCACCAACACAACAGGGACTTGGTGCTCCTGGATGCGCAACACACATGAGTGCCTTCTTGCTGCACTACCTGCAACATGACCCTCGAATTGTGAGAATTAGAAATAATCCTGACTACTGGGTTGCCACACTGTTAGATCCCCGGTACAAAAGTAAATTTGCAGAAATTATTCCTGCCATAGAAAGGGATGCACGCATGCAGGAGTATCAGCAGAGACTGTTGCAGAATCTTACATGTGCTTTTCCACAAAATACCAGTGGTGCACGTAGTGAATCTCACAGTTCCAACTTGCCAACCGTGGGACCGTCAAGTGTTCAGCACTCAAACCGTAACAGAACCACAGTATCTGCTGGTAACATCAATTTTGCGGAATCATTTCACCACTTTTTTAGCCCATCCTTTGCAAGGCCACAGGAGACAAGAAGTCTGACACATAGTCAACGCCTAGAGACGATGGTACAGGAGTATCTCCAAGTAAACATTGAAGCCACGACTGTGTCACTGGACCCTTGCTCTTTTTGGGCTTCCAATCTGGATAAATGGCCGGAGCTAGCCACTTACGCCTTGGAGATCTTGTCATGCCCCGCAGCCAGCGTTCTGTCTGAACGTGTGTTCAGCGCTGCTGGTGGTGTGCTGACAGATAAGCGCACGCGGCTCTCCACTGATAATGTAGACAGACTCACGTTCATAAAGATGAACAAATCATGGATCCGAAACGACTTTTCTACCCCTGTGTCATCCTGGGGAGAGTAAAAGCTTGATGATTGGTTAAAATCACCCTACCAACCGTTTTAAGCTTTCAAATTACTAATCATGTTTATCTGTATCTTGACTGGAAAATAATTTGGGCTTTGTAGCAGTGTGCAGCACTGATCCTATTAGGCCATCTATAATAAGCTTCACCAGATTTAAAATTAAAAATAATTTTTAGCTGCATCTAGCCCGGAAAATAATTTTGGGGCTCCGAGATGCGCAAGACACATAAGTGCCTTCTTGCTGCACTACCTGCAGCATGACCCTCATATTGTCAGAATTTGAAGTAATCATGACTACTGGGTTGCCACACTCTTAGATCCCCCAAACTTTTCGATCAACCTTTTCATTTTAATAAAGACCAAAAAAATGGTCATTTTTGAAATTATAAGCATTAGCAGGTTGTTAGAAACTGAAATCAAACAGTTTTCAACTCAAAACTTTATTCTAGGTGATGTTACATTTTCACATAGGACCCCTTGTTCGAAAGGAGCTTCTGAACTCTCTCGTCCATTGAATTTGTCAGGTTTTGGATGGTTTCTGCTTCAATTGTTTTGCATGAGGACAGAATACCCTCCCAGAGCTGTTGCTTAGATGTGAACTGCCTCCCGCCATCATAGACACTCCTTTTAATGATGCTCCAAAGGTTCTGAATGGGGTAGAGGTCAGGGGAGCATGGGGGTCACACCATAAGTTTGTCCCCTTTTATGCCCATATCAGCCAGAGATGCAGATGTTTTATGTGCAGCATGAGATGGTGCATTATCATGCAGAAAAATGATCTTGCTGTGAAATACACGGTTCTTCTTCTTGAACCATGGCAGGAAGTGCTGTTTGAGAAAATCCACATACATTATGGAGTTCATCTTTAGCGCCTTCAGGGATCCTAAAGGGGCCGACAATCTCTCTCCCCATGATTCCAGCCCAAAACATTACTCCACCTCCTCCTTGTTGGCGCTGTAGCCGTGTTTGCGTGGGGTGTCCATCAACCAGCCATCCTCCACTCCATTCATCTGGACCATCGAGCGCTGCACGGCACTCATCCGTGAACAAAACAGTTTTGAAATCAGTCTTCATGTAATGTTTGGCCCACTGGAGCCGTTTCTGCTTGTGTGAAGTGGATAGAGGAGGTCGACAGGATGGCATATGCACAGCTGCAAACCTCTGAAGGACCCTGCATCTTGTTGTTCGGGGGACGTTGGAGGCACAAGCAGCTTCAAAAACTTGTCTGCTGCTATGACAAGGCTTTTTTGCCGCTGCTGTTTCAACCTGACGTAATTGCCTGTAGGAAAGAGTCCTCAATTTGCCCTTATCAGCACGCACACGTGTGTACTGTGAATCAGCTACATACTTCTTGATTGCCAAGACACTTCATCCTGATCATCGCACAATGTTGATTGTAGTCATGCCTTGACCTAAACACTCCACAATTTGTTGCTTCTCAGCAGCCGACACATCCTTTTTCTTTCCCATTTTGGCAGAAAATGTAGGCTGCTTAATAATGTGAGAGAGCCTTCTTAAGTAGTCTTGCCTTTCATTGGACACACCTGCCAAACTAATTAGCACAGGTGTCTGCAATTGCTTACAGTGATATAAAGAGCCCTGACACACATCACCATCAATGAGTTTAACTGACAAACAAACAAATTCTTCCCTTATCACTCCTAAACACTTTTTGCATAATAATTTGGAACGCGGTGTACATGTGCTTTTCCACAAAACACCAGTGGTTCACGTAGTGAATCTTACAGTTCTAACTTGCCAACCGTGGTCTGTATGGAATTGTTCAATAAAGGGCCCAAAATTAAGATAACATAGATGGGAGAGGTCTCTATGAATAGGAATTCCTAAGTATTTGATACCCTGTGAGGGCCAGGCAAAGGGAAAGTTGGACTGGATGGAATCCTATATGGATTTAGGGAGGGAGACATCGAGGGCCTCAGACTTCGCTGCATTGATTTTAAAATTTTACCATGTAACAAAGTGATCTATTTCAGCCATAACAGCAGGGATGGATATATGTGATTGAGTGATATATACTAGGACATCATCAGCAAATAGAGAGCACTTGTACTCGGTGCCTCCCACCTCAATCCACCTAATATTGGGGTTATGGCAAATTGATGAGAGCAGGTGCTCCGTCACTAGGATGTATAAGAGAGGGGACAGAGGACATCCCTGCCTTGTCCCATTGGTGATTGTGAAAGGTGATGAAAATGTTCTGACGCACCCCCTGGGCCTTGGGACACCCGGAGCCGGACACTTTTTGGTGGATGCTGGTGGTTGTAGTCTTCGTGGCGGCGATCCGGTTCCGTGGCTCAGGGCGGTCAAACCAGTGGCGGAACTATTTATGTGGTTTTGATGTTTAAATGTCCGACTACGCCACCCGTGGATTGCGGTCAGAGTGAACCGCCGCTACAGGGCAGACCGCTAAGGCTGGTGTTGTGGGTGCAGCAGAGCGTAGCATAACTCCCCACGGGAGGAGTATAGCCTCAGGGCAGTGTATGCGGAGGATGGGGGTGATGGTGCAGGGCAGCAGCAGTAACGACACGGAGTCAGTGATGCAGTTCAGGGCCTTTACTCACAGTTCTTATTATCCAGACCACGTCTGCAGGTAACGGCTGCCCACGTCGTACTGTGCTCACCAGGTGAGGGGCTCAGACAACTCCCAGATAACTTTGGAGCGCTTCACAGGACCCCCTTTGTGTGTCCTTTGTCTGGCCTTTCTTACCAACACTTCTGTCCGGCTGCCTCGGGCCTCCTCTTGGTAAACTTGGCGCCAGTTTCCCTGACCCTATGTGGTGCCTTCCTAGCGGGTGGAGCAAGGGGCTGCGCCACATAAAATGTCAGAGCCTCCGGTTTCTAGCTGAGGGTCGTTTCCTGCCTCCACTAGTTCGGGGACCGGTCTCCCCCTTTGGCCTGACCCCTCCACGCAGGTGGATTCGGGCGTGCGGTGGCGACTCGCCCGTCCGCACCCCTGGGATCCCTTCATTCCTCGTTCCTGGAGCCTTCTCCGCTCCTCTTCCTTCCTTCTCCCTCTTGCAGGCCTGGGCCTCTGTTACTAGGCCCGCCTCCGGAGCAGAGCTCATGCAGAGCCCCTGCTCCCTGCCACTTCTGCTCAGACTTCTCTGCACTGAACTAAGATGGTGCCCACCTTTTATACTCCCTTCTCAATGCACCCAGGAACTGCTTCCTCCCTGCTTCTGCACTGCAGGGTTCCCCTTCCTCAGTGTTCCCTCCCCCCACTCCAGCCAGGGACAGGGACTGTCGTGCCCATCTCAGGGGCATATTGGTCGCCCTGCCCCACGGCAATGTGGTGTAATGCATGCAGGTGTCGGGTCCTGATCCACACTCCATCCTTATCTGAGAGTGAGATATCACACCTCTGGGTGAGGTGCAATACGTCTGTAGCAACCGAGCCCTCGGTGCTACAGTTCCATTTATCTTCAGCCTAGGTGACGTATTGTGATACAGGGCCGTGATTTTGGCTATAAAAGGGTCCCCTAGACCCCTACCCCAAGCTTTTTAAGAGAATCATATATGGCGTGCCAGGAGACTCTATGGAATGCTTTCTCAGCATCCAACGAGAGTATCTACTTACAAATTTTTAACTGCATCTAGCCCAGGAAATACTTTGTGCCTAGTAGCAGTGTCTGCTAGTCAGCGGATTATCCCGGCTGTTAAGCAAGCTACACCACCTGTAGTTAGGACACTTAATTTTTTCAAAGGAAATGCTTCGGGACCACGGGATACTTAGTGAAGAGCATCAGGAGGCACCCCAAGGCATAGGGGCTGGGACTGGCACTAGGATGCCTTGCGGTGGACAGCCGAGCTCGATCCTTATAAAAGCTTTTTAACTGCAGCAGCTTTAGTGGACGCTACTGGAGCTGGAATTACGCGGCTGCTGGCATGAGACTTGCCCTCCAATAGATCCTTGTAAATGGATTTAAAGTGTATTCATTCAAATTAGAGGGACAATTTAAATTAAAAAGCTTAGAGCTGCCTCCACCACAGGGGGGCTCTCTCGACCCACCAGCGGACAGGCACCAGTATTGGGAGAGGGGGGCTGGCCGTCAGGGTTCACCGCGGCTCTGGCACAAACCCGGCGACACGGAGGTGGCACGGGCAGGAGCGGACTGGCCGTCTCGGCTTCTCACTTTTTGGATTTTAGAAGGGCATGACATGCCTATATCTGTGTCTCCCCCTCCTTTTACTCCTCCACCTCTTTTCTTTTCGCATGACTATATGTACTTGTCACTTTTCCATGTGTTAGTTGTGTCTTCTGAGCAGTTTGTCAGCTTTTGGACACCTTTGAAGGTGTTTTCTATGTGTTTCTATGTGTTTTTGTTTGCCTGCCATTGGTTTTAATGGTGTTCGAAGGTGTTCGACGAACAGTTCGACGAACAGTTCGGCGAACACACGGGTGTTCGACGAACCGAACCGAACTCGAACACTACGGGGGTGGCTCAACACTAGTCAGGACCTGTTCCGGATACCCGTGTGGACGGCAGAAATATTGCTGGAAGGCTCTGGCCGCTGTTTGGGCTGTCAAGTCCTTTACCGGGACCACCACTAGAAAACGGGAATAGTGGTCCACGATTGTCAGGGCATAGATGTATCCAGACCGGCTTGGAGCCAATTTGACATGGTCCAGAGCTACCAGCTCAAGAGGCTGCGTGGTGACGATGGGCCTCAAGGGTGTCTTCTGGCTGGTGCGGTCCTTCCTCCTCAGGTGACAAGGGCCACAGTCTCTGCACCACTTTTCTACTGCTCCTCTCATGCCGACCCAAAAGAACCTCCCTCTTAGTAGGAACTCCAGTTTCTTCCAACCGAAGTGTCCCGCTCTGTCATGGTAAGCTCCCAGGACCATAGCTGCATCTCGCCTTGGGACCACGACTTGCCAGGTCAGCTCGTGCGTCCGGTGGTTGACAATCCTTCTGCGCAACTTGCCTTCGTAGAGGAACAGCTTGCTCTTCTCCTTCCATAGCTGCTTGGCTTCCTCTGGGGCATCTGGATCTAGGCGGGCGTCTTCCCGGGTCAGCAGATCTTTCACCAGGCGGACAGCAGGGTCACTATCTTGGGTTTCGGCCCAGCTGTGGTGAGGTAGGGGATTCATCATCACAGTTGTTAGATCCTCCTCCTTCACGCGGTGAGAGTGTTGAGCGGCTCCATACCGGTGAAACGCGGGGAGTTCTACCTCTTCCAGCTCTTCTGGGTCTTCGTCACCTTCAGGTAAGTGAGGCATTCTTGATAGGGCGTCCGCGTTGGCGTTGGTTTTGCCTGCCCGGTACTTGATCACGAAGTCATAGTTGGAGAGACGGGCCATCCACCGCTGTTCCAGGGCACCCAGTCTTGCATTGTCCAGGTGTGTCAACGGGTTGTTGTCCGTGTACACGGTGAACTTTGCGGAGGCCAGGTAATGCTTGAAGCATTCCGTCACGGCCCACACCACCGCCAAGAATTCTAGCTTGAAGGAGCTGTAATTCTCCGGGTTCCTTTCGGTGGGCCTCAGCTTCCGGCTGGCGTATGCGATCACCCGTTCTCTGCCCTGTTGGTTTTGGGACATTACGGCTCCCAGTCCCACATTACTGGCATCTGTGTGGAGAATGAAAGGCTGGCCATAATCAGGGTAGGCCAGGATCTCATCCCCAGTGAGGGCCAATTTTAGCTGGCGGAAGGACTCCTCTTCCGGTTTATCCCACTTGAATGGTGGCTTTTGACTTCTGGACTTGGACTGTCCGATCAGGAGGTCCTGCATAGGAGCTGCCATCTTAGTGAACCCGGGGATGAACCTTCGGTAGTAGCCTACCAACCCGAGAAACTGTCTCACCTCTTTGATGTTCGAGGGGCTTGGCCAGCTCTTGATTGCCGTGACCTTGTCAGGGTCGGGGGCCACTCCTTCCGCGCTTACCACGTGCCTTAGGTACTGGACCTTTGGTTTCAGCAGGTGGCACTTCGATGGTTTCACCTTCAGGCCATAGCCTGCCAGGGCTTCGAACAACTCAGCCAGGTGCTTGAGATGGTCCTCGTAGGTCTTCGAATAGACGATCACGTCGTCCAGGTAAAGGAGGACTGTCTCGAAGTTTTGGTGCCCTAGACAGCATTCCATCAGCCGCTGGAAGGTCCCTGGTGCGTTGCAGAGCCCGAAGGGCATACAGTTGAACTCACTCAGTCCCATCGGGGTGGTGAAGGCGGTCTTCTCCTTGTCAGCCTCTGCCACAGGAACCTGCCAGTACCCGCTAGTAAGGTCCAAAGTAGAAAAGAAGTTAGCTGATTTTAGTGCGGCTAAAGACTCCTCTATTCTAGGCAGCGGATATGCGTCTTTGTGAGTGATACGGTTGATTTGTCTATAGTCTACGCACATTCTCATGCTGCCGTCTTTCTTCTTCACCAGAACCAAGGGGGCTGCCCAGGGGCTACAGCTGTCTCTAATGACCCCAGCTTCTTTCATCTCCCTTAGCATACCCTTGGCGTTCTGATAATGTGCAGGGGGTACAGGTCTGTGCCTCTCTTTTATTGGTGGGTGGCTCCCGGTGGGGATGTGGTGTTCTATCCCCTTTACTCTGCCGAAGTCTAGCGGGTGCTTACTAAAGACTCTCTCGTACTCCTGTACCACCCGGTAGACTCCTTGTTTTTGGTGCAGGGGAGTGGAGTCAGCACCCACGTGGAGTTTCTGGCACCAGTCCTCCTTTTGTTTCTGGGAGCCATTACCCTCCGCCTGTGGAGATGGAGGCAAGGGTTCCACGGCCCTGATAGCTTGGTGTTCGACGACAAACAGTTTGGCGAGTGTAGCGTACCTGGGTAAGTGTACTTCCCTCTCCCCAATGTTGAGGATGCGGACGGGCACCCTCCCATGACGGACATCAACCACCCCCCGGGCTGTCAAAATGGTGGGCCTGCTGTCTGAGTACACGGGTTCTACCATGGCTTGGTAGTCTCTACCTCTCAACCCGATTGCAGTCCGACACCAGATCATCATTTCACTTTTGGGAGGCATGGAAATAGGGAATGGATCACTGAGTCTTACGCTACCGTTCTCACCACCAGACAGTTCTACCTGCTGCCGTCTCATCAGGGCTTTTATCTCCTTGTTGAGGACTCTCTTTTGGCTGGAACTAGCATTCACCGCCACCTGTTGTAGAATTACAATTACTTCTGAAAGACAATTTTCAATGATGTTAGTACCCACAGTTATTTTAGGGTGACTTTCATGACGGTCAATGTCCACAATAATCACTCCCTGTGCCGGCAGTTCAACTTTACCAATTTTAATGGTCATCTCCTTGAACCCCATCTGCGGCACGGGTAAGCCATTACTGGCGATGATGCTCAAGTTACTGTCTGGATACCGTGTGATATCAGCATCAGTCCAATACTGCTTAAAAAGTACATAAGGGATAGTGGTTACTTGTGACCCAGTATCCAGCAAGGCGCTCATGGGGATACCGTCCAGCACCACGGGTAAAACCGGGCGCCCCCCAACGTACTTATTACGCCAATTGTAAGGGCCTGGTGATCTTATGCCTGGGGGTCGGCCCTCTGCCCCAGGTTGGACCCGTTTAAATTACAGTACCTGGAAATGTGTCCGGGCTGGTTGCATCGACGGCAAATGGGCTGTCCATCCTCTGCGTAGCGGTCTGTGGGCCTCCTCGGAACGACGGGATCCTCCTCTGTCGACGCCACGGGACATCCTCCGGACTTGAAGCCAGCTTGATGGGTCTTGACGGGTCCACTTGCAACGCCTGGACGGTCCTGGTCAACGCCGCGACGCTCCTGGTCAGCTCCTGGACTTGGTGGTGCAGGCCTTTCGACGGGGCTTGGTTCAGGGCCTGTGCATCAGCCTCCACGGAGTCCATAGAGGAGGGCGCCGCCTCTTGGTGGTAGGTGATAGCAGGGCGCCGGGGGTTTATAGCGCCACTGGTTGCAGATTCACGGAGCACCCTTATGGCCCTGTCCTTAAATTGGGCAAAGGTCAGTTCGGGGTTCTGAAAGAACATGAGGCGCAGTTGGGCCCTGTGGGCGCTAGACAGCAGACCCTCTATGAATTCTTCTGTTAGCAGTTTATCCGTTTCCTGCACAGTGCCAGGGTCAGTTTGTTGAATAGCCCTCAAGGCTTCCTGCAGATTTAGGGCATAGTCTCTGATGCTGTCCTGTGCCCGCTGCTTACATCCATAGAACCTCATTTTAATTTCAGCGGAGGTACGTGTATCAAAGGTACCCCGCAGCCGGGCCAGAATACCCTTCACAGTCCCTTTCTCCTCAATGGGCCATGATTTTACCTCCCTTTGGGCTGCGCCAGTTAACTGCCCTGTCAATATGCTGACCTTCTGTTCCTCTGTCAGGGGGTAAACTTGGAACAAACTATACAGTCTTTCCTTGAAGTCAGTTAGGGCATGGGGCTCCCCTGAGTATTTGGGCAGCCAGGCCGCTCCAGGGATATAGGGCAAGGAAAAGGGCATCACCGCTGCTGCAGCTGCGTTGGTGGTAGTGGGCACCTCTGTGTCCGACATCTTCCTCCCCCCCTAGTGAAGTGTGGCCTACCTTCCGACGATCCTCTTCTGTAGGCCGCGGCTCCGCTGCTGCTCCTATGGACGAGGACCTGGCGTCGCGTCCTGATGACGTCAGCGTCGCTCTCTCTCCCTTCCAGGACCTTGCGCAGCGTCGGTGCGTGGGGCGGAGCTTCGGATCTCGCGCGGTTTTGACGTCCACGCCCCTCTTCTTCCCGCGCGGCGTCCTGAAGATGGCGTCCGATGGCGGGAAGCAGCTGTGGATGGCGGGAAGACGGCAGAAGACGGCGGGAAACGGTCCAAGATGGCGTCTGATGGCGGGAATCGGCTCCAGATGGCGGGAAACGACTCCGGACGGCGGGAAACTTCGCCACAGGTAAGTTACAAAAGTCTTTTTCAGGCACGCAGTACCCGGTGGTTGCGGGCACAAAATCCTGCCGACTACGCCAAAGCTGACTCGCCCCCTGGGCCGTGGGACACTCGGATCCGGGCAATAGGGGGAAACGATGGGAGTAGTAGTGGCAACCCGGTTCCGTGGCTCAGGGTGGTCAGGCCAGTGGTAGTCCGTTATATTGATTATGTCCGACTACGCCACCCGTGGATTGCGGTTATTAGGAACCGCCGCTGCATGCAGACCGCTGGGGCTGATGAGGTGTGCAGCTATGGTAGTGTGACTCCCCACGGGAAGAGTGCGGCCCTAGGGCAGTATAGTGGATGGTGGGAGTGATGGTAGTGCTGGAGGAGCAAGGAGCACACAGACAACAGGTTTCAGTCCAGGGTCTTTACTAAACAGGTAAACTGACCCACAAACAGTCCCAGCTAGGAGGGGACCTGGATGTCTGAGAGCAACGGGGAAATTGGCCCTGGTCAGGGTGAGGGTGTTGGCCTACCGTGCTTTCTGCGCTCCTTCTGGCTATCTCCTCGTTATAGGGTAACAGCCCACGTTTCAAAGCTTTCCGTGTATTCTCGCCTGTATGGCCTGCGACATGGGTTCCTTTCTGCTCCCAGCCTTGTACGGCTTTACTGGTCCCTTCGGTTGTGGCAGGGCCTCCAGGCTTCTTAGGCCAAGGAATGTATAGTCCCTTGCGGACTGGTTCTCTGCTGGGGGATGTAGAATCCTTCCAGCCTCAGACACCAAAGTCTGGTAAAGTAAGTCTTTATCTGCCAAGACAGGCTCTCTTCGCCTCTTGTCTCTGGCTTGTGGCTCTCTCCTACTGCCACACTTCCTCTTAGGTGCAATCAACTTTCTGTCCCTGCTCCACTCTGGGACACGTCTCAAAGCTGAGACAGGAAATCCAGTTCTCTCTAACCCTGTCCCCAGTACCAGCTTTTATAGGGGCAGCCTGCTCCCCCTACTGGCCTGAGACAGGAGGCATTGCATGCTAATGTTCCCCTAACCAGAGAACCTCCCCCTTGCTCTCAGACACAGCTTTAATTACACTTGTGGCATCCAGGTAGGGTGACACAATTCCATTACAGAAGCTCTGAGTTGCCAAGCAACAGACTCAAAATCTGAATGATTTAGAGATGATCTGCAAAGAGGAGTGAACCAAAATTCCTCCTGACGTGTGCACAACCCTCATCATCAACTACAAAAAACGTCTGACTGCTGGTTTTGGTTTTGCCACCAAGTATTAAGTGCTGTGTGCCAGAGGAGTCAAATACTTATTTCTCACTGCAAAATACAAATAAATGTATCTAATCTACACAATGTGATTTTCTTGATTTTTTTTTCTGTATTCTATCTCTCAATGTTAAAATTAACCTACCTTTAATATTATAGACTGTTCATGTGTTTGTCAGTGGGCAAACTTACAAAAACAGCAAGGGATCAAATAATTATTTCCTTCACTGTAACTGCGGTCCATATTCAGCCATTTCTGTCTTCCTTTTACAGTTTGGTGCATTGTGTCAATGAGCTATTCACAAGAGGTCACTGTGAAGAGTAGTAAACTACAAGCCCGCTATTTAAAACCATATCACATATAACTGCAGTCCAAATTCATCCATTTCTGTCCTCCATTTACAGTTTGTTGCCTTGTGTCAGTGAAGCTATTCATACGTGTTGGCTGTGAAGAATAGTAAACTACAAGCTCGCTAATTAAAATCATGGTTCTCCATCAGATGTATCTCATATAACTGCGGTCCAGTTGTGTTCACGCTTCTGTGGTGGAACCAAAGCTGAACTTTGGGATCTTGAAAAACGCACCAAAAAATGCACAAAATCTGTATTTTTGATACAGCTTCTTTCCTGCCAAGAGATCAGGTTTTGGAGCAGAAAAAACAAATGTGTTAACATAGCCTAAGAATAAGTACAAAAAATGGTTTAAAGAAGTATTCCCAAAACAAAATCCATAGGATCAGGACAACTTGCTAATCATGGGGGCTCTAACGATCGGGACTCCCAGCAATCCTGAGACCTGGGTTTTAGAATCCTGAAAACAAGGCTTGTAGTCCCATCTAGAATAGAGAAGAGGTGCGTATGCACATATTCGGCTCCATTCATTGCTTATGGAACTAATCGAGTATTGCACTTGGATGTCCGATAGACAATAAATGGTATGGAGGCCATACATAAGACACTCGGCTACATTGATGATGGGGCTTTAGAACTCTCTTCTGAAACACTGATGTCGGAATAGCTGGTTAATCCAGCAATTAGACCCAACTGATCAGTAAGTAATCCCACATGCAGTGGATAGGGGAAAACTTGTTCTGTTTAGAACAGGGGCGTACATAGAAATCATGGGGCCCCATAGCAGAAGCTCTAACTGGGCCCCCCTCCCCCCAAAAAAGAAACAAATATTTGTCTGTGTCACAGAAGTGCAGTTCTCATAACTTTCCAGCCTTTACATATTAACTTTTCTCCTGCTGAAGTCCTAGATTCCTCTTTCATTGCCCCATAAAGTATGATGCCAATAAAAGTGCCCCCCCAAACACAGTATGATACCCCTATGGTGCATTCCTCAACATTAGCCTCCACATGCACAGTATAATGACCCTATTTTACCCCACTTCAACTCCCAAGGCAAAGTATGGTGACCCCAACACAGTATGATCCCCCAACTGTGACTCCCACACAGCCCTCCATAGAGTATAATGGCCCACCCTAGCCCTCCAAACAGTATGATGGCCCCCACACAAACCTTCACACCGTATAATTGCTTTCATACAGTATAATGGCGCCCCACATACCCCTCAAAATATTATAATGGCCCCACATAGCCTCCATACAGTATAATACGCCACCCATAATCCTCCATATAGTATAATGCATCCCCCATAATCCTCCATATAGTATAATGAACTTCCCATGGTTCTCCATAGAATATAATGCACTCCCCATAGTCCTCCATCTATAATATAATGGGGAATGCGTTCCTCTGTCTGAAGCCTTTATAGACTGCGCATGCGTGACGCGCAGTCTGGCTCCAGACAGAAGAACGCATCAGCCGTTACAGGTAAGAGGAGTTGTATGGCGCTGGAGATCGCGGTATGTGTAGACACTGAATGCATACCATGGTCTCCGGCGCCATACTTACATACTTACCTGACCAGGAAGAGCGTTGCTGCGGCGCCTCTCTTCGCCGGAGACCGAGGCAGGAGTGAGGCGTCGGATGAGCACATGCGCATAGCGCTATCCGGCGCCATTTTAGTGAAGACACATTTGCAGTGTCTTCAGCAAAATGGCGCCGGACAGCGCGGTGCTCTGGCGCAGCGCTCCTCCCCGGCCTCCGGCAGAACAGGACACAGCAGCGCTGGAGCACAAAGAAGAAAGGTGAGTATAAGTGTTTATCTTTTTTGGATGTGTGTACAGCGTGAAAGGGATGTGGGGGCTACACATACCAGGATTGGGGTGAGGGGTACCACACATACCAGGATTGGGGTGAGGGGTACCACACATAACAGGATTGGAGTGAGGGGTACCACACATACCAGGATTGGGGGGGTGAGGGGTGCCATGCATACCGGGATTGGGGTGATGAGGGGTGCCACGCATACCGGAATTGGGGGGATGAGGGGTGTCATGGATACCAGGATTGGGGGGATGAGAGGTGCCACGCATACCAGGATTGAGGGGATGAGGGGTGCCATGCATACCAGGATTGGGGGGATGTGGGGTGCCACGCATACCGGGAGGGGGCATGAGGGGTGCCACGCATACCAGGATTGGGGGGGATGAGGGGTGCCACGCATACCGGGATTGGGGGGATGAGGGGTGCCACGCATACCGGGATTCGAATGAGGGGGGCCACGCACACTGGGATTCGGATGAGGGGGTCCATGCATACCAGGATGAGGAATACCATACATACCAGGATAGGGATGAAGTACCATGCATACCAGGATAGGTATGAGGTATGGGGTACCACGCATACCAGGATTGGGGTGAGGGGTACCACGCATACCAGGATTGGGGTAAGGGGTACCACACATACCAGGATTGGGGTGAGGGGTATCACACATACCAGGATTGGGGTGAGGAGTACCACACATACCAGGATTGGGGTGAGGGGTATGACACATACCAGGATTGGGGTGAGGGGTACCACACATACCAGGATTGGGGTGAGGGGTACCACACATACCAGGATTGGGGTGAGGGGTACGACACATACCAGGATTGGGGTGAGGGATACCACACATACCAGGATTGGGTTGATGGGTACCACGCATACCAGGTTTGTTGTGAGAGGTACCACGCATACCAGGATCGGGGGGATGAGGGGTGCCACGCATACCAGGATTGTGACGAGGGCTGTCACGCATACCAGAATTGGGGGTGAGGGGTGCCACGCATACCCGGATTGGGGGGATGAGGGGTGCCATGCATATCAGAATTGGGGTGAGGGGTGCCACGCATACCAGGATGAGGATGAGGGGTGCCATGCATACAAGGATTGGGGGTGAGGGGTGCCATGCATACCAGTATAGGATGGTGGGGACTGGATGGGGGCAGCACATACCAGCATGGGAGACCATATACCAATAAAAATGCTCGCAACCCGGGTGTAGAACGGGTTCAATAGCTAGTACAATATATTTCCATAGGGTAAAATGCAGCCCCCATATAGTATAATGCACCCTACAGTCCTGCAGTATTATGGGCAACACGTACTCACTGATTTAAAAATACCATATATTTTAAATAAGCCGACCAAGTATAAGCCGAGGCCCCTAATTTTACCACAAAAAACTGGGAAAATATATTGACTCGAGTCTAGGGGGGGAAATGCAGCAGCTACTGGTAAATTTCCCCATCCTGGTATGTATGGCCCCCTCATCCCCAATCTTACTATGCATGGCCCCCTCATCCTCAATCTTGGTATGCATGGCCCCCTCATCCCCAATCCTGGTACGTATGGCAACCCTCATCCCCCAATCCTGGTACATATGGCACCCCTCATCCCCCCAATCCTGGTACGCATGGCCCCCTCATCCCCATATCCTGGCATGCATGGCCCCCTCATCCCCCAATCCAGGTATGCAGGGCCCCCTCATCCCCCAATCTTGGTATGCATGGCCTCCTCATCCCAATCCTGGTATGCATGGCCCCTTCATCCCCAGTCCTGGCATGCATGGCCCCCTCATCCCCCAATCCTGGTATGCATGGCCCCCTCATCCCCCAATCCTGGCATGCATGGCCCCCTCACCCCCCAATCCTGGTATGCATGGTCCCCTCACCCCCCAATCCTGGTATGCATGGTCCCCTCATCCCCCCAATCCAGGTATGCATGGCCACCTCATCCAGCCCAATACTGGTATGTATGGGCTGGACAAAATGAAGGACCTGCTGTAACACCTGGTCCAGTAGCAGCAGCACCAGCAGGAGAGCAACAGGCTGTTGTTACAGCAGATCCAACAGCACCAGCAGGAGCAGCGGCAGCAGATGCAACTTCTAGCAACCGCCATCCAGGGCAGGACAAGCGCCCTAACCCCAAGTCTGGCGGATGACTCCCAAGTCCGGAAGGTGGTAAGATGGGCCTTGCAGAAAGTAACCCCTGGGGATGATGTGGAAGCCTTTTTCACTGTCTTTGAAATGGTCGCTGAGAGTGAGAAACTTCCTCCAGAGCAGTGGGCAGAGGTACTGGCGTCATACTTGAGGGGGAGCCCCAGAAGGCTTACTATGACTTAGCTTTGCAGGACACCAAGGAGTATGGCAAGCTGAAACCCGAAATTCTGGCATGCTTCGGGGAGAAAATGACTATCAGGGTGCAGCAGATCCACCGCTTGGCATATTGTCAAGACAAACCCCCCGCTACCGAATGTTTGACTTTTTACACCTGGTCCAGAAATGGCTACAGCGGGAGTCCTTTACACCTGCGCAGATGGTAGAGCGAGTGGTAATGGAACGGTTTGTGCACTCCCTGCCGAGGCCAATACACACTTGGGTTGCCCATGGTGATCCCAGGAATGCTGATGAACTAATTGGACTGGTCGAGAGATACTAGGGGGTTGAGGGTTCCTTGGGGAGGAAGCCCACTCCATACTGGGAGTCCCAACAGGGGGCAGAGGCCCAAAAGGGGATGGGGCATCCAAGGTCCAAAGGGGCAGGGGAGGTAATGCCCAAGGTGCCTACAGGTGATGTCATTTGCTGGAGGTGCCACGGCCCTGGCCATGTAGCTGCCCATTGTCCCCTGACCCCAAAGCAGATGGACTGCAGCATGGGACTCCGCTGTTTATATTATGCATATACGGCCTGCAGTGTGAACTGTCCATCCAGCGAGGGGCCACAAACATGTATCATGAAGGTGAACAGGTGGCAGGTAATAGCACTGCTAGACTGTGGGAGTCTAGTGGCCCTTGTGAGGGCCACCCTTCCTCTCCAACTAATCCCTGGGAAAAAGGTTGGCATACGGTGCATTCATGGTGATGCTAAGGACTACCCAAATGCCAGAGTGGACATTGAAATGGCCCACGGTACTGAGTCTCACGAGGTTGGCATCGTTCAGGACTGGTTGCACCCAATTATTATATGCCGTGACTTTTGTTTATTTTGGGATGGGTTCAGGGTTCTCGGGCTCAGAGAAGAAACCAGTTAACCCTGAAGAGGTATCACCACATCCAGAGTCAGACGGGCTTCCCTTTTTTGTCCTTGTGGGGGATGAGGAGGTAGTGTCCCCTGAGTCTGACATTCTGGAGTAAGGGGTGACCAGCAAGAATTTGGGGTCTTTCCAACATAGGGACCTAACTCTGAGGGAGGCCTTTAATAATGTCACGGTCATGAATGGGATTGCACAGGAGCTGGGGGCTGACGCAAGATTTCCCTATTTTATTATGAGTGGGGAGTTGTTGTACCTTGTTACGAAAGTGAGGGAGGAGCTTGTGGAGCAGTTATTAATGCCGGGGCCCTATAGACGGAAGGTGTGGGACATTGCCCATTCACATATCTTGGGGACATCTGGGAGTGGAAAAAATGCAGGAACGGATTGTGCAGAGGTCCTATTTGCCCGGATCTCACCGGGAAATATTAAATTACTGCAGGCCCTGCCCTACATGCCAGTTAACCACCCCGACCTCTCACAAATCCCCTCATGACATTGCTTATTGACTTGGACATTTAAAGGAACATGCTTCCTGTTTGCCTACCGACGCACCCAAATGAGTAAAACCGCTACAATATATATTGTGACAAAGTCACTAGTAAAGTGCTGGAGGGAAGATATGTTCACTTTTCCATTTATAGATTCAGGCCTCTCACCCGGTCCACTTGAAATGGGGCAAGAGGAGATCGCTAGTAATGAGCGATTACGCTCGCTTCTGCTCTATGCTCACCCGAGCATCTCACCGTATTTCCGGGGTTGCTCGGTGGGAGCTCGATCCCCTCCCTGCATGTTTGGCGCTCTTTAGAGCGCCAATCAACATGCATGGATTGTCTGCAACACACTGTAATGCCGCAGACATGCTGGTTGTGGCATTACGAAGATTGGCTGGCCGCACAGCGTCATCAGGTCTATATCAGACCTGGTGACGCCGTGCTCATCACAGTCACTCCGGAATCAGACAGTGTAGGTGTTAAGGGGAGCGGTTGCAGACAACTTTATTTAATGGAATGCAACCGACCCCGGGGTCCGCGATGCCGCCTAGAGGACTGCTGCTGAACACTTTCCAGGTGGAAAGGCAAACGACAACTAAATGATAAACCCTTCCGTGTTAACTTCACACCGGACAGGGTATAGCGGTACGCTCTATCTCCGTTTACAGCACGGAGGAGAGAGCGACCGATGACGCACCTAACAATTATCTTAGCCCTTCGTGTTAACGCACACGGAAGGGTAAGACGGTTCACACAAACTCCAAGAACCGCAGGGAGACGTGCGACCGTGGGAACAGCAGTAGCCCTGTCTTTGATACTAGCGCTACGCTATGGGGATTGGCGCTAAAGCGGTTCACACAATCTCCAAGAACCGCAGGGAGACGTGTGACCGGACTATGAGCAGTAGCCCTGTCTACGGTACAGGCGCTACGCTATAGGAGACGGCGCTAGCATGCAGGTGTGATTCCTGCCGGGTATTCGAGCACTCAGCCAGCGTGCTACCGGACTG
This sequence comes from Phyllobates terribilis, assembly GCF_046119375.1. Taxonomy (NCBI): domain Eukaryota; kingdom Metazoa; phylum Chordata; class Amphibia; order Anura; family Dendrobatidae; genus Phyllobates; species Phyllobates terribilis. The sequence goes on along the minus strand of NW_027362764.1, from coordinate 146,824,706 downwards.
AGCAAACCCGCTCTAATAGCTCACAGGCGGCTCGGGGTGTAAGGCGAACCCCCTAGTTAGAGCCAGTCAGCGAGGCAAAGCTACCTGCCTACTTTTTCTACCTGCCTAGCTAAAGCTATGGCTCTTCGAGGAGCCCAGATTAAGCGTGCACACCACAAACAGCTAGCTCAAATGATCTGAGCGCGCCGCCATGTTTGTGGGCAGGCCTTTTAAAGATTAAGCCCTGCTCCACTGTCGCACCATTGGTGATGACACCCGTGACCAATCAGGCGGTGCCAGGTCACCGGGTCAGGTGGGTGCCAACCCACCAATCATGATCCGCCAGGTCACGGACAAGTTCAGTGCGGCAAATCCTGGACTTAGAATCCGCAAGCCCTGTCTCCCTCTGCAACCCAGGCTTAACATTGCTAGGCACAACTACCTGGGAGACAAACAGTGCTCACGGACCAGCTAGGCGTTGGGGCTGAAGGTGATGCTGAGTAGCATCAGCCCAGGCTGGACTGGAATGAGAGACTAGAGATGGTCCTGGACCCATTTCGAATCCAGCACCAGACCGACGCCTAACTGTAGGGACAGCTGCTGCTGAGCTAGGGAGAGATTTCCTTGTTTCTGGTTAGTGTAGGTATACCAGACTATACTAGAGACACATATCCACCATCTCAACTAACAGTCCTTCTGAGGACTAATCCAGTTGCAGAGATATCAGTGCTAGGCAGGCAGGTAGTGTATATAGCAGACTGCAGTGCATATAGCAAGAGGGTCCATTCCAGTTCTGTCTGCTGGTGCTTTTACAGATATTTGTATAAATAGGCCCAGGTATCTGGGGCCAGGAATAATTTTTTTTAATCTTAATACTAATTATTTTGCTTAAAATGCAATCCAGAGAACACTGTTTTTCTGCGTCATTTGCTTGCTGGTACTGCAGAATACATCCAGGTCCTTTCCATATTACAGCGCTAAAAATCTAGCTATTTAAAACTGTGGTTTGTCCGTCACACGGCTCACATATAATTGCGATGAATATATTGCCATTTCTGGCTTCCATTGAAATTTTATTGCAGTGTGTCAGTGAAGTTATTGGCATGAGGTCGGCGCTGTTAAAAATAGTTACCTACGGCCAGCTATTTAAAACTGTGGTTCGTCCGTCACACGGATCACATATAAATTCGTTCCAAATTCAGCCATTTGTAGTGAGCGTGGAAGATATTGTCCTCCAAATAAAATGGGTACGGCACGTGGCAAGGGACGGGGAACTAGACGTGATGGTGCATGCCGAGGCCATGGGCAAGCTGAAATTGTGCAACAACAAACACCCACATCTTCTCGCAGAACACCACTATTGAACACTGAGCAGTGTGAAAAGACTATTGGTTGGATAGCAGAAAATGCTTACAGTCACTTAGCCACCAGCCCCAAGACCCTGTCTTTCACGCGGTCAAGTATCAGTAGCCGTGAGTCTGGATCGCATATTCCTCACCCTGATTCTCCTTTCTCCCACCATGCTGAGTGCCCAGAGACAACTGATCCTACACTTGGACACTCCAAAGAGCTGTTCACTTTTCCATTTATAGATTCTGGCCTCTCGTCTAGTCCACTTGAAGCGGGGTAAGAGGAGATCGCATGTAGTGATGCCCAAATATTTGAGCAGCCAGGGTCATATGAAGGCGACGGTGGGAAAGAGTCACAAGAGGTGGACGATGATGAGACACAATTGCCAGAAAGTCAGGAGGAGGGTGTGGCAGTGGAAGTCGAGGTGGTGCTTGACCCCTACCAGCATGATCAGGCACATCGCAGCAAAGCACCCGACTTTGTGGGCCAAACCCCACTGTTCAGGGACAGTGTCTGCACGTGATACCACTGTTTCTTCCGCTGTTGTGAGTGCAAGTCAATCCTCTGTCCATAGTACATGCGAAGATGCCTCCTGCCCTGCACTTGTTGTTACACACTCTCAACAAGCACCATCAGCAAGAACGTGCTTGTCCCAGCGCAACGCTCAGTTGTCCATACCTCAGTCCTTAAAACGCAAGCACAATTACGCAGCCAACGCCCCACAGGCCACACTACTAAATTCCCACATTTCACGACTGCTTGCGCTCGAAATGTTGCCTTTTAGGCTCGTGGAGAAGGAAGCATTCTGCAACCTGATGGTGACCACCGTCCCTTGGTACTCTGTCCCCAGCCGCCACTATTTCTCCCGATGTGCCGTCCCCTCATTACAGAAGCACGTGTCCCACAACATTAGCCATGCCCTCAACAATGTAGTTACAGGGAAAGTCCACCTAACCATGGATACGTGGACAAGTGCTTGTGGGCAGGGACGGCACATCTCGCTGACGGCACACTGGGTTAACATAGTGGAAACCGGGACCCAGTTGGACCTTGGGACGGAACACATCCTCCCGACGCGAGGATTGCGGGCCCTAGGTCAATCAGAGTTGCCCCCACAGTCTACAGCTCCTGCACCTCATCCTTCTCAGCCTCCTCCTCCTCTTCAGCCTCCTTCTCTGAAATGACCACATCAGTCACAAGCTTGAAGCACTGCCTCAGAAAAGCGGCAACAGGCTGTGCGGAAGCTAATATGCTTAGGTCACAAACCGCACAATGCTGAAGAGTTGTGGACAGCTCTGAAAGAGCAGGCAGATCTGTTGCTGACACAGCTGAACCTACAGCCAGGCATGGTCGTGTGTGACAATGGCCGGAACCTGGTGCGGCTCTGAGGCGAAGGCGAGCTCACACATGTACCATGCCTGGCCCATGTGCTTAACCTCGTGGTTCAGCAGTTTCTCAAAAGCTACCCGAAGCTGCCGAAACTGCTTGTCAAAGTACGCCGCCTGTGTGCCCATTTTAGAAAGTCAGCTACAGCTTCCGCCACCCTTGCCATGCTTCAGCAGCATTTGCAGCTTCCGGCTCACCGACTGGTCTGTGATGTCCCCACGCATTGGAACTCTGTACTGCAGATGTTGGGAAGAATTTGTGAGCATAAGAGGACAGTTGTTGACAACCAGCATCAACAAGACTGTCGGTATTCAGTTAAGATTCCACACAAAATACCTCAGGAGTGGACATGGATGTCAGACATATGTACCATCCTCCAAAACTTTGAGGACTCCACCAGGATGGTGAGCGGGGATGACGCCATAATTAGCGTCACCATCCTTCTTCTCTGTCTTCTGAAATTCTCTCTGCTCACAATCAAAGAGGATGCAATGTAGGCGAAGCATGATTAGATGGAACAAGGAACTATACAGGGTGACTACACACAACCCAGCATCATCTCATCCCAATGTCCATTGGGTGACAATGAGGAAGAGAAGGAGAAGGAATAACAGGAGATAGTTTCATGCGCTATAGACGGTACTATCTGCACAATTGTCATACCATCTGTTCACTGCGGATGGCCTGAGGACAGGGAGGGGGAGGAGGTGGAGGAGGTGGAGGAGGAGAGCATGGTCAGTCGTCCTCTTGGTGAGGACATGGAAGTCTTGCCTGTTAACAGTCAATCACGCATGACTGTTTTTATGTTACGCTGCCTTTCCCGTGACCCTCGCGTTCTCAAAATTTTGGGTGACAGTAATTACTGGTTGGTGACACTTCTAGACGCACGCTACAAGGATAACTTTATATCTTTTATTCCTGAGGTGGACCGGTCTACAAAAATGGGGCAGTACCAGAAGGCTCTTGTTGCTGAACTATTAAAAAAATTCCCATCTGAAAATGCTGGCGGCAGAGATCACAGTTCGTTGAACAACCAAGGAATACAGGCGAGAGAGACACAATTCCAATCCAGCAAAGGCAGGGGAACACTGTCAAAGTTCTGGGAGAGTTTTCTCAGACCCTCCCATCGCACAGGTCCTGAGGCGCGGGGTACTCTCACAAGGAGTGCAAAGTTTCGGAAGACGGTGAGGGAGTACCTTGCTGACAGTACCAATGTCCTCAGTGATTCATCTCTGACTTATAATCTATGGGTATCCAAGCTGGACACGTGGAATGAACTGGCTCTCTACGCCTTGGAGGTCCTGGCCTGCCCTGCGGCTAGCGTTTTGTCAGAGCGGGTTTTTAGTGCCACTGGTGGAATTATAACCGATAGTCGTATCCGCCTGTCAACTGAAAATGCTGACAGGCTGACTCTTATAAAAATGAACAAGTGTTGCTTCTCAACACCACCGAATGATAGCAGCATAATGTAAACTCAAATACAGTGTCTTTTTTTAGGGAGCTCTAACTCTATTCCCATGCACCTTTGTCTTCACATCCAGACATGGGTATACGCTTCCTGATTTTGTCTATTTGCTCTTTTCCTCCTTCTTCTCCGCATCCTCATCCTCCACCACCATATCACCACCATATGTACCATATCAACATATCTACGTCTCTTGCAAGGGCATTGAAGTTCCTCCAAATTTTTGCAGCCGTTGCTTCACTGCATAGTCAAACTGTATGGGAGACACACTTCCTAATAATGGTATAATTTTTTGCAGGAGGCCCTCCGACCTCTACGTCTCTTGCAAGAGGCATTGGAGTTCCTCCTAATTTTTGGCAGCTGTTGCTTCACATCATGGGCAAACAGTATGGGAGACACACTTCCTAATAATGGGAGCATTTTTTGCAGGAGGCCATCCGACCTCTACGTCTCTTGCAAGGGGCATTGGAGTTCCTCCAAATTTTTGGCAGCCGTTGCATCACGGTATAGGCAAACAGTATGGGAGACCCACTGCTTTCTAATGGGAATATGTTATTACCAATGCCCACCTCTATGTGTCTTTAAATTGTTAGTGGGGTTTTTCCTAAATTTTGGCAGCCGTTGGACTCACTTCATACCCTATAACTGTATAGCAGACCCTCTCCTTTCTAATGGGAACATGTCGTTACTGTGGCCCTGCTCTATGTGTCTTTAAATTGTTAGTGGGGTTTTTCCAAAATTTTGGTAGACCTTGCAGTCACAGCATGGGCATTACCTCTATAGGAGACCCGCTCCTTTATAATGGGAAAGAAAATCAGCTCACCCACTATATGATGCCAAAGACACACTGATCCAGCAGTTCTGCAGCAAGAAATCTGGAGAAGAAAAAAAATCCAGCGTAATTGACGTCTAAAATTGCTGTTTTTATTGAAAAATATATATAAAAAGAAAAGGAAAAAATCCCAAGAGATTGTGAACTACCAGAAAAATGCTCAGAAACAGACGCGTTTCAGAAAAATCAGGATTAAGGAAGGTTTTTTCGAATGACGTCTGTTTCTGAGCATTTTTCTGGTAGCTCACACTCTCTTGGAATTTTTTCCTTTTCTTTTTATATATATTTTTCAATAAAAATAACAATTTTAGATGTCAATTTTTCTTCTCCGGGCTCTGTTTTAATGGGAACATTTTTTTACTGAGACCCTCCTCTATGTCTCTTCAAAGGTGTATTGAGTTGCGTCCAAATTTTTGGCAGCCCTTGCAGTCATTGCATACGCAATAACAGTATAGGAAACCCCCTTGTTAATATTGGCACAGTCAGCTGATGGTTCTCTAACTACAGCGAGGGCCGACTGCTGGCCCTTTAAGAATAGTATAGGTCACCTGATGGCCCTATAAAAATAGGCTTTATGACTTTCATAGTCCCTCCAGCATAAATGAAACAGGGTGTGTCTGATGATGTGTCACACACCACATGGCCAGATAAGGTTGTAAAATGTTAAAATGACATTTCCCAGTGAATGCATTTGTCTTAAAAAAAATAACGTAAAAAAAAACAAAAAAAAACACAGTAGGATATTTGTTTAGTATAAAAACCAGACTCGCCAATGTAACTTCATCTTCTCCTCCAGTTCGGCCTCCATCTGCGAAATGACCACATCAGTCACAAGCTGGAATCTCTACAGCACTGCCTTGGCCAAGCGGCAACAGGCTGTGCTGAAGAAAACATGCTTAATGCTTAGGTGACAAACCGCCCAACGCAGCAGAGTTTTTTAAAGCTGTAACACAGCAGCCTGATCTGTGGCGCTCACCGCTGAACATACAGCCAGGCATGGTCATGTGTGACAATAGGCAGAACCTGGTGATGGAGAAATGACAGCAGGAGTAAATACGATTTCCCTCTATACCAGTCCTTTCACCGAGCTAAAGAATATGGCTGTGGTGAAATATAACTCCCACTGAGAAGCGGTTTCAAACTGAAAAACATTGGGCCTACCAGAGGATTTGATTTTGAGGGCTCGCCTTTCTCCCCCTCTCAAGAGCCCCATAGCTGCCGCAAAGTTTGCGCTATCATGAACTCTCCTGATGGTGAAGCCAGGCTCCACATGAGGATTCTCTGGTGGGCCCGTTCAACCCTGCCGAGAGCAGTCCTGGCTAAGAAAAGTGTGTGGGAAGGTTCCCGGACACTCTATGGCTGCTTTTTTAATGTGGATTGGACATGCTTAATTGCATGTTATTTCTGAAACCACATTGCAGATCAGGCCATTGCCTAACTTTGTAGTTATGAAATTAAAGGGCAAAGAAAGATGTTTGTGTGTCGAATCACCACCGACAAGTGCGAGCTGATGTTGGACAGGCTGCCATTGAAATACAACTCTCACAAAAAGCTGTGGACTGGTTCAGTACCGTCCCTGGCCACATTCACTTGTCCACATGTTTGTGGTTAGTCGATCCTGAGGAGGGCACGGGTAATGTAGGACCCATGCTTGTGGAAGGCGGAGACAACACCGGGACAAATAGTGGTGGCTGGGGACCGAGTATAGACACCAGGCTGCCGCCGCCATAAGTTTGTGGACAGCTTCCGCCTCCACAAGCCTAAAAGGCCACATTTCAAGTGCAAGCATCTGTCAAAAATGTGCATTATAGTATTGCAGCCTGTGGGTAGGTGGGTGGCTGGCTGCATGCTTAAGCTTGAATTCCAAGGAATGGGGTAGGGACAACTGAACGATGCGCTGGGAGAAGGACGTGGACGGTAATTGTTACAAGTCTGCAATGACAGATGGATGGCGGGAGGCATCGTCGCATGCGCCAAGGATCACTTATGATGGGCACACTTTTAGGCAGTGACCTGGGAGTCAGAGATGCTTCCATGGGTCTTCCCCATGCTGTTACCATGTCTTTTCAGCACTGTATGCATGTGTCTGATGATGGGTCACACACCACATGGCCAGATAAAGTTGTAAAATGTTAAAATGACATTTCCCAGTGAATGCATTGGTCTTTGTTGAAAGCAATGCAAAAGTGCAAATACGCATCAAAAACTCTACGTGTAAACATAGCCCAAGGTGTGGAGGAGCATTTTTGTTTTTGGTTATTTATTTTGCCTTATATACTAGTCATTACCCTGGAAAGAATGTCCCTTAACATATTGCCAAGGAAAATCCATTTTGGCTTAGTTTTTGTTTGCTTTGTTGTGAGTCCATAAAAGTGGCGTAATACTGCTGACAACGTTGTTCAAAGCAGTGACCTAAGAGTCAGAAATGCTTCCAGGGGTCTTCCCCATGCTGTTCCCATGTCATTTGAGCACTGTTCCCATCGATTTGGGCAATTTTTAGGCCCTCTGCAGACCGCAGGGGGGAGCCGCTGGAAAATTGCTCGAGGAGTCTTCCCATAGACTTACATTGGTCTCGTTATTCGGACCGAGCAATCGAGCATTTCAATTTGCTTGACTCGAACAACGAGTACCCGAGCATTTTAGTGCTTGCTCATCACTACAAATTAGGGGTAGTCACCTGGAAAGTGCCATCAATTGACCTAGAGTGCAAGTACTTTAATTATTATTATTACAGCTGCATTTATTCCGTGGTGCTTTACATGTCAACAGGGGTCACCGTCGGTGACTCACCGACTGGTACAAGAGGAGAGATGACCCTGCCTGCTCGGGCGCACAAACAATCTACAAGGGATGGGTGAGGATACAGTAGGTCAGGGTACAGCTAATCGTGCAGCGGTATTCTGGAGCGAGGGTTATCGCAGATTGTAGGTTTGTGACAAGAAGTTGGTCTTCAGCTTCTTTTTCAAGGTTTCCACGGTAGGCAACAGTCTGATGTGTTGGGGTACAGCATTACACAGTAGATGAGATGCATGGGACAAATCTGCTGAGAGCCTAAATCACTGTAAGCTTTCAGGAGCTCGCAACTGAGCAGATTAACCCCTGAACCAATTAATATGAGGGCGAAAGGCTACTAATGACTGCAGGAGTGGGGGTAATCAGACCCTGCGGTCTTCTGGCTCCTCTCTGTTACCATAAACTCTTGACACCTTGCAAGCTTCAACAAAATATTCACAAGGTAGACAGCAGCTGTGGTTGGTCTACTAGACAATGAGCTAACTCCTTTTTGATGAAAGAGGCCACCATCTCCTTAACTTGCTGCTGGTACTTTTCTGTGGGAATGAGCTTGTCACCATGGTATTAGCAGAGCATCAGAAGCGAAGCCATCCACAATTTCCTTATCAGGAATTTTATTTGGTAAACTGACTGGCTGCCCAAACATTAGTTTCTCATAAAGGAGCTGAAGACACTGAGTGACAGTAGGTGTAAGGTTCTGCAGCATGTTAAATATCAGAGCCAGGAGAGCAGAGAGAGCGGCACAGTGGCTCAATGGTTAACACTGCAGCCTTGCAGCAGGAGTCCTGGGTTTAAATCAAACCAAGGACATCTGCAAGTAGTTTGTATGTTTTCCCTGTGTTTGCAGGAGTTTCCCCCAGGTTCTCAGATTTCCTCCACAGTAAAAAAGCAGGCATACAGTAGTCTTCACAGTTCAAAAAAATAAGGCCTGACACCACGATTTCCATGGCCAACAGATTGGAGATGGTGGAGTCCAACCTCTCAGCTTTGTCATGTGTAGGAGGAAACAATCTTTTGTGTCACCAAAACTACAGGACCAAGGGCTGGCTGCAGTGCTGAGAGAGGGTGGAGTACAGTGAAACGGACAAACTGGCGGACTGTGAGTGAGGTGCTGGCGCAGATGTTACGGTGGATTGAAAAACATGTGGTGTGCTCGGTGAAACAAACACAGCAAGCGTGTCCACTTCCGTTACAGCTGACTGGCTCTCACTCAGCCTGACTGGAGCGGGTAAAGAACTAGGGATTCTGCGGTGGGAGACCTACGTTACAATACTTGGCATGGTAACAGAGGAGGAGGAAGAAGCAGCAGATGTGGTTGTTGGAGAGGCTCATGGTTGTTGATGTCCACATTTTATCTCAGTGAGATTGAAAGTAACTCATGTTAATTGCAAATTATTTCACTTTTTTCCTCTACTGAGTTTTTTCTCTCAAAGTTTGCAGATAACGTGAGTTAGCTCATCCTTTGCGGTCTCAAAAAAGGCCTAGGCTAGGCAACCCTTGCCGTCCCTGCGAGCTGCAGACCCGCGACAGCTCCTGGCCACAGCCACAGTTGTGGCTAAAAATGCAGTGCTCATCGCGGTTCCATCACTCCATATGTGCGCCGTAGGATGCTACGTAACCTCCTCATCTTCCTCCTCCTCCATCTCCTCTCATGAGCTACACAGCTGCGGGCTTCTGAGTTCACACTAAGTGGGTCTACAACCTCATCATCATCCAATGTGTTATACCATTTCTCACTCTGACAGTCACCCTCCTCCTCTTCTTGCCCTGACAGCATAGTACGGTGTCCCTGACCCTCAGGTATCTGAGTCTCTTCAGGATCACCTCCCCCCACCTAGGGGTTAATGTGTGGGGACGATGGTCATGAAGCTGCTCGAACCCAACACCTCTTCCAGTGCAGCCAACCCAGGAGATGGAGACCTAACCAGGAGTGTTCACATTTTCCTAAATTATGGCCTAACACCACCGAAATGGCATCAATTTCACTACAGTAGAAGTAGTATAACGGGGACCGACACCTCTTCCACTACAGCCAACCCAATAGATGGAGACCAAATCAGGATTCTCCACATGTCAAAAAATTAGTGGCAGACACCACCGAAGTGGCATCAATTTCAGTAGATTAGAAGTAGTATAATGGGGACAGACACCTCTTCCACTACAGCCAACCCAGTAGATGGATGCCCAATCAGTACTCTCCACATTTCCAAAAATTAGTGGCAGACACCAGCAAAGTGGCATCAATTTCACTACAGTAGAAATAGTGTAATTAAGAACGACACCTCTTCCACTACAGCCAACCCAATAGATGGAGACTCAATCAGGAGTGTTCACATTTTAAAAAATTAAGGCCTAAAATCACCAAAGTGGCATCAGTGTCACTAGAGTATAAGTAGTAAAATCGGAACCGACACCTCTTCCATTTCAGCCAACCCAGCAGATGGAGACACAATCCACATTTAAAAAAATTAGGGCCTAAATCCTGCAGCAGGACCAGTTGCAAGAGCAGGCACCGAAGCCATATCACAGACTGCAATTCCGCAAAATCAATGCAGCACACTAAAAACTACAACATCGCCTAGTCTTCACAGACTGCAATTGAGGTGCAAAAGTCCTTGGAGATCCATGATTTGCTCATCATGATAAAAGTTAGGCGGTCTACACTTTCATTGGACAGCCAACTGCGCTTATCCATCAGGACATGACCAGCAGCACTGAAGACACGTTCTGAGAGAACGCTGGCTGCCAGGCATGATAAAATATCCAAGGCGTGACAGGGAAGCTCAGGCCATTCATCCATTTTTGAAGACCAAAATGTAAAAGGGTCCACATCCTCCCTGATGGTATTCAAATTAAGCTCTAGATACTCCTGCACCATCCACTCCAGTCGTTCATCACGTGTCAGACATGTACTCTGTTGAGCTGGTGCACGATCTGGTCTGAAAAGTGTGTGAAAGGTCTCACAGATGTTGCTTCTGCCACTTACGCTGCTGGTGTGGCTAATGTTTTAACGTTGACAAACTGACATGCTGGAGGTTGAAAGACTACAGCTGTGATAGACACTGTGTGCCTCACTGCTCTCTTGGGGAAAACCTCTCTTAAGGTTGCTTAAAATCTGATTTCGATACTCCAACATAAGCGGGTCCCTTTCCAGGGAGTGAAGCATCTGGCAAAATTTACTCTTACAACGTGGATCTAACAGAGTGGCAACCCAATAGTCAGCATTATTTTGAATCTTAACTATACGGAGATCAAGTTGCAGTCAAAATGCAGTCATATATCGGGCTCTTCCAGGTGATCCAAAACAGGCTCTATTGATGGCTACTTAACACTGATGCTTGTTTCCTCCATTCTCTCCTGCCAACCACCACATTCAACAGAGAGGGGATGATTATCCTCTTCATCTTCTGACTGTTGCTCACCCATCACCTCTTCCTCCTCCATTTGTTCCTCAGCTCTTGCACCTTCCCTAACAGTTTGTCTGGTATCACCAACCCCCCTCGACTGCAATAATCCACCCCCACTTGGCAACCGCCTGTGTGACGATAGTCTGGAACTTTAAGTCATTTTTATCCCTTCCGCATCCTCTTCTTCTTCTGGGACAGCCACCTCCTCCTACATGTAGATGACCGGAATAGTAAATCTGAGACGGCATCGTCAGCTCTAACTATTTTAGTGGCCATTTCAAAACTGTGTAAAAGGGTGCAGAGGTCCTTAATCTGTTCCCACTCCGTAAACGTGATATGCCCCACATCCGTACTCCGTTGGCCCAAGCTATTCGACATGATATACTGCATCAGGGGTCGTTGCTGCTGCCACAGTCACTGCAGCATGTGCAGAGTGGAATTCCACCGTGTCGGCATATCGCATATTATTTTTTCTGGTATGGCTAAAGACCTTTGTATCGATGCAAGTCGATGACATGAGGGGTGCAAACGGCGGAAGTCAGCACACAGCTTCTGTGCTTTCTGAAGCAGCTCTTCCAGGCTGGGATAGTGGTGGAGAAATCGCTGTACCACCAGGTTGAGGAATTGCGCCATGCAAGGCATGTGCTTGAGCTTGCCTCAGGCTAGGGCCGCCACCTGATTCGCAGCATTATTGCACACGGCTTTCCCTGGCTCTAGGTTCAGCGGAGACAGCCATTGCTCAAATTGAGCCTGGAGAGCTGTCCACAACTCTTCTGCTGTATGACTGATATCCAAGGAATATTAATTTTAAGTCTGCCTGATTGCGGTGAGTCCTGACTGCACAGTACAGAGGTGATGTGGATTTGCTCTACACTGTTGTTTCGTTAAGGCAGAGGTTAAGTGTGCAGGTGGAGGACCTAGAGGAGGTGGATGAGGCTGAAGCAGTGGAGGAAGTGTGAAATAGAGAGGTTTGTTCTGCTAGCATTTGGGATTCCAAGATTTCAGGAGCAACCCTTTCCCAGCCTGCCCCCAAAGCCACCAGAGTCACCCACTGCCCAGTCAGCGAAATATAACGCTGTAAAGATTTACTCAAGGAATGGGTAATGGTGTCTCCGACTGACGTGCCCTGAGGGCGTGGGATACTTGGCAGCCGGGCCCTTGTTTGCGGGGTGATATCACGGTGGCTGGCCTGGTCCGTGACCCAGGGCGGTCAATCAAAAGGGGGAAATTATTTATAGGGGATTTGGAAAGTGTTCGTGACGCCACCTGTGGATTGCGGCTAAAGGGTGCCGCCGCTGCGGAGCAGTCCTCTGGAGCTGGTGTTACAGCTGCAGGGATGGTGTGGCTCTCCACAGGTAGAGCTAGCTCCAGGGCAGTGTAGGTAGTGAAAGTCGCGCTGGGCGTTGTAGTGCCGGGAGGCAAGGGGGCGCAGATGAATGAATGGACGGAGGCAGTACGGTGCAGTCATCCGAGTCTTTACTCACAGTTCTTATGACAGTTCCACTGGTGCACTGTACAGGTGTCAACCTCCCACGTCGCGCTGCGTTCACCAGGCAGGGGTTCAGTACTTCCTCAGGCAGATTAGGAGCACCAGACAGAACCCCACTTTCTTGTGTTCCTAGCTAGACCGTCTTCACGCTGGGTCTTTCTCCCTCCTGCCCTGCGCTTCCCACTCTCAATCCCGCTCGGGTGCTCTGAAGTCCCTCCTGTCTTGTTGGAGTTCCCGGACCTGCTTGACCCTCACGGAGATTAGAATGAGGCTTCAGCAACTGACTATATAAGCAAGAAGCCTCCGGTTTTCCCAGCCGAGACTTGGAGTAACATGGCTGGCCCAGGGGCCGGTCCCCTTCTTGCGGCCTACGATCACTCTGTCTTCTGACAGATGCGGGGCGTACAGGTACCGTCCTGCACTCGCCGTACCCCCTAGGATCTGTTCTGTAGATCTGAGACTTCTCCTCTGCTCCCCACCTGGGCCTCTAGGACTGGGCCCTACGTGTAGAGCAGAGCTCCTAAAGAGACTCTGCTACCTGACTGTTCTCCACTGACTCATCTGCCACCCTAAGATGGCCTCCCTTTTTATACCTCACTCTATAGAGCTCCCTCAAACTGCTTCCTCCACCCACACCCACTACTGGTTCCCCCCTACCTCTGGGTTCCCCCCCACTCCAGCCAGGGACAGGGCTCAGCAGCTGCGCAGATGCATGTTGCCCCTCCAGCCGGCCTGAAGTAGTGTAGTGTTGGATGCAGGTGTTGGGGTTCCGGGCAGCACTCCCTCCTTACCTGAGATAAGGAGACACCACACCTCTGGGTGAGGTGCAGTACCTCTGAGGTGACTGAACCCTCAAGGGTGCCACACGATATGCTTGTGTAATGCAAGCACAACTTTCTTAGAGAAGGAATGGCGACTGGGCAACTAGTACTAGGGGACTGCGATGACCATCAGCTTTCATAAACCATCTGGATCTTCCAGGTGGAAAAGCAGCTTTTTCATGGCCAACAGATTGGAGATGGTGGAATTCAACCTCTTAGCTTTCTCATGTGTAGGATGAAACAATCTTTTATGTGACGACAACTGTGGGACCGAGGGCTGGCTGCAGTGCTGAGAGAGGGTGGAGTACAGTGAAACGGACAAACTGGTGGACTGTAAGTGAGCTGCAGATGTTACGGTGTATTGAGAAACATGTGGTGTGCTCGATAAAACAAACACAGCAAGCATGTCTGCTTCCTTTACCGCTGACGGGCTCCTGATTGGAGCGGGTAGAGAACCAGAGGTTCTGCGGTGGGAGACCTGCGTAACATTACTTGGCACGATTACAGAGGAGGAAGAAGCAGCACATGCGGTTTATGGGGCAGCTGATGGTTGTTGAGGTCTGCTGGTCTGCATTTTAGCACAGTGAGATTCCCAGCGTAACGCATGCTGTGTGTGCTTGTGAAGGTTCATGCATGTAGTAGTCAAGTTATTGCACTTTTTCCCTCTACTGAGTATTTTATTGCAAATTCTGTAGATAACGTGAGTTGACTCATCCTTTGAGGTCTCAAAAAAGGCCCAGGCTAGGAATCCCTTGCCACCCCTGCGAGCTGCAGACCCGTTAACGCTGCTAGCCACTGCCTCAGTTGTTGCTAAGGATGCAGTGCTCCTCGTCCTTGCATCACTCCATGTCTGCACCGTAGAGCGAAAGGTAACCTCCTCATCTTCCTCTCCTACCTCCTCAGCTACTCATCTGCATGCCTCTGGGTTCACACCAAGTGGGATGCACAATCTCATCATCATCCAATGTGTTATCCCATTCCTTGCCCTCAGGGTGACCCTTCTCCTCTTGTTGCCTTGACAGCACAGTACAGTCCACATGAGCCTCAGGTATCTGAGTTTCATCATCATCACCTCTCTCCCTGGTGGTTAACGTCTGGTGACAAGGGTCAGGAACCTGCTCGGACCCTACTCCGTGCTGACCCGAATCCAACCTAAAAAAATTTTGGGCATCGATGCAGATGCTTTCTTCCTCTTCTTCACTCTGTGAATGTACACTTCTGATGCCCATGGTATAGAATGGGTGAACAGTTCTACAGACTCGCACATCTGTGGTTCACTGCAGTCAGTTGGGCACTTGGACAGTTGTGACGTGGGGGGTTTCAAGGGTAATTGGGTTGCCACCTCTGTGGACTGTACTGTGTGTGATGTTGAGGTGGAGGAAGAAGAGGAGAGGCCACTTGAAGCAGCTCTTGCCATCCACTGGAGCACCTGCTCTTTCTGACCCTTATCAACAAGGCGTATCGCTGTGTGGCTGCCAAAGAAAGGGAGTGGAGTAGCCTATCCACTAACAGAAGATGTCTGTTGTTGTCTTCGGATAGGACATGACACTGTTGGTTCACTAGTGCTTTCACTAACATTACCACATACCCCACGTATACTTTGAACACCAAGCCTATTCCCCCTTCAACCCCGACTTCTCTTTTTCCCACTCATGTTGTTCAGATAGTGTGGTAGGAGCACGCTATTAGCAAAACAAAATTAGATTTTTTCCTCTGCACACACCGGAATTTCAGAGGCACTAAATGGCAAGGTAATATATGGCTTGCTGGATAACGTTACTAACAGAAGAAAGTATTTTTTTAGTGTGGATGAGGCCTATATAACATACGAGATATTCTCCAAACTATTTCAAACTGAGATGTCCCCTGCTGTATGATGTTAGGAACTGAACAAAGTATTTTTTTTACTGTGGGTGAGGCCTGTGTAAAACTCGGATATAGCCTGCTGTATCACGTTAGGAACAGCAAAAAATAGATTTTTTTTACTCTTCATAAGCTCTGCACACAGCTGAATTTCACTGCCACTAAAGGACTAGGTGGCTTATAGCAGAGTGTATCACGTTTGTCACAGACTGTGCCTAGCAAGACAAAATATCTATTTTTTTACTCTGAAAACAGCTGAAGTTCACCGCCACTAAAATAGTAGCTGGCTTCTAGCAGAGTGTATCACGATTGCGACACCAAAATATTTTTTGTGGACTCTGCCAGGCAACAGAAAAAATATATTTTTTTAGTGTGCATACAGCTGAATTTCACCCAACAAAAAAATGACCAAGTGGGCTACCACAGCTTGCACTATCACATTAGCAAAATGAAAAAAAAAGTTTTTTTGTGCTCTGTACTGAGAAGCTCTACAGAGTCTCCAGACAGCTGAATTTCAATCCCACAAAATCAAAATGTGAGCTACAAGGCTTGCTTGCTTTATCACATTAGCAAGTTCAAATATAGATTGAAGGTATACTCGTGCATTCAGCACAATACAACCGGTGCACAACAATGTTCTAAGGCATTTGCCCTGCTGTTTCTGTCTGAGTCTCAGAAATTGCGTAGGAAAAAAAATGTGTTGCAAATTCAATTTCACAGGTACAAAGCAAATGATGTATCTACACTATCTGACTTCTAAACAAGCGCCCATCTATCTAGCTAATATCTCTCACTACACAGGAGCACACTCAGCAGCGTCTGTCACCGGCAGTAACATGGATGAAATGGCACTAAGGGAACATGGCCGCTTTTTATATAGAGAGGACATGTGATTTCAGCAGCCAATAACAGAAGCCCTTGTGTCTGGACAGTGTGGATGCTTCCTGCGCTCTGATTGGCTAGCCACGCTTTCCTCACTTAAAGTTACAGGGAAAAAAAAAGATTACAAGTGTGCCGTTGATATGACCTGTTCTGAGCTATCACAAGCCCCCCACTCATCTATCACAACTCCATGCTCATCATACACAAGCACTATGCTAGCAAAACTGTTAAAAACGCTGTAGGTGCCCCGCAATCACGTTCCTGCACTTATTAGCCTAACGGTGCAGATTTTCCCAAATTTAAGAGAAAATGCTCGTCTTTCTGATCACGAATCCATTCATGTCGAACTTAAGTTTGGAGATCAGATTTCGAACATTTTCGCTCATCAATAGCTATGACGCCATAATTAGCGTCTCCATCCCGCTTCTCTGTCTTATGAAATGATGGCTGCTCATAATTAAAGAGGAGAGGCAGGGGACAACTGTCATAGGTCTTGGGACAGTTTTCTCAGATGCTACCATCTCAAAGGCCCTGATGTGCTGGATACTCTCACAAGGAGGGATAATTTTACGAAGATGCTGAAGGAGTACCTTGCCGACTGTACCAACGTCCTCTGTGATTTCTCTGTGCCTTATAATTATTGGGTATCCAAGCTGAAATCGTGGCATGAACTGGCTCTCTACGCCTTGGAGGTCCTGGCTTGCCTTGCTGCTAGTGTTTTGTCAGAGTGGGTTTATAGTGCCGCCGGGGGAGTTATAATTGATAGGCGCATCCGCCTGTTAACTGAAAATGCTGACAGGCTGACTCTTATAAAAATGAACAAGTGCTGGATTGGGCCAGACTTCTCAACACCACCGAATGATAGCAGCGTAACAAACTCAAATCCAGTGTCTTTTTTTTGGGAGGTCTATTCCCATGTAACTCTTCACACCCAGACAAGGGTATATGCTTCCTAATTTTGTCTATTTTCTGTTGTCCTGCTCCTTCTACCTAACTGATCCTAATCCTCTAGCATCATATCACCAGGGTGACCGTGATGCAACACCCACATAATTTTTTATAAGGGTGTTTATGATGTCTGTAGGAAATGTTTGTTATATAGTATGCTCATGTATAGCCTCAAGGGGTAAATGTTTTTCAGCCCATGCACTTAGTGCATGAGCATTACAAGTATAGGAGACCAGCTTCTTTATAATGGGAATTTTTTTTTTAATGAGACCCTCCTCTATGTCTCTTCCAAGGAGCATTGGAGTGCGTCTAAATTTGTGGCAGCCCTTGTAGTGACTGTATAAGCAAGAGCAGTATAGGAGACCCGCTCCTTTATAATGGGAACATTTTTTTTAATGAGGCCCTCCTTTACATCTCTTCCAAGGGGCATTGGAGTGCATCCAAATTTTTGGCAACCCTTGCAGTCACTGCATATGCAATAACTGTATAGCAGAACCGCTCCTTTGTAATGGGAGCATTTTGTTATTGAGGCCCACCTCTATGTGTCTTTAAATTGGTATTGGGGTTTTCCCAAAATTTAGGCAGGCGGTGCAGTCACTGCATATGCACAAAACTGTATAGCAGAACTGCTCCTTTTATAATGGGAACATTTTCTTACTGAGGACCTTCTCTATGTATCTTCAAAGGTGTATTGGGATGCTTGCCGAAACACACGTCGGGGTGGACGCATGCCCAGGATTGAGACACCTGGCCACTCACTGTAAGTGCTTTTCAGCTTAGTATTTGCCAACTATGAGGCCTAACTGATAAATGCCAGCTGTATGGTCCCGCATATAAATGGTACTCTACAAGCACATCTTTTTTCTAAAAACTTAACCTACAACAATGACTCTCTGATCCCCATTTTCTTCCTCCCTCTGTATGGGGTTGGCTGATCCTGCATCTTGTGGGAATGTTAGACTATATTCATAAATCTTTGCACATTATGTGATTATGTGATATACAATCATGTGATATACAATTTGCAGGTTTGCACACCATTGGAGAGAGTGAGATTTATAGTGTAAATATTGCACATATAATATACTTTGGGAGAGTGAGCAATATAGTATATGCACTTGCACTTTATATGTTTAATATACATATTTTTTCATCTCCCTCATTCCTATGTTTCTATGTGGCGATCATGTGTATAAATATTTAATATTTATTTATTTATTATTTGCTACCTATGGACCAATAATTCTAAACCACTAATTAGCTACTCCCAGCATGAATTTTGCTACATACAACCCGGATATGCACAGCTGTGTTTTTTTAAATTGTTTTAATATATGTTTTATCTTGTCATTGGTTGCTATCCAATTGTTTGTCACCTGTAATCAATAAATAAATAATAATTTTCACTGCAATTGACGTTTGGGACTTTCACGGTCGGGTTTTCTCCTTTGTCTTTTTCTATAAAAAATTTAGGCAGGCATTGTAGTCAATGCATGCGCAATAACTGTATAGCAGCACTGCTCCTTTTATAATGAGAACATTCTGTAATTGAGTACCTCCTCTATGTGTCTTCAAAGGGGTATTGGGATGCATCAAAATTAGTGATGAGCGAGCATGTTTGCTACTGCTCGGTGCTCACCCGAGCATCTCACTGCGCGACATGCTCGGCGCTCGCCGAGTATTTCTGGGGTTGCTCGGCGGGAGCTCGGATCTCCTCCCAGCATGTTTGGCACTCTTTAGAGAGCCAATGAACATCATGAGCGTCATCAGGTCTATATCAGACCTGGCGCTGCCATGCTCGTCACAGCACTCCGGAATCAGACAGCGTAGGGAGAGCTGCTGCTGAGCAAGGGAGAGATTTGCTTGTTTCTAGTTAGTGTAGATGTACATACTATATTAGAGAGACATATCCACCTCAACAAACAGTCCTTCTGAGGACTAATCCACCTGCAGAGATATCAGGCAGGCGGTGTATATAGACAGGCAGGGTATATAGCAGACTGCAGTGCACATAGCACAAGAGGCTCCATTCCAGTTCTGCCTTCTGCTGCTGTTAGATATTTCTAGACATCTTGGATCTTAATCCTCATTATTTGCTTAAAAAGCAATCCAGAGAACACAGTTTTTCTGTGCCATTTGCCTGTTGGCACTGCAGAATACAGCCAGGTCCTTTCCATATTACAGCTCTAAAAATCCAGCTATTTAAAACTGTGTTCTCCGTCACACGGATCACATATATGTTTTCAGAAAATACTGCCATTTCTGGCCTCAATTAAATTTTTTTTTCAGTGTGTCAGCAAAGGTTTTGACAACGGTTTGCTAGTCAAAATAGTTACCTACAGGCCAGGCAATGAAAACTGTGTTTTCTCCAT
Organism: Phyllobates terribilis; assembly: GCF_046119375.1. Classification (NCBI taxonomy): domain Eukaryota; kingdom Metazoa; phylum Chordata; class Amphibia; order Anura; family Dendrobatidae; genus Phyllobates; species Phyllobates terribilis. The sequence goes on along the minus strand of NW_027362764.1, from coordinate 146,805,119 downwards.
CACACGGATCACAAATACGTTTTCAGAAAATACTGCCATTTCGGATCATCATTACAAATTTGTTGCAGTGTGTCAGTGAAGCAATTTACACCAGATTGCTGTTCAAAATAGTTACCTGCAGGCCAGGTATTTAAAACTGTGGTTTGTCCGTCACACGGATCACATATACATTTTGAGAAAATACTGCCATTTCTAGCCTCCATTAAAAATTTGTTGCAGTGTGTCAGTGAAGCAATTGACACCAGATTTCTGTTCAAAATAGTTACCTACAGGCCAGGTTTTTAAAACTGTGTTTTCTCCGTCACACGGATCACATATACGTTTTCAGAAAATACTGCCATTTCAGACCTCCATTAAAAATTGGTTTCAGTGTGTCAGTGAAGCAATTGACACCAGTTTGCTGTTCAAAATAGTTACCTACAGGTCAGGTATTTAAAACTGTGGTTTGTTCGTCACACGGATTACATATAAGTTCACTCCAAATTCAGTCATTTGTTGCGAGCATGGAAGATATTGTCCTCCATTTAAAATGGGCAAGGCATGTGGCAAGGGACAGGGAACTGGACGTGATGGTGATGTTGGTGCATGCGGAGGCTGTGGGCAAGCTGAAATTGTGCCACAACAAACACCCACATCTTCTCGCTCGACCTTCCTGTCCCATTTAATAGGGGACCACAGAACACCACTATTGAACACAGAGCAGTGTGAAAAGGTTATTGGTTGGATAGCAGATAATGCTTCCAGTCAATCAGCCACCACCACCACCACATTGTCTTCCACACGGTCAAGTCTCAGTAGCTGTGAGCCTGGACCGCATATTCCTCACCCTCAACCTCCTTCCTCCCACCATGCCGAGTGCCAGAGACAACTGATCCCACACTTGGACACTACATTCATGTCGAACTTAAGTTTGGAGATCAGATTTCGAACATTTTCGCTCATCAATAGCTATGACGCCATAATTAGCGTCTCCATCCCGCTTCTCTGTCTTATGAAATGATGGCTGCTCATAATTAAAGAGGAGAGGCAGGGGACAACTGTCATAGGTCTGGGACAGTTTTCTCAGATGCTACCATCTCAAAGGCCCTGATGTGCTGGATACTCTCACAAGGAGGGATAATTTTACGAAGATGCTGAAGGAGTACCTTGCCGACTGTACCAACGTCCTCTGTGATTTCTCTGTGCCTTATAATTATTGGACGTGATGGTGATGTTGGTGCATGCGGAGGCTGTGGGCAAGCTGAAATTGTGCCACAACAAACACCCACATCTTCTCGCTCGACCTTCCTGTCCCATTTATGGACCGCATATTCCTCACCCTCAACCTCCTTCCTCCCACCATGCCGAGTGCCAGAGACAACTGATCCCACACTTGGACACTACAAAGAGCTTTTTACTTTCCCATTTATAGATTCGGGCTTCTTGCCTGGTCCACTTGAAGCAGGGCATGAGGTGATTGCATGTAGATATGCACAAATATTTGAGCAGCCACGGTCACACGAAGGCAACGGTGGGAAAGTGTCCCAAGAGGTGGACGATGATGAGACACAATTGCCAGAAAGTCAGGAGGAGGACCAGAGTGCGGAAGTAGAAGAAGAGATGGTGGATGATATAGTTACTGACCCAACCTGGCAGGAGTATATGCTGAGCGAGGACAGCAGCACACAGGGGGAGGGAGGCAGAGCACCCCAACAGGCAGGATGAAGCAGTGTGGTGGCTGCAGAAAGAAGGCAGGCAACCATACCCCATAACACGAACACAAAAGAAGTTGCCAATACAACTGTTAGGTCTTCCCGAGTCTGGTTGTTTTTTAAAGACTCTGCCGATAACCCCAAAAATGCCATTTGCACCACCTGCCAGGCCAGCATCAGCAGGGATGTCAAAACTACCAGCCTGACCACCACAAGCATGATCAGGCACATGGCAGCAAAGCACCTGACTTTTTGGGACGAACCCCAGGGTCCAGGAGCAGTGTCTGCAGGTGGCACCATTGCTTCTTCCGCTGTTGTGCATGCAAGCCAATCCCCTGTCCATGGTGTATGTGAAGATCACTCCTGCCCTGCACCTGTCATTGCAAACTCTCAAGTAGCAGCATCAGGAAGCATGTGCACATCCTTGTCCCAGTGCAGCGTTCAGTTGTCTATACCCTAGTCCTTGAAACGCAAGCACAAATATTCAGCCAACGCCCCACAAACCACAGTACTAAATACCCACATTTCACGACTGCTTGCGCTCGAAATGTTGCCTTTTAGGCTCATGGAGACAGAAGTATTCCGCAACCTGATGGCGGCGGCCGTCCCTCAGTACTCGGTCCCCAGCCACCACTATTTCTCCAGGTGTGGCGTCCCCGCATTACACAAGCACGTGTCCCAAAACATTAGTCGTGCTCTCAACAACGCAGGTACCGGTAAAGTCCACCTAACCACGGAGACGTGGACAAGTGCTTGTGGGCAGGGACGGTACATCTCGCTGACGGCACAAAGGGTTAATATAGTGAAAGCCGGGACCCAGTCGGACTTTGGGACTGAACAAGTCCTACCGACGCCGAGGATTGCGGGCCCTAGGTCAATCAGGGTTGCCCCCACAGTCTAAAGCTCCTGCACCTCATTCTCCTCATCCTCCTCCTCCTCTTCAGTAGTGTTGAGCCACCCCCGTAGTGTTCGAGTTCGGTTCGTCGAACACCCGTGTGTTCGCCGAACTGTTCGTCGAACTGTTCGTCGAACACCTTCGAACACCGTTAAAACCAATGGCAGGCAAACAAAAACACATAGAAACACATAGAAAACACCTTCAAAGGTGTCCAAAAGCTGACAAACTGCTCAGAAGACACAACTAACACATGGAAAAGTGACAAGTACATATAGTCATGCGAAAAGAAAAGAGGTGGAGGAGTAAAAGGAGGGGGAGACACAGCTATAGGCATGTCATGCCCTTCTAAAATCCAAAAAGTGAGAAGCCGACACGTTCAGTCCGCTCATGCCCGTGCCACCTCCGTGTCGCCGGGTTTGTGCCAGAGCCGCGGTGAACCCTGACGGCCAGCCCCCCTCTCCCAATACTGGTGCCTGTCCGCTGGTGGGTCGAGCGAGCCCCCCTGTGGTGGAGGCAGCTCTAAGCTTTTTAATTTAAATTGTCTCTCTAATTTGAATGAATACACTTTAAATCCATTTACAAGGATCTATTGGAGGGCAAGTCTCATGCCAGCAGCCGCGTAATTCCAGCTCCAGTAGCGTCCACTAAAGCTGCTGCAGTTAAAAAGCTTTTATAAGGATCGAGCTCGGCTGTCCACCGCAAGGCATCCTACTGCCAGTCCCAGCCCCTATGCCTTGGGGTGCCTCCTGATGCTCTTCACTGAGTATCCCGTGGTCCCGAAGCATTTCCTTTGAAAAATTTAAGTGTCCAAACTACAGGTGGTGTAGCTTGCTTAACAGCCGGGATAATCCGCTGACTAGCAGACACTGCTACTAGGCACAAAGTATTTCCTGGGCTAGATGCAGTTAAAAATTTGTAATTAGATACTCTCGTTGGATGCTGAGAAAGCATTGCATAGAGTCTCCTGGCACGCCATATATGATTCTCTTAAAAAGCTTGGGGTAGGGGTCTAGGGGACCCTTTTATAGCCAAAATCACGGCCCTGTATCACAATACGTCACCTAGGCTGAAGATTAGTGTTGAGCCACCCCCGTAGTGTTCGAGTTCGGTTCGGTTCGTCGAACACCCGTGTGTTCGCCGAACTGTTCGTCGAACTGTTCGTCGAACACCTTCGAACACCGTTAAAACCAATGGCAGGCAAACAAAAACACATAGAAACACATAGAAAACACCTTGAAAGGTGTCCAAAAGCTGACAAACTGCTCAGAAGACACAACTAACACATGGAAAAGTGACAAGTACATATAGTCATGCGAAAATAAAAGAGGTGGAGGAGTAAAAGGAGGGGGAGACACAGATATAGGCATGTCATGCCCTTCTAAAATCCAAAAAGTGAGAAGCCGACACGGCCAGTCCGCTCCTGCCCGTGCCACCTCCGTGTCGCCGGGTTTGTGCCAGAGCCGCGGTGAACCCTGATGGCCAGCCCCCCTCTCCCAATACTGGTGCCTGTCCGCTGGTGCGTCGAGCGAGCCCCCCTGTGGTGGAGGCAGCTCTAAGCTTTTTAATTTAAATTGTCTCTCTAATTTGAATGAATACACTTTAAATCCATTTACAAGGATCTATTGGAGGGCAAGTCTCAAGCCAGCAGCCGCGTAATTCCAGCTCCATTAGCGTCCACTAAAGCTGCTGCAGTTAAAAAGCTTTTATAAGGATCGAGCTCGGCTGTCCACCGCAAGGCATCCTACTGCCAGTCCCAGCCCCTATGCCTTGGGGTGCCTCCTGATGCTCTTCACTGAGTATCCCATGGTCCCGAAGCATTTCCTTTGAAAAAATTAAGTGTCTAAACTACAGGTGGTGTAGCTTGCTTAACAGCCGGGATAATCCGCTGACTAGCAGACACTGCTACTAGGCACAAAGTATTTCCTGGGCTAGATGCAGTTAAAAAATTGTAATTAGATACTCTCGTTGGATGCTGAGAAAGCATTCCATAGAGTCTCCTGGCACGCCATATATGATTCTCTTAAAAAGCTTGGGGTAGGGGTCTAGGGGACCCGTTTATAGCCAAAATCACGGCCCTGTATCACAATACGTCACCTAGGCTGAAGATAAATGGAACTGTAGCACCCTGAGGGCTCGGTTGCTACAGAGGTATTGCACCTCACCCAGAGGTGTGATATCTCACTCTCAGGTAAGGATGGAGTGTGGATCAGGACCCGACACCTGCATGCATTACACCACATTGCCGTGGGGCAGGGCGACCAATATGCCTCTGAGATGGGCACGACAGTCCCTGTCCCTGGCTGGAGTGGGGGGAGGGAACACTGAGGAAGGGGAACCCTGTAGCGCAAGAGCAGGGAGGAAGCAGTTCCTGGGTGCATTGAGAAGGGAGTATAAAAGGTGGGCACCATCTTAGTTCAGTGCAGAGAAGTCTGAGCAGAAGTGGCAGGGAGCAGGGGCTCTGCATGAGCTCTGCTCCGGAGGCGGGCCTAGTAACAGAGGCCCAGGCATGGAAGAGGGAGAAGGAAGGAAGAGGAGCGGAGAAGGCTCCAGGAACGAGGAATGAAGGGATCCCAGGGGTGCGGACGGGCGAGTCGCCACCGCACGCCCGAATCCACCAGCGTGGAGGGGTCAGGCCAAAGGGGGAGACCGGTCCCCGAAACTAGTGGAGGCAGGAAACGACCCTCAGCTAGAAACCGGAGGCTGTGACATTTTATGTGGCGCAGCCCCTCGCTACACCCGCTAGGAAGGCACCACATAGGGTCAGGGAAACTGGCGCCAAGTTTACCAAGAGGAGGCCCGAGGCAGCCGGACAGAAGGGGTGGTAAGAAAGGCCAGACAAAGGACACACAAAGGGGGTCCTGTGAAGCGCTCCAAAGTTATCTGGGAGTTGTCTGAGCCCCTCACCTGGTGAGCACAGTACGACGTGGGCAGCCGTTACCTGCAGACGTGGTCTGGATAATAAGAACTGTGAGTAAAGGCCCTGGACTGCATCACTGACTCCGTGTCGTTACTGCTGCTGCCCTGCACCATCAGCCCCATCCTCCGCATACACTGCCCTGAGGCTATACTCCTCCCGTGGGGAGTTATGCTACGCTGTGCTGCACCCACAACACCAGCCTCAGCGGTCTGCCCTGCAGCGGCGGTTCACCCTGACCGCAATCCACGGGTGGCGTAGTCGGACATTTAAACATCAAAACCACATAAATAGTTCCGCCACTGGTTTGACCACCCTGAGCCACGGAACCGGGTCGCCGCCACGAAGACTACAACCACCAGCATCCACCAAAAAGGGTCCGGCTCCGGGTGTCCCAAGGCACAGGGGGTGCATCAGAACATTTTCATCACCTTTCACAATCACCAATGGGACAAGGCAGGGATGTCCTCTGTCCCCTCTCTTATACATCCTAGTGACGGAGCACCTGCTCTCATCAATTCGCCATAACCCCAATATTAGGTGGATTGAGGTGGGAGGCACCGAGTACAAGTGCTCTCTATTTGCTGATGATGTCCTAGTATATATCACTCAATCACATATATCCATCCATGCTGTTATGGCTGAAATAGATCACTTTGTTACATGGTCAAATTTTAAAATCAATGCAGCGAAGTCTGAGGCCCTCGATGTCTCCCTCCCCAAATCCATATAGGATTCCATCCAGTCCAACTTTCCCTTTGCCTGGCCCTCACAGGGTATCAAATACTTAGGAATTCCTATTCATAGAGACCTCTCCCATCTATGTTATCTTAATTTTGGGCCCTTTATTGAACAACTCCATACAGACCACGGTTGGCAAGTTAGAACTGTAAGATTCACTACGTGAACCACTGGTGTTTTGTGGAAAAGCACATGTACACTGCGTTCCAAATTATTATGCAAAAAGTGTTTAGGAGTGATAAGGGAAGAATTTGTTTGTTTGTCAGTTAAACTCATTGATGGTGATGTGTGTCAGGGCTCTTTATATCACTGTAAGCAATTGCAGACACCTGTGCTAATTAGTTTGGCAGGTGTGTCCAATGAAAGGCAAGACTACTTAAGAAGGCTGTCTCACATTATTAAGCAGCCTACATTTTCTGCCAAAATGGGAAAGAAAAAGGATGTGTCGGCTGCTGAGAAGCAACAAATTGTGGAGTGTTTAGGTCAAGGCATGACTACAATCAACATTGTGCGATGATCAGGATGAAGTGTCTTGGCAATCAAGAAGTATGTAGCTGATTCACAGTACACACGTGTGCGTGCTGATAAGGGCAAATTGAGGACTCTTTCCTACAGGCAATTACGTCAGGTTGAAAGTGCAGCGGCAAAAAAGCCTTGTCATAGCAGCAGACAAGTTTTTGAAGCTGCTTGTGCCTCCAACGTCCCCCGAACAACAAGATGCAGGGTCCTTCAGAGGTTTGCAGCTGTGCATACGCCATCCTGTCGTCCTCCTCTATCCACTTCACACAAGCAGAAACGGCTCCAGTGGGCCAAACATTACATGAAGACTGATTTCAAAACTGTTTTGTTCACGGATGAGTGCCGTGCAGCGCTCGATGGTCCAGATGGATGGAGTGGAGGATGGCTGGTTGATGGACACCCCACGCAAACACGGCTACAGCGCCAACAAGGAGGAGGTGGAGTAATGTTTTGGGCTGGAATCATGGGGAGAGAGATTGTCGGCCCCTTTAGGATCCCTGAAGGCGCTAAAGATGAACTCCATAATGTATGTGGATTTTCTCAAACAGCACTTCCTGCCATGGTTCAAGAAGAAGAACCGTGTATTTCACAGCAAGATCATTTTTCTGCATGATAATGCACCATCTCATGCTGCACATAAAACATCTGCATCTCTGGCTGATATGGGCATAAAAGGAGACAAACTTATGGTGTGACCCCCATGCTCCCCTGACCTGTACCCCATTCAGAACCTTTGGAGCATCATTAAAAGGAGTGTCTATGATGGCGGGAGGCAGTTCACATCTAAGCAACAGCTCTGGGAGGGTATTCTGTCCTCATGCAAAACAATTGAAGCAGAAACCATCCAAAACCTGACAAATTCAATGGACGAGAGAGTTCAGAAGCTCCTTTCGAACAAGGGGTCCTATGTGAAAATGTAACATCACCTAGAATAAAGTTTTGAGTTGAAAACTGTTTGATTTCAGTTTCTAACAACCTGCTAATGCTTATAATTTCAAAAATGACCATTTTTTTTGGTCTTTATTAAAATGAAAAGGTTGATCGAAAAGTTTGGGGGATCTAAGAGTGTGGCAACCCAGTAGTCATGATTACTTCGAATTCTGACAATATGAGGGTCATGCTGCAGGTAGTGCAGCAAGAAGGCACTTATGTGTCTTGCGCATCTCGGAGCCCCAAAATTATTTTCCGGGCTAGATGCAGCTAAAAATTATTATTAATTTTAAATCTGGTGAAGCTTTAGTATAGATGGCCTAATAGGATCAGTGCTGCACACTGCTACAAAGCCCAAATTATTTTCCAGCCAAGATACAGATAAACATGATTAGTAATTTGAAAGCTTAAAACGGTTGGTAGGGTGATTTTAACCAATCATCAAGCTTTTACTCTCCCCAGGATGACACAGGGGTAGAAAAGTCGTTTCGGATCCATGATTTGTTCATCTTTATGAACGTGAGTCTGTCTACATTATCAGTGGAGAGCCGCGTGCGCTTATCTGTCAGCACACCACCAGCAGCGCTGAACACACGTTCAGACAGAACGCTGGCTGCGGGGCATGACAAGATCTCCAAGGCGTAAGTGGCTAGCTCCGGCCATTTATCCAGATTGGAAGCCCAAAAAGAGCAAGGATCCAGTGACACAGTCGTGGCTTCAATGTTTACTTGGAGATACTCCTGTACCATCGTCTCTAGGCGTTGACTATGTGTCAGACTTCTTGTCTCCTGTGGCCTTGCAAAGGATGGGCTAAAAAAGTGGTGAAATGATTCCGCAAAATTGATGTTACCAGCAGATACTGTGGTTCTGTTACGGTTTGAGTGCTGAACACTTGACGGTCCCACGGTTGGCAAGTTGGAACTGTGAGATTCACTACGTGCACCACTGGTATTTTGTGGAAAAGCACATGTAAGATTCTGCAACAGTCTCTGCTGATACTCCTGCATGAGTGCATCCCTTTCTATGGCAGGAATAATTTCTGCAAATTTACTTTTGTACCGGGGATCTAACAGTGTGGCAACCCAGTAGTCAGGATTATTTCTAATTCTCACAATTCGAGGGTCATGTTGCAGGTAGTGCAGCAAGAAGGCACTCATGTGTGTTGCGCATCCAGGAGCACCAAGTCCCTGTTGTGTTGGTGGCGAGGTAACAATCATGCTTCCTTCCTCTGTCCTCTCCCCCCAACCTCGCACAACAGAAATGTGATCAAGGTCTCCCTCATCTGATGAGTCTTCCATCAGTTTGTCCTCCACTTCTTCCTGGGCTCCTGCACCTTCCTCACTAGTTTGGCTGCTACCATGCGCCCTGGTAAAACCATCTCCCCCACCCTCACATGCCTGCCGCCTTGGTGCTGCCGACCGTCTGGACCTTGCAGATGTTAGCCCTTCCGCATACAACTCCTCCTCCTCTACTTCCTCCACCTCCTCTTGTGCCACCACCTGACTCCGAATTCTGTTTAACATGTGCTCCAGCATGTAAATCACCGGAATAGTCATGCTGATAATGGCATCGTCAGCACTAAACATCTTCGTCGCCATTTCAAAACTGTGCAGAAGGGTGCATAGGTCCCTGATCTGAGACCACTCCTCCAGTGTGATTTGCCCCACCTCTGAATCTCGTTGGCCCAGGCTATACGTCAGAACGTATTGCACCAGGGCTTGTCGGTGCTGCCACAGTCGCTGCAACATGTGCAGAATTGAATTCCACAGGGTAGGCACATCGCATTTTAGCCGGTGAAGTGGCAGGCCCAACGACTTTTGTAGAGATGTAAGTCGCTGAGCTGCGGGATGCGAACGGCGGAAGTGAGCACACAGCGAACGTGCACTCTGCAGAAGGCCATCTAGTCTGGGATAGTGGGCTAAAAATTGCTGGACAACCAGGTTCAACACGTGAGCCATACAAGGCACGTGTGTGACATTGCCCCGGCGAAGGGCCGCACCCAGGTTTGCAGCATTGTCGCACACGGCCTTCCCTGGTTTCAGGTCCAGTGGAGACAACCATTCATGAAATTGGTTCTCCAGAGATGACCACAACTCCTCATCTGTGTGACTCACATTTCCCAGACATTTCAATGTAAAAACCGCCTGATGACGTTGAGCCCTACTGCCAGCATAGTAAGGAGGTGTGCAGGATCCCTTCTGCGCAGTTAGAAAGCTTGTGGCATGACCAGACAGGCTTTGGGTGCAGGTGGAAGACCGAGAGGAGGTTGAGGAGGCAGAAGCAGTGGAGGAACTTTGACATAAAGAGGATTGACGCACAACTCGTGAGGACGGCAAGACTTGGACAGCAGCCCCTTATCCTGCTGTCACCATAGTTACCCAGTGCCCAGTCAGCGACATGTAACACCCCTGTCCATGCCTACTCGTCCAAGTGTCTGTGGTGAAATGCACCCTGTCACACACAGAGTTTCTCAAAGAAGCGGTGATGTTGTGTGCGACATGCTGGTGGAGCGCAGGCACACCTTTCTTTGAGAAGTAGTGCCGACTGGGCATCTGGTACTGGGGCACTGCGACGGACATAAGGTCTCGAAAATCCTCTGTGTCCACCAGGCGGAAAGGCAACATTTCTGTAGCCAAGAGCTTGCAGATGGTGAAATTCAACCTGTTAGCTTTCTCATGGCTAGGAGGAAATGGTCTTTTTCTTGTCCACATCTGAGGGACCGAGGGCTGGCTATTGTGCTTAGACGGGGTTGATAAGGGTGTCCCCGGCAAACTGCCGGTCTGTGAGGAAGATGCAGGCGGACATGTTAGGTTGCCTTGATCCAAAGGTGGTGCTATCGATGTCGGACAGCGCTCAACACCAGCTGGTGTTACCACCTCCAAAGAAAATGATGACCTGCCAATCACGCTGGCTGTTGCGGGTAAAGAGGTGGCAGGTCTGCGCCGCAAAACAGGTGTGACTGCTGTCCCCCAAGTCACAGAGGATGAAGAGGCCGCGGATGCACAAGATATGGCAGATGGTGGTTGGCCCGGCCGGCTAGGCCGCATTGTAGCACACTGAGCTTCCCACTGCAACTTATGCTTCATGTCCATGTGCCGGTTCATGCATGAAGTACTCAAACTATGTATTTTTTGGCCTCTACTTAGCTTTTGCTGACAAATGTTACAGATAACATGAGTTGGGTCATCTTTATCGATCTGAAAAAATGCCCAGGCTATGCAAGGCTTAGCACCCATGCGACCTGAAGAGCCACCACGACTTGTGGTGAGAGGCAGAGTTGTGTTTGAGGATGCAGTTGTTGACGTGCTTCCAGTACTTCGTCTCTGTCCAGGAAGGCGCAACCTGACCTCGTCGTCACTAGCATCTTCCTCCACCTCCTCTGCTGACCTCATCTCTTGGCTGACTGTGGGTTGACAGTAAGTGGGATCTCCAACCTCATCATCATCACCCTGTGCGTTATCACACCCGTCGTCCTCAGAGCCAACCTGTTCCTGCCCTGACAAAAAACTAAAGTTGTCGCTCCAATCAGGTATTTGAGTCTTATCATCGTCTTCCTCATTGTCTCCACCAACAGGAGTTACAGTTTGGGAATGAGGGTCTACATTATGGTCAGAACCTTCTGCGTCTGGTCCTGGATCCGACTCATAAAGATTCTGGGCATCAGTACAGATCATTTCCTCGTCTGGATTCACAGAAGCGCTGGAGTCGACCTCTGATTCCCAGGCTATAGTATGAGTAAACAGCTCTGCAGACTCAACCATCTGTTCTACCTCATACTCAGACGGGCAGCTGGAGATTTGGGAGCTGTGAGGAAGCAAGTGCGATTGGGGTGACACCTTTGAGGACTGGAGTATTTGTGATGTTGAAGTTGATGTGGAGGAGAGCCCACTTAAAGGAGCACTTGATATCCGTTGAAGCACCTGCTGTTTTTGTGCCTCATCTGGAATTTGTAGCGATTGGCGTGGCCGTAAGAAAGGGATCTTATTACATTGTCCGCTAAAAGAAGTAGACATTTTAGTTTGGCTGGAAGATGGTCTTTCTTCTGCAGATGTTACTGTTGCTTTAACACCTACCCCACGGACACAACCTTTTTTCCCCTTCCCAACACGCCTATTCCCCTTTCCACCAGCAGCAGGCCTTTTTCCACTCATTTTGGTGGTTAACTAATTCACAACTCTGGAGTTGTTTGCACAAAAAAACAATGGATGGGAACCGAGCAGAGCTGAGTGGCCAAACTGTGGTATTAGGCCAAAACTATTGGCTGGGTTAGATGCAGAAAAAAATTATATTCAATTTGCAACCTGATGGAGGTCTGTATAGATGGATTAATAGAACAAGTCCCACACACAGCTAGAAGCCCAATATTTTTTCAGAGTTAGATGCAGAAAAAAATATATTCAGTTTGCAACCTGATGGAGGTCAGTATAGATGGACTAATACAACAAGTCCCACACACAGCTAGAAGCCCAAATTTTTTTCAGAGGTAGATGCAGAAAAAAATATATTCAGTTTGCAACCTGATGGAGGTCTGTATAGATGGATTAATAGAACAAGTCCCACACACAGCTAGAAGCCCAATATTTTTTCAGAGCTAGATGCAGAAAAAAATATATTCAGTTTGCAACCTGATGGAGGTCTGTATAGATGGATTAATAGAACAAGTCCCACACACAGCTAGAAGCCCAATATTTTTTCAGAGGTAGATGCAGAAAAAAATATATTCAGTTTGCAACCTCATGGAGGTCAGTATAGATGGACTAATACAACAAGTCCCACACACAGCTAGAAGCCCAATATTTTTTCAGAGGTAGATGCAGAAAAAAATATATTCAGTTTGCAACCTGATGGAGGTCTGTATAGATGGATTAATAGAACAAGTCCCACACACAGCTAGAAGCCCAATATTTTTTCAGAGGTAGATGCAGAAAAAAATATATTCAGTTTGCAACCTGATGGAGGTCTGTATAGATGGATTAATAGAACAAGTCCCACACACAGCTAGAAGCCCAATATTTTTTCAGAGGTAGATGCAGAAAAAAATATATTCAGTTTGCAACCTGATGGAGGTCTGTATAGATGGATTAATAGAACAAGTCCCACACACAGCTAGAAGCCCAATATTTTTTCAGAGGTAGATGCAGAAAAAAATATATTCAGTTTGCAACCTGATAGAGGTCTGTATAGATGGATTAATAGAACAAGTCCCACACACAGCTAGAAGCCCAATATTTTTTCAGAGGTAGATGCAGAAAAAAATATATTCAGTTTGCAACCTGATGGAGGTCTGTATAGATGGATTAATAGAACAACTCCCACACACAGCTAGAAGCCCAATATTTTTTCAGAGCTAGATGCAGAAAAAAATTATATTCAATTTGCAACCTGATGGAGGTCAGTATAGATGGACTAATAGAATGATGCTATGCCCAAAAGATTTTACTTCACTAGGTGCAGTAAAAAAATTGGTATTCTATACACAGGTGGTATATCTTGCAACACAGATAGGCTACTCCACTGACTAACACACTCTGCAATAGGCCAAAAAGGATTAGCTTTGCTAGATTCAGCCAAATGCTGTGAAAAAAACTTGCACAGCACTGGCACAGACCTGCCTGGCAAAAACTGATAGGAACTGATGTAACCTAGTCCTGAAAAGGACTCCAATTACAATTAGTCTTTACTCCCACAATCTATTTATTTAAGAGCACAGACCTGCCTGATAAAAGTCGTAGGAAATGCTGTAACCTAGTCCTTAAAAGGACTGCAATCACAACTATTCCCTACTTCCAAGCTATCTGTAGATTTGTGCGAAAATTGGCTTGAAATTAACAAGGTATAGCGCACACAGCAACAGCGGTGCCGTCTAACACGCAGCTGCAGCAGTGAGAAAATGGTGGCGACGGGGAAAATGGCTTGGTCTTATAGGGCAAGGACATGTGACATACACTGCCAATGACACATGCCCTTGCTTGTGTGAAAAAAAGCACTTCGCTCCGTGTGTGCGCTGCTGATAGGCTAACAGATTGTACCTCCCCACTGCAAATGCGGGAAAGAGAAAAAAAAATGGAGATCTTCATTGTTCCTGCAGAGATCAATCCCCTGCCCCTCCCCCCACCCCGCTGTACACTCAAACTGCGTATTAACATTAATTTTCATCATTACTGAGAAAAAATCCAGTTATGATTTTGGTGCACGAACAGTTATCGAACATAACCTCGAACAGCCGAATTTTTCTCAAATTGTTCGTGTTCGCCGAACGGCTCGAACACCGCCCAAAACAGCTCGAATTTGAGATTGGCGAACAGTTCGAGAAGAACAACGCTCATCTCTACTGAACATAAATGGAACTGTAGCACCCTGAGGGCTCGGTTGCTGCAGAGGTATTGCACCTCACCCAGAGGTGTGATATCTCACTCTCAGGTAAGGATGGAGTGTGGATCAGGACCCAACACCTGCATGTATTACACCACATTGCCGTGGGGCAGGGCGACCAATATGCCTCTGAGATGGGCACGACAGTCCCTGTCCCTGGCTGGAGTGGGGGGAGGGAACACTGAGGAAGGGGAACCCTGTAGTGCAGGAGCAAGGAGGAAGCAGTTCCTGGGTGCATTGAGAAGGGAGTATAAAAGGTGGGCACCATCTTAGTTCAGTGCAGAGAAGTCTGAGCAGAAGTGGCAGGGAGCAGGGGCTCTGCATGAGCTCTGCTCCGGAGGCGGGCCTCGTAACAGAGGCCCAGGCCTGGAAGAGGGAGAAGGAAGGAAGAGGAGCGGAGAAGGCTCCAGGAACGAGGAATGAAGGGATCCCAGGGGTGCGGACGGGCGAGTCGCCACCGCACGCCCGAATCCACCTGCGTGGAGGGGTCAGGCCAAAGAGGGAGACCGGTCCCCGAAACTAGTGGAGGCAGGAAACGACCCTCAGCTAGAAACCGGAGGCTGTGACATTTTATGTGGCGCAGCCCCTCGCTACACCTGCTAGGAAGGCACCACATAGGGTCAGGGAAACTGGCGCCAAGTTTACCAAGAGGAGGCCCGAGGCAGCCGGACAGAAGGGTTGGTAAGAAAGGCCAGACAAAGGACACACAAAGGGGGTCCTGTGAAGCGCTCCAAAGTTATCTGGGAGTTGTCTGAGCCCCTCACCTGGTGAGCACAGTACGACGTGGGCAGCCGTTACCTGCAGACGTGGTCTGGATAATAAGAACTGTGAGTAAAGGCCCTGGACTGCATCACTGACTCCGTGTCGTTACTGCTGCTGCCCTGCACCATCACCCCCATCCTCCGCATACACTGCCCTGAGGCTATACTCCTCCCGTGGGGAGTTATGCTACGCTCTGCTGCACCCACAACACCAGCCTCAGTGGTCTGCCCTGCAGCGGCGGTTCACTCTGACCGCAATCCACGGGTGGCGTAGTCGGACATTTAAACATCAAAACCACATAAATAGTTCCGCCACTGGTTTGATCACCCTGAGCCACGGAACCGGGTCGCCGCCACGAAGACTACAACCACCAGCATCCACCAAAAAGGGTCCGGCTCCGGGTGTCCCAAGGCCCAGGGGGTGCATCAGAACATTTTCATCACCTTTCACAATCACCAATGGGACAAGGCAGGGATGTCCTCTGTCCCCTCTCTTATACATCCTAGTGACGGAGCACCTGCTCTCATCAATTCGCCATAACCCCAATATTAGGTGGATTGAGGTGGGAGGCACCGAGTACAAGTGCTCTCTATTTGCTGATGATGTCCTAGTATATATCATTCAATCACATATATCCATCCATGCTGTTATGGCTGAAATACATCACTTTGTTACATGGTCTCAAATTTTAAAATCAATGCAGCGAAGTCTGAGGCCCTCGATGTCTCCCTCCCCATATCCATATAGGATTCCATCCAGTCCAACTTTCCCTTTGCCTGGCCCTCACAGGGTATCAAATACTTAGGAATTCGCATTCATAGAGACCTCTCCCATCTATGTTATCTTAATTTTGGGCCCTTTATTGAACAACTCCATACAGACCACGGTTGGCAAGTTAGAACTGTAAGATTCACTACGTGAACCAATGGTGTTTTGTGGAAAAGCACATGTACACTGTGTTCCAAATTATTATGCAAAAAGTGTTTAGGAGTGATAAGGGAAGAATTTGTTTGTTTGTCAGTTAAACTCATTGATGGTGATGTGTGTCAGGGCTCTTTATATCACTGTAAGCAATTGCAGACACCTGTGCTAATTAGTTTGGCAGGTGTGTCCAATGAAAGGCAAGACTACTTAAGAAGGCTGTCTCACATTATTAAGCAGCCTACATTTTCTGCCAAAATGGGAAAGAAAAAGGATGTGTCGGCTGCTGAGAAGCAACAAATTGTGGAGTGTTTAGGTCAAGGCATGACTACAATCAACATTGTGCGATGATCAGGATGAAGTGTCTTGGCAATCAAGAAGTATGTAGCTGATTCACAGTACACACGTGTGCGTGCTGATAAGGGCAAATTGAGGACTCTTTCCTACAGGCAATTACGTCAGGTTAAAAGAGCAGCGGCAAAAAAGCCTTGTCATAGAAGCAGACAAGTTTTTGAAGCTGCTGGTGCCTCCAACGTCCCCCGAACAACAAGATGCAGGGTCATTCAGAGGTTTGCAGCTGTGCATACGCCATCCTGTCGACCTCCTCTATCCACTTCACAAAAGCAGAAACGGCTCCAGTGGGCCAAACATTACATGAAGACTGATTTCAAAACTGTTTTGTTCACGGATGAGTGCCGTGCAGCGCTCGATGGTCCAGATGGATGGAGTGGAGGATGGCTGGTTGATGGACACCCCACGCAAACACGGCTACAGCGCCAACAAGGAGGAGGTGGAGTAATGTTTTGGGCTGGAATCATGGGGAGATAGATTGTCGTCCCCTTTAGGATCCCTGAAGGCGCTAAAGATGAACTCCATAATGTATGTGGATTTTCTCAAACAGCACTTCCTGCCATGGTTCAAGAAGAAGAACCGTGTATTTCACAGCAAGATCATTTTTTTGCATGACAATGCACCATCTCATGCTGCACATGGAACATCTGCATCTCTGGCTGATATGGGCATAAAAGGGGACAAACTTATGGTGTGACCCCCATTCTCCCCTGACCTGTACCCCATTCAGAACCTCTGGAGCATCATCAAAAGGAGTGTCTATGATGGCGGGAGGCAGTTCACATCTAAGCAACAGCTCTGGGAGGGTATTCTGTCCTCATGCAAAACAATTGAAGCAGAAACCATCCAAAACCTGACAAATTCAATGGACGAGAGAGTTCAGAAGCTCCTTTCGAACAAGGGGTCCTATGTGAAAATGTAACATCACCTAGAATAAAGTTTTGAGTTGAAAACTGTTTGATTTCAGTTTCTAATAACCTGCTAATGCTTATAATTTCAAAAATGACCATTTTTTTGGTGTTTATTAAAATGAAAAGGTTGATCGAAAAGTTTGGGGGATCTAAGAGTGTGGCAACCCAGTAGTCATAATTACTTCGAATTCTGACAATATGAGGGTCATGTTGCAGGTAGTGCAGCAAGAAGGCACTTATGTGTCTTGCGCATCTCGGAGCCCCAATATTATTTTCCAGGCTAGATGCAGCTAAAAATTATTATTAATTTTAAATCTGGTGGAGCTTAGTATAGATGGCCTAATAGGATCAGTGCTGCACACTGCTACAAATCCCAAATTATTTTCCAGTCAAGATACAGATAAACATGATTAGTAATTTTAAATCTGGTGGAGCTTATTATAGATGGCCTAATAGAATCAGTGCTGCACACTGCTACAAAGCCCAAATTATTTTCCAGCCAAGATACAGATAAACATGATTAGTAATTTGAAAGCTTAAAACGGTTGGTAGGGTGATTTTAACCAATCATCAAGCTTTTACTCTCCCCAGGATGACACAGGGGTAGAAAAGTCGTTTCGGATCCATGATTTGTTCATCTTTATGAACGTGAGTCTGTCTACATTATCAATGGAGAGCCGCGTGCGCTTATCTGTCAGCACACCACCAGCAGCGCTGAACACACGTTCAGACAGAACGCTGGCTGCGGGGCATGACAAGATCTCCAAGGCGTAAGTGGCTAGCTCAGGCCATTTATCCAGATTGGAAGCCCAAAAAGAGCAAGGGTCCAGTGACACAGTCATGGCTTCAATGTTTACTTGGAGATACTCCTGTACCATCGTCTCTAGGCGTTGACTATGTGTCAGACTTCTTGTCTCCTGTGGCCTTGCAAAGGATGGGCTAAAAAAGTGGTGAAATGATTCCGCAAAATTGATGTTACCAGCAGATACTGTGGTTCTGTTACGGTTTGAGTGCTGAACACTTGACGGTCCCACGGTGGGCAAGTTGGAACTGTGAGATTCACTACGTGCACCACTGGTGTTTTGTGGAAAAGCACATGTAAGATTCTGCAACAGTCTCTGCTGATACTCCTGCATGCGTGCATCCCTTTCTATGGCAGGAATAATTTCTGCAAATTTACTTTTGTACCGGGGATCTAACAGTGTGGCAACCCAGTAGTCAGGATTATTTCTAATTCTCACAATTCGAGTGTCATGTTGCAGGTAGTGCAGCAAGAAGGCACTCATGTG
This sequence comes from Phyllobates terribilis, assembly GCF_046119375.1. NCBI lineage: Eukaryota > Metazoa > Chordata > Amphibia > Anura > Dendrobatidae > Phyllobates > Phyllobates terribilis. Next base: position 146,786,820 of record NW_027362764.1, on the reverse strand, counting down.
TGTTGCGCATCCAGGAGCACCAAGTCCCTATTGTGTTGGTGACGAGGTAACAATCATGCTTCCTTCCTCTGTCCTCTCCCCCCAACCTCGCACAACAGAAATGTGATCAAGGTCTCCCTCATCTGATGAGTCTTCCATCAGTTCGTCCTCCACTTCTTCCTGGGCTCCTGCATCTTCCTCATTAGTTTGGCTGCTACCATACGCCCTGGTAAAACCATCTCCCCCACCCTCACATGCCTGCCGCCTTGGTGCTGCCGACCATCTGGACCTTGCAGATGTTAGCCCTTCCGCATACAACTCCTCCTCCTCTACTTCCTCCACCTCCTCTTGTGCCACCACCTGACTCCGAATTCTGTTTAACATGTGCTCCAGCATGTAAATCACCGGAATAGTCATGCTGATAATGGCATCGTCAGCACTAAACATCTTCGTCGCCATTTCAAAACTGTGCAGAAGGGTGCATAGGTCCCTGATCTGAGACCACCCCTCCAGCGTGATTTGCCCTACCTCTGGATCTCGTTGGCCCAGGCTATACGTCAGAACGTATTGCACCAGGGCTTGTCGGTGCTGCCACAGTCGCTGCAACATGTGCAGAGTTGAATTCCACCGGGTAGGCACATTGCATTTTAGCCGGTGAAGTGGCAGGCCCAACGACTTCTGTAGAGATGTAAGTCGCTGAGCTGCGGGATGCGAACGGCGGAAGTGAGCACACAGCGACCGTGCCCTCTGCAGAAGGCCATCTAGTCTGGGATAGTGGGCTAAAAATTGCTGGACAACCAGGTTCAACACGTGAGCCATACAAGGCACGTGTGTGACATTGCCCCAGCGAAGGGCCGCACCCAGGCTTGCAGCATTGTCGCACACGGCCTTCCCTGGTTTCAGGTCCAGTGGAGACAACCATTCATGAAACTGGTTCTCCAGAGCTGACCACAACTCCTCAGCTGTGTGACTCACATTTCCCAGACATTTCAAAGTAAAAACCGCCTGATGACGTTGAGCCCTACTGCCAGCATAGTAAGGAGATGTGCAGGATCCCTTCTGCGCAGTTAGAAAGCTTGTGGCATGACCAGACAGGCTTTGGGTGCAGGTGGAAGACCGAGAGGAGGTTGAGGAGGCAGAAGCAGTGGAGGAACTTTGTCATAAAGAGGATTGACGCACAACTCGTGGGGACGGCAAGACTTGGATAGCAGCCCCTTGTCCTGCTGTCACCATAGTTACCCAGTGCCCAGTCAGCGACATGTAACGCCCCTGTCCATGCCTACTCGTCCAAGTGTCTGTGGTGAAATGCACCCTGTCACACACAGAGTTTCTCAAAGAAGCGGAGATGTTGTGTGCGACATGCTGGTGGAGCGCAGGCACACCTTTCTTTGAGAAGTAGTGCCGACTGGGCATCTGGTACTGGGGCACTGCGACGGACATAAGGTCTCGAAAATCCTCTGTGTCCACCAGGCGGAAAGGCAGCATTTCTGTAGCCAAGAGCTTGCAGATGGTGAAATTCAACCTCTTAGCTTTCTCATGGCTAGGAGGAAATGGTCTTTTGCTTGTCCACATCTGAGGGACCGAGGGCTGGCTATTGTGCTTAGACGGGGTTGATAAGGGTGTCCCCGGCAAACTGCCAGTCTGTGAGGAAGATGCAGGCGGACATATTAGGTTGCCTTAATCCAAAGGTGGTGCTATCGATGTCGGACAGCACTCAACACCAGCTGGTGTTACCACCTCCAAAGAAAATGATGACCTGCCAATCACGCTGGCTGTTGCGGGTAAAGAGGTGGCAGGTCTGCGCCCCAAAACAGGTGTGACTGCTGTCCCCCCAGTCACAGAGGATGAAGAGGCCGCGGATGCACAAGATATGGCAGACGGTGGTTGGCCCGGCCGGCTAGGCCGCATTGTAGCACACTGAGCTTCCCACTGCAACTTATGCTTCATGTCCTTGTGCCGGTTCATGCATGAAGTACTCAAACTATGTATTTTTTGGCCTCTACTTAGCTTTTGCTGACAAATGTTACAGATAACACGAGTTGGGTCATCTTTATCGATCTGAAAAAATGCCCAGGCTATGCAAGGCTTAGCACCCATGCGACCTGAAGAGCCACCACGACTTGTGGTGAGAGGCAGAGTTGTGTTTGAGGATGCAGTTGTTGACGTGCTTCCAGTACTACGTCTCTGTCCAGGAAGGCGCAACCTGACCTCGTCGTCACTAGCATCTTCCTCCACCTCCTCTGCTGACCTCATCTCTTGGCTGACTGTGGGTTGACAGTAAGTGGGATCTCCAACATCATCATCATCACCCTGTGCGTTATCACACCCGTCGTCCTCAGAGCCAACCTGTTCCTGCCCTGACAAAAAACTAAAGTTGTCGCTCCAATCAGGTATTTCAGTCTCATCATCGTCTTCCTCATTGTCTCCACCAACAGGAGTTACAGTTTGGGAATGAGGGTCTACATTATGGTCAGAACCTTCTGCGTCTGGTCCTGGATCCGACTCATAAAGATTCTGGGCATCAGTGCAGATCATTTCCTCGTCTGGATTCACAGAAGCGCTGGAGTCGACCTCTGATTCCCAGGCTATAGTATGAGTAAACAGCTCTGCAGACTCAACCATCTGTTCTACCTCATACTCAGACGGGCAGCTGGAGATTTGGGAGCTGTGAGGAAGCAAGTGCGATTGGTGTGACACCTTTGATGACTGGAGTATTTGTGATGTTGAAGTTGATGTGGAGGAGAGCCCACTTAAAGGAGCACTTGATATCCGTTGAAGCACCTGCTGTTTTTGTGCCTCATCTGGAATTTGTAGCGATTGGCGTGGCCGTAAGAAAGGGATCTTATCACATTGTCCGCTAAAAGAAGTAGACATTTTAGTTTGGCTGGAAGATGGTCTTTCTTCTGCAGATGTTACTGTTGCTTTAACACCTACCCCACGGACACAACCTTTTTTCCCCTTCCCAACACGTATATTCCCCTTTCCACCAGCAGCAGGCCTTTTTCCACTCATTTTGGTGGTTAACTAATTCACAACTCTGGAGTTGTTTGCAAAAAAACACAATGGATGGGAACCGAGCAGAGCTGAGTGGCCAAACTGTGGTATTAGGCCAAAACTATTGGCTGGGTTAGATGCAGAAAAAAATTATATTCAATTTGCAACTTGATGGAGGTCAGTATAGATGGACTAATAGAACAAGTCCCACACACAGCTAGAAGCCCAAATATTTTTTCAGAGGTAGATGCAGAAAAAAATTGTATTCAGTTTGCAACCTGATGGAGGTCAGTATAGATGGACTAATAGAACAAGTCCTACACACAGCTAGAAGCACAAATATTGTTTCAGAGGTAGATGCAGAAAAAAAATATCTTCAGTTTGCAACCTGATGGACGTCAGTATAGATGGACTAATAGAGAAAGTCCCACACACTGCTAGAAGGCCAAATATTTTTTCAGAGCTAGATGCAGACAAAAAAATATTTTTAATTTGCAACCTGATGGAGGTCAGTATAGATGGACTAAAAGAGAAAGTCCCACACACTGCTAGAAGGCCAAATATTTTTTCAGAGCTAGATGCAGAAAAAAATTATATTCAGTTTGCAACCTGATGGAGGTCAGTATAGATGGACTAATAGAGAAAGTCCCACACACTGCTAGAAGGCCAAATATTTTTTCAGAGCTAGATGCAGAAAAAAATTATATTCAGTTTGCAACCTGATGGAGGTCAGTATAGATGGACTAATAGAACAAGTCCCACACACAGCTAGAAGCCCAAATATTTTTTCAGTGGTAGATGCAGAAAAAAATTATATTCAGTTTGCAACCTGATGGAGGTCTGTATAGATGGATTAATAGAACAAGTCCCACACACAGCTAGAAGCCCAAATATTTTTTCAGAGGTAGATGCAGAAAAAAATTATATTCAGTTTGCAACGTGATGGAGGTCTGTATAGATGGATTAATAGAACTAGTCCCACACACAGCTAGAAGCCCAATATTTTTTCAGAGGTAGATGCAGAAAAAAAATATATTCAGTTTGCAACCTGATGGAGGTCAGTATAGATCGACTAATAGAGAAAGTCCCACACACTGCTAGAAGGCCAAATATTTTTTCAGAGCTAGATGCAGACAAAAAATTATTTTTAATTTGCAACCTGATGGAGGTCAGTATAGATGGACTAATAGAGAAAGTCCCACACACTGATAGAAGGCCAAATATTTTTTCAGAGCTAGATGCAGATATAAATTATTTTTTATTTGCAACCTGATGGAGGTCAGTATAGATGGACTAATAGAGAAAGTCCCACACACTGCTAGAAGGCCAAATATTTTTTCAGAGCTAGATGCAGAAAAAAATTATATTCAGTTTGCAACCTGATGGAGGTCAGTATAGATGGACTAATAGAACCAGTCCCACACACAGCTAGAAGGCCAAATATTTTTTCAGAGCTAGATGCAGATAAAAATTATTTCTAATTTGCAGCCTGATGGAGGTCAGTATAGATGGACTAATAGAGAAAGTCCCACACACTGCTAGAAGGCCAAATATTTTTTCAGAGCTAGATGCAGACAAAAAAATATTTTGAATTTGCAACCTGATGGAGGTCAGTATAGATGGACTAATAGAGAAAGTCCCACACACTGCTAGAAGGCCAAATATTTTTTCAGAGCTAGATGCAGACAAAAAATTATTTTGAATTTGCAACCTGATGGAGGTCAGTATAGATGGACTAATAGAGAAAGTCCCACACACTGCTAGAAGGCCAAATATATTTTCAGAGCTAGATGCAGATAAAAATTATTTTTAATTTGCAACCTGATGGAGGTCAGTATAGATGGACTAATAGAGAAAGTCCCACACACTGCTAGAAGGCCAAATATTTTTTCAGAGCTAGATGCAGAAAAAAATTATATTCAGTTTGCAACCTGATGGAGGTCAGTATAGATGGACTAATAGGACAAGTCCCACACACTGCTAGAAGGCCAAATATTTTTTCAGAGCTAGATGCAGAAAAAAATTATATTCAGTTTGCAACCTGATGGAGGTCAGTATAGATGGACTAATAGAACAAGTCCCACACACTGCTAGAAGCCCAAATATTTTTTCAGAGCTAGATGCAGAAAAAAATTATATTCAATTTGCAACCTGATGGAGGTCAGTATAGATGGACTAATAGAATGATGCTATGCCCAAAAGATTTTACTTCACTAGGTGCAGTAAATAAATTGGTATTCTATACACAGGTGGTATATATTGCAACACAGATAGGCTACTCCACTGACTAACACACTCTGCAATAGGCCAAAAAGGATTAGCTTTGCTAGATTCAGCGAAATGCTGTGAAAAAACTTGCACAGCACTGGCACAGACCTGCCTGGCAAAAACTGATAGGAACTGATGTAACCTAGTCCTGAAAAGGACTGCAATTACAATTAGTCTTTACTCCCACAATCTATCTATTTAAGAGCACAGACCTGCCTGATAAAAGTCGTAGGAAATGCTGTAACCTAGTCCTTAAAAGGACTGCAATCACAACTATTCCCTACTCCCAAGCTATCTGTAGATTTGTGCGAAAATTGGCTTGAAATTAACAAGGTATAGCGCACACAGCAACAGCGGTGCCGTCTAACATGCAGCTGCAGCAGTGAGAAAATGGTGGCGACGGGGAAAATGGCTTGGTCTTATAGGGCAAGGACATGTGACATACACTGCCAATGACATATGCCCTTGCTTGTGTGAAAAAAAGCACTTCGCTCCGTGTGTGCGCTGCTGATAGGCTGACAGATTGCACCTCCCCACTGTAAATGCAGGAAAGAGAAAACAAAATGGAGATCTTCATTATTCCTGCAGAGATCCATCCCCTGCCCCTCCCCCCACCCCGCTGTACACTCAAACTGCGTATTAACATTAATTTTCATCATTACTGAGAAAAAATCCAGTTATGATTTTGGTGCACGAACAGTTATCGAACATAACCTCGAACAGCTGAATTTTTCTCAAATCATTCGTGTTCGCCGAACGGCTCGAACACCGCCCAAAACAGCTCGAATTTGAGATTGGCGAACAGTTCGAGTCGAACAACGCTCATCTCTACTCTTCAGCCTCCAACTCTGAAATGACCACATCAGTCACAAGCTGGAAGCATTGCAGCACTGCCTCGGCCAAGCGGCAACAGATTGTGCTGAAGCTAATATGCTTTGATGACAAACCTGACAATGCTGAAGAGTTGTGGACAGCTATGAAAGAACAGTCAGATCTGTGGCTCTGACCACTGAACCTACAGCCAGGTCGTGTGTGACAATGGCCGGAATCTGGGGGCGACTCTGAGGCGAGGCGAACTCACACACGTACCATGCCTGGCCCATGTGCTTAACCTCGTGGTTCAGTGGTTTCTCAAATCCTACCCGGAACTGCCAGATGTGCTTGTCAAAGTACGCCACCTGTGTGCCCACTTTAGAAAGTAAGCTACTGCTTTCGCCGCCCTTGCCGTGTTTCAGCAGCGTTTGCAGCTTCCGGCTCACAGACTGGTATGTGATGTCCCCACGCCTTGGAACTCTGCACTGCCGATGTTGGGAAGGATTTGTGAGTAGAAGAGGGCAGTTGATGAGGATCAGCATCAACAAGGCCGCCGGTATTCAGTTCAGACTTCACACATAAGACCTCAGGAGTGGACATAGATGTCAGACATATGTACCATCCTCCAAAACTTTGAGGACTCCACCAAGATGGCGAGCGGCGATGATGCCATAATTAGTGTCACCATCCCGCTTCTCTGTCTTCTGAAATGTTCTCTGCTCACAATCAAAGAGGATGCATTGCAGGTGGAGCACGATGATATGGAGCAAGGAACCATACAGGGTGATTACACACAGCCCAGCCTCATCTCATCCCAACATGGATTGGGTAACAATGAGGAAGAGGAGGAGGAGGAGGAAGAGCAGGAGCGAGTTTCATGCACTATAGATGGTACTACCTGCACAACTGGCATACCGTCTGTTCAGCATGGATGGCCAGAGGACAGAGAAGAAAAAGAGGAGGAGAAAATTGTCAGTCATTCTCTTGGTGAGGACACGGAAGTCTTGCCTGTTAGCAGTCTGGCACGCATGGCTGAGTTTATGTTACGCTGCCCTTCCCATGACCCTTGCGTTCTCAAAATTTTGGGTGACAGTCATTACTGGTTGTTGACACTTCTAGACCCACGCTATAAGGAGAACTTTATACCTCTTGTTCCTGAGGCGGACAGGTGTACAAAAATGGGGCAGTACCAGAAGGCCCTTGTTGCGGAACTATTAAAAAATTCCCATCTGAAAACGCTGGTGGCAGAGGTAACAGTTTGTTGGACAACCAAGCAGTACAGGTGAGAGAGACACAAATGCCATCCAGCAGAGGCAGGTGAGCACTGTCAAAGTTCTGGGACAGTCTTCTCAGATCCTCCCATCCCACAGGCCCTGAAGTGCGGGGTACTCTCACAAGGAAAATGGAAGTAATCCTGCGCTGGTATAGTTAGGCTGTAATAGTTGGGGTTGGAAGGGGGGTAAAGGGTAGAGTAGGATGTTCTGATACACAGTTCAGTTTTTTTTTTTTTTTTTAATTAATGTCACATAAAATATCATATAAAATTAGCACTTCAGGATGTTGTAAGAATTTTTTTTAAAAATGCAATTAAAAGTGGGTTGTCCTTTCTGGTAGAGGTTCTTTGTGAGTTCCTTCTAGTTTTGGCTTGTTATATTTCTTAGCCAGTTGTGATCTGGATGTTATCTGGGTGAAGAAGAGAATATTAATTAATTTTCTCTTCTTCACCCACTTTTAATTGCATTTTTAAAAAAATTTCTTACAACATCCTGAAGTGCTAATTTTATATGATATTTTATGTGACATTAATTTAAAATTAAAAAAAAAAAAAAAAAAAAAACTGAACTGTGTATCAGAACATCCTACTCTATCCTTTACCCCCCTTCCAACCCCAACTATTACGGCCTAACTATACCAGCGCAGGATTACTTCCATTTTGTTTGTACATTGGATCCTTTCCAATCTCGTCCACCCGTGGTAAGTGAACAATCCTTTGCGGCAGGTAATCCAGGCCCACCTACCAGTGCCCACACACCACACTAGTGACACTCTCACAAGGAGTGCAAAGTTTGGGAAGATGCTGAGGGAGTACCTTCCCGAATGTACCAACGACCTCCGTGATTCCTCTGTGCCTTTTAATTATTGGGTATCCAAGCTGGATACTTGGAATGAACTGGCTCTCTATGCCTTCGAGGTCCTGGCCTGCCCTGCCACCAGCGTTTTATCAGAGCGGGTTTTTAGTGCCGCTGGTGGAATTATAACTGATAAGCGCATCCACCTGTCAACTGAAAATGCTGAAAAGCTGACTCTTATAAAAATGAGCATGGGCTGGATTGGGCTAGACTTCTCAACACCACAGAATTTTAGCAGCGTAACATAACCTCAAATCCAGTGTCTTTTTTTGGGAGGTGTATTCCCATGCACCTCTTCACACTCACACATGGGTATACACTTCCTGATTTTGTCTTTTTGCTCTTGTCCTCCTCCTTCTCCTCCTCATCCTCCACCACCATATCACCAGGGTGACCGTGGTCTGTGATGCAACACCCACATAATTTTTTTAAAGGGTGTTTATGATGACCTTAAAAAAAAATGATACAGTATGTTCATGTGTACCCCCCAGGGGTAAATGTTTGTCAGCCCATACACGTAGTGCATGGGCATTCCAAATATAAGAGACCCTTTCCTTTCTAAGGCGAATTTATCATTACTGTGGCCCTGCTCTATGTGTCTTTAAATTTTTAGTGGGGTTTTTCCTAAAGTTGGTCAGCCGTTGAACTCACTGCATACCCTATAACTGTATAGCAGACCCTCTCCTTTCTAATGGGAATTTGTCATTTCTGTGGCCCTGTTCTATGTGTCTTTAAATTCTTAGTGGGGTTTTTCCTAAAATTGGTCAGCTGTTGGACTCACTGCATACTCTATAACTGTATAGCAGACCCTCTCCTTTCTAATGGGAACATGTCGTACCTTGTTACTGTGGCCCTGCTCTATGTGTCTTTAAATTCTTAGTGTTTTTTTTTTATAAATTGGTCAGCCGTTGGACTCACCTCATACCTTATAACTGTATAGCAGACTCTCTCCTTTCTAATGGGAATTTGTCGTTACTGTGGCCCTGCTCTATGTGTCTTTAAATTCTTATTGGGGTTTTTCCTAAAATTGGTCAGCCATTGGACTCACTGCATACCCTATAACTGTATAGCAGACCCTCTCCTTTCTAATGAGAACATGTCATACTTTTTACTGTGGCCCTGCTCTATGTGTCTTTAAATTCTTAGTGGGGTTTTTCCTACAATTGGTCAGCCATTGGACTCACTGCATACCCTATAACTGTATAGCAGACCCTCTCCTTTCTAATGAGAACATGTCGTACTTGTTACTGTGGCCCTGCTCTATGTGTCTTTAAATTCTTAGTGGGGTTTTTCCCAAATTTTTATTTTGGCAGCCCTTGCAGTCACAGCATGGACATTACCACTATAGGAGACCTGCTCCTTTATAATGGGAACATTTTTTTTACTGAGACCCTCCTCTATGTCTCTTCAAAGGGGTATTGAGTTGCGTCCAAATTTTTGGCAGCCATTGCAGTCACTGGATACTCAATAACAGTATAGGAAACCCACTTGTAAATAATGGGGAAAAACAAAGCATAGCCGGCTAATGGCTCTCTAACAATAGCGAGGGCCAATTGCTGGCCTTTTAAGAATAGTAAGGTCCGTCTGATGGCCCTATAAAAATAGGCTTTATGACTTTCAGAGTCCCTCCATCATAAATAAAACAGGATGTGTCTGATGATGTGTAACACACCATATTGCCAGATAAGGTTGTAAAATGTTAAAATTACATTTCCCGGTGAATGCATTTGTCTTAAAAAATAACGTAAAAAAAAAGCAATAGGATATTTCTTTAGTATAAAAATAGCATCACCAATTTAACCTCAATGTAATCACATTGTTCAGTGCCTGCTCCTCCTCCTCCATTTCCGAAATGACCACATCAGTCACAAGCTGACAGCACTGCAGCAGTGCCTTGGCCAAGCGGCAATAGGCTGTGCTGAAGATAACATGCTTAATGCTGAGGAGACAAACCGCCCAGCGCTGCAGAGTTGTTGAAAGCTGTAGCACAGCAGCCTGATCTGTGGCTCTCACCACTGAACATACAGCCAGGCATGGTCATGTGTGACAATTGGGGGAACCTGGTGACGGAGAAATGACAGCCAGAGTAGATACGGTTTCCCTCTATGCCAGTCCTTTCACCGAGCTAAAGAATATGGCTGTGGTGAAATACAACTCCCACTGAGAAGGTGTTTCAGATTGAAAAACATTGTGCCCATCAGAGGATTTGATTCTGAAGGCTCACCTTTCAGAGGTGGGGGGTCTGGGCAAAGTCGGGGCCCCCCTTCCTGTGCTTCGGCTCAAGGGGCCCCCTGCTATAAAAAAGTGTTGTGCTCCACCTTAGGCAGCACACAATTCGGTGCTGGGTTCCTTCCCGGAGCTGCGCAGCTGCAGCAGCTCCTTCATACTTCTCCTGACTTCCGGTCAAGTGACCGCGCATACTTGCCATTACTTGACCAGAAGTCAGGAGAACCTGGAGGCGGCGGCATGCATCTCCTCATCACAACAGGAGCGCCAGGATGCTGCAGGGATCGTATGAGGGGTAAGTATCAATTTTATTTTTTTTAAATAGAATTAATTAAATGGGATTGGGGGGAAGATGTACTGCACATGGGGAATTGGCAGTGGGGGGAGGATGCGCTGAACATGATGGGGGAGTGGGAGTGGGGGGAGTATAAGCTGCACATGATGGGGACATGGGAGTGGGGGGAGGATGAGCTGCATATGATGGGGAATTGGGAGTGGAGGGAGGATGAGCTGCACATGATGGGGTAGTGGGGGGGATGAGCTGCACATGATGGGAGAGTGGGGGGAGTATGAGCTGCATATGATGGGTGAGTGGAGGAGGATAAGCTGCACATGGGGAATTGGAAGTGAGGGGATGATGAGCTGCACATGGGGAATTGAGAGTGAAGGAAGGATGAGCTGCACATGGGGAATTTGGAGTGGGGGAAGGATGAGCTGCACATGATGGGGGAGTGGGAGTGAGAGAGTGGGGAGGATGAGCTGCACATGATGGGGAATTGGGAGTGGGGGGAGAATGAGTTGCACATGATGGGGAATTGGAAGTGGGGGTAGGAAAAAGCCGGTATACCGGCGAAACGCCGGCGAAACGCGCGTCAGGGAATTTATCTGAGCTGCATGATAGTGTAGGGGGGAATGAGAATCTACCCTAGGAATATGCATAATATGGCAGCATTATAATAAGGGAGAATTGTGTCAGCACCCTTAGCTGTAGCGGATCATATAGAGTATAGCCGCAGTGTTCGGCTGTTTGAGTCGGACACATCAAACACGTGTGCAGCTACGAGACAGCGGACTGCTCAACACTGCAGCGATCAACTGTTTGTGCTGGGCATGCCGGCACGTGCGTGCAGGGAATGAGACAGGGGATAATATATTATTCCTCACTCGGGCGATCAATTGTACAGCTGGACAGGCTGAATCACAGTGTGATCGTTAACCTCTGACATGTGAGGAGCCGCTCGGTGCAGCGGACGGCCCCTCAGTGTAACAGAGGAGACAATCGCTTGTCAGTGTGATCTCCTCCTGCTAATGATTTTGAACAGTGCCGGCTCATTAATAGCAGCCTAAATACACGTACTGTGCAATTGTGTGATTGAACAGAAGGCGAGTGCTGATTTCTGACATCTCCCATTGTTAATATTTAAAACAACTGGATTTAAGCGAGCCTATACATATATACATATATATGTCTGTCAGGTGGTGAATAGTAATGCCCTATGGCAGATTGATACATGTACATTTTGCTATTATAGCAACTATATGTGTCTTTAGTTGTTCCACCTGACATTCATATTTAGGCTATTCCAATATATGGGGTTAACATATATATATAACCTCGGTCCTACATTAGAGGGACTTGACTGAGGTGTCCCATAATTTGCCCTACACTACATCCAGCCAGATCTATTAGTGGGTACCACTTTTTCAACTAGTAAGTGGTTACCTTATATGCATCTATAGATGCATGAGTAATTTCACATTTATAGGATTTTAACTAATCAATAAAGTTTATGTATTTTAATTATATTTTCTTATATCCACACTTTTCCAACTCTCCCCTTTCCCTATCTCATATGACTACTTTGGTGGTGTACACCTGTGGATATAGATCTGATGAGAATAGACTATTCTTTTGAGGAGTGGGGGTAGTATAAGCTGCACATGATGGGGACATGGGAGTGGGGGAAGGATGAGCTGCACATGATGGGGAATTGGGAGTGGAGGGAGGATGAGCTGCACATGATGGGGGTGTGGGTGGAGGATGAGATTCACATGATGGGGGAGTGGGGGGTGAGCTGCACATGATGGGTGAGTGGGGGGAGGATAAGCTGCACATGGGGAATTGGGAGAGGGGGGAGGATGAGCTGAACATGGGGAATTGGGAGTGGGGGAAGGATGAGCTGCACATGATGGGGAATTGGGAGTGGGGGAGGGTGAGCTGCACATGGGGAATTGGGAGTGGGGGGAGGATGAGCTGCACATGGGGTATTGGGGGGGAGGATGAGCTGCACATGGGGACATGGGAGTAGGTGGGAGGATGAGCTGCACATGGGGAATTGGGGGTAGGTGGGAGGATGAGCTGCACATGGGGAATTGGGAGTGGGGGGAGGATGAGCTGCACATGGGGAATTGGTAGCGGGGGGGACGAGCTGCACATGATGGGGAATTGGGTGTAGGGGAGGATGAGCTGCACATGATGGGGAATTGGGAGTGGGGGAGGATGAGCTGCACATGATGGGGAATTGGGAGTGGGGGGAGGATGAGCTGCACATGATGGGAAGTGGGGGGAGAATGAGCTTCACACAGGGAATTTGGAGTGGGAGGGGAGGATGAGCTGCACATGGGGAATTGGGAGGGGGGGTGAGCTGCACATGGGGAATTGGTAGTGGGGGGAGGTTGAGCTACACATGGGGAATTGGGAGTGGGGGGTGAGCTGCATATGATGGGGTATTGGGAGTGGGGGGGATGAGCTGCACATGATGGGGAATTGGGAGTGGGGAGAATGAGCTTCACACTGAGAATTTGGAGTGGGAGGGGAGGATGAGCTGCACATGGGGAATTGGGAGGGGGGGTGAGCTGCACATGGGGAATTGGTAGTGGGGGGAGGATGAGCTGCACATGGGGAATTGGGAGTGGGGAGGATGAGCTGCATATGATGGGGAATTTGGAGTGGGGGGGTGAGCTGCACTTGACGGGGAATTGGGAGTGGGGGGGATGAGCTGCACATGGGGAATTGGTAGTGGGGGGAGGATGAGCTGCACATGGGGAATTGGGAGTGGGGGGAGAGGATGAGCTGCACATGGAGAATTGGGAGAGGGGAGGGGGTGAGCTACACATGGAGGATTGGGAGTGGTGGGTGGGAAGAGTGCATGGTGATTTTGGGGGTGGGAGAGCACATGATAAATTGGGAGTGGGGAGAGCACGGACATGACATAATGAATTGGAGCAGAGGGAGCATGTAAATATAATGAATCGGGGGAGCAGGAGGTACAGAGTGGGGGGCGTTGCGGATGTATGAGTGTGACTGGTAATAAATTGGGGGAAAGAGTACAGGTTCTAATTAATTTATGTATTTATTAGGAGGAAAAAGTGGCTTTTTACAGTTAGTGGGGGCACCATGGTGGATTACAATTTATATTTGGAATGGTCGGTTGCATAATGACTAATTATATATCAATTGTGGGTGCACGTCTGTATTCAGCTGTGTAATGTAGAAGTTGGGGAATGTGCTCTAGATAACTGTGTGTTATTTTATGCAGAGACAAGTCCTGGCTGGAAGAAGTGATGGTGGTCTGTGCTGGATGAAGGAGAAAAGCAAAGATGAAGGACTTCACCTAGAGATGTCACCGGGGAGTCAGTGTATTACATGTACACTGACACTATATACAGGGCTCCTGTGCATAATGTCACTGGTGATCACTGTACTACCTGTACACCATATACAGAGCTCCTGTGTATAATGTCTTTGATGATTAGTAGTGTTGAGCGAGCACTAAAGTGCTCGGGTGCTCGAAGCTCGGGCCGAGCTCGCCGTGATACTCGGGTGCTCGACATGAGCAGCGAGCCCAATGTTAGTCTATGGGAGACCCAAGCAGTTTTGCGGCGGCAAACCCGGCAGTCTGTGGAAAGCCTAAAAAGTGCCCAAAACGATAGTGACAGTGCTCAAATGACATGCGGACAGCATGGGGATCGCCGAAGGAAGCATTTCTGACCCCCAGGTCACTGCTGTCAACAACATGGTCAGAGGTATTAAGCCACTTTTACGGGCTCACAATAAAACGTTCAAAAACTAAGATGAAGCTGCTTTCCTGTGAAATATGTTAAGGAGCATCCTTTCCAGGGTAAAGACTTGTGTATAAGGTAAAATAAATAACCAAAAACAAAAATACTCCTCCACACCTTGGGCTATGTTCACAAGTAGCATTTTTTATGCGTTTTTGCACTTTTGTATTGCTTTCAACCGTGACAAATGCATTCACCGCGAAATGTCATTTTAACATTTTACAACCTTATCTGGCCATGTGCTGTGTGACACATGCATACAGTGCTGAAAAGACATGGAAACAGCATGGGGAAGACCCCTGGAAGCATTTCTGACACCCAGTTCACAGCCTAAAAGTGTGCCCATCAGAAGTGATCCTTGCTGCATCAGAAGATGCAGACTTGCAACTATCCAAATGCAAGTCCTTGTCCCAGGGCAGTGTTCAATAGTACCTCCCCCATTCCTTGCAATGCAAGCGCAAGTATGCAATCTGCCACCCACCCACCCCCAGGCTGCAATACCATACTGCTAGCTTGCTTGCACTTGAAATTGGGCCTTTTAGGCATGTGGAGGCGGAATCTGGCCACCACGTCATGGCTGCGTCGGCGGCCTGGTGTCCATACTCGGTCCCGAGCCGCCCGCAGCCGGGTGCCCACACACGGTCCCCAGCCGTCTGGGGGCAGCCGGGTGTTCATAAACGGTCCCCAGCCGCCCCTATTTGTCCCAGTGCGCCTTATACACAAGCGCGCATACCAAAACATTACCTGTGCCCTCCCAAGTGCATTTAGTGGGAAGGACAACTTAACCACAAGCACGTGGACAAGTGAATGTGGCCAGGGATGGTCCATCTCACTGACGCCGTCACACTGGGTTAACATTGTGGAAGCCGGGACACAGTTGGACACTGGGATGCAACAAGTCCTCCAGACATAGAGGATTGCGGGTCCTGGGTCAATCAGGCTTCAACACGAAGTTCAGAAGTTAGACAGCAGCAGTGGTCGGCCTCCTACACAACGAGTAAATTATTCATGATCATGAGGCCATCCATCTCCTTAGCTTTCTGTTCCTTGGAATACAAGCGCATGTATGTATTAGCGGCTAGGCCTTAGGTGGTCAGTGTTTTGGTGCATATCCTACCTCCTCCGAGGATTGTGGATGTTTTCCTGCTACTATCCCAGTTCTATGACTCCCATTAAAACAAAGCTTCAGGTGATGAATGATGGATGAGGTGGTTCCAAAGGAGAAAGAGCAGGAGGAACAGGGACCATTCACATGCATATCAGGCCAGTCAACCACACATGTCTTGTAGAATATGTTTCTGTACCAAAAGGAGAGGTTCGGCTACACAGTTATAGGACATACAGTGAGTGCAATGCCTACCAAAAATTTCGAGGCACTCCAATGCCCCTTGGAAGTGACATGGAGGTCAGAGGGCCTTAACTAAATTGTTTTTTCCATTTATAGCAACTGGGTCTCCTGTATACTGTTGGCCTAAGCAGTGAATGGAAGGCTTTCCAAAAATTATGAGGAACTGCAATGCCCCTTGAAACAGACGTGGATTACAGCGTACTAAAAACCTTCTACCCATTATTGGGGAGTGGGTCTCCCTTAGTGTTCGCCTATGCATTGAAAAGCAAAAGCTGACTAAAATTAGGAGGAAATGCAATGCCCGTTGGAAGAGTCGTGGATATTAGAGTTAATTAAAATCAAAATTTCAATGCCCCTTGGAAGAGCTGTGGAGTTCAGAGTGGTTTAACAAGACTATTTTAATGCCCCTTGGAAGAGACGTGGATGTCAGAGTGGTTTAACAAGACAGTTTTAATGCCCCTTGGAAGAGACGTGGAGGTCACAGTAGCTTAAAAAGTCGGTTTTAATGCCCCTTGGAAGAGATGTGGAGGTCACAGTAGCTTAGCAAGATGCTTTTAATGCCCATTGGAAGAGACGTGGAGGTCAGAGTGGTTTAAAAATATGGTTTTAATGCCCCTTGGAAGAGACATGGAGGTCACAGTAGCTTAACAAGACAGTTTTAATGCCCCTTGGAAGAGAGGTGGAGGTCACAATAGCTTAACAAGATGGTTTTAATGCGCCTTGGAAGAGACGTGGAGTTCAGAGTCATTTAACAAGATAGTTTTAATGCCCCTTGGAAGAGACGTGGAGTTCAGAGTGGTTTAACAAGATGGCTTTAATGCCCCTTGGAAGAAACGTAGAGGTCACAGTAGCTTAACAAGACGGTTTTAATGCCCGTTGGAAGAGACGTGGAGGTCACAGTAGCTTAACAAGACAGTTTTAATGCCCCTTTAAGAGCCATGCAGCACAGCATATTAAAAACATTATTCCCATTATTGGGGAGTGGGTCTCCCATAGTCTTTGCCTATGCCTTCCAAGCAAAAGCTGCCAAAAATTAGGACAAAGGAACTTGCAATACTGGCAACATGGACCACGGTCACCCTGGTGGTATAATGTTGGTGGTGGCTGAGGATAAGGAGAAGGGCAGAAAAACAGCCAAAATAAAGAAGCGTATACCCATGTGTAGGTGTGAAGCGGTGCATGGGAATACACCTTCTGAAATAACATAGTGGATTTGACTTTATGTTACTCTGCTGTCATTTGGTGGTGATGAGAAGTCTGGCCCAATCCAGCCTTTGTTTATTTTGATAAGGGTCAGCTTGTCAGCATTGTCAGTTGACAGACGAGTGCGCTTATCAGCTATAATTCCACCAGAGGCACTAAAAACATGCTCCGATAACACTCTAGCGGCAGGGCAGGCCAGGACCTCCAAGGCGTACAGAGCGAGTTCATTCCAAGTGTCCAGCTTGGATACCCAATAATTAAAATGCACAGAGGAATCACGGAGGACGCTGGTATGGTCGGCAAGGTACTCCCTCACCATCTTTTGAAACTTTCCACTCCTTGTGAGAGTACCTCGCGCCTCAGGGCCTGTAAGCTGGGCGGGTCTCAGAAAACTGTCCCAGAAAGTTGACAGTGTTCCCCTGCCTCTGCTGGATTGCAGTTGCGTCTCTCTCACCTTTACATCTCGGTTGGGCAACGAACTGTGACCTCTGCCGCTAGCGTGTTCAGATGGGATTTTTTTTAACAGTTCTGCAGCAAGGGCCTTCTGGTACTGCCTCATTTTTGTAGACCTCTCCACCTCAGGAATAAGAGAGTGAAAGTTCTCCTTATAGCGGGGGTCTAAAAGTGTCACCAACCAGTAATGACTGTAATCCAACATTTTCACAACGCGAAGGTTACGATTAAGGCAGTGTAACATAAAGTCAGCCATGTGTGCCAGACTGCTAACAGGCAAGACTTCCGTGTCCTCACCAAGATGATGACTGACCATGCTCTCCTAATCTTCCTCCTCCTCCCCCCTGTCCTCAGGCCACCCACGCTGAACCGACGGTATGACAGTTGTACAGGTGCTACCGTCTACAGCGCATGATACCAGCTCCTGTTCTTCCTCCTCCTCCTCCTCCCCATCATTGTCCCCCAATGCATGTTGGGATGAGATGAGGCTGGGCTGTGTGTAATCGCCCGCTACGAATTCTTGATCCATCTCATCATACTCTGACTGCAATGCCTCCTCTTTAATTCTCTGCAGAGAGCGTTGCAAAAGACAGACAAGTGGGATGCTGACGCTAATGATGGTGTCATCGCCAGTCACCATCTTGGTGGACTCCTCAAAGTTTGTCAGGAAGGTACATATGTCAGACATCCAGGTCCACTCCTGAGGTCTTATGTGTGGAGTCTGACCTGAATATCGATGGCCTTGTTGCAGCTGGTACTCCACAACTGCTCTCTTCTGCTCACAAATCCATGGCAACATGTGGAGGGTAGAGTTCTAACGTGTGGGGACATCACACACAAGTCGGTGTGCCGGAAGCTGCAATCTCTGCTGCAACACAGCAAGGGCGGAGGAATCTGTAGCCAACTTCCGAAAAAGAGCTGACAGGCGGCGTACTTTGATGAGCAGATCTGGCAACTCGGGGTACGATTTAAGAAACCGCTGAACCACAAGGTTAAGCACATGAGCCAGGCATGGTACGTGTGTTATCTCGCCTCGCCTCAGAGCCGCCACCAGGTTACGGCCATTGTCACACATGACCATGCCTGGATGTAGATTCAGCGGTCTCAGCCACAGATCTGCCTGCTCTTTCACAGCTGTCTACAACTCACATAGCCTGTTGCCGCTTGGCTGAGGCAGCACTGCAGTGCTTCCAGCTTGTAACTGATGTGGTGATATCTGAGATGGAGGCTGAACATGAGGAGGAGGAGGATGATGCGCAGGAGCTGTACACTGTGGGGGCAACTCTGACTGACATAGGGCCCGCAATCCTCGGTGTGGGGAGGATGTGTTCCGTCCCAAGGTCCGACTGGGTCCCGGCTTCCACTATGTTTACCCAGTGTGCTGTCAGGGAGAT
Source organism: Phyllobates terribilis (assembly GCF_046119375.1). NCBI lineage: Eukaryota > Metazoa > Chordata > Amphibia > Anura > Dendrobatidae > Phyllobates > Phyllobates terribilis. The sequence continues at coordinate 146,767,951 of NW_027362764.1, read as the reverse complement.
GTACCATCCCTGACCACAAGCACTTGTCCACGTGTCCGTTGTCAGGTGGACTCTCCCAGTAACTGCGTTGTTGAGGACACGGCAGATGTTTTGGGACACGTGCTTGTGTAGTGCGGGGATGGCACACCGGGCAAAAGAGTGTCGGCTGGGGACCAAGTACCGAGGGATGGCCACCGCCATAAGGTTGTGGAAGGATTCAGTCTCCATCAGCCTAAAAGGCAGCATTTCCAACGCAAGCAGTCGTGAAATGTGCAAATTTAGGAATATGGCCTGTGGGGCGTTGGCTGCGAATTTGCGCTTTCGTTCAAAGGTCTGGGATATGGACAATTGAACGCTGCGGTGGGACATGGACGTGGACTATGATGCTGTTTCTTGAGAAACTGACATAACAAGTGAAGACTGAGAGGAGGAGGCATCTTTGCATGTAGTATGGACAGGGGATTGCCTTGCACGCACAACAGGGGGTTCTCTTACACGCACAACAGCAGAAGAAGCAGTGGTGACACCCGCTGACACTGGGCGTGGACCCTGGGATTCGCCCCACAAAGTCGAGTGCTTTGCTGACATGTGCCTGATCATGCTGGTGGTGGTCAGGCTGGTAATTTTGTCACCCCTGCTGATGCTGGCATGGCAGGTGGTACAAATGGTCTTTTTGGGGTTTTCCTCAGAGTCTTTAAAAAAATTCCAGACTCTGGAAGACCTACCGGTTGTACCAGCAACGTCCCTCGTGTTGGTGTTACGGGGAACGGTTGCCCGCCTTCTGTCTGCGGCCACCACACTGCTTCCTCCTGCCTGTTGGGGTACTCTGCCTCCCTCCCCCTGTGTGCTGCTGGCCTCGCCTCTGCGTGTCCTGCTGCCACGTTGGGTCAGTTACTAGATCATCCACCACCTCCTCCTCTTCCACACCACGGTCCTCCTCCTCACTTCGTGGCAATTGTGTCTCATCATCATCCACCTCTTGTGACAAATTGAAAGCGTCGCCTTCCTGTGGCCATGGCTGTTCAAATATTTGGCCATCGCTACATGGGATCTCCTCTTCCACCACTTCAAGTGGAGCAGTCGAGGGGCCCAAATATGGAAATGAACCAGTGAACAGCTCTTCAGAGTGTCCAACTGTGGGATCAGTTGCTGTCTGACGACACTCGGCATGGTGGGAGGAAGGAGCATCAGAGTGAGGAAGAGCATGCAGTCGAGACTCACGGCTAGTAACACTTGACCGTGTGGAAGACAGACCGGAGGTGGTGGTGCCCAGGTGACTGGAAGTATTATCTGCTATCCAATTAATAACCTGTTCACACTGATCAGATCGCAATAGGGATGCTGTTGTGTGCTTCCCTAGTAATTTGGTCGAGAACTGGGAGCGAGAAGATGTGGCTGTTGGTTGTGGCACATTTTCACCTTGGCCACGGCCCCGTCCTCTGCATGCACCATCACCAAAACGTCCAGTTCCACGTCCCTTGCCACGCGCCTTGCCCATTGTAAATGAAGTAAAATAGCTTACACTCGCACTATCAATGGCAAAAGGGTAATAAATAGGAGATTTGAACCGTGGAAGAGGAAAACCACAGTTCTAGTTATCTGGCCTACACCAGACTCTTTTAAACAGATATATTTGTGTCTGAACAGTCAGTGAGACACTCAAAATGTTTTTTTTTTATGCAAAAAGGTGGATTACACCCTGATTTGAACCGTGGAAGAGGAAAAACAAAGTTCTAGTTATCGGGCCTACACCAGAATCTTTTAAACAGATATATTTGTAAACAGATTATGACCCGCATAATAAATCATGTGGGTAAGGGGTCTCCACAAAAGATTGGACCCCGTTACCACATAGCCTACTCAAAACAATACATAGAAATTGGAAGAACAGCTGAGTAGAATGGCATAGAAAAACTTTATTGTATAAATATTAAAAGACAGTACATCACTTTAGTAACAATAACATATAGATAGGACAAGCGGACATATAATCCCTCATATTGTATAAAAAAAGGTCTAAATAGAAGGTTCACCCCGAGGGTCAGGACATGGTGCTAAAATTAAGACAGGGAGAGGGACATGTAGCTGAAACAATTAGGAATCACTCCGATGCCTTTTGAGAAAGCCAGGTCCTAACACTGGCAAAACGCGCATCGAGGCTTTTTCTAACCCTGCGTCCTATCCCTGCACCACCCTTTGCAGGTCTGGGGTCCCTCTCTATCCGGGTGAGTCTGGTGCAACATGATTTTTGAGACTTTTGGGAGTATACAACCCAGATGGGAGTGATTCCTAATTATTTCAACTACATGTCCCTCTCCCTGTCTTAAATTTTGCACCGTGTCCTGACCCTCGGGGTGAACATTCTATGTAGACTTATTTAAATGCAATATGAGCGATTATATATCCGCTTGTCCTATCTATATGTCAGTGTTACTAGAGTGATGTACTGTCTTTTAATATTTATACAATAAAGTTTTTCTATGCCATTCTACTCAGCTGTTCTCCCAATTTCTACAGATATATTTGTGTCTGAACAGTCAGCGAGACACTCAAACTGTTTTTTTTTATTGAAAAAAGGCAAAAAAAAGTGGATAATACAGAGATTTGAACCGTGTAAGAGGAAAACCACAGTTCTAGTTATCTGGCCTACACCAGACTCTTTTAAACAGATATATTTGTGTCTGAACAGTCAGCGAGACACTCAAAATGTTTTTTTTATTGAAAAAAGGCAAAAAGGTGGATAATACAGAGATTTGAACCGTGGAACTGCAAAACCACAGTTCTAGTTATCTGACCTACACCAGACTCTTTTAAACAGATATATTTGTGTCTCAACAGTCAGCGAGACACTCAAATAGATTTTTTTATTGAAAAAGGGCAAAAAGGTGGATAATACAGAGATTTGAACCGTGGAACTGCAAAACCACAGTTCTAGTTGTCTAGCCTACACCAGTCAGCGAGACACACAAACTGTTTTTTTTTATTGAGAAAAGGCAAAAAAGTGGATAATACAGAGATTTCAACCTTGGAAGAGGAAGACCACAATTGTAGTTATCTGGTCTACACCAGACTCTTTTAAACAGATATATTTGTGTCTGAACTGTCAGCGAGACACACAAACTGTTTTTTTTTTTTTTGAGAAAAGGCAATAAAGTGGATAATACATAGATTTCAAACGCTGAAGAGGAAAACCAGAGTTCTAGTTATCTGGCCTACACCAGACTCTTTTAAACAGATATATTTGTGTGTGAACAGTAAGCGAGACATTCAAAATGTTTTTTTTTATTGAAAAAAGGCAAAAGAGTGGATAATACAGATATTTCAACCGTGGAACTGCAAAACCACAGTTCCAGTTATCTGACCTACACCAGACCCTTTTAAACAGATATATTTGTGTGTGAACAGTCAGCGAGACACTCAAAATGTTTTTTTTATGCAAAAAGGTGGATTACACCCACATTTGAACCGTGGGAGAGGAAAACCACAGTTCTAGTTATCTGGCCTACACCAGACTCTTTTAAACAGATATATTTGAGCTTGAACAGTAAGCGAGACACTCAAAATAGATTTTTTTATTGAAAAAAGGCAAAAAAGTGGATAATGCAGAGATTTGAACCGTGGAACTGCAAAACCACAATTTTAGCTGTCTAGCCTACACCAGACAATTTTAAACAAATATATTTGTGTCTGAACAGTCAGCGAGACACTTAAAAATTTTTTTTTTATGCAAAAATCGGGATAATACAAAGATTTGAACCGTGGAAGAGGAAAACGACAGCTCTAGTTTTCTGGCCTACACAAGACTATTTTAAGCAGATATATTTGTGTCTGAACAGTCAGCGAGACACTCAAAATTGATTTTTTTATTGAAAAAAGGCAAAAAAGTGGATAATATAGAGATTTGAACAGAGGAACTGCAAAACCACAGTTTTAGTTATTTGACCTACACCAGAATCTTTTAAACAGATATATTTGTGTCTGGATAGTGAGCGAAAATCAAAATGTTTTTTTTTATGCAAAAAGGTGGATTACACCCAAATTTGAACCGTGGGAGAGTAAAACCACAGTTCTAGTTCTCTGACCTACACCAGACTCTATTAAACAGATATATTTGTGTTTGAACAGTAAGCGAGACACTCAAAATGTATTTTTTTATTTCAAAAAGGCAAAAAAGTGGATAATACAGAGATTTGAACCGTGGAAGAGGAAAACCATAGTTCTAGTTATCTGTCATACACCGGACTCTTTTAAACAGATATATTTGTGTCTGAACAGTCAGCGAGACACTCAAATAGTTATTTTTATTGAAAAAAGTGGATTACACCCTGATTTGAACAGTGGAAGAGGAAAACCACAGTTCTAGTTATCTGGCCTACACCAGAATCTTTTAAACAGATATATTTGTGTCTGAACAGTCAGCGTGACACACAAACTGTTTTTTTTTATTGAGAAAAGGCAAAAAGTGGATATTACAGAGATTTAAACCGTGGAACTGCAATACCACAGTTCTAGTTGTCTAGCCCACACCAGACTCTTTTAAACAGATATATTTGTGTCTGAAAAGTCATCGAGACACTCAAAATGTATTTTTTTTTATTGAAAAAAGGCAAAAGAGTGGATAATACAGATATTTAAACCATGGAACTGCAAAACCACAGTTCTAGTTATCTGGCCTACACCAGACTCTTTTAAACAGATATATTTGTGTTTGAACAGTAAGCGAGACACTCAAAATGTTTTTTTTATTGAGAAAAGGCAAAAAAGTGGATAATACAGGGATTTAAACCGTGGAAGAGGAACTACCACAGTTCTAGTTATCTGGCCTACACCAGACTCTTTAAACGGATATATTTGTGTTTGAACAGTAAGCGAGACACTCAAAATGTTTTTTATTATTGAAAAAAGGCAAAAAAGTGGATAATAAAGAGATTTGAACCGTGGAAGAGGAAATCCACAGTTCTAGTTATCTGGCCTGCACCAGACTCTTTTAAACAGATATATTTATGTCTGAACAGTAAGCGAGACACTCAAAATGTTTTTTTTTTATGCAAAAAACATGGATTACACCCTGATTTGAACCGTGGAAGAAGAACACCACAGTTCTAGTTATCGGGCCTACACCAGACTCTTTTAAACAGATATATTTGTGTTTGAACAGTAATCGAGACACTCAAAATGTTTTTTTTAATTGAAAAAAGGCAAAATAGTGGATAATACAGAGATTTGAACCATGGAACTACAAAACCACAGTTCTAGTTATCAGGCCTACACCAGACTCTTTTAAACAGATATATTTGTGTTTGAACAGTAATCGAGACACTCAAAATGTTTTTTTTATTGAAAAAAGGCAAAAAGTGATAATACAAAGATTTGAACCATTGAAAAGGAAAACCACAGTTCTAGTTATCTGGCCTACACCAGAATCTTTTAAACAGATATATTTATGTCTGACCAGTAAGCGAGACACTCAAAATGTTTTTTTTTATTGAAAAAAGGCAAAAAAGTGGATAATACAGAGATTTGAACCGTGGAAGAGGAAAACAACAATTCTAGACATGTGGCCTACACCAGAATCTTTTAATCAGATATATTTGTGTCTGAACAGTCAGCGAGACACACAAACTGTTTTTTTTTATTGAGAAAAGGCAAAAAGTGGATAATACAGAGATTTTAACCGTGGAAGAGGAAAACCACAGTTCTAGTTATCTGGTCTAAATCAGACTCTTTTAAACAGATATATTTTTGTCTGAACAGTCAGCGAGACACTCAAATAGTTTTTTTTATTGAAAAAAGGCAAAAAAGTGGATAATACAGAGATTTGAACCATGGAACTGCAAAACCACAATTTTAGCTGTCTAGCCTACACCAGACTCTTTTAAACAAATATATTTGTGTCTGAACAGTCAGCGAGACACTCAAAATGTTTTTTTTTATACAAAAATGGCAAAAAAGGGGATAATACAAAGATTTGAACCGTGGAAGAGGAAAACGACAGCTCTAGTTTTCTGGCCTACACAAGACTATTTTAAGCAGATATATTTGTGTCTGAACAGTCAGCGAGACACTCAAAATGTTTTTTTTTATGCATAAAGGTGGATTACACCCTGATTTGAACCGTGGAAGAGGAAAACCACAATTCTAGTTATCTGGCCTACACCAGACTCTTTTAAACAGATATAATTGTGCCTGAAAAGTCAGCGAGACACTCAAAATGTTTTTTTTTATTGAAAAAAGGCAAAAGAGTGGATAATACAGTTATTTGAACCGTGGAACTGCAAAACCACAGTTCTAGTTATCTGACCTATACAAGACTCTTTTAAACAGATTTATTTGTGTTTGAACAGTAAGCGAGACACTCAAAATGTTTTTTTTAATGAAAAAAGGCAAAAAAGTGGATAACACAGAGATTTGTACAAATGAAGAGGAAAACCAAAGTTCTAGTTATCTGGCCTACACCAGACTCTTTTAAACAGATATATTTGAGCTTGAACAGTAAGCGAGACACTCAAAATGGATTTTTTTATTGAAAAAAGGCAACAAGGTGGATAATATAGAGATTTGAACAGTGGAACTGCAAAACCACAGTTTTAGTTATTTGACCTACACCAGAATCTTTTAAACAGATATATTTGTGTCTGGATAGTCAGCGAACATCAAAATGTTTTTTTTTTATGCAAAAAGGTGGATTACACCCACATTTGAACCATGGGAGAGGAAAACCACAGTTCTAGTTCTCTGACGTATACCAGACTCTATTAAACAGATATATTTGTGTTTGAACAGTAAGCGAGACACTCAAAATGTATTTTTTTATTTCAAAAAGGCAAAAAAGTGGATAATACAGAGATTTGAACCGTGGAAGAGGAAAACCACAGTTCTAGTTATCTGTCATACACCAGACTCTTTTAAACAGATATATTTGTGTCTGAACAGTCAGCAAGACACTCAAATAGTTATTTTTATTGAAAAAAGTGGATTAAACCCTGATTTGAACCGTGGAAGAGGAAAACCACAGTTCTAGTTATCTGGCCTACACCAGAATCTTTTAAACAGATATATTTGTGTCTGAACAGTCAGCGTGACACACAAACTGTTTTTTTTTATTGAGAAAAGGCAAAAAGTGGATAATACAGATATTTTAACCGTGGAAAAGGGCAACCACAGTTCTAGTTATCTGGTCTAAATCAGACTCTTTTAAACAGATATATTTGTGTCTGAACAGTCAGCGAGACACTCAAATAGTTTTTTTTATTGAAAAAAGGCAAAAAAGTGGATAATACAGAGATTTGAACCATGGAACTGCAAAACCACAATTTTAGTTGTCTAGCCTACACCAGACTCTTTTAAACAAATATATTTGTGTCTGAACAGTCAGCGAGACACTCAAAATGTTTTTTTTTATGCAAAAATGGCAAAAAAGGGGATAATACAAAGATTTGAACTGTGGAAGAGGAAAACGACAGCTCTAGTTTTCTAGCCTACACAAGACTATTTTAAGCAGATATATTTGTGTCTGAACAGTCAGCGAGACACTCAAAATGTTTTTTTTTAAGCAAAAAGGTGGATTACACCCTGATTTGAACCGTGGAAGAGGAAAACCACAATTCTAGTTATCTGGCCTACACCAGACTCTTTTAAACAGATATAATTGTGCCTGAAAAGTCAGCGAGACACTCAAAATGTTTTTTTTTTATTGAAAAAAGGCAAAAGAGTGGATAATACAGTTATTTGAACCGTGGAACTGCAAAACCACAGTTCTAGTTATCTGACCTACACCAGACTCTTTTAAACAGATTTATTTGTGTTTGAACAGTAAGCGAGACACTCAAAATGTTTTTTTTTTATGAAAAAAGGCAAAAAAGTGGATAACACAGAGATTTGTACCTATGAAGAGGAAAACCAAAGTTCTAGTTATCTGGCCTACACCAGACTCTTTTAAACAGATATATTTGAGCTTGAACAGTAAGCGAGACACTCAAAATAGATTTTTTTATTGAAAAAAGGCAAAAAAGTGGATAATGCAGAGATTTGAACCGTGGAACTGCAAAACCACAATTTTAGCTGTCTAGCCTACACCAGACAATTTTAAACAAATATATTTGTGTCTGAACAGTCAGCGAGACACTTAAAAAATTTTTTTTTATGCAAAAATCGGGATACTACAAAGATTTGAACCGTGGAAGAGGAAAACGACAGCTCTAGTTTTCTGGCCTACACAAGACTATTTTAAGCAGATATATTTGTGTCTGAACAGTCAGCGAGACACTCAAAATTGATTTTTTTATTGAAAAAAGGCAAAAAAGTGGATAATATAGAGATTTGAACAGAGGAACTGCAAAACCACAGTTTTAGTTATTTGACCTACACCAGAATCTTTTAAACAGATATATTTGTGTCTGGATAGTGAGCGAAAATCAAAATGTTTTTTTTTATGCAAAAAGGTGGATTACACCCACATTTGAACCGTGGGAGAGTAAAACCACAGTTCTAGTTCTCTGACCTACACCAGACTCTATTAAACAGATATATTTGTGTTTGAACAGTAAGCGAGACACTCAAAATGTATTTTTTTATTTCAAAAAGGCAAAAAAGTGGATAATACAGAGATTTGAACTGTGGAAGAGGAAAACCATAGTTCTAGTTATCTGTCATACACCGGACTCTTTTAAACAGATATATTTGTGTCTGAACAGTCAGCGAGACACTCAAATAGTTATTTTTATTGAAAAAAGTGGATTACACCCTGATTTGAACAGTGGAAGAGGAAAACCACAGTTCTAGTTATCTGGCCTACACCAGAATCTTTTAAACAGATATATTTGTGTCTGAACAGTCAGCGTGACACACAAACTGTTTTTTTTTATTGAGAAAAGGCAAAAAGTGGATATTACAGAGATTTGAACCGTGGAACTGCAATACCACAGTTCTAGTTGTCTAGCCCACACCAGACTCTTTTAAACAGATATATTTGTGTCTGAAAAGTCATCGAGACACTCAAAATGTATTTTTTTTTATTGAAAAAAGGCAAAAGAGTGGATAATACAGATATTTAAACCATGGAACTGCAAAACCACAGTTCTAGTTGTCTGGCCTACACCAGACTCTTTTAAACAGATATATTTGTGTTTGAACAGTAAGCGAAACACTCAAATGTTTTTTTTTATTGAAAAAAGGCAAAAAAGTGGAAAATACAGAGATTTGAACCGTGGAACTGCGAAACCACAGTTCTAGTTGTCTAGCCCACACCAGACTCTTTTAAACAAATATATTTGGGTCTGAACAGTCAGCAAGATACTCTAAATGGTTTTTTTTATGCAAAAAGTGGATAATACAGAGATTTGAACCGTGGAAGAGGAAAACCAAAGTTCTAGTTATCTGGCCTACACCAGACTCTTTTAATCAGATATATTTGTGTCTGAACAGTCAGCGAGACACTCAAAATGTTTTTTTTATGCAAAAAGGTGGATTACACCCTGATTTGAACCGTGGAGGAGGAAAACCACAGTTCTAGTTATCAGGCCTACACCAGACTCTTCTAAACAGATATATTTGTGTCTGAACAGTCAGCGAGACACACAAATTGTTTTTTTTTTATTGACAAAAGGTAAAAAAGTGGATAATACAGAGATTTGAACCATGGAACTGCAAAACCTCAGCTCTAGTTATCTGACCTACACCAGAATCTTTTAAACAGATATATTTGTGTCTGAACAGTCAGCGAAACACTCAAAATGTTTTTTTTTTTATACAAAAAAGTGGATTACACAGACATTTGAATCTTTGGAGAGGAAAACCACAGTTCTAGTTATCTGGCCTACACCAGACTCTTTTAAACAGATATATTTGTGTCTGAAAAGTCAGCGAGACACTCAAAATGTTTTTTATTGAAAAAAGGCAAAGAAGTGGATAATACAAAGATTTGAATCGTGGAACTGCAAAACCACAGTTCTAGTTATCTGGCATACACTAGACTCTTTTAAACATATATTTTTGTGTCTGAACAGTCAGTGAGACACTCAAATTGTTTTTTTTTATGCAAAAATTGGATAATACAGAGATTTGATCCAAGGTACTGCAAAACCACAGTTCTAGTTATCTGGCATACACCAGACTCTTTTAAACAGATATATTTGTGACTGAACAGTCAGCGAGACACTCAAAATGTTTTTTTATGCAAAAAGGTCGATTACACCCAGATTTGAACCGTGGGAGAGAAAAACCACAGTTCTAGTTATCTGGCCTACACCAGACTCTTTTAAACAGATATATTTGTGACTGAACAGTCAGCGAGACACTCAAAATGTTTTTTTATGCAAAAAGGTCGATTATACCCAAATTTGAACTGTGGAAGCGGAAAACAACAGTTCTAGTTATCTGGCCTACACCAGACTCTTTTAAACAGATATATTTGAGTCTGAACAGTCAGCGAGACACTCAAAATGTTTTTTTATGCAAAAAGGTCGATTATACCCAGATTTGAATCGTGGGAGAGGAAAACCACAGTTCTAGTTAACTGGCCTATACCAGAATCTTTTAAACAGATATATTTGTGTTTGAACAGTAAACGAGACACTCAAAATGTTTTTTTTATTGAAAAAAGGCAAAAAAGTGGATAATACAGATGTTAGAACCTTGCTCTTAGGTTTTTTTTCCTTTGCTGGTCACATGACCTTGTTGGCCTATTTAATCCTGCTCCGCCCTTCTGGCTTTGCTGAACTTCATTGTATATCTACTTTCTAGCTAGCCTGTGCTCTGTGTCTTGCTCTGTTAGTTTGCTTGGTCTACTGACCTCTATGTTCTATATATTTTGTTTGTTCGTCTGTCTGCTACTATTTCTGTTAGGAGGTGTCCCATATTCCTCCCAGTCCTTAGTACTTGTAGGGATTCCTTCCCCACATCTATAGGTCTCCGTACAGACTAGCTTAGGACTTTAACAGGTCTGATCGCAGGATCAGGTTCCCTGTTACATCGTAGGGATTAAGCTGAGTTCTATCGTAGGGACAGATCTCCTCTCTTTCCTTAGCTCTGGTAGCAGAACATAACAGTAAGTCCAGCCAGCAAATTCTCTAAGGAAAGATTTTTCTGTTCCATCATGGTGTCGGTTCAGGATTTGGTTCATCGGCTGCAGGGACTCTCTCTGGAGGTGGCCGAGCTCCGTCAGCACGTGAGTAACTGTCCTGGAGCACATTTCTTGGAGCCAAAGGTATGTTTGCCGGATTTATTTTTTGGTGAACACCGAGAATTTTTTTCATTCAAAAATGCTTGCTTATTGTATTTTCGTTTGAGACCTAAGTCCTCTGGGGATGAATCCCAGCGCGTAGGGTTCATAATGTCACTTTTGCGCAAAGAGCCTCAGGAGTGGGCCTTTTCTTTGCAACCTAGTGATACATGCTTCAGATCAGTGGATAGTTTTTTTTCTGCTTTGGGACTATTATATGATGATCCTGACCGTGTCGCATCAGCTGAGACTGAGTTGAGACGTTTAAAACAAGGATCAGGTAATGTGGAAAAATATTGTACTCATTTCCGTCGTTGGTCTACTCAAACAGGGTGGAACGATTCTGCTCTGAAAAGTCTATTTCTTGCTGGGCTCAGTGAAAGGGTTAAAGACCTGCTAATTGCTTATCCTACACCTGAAGATTTGCAACAGGCTATGCAATTAGCTATACGGGTGGATAGAAGACTGCGTGCAAGGGTTAATGAGAGCAAATCCTCTGCTATGTCAGTTTCTGGTTAGGAGAATATGTGTACTAACAGTGGTGAACCGATGGAGATTGGATCGGTGGCACCTCGCTCTCAAGAAAAAGACTGTCGATTTTCTGAAGGCTTGTGTTTCTATTGCGGAAAATCTGGTCATTTGATTAAAGGCTGTGAGCTTCGTATGAAGAAAGAAAAAAAAATGGTCAGTCATGCCCGTATTGCCTGTTTAAATTCCAACGGTGTATTTTTAGCTGCTTCCACGATTGCTCAGGAAAAATTAATGGAATTTCGGGTGTTTGTCGATTGTGGATCTACTCTGAATGTTATTGATGGGGGATTCGTGGAAAGACTCAATTTAAAACCTGAACCTTTATCATCCCCCATTGCTGTGGTTTCTGTGGATAGTTCCCCTTTGAAGAATATTACTCTCAAGGTCTGTGAATTTCCTCTCACTATTAATGGTGTTCACCATGAGAAATTGGATTTGGTAGTGTTGAATAACTTGCCTTCTCCAGTAATATTGGGATTGCCCTGGTTAAAATTTCACAATCCTGTACTGGATTGGTCTACCAGTGAAATTAAATCCTGGAGCCATAAATGTTATGACAAGTGTTGTAATGGGCGTATTGCAGCTTTGGATAGGGGAGAATTGCCTGTTCCTATTCAGGATTTTTGGAGAGTTTTTTCTGAGAAGGAATCGCAGGTTTTGCCTCCCCATAGAGACTATGATTGTTCTATTGAATTTGTCCCTGGAGCGACTCTTCCTAAAAGTCGTTTATTTAACCTTACTATTCCTGAGAGGAAGGCTTTGGAGGAATACATACAGACAAGTTTGGCCGCCGGTCACATTAGGCCCTCTAAGTCTCCTGTGGCGGTTGGATTTTTTTTTGTAAAAAAAAAGGACGGCGGTTTACGTCCTTGTCTGGATTTTCGTGAGATTAACAAAATTACTGTACGCAATCCTTACCCACTGCCATTGATTCCTGATCTGTTTAACCAGTTAATGGGGGCCAAGTGGTTCTCTAAAATTGACCTTAAGGGGGCATACAATCTGTTGCGCATGAAGGAGGGTGACGAATGGAAGACTGCTTTTAACACTCCTGTGGGTCATTTTGAGAATCTGGTTATGCCTTTTGGTCTTACTAATGCTCCTGCATTTTTTCAGAATCTGATAAATGACATCCTTAGACCTTTGATCGGTAAAAATGTGGTTGTGTATTTGGATGACATTTTGATTTATTCGCCGGATCTGGAGTCTCATTGGCGGAGCGTGCGTGAGGTATTACAGTTATTAATGGACAATTCGCTTTTTGCTAAGCTGGAGAAATGTGAGTTCGCTGTACAGAGAATTAGTTTTTTGGGCTACATTATCTCCAGCAAAGGTTTTGAGATGGATCCGGTTAAGGTTCAGGCTGTGCAGGAATGGCCTAGGCCTATTGGTTTGAAATCGATACAGAGGTTTTTGGGTTTCGCCAATTACTATAGAAAATTCATAAAAAATTTTTCTAGTATTGTCAAGCCTCTGACTGATCTCATCAGGAAAGGTGCTGATGCGGTTCAGTGGTCTTCTGAGGCCATTGAAGCTTTTGTGTATCTCAAGGAGAGGTTCACCTCTGCTCCCATCCTTATGCAGCCTGATATTACTAGGCCGTTTTTGGTTGAGGTTGATGCTTCCTCTGTGGGGGTTGGCGCAGTATTGTCTCAGGATAACGGGGATGGATTACATCCCTGTGCCTTTTTTTCAAAAAAAATTTCGGAGACTGAACTGAATTACGATATTGGTAATCGGGAATTATTGGCTATTAAACTCGCATTTGAACACTGGCGCCACTTCTTGGAAGGTGCGGAATTTCCCGTTCAGGTTCTTACGGATCATAAAAATCTGATATATCTTGATGCTGCCAAGCGCCTGAATGCCCGTCAGGCTAGGTGGGCACTGTTTTTCTCGCGGTTTAATTTCTCCGTTACTTACATCCCTGGTACTAAGAATGTTAAGGCGGATGCCTTGTCTCGCAGTTTTTCTCCCATAGTCGGTGCTGAGAAAGAGGAGAACATTTTACAAGAAGGTGTTGTGATAGCTGCTTTGGACTCCGTTTTGGAAAATGAGATTCTTAAAGCACAGGAGAATGCCCCTTCTAACACTCCTCATGGGAGGTTGTTTGTGCCTGGGACCTTTAGGAGAGATTTGTTTCAGTGTCACGAATCTCGGTTGGCAGGTCATCCCGGAATCTCTGAGACCAAGAGACTGGTGGGTCGCAGTTTTTGGTGGCCTGGATGGCAGAAGGAAGTCATTAAGTGGGTGCGTCAATGTACTATATGTGCTAGATCTAAGTCCTCACATACTCCTGCTGCGGGGTTGCTTTGTCCTTTGGAGGTTCCCAGTGCTCCTTGGACACATTTGGCTATGGACTTTATAACTGACCTTCCCCCCTCTGAGGGTTTTACTGTCATCTGGGTGGTCGTGGACCGTTTTAGCAAGATGTGTCACTTGGTTCCTTTCGTCAAACTGCCCTGCGCTAAAACTCTCGCTAAGGCCTTTGTCAAGGAAATTGTCAGACTTCATGGCGTTCCTACTGACATTGTTTCTGATAGGGGTCCTCAGTTCGTGGCTCGTTTTTGGCGTGCCTTTTGTGATAGGTTGGGAGTTCATTTGTCGTTCTCGTCCGGATATCATCCTGAATCTAATGGCCAGACAGAAAGGAAAAACCAGGATGTTGAGCAGTTCTTGCGTTGTTTTGTGGCAGACAATCAAGAGGGGTGGTCTGAGTTTCTGCCACTTGCTGAATTTGCTCTGAACAATCATACATCTTCTTCTGCTGGTTGTTCGCCTTTTTTTTGTTGTTCTGGGAGACATCCGTCATTTGGGTCGTTCTCCAAGTTGGGATCTGCCGTGCCTGAGGAGGAGAATTTTTCCGGTGATTTGAAGAGAGTTTGGACGGATGTGTGTGGTAATCTTCAGGAGGCCAACAGAAAATCTAAAGACTACTTTGATAGGAAACGACAGGAGGTTTTGTTCGCTGTTGGTGACATGGTTTGGTTGTCCTCTAGGAATCTGCGGTTGAGGATTCCTTCAAAGAAATTGGGTCCCAAGTTTGTAGGGCCCTTTAAGGTGCTTCAGGTTGTCAACCAATCTGCTGTTAGGTTGGAGGTTCCTACCTCCTGGAGAATTAATCCGGTATTTCATGTCTCTCTGTTGAAAAAAGCTGTTGTATCGGATTGTGACGCCTCTGCCTCTGTTCCTCCGGTGGTGGAGGACGGGGAATATGAAATTTCTCGCATCCTTAACTCTAGACGGTATAGAGGTAGTTTGCAGTATCTTGTGGCCTGGAAAGGTTTCGGTCCCGAGGATAACTCTTGGGTAAGGTCGGATGATGTTTCCGCGTCCAGACTTATCAGAGCGTTTCACAGGAGATTTCCTGATAAGCCTGGTCCTAGGGGATCCGGAGGATCCTCTTAGAAGGGGGGGTACTGTTAGGTTTTTTTTCCTTTGCTGGTCACATGACCTTGTTGGCCTATTTAATCCTGCTCCGCCCTTCTGGCTTTGCTGGACTTCATTGTATATCTACTTTCTAGCTAGCCTGTGCTCTGTTAGTTTGCTTGGTCTACTGACCTCTATGTTCTATATATTTTGTTTGTTCGTCTGTCTGCTACTATTTCTGTTAGGAGGTGTCCCATATTCCTCCCAGTCCTTAGTACTTGTAGGGATTCCTTCCCCACATCTATAGGTCTCCGTACAGACTAGCTTAGGACTTTAGCAGGTCTGATCGCAGGATCAGGTTCCCTGTTACATCGTAGGGATAAAGCTGAGTTCTATCGTAGGGACAGCTCTCCTCTCTTTCCTTAGCTCTGGTAGCAGAACATAACAACAGAGATTTGAACCGTAGAACTGCAAAACCACAGTTCCAGTTTTCTGGCCTACACTAGACTCTTTTAAACAGATATTTTTGTGTCTGAACAGTCAGTGAGACACTCAAATAGAGATGAGCGTTGTTCGACTCGAACTGTTCGCCAATCTCAAATTCGAGCTGTTTTGGGCGGTGTTCGAGCCGTTCGGCGAACACGAACGATTTGAGAAAAATTCGGCTGTTCGAGGTTATGTTCGATAACTGTTCGTGCACCAAAATCATAACTGGATTTTTTCTCAGTAATGATGAAAATTAATGTTAATACGCAGTTTGAGTGTACAGCGGGGTGGGGGGAGGGGCAGGGGATGGATCTCTGCAGGAATAATGAAGATCTCCATTTTTTTTTCTCTTTCCCGCATTTACAGTGGGGAGGTGCAATCTGTCAGCCTATCAGCAGCGCACACACGGAGCGAAGTGCTTTTTTTCACACAAGCAAGGGCATGTGTCATTGGCAGTGTATGTCACATGTCCTTGCCCTATAAGACCAAGCCATTTTCCCCGTCGCCACCATTTTCTCACTGCTGCAGCTGCGTGTTAGACGGCACCGCTGTTGCTGTGTGCGCTATACCTTGTTAATTTCAAGCCAATTTTCGCACAAATCTACAGATAGCTTTGGAGTAGGGAATAGTTGTGATTGCAGTCCTTTTAAGGACTAGGTTACAGCATTTCCTATGACTTTTATCAGGCAGGTCTGTGCTCTTAAATAGATAGATTGTGGGAGTAAAGACTAATTGTAATTGCAGTCCTTTTCAGGACTAGGTTACATCAGTTCCTATCAGTTTTTGCCAGGCAGGTCTGTGCCAGTGCTGTGCAAGTTTTTTTCACAGCATTTGGCTGAATCTAGCAAAGCTAATCCTTTTTGGCCTATTGCAGAGTGTGTTAGTCAGTGGAGTAGCCCATCTGTGTTGCAAGATATACCACCTGTGTATAGAATACCAATTTTTTTACTGCACTTAGTGAAGTAAAATCTTTTGGGCATAGCATCATTCTATTAGTCCATCTATATTGACCTCCATCAGGTTGCAAACTGAATATAATTTTTTTCTGCATCTAGCTCTGAAAAAATATTTGGCCTTATAGCAGTGTGTGGGACTTTCTCTATTAGACCATCTATACTGACCTCCATCACGCTGCAAATTCAAAATAATTTTTTGTCTGCATCTAGCTCTGAAAAAATATTTGGCCTTCTAGCAGTGTGTGGGACTTTCTCTATTAGTCCATCTATACTGACCTCCATCAGGTTGCAAATTAAAAATAATTTTTATCTGCATCTACCTCTGAAAAAATATTTGGGCTTCTAGCTGTGTGTGGGACTTGTTCTATTAGTCCATCTATACTGACCTCCATCAGGTTGCAAACTGAATATAATGTTTTTCTGCATCTAGCTCTGAAAAAATATTTGGGCTTCTAGCTGTGTGTGGGACTTTTTCTATTAGTCCATCTATACTGACCTCCATCAGGCTGCAAATTAAAAATAATTTTTATCTGCATCTAGCTCTGAAAAAATATTTGGCCTTCTAGCAGTGTGTGGGACTTTCTCTATTAGTCCATCTATACTGACCTCCATCAGGTTGCAAATTAAAAATAATTTTTTGTCTGCATCTAGCTCTGAAAAAATATTTGGCCTTCTAGCAGTGTGTGGGACTTCCTCTATTAGTCCATCTATACTGACCTCCATCAGGTTGCAAACTGAATATATTTTTTTTCTGCATCTACCTCTGAAAAAATATTTGGGCTTCTAGCTGTGTGTAGGACTTGTTCTATTAGTCCATCTATACTGACCTCCATCAGGTTGCAAACTGAATACAATTTTTTTCTGCATCTACCTCTGAAAAAATATTTGGGCTTCTAGCTGTGTGTAGGACTTGTTCTATTAGTCCATCTATACTGACCTCCATCAGGTTGCAAATTGAATATAATTTTTTTCTGCATCTAACCCAGCCAATAGTTTTGGCCTAATACCACAGTTTGGCCACTCAGCTCTGCTCGGTTCCCATCCATTGTTTTTTTGTGCAAACAACTCCAGAGCTGTGAATTAGTTAACCACCAAAATGAGTGGAAAAGGGCCTGCTGCTGGTGGAAAGGGGAATAGGCGTGTTGGGAAGGGGAAAAAAGGTTGTGTCCGTGGGGTAGGTGTTAAAGCAACAGTAACATCTGCAGAAGAAAGACCATCTTCCAGCCAAACTAAAATGTCTACTTCTTTTAGCAGACAATGTGATAAGATCCCTTTCTTATGGCCACGCCAATCGCTACAAATTCCAGATGAGGCACAAAAACAGCAGGTGCTTCAACGGATATCAAGTGCTCCCTTAAGTGGGCTCTCCTCCACATCAACTTCAACATCACAAATACTCCAGTCCTCAAAGGTGTCACCCCAATCGCACTTGCTTCCTCACAGCTCCCAAATCTCCAGCTGCCCGTCTGAGTATGAGGTAGAACAGATGGTTGAGTCTGCAGAGCTGTTTACTCATACTATAGCCTGGGAATCAGAGGTCGACTCCAGTGCTTCTGTGAATCCAGACGAGGATATGATCTGCACTGATGCCCAGAATCTTTATGAGTCGGATCCAGGACCAGACGCAGAAGGTTCTGACCATAATGTAGACCCTCATTCCCAAACTGTAACTCCTGTTGGTGGAGACAATGAGGAAGACGATGATGAGACTCAAATACCTGATTGGAGCGACAACTTTAGTTTTTTGTCAGGGCAGGAACAGGTTGGCTCTGAGGACGACGGGTGTGATAACGCACAGGGTGATGATGATGAGGTTGGAGATCCCACTTACTGTCAACCCACAGTCAGCCAAGAGATGAGGTCAGCAGAGGAGGTGGAGGAAGATGCTAGTGACGACGAGGTCAGGTTGCGCCTTCCTGGACAGAGACGTAGTACTGGAAGCACGTCAACAACTGCATCCTCAAACACAACTCTGCCTCTCACCACAAGTCGTGGTGGCTCTTCAGGTCGCATGGGTGCTAAGCCTTGCATAGCCTGGGCATTTTTTCAGATCGATAAAGATGACCCAACTCGTGTTATCTGTAACATTTGTCAGCAAAAGCTAAGTAGAGGCCAAAAAATACATAGTTTGAGTACTTCATGCATGAACCGGCACATGGACATGAAGCATAAGTTGCAGTGGGAAGCTCAGTGTGCTACAATGCGGCCTAGCCGGCCGGGCCAACCACCGTCTGCCATATCTTGTGCATCCTCGGCCTCTTCATCCTCTGTGACTGGGGGGACAGCAGTCACACCTGTTTTGGGGCGCAGACCTGCCACCTCTTTACCCGCAACAGCCAGCGTGATTGGCAGGTCATCATTTTCTTTGGAGGTGGTAACACCAGCTGGTGTTGAGCGCTGTCCGACATCGGTAGCACCACCTTTGGATCAAGGCAACCTAACATGTCCGCCTGCATCTTCCTCACAGACCGGCCGTTTGCCGGGGACACCCTTATCAACCCCGTCTAAGCACAATAGCCAGCCCTCGGTCCCTCAGATGTGGACAAGTAAAAGACCATTTCCTCCTAGCCATGAGAAAGCTAAGAGGTTGAATTTCACCATCTGCAAGCTCTTGGCTACAGAAATGCTGCCTTTCTGCCTGGTGGACACAGAGGATTTTCGAGACCTTATGTCCGTCGCAGTGCCCCAGTACCAGATGCCCAGTCGGCACTACTTCTCAAAGAAAGGTGTGCCTGCGCTCCACCAGCATGTCGCACACAACATCACCGCTTCTTTGAGAAACTCTGTGTGTGACAGGGTGCATTTCACCACAGACACTTGGACGAGTAGGCATGGACAGGGGCGTTACATGTCGCTGACTGGGCGCTGGGTAACTATGGTGACAGCAGGACAAGGGGCTGCTGTCCAAGTCTTGCCGTCCCCACGAATTGTGTGTCAATCCTCTTTATGTCAAAGTTCCTCCACTGCTTCTGCCTCCTCAACCTCCTCTCGGTCTTCCACCTGCACCCAAAGCCTGTCTGGTCATGCCACAAGCTTTCTAACTGCGCAGAAGGGATCCTGCACACCTCCTTACTATGCTGGCAGTAGGGCTCAACGTCATCAGGCGGTTTTTACTTTGAAATGTCTGGGAAATGTGAGTCACACAGCTGAGGAGTTGTGGTCAGCTCTGGAAAACCAATTTCATGAATGGTTGTCTCCACTGGACCTGAAACCAGGGAAGGCCGTGTGCGACAATGCTGCAAACCTGGGTGCGGCCCTTCGCCGGGGCAATGTCACACACGTGCCTTGTATGGCTCACGTGTTGAACCTGGTTGTCCAGCAATTTTTAGCCCACTATCCCAGTCTAGATGGCCTTCTGCAGAGGGCACGGTCGCTGTGTGCTCACTTCCGCCGTTCGCATCCCGCAGCTCAGCGACTTACATCTCTACAGAAGTCGTTGGGCCTGCCACTTCACCGGCTAAAATGCGATGTGCCTACCCGGTGGAATTCAACTCTGCACATGTTGCAGCGACTGTGGCAGCACCGACAAGCCCTGGTGCAATACGTTCTGACGTATAGCCTGGGCCAACGAGATCCAGAGGTGGGGAAATCACGCTGGAGGAGTGGTCTCAAATCAGGGACCTATGCACCCTTCTGCACAGTTTTGAAATGGCGACGAAGATGTTTAGTGCTGACGATGCCATTATCAGCATGACTATTCCGGTGATTTACATGCTGGAGCACATGTTAAACAGAATTCGGAGTCAGGTGGTGGCACAAGAGGAGGTGGAGGAAGTAGAGGAGGAGGAGTTGTATGCGGAAGGGCTAACATCTGCAAGGTCCAGACGGTCGGCAGCACTAAGGCGGCAGGCATGTGAGGGTGGGGGAGATGGTTTTACCAGGGCGCATGGTAGCAGCCAAACTAGTGATTAAGGTGCAGGAGCCCAGGAATAGTGTTGAGCCACCCCCGTAGTGTTCGAGTTCGGTTCGGTTCGTCGAACACCCGTGTGTTCGCCGAACTGTTCGTTGAACTGTTCGTCGAACACCTTCGAACACTGTTAAAACCAATGGCAGGCAAACAAAAACACATAGCAACACATAGAAAACACCTTCAAAGGTGTCCAAAAGCTGACAAACTGCTCAGAAGACATAACTAACACATGGAAAAGTGACAAGTACATATAGTCATGCGAAAATAAAAGAGGTGGAGGAGTAAAAGGAGGGGGAGACACAGATATAGGCATGTCATGCCCTTCTAAAATCCAAAAAGTGAGAAGCCGACACGGCCAGTCCGCTCCTGCCCGTGCCACCTCCGTGTCGCCGGGTTTGTGCCAGAGCCGCGGTGAACCCTGACGGCCAGCCCCCCTCTCCCAATACTGGTGCCTGTCCGCTGGTGGGTCGAGCGAGCCCCCCTGTGGTGCAGGCAGCTCTAAGCTTTTTAATTTAAATTGTCTCTCTAATTTGAATGAATACACTTTAAATCCATTTACAAGGATCTATTGGAGGGGAAGTCTCATGCCAGCAGCCGCGATAATTCCAGCTCCAGTAGCGTCCACTAAAGCTGCTGCAGTTAAAAAGCTTTTATAAGGATCGAGCTCGGCTGTCCACCGCAAGGCATCCTACTGCCAGTCCCAGCCCCTATGCCTTGGGGTGCCTCCTGATGCTCTTCACTAAGTATCCCATGGTCCCGAAGCATTTCCTTTGAAAAAATTAAGTGTCTAAACTACAGGTGGTGCAGCTTGCTTAACAGCCGGGATAATCCGCTGACTAGCAGACACTGCTACTAGGCACAAAGTATTTCCTGGGCTAGATGCAGTTAAAAATTTGTAATTAGATACTCTCGTTGGATGCTGAGAAAGCATTCCATAGAGTCTCCTGGCACGCCATATATGATTCTCTTAAAAAGCTTGGGGTAGGGGTCTAGGGGACCCTTTTATAGCCAAAATCACGGCCCTGTATCGCAATACGTCACCTAGGCTGAAGATAAATGGAACTGTAGCACCCTGAGGGCTCGGTTGCTACAGACGTATTGCACCTCACCCAGAGGTGTGATATCTCACTCTCAGGTAAGGATGGAGTGTGGATCAGGACCCGACACCTGCATGCATTACACCACATTGCCGTGGGGCAGGGCGACCAATATGCCCCTGAGATGGGCACGACAGTCCCTGTCCCTGGCTGGAGTGGGGGGAGGGAACACTGAGGAAGGGGAACCCTGTAGTGCAGGAGCAGGGAGGAAGCAGTTCCTGGGTGCATTGAGAAGGGAGTATAAAAGGTGGGCACCATCTTAGTTCAGTGCAGAGAAGTCTGAGCAGAAGTGGCAGGGAGCAGGGGCTCTGCATGAGATCTGCTCTGGAGGCGGGCCTAGTAACAGAGGCCCAGGCCTGGAAGAGGGAGAAGGAAGGAAGAGGAGTGGAGAAGGCTCCAGGAACGAGGAATGAAGGGATCCCAGGGGTGCGGACGGGCGAGTCGCCACCGCACGCCCGAATCCACCTGCGTGGAGGGGTCAGGCCAAAGGGGGAGACCGGTCCCCGAACTAGTGGAGGCAGGAAACGACCCTCAGCTAGAAACCGGAGGCTCTGACATTTTATGTGGCGCAGCCCCTCGCTACACCCGCTAGGAAGGCACCACATAGGGTCAGGGAAACTGGCGCCAAGTTTACCAAGAGGAGGCCCGAGGCAGCCGGACAGAAGTGTTGGTAAGAAAGGCCAGACAAAGGACACACAAAGGGGGTCCTGTGAAGCGCTCCAAAGTTATTTGGGAGTTGTCTGAGCCCCTCACCTGGTGAGCACAGTACGACGTGGGCAGCCGTTACCTGCAGACGTGGTCTGGATAATAAGAACTGTGAGTAAAGGCCCTGAACTGCATCACTGACTCCGTGTCGTTACTGCTGCTGCCCTGCACTATCACCCCCATCCTCCGCATACACTGCCCTGAGGCTATACTCCTCCCGTGGGGAGTTATGCTACGCTCTGCTGCACCCACAGCACCAGCCTCAGTGGTCTGCCCGGTAGCGGCGGTTCACTCTGACCGCAATCCACGGGTGGCGTAGTCGGACATTTAAACATCAAAACCACATAAATAGTTCTGCCACTGGTTTGACCGCCCTGAGCCACGGAACCGGGTCGCCGCCACGAAGACTACAACCACCAGCATCCACCAAAAAGGGTCCGGCTCCGGGTGTCCCAAGGCCCAGGGGGTGCGTCAGAACATTTTCATCACCTTTCACAATCACCAATGGGACAAGGCAGTGATGTCCTCTGTCCCCTCTCTTATACATCCTAGTGACGGAGCACCTGCTCTCATCAATTCGCCATAACCCCAATATTAGGTGGATTGAGGTGGGAGGCACCGAGTACAAGTGCTCTCTATTTGCTGATGATGTCCTAGTATATATCACTCAATCACATATATCCATCCCTGCTGTTATGGCTGAAATAGATCACTTTGTTACATGGTAAAATTTTAAAATCAATGCAGCGAAGTCTGAGGCCCTCGATGTCTCCCTCCCTAAATCCATATAGGATTCCATCCAGTCCAACTTTCCCTTTGCCTGGCCCTCACAGGGTATCAAATACTTAGGAATTCCTATTCATAGAGACCTCTCCCATCTATGTTATCTTAATTTTGGGCCCTTTATTGAACAATTCCATACAGACCACGGTTGGCAAGTTAGAACTGTAAGATTCACTACGTGAACCACTGGTGTTTTGTGGAAAAGCACATGTACACCGCGTTCCAAATTATTATGCAAAAAGTGTTTAGGAGTGATAAGGGAAGAATTTGTTTGTTTGTCAGTTAAACTCATTGATGGTGATGTGTGTCAGGGCTCTTTATATCACTGTAAGCAATTGCAGACACCTGTGCTAATTAGTTTGGCAGGTGTGTCCAATGAAAGGCAAGACTACTTAAGAAGGCTCTCTCACATTATTAAGCAGCCTACATTTTCTGCCAAAATGGGAAAGAAAAAGGATGTGTCGGCTGCTGAGAAGCAACAAATTGTGGAGTGTTTAGGTCAAGGCATGACTACAATCAACATTGTGCGATGATCAGGATGAAGTGTCTTGGCAATCAAGAAGTATGTAGCTGATTCACAGTACACACGTGTGCGTGCTGATAAGGGCAAATTGAGGACTCTTTCCTACAGGCAATTACGTCAGGTTGAAAGAGCAGCGGCAAAAAAGCCTTGTCATAGCAGCAGACAAGTTTTTGAAGCTGCTTGTGCCTCCAACGTCCCCCGAACAACAAGATGCAGGGTCCTTCAGAGGTTTGCAGCTGTGCATGCGCCATCCTGTCGACCTCCTCTATCCACTTCACACAAGCAGAAATGGCTCCAGTGGGCCAAACATTACATGAAGACTGATTTCAAAACTGTTTTGTTCACGGATGAGTGCCGTGCAGCGCTCGATGGTCCAGATGGATGGAGTGGAGGATGGCTGGTTGATG
Organism: Phyllobates terribilis; assembly: GCF_046119375.1. Taxonomy (NCBI): domain Eukaryota; kingdom Metazoa; phylum Chordata; class Amphibia; order Anura; family Dendrobatidae; genus Phyllobates; species Phyllobates terribilis. Next base: position 146,743,987 of record NW_027362764.1, on the reverse strand, counting down.
GACACCCCACGCAAACACGGCTACAGCGCCAACAAGGAGGAGGTGGAGTAATGTTTTGGGCTGGAATCATGGGGAGAGAGATTGTCGGCCCCTTTAGGATCCCTGAAGGCGCTAAAGATGAACTCCATAATGTATGTGGATTTTCTCAAACAGCACTTCCTGCCATGGTTCAAGAAGAAGAACCGTGTATTTCACAGCAAGATCATTTTTCTGCATGATAATGCACCATCTCATGCTGCACATAAAACATCTGCATCTCTGGCTGATATGGGCATAAAAGGGGACAAACTTATGGTGTGACCCCCATGCTCCCCTGACCTCTACCCCATTCAGAACCTTTGGAGCATCATTAAAAGGAGTGTCTATGATGGCGGGAGGCAGTTCACATCTAAGCAACAGCTCTGGGAGGGTATTCTGTCCTCATGCAAAACAATTGAAGCAGAAACCATCCAAAACCTGACAAATTCAATGGACGAGAGAGTTCAGAAGCTCCTTTCGAACAAGGGGTCCTATGTGAAAATGTAACATCACCTAGAATAAAGTTTTGAGTTGAAAACTGTTTGATTTCAGTTTCTAACAACCTGCTAATGCTTATAATTTCAAAAATGACCATTTTTTTGGTCTTTATTAAAATGAAAAGGTTGATCGAAAAGTTTGGGGGATCTAAGAGTGTGGCAACCCAGTAGTCATGATTACTTCGAATTCTGACAATATGAGGGTCATGCTGCAGGTAGTGCAGCAAGAAGGCACTTATGTGTCTTGCGCATCTCGGAGCCCCAAAATTATTTTCCGGGCTAGATGCAGCTAAAAATTATTTTTAATTTTAAATCTGGTGAAGCTTATTATAGATGGCCTAATAGGATCAGTGCTGCACACTGCTACAAAGCCCAAATTATTTTCCAGTCAAGATACAGATAAACATGATTAGTAATTTGAAAGCTTAAAACGGTTGGTAGGGTGATTTTAACCAATCATCAAGCTTTTACTCTCCCCAGGATGACACAGGGGTAGAAAAGTCGTTTCGGATCCATGATTTGTTCATCTTTATGAACGTGAGTCTGTCTACATTATCAGTGGAGAGCCGCGTGCGCTTATCTGTCAGCACACCACCAGCAGCGCTGAACACACGTTCAGACAGAACGCTGGCTGCGGGGCATGACAAGATCTCCAAGGCGTAAGTGGCTAGCTCCGGCCATTTATCCAGATTGGAAGCCCAAAAAGAGCAAGGGTCCAGTGACACAGTCGTGGCTTCAATGTTTACTTGGAGATACTCCTGTACCATCGTCTCTAGGCGTTGACTATGTGTCAGACTTCTTGTCTCCTGTGGCCTTGCAAAGGATGGGCTAAAAAAGTGGTGAAATGATTCCGCAAAATTGATGTTACCAGCAGATACTGTGGTTCTGTTACGGTTTGAGTGCTGAACACTTGACGGTCCCACGGTTGGCAAGTTGGAACTGAGATTCACTACGTGCACCACTGGTATTTTGTGGAAAAGCACATGTAAGATTCTGCAACAGTCTCTGCTGATACTCCTGCATGCGTGCATCCCTTTATATGGCAGGAATAATTTCTGCAAATTTACTTTTGTACCGGGGATCTAACAGTGTGGCAACCCAGTAGTCAGGATTATTTCTAATTCTCACAATTCGAGGGTCATGTTGCAGGTAGTGCAGCAAGAAGGCACTCATGTGTGTTGCGCATCCAGGAGCACCAAGTCCCTGTTGTGTTGGTGGCGAGGTAACAATCATGCTTCCTTCCTCTGTCCTCTCCCCCCAACCTCGCACAACAGAAATGTGATCAAGGTCTCCCTCATCTGATGAGTCTTCCATCAGTTCGTCCTCTACTTCTTCCTGGGCTCCTGCACCTTCCTCACTAGTTTGGCTGCTACCATGCGCCCTGGTAAAACCATCTCCCCCACCCTCACATGCCTGCCGCCTTGGTGCTGCCGACCGTCTGGACCTTGCAGATGTTAGCCCTTCCGCATACAACTCCTCCTCCTCTACTTCCTCCACCTCCTCTTGTGCCACCACCTGACTCCGAATTCTGTTTAACATGTGCTCCAGCATGTAAATCACCGGAATAGTCATGCTGATAATGGCATCGTCAGCACTAAACATCTTCGTCGCCATTTCAAAACTGTGCAGAAGGGTGCATAGGTCCCTGATCTGAGACCACTCCTCCAGCGTGATTTGCCCCACCTCTGAATCTCGTTGGCCCAGGCTATACATCAGAACGTATTGCACCAGGGCTTGTCGGTGCTGCCACAGTCGCTGCAACATGTGCAGAGTTGAATTCCACCGGGTAGGCACATCGCATTTTAGCCGGTGAAGTGGCAGGCCCAACGACTTCTGTAGAGATGTAAGTCGCTGAGCTGCGGGATGCGAACGGCGGAAGTGAGCACACAGCGACCGTGCCCTCTGCAGAAGGCCATCTAGTCTGGGATAGTGGGCTAAAAATTGCTGGACAACCAGGTTCAACACGTGAGCCATACAAGGCACGTGTGTGACATTGCCCCGGCGAAGGGCCGCACCCAGGTTTGCAGCATTGTCGCACACGGCCTTCCCTGGTTTCAGGTCCAGTGGAGACAACCATTCATGAAATTGGTTCTCCGGAGCTGACCACAACTCCTCAGCTGTGTGACTCACATTTCCCAGACATTTCAATGTAAAAACCGCCTCATGACGTTGAGCCCTACTGCCAGCATAGTAAGGAGGTGTGCAGGATCCCTTCTGCGCAGTTAGAAAGCTTGTGGCATGACCAGACAGGCTTTGGGTGCAGGTGGAAGACCGAGAGGAGGTTGAGGAGGCAGAAGCAGTGGAGGAACTTTGACATAAAGAGGATTGACGCACAACTCGTGGGGACGGCAAGACTTGGACAGCAGCCCCTTGTCCTGCTGTCACCATAGTTACCCAGTGCCCAGTCAGCGACATGTAACGCCCCTGTCCATGCCTACTCGTCCAAGTGTCTGTGGTGAAATGCACCCTGTCACACACAGAGTTTCTCAAAGAAGCGGTGATGTTATGTGCGACATGCTGGTGGAGCGCAGGCACACCTTTCTTTGTGAAGTAGTGCCGACTGGGCATCTGGTACTGGGGCACTGCGACGGACATAAGGTCTCGAAAATCCTCTGCGTCCACCAGGCGGAAAGGCAGCATTTCTGTAGCCAAGAGCTTGCAGATGGTGAAATTCAACCTCTTAGCTTTCTCATGGCTAGGAGGAAATGGTCTTTTACTTGTCCACATCTGAGGGACCGAGGGCTGGCTATTGTGCTTAGACGGGGTTGATAAGGGTGTCCCCGGCAAACTGCCGGTCTGTGAGGAAGATGCAGGCGGACATGTTAGGTTGCCTTGATCCAAAGGTGGTGCTATCGATGTCGGACAGCGCTCAACACCAGCTGGTGTTACCACCTCCAAAGAAAATGATGACCTGCCAATCACGCTGGCTGTTGCGGGTAAAGAGGTGGCAGGTCTGCGCCCCAAAACAGGTGTGACTGCTGTCCCCCCAGTCACAGAGGATGAAGAGGCCGCGGATGCACAAGATATGGCAGACGGTGGTTGGCCCGGCCGGCTAGGCCGCATTGTAGCACACTGAGCTTCCCACTGCAACTTATGCTTCATGTCCATGTGCCGGTTCATGCATGAAGTACTCAAACTATGTATTTTTTGGCCTCTACTTAGCTTTTGCTGACAAATGTTACAGATAACACGAGTTGGGTCATCTTTATCGATCTGAAAAAATGCCCAGGCTATGCAAGGCTTAGCACCCATGCGACCTGAAGAGCCACCACGACTTGTGGTGAGAGGCAGAGTTGTGTTTGAGGATGCAGTTGTTGACGTGCTTCCAGTACTACGTCTCTGTCCAGGAAGGCGCAACCTGACCTCGTCGTCACTAGCATCTTCCTCCACCTCCTCTGCTGACCTCATCTCTTGGCTGACTGTATGTTGACAGTAAGTGGGATCTCCGACCTCATCATCATCACCCTGTGCGTTATCACACCCGTCGTCCTCAGAGCCAACCTGTTCCTGCCCTGACAAAAAACTAAAGTTGTCGCTCCAATCAGGTATTTGAGTCTTATCATCGTCTTCCTCATTGTCTCCACCAACAGCAGTTACAGTTTGGGAATGAGGGTCTACATTATGGTCAGAACCTTCTGCGTCTGGTCCTGGATCCGACTCATAAAGATTCTGGGCATCAGTGCAGATCATTTCCTCGTCTGGATTCACAGAAGCGCTGGAGTCGACCTCTGATTCCCAGGCTATAGTATGAGTAAACAGCTCTGCAGACTCAACCATCTGTTCTACCTCATACTCAGACAGGCAGCTGGAGATTTGGGAGCTGTGAGGAAGCAAGTGCGATTTGGGTGACACCTTTGAGGACTGGAGTATTTGTGATGTTGAAGTTGATGTGGAGGAGAGCCCACTTAAAGGAGCACTTGATATCCGTTGAAGCACCTGCTGTTTTTGTGCCTCATCTGGAATTTGTAGCGATTGGCGTGGCCGTAAGAAAGGGATCTTATCACATTGTCCGCTAAAAGAAGTAGACATTTTAGTTTGGCTGGAAGATGGTCTTTCTTCTGCACCTACCCCACGGACACAACCTTTTTTCCCCTTCCCAACACGCCTATTCCCCTTTCCACCAGCAGCAGGCCTTTTTCCACTCATTTTGGTGGTTAACTAATTCACAACTCTGGAGTTGTTTGCACAAAAAAACAATGGATGGTAACCGAGCAGAGCTGAGTGGCCAAACTGTGGTATTAGGCCAAAACTATTGGCTGGGTTAGATGCAGAAAAAAATTATTTTTAATTTGCATCCTGATGGAGGTCAGTATAGATGGACTAATAGAATGATGCTATGCCCAAAAGATTTTACTTCACTAGGTGCAGTAAAAAAATTGGTATTCTATACACAGGTGGTATATCTTGCAACACAGATAGGCTACTCCACTGACTAACACACTCTGTAATAGGCCAAAAAGGATTAGCTTTGCTAGATTCAGCCAAATGCTGTGAAAAAAACTTGCACAGCACTGGCACAGACCTGCCTGGCAAAAACTGATAGGAACTGATGTAACCTAGTCCTGAAAAGGACTCCAATTACAATTAGTCTTTACTCCCACAATCTATCTATTTAAGAGCACAGACCTCCCTGATAAATGTCGTAGGAAATGCTGTAACCTAGTCCTTAAAAGGACTGCAATCACAACTATTCCCTACTCCCAAGCTATCTGTATATTTGTGCGAAAATTGGCTTGAAATTAACAAGGTATAGCGCACACAGCAACAGCGGTGCCGTCTAACACGCAGCTGAAGCAGTGAGAAAATGGTGGCGACGGGGAAAATGGCTTGGTCTTATAGGGCAAGGACATGTGACATACACTGCCAATGACACATGCCCTTGCTTGTGTGAAAAAAAGCACTTCGCTCGGTGTGTGCGCTGCTGATAGTCTGACAGATTGCACCTCCCCACTGCAAATGCGGGAAAGAGAAAAAAAAATGGAGATCTTCATTGTTCCTGCAGAGATCCATCCCCTGCCCCTCCCCCCACCCCGCTGTACACTGAAACTGCGTATTAACATTAATTTTCATCATTACTGAGAAAAAATCCAGTTATGATTTTGGTGCACGAACAGTTATCGAACATAACCTCGAACAGCCGAATTTTTCTCAAATTGTTCTTGTTCGCCGAACGGCTCGAACACCGCCCAAAACAGCTCGAATTTGAGATTGGCGAACAGTTCGAGTAGAACAACGCTCATCTCTACCCAGGAAGAAGTGGAGGACGAACTGATGGAAGACTCATCAGATGAGGGAGGTCTTGATCACATTTCTGTTGTGCGAGGTTGGGGGGAGAGGACAGAGGAAGGAAGCATGATTGTTACCTCGCCACTAACACAACAGGGACTTGGTGCTCCTGGATGTGCAACACACATGAGTGCCTTCTTGCTGCACTACCTGCAACATGACCCTCGAATTGTGAGAATTAGAAATAATCCTGACTACTGGGTTGCCACACTGTTAGATCCCCGGTACAAAAGTAAATTTGCAGAAATTATTCCTGCCATAGAAAGGGATGCACGCATGCAGGAGTATCAGCAGAGACTGTTGCAGAATCTTAAATGTGCTTTTCCACAAAACACCAGTGGTGCACGTAGTGAATCTCACAGTTCCAACTTGCCAACCGTGGGACCGTCAAGTGTTCAGCACTCAAACCGTAACAGAACCACAGTATCTGCTGGTAACATCAATTTTGCGGAATCATTTCACCACTTTTTTAGCCCATCCTTTGCAAGGCCACAGGAGACAAGAAGTCTGACACATAGTCAACGCCTAGAGACGATGGTACAGGAGTATCTCCAAGTAAACATTGAAGCCATGACTGTGTCACTGGACCCTTGCTCTTTTTGGGCTTCCAATCTGGATAAATTGCCTGAGCTAGCCACTTACGCCTTGGAGATCTTGTCATTCCCCGCAGCCAGCGTTCTGTCTGAACGTGTGTTCAGCGCTGCTGGTGGTGTGCTGACAGATAAGCGCACGCGGCTCTCCACTGATAATGTAGACAGACTTAGGTTCATAAAGATGAACAAATCATGGATCCAAAACGACTTTTCTACCCCTGTGTCATCATGGGGAGAGTAAAAGCTTGATGATTGGTTAAAATCACCCTACCAACCGTTTTAAGCTTTCAAATTACTAATCATGTTTATCTGTATCTTGGCTGGAAAATAATTTGGGCTTTGTAGCAGTGTGCAGCACTGATTCTATTAGGCCATCTATAATAAGCTCCACCAGATTTAAAATTACTAATCATGTTTATCTGTATCTTGACTGGAAAATAATTTGGGCTTTGTAGCAGTGTGCAGCACTGATCCTATTAGGCCATCTATACTAAGCTCCACCAGATTTAAAATTAATAATAATTTTTAGCTGCATCTAGCCCGGAAAATAATATTGGGGCTCCGAGTTGCGCAAGACACATAAGTGCCTTCTTGCTGCACTACCTGCAACATGACCCTCATATTGTCAGAATTTGAAGTAATCATGACTACTGGGTTGCCACACTCTTAGATCCCCCAAACTTTTCGATCAACCTTTTCATTTTAATAAACACCAAAAAAATGGTCATTTTTGAAATTATAAGCATTAGCAGGTTATTAGAAACTGAAATCAAACAGTTTTCAACTCAAAACTTTATTCTAGGTGATGTTACATTTTCACATAGGACCCCTTGTTCGAAAGGAGCTTCTGAACTCTCTCGTCCATTGAATTTGTCAGGTTTTGGATGGTTTCTGCTTCAATTGTTTTGCATGAGGACAGAATACCCTCCCAGAGCTGTTGCTTAGATGTGAACTGCCTCCCGCCATCATAGACACTCCTTTTGATGATGCTCCAGAGGTTCTGAATGGGGTACAGGTCAGGGGAGAATGGGGGTCACACCATAAGTTTGTCCCCTTTTATGCCCATATCAGCCAGAGATGCAGATGTTCTATGTGCAGCATGAGATGGTGCATTGTCATGCAAAAAAATGATCTTGCTGTGAAATACACGGTTCTTCTTCTTGAACCATGGCAGGAAGTGCTGTTTGAGAAAATCCACATACATTATGGAGTTCATCTTTAGCGCCTTCAGGGATCCTAAAGGGGACGACAATCTCTCTCCCCATGATTCCAGCCCAAAACATTACTCCACCTCCTCCTTGTTGGCGCTGTAGCCGTGTTTGCGTGGGGTGTCCATCAACCAGCCATCCTCCACTCCATCCATCTGGACCATCGAGCGCTGCACGGCACTCATCCGTGAACAAAACAGTTTTGAAATCAGTCTTCATGTAATGTTTGGCCCACTGGAGCCGTTTCTGCTTGTGTGAAGTGGATAGAGGAGGACGACAGGATGGCGTATGCACAGCTGCAAACCTCTGAAGGACCCTGCATCTTGTTGTTCGGGGGACGTTGGAGGCACAAGCAGCTTCAAAAACTTGTCTGCTGCTATGACAAGGCTTTTTTGCCGCTGCACTTTCAACCTGACGTAATTGCCTGTAGGAAAGAGTCCTCAATTTGCCCTTATCAGCACGCACACGTGTGTACTGTGAATCAGCTACATACTTCTTGTCTGCAATTGCTTACAGTGATATAAAGAGCCCTGACACACATCACCATCAATGAGTTTAACTGACAAACAAACAAATTCTTCCCTTATCACTCCTAAACACTTTTTGCATAATAATTTGGAACGCAGTGTACATGTGCTTTTCCACAAAACACCAGTGGCTCACGTAGTGAATCTTACAGTTCTAACTTGCCAACCGTGGTCTGTATGGAGTTGTTCAATAAAGGGCCCAAAATTAAGATAACATAGATGGGAGAGGTCTCTATGAATAGGAATTCCTAAGTATTTGATACCCTGTGAGGGCCAGGCAAAGGGAAAGTTGGACTGGATGGAATCCTATATGGATTTGGGGAGGGAGACATCGAGGGCCTCAGACTTCGCTGCATTGATTTTAAAATTTGACCATGTAACAAAGTGATCTATTTCAGCCATAACAGCATGGATGGATATATGTGATTGAGTGATATATACTAGGACATCATCAGCAAATAGAGAGCACTTGTACTCTGTGCCTCCCACCTCAACCCACCTAATATTGGGGTTATGGCGAATTGATGAGAGCAGGTGCTCCGTCACTAGGATGTATAAGAGAGGGGACAGAGGACATCCCTGCCTTGTCCCATTGGTGATTGTGAAAGGTGATGAAATGTTCTGATGCACCCCCTGGGCCTTGGGACACCAGGAGCCGGACCCTTTTTGGTGGATGCTGGTGGTTGTAGTCTTCGTGGCGGCGACCCGGTTCCGTGGCTCAGGGTGGTCAAACCAGTGGCGGAACTATTTATGTGGTTTTGATGTTTAAATGTCCGACTACGCCACCCGTGGATTGCGGTCAGAGTGAACCGCCGCTGCAGGGCAGACCACTGAGGCTGGTGTTGTGGGTGCAGCAGAGCGTAGCATAACTCCCCACGGGAGGAGTATAGCCTCAGGGCAGTGTATGCGGAGGATGGGGGTGATGGTGCAGGGCAGCAGCAGTAACGACACGGAGTCAGTGATGCAGTCCAGGGCCTTTACTCACAGTTCTTATTATCCAGACCACGTCTGCAGGCAACGGCTGCCCACGTCGTACTGTGCTCACCAGGTGAGGGGCTCAGACAACTCCCAGATAACTTTGGAGCGATTAACAGGACCCCCTTTGTGTGTCCTTTGTCTGGCCTTTCTTACCAACCCTTCTGTCCGGCTGCCTCCGGCCTCCTCTTGGTAAACTTGGCGCCAGTTTCCCTGACCCTATGTGATGCCTTCCTAGCGGGTGTAGCGAGGGGCTGCGCCACATAAAATGTCACAGCCTCCGGTTTCTAGCTGAGGGTCGTTTCCTGCCTCCACTAGTTTCGGGGACCGTTTCCCCATTTGGCCTGACCCCTCCACGCAGGTGGATTCGGGCGTGCGGTGGCGACTCGCCCGTCCGCACCCCTGGGATCCCTTCATTCCTCATTCCTGGAGCCTTCTCCGCTCCTCTTCCTTCCTTCTCCCTCTTCCAGACCTGGGCCTCTGTTACTAGGCCCGCCTCCGGAGTAGAGCTCATGCAGAGCCCCTGCTCCCTGCCACTTCTGCTCAGACTTCTCTGCACTGAACTAAGATGGTGCCCACCTTTTATACTCCCTCCTCAATGCACCCAGGAACTGCTTCCTTCCTGCTCCTGCACTACAGGTTTCCCCTTCCTCAGTGTTCCCTCCCCCCACTCCAGCCAGGGACAGGGACTGTCGTGCCCATCTCAGAGGCATATTGGTCGCCCTGCCCCACGGCAATGTGGTGTAATGCATGCAGGTGTCGGGTCCTGATCCACACTCCATCCTTACCTGAGAGTGAGATATCACACCTCTGGGTGAGGTGCAATACCTCTGTAGCAACCGAGCCCTCAGTTCCATTTATCTTCAGCCTAGGTGACGTATTGTGATACAGGGCCGTGATTTTGGCTATAAAAGGGTCCCCTAGACCCCTACCCCAAGCTTTTTAAGAGAATCATATATGGCGTGCCAGGAGACTCTATGGAATGCTTTCTCAGCATCCAACGAGAGTATCGAATTACAAATTTTTAACTGCATCTAGCCCAGGAAATACTTTGTGCCTAGTAGCAGTGTCTGCTAGTCAGCGGATTATCCCGGCTGTTAAGCAAGCTACACCACCTGTAGTTTGGACACTTAATTTTTTCAAAGGAAATGCTTCGGGACCACGGGATACTCAGTGAAGAGCATCAGGAGGCACCCCAAGGCATAGGGGCTGGGACTGGCAGTAGGATGCCTTGCGGTGGACAGCCGAGCTCGATCCTTATAAAAGCTTTTTAACTGCATCAGCTTTAGTGGACGCTACTGGAGCTGGAATTACGCGGCTGCTGGCATGAGACTTGCCCTCCAATATATCCTTGTAAATGGATTTAAAGTGTATTCATTCAAATTAGAGAGACAATTTAAATTATAAAGCTTAGAGCTGCCTCCACCACAGGGGGGCTCGCTCGACCCACCAGCGGACAGGCACCAGTATTGGGAGAGGGGGGCTGGCCGTCAGGGTTCACCGTGGCTCTGGCACAAACCTGGCGACACGGAGGTGGCACGGGCAGGAGCGGACTGAACGTGTCGGCTTCTCACTTTTTGGATTTTAGAAGGGCATAACATGCCTATATCTGTGTCTCCACCTCCTTTTACTCCTCCACCTCTTTTCTTTTCGCATGACTATATGTACTTGTCACTTTTCCATGTGTTAGTTGTGTCTTCTGAGCAGTTTGTCAGCTTTTGGACACCTTGTTTTCTATGTGTTTCTATGTGTTTTTGTTTGCCTGCCATTGGTTTTAACGGTGTTCAAAGGTGTTCGAGGAACAGTTCGACGAACAGTTCAGCGAACACACGGGTGTTCGACGAACCGAACTCGAACACTACGGGGGTGGCTCAACACTACACTCAAATTGTTTTTTTTTATGCAAAAAGTGGATAATACAGAGATTTGATCCAAGGTACTGCAAAACCACAGTTCTAGTTATCTGGCCTACACCAGACGCTTTTAAACAGATATATTTGTGTCTGAACAGTCAGCAAGACACTGAAAACGTTTTTTTATTGAAAAAAGGCAAAGAAGTGGATAATACAGAGATTTGAACCGTGGAACTGCAAAACCACAGTTCTAGTTATCTGTTCTATACCAGACTCTTTTAAACCATTATATTTGTGTCAGAACAGTCAGCGAGACACTCAAAATGTTTTTTTTTTATGCAAAAAGGTGGATTACACCCAGATTTGAACTGTGGGAGCGGAAAACCACAGTTCTAGTTATGTGGCCTACACCAGACTCTTTTAAACAGATATATTTGTGTCTGAACAGTCAGCGAGACACTCAAAATGATTTTTTTTATGCAAAAATTGGAAAATACAGAGATTTGAACCGTGGAATTGCAAAACCACAGTTCTAGTTATCTGGCCTACACCAGACTCTTTTAAACTATTAGATTTGTGTCTGAACAGTCAGCGAGACACTCAAAATGTTTTTTTTTTAAAAAAAGGAAAAGGAGTGGATAATGCAGAGATTTGAACCATGGAACAGAAAACCACAGTTCTAGTTATCGGGCCTACCCCTGACTTTTTTAAACAGATGTATTTGTGTCTGAAAAGTTAGCGAGACACTCAAAATGTTTATTTTTATTGAAAAATGGCAAAAAAGTGGATAATACAGAAATTTGAACCGTGCAAGAGGAAAACCACAGATATAGTTATCTGGCCTACACCAGACTCTTTTAAGCAGAAATATTTGTGTCTGAACAGTCAGCGAGATACTCAAAATGTTTTTTTATGCAAAAAGGTCGATTATACCCAGATTTGAACCGTGGGAGAGGAAAACCACAGTTCTAGTTAACTGGCCTATAACAGAATCTTTTAAACAGATATATTTGTGTTTGAACAGTAAACGAGACACTCAAAATGTTTTTTTTATTGAAAAAAGGCAAAAAAGTGGATAATACAGAGATTTGAACCGTAGAACTGCAAAACCACAGTTCCAGTTTTCTGGCCTACACTAGACTCTTTTAAACAGATATTTTTGTGTCTGAACAGTCAGCGAGACACTCAAAATGTTTTTTCCTAAGCAAAAAAGTGGATAATACAGAGATTTGAACCGTTTAACTGCAAAACCACAGTTCTAGTTATCTGGCCTACACCAGACACTTTTAAACAGATATATTTGTGTCTGAACAGTAAGCGAGACACTCAAAATGTTTTTTTAAGCAAAAAGTTCGATTACACCCAGATTTGAACCATTGGAGAGGAAAATCACAGTACTAGTTATCTGGCGTACACGAGACTCTTTTAAACAGACATATTTTTGTTTGAACACTAAGAGAGACACTCAAAATGTTTTTTTTATTGAAAAAAGGCAAAAAAGTGGATATTACAGAAATTTGAACCGTGGAAGAAGAAAACCAAAGTTCTAGTTATCTGGCCTACACCCGACTCTTTTAAACAAATATATTTGTGTCTGAACAGTCAGTGAGACACTCAAAATGATTTTTTTTATGCAAAAAGGCAAAAACTGGATAATACAGAGATTTGAACAATGGAACTGCAAAACCACAGTTCTAGTTATCTGGCCTGCACCAGACTCTTTTAAACAGATATATTTGTGTCTGAACAGTAAGCGAGACACTCAAAATGTTTTTTTTTATTGAAAAAAGGCAAAAAAGTGGATAATACAGAAATTTGAACCGTGGAAGAGAAATAACACAGTTCTAGTTATCTGGCCTACACCAGACTCTTTTAAACAGATATATTTGTGTCTGAACAGTCAGAGAGACACTCAAAATACTTTTTTTTATGCCAAAAATGCAAAAAAGAGGATAATACAGAGATTTGAACCGTAGAACTGCAAAACCACAGTTCTAGTTTTCTAGCTTACACTAGACTCTTTTAAACAGATATTTTTGTGTCTGAACAGTCATTGAGACACTCAAAATGTTTTTTTAAGCAAAAAAGTGGATAATACAGAGATTTGAACCGTAGAACTGCAAAACCACAGTTCTAGTTTTCTGGCCTACACCAGCCTCTTTTAAACAGATATTTTTGTGTCTGAACAGTCAGTAAGACACTCAAAATGTTTTTTTTTATTGAAAAAAGGCAAAGAAGTGGATAAAACAAATATTTGAACCATGGAACTCAAAACCACAGTTCTAGATATCTGGCCTCCACCTGACTTTTTTAAACAGATATATTTATTTCTTAACAGTCAGTAAGACACTCAAAATGTTTTTTTTTATGGAAAAAGGTGGATTACACCCAGATTTGAACCGTGGGAGAGGAAAATCACAGTTCTAGTTATTTGGCCTACACCAGACTCTTTTAAACTGATATATCTGTGTCTGAAAAGTTAGCGAGACACTTAAAATGCTTTTGCTTATGCAAAAATGGCAAAAAAGTGGATAATACAGAGATTTCAACCGTTTAACTGCAAAACCACCGTTCTAGTTATGTGGTCTACACCAGACACTTTTAAACAGATATGTTTGTGTCTGAACAGTCAGCGAGGCACTCAAAATGTTTTTTTATGCAAAAAGGTCGATTACACCCAGATTTGAACCGTGGGAGAGGAAAACCACAGTTCTAGTTATCTGGCCTACTCCAGACTCTTTTAAACAGATATATTTGTGTCTGAACAGTCAGCGAGACACTCAAAATGTTTTTTTTTATGCAAAAAGGTGGATTACACCCAGATTTGAACCGTGGGAGAGAAAAACCACAGTTCTCGTTATCTGGCCTACACCAGACTCATTTAAACAGATATATCTGTGTCTGAACAGTCAGTAGACACTCAAAATGTTTTTTTTCTACAAAAAGGTGGACTACACTCAGATTTGAACTGTGTGAGTGGAAAACCACAGTTCTAGTTATCTGGCCTACACCAGACTCTTTTAAACAGATATATCTGTGTCTGAACAGTCAGCAAGACACTCAAAATGTTTTTTATTTTATGGAAAAAGGTGGATTACACCCAGATTTGAACCGTGGGAGAGGAAAACCACATTTCTAGTTATTTGGCCTACACCAGACTCTTTTAAATAGATATATTTGTGTCTAAAAAGGTAGCGAGACACTCAAAATGTTTTTTTTATTGAAAAAAGGCAAAAAAGTGGATAATACAGAAATTTGAACCGTTTAACTGCAAAACCACAGTTATAGTTATCTGGCCTACACCAGACTCTTTTAAACAGATATATTTGTGTCTGAACAGTCAGCAAGACACTCAAAATGTTTTTATTATGCAAAAAAGTCGATTACACCCAGATTTGAACCGTGGGAGAGAAAAACCACAGTTCTAGTTATCTGGCCTACACCCGACTCTTTTAGACAGATATATTTATGTCTGAACAGTCAGCGAGACACTCAAAATGTTTTTTTTTTTTAAAAAAGGAAAAAGAGTGGATAATACAGAGATTTGAACCATGGAACTGCAAAACCACAGTTCTAGTTATCGGGCCTACACCTGACTTTTTTAAACAGATATATTTGTTTCTTAACAGTCAGCAAGACACTCAATGTTTTTTTTTATGGAAAAAGGTGGATTACACCCAGATATGAACCATGGGAGTGGAAATCCACAGTTCTAGTTATCTGGCCTACACCAGACTCTTTTAATCAGATATATTTATGTCTGAAAAGTTGGCGAGACACTCAAAATGTTTTTATTTATTGAAAAATGGCAAAAAAGTTGATAATACAGAAATTTGAACCGTGGAAGAGGAAAACCACAGATCTAGTTATCTGGCCTACACCAGACTCTTTTAAGCAGGAATATTTGTGTCTGAACAGTCAGCGAGACACTCAATGTTTTTTCTTATGCAAAAAAGGCAAAAAAGTGGATAATACAGAGATTTGAACTGTGGAACTGCAAAACCACAGTTCTAGTTATCTGGCCTATACAAGACTCTTTTAAACTATTAGATTTGTGTCTGAACAGTCAGCGAGACACTCAAAATGTTTTTTTTTTAAAAAAAGGAAAAGGAGTGGATAATGCAGAGATTTGAACCATGGAACAGAAAACCACAGTTCTAGTTATCGGGCCTACCCCTGACTTTTTTAAACAGATGTATTTGTGTCTGAAAAGTTAGCGAGACACTCAAAATGTTTATTTTTATTGAAAAATGGCAAAAAAGTGGATAATACAGAAATTTGAACCGTGCAAGAGGAAAACCACAGATATAGTTATCTGGCCTACACCAGACTCTTTTAAGCAGAAATATTTGTGTCTGAACAGTCAGCGAGATACTCAAAATGTTTTTTTATGCAAAAAGGTCGATTATACCCAGATTTGAACCGTGGGAGAGGAAAACCACAGTTCTAGTTAACTGGCCTATAACAGAATCTTTTAAACAAATATATTTGTGTCTGAACAGTCAGCAAGACACTCAAAATGTTTTTTTTATGCAAAAATGTGGATTACAACCAGATTTGAACTGTGGAAGCGGAAAACCACAGTTCTAGTTATGTGGCCTACACCAGACTCTTTTAAACAAATATATTTGAGTCTAAACAGTCAGCGAGATACTCAAAATGTTTTTTTATGCAAAAAGGTTGATTATACCCAGATTTGAACCGTGGGAGAGGAAAACCACAGTTCTAGTTAACTGGCCTATACCAGAATATTTTAAACAGATATATTTGTGTTTGAACAGTAAACGAGACACTCAAAATGTTTTTTTTATTGAAAAAAGGCAAAAGAGTGGATAATACAGAGATTTGAACCGTGGAAGAGGAAAACCACAGTTCTAGTTTTCTGGCCTACACCAGCCTCTTTTAAACAGATATATTTGTGTCTGAACAGTCAGCGAGACACTCAAAATGATTTTTTTTCCTGCAAAAAGGTGGATTACACCCAGATTTGAACTGTGGGAGTGGAAAACCACACTTCTAGTTATCTGGCCTACACCAGACTGTTTTAAACAGATATATTTGTGTCTGAACAGTCAGCGAGACACGCAAAATGATTTTTTTTATGCAAAAAATGCAAAAAATTGGATAATACAGAGGTTTGAACCGTGGAACTGCAAAACCACAGTTCTACTTGTCTGGCCTACACAAGACTCTTTTAAACAGATATATTTGGGTCTGAACAGTCAGCGAGACACTCAAAATGTTTTTATTTATTGAAAAAAGGCAAAGAAGTGGATAATACAAAAATTTGAACCATGAAACTGCAAAACCACAGTTCTAGTTATCTGGCCTACACCAGACTCTTTTAAACAGATATATTTGGGTCTGAACAGTCAGCGAGACAATCAAAATAGTTTTTTTTAAGCAAAAAGTTGGATTACACCCAGATTTGAACCGTGGGAGAGGAAAATCACAGCTCTAGTTATCTGGCCTACACGAGAATTTTTTAAACAGATATATTTTTGTTTGAACACTAAGCGAGACACTCAAAATGTTTTTTTTTATTGAAAAAAGGAAAAAAAGTGGATAATACCGAAATTTGAATTGTGAAAGAAGAAAACCAAAGTTCTAGTTGTCTGGCCTACACCAGACTCTTTTAAACAGATATATTTGTGTCTGAACAGTCAGCAAGACACTCAAAATGTTTTTTTTTATGCAAAATAGTGGAAAATGCAGAGATTTGAACCGTGGAATTGCAAAACCCCAGTTCTAGTTATTTGGCCTACACCAGACTCTTTTAAACAGATATATTTGTGTCTGAACAGTCAGCGAGACACTCAAAATGTTTTTTTTTAAAAAAAGGAAAAGGAGTGGATAATACAGAGATTTGAACCATGGAACTGAAAACCACAGTTCTAGTTATCGGGCCTACCCCTGACTTTTTTAAACAGATATATTTGTTTCTTAACAGTCAACAAGGCACTCAAAATGTTTTTTTTTATGGAAAAAGGTGGATTACACCCAGATTTGAACCATGGGAGAGGAAAACCACAGTTCTAGTTATTTGGCCTACACCAGACTCTCTTAAACAGATATATTTGTGTCTGAAAAGTTAGCGAGACACTCAAAATGTTTATTTTTATTGAAAAATGGCAAAAAAGTGGATAATACAGAAATTTGAACCGTGCAAGAGGAAAACCACCGATATAGTTATCTGGCCTACACCAGCCTCTCTTAAACAGATATATTTGTGTCTGAACAGTCAGCGAGACACTCAAAATGTTTTTTCTTATGCAAAAAAGGCAAAAAAGTGGATAATACAGAGATTTGAACCGTAGAACTGCAAAACCACAGTTCCAGTTTTCTGGCCTACACTAGATTCTTTTAAACAGATATTTTTGTGTCTGAACAGTCAGCGAGACACTCAAAATGTTTTTTCTTAAGCAAAAAAGGCAAAAAAGTGGATAATACAGAGATTTGAACCGTTTAACTGCAAAACCACAGTTCTAGTTATCTGGCCTACACCAGACACTTTTAAACAGATATATTTGTGTCTGAACAGTAAGCGAGACACTCAAAATGTTTTTTTAAGCAAAAAGTTCGATTACACCCAGATTTGAACCATTGGAGAGGAAAATCACAGTACTAGTTATCTGGCGTACACGAGACTCTTTTAAACAGACATATTTTTGTTTGAACACTAAGAGAGACACTCGAAATGTTTTTTTTTATTGATAAAAAGGCAAAAAAGTAGATATTACAGAAATTTGAACCGTGGAAGAAGAAAACCAAAGTTCTAGTTATCTGGCCTACACCCGACTCATTTAAACAAATATATTTGTGTCTGAACAGTCAGTGAGACACTAAAAATGATTTTTTTTATGCAAAAAGGCAAAAACTGGATAATACAGAGATTTGAACAATGGAACTGCAAAACCACAGTTCTAGTTATCTGGCCTACACCAGACTCTTTTAAACAGATATATTTGTGTCTGAACAGTCAGAGAGACACTCAAAATACTTTTTTTCATGCCAAAAATGCAAAAAAGAGGATAATACAGAGATTTGAACCGTGCAACTGCAAAACCACTGTTCTAGTTATCTGGCCTACACTAGAGATGAGCGTTGTTCTACTCGAACTGTTCGCCAATCTCAAATTCGAGCTGTTTTGGGCGGTGTTCGAGATGGTCGGCGAACACGAACAATTTGAGAAAAATTCGGCTGTTCGAGGTTATGTTCGATAACTGTTCGTGCACCAAAATCATAACTGGATTTTTTCTCAGTAATGATGAAAATTAATGTTAATACGCAGTTTGAGTGTACAGCGGGGCGGGGGGAGGGGCAGGGGATGGATCTCTGCAGGAACAATGAAGATCTCCATTTTTTTTTCTCTTTCCCGCATTTGCAGTGGGGAGGTGCAATCTGTCAGCCTATCAGCAGCGCACACACGGAGCGAAGTGCTTTTTTTCACACAAGCAAGGGCATGTGTGATTGGCAGTGTATGTCACATGTCCTTGCCCTATAAGACCAAGCCATTTTCCCCGTCGCCACCATTTTCTCACTGCTGCAGCTGCGTGTTAGACGGCACCGCTGTTGCTGTGTGCGCTATACCTTGTTAATTTCAAGCCAATTTTCGCACAAATATACAGATAGCTTGGGAGTAGGGAATAGTTGTGATTGCAGTCCTTTTAAGGACTAGGTTACAGCATTTCCTACGACTTTTATCAGGCAGGTCTGTGCTCTTAAATAGATAGATTGTGGGAGTAAAGACTAATTGTAATTGGAGTCCTTTTCAGGACTAGGTTACATCAGTTCCTATCAGTTTTTGCCAGGCAGGTCTGTGCCAGTGCTGTGCAAGTTTTTTTCACAGCATTTGGCTGAATCTAGCAAAGCTAATCCTTTTTGGCCTATTGCAGAGTGTGTTAGTCAGTGGAGTAGCCTATCTGTGTTGCAAGATATACCACCTGTGTATAGAATACCAATTTTTTTACTGCACCTAGTGAAGTAAAATCTTTTGGGCATAGCATCATTCTATTAGTCCATCTATACTGACCTCCATCAGGTTGCAAACTGAATATAATTTTTTTCTGCATCTAGCTCTGAAAAAATATTTGGGCTTCTAGCAGTGTGTGGGACTTGGTCTATTAGTCCATCTATACTGACCTCCATCAGGTTGCAAATTAAAAATAATTTTTTTCTGCATCTAGCTCTGAAAAAATATTTGGGCTTCTAGCAGTGTGTGGGACTTGGTCTATTAGTCCATCTATACTGACCTCCATCAGGTTGCAAATTAAAAATAATTTTTTTCTTCATTTATCTCTGAAAAAATATTTGGGCTTCTAGCAGCGTGTGGGACTTGTTCTATTAGTCCATCTATACTGACCTCCATCAGGTTGCAAATTAAAAATAATTTTTTTCTGCATCTAGCTCTGAAAAAATATTTGGGCTTCTAGCAGTGTGTGGGACTTGGTTTATTAGTCCATCTATACTGACCTCCATCAGGTTGCAAATTGAATAAAAAAAATTTCTGCATCTAGCTCAGAAAAAATATTTGGGCTTCTAGCAGTGTGTGGGACTTGGTCTATTAGTCCATCTATACTGACCTCCATCAGGTTGCAAATTAAAAATAATTTTTTTCTTCATTTAGCTCTGAAAAAATATTTGGGCTTCTAGCAGTGTGTGGGACTTGTTCTATTAGTCCTTCTATACTGACGTCCAGCAGGTTGCAAATTGAATATAATTTTTTTCTGCATCTAGCTCTGAAAAAATATTTGGGCTTCTAGCAGTGTGTGGGACTTGGTCTATTAGTCCATCTATACTGACCTCCATCAGGTTGCAAATTAAAAATATTTTTTTTCTGCATCTAGCTCTGAAAAAATATTTGGGCTTCTAGCAGTGTGTGGGACTTGGTCTATTAGTCCATCTATACTGACCTCCATCAGGTTGCAAATTAAAAATAATTTTTTTCTTCATTTAGCTCTGAAAAAATATTTGGGCTTCTAGCAGTGTGTGGGACTTGTTCTATTAGTCCTTCTATACTGACCTCCAGCAGGTTGCAAATTGAATATAATTTTTTTCTGCATCTAGCTCTGAAAAAATATTTGGGCTTCTAGCGGTGTGTGGGACTTGGTCTATTAGTCCATCTATACTGACCTCCATCAGGTTGCAAATTAAAAATATTTTTTTTCTGCATCTAGCTCTGAAAAAATATTTGGGCTTCTAGCAGTGTGTGGGACTTGGTCTATTAGTCCATCTATACTGACCTCCATCAGGTTGCAAATTGAATAAAAAAATTTTCTGCATCTAGCTCTGAAAAAATATTTGGGCTTCTAGCGGTGTGTGGGACTTGGTCTATTAGTCCATCTATACTGACCTCCATCAGGTTGCAAATTAAAAATAATTTTTTTCTGCATCTAACCCAGCCAATAGTTTTGGCCTAATACCACAGTTTGGCCACTCAGCTCTGCTCGGTTACCATCCATTGTTTTTTTGTGCAAACAACTCCAGAGTTGTGAATTAGTTAACCACCAAAATGAGTGGAAAAAGGCCTGCTGCTGGTGGAAAGGGGAATAGGCGTGTTGGGAAGGGGAAAAAAGGTTGTGTCCGTGGGGTAGGTGCAGAAGAAAGACCATCTTCCAGCCAAACTAAAATGTCTACTTCTTTTAGCGGACAATGTGATAAGATCCCTTTCTTACGGCCACGCCAATCGCTACAAATTCCAGATGAGGCACAAAAACAGCAGGTGCTTCAACGGATATCAAGTGCTCCTTTAAGTGGGCTCTCCTCCACATCAACTTCAACATCACAAATACTCCAGTCCTCAAAGGTGTCACCCAAATCGCACTTGCTTCCTCACAGCTCCCAAATCTCCAGCTGCCCGTCTGAGTATGAGGTAGAACAGATGGTTGAGTCTGCAGAGCTGTTTACTCATACTATAGCCTGGGAATCAGAGGTCGACTCCAGCGCTTCTGTGAATCCAGACGAGGAAATGATCTGCACTGATGCCCAGAATCTTTATGAGTCAGATCCAGGACCAGACGCAGAAGGTTCTGACCATAATGTAGACCCTCATTCCCAAACTGTAACTCCTGTTGGTGGAGACAATGAGGAAGACGATGATAAGACTCAAATACCTGATTGGAGCGACAACTTTAGTTTTTTGTCAGGGCAGGAACAGGTTGGCTCTGAGGACGACGGGTGTGATAACGCACAGGGTGATGAAGATGAGGTCGGAGATCCCACTTACTGTCAACCCACAGTCAGCCAAGAGATGAGGTCAGCAGAGGAGGTGGAGGAAGATGCTAGTGACGACGAGGTCAGGTTGCGCCTTCCTGGACAGAGACGTAGTACTGGAAGCACGTCAACAACTGCATCCTCAAACACAACTCTGCCTCTCACCACAAGTCGTGGTGGCTCTTCAGGTCGCATGGGTGCTAAGCCTTGCATAGCCTGGGCATTTTTTTCAGATCGATAAAGATGACCCAACTCGTGTTATCTGTAACATTTGTCAGCAAAAGCTAAGTAGAGGCCAAAAAATACATAGTTTGAGTACTTCATGCATGAACCGGCACATGGACATGAAGCATAAGTTGCAGTGGGAAGCTCAGTGTGCTACAATGCGGTCTAGCCGGCCGGGCCAACCACCGTCTGCCATATCTTGTGCATCCGCGGCCTCTTCATCCTCTGTGACTGGGGGGACAGCAGTCACACCTGTTTTGGGGCGCAGACCTGCCACCTCTTTACCCGCAACAGCCAGCGTGATTGGCAGGTCATCATTTTCTTTGGAGGTGGTAACACCAGGTGGTCTTGAGCGCTGTCCGACATCGATAGCACCACCTTTTGATCAAGGCAACCTAACATGTCCGCCTGCATCTTCCTCACAGACCGGCAGTTTGCCGGGGACACCCTTATCAACCCCGTCTAAGCACAATAGCCAGCCCTCGGTCCCTCAGATGTGGACAAGTAAAAGACCATTTCCTCCTAGCCATGAGAAAGCTAAGAGGTTGAATTTCACCATCTGCAAGCTCTTGGCTACAGAAATGCTGCCTTTCCGCCTGGTGGACACAGAGGATTTTCGAGACCTTATGTCCGTCGCAGTGCCCCAGTACCAGATGCCCAGTCGGCACTACTTCTCAAAGAAAGGTGTGCCTGCGCTCCACCAGCATGTCGCACACAACATCACCGCTTCTTTGAGAAACTCTGTGTGTGACAGGGTGCATTTCACCACAGACACTTGGACGAGTAGGCATGGACAGGGGCGTTACATGTCGCTGACTGGGCACTGGGTAACTATGGTGACAGCAGGACAAGGGGCTGCTGTCCAAGTCTTGCCGTCCCCACAAGTTGTGCGTCAATCCTCTTTGTCATTTTTCCTCCACTGCTTCTGCCTCCTCAACCTCCTCTCGGTCTTCCACCTGCACCCAAAGGCTGTCTGGTCATGCCACAAGCTTTCTAACTGCGCAGAAGGGATCCTGCACACCTCCTTACTATGCTGGCAGTAGGGCTCAACGTCATCAGGCGGTTTTTACATTGAAATGTCTGGGAAATGTGAGTCACACAGCTGAGGAGTTGTGGTCAGCTCTGGAGAACCAATTTCATGAATGGTTGTCTCCACTGGACCTGAAACCAGGGAAGGCCGTGTGCGACAATGCTGCAAACCTGGGTGCGGCCCTTCGCCAGGGCAATGTCACACACGTGCCTTGTATGGCTCACGTGTTGAACCTGGTTGTCCAGCAATTTTTAGCCCACTATCCCAGACTAGATGGCCTTCTGCAGAGGGCACGGTCGCTGTGTGCTCACTTCCGCCGTTCGCATCCCGCAGCTCAGCGACTTACATCTCTACAGAAGTCGTTGGGCCTGCCACTTCACCGGCTAAAATGCGATGTGCCTACCCGGTGGAATTCAACTCTGCACATGTTGCAGCGACTGTGGCAGCACCGACAAGCCCTGGTGCAATACGTTCTGACGTATAGCCTGGGCCAACGAGATTCAGAGGTGGGGCAAATCACGCTGGAGGAGTGGTCTCAGATCAGGGACCTATGCACCCTTCTGCACAGTTTTGAAATGGCGACGAAGATGTTTAGTGCTGACGATGCCATTATCAGCATGACTATTCCAGTGATTTACATGCTGGAGCACATGTTAAACAGAATTCGGAGTCAGGTGGTGGCACAAGAGGAGGTGGAGGAAGTAGAGGAGGAGGAGTTGTATGCGGAAGGGCTAACATCTGCAAGGTCCAGACGGTCGGCAGCACCAAGGCGGCAGGCATGTGAGGGTGGGGGAGATGGTTTTACCAGGGCGCATGGTAGCAGCCAAACTAGTGAGGAAGGTGCAGGAGCCCAGGAAGAAGTGGAGGACGAACTGATGGAAGACTCATCAGATGAGGGAGACCTTGATCACATTTCTGTTGTGCGAGGTTGGGGGGAGAGGACAGAGGAAGGAAGCATGATTGTTACCTCGCAAACCAACACAACAGGGACTTGGTGCTCCTGGATGCGCAACACACATGAGTGCCTTCTTGCTGCACTACCTGCAACATGACCCTCGAATTGTGAGAATTAGAAATAATCCTGACTACTGGGTTGCCACACTGTTAGATCCCCGGTACAAAAGTAAATTTGCAGAAATTATTCCTGCCATAGAAAGGGATGCACGCATGCAGGAGTATCAGCAGAGACTGTTGCAGAATCTTACATGTGCTTTTCCACAAAATACCAGTGGTGCACGTAGTGAATCTCACAGTTCCAACTTGCCAACCATGGGACCGTCAAGTGTTCAGCACTCAAACCGTAACAGAACCACAGTATCTGCTGGTAACATCAATTTTGCGGAATCATTTCACCACTTTTTTAGCCCATCCTTTGCAAGGCCACAGGAGACAAGAAGTCTGACACATAGTCAACGCCTAGAGACGATGGTACAGGAGTATCTCCAAGTAAACATTGAAGCCACGACTGTGTCACTGGACCCTTGCTCTTTTTGGGCTTCCAATCTGGATAAATGGCCGGAGCTAGCCACTTACGCCTTGGAGATCTTGTCATTCCCCGCAGCCAGCGTTCTGTCTGAACGTGTGTTCAGCGCTGCTGGTGGTGTGCTGACAGATAAGCGCACGCGGCTCTCCACTGATAATGTAGACAGACTCACGTTCATAAAGATGAACAAATCATGGATCCGAAACGACTTTTCTACCCCTGTGTCATCCTGGGGAGAGTAAAAGCTTGATGATTGGTTAAAATCACCCTACCAACCGTTTTAAGCTTTCAAATTACTAATCATGTTTATCTGTATCTTGACTGGAAAATAATTTGGGCTTTGTAGCAGTGTGCAGCACTGATCCTATTAGGCCATCTATAATAAGCTTCACCAGATTTAAAATTAAAAATAATTTTTAGCTGCATCTAGCCCGGAAAATAATTTTGGGGCTCCGAGATGCGCAAGACACATAAGTGCCTTCTTGCTACACTACCTGCAGCATGACCCTCCTATTGTCAGAATTCGAAGTAATCATGACTACTGGGTTGCCACACTCTTAGATCCCCCAAACTTTTCGATCAACCTTTTCATTTTAATAAAGACCAAAAAAATGGTCATTTTTGAAATTATAAGCATTAGCAGGTTGTTAGAAACTGAAATCAAACAGTTTTCAACTCAAAACTTTATTCTAGGTGATGTTACATTTTCACATAGGACCCCTTGTTCGAAAGGAGCTTCTGAACTCTCTCGTCCATTGAATTTGTCAGGTTTTGGATGGTTTCTGCTTCAATTGTTTTGCATGAGGACAGAATACCCTCCCAGAGCTGTTGCTTAGATGTGAACTGCCTCCCGCCATCATAGACACTCCTTTTAATGATGCTCCAAAGGTTCTGAATGGGGTAGAGGTCAGGGGAGCATGGGGGTCACACCATAAGTTTGTCCCCTTTTATGCCCATATCAGCCAGAGATGCAGATGTTTTATGTGCAGCATGAGATGGTGCATTATCATGCAGAAAAATGATCTTGCTGTGAAATACACGGTTCTTCTTCTTGAACCATGGCAGGAAGTGCTGTTTGAGAAAATCCACATACATTATGGAGTTCATCTTTAGCGCCTTCAGGGATCCTAAAGGGGCCGACAATCTCTCTCCCCATGATTCCAGCCCAAAACATTACTCCACCTCCTCCTTGTTGGCGCTGTAGCCGTGTTTGCGTGGGGTGTCCATCAACCAGCCATCCTCCACTCCATTCATCTGGACCATCGAGCGCTGCACGGCACTCATCCGTGAACAAAACAGTTTTGAAATCAGTCTTCATGTAATGTTTGGCCCACTGGAGCCGTTTCTGCTTGTGTGAAGTGGATAGAGGAGGTCGACAGGATGGCATATGCACAGCTGCAAACCTCTGAAGGACCCTGCATCTTGTTGTTCGGGGGACGTTGGAGGCACAAGCAGCTTCAAAAACTTGTCTGCTGCTATGACAAGGCATTTTTGCCGCTGCTGTTTCAACCTGACGTAATTGCCTGTAGGAAAGAGTCCTCAATTTGCCCTTATCAGCACGCACACGTGTGTACTGTGAATCAGCTACATACTTCTTGATTGCCAAGACACTTCATCCTGATCATCGCACAATGTTGATTGTAGTCATGCCTTGACCTAAACACTCCACAATTTGTTGCTTCTCAGCAGCCGACACATCCTTTTTCTTTCCCATTTTGGCAGAAAATGTAGGCTGCTTAATAATGTGAGAGAGCCTTCTTAAGTAGTCTTGCCTTTCATTGGACACACCTGCCAAACTAATTAGCACAGGTGTCTGCAATTGCTTACAGTGATATAAAGAGCCCTGACACACATCACCATCAATGAGTTTAACTGACAAACAAACAAATTCTTCCCTTATCACTCCTAAACACTTTTTGCATAATAATTTGGAACGCGGTGTACATGTGCTTTTCCACAAAACACCAGTGGTTCACGTAGTGAATCTTACAGTTCTAACTTGCCAACCGTGGTCTGTATGGAATTGTTCAATAAAGGGCCCAAAATTAAGATAACATAGATGGGAGAGGTCTCTATGAATAGGAATTCCTAAGTATTTGATACCCTGTGAGGGCCAGGCAAAGGGAAAGTTGGACTGGATGGAATCCTATATGGATTTAGGGAGGGAGACATCGAGGGCCTCAGACTTCGCTGCATTGATTTTTAAAATTTTACCATGTAACAAAGTGATCTATTTCAGCCATAACAGCAGGGATGGATATATGTGATTGAGTGATATATACTAGGACATCATCAGCAAATAGAGAGCACTTGTACTCGGTGCCTCCCACCTCAATCCACCTAATATTGGGGTTATGGCGAATTGATGAGAGCAGGTGCTCCGTCACTAGGATGTATAAGAGAGGGGACAGAGGACATCCCTGCCTTGTCCCATTGGTGATTGTGAAAGGTGATGAAAATGTTCTGACGCACCCCCTGGGCCTTGGGACACCCGGAGCCGGACCCTTTTTGGTGGATGCTGGTGGTTGTAGTCTTCGTGGCGGCGATCCGGTTCCGTGGCTCAGGGCGGTCAAACCAGTGGCGGAACTATTTATGTGGTTTTGATGTTTAAATGTCCGACTACGCCACCCGTGGATTGCGGTCAGAGTGAACCGCCGCTACAGGGCAGACCGCTAAGGCTGGTGTTGTGGGTGCAGCAGAGCGTAGCATAACTCCCCACGGGAGGAGTATAGCCTCAGGGCAGTGTATGCGGAGGATGGGGGTGATGGTGCAGGGCAGCAGCAGTAACGACACGGAGTCAGTGATGCAGTTCAGGGCCTTTACTCACAGTTCTTATTATCCAGACCACGTCTGCAGGTAACGGCTGCCCACATCGTACTGTGCTCACCAGGTGAGGGGCTCAGACAACTCCCAGATAACTTTGGAGCGCTTCACAGGACCCCCTTTGTGTGTCCTTTGTCTGGCCTTTCTTACCAACACTTCTGTCCGGCTGCCTCGGGCCTCCTCTTGGTAAACTTGGCGCCAGTTTCCCTGACCCTATGTGGTGCCTTCCTAGCGGGTGGAGCAAGGGGCTGCGCCACATAAAATGTCAGAGCCTCCGGTTTCTAGCTGAGGGTCGTTTCCTGCCTCCACTAGTTCGGGGACCGGTCTCCCCCTTTGGCCTGACCCCTCCACGCAGGTGGATTCGGGCGTGCGGTGGCGACTCGCCCGTCCGCACCCCTGGGATCCCTTCATTCCTCGTTCCTGGAGCCTTCTCCGCTCCTCTTCCTTCCTTCTCCCTCTTGCAGGCCTGGGCCTCTGTTACTAGGCCCGCCTCCGAAGCAGAGCTCATGCAGAGCCCCTGCTCCCTGCCACTTCTGCTCAGACTTCTCTGCACTGAACTAAGATGGTGCCCACCTTTTATACTCCCTTCTCAATGCACCCAGGAACTGCTTCCTCCCTGCTCCTGCACTGCAGGGTTCCCCTTCCTCAGTGTTCCCTCCCCCCACTCCAGCCAGGGACAGGGACTGTCGTGCCCATCTCAGGGGCATATTGGTCGCCCTGCCCCACGGCAATGTGGTGTAATGCATGCAGGTGTCGGGTCCTGATCCACACTCCATCCTTATCTGAGAGTGAGATATCACACCTCTGGGTGAGGTGCAATACGTCTGTAGCAACCGAGCCCTCGGTGCTACAGTTCCATTTATCTTCAGCCTAGGTGACGTATTGTGATACAGGGCCGTGATTTTGGCTATAAAAGGGTCCCCTAGACCCCTACCCCAAGCTTTTTAAGAGAATCATATATGGCGTGCCAGGAGACTCTATGGAATGCTTTCTCAGCATCCAACGAGAGTATCTACTTACAAATTTTTAACTGCATCTAGCCCAGGAAATACTTTGTGCCTAGTAGCAGTGTCTGCTAGTCAGCGGATTATCCCGGCTGTTAAGCAAGCTACACCACCTGTAGTTTGGACACTTAATTTTTTCAAAGGAAATGCTTCGGGACCACGGGATACTTAGTGAAGAGCATCAGGAGGCACCCCAAGGCATAGGGGCTGGGACTGGCACTAGGATGCCTTGCGGTGAACAGCCGAGCTCGATCCTTATAAAAGCTTTTTAACTGCAGCAGCTTTAGTGGACGCTACTGGAGCTGGAATTACGCGGCTGCTGGCATGAGACTTGCCCTCCAATAGATCCTTGTAAATGGATTTAAAGTGTATTCATTCAAATTAGAGGGACAATTTAAATTAAAAAGCTTAGAGCTGCCTCCACCACAGGGGGGCTCTCTCGACCCACCAGCGGACAGGCACCAGTATTGGGAGAGGGGGGCTGGCCGTCAGGGTTCACCGCGGCTCTGGCACAAACCCGGCGACACGGAGGTGGCACGGGCAGGAGCGGACTGGCCGTCTCGGCTTCTCACTTTTTGGATTTTAGAAGGGCATGACATGCCTATATCTGTGTCTCCCCCTCCTTTTACTCCTCCACCTCTTTTCTTTTCGCATGACTATATGTACTTGTCACTTTTCCATGTGTTAGTTGTGTCTTCTGAGCAGTTTGTCAGCTTTTGGACACCTTTGAAGGTGTTTTCTATGTGTTGCTATGTGTTTTTGTTTGCCTGCCATTGGTTTTAACGGTGTTCGAAGGTGTTCGACGAACAGTTCGACGAACAGTT
This sequence comes from Phyllobates terribilis, assembly GCF_046119375.1. NCBI lineage: Eukaryota > Metazoa > Chordata > Amphibia > Anura > Dendrobatidae > Phyllobates > Phyllobates terribilis. The sequence continues at coordinate 146,715,429 of NW_027362764.1, read as the reverse complement.
CGGCGAACACACGGGTGTTCGACGAACCGAACCGAACTCGAACACTACGGGGGTGGCTCAACACTAACCTACACCAGACTCTTTTACACAGATATATTTGTGTCTGAACAGTCAGCGAGACACTCAAAATGTTTTTTTTTAATGCAAAAAAGTGGATAATACAGAGATTTGAACCGTGGGAGAGAAAAAACACAGTTCTAGTTATCTGGCCTACACCAGACTCATTTAAACAGATATATTTGTGTCTGAACAATCAGCGAGACACTCAAAATGTTTTTTTTTATTGAAAAAAGGCAAAGAAGTGGATAAAACAAATATTTGAACCATGGAACTCAAAACCACAGTTCTAGTTATCTGGCCTCCACCTTACTTTTTTAAACAGATATATTTGTTTCTTAACAGTCAGTAAGACACTCAAAATGTTTTTTTTTATGGAAAAAGGTGGATTACACCCAGATTTGAACCGTGGGAGAGGAAAATCACAGTTCTAGTTATTTGGCCTACACCAGACTCTTTTAAACTGATATATCAGTGTCTGAAAAGTTAGCGAGACACTCAAAATGGTTTTTTTTATTGAAAAAAGGCAAAAAAGTGGATAATACAGAAATTTGAACCGTGGAAGAGGAAAACCACAGATCTAGTTATCTGGCCTACACCAGACTCTTTTAAGCAGAAATATTTGTGTCTGAACCGTCAGCGCGACACTCAAAATGCTTTTGCTTATGCAAAAATGGCAAAAAAGTGGATAATACAGAGATTTGAACAATGGAACTGCGAAACCACAGTTCTAATTATCTGGCCTATACCAGACTCTTTTAAACAGATATATTTGTGTCTGAACAGTCAGCAAGACACTCAAAATGTTTTTTTATGCAAAAAGGTCGATTACACCCAGATTTGAACCGTGGGAGAGGAAAACCACAGTTCTAGTTAACTGGCCTACTCCAGACTCTTTTAAAAAGATATATTTGTGTTTGAACAGTAAGCGAGACACTCAAAATGTTTTTTTTAATTGAAAAAATGCAAAAAAGTGGATATTACAGAAATTTGAACTGTGGAAGAAGAAAACCAAAGTTCTAGTCATCTGGCCTACACCAGACTCTTTTAAACAAATATATTTGTGTCTGAACAGTCAGCAAGACACTCAAAATGTTTTTTTATGCAAAATAGTGGAGAGTACAGAGATTTGAACCGTGGAACTGCAAAACCACAATTCTAGTTATCGGGCATACACAAGACTCTTTTAAACAGATATATTTGTGTCTGAACAGTCAGCGAGACACACAAAATGTTTTTTTTTATTGAAAAAAGGCAAAAAAGTGGATAATACAGAAATTTGAACCGTAGAACTGCAAAACCACAGTTCTAGTTTTCTGGCCTACACTAGACTCTTTTAAACAGATATTTTTGTGTCTGAACAGTCAGCGAGACACTCAAAATGTTTTTTTTTAATGCAAAAAAGTGGATAATACAGAGATTTGAACTATGGAACTGCAAAACCACAGTTCTAGTTATCTGGCCTACACCAGCCTCTTTTAAACAGATATTTTTGTGTCTGAACAGTCCGCGAGACACTCAAAATGTTTTTTTTTTCTGCAAAAACGTGGATTACACCCAGATTTGAACTGTGGGAGTGAAAAACCACAGTTCTAGTTATCTGGCCTACACCAGACTTTTTTAAACAGATATATTTGGGTCTGAACAGTCAGCGAGACACTCAAAATGTTTTTTTTTTTTTAAAAAGGAAAAAGAGTGGATAATACAGAGATTTGTACCATGGAACTGCAAAACCACAGTTCTACTTATCTGGCCATCACCAGACTCTTTTAAACAGATATATTTGTGTCTGAACAATCAGCGAGACGCTCAAAATGTTTTTTTTATGCAAAAAAGTCAAAAGAGTGGATAATACAGAGATTTGAACCGTGGAACTGCAAAACCACAGTTCTAGTTATATGGCCTACACCTGACTTTTTTAAACAAATATATTTGTGTCTTAACAGTCAGCAAGACACTCAAAAGGTTTGTTTTTTTTTATGGAAAAAGGTGGATTACACCCAGATTTGAACCGTGAGAGAGGAAAACCACAGTTCTAGTTATTTGGCCTACACCAGACTCTTTTAAATAGATATATTTGTCTGAAAAGTTAGCGAGACACTCAAAATGTTTTTTTTTATTGAAAAAAGGCAAAAAAGTAGATAATACAGAAATTTGAACCGTGGAAGAGGAAAACCACAGTTCTAGTTATCTGGCCTACACCAGACTCTTTTAAGCAGAAATATTTGTGTCTGAACAGGCAGCGAGACACTCAAAATGTTTTTTTTATGCAAAAAAGTGGATAATACAGAGATTTGAACCGTTTAACTGCAAAACCACAGTTCTAGTTATCTGGCCTACATCAGACACTTTTAAACAGCTATATTTGTGTCTGAACAGTCAGCGAGACACTCAAAATGTTTTTTTATGCAAAACGTTCGATTACACCCAGATTTGAACCGTGGGTGAGGAAAATCACAGTTCTAGTTATCTGGCCTACACGAGACTCTTTTAAACAGATATATTTTTGTTTGAACACTAAGCGAGACACTCGAAATGTTTTTTTTTATTGAAAAAAGGCAAAAAAGTGGATAATACAGAAATTTGAACCGTGGAAAAAGAAAACCAAAGTTCTTGTTATCTGGCCTACACCAGATTGTTTTAAACAGATATATTTGTGTCTGAACAGTCAGCGAGACACTCAAAATGTTTTTTTTTTATGCAAAAAGGTGGATAATACAGAGATTTGAACTATGGAACTGCAAAACCACAGTTCTAGTTATCTGGCCTACACCAGCCTCTTTTAAACAGATATTTTTGTGTCAGAACAGTCAGTGAAACACTCAAAATGTTTTTTTTTTATGCAAAAAGGTGGATTACACCCAGATTTGAACCGTGGGAGAGGAAAAACACAGTTTTAGTTATCTGGCCTACACCAGACTCTTTTAAACTATTATATTTGTGTCTGAACAGTCAGAGAGACACTAAAAATGTTTTTTTTTCTGCAAAAAGGTGGATTACACAGAGATTTGAACTGTGGGAGTGGAAAACCACAGTTCTAGTTATCTGGCCTTCACCAGCCTCTTTTAAACACATATTTTTTTTGTCTGAACAGTCAGTGAAACAGTCAAAATGTTTTTTTTTTATGCAAAAAGGTGGATTACACCCAGATTTGAACCGTGGGAGAGAAAAAACACAGTTCTAGTTATCTGGCCTACACCAGACTCATTTAAACAGATACAGTGCTGGCCAAAAGTATTGGCACCCCTGCAATTCTGTCAGATAATACTCAGTTTCTTCCTGAAATTGATTGCAATCACAAATTCTTTGGTATTATTCTCTTCATTTAATTTGTCTTCAATGAAAAAAACACAAAAAGAATTGCCCTAAAGCCAAATTGGATATAATTCCACACCAAACCTAAAAAAGGGGGTGGACAAAAGTATTGGCACTGTTTGAAAAATCATGTGATGCTTCTCTAATTCGTGTAATTAACAGCACCTGTAACTTACCTGTGGCACCTCACAGGTGTTGGCAATAACTAAATCACACTTGCAGCCAGTTAACATGGATTAAAGTTGACTCAACCTCTGTCCTATGTCCTTGTGTGTACCACATTGAGTATGGAGAAAAGAAAGACCAAAGAACTGTCTGAGGACTTGAGAAACCAAATTGTGAGGAAGCATGAGCAATCTCAAGGCTACAAGTTCATTTCCAAAGACCTGAATGTTCCTGTGTCTTCCGTGCGCAGTGTCATCAAGAAGTTTAAAGTCCATGGCACTGTGGCTAACCTCCCTAGATGTGGACGGAAAATAAAAATTGACGAGAGATTTCAACGCAAGATTGTGCGGATGGTGGATAAAGAACCTCGACTAACATCCAAACAAGTTCAAGCTGCCCTGCAGTCCGAGGGTACAACAGTGTCAACCCGTACTATCCGTCGGCGTCTGAATGAAAAGGGACTGTATGAAAGGATACCCAGGAAGACCCCACTTCTTACCCCGAGACATAAAAAAGCCAGGCTGGAGTTTGCTAAAACTTACCTGAGAAAGCCTAAAACATTTTGGAAGAATGTTCTCTGGTCAGATGAGACAAAAGTAGAGCTTTTTGGGAAAAAGCATCAACATAGAGTGTACAGGAAAAAAAAAGAGGCATTCAAAGAAAAGAACACGGTCCTTACAGTCAAACATGGCGGCAGTTCCCTGATGTTTTGGGGTTGCTTTGATGCCTCTGGTACTGGACTGCTTGACCGTGTGCATGGCATTATGAAGTCTGAAGACTACCAACAAATTTTGCAGCATAATGTAGGGCCCAGTGTGAGAAAGCTGGGTCTCCCTCAGAGGTCATGGGTCTTCCAGCAGGAAAATGACCCAAAACACACTTCCAAAAGCACTATAAAATGGTTTTAGTTTTAGAGAAAGCACTGGAGACTTCTAAGGTGGCCAGCAATAAGTCCAGACCTGAATCCCATAGAACACCTGTGGAGAGATCTCAAAATGGCAGTTTGGAGAAGGCACCCTTCAAATATCAGGGACCTGGAGCAGTTTGCCAAAGAAGAATGGTCTACAATTCCAGCAGAACATTGTAAGAAACTCATTGATGGTTACCGGAAGCGGTTGTTCACAGTTATTTTGGATAAAGGTTGTGTAACCAAGTATCAGGCTGAGGGTGCCAATACTTTAGTCCGGCCCTTTTTTGGAGTTTGGTGTTAAATGATCAATGATTTGATTTTTGCTTCAATCTCTTTTGTGTTTTTTCCTTGCAAGCAAATTAAATGAAGATAATAATACCAAAGAATTTGTGATTGCAATCATTTTCAGGAAGAAACTGAGTATTATCTGACAGAATTGCAGGGGTGCCAATACTTTTGGCCAGCACTATATATTAGTGTCTGAACAATCAGCGAGACACTCAAAATGTTTTTTTTATGCAAAAAAGTCAAAAGAGTGGATAATACAGAGATTTGAACCGTGGAACTGCAAAACCACAGTTCTAGTTATCTGGCCTACACCAGACTCTTTTAAACTATTATATTTGTGTCTGAACAGTCAGCAAGACACTCAAAATGTTTTTTTTTCTGCAAAAAGGTGGATTACACCCAGATTTGAACTGTGGGAGTGAAAAACCACAGTTCTAGTTATGTGGCCTACACCAGACTCTTTTAAACAGATATATTTGGGTCTGAACAGTCAACGAGACACTCAAAATGTTTTTTTTTTTTTAAATAAAGGAAAAAGAGTGGATAATACAGAGATTTGAACCATGGAACTGCAAAACCACAGTTCTAGTTATCTGGCCTACACCTGACTTTTTTAAACAGACATATTTGTGTCTTAACAGTCAGCAAGACACTCAAAATGTTTTTTTTTATGGAAAAAGGTGGATTTTACCCAGATTTGAACCGGGGGAGAGGAAAACAACAGTTCTAGGTATTTGGCCTACAACAGACTCTTTTAAATAGATATATTTGTGTCTGAAAAGTTAGCGAGACACTCAAAATGTTTTTTTTTATTGAAAAAAGGCAAAAAAGTGGATAATACAGAAATTTGAACCGTGGAAGAGGAAAACCACAGTTCTAGTTATCTGGCCTACAGGAGAGCCTTTTAAACAGATGTATTTTTGTTTGAACACTAAGCGATACACTTGAAATGTTTTTTTTTATTGAAAAAAGGCAAAAGAGTGGATAGTACAGAAATCTGAACCGTGGAAGAAGAAAACAAAAGTTCTAGTCATCTGGCCTACACCAGACTCTTTTAAAGAAATATATTTGTGTCTGAAAAGTCAGTGAGACACACAAAATGATTTTTTTTATGCAAAAAAGGCAAAAAAGTGGATAATACAGAGATTTGAACAATGGAACTGCAAAACCACAGTTCTAGTTATCTGGCCTACACCAGCCTCTTTTAAACAGAAATATTTGTGTCTGATGAGTCAGCGAGACACTCAAAATGTTTTTTTTATGCAAAAAGGTCGATTACACCCGGATTTCAACCGTGGGAGAGGAAAACCACATTTCTAGTTAACTGGCCCACTCCAGACTCTCTTAAACAGATATATTTGTGTTTGAACAGTAAGCGAGACACTCAAAATGCTTTTTTTTATTGAAAAAAGGCAAAAAAGTGGATAATACAGAAATTTGAACCGTGGAAGAGAAATAACACAGTTCTAGTTATCTGGCCTACACCAGACTCTTTTAAACAGATATATTTGTGTATGAACAGTCAGCGAGATACTCAAAATGCTTTTTTTTATGCCAAAAATGCAAAAAAGTGGATAATACAGAGATTTGAACGGCAGAACTACGAAACCACAGTTCTAGTTTTCTTGCCTACACTAGACTCTTTTAAACAGATATTTTTGTGTCTGAACAGTCAATGAGACACTCAAAATGGTTTTTTTTTATGCAAAAAAGTGGATAATACAGAGATTTGAACCGTGGAACTGCAAAACCACAGTTCTAGATTTCGGGCCTACACAAGACTCTTTTAAACAGATATATTTGTGTCTGAACAGTCAGCGAGACACTCAAAATGTTTTTTTTTATGCAAAAAAGTGGATACTACAGAGATTTGAACTATGGAACTGCAAAACCACAGTTCTAGTTATCTGGCCTACACCAGCCTCTTTTAAACAGACATTTTTGTGTCTGAACAGTCAGTGAAGCACTCAATATGTTTTTTTTATGCAAAAAGGTGGATTACACCCGGATTTGAACCGTCTGAGAGAAAAACCACAGTTCTAGTCATCTGGCCTACACCAGACTCATTTAAACAGATATATTTGTGTCTGAACAGTCAATGAGACACTCAAAATGTTTTTTTTTATGCAAAAAAGTGGATAATACAGAGATTTGAATCGTGGAACTGCAAAACCACAGTTCTAGTTATCTGGCCTACACCAGCCTCTTTTAAACAGACATTTTTGTGTCTGAAAAGTCAGCGAGACACTCAAAATGTTTTTTTCTTCTGCAAAATGGTGGAATACACCCAGATTTGAACTGTGGGAGTGGAAAACCACAGTTCTATTTATCTGGCCTAGACCAGACTCTTCTAAACAGATATATTTGTGTCTGAACAATCAGCGAGACGCTCAAAATGTTTTTTTTTTTAAAAAAAGGAAAAAGAGTGGATAATACAGAGATTTGAACCATGGAACTGAAAACCACAGTTCTAGTTATCTGGCCTACACCTGACTTTTTTAAACAAATATATTTGTGTCTTAACAGTCAGCAAGACACTCAAAATGTTTTTGTTTTTTTTTATGGAAAAAGGTGGATTACACCCAGATTTGAACCGTGGGAGAGGAAAACCACAGTTCTAGTTATCTGGCCTACACCAGACTCTTTTACATAGATATATTTTTGTTTGAACACTAAGCGAGACACTCAAAATGATTTTTTTTTTATGCAAAAAAGTGGATAATACAGAGATTTGAACAATGGAACTGCAAAACCACAGCTCTAGTTATCTGGCCTACACCAGCCTCTTTTAAACAGATACTTTTGTGTCTGAACAGTCAGTGAAGCACTCAAAATGTTTTTTTTATGCAAAAATGTGGATTACACCCAGATTTGAACCGTGGGAGAGAAAAACAACACTTCTAGTTATCTGGCCTACACCAGACTCATTTAAACAGATATATCTGTGTCTGAACAGTCAGCAAGACACTCAAAATGTTTTTTTTTTATGCAAAAAGGTGGATTACACCCAGATTTGAACCGTGGGAGAGAAAAACCACAGTTCTAGTTATCTGGCCTACACCAGACTCATTTAAACAGATATATCTGTGTCTGAACAGTCAGCTAGACACTCAAAATGTTTTTTTTCTGCAAAAAGGTGGATTACACCCAGATTTGAACTGTGTGAGTGGAAAACCACAGTTCTAGTTATCTGGCCTACACCAGACTCTTTTAAACAGATATATCTGTGTCTGAACAGTCAGCAAGACACTCAAAATGTTTTTTATTTTATGGAAAAAGGTGGATTACACCCAGATTTGAACCGTGGGAGAGGAAAACCACATTTCTAGTTATTTGGCCTACACCAGACTCTTTTAAATAGATATATTTGTGTCTAAAAAGGTAGCGAGACACTAAAAATGTTTTTTTTATTGAAAAACGGCAAAAAAGTGGATAATACAGAAATTTGAACCGTGGAAGAGGAAAACCACAGTTCTAGTTATCGGGCCTACACCAGACTCTTTTAAGCAGAAATATTTGTGTCTGAACAGTCAGCGAGACACTCAAAATGTTTTTTTTTATGCAAAAAAGTATATAATACAGAGATTTGAACTGTGGAACTTCAGAACCACAGTTCTAGTTATCTGACCTACCCAAGACTCTTTTAAACAGATATATCTGTGTCTGAACAGTCAGCAAGACACTCAAAATGTTTTTTTTATGGAAAAAGGTGGATTACACCCAGATTTTAACCGTGGGAGAGGAAAACCACAGTTCTAGTTATCTGGCCTACACCAGACTCTTTCACACAGATATATTTGTGTCTGAGCAGTCAGCAAGACACTCAAAATGTTTTTTTTTATGCAAAAAAGTGGATAATACAGAGATTTGAACAATGGAACTGCGAAACCACAGTTCTAATTATCTGGCCTATACCAGACTCTTTTAAACAGATATATTTGTGTCTGAACAGTCAGCAAGACACTCAAAATGTTTTTTTAAGCAAAAAGGTCGATTATAACCCAGATTTGAACCGTGGGAGAGGAAAACCACAGTTCTAATTATCTGGCCTATACCAGACTCTTTTAAGCAGAAATATTTGTGTCTGAACAGTCAGCGAGACACTCAAAATGCTTTTTCTTCTGCAAAAAAGGCAAAAAAGTGGATAAAACAGAGATTTGAACCGTTTAACTGCAAAACCACAGTTCTAGTTATCTGGCCTACACCAGACACTTTTAAACAGATATATTTGTGTCTGAACAGTCAGCGAAACACTCAAAATGTTTTTTGATGCAAAAAGTTTGATTACACACAGATTTAAACCGTGGGAGAGGAAAATCACAGTTCTAGTTATCTGACCTACTCCAGACTCTTTTAAATAGATATATTTGTGTCTGAACAGTCAGAGAGACACTCAAAATACTTTTTTTTATGCCAAAAATGCAAAAAAGAGGATAATACAGAGATTTGAACCGTAGAACTGCAAAACCACAGTTCTAGTTTTCTGGCTTACACTAGACTCTTTTACACAGATATATTTGTGTCTGAACAACCAGCGAGACACTCAAAATGTTTTTTTTATTTAAAGAAAGGCAAAAGAGTGGATAATACAGAGATTTGAACTGTGGAACTTCATAACCACAGTTCTAGTTATCTGATCTACCCAAGACTCTTTTAAACAGATATATTTGTGTCTGAACAGTCAGCAAGACACTCAAAATGTTTTTTTTTATGGAAAAAGGTGGATCACACCCAGATTTGAACCGTCGGAGAGGAAAACCACAGTTCTGGTTATTTGGCCTAGACCAGACTCTTTTACATAGATATATTTTTGTTTGAACACTAAGCGAGACAATCAAAATGATTTTTTTTATGCAAAAAAGGCAAAAAAGTGGATAATACAGAGATTTGAACAATGGAACTGCAAAACCACAGTTCTAGTTATCTGGCCGTCACCAGCCTCTTTTAAACAGACATTTTTGCGTCTGAAAAGTCAGCGAGACACTCAAAATGTTTTTTTCTTCTGCAAAATTGTGGATTACACCCAGATTTGAACTGTGGGAGTGGAAAACCACAGTTCTATTTATCTGGCCTACACCAGACTCTTTTAAACAGATATATTTGTGTATGAACAGTCAGCGAGACACTCAAAATGTTTTTTTTTTTTAAAAAAGGAAAAAGAGTGGATAATACAGAGATTTGTACCATGGAACTGCAAAACCACAGTTCTACTTATCTGGCCGTCACCAGTCTCTTTTAAACAGATATATTTGTGTCTGAACAATCAGCGAGACGCTCAAAATGTTTTTTTTTAATGGAAAAAAGTCAAAAGAGTGGATAATACAGAGATTTGAACCGTGGAACTGCAAAACCACAGTTCTAGTTATTTTCCCTACACCAGAATCTTTTAAACTATTATATTTGTGTCTGAACAGTCAGCGAGACACTCAAAATGGTTTTTTTTCTGCAAAAAGGTGGATTACACCCAGATTTGAACTGTGGGAGTGAAAAACCACAGTTCTAGTTATCTGGCCTACACCAGACTCTTTTAAACAGATATATTTGGGTCTGAACAGTCAACGAGACACTCAAAATGTTTTTTTTTTTTAAATAAAGGAAAAAGAGTGGATAATACAGAGATTTGAACCATGGAACTGCAAAACCACAGTTCTAGTTATATGGCCTACACCTGACTTTTTTAAACAAATATATTTGTGTCTTAACAGTCAGCAAGACACTCAAAATGTTTTTTTTTTTTTTATGGAAAAAGGTGGATTACACCCAGATTTGAACCGTGGGAGAGGAAAACCACAGTTTTAGTTATTTGGCCTACACCAGACTCTTTTAAATAGATATATTTGTGTCTGAAAACTTAGCGAGACACTCAAAATGTTTTTTTTAATTGAAAAAAGGCAAAAAAGTAGATAATACAGAAATTTGAACCGTGGAAGAGGAAAACCAGTTATAGTTATCTGGCCTACACCAGACTCTTTTAAGCAGAAATATTTGTGTCTGAACAGGCAGCGAGACACTCAAAATGTTTTTTTTATGCAAAAAAGTGGATAATACAGAGATTTGAACCGTTTAACTGCAAAACCACAGTTCTAGTTATCTGGCCTACACCAGACACTTTTAAACAGCTATATTTGTGTCTGAACAGAGAGCGAGACACTGAAAATGTTTTTTTATGCAAAAAGTTCGATTACAACCAGATTTGAACCGTGGGAGAGGAAAATCACAGTTCTAGTTAACTGGCCTACAAGAGACTCTTTTAATCAGATATATTTTTGTTTGAACACAAAGCGAGACACTCGAAAAGTTTTTTTTTATTGAAAAAAGGCAAAAAAGTGGATAATACAGAAATTTGAACCGTGGAAAAAGAAAACCAAAGTTCTTGTTATCTGGCCTACACCAGACTCTTTTAAACAAATATATTTGTGTCTGAACAGTCAGTGAGACACTCAAAATGATTTTTTTATGCAAAAAAGGCAAAAAAGTGGATAATACAGAGATTTGAACCATGGAACTGCAAAATCACAATTCTAGTTATCTGGCCTACACCAGACTCTTTTAAACAGATATATTTGTGTCTGAACAGTCAGCGAGACACTCAAAATGTTTTTTTATGCAAAAAGGTCGATTACACACAGATTTGAACCGTGGGAGAGGAAAACCACAGTTCTAGTTAACTGGCCTACTCCAGACTCTTTTAAACAGATATATTTGTCTTTGAACAGTAAGCGAGACACTCAAAATGTTTTTTTTTATTGAAAAAAGGCAAAAAAGTGGATAATACAGAAATTTGAACCGTGGAAGAGAAATAACACAGTTCTAGTTATCTGGCCTACACCAGACTCTTTTAAACAGATATATTTGTGTCTGAACAGTCAGCGAGACACTCAAAATGCATTTTTTTATGCCAAAAATGCAAAAAAGTGGATAATACAGAGATTTGAACCGTAGAACAGCAAAACCACAGTTCTAGTTTTCTGGCCTACTCTAGACTCTTTTAAACAGATATTTTTGTGTCTGAACAGTCAGTGAGACACTCAAAATGTTTTTTTTTATGCAAAAAAGTGGATAATACAGAGATTTGAACCATGGAACTGCAAAACCACAGTTCTAGTTATCTGGCCTACACCAGAATGTTTTAAACAGATATATTTGTGTCTGAACAGTCAGCGAGACACTCAAAATGTTTTTTTTTAAGCAAAAAAGTGGATAATACAGAGATTTGAACTGTGGGAGTGGAAAACCACAGTTCTAGTTATCTGGCCTTCACCAGCCTCTTTCAAACACATATTTTTTTGTCTGAACAGTCAGTGAAACAGTCAAAATGTTTTTTTTTTATGCAAAAAGGTGGATTACAACCAGATTTGAACCGTGGGAGAGAAAAAACACAGTTCTAGTTATCTGGCCTACACCAGACTCATTTAAACAGATACAGTGCTGGCCAAAAGTATTGGCACCCCTCCAATTCTGTCAGATAATACTCAATTTCTTCCTGAAAATGATTGCAATCACAATTTCTTTGGTATGATTCTCTTCATTTAATTTGTCTTCAATGAAAAAAACACAAAAAGAATTGTCCTAAAGCCAAATTGGATATAATTCCACACCAAACCTAAAAAAGGGGGTGGACAAAAGTATTGGCACTGTTTGAAAAATCATGTGATGCTTCTCTAATTCGTGTAATTAACAGCACCTGTAACTTACCTGTGGCACCTAACAGGTGTTGGCAATAACTAAATCACACTTGCAGCCAGTTAACATGGATTAAAGTTGACTCAACCTCTGTCCTATGTCCTTGTGTGTACCACATTGAGTATGGAGAAAAGAAAGAAGACCAAAGAACTGTCTGAGGACTTGAGAAACCAAATTGTGAGGAAGCATGAGCAATCTCAAGGCTACAAGTTCATTTCCAAAGACCTGAATGTTCCTGTGTCTTCCGTGCGCAGTGTCATCAAGAAGTTTAAAGTCCATGGCACTGTGGCTAACCTCCCTAGATGTGGACGGAAAATAAAAATTGCCGAGAGATTTCAACGCAAGATTGTGCGGATGGTGGATAAAGAACCTCGACTAACATCCAAACAAGTTCAAGCTGCCCTGCAGTCCGAGGGTACAACAGTGTCAACCCGTATTATCCGTCGGCGTCTGAATGAAAAGGGACTGTATGAAAGGATACCCAGGAAGACCCCACTTCTTACCCCGAGACATAAAAAAGCCAGGCTGGAGTTTGCTAAAACTTACCTGAGAAAGCCTAAAACGTTTTGGAAGAATGTTCTCTGGTCAGATGAGACAAAAGTAGAGCTTTTTGGGAAAAAGCATCAACATAGAGTGTACAGGAAAAAAAAGAGGCATTCAAAGAAAAGAACACGGTCCTTACAGTCAAACATGGCAGAGGTTCCCTGATGTTTTGGGGTTGCTTTGATGCCTCTGGCACTGGACTGCTTGACCGTGTGCATGGCATTATGAAGTCTGAAGACTACCAACAAATTTTGCAGCATAATGTAGGGCCCAGTGTGAGAAAGCTGGGTCTCCCTCAGAGGTCATGGGTCTTCCAGCAGGACAATGACCCAAAACACACTTCCAAAAGCACTATAAAATGGTTTTAGTTTTAGAGAAAGCACTGGAGACTTCTAAGGTGGCCAGCAATAAGTCCAGACCTGAATCCCATAGAACACCTGTGGAGAGATCTCAAAATGGCAGTTTGGAGAAGGCACCCTTCAAATATCAGGGACCTGGAGCAGTTTGCCAAAGAAGAATGGTCTACAATTCCAGCAGAACATTGTAAGAAACTCATTGATGGTTACCGGAAGCGGTTGTTCACAGTTATTTTGGCTAAAGGTTGTGTAACCAAGTATCAGGCTGAGGGTGCCAATACTTTTGTCTGGCCCTTTTTTGGAGTTTGGTGTTAAATGATCAATGATTTGATTTTTGCTTCAATCTCTTTTGTGTTTTTTCCTTGCAAGCAAATTAAATGAAGATAATAATACCAAAGAATTTGTGATTGCAATCATTTTCAGGAAGAAACTGAGTATTATCTGACAGAATTGCAGGGGTGCCAATACTTTTGGCCAGCACTGTATATTAGTGTCTGAACAATCAGCGAGACACTCAAAATGTTTTTTTTATGCAAAAAAGTCAAAAGAGTGGATAATACAGAGATTTGAACCGTGGAACTGCAAAACCACAGTTCTAATTATCTGGCCTACACCAGACTCTTTTAAACTATTATATTTGTGTCTGAACAGTCAGCAAGACACTCAAAATGTGTTTTTTTTCTGCAAAAAGGTGGATTACACCCAGATTTGAACTGTGGCAGTGAAAAACCACAGTTCTAGTTATCTGGCCTACACCAGACTCTTTTAAACAGATATATTTGGGTCTGAACAGTCAACGAGACACTCAAAATGTTTTTTTTTTTAAAATAAAGGAAAAAGAGTGGATAATAGAGAGATTTGAACCATGGAACTGCAAAACCACAGTTCTAGTTATCTGGCCTACACCTGACTTTTTTAAACAGACATATTTGTGTCTTAACAGTCAGCAAGACACTCAAAATGTTTTTTTTTATGGAAAAAGGTGGATTTTACACAGATTTGAACCGGGAGAGAGGAAAACAACAGTTCTATTTATTTGGTCTACAACAGACTCTTTTAAATAGATATATTTGTGTCTGAAAAGTTAGCGAGACACTCAAAATGTTTTTATTTATGCAAAAAAGGCAAAAAACTGGATAGTACAGAGATTTGAACTGTGGAACTGCAAAACCACAGTTCTAGTTATCTGGCCTACACTAGCCTCTTTTAAACAGAAGTATTTGTGTCTGATCAGTCAGCGAGACACTCAAAATGTTTTTTTTATGCAAAAAGGTGGATTACACCCAGATTTGAACCATGGGAGAGGAAAACCACAGTTCTAGTTATCTAGCCTACACTAGACTCTTTTAAACAGATATATTTGTGTCTGAACAGTCAGTGATACACTCAAAATGTTTTTGGATAATACAGAGATTTGTACCGTGGAACTACAAAACCACAGTTCTAGTTATCTGGTCTACACCAGACTCTTTTAAGCAGAAATATTTGTGTCTGAACAGTCAGCAAGACACTCAAAATGTTTTTTTTTTATGCAAAAAAGTGGATAATACAGAGATTTGAACAGTTTAACTGCAAAACCACAGTTCTAGTTATCTGGCCTACACCAGACACTTTTAAACAGATATATTTGTATCTGAACAGTCAGCGAGAGACTCAAAATGTTTTTTTATGCAAAAAGTTCGATTACACCCAGATTTGAACCGTGGGAGAGGAATATCACAGTTCTAGTTATCTGGCCTACAGGAGAGTCTTTTAAACAGATATATTTTTGTTTGAACACTAAGCGAGACACTTGAAATGTTTAATTTTATTGAAAAAAGGCAAAAAAGTGGATAGTACAGATATTTGAATCGTGGAAGAAGAAAACAAAAGTTCTAGTCATCTGGCCTACACCAGACTCTTTTAAAGAAATATATTTGTGTCTGAAAAGTCAGTGAGACACTCAAAATGCTTTTTTTTAATGAAAAAAGGCAAAAAAGTGGAAAATACAGAGATTTGAACCGTGGAACTGCAAAACCACCGTTCTAGATATCGGGCCTACACAAGACTCTTTTTAAAAGATATATTTGTGTCTGAACAGTCAGCGAGACACTCAAAATGTTTTTTTCTTCTGCAAAATGGTGGATTACACCCAGATTTGAACTGTGGGAGTGGAAAACCACAGTTCTATTTATCTGGCCTACACCAGACTCTTCTAAACAGATATATTTGGGTCTGAACAGTCAACGAGACACTCAAAATGTTTTGTTTTTTTTAAATAAAGGAAAAAGAGTGGATAATACAGAGATTTGAACCATGGAACTGAAAACCACAGTTCTAGTTATCTGGCCTACACCTGACTTTTTTAAACAAATATATTTGTGTCTTAACAGTCAGCAAGACACTCAAAATGTTTTTTTTTTTTTATGGAAAAAGGTGGATTACACCCAGATTTGAACCGTGGGAGAGGAAAACCACAGTTCTAGTTATTTGCCCTACACCAGACTCTTTTAAACAGCTATATTTGTGTCTGAACAGAGAGCGAGACACTCAAAATGTTTTTTTATGCAAAAAAGTGGATAAAACAGAGATTTGAACTGTTTAACTGCAAAACCACAGTTCTAGTTATCTGGCCTACACCAGACACTTTTAAACAGCTATATTTGTGTCTGAACAGAGAGCGAGACACTCAAAATGTTTTTTTATGCAAAAAGTTCGATTACACCCAGATTTGAACCGTGGGAGAGGAAAATCACAGTTCTAGTTATATTGCCTACACGAGACTCTTTTAAACAGATATATTTTTGTTTGAACACTAAGCGAGACACTCAAAATGCTTTTTTTTATGCCAAAAAAAACAAAGAGTGGATAATAAAGAGATTTGAACTATGGAACTGCAAAACCACAGTTCTAGTTATCTGGCCTACACCAGACTCTTTTAAACTATTATATTTATGTCTGAACAGTCAGCAAGACACTCAAAATGTTTTTTTTTTATGGAAAAAGGTGGATTACACCCAGATTTGAACCGTGGGAGAGGAAAACCACAGTTCTAGTTATCTGGCCTACACCAGACTCTTTTAAGCAGAAATATTTGTGTCTGAACAGTCAGAGAGACACTCAAAATGTTTTTTTTTATGCAAAAAAGGCAAAAAAGTGGATAATGCAGAGATTTGAACCGTAGAACTGCAAAACCACAGTTCTAATTATCTGGCCAACACGAGACTCTTTTAAACAGATATTCTTGTGTCTGAACTGTCAGTGAGACACTCAAAATATTTTTATTTATTGAAAAAAGGCAAAAAAGTGGATAATACAGAGATTTGAACCGTTTAACTGCAAAACCACAGTTCTAGTTATCTGGCCTACACCAGACTGTTTTAAACAGATATATTTGTGTCTGAACAGTCAGCGAGACACTCAAAATGTTTTTTTTTATGCAAAAAAGTGGATAATACAGAGATTTGAACTATGGAACTGCAAAACCACAGTTCTAGTTATCTGGCCTACACCAGCCTCTTTTAAACAGATATTTTTGTGTCTGAACAGTCAGAGAGACACTCAAAATGTTTTTTTTTCTGCAAAAAGGTGGATTACACCCAGAATTGAACTGTGGGAGTGGAAAACCACAGTTCTAGTTATCTGGCCTTCACCAGCCTCTTTTAAACACATATTTTTGTGTCTGAAAAGTCAGTGAAACAGTCAAAATGTTTTTTTTTTTGCTAAAAGGTGGATTACACCCAGATTTGAACCGTGGGAGAGAAAAACCACAGTTCTAGTTATCTGGCCTACACCAGACTCATTTAAACAGATATATTAGTGTCTGAACAATCAGCGAGACACACAAAATGTTTTTTTTATGCAAAAAAGTCAAAAGAGTGGATAATACAGAGATTTGAACCGTGGAACTGCAAAACCACAGTTCTAGTTATCTGGCCTACACCTGACTTTTTTAAACAGATATATTTGTGTCTTAACAGTCAGCAAGACACTCAAAATGTTTTTTTTTATGGAAAAAGGTGGATTTCACCCAGATTTGAACCGGGGGAGAGGAAAACAACAGTTCTAGTTATTTGGCCTACAACAGACTCTTTTAAATAGATATATTTTTGTCTGAAAAGTTAGCGAGACACTCAAAATGTTTTTTTTTTTATTGAAAAAAGGCAAAAAAGTGGATAGTACAGAGATTTGAACCGTGGAACTGCAAAACCACAGTTCTAGTTATCTGGCACACACCAGACTCTTTTAAGCAGAAATATTTGTGTCTGAACAGTCAGCGAGACACTCAAAATGTTTTTATTTTATGCAAAAAAGTGGATAATACAGAGATTTGAACAGTTTAACTGCAAAACCACAGTTCTAGTTATCTGGCCTACACCAGACACTTTTAAACAGATATATCTGCATCTGAACAGTCAGCGAGAGACTCAAAATGTTTTTTTATGCAAAAAGTTCGATTACACCCAGATTTGAACCGTGGGAGAGGAAAATCACAGTTCTAGTTATCTGGCCTACACGAGAGCCTTTTAAACAGATATATTTTTGTTTGAACACTTAGCGAGACACTTGAAATATTTTTTTTATTGAAAAAAGGCAAAAGAGTGGATAGTACAGAAATTTGAACCGTGGAAGAAGAAAATAAAAGTTCTAGTCATCTGGCCTACACCAGACTTTTTAAACAGATATATTTGTGTCTGAACAGTCAGTGATACACTCAAAATGTTTTTGGATAATACAGAGATTTGTACCGTGGAACTACAAAACCACAGTTCTAGTTATCTGGCCTACACCAGACTCTTTTAAGCAGAAATATTTGTGTCTGAACAGTCAGCGAGACACTCAAAATGTTTTTTTTTTATGCAAAAAAGTGGATAATACAGAGATTTGAACAATGGAACTGCAAAACCACAGTTCTAGTTATCTGGACTACACCAGCCTCTTTTAAACAGAAATATTTGTGTCTGATCAGTCAGCGAGACACTCAAAATGTTTTTTTTTTATGCAAAAAAGTGGATAATACAGAGATTTGAACCGTGGAACTGCAAAACCACAGTTCTACTTATCTGGCCTACACCAGACTCTTTTAAAGAAATATATTTGTGTCTGAACAGTCAGCGAGACACTCAAAATGTTTTTATTTATTGAAAAAAGCAAAGAAGTGGATAATACAAAGATTTGAACCATGGAACTGCAAAACCACAGTTCTACTTATCTGGCCTACACCAGACTCTTTTAACCAGATATATTTGTGTCTGAACAGTCAGAGAGACACTCAAAATGTTTTTGTTTTATGCAAAAAGGTGGATTACACCCAGATTTGAACCATGGGAGAGAAAAAACAAAGTTCTAGTTATCTGTCCTACACCAGACTCTTTTAACCAGATATATTTGTGTCTGAACAGTCAGCGAGACACTCAAAATGTTTTTTTATGCAAAAAAGTGGATAATACAGAGGTTTGAACCGTGGAACTGCAAAAGCACAGTTCTAGTTATCTGGCCTACACCAGACTCTTTTAAACAGTTAGTTTTGTGTCTGAACAGTCAATGAGACACTCAAAATGGGTTTTTTTATGCAAAAAAAGGCAAAAAAGTGGATAATACGGAGATTTGAGCCGTGGAACTGCAAAACTACAATTCTACTTATCTGGCCTACACCAGACTCTTTTAAACAGATATAATTGTGTCTGAACAGTCAGCGAGACACTCAAAATGTTTTTGTTTAATGAAAAAAGCAAAGAAGTGGATAATACAAAGATTTGAACCATGGAACAGCAAAACCACAGTTTTAGTTATCTGGCCTACACCAGACTCTTTTAAACAGATATATTTGTGTCTGAACAGTCAGCAAGACACTCAAAATGTTTGTTTTTTTTTGGAAAAAGGTGGATTACACCCAGATTTAAACCGTGGGAGAGGAAAACCACAGTTCTAGTTATTTGGCCTACACCAGACTATTTTAAATAGATATATTTGTGTCTGAAGAGTTAGCGAGACACTCAAAATGATTTTTTTTATTGAAAAAAGGCAAAAAAAGTGGCTAATACAGAAATTTGAACCGTGGAAAAGGAAAACCACAGTTCTAGCTATCTGGCCTACACCAGACTCTTTTAAACAGATATATTTGTGTCTGAACAGTCAGCGAGACACTCAAAATGATTTTTTTTATGCCAAAAATGCAAAAAAGTGGATAATACAGAGATTTGAACTGCAGAACTACGAAACCACAGTTCTAGTTTTCTTGCCTACACTAGACTCTTTTAAACAGATATTTTTGTGTCTGAACAGTCAGTGAGACACTCAAAATGTTTTTTTTTATGCAAAAAAGTGGATAATACAGAGATTTGAACCGTGGAACTGCAAAACCACAGTTCTAGTTATCTGGCCTACACCAGACTCTTTTAAACAGATATATTTGTGTCTGAACAGTCAGCGAGACACTCAAAATGTTTTTGTTTAAGCAAAAAAGTGGATAATACAGATATTTGAACTATGGAACTGCAAAACCACAGTTCTAGTTATCTGGCCTACACGAGCCTCTTTTAAACAGATATTTTTGTGTCTGAAAAGTCAGTGAAACACTCAAAATGTTTTTTTTATGCAAAAAGATGGATTACACCCAGATTTGAACTGTGGGAGTAGAAAACCACAGTTCTACTTATCGGGCCTACACCAGCCTCTTTTAAACAGATATTTTTGTGTCTGAACAGTCAGTGAAACAGTCAAAATGTTTTTTTTTATGCAAAAAGGTGGATTACACCCAGATTTGAACCATGGGAGAGAAACACTACAGTTCTAGTTATCTGGCCTACACCAGACTCATTTAAACAGATATATTTGTGTCTGAACAATCAGCGAGACACTCAATGTTTTTTTTTTATGCAAAAAAGTCAAAAGAGTGGATAATACAGAGATTGGAACCGTGGAACTGCAAATCCGCAGTTCTAGTTATCTGGCCTACAACAGACTCTTTTAAACTATTATATTTGTGTCTGAACAGTCAGCAAGACACTCAAAATGTTTTTTTTTCTGCAAAAAGGTGGAATACACACAGATTTGAACCGTGGGAGTGGAAAACCACAGTTCTAGATATGTGGCCTACACCAGACTCTTTTAAACTATTATATTTGTGTCTGAACACTCAGCGAGACACTCAAAATGTTTTTTTTTTTTTTAAAAAGGAAAAAGAGTGGATAATAAAGAGATTTGAACCATGGAACTGCAAAACCACAGTTCTACTTATCTGGCCTACACCAGACTCTTTTAAACAGATATTTTTGTGTCTGAACAGTCAGCGAGACCCTCAAAATATTTTTGTTTATTGAAAAAAGGCAAAGAAGTGGATAATACAAAGATTTGAACCATGGACCTCCAAAACCACAGTTCTAGTTATCTGGCCTACACCAGACTCATTTAAACAGATATATTTGTGTCTGAACAGTCAGCGAGACACTCAAAATGTTTTTTTTTTATGCAAAAAAGTGGATAATACAGAGATTTGAACCGTTTAACTGCAAAACCACAGTTCTAGTTATCTGGCGTACACCAGACACTTTTAAACATATATATTTGTGTCTGAACAGTCAGCGAGACACTCAAAATGTTTTTTTATGCAAAAAGTTCGATCACACCCAGATTTGAACCGTGGGAGAGGAAAATCACAGTTCTAGTTATCTGGCCTACACGAGACTCTTTTAAACAGATATATTTTTGTTTGAACACTAAGCAAGACACTTGAAATGTTTTTTTTTATTGAAAAAAGGCAAAAAAGTGTATAATACAGAAATTTGAACCGTGGAAGAAGAAAACCAAAGTTCTAGTCATCTGGCCTACACCAGACTCTTTTAAAGAAATATATTTGTGTCTGAACAGTCAGTCAGACACTCAAAATGATTTTTTTTATGCAAAAAAGTGGATAATACAGAGATTTGAACTGTGGAACTACAAAACCACAGTTCTAGTTATCTGACCTACCTCAGACTCTTTTAAACAGATATATTTGTGTCTGAACAGTCAGCAAGACACTCAAAATGGGTTTTTTTATGCAAAAAGGTGGATTACACCCAGATTTGATCTGTGGGAGCGGAAGACCACAGTTCTAGTTATCTGGCCTACACTAGACACTTTTAAACTATTATATTTTTTTTAAAAAAAAGCAAAAAAGTGGATAATACTGAATTTTGAACCGTGGAAGAGAAATAACACAGTTCTAGTTTTCTGGCCTACACTAGACTCTTTTAAACAGATATATTTGTGTCTGAACAGTCAGCGAGACACTCAAAATGCTTTTTTTTATGCAAAAAAGTGGATAATACAGAGATTTGAACTATGGAACTGCAAAACCACAGTTCTAGTTATCTGGCCTACACCAGACTCTTTTAAACAGATAGTTGTGTGTCTGAACAGTCAATGAGACACTCAAAATGGGTTTTTTTATGCAAAAAAGGCAAAAAAGTGGATAATACAGAAATTTGAACCGTGGAACTGCAAAACCACAGTTCTACTTATCTGGCCTACACCAGACTCTTTTAAAGAAATATATTTGTGTCTGAACAGTCAACGAGACACTCAAAATGTTTTTATTTATTGAAAAAAGCAAAGACGTGGATAATATAAAGATTTGAACCATGGAACTGCAAAACCACAGTTCTAGTTATCTGGCCTACACCAGACTCTCTTAAACTATTATATTTGTGTCTGAACAGTCAACAAGACACTCAAAATGTTTTTTTTATTGAAAAAAGCCAAAGAAGTGGATAATACAAAGATGTGAACCGTGGAACTGCAAAACCACAGTTCTCATTATCTGGCCTACACCAGACTCTTTTAAACAGATATAATTGTGTCTGAACAGTCAGAGAGACGCTCAAAATGTTTTCGTTTTATGCAAAAAGGTGGATTACACCCAGATTTGAACCATGGGAGAGAAAAACGACAGTTCTAGTTATCTGGCCTACACCAGACTCTTTTAAACTATTATATTTGTGTCTGAACAGTCAGTGAGACACTCAAAATGTTTTTTTTTTTTTTTAAAAAAAGGCAAAAGAGTGGATAATACAGAGATTTGAACAGTGAAGAAGGAAAACCACAGTTCTAGTTTTCTGGCCTACACCAGCCTCTTTTAAACAAAAATATTTTTGTCTGAACAGTCAGCGAGACACTCAAAATGTTTTTTTTTTTATGCAAAAAGGTGGATTACACCCAGATTTGAACCATGGGAGAGGAAAACCTCAGTTCTAGTTATCTAGCCTCCACTAGACTCTTTTAAACAGATATATTTGTGTCTGAACGGTCAGCGAGACTCTCAAAATGTTTTTTTTATGCAAAAAAGTGGATAATACAGAGATTTGAACCGTGGAACTGCAAAACCACAGTTCTAATTATCTGGCCTACACCAGACTCTTTTAAACAGATGTATTTGTGTCTGAACAGTCAGCGAGACACTCAAATTGTTTTATTTTATTGAAAAAAGGCAAAGAAGTGGATAATACAAAGATTTGAACCGTGGAACTGCAAAACCACAGTTCTAGTTATCTGGCATACACCAGACTCTTTTAAACAGATATATTTGTGTCTGAACAGTCAGCGAGACACTCAAAATGTTTTTTTTATGCAAAAAGTGGATAATACAGAGGTTTGAACCGTGGAACTGCAAAACCACAGTTCTAGTTATCTGGCCTACCCCAGACTCTTTTAAACAGATAGTTTCATGTCTGAACAGTGAATGAGACACTCAAAATGGTTTTTTTATGCAAAAAAGGCAAAAAAGTGGATAATACAGAGATTTGAACTGTGGAACTGCAAAACCACAGTTCTAGTTATCTGGCCTACACCCGACTCTTTTAAACAGATATATTTGTGTCTGACCAGTCAGCGAGACACTCAAAATATTTTTATTTATTGAAAAAAGCAAATAAGTGGATAATACAAAGATTTGAACCATGGAACTGCAAAAACCACAGTTCTAGTTATCTGGCCTACACCAGACTCTTTTAAACAGATATATTTGTGTCTGAACAGTCAGAGAGACACTCAAAATGTTTTCGTTTTATGCAAAAAGGTGGATTACACCCAGATTTGAACCATGGGAGAGAAAAAACACAGTTCTAGTTATCTGGCCTACACCAGACTCTTTTAAACAGATATATTTGTGTCTGAACAGTCAGCGAGACACTCAATGTTTTTTTTATGCAAAAAGTGGATAATACAGAGGTTTGAACCGTGGAACTGCAAAACCACAGTTCTAGTTATCTGGCATACACCAGACTCTTTTAAACAGATATATTTGTGTCTGAACAGTCAGCAAGACACTCAAAATGGGTTTTTTTTATGCAAAAAGGTGGATTACACCCAGATTTGATCTGTGGGAGCGGAAGACCACAGTTCTAGTTATCTGGCCTACACCAGACACTTTTAAACTATTATATTTGTGTCTGAACAGTCAGCGAGACACTCAAAATGTTTTTTTTTTTAAAAAAAGGCAAAAAAGTGGATAATACTGAATTTTGAACCGTGGAAGAGAAATAACACAGTTCTAGTTTTCTGGCCTACACTAGACTCTTTTAAACAGATATATTTGTGTCTGAACAGTCAGCGAGACACTCAAAATGCTTTTTTTTATGCCAAAAAAAACAAAGAGCGGATAATACAGAGATTTGAACTATGGAACTGCAAAACCACAGTTCTAGTTATCTGGCCTACACCAGACTCTTTTAAACTATTATATGTGTGTCTGAACAGTCAGCAAGACACTCAAAATGTTTTTTTTTATGCAGAAAGGTGGATTACACACAGATTTGATTTGTGGGAGCAGAAAACCACAGTTCTAGTTATCTGGCCTACACCAGACTCTTTTAAACAGATAGTTGTGTGTCTGAACAGTCAATGAGACACTCAAAATGGGTTTTTTTATGCAAAAAAGGCAAAAAAGTGGATAATACAGAGATTTGAACCGTGGAACTGCAAAACCACAGTTCTACTTATCTGGCCTACACCAGACTCTTTTAAAGAAATATATTTGTGTCTGAACAGTCAACGAGACACTCAAAATGTTTTTATTTATTGAAAAAATCAAAGACGTGGATAATATAAAGATTTGAACCATGGAACTGCAAAACCACAGTTCTAGTTATCTGGCCTACACCAGACTCTCTTAAACTATTATATTTGTGTCTGAACAGTCAACAAGACACTCAAAATGTTTTTTTTTATGCAAAAAAGTGGATTACAAACAGATTTGATCTGTGGGAGCGGAAAACCACAGTTCTAGTTATCTGGCCTACACCAGACACTTTTAAACTATTATATTTGTGTCTGAACAGTCAGCGAGACACTCAAAATGTTTTTCTTAAGTGAAAAAAGGCAAAAAAGTGGAAAATGCAGAAATTTGAACCGTGGAAGAGGAAAACCTCAGTTCTAGTTATCTGGCCTACACCAGACTCTTTTAAACAGATATATTTGTGTCTGAACAGTCAGCGAGACACTGAAAATGTTTTTATTTTTTGAAAAAAGCAAAGAAGTGGATAATACAAAGATTTGAACCATGGAACTGCAAAACCACAGTTCTAGTTATCTGGCCTACACCAGACTCTTTTAAACTATTATATTTGTGTCTGAACAGTCAGCAAGACTCTCAAAATGGGTTTTTTTATGCAAAAAGGTGGATTACACCCAGATTTGATCTGTGGGAGCGGAAAACCACAGTTCTAGTTATCTGGCCTACAACAGACACTTTTAAACTATTATATTTGTGTCTGAACAGTCAGCGAGACACTCAAAATGTTTTTTTTTTTTTTTAAAAAAAGGCAAAAGAGTGGATAATACAGAGATTTGAACAGTGAAGGAGGAAAACCACAGTTCTAGTTTTCTGGCCTACACCAGCCTCTTTTAAACAGAAATATTTTTGTCTGAACAGTCAGCGAGACACTCAAAATGTTTTTTTTTTATGCAAAAAGGTGGATTACACCCAGATTTGAACCATGGGAGAGGAAAACCTCAGTTCTATTTATCTAGCCTACACTAGACTCTTTTAAACAGATGTATTTGTGTCTGAACAGTCAGCGAGACACTCAAATTGTTTTATTTTATTGAAAAAAGGCAAAGAAGTGGATAATACAAAGATTTGAACCGTGGAACTGCAAAACCACAGTTCTAGTTATCTGGCCTACACTAGACTCTTTTAAACAGATATATTTGTGTCTGAACAGTCAGCGAGACACTCAAAATGGTTTTTTTTATGCAAAAAGTGGATAATACAGAGGTTTGAACCGTGGAACTGCAAAACCACAGTTCTAGTTATCTGGCCTACACCAGACTCTTTTAAACAGATATATTTGTGTCTGACCAGTCAGCGAGACACTCAAAATATTTTTATTTATTGAAAAAAGCAAATAAGTGGATAATACAAAGATTTGAACCATGGAACTGCAAAACCACAGTTCTAGTTATCTGGCCTACACCAGACTCTTTTAAACAGATATATTTGTGTCTGAACAGTCAGCGAGACACTCAAAATGTTTTTTTTTTTTAAAAAAGGAAAAAGAGTGGATAATAAAGAGAATTGAACCATGGGACTGCAAAACCACAGTTCTAGTTATCTGGCCTACACTAGACTCTTTTAAACAGATATATTTGTGTCTGAACAGTCAGCGAGACACTCAATGTTTTTTTTTATGCAAAAAAGGCAAAAAAGTGGATAATACAGAGATTTGAACCATGGAACTGCAAAACCACAGTTCTACTTATCTGGCCTACACCAGACTCTTTTAAACAGATATATTTGTGTCTGAACAGTCAGCGAGACCCTCAAGATATTTTTGTTTATTGAAAAAAGGCAAAGAAGTGGATAATACAAAGATTTGAACCATGGACCTCCAAAACCACAGTTCTAGTTATCTGGCCTACACCAGACTCATTTAAACAGATATATTTTTGTTTGAACACTAAGCAAGACACTTGAAATGTTTTTTTTTATTGAAAAAAGGCAAAAAAGTGTATAATACAGAAATTTGAACCGTGGAAGAAGAAAACCAAAGTTCTAGTCATCTGGCCTACACCAGACTCTTTTAAAGAAATATATTTGTGTCTGAACAGTCAGTGAGACACTCAAAATGATTTTTTTTATGCAAAAAAGTGGATAATACAGAGATTTGAACTGAGGAACTACAAAACCACAGTTCTAGTTATCTGACCTACCTCAGACTCTTTTAAACAGATATATTTGTGTCTGAACAGTCAGCAAGACACTCAAAATGGGTTTTTTTATGCAAAAAGGTGGATTACACCCAGATTTGATCTGTGGGAGCGGAAGACCACAGTTCTAGTTATCTGGCCTACACCAGACTCTTTTAAACAGATATATTTGTGTCTGAACAGTCAGCGAGACACTCAAATTGTTTTATTTTATTGAAAAAAGGCAAAGAAGTGGATAATACAAAGATTTGAACCGTGGAACTGCAAAACCACAGTTCTAGTTATCTGGCCTACACCAGACTCTTTTAAACAGATATATTTGTGTCTGAAGAGTCAGCGAGACACTCAAAATGTTTTTTTTATGCAAAAAGTGGATAATACAGAGGTTTGAACCGTGGAACTGCAAAACCACAGTTCTAGTTATCTGGCCTACCCCAGACTCTTTTAAACAGATAGTTTCATGTCTGAACAGTCAATGAGACACTCAAAATGGTTTTTTTATGCAAAAAAGGCAAAAAAGTGGATAATACAGAGATTTGAACTGTGGAACTGCAAAACCACAGTTCTACTTATCTGGCCTACACCAGACTCTTTTAAACAGATATATTTGTGTCTGACCAGTCAGCGAGACACTCAAAATATTTTTATTTATTGAAAAAAGCAAATAAGTGGATAATACAAAGATTTGAACCATGGAACTGCAAAACCACAGTTCTAGTTATCTGGCCTACACCAGACTCTTTTAAACAGATATATTTTTGTCTGAACAGTCAGCGAGACACTCAAAATGTTTTTGTTTTATGCAAAAAGGTGGATTACACCCAGATTTGAACCATGGGAGAGAAAAAACACAGTTCTAGTTATCTGGCCTACACTAGACTCTTTTAAACAGATATATTTGTGTCTGAACAGTCAGCGAGACACTCAAAATGTTTTTTTTATGCAAAAAAGGCAAAAAAGTGGATAATACAGAGATTTGAACCATGGAACTGCAAAACCACAGTTCTACTTATCTGGCCTACACCAGACTCATTTAAACAGATATATTTGTGTCTGAACAGTCAGCGAGACCCTCAAGATATTTTTGTTTATTGAAAAAAGGCAAAGAAGTGGATAATACAAAGATTTGAACCATGGACCTCCAAAACCACAGTTCTAGTTATCTGGCCTACACCAGACTCATTTAAACAGATATATTTGTGTCTAAACAGTCAGCGAGACACTCAAAATGTTTTTTTATGCAAAAAGTTCGATCACACCCAGATTTGAACCGTGGGAGAGGAAAATCACAGTTCTAGTTATCTGGCCTACACGAGACTCTTTTAAACAGATATATTTTTGTTTGAACACTAAGCAAGACACTTGAAATGTTTTTTTTTATTGAAAAAAGGCAAAAAAGTGTATAATACAGAAATTTGAACCGTGGAAGAAGAAAACCAAAGTTCTAGTCATCTGGCCTACACCAGACTCTTTTAAAGAAATATATTTGTGTCTGAACAGTCAGTGAGACAATCAAAATGATTTTTTTATGCAAAAAAGTGGATAATACAGAGATTTGAACTGTGGAACTACAAAACCACAGTTCTAGTTATCTGACCTACCTCAGACTCTTTTAAACAGATATATTTGTGTCTGAACAGTCAGCAAGACACTCAAAATGGGTTTTTTTATGCAAAAAGGTGGATTACACCCAGATTTGATCTGTGGGAGCGGAAGACCACAGTTCTAGTTATCTGGCCTACAACAGACACTTTTAAACTGATAGTTGTGTGTCTGAACAGTCAATGAGACACTCAAAATGGGTTTTTTTATGCAAAAAAGGCAAAAAAGTGGATAATACAGAGATTTGAACTGTGAAAGAGGAAAACCACATTTCTAGTTTTCTGGCCTACACCAGCCTCTTTTAAACAGAAATATTTTTGTCTGAACCGTCAGCGAGACACTCAAAATGTTTTTTATTATTGAAAAAAGCCAAAGAAGTGATTAATACAAAGATTTGAACCGTGGAACTGCAAAACCACAGTTCTCATTATCTGGCCTACACCAGACTCTTTTAAACAGATATAATTGTGTCTGAACAGTCAGAGAGACGCTCAAAATGTTTTCGTTTTATGCAAAAAGGTGGATTACACCCAGATTTGAACCATGGGAGAGAAAAACCACAGTTCTAGTTATCTGGCCTACACGAGACTCTTTTAAACAGATATATTTGTGTCTGAACAGTCAGCGAGACACTCAAAATGTTTTTCTTAAGTGAAAAAAGGCAAAAAAGTGGAAAATGCAGAAATTTGAACCGTGGAAGAGGAAAACCTCAGTTCTAGTTATCTGGCCTACACCAGACTCTTTTAAACTATTATATTTGTGTCTGAACAGTCAGCAAGACACTCAAAATGGTTTTTTTATGCAAAAAGGTGGATTACACCCAGATTTGATCTGTGGGAGCGGAAAACCACAGTTCTAGTTATCTGGCCTACAACAGACGCTTTTAAACTATTATATTTGTGTCTGAACAGTCAGCGAGACACTCATAATGTTTTTTTTTTTTTTTTTAAAAAGGCAAAAGAGTGGACAATACAGAGATTTGAACAGTGTAGGAGGAAAACCACAGTTCTAGTTTTCTGGCCTACACCAGCCTCTTTTAAACAGACATATTTTTGTCTGAACAGTCAGCGAGACACTCAAAATGTTTTTTTTTTATGCAAAAAGGTGGATTACACCCAGATTTGAACCATGGGAGAGGTAAACCACAGTTCTAGTTATCTAGCCTACACTAGACTCTTTTAAACAGATATATTTGTGTCTGAACAGTCAGCGAGACTCTCAAAATGTTTTATTTTATTGAAAAAAGGCAAAGAAGTGGATAATACAAAGATTTGAACCGTGGAACTGCAAAACCACAGTTCTAGTTATCTGGCCTACACCAGACTCTTTTAAACAGATGTATTTGTGTCTGAACAGTCAGCAAGACACTCAAAATGTTTTTTTTTTTTGGAAAAAGGTGGATTACACCCAGATTTGAACCGTGGAAGAGGAAAACCACAGTTCTAGATATCTGGCCTACACCAGCCTCATTTAAACAGAAATATTTTTGTCTGAACAGTCAGCGAGACACTCAAAATGTTTTTTTTTCAAGCAAAAAGGTGGATTACACCCAGATTTGAACCATGGGAGAGAAAAAACACAGTTCTAGTTATCTGGCCTACACCAGACTCTTTTAAACAGTTATATTTGTGTCTGAACAGTCAGCGAGACTCTCAAAATGTTTTTTTTTTTATGCAAAAAAGTGGATAATACAGAGATTTGAACTGTGGAACTGCAAAACCACAGTTCTAGTTATCTGGCCTACACCAGACTCTTTTAAACGGATATATTTGTGTCTGAACAGTCAGCGAGACACTCAAATTGTTTTTTTTTTATTGAAAAAAGGCAAAGAAGTGGATAATACAAAGATTTGAACCGTGGAACTGCAAAACCACAGTTCTAGTTATCTGGCCTACACCAGACTCTTTTAACCAGATATATTTGTGTCTGAACAGTCAGAGAGACACTCAAAATGTTTTCGCTTTATGCAAAAAGGTGGATTACACCCAGATTTGAACCATGGGAGAGAAAAAACACAGTTCTAGTTATCTGGCCTACACCAGACTCTTTTAAACAGTTATATTTGTGTCTGAACAGTCAGCGAGACTCTCAAAATGTTTTTTTTTTTATGCAAAAAAGTGGATAATACAGAGATTTGAACCGTGGAACTGCAAAACCACAGTTCTAGTTATCTGGCCTACACCAGACTCTTTTAAACGGATATATTTGTGTCTGAACAGTCAGCGAGACACTCAAATTGTTTTTTTTTTATTGAAAAAAGGCAAAGAAGTGGATAATACAGAGGTTTGAACCGTGGAACTGCAAAACCACAGTTCTAGTTATCTGGCCTACACCAGACTCTTTTAAACAGTTAGTTTTGTGTCTGAACAGTCAATGAGACACTCAAAATGGGTTTTTTTATGCAAAAAAAGGCAAAAAAGTGGATAATACAGAGATTTGAGCCGTGGAACTGCAAAACTACAGTTCTACTTATCTGGCCTACACCAGACTCTTTTAAACAGATATATTTGTGTCTGAACAGTCAGCGAGACACTCAAAATGTTTTTATTTATTGAAAAAAGCAAAGAAGTGGATAATACAAAGATTTGAACCATGGAACTGCAAAACCACAGTTTTAGTTATCTGGCCTACACCAGACTCTTTTAAACAGATATATTTGTGTCTGAACAGTCAGCAAGACACTCAAAATGTTTTTTTTTTTTTGGAAAAAGGTGGATTACACCCAGATATGAACCGTGGGAGAGGAAAACCACAGTTCTAGTTATTTGGCCTACACCAGACTATTTTAAATAGATATATTTGTGTCTGAAGAGTTAGCGAGACACTCAAAATGTTTTTTTTTATTGAAAAAAGGCAAAAAAGTGGATAATACAGAAATTTGAACCGTGGAAGAGGAAAACCACAATTCTAGTTATCTGGCCTACACCAGATTCTTTTAAGCAGAAATATTTGTGTCTGAACAGTCAGCGAGACACTCAAAATGTTTTTTTTTATGCCAAAAAGGCAAAAAAGTGGATAATACAGAGATTTGAACCGTTTAACTGCAAAACCACAGTTCTAGTTATCTGGCCTACACTACACTCTTTTAAACAGATATATTTGTGTCTGAACACTCACAGATACACTCAATTTTTGGGGGGTAGGGGGGAAATACCAAAAGGTTAATAAGACGGGTATTTGTACAGTCTGACTGAGGAAAAAAACAAAAAAAGGAGGATTTAGATGATAAAAAAAGGATTTTTCCTGGCCCCTGAGAACTGGGGCTAAGTCTAGCATGTTGAACAGCAGCACACAAGCATGTAATGCAGTGTTTGTTGGTATAACCACTGCGTCTCCTATACAGCCTGCCTGCCTGCCTGATATCTGGAATGGATATTAGTCCTGAGAAGGACTATATGTTTGATTTTGCAGGCTTTAGAGACTCTACACTACCTATTTTGCAGTATAACTCTCTCCCTAACTCAGCAGCACTCTCCCTACACAGTCTGATCCAGAGCAAGATGGCGGCGCCCGGTTTTAAATACTCGAGGTGACGCTGTGCGGCCAGCCAATCACTGTAATACCCTCAACCAACATGGCTGCGGCATTACAGTGACTGGCTGACAATCCCTGCATGATCATTGGCTCTGTAAAGTGGGCCAAACATGCAGGGCGGAGACCCGAGCTCCCACCCGAGTAACCCAGAAATGCTCGGTGCTCGCCGAACATCCCGAGTAGTGAGATGCTCGGGTGAGTACTGAGCAGTGTCGAGCATGCTCGCTCAACACTAGTAATTAGGCATGAGCGAACATTTTAAGTTCGGTTCGGAAAAGTTTTCCAAACAAATTGATATTCACTGAGCATTTCCGAATCACATAGGAGTCAATAGGGGGACCAAAAAAATGCATAGACAACACCTAGAAATGGGACAAAAAGCTGCCAAAACACATCAAATTTGGTGTAGACATCAGGGAAGTGCCATCAATTGACCCAGAGTACAAGTACTGTAATTATTATTACTGTGATAGCGATATTTATTCAGTTGCGCTATACATGTGAAAATTGGTCACTGACTGGTACAACAGGAGAGAGGACCCTGCCTGCGAGGGCGCACTGTCACGGACATGGTTTGTGGAACTACTGTGCCATGGACCGGGAGAGCCTGGAGGGACGTGACTAAGCAAGCACCGGACTGTTCACTAGAGCCTCTGATGGTGAGGTTAGACTTGGCTCCCGATGATCGCCAGGTGCCACTCCAGGACAGACCGACGGAGGCGCAGCAGCTGGACCCAGTAGGACAGACTAGATGGTGCAGCAGGCAGAGCCTGTATCAGAGTGCAGCAGGTAGAGTCTGTATCAGGAGTGCAGCAGGCAGAGTCGGTATATGGAGTGCAGAAGACAGAATCTGTATCAGAAGTGCAGCAGTCAGAGTCTGTATCAGGAGTGCAGCAGGCAGAGTCTGTATCAGGAGTGCAGCAGGCAGAGTCTGTATCAGGAGTGCAGCAGGCAGAGTCTGTATCAGGAGTGCAGCAGGCAGAGTCTGTATCAGGAGTGCAGCAGGCAGAGTCTGTATCAGGAGTGCAGCAGGCAGAGTCTGTATCAGGAGTGCAGCAGGCAGAGTCTGTATCAGGAGTGCAGCAGGCAGAGTCTGTATCAGGAGTGCAGCAGGCAGAGTCTGTATCAGAGTACAGCAGGCAGAGTCTGTATCAGAGTGCAGAAGGCAGAGTCTGTATCAGGAGTGCGGCAGGCAGAGTCTGTATCAGGAGTGCAGCAAGGACTGGTACGCAACCTTACACAACTTAGACTGCAGAACAGGATGGCTCCACTACACCCAACCCAATAGATGGAGACCCAATCAGGATTCCAAACATTTTAATTAGTGGCAGATGCCAGCAAAGTGGCATCAATTTCACTAATGTAGAAATAGTGTAAATAAGACCCAAACCTCTACCAGTACAGCAAACCCAGGAGATGGAGACCTAACCAGGAGTATTCAGATTTCCCTAAATGAGGGTCTAACACCACCGAAGTGGCATAAATGTCATCAGACTACAAGTAGTTTAACGCAGACCCAAACCTGTCCCACTACAGCCAACCCAATGGATGGAGACTTAATCAGAATTCTTAACATTTCCCAAAATTAGCATCTAAAACCTGCAGAAGCAGCAGCAAGAGCAGGCACAGAAGCCATATCACAGACTGCAATTTCAAGAGATCAATGCCACACACTCAAAACGACAATATCGCCTACTCTGTACAGTCTGCAATTGAGATGCAAAAGTCCTTGGAGATCCTTGACTTGTTCATATTGATGAAACTTAGGCGGTCTACACTTTCAGGGGACAGCCGGGTACGCTTATCCGTCAAGACACTACCAGCAGCGCTGAAGACACGTTCAGAGAGAATGCTGGCTGCCGGGCATGATAAAACCTTGAAGGTGTGAGAGGGGAGCTCAGGCCATTCATCCATTTCTGAAGACCAAAATGTAAAAGGGTCCAAACACTCCCTGATGGCATTGATATTGAACTCTAGATAATCCTGCACCATCCTCTCCAGTCGTTCACCACGTGTCAAACTTGTACTCTGTTGTGCTGGTACACGAGCTGGTGCAAAAAATGTGTAAAAGGACTCCTAGAAATTGCTTCTGCTACTTACTTTTCTGCAGCTAAAGTTTTGGCGTTGACAAACTGACATGCCGGAGGTTGAAAGACTACAGCTGCGATGCACACTGTGTGCCTCACTCTTATCTTGGGGAAAACCTGTATTAAGGTTGCTTGAAAGCTTGTTTCGATACTCCAACATAAGCGGGTCCCTTTCCAGGGCGGGAAGCATCTGGCAAAATTGACTCTTATAACATGGATCTAACAGAGTGGCAACCCAGTAGTCAGCATTATTTTGAATCCTAACTATACGGGGATCATGTTGCAGATGGTGCATCAAGAAGGCACTCATATGTCGGGCTCTTCCAGGAGGTCCAAAGCCAGGCTGTATTGTGGGCTGCGTAACACTGATGCTTGTTTCCTCCGTCCCCTAATGTCAACCACGTGCAAATGAGAGGGGATGATTATCCTCTTCATCCTATGACAGCTTCTCGCCCATAACTTCTTCCTCCTCCATTAGTTCCTCGACTCTTGCACCTTCACTAACAGTTTGCCAGGTATCACCAAACCCCCTCGATCGTTGTAATCCACCATCACTTGGCATTCACCTGTGTAACGACAGTTTGGAAATTTGAGACATTGGTATCCCTTCCGTATCCTCCTCCTCTTTTGGGGCCACCACCTCCTGCCGCAGGTTATTCAAAGTTTGTTCCAGCATGTATATGACCGGAATAGTGATGCTGTTGATGGCATCATCAGCGTGAACCAGTTTAGTAGCCATTTCAAAACCATGCAGAAGGGTGCAGAGGTCCTTAATCTGTTCACACTCCAGAAACGTGATATGCCCCAAGTCTGTACTACGTTGCCCCAAGTATACGGCATAACATACTGCGTCCGAGCTCGTTGCTGCTGGCACAGTCACTGCAACATGTGCAGAATGAAATTCCACCGCATCAGCACATCGCAGATCAACCTGTTAACTGGCACTAACAAAGACCTCTGTATCGATGCAAGTTGATGACATGAGGGGGGCGAACGGCAGAATGAGCACACAGCTTCTGCACTTTGTGAAGCAGCTCATCCAGACCAGGATAGTGGCGGAGAAATCACTGTACCACCAGGTTGAAGACATAAGCCATGCAAGGCAGGTGTGCGAGCTTGCCTCAGCCTAGGGCCGCTAACAGGTTCGCACCGTTATCGCACACGGCCTTCCCTGGCACTAGGTTCAGCGGAGACAGCCATTGCTCAAACTGAGCCTGGAGAGCTGCCCACAACACTTCACTTGAATAACTGCGATCTCCAAGGCATATTAATTTGAAGACTGCCTGATTACGGTGAGCCCTGACTGAGCAGTACAGAGGTGGTGTGTATTCGCTCCGCATCCTTGGAATGCGTGTCTCATTAAGGTAGAGGTTGAGTGCGCAGGTGGAGGCCCTAGAGGAGGTGGAGGATGTAGAAGCAGCGAAGGAAGTAGGAAATACAGAGGTTTCTACTGCAAGCCTTGGGGATTCCAAGATTTGTAGAGCAGCACCTTCCCCGCCTTCCCCCACAGCCACCAGAGTTACCCAGTGCCCAGTCAGCGAGATGTAACGCCCTTGGCCATGCTTACTCATCCAGGTGTCTATGGTGAAATGCACCCTGGCACACGTAGATTTACACAAGGATTGGTGATGTTGTCTGTGACATGGTGGTGTAGAGCAGGCACAGCTTTCTTAGAGAAGTAATTACAAAAGGGCAACTGGTACTGGGGGACTGTGAAGGCCATCAGTTTTCGGAAACTGTATCTACCAGGTGGAAAGGCAGAATTTCCGTGGCCAGCAGATTGGAGATGGTGGAGTTCAACCTCCTTAGCTTTGTCATGCGTAAGATGAAGCAATATTTTTCGTGACCACAACTGCGGGACCAAGCGCTGGCTAAGGTGCTGAGAGAGGGCAGAGTACAGTGAAACGGACAAACTGGTGGACTGTGAGTGAGGTGAAGATGTTACTTACGGTGGATTAAGAAACATACGGTGTGCTCAGTGAAACAAGCACAGCAGGCGTGTCCGCTTCCGTAACAGCTGATGGGCTTTCACTCAGCCTGACTGGAGCAGGTAAAGAACTGGAGTTTCTGCGCACACACGGAGCGAAGTGCTTTTTTTCACACAAGCAAGGGCATGTGTCATTGGCAGTGTATGTCACATGTCCTTGCCCTATAAGACCCAGCCATTTTCCCCATCACCACCATTTTCTCACTGCTGCAGCTGCGTGTTAGACGGCACCGCTGTCGCTGTGTGCGCTATACCTTGTTAATTTCAAGCCAATTTTCGCACAAATCTACAGATAACTTGGGAGTAGGGAATAGTTGTGATTGCAGTCCTTTTAAGGACTACGTTACATCATTTCATACGACTTTTATCAGGCAGGTCTGTGCTCTTAAATAGATAGGTTGGGAGTAAAGACTAATTGTAATTGCAGTCCTTTTCAGGGCTAGGTTACATCAGTTCCTATCACTTTTTGTCAGGCAGGTCTGTGCTAGTGCTGTGCAAGTTTTTTTCACAGCATTTGGCTGAATCTAGCAAAGCTAATCCTTTTTGGCCTATTGCAGAGTGTGTTAGTCAGTGGAGTAGCCTATCTGTGTTGCAAGATACACCAACTGTGTATAGAATACCAATTTTTTTACTGCACCTAGTGAAGTAAAACCCTTTTGGGCATAGCATCATTCTATTAGTCCATCTATACTGACCCCCATAAGGTTGCAAATTGAATATAATTTTTTTCTGCATCTAGTTCTGAAAAAATATTTGGCCTTCTAGCAGTGTGTGGGACTTTCTCTATTAGTCCATCTATACTGACCTCCATCAGGTTGCAAATTAAAAATAATTTTTATCTGCATCTGACGCGCCCCCTGGGCCTGTGCTGCTGCTGCTGTGCAGGGGGAATACCCGGAGCCGGATCGCTGGGGGTTGTAGTTCTCCATGGCGGTGACCCGGTCCGTTCCCAGGGTGGTCAAACCAGTGGCAGTCTAAATGTTGTAATAAGTGTCCGACTACGCCACCCATGGATTGCGGTCAGTGGGGACCGCCGCTGCGCTGCCGACCGCTGAGGCTGATGCTGGTTGCGCAGCCAAGTATGGGATAACTCCCCACGGGAGGAGTACTGCCTCAGGACAGCTAATGTGAGAGATGATGGGAGTGATGGTGTGAGCGTCCCAGTACTAATGGTGCTGGTGCGGCAAGGAATCACAGAAACGTGTGGTGCAGTTCAGGATCTTTACTGATGGTACTAGGCAGACCCTCCCGGGAGTACTGGCTAGTATAAGGGGCCTGGTCAGTCTGCGAGCAAGCAGGAGTTCCCCTGGCCAGGTGGAGTTGTAGGCCTTCCCGTTAATCTGCACTCTTCCTGGCTACCTTGCTGTCAGCGGTTACAAGTAGCCCACGTCCCTGAGTATACCGTGTGGTGCTCACCCGTATGGCTGGTGACTTGGGGCCTTCTGTTAGCCTCCGCTCCTGGATGGCGGCGCTGGTCCCTTCTTTGTGACTGAGCCTCCGGGCTTCTATGGCCAGAGGACCTGGAATCCCCTGCCGGCTGGTTTCTTCCGCTGGGTTTATATCAGTCCCCACAGCCTCGGACTCCTGTGTCCGGTCTTAGTGTCTTCGTCCAGGGCGAGCTCTGCTCAGCTCCAGCCCCTGGACTTCATCTACTGCTCCTCCAGAGCTCCTGATCTCACTTTCCCTCTCCAGATTCTGACTGCTCTAATCCCGCCCCAGACCCAGTTTTTAAGGGCAGATTCCTCCCCTCCCAGGTCTGGGTGGGCCGTGTTGCATGTTTAGGGCTCCTGACCAGAGAAACCTCCCACTTGCTCTCAGACATAATATCTCTATTACTGTGGCAACCAGACCCCTGGGGTGTCACATTCCCCCCTAGTAAATTTTAGTACTCCGGGACTAAACACACATTTTTTTAAAGAAACATAAATACAAGGTATAACAATAACAAAATAACATATTCACAAGAAACTTTTAGTCTGTAGAGGTCACGGCGTTTCCGTGACCGGGTGTCCATATCACCCAAGGTGAAGTCTTGGCACAGAATAGGGGACCTGTCCAAAGCAAACCCCTTGCGTTGTCCTTGGGCGTGGCTGCAAGGGTAGACTAACTACTTTGGGCCGTAAGGAGGCCACGTCAGACAGGTTTTCTCTTCCGCGGCCGTCTTCACAAGAGGCACCAAGGTGCAACTATCTACAAAACTGTTCCGGTTATCCAGTGTCCATAACCTGTTAGTCCAAATAAATCTGCCGGGTAACTGAGAAACATAATTAGTAACAGGCAACAAACATAAACCATAAACATTTTTCAATAAACAGTCAACTTTACAGTGCACTGGATTAGATTCTCCAGCGAGCGGGCATCTGACCTCTAGTGACTCTAGTGGACCTACGGAGCTCACTAACTGATTCTGCACTACAGGGTGTAGGAGGTATTATGGGCAAGCTGGGCAGCTTTCTGCGCACTCTTTGGCTCACTAGGGGCACAGCAGGCTCACTACTAGCAGAGGGTTGATCCTCCTGTACTGCTGTTGTGGACTCTTCTGCCTCTTGGGCCGGCTGCTCTTCCAGCTCTACCGGTTCCTCTGTAGGCACTTGCGGGGCTGGCTGGAGAAAGGTGAGGACGGGTACCACGACAGCGCCGTTTACTTGTGTCCAAGACCGGGGGAAGTCTCCGAGTACGGTACTGATCATTTATTCCCTTTCCTCTGCGGGTTGAGGGTTTTCTTGATCTTCTTCAGGGCTTTGCAGCTGCTCGGGACACTTCTTCAGGTGGTATCTGGAGACAATGGCTGTGGTTTCTCCTCCATCCTTACTGATTACGCAGATTTTTGGGTTCTCATGGCTTGATGGCAGTACGGTGTACGGGTCCATCTCCCACTGGTCGTCCAACTTGTGGAGCCGCCTCTTCCTCTTCAAGACCTGCTCTCCAGGTACCAGGGGAACAGCGGGAGCATACTGGTTATAAGCCTTCTCTTGCCTTTCTCTAGCTTGAGACAGACTTCGCTCGACGCTTTCCTGTACTTTCCGATACTGCTGCTGCCGTTCTGTATCCCAGTCTGCCTCTGGCGAGGTGTCCTCAGGCGTCAGGACTCCCATATCCAGGTCAATAGGCAGCTTACCAGGTCTTGCTCTCATTAGGTAAGCCGGGGTACAGTTGGTGGAACCTACAGGGATGTGGTTATACAGGTCCACCAGATCGGGCAGTTTCTCAGGCCACAGACTGCGTTCTTCCAGGGGCAATGTTTTTAGCAGATCTATCACCACGTGGTTAATCTTCTCGCAGAGTCCATTGGTTTGAGGGTGATAGGGCGTTGTTCTTATCTTCTTGCAGCCATACAGGTTGCAGAACTCCTGGAAGACCTCCGCTTCGAAGGCTGGTCCTTGGTCTGTCAACACTTGGTCCGGGTACCTGTGTGGACGGCAGAAGTGCTGCTGGAAGGCTCTAGCTGCTGTTTGAGCCGTTAAGTCCTTGACCGGGACCACCACCAGGAACCGGGAGTAATGATCTACGATTGTGAGGGCGTAGACATACCCAGATCTGCTTGGAGCCAGTTTCACATGGTCCAGGGCTACGAGTTCCAGTGGCTGTCTGGTGATGATGGGCTGCAGGGGAGTCTTCTGGCTGGCTCGGTCTTTTCTTCTCAGGTGGCACGGGCCACAGTCTCTGCACCACCTCTCGATGGCTCCTCTCATGCCTACCCAGTAGAACTGTTCACGCAACAAGAACTCCAGCTTCTTCCATCCGAAATGCCCTGCTCCGTTGTGGTATTCCTCCAGAACCATAGCCGCGTCTCGTCTTGGGACCACTACCTGCCAGGTCAACTCATGTGTTCGAGAGTTAACCATTCTCCGGCACAGCTTCTCCCTGTAGAGGAACAGCTTACTTTTCTCCTTCCACAGTTGCTTGGTCTCCTCCGGAGCATCTGGGTCAAGACGGGCATCGGCCTGGGTCAGCATTTCCTTCACCAAATGGACTGCGGGATCACTGTCTTGCGTCTCCGCCCAGTTGTAGTGGGGCAAGGGATTGAACGTCACGGAGCGCCTGTCCTTCACACGGTGGGAATACAGGGTAATCCCATGACGGTGGAACGCAGGGAGCTCAACTTCTTCCAGATCTTCTGGATCTTCCCCTACGTCCGGTAAGTTCGGTATTCTAGACAGGGCATCCGCGTTGGCATTTGAGCGTCCTGTCCGGTATTTGATGGTGAATTCAAAGTTGGACAGGCGGGCCATCCATCTCTGTTCCAGGGCACCGAGCCTTGCAGTGTCCAGGTGTGTCAACGGGTTGTTATCCGTGTACACGGTGAATTTGGAGGAGGCAAGGTAATGCTTGAAACGTTCGGTCACTGCCCACACTACTGCCAGGAGCTCCAGCTTCAATGAGCTATAATTCTCAGGGTTCCTCTCCGTGGGCCGTAGCTTTCGGCTGGCGTAAGCGATTACCCATTCTTTCCCTTGCTGGATCTGGGACAGTACAGCTCCTAGCCCGATGTTGCTTGCGTCCGTGTGGAGGATAAAGGGCTGGCTGTAGTTTGGATATGCCAGGATTTCATCCCCCGTGAGGGCCATCTTCAGCTGGCAGAAGGACTCCTCTTCCAGCTTTTCCCACCTAAAGGGCGGCTTCTGGTTTTTGGCTTTCCGAGATTGACCTATCAGGAGGTCCTGCATAGGGGCTGCCATTTTGGTGAAACCGGGAATGAATCTTCGGTAGTAGCCTACCAACCCGAGGAACTGCCGCACTTCCTTTATGCTGGAGGGTCTTGGCCAGTCCTTAATCACAGTGATCTTATCAGGGTCGGGAGCCACTCCGTCAGCACTCACCACGTGTCCCAGGTACTGCACCTTTGGTTTCAGGAGGTGACACTTGGAGGGTTTCACCTTTAGGCCGTAATTCGCCAGAGCTTCGAACACTTCTGCCAGGTGTTTCAGGTGGTCCTCGTAGGTCTTGGAATAGACGATGACATCGTCCAGGTATAACAGGACCGTCTCGAAGTTCCGGTGTCCCAGACAGCATTCCATCAACCGTTGGAAGGTTCCTGGTGCGTTGCAGAGCCCGAACGGCATACAGTTAAATTCGCTGAGACCCATCGGGGTGGTGAATGCGGTCTTCTCCCGGTCCGCCTCTGCTACAGGAACCTGCCAGTACCCGCTAGTGAGATCCAAAGTAGAGAAGAAGTTAGCAGATTTTAATGCAGCTAAGGACTCTTCTATCCTTGGTAAAGGGTACGCATCTTTGTGTGTGATACGGTTGACCTTCCTGTAGTCTACACACATTCTCATGCTGTTGTCTTTCTTTTTCACTAAGACTAGTGGAGCTGCCCAGGGGCTACAGCTGTCCCTGATTACCCCAGCCTCCTTCATGTCTCTAAGCATCCCCTTGGAGTGTTGGTAGTGTGCCGGGGGTACGGGTCGGCATCTCTCCTTTATGGGAGGATGGTCTCCCGTGGGGATGTGGTGTTCTACCCCCTTTACTCGCCCGAAGTCTAGCGGGTGTTTACTAAACACTCTCTCGTACTCTCGAACCACCCGATAGACTCCCTGTTTCTGGTGTGAGGGAGTTGAGTCAGTACCCAAATGCAGTTGCTGACACCAGTCCTCCATTGGTTTCTTAGAGCCGTTACCTTCCTCTGGTTGAGATGGAGGCAAGGGTTCCACGGCCTGTACAGAATTCTGGTTTATGGTGAACAATTTGGCTAGCGTGGCATACCGGGGCAGGTGTACTTCTCTCTCCCCGATATTTATGATGCGAACGGGCACCCTCCCATGGCGTACATCGACCACCCCCTGTGCTGTCAAAATGGTGGGCCTACTGTCTGAGTAGACGGGTTCTACCATTGCTTGGTAGTCTCTACCTCTTAGACCAATAGCTGCCCGGCACCAAATCATCATCTCACTTTTTGGGGGCATGGCAATAGGGAACGGGTCACACATTCTCACGCTACCTATCTCACCACCAGATAGTTCCACCAGTTGCCGCTTCATCAGTGCCCGGATCTCTTTTTGGAGCACACGCTGCTGGCCGGAACTGGCGTTCTTGGCAACCTGCTGTAAAATGAGAATCACCTCTGCAAGACAATTTTCAATCACATTAGTTCCCAAGGTTATTCTAGGGTGACTCTCATGACGGTCTATTTCCACTATAATCAGTCCTTGTGCCGCCAGTTCGACTTTACCGATCTTAATGGTCACCTCTTTGAATCCCACTTGCGGCACGGGCTGACCATTGCTGGCGACGATACTCAGGTCGTCATCTGGGTAGCGGGTTATGTCCGAGTCATTCCAGTACTGTTTAAAGAGCACGTACGGGATGGTGGTCACCTGTGACCCAGTGTCTAGTAGGGCACTCATAGGAATGCCATCCAGTACCACAGGCAAGATTGGACGTCCCCCTACGTATTTATCACGCCAGTTTGATGGGCCTGATGGTCTTATGCCTGGGGGTTGGCCCTCTACCGCAGGTTGTGCCCGTTTAAATGACAGTACC
Organism: Phyllobates terribilis; assembly: GCF_046119375.1. Classification (NCBI taxonomy): domain Eukaryota; kingdom Metazoa; phylum Chordata; class Amphibia; order Anura; family Dendrobatidae; genus Phyllobates; species Phyllobates terribilis. The sequence goes on along the minus strand of NW_027362764.1, from coordinate 146,673,252 downwards.
TTGCCACATGTCCGGGTTGATTGCAGCGGCGGCAGATGGGTCATCCGTCCTCGTTGTATCTGTCGCTGGGTCTTCCTCTGGCCGGTGGGGTCCTCCTCAGTCGGCGTCACGGGACGTCCTCCGGTCCGGATGCCAGCTGGATCTTTCCTGGAGAAGAGACCTGTAAAGACTGCACAGTTCTGGTTAGCGCGGCAACGCTCTTAGTCAGCTCTTGGACCTGATGGTGCAGGTCTGTAGCCGGGTCACTGTTTAAAGCCTGCGCATCAGCTCCCACAGGCCCTGAAGACAAGGGCGCCATCTCCTGGTGGTAAGTGATAGCAGGGCGCCTGTGGCTCACAGCGCCACCTGGTGCCGGTTCTCGGAGCATCCGGATGGCTCTGTCCTTGAATTGTGCAAAGTCCAGGTCAGGGTCCTGTAAGGCCATTGCCCGCAACTGGGTTCGGTGGGCATTGCACAGTAGACCCTCAATAAATTGTTCAGTCAACAGCTTATCTTCATTTCCCACGCTGTCAGGGTCTGCCTCCTTAATGGCTCTCAGGGCCTCTTGTAGGTTTAGAGCATAGTCTCTTATACTCTCATGTGCCCGTTGTTTGCATCCATAAAATCTTAGTTTTATTTCGGCTGAGGTGGGGGTGTCAAATGTGTCTTTCAGCCGGGTTAGTATGTCTCTGACAGTCCTCTTCCTCCCAGGTGGCCAGGACTTTACCTCCCTTTGGGCTGCCCCTATTAATTGGGCCCCCAGGATGCTCACTTTTTGCTCTTCTGTGAGGGGGTACACCTGGAAGAGGCTATCCAGTCTTTCTCTAAAGTCATTTAGAGTATGTGACTCCCCTGAGTACTGGGGTAGCCAGGTTGCCCCCGGGATATAGGGCATGGTGAATGGCATGACTGCTGCAGCGGTTGTGCTGGCGGTGGCTGTGGCAGTGGAGCTCCCCTTGGTATCCGGCATCCTCCTCCCCCCTAGTGGACCGTGGCCTACCTTGCGATGCTCTTCTTCCGTAGGCCGCGGCTCCGCAGTCTATCGTCGGGGTTGAGGACCTGGCGTCACGCTCCGATGACGTCAGCGTCGCTTTTCCTCCCTTCCAGGACCTTGCGCAGCGTCAGAGCGTGGGGCGGAGCTTCGGATCTCGCGCGCTTTCAGCGTGCACGCCCCTCTTCTTCCCGTGCGGCGTCCCGAAGATGGCGTCTGAAGGCGGGAAGCAGCTGCGGATGGCGGGAAGAAGGCAGAAGACGGCGGGAAACGGTCCAAGATGGCGTCTGATGGCGGGAATCGGCTCCGGATGGCGGGAAACGACTCCGGAAGGTGGGAAACTTCACCACAGGTAAGTATAAAAGTCTCTTTTTCAGGCACGCAGTACCCGGTGGTTGCGGGCACGAAATCCTGCCGACTACTCCAAAGTTGACGCGCCCCCTGGGCCTGTGCTGCTGCTGCTGTGCAGGGGGAATACCCGGAGCCGTGCCCAGGGTGGTCAAACCAGTGGCAGTCTAAATGTTGTAATAAGTGTCCGACTACGCCACCCGTGGATTGCGGTCAGTGGGGACCGCCGCTGCGCTGCCGACCGCTGAGGCTGATGTTGGTTGCGCAGCCGAGTATGGGATAACTCCTCACGGGAGGAGTATTGCCTCAGGGCAGCTAATGTGAGAGATGATGGGAGTGATGGTGTGAGCGTCCCAGTACTAATGGTGCTGGTGCGGCAAGGAATCACAGAGACGTGTGGTGCAGTTCAGGGTCTTTACTGATGGTACTAGGCAGACCGTCCCGGGAGTACTGGCTAGTATAAGGGGCCTGGTCAGTCTGCGAGCAAGCAGGAGTTCCCCTGGCCAGGTGGAGTTGTAGGCCTCCCCGTTAATCTGCACTCTTCCTGGCTACCTTGCTGTCAGCGGTTACAAGTAGCCCACGTCCCTGAGTATACCGTGTGGTGCTCATCCGTATGTCTGGTGACTTGGGGCCTTCTGTTAGCCTCCGCTCCTGGATGGCGGCGCTGGTCCCTTCTTTGTGACTGAGCCTCCGGGCTTCTATGGCCAGAGGACCTGGAATCCCCTGCCAGCTGGTTTCTGCTGCTGGGTTTATGTCAGTCCCCACAGCCTCGGACTCCTGTGTCCGGTCTTAGTGTCTTCGTCCAGGGCGAGCTCTGCTCAGCTCCAGCCCCTGGACTTCAGCTACTGCTCCTCCAGAGCTCCTGATCTCACTTTCCCTCTCCAGACTCTGACTGCTCTAATCCCGCCCCAGACCCAGTTTTTAAGGGCAGATTCCTCCCCTCCCAGGTCTGGGTGGGCCGTGTTGCATGTTTAGGGCTCCTGACCAGAGAAACCTCCCACTTGCTCTCAGACATAATATCTCTATTACTGTGGCAACCAAACCCCTGGGGTGTCAAACATCTAGCTCTGAAAAAATATTTGGCCTTCTAGCAGTGTGTGGGACTTTCTCTATTAGTCCATCTATACTGACCTCCATCAGGTTGCAAATGAAAAATAATTTTTATCTGCATCTAGCTCTGAAAAAATATTTGGCCTTCTAGCAGTGTGTGGGACTTTCTCTATTAGTCCATCTATACTGACCTCCATCAGGTTGCAAATTAAAAATAATTTTTTGTCTGCATCTAGCTCTGAAAAAATATTTGACCTTATAGCAGTGTGTGGGACTTTCTCTATTAGACGATCTATACTGACCTCCATCAGGTTGCAAATGAAAAATAATTTTTATCTGCATCTAGCTCTGAAAAAATATTTAGCCTTCTAGCAGTGTGTGGGACTTTCTCTATTAGTCCATCTATACTGACCTCCATCAGGTTGCAAATGAAAAATAATTTTTATCTGCATCTAGCTCTGAAAAAATATTTGGCCTTCTAGCAGTGTGTGGGACTTTCTCTATTAGTCCATCTATACTGACCTCCATCAGGTTGCAAATTCAAAATAATTTTTTGTCTGCATCTAGCTCTGAAAAAATATTTGGCCTTCTAGCAGTTTGTGGGACTTTCTCTATTAGTCAATCTATACTGACCTCCATCAGGTTGGAAATGAAAAATAATTTTTATCTGCATCTAGCTCTGAAAAAATATTTGGCCTTCTAGCAGTGTGTGGGACTTTCTCTATTAGTCCATCTATACTGACCTCCATCCGGTTGCAAATTCAAAATAATTTTTTGTCTGCATCTAGCTCTGAAAAAATATTTGGCCTTCTAGCAGTTTGTGGAACTTTCTCTATTAGTCCATATATACTGACCTCCATCAGGTTGGAAATGAAAAACAATTTTTATCTGCATCTAGCTCTGAAAAAATATTTGGCCTTATAGCAGTGTGTGCGACTTGTTCTATTAGTCCATCTATACTGACCTCCATCAGGTTTCAAATTGAATATAATTTTTTTGTGCATCTAGCTCTGAAAAAATATTTGGCCTTCTAGCAGTGTGTGGGACTCTCTATTAGTCCATCTTTACTGACCTCCATCAGGTTGCAAATTAAAAATTTTTATCTGCATCTAGCTCTGAAAAAATATTTGACCTTCTAGCAGTGTGTGGGACTTTCTCTATTAGTCCATCTATACTGACCTCCATCAGGTTGCAAATTAAAAATAATTTTTATCTGCATCTAGCTCTGAAAAAATATTTGGCCTTCTAGCAGTGTGTGGGACTTTCTCTATTAGTCCATCTATACTGACCTCCATCAGGTTACAAATTAAAAATAATTTTTATCTGCATCTAGCTCTGAAAAAATATTTGGCCTTCTAGCAGTGTGTGGGACTTGTTCTATTAGTCCATCTAGACTGACCTCCATCAGGTTTCAAATTGAATATAATTTTTTTGTGCATCTAGCTCTGAAAATATATTTGGCCTTCTAGCAGTGTGTGGGACTTTCTCTGTTAGTCCATCTATACTGACCTCCATCAGGATGCAAATTAAAAATAATTTTTATCTGCATCTAGCTCTGAAAAAATATTTGGCCTTCTAGCAGTGTGTGGGACTTTCTCTATTAGTCCATCTATACTAACCTCCATCAGGTTGCAAATGAAAAATAATTTTTTGTCTGCCTCTAGCTCTGAAAAAAATATTTGGCCTTCTAGCAGTGTGTGGGACTTTCTCTATTAGTCCATCTATACTGACCTCCATCAGGTTGCAAATTAAAAATAATTTTTATCTGCATCTAGCTCTGAAAAAATATTTGGCCTTCTAGCAGTGTGTGGTACTTTCTCTATTAGTCCATCTATACTGACCTCCATCAGGTTGCAAATTAAAAATAATTTTTATCTGCATCTAGCTCTGAAAAAATATTTGGCCTTCTAGCAGTGTGTGGGACTTTCTCTATTAGTCCATCTATACTGACCTCCATCAGGTTGCAAATTGAATATAATTTTTTTCTGTATCTAGCTCTGAAAAAATATTTGGCCTTCTAGCAGTGTATGGGACTTTCTCTATTAGTCCATCTATACTGACCTCCATCAGGTTGCAAATTAAAAATAATTTTTATCTGCATCTAGCTCTGAAAAAATATTTGGCCTTCTAGCAGTGTGTGGGACTTGTTCTATTAGTCCATCTAGACTGACCTCCATCAGGTTTCAAATTGAATATAATTTTTTGTGCATCTAGCTCTGAAAAAATATTTGGCCTTCTAGCAGTGTGTGGGACTTTCTCTATTAGTCCATCTATACTGACCTCCATCAGGTTGCAAATTAAAAATAATTTTTATCTGCATCTAGCTCTGAAAAAATATTTGGCCTTCTAGCAGTGTGTGGTACTTTCTCTATTAGTCCATCTATACTGACCTCCATCAGGTTGCAAATTGAATATAATTTTTTTCTGTATCTAGCTCTGAAAAAATATTTGGCCTTCTAGCAGTGTATGGGACTTTCTCTATTAGTCCATCTATACTGACCTCCATCAGGTTGCAAATTAAAAATAATTTTTATCTGCATCTAGCTCTGAAAAAATATTTGGCCTTCTAGCAGTGTGTGGGACTTGTTCTATTAGTCCATCTAGACTGACCTCCATCAGGTTTCAAATTGAATATAATTTTTTTGTGCATCTAGCTCTGAAAAAATATTTGGCCTTCTAGCAGTGTGTGGGACTTTCTCTATTAGTCCATCTAGACTGACCTCCATCAGGTTTCAAATTGAATATAATTTTTTTGTGCATCTAGCTCTGAAAAAATATTTGGCCTTCTAGCAGTGTGTGGGACTTTCTCTATTAGTCCATCTATACTGACCTCCATCAGGTTGCAAATTTAAAATAATTTTTATCTGCATCTAGCTCTGAAAAAATATTTGGCCTTCTAGCAGTGTGTGGGACTTTCTCTATTAGTCCATCTATACTGACCTCCATCAGGTTGCAAATTAAAAATAATTTTTATCTGCATCTAGCTCTGAAAAATATTTGGCCTTCTAGCAGTGTGTGGGACTTTCTCTATTAGTCCATCTATACTGACCTCCATCAGGTTGCAAATGAAAAATAATTTTTATCTGCATCTAGCTCTGAAAAAATATTTGGCCTTCTAGCAGTGTGTGGGACTTTCTCTATTAGTCCATCTATACTGACCTCCATCAGGTTGCAAATGAAAAATAATTTTTATCTGCATCTAGCTCTGAAAATATATTTGGCCTTCTAGCAGTGTGTGGGACTTTCTCTGTTAGTCCATCTATACTGACCTCCATCAGGATGCAAATTAAAAATAATTTTTATCTGCATCTAGCTCTGAAAAAATATTTGGCCTTCTAGCAGTGTGTGGGACTTTCTCTATTAGTCCATCTATACTAACCTCCATCAGGTTGCAAATGAAAAATAATTTTTTGTCTGCCTCTAGCTCTGAAAAAAATATTTGGCCTTCTAGCAGTGTGTGGGACTTTCTCTATTAGTCCATCTATACTGACCTCCATCAGGTTGCAAATTAAAAATAATTTTTATCTGCATCTAGCTCTGAAAAAATATTTGGCCTTCTAGCAGTGTGTGGTACTTTCTCTATTAGTCCATCTATACTGACCTCCATCAGGTTGCAAATTAAAAATAATTTTTATCTGCATCTAGCTCTGAAAAAATATTTGGCCTTCTAGCAGTGTGTGGGACTTTCTCTATTAGTCCATCTATACTGACCTCCATCAGGTTGCAAATTGAATATAATTTTTTTCTGTATCTAGCTCTGAAAAAATATTTGGCCTTCTAGCAGTGTATGGGACTTTCTCTATTAGTCCATCTATACTGACCTCCATCAGGTTGCAAATTAAAAATAATTTTTATCTGCATCTAGCTCTGAAAAAATATTTGGCCTTCTAGCAGTGTGTGGGACTTGTTCTATTAGTCCATCTAGACTGACCTCCATCAGGTTTCAAATTGAATATAATTTTTTGTGCATCTAGCTCTGAAAAAATATTTGGCCTTCTAGCAGTGTGTGGGACTTTCTCTATTAGTCCATCTATACTGACCTCCATCAGGTTGCAAATTAAAAATAATTTTTATCTGCATCTAGCTCTGAAAAAATATTTGGCCTTCTAGCAGTGTGTGGTACTTTCTCTATTAGTCCATCTATACTGACCTCCATCAGGTTGCAAATTGAATATAATTTTTTTCTGTATCTAGCTCTGAAAAAATATTTGGCCTTCTAGCAGTGTATGGGACTTTCTCTATTAGTCCATCTATACTGACCTCCATCAGGTTGCAAATTAAAAATAATTTTTATCTGCATCTAGCTCTGAAAAAATATTTGGCCTTCTAGCAGTGTGTGGGACTTGTTCTATTAGTCCATCTAGACTGACCTCCATCAGGTTTCAAATTGAATATAATTTTTTTGTGCATCTAGCTCTGAAAAAATATTTGGCCTTCTAGCAGTGTGTGGGACTTTCTCTATTAGTCCATCTAGACTGACCTCCATCAGGTTTCAAATTGAATATAATTTTTTTGTGCATCTAGCTCTGAAAAAATATTTGGCCTTCTAGCAGTGTGTGGGACTTTCTCTATTAGTCCATCTATACTGACCTCCATCAGGTTGCAAATTTAAAATAATTTTTATCTGCATCTAGCTCTGAAAAAATATTTGGCCTTCTAGCAGTGTGTGGGACTTTCTCTATTAGTCCATCTATACTGACCTCCATCAGGTTGCAAATTAAAAATAATTTTTATCTGCATCTAGCTCTGAAAAATATTTGGCCTTCTAGCAGTGTGTGGGACTTTCTCTATTAGTCCATCTATACTGACCTCCATCAGGTTGCAAATGAAAAATAATTTTTATCTGCATCTAGCTCTGAAAAAATATTTGGCCCTCTAGCAGTGTGTGGGACTTTCTCTATTAGTCCATCTATACTGACCTCCATCAGGTTGCAAATGAAAAATAATTTTTATCTGCATCTAGCTCTGAAAAAATATTTGGCCTTCTAGCAGTGTGTGGGACTTTCTCTATTAGTCCATCTATACTGACCTCCATCAGGATGCAAATTAAAAATAATTTTTATCTGCATCTAGCTCTGAAAAAATATTTGGCCTTCTAGCAGTGTTTGGGACTTTCTCTATTAGTCCATCTATACTAACCTCCATCAGGTTGCAAATGAAAAATAATTTTTTGTCTGCATCTAGCTCTGAAAAAAATATTTGGCCTTCTAGCAGTGTGTGGGACTTTCTCGATTAGTCCATCTATACTGACCTCCATCAGGTTGCAAATTAAAAATAATTTTTATCTGCATCTAGCTCTGAAAAAATATTTGGCCTTCTAGCAGTGTGTGGTTCTTTCTCTATTAGTCCATCTGTACTGACCTCCATCAGGTTGCAAATTAAAAATAATTTTTATCTGCATCTAGCTCTGAAAAAATATTTGGCCTTCTAGCAGTGTGTGCGACTTGTTCTATTAGTCCATCTATACTGACCTCCATCAAGTTTCAAATTGAATATAATTTTTTTGTGCATCTAGCTCTGAAAAAATATTTGGCCTTCTAGCAGTGTGTGGGACTTTCTCTATTAGTCCATCTATACTGACCTCCATCAGGTTGCAAATTAAAAATAATTTTTATTTGCATCTAGCTCTGAAAAAATATTTGGCCTTCTAGCAGTGTGTGGGACTTTCTCTATTATTCCATCTATACTGACCTCCATCAGGTTGCAAATGAAAAATAATTTTTATCTGCATCTAGCTCTGAAAAAATATTTGGCCTTCTAGCAGTGTGTGGGACTTTCTCTATTAGTCCATCTATTCTGACCTCCATCAGGTTGCAAATGAAAAATAATTTTTATCTGTATCTAGCTCTGAAAAAATATTTGGCCTTCTAGCAGTGTGTGCGACTTGTTCTATTAGTCCATCTATACTGACCTCCATCAGGTTGCAAATTAAAAATAATTTTTATCTGCATCTAGCTCTGAAAAAATATTTGGCCTTCTAGCAGTGTGTGGGACTTGTTCTAATTGTCCATCTAGACTGACCTCCATCAGGTTTCAAATTGGATATAATTTTTTTGTGCATCTAGCTCTGAAAAAATATTTGGCCTTCTAGCAGTGTGTGGGACTTTCTCTATTAGTCCATCTATACTGACCTCCATCAGGTTGCAAATTAAAAATAATTTTTATCTGCATCTAGCTCTGAAAAAATATTTGGCCTTCTAGCAGTGTGTGGGACTTGTTCTATTAGTCCCTCTAGACTGACCTCCATCAGGTTTCAAATTTAATATAATTTTTTTGTGCATCTAGCTCTGAAAAAATATTTGGCCTTCTAGCAGTGTGTGGGACTTTCTCTATTAGTCCATCTATACTGACCTCCATCAGGTTGCAAATTAAAAATAATTTTTATCTGCATCTAGCTCTGAAAAAATATTTGGCCTTCTAGCAGTGTGTGGTACTTTCTCTATTAGTCCATCTATACTGACCTCCATCAGGTTGCAAATTGAATATAATTTTTTTCTGTATCTAGCTCTGAAATAATATTTGGCCTTCTAGCAGTGTATGGGACTTTCTCTATTAGTCCATCTATACTGACCTCCATCAGGTTGCAAATTAAAAATAATTTTTATCTGCATCTAGCTCTGAAAAAATATTTGGCCTTCTAGCAGTGTGTGGGACTTGTTCTATTTGTCCATCTAGACTGACCTCCATCAGGTTTCAAATTGAATATAATTTTTTTGTGCATCTAGCTCTGAAAAAATATTTGGCCTTCTAGCAGTGTGTGGGACTTTCTCTATTAGTCCATCTATACTGACCTCCATCAGGTTGCAAATTAAAAATAATTTTTATCTGCATCTAGCTCTGAAAAAATATTTGGCCTTCTAGCAGTGTGGGACTTGTTCTATTAGTCCCTCTAGACTGACCTCCATCAGGTTTCAAATTTAATATAATTTTTTTGTGCATCTAGCTCTGAAAAAATATTTGGCCTTCTAGCAGTGTGTGGGACTTTCTCTATTAGTCCATCTAGACTGACCTCCATCAGGTTTCAAATTGAATATAATTTTTTTGTGCATCTAGCTCTGAAAAAATATTTGGCCTTCTAGCAGTGTGTGGGACTTTCTCTATTAGTCCATCTATACTGACCTCCATCAGGTTGCAAATTTAAAATAATTTTTATCTGCATCTAGCTCTGAAAAAATATTTGGCCTTCTAGCAGTGTGTGGGACTTTCTCTATTAGTCCATCTATACTGACCTCCATCAGGTTGCAAATTAAAAATAATTTTTATCTGCATCTAGCTCTGAAAAAATATTTGGCCTTCTAGCAGTGTGTGGGACTTGTTCTATTAGTCCCTCTAGACTGACCTCCATCAGGTTTCAAATTTAATATAATTTTTTTGTGCATCTAGCTCTGAAAAAATATTTGGCCTTCTAGCAGTGTGTGGGACTTTCTCTATTAGTCCATCTATACTGACCTCCATCAGGTTGCAAATTAAAAATAATTTTTATCTGCATCTAGCTCTGAAAAAATATTTGGCCTTCTAGCAGTGTGTGGTACTTTCTCTATTAGTCCATCTATACTGACCTCCATCAGGTTGCAAATTGAATATAATTTTTTTCTGTATCTAGCTCTGAAATAATATTTGGCCTTCTAGCAGTGTATGGGACTTTCTCTATTAGTCCATCTATACTGACCTCCATCAGGTTGCAAATTAAAAATAATTTTTATCTGCATCTAGCTCTGAAAAAATATTTGGCCTTCTAGCAGTGTGTGGGACTTGTTCTATTTGTCCATCTAGACTGACCTCCATCAGGTTTCAAATTGAATATAATTTTTTTGTGCATCTAGCTCTGAAAAAATATTTGGCCTTCTAGCAGTGTGTGGGACTTTCTCTATTAGTCCATCTATACTGACCTCCATCAGGTTGCAAATTAAAAATAATTTTTATCTGCATCTAGCTCTGAAAAAATATTTGGCCTTCTAGCAGTGTGGGACTTGTTCTATTAGTCCCTCTAGACTGACCTCCATCAGGTTTCAAATTTAATATAATTTTTTTGTGCATCTAGCTCTGAAAAAATATTTGGCCTTCTAGCAGTGTGTGGGACTTTCTCTATTAGTCCATCTAGACTGACCTCCATCAGGTTTCAAATTGAATATAATTTTTTTGTGCATCTAGCTCTGAAAAAATATTTGGCCTTCTAGCAGTGTGTGGGACTTTCTCTATTAGTCCATCTATACTGACCTCCATCAGGTTGCAAATTTAAAATAATTTTTATCTGCATCTAGCTCTGAAAAAATATTTGGCCTTCTAGCAGTGTGTGGGACTTTCTCTATTAGTCCATCTATACTGACCTCCATCAGGTTGCAAATTAAAAATAATTTTTATCTGCATCTAGCTCTGAAAAATATTTGGCCTTCTAGCAGTGTGTGGGACTTTCTCTATTAGTCCATCTATACTGACCTCCATCAGATTGCAAATGAAAAATAATTTTTATCTGCATCTAGCTCTGAAAAAATATTTGGCCTTCTAGCAGTGTGTGGGACTTTCTCTATTAGTCCATCTATACTGACCTCCATCAGGTTGCAAATGAAAAATAATTTTTATCTGCATCTAGCTCTGAAAAAATATTTGGCCTTCTAGCAGTGTGTGGGACTTTCTCTATTAGTCCATCTATACTGACCTCCATCAGGATGCAAATTAAAAATAATTTTTATCTGCATCTAGCTCTGAAAAAATATTTGGCCTTCTAGCAGTGTGTGGGACTTTCTCTATTAGTCCATCTATACTAACCTCCATCAGGTTGCAAATGAAAAATAATTTTTTGTCTGCATCTAGCTCTGAAAAAAATATTTGGCCTTCTAGCAGTGTGTGGGACTTTCTCTATTAGTCCATTTATACTGACCTCCATCAGGTTGCAAATTAAAAATAATTTTTATCTGCATCTAGCTCTGAAAAAATATTTGGCCTTCTAGCAGTGTGTGGTTCTTTCTCTATTAGTCCATCTATACTGACCTCCATCAGGTTGCAAATTAAAAATAATTTTTATCTGCATCTAGCTCTGAAAAAATATTTGGCCTTCTAGCAGTGTGTGCGACTTGTTCTATTAGTCCATCTATACTGACCTCCATCAGGTTTCAAATTGAATATAATTTTTTTGTGCATCTAGCTCTGAAAAAATATTTGGCCTTCTAGCAGTGTGTGGGACTTTCTCTATTAGTCCATCTATACTGACCTCCATCAGGTTGCAAATTAAAAATAATTTTTATTTGCATCTAGCTCTGAAAAAATATTTGGCCTTCTAGCAGTGTGTGGGACTTTCTCTATTAGTCCATCTATACTGACCTCCATCAGGTTGCAAATGAAAAATAATTTTTATCTGCATCTAGCTCTGAAAAAATATTTGGCCTTCTAGCAGTGTGTGGGACTTTCTCTATTAGTCCATCTATACTGACCTCCATCAGGTTGCAAATGAAAAATAATTTTTATCTGTATCTAGCTCTGAAAAAATATTTGGCCTTCTAGCAGTGTGTGCGACTTGTTCTATTAGTCCATCTATACTGACCTCCATCAGGTTTCAAATTGAATATAATTTTTTTATGCATCTAGCTCTGAAAAAATATTTGGCCTTCTAGCAGTGTGTGGGACTTTCTCTATTAGTCCATCTTTACTGACCTCCATCAGGTTGCAAATTAAAAATAATTTTTATCTGCATCTAGCACTGAAAAAATATTTGACCTTCTAGCAGTGTGTGGGACTTTCTCTATTAGTCCATCTATACTGACCTCCATCAGGTTGCAAATTAAAAATAATTTTTATCTGCATCTAGCTCTGAAAAAATATTTGGCCTTCTAGCAGTGTGTGGGACTTTCTCTATTAGTCCATCTATACTGACCTCCATCAGGTTACAAATTAAAAATAATTTTTATCTGCATCTAGCTCTGAAAAAATATTTGGCCTTCTAGCAGTGTGTGGGACTATCTCTATTAGTCCATCTATACTGACCTCCATCAGGTTGCAAATTAAAAATAATTTTTGTCTGCATCTAGCTCTGAAAAAATATTTGGCCTTCTAGCAGTATGTGGGACTTTCTCTATTAGTCCATCTATACTGACCTCCATCAGATTGCAAATGAAAAATAATTTTTATCTGCATCTAGCTCTGAAAAAATATTTGGCCTTCTAGCAGTGTGTGGGACTTTCTCTATTAGTCCATCTATACTGACCTCCATCAGGTTGCAAATGAAAAATAATTTTTATCTGCATCTAGCTCTGAAAAAATATTTGGCCTTCTAGCAGTGTGTGGGACTTTCTCTATTAGTCCATCTATACTGACCTCCATCAGGATGCAAATTAAAAATAATTTTTATCTGCATCTAGCTCTGAAAAAATATTTGGCCTTCTAGCAGTGTGTGGGACTTTCTCTATTAGTCCATCTATACTGACCTCCATCAGGTTGCAAATGAAAAATAATTTTTTGTCTGCCTCTAGCTCTGAAAAAAATATTTGGCCTTCTAGCAGTGTGTGGGACTTTCTCTATTAGTCCATCTATACTGACCTCCATCAGGTTGCAAATTAAAAATAATTTTTATCTGCATCTAGCTCTGAAAGAATATTTGGCCTTCTAGCAGTGTGTGGTACTTTCTCTATTAGTCCATCTATACTGACCTCCATCAGGTTGCAAATTAAAAATAATTTTTACCTGCATCAAGCTCTGAAAAAATATTTGGCCTTCTAGCAGTGTGTGCGACTTGTTCTATTAGTCCATCTATACTGACCTCCATCAGGTTGCAAATTGAATATAATTTTTTTGTGCATCTAGCTCTGAAAAAATATTTGGCCTTCTAGCAGTGTGTGGGACTTTCTCTATTAGTCCATCTATACTGACCTCCATCAGGTTGCAAATTAAAAATAATTTTTATCTGCATCTAGCTCTGAAAAAATATTTGACCTTCTAGCAGTGTGTGGGACTTTCTCTATTAGTCCATCTATACTGACCTCCATCAGGTTGCAAATTAAAAATAATTTTTATCTGCATCAAGATCTGAAAAAATATTTGGCCTTCTAGCAGTGTGTGGGACTTTCTGTATTAGTCCATCTATACTGACCTCCATCAGGTTGCAAATGAAAAATAATTTTTTGTCTGCATCTAGCTCTGAAAAAAATATTTGGCCTTCTAGCAGTGTGTGGGACTTTCTCTATTAGTCCATCTATACTGACCTCCATCAGGTTGCAAATTAAAAATAATTTTTATCTGCATCTAGTTCTGAAAAAATATTTGGCCTTCTAGCAGTGTGTGCGACTTGTTCTATTAGTCCATCTATACTGACCTCCATCAGGTTGCAAATTGAATATAATTTTTTTCTGTATCTAGCTCTGAAAAAATATTTGGCCTTCTAGCAGTGTGTGGGACTTTCTCTATTAGTCCATCTATACTGACCTCCATCAGGTTGCAAATTCAAAATAATTTTTATCTGCATCTAGCTCTGAAAAAATATTTGGCCTTCTAGCAGTGTGTGGGACTTGTTCTATTAGTCCATCTAGACTGACCTCCATCAGGTTTCAAATTGAATATAATTTTTTTGTGCATCTAGCTCTGAAAAAATATTTGGCCTTCTAGCAGTGTGTGGGACTTTCTCTATTAGTCCATCTATACTGACCTCCATCAGGTTGCAAATTAAAAATAATTTTTATCTGCATCTAGCTCTGAAAAAATATTTGGCCTTCTAGCAGTGTGTGGGACTTTCTCTATTAGTCCATCTATACTGACCTCCATCAGGTTGCAAATTAAAAATAATTTTTATCTGCATCTAGCTCTGAAAAAATATTTGGCCTTCTAGCAGTGTGTGCGACTTGTTCTATTAGTCCATCTATACTGACCTCCATCAGGTTTCAAATTGAATATAATTTTTTTGTGCATCTAGCTCTGAAAAAATATTTGGCCTTCTAGCAGTGTGTGGGACTTTCTCTATTAGTCCATCTATACTGACCTCCATCAGGTTGCAAATTAAAAATAATTTTTATCTGCATCTAGATCTGAAAAAATATTTGGCCTTCTAGCAGTGTGTGGGACTTTCTGTGTTAGTCCATCTATACTGACCTCCATCAGGTTACAAATTAAAAATAATTTTTACCTGCATCTAGCTCTGAAAAAATATTTGGCCTTCTAGCAGTGTGTGGGAGTTGTTCTATTAGTCCATCTATACTGACCTCCATCAGGTTGCAAATTGAATATAATTTTTTTCTGCATCTAGCTCTGAAAAAATATTTGGCCTTCTAGCAGTGTGTGGGACTTTCTCTATTAGTCCATCTATACTGACCTCCATCAGGATGCAAATTAAAAATAATTTTTATCTGCATCTAGCTCTGAAAAAATATTTGGCCTTCTAGCAGTGTGTGGGACTTTCTCTATTAGTCCATCTCTACTGACCTCCATCAGGTTGCAAATTAAAAATAATTTTTATCTGCATCTAGCTCTGAAAAAATATTTGGCCTTCTAGCAGTGTGTGGTACTTTCTCTATTAGTCCATCTATACTGACCTCCATCAGGTTGCAAATTAAAAATAATTTTTATCTGCATCTAGCTCCTAAAAAATATTTGGCATTCTAGCAGTGTGTGGGACTTTCTCTATTAGTCCATCTATACTGACCTCCATCAGGTTGCAAATGAAAAATAATTTTTTTCTGCATCTAGCTCTGAAAAAATATTTGGCCTTCTAGCAGTGTGTGGGACTTTCTCTATTAGTCCATCTATACTGACCTCCATCATGTTGCAAATGAAAAATAATTTTTATCTGCATCTAGCTCTGAAAAAATATTTGGCCTTCTAGCAGTGTGTGCGACTTGTTCTATTAGTCCATCTATACTGACCTCCATCAGGTTGCAAATTGAATATAATTTTTTTTGTGCATCTAGCTCTGAAAAAATATTTGGCCTTCTAGCAATGTGTGGGACTTTCTCTATTAGTCCATCTATACTGACCTCCATCAGGTTACAAATTAAAAATAATTTTTATCTGCATCTAGCTCTGAAAAAATATTTTGCCTTCTAGCAGTGTGTGGGACTTTCTCTATTAGTCCATCTATACTAACCTCCATCAGGTTGCAAATGAAAAATAATTTTTTGTCTGCATCTAGCTCTGAAAAAAAAATTTGGCCTTCTAGCAGTGTGTGGGACTTTCTCTATTAGTCCATCTATACTGACCTCCATCAGGTTGCAAATTAAAAATAATTTTTATCTGCATCTAGTTCTGAAAAAATATTTGGCCTTCTAGCAGTGTGTGCGACTTGTTCTATTAGTACATCTATACTGACCTCCATCAGGTTGAAAATTGAATATAATTTTTTTGTGCATCTAGCTCTGAAAAAATATTTGGCCTTCTAGCAGTGTGTGGGACTTTCTCTATTAGTCCATCTATACTAACCTCCATCAGGTTGCAAATTAAAAATAATTTTTATCTGCATCTAGCTCTGAAAAAATATTTGGCCTTCTAGCAGTGTGTGGGACTTTCTCTATTAGTCCATCTATACTGACCTCCATCAGATTGCAAATGAAAAATAATTTTTATCTGCATCTAGCTCTGAAAAAATATTTGGCCTTCTAGCAGTGTGTGGGACTTTCTCTATTAGTCCATCTATACTGACCTCCATCAGGTTGCAAATTAAAAATAATTTTTATCTGCATCTAGCTCTGAAAAAATATTTGGCCTTGTAGCAGTGTGTGGGACTTTCTCTATTAGTCCATCTATACTGACCTCCATCAGGTTGCAAATTAAAAATAATTTTTATCTGCATCTAGCTTTGAAAAAATATTTGGCCTTCTAGCAGTGTGTGCGACTTGTTCTATTAGTCCATCTATACTGACCTCCATCAGGTTTCAAATTGAATATAATTTTTTTGTGCATCTAGCTCTGAAAAAATATTTGGCCTTCTAGCAGTGTGTGGGACTTTCTCTATTAGTCCATCTATACTGACCTCCATCAGGTTAAAAATTAAAAATAATTTTTATCTGCATCTAGATCTGAAAAAATATTTGGCCTTCTAGCAGTGTGTGGGACTTTCTGTATTAGTCCATCTATACTGACCTCCATCAGGTTACAAATTAAAAATAATTTTTATCTGCATCTAGCTCTGAAAAAATATTTGGCCTTCTAGCAGTCTGTGGGACTTGTTCTATTAGTCCATCTATACTGACCTCCATCAGGTTGCAAATTGAATATAATTTTTTTCTGCATCTAGCTCTGAAAAAATATTTGGCCTTCTAGCAGTATGTGGGACTTTCTCTATTAGTCCATCTATACTGACCTCCATCAGGATGCTAATTAAAAATAATATTTATCTGCATCTAGCTCTGAAAAAATATTTGGCCTTCTAGCAGTGTGTGGGACTTTCTCTATTAGTCCATCTATACTGACCTCCATCAGGTTGCAAATTAAAAATAATTTTTATCTGCATCTAGCTCTGAAAAAATATTTGGCCTTCTAGCAGTGTGTGGTACTTTCTCTATTAGTCCATCTATACTGACCTCCATCAGGTTGCAAATTAAAAATAATTTTTATCTGCATCTAGCTCTGAAAAAATATTTGGCCTTCTAGCAGTGTGTGCGACTTGTTCTATTAGTACATCTATACTGACCTCCATCAGGTTGAAAATTGAATATAATTTTTTTGTGCATCTAGCTCTGAAAAAATATTTGGCCTTCTAGCAGTGTGTGGGACTTTCTCTATTAGTCCATCTATACTAACCTCCATCAGGTTGCAAATTAAAAATAATTTTTATCTGCATCTAGCTCTGAAAAAATATTTGGCCTTCTAGCAGTGTGTGGGACTTTCTCTATTAGTCCATCTATACTGACCTCCATCAGATTGCAAATGAAAAATAATTTTTATCTGCATCTAGCTCTGAAAAAATATTTGGCCTTCTAGCAGTGTGTGGGACTTTCTCTATTAGTCCATCTATACTGACCTCCATCAGGTTGCAAATTAAAAATAATTTTTATCTGCATCTAGCTCTGAAAAAATATTTGGCCTTGTAGCAGTGTGTGGGACTTTCTCTATTAGTCCATCTATACTGACCTCCATCAGGTTGCAAATTAAAAATAATTTTTATCTGCATCTAGCTTTGAAAAAATATTTGGCCTTCTAGCAGTGTGTGCGACTTGTTCTATTAGTCCATCTATACTGACCTCCATCAGGTTTCAAATTGAATATAATTTTTTTGTGCATCTAGCTCTGAAAAAATATTTGGCCTTCTAGCAGTGTGTGGGACTTTCTCTATTAGTCCATCTATACTGACCTCCATCAGGTTAAAAATTAAAAATAATTTTTATCTGCATCTAGATCTGAAAAAATATTTGGCCTTCTAGCAGTGTGTGGGACTTTCTGTATTAGTCCATCTATACTGACCTCCATCAGGTTACAAATTAAAAATAATTTTTATCTGCATCTAGCTCTGAAAAAATATTTGGCCTTCTAGCAGTCTGTGGGACTTGTTCTATTAGTCCATCTATACTGACCTCCATCAGGTTGCAAATTGAATATAATTTTTTTCTGCATCTAGCTCTGAAAAAATATTTGGCCTTCTAGCAGTATGTGGGACTTTCTCTATTAGTCCATCTATACTGACCTCCATCAGGATGCTAATTAAAAATAATATTTATCTGCATCTAGCTCTGAAAAAATATTTGGCCTTCTAGCAGTGTGTGGGACTTTCTCTATTAGTCCATCTATACTGACCTCCATCAGGTTGCAAATTAAAAATAATTTTTATCTGCATCTAGCTCTGAAAAAATATTTGGCCTTCTAGCAGTGTGTGGTACTTTCTCTATTAGTCCATCTATACTGACCTCCATCAGGTTGCAAATTAAAAATAATTTTTATCTGCATCTAGCTCTGAAAAAATATTTGGCCTTCTAGCAGTGTGTGGGACTTTCTCTATTAGTCCATCTATACTGACCTCCATCAGGTTGCAAATGAAAAATAATTTTTATCTGCATCTAGCTCTGAAAAAATATTTGGCCTTCTAGCAGTGTGTGGGACTTTCTCTATTAGTCCATCTATACTGACCTCCATCATGTTGCAAATGAAAAATAATTTTTATCTGCATCTAGCTCTGAAAAAATATTTGGCCTTCTGGCAGTGTGTGCGACTTGTTCTATTAGTCCATCTATACTGACCTCCATCAGGTTGCAAATTGAATATAATTTTTTTTGTGCATCTAGCTCTGAAAAAATATTTGGCCTTCTAGCAGTGTGTGGGACTTTCTCTATTAGTCCATCTATACTAACCTCCATCAGGTTGCAAATGAAAAATAATTTTTTGTCTGCATCTAGCTCTGAAAAAAAAATTTGGCCTTCTAGCAGTGTGTGGGACTTTCTCTATTAGTCCATCTATACTGACCTCCATCAGGTTGCAAATTAAAAATTATTTTTATCTGCATCTAGTTCTGAAAAAATATTTGGCCTTCTAGCAGTGTGTGCGACTTGTTCTATTAGTCCATCTATACTGACCTCCATCAGGTTGCAAATTGAATATAATTTTTTTCTGTATCTAGCTCTGAAAAAATATTTGGCCTTCTAGCAGTGTGTGGGACTTTCTCTATTAGTCCATCTATACTGACCTCCATCAGGTTGCAAATTAAAAATAATTTTTATCTGCATCTAGTTCTGAAAAAATATTTGGCCTTCTAGCAGTGTGTGGGACTTGTTCTATTAGTCCATCTAGACTGACCTCCATCAGGTTTCAAATTGAATATAATTTTTTTGTGCATCTAGCTCTGAAAAAATATTTGGCCTTCTAGCAGTGTGTGGGACTTTCTCTATTAGTCCATCTATACTGACCTCCATCAGGTTGCAAATTAAAAATAATTTTTATCTGCATCTAGCTCTGAAAAAATATTTGGCCTTCTAGCAGTGTGTGGGACTTTCTCTATTAGTCCATCTATACTGACCTCCATCAGGTTGCATATTAAAAATAATTTTTATCTGCATCTAGCTCTGAAAAAATATTTGGCCTTCTAGCAGTGTGTGGGACTTTCTCTATTAGTCCATCTATACTGACCTCCATCAGATTGCAAATGAAAAATAATTTTTATCTGCATCTAGCTCTGAAAAAATATTTGGCCTTCTAGCAGTGTGTGGGACTTTCTCTATTAGTCCATCTATACTGACCTCCATCAGGTTGCAAATTAAAAATAATTTTTATCTGCATCTAGCTCTGAAAAAATATTTGGCCTTCTAGCCGTGTGTGGTACTTTCTCTATTAGTCCATCTATACTGACCTCCATCAGGTTGCAAATTAAAAATAATTTTTATCTGCATCTAGCTCTGAAAAAATATTTGGCCTTCTAGCAGTGTGTGCGACTTGTTCTATTAGTCCATCTATACTGACCTCCATCAGGTTTCAAATTGAATATAATTTTTTTGTGCATCTAGCTCTGAAAAAATATTTGGCCTTCTAGCAGTGTGTGGGACTTTCTCTATTAGTCCATCTATACTGACCTCCATCAGGTTGCAAATTAAAAATAATTTTTATTTGCATCTAGCTCTGAAAAAATATTTGGCCTTCTAGCAGTGTGTGGGACTTTCTCTATTAGTCCATCTATACTGACCTCCATCAGGTTGCAAATGAAAAATAATTTTTATCTGCATCTAGCTCTGAAAAAATATTTGGCCTTCTAGCAGTGTGTGGGACTTTCTCTATTAGTCCATCTATACTGACCTCCATCAGGTTACAAATTAAAAATAATTTTTATCTGCATCTAGCTCTGAAAAAATATTTGGCCTCCTAGCAGTGTGTGGGACTTGTTCTATTAGACCATCTAGACTGACCTCCATCAGGTTTCAAATTGAATATAATTTTTTTGTGCATCTAGCTCTGAAAATATATTTGGCCTTCTAGCAGTGTGTGGGACTTTCTCTATTAGTCCATCTATACTGACCTCCATCAGGTTGCAAATTAAAAATAATTTTTATCTGCATCTAGCTCTGAAAAAATATTTGGCCTTCTAGCAGTGTGTTGGACTTTCTCTATTAGTCCATCTATACTGACCTCCATCAGATTGCAAATGAAAAAATTTTTTATCTGCATCTAGCTCTGAAAAAATATTTGGCCTTCTAGCAGTGTGTGGGACTTTCTCTATTAGTCCATCTATACTGACCTCCATCAGGATGCAAATTAAAAATAATTTTTATCTGCATCTAGCTCTGAAAAAATATTTGGCCTTCTAGCAGTGTGTGGGACTTTCTCTATTAGTCCATCTATACTGACCTCCATCAGGTTGCAAATTAAAAATAATTTTTATCTGCATCTAGCTCTGAAAAATATTTGGCCTTCTAGCAGTGTGTGGGACTTTCTCTATTAGTCCATCTATACTGACCTCCATCAGATTGCAAATGAAAAATAATTTTTATCTGCATCTAGCTCTGAAAAAATATTTGGCCTTCTAGCAGTGTGTGGGACTTTCTCTATTAGTCCATCTATACTGACCTCCATCAGGTTGCAAATGAAAAATAATTTTTATCTGTATCTAGCTCTGAAAAAATATTTGGCCTTCTAGCAGTGTGTGCGACTTATTCTATTAGTCCATCTATACTGACCTCCATCAGGTTTCAAATTGAATATAATTTTTTTGTGCATCTAGCTCTGAAAAAATATTTGGCCTTCTAGCAGTGTGTGGGACTTTCTCTATTAGTCCATCTTTACTGACCTCCATCAGGTTACAAATTAAAAATAATTTTTATCTGCATCTAGCACTGAAAAAATATTTGACCTTCTAGCAGTGTGTGGGACTTTCTCTATTAGTCCATCTATACTGACCTCCATCAGGTTGCAAATTAAAAATAATTTTTATCTGCATCTAGCTCTGAAAAAATATTTGGCCTTCTAGCAGTGTGTGGGACTTGTTCTATTAGTCCATCTAGACTGACCTCCATCAGGTTTCAAATTGAATATAATTTTTTTGTGCATCTAGCTCTGAAAATATATTTGGCCTTCTAGCAGTGTGTGGGACTTTCTCTATTAGTCCATCTATACTGACCTCCATCAGGTTGCAAATTAAAGATAATTTTTATCTGCATCTAGCTCTGAAAAAATATTTGGCCTTCTAGCAGTGTGTGGGACTATCTCTATTAGTCCATCTATACTGACCTCCATCAGATTGCAAATGAAAAATAATTTTTATCTGCATCTAGCTCTGAAAACATATTTGGCCTTCTAGCAGTGTGTGGGACTTTCTCTATTAGTCCATCTATACTGACCTCCATCAGGTTGCAAATGAAAAATAATTTTTATCTGCATCTAGCTCTGAAAAAATATTTGGCCTTCTAGCAGTGTGTGGGACTTTCTCTATTAGTCCATCTATACTGACCTCCATCAGGATGCAAATTAAAAATAATTTTTATCTGCATCTAGCTCTGAAAAAATATTTGGCCTTCTAGCAGTGTGTGGGACTTTCTCTATTAGTCCATCTATACTAACCTCCATCAGGTTGCAAATGAAAAATAATTTTTTTGTGTTTTAGCTCTGAAAAAATATTTGGCCTTCTAGCAGTGTGTGGGACTTTCTCTATTAGTCCATCTATACTGACCTCCATCAGGTTGCAAATTAAAAATATTTTTTATCTGCATCTAGCTCTGAAAAAATATTTGACCTTCTAGCAGTGTGTGGGACTTTCTCTATTAGTCCATCTATACTGACCTCCATCAGGTTGCAAATTAAAAATAATTTTTATCTGCATCTAGATCTGAAAAAATATTTGGCCTTCTAGCAGTGTGTGGGACTTTCTGTATTAGTCCATCTATACTGACCTCCATCAGGTTACAAATTAAAAATAATTTTTATCTGCATCTAGCTCTGAAAAAATATTTGGCCTTCTAGCAGTGTGTGGGACTTGTTCTATTAGTCCATCTATACTGACCTCCATCAGGTTGCAAATTGAATATAATTTTTTTCTGCATCTAGCTCTGAAAAAATATTTGGCCTTCTAGCAGTGTGTGGGACTTTCTCTATTAGTCCATCTATACTGACCTCCATCAGGATGCAAATTAAAAATAATTTTTATCTGCATCTAGCTCTGAAAAAATATTTGGCCTTCTAGCAGTGTGTGGGACTTTCTGTATTAGTCCATCTATACTGACCTCCATCAGGTTACAAATTAAAAATAATTTTTATCTGCATCTAGCTCTGAAAAAATATTTGGCCTTCTAGCAGTGTGTGGGACTTGTTCTATTAGTCCATCTATACTGACCTCCATCAGGTTGCAAATTGAATATAATTTTTTTCTGCATCTAGCTCTGAAAAAATATTTGGCCTTCTAGCAGTGTGTGGGACTTTCTCTATTAGTCCATCTATACTGACCTCCATCAGGATGCAAATTAAAAATAATTTTTATCTGCATCTAGCTCTGAAAAAATATTTGGCCTTCTAGCAGTGTGTGGGACTTTCTCTATTAGTCCATCTATACTGACCTCCATCAGGTTGCAAATTAAAAATAATTTTTATCTGCATCTAGCTCTGAAAAAATATTTGGCCTTCTAGCAGTGTGTGGTACTTTCTCTATTAGTCCATCTATACTGACCTCCATCAGGTTGCAAATTAAAAATAATTTTTATCTGCATCTAGCTCTGAAAAAATATTTGGCCTTCTAGCAGTGTGTGGGACTTTCTCTATTAGTCCATCTATACTGACCTCCATCACTTTGCAAATGAAAAATAATTTTTATCTGCATCTAGCTCTGAAAAAATATTTGGCCTTCTAGCAGTGTGTGGGACTTTCTCTATTAGTCCATCTATACTGACCTCCATCATGTTGCAAATGAAAAATAATTTTTATCTGCATCTAGCTCTGAAAAAATATTTGGCCTTCTAGCAGTGTGTGCGACTTGTTCTATTAGTCCATCTATACTGACCTCCATCAGGTTGCAAATTGAATATAATTTTTTTTGTGCATCTAGCTCTGAAAAAATATTTGGCCTTCTAGCAGTGTGTGGGACTTTCTCTATTAGTCCATCTATACTGACCTCCATCAGGTTACAAATTAAAAATAATTTTTATCTGCATCTAGCTCTGAAAAAATATTTTGCCTTCTAGCAGTGTGTGGGACTTTCTCTATTAGTCCATCTATACTAACCTCCATCAGGTTGCAAATGAAAAATAATTTTTTGTCTGCATCTAGCTCTGAAAAAAATATTTGGCCTTCTAGCAGTGTGTGGGACTTTCTCTATTAGTCCATCTATACTGACCTCCATCAGGTTGCAAATTAAAAATAATTTTTATCTGCATCTAGCTCTGAAAAAATATTTGGCCTTCTAGCAGTGTGTGGGACTTGTTCTATTAGTCCATCTAGACTGACCTCCATCAGGTTGCAAATTGAATATAATTTTTTTCTGCATCTAGCTCTGAAAAAATATTTGGCCTTCTAGCAGTGTGTGGGACTTTCTCTATTAGTCCATCTATACTGACCTCCATCAGGATGCAAATTAAAAATAATTTTTATCTGCATCTAGCTCTGAAAAAATATTTGGCCTTCTAGCAGTGTGTGGGACTTTCTCTATTAGTCCATCTATACTGACCTCCATCAGGTTACAAATTAAAAATAATTTTTATCTGCATCTAGCTCTGAAAAAATATTTTGCCTTCTAGCAGTGTGTGGGACTTTCTCTATTAGTCCATCTATACTAACCTCCATCAGGTTGCAAATGAAAAATAATTTTTTGTCTGCATCTAGCTCTGAAAAAAATATTTGGCCTTCTAGCAGTGTGTGGGACTTTCTCTATTAGTCCATCTATACTGACCTCCATCAGGTTGCAAATTAAAAATAATTTTTATCTGCATCTAGCTCTGAAAAAATATTTGGCCTTCTAGCAGTGTGTGGGACTTGTTCTATTAGTCCATCTAGACTGACCTCCATCAGGTTGCAAATTGAATATAATTTTTATCTGCATCTAGCTCTGAAAAAATATTTGGCCTTCTAGCAGTGTGTGGGACTTTCTCTATTAGTCCATCTATACTGACCTCCATCACTTTGCAAATGAAAAATAATTTTTATCTGCATCTAGCTCTGAAAAAATATTTGGCCTTCTAGCAGTGTGTGGGACTTTCTCTATTAGTCCATCTATACTGACCTCCATCATGTTGCAAATGAAAAATAATTTTTATCTGCATCTAGCTCTGAAAAAATATTTGGCCTTCTAGCAGTGTGTGCGACTTTCTCTATTAGTCCATCTATACTAACCTCCATCAGGTTGCAAATTAAAAATAATTTTTATCTGCATCTAGCTCTGAAAAAATATTTGGCCTTCTAGCAGTGTGTGGGACTTGTTCTATTAGTCCATCTAGACTGACCTCCATCAAGTTTCAAATTGAATATAATTTTTTTGTGCATCTAGCTCTGAAAAAATATTTGGCCTTCTAGCAGTGTGTGGGACTTTCTCTATTAGTCCATCTATACTGACCTCCATCAGGTTGCAAATTAAAAATAATTTTTATCTGCATCTAGCTCTGAAAAAATATTTGGCCTTCTAGCAGTGTGTGGGACTTTCTCTATTAGTCTATCTATACTGACCTCCATCAGGTTGCAAATTAAAAATAATTTTTATCTGCATCTAGCTCTGAAAAAATATTTGGCCTTCTAGCAGTGTGTGGGACTTTCTCTATTAGTCCATCTATACTGACCTCCATCAGATTGCAAATGAAAAATAATTTTTATCTGCATCTAGCTCTGAAAAAATATTTGGCCTTCTAGCAGTGTGTGGGACTTTCTCTATTAGTCCATCTATACTGACCTCCATCAGGTTGCAAATTAAAAATAATTTTTATCTGCATCTAGATCTGAAAAAATATTTGGCCTTCTAGCAGTGTGTGGGACTTTCTGTATTAGTCCATCTATACTGACCTCCATCAGGTTACAAATTAAAAATAATTTTTATCTGCATCTAGCTCTGAAAAAATATTTGGCCTTCTAGCAGTGTGTGGGACTTGTTCTATTAGTCCATCTATACTGACCTCCATCAGGTTGCAAATTGAATATAATTTTTTTCTGCATCTAGCTCTGAAAAAATATTTGGCCTTCCAGCAGTGTGTGGGACTTTCTCTATTAGTCCATCTATACTGACCTCCATCAGGATGCAAATTAAAAATAATTTTTATCTGCATCTAGCTCTGAAAAAATATTTGGCCTTCTAGCAGTGTGTGGTACTTTCTCTATTAGTCCATCTATACTGACCTCCATCAGGTTGCAAATTAAAAATAATTTTTATCTGCATCTACCTCTGAAAAAATATTTGGCCTTCTAGCAGTGTGTGGGACTTTCTCTATTAGTCCATCTATACTGACCTCCATCAGGATGCAAATTAAAAATAATTTTTATCTGCATCTAGATCTGAAAAAATATTTGGCCTTCTAGCAGTGTGTGGGACTTTCTGTATTAGTCCATCTATACTGACCTCCATCAGGTTACAAATTAAAAATAATTTTTATCTGCATCTAGCTCTGAAAAAATATTTGGCCTTCTAGCAGTGTGTGGGACTTGTTCTATTAGTCCATCTATACTGACCTCCATCAGGTTGCAAATTGAATATAATTTTTTTCTGCATCTAGCTCTGAAAAAATATTTGGCCTTCCAGCAGTGTGTGGGACTTTCTCTATTAGTCCATCTATACTGACCTCCATCAGGATGCAAATTAAAAATAATTTTTATCTGCATCTAGCTCTGAAAAAATATTTGGCCTTCTAGCAGTGTGTGGTACTTTCTCTATTAGTCCATCTATACTGACCTCCATCAGGTTGCAAATTAAAAATAATTTTTATCTGCATCTACCTCTGAAAAAATATTTGGCCTTCTAGCAGTGTGTGGGACTTTCTCTATTAGTCCATCTATACTGACCTCCATCAGGATGCAAATTAAAAATAATTTTTATCTGCATCTAGCTCTGAAAAAATATTTGGCCTTCTAGCAGTGTGTGGGACTTTCTCTATTAGTCCATCTATACTGACCTCCATCAGGTTGCAAATTAAAAATAATTTTTATCTGCATCTAGCTCTGAAAAAATATTTGGCCTTCTAGCAGTGTGTGGTACTTTCTCTATTAGTCCATCTATACTGACCTCCATCAGGTTGCAAATTAAAAATAATTTTTATCTGCATCTAGCTCTGAAAAAATATTTGGCCTTCTAGCAGTGTGTGGGACTTTCTCTATTAGTCCATCTATACTGACCTCCATCACTTTGCAAATGAAAAATAATTTTTATCTGCATCTAGCTCTGAAAAAATATTTGGCCTTCTAGCAGTGTGTGGGACTTTCTCTATTAGTCCATCTATACTGACCTCCATCATGTTGCAAATGAAAAATAATTTTTATCTGCATCTAGCTCTGAAAAAATATTTGGCCTTCTAGCAGTGTGTGCGACTTGTTCTATTAGTCCATCTATACTGACCTCCATCAGGTTGCAAATTGAATATAATTTTTTTTGTGCATCTAGCTCTGAAAAAATATTTGGCCTTCTAGCAGTGTGTGGGACTTTCTCTATTAGTCCATCTATACTGACCTCCATCAGGTTACAAATTAAAAATAATTTTTATCTGCATCTAGCTCTGAAAAAATATTTTGCCTTCTAGCAGTGTGTGGGACTTTCTCTATTAGTCCATCTATACTAACCTCCATCAGGTTGCAAATGAAAAATAATTTTTTGTCTGCATCTAGCTCTGAAAAAAATATTTGGCCTTCTAGCAGTGTGTGGGACTTTCTCTATTAGTCCATCTATACTGACCTCCATCAGGTTGCAAATTAAAAATAATTTTTATCTGCATCTAGTTCTGAAAAAATATTTGGCCTTCTAGCAGTGTGTGCGACTTGTTCTATTAGTCCATCTATACTGACCTCCATCAGGTTGCAAATTGAATATAATTTTTTTCTGTATCTAGCTCTGAAAAAATATTTGGCCTTCTAGCAGTGTGTGGGACTTTCTCTATTAGTCCATCTATACTGACCTCCATCAGGTTGCAAATTAAAAATAATTTTTATCTGCATCTAGCTCTGAAAAAATATTTGGCCTTCTAGCAGTGTGTGGGACTTTTTCTATTAGTCCATCTAGACTGACCTCCATCAGGTTGCAAATTGAATATAATTTTTTTCTGCATCTAGCTCTGAAAAAATATTTGGCCTTCTAGCAGTGTGTGGGACTTTCTCTATTAGTCCATCTATACTGACCTCCATCAGGATGCAAATTAAAAATAATTTTTATCTGCATCTAGCTCTGAAAAAATATTTGGCCTTCTAGCAGTGTGTGGGACTTTCTCTATTAGTCCATCTATACTGACCTCCATCAGGTTGCAAATTAAAAATAATTTTTATCTGCATCTAGCTCTGAAAAAATATTTGGCCTTCTAGCAGTGTGTGGGACTTTCTCTATTAGTCCATCTATACTGACCTCCATCAGGTTGCAAATTAAAAATAATTTTTATCTGCATCTAGCTCTGAAAAAATATTTGGCCTTCTAGCAGTGTGTGGGACTTTCTCTATTAGTCCATCTATACTGACCTCCATCACTTTGCAAATGAAAAATAATTTTTATCTGCATCTAGCTCTGAAAAAATATTTGGCCTTCTAGCAGTGTGTGGGACTTTCTCTATTAGTCCATCTATACTGACCTCCATCATGTTGCAAATGAAAAATAATTTTTATCTGCATCTAGCTCTGAAAAAATATTTGGCCTTCTAGCAGTGTGTGCGACTTGTTCTATTAGTCCATCTATACTGATCTCCATCAGGTTGCAAATTGAATATAATTTTTTTTGTGCATCTAGCTCTGAAAAAATATTTGGCCTTCTAGCAGTGTGTGGGACTTTCTCTATTAGTCCATCTATACTGACCTCCATCAGGTTACAAATTAAAAATAATTTTTATCTGCATCTAGCTCTGAAAAAATATTTTGCCTTCTAGCAGTGTGTGGGACTTTCTCTATTAGTCTATCTATACTAACCTCCATCAGGTTGCAAATGAAAAATAATTTTTTGTCTGCATCTAGCTCTGAAAAAAATATTTGGCCTTCTAGCAGTGTGTGGGACTTTCTCTATTAGTCCATCTATACTGACCTCCATCAGGTTGCAAATTAAAAATAATTTTTATCTGCATCTAGTTCTGAAAAAATATTTGGCCTTCTAGCAGTGTGTGCGACTTGTTCTATTAGTCCATCTATACTGACCTCCATCAGGTTGCAAATTGAATATAATTTTTTTCTGTATCTAGCTCTGAAAAAATATTTGGCCTTCTAGCAGTGTGTGGGACTTTCTCTATTAGTCCATCTATACTGACCTCCATCAGGTTGCAAATTAAATAATTTTTATCTGCATCTAGCTCTGAAAAAATATTTGGCCTTCTAGCAGTGTGTGGGACTTGTTCTATTAGTCCATCTAGACTGACCTCCATCAGGTTTCAAATTGAATATAATTTTTTTGTGCATCTAGCTCTGAAAAAATATTTGGCCTTTTAGCAGTGTGTGGGACTTTCTCTATTAGTCCATCTATACTGACCTCCATCAGGTTGCAAATTAAAAATAATTTTTATCTGCATCTAGC
Source organism: Phyllobates terribilis (assembly GCF_046119375.1). Classification (NCBI taxonomy): domain Eukaryota; kingdom Metazoa; phylum Chordata; class Amphibia; order Anura; family Dendrobatidae; genus Phyllobates; species Phyllobates terribilis. The sequence goes on along the minus strand of NW_027362764.1, from coordinate 146,644,345 downwards.
TCTGAAAAAATATTTGGCCTTCTAGCAGTGTGTGGGACTTTCTCTATTAGTCCATCTATACTGACCTCCATCAGGTTGCAAATTAAAAATAATTTTTATCTGCATCTAGCTCTGAAAAAATATTTGGCCTTCTAGCAGTGTGTGGGACTTTCTCTATTAGTCCATCTATACTGACCTCCATCAGATTGCAAATGAAAAATAATTTTTATCTGCATCTAGCTCTGAAAAAATATTTGGCCTTCTAGCAGTGTGTGGGACTTTCTCTATTAGTCCATCTATACTGACCTCCATCAGGTTGCAAATTAAAAATAATTTTTATCTGCATCTAGATCTGAAAAAATATTTGGCCTTCTAGCAGTTTGTGGGACTTTCTGTATTAGTCCATCTATACTGACCTCCATCAGGTTACAAATTAAAAATAATTTTTATCTGCATCTAGCTCTGAAAAAATATTTGGCCTTCTAGCAGTGTGTGGGACTTGTTCTATTAGTCCATCAATACTGACCTCCATCAGGTTGCAAATTGAATATAATTTTTTTCTGCATCTAGCTCTGAAAAAATATTTGGCCTTCCAGCAGTGTGTGGGACTTTCTCTATTAGTCCATCTATACTGACCTCCATCAGGATGCAAATTAAAAATAATTTTTATCTGCATCTAGCTCTGAAAAAATATTTGGCCTTCTAGCAGTGTGTGGTACTTTCTCTATTAGTCCATCTATACTGACCTCCATCAGGTTGCAAATTAAAAATAATTTTTATCTGCATCTACCTCTGAAAAAATATTTGGCCTTCTAGCAGTGTGTGGGACTTTCTCTATTAGTCCATCTATACTGACCTCCATCAGGATGCAAATTAAAAATAATTTTTATCTGCATCTAGCTCTGAAAAAATATTTGGCCTTCTAGCAGTGTGTGGGACTTTCTCTATTAGTCCATCTATACTGACCTCCATCAGGTTGCAAATTAAAAATAATTTTTATCTGCATCTAGCTCTGAAAAAATATTTGGCCTTCTAGCAGTGTGTGGTACTTTCTCTATTAGTCCATCTATACTGACCTCCATCAGGTTGCAAATTAAAAATAATTTTTATCTGCATCTAGCTCTGAAAAAATATTTGGCCTTCTAGCAGTGTGTGGGACTTTCTCTATTAGTCCATCTATACTGACCTCCATCACTTTGCAAATGAAAAATAATTTTTATCTGCATCTAGCTCTGAAAAAATATTTGGCCTTCTAGCAGTGTGTGGGACTTTCTCTATTAGTCCATCTATACTGACCTCCATCATGTTGCAAATGAAAAATAATTTTTATCTGCATCTAGCTCTGAAAAAATATTTGGCCTTCTAGCAGTGTGTGCGACTTGTTCTATTAGTCCATCTATACTGACCTCCATCAGGTTGCAAATTGAATATAATTTTTTTTGTGCATCTAGCTCTGAAAAAATATTTGGCCTTCTAGCAGTGTGTGGGACTTTCTCTATTAGTCCATCTATACTGACCTCCATCAGGTTACAAATTAAAAATAATTTTTATCTGCATCTAGCTCTGAAAAAATATTTTGCCTTCTAGCAGTGTGTGGGACTTTCTCTATTAGTCCATCTATACTAACCTCCATCAGGTTGCAAATGAAAAATAATTTTTTGTCTGCATCTAGCTCTGAAAAAAATATTTGGCCTTCTAGCAGTGTGTGGGACTTTCTCTATTAGTCCATCTATACTGACCTCCATCAGGTTGCAAATTAAAAATAATTTTTATCTGCATCTAGTTCTGAAAAAATATTTGGCTTTTAGCAGTGTGTGCGACTTGTTCTATTAGTCCATCTATACTGACCTCCATCAGGTTGCAAATTGAATATAATTTTTTTCTGTATCTAGCTCTGAAAAAATATTTGGCCTTCTAGCAGTGTGTGGGACTTTCTCTATTAGTCCATCTATACTGACCTCCATCAGGTTGCAAATTAAAAATAATTTTTATCTGCATCTAGCTCTGAAAAAATATTTGGCCTTCTAGCAGTGTGTGGGACTTGTTCTATTAGTCCATCTAGACTGACCTCCATCAGGTTGCAAATTGAATATAATTTTTTTCTGCATCTAGCTCTGAAAAAATATTTGGCCTTCTAGCAGTGTGTGGGACTTTCTCTATTAGTCCATCTATACTGACCTCCATCAGGATGCAAATTAAAAATAATTTTTATCTGCATCTAGCTCTGAAAAAATATTTGGCCTTCTAGCAGTGTGTGGGACTTTCTCTATTAGTCCATCTATACTGACCTCCATCAGGTTGCAAATTAAAAATAATTTTTATCTGCATCTAGCTCTGAAAAAATATTTGGCCTTCTAGCAGTGTGTGGTACTTTCTCTATTAGTCCATCTATACTGACCTCCATCAGGTTGCAAATTAAAAATAATTTTTATCTGCATCTAGCTCTGAAAAAATATTTGGCCTTCTAGCAGTGTGTGGGACTTTCTCTATTAGTCCATCTATACTGACCTCCATCACTTTGCAAATGAAAAATAATTTTTATCTGCATCTAGCTCTGAAAAAATATTTGGCCTTCTAGCAGTGTGTGGGACTTTCTCTATTAGTCCATCTATACTGACCTCCATCATGTTGCAAATGAAAAATAATTTTTATCTGCATCTAGCTCTGAAAAAATATTTGGCCTTCTAGCAGTGTGTGCGACTTGTTCTATTAGTCCATCTATACTGACCTCCATCAGGTTGCAAATTGAATATAATTTTTTTTGTGCATCTAGCTCTGAAAAAATATTTGGCCTTCTAGCAGTGTGTGGGACTTTCTCTATTAGTCCATCTATACTGACCTCCATCAGGTTACAAATTAAAAATAATTTTTATCTGCATCTAGCTCTGAAAAAATATTTTGCCTTCTAGCAGTGTGTGGGACTTTCTCTATTAGTCCATCTATACTAACCTCCATCAGGTTGCAAATGAAAAATAATTTTTTGTCTGCATCTAGCTCTGAAAAAAATATTTGGCCTTCTAGCAGTGTGTGGGACTTTCTCTATTAGTCCATCTATACTGACCTCCATCAGGTTGCAAATTAAAAATAATTTTTATCTGCATCTAGTAATGAAAAAATATTTGGCCTTCTAGCAGTGTGTGCGACTTGTTCTATTAGTCCATCTATACTGACCTCCATCAGGTTGCAAATTGAATATAATTTTTTTCTGTATCTAGCTCTGAAAAAATATTTGGCCTTCTAGCAGTGTGTGGGACTTTCTCTATTAGTCCATCTATACTGACCTCCATCAGGTTGCAAATTAAAAATAATTTTTATCTGCATCTAGCTCTGAAAAAATATTTGGCCTTCTAGCAGTGTGTGGGACTTGTTCTATTAGTCCATCTAGACTGACCTCCATCAGGTTTCAAATTGAATATAATTTTTTTGTGCATCTAGCTCTGAAAAAATATTTGGCCTTCTAGCAGTGTGTGGGACTTTCTCTATTAGTCCATCTATACTGACCTCCATCAGGTTGCAAATTAAAAATAATTTTTATCTGCATCTAGCTCTGAAAAAATATTTGGCCTTCTAGCAGTGTGTGGGACTTTCTCTATTAGTCCATCTATACTGACCTCCATCAGATTGCAAATGAAAAATAATTTTTATCTGCATCTAGCTCTGAAAAAATATTTGGCCTTCTAGCAGTGTGTGGGACTTTCTCTATTAGTCCATCTATACTGACCTCCATCAGGTTGCAAATTAAAAATAATTTTTATCTGCATCTAGATCTGAAAAAATATTTGGCCTTCTAGCAGTGTGTGGGACTTTCTGTATTAGTCCATCTATACTGACCTCCATCAGGTTACAAATTAAAAATAATTTTTATCTGCATCTAGCTCTGAAAAAATATTTGGCCTTCTAGCAGTGTGTGGGACTTGTTCTATTAGTCCATCTATACTGACCTCCATCAGGTTGCAAATTGAATATAATTTTTTTCTGCATCTAGCTCTGAAAAAATATTTGGCCTTCCAGCAGTGTGTGGGACTTTCTCTATTAGTCCATCTATACTGACCTCCATCAGGATGCAAATTAAAAATAATTTTTATCTGCATCTAGCTCTGAAAAAATATTTGGCCTTCTAGCAGTGTGTGGGACTTTCTCTATTAGTCCATCTATACTGACCTCCATCAGGTTGCAAATTAAAAATAATTTTTATCTGCATCTAGCTCTGAAAAAATATTTGTCCTTCTAGCAGTGTGTGGTACTTTCTCTATTAGTCCATCTATACTGACCTCCATCAGGTTGCAAATTAAAAATAATTTTTATCTGCATCTAGCTCTGAAAAAATATTTGGCCTTCTAGCAGTGTGTGGGACTTTCTCTATTAGTCCATCTATACTGACCTCCATCACTTTGCAAATGAAAAATAATTTTTATCTGCATCTAGCTCTGAAAAAATATTTGGCCTTCTAGCAGTGTGTGGGACTTTCTCTATTAGTCCATCTATACTGACCTCCATCATGTTGCAAATGAAAAATAATTTTTATCTGCATCTAGCTCTGAAAAAATATTTGGCCTTCTAGCAGTGTGTGCGACTTGTTCTATTAGTCCATCTATACTGACCTCCATCAGGTTGCAAATTGAATATAATTTTTTTTGTGCATCTAGCTCTGAAAAAATATTTGGCCTTCTAGCAGTGTGTGGGACTTTCTCTATTAGTCCATCTATACTGACCTCCATCAGGTTACAAATTAAAAATAATTTTTATCTGCATCTAGCTCTGAAAAAATATTTTGCCTTCTAGCAGTGTGTGGGACTTTCTCTATTAGTCCATCTATACTAACCTCCATCAGGTTGCAAATGAAAAATAATTTTTTGTCTGCATCTAGCTCTGAAAAAAATATTTGGCCTTCTAGCAGTGTGTGCGACTTGTTCTATTACTCCATCTATACTGACCTCCATCAGGTTGCAAATTGAATATAATTTTTTTTGTGCATCTAGCTCTGAAAAAATATTTGGCCTTCTAGCAGTGTGTGGGACTTTCTCTATTAGTCCATCTATACTGACCTCCATCAGGTTACAAATTAAAAATAATTTTTATCTGCATCTAGCTCTGAAAAAATATTTTGCCTTCTAGCAGTGTGTGGGACTTTCTCTATTAGTCCATCTATACTAACCTCCATCAGGTTGCAAATGAAAAATAATTTTTTGTCTGCATCTAGCTCTGAAAAAAATATTTGGCCTTCTAGCAGTGTGTGGGACTTGTTCTATTAGTCCATCTAGACTGACCTCCATCAGGTTTCAAATTGAATATAATTTTTTTGTGCATCTAGCTCTGAAAAAATATTTGGCCTTCTAGCAGTGTGTGGGACTTTCTCTATTAGTCCATCTATACTGACCTCCATCAGGATGCAAATTAAAAATAATTTTTATCAGCATCTAGCTCTGAAAAAATATTTGGCCTTCTAGCAGTGTGTGGGACTTTCTCTATTAGTCCATCTATACTGACCTCCATCAGGTTGCAAATTAAAAATAATTTTTATCTGCATCTAGCTCTGAAAAAATATTTGGCCTTCTAGCAGTGTGTGGGACTTGTTCTATTAGTCCATCTAGACTGACCTCCATCAGGTTTCAAATTGAATATAATTTTTTTGTGCATCTAGCTCTGAAAAAATATTTGGCCTTCTAGCAGTGTGTGGGACTTTCTCTATTAGTCCATCTATACTGACCTCCATCAGGTTGCAAATGAAAAATAATTTTTATCTGCATCTAGCTCTGAAAAAATATTTGGCCTTCTAGCAGTGTGTGGTACTTTCTCTATTAGTCCATCTATACTGACCTCCATCAGGTTGCAAATTGAATATAATTTTTTTTGTGCATCTAGCTCTGAAAAAATATTTGGCTTTCTAGCAGTGTGTGGGACTTTCTCTATTAGTCCATCTATACTGACCTCCATCAGGTTGCAAATTGAATATAATTTTTTTTGTGCATCTAGCTCTGAAAAAATATTTGGCTTTCTAGCAGTGTGTGGGACTTTCTCTATTAGTCCATCTATACTGACCTCCATCAGGTTGCAAATTAAAAATAATTTTTATCTGCATCTAGCTCTGAAAAAATATTTGGCCTTCTAGCAGTGTGTGGGACTTGTTCTATTAGTCCATCTAGATTGACCTCCATCAGGTTTCAAATTGAATATAATTTTTTTGTGCATCTAGCTCTGAAAAAATATTTGGCCTTCTAACAGTGTGTGGGACTTTCTCTATTAGTCCATCTATACTGACCTCCATCAGGTTGCAAATTAAAAATAATTTTTATCTGCATCTAGCTCTGAAAAAATATTTGGCCTTCTAGCAGTGTGTGGGACTTTCTCTATTAGTCCATCTATACTGACCTCCATCAGGTTGCAAATTAAAAATAATTTTTATCTGCATCTAGCTCTGAAAAAATATTTGGCCTTCTAGCAGTGTGTGGGACTTTCTCTATTAGTCCATCTATACTGACCTCCATCAGATTGCAAATGAAAAATAATTTTTATCTGCATCTAGCTCTGAAAAAATATTTGGCCTTCTAGCAGTGTGTGGGACTTTCTCTATTAGTCCATCTATACTGACCTCCATCAGGTTGCAAATTAAAAATAATTTTTATCTGCATCTAGCTCTGAAAAAATATTTGGCCTTCTAGCAGTGTGTGGTACTTTCTATATTAGTCCATCTATACTGACCTCCATCAGGTTGCAAATTAAACATAATTTTTATCTGCATCTAGCTCTGAAAAAATATTTGTCCTTCTAGCAGTGTGTGCGACTTGTTCTATTAGTCCATCTATACTGACCTCCATCAGGTTTCAAATTGAATATAATTTTTTTGTGCATCTAGCTCTGAAAAAATATTTGACCTTCTAGCAGTGTGTGGGACTTTCTCTATTAGTCCATCTACACTGACCTCCATCAGGTTGCAAATTAAAAATAATTTTTATTTGCATCTAGCTCTGAAAAAATATTTGGCCTTCTAGCAGTGTGTGGGACTTTCTCTATTAGTCCATCTATACTGATCTCCATCAGGTTGCAAATGAAAAATAATTTTTATCTGCATCTAGCTCTGAAAAAATATTTGGCCTTCTAGCAGTGTGTGGGACTTTCTCTATTAGTCCATCTATACTGACCTCCATCAGGTTGCAAATGAAAAATAATTTTTATCTGCATCTAGCTCTGAAAAAATATTTGGCCTTCCAGCAGTGTGTGCGACTTGTTCTATTAGTCCATCTATACTGACCTCCATCAGGTTTCAAATTGAATATAATTTTTTTGTGCATCTAGCTCTGAAAAAATATTTGGCCTTCTAGCAGTGTGTGGGACTTTCTCTATTAGTCCATCTATACTGACCTCCATCAGATTGCAAATGAAAAAAATTTTTATCTGCATCTAGCTCTGAAAAAATATTTGGCCTTCTAGCAGTGTGTGGGACTTTCTCTATTAGTCCATCTATACTGACCTCCATCAGGTTACAAATTAAAAATAATTTTTATCTGCATCTAGCTCTGAAAAAATATTTGGCCTTCTAGCAGTGTGTGGGACTTGTTCTATTAGACCATCTAGACTGACCTCCATCAGGTTTCAAATTGAATATAATTTTTTTGTGCATCTAGCTCTGAAAATATATTTGGCCTTCTAGCAGTGTGTGGGACTTTCTCTATTAGTCCATCTATACTGACCTCCATCAGGTTGCAAATTAAAAATAATTTTTATCTGCATCTAGCTCTGAAAAAATATTTGGCCTTCTAGCAGTGTGTGGGACTTTCTCTATTAGTCCATCTATACTGACCTCCATCAGGTTGCAAATTAAAAATAATTTTTATCTGCATCTAGCTCTGAAAAAATATTTGGCCTTCTAGCAGTGTGTTGGACTTTCTCTATTAGTCCATCTATACTGACCTCCATCAGATTGCAAATGAAAAAAATGTTTATCTGCATCTAGCTCTAAAAAAATATTTGGCCTTCTAGCAGTGTGTGGGACTTTCTCTATTAGTCCATCTATACTGACCTCCATCAGGTTGCAAATGAAAAATAATTTTTATCTGCATCTAGCTCTGAAAAAATATTTGGCCTTCTAGCAGTGTGTGGGACTTTCTCTATTAGTCCATCTATACTGACCTCCATCAGGATGCAAATGAAAAATAATTTTTATCTGCATCTAGCTCTGAAAAAATATTTGGCCTTCTAGCAGTGTGTGGGACTTTCTCTATTAGTCCATCTATACTAACCTCCATCAGGTTGCAAATGAAAAATAATTTTTTGTCTGCCTCTAGCTCTGAAAAAAATATTTGGCCTTCTAGCAGTGTGTGGGACTTTCTCTATTAGTCCATCTATACTGACCTCCATCATGTTGCAAATGAAAAATAATTTTTATCTGCATCTAGCTCTGAAAAAATATTTGGCCTTCTAGCAGTGTGTGCGACTTGTTCTATTAGTCCATCTATACTGACCTCCATCAGGTTGCAAATTGAATATAATTTTTTTTGTGCATCTAGCTCTGAAAAAATATTTGGCCTTCTAGCAGTGTGTGGGACTTTCTCTATTAGTCCATCTATACTGACCTCCATCAGGTTACAAATTAAAAATAATTTTTATCTGCATCTAGCTCTGAAAAAATATTTTGCCTTCTAGCAGTGTGTGGGACTTTCTCTATTAGTCCATCTATACTAACCTCCATCAGGTTGCAAATGAAAAATAATTTTTTGTCTGCATCTAGCTCTGAAAAAAATATTTGGCCTTCTAGCAGTGTGTGGGACTTTCTCTATTAGTCCATCTATACTGACCTCCATCAGGTTGCAAATTAAAAATAATTTTTATCTGCATCTAGTTCTGAAAAAATATTTGGCCTTCTAGCAGTGTGTGCGACTTGTTCTATTAGTCCATCTATACTGACCTCCATCAGGTTGCAAATTGAATATAATTTTTTTCTGTATCTAGCTCTGAAAAAATATTTGGCCTTCTAGCAGTGTGTGGGACTTTCTCTATTAGTCCATCTATACTGACCTCCATCAGGTTGCAAATTAAAAATAATTTTTATCTGCATCTAGCTCTGAAAAAATATTTGGCCTTCTAGCAGTGTGTGGGACTTTCTCTATTAGTCCATCTATACTGACCTCCATCAGGTTGCAAATTAAAAATAATTTTTATCTGCATCTAGCTCTGAAAAAATATTTGGCCTTCTAGCAGTGTGTGGTACTTTCTCTATTAGTCCATCTATACTGACCTCCATCAGGTTGCAAATTAAAAATAATTTTTATCTGCATCTAGCTCTGAAAAAATATTTAGCCTTCTAGCAGTGTGTGGGACTTTCTCTATTAGTCCATCTATACTGACCTCCATCACTTTGCAAATGAAAAATAATTTTTATCTGCATCTAGCTCTGAAAAAATATTTGGCCTTCTAGCAGTGTGTGGGACTTTCTCTATTAGTCCATCTATACTGACCTCCATCATGTTGCAAATGAAAAATAATTTTTATCTGCATCTAGCTCTGAAAAAATATTTGGCCTTCCAGCAGTGTGTGCGACTTGTTCTATTAGTCCATCTATACTGACCTCCATCAGGTTTCAAATTGAATATAATTTTTTTGTGCATCTAGCTCTGAAAAAATATTTGGCCTTCTAGCAGTGTGTGGGACTTTCTCTATTAGTCCATCTATACTGACCTCCATCAGATTGCAAATGAAAAAAATTTTTATCTGCATCTAGCTCTGAAAAAATATTTGGCCTTCTAGCAGTGTGTGGGACTTTTTCTATTAGTCCATCTATACTGACCTCCATCAGGTTACAAATTAAAAATAATTTTTATCTGCATCTAGCTCTGAAAAAATATTTGGCCTTCTAGCAGTGTGTGGGACTTGTTCTATTAGACCATCTAGACTGACCTCCATCAGGTTTCAAATTGAATATAATTTTTTTGTGCATCTAGCTCTGAAAATATATTTGGCCTTCTAGCAGTGTGTGGGACTTTCTCTATTAGTCCATCTATACTGACCTCCATCAGGTTGCAAATTAAAAATAATTTTTATCTGCATCTAGCTCTGAAAAAATATTTGGCCTTCTAGCAGTGTGTGGGACTTTCTCTATTAGTCCATCTATACTGACCTCCATCAGGTTGCAAATTAAAAATAATTTTTATCTGCATCTAGCTCTGAAAAAATATTTGGCCTTCTAGCAGTGTGTTGGACTTTCTCTATTAGTCCATCTATACTGACCTCCATCAGATTGCAAATGAAAAAAATTTTTATCTGCATCTAGCTCTAAAAAAATATTTGGCCTTCTAGCAGTGTGTGGGACTTTCTCTATTAGTCCATCTATACTGACCTCCATCAGGTTGCAAATGAAAAATAATTTTTATCTGCATCTAGCTCTGAAAAAATATTTGGCCTTCTAGCAGTGTGTGGGACTTTCTCTATTAGTCCATCTATACTGACCTCCATCAGGATGCAAATGAAAAATAATTTTTATCTGCATCTAGCTCTGAAAAAATATTTGGCCTTCTAGCAGTGTGTGGGACTTTCTCTATTAGTCCATCTATACAAACCTCCATCAGGTTGCAAATGAAAAATAATTTTTTGTCTGCCTCTAGCTCTGAAAAAAATATTTGGCCTTCTAGCAGTGTGTGGGACTTTCTCTATTAGTCCATCTATACTGACCTCCATCATGTTGCAAATGAAAAATAATTTTTATCTGCATCTAGCTCTGAAAAAATATTTGGCCTTCTAGCAGTGTGTGCGACTTGTTCTATTAGTCCATCTATACTGACCTCCATCAGGTTGCAAATTGAATATAATTTTTTTTGTGCATCTAGCTCTGAAAAAATATTTGGCCTTCTAGCAGTGTGTGGGACTTTCTCTATTAGTCCATCTATACTGACCTCCATCAGGTTACAAATTAAAAATAATTTTTATCTGCATCTAGCTCTGAAAAAATATTTTGCCTTCTAGCAGTGTGTGGGACTTTCTCTATTAGTCCATCTATACTAACCTCCATCAGGTTGCAAATGAAAAATAATTTTTTGTCTGCATCTAGCTCTGAAAAAAATATTTGGCCTTCTAGCAGTGTGTGGGACTTTCTCTATTAGTCCATCTATACTGACCTCCATCAGGTTGCAAATTAAAAATAATTTTTATCTGCATCTAGTTCTGAAAAAATATTTGGCCTTCTAGCAGTGTGTGCGACTTGTTCTATTAGTCCATCTATACTGACCTCCATCAGGTTGCAAATTGAATATAATTTTTTTCTGTATCTAGCTCTGAAAAAATATTTGGCCTTCTAGCAGTGTGTGGGACTTTCTCTATTAGTCCATCTATACTGACCTCCATCAGGTTGCAAATTAAAAATAATTTTTATCTGCATCTAGCTCTGAAAAAATATTTGGCCTTCTAGCAGTGTGTAGGACTTTCTCTATTAGTCCATCTATACTGACCTCCATCAGGTTGCAAATTAAAAATAATTTTTATCTGCATCTAGCTCTGAAAAAATATTTGGCCTTCTAGCAGTGTGTGGTACTTTCTCTATTAGTCCATCTATACTGACCTCCATCAGGTTGCAAATTAAAAATAATTTTTATCTGCATCTAGCTCTGAAAAAATATTTGGCCTTCTAGCAGTGTGTGGGACTTTCTCTATTAGTCCATCTATACTGACCTCCATCACTTTGCAAATGAAAAATAATTTTTATCTGCATCTAGCTCTGAAAAAATATTTGGCCTTCTAGCAGTGTGTGGGACTTTCTCTATTAGTCCATCTATACTGACCTCCATCATGTTGCAAATGAAAAATAATTTTTATCTGCATCTAGCTCTGAAAAAATATTTTGCCTTCTAGCAGTGTGTGGGACTTTCTCTATTAGTCCATCTATACTAACCTCCATCAGGTTGCAAATGAAAAATAATTTTTTGTCTGCATCTAGCTCTGAAAAAAATATTTGGCCTTCTAGCAGTGTGTGGGACTTTCTCTATTCGTCCATCTATACTGACCTCCATCAGGTTGCAAATTAAAAATAATTTTTATCTGCATCTAGTTCTGAAAAAATATTTGGCCTTCTAGCAGTGTGTGCGACTTGTTCTATTAGTCCATCTATACTGACCTCCATCAGGTTGCAAATTGAATATAATTTTTTTCTGTATCTAGCTCTGAAAAAATATTTGGCCTTCTAGCAGTGTGTGGGACTTTCTCTATTAGTCCATCTATACTGACCTCCATCAGGTTGCAAATTAAAAATAATTTTTATCTGCATCTAGCTCTGAAAAAATATTTGGCCTTCTAGCAGTGTGTGGGACTTGTTCTATTAGTCCATCTAGACTGACCTCCATCAGGTTTCAAATTGAATATAATTTTTTTGTGCATCTAGCTCTGAAAAAATATTTGGCCTTCTAGCAGTGTGTGGGACTTTCTCTATTAGTCCATCTATACTGACCTCCATCAGGTTGCAAATTAAAAATAATTTTTATCTGCATCTAGCTCTGAAAAAATATTTGGCCTTCTAGCAGTGTGTGGGACTTTCTCTATTAGTCCATCTATACTGACCTCCATCAGGTTGCAAATTAAAAATAATTTTTATCTGCATCTAGCTCTGAAAAAATATTTGGCCTTCTAGCAGTGTGTGGGACTTTCTCTATTAGTCCATCTATACTGACCTCCATCAGATTGCAAATGAAAAATAATTTTTATCTGCATCTAGCTCTGAAAAAATATTTGGCCTTCTAGCAGTGTGTGGGACTTTCTCTATTAGTCCATCTATACTGACCTCCATCAGGTTGCAAATTAAAAATAATTTTTATCTGCATCTAGATCTGAAAAAATATTTGGCCTTCTAGCAGTGTGTGGGACTTTCTGTATTAGTCCATCTATACTGACCTCCATCAGGTTACAAATTAAAAATAATTTTTATCTGCATCTAGCTCTGAAAAAATATTTGGCCTTCTAGCAGTGTGTGGGACTTTCTCTATTAGTCCATCTATACTGACCTCCATCAGGTTGCAAATTAAAAATAATTTTTATCTGCATCTAGCTCTGAAAAAATATTTGGCCTTCTAGCAGTGTGTGGTACTTTCTCTATTAGTCCATCTATACTGACCTCCATCAGGTTGCAAATTAAAAATAATTTTTATCTGCATCTAGCTCTGAAAAAATATTTGGCCTTCTAGCAGTGTGTGGGACTTTCTCTATTAGTCCATCTATACTGACCTCCATCACTTTGCAAATGAAAAATAATTTTTATCTGCATCTAGCTCTGAAAAAATATTTGGCCTTCTAGCAGTGTGTGGGACTTTCTCTATTAGTCCATCTATACTGACCTCCATCATGTTGCAAATGAAAAATAATTTTTATCTGCATCTAGCTCTGAAAAAATATTTGGCCTTCTAGCAGTGTGTGCGACTTGTTCTATTAGTCCATCTATACTGACCTCCATCAGGTTGCAAATTGAATATAATTTTTTTTGTGCATCTAGCTCTGAAAAAATATTTGGCCTTCTAGCAGTGTGTGGGACTTTCTCTATTAGTCCATCTATACTGACCTCCATCAGGTTACAAATTAAAAATAATTTTTATCTGCATCTAGCTCTGAAAAAATATTTTGCCTTCTAGCAGTGTGTGGGACTTTCTCTATTAGTCCATCTATACTAACCTCCATCAGGTTGCAAATGAAAAATAATTTTTTGTCTGCATCTAGCTCTGAAAAAAATATTTGGCCTTCTAGAAGTGTGTGCGACTTGTTCTATTAGTCCATCTATACTGACCTCCATCAGGTTGCAAATTGAATATAATTTTTTTTGTGCATCTAGCTCTGAAAAAATATTTGGCCTTCTAGCAGTGTGTGGGACTTTCTCTATTAGTCCATCTATACTGACCTCCATCAGGTTACAAATTAAAAATAATTTTTATCTGCATCTAGCTCTGAAAAAATATTTTGCCTTCTAGCAGTGTGTGGGACTTTCTCTATTAGTCCATCTATACTAACCTCCATCAGGTTGCAAATGAAAAATAATTTTTTGTCTGCATCTAGCTCTGAAAAAAATATTTGGCCTTCTAGCAGTGTGTGGGACTTTCTCTATTAGTCCATCTATACTGACCTCCATCAGGTTGCAAATTAAAAATAATTTTTATCTGCATCTAGCTCTGAAAAAATATTTGGCCTTCTAGCAGTGTGTGGGACTTGTTCTATTAGTCCATCTAGACTGACCTCCATCAGGTTTCAAATTGAATATAATTTTTTTGTGCATCTAGCTCTGAAAAAATATTTGGCCTTCTAGCAGTGTGTGGGACTTTCTCTATTAGTCCATCTATACTGACCTCCATCAGGTTGCAAATTAAAAATAATTTTTATCTGCATCTAGCTCTGAAAAAATATTTGGCCTTCTAGCAGTGTGTGGGACTTTCTCTATTAGTCCATCTATACTGACCTCCATCAGGTTGCAAATTAAAAATAATTTTTATCTGCATCTAGCTCTGAAAAAATATTTGGCCTTCTAGCAGTGTGTGCGACTTGTTCTATTAGTCCATCTATACTGACCTCCATCAGGTTGCAAATTGAATATAATTTTTTTGTGCATCTAGCTCTGAAAAAATATTTGGCCTTCTAGCAGTGTGTGGGACTTTCTCTATTAGTCCATCTATACTGACCTCCATCAGGTTGCAAATTAAAAATAATTTTTATCTGCATCTAGATCTGAAAAAATATTTGGCCTTCTAGCAGTGTGTGGGACTTTCTGTATTAGTCCATCTATACTGACCTCCATCAGGTTACAAATTAAAAATAATTTTTATCTGCATCTAGCTCTGAAAAAATATTTGGCCTTCTAGCAGTGTGTGGGACTTGTTCTATTAGTCCATCTATACTGACCTCCATCAGGTTGCAAATTGAATATAATTTTTTTCTTCATCTAGCTCTGAAAAAATATTTGGCCTTCTAGCAGTGTGTGGGACTTTCTCTATTAGTCCATCTATACTGACCTCCATCAGGATGCAAATTAAAAATAATTTTTATCAGCATCTAGCTCTGAAAAAATATTTGGCCTTCTAGCAGTGTGTGGGACTTTCTCTATTAGTCCATCTATACTGACCTCCATCATGTTGCAAATGAAAAATAATTTTTATCTGCATCTAGCTCTGAAAAAATATTTGGCCTTCTAGCAGTGTGTGCGACTTGTTCTATTAGTCCATCTATACTGACCTCCATCAGGTTGCAAATTGAATATAATTTTTTTTGTGCATCTAGCTCTGAAAAAAATATTTGGCCTTCTAGCAGTGTGTGGGACTTTCTCTATTAGTCCATCTATACTGACCTCCATCAGGTTGCAAATTAAAAATAATTTTTATCTGCATCTAGTTCTGAAAAAATATTTGGCCTTCTAGCAGTGTGTGCGACTTGTTCTATTAGTCCATCTATACTGACCTCCATCAGGTTGCAAATTGAATATAATTTTTTTCTGTATCTAGCTCTGAAAAAATATTTGGCCTTCTAGCAGTGTGTGGGACTTTCTCTATTAGTCCATCTATACTGACCTCCATCAGGTTGCAAATTAAAAATAATTTTTATCTGCATCTAGCTCTGAAAAAATATTTGGCCTTCTAGCAGTGTGTGGGACTTTCTCTATTAGTCCATCTATACTGACCTCCATCAGGTTGCAAATTAAAAATAATTTTTATCTGCATCTAGCTCTGAAAAAATATTTGGCCTTCTAGCAGTGTGTGGTACTTTCTCTATTAGTCCATCTATACTGACCTCCATCAGGTTGCAAATTAAAAATAATTTTTATCTGCATCTAGCTCTGAAAAAATATTTGGCCTTCTAGCAGTGTGTGGGACTTTCTCTATTAGTCCATCTATACTGACCTCCATCACTTTGCAAATGAAAAATAATTTTTATCTGCATCTAGCTCTGAAAAAATATTTGGCCTTCTAGCAGTGTGTGGGACTTTCTCTATTAGTCCATCTATACTGACCTCCATCATGTTGCAAATGAAAAATAATTTTTATCTGCATCTAGCTCTGAAAAAATATTTGGCCTTCCAGCAGTGTGTGCGACTTGTTCTATTAGTCCATCTATACTGACCTCCATCAGGTTTCAAATTGAATATAATTTTTTTGTGCATCTAGCTCTGAAAAAATATTTGGCCTTCTAGCAGTGTGTGGGACTTTCTCTATTAGTCCATCTATACTGACCTCCATCAGATTGCAAATGAAAAAAATTTTTATCTGCATCTAGCTCTGAAAAAATATTTGGCCTTCTAGCAGTGTGTGGGACTTTCTCTATTAGTCCATCTATACTGACCTCCATCAGGTTACAAATTAAAAATAATTTTTGTCTGCATCTAGCTCTGAAAAAATATTTGGCCTTCTAGCAGTGTGTGGGACTTGTTCTATTAGACCA
Source organism: Phyllobates terribilis (assembly GCF_046119375.1). Classification (NCBI taxonomy): domain Eukaryota; kingdom Metazoa; phylum Chordata; class Amphibia; order Anura; family Dendrobatidae; genus Phyllobates; species Phyllobates terribilis. The sequence goes on along the minus strand of NW_027362764.1, from coordinate 146,627,983 downwards.
TCTAGACTGACCTCCATCAGGTTTCAAATTGAATATAATTTTTTTGTGCATCTAGCTCTGAAAATATATTTGGCCTTCTAGCAGTGTGTGGGACTTTCTCTATTAGTCCATCTATACTGACCTCCATCAGGTTGCAAATTAAAAATAATTTTTATCTGCATCTAGCTCTGAAAAAATATTTGGCCTTCTAGCAGTGTGTGGGACTTTCTCTATTAGTCCATCTATACTGACCTCCATCAGGTTACAAATTAAAAATAATTTTTATCTGCATCTAGCTCTGAAAAAATATTTTGCCTTCTAGCAGTGTGTGGGACTTTCTCTATTAGTCCATCTATACTAACCTCCATCAGGTTGCAAATGAAAAATAATTTTTTGTCTGCATCTAGCTCTGAAAAAAATATTTGGCCTTCTAGCAGTGTGTGGGACTTTCTCTATTAGTCCATCTATACTGACCTCCATCAGGTTGCAAATTAAAAATAATTTTTATCTGCATCTAGTTCTGAAAAAATATTTGGCCTTCTAGCAGTGTGTGCGACTTGTTCTATTAGTCCATCTATACTGACCTCCATCAGGTTGCAAATTGAATATAATTTTTTTCTGTATCTAGCTCTGAAAAAATATTTGGCCTTCTAGCAGTGTGTGGGACTTTCTCTATTAGTCCATCTATACTGACCTCCATCAGGTTGCAAATTAAAAATAATTTTTATCTGCATCTAGCTCTGAAAAAATATTTGGCCTTCTAGCAGTGTGTGGGACTTGTTCTATTAGTCCATCTAGACTGACCTCCATCAGGTTTCAAATTGAATATAATTTTTTTGTGCATCTAGCTCTGAAAAAATATTTGGCCTTCTAGCAGTGTGTGGGACTTTCTCTATTAGTCCATCTATACTGACCTCCATCAGGTTGCAAATTAAAAATAATTTTTATCTGCATCTAGCTCTGAAAAAATATTTGGCCTTCTAGCAGTGTGTGGGACTTTCTCTATTAGTCCATCTATACTGACCTCCATCAGGTTGCAAATTAAAAATAATTTTTATCTGCATCTAGCTCTGAAAAAATATTTGGCCTTCTAGCAGTGTGTGGGACTTTCTCTATTAGTCCATCTATACTGACCTCCATCAGATTGCAAATGAAAAATAATTTTTATCTGCATCTAGCTCTGAAAAAATATTTGGCCTTCTAGCAGTGTGTGGGACTTTCTCTATTAGTCCATCTATACTGACCTCCATCAGGTTGCAAATTAAAAATAATTTTTATCTGCATCTAGATCTGAAAAAATATTTGGCCTTCTAGCAGTGTGTGGGACTTTCTCTATTAGTCCATCTATACTGACCTCCATCAGGTTGCAAATTAAAAATAATTTTTATCTGCATCTAGCTCTGAAAAAATATTTGGCCTTCTAGCAGTGTGTGGGACTTTCTCTATTAGTCCATCTATACTGACCTCCATCACTTTGCAAATGAAAAATAATTTTTATCTGCATCTAGCTCTGAAAAAATATTTGGCCTTCTAGCAGTGTGTGGGACTTTCTCTATTAGTCCATCTATACTGACCTCCATCATGTTGCAAATGAAAAATAATTTTTATCTGCATCTAGCTCTGAAAAAATATTTGGCCTTCTAGCAGTGTGTGCGACTTGTTCTATTAGTCCATCTATACTGACCTCCATCAGGTTGCAAATTGAATATAATTTTTTTTGTGCATCTAGCTCTGAAAAAATATTTGGCCTTCTAGCAGTGTGTGGGACTTTCTCTATTAGTCCATCTATACTGACCTCCATCAGGTTACAAATTAAAAATAATTTTTATCTGCATCTAGCTCTGAAAAAATATTTTGCCTTCTAGCAGTGTGTGGGACTTTCTCTATTAGTCCATCTATACTAACCTCCATCAGGTTGCAAATGAAAAATAATTTTTTGTCTGCATCTAGCTCTGAAAAAAATATTTGGCCTTCTAGCAGTGTGTGCGACTTGTTCTATTAGTCCATCTATACTGACCTCCATCAGGTTGCAAATTGAATATAATTTTTTTTTGTGCATCTAGCTCTGAAAAAATATTTGGCCTTCTAGCAGTGTGTGGGACTTTCTCTATTAGTCCATCTATACTGACCTCCATCAGGTTACAAATTAAAAATAATTTTTATCTGCATCTAGCTCTGAAAAAATATTTTGCCTTCTAGCAGTGTGTGGGACTTTCTCTATTAGTCCATCTATACTAACCTCCATCAGGTTGCAAATGAAAAATAATTTTTTGTCTGCATCTAGCTCTGAAAAAAATATTTGGCCTTCTAGCAGTGTGTGGGACTTTCTCTATTAGTCCATCTATACTGACCTCCATCAGGTTGCAAATTAAAAATAATTTTTATCTGCATCTAGCTCTGAAAAAATATTTGGCCTTCTAGCAGTGTGTGGGACTTGTTCTATTAGTCCATCTAGACTGACCTCCATCAGGTTTCAAATTGAATATAATTTTTTTGTGCATCTAGCTCTGAAAAAATATTTGGCCTTCTAGCAGTGTGTGGGACTTTCTCTATTAGTCCATCTATACTGACCTCCATCAGGTTGCAAATTAAAAATAATTTTTATCTGCATCTAGCTCTGAAAAAATATTTGGCCTTCTAGCAGTGTGTGGGACTTTCTCTATTAGTCCATCTATACTGACCTCCATCAGGTTGCAAATTAAAAATAATTTTTATCTGCATCTAGCTCTGAAAAAATATTTGGCCTTCTAGCAGTGTGTGCGACTTGTTCTATTAGTCCATCTATACTGACCTCCATCAGGTTGCAAATTGAATATAATTTTTTTGTGCATCTAGCTCTGAAAAAATATTTGGCCTTCTAGCAGTGTGTGGGACTTTCTCTATTAGTCCATCTATACTGACCTCCATCAGGTTGCAAATTAAAAATAATTTTTATCTGCATCTAGATCTGAAAAAATATTTGGCCTTCTAGCAGTGTGTGGGACTTTCTGTATTAGTCCATCTATACTGACCTCCATCAGGTTACAAATTAAAAATAATTTTTATCTGCATCTAGCTCTGAAAAAATATTTGGCCTTCTAGCAGTGTGTGGGACTTGTTCTATTAGTCCATCTATACTGACCTCCATCAGGTTGCAAATTGAATATAATTTTTTTCTTCATCTAGCTCTGAAAAAATATTTGGCCTTCTAGCAGTGTGTGGGACTTTCTCTATTAGTCCATCTATACTGACCTCCATCAGGATGCAAATTAAAAATAATTTTTATCAGCATCTAGCTCTGAAAAAATATTTGGCCTTCTAGCAGTGTGTGGGACTTTCTCTATTAGTCCATCTATACTGACCTCCATCATGTTGCAAATGAAAAATAATTTTTATCTGCATCTAGCTCTGAAAAAATATTTGGCCTTCTAGCAGTGTGTGCGACTTGTTCTATTAGTCCATCTATACTGACCTCCATCAGGTTGCAAATTGAATATAATTTTTTTTGTGCATCTAGCTCTGAAAAAATATTTGGCCTTCTAGCAGTGTGTGGGACTTTCTCTATTAGTCCATCTATACTGACCTCCATCAGGTTACAAATTAAAAATAATTTTTATCTGCATCTAGCTCTGAAAAAATATTTTGCCTTCTAGCAGTGTGTGGGACTTTCTCTATTAGTCCATCTATACTAACCTCCATCAGGTTGCAAATGAAAAATAATTTTTTGTCTGCATCTAGCTCTGAAAAAATATTTGGCCTTCTAGCAGTGTGTGGGACTTTCTCTATTAGTCCATCTATACTGACCTCCATCAGGTTGCAAATTAAAAATAATTTTTATCTGCATCTAGTTCTGAAAAAATATTTGGCCTTCTAGCAGTGTGTGCGACTTGTTCTATTAGTCCATCTATACTGACCTCCATCAGGTTGCAAATTGAATATAATTTTTTTCTGTATCTAGCTCTGAAAAAATATTTGGCCTTCTAGCAGTGTGTGGGACTTTCTCTATTAGTCCATCTATACTGACCTCCATCAGGTTGCAAATTAAAAATAATTTTTATCTGCATCTAGCTCTGAAAAAATATTTGGCCTTCTAGCAGTGTGTGGGACTTTCTCTATTAGTCCATCTATACTGACCTCCATCAGGTTGCAAATTAAAAATAATTTTTATCTGCATCTAGCTCTGAAAAAATATTTGGCCTTCTAGCAGTGTGTGGTACTTTCTCTATTAGTCCATCTATACTGACCTCCATCAGGTTGCAAATTAAAAATAATTTTTATCTGCATCTAGCTCTGAAAAAATATTTGGCCTTCTAGCAGTGTGTGGGACTTTCTCTATTAGTCCATCTATACTGACCTCCATCACTTTGCAAATGAAAAATAATTTTTATCTGCATCTAGCTCTGAAAAAATATTTGGCCTTCTAGCAGTGTGTGGGACTTTCTCTATTAGTCCATCTATACTGACCTCCATCATGTTGCAAATGAAAAATAATTTTTATCTGCATCTAGCTCTGAAAAAATATTTGGCCTTCCAGCAGTGTGTGCGACTTGTTCTATTAGTCCATCTATACTGACCTCCATCAGGTTTCAAATTGAATATAATTTTTTTGTGCATCTAGCTCTGAAAAAATATTTGGCCTTCTAGCAGTGTGTGGGACTTTCTCTATTAGTCCATCTATACTGACCTCCATCAGATTGCAAATGAAAAAAATTTTTATCTGCATCTAGCTCTGAAAAAATATTTGGCCTTCTAGCAGTGTGTGGGACTTTCTCTATTAGTCCATCTATACTGACCTCCATCAGGTTACAAATTAAAAATAATTTTTATCTGCATCTAGCTCTGAAAAAATATTTGGCCTTCTAGCAGTGTGTGGGACTTGTTCTATTAGACCATCTAGACTGACCTCCATCAGGTTTCAAATTGAATATAATTTTTTTGTGCATCTAGCTCTGAAAATATATTTGGCCTTCTAGCAGTGTGTGGGACTTTCTCTATTAGTCCATCTATACTGACCTCCATCAGGTTGCAAATTAAAAATAATTTTTATCTGCATCTAGCTCTGAAAAAATATTTGGCCTTCTAGCAGTGTGTGGGACTTTCTCTATTAGTCCATCTATACTGACCTCCATCAGGTTGCAAATTAAAAATAATTTTTATCTGCATCTAGCTCTGAAAAAATATTTGGCCTTCTAGCAGTGTGTTGGACTTTCTCTATTAGTCCATCTATACTGACCTCCATCAGATTGCAAATGAAAAAAATTTTTATCTGCATCTAGCTCTAAAAAAATATTTGGCCTTCTAGCAGTGTGTGGGACTTTCTCTATTAGTCCATCTATACTGACCTCCATCAGGTTGCAAATGAAAAATAATTTTTATCTGCATCTAGCTCTGAAAAAATATTTGGCCTTCTAGCAGTGTGTGGGACTTTCTCTATTAGTCCATCTATACTGACCTCCATCAGGATGCAAATGAAAAATAATTTTTATCTGCATCTAGCTCTGAAAAAATATTTGGCCTTCTAGCAGTGTGTGGGACTTTCTCTATTAGTCCATCTATACTAACCTCCATCAGGTTGCAAATGAAAAATAATTTTTTGTCTGCCTCTAGCTCTGAAAAAAATATTTGGCCTTCTAGCAGTGTGTGGGACTTTCTCTATTAGTCCATCTATACTGACCTCCATCATGTTGCAAATGAAAAATAATTTTTATCTGCATCTAGCTCTGAAAAAATATTTGGCCTTCTAGCAGTGTGTGCGACTTGTTCTATTAGTCCATCTATACTGACCTCCATCAGGTTGCAAATTGAATATAATTTTTTTTGTGCATCTAGCTCTGAAAAAATATTTGGCCTTCTAGCAGTGTGTGGGACTTTCTCTATTAGTCCATCTATACTGACCTCCATCAGGTTACAAATTAAAAATAATTTTTATCTGCATCTAGCTCTGAAAAAATATTTTGCCTTCTAGCAGTGTGTGGGACTTTCTCTATTAGTCCATCTATACTAACCTCCATCAGGTTGCAAATGAAAAATAATTTTTTGTCTGCATCTAGCTCTGAAAAAAATATTTGGCCTTCTAGCAGTGTGTGGGACTTTCTCTATTAGTCCATCTATACTGACCTCCATCAGGTTGCAAATTAAAAATAATTTTTATCTGCATCTAGTTCTGAAAAAATATTTGGCCTTCTAGCAGTGTGTGCGACTTGTTCTATTAGTCCATCTATACTGACCTCCATCAGGTTGCAAATTGAATATAATTTTTTTCTGTATCTAGCTCTGAAAAAATATTTGGCCTTCTAGCAGTGTGTGGGACTTTCTCTATTAGTCCATCTATACTGACCTCCATCAGGTTGCAAATTAAAAATAATTTTTATCTGCATCTAGCTCTGAAAAAATATTTGGCCTTCTAGCAGTGTGTAGGACTTTCTCTATTAGTCCATCTATACTGACCTCCATCAGGTTGCAAATTAAAAATAATTTTTATCTGCATCTAGCTCTGAAAAAATATTTGGCCTTCTAGCAGTGTGTGGTACTTTCTCTATTAGTCCATCTATACTGACCTCCATCAGGTTGCAAATTAAAAATAATTTTTATCTGCATCTAGCTCTGAAAAAATATTTGGCCTTCTAGCAGTGTGTGGGACTTTCTCTATTAGTCCATCTATACTGACCTCCATCACTTTGCAAATGAAAAATAATTTTTATCTGCATCTAGCTCTGAAAAAATATTTGACCTTCTAGCAGTGTGTGGGACTTTCTCTATTAGTCCATCTATACTGACCTCCATCATGTTGCAAATGAAAAATAATTTTTATCTGCATCTAGCTCTGAAAAAATATTTGGCCTTCTAGCAGTGTGTGCGACTTGTTCTATTAGTCCATCTATACTGACCTCCATCAGGTTGCAAATTGAATATAATTTTTTTTGTGCATCTAGCTCTGAAAAAATATTTGGCCTTCTAGCAGTGTGTGGGACTTTCTCTATTAGTCCATCTATACTGACCTCCATCAGGTTACAAATTAAAAATAATTTTTATCTGCATCTAGCTCTGAAAAAATATTTTGCCTTCTAGCAGTGTGTGGGACTTTCTCTATTAGTCCATCTATACTAACCTCCATCAGGTTGCAAATGAAAAATAATTTTTTGTCTGCATCTAGCTCTGAAAAAAATATTTGGCCTTCTAGCAGTGTGTGGGACTTTCTCTATTAGTCCATCTATACTGACCTCCATCAGGTTGCAAATTAAAAATAATTTTTATCTGCATCTAGTTCTGAAAAAATATTTGGCCTTCTAGCAGTGTGTGCGACTTGTTCTATTAGTCCATCTATACTGACCTCCATCAGGTTGCAAATTGAATATAATTTTTTTCTGTATCTAGCTCTGAAAAAATATTTGGCCTTCTAGCAGTGTGTGGGACTTTCTCTATTAGTCCATCTATACTGACCTCCATCAGGTTGCAAATTAAAAATAATTTTTATCTGCATCTAGCTCTGAAAAAATATTTGGCCTTCTAGCAGTGTGTGGGACTTGTTCTATTAGTCCATCTAGACTGACCTCCATCAGGTTTCAAATTGAATATAATTTTTTTGTGCATCTAGCTCTGAAAAAATATTTGGCCTTCTAGCAGTGTGTGGGACTTTCTCTATTAGTCCATCTATACTGACCTCCATCAGGTTGCAAATTAAAAATAATTTTTATCTGCATCTAGCTCTGAAAAAATATTTGGCCTTCTAGCAGTGTGTGGGACTTTCTCTATTAGTCCATCTATACTGACCTCCATCAGGTTGCAAATTAAAAATAATTTTTATCTGCATCTAGCTCTGAAAAAATATTTGGCCTTCTAGCAGTGTGTGGGACTTTCTCTATTAGTCCATCTATACTGACCTCCATCAGATTGCAAATGAAAAATAATTTTTATCTGCATCTAGCTCTGAAAAAATATTTGGCCTTCTAGCAGTGTGTGGGACTTTCTCTATTAGTCCATCTATACTGACCTCCATCAGGTTGCAGATTAAAAATAATTTTTATCTGCATCTAGATCTGAAAAAATATTTGGCCTTCTAGCAGTGTGTGGGACTTTCTGTATTAGTCCATCTATACTGACCTCCATCAGGTTACAAATTAAAAATAATTTTTATCTGCATCTAGCTCTCAAAAAATATTTGGCCTTCTAGCAGTGTGTGGGACTTTCTCTATTAGTCCATCTATACTGACCTCCATCAGGTTGCAAATTAAAAATAATTTTTATCTGCATCTAGCTCTGAAAAAATATTTGGCCTTCTAGCAGTGTGTGGTACTTTCTCTATTAGTCCATCTATACTGACCTCCATCAGGTTGCAAATTAAAAATAATTTTTATCTGCATCTAGCTCTGAAAAAATATTTGGCCTTCTAGCAGTGTGTGGGACTTTCTCTATTAGTCCATCTATACTGACCTCCATCACTTTGCAAATGAAAAATAATTTTTATCTGCATCTAGCTCTGAAAAAATATTTGGCCTTCTAGCAGTGTGTGGGACTTTCTCTATTAGTCCATCTATACTGACCTCCATCATGTTGCAAATGAAAAATAATTTTTATCTGCATCTAGCTCTGAAAAAATATTTGGCCTTCTAGCAGTGTGTGCGACTTGTTCTATTAGTCCATCTATACTGACCTCCATCAGGTTGCAAATTGAATATAATTTTTTTTGTGCATCTAGCTCTGAAAAAATATTTGGCCTTCTAGCAGTGTGTGGGACTTTCTCTATTAGTCCATCTATACTGACCTCCATCAGGTTACAAATTAAAAATAATTTTTATCTGCATCTAGCTCTGAAAAAATATTTTGCCTTCTAGCAGTGTGTGGGACTTTCTCTATTAGTCCATCTATACTAACCTCCATCAGGTTGCAAATGAAAAATAATTTTTTGTCTGCATCTAGCTCTGAAAAAAATATTTGGCCTTCTAGCAGTGTGTGCGACTTGTTCTATTAGTCCATCTATACTGACCTCCATCAGGTTGCAAATTGAATATAATTTTTTTTGTGCATCTAGCTCTGAAAAAATATTTGGCCTTCTAGCAGTGTGTGGGACTTTCTCTATTAGTCCATCTATACTGACCTCCATCAGGTTACAAATTAAAAATAATTTTTATCTGCATCTAGCTCTGAAAAAATATTTTGCCTTCTAGCAGTGTGTGGGACTTTCTCTATTAGTCCATCTATACTAACCTCCATCAGGTTGCAAATGAAAAATAATTTTTTGTCTGCATCTAGCTCTGAAAAAAATATTTGGCCTTCTAGCAGTGTGTGGGACTTTCTCTATTAGTCCATCTATACTGACCTCCATCAGGTTGCAAATTAAAAATAATTTTTATCTGCATCTAGCTCTGAAAAAATATTTGGCCTTCTAGCAGTGTGTGGGACTTGTTCTATTAGTCCATCTAGACTGACCTCCATCAGGTTTCAAATTGAATATAATTTTTTTGTGCATCTAGCTCTGAAAAAATATTTGGCCTTCTAGCAGTGTGTGGGACTTTCTCTATTAGTCCATCTATACTGACCTCCATCAGGTTGCAAATTAAAAATAATTTTTATCTGCATCTAGCTCTGAAAAAATATTTGGCCTTCTAGCAGTGTGTGGGACTTTCTCTATTAGTCCATCTATACTGACCTCCATCAGGTTGCAAATGAAAAATAATTTTTATCTGCATCTAGCTCTGAAAAAATATTTGGCCTTCTAGCAGTGTGTGCGACTTGTTCTATTAGTCCATCTATACTGACCTCCATCAGGTTGCAAATTGAATATAATTTTTTTGTGCATCTAGCTCTGAAAAAATATTTGGCCTTCTAGCAGTGTGTGGGACTTTCTCTATTAGTCCATCTATACTGACCTCCATCAGGTTGCAAATTAAAAATAATTTTTATCTGCATCTAGATCTGAAAAAATATTTGGCCTTCTAGCAGTGTGTGGGACTTTCTGTATTAGTCCATCTATACTGACCTCCATCAGGTTACAAATTAAAAATAATTTTTATCTGCATCTAGCTCTGAAAAAATATTTGGCCTTCTAGCAGTGTGTGGGACTTGTTCTATTAGTCCATCTATACTGACCTCCATCAGGTTGCAAATTGAATATAATTTTTTTCTTCATCTAGCTCTGAAAAAATATTTGGCCTTCTAGCAGTGTGTGGGACTTTCTCTATTAGTCCATCTATACTGACCTCCATCAGGATGCAAATTAAAAATAATTTTTATCAGCATCTAGCTCTGAAAAAATATTTGGCCTTCTAGCCGTGTGTGGGACTTTCTCTATTAGTCCATCTATACTGACCTCCATCAGGTTGCAAATTAAAAATAATTTTTATCTGCATCTAGCTCTGAAAAAATATTTGGCCTTCTAGCAGTGTGTGGGACTTGTTCTATTAGTCCATCTAGACTGACCTCCATCAGGTTTCAAATTGAATATAATTTTTTTGTGCATCTAGCTCTGAAAAAATATTTGGCCTTCTAGCAGTGTGTGGGACTTTCTCTATTAGTCCATCTATACTGACCTCCATCAGGTTGCAAATGAAAAATAATTTTTATCTGCATCTAGCTCTGAAAAAATATTTGGCCTTCTAGCAGTGTGTGGTACTTTCTCTATTAGTCCATCTATACTGACCTCCATCAGGTTGCAAATTGAATATAATTTTTTTTGTGCATCTAGCTCTGAAAAAATATTTGGCTTTCTAGCAGTGTGTGGGAATTTCTCTATTAGTCCATCTATACTGACCTCCATCAGGTTACAAATTAAAAATAATTTTTATCTGCATCTAGCTCTGAAAAAATATTTGGCCTTCTAGCAGTGTGTGCGACTTGTTCTATTAGTCCATCTATACTGACCTCCATCAGGTTGCAAATTGAATATAATTTTTTTCTGTATCTAGCTCTGAAAAAATATTTGGCCTTCTAGCAGTGTGTGGGACTTTCTCTATTAGTCCATCTATACTGACCTCCATCAGGTTGCAAATTAAAAATAATTTTTATCTGCATCTAGCTCTGAAAAAATATTTGGCCTTCTAGCAGTGTGTGGGACTTGTTCTATTAGTCCATCTAGATTGACCTCCATCAGGTTTCAAATTGAATATAATTTTTTTGTGCATCTAGCTCTGAAAAAATATTTGGCCTTCTAACAGTGTGTGGGACTTTCTCTATTAGTCCATCTATACTGACCTCCATCAGGTTGCAAATTAAAAATAATTTTTATCTGCATCTAGCTCTGAAAAAATATTTGGCCTTCTAGCAGTGTGTGGGACTTTCTCTATTAGTCCATCTATACTGACCTCCATCAGGTTGCAAATTAAAAATAATTTTTATCTGCATCTAGCTCTGAAAAAATATTTGGCCTTCTAGCAGTGTGTGGGACTTTCTCTATTAGTCCATCTATACTGACCTCCATCAGATTGCAAATGAAAAATAATTTTTATCTGCATCTAGCTCTGAAAAAATATTTGGCCTTCTAGCAGTGTGTGGGACTTTCTCTATTAGTCCATCTATACTGACCTCCATCAGGTTGCAAATTAAAAATAATTTTTATCTGCATTTAGCTCTGAAAAAATATTTGGCCTTCTAGCAGTGTGTGGTACTTTCTCTATTAGTCCATCTATACTGACCTCCATCAGGTTGCAAATTGAATATAATTTTTTTTGTGCATCTAGCTCTGAAAAAATATTTGGCTTTCTAGCAGTGTGTGGGACTTTCTCTATTAGTCCATCTATACTGACCTCCATCAGGTTGCAAATTGAATATAATTTTTTTTGTGCATCTAGCTCTGAAAAAATATTTGGCTTTCTAGCAGTGTGTGGGACTTTCTCTATTAGTCCATCTATACTGACCTCCATCAGGTTACAAATTAAAAATAATTTTTATCTGCATCTAGCTCTGAAAAAATATTTGGCCTTCTAGCAGTGTGTGCGACTTGTTCTATTAGTCCATCTATACTGACCTCCATCAGGTTGCAAATTGAATATAATTTTTTTCTGTATCTAGCTCTGAAAAAATATTTGGCCTTCTAGCAGTGTGTGGGACTTTCTCTATTAGTCCATCTATACTGACCTCCATCAGGTTGCAAATTAAAAATAATTTTTATCTGCATCTAGCTCTGAAAAAATATTTGGCCTTCTAGCAGTGTGTGGGACTTGTTCTATTAGTCCATCTAGATTGACCTCCATCAGGTTTCAAATTGAATATAATTTTTTTGTGCATCTAGCTCTGAAAAAATATTTGGCCTTCTAACAGTGTGTGGGACTTTCTCTATTAGTCCATCTATACTGACCTCCATCAGGTTGCAAATTAAAAATAATTTTTATCTGCATCTAGCTCTGAAAAAATATTTGGCCTTCTAGCAGTGTGTGGGACTTTCTCTATTAGTCCATCTATACTGACCTCCATCAGGTTGCAAATTAAAAATAATTTTTATCTGCATCTAGCTCTGAAAAAATATTTGGCCTTCTAGCAGTGTGTGGGACTTTCTCTATTAGTCCATCTATACTGACCTCCATCAGATTGCAAATGAAAAATAATTTTTATCTGCATCTAGCTCTGAAAAAATATTTGGCCTTCTAGCAGTGTGTGGTACTTTCGATATTAGTCCATCTATACTGACCTCCATCAGGTTGCAAATTAAACATAATTTTTATCTGCATCTAGCTCTGAAAAAATATTTGTCCTTCTAGCAGTGTGTGCGACTTGTTCTATTAGTCCATCTATACTGACCTCCATCAGGTTTCAAATTGAATATAATTTTTTTGTGCATCTAGCTCTGAAAAAATATTTGGCCTTCTAGCAATGTGTGGGACTTTCTCTATTAGTCCATCTACACTGACCTCCATCAGGTTGCAAATTAAAAATAATTTTTATTTGCATCTAGCTCTGAAAAAATATTTGGCCTTCTAGCAGTGTGTGGGACTTTCTCTATTAGTCCATCTATACTGATCTCCATCAGGTTGCAAATGAAAAATAATTTTTATCTGCATCTAGCTCTGAAAAAATATTTGGCCTTCTAGCAGTGTGTGGGACTTTCTCTATTAGTCCATCTATACTGACCTCCATCAGGTTGCAAATGAAAAATAATTTTTATCTGCATCTAGCTCTGAAAAAATATTTGGCCTTCCAGCAGTGTGTGCGACTTGTTCTATTAGTCCATCTATACTGACCTCCATCAGGTTTCAAATTGAATATAATTTTTTTGTGCATCTAGCTCTGAAAAAATATTTGGCCTTCTAGCAGTGTGTGGGACTTTCTCTATTAGTCCATCTATACTGACCTCCATCAGGTTGCAAATGAAAAATAATTTTTATCTGCATCTAGCTCTGAAAAAATATTTGGCCTTCTAGCAGTGTGTGGGACTTTCTCTATTAGTCCATCTATACTGACCTCCATCAGGTTACAAATTAAAAATAATTTTTATCTGCATCTAGCTCTGAAAAAATATTTGGCCTTCTAGCAGTGTGTGGGACTTGTTCTATTAGACCATCTAGACTGACCTCCATCAGGTTTCAAATTGAATATAATTTTTTTGTGCATCTAGCTCTGAAAATATATTTGGCCTTCTAGCAGTGTGTGGGACTTTCTCTATTAGTCCATCTATACTGACCTCCATCAGGTTGCAAATTAAAAATAATTTTTATCTGCATCTAGCTCTGAAAAAATATTTGGCCTTCTAGCAGTGTGTGGGACTTTCTCTATTAGTCCATCTATACTGACCTCCATCAGGTTGCAAATTAAAAATAATTTTTATCTGCATCTAGCTCTGAAAAAATATTTGGCCTTCTAGCAGTGTGTTGGACTTTCTCTATTAGTCCATCTATACTGACCTCCATCAGATTGCAAATGAAAAAAATTTTTATCTGCATCTAGCTCTAAAAAAATATTTGGCCTTCTAGCAGTGTGTGGGACTTTCTCTATTAGTCCATCTATACTGACCTCCATCAGGTTGCAAATGAAAAATAATTTTTATCTGCATCTAGCTCTGAAAAAATATTTGGCCTTCTAGCAGTGTGTGGGACTTTCTCTATTAGTCCATCTATACTGACCTCCATCAGGATGCAAATGAAAAATAATTTTTATCTGCATCTAGCTCTGAAAAAATATTTGGCCTTCTAGCAGTGTGTGGGACTTTCTCTATTAGTCCATCTATACTAACCTCCATCAGGTTGCAAATGAAAAATAATTTTTTGTCTGCCTCTAGCTCTGAAAAAAATATTTGGCCTTCTAGCAGTGTGTGGGACTTTCTCTATTAGTCCATCTATACTGACCTCCATCAGGTTACAAATTAAAAATAATTTTTATCTGCATCTAGCTCTGAAAAAATATTTGGCCTTCTAGCAGTGTGTGGTACTTTCTCTATTAGTCCATCTATACTGACCTCCATCAGGTTGCAAATTAAAAATAATTTTTATCTGCATCTAGCTCTGAAAAAATATTTGGCCTTCTAGCAGTGTGTGCGACTTGTTCTATTAGTCCATCTATACTGACCTCCATCAGGTTGGAAATTGAATATAATTTTTTTGTGCATCTAGCTCTGAAAAAATATTTGGCCTTCTAGCAGTGTGTGGGACTTTCTCTATTAGTCCATCTATACTGACCTCCATCAGGTTGCAAATTAAAAATAATTTTTATCTGCATCTAGCTCTGAAAAAATATTTGGCCTTCTAGCAGTGTGTGGGACTTTCTCTATTAGTCCATCTATACTGACCTCCATCAGGTTGCAAATTAAAAATAATTTTTATCTGCATCTAGCTCGGAAAAAATATTTGGCCTTCTAGCAGTGTGTGAGACTTTCTCTATTAGTCCATCTATACTGACCTCCATCAGGTTGCAAATTAAAAATAATTTTTATCTGCATCTAGCTCTGAAAAAATACTTGGCTTTCTAGTAGTGTGTGGGACTTGTTCTATTAGTCCATCTATACTGACCTCCATCAGGTTGCAAATTGAATATAATTTTTTTCTGCATCTAGCTCTGAAAAAATATTTGGCCTTCTAGCAGTGTGTGGGACTTTCTCTATTAGTCCATCTATACTGACCTCCATCAGGTTGCAGATGAAAAATAATTTTTATCTGCATCTAGCTCTGAAAAAATATTTGGCCTTCTAGCAGTGTGTGGGACTTTCTCTATTAGTCCATCTATACTGACCTCCATCACTTTGCAAATGAAAAATAATTTTTATCTGCATCTAGCTCTGAAAAAATATTTGGCCTTCTAGCAGTGTGTGGGACTTTCTCTATTAGTCCATCTATACTGACCTCCATCATGTTGCAAATGAAAAATAATTTTTATCTGCATCTAGCTCTGAAAAAATATTTGGCCTTCTAGCAGTGTGTGCGACTTGTTCTATTAGTCCATCTATACTGACCTCCATCAGGTTGCAAATTGAATATAATTTTTTTTGTGCATCTAGCTCTGAAAAAATATTTGGCCTTCTAGCAGTGTGTGGGACTTTCTCTATTAGTCCATCTATACTGACCTCCATCAGGTTACAAATTAAAAATAATTTTTATCTGCATCTAGCTCTGAAAAAATATTTTGCCTTCTAGCAGTGTGTGGGACATTCTCTATTAGTCCATCTATACTAACCTCCATCAGGTTGCAAATGAAAAATAATTTTTTGTCTGCATCTAGCTCTGAAAAAAATATTTGGCCTTCTAGGAGTGTGTGGGACTTGTTCTATTAGTCCATCTATACTGACCTCCATCAGGTTGCAAATTAAAAATAATTTTTATCTGCATCTACCTCTGAAAAAATATTTGGCCTTCTAGCAGTGTGTG
This sequence comes from Phyllobates terribilis, assembly GCF_046119375.1. Lineage (NCBI taxonomy): Eukaryota > Metazoa > Chordata > Amphibia > Anura > Dendrobatidae > Phyllobates > Phyllobates terribilis. The sequence goes on along the minus strand of NW_027362764.1, from coordinate 146,612,243 downwards.
GGACTTTCTCTATTAGTCCATCTATACTGACCTCCATCAGGTTGCAAATGAAAAATAATTTTTATCTGCATCTAGCTCTGAAAAAATATTTGGCCTTCTAGCAGTGTGTGGGACTTTCTCTATTAGTCCATCTATACTGACCTCCATCATGTTGCAAATGAAAAATAATTTTTATCTGCATCTAGCTCTGAAAAAATATTTGGCCTTCTAGCAGTGTGTGCGACTTGTTCTATTAGTCCATCTATACTGACCTCCATCAGGTTGCAAATTAAAAATAATTTTTATCTGCATCTACCTCTGAAAAAATATTTGGGCTTCTAGCAGTGTGTGGGACTTTCTCTATTAGTCCATCTCTACTGACCTCCATCAGGTTGCAAATGAAAAATAATTTTTATCTGCATCTAGCTCTGAAAAAATATTTGGCCTTCTAGCAGTGTGTGGGACTTTCTCTATTAGTCCATCTATACTGACCTCCATCATGTTGCAAATGAAAAATAATTTTTATCTGCATCTAGCTCTGAAAAAATATTTGGCCTTCTAGCAGTGTGTGCGACTTGTTCTATTAGTCCATCTATACTGACCTCCATCAGGTTGCAAATTGAATATAATTTTTTTTGTGCATCTAGCTCTGAAAAAATATTTGGCCTTCTAGCAGTGTGTGGGACTTTCTCTATTAGTCTATCTATACTGACCTCCATCAGGTTACAAATTAAAAATATTTTTTATCTGCATCTAGCTCTGAAAAAATATTTTGCCTTCTAGCAGTGTGTGGGACTTTCTCTATTAGTCCATCTATACTAACCTCCATCAGGTTGCAAATGAAAAATAATTTTTTGTCTGCATCTAGCTCTGAAAAAAATATTTGGCCTTCTAGCAGTGTGTGGGACTTTCTCTATTAGTCCATCTATACTGACCTCCATCAGGTTGCAAATTAAAAATAATTTTTATCTGCATCTAGCTCTGAAAAAATATTTGGCCTTCTAGCAGTGTGTGGGACTTGTTCTATTAGTCCATCTAGACTGACCTCCATCAGGTTTCCAATTGAATATAATTTTTTTGTGCATCTAGCTCTGAAAAAATATTTGGCCTTCTAGCAGTGTGTGGGACTTTCTCTATTAGTCCATCTATACTGACCTCCATCAGGTTGCAAATTAAAAATAATTTTTATCTGCATCTAGCTCTGAAAAAATATTTGGCCTTCTAGCAGTGTGTGGGACTTTCTCTATTAGTCCATCTATACTGACCTCCATCAGGTTGCAAATTAAAAATAATTTTTATCTGCATCTAGCTCTGAAAAAATATTTGGCCTTCTAGCAGTGTGTGCGACTTGTTCTATTAGTCCATCTATACTGACCTCCATCAGGTTGCAAATTGAATATAATTTTTTTGTGCATCTAGCTCTGAAAAAATATTTGGCCTTCTAGCAGTGTGTGGGACTTTCTCTATTAGTCCATCTATACTGACCTCCATCAGGTTGCAAATTAAAAATAATTTTTATCTGCATCTAGATCTGAAAAAATATTTGGCCTTCTAGCAGTGTGTGGGACTTTCTGTATTAGTCCATCTATACTGACCTCCATCAGGTTACAAATTAAAAATAATTTTTATCTGCATCTAGCTCTGAAAAAATATTTGGCCTTCTAGCAGTGTGTGGGACTTTCTCTATTAGTCCATCTATACTGACCTCCATCAGGTTGCAAATGAAAAATAATTTTTATCTGCATCTAGCTCTGAAAAAATATTTGGCCTTCTAGCAGTGTGTGGGACTTTCTCTATTAGTCCATCTATACTGACCTCCATCATGTTGCAAATGAAAAATAATTTTTATCTGCATCTAGCTCTGAAAAAATATTTGGCCTTCTAGCAGTGTGTGGGACTTGTTCTATTAGTCCATCTAAACTGACCTCCATCAGGTTGCAAATTGAATATAATTTTTTTCTGCATCTAGCTCTGAAAAAATATTTGGCCTTCTAGCAGTGTGTGGGACTTTCTCTATTAGTCCATCTATACTGACCTCCATCAGGATGCAAATTAAAAATAATTTTTATCAGCATCTAGCTCTGAAAAAATATTTGGCCTTCTAGCAGTGTGTGGGACTTTCTCTATTAGTCCATCTATACTGACCTCCATCAGGTTGCAAATTAAAAATAATTTTTATCTGCATCTAGATCTGAAAAAATATTTGGCCTTCTAGCAGTGTGTGGGACTTTCTGTATTAGTCCATCTATACTGACCTCCATCAGGTTACAAATTAAAAATAATTTTTATCTGCATCTAGCTCTGAAAAAATATTTGGCCTTCTAGCAGTGTGTGGGACTTGTTCTATTAGTCCATCTATACTGACCTCCATCAGGTTGCAAATTGAATATAATTTTTTTCTGCATCTAGCTCTGAAAAAATATTTGGCCTTCTAGCAGTGCGTGGGACTTTCTCTATTAGTCCATCTATACTGACCTCCATCAGGATGCAAATTAAAAATAATTTTTATCAGCATCTAGCTCTGAAAAAATATTTGGCCTTCTAGCAGTGTGTGGGACTTTCTCTATTAGTCCATCTATACTGACCTCCATCAGGTTGCAAATTAAAAATAATTTTTATCTGCATCTAGCTCTGAAAAAATATTTGGCCTTCTAGCAGTGTGTGCGACTTGTTCTATTAGTCCATCTATACTGACCTCCATCAGGTTGCAAATTGAATATAATTTTTTTTGTGCATCTAGCTCTGAAAAAATATTTGGCTTTCTAGCAGTGTGTGGGACTTTCTCTATTAGTCCATCTATACTGACCTCCATCAGGTTGCAAATTGAATATAATTTTTTTTGTGCATCTAGCTCTGAAAAAATATTTGGCTTTCTAGCAGTGTGTGGGACTTTCTCTATTAGTCCATCTATACTGACCTCCATCAGGTTACAAATTAAAAATAATTTTTATCTGCATCTAGCTCTGAAAAAATATTTGGCCTTCTAGCAGTGTGTGCGACTTGTTCTATTAGTCCATCTATACTGACCTCCATCAGGTTGCAAATTGAATATAATTTTTTTCTGTATCTAGCTCTGAAAAAATATTTGGCCTTCTAGCAGTGTGTGGGACTTTCTCTATTAGTCCATCTATACTGACCTCCATCAGGTTGCAAATTAAAAATAATTTTTATCTGCATCTAGCTCTGAAAAAATATTTGGCCTTCTAGCAGTGTGTGGGACTTGTTCTATTAGTACATCTAGATTGACCTCCATCAGGTTTCAAATTGAATATAATTTTTTTGTGCATCTAGCTCTGAAAAAATATTTGGCCTTCTAACAGTGTGTGGGACTTTCTCTATTAGTCCATCTATACTGACCTCCATCAGGTTGCAAATTAAAAATAATTTTTATCTGCATCTAGCTCTGAAAAAATATTTGGCCTTCTAGCAGTGTGTGGGACTTTCTCTATTAGTCCATCTATACTGACCTCCATCAGGTTGCAAATTAAAAATAATTTTTATCTGCATCTAGCTCTGAAAAAATATTTGGCCTTCTAGCAGTGTGTGGGACTTGTTCTATTAGTCCATCTAGACTGACCTCCATCAGGTTTCAAATTGAATATAATTTTTTTGTGCATCTAGCTCTGAAAAAATATTTGGCCTTCTAGCAGTGTGTGGGACTTTCTCTATTAGTCCATCTATACTGACCTCCATCAGGTTGCAAATTAAAAATAATTTTTATCTGCATCTAGCTCTGAAAAAATATTTGGCCTTCTAGCAGTGTGTGGGACTTTCTCTATTAGTCCATCTATACTGACCTCCATCAGGTTGCAAATTAAAAATAATTTTTATCTGCATCTAGCTCTGAAAAAATATTTGGCCTTCTAGCAGTGTGTGCGACTTGTTCTATTAGTCCATCTATACTGACCTCCATCAGGTTGCAAATTGAATATAATTTTTTTGTGCATCTAGCTCTGAAAAAATATTTGGCCTTCTAGCAGTGTGTGGGACTTTCTCTATTAGTCCATCTATACTGACCTCCATCAGGTTGCAAATTAAAAATAATTTTTATCTGCATCTAGATCTGAAAAAATATTTGGCCTTCTAGCAGTGTGTGGGACTTTCTGTATTAGTCCATCTATACTGACCTCCATCAGGTTACAAATTAAAAATAATTTTTATCTGCATCTAGCTCTGAAAAAATATTTGGTCTTCTAGCAGTGTGTGGGACTTTCTCTATTAGTCCATCTATACTGACCTCCATCAGGTTGCAAATGAAAAATAATTTTTATCTGCATCTAGCTCTGAAAAAATATTTGGCCTTCTAGCAGTGTGTGGGACTTTCTCTATTAGTCCATCTATACTGACCTCCATCATGTTGCAAATGAAAAATAATTTTTATCTGCATCTAGCTCTGAAAAAATATTTGGCCTTCTAGCAGTGTGTGGGACTTGTTCTATTAGTCCATCTAAACTGACCTCCATCAGGTTGCAAATTGAATATAATTTTTTTCTGCATCTAGCTCTGAAAAAATATTTGGCCTTCTAGCAGTGTGTGGGACTTTCTCTATTAGTCCATCTATACTGACCTCCATCAGGATGCAAATTAAAAATAATTTTTATCAGCATCTAGCTCTGAAAAAATATTTGGCCTTCTAGCAGTGTGTGGGACTTTCTCTATTAGTCCATCTATACTGACCTCCATCAGGTTGCAAATTAAAAATAATTTTTATCTGCATCTAGATCTGAAAAAATATTTGGCCTTCTAGCAGTGTGTGGGACTTTCTGTATTAGTCCATCTATACTGACCTCCATCAGGTTACAAATTAAAAATAATTTTTATCTGCATCTAGCTCTGAAAAAATATTTGGCCTTCTAGCAGTGTGTGGGACTTGTTCTATTAGTCCATCTATACTGACCTCCATCAGGTTGCAAATTGAATATAATTTTTTTCTGCATCTAGCTCTGAAAAAATATTTGGCCTTCTAGCAGTGTGTGGGACTTTCTCTATTAGTCCATCTATACTGACCTCCATCAGGATGCAAATTAAAAATAATTTTTATCAGCATCTAGCTCTGAAAAAATATTTGGCCTTCTAGCAGTGTGTGGGACTTTCTCTATTAGTCCATCTATACTGACCTCCATCAGGTTGCAAATTAAAAATAATTTTTATCTGCATCTAGCTCTGAAAAAATATTTGGCCTTCTAGCAGTGTGTGCGACTTGTTCTATTAGTCCATCTATACTGACCTCCATCAGGTTGCAAATTGAATATAATTTTTTTTGTGCATCTAGCTCTGAAAAAATATTTGGCTTTCTAGCAGTGTGTGGGACTTTCTCTATTAGTCCATCTATACTGACCTCCATCAGGTTGCAAATTGAATATAATTTTTTTTGTGCATCTAGCTCTGAAAAAATATTTGGCTTTCTAGCAGTGTGTGGGACTTTCTCTATTAGTCCATCTATACTGACCTCCATCAGGTTACAAATTAAAAATAATTTTTATCTGCATCTAGCTCTGAAAAAATATTTGGCCTTCTAGCAGTGTGTGCGACTTGTTCTATTAGTCCATCTATACTGACCTCCATCAGGTTGCAAATTGAATATAATTTTTTTCTGTATCTAGCTCTGAAAAAATATTTGGCCTTCTAGCAGTGTGTGGGACTTTCTCTATTAGTCCATCTATACTGACCTCCATCAGGTTGCAAATTAAAAATAATTTTTATCTGCATCTAGCTCTGAAAAAATATTTGGCCTTCTAGCAGTGTGTGGGACTTGTTCTATTAGTACATCTAGATTGACCTCCATCAGGTTTCAAATTGAATATAATTTTTTTGTGCATCTAGCTCTGAAAAAATATTTGGCCTTCTAACAGTGTGTGGGACTTTCTCTATTAGTCCATCTATACTGACCTCCATCAGGTTGCAAATTAAAAATAATTTTTATCTGCATCTAGCTCTGAAAAAATATTTGGCCTTCTAGCAGTGTGTGGGACTTTCTCTATTAGTCCATCTATACTGACCTCCATCAGGTTGCAAATTAAAAATAATTTTTAACTGCATCTAGCTCTGAAAAAATATTTGGCCTTCTAGCAGTGTGTGGGACTTTCTCTATTAGTCCATCTATACTGACCTCCATCAGATTGCAAATGAAAAATAATTTTTATCTGCATCTAGCTCTGAAAAAATATTTGGCCTTCTAGCAGTGTGTGGGACTTTCTCTATTAGTCCATCTATACTAACCTCCATCAGGTTGCAAATTAAAAATAATTTTTATCTGCATCTAGCTCTGAAAAAATATTTGGCCTTCTAGCAGTGTGTGGTACTTTCTCTATTAGTCCATCTATACTGACCTCCATCAGGTTGCAAATTAAACATAATTTTTATCTGCATCTAGCTCTGAAAAAATATTTGGCCTTCTAGCAGTGTGTGCGACTTGTTCTATTAGTCCATCTATACTGACCTCCATCAGGTTTCAAATTGAATATAATTTTTTTGTGCATCTAGCTCTGAAAAAATATTTGGCCTTCTAGCAGTGTGTGGGACTTTCTCTATTAGTCCATCTACACTGACCTCCATCAGGTTGAAAATTAAAAATAATTTTTATTTGCATCTAGCTCTGAAAAAATATTTGGCCTTCTAGCAGTGTGTGGGACTTTCTCTATTAGTCCATCTATACTGACCTCCATCAGGTTGCAAATGAAAAATAATTTTTATCTGCATCTAGCTCTGAAAAAATATTTGGCCTTCTAGCAGTGTGTGGGACTTTCTCTATTAGTCCATCTATACTGACCTCCATCAGGTTGCAAATGAAAAATAATTTTTATCTGCATCTAGCTCTGAAAAAATATTTGGCCTTCCAGCAGTGTGTGCGACTTGTTCTATTAGTCCATCTATACTGACCTCCATCAGGTTTCAAATTGAATATAATTTTTTTGTGCATCTAGCTCTGAAAAAATATTTGGCCTTCTAGCAGTGTGTGGGACTTTCTCTATTAGTCCATCTATACTGACCTCCATCAGATTGCAAATGAAAAAAATTTTTATCTGCATCTAGCTCTGAAAAAATATTTGGCCTTCTAGCAGTGTGTGGGACTTTCTCTATTAGTCCATCTATACTGACCTCCATCAGGTTGCAAATGAAAAATAATTTTTATCTGCATCTAGCTCTGAAAAAATATTTGGCCTTCTAGCAGTGTGTGGGACTTGTTCTATTAGACCATCTAGACTGACCTCCATCAGGTTTCAAATTGAATATAATTTTTTTGTGCATCTAGCTCTGAAAATATATTTGGCCTTCTAGCAGTGTGTGGGACTTTCTCTATTAGTCCATCTATACTGACCTCCATCAGGTTGCAAATTAAAAATAATTTTTATCTGCATCTAGCTCTGAAAAAATATTTGGCCTTCTAGCAGTGTGTGGGACTTTCTCTATTAGTCCATCTATACTGACCTCCATCAGGTTGCAAATTAAAAATAATTTTTATCTGCATCTAGCTCTGAAAAAATATTTGGCCTTCTGGCAGTGTGTTGGACTTTCTCTATTAGTCCATCTATACTGACCTCCATCAGATTGCAAATGAAAAAAATTTTTATCTGCATCTAGCTCTAAAAAAATATTTGGCCTTCTAGCAGTGTGTGGGACTTTCTCTATTAGTCCATCTATACTGACCTCCATCAGGTTGCAAATGAAAAATAATTTTTATCTGCATCTAGCTATGAAAAAATATTTGGCCTTCTAGCAGTGTGTGGGACTTTCTCTATTAGTCCATCTATACTGACCTCCATCAGGATGCAAATTAAAAATAATTTTTATCTGCATCTAGCTCTGAAAAAATATTTGGCCTTCTAGCAGTGTGTGGGACTTTCTCTATTAGTCCATCTATACTAACCTTCATCAGGTTGCAAATGAAAAATAATTTTTTGTCTGCCTCTAGCTCTGAAAAAAATATTTGGCCTTCTAGCAGTGTGTGGGACTTTCTCTATTAGTCCATCTATACTGACCTCCATCAGGTTACAAATTAAAAATAATTTTTATCTGCATCTAGCTCTGAAAAAATATTTGGCCTTCTAGCAGTGTGTGGGACTTGTTCTATTAGACCATCTAGACTGACCTCCATCAGGTTTCAAATTGAATATAATTTTTTTGTGCATCTAGCTCTGAAAATATATTTGGCCTTCTAGCAGTGTGTGGGACTTTCTCTATTAGTCCATCTATACTGACCTCCATCAGGTTGCAAATTAAAAATAATTTTTATCTGCATCTAGCTCTGAAAAAATATTTGGCATTCTAGCAGTGTGTGGGACTTTCTCTATTAGTCCATCTATACTGACCTCCATCAGGTTGCAAATTAAAAATAATTTTTATCTGCATCTAGCTCTGAAAAAATATTTGGCCTTCTAGCAGTGTGTTGGACTTTCTCTATTAGTCCATCTATACTGACCTCCATCAGGTTGCAAATGAAAAATAATTTTTATCTGCATCTAGCTCTGAAAAAATATTTGGCCTTCTAGCAGTGTGTGGGACTTTCTCTATTAGTCCATCTATACTGACCTCCATCAGGATGCAAATTAAAAATAATTTTTATCTGCATCTAGCTCTGAAAAAATATTTGGCCTTCTAGCAGTGTGTGGGACTTTCTCTATTAGTCCATCTATACTGACCTCCATCAGGTTGCAAATTAAACATAATTTTTATCTGCATCTAGCTCTGAAAAAATATTTGGCCTTCTAGCAGTGTGTGCGACTTGTTCTATTAGTCCATCTATACTGAGCTCCATCAGGTTTCAAATTGAATATAATTTTTTTGTGCATCTAGCTCTGAAAAAATATTTGGCCTTCTAGCAGTGTGTGGGACTTTCTCTATTAGTCCATCTACACTGACCTCCATCAGGTTGAAAATTAAAAATAATTTTTATTTGCATCTAGCTCTGAAAAAATATTTGGCCTTCTAGCAGTGTGTGGGACTTTCTCTATTAGTCCATCTATACTGACCTCCATCAGGTTGCAAATGAAAAATAATTTTTATCTGCATCTAGCTCTGAAAAAATATTTGGCCTTCTAGCAGTGTGTGGGACTTTCTCTATTAGTCCATCTATACTGACCTCCATCAGGTTGCAAATGAAAAATAATTTTTATCTGCATCTAGCTCTGAAAAAATATTTGGCCTTCCAGCAGTGTGTGCGACTTGTTCTATTAGTCCATCTATACTGACCTCCATCAGGTTTCAAATTGAATATAATTTTTTTGTGCATCTAGCTCTGAAAAAATATTTGGCCTTCTAGCAGTGTGTTGGACTTTCTCTATTAGTCCATCTATACTGACCTCCATCAGATTGCAAATGAAAAAAATTTTTATCTGCATCTAGCTCTGAAAAAATATTTGGCCTTCTAGCAGTGTGTGGGACTTTCTCTATTAGTCCATCTATACTGACCTCCATCAGGTTGCAAATGAAAAATAATTTTTATCTGCATCTAGCTCTGAAAAAATATTTGGCCTTCTAGCAGTGTGTGGGACTTGTTCTATTAGACCATCTAGACTGACCTCCATCAGGTTTCAAATTGAATATAATTTTTTTGTGCATCTAGCTCTGAAAATATATTTGGCCTTCTAGCAGTGTGT